>NC_053169.1:43498693-46078693 GCF_016835505.1 Polypterus senegalus | reverse complement strand
AATGGTGATGTCTTTTGGATAAGATGTAAAACCGAGGTACTGACTCTGTAGTCACAGAAAATCCCTTGGAACCTTTTGTTAAGAGTAGGGTGTATCTTGATGTCCAGGCTAAATGTCATTCTAGCCCCCTAATCATTCACAGTCTCTAATGGATATCTCTCTCACCATTTCAACTAACACCTTTTGTGTGGTGAGCGTACTGATGCAAAATGGCTGCCACTGCAGATGGATGCTACACATTAGTGGTGGTTAAAGTTGTTCCAGACTCACTGAAGCGTTTTGAGTAGTGAGAAAAGTGGTATTTTAATATAAAGAATTATTGTTATTATTAAATTCTTTAGCCAGTTCATAGAATCTAAAAGTAGACATATTTTAAATTTGTAAATACTGTAAACATACTTGTTCTTTATATTGAATACTAGCAAAATACCCGCGCTTCGCAGCGGAGAAGTAGTGTGTTAAAGAAGCAATGAAAAAGAAAAGGAAACATTTTGAAAATAACGTAACATGATTGTCAATGTAATTGTTTTGTCACTGTTGTGAGTGATGAGTGTTGTTGTCATATATATATATATATATATATATATTATATAGCAGAATACCCACGCTTCGCAGCGGAGAAGTAGTGTGTTAAAGAAGGTACGAAAAAGAAAAGGAAAAATTTTAAAAATAACGTAACATGATTGTTAATGTAATTGTTTTGTCATTGATATGAGTGTTGTTCTCATATCTATCTATATATATATATATCTATCTATCTACAGTATCTATATATATATATATGTTGTTCTCATATCTATCTATATATATATATCTCTATCTATCTATATATATATATATATATACTCGCGCTTGGCAGCGGAGAAGTAGTGTGTTAAAGAAGGAAAGAGAAAGAAAAGGAAACATTTTGAAAATAACGTAACATGATTGTCAATGTAATTGTTTTGTCACTGTTATGAGTGTCGCTGTGATATATATATATATATATAGCAAAATACCGCTTCCCATGGCGATGTCATGTGTTTAAGAAGTTATGAAAAGAAAAGGAAACATTTTAAAAATAATGTAACATGATTGTCAAAGTAATTGTTTTGTGTATTTGGCGGCAGCGCCACGAAGTTGTTTTCGTAGCTGCATCAGAAAATGTACCACACGCCTGACACGCCTCCTTTTTACTGTTTTCTCAAAGCTTGGATTGCTGCTGTCATATATATATACACACACACACACACACATACATACATATATATATATATATACACATATATATACACATACATATCTTCATATCTACATATCTATATATACATATCTACATATACACATATATATATACATACCTATCTACATCATATATACACACACATACATACATACACACACACAAATTATATATATGTGTGTATGTATGTATGTATGTGTGTGTGTGTGTATATATATATATATATATATATATATATATATAATAGATAGGGGTGTGTGTGTGTGTATATATATATATACACATACATACATATATATACACATATATATACTTGTGTGTATGTTTGTATGTGTCTATATGTGTGTGTATAGCTTTGGTCACTGAGTGCAAGGGAAAAATAATAAAATATAGTCTATAAGTTATTAAACAGTAAAACATTAACGCTTTAAGAAGTACAGGTACATTGAGCACTACTGGAGTGGTTGGGTAAACTACATTTTAAAGACTGTGTAACACAACAGGTAAGTAACTAACAGCAGCTAAAATATATATGGATCATCTCTCGGTAGTAGATCCCTTTTGAAAGGCGCTACACGACGGCTGTGGTATAGAAATTACATTTTCTATGTGAACGTTCAAATTTGTGCCTCTGGTAATGTGCCTTACCGCATTTAAAGAAAATTAGTTTTGTGTCCTCTGCACTGTTAAGAGAGAAAGGCTTTGGTTTGGGATAAAAGGTGTAAAGAAAGGAAAGTTGCCTTTTTCTTTTATATAGTATAGAGAGATGTGTTCGCTGACGCTATGATCGCCTTTTGGGGACAGTCGCGTGGGTCTTGTGTAGACTGGTGAGACGCCCCGCCATTAATCGGCTGTGATGGCACTGTCAGTCCTCCACTCGTATGCGTGTCTTCATAATCCGAGGTGATGACCTCATAATCGTATACGTGCAAAAGAAAGTGTGAATCGCCTTAATATTATTTTGTGGTGTAGAAAAGGGGTCCCGTGTTTGCACTTGTCTGGGCTATAGCGCAGGGGAGGATGAAAAAATTAAAAGTGCTCACTTTGACTTAAGGCAGAAGCGCAGTCAGCGCCTCAAAGGCCGGCACAGCTATGCAGCGCTGGCTGCTCGACTTTTGCTGGGCAGGAGACCACAGTTTTGCAGACACGCTCATGATATCAAAAGTCTCAGCTCTTTGGAGGTCATTCATATATTATATATATAGCAAAATCCCGCCCAGCAGGAGAAGTAGTGTGTTAAAGAAGTAATGAAAAGAAAAGGAAACATTTTAATAATAACGTAACATGATTGACATTGTCATGAGTGTTGCTGTCATATATATGCCTGCCTAAATAAGTCACCCTCGCTTTGCTCTTACTTTATTTACCGCTCATTTAATCATGGCTATTGGCGAAAAATTATAAAATGGAAGGAGGATGGCTTTACCAAAACAATTATTGATGGCTTAATCGATTATTCATAAAGCTTGAATTGGTGATGTTTTTCTGTGTTAACCTCATATTTTTCAGACTTCTTCTCAAACTAAGGTGGTGCGAGGGTAAAATGAATCGGGATGCGCTGATCAATGTAATCGTGTACCAGGAAATCATGCATTGACAAAAGCTCCCTTTGCTTGTAATGCAAAGTGTGATTAAATGCATTATTTTTAACGCGTTATGGAGCACATGCATCAAGCTTCTCAGCTGTGCTTGTGCTAAGAAAAGGAAAGATTTTAAAAATAACGTAACACGCATTGTCAATGTGACCTTTTGTAAGTAGTGCCTGGAGGATTCAGTGTGGAGAAACTCGAGAGATAGCGTGTGTATTAACTTGTGGATTTTTCTGTGAGTATTTGGTGGCAGTCTGACGAAGTTGCTTCGGAAGACGGTGTTAGCCGCGCAGCTCAGCTCAGAGTGAAATGAGGTAAATGGGAGGGAGATGATGACGGACTCCCCACCGCCTTTAACTGTCAATCCCCACAAACACAGTCTCGGAATTTGCATAAGCACACCCCTTCACCTACAATTTTAACTTAGTTACAAAGTGATCAAAACTCGCTTATATCCCGCGCCCTCTCATTAAACTTGTATCCCGTGATTACCTGTGGGCATGTGAAACGCCAGCGTAGCCTGTCTATGAACTTAATTTAAAGTTTAGGTTTACACCTTTCTTTCTTTCCGAGGCAGCAACACTCATGAATATGGTAGTATATGTCACTCGCTCGCTTCTTATTGTTTTTCGCTGCCTTCTCAATTATATAATGCATGTTTTCTTAAGCTCTTTTTGGAGGTCTTCCTGGTTTTCTACGCACTGCGTTGACAATCAGTTCACGTGATTACGTGGGAGGCGTGATGATGTCACACGAAACTCCGCCCCCCCACGTCATTCCGGCTCAACTCCATTACAGTTAATGGAGAAAAATACCTTCCAGTTATGACCATTAGACGTAGAATTTCGAAATGAAACCTGCCCAACTTTTGTAAGTAAGCTGTAAGGAATGAGCCTGCCAAATTTCAGCCTTCTACCTACACGGGAAGTTGGAGAATTAGTGATGAGTCAGTGAGTGAGTGAGTGAGTCAGTGAGTGAGTGAGTGAGGGCTTTGCCTTTTATTAGTATAGATATAATGAATCTACAATCAATATCTGTAATTTGAATTTTGTCCACATCATAGAGAGTTTTGCTTTGAAATTCTTCAATTACAAACAAAAAATTGTGTATCTTTATAACTGTCTTGCCTCTAATTAGGCTGTATGTAGTTCATGTATATTTTAGATAGTTGTGTGCAGCAAATTAAATTATTATTTAATCTCCTAGCTATAATGATACTTTCAGTCTAATATTAGCAGTTTAGAATAGTACTGCTGTTATACTTAAAATGTTTTGCTTCATGTATTTATAT
The DNA here is from genome assembly GCF_016835505.1 of Polypterus senegalus. Taxonomy (NCBI): domain Eukaryota; kingdom Metazoa; phylum Chordata; class Cladistia; order Polypteriformes; family Polypteridae; genus Polypterus; species Polypterus senegalus. The sequence goes on along the minus strand of NC_053169.1, from coordinate 46,074,591 downwards.
AATATTTCAAGAAACAAACTAGATTATTATCTCTTGATTTGACTAATGCATTTTTTCGTCTAATGGATATTCCCATCTACACAGGAAAACTGAATGCAATTTTCATTATTCTGGGTAAAATTTGGAATAAGTAAGGCTTTTTAAACATTTGATATGAGTGGACTGCACTGAAAAAAACGTTTTACTTATTAAATAATTTATCAATTTGTTAATTTATTTATTTCTTCTAGTATGTTAAATGCACCACTTTAAGGTCAGTTCTTTAATATATACTTTTGTATATCCGATTTTCTATCAGTAATCTGCATATATAAGAGCCATTTGCTAGTTATTAAAGTTATATTAAATACTTGCTATATAATAGTGCGTAGTCTCTGGGAGGTTCTTATAACCCTCTCAAGCTGATTTGAATTGCTATATTCTATTTCTTTCTCTCTGACTATAGATCAGTCTCAGTTAGTGACCTACCTTGCCATAGGTAAGGCATGGAAGGCACAACGTGCTCAGTTGTATATGCAGAGCCGTACGTATATAACATACTGAATGTGAAGTAAAGCATAATGAAACAATTCATCCTTAAGTATAGAAACAATTGAAGTTTAACACGAGAAAGATTTTTTCCTTTTTTTTTTTGCTTTTTATTCTATGTGTGTAACAACTCATCTCTGTTCTTGTGAGGATTGTTTGCTTGAATTTTCACTAAACCTTTTAAAATGAACTTTTGGACTGAGAAGTTTCTTTTGGCATGTGTTTGATCCATGTTTGATCCTGCCTTACCATCTAGAAGCTACAGCATATTCAAGCATTTGAAGAAAAATGTATTTGCGAGTGCCTGCAATAGAAAGAGGTTGGTCCCTGCCTTGTACATGATACTGCAGTGAATAGCACCAAAGAATAAACTGAATTAGTAAGTGGGTTTGCTGATCAATTAATGTACAGATGTGTGGTATGTAATTTGTGACTGAAGGTCATTGCTAATGATTTAAGATGTGGATTCTAAGTTACCTGGAGTCTCTTGATAGGCCCAATATGATGAATTGTGGGAGTGTTTACCAGTGTGCCCTGCGATGAGCTGGCACACCCATCCTGGACTGGTTCCTATCCTATACCAAGTCCTGCTTGGATAAGTGAGTTAGTAAATGAATTGATGTTAAAGATTTTTTGACAGGAAAAATTGGTTAATTACCATTTCTATCATCTTTGGCCAAATGTTGTATAAACACTTAAGATGGTCCCTAGCTCACTAAGATAGTATAATGGACAGATTCATGGAGTTTATATTGTACCTGATTCCATTCATAAAATAAGACTATAATGAAAGCCATGAGAAATGTGTAAGTTCACATAATTGCATATGGTTTGGAGCACTTTTTTAAACCAACCTCGGATACATGTGAAGTGCAAAGTGATGTGTCCTTTGCAGTTTTAGATTGGCTAATCCATGTGGTTTCTAGTATAAAACATCCACTGGATGCTTATCAGTGTTTGTGCTTCTGAGCCTTTGGCATTTAAAGTTATTTTAATCGTATGCAAGCTTTCAAGCAGGTAATCTCCCTGCAGTCTGTCAGTACATATGCTAACATTTCATATGATTCTGTTAGTCCTAATAACAATGGATGCCATCAGAATAGGACCACTAACTTCATTTAAATAGCTGTTTAATGAAATTATTATGCATACTGGCATTTGCATGAAGCCAATATATATAATTACTTTAAACATCACAGTTGGTAAAGTTCTATCCAAAGCCAGCCTTGTTCTAATACAGGAATGGATTGGAATTGCAGACTGGGGACAGACATCTTTCTAGTCAATCTAGCTTGTTTTCAGCAGTATTTAAAAAATGGAAGCAGGGCAGATGGTTGTGTACATTAATGCTTAGATGTTTGTGTGAAATGCCCCATTCCCATGGTACTTAAAAAGGGGCTGTTTCACAGTGACCTAATGTAAAGTGTTACAGATATACACATGGGATCTTTTCTCATTGCGTATCTACTGTAGATATATTTTGATGAAATGAGATCTTCTGCATGCTTGTGTCATTGTCTTTCAAAAAGAAGCATTTTTTTCATCCATGTATTTAATAAATTGTACTGTATAGTGCAGATGTGCAGTGTGGTGATTTGAATGCTCAGTTATGTCTGTGAGAACATTTTGCCATTATTTCGTCTTAGGAAGTATGCCAAGAGCAAAGGGCCCTAAGATTTTTAAGTGTACAATTTTTGAATTGAGACCTCAGTTAGTAAAGCAATATGGAGTGAAAATCACATTACAGCTGGTTGAAGTTGAATTTTCAGAATTAATAGCTTTTCATTTTTCTTTTCCAAAGGATTTAAGGTATTTGTAGCTACTAAATTGTTTAAAATAAAAGTAGGTTGTAAATAATCTTGTGAAAGAAATTAATACTTTATATATGTTGAAAATTGAAAAAGAAATTTTGTTTTGAGTATGAACCAGACCATATAGGTTGAATGCCGTGGTTTGAGCTGAAGTAAGAAAGACTTCATGGCCGGAGCAGACACAGTAGTGCTTACAATATTAAAGGGGCAATTTACTCCAGTATTGGAGTGAGACATGGCTGATGAAGGCAGAACTTGAAGCAAAGCTGGAAGAACAAAGGTGGCAATTATCAGACAAATGCGTGAAGTGCCACAGAGTGAGAGGAAGATGAATACAGATTTAAGAGAACACTTTGGTGTGTTATACACAGGCTAAGGTGGTTTGGATAGGTGTCACAAAAAGCAGAGAATAATTGGGTGTAGAGATGGAGATGCAGGGATGGGGCCTTGAAAAAGGCTGAAAAAGGTGGAGGGAATATCTGATGATATGAGAAGACTGGGGCTCACCCAAAAGAATGCCAAAGAACATGGATAGTGGAAGTCAAAGATTTGGGAGAAACCATCTATCCAAAGTAAACCTGGAAAATGAACATTAAACTAGTGATGATTAGGCAACCTCAATTAAATATAACATCCATTTTCTAACCTAGAAAAATGTCTCCTGGAGGGAGCAAAGTGTATTCTTTTATTGTGTTAAATTATCTGCGGTGGGCTGGCACCCTGCCTGGGGTTTGTTTTCTCCCTTGTGCCCTATGTTGGCTGGGATTGGCTCTAGCAGATCCCCGTGACCCTGTAGTTAGGCTATAGCAGGTTGGATAATGGATGGATGGATGGTGTTAAACTATTTTCCAATATTTTTGTATTGATATGTTGTTATTTTGTATACCTGCCATCACAGTCTTTATTGTTTAAGAAAATACATTATTGTAAAATGGTGAATAAATAATAAAAAATATTTTTCAGATTAAAATAAAGAGTTTGAAGTATGATTGACATTCCTCTTTATACAATAGGAAGTAGTTTTTTGGATGAGAAGAAAGGTTTAGTTTCTGTGGGCATATGGTAGGTTCAAATAGCAAAATTTGCATTTGTGATATGGAAAAGCTTTCATTAGAGATGTTAGTAAATTGCAGTTCAGGAATGATTAATGTGTTTTTAAATTATGTGGCAGCCTCCACATTTATTACGCATTCTTTTCCATAAGCAATTTTGGTATTCACTAGTAGCAATGCGATTATATAATATCACAAAACCTCATCATAACAAAAAAATTGGTATCTCTAGCCATTAATGTTTTTATATCTCATTCCTGGGTCCTAATTAAATTCATGAGGATATGGCAGGAGCTGGCTTCTTACAAAAACCAAATATACAGTAATCTTTGGTTCACGATACCCAAAATGTTAACTGTGGAGAGCTTAAGAAAGGAAGGAAGGAAGTAATTACCATATATTTTCTTAACCTTACAGCAGAGTATGTGCACCAGAACTAAAGCAATCATAGTTATTTTGTGTTTGATGTTTAGATGTGCACTGCTCTGCGTGGCTCCAGCCAAACTCTGAATTTATGATCTACCACTTAATTATCTTCTAGGAAAAGCAGAAATAATGAGTGATGCCAAAAAGAGCATTTATTCATTTTTTATGTGTTGTTTTGCATTTATCTCAAAATATGAAAGGTTGTTTAAGTTTTACTGACGCCTTAAAATTTGTCAAAATGAAAAAATATCTGTATAATTAAATGTAGTATTTTGTATTCCAAGTATGCATGCAGTTAAATGAACATTGGCACAAAACAATTTGTTAGTGACATGTAATTCATTCATTCTTTCACTTTTCCAAACCTAGTAAATGCATTGCAGCATCATGGAAACACAGACTGTATTGTGACAACTTTGAGTGAAAGGTGGGGACACCAGTGTACCAAAAGACATTATTCCAAACAGGGTCAGTTTGGGGTCTTTAGCGTACATGGCTTTGGAATGTGGAAAGCAGCTTGTGTGCCTGGGGTTAACCATTGTGGACAAAGTGAAAATGTTGGAGCTCCATACAGGCAATGTCCAGACTAAGAGCTAAACCCATGGCTCTGCAGTTGTGAGACAGCAGAACTAAACATTATACCAACGTGCTATCCTCTTACATCACAGTACAAAAATGAATGTATGGTAATTGTAGTGAAGTTTTCTATATGTGCTTATACAATAGATTTACTGTTACATATTTTGTTTGAGGAACCAATTACATTTGCAATCTTGTGCAGCTAGTAGTCAGTTTATTTGATCTTTCATGAAAAACCAGATAAATATTAACTAAATATTACTCAGATGCATGCATGCATGTATCATTTAAATGGCTTGTGCATGACATTGTTTTCTGGGGTTTGAACCTATAACCTTGGACTTTCTATTCCTGGCATGACACATCAAAACTAGTCACTGGATTTCCTGAGAAACATTTCTGTAACCTGTTTTTTTGATTGGCAGATACATGTTTTTTAAACTGTGGTTCAATGATGAATGGTGATATTAGTGCCCTGAACCATTTCATAATTGCTGTGAATTAGTGCCTCATATTCTGGTCTTCCACTGTCAGCATTGAGTTTGCATGTTTCATCTCCATCTGTGTTACATGACTTTTTATCCAAGGGCTCTGTTTCTTCCTACCGCATCCAAAAGACTAGGTTGAATAGAAGCCACAAACTGCTCTAGTCCAGTCCATTTGTTATATTTTATTAAACACTCTTCAACATGAAGTTACAGAGGTTTCCTTATGCAATTCACAGATGTACAGTTAAGTTGATGGGCAAGTCTAAATCAGCCAGGTGAAGGTGTGTGTATTTATTTGCCCAGTGATGAACTGACATCCCAGTCCTGATTGACTTTGATCCAGGGTCTAATTCTTTCTGTTCCGAGAAATTACTTTCAGAAAGGGGATCTATGGACTGATGAATGTAAATCAAGATTGAAGAAATCATATGGATTGATTGAAAAATGTCTGCATTGTTTCATATTCTGCTGCAAGAATGAAGTTTCTAAGCTTTACATTTACTTGCAAACTTTAATATCTTTATATTGACAGTTAATTAAAAACATTTTGCCATGCTTATAGAAACAGCAGGACTACATTTTTGCCAAATTGTTTAATCAATTCTATTTGACACAAAATTGCCAGTTCTGCCACATAAAGCTTAGTTCATATAATCATCACCTTTTTAATCATCATTTCATTTGGGTGTTATTTTTCCTTTGCCTTCTGGTGCATTTTGGAAGCATGTTGTGCCTTTGGGCAAGTAATTTATTTAATGGATATCAATGTTATGGTTATAAATCAGTCTGTGTTCAGCTCAGTTTCACATCTGTAAATGTTCCACATCTGTAAATATGTATACAGATCTGTGCTGAAAAATCATATTCCTCCTAAAAGATCTTATATTGTTAATGGTGCCTTACTGACACTTAATTGTCATCTTTAAACAATGCCTCCAATTATTTGGTGAATGATTCATGAAGGGTGATGCTGCTCATGGAGAAAAGCTGGTAAAAACTCAAATGTTCCTGCTTTTATAATGGTTTTAAGTAAATACCCTTTTAATGTAATAAAAATATACAGTAATCATAACATCACCTGAATTGTCAGTTTTTTCATGCACTTATATATAATTGCCTGAATTGCTTCATGACCTAGATTTTTATTTTGCTGATTTGAATATTTTACCCTTCTATTACCATTCTAATTGGGACCATCAACCCTTATTCTTACTTGTCTCTGACAGTCAATAAAATTTTGGAAAAAAAGTAAACCCAAAGTATATTTATCTCTCGCCAACAGACATTTCTTAAAGAACTTTGAAATTCAAATTTTGACTGAGCTGTTAATTTAACAGAAGTTCTCAAAATATTCTTGTTAGATCTGGGGTTACCATCACTCTGTCCCATGCTGAAAGTATCTCAGCCCTTTTGAATCATCATATTGTTTGCCAGAACATCTTTAAAAGTAACCCACAATTATTTCCTATTCATACACTAATGTCCTGCAGTGGGGAAAAAAGGTACCCCGCTGTGTTTCTTAGTTTCCTGGAACCACTTAGCAGGCGATATATTAGTGAAAAATACTTGAAGACCTCCTTCTTTGTGGTAAAGAATCTTTCAGTTTCTCATGATAGATGAACACTTCTTGGACACACTTGTCAGCAGTGTTTGACAGATAAGAGAGGGAAATAGTTGCAGTCAGGGCGGCTGATGGAACGGTCTTTACGGATGATACTGCAGTTGTGACATGCTGGGCTGGCTGCTTTGAGCAGGTGTTTATCTCTAGGTCCATGGCTTTTGAGGCGATCCTCCAATTCATCCAGTCTCACTGAGATTTGCACAGGTGGTGAACTAGTTGAAGATAGGGAGGGCTGCAGGGATCTGTGGTATCTGAGGTGAACTTCTCCAGGCTGATGGTAAGCCTGTCCTCCTGACATTGCAAGCAATCTTTGCTTCCATTTGGGAGACAGGCATCATCCCAACTGACTGGAAAATGGGACTTGGTGTCCCTATCTGGAAAGGGAAGGGTGATCACCTGGATTGTAGCAACTACAGGGTGATAACACTGCTCTGGTGCTGGGTAAGGTCCTTGCTAGGGTCATCCTTAATAGGATCCATAATCACTTGCTCATCTACCAGCAACTGGAGCAGTCTGTTTTTTTACGCCTAAGAAGTTTTCCATCGACCGCATCCTGGCATTGAGGGTTCTCATGGAGCACAAATGCAAATATTCTTTGCAGCCTTTGTCGATTTTCGTAAAGCATTCAACTAAGTTGATCGAGATGCTCTGTGGGACATCCTGAGAATTTTCATGGTCCCCTCAAGGTTGCTGGATATCATGGCCAGGCTGTAAACTGGTACTATAAGTGTTGTGCAGAGTGGAGGCAGAACCTCTGCATTTTCCCCAGTTGATTCTGGGGTTCGTCAGGGGTGTATTCTTGCTCCTACCCTGTTCAATGCTTGCATGTGTGGGTGTTGGGCAAGGTTGTGGGGTTTAGCAGCTGTGCGGCATTTGTTGCCTAAGAAAGATTCACTGATCTTAACTTTACTGATGATGCTGTGATCTTCACAGAGTCAATGGAGGCTCTTATCATCTTTCGAGAGACTGAGGGAGGAGTCTGAGTGTCTGGGCTTGTGAGTGTCCTGGATAAAACCAAGATCCAGTCCTTTAATGATTTCTTAGGCACAGCCATCAGCAGTGTGTCTGTCTGCGGAGAGACTGTCGACCTTTTCAAGAGGTTTACTTACCTCAGCAGTGATATTCATGTCTTTGGTGACTCTTCCTATGAAGACAGTAGACGGATTGGGAGAGCATGGGTGTAATGTGGTTGCTGGTAAGGGGAATGTGGCGCTCCTGATATCTGTGCAAAAGGACGAAGGTTCAAGTCTTTAGAGTCCTAGTGCTTCCTGTCTTGCTATATGGTTGCAAGACATGGGCGCTATCTAATGAGCTGAGATGAAGACTGGACTCCTTTGTTAATATGTCTCTTCTGAGAATCCTTGGGTACCGCTGGTTTTACTTTGTGTCGAATGAGTTTAAAATTAAGGATGGTTCCAGATTCAAGTGGCTCCTGGAAGCAGCCAGGAAGGATGGAGCTGATTCAGACCCTCTCAAAGCTAGAGAACTGTTGCAGGTTCACAAATGATGATGTTGTCAAGTAAGGGCATTCATTATATGACTGTCAACAGGTGCCATTACAAAATGTTGCATGGCTGCGCCCATAACAAATGGCCACAATGTCAACATGGTGATGTTACCATCATTATTGACACCAAGAAAACCAAAAGCAACATGTGCCAAAATTGGGCAAATTACTTTATATTTAAAAAAATATATAAGAAATAAGTATAGGAATATTTATTAATTAAAATAAAATACTCAAATATAAGAATAATATATTTTAAGAAAATGTACATTTTTTTCTAGATAACCACAGTGTGAGATAAATACTGTATTTTATAAGAGCAGTATAATTAAATATCAGTTCAGACTTTAAACTTTTCATTTTGGCTGAAATGATAACATCCTGCTGATTGTGTCAAACAGAAAGGAGTTGGCACAAATACATTTACACAAGATCACATGGAAAAAAATGTGATTCACAGGTCGAAAAGACCTTGCTTGTAGATGCATTGATCATTGAGTTTCTTATGACACAAGTAACATTAGGTATGCACAGGCTGATTCATACCTCTTTTCTGCTGTCTAATGCATGGCTAATATAGCTTGGCGTAGAGAAATGTTTGTCTAGGCACGGGTGGACCAGGTTCATCAATGTCTCATGTTATTTTAAGAGGCACATGATGGATATACTGTTTAAAATTATTCTGGATGGTGTAGTGCTGTGATATGTATTTTATTGTTGCCCAACTGTAAGAGAAAACTTGAAATGACTGTGTAATGAGAGCATCATTTTGCCTTATACTGTAAATATAAAAAATATGCTATTTCTTATTGTTTTATTTTTTTTTTTTATCTATGTAATATTTATTTTTCCAACCATTCATTAAACCAGTTTTGGGACTTATCAAGCTGGGACGGGAGTCACCCACACATATACCCACATTGGATCAGTTTATAGCGACCAGTTAAATTAACCTGCAGTTTTTTGGGATTGTAACAAGAAAACTTGAATACTTGTAAAAATGCACACATGGACTTGGGCATAGTGTGCAAATTCCATTCTGTAAATAAAATAGGATTTGAATCCAGTACTCTGAAGTTGTGGGGCAGCACTATGCCACCCCATGACACTTTTTCTAGTTCACAGAATTGTCATATAAGTTATTTTGAACTATAATAAAACACGTGATCAGAAATAAATTCACATGGTGTGATTGGAAATCAATTTTATTTTTCAATTACTTACAAATTGAGTAGAAAAAATAAAGCAGCTTATTGAAAAATAGAGGACATCACACCCAGAATCAAAAGAGTATGAATACATGAAATACTGCAATTCTAAGTACTGCAGTGTTATAAATATTTCTTACATATTTTATTACATATCAGTATATATAAAAGTTTTTTTTATTTGGCACTAAAAAATATTGTAATCGTGAATTTGCAGACAGAATTAGTTTTCATAAATTCATAAGTAATTTTCTGTTTACACATTTACAGTAACTGGACAGTACATTTGTAAAAGCTGTAAGAAGTGTGTTCTTCGTTTTTTATGTAAATTTTAATATATTAAAAAATGTTGATTCTCAGCATGTATTCTAATTTTTCAATTTCTAGTCTAAATTACAGTAGAGATTGTACAGTACAGTACAAATTATTGTAGGGTAGTGCAATCCTTGGCGCTATTGCTTCATGGATCTAACATCCCAAGTTCAAAGCTGACTTCAGTTCACTGACTGCTTGGGGTTTGTATGGTCTCCCTGTGTTGGCTGTGTATTTTCATTGATATTTCAATATTTTTTTAACACTTCATAAACGTATGTTTAGGTTACTTTTTAATTTCAAATTGGTACCATCTAGGGTTGTTCATAAGTGTGCCCTGTTATGTACTGGAACCTTGTCCAGGGCTGGTTTCTGCCTTGTATATATTGTTGCCGAGATAAGCTCTGGTCATCATGACTCTGAATTGGTTAAATGGGTTTGAGAATTGTACATTGTGTAAGTTCAATGTAATTGTAACAAGGGTGGCCTGCTCTTTAATATGACTACAGGTGCCACTTTTTTCCATAAAGATTAGGCCTACAAAAGAATTTAAAAAAATATGCCACTTTGGAAAAAAAAAGAATCTTTATAATTCTGTCACATACCACCATCAACATAGCAGCAGTTGACCCTTCTTATTGGTGACATTTTGGCATTTACTAGAAACATAAAAGCAATTATCAGGTGCATTTAGTTTTCAAACATCTGTGGTTTAAATGTTTGCTTTAGCAAATTATAGGGAAGCAGAAAATAAAGACAAATCTCTATAATGAAATTGCAACATTAGAGTTCTCCTACTATTTATATTCATTTTCTTGTTAGTTTATTTAAAGTCTCCTTGTGGAAATGAATAGATCCTTTCAGGAAGTACAATATATTTGATATTATTGATCTTCTCTTTCCTAAAACATTTTAAACACAGATAGAAAATACTAAGGACATATAGGTGATTCTAAATAGAAGTTTTATATGTGTAAGTGCCTTTGGTTTTCCAGTATTTTTGCAGTGTAGCTAAACTTCTCATTCTTCAGTATGTGATTCTTCAAGTCATGTCAAATGGTTGCAGTCTCCAGAACATTTTTGCACAATAGTTGTATGCTAAATGTCACTAAAAAGGTATCAAACTTCCTCACTTGCTTCTTGTTAAACATTAAATATTCTACAAGAAACACATTATAAATATATTTTATGATAATTGGAGATGTTCTGAAAATCTTAAAGGAAGTCTGCTGCACCTCAGAACTGATGTACAGTAAGTCAGTGGTGGTAGGTTTTGCATCCCATCAGTACTCTACAACTTGTTTAAGATGGTGGAGTGTAAAGACTTGGGGCCTCATGTGTAAATGGTGCGTACAAACGTTTCCATGCTCAAATTGCAATGTATAAAACCTAAACGTGGAGTAAAGCCACACACATTTTCACGGTAGCTCCAACCCTGGCGTATGCAAGTTCTCTGCTCAGTTTTGCAAACTGGCGGCAACCAGTGTCAAAGCAGTGCTACTGTTCCTGTGTGGTTGCCCTTTCTTTTTTAGATCCACATCCCTGACGCGGCTTTATCATATACACTGAAACTAACTGCATATTGTTTATTAGTTTAAGGCATCTGATTGTAATTAACCTGTAACAATATAATGGTCTAGGGAATAGCCAGAGTATTCCAAATAACATAGCTGCTTTAGCGTTGTTACTCTCACTGCACCTTCTTTTTCTTCTTTCAGCTGCTCCCATTAGGGGTTGCCACAGTGGGTCATCTTTTTCCATATTACTGTCACTGCACCACCCGGAGTATTTATATCACTGCATCTGAGTGGGGAATCACAGATCTACAGCAGCTGATCGGAAAGAGAATTATCGGTATACAGCATCATACACACGCTGCCTCAGCCATGCTGTCTATTGAACTGCTGTCACACGGCAAATGCTACAAAGCTTTTCCTGTACGGATCTTGTGATTCAGAAACAGTTTCATCCCAAGAACTATAAACACACTCAATCAGTCCATCAAGTGCTCCTTGTAGAACTGTTTGTACTTATAAGTACAACTAGCAGAATACCCGCGCTTCGCAGAGGAGAAGTAGTGTGTTAAAGAAGGTACGAAAAAGAAAAGGAAAAATTTTAAAAATAACGTAACATGATTGTTAATGTAATTGTTTTATCATTGATATGAGTTTTGTTTCCATATCTATATATATATATATATATATATATGTGTATATATATCTCTATCTCCTCTTTGCAGCGAGAAGTAGTGTGTTAAAGAAGGAAAGAGAAAGAAAAGGAAACATTTTAAAAATAACGTAACATGATTGTCAATGTAATTGTTTTGTCACTGTTATGAGTGTCGCTGTAATATATATATATATATATATATATAGCAAAATACACGCGCTTTGCAGTGATGTCATGTGTTAAAGAAGTTATGAAAAAGAAAAGGAAACATTTTAAAAATAATGTAACATGATTGTCAAAGTAATTGTTTTGTGTATTTGGCAGCGTCACAAAGTTTTTTCGCCTAGCTGCATCAGAAAATGTACCATGACGTCTGACACGCCTCCTTTTACTGTATTCTCACAGCTTGGATTGCTGCTGTCATAATGGGTTTGAGTCTACATATATATATATATATATATATATATATATATATATATATATATATATATATATATATATATATATATATATATATATATACATACCTATCTACATCATATATACACACACATACATACATACACACACACAAATTATATGTATGTATGTATGTATGTGTGTGTGTGTGTGTGTGTTTATATATATATATAATGTAGATAGGGGTGTGTGTGTGTGTGTATATATATATATATACACATACATATATGTGTGTGTATAGCTTTGGTCTATGAGTGCAAGGGAAAAATAATAAAATATAGTCTATAAGTTATTAAACAGTAAAACATTAACGTTTTAAGAAGTACAGCTACATTGAGCACTACTGGAGTGGTTGCGGGTAAACTACATTTTAAAGACTGTGTAACACAATAGGTAAGTAGAACTAACAGCAGCTAAAATTTATATGGATCATCTCTCGGTAGTAGAACCCTTTTGAAAGGCGCTACACGACGGCTGTGGTATAGAAATTACATTATCTATGTGTACGTTCAAATTTGTACCTCTGGTAATGTGCCTTACCGGCATTTAAAGAAAATTAGTTTTGTGTCCTCTGCACTGTTAAGAGAGAAAGGCTTTGGTTTGGGATAAAAGGAAAAAAGGTGTAAAGAAAGGAAAGTTGCCTTTTTCTTTTATATAGTTTAGAGAGATGTGTTCGCTGACGTTATGATCGCCTTTTGGGGACAGTCGCGGTGGGTCTTGTGTAGACTGGTGAGACGCCCCTGCCATTAATTGGCTGTGATGGCACTCTCAGTCCTCCACTCGTGCGTGTCTTCATAATCCGAGCTGGGACCTCATAATCGTATACGTGCAAAAGAAAGTGCAAATCGCCTTAATATTAGTTTGCTGCGGTGTAGAAAAGGGATCCCGTGTTTGCACTTGTCTGGGCTATAGCTCAGGGGAGGATGAAAAATTAAAAGTGCTCACTTTGACTTAAGGCAGAAGCGCAGTCAGCGCCTCAAAGGCCGGCACAGCTATGCACGCACGCTGGCTGCTCGACTTTTGCTGGGCAGGAGACCCCAGTTTTGCAGACACGCTCATGATATCAAAAGTCTCAGCGCTTTGGAGGTCATTCATATATATATATATAGCAAAATACCCGCCTACCGCAGTGGAGAAGTAGTGTGTTAAAGAAGTAATGAAAAAGAAAAGGGAAACATTTAAATAATAACGTAACATGATTGACATTGTCATGAGTGTTGCTGTCATATATATGCCTGCCTAAATAAGTCACCCTCGCTTTGCTCTTACTTTTTACCGCTCATTTAATCATGGCTAGTGGCGGAAAAATTATAAAATGGAAGGAGGATGGCTTTACCAAAACAATTATTGATGGCTTAATCGATTATTCATAAAGCTTGAATTGGTGATCTGTTTTTCTGTGTTAACCTCATATTTTTCATACTTCTTCTCAAACTAAGGTGGTGCGAGGGTAAAATGAATCGGGATGCGCTGATCAATGTAATCGTGTACCAGGAAATCATGCATTGACAAAAGCTCCCTTTGCTTGTAATGCAAAGTGTGATTAAATGCATTATTTTTAACGTGTTATGGAGCACATGCATTGAAGCTTCTCAGCTGTGCTTGTGCTAAGAAAAGGAAAGATTTTAAAAATAACGTAACACGATTGTCAATGTAACCTTTTGTAAGTAGTGCCTGGAGGATTCAGTGTGGAGAAACTCTAGAGACAGCGTGTGTATTAACTTGTGGATTTTTCTGTGAGTATTTGGTGGCAGTCTGACGGTTGTTTCGAAGACGGCGTAGCGCGAGCTCAGCTCAGAGTGAAATGAGGTAAATGGGAGGGGAGATGATGACGTGACTCCCCCACCCGCCTTAACTGTCAATCCCCACAAACACAGTCTCGGAATTTGCATAAGCACACCCCTTCACCTACAATTTTAACTTAGTTACAAAGTGATCAAAACTCTCGTTTATATCCTGCGTCCTCTCATTAAACTTGTATCCCGCATTACCTGTGGGCATGTGAAACGCCAGCCGTAGCCTGTCTATGAACTTAATTTAAAGTTTAGGTTTACACCTTGCTTTCTTTCCGAGGTAGCAGCACTCATGAATATGGTAGTATATGTCACTCGCTCGCTTCTTATTGTTTCGCTGCCTTCTCAATTATATAATGCATGTTTTCTTAAGCGCTTTTTGGAGGTCTTCCTGGTCTTCTACGCACTGCGTCGACAGTCAGTTCACGTGATTACGTGGGAGGTGTGATGATGTCACACGAAACTCCGCCCCCCCACGTCATTCCAGCTCAACTCCATTACAGTTAATGGAGAAAAATACCTTCCAGTTATGACCATTAGGCGTAGAATTTCGAAATGAAACCTGCCCAACTTTTGTAAGTAAGCTGTAAGGAATGAGCCTGCCAAATTTCAGCCTTCTACCTACACGGGAAGTTGGAGAATTAGTGATGAGTGAGTGAGTGAGTGAGTGAGTGAGTGAGTGAGGGCTTTGCCTTTTATTAGTATAGATTACCTCACTGTAAACTTGCACTGCAGTTCAAACAACAACAACAACATTTATTTATATAGCACATTTTCATACAAACAGTAGCTCAAAGTGCTTTACATATTAAAGAATAGAAAAATGAAAGACACAATTATAAAACAAAATAAATCAACATTAACATCGAATAAGAGTAAGGTTCAATGGCCAGGGGGGACAGAAAAACAAAAACTCCAGACGGCTGAAGAAAAATAAAATCTGTAGGGATTCCAGACCATGATACCGCCCAGTCCCCTCTGGGCATTCTACCTAACATAAATGAAACAGTCCTCTTTGGATTTAGGATTCTCACGGAAGGGCTTGATGATGATGATGGTCACGTAGACTTCTTCCTTTTAATCCATCCATCATTGTTGGAGCATCATAAAGCTTTGAGTAGGTGGAGGTGGCGCAGGCCACCACCACAAAGAAACCGGAAAAAGAAACAGAAAAGAGAGTAGGGGTCAGTACCGATTTTAGAGCCACCATAAATAGTTATTATGATGAATTGAACATACAGAGTATCAGGATTAAGTTAAATTAAGATTAAAATGAAGTTATAATATTGCACAACCTGAGCCACTTTATAAAGCGTGTATTTACATATGATGGAGATATAATTTTTAAGATGAAACGGAGAAAAATATGTTTATTATATTATACAGATAAAACTTTAACTTTATTTAAATAATCTATACAATAAATAATTAAACATGTGAGGACACGTTGCTGCAGCGCTAGAAAGGAGGTGGTGCTCCGTTCACGGATTGTTCCTACCTCATGCTGTATTCTTGCTGGTGCTGGCACGACACTGGAAAGATAGATAGATAGAAAAATTAAACACGTACTACAAAGATATTCAATGTTCCTTAAAAGTTTTGAAGAATCGGTGTTCTAAGCTTACAGATGGCTTAACGTCTGTTACAGAGCTGATTGTGTGGCGATTGGGTATTTGGAGAAAGAAAAGTAAGAACAGGAATTGGGGGTTAGTACATTTGAAAGAGACAGTACTGCTACAATAAAGTATTTAATCGAAGGTCACGCATGGTGCAGCAAGCTTCTTGCGTGAGACATGAACAATCACTGCGCCACCGTGTACCCATGTTTAATGACATATGCATCTCAGTATTTTAATTATTAAGAGAGTTGTAATATTATGAATGTAATGGATTCTGTGTCCTGTCAGAGGAAGAGAAAGCCCGGAAGCACGTAGTGATTCACACACATAGAGCACATAGAAGATCGAATACAAAACAAAGCATTTAACGTGAATACAAAACAAAGCATTTAACGTGCTACTTTAATTGCAATGGAAATTGAGAAACTAGTTAATTAAACAATTTTAAGATGAAGTTTATGATGTTCTACGTTAATGACAAAATAAACTACGTGGTTAAAGTGGAAATTTCAAGATTAAAGTTGACATTTTGTGCTTTTTTCCCCACTGTGTGCCTTTTTTTTTCTCTGTACCCTAATAAGCTTTCATATGACACTCAGACAGTGGGCTACGACTCGCCTTTTCACAGTAACTTAGATATGTGACAACATCTTTTTTATTTCGGGCACTGTGCGACTTTGTGAACTTGAGCTTTGAAGTTTCTCCAACACGCTATGTCAACTTCCTTTTGTTGTTTATACCACTATCTAAACCAGCAAATAGTACATTTTTCCTTGCCTCCACTTGGTATTCGCTGAAATTCTTATATTTTCCCTTGTGCTATTGCCATTGTCTTTTCACATAAGGCTGAGCATAAGGACTATTTATATTGATTTGCATATTCAAAGTGGCGTAGTTCTGGGAGGAACTGGGGCGGGACAGCAGGCGCGTGCATGTGCTTTACTTTTCATGCTGACCGGGATTTATGTAGCAGAAGAACGTAGAAGTTGGCGTTCACACAGATTTATGCATCTGGATATTTTTGTGCATATGAATATTTCTGCTTTTGTGCTTATGCCATGTTATAGTGTGTGTTCTACGCACACCGTTATACATGAAGCCCCTGGAGATCACCATGGAGGATGTGAAATCTTTACTTGATCATAAATATTTTTGATTGACTATAATTAACTTATTTTTATCACTTGACCTTACGGGTATGAGAGAAAATAAAAATTTACAAGCATGTTTGAATGAGGAGCTCAGCTTAACATCACAAGTATACTCAACAGGATGATTTCAAAACAATTAATTAAAAGACAACATGGTAAATTGTTGATTTTGTATACAGCGGTTTTTGTTACAGTTACATGTACATGATAAAATGTTATTTTAAAACTCTTGAAAAACATTAAGCCATCAAAATGTTTTGCAAATACAATTGAAATCACATTTAATAAGTTAATCAGCTTTAACAGAATTAATGTTTTTAAAATGCCACAAAAGTAACTACTGGTTGCTGAATAATTTTCTGCAGTCCCGCCATTTTTTCTTTTTGATAGTACTGGTTGGGTACTGGAATTTTGACTTCAGTATTGATAGCAGCTTTTGTACCTCAGTTCCAGTTCAAAAATGGTACTGAAGTAAATAACGGATACCTCCCCACAACCCCTGCTTCCTGCTCTTCTACACAATTGCGCACCTCAAACATTAAATGTACTCCATAAATCAATACAAGGAGCAAGTTTTTCATAATATATAATTAGAATGGGGGTGGGCTTTGTGGAGTCTTCCCCGCTGAATTGAGTTGCATGTAATATACAGTATATATTTCATCGAATAGCCTTGGGGAGATGCAGTCATTCTGATAAATGAATGAGCACAAGGTGCTTGAAAACTTCTATTTATTTCAAGTACCAAAATTAACAAAATACTGGTACCATACCGTTTGAAAAATTTAGTTTTTTGGTACTTTCCTGTATTTTGTTTACAGTTTGTACACTTTTGTATTCTTCTGTAGCTCTTATTACATGACTCTGTTTTTTTGTAACCAGAACACACTTTATCCATTCATAGTTACTTTTGGAGTTATAAAAATGCAGTATGAAAAGGCCCCATACCAATAATAATTTGAAATGAATATATTAATAAGTAGCAGAACTTCAAATGCCCAATGATAAATTTTTACTGAGTCCTTAGATGGGAATTTATTCCCTAAGACATGAAAATAATTCACACAAAAGAGTCTAAAATGTTTTTATGTTTATTATTTTTTAAGAATTTCCCTCAAATTTCAGACAGTGTTTGAGAAAGAATAAATAATTAGATTCAGTACAATAACAAAAGGGGTCCAGTACTTGCAGTGTATGTCTCTAATGAAAATGAATGAGTGGATTATTGGGTAAATGTATTGGTTAATAAAAACTTAAATTCATTATAAAAGATTTGGAGAAATTTGATGGGAAACTAGTATTGAATGTTTCGGTGAAGATTGCCTTAATAGAAAACAAATGAAATTTATGTAACAAGAAAGATAATATCATCAGAATAGCATTCTTCATATATGGAAGCATCAATTCTGTTTTGTCCTGGTTTTTTCAGTCTTCGATAAGAGAGGAAAGGAAATGCTTAGCACATGATTTGCTTTTGTGGGATATTTTGAAAAAATGGAACAGATCACCAGTCTGTCACCTTGGATGCGAAGTGCTCTTTTTAAGAATATATTAATGCCAAAAATATTTAATTCAGTATATTTTGTGCTTTCATGATGCTGAGCGATGGGGATAATTTATAGTATATTTGTTTCTGAAAAAAGTAATTGGCATTAGAGTGTAAAATAAATTATAATGAACATATATTATCCACACTTACCAGAGTAAAGTCGGGCCTGTAAGTAAGTAAGTAAGTGAACTTTATTGTCATTCATACCATACAACAGTACAACAACGGATGCACAGCTGAACGAAATTAGGTTTCTCCAGACTCAATGTGCAGACATTATAGACAAGTGCACGCAAGACAACATACAGACATTACAAGCATTTCACTTCTTACACAGAAAGTAGGTAAGACAGTGTAAGACAGCACAAGGCAGCACAGTACAAACAGTAAATGCAAAAGAAATAACTAAATGTAAGCCAGTCAGTGGGTGAAATATAATATGAAAGAAAATATTGCACATCGTTTCACAGTGATTGTGGTATTGCACTATATGGATACAATATTTATACATAATATATACAATATATACACTCACCTAAAGGATTATTAGGAACACCTGTTCAATTTCTCATTAATGCAATTATCTAATCAACCAATCACATGGCAGTTGCTTCAATGCATTTAGGGGTGTGGTCCTGGTCAAGACAATCTCCTGAACTCCAAACTGAATGTCAGAATGGCAAAGAAAGGTGATTTAAGCAATTCTGAGCGTGGCATGGTTGTTGGTGCCAGACGGGCCGGTCTGAGTATTTCACAATCTGCTCAGTTACTGGGATTTTCATGCACAACCATTTCTAGGGTTTACAAAGAATGGTGTGAAAAGGGAAAAACATCCAGTATGCGGCAGTCCTGTGGGCGAAAATGCCTTATTGATGCTAGAGGTGAGAGGAGAATGGGCGGACTGATTCAAGCTGATAGAAGAGCAACTTTGACTGAAATAACCACTCGTTACAACTGAGGTTGCAGCAAAGCATTTGTGAAGCCACAACACGCACAACCTTGAGGCGGATTGGCTACGACAGCAGAAGACCCCACCGGGTACCAGTCATCTCCACTACAAATAGGAAAAAGAGGCTACAATTTGCACAAGCTCACCAAAATTGGACAGTTGAAGACTGGAAAAATGTTGCCTGGTCAGATGAGTCTCGATTTCTGTTGAGAAATTCAAATGGTAGAGTCAGAATTTGGCGTAAACAGAATGAGAACATGGATCCATCATGTCTTGTTACCACTGTGCAGGCTGGTGGTGGTGGTGTAATGGTGTGGGGGATGTTTTCTTGGCACACTTTAGGCCCCTTAGTGCCAATTGGGCATCGTTTAAATGCCACGGGCTACCTGAGCCTTGTTTCTGACCATGTCCATCCCTTCATGACCACCATGTACCCATCCTCTGATGGCTACTTCCAGCAGGATAATGCACCATGTCACAAAGCTCGAATCATTTCAAATTGGTTTCTTGAACATGACAATGAGTTCACTGTGCTGAAATGGCCCCCACAGTCACCAGATCTCAACTCAATAGAACATCTTTGGGATGTGGTGGAACAGGAGCTTCGTGCCCTGGATGTGCATCCCACAAATCTCCATCAACTGCAAGATGCTATCCTATCAATATGGGCCAACATTTCTAAAGAATGCTTTCAGCACCTTGTTGAATCAATGCCACGTAGAATTAAGGCAGTTCTGAAGGCGAAAGGGGGTCAAACACTGTATTAGTATGGTGTTCCTAATAATCCTTTAGGTGAGTGTACAATTTAATATTGTAGATAGATAGATAGTGTGGACGCGGCCCGGGCACAGACAGGCAGACATGTTGTTAAGTCACCACCACACGTTTATTTACACTATTTACATGTTCCCGTGCACACAAACCCCCCAAAGTCCTGGCCACACAATGCCTTTCTTCGGGCCACCTCCACTCTCTCTTCTCTTGCCTTGTCCTGCCTCCACCCGACTCCAGCCTCGAATGAAGGGAGACGGCCCCTTTTATTCCACCACAGATGGGCTCCAGGTGTTTCCCGGCATTCCTCCCTCGATACGCCCCAGTGTTGCGGAAGTGCCGGCTGTTCTCCCGGAAGCTCTCCGGGTGTCCCTGCTCCTCTTTCCCCCAGTACTTCCTGGTGTGGCGGAAGAGCTGAGGTCCAGGGTCTGCAAGGCATTGAGGCGCCCCCTGGCGGTGACCACGGGTCCCTACAGGGTTGGGCTTCCATGCCCTCTACCCGTGGCCCCCAAAGCAACCAGGATGGCGGCCCCCATGTGATCCAGGGTGGGCATAGATCCTCTTCCGGTCCCTCAAGGCGTCCCGGCCGAGTTGTTGCCCCTGGCATCCCTGACAATAGATACTTATTAATCACATGGGGAAATTCACATACTCCAGTAGCAGCATACTGATAAAAATGCAGGCATAACAGACAATAACTTTGTATAATGTTAACGTTTAAGGGTGGAATTGAAGAGTCGCATAATGTGGGTGCGGGGGAAGAACGATCTTCTCAGTCTGTCAGTGGAGCAGGACAGTGACAGCAGTCTGTCAGTGAAGCTGCTCCTCTGTCTTGAGATGATATTGTTCAGTGGATGCAGTAGATTTTCCATGATTGATAGGAGCTTGCTCAGTGCCCATCGCTCTTCCACGGATGTCAAACTGTCCAGCTCAGTTCCTACAATAGAGCCTGCCTTTCCCACCAGTTCGTCCAGGCGTGAGGCGTCCTTCTTCTTTATGCTGCCTCCCCTGCACACCACCACATAAATGAGGGCGCTCGCCACAACCATCTGATAGAACATCTGCAGCATCTTATTCCAGAAGTTGAAAGACGCCAGCTTTCTAAGGAAGTATAGTCGGCTCTGTCCTCTCTTGCGCAGAGCATCAGTATTGGCGGTCCAGTCCAATTTATCATCCAGCTACATTCCCAGGTACACTTCGAAGTATCTTCTGTTCAGCGGCAGTGCAGCTACCATACCAAACTGAGATGCTGCTGGTCAATATACTTTCTATAGTGCCTCTGTAGAAAGTTATGAGGACAGAAGAGAGGAGGTTTGGTCTTTTAAGCCTTCGGAGAAAATGAAGTCGCTGTTGTGCCCTCTTGACAAGAGACGTGGTATTTATGGTCCATGTCAGGTCATCTGTGATTTGCACTCCCAGAAACCTGGTGCTTCTCACTGACTCCACATTGTTTCCATGGATTGTAAGTGGCCGGTGTGGCATGTGCTTTCTCCTGAAGTCAATGATGATCTCTTTTGTTTTGTTGACATTCAGTGCCAGGTTCTTTTTTCCACACCAGTCAATGAGTTGATTAACTTCCTCTGTGTATGCTGAGTCATCGTCATTACTGATGAGGCCCACTACTGTTGTGTTGTCTGCTAATTTTATGATGTGATTCGAGTTGTAATTGGCACAGCAGTCGTGAGTCAACAAGGTGAACAGTAGGGGACTTAGAACACAACCCTGGGGAACCCCAGTGTTCATGATGGTAGTCTCAGAGGTGTTTTTTCCAAGACGTACTGTCTATGGTCTGTCTGTGAGGAAGTCTTATAACCAGTTAGACAGAGGGATGTTGATGCTTAGTGGCTCCAGTTTCTTTACCAGGGGTTGTGGGATGACAGTATTGAAGGCGGAGCTGAAGTCAAAAAAAGCATCCTCACATGACTTTTCTTATTTTCCAGGTGAGCCAGTGTCAGATGGAGTGCAGTTGCTATGGCATCATCAGTGGAGCGATTTGGGCGGATTGCAAATTGAAGTTGATCAAATGTAGCAAGCAGTCTGGATGTGATGTGATTTTTGACCAACCCTTCGAAGCACTTCATCATGATGGGTGTGAGTGCTAAAGGGTGATAGTCGTTCAGTGATGATGTTGGTGATTTCTTTGGCAGTGGAGTAATGGTAGTGGCTTTGAAGCACTGAGGAACGATAGTTTGTCTTAGGGAGATGTTGTAGATGTCTGTGAGAACAGCTGTAAGTTGGTCAGCACAGTCTCTAAGTACACACACTGGTATGTTGTCGGGGCCTGCAGATTTCCGTGGGTTGACCCTGCGCAGGGTTCTCCGAACATCACTGTGGTCGAGACAGAATATTTCATCATCCATAGTGAGAGGGGCTTTAATTGCTGTTGTGTTGTTATTTTCCTCAAACCGGCTAAAATATATGTTAAGTGTGTTGAGGAAGTCTGTGTTATCATCACAGGGTGGCGGGGAGGTTTTATAGTCCCTAATAGACTGGATGCGTTGCCATAGGCACTTGGGATCTTTTGAGTCAGTGAAGTGACTCTGGATTTTATGCCCATAAGCACGTTTTGCTGCTCTCATGCCTCGGTTCAAGTTAGCTCTAGCGGATCTGAGAGCATTTCTGTCCCTGGATTTGAAGGCCGTATTACATGCTCTTAGATGGGCATGCACCTGCCTGGTAAACCATGGTTTCTGGTTGGCACGTGTGGCCACACACACTTCGATATAAATCCTGTCACAGACTCTCCATACTCCTCCAGGTTGATGTGCCGATTAATCGTGGCAGCCTTTCTAAACACATTCCAGTCTGTGTAGTCAAAACAGTCCTGGAGGCTGAAAATGCTTCCTCTGGCCAGGCTCATATCTGCTTTGTAGATGGTTTGCTTCTAGTTAGCAAAGGTCTATATGCAGGAATTAGTATAACAGAGAGATGGTCCGAATTTCCAAAGTGGGGATGGGTAGTTGCCTGTTTGATGTTTGTGTAAAACCCGGTCCAATGTGTTTACTCCCTGGGTTGCAAAGTCAACATGTTGATAAAAATGTGGCAGAACTGTCTTTAGGTTGGCTTGATTAAAGTCTCCAGCAATTATATAAACACAGTCCGGGTTTGCAGTTTGCGTTGCATTGACAGATTGATATAGTGTGGATAGCGCTGCCTTTGTGTTTGCGCTGGGGGGATGTACACAGCTGTAATGCTAACAGCTGTAAATTCTCTTGGCAGGTAAAAAGGTCGGCACTTCAATGCCAAAAACTCTATATCCTCAGAACAGTGGCATGAGACAAGTTCAACATTTGTGCACCAGTTGTTGTTTGTGTATATACATAATTGTGCTTCATTACTTGTTATGTGCTGTACAGCAGACTGCCGTCTCATAAACACTCTGGTCTCCTGTGACTCAGATTGGATTAAGCCTATACACTCTATTGATCGCTTGGTATAAAGGATGGGAGAATGTGAAGAAAGGAGCTCCTATTTCCA
This sequence comes from Polypterus senegalus, assembly GCF_016835505.1. Lineage (NCBI taxonomy): Eukaryota > Metazoa > Chordata > Cladistia > Polypteriformes > Polypteridae > Polypterus > Polypterus senegalus. The sequence goes on along the minus strand of NC_053169.1, from coordinate 46,051,122 downwards.
TTAACACTTTGGTATTTAGTATGCTGATATACTGTATAGCAAAGCTACTCATACAATCAATTCTGTGACATCTTCGACTCACCAGGTCACGTGATTCCCCAATCCCACACACACCAGAAAATGTCACATCATCCTCTTTAATAAAACCCCTGTGTGCGTCCAGGTGTTTGTGTGTGTGTGTCTTCTGGTGAAGTGCGCATACGCGGGGCCACGCCGCGCATCGCACCATGCCCCGCCCATGTGCATGGCACTGTGAACGCACACACACTGGAAGCTAGGCATACAATGAATGGCCTAGCCGCGTGCATGATAAGCAAATAAAGGACATCATTGCTTGTGAGAGTGCTGATTCGGTAGTCGCAACCGCGCACATAACATCCATTGCTGGGGAGATGCCACACATACAATAATCAGTTCCATGCCACAACAGATTAAAATACTTGCTGGGTAACTGCACAGTACTTGCTGGGGAGACGCCACAGGCACGATTATCAGCTACGCACCACACATTACATCAGTTGCTGGGGTCACTCTGCTGATTGCCCACTGTTGTGACAGAAAATTAAAGTCATATTACGGACATCAAAGCCAGTATTACTGTCATAGAAAATTACAGGCATTTTACGGAAATACAAATCAGTATTACTGCAAGAGAAAATTAAAGGCACACAATACAGTGACGCATATTACAGCCACATACAAGCCAGTATTACTGTAAGAGAAAATATTACGGACGTATCTACTAACAACATGCCACCCAAAAAAAAGACACGTCAAGTAGGACAAAAGACACAAACAATTAAATCCTATATAAGCAACATCTCCTGGAAGAATGCTCAGCTAAACAAGCAAACATCAACAAAAGAAAGGCTGAAAGACAAAGAAAAATACGAGCAAATAGATCGATTGAAGAAAAAGAAAATGAGCATCAGAAAAACGCTAAAAGAGGAAGACTCAGAAGAGCAAACCTCAGAAAAAGTTGGCATTTACTTGCCAGAATCAGTGTCCAGCCATGGTCAGTTATATGTTGCATTATCAAGAGTTAGAAGTTTTTCAGATGTTGTTGTCAAGGTTGTAGAGATTCCTGAACAAGGCAAACTGTTGCCAAACTCAGACAGAATATTTACAAGAAATGTTGTCTATAATGAAATTTTATAGAAACATTTCATGAGGTAAAACAATAGGAAATTTTTCCTAAATATCTTCTTCAGATATTTTGTATTACAGATTGTTACAAAGTTTTACACTAAGACAATATTAATTATACTTACTGTATTGTCATATACATTTATATTTTATTTTTATTATTTTACTTTAGGCTTCTTGTAAAAATATTTTTGACAAAAAAAAATTAAGACAACAAACAGAATGAGGTCAAGGTCCCGTGCCATTTAATACAGACTGTTCCTACTAATGTTTATGCACTACTGTTCTAGCGCCCATTATTGTAACGGGCTTAATGTCTAGTGAATAAATAAAGATGTTAACAAATTTCAAACTTGAAAATAAAATTCCAAACTTCAAATACACATTAAAATTTGAATCCTCATAAGTTACAACCTCAGAATGCACAAAATAGCACATATAAAATTAAATACAGTAATAGTCATAGTTTTGTATGAGTTACTCAAGGTGAGCACTTGCATATGCAAGAGTTGACAACCAGTAAGCACTAGCCTGAAACTACAATGCTTACAATGGCTATAAGAAAAGAAAAACAGAAGAGAGGTTTATCTGTCTAATGTGTAACATTTGTTGTACCATGATAGATTGGAAAAAAATTAAAAAGATTGACAGAGAATGTGGCTGAACTTGCTATACCTGGAAAACATTCATACAGTCACCAGTCCTCGCAGGCAGCATGTCAATTAGCTGACAAAATGAGGCAAGCTCATAAAACTTGTAGGGCAATAGAAAACTTAGAACTGTGCTGAAAATCCGTGAGGAAACTGTGTAATCCTTCAACCCCTGTGGTTATTGTAATCAGTGATTCTAAAGGCAACAGAATGCAGGAGCTGTAGTCCTTAAGTGTGATAACTTAATTTAGTCTGACACCAGCTATAGTGTAAACCTGCTTTCACCCTCCTGTCTAGTGAACTTGTACTCTCCTTTTGCTATTCCTCCAGGGTCTCTCTCTGAAATAGGTGCCTTGGTGTCTTTAATTTTGTAACACTATTCATATTGGTAAGAAATATAATCCCTATCTCAGACAACACCAAAATGAAGAAACAGCCTGTGTTTGTCAGAGTGAGATTTTTTCTCACTCAAATTCTATTATTAAATTATTAATAAAATTCTGTTATTGACCTCAAAAGCTTTAAATGACATTGCACCGGACTACATCAGTAACCTTCTCCATTACTTTGCTCCTGTTCGCCTACTAAGGTCCTCTGAGTCTAGCAATGTTGTTGTGGCCCACACTAACCTGCACTCAGTGGGTGACAGGGCCTTTAGCTGTATAGCACCCAGATGTTGGAATGACCTCCCGAAATTAATGAGATCAGCTGACTCCATTCATTCTTTTAAAAAACAAAACTCATCTGTTCAGGAATGCTTTTAACTTAACCTGGCATTCTGCCTCCTCTTTCAGTCTTCTGTCCAGATGCTCAGTATAATTTGTGTCTGTTGTATCACAAATGATGTTATTTGCTAGGCTTTCTTCTAGTATTGAATTTAGTATTTTACTCTGGTTTGTTCTTTTATTTCTGTTTAATGCCTTTGTATATCCTGTATTAATCATTTAATGTTCTATTCAGGAAACATTTGTATACAATGTTACATATACCTCCTGTTTCTTTATGAGACTGTGTGAAACGCCTTCTGCATGGGAAAGATGCTATATAAATAACATTTATAATAATAATAATTTATTATTATTATTATTATTATTATTACTCTCTCTCATTCTCTCTAGCTTCTATCAGCTACTCCGCCTGTCCTGTATTTCCCCTGTGCCATTCTTGCTTTTGGCAATGCCTTAAGGCAGATAGCCACTCATAGTGTCTGCAGTTCCATTCTGAATTCCACAAAAAAGATAGCATTAAATATTTCTTATATGACACTGTGGAGTATGTGATTTTATACAGGTGTAGGTTTGCTTTTTTCATAATTTGAAATAGATTTATCAAGCCTCTGCTAACATTGCACATTACAGATTAAAACAATGAAATTAATACAGGTGGCTTATATTTTAATTTTGTTTAATGATGGTCATACATTTGTTTTGATACAGAAATTGATTGGTTATGCACACAGTATACAAAAGTTAACAGTTACAAAAAGAAAAACATATCACTTATGGATAAATTTACAAGGAATGCACAGCTATTCCATTTGAGAAATTTGACTTCTTGCTTCTTGAATGCAATAGCAAATATGAGATTTAAAATGAAAACAAAACTCAATGAAAAAATATTAAATATTGCTTCTATGGTGATGAACTGATTACGCTTTTGTATTTTCACAGAGCAATCAGAAGTTAATCTTCTCAGCATCTGTCAGAGAAGTTAAATATTGCAAAGTTAATTGAATTAAAATACTATGCCAATATTTGCAAACCATTTAACTAAGATTTCCAAACAAACCTAAAGAATATTGTTTAATTTATTGTTTGACTTTATACTCCATGTGCTTATTATGAGGGTGTACTTCATGGGTTGGCTATGCTAGCTTTTTTTCTTTTGGCACCTTATCTTGTCTTCCTCAGGGTGAACTTGATATTGGGCATTTATGCTATGGTGAAAACATTGTGTTACCTACAAATTTTAACAAGAGTGCTACCCTAGGGGAAAATAAGTATAACCGATCTGTCTATCTGTTTACTCTGCCTCTTTGTTTCACATACTTGCATCACCTCAGTTCACATTTCGCTAGACCTTTTTCTTGTGAAGAGCATCATCAGATTACAACCAGTCTAAAATTCTGGTGCCAGACTTGTGACTCCAGCCAAAACTCTGGCAACATTACGGATTTCATTGTCTTATTGTCAGTTGCCAAAATATGTTCTGCGCTTCAGTGGTGACTTACTCGTAAAAGTAGAATGTGATGAGCATCAATGCTCTGAAATTCCTTCCAGCATTGCTTGCTGTATACAAGACTGTTAAACATCTGAAGTAACTTTTCTGGTTTTATTGAAGCTATACTACTCAACTGTTAGCAAATGGACAACCAGCCTTGTGGCTCTTGATCTTTGAAACTTCTAGGTCTTTTTATGAGGCTCAGAACAATTGTTGAGGCTGAAGTTAGAGCCATTATCTAATATCTTAATTACCGTTCATTTATTTGTATTTTTTGGAAGTGTCCCTTTTGTAATTCAGTGTAACAGTAATTGTACCTCACTATTAACTAAGATTACAAGCTTGCTAAAATATGTCTGTCAATCCATTTTGTGATGCTTCTTATTAAATTATAATGTAGTGGGGAGTTGGAGCCTATACTATACTATACTGAATGTTAGACAATGTTAGAGTTTATCAGTTTATTGTGAACACTACATATCTCTACAACAACACAAGAATTGTTCATTTGTTTTCAGTAAGTATACCTTCAATGACTTTCATGGAGAAATTAAGTAAGAAAGCTTAAAATCTTGTAAACTGTAATTTTGCACTGTGTACTTGACATTCAACTCTAATTTACTACTTGTAAATGGTTACACATGAAATAGTTGTTTAGTGGTTATATTTTTATTATAAAAATATAAAAGAGGGTAAAGATTTTAGTAGAACATAACTATTGTAGAAATCACAAAAAATATAAACTAATATGCTTTCTAGGAGTGATACTACTGAACAGAGTAAGCCAAAACCTAAAATTCTATATACTAAATAATAAATCAATCAATGAATACAAAAAAAAAATGATGAATGTACTAGGGTGCTTGCGAGGCCCCCTGCTCACTTTGCTCGCCAACCCCTGGGATTGGTTAACCGGATATACAATTTAAAGAGATTGTTATTTTCATGGAAATTGTTACAAATTCATTATTTTCACTTTTACTTTAAAACATTAGTAAAAAACAATATTTGGAATTAACTTTTCTTCAAGATCACATTAAATTTTGATTCCGTGTTTGGACTTACATCGTCACAATGCAACATATAACTGCCTGTGAGTGAATATCGTTTCTTTCTCTCTAATAAATAAACTGACTTTTTCGAATGTTTATCCCTGTGATTTGTTAATTGTCATAGCAAAAGCTATTCTCACATGAAACTGTAAACATTTTAATACGAATGGCATATCGAGATCTCCTTTTGTGTCTGTTATTCACAGAATATGTACTACATTACCTTTCTTGTTGCCTGTTAAAATGAAGTTCTACTTTGTCTTTTACTCTTTGTCTTTTATTTCTGACCCCGATTGGACCTGCGAGGTTTTCAACTCCACTTGGTCTGGGCTGATTATTACTTTCCTTATTTTCAGAATTTGCACATAGATTATTATTCTTCTTTTTTGCATTCTTTTCTCTCCAACACTTTTGGGTTTCTTTTTGAAGCCCTGCTTTTTCTTCTTCGTTTAGTCGTTGACATGTCATCTAGAACGTATAAAATTATTGTCCTGATAAAATTTATAAGAGCTGAGAGTGCAGCAAGTGTGTCTGACAAAAGCATTCACACAACTGAGAGGTTAGATGACCATGTTCTTGTTTGAAAATGGTTGCAAGTAGGGCATGACTTGAAAGAATCTAATGTCAAAAGTCACTGTCTTGCGGGACTTGCTTCCAAAGGTTGGTAAGTATGACGGGACTTGAACGAATCTCATGTTAAAAGTCTCCGTCTCACAGGATTTCATTCCAAAAAGTCTCTTCAAAAAGTCACGTCTCGTCCCAAGATTTTTTTATTATATTAGAAAGTTATAAGTACACTCTATGTATATTATTTATAATAAAGGAAGAACAATCTTTGTATAGGAAAAAAAACATTATATATAAGGAAAAGAAACATATCAAAACCCAAATCCAAATTCCCAAATCAAATACTATACACATATAATATGCGTTGATTGTCAATTGATTTTACTGATATGTTTCCTTCCTTTCAAATGCAAAGATAATTCTTCCTTTATTATAAATAATATACATACAAAGGAATTATATACTTTGATAAATTGGTTCTTTAATATTCATTGATTAATTTATTGCTCAGTATGGAGAATTTTTTTTTTTTTTTTTTATTTATTAATTTTATTACAATCAATACATAGCAATCAAGTTTTACAAAAAAAAAAATTATGCTAAGAACAGATCGATCCCCACCCTTGAGAGAGAGAGCAAGCCAAACGGTGTAAAATTTAAGGCTTTTAAAAATACCTAAATCAACAAATTCTCTGTGCTTTATAAACATTTCAAAATATTACTGATTAGATCCTGCCATGTTTTGAAAAAGTCTGCACAGATCCTCTAACTGAGTATTTGATTTTTCCAATTTTAAATAATATAACACATCAGTTTCCCACTGACTTAAAGAGGAGAGTTTGGGTTCTTCCAGTTTATCAGAATAAGTCTGCGTGCCAACAGTGTAGTGAATGCAATCACAATTTGTTTGTCTTTCTCCACTTTAAGACCCTCTGGAAGAACCCCAAACACAGCTGTTAATGGGTTAGGAGGGATTGTGAGTCCAAGACTGTCTGAGAGGTAATTAAAATTTTTGTCCAGAATAATGTTAATTTGGAGCAGGCCCAGAACATGTGACCTAGTGAGGCTGGGGCTTTTGCAGCGTTCACAGGTTGGATCATGCCCTGGAAACATTTTGGAGAGTTTTAGTCGAGACAGATGTGCTCGATATATAATTTTGAGTTGTATAATTGTATGCTTTGCATATGGAGCTTGAGTGAATTCTCTGCATTGCTACTTTCCACTCCTTTTCTGATATATTAATTGAGAGGTCATTTTCCCAGTGTCCTCTTGGATCTTTGAAAGGAAGGGATTGTAAAAGGATTTTATATATTGTAGAGATGGAGTCTAACTCCTTGAAATTGAGCAATAATTTTTCCAGCGTGGATGAGGGTGCAAGATGAGGAAAATCTGGAAGGTTCTGTTTAACAAAGTTCCTGATTTGAAGATAGTGAAAGAAATTTGTAGCTGGAATGTTAAATTTGGAATGTAATTGTTCATAGGATGCAAAGACGTTGTCTATATAAAGATCTCTAAGCAAGTTAATTCCAAATTTTTCCAGATATTAAAACTGCATATGTTTGTGAGGGTTGAAAGAGGTGGTTCTTTTGCAGGGTGCCACAGAAAGAATCTTCTCCGTCTTAAAATGCTTTCTACATTGGTTCCAGATTCTAAGTGAGTGGAGCACAATTGGGTTATTAGTGTATTGCCGATAGCGTGTGTTTATTGGAGCACAAAGCAAGGAATACAAAGAAGTACTGCAGGATTTTACTTCTATTGCGGTCCATGCCTGTGTATGTTCTTCTATTTGTGTCCAGGTTCTTATCGACTGTATATTTGCGCCCAGTAATAAAACTGGAAGTTAGGTAGAGCCATGCCGCCTTCTGCCTTTTGTCTTTGTAGGGTCGCTCTTTTGATGCGTGGATGTTTAGAATTCCAAATAAATGAGGTTATTGTTGAATCTAATTGCTTAAAAACGATTTATTAATGTATATTGGTATGTTTTGAAATAAAAAGGAGCTTAGGAAGAATATTCATCTTAACAGTGTTAATTCTTCCAGCTAGTGTGAGATGAAGGGTTGACCATCTATGCAAGTCTTGTTTAATTTTTTCCATACAGACGACGAAATTTTGTTGATAAAGAGCTTTATGTTTACTTGTGATGTTTACCCGAGGTATTTAAACTGTTCTGCAATGATAAAAGGAAGGGTGTCTAATCTAATATTATATGCTTGCGAATTCACGGAAAGAGTACACTTTTATTCAGATTAATTCTGAGACCAGAGAGCTTTTGAAATTCTGTGAGTGCTGCTAAGACTGCAGGCACAGAATTTTCTGGGTCCGATATATACAGTACCATGTCATCTGCATATAATGAGATTTTCTGTTCCAGTCCTTCTCTGCTAATCCCCTTTATCTGATCAGTATTTCGACAATGTATTGCCAGTGGTTCAATGGCAATTGCAAACAGCAGTGGTGACAAAGGGCATCCTTGTCTTGTGCCACGTTCTAGTTTAAAGTAGTCTGAGCAAATGTTATTGATGCAAACTGAAGCTTCTGGGTTAGTATACAGTAATTTAATCCATGCACAAATGTTGGGCCAAACCCAAACTTCTCCAAAATAGTAAAAGGTATTTCCATTCAATCATGTCGAATGCTTTTCTGCATCCAATGATAATAATATTTCTGGGGTGTTTGATTTAGTTGGTGAGTATATTACATTAAACAGGCGTCGAAGATTTGAAGATAAGTGTCGGCCCCTAATAAATCCAGTTTGGTCTTGTGATATTACTGAGGGAGCACTTTCTCCATCCTTCTAGCTATGATTTTAGAGAGTATTTTAACGTCGTTATTCAGAAGTGAAATTGGTCTGTATGATGCACATTGTAATAAGTCCTTATTTTGTTTTGGAAGACAGTGATTAGTGCTTGGCGAAAGGTTTGTGGAAGAGATTGGTTATCTCTGGCTTCTGTAAATGTTGCTAATAGGAGGGAGCTAGCTGAGCGGAGAATTTCTTGTAAAACTCTGCAGGGTAGCCATCAGGGCCTGCTGCTTTTCCACCTTGGAGTGACTTTATAGCATCCAGTAATTCTGATAATGACAGAGGTTTATCGAGCTCCTCCACACTAATAGCGTCAATTTGTGGTATCTGTAATTTATCCAGAAATGCATTAGATTGTATATTGTCTTCTTTAAACTCAGTAGTATATAGGGATTTATAGTAGTCTCTAAAAGTGTACATTATATTTTTGTGTTCGATGATTTTATCTCCATTAGTGTTAGTAATTACGAGATTGCGTTGCACATCTTGCTTGTGAATTTGTTGCGCTAAAAGCTTATTAGCTTTCTCTCCATGTTCATAATAATGATGTCTGGATTTGTAAATTAGTTGTTCGGTTTCTTTAGTTGTCAAGAGGTTTAATTCTGAATGTAGAGCCTGCCTCCTCTTATGTAGAGTCTCGCTTGGTAGTCTGGCATGTTCTTCATCTATTTTAGTAATTTCGCTTTTTATCTCTGCTACTTTCTTCGCGGGATTTATTTCTGTGGGAAAGATATGAGATAATCTGTCCTCTTAAGAAGGCCTTAAGAGTTTCCCAGAGTATTCCTGCAGAGATCTCAGGGGATGTATTTGTCTCTAGAAAGAATTCAATTTGTTTGGATATAAATTCAGTACAATTCTCGTCAGCTAATAGAAGCGGATTGAGGCGCCATCTGTGGGGTGAGTGTATGGGGCTTAGTAATTTCAGCTCCAAGATCATCGGAGCATGGTCTGAAATAACAATAGCATCGTATTTACAAGATTTAATCTTAGGCAAGAAGTTATTATCTATAAAGAAGTAATCAATCCTTGAGTAGCAATGATGTACTGGTGAGTAGAAAGAATATGTTCTTGAATTTGGGTTTAAAACCTCTAGGGATCTGATAAGTTGTGATCAGTTATAAACTTTGTAATTATCTTTGCGGTGTTAGTTGCGTTCCCCTGTGGAGGAAGTCTTATCTAAAAGTGGATTTAGAACACAATTAAAGTCCCCAGCCATTATAAGTTTATGAGTGTTCAGATTGGGAATGGATGCAAATAAATTTTGTATAAATTCCTTATCATCAACATTAGGTGCATAAACATTTATCAAAATCATTTTACAGTTAGATAAGTCTCCCATGACCATCACATATCTCCCTTCAGGATCCAATACTACATCTGATGCTACAAATGGTACTGTTCTATGTATGAGAATTCCCACCCCTCTAGTTTTCTTTGTAAAACTAGAATGGAACATTTGGCCAGTCCAGTCTTTTGCAGCGGAACTGATCCTTACTTAGTAAGTGGGTTTCCTGTAAAAATACTATTTTAGCATTTAGACCTGTTAGGTGAGAAAGTACTTTCTTTCTCTTTAATTCGTGATTCAGGCCTTTAACATTCCAGCTTACGAGTTAACTGTCCCATCATGGAGACACTGATTCTGAGTTTTGGTGTCATATTATAGTCTTAACTGGAAGTGAAATAGTTTAGGTCTTAATTTCCTATTCCCCAAGAGTTGTTGCCATGCAGCTTATTATTACGTTGATAGTTATAATTATAAAGATTGAGATGATAGATTAGATATAGATCAAGCCTGCTCTCTTTCTCTTCCCCCCTTAACCCCCCACCCTCCCTTTTTGTCTCCCCAGGTGAGGCTAAAACCCACTTCATGCAGTCCCAGTCCTCTGACATACCCAGAGACAGAGCACGTCCAAAGCACATCAAGCCCCCACGCAGTGGCGCTTTAAGGTTAAAAGATAGAGATATCTGTTACCAATATAGTCTTTAAAAGAGGAAAAAAAAAAAAAAGAATTTTGCACTTAATATATATACATATATATATATATATATACACATATACATACATATATATATATATATACATACACATACATATACATATAATCTTCATCAATTTTAGTGCATTAAGATGATATCCCCAGATAATAAACCCAGGTGATGGTGTTAAAGATGTGTCCAAAACAAGCATAACAAGTCTTAATGCAGTAATAGCAATAACAGCAAACCAAGGGTATGATATTGAACAGTCTCATTTAGGGTACACATGAAATAATTAGAAAAGAAAAAAAGAGGAGGAAAACGTAATTAAGCACAATAAAACATAAACATTTAGCCCTAGTAATACTAAGTAATGATAAGTAATAAGTAAGTAATAATAATATAAGAATATGAGAATATATGCTGATAAAAAAACCCGTATTTTAGAAACAAATAGATCAGACAGTAGATTATTAATCCTAGCTTTATCATTTACCGCCATGACTCACAATTATGTATCAGAATAGTCCGGATCAGCTTTCTTAACTCATTTTCTGCCTCCTCCTTGCTAGCGAAAACATAGAAATGACCCTGCCATTCCACTTTCAGTTTTGCGGATACAGGAGGCCGTATTTGACATTGGCTTGCCGTAGCGCTGTTTAATATTATAGAAGGCGTTTTGATAGCTGTTGCTGGAGAGAAGTCAGGGAAGACGCGAATGTGGCAATCTTCATATATAATATCTTCCCCTTTTTTTTTCCTGAGGAGTTCCATCACCTCTAACTTAAATGATAATCGTTCAAAACGAACTATAAAAGATCTTGGTCGGGTCTGACGGTGTTTGATCAGCGTGCGATAAGCCGCTGCTATCTCAGATTCTGCTTTAAAGTCGCCCCGATTATTTTAGAAAAAGTTCAGTTCGAATTTCACGGGTTTAAACTTTCTCGATTCTCCGGCAGCCTTCAATTCTGACATTATACCTTCTATTCCCATCTTCTAAAGCAGCCAGTCTGTCTCCAAGTTTTTCTCCGAGTTTTTTACATTCCGAACTGACATTTACTGCTCTTTCCTCGGCACTGGCAGCTAGATGTTCGGCTATTTCGATCCGATTCGTGAATGTCTCACTAAGATGCTCCAATCGATCAGCAAGCGTGCTCAGTTTAACTGAGTTTTTCTCAATGCGCTCTTCGATTTTACCCAGCACCTGTCGAAGTTCAAGTTGTACCTCTTGGCAGCCTTTCATTTGCCTGTTGGATTTCCTGTTTTAATTCCTGTTTCAGTCTCTCATGTGCCTTTGCCGTTGCTTTCTCATTAGCCTTCTCGCTTTTCTTTATATCTTGCCTGAGCTCAGCGAGCAACACTTTCAGTTCAGATAGCTGAAATGTGCCTTCTTGTGCCGTAGATGAAGCAGCAGACTCTGCTGAAGCGGTGTCCCGCTGCTCCAGTCCCGCGTAATTGCGTAACTGAAGCCGCGGACCTCCCGGCCTTTTCCAGTTTCAGGTAATCCTCTCCAATCGGCGAGCTATCCACATCTGCACTCACGATCGCACCTTCGCTCCCCTTTTCGCTCTCAGCGGCGATGTAGCGGACCGTGGTCCCGAGGAGTCTGTACTTTCGCCCATCTGATCCAGGTCTGTCTCTGAGAGGCCGTATCTCGAACTAGGGCTTGCTGATCGCAGCTTGGATGTAGCTTTAGTCTTCGATTCTTTCGGACCCCCCTTCTTGTTGGCCATGTTTATATGTGTTTACATATACTGTAGCGGTCCCTCTCGGGTTGAATAAATACAGGATATCTCAGAATAATAAGCAAATAATATGAAAAATAGCACCACTGCTAGCGGAGCTCCACTTCAGACGTCCATCTCTCGCATCGGACGAGACCAACTATGGAGTATGGAGAATTTTGTTCAAGTTTCTGCTTACTCTGTTTGATGGTAATCATTAAAGTAGCCATTTCTTTCACATAATCAAAATTCAAGGTCAGATTAGTTATACATTTAAATTATATGTTTTTCTGTCGAATGTGCTTCATACTCAATAATAAGCCGTCTGTTAAATTGCTTGATTGATTTAATTTTCTTTGCAAAATAGTCTGTAAAATAGGACACAAGCAAAGATAACGAATTGGGGCACCAATTGGTTACCCCATGTAACTGGATGAGAAAATACAGAAAACACTCAGTAAATGCGGTGTAGTCTTTTCAGACCGGATTTCTAAATAGCAAATGAATCAAGATGGAATGGGAGGATCCAGATAGACAGATATGGAAGTGAGGTCAGAGGCGGAGTGGCCACCAATGTTCCATTCTGAAAAGGGAGAAGTAGAGAAGCCATTAGTACACAGCACCAACCCCTGGTCCAGAAGGTAATTACCATCACCAAAGCCCCTTAAGCTGTCTCCCATGCTCACACATTTGACAAGTCAATGCCAGAAACTTCTATAATTGTGCACTCCCAACACATTTCTTTGATTAGCTTTGATCTTGAGGATGGTAAAGGTGCTAAATAAATAAAATTTATTATTATTATTATTATTATTTAGCGTACTAACTATATGAATGTATTTTTTAGTTATTACAATTACTGTATATTGTATTAAACAGTAACTTTAAAACTGTGGGATAGTTACTGAAACAAGAAGTTCAGATGAGTGTTATAATTATTCATTACCAGACAATTACTAGACAAGAAACAGCCTCTACTCTGAATATAGGTGAGTTATATTGCTAACACAATCATTCTTGTTTAGTAGTCACATTTTTGTACCTGTAGTGTGTAAGATATTCTTAAAACTGGTATGGACTGCTTCAGGAAAGCATAGTAATATATATATATTTTTGTTAATTTATTTTCCTTCCTACATTTTCCAATCACTTTTGGAACAGGCACTCATTTTTGCAAATTGTTTTGTGTATACAGTCACAAAATAAATTGTAATGCATTTTTCAGATTGGCTAATGAGTATCTCAGGAATATAATGTTTTGAGAGCAGTGCTGAATTAAAAATGATTTCACATCACTGGGACTTCATCAATTAATAAAATTTTTAGTAATGCCTGTGGCCATCATGGTTCGGGAGTTAAGTTTGGGTCACCATTGATTTGTATAACACAGTTTTTGCAGCCTGGATAATCAGGAGACATTGAGATTTTATGCAGTGTAGGTGTGTTGCAGTTAAAATGAACATGTCTGTGAACTATGTTTATCTCTTTATTTTTTTTTTGACATTTATTTATCCTTATTTCTTCATAATCAGAGAATCATCCAAAATATTTTAACATATTAATCAATACGCTGAGATATTTATTGTGTAACTAAACTTATGTGACATTCTTTTGCCAGATCATGTTATTCTAAATTTCATGTTCTGACTGCTTATAGTAATTTATATGCATTTATTAAATGCAAGGTGTTACACACAGCAGCTTCAGTCTTGATGCCATATTAGAACAACTTACATATTAATCATCAAAGTAGCTTGAATGAAAAAAAAGTCAACTATCTTTGGTGAAACATCTTATGTTCTTTTGTTCTAATGACTGAAAAGAAATGTCTTAATTAATGAAGACAGACTGATACTATTCTCTTTCATTTTTGAATGATTTGTCGTGAAGTGGAAGTGGATTCTGAATGGACATCCCAAAATTGAAAGATTAGTGAAGGGGCTTATACATTTAACAGCCCTGAAGAAAAACTCAGTCAGTCATTGTCCAACCCGCTATATTCTAACACAGGGTCACGGGGGTCTGCTGGAGCCAATCCCAGCCAGCACAGGGCGCAAGGCAGGAACAAACCCTGGAGGGCGCACACACACCCACACACTAGGAACAATTTAGGATCGCCAATGCACCTAACCTGCATGTCTTTGGACTGTGGGAGGAAACCGGAGCACCCAGAGGAAACCCACGCAGACAAGGGTAGAACATGCAAACTTCACGTAGAGAGAGGACCCGGTAAGTGAACCCAGGTCTCCTTACTGCGAGGCAGCAGCACTACCACTGCGCCACTGTGCCTGAAGAAAAAGTAGCATGACAAATGTGATTAAAAGGCCATTTTCTTCTGTTGATTTCAGGAATTTTACTTTTATTTTTCCTTAATAATTATTATTAGAAATTTATGTTGCTAATCATTCATCTTGTAGCTGTGTTTCGGTATTGCTACATACCTGCTGCTTTAAAAATTACCTTATTTTAAGGGACAGGTCTCTCACCTTGTGTGTATGTAATTAACACATTGAGGTGACAAATTACAAAACCTGTTTCAGAAGTTTGGGCTTCCTAAACTATTGTATGTGGCCAATTATATGAAAAAAAGTGGCATCAGTAATAATTGCAATCAGGCTGTACTTGCTATAATATGTGCAGTGTAAAATTAAGCTAGAATTAGCAATATCAAGAATTTTTGTGACAGCTGGCAATGGTAATAAATATGAACAAATTAAAAACTACATAAACATTTACATTACCATAATACTTAAAAAGGCAGGAGATAACAAAAGGCAATATTGAAAAATTTGTATTATCTGAATGTTCGAAGAGCATGCACATTGAGTTTAAAAGGAGAAGAAAATACAACAAAAACAGACTGTAGTTAGGATTCTGTATCACACACCACATGGTTACTAAGCAAGTTGTTTAATCTTGGTACACTTCAGAAATACTGCAGAAGCTAAAGTTTCAAGTTGTTAGGGGTAAATACATGAAATAGAAAAAGTAAATGTGCTTCAAAGTACGAAAAAAAATGATCAGGATCACAACAATCATTAGGATTGTCATAATGCCACAGATTTTGTATTCAATATCAGTATAACAGGCAGCACGGTGGCACAGTGGGTAGAGCTGCTGCCTTGCATTTAGGAGACCCGAGGTTGCTTCCCGGGTCCTCTCTGCACGGAGTTTGCATGTTCTCCCCGTGTCTGCGTGGGTTTCCTCCAGGTACTCCAGTTTCCTCCCACAGTCCAAAGACATGCAGTTTACATGCATTGGCAATTCTAAATTGTCCCTAGTCTGTGCTTGGTGTGAGTACATGTGTCGGTGTGCTGGCGCCCTGCCTGGGATTTGTTTCCTGCCTTGCGCCCTGTGTTGGCTGGAATTGGTTCCAGAAGACCCCCATGACCCTGTAGTTAGGATATAGTTGATTGGATAATGGATGAATATCAGTATATACCACTGCAATCTAAGAATATTTGATACCAAAACAGCAAATCCCATTCAACAGCTTTTTATTAAAAGACCTTCCATTATTTAAGATATTATTTAATTCAGTTTTCAAATGTCTCAAACTCTTGGTGCTTTAGTTGTTTCTGTCCCAGCTCTTTTACATTTATAGACCTTTAGGACTTGCTGTGTGAATCCAGTCTTGTCAGTTTTACATTAATCCATTATTTCAGAACCCTTGCATAACAGTTTTTGTTGTGCTGTTTTCAGAGTATTTTATATGAGTGATCCGATTTTGTTAATGCTTAGCCTCTTTACAAATCCATAATTAGAAAATATACTTGACTGATTTAACAACTAAAATATGTGACATACAATATGTACTTTTACTACGTTTGTCATATTTTAGGTATTATATTCATGAACATTAATTTTTGTTCAAAAAAGAAATGAATGACACAAATGTAGCATTGCATATTCATATTCAGCAATAAAGTATGCTGTCTTGCCTGCCTTGGCGATTTATCCTGTTGTATTAATAGAGAGATGTGCTTTGTGTGTCAAAGCATTTAAACACTAAATTAATTTTATGTTGGTATTAACAAATGGAGCAACCCATTTCATTGCCAGTGCAGACAAGCCAAATAGCCACTTTGATTAAAACTTGTGTCTATTTTTACTTGCTATGTTGTTAGCAGTCCCACTGTGTAGTTTCCTCGCATATCTCACGTCTGATATCTGTAATATTGGATGCATGTGATGTTTCCCCTGTGACCCTAAACTGTATATGCCAGTTAGGAAAGAAATGGATACTTCGATGGAGAATGATAGAGCGAATGGAGTGAATTTGTGGAAAGGAAGAACTTTGACATTTATAGGTAAGGCCTTAGTAGGGTAAATTGAGACACTGTCTTTATGTATGTGTTTAGGGACTTTTTTCCTTTGTATCATTATTTGGGGGTAAAGGTTAAAACAATGGTGTTTCGTATTTTGTGGGCATACAGGTATGAGAAGATAAGAATTGATATGGAACAACATGTGGAATATGGAGGTAGAGATATCATAGACATTCAACTAAAGAGGAACTGTGTTTATTATATGTCTTTGCGCAAGGCTTTACATTCAGCCTTTGTAAATAAATTCCAATATTTTGTGCTCTGTATTTCACATTAGTAATGAGGCCTCTGACAGTGTGGTCAAATTTGAAACCAAAGGCAGAGAAGAGACCAGGAGGCTACAAATATGTAGCAAAATTGAAAAAGAAGTACAGAAAATTTGCAAATGTTGCTTTGTGCTGCAAACAGAAAGACTTGTATAATGTTATCAGGCATACAATGGAGAAGGATCAAAGTTTGACAGAAAAATTTGAAGTAGGGGTATTGACAATGGTATAGCCAAAAAGGCTGGAAAATACTTTAAAGAACTTGAAATGTATGATGCTGTGTGGAAGATTATGTGTGAGGGAGAAGATGTTTAGACAATGTTTGACACAGACAATAAAGTGTCCAAGATCAAACTGTGCCCAGGTAAAGACAATTAGACATGTACTTTGGGGGAGCAGTTGAGCCAAGTGTAGGTAAATGTGGAAAGGATTATTGCAAAAAGTAGAAGATTCAGTCGTTTCGTCATGTGATTTAATTTTGAAAGGTGAGGGTCTAGATGGGAACGGCAGAAGTTCAAGGGAAGCCCTTTTGATATGGCTTATTATTAGCCTGGCAAAGAAAAGCATATGAGATGCCAGGTGTATTCTGATAAAGAGAAATGTGACCAGAAATGTGCAGTGATTAAAAAAGAGTTTGGAAAAGGAGCCAGAAGGGACAGTTAAGAAAGATACTGAGAAAAGGGGATTTGCAGCTGCTAATTTTAGGGGAAGAAAATGTAAAAATGAATGTTCCTTAACAGGAATGTTTTTGTTAAATGGTGTAATGGAGCTGATATAAATTTTCAACAAGACAAAGTCGCTTTGTGGATTGTAATTTGAACTATGTAAATAAAACATACTTTGTCATAAAAAAAAGTGGACATGTTAATTACAAAGCCTAATTTACATCATTAAGACTTTGTAGGCCACTGTATTAAAAACCAATTAATCAGAGCATCATTTAATCATGCAAATGCATGACAATACAAGTTAAAGAATTACAACTCACATCTGATTGGTCACTTCATTACGTTGTTATATTGCACATCTGATTAATTTAACTACGTCTCTTCTCCAGGAAAATATTTCAGACCTTTTAGCCAGCTCAATGGCATAACGTGTGTTTTCAAAGCATGCATGGTTCTATTTCTGAACTTACTCCATAATGAGATAAAAGTATCAATAAAGGAAGCACGTGTGTCTATGTGTTTTGGCTTAGATTTTTTTTAATAATAATCACAATTCACACAATTGTGTGCTGAAAGTTTCTTGCCTAGAACACAAAGCCTTTCCAGACATATGTGCTGATGCTTTGCTGCGTCATCACCAATATGAACCATTTTGTTATATGTAGGTTGTACTCACATATTTCTCATATATTCTTTTGCCTTCTGAAATGGTTCATGTACTTGCAGTTACACATGAGTGCAGTACTGACATTCACTTGGTACTACCGATATTGTAAAAAAGGTAGTACTATGTTTTCTAAATTTTACTATTGACTTGATATCAAAGTATTGATTCTATCAACATCCTTGCCTGTCACATTGCAATATATAAAAATGTGAATAAGAAAACATACATTTCTGATGCAACCTATGATTCTGTGTTTTACACAGCATATGATTAGTAAACAGTCAAAAGAGTATTTTAGTTTTCTTAAAGACTCCAAATTAATTGCATGTGACCTCACCTGCAAGAAACCTAGAAGAAATGGCATCCTAGGCAAGCTTTGAATTGCCTCCTGAAATGACAGCACTGCCTCTGACCAAAAAGTGTTTGGGTGGGTTAAACATTGTGAATTTCCTTTTCCATTCTTTTTCCATTATTCACTTTTGTCATCTCTTATTATTACACTATGAACAAACAACACTGTGGCCTGGGGCTGGAACTTTATTGAGACAAAAAAATGTATGAAAAGCAGTAATGTTGATTTTTTTTCTTTTTACCAACATGAGCCAAAATTGTTCAATCATGAAATCCACAGTCAATTTAATTGATTGTTGCTGATTGGGCACACGTGATCAAAGTGTCAAATAGTGAACTGTATATTCATTGAAATTTATACATATTTGAGAGGTGAATTTCTTGTCTTGTCTGAGGTGAAATTTGTTTTGGCTGTTGTTTATTTTTGGACAATTTTTTTCTGACAAAGGTCTCAAATGCCTTGCATACCACCAGGATTAAACTGTCACTGGATGTTAATGGAAATGTATACAAAATAAGACACACAAATAAATATTTTCTTATAGAATATAATTTTTAGAAGTTAATAGCACTTCTGGCTCCAAACTTTAGTAGCTTAGGTTTGATTCTTGGCCCGGATACTCTCTTTTGAGAGTGTCTCATGTCTTCTTTTATCTCTCTAGATTTTCATCAGGTAATCTGGTTTTCCTCACACCCACACCAAAGACTTGCATGTTTGATAATTTGTTATTCTAAACTATCTTGATATGAGAGAATCTGGAAACTTGCATGAGTGTTTCTTGCCATGGACTGCAGTCCTAAACAGGGCTGTTTGTTATCTTTTAACTGATTACTAGTATAGAACCCAGTTAACCACGGTCCTAATATGGATATCATAGATTCAACAAGTGGGTGACGTAATGGATGGATGAAAGGACATATATAAAACTCATTATTTATTATGTGATGTGTTGTTTAAAGTCTTGTTTGTTAGCTGTGTTATCCTAAAACTGCAGTATCCCTGAAGCATGCATTCTGCATACAATAGTAAAATAGCATTTACATGTATGTATGGTTGGGAAGAATGATACTTATATTAGTTTTCATATATATTTAGAAAGTAAATATGCCACCCAGAAAATGACACACATTTTTAAGAAAAAATAAAAAAAGAAAGTCTTCCACAGGCTCAAACTGGCTAATTACTTGAACTTCTCCAGTATTTGTAGTAGGAGCTGTGTTTATGATGACTGAATCTTTCTGGTAGTAAGACATGTCATGAAATTCTCCTTTTTTAGAACTTTTCATTAAATTAATGCTTTGCATGTTTCATTAAAAAAACAGTGTTTCCATTTTGACTTTTTAATATACTGATTCACTTGCATGTATGTTAGCTGTCAATTCAAGTTCACATCATAAACTCATAATCAGCAGCCACCTATTGAACTTTTTATTTTGAATAATTTTTTTTTATTTTCTTCTGTTTTTAAGAATTCATTATGGAAACTCTGCAGAGGGACTTTAAGATTCTCATCAAAAGCCCAGCTCTTTTCAGATTTTTTAAAAATAGTTTTCACACATAAATGGGGATTCCTCCTTTTAAGAAAAAAAAAAACCTTAATGGAGCAGGCACCACACAGGGCAGCATAAAGACTTGTGAATGACTTTTCAACTCAAATAAATAGGGTTGCGATAAGAAGGTCACTGCTTCCCTGATGGTTTTCACCCTTTGAATGGTGGCAATGGAGCACTTGCATGTTGTGTTTGGTGCCTTGCATGATAACGACATGCAATGGCAAGTTCCAGTCTGCATGCTGCTTAATGAATGTTTTCCTTTTTTTCTCCTTACCTGTCCGTGCTTGCAGAAGACGACTATGTTGAAGGTGGGTGTTTTATAATTTTTTTGCTTATTCCCCTCCCCCACTCTCTCTCTCTTCCTTTCTCTCTGTTTCTCTCTATCTATTTCTATTTCTCTCTTTCTCTATCGTCATCTTCTTAAATTGTAATACTGTCTATACTGTTAAGCCTGAAATTCCAGAAATGGTAAGTTTGTTTCTTTTATATAAACAAATGGTTATGTTAAAAGTGCAAAAGCACAGAAGCTGGTAAAAATTAAAAAATATAGAATTTTTCCTCAGCCAAGAGAGAGTAGTAGAGACTGTTGAGCTAATGCCATGTAGGGGTGTTACGGGTGAGTTTAATTACAAGAATTAAAACTGAAGAGGAAGGAATGCAAGCTTGACTCCAGTGAATAGGGATTTAGGAAACCAATTTATATTGGCTGTACTCATTCCTTTCTTCATTATTCTAAATAATGCAGTTATGCTAAGAGCCACTCTAATTTTCTGCCACTTTGTTTGCAAGTGTGCAGCATAGTGTGTGTGAAGGAAAGAAACAGCAGAAATATGAACTGTGTTGGAGGAAGTAAAATAATGGCAAAGATCTAATTAACTTGCATGTCATGGATCAAAAATAGATAATTTGATGAGCCCTTAAAATATTTCAGACAGACAGTTCTGTAGAATGTGTACAGCATAAATAAAGGTGGCAAACACAGGTTTTCTTTGTGGAGGTTAAATCTTGGTAAGTATTTCTAAGCTGTGCATTTTCAATGTCCCTTCTCATGTAGACATTAAAGTTAAATATGATCTCTGCTTAAGAAAAAAATAAAGTGACAAACAACTTCATTTACATCTATTTAGGATTTACTGGTGAAGGTAAATGCAAGCAGTAACTCATGTCACAATAAAATATTAATTATATAATTAAGTATTTATCACTTGCATATGTACAGTATATGTGGGTTTTATTTAAAGTTTTTTTTTAAGTAATAGGAAATACAGCAGAAGAAAAAGATTATGGACTAAAATTGTAGTGATGGGGATTTTTTGGGTACTATGTGCTTCAATGCCTTTTTGAATGTATTATATTGGTGAAAAAACAGTGTAATGAAAGTCCCACCTTTTCCCTTACTGCCCCCGCCTGCCCCTATAACGAAAAAGATGTTTCATTTTTGGTGAACACTTTGCATTGGCTTGATGAGGGGAAAATGATCAGACCCAGCCCATCAGGTTTTGTTTTTAAAAAGGGGAACCAAACTAAACTTTCCCGTCTACAAGATGTTACAAGACTGCATCTTCATCTTAGACAAGTAAGATGGGAAGATCACAGCCAGGCTGGTGGATTTAGTGCCGTAGTTTTTGTTGCACAAATGCTTTGATTTTTTTCCTTCCTTTCCAGTGTAACATGTATATATAACTACCTGTTGTCTTAAAATTAATTATATAATTAACTGTATTTGGGATACAAAGCATTGCAACCCTTGGTTGAAGAAATGCTTTTGCTCACCACCCCTCCTACCCGTCCTCCACACGAACACAAATCCTGCTCACCTGCTTCTCCTTTTCCCTACCTTGAACCAGACATCTCTTAAGAAATAGATGTCTGTCACAAGAAACACCTTCCCATGCTCCCTTGTTTTTTTTTTGCTGACTGTGCTCTTGTTTCCATTCAAGGTCTGGCGCACCTGATGATGGGCGACCAAGGTATGGGTTCTGTTCCTTTTCCACTCTTGCTTTCCATGGTCTCTTCTTGTGCTGTAGCTGCTTTACATTTCTCATTGCAGATGTCAGGGCAGATGCTTGAAAGCTCTCTTTGGCTGCACAGTAAATGGATGGTTGATATCAGTCACCCTTTCTGTTCGTTTTTTATTTTTCTGATCCTGTTGCTATATTTTTCTATTTCTCTTTTTCTCTCTCTAGAGAATCATCTGTCTTCCATTTGCATCCATACAGTAATAACTATTTTGGAAAGTCCTGCAAAAACACTTTTTACTGAGAATGTAAATCATTCAGTAACGGGCTATTTCCAAAACTGTCCAAAAAATTGAGTTACTTGGGTTTGGGTATGCACAGCAGAATCCATGAAACCCTGTTTACAGGCAGTGCATGGTAAAATGAATCATGCACTTCTCCATTGGCTGCTGGAATGAGAAAAAATAGTTTAAATTGTCTGAAATTTTAAAGATGTAACATCCTCAACACAGTTTTCATATCATGCCATCATTTCACTAAGGCACGACAAGGCAGGTATCTCCTTCTTTTGCATGCATGGGTGATGCAGGGACCTCTTGTACTTTTGCTAGCTACTGAAGCATCTCATCCACTTTCATACATTTCCTAGCTTTCCTTTTCCTTACACATCCTGTCTCTGTCAGTGAGCTTTAAGTAGCTGTTGCATTTACATACAGTCATGATTCTTATGACTCTTTCTCTCCTCTTTATTCTTTTTCTTTGTCCGGAAATGCCTTCTTCATGGAATCATTTCATCAATTCCATAGGTAAAACTAAAGGTACTAAATGCTTTTCTTTTCAATTATCAACCATGCAGCATGCATTTTAGATAGCTTGTTGTGCACTTTACTTTGACGAAAACTAAATGAGGAAGGTAGGTACTTTCTTTCCTTTTGTTTCTGCATCACCATCACCGTGTCATGAAGGAAGGTAAGCTCTGCTGCATTCTACTGTCGGTGAGGACCAAGCATAAAAGAGTCCATGGGCTTCAGGGTGAGGGAGGTGAGGGAATGGGGTGCCTTTATCCTGCATTTTCAGCCAAAGGAAACAACAACAAGGGTAACACCTTTCATTTGTGTGATCATTCAATGAAACTGGTGCTTAGAAGAAACTTGGAAAGTTTATACAACGTGCTGGCTAATTTACAGCAGAATGGGGTAAGTTGTAGAAAACAAGCAAAATTGTTTCTGTCTCATGATAATTTAATATATGTCATAATACTAGGAAAATGCATGGGAAAGAGACAGTGACTTTATTTCGATTCCACTTTTCCTGCCTTGACTAAATTCCCTATATAATCCTCTGTGGGAAATGCTTTACACTGTGTTAGTTCTTTTGCTTTATTGATCTACAGGATGTTGACATTTCCCATGATGCTAAATGTGCCCTATTCTTTTGGAAGGGACCTTGATTTTTTCTTTGTAGTGCTATATGTGTATTACATCACATGACTTCAGAGTTCATAAAACTATATATTTATAATATCCCACAAAACATTGATGTTAGCATAAGAATAACTTTAAATTGCCACAGTACAACACAAATTTTCACATGCGAACTTTATATTTTTCTTTTTGCCAGATTGCTTATGTTATGAAAAATAATCTGCAACAAGAGATAAATCTAAAAATGTTATTTTACAGTAATTACCATATAACTATGCATTTTATTCAGATACTCGAGCAGTAAATTGGAAGATTAATCTGTTTTGGAGTACTAATCTCAAATAATCAAGGAAAACTGCAGCAAACTAACATTTGGTTTCTCGGAAAACATTATTCCACGACTTCTTTACTGTTAAAATCACTTGAGACGTTTTTCGCTAACTCCAGAAAATGCAAAGATTATTAGCAACATTATAAGAATGCTAGTAGCAATAAAGTATTACCCTTACTTTATCTCATAGAATGAACAACACAGTTATCATGATAGTACATATAGGAACAAAGAAATGTATAAAATATCATAACATACTCATGAACCGGAGTGAACATTTTAAACTTGCAGCTAAATAGCTTTGCAAGAACAAGTCAGACAAGTGAAAAAGTAATGAACAATGCAGGATGGATACAGCTTAAAAAAGGGTACAGGCTGGACTTGAAACCATGATGCTACTGTCTCACAGTCAGATATGCAACTGCCTGTGGTATTCTGCAATGTTGCACACTGGCACATGGATTGCTACAGTTGACTAATAAATGTGAATTATTATTATTTTTCTTCTAATGATTAAATTAACGTTTCAGCAAGGTTGGATTTTTCTGACCCTCAGGGCCATTAAATTGATCTGTTACTGAAAAAGTTTTTCTTAGGTTGTCAGTAAATTGCTAAGAATGTCTTGTCACTCAATCAGTGACATATAACTTTATACAGATAGATTTAAACTCTGTTTCAGTGAAACAACATTTAGAACGTAGTATATAATTCTAGAAACCTTGTTCACAGGCTAGATGATGCTTTATTTTCAAACCAAAAAGGATACTAAAGCCAGATCCACAAAATTCTTAAAAGCATAGATAAAGTTGAGTTGATACTATAGATTGTTTTCAGGTAATCATTTAAGCATACTGTATACTTGAAGACACCAGTAGAAATATGCACACAGTACATTCATATAGTTGAAGTCAAATGAAAATAAATGTCTAAATAAGAATGGTAGAACTTCGTTATTACCTAACACAGCAATCCTGATACACTGAATTGCCATTTCTCATTGCATTTTTAATAACTATTACTATTTTGAAAATAACATAAGAACAAAAGATTTGCAATGACAGAGAATTCTACAGTCACTGTCCCAGTCCCTGAATTTATCCTCAGCGTGTTTTAGGTTATGAAAAGGAAGCTTTTTGTTAATAATGCATACACAATATGGCCAACTCTATACCGCATATATACTGACAGTTTGCAGTATGTGTGTGTGTGTATATATATATATATATATATATATATATATATATATATATATGTTAAATTTCTACATATTTCATATTTTACTGGTAAATTAATGGATTAATCAAAAACATGTTGTTATTAACCTGCGGTGCTTTTCTAAGAGCCGATCTACTCTAAAATTAGATGCAATTTAAGTAAAAATATGTTGTGCATATTCACATAATTGGATGGATGTCTTGAATGGCTACTGCTCTGATAACAGTATAATTATATGCAGGTAAGATTGAAATGCAGCATACTGCTAAATGACACCATTCATCTGTATCAACTCCCATTTAGTTACCTTTGAAAGGGGCCTGTAAAATTTGATTAAACATATCATTTAGTTGTCTAGCAATATATTCAAATAAACTCATCTCTGTGGTGTCATGATTGCAAAATGAAGATTTCAGGTAAGAAATTGGCTGTCTTGTATTTCTAAATAAACTACTGCATACCATGGACCAATAACCATTCACATTTTCTGCCTGAGCTTTGAGAAAAACTGTAATGTAAAAAAAAAAAAAAAACAGAAATCAACAGCAATACATGTTGAATGATTTTGATGAAATGTAAACTGTCAAACTATAAAATAAAAAGGTAATAAAACAAATGGTAGAAGTCTTTTTGAACATACTGTCATCAGATTATTCCTTACATTATAAATTTGGGTCACTTGGAAACCTCATCACATGATGATGGCATCTCTGAAGAAAGGTAGGTGATATCAGAGTTTCAGGTTTGACTCATACCTTATTGTCCATTTTGTTCTTGTTTAAATTGTAGGAGGTCCAGATTGATTTAATGTGATTGTAAAGAGTCAAGTGAATTGCTTACATTGATTGAATGCATGTAACTTAATTAAATACAATTCTCTAAGTGCACTATTTTATTATTTTGATATTTCATGTCTTTGTATTGCAGTAATACTAAATGAATTAATTAATTTAATCACTAAATTGTTAAACTTATAGGTCTATTAAAAACTAAAGTCATTTATTTCTTCATAATAAGTGGTAGTTTATAACTTGATTAATGACTAGCGGATGTTTGCACACGAACACCTATGACATCATATAATGGAGTACAAAAATCTCCTTTTTTTCCTTAATGGACACCATCACATGTGTTGTTATTTTTCGGTTTGGATAGCTTGACGTTGAGAGTGTAGATTGTAAGAAAGGATGGCTGTGGCTTTCTAATACATGAGATTGTGCTGAAGTTTATCACAGCAAATACATTGTAGTTTCAAAATAAAGCAGAACTATGGTAATATCAGTCTAAGTGAGTTTGAATTATTTCATTTATTTTAAACTATGGTATTTATCACTAAATTCAAAAGATAGTATGTAAAATATAAAAGAGGTATTCATTCATGGGCACTAAATAGTAATTGTATACTGTTTTTTGCTCCACCTTTCCTAAATGAAAAAAAACAGTACACATTTCTGACAAAAATGGAAACCAAATTAATTAGCATGTAGACCAAAATCAAAAAAATTTAAAAAATCTCTGTTGGGCAAGAACGGACAACTGAACTTGTTCAAATTTAAGTAAAGTGTTTCTGCTGGCAAGCATTGCTTGAGTCTGTTGTAGTGAAATGTGTGAGTCTCATTATGAGTAGATAAATATTGACATGTAGAACAGTAGTAAAGAGTAGCAAAGAAGTTATCTATTACAAATTCTCCATTTTCATATATTTCCTTGTGAAAGCTGTAATGAAAAGTCTTAATCAGTGAAGATTAGTAAGCCATAGAAAACCTCTTGAAATATATAAATATCAATTACATACGGTATATTTAGAGCCGTTAATTTGAAGATAGAGGTCTGAATTTCTTTTAGGTGTCTGTTTTAAAAATTGAGAGAGAAATGTTGCACCTTTAAAGATTTCTATTTGTAAAAAACACTAAAGTTGCTTACAAAATAATTTTAAGTTGTGCCAAATGAGGCATTAATAGCTGGAGAAATCAGTCATTTCTTGGTAGCAGACTAGTTACACCATAGAGCAAATGCAGCTAACAACAGACTGTAGAACTAGATGTGGAAAAACTATAGTTTAAAAATATGCTTCAAGATGTTTTATCACAAATAACTGGTAAGTTTAGTCATTCCTTAAAATGTAAGATTATTTTATTGCTGTAATTAGGCCTAGGAGAAGAAACATAAACCAAAATTTAGAAATCTTACTTATAAAGATTCCAAAATAGATTATAGCAAAAGTAAGTAAAAAGATTTTTTTTTTGCATTGAACCTTGATGTCAGCACAAAAGATTAAGCAAGAACTGTGACAAAACCAATGTAAAGTCTATCAGTCTAAATGCCACACTTCCACCTGCCTCCTTAAAAATCTTTTATTCTGCTGAATTAGCTTGCATTACCAATTGGCAAAATTCTATTACTAATAATAACTGCTGCATAATTTCTTTTATTAGGTGAATATATTTTGCATTTTTTAGGAGTAAATAATGGCCGTGTAATAAGATAAATCTGTAGAATTATATAGTAGATGTAAGAATAAAAATTTACCACAGGATGAGCAATACAGTGTGTAACCTGATAGTTTTGTGTCAAGTTTTAGTGACCTTTTGATTCATGTAATGTTTAAATGTTATAAACATATTCTTTCTTTTGTATTTGTGTCATTATAATTGTGATGTAAAATACAGAGAAATAGTTGCAAAAAGCAAATTTAAACTCTCTTTGTGGAGTGTCTATCTGCACCTATTTTTAAATTTGCCTGTAATTTTTCATGGACGTTTAATAATTATAGGTTATGGCATAAACTATATATAATACAAAGTTGACTCACTCACTCACTCGATCCATCCTCAACAAAAACCCTATTTCCCATTTACTTCGAAAGCTGAAATTTGGATTTTACATCTAGGCCAATAGGTATCCAAATAGAAAGGACATTTCAGTATATTAGCATTTAAGAGTAAATCCACCCCATAATAGAAAAAATATATACTTCAAAATCTCAGAAATACTTTGACTGATTTCAATTTGTTTAAATTTGTTATGAAACAAATGTTATGAAAAAAGTAAAATTAGCCTACATGTATTCTTTTTATGTGTCGATGTTTGCCAAATTTAATACTGTACTGAATGCACTATGGTAACATGTCTCTCAGTGCTGACAGAAGCCCAGAGACAAGGAGTGGCTTGTTTGCAGTGTTCCAGTTAATGAAATGAAGGACTCCAGCAGAACTAATGAGTATTGTAGATGAACAGCATTACTAACCAGTAGGGTGCACTGACAAGTGAAGAAGGTGAGGTTTCTTAGACAAGAAAAAGACATGACATCGACATGTGCCAAGAAGACAGTTGTGAAATGATGGAAGAAGGAGGGTTCTGCTAAAAAACTGTGTGGACACAACAGTATAGCACTCTTCACTGAGTGCAGGTGTAGGGCTAAGAACAATTCTCAGTCAAAATACAAGTATAGATTATACTAATTACTAAATACAGAACTAGTACAAACATAAATAATGATTTGTTAAAACTCAAAGAGAACAAGGTAGGAATTGATTAAAAATTTGAAACCACCAATATATACCCATTAACTAATTAATGAACTATGATCAGTTGACAGCAAAGCAGATTAAAATTAGAAAAGAGAGAGTCAGAAATAATGTCACTGTATTGAAGACTTTGGCCAAGTGACCTCCTACTCCCTCCTGAATTTTCTATAGTGATGTCTGTGCTGGCTGTTCAATCTGATGAGAGAATCTTTCTATCCAATGATTCCAACGTTCCTTTATCATAGATGACTTTTCCACACACAGGAGAGCAGCCTGGCAGTGAAGTAGTGGTACCATTTGCCACACCCAGATATAGTACACAGAAGAGAAACAGAATAGGGGAGGGTTAATAACGGTTTAAAGATACTGTATTACTTATATTTCTATACAAATGACTAATAAACAGAAATGCAGTATGCACAGCTAATCAGCAGATCTAGGCAGGGTATGCTAGACTAAAGTAGTGAGTCTTTAGCCTGGATTTAAAAGACTGAAGGGACATTTCTTACATTAGCAGGCAGATCATTCCACAGCTTCAAAGCTCTCTAACTAAAAGTGCAACATCCCACTGTTATTTTATTAATTTTTGGAATCTTAAGTAGGCCTTCATCTTGCAATCTCAATATGTGCTCTTGGTTTGAAGGTAATGATGACTTGTAGATAAGTGAGCAGGGTTTTGGATATTTAAGGCTTTATTAGTTAAAAGGAGGATTTTGAAATCAGCTCTCAGCTGAACTGGGAACCAGTGTAACAACTTAAGAACTGGAGTTATATACATTACATCCCAATACCTGTTCCAAGTTGTATATTGGATTTGATCAATTAAATAGAATCGCTTTTAATTGATAATGCTTTAGTTCTGCACCATATAATATGTGGGTGTAAATGTGGATGGAATTTGAATATTTTTATCGGTCATTGGATGAATATGGTATGGATATATTAGGTTTGGAAATTCAGGTTCAAATTTTCCAATTTGTAGTGAGATAATAAGGTGATACCAAGTTTTTTCATATAACACAAATTGCGACAATGATGTAATGTATATGAATGGTATGCAAAATGCTTCTACCTACACTGCCACTTGCAAAACTGTTAGGTGCATCAGAAATTTTAGTGTTTCGTGCTTCACAGGAGCTTTATGTGGGGGTCAACTTAATGTTTACAGATTAGCAGTTACTACAAATATACAACAAGATCCCAAAGAGAACAGACTTGCGTTGCTAAATATCCATGAAAAAATCCTGAACTGAACAGACTTGCAGTTGCTAAATATGCAAAAAAAATTGCAAAGTGAACAGAGTTGCGGTTGCTAAATAAACACATAAACATGCAGTTTTTCACATAACTTATGTTACTAATTATATCTCAAAACAT
Source organism: Polypterus senegalus (assembly GCF_016835505.1). Taxonomy (NCBI): domain Eukaryota; kingdom Metazoa; phylum Chordata; class Cladistia; order Polypteriformes; family Polypteridae; genus Polypterus; species Polypterus senegalus. Next base: position 46,021,320 of record NC_053169.1, on the reverse strand, counting down.
ACTGATATGAACAGAGAAACATCTCTGCGACATTCAGTCAAAAATTATATTTTCCTTGACTCAAAACTTGTAATGATGGATTTAATTAAATTCACACATTGATTATGAATATAATTCTATTAGGGTGGATGAAGGTTAAATTTCTGTATTGTTGTGCATTGACATGAACTACCTGGAATGTATTGCAAAATTGGAAAAATGAAAATATTCACTTTTTGAAGACTTACCATGGTCTTTCAAAAGTTTAGTGTTTGGTTTCCTCAGTGCCAAAAAAATATAATAGTGTGTTTCAAATGTCATTATTTGGTGCAAAAAAGGAGTAATTGAAAGTAATGTCACACTACATTTTAAAGTACAAGGGCAGGGCATACATCACTGTTTTAGGAAATTTCCAGGGTGAAGCTGTTTAACATAGATTGTATATTAATATATTTGAATTTATTTAATGATCTTGCATTATTCAAACAATGACACCGTTTCTAGACACTGTATGCATTTAATTGATTTCAATAAATCATTCACCTTATCTTTATTCTTTATAGTGACTTCATTAGCAAGGACCCTGGCAGATACCTATAGAAAGAAAAAAACCCATAAAATCACATATTCTGTAAGGTTTATCAGTGTATGAAAGCATTCACTAGAGTAATATCTTGAAATTAAAGTTATGAAAAATTTAAATGGTCCATTTTTTAATTAGTTCTGAAATTATATTTACCCACCGTAAATGTTGATGAATCATGCATATAGGATCTGTTATGTCAAGGGTCAAAGGACATGGAATTTGCTGCTGGCTTGAGGGATGATTTACAATTTGATTTGTATAATGACCTTGCTATCCTTTTTATCCAATTAAAATTTTCCACCTAACCAATATATTAAGTTAAGCAGGTTTCATTTTGAAATTCTACGCGTAACGGTCATAACTGAATCCTACTTACGTACATATATATGGCCATAGCCTGTAGCTCGGCTGCTGTGTGAGGCGGAGTTGCGTCCCCCATCACCATGCCTCCCACGTAGTTGGCTGCCTGCCTATATTGCGTTCTCCATCCCCACGCCTCCCATGTAATTGACTTCTTGCCACTTAAGGCCATCCGTCAGCAGCACTCCAAGCTGTGAGGAAACAGTAAAAAGGAGGTGTGTCAGACTTTGTGGTACATTTTCTGATGCAGCTAATCGGAAACAACTTTGTCACGCTGTCACTAAATACTCACAGGCAAATCCACAACTTCATAGAGACGCTGCCGAAAACAAAACAATGCAAGAAAGCAGGAAAGAAAGAAAGCAAGGTAAAGAAACGGAAAGAATATCTGATTTATAAACGGTGCAAATATATTCACATGTACTTAACCTATATTATAACTATACAGTATACACATATAAATTAGACACCCAGACACACACAATCCCCACATGTTCCCCAGTCCTTTATCTGAGCTGTCTTTTAAAAGTTTATAATCACACGGCCTGGGAAGTCTGCAGTGAATCCAGCGACCAATCTTGATGTGCGCCGTGGACACGTTTACTTAATTTACATGTCAAGAAGCGCTCTCACCGGCTCGGTGACAGTTCCTTTATTATACTCGCAGGCAAATCCACAACTTCATACAGACACTGCCGAAAACGAAAGAATGCAAGAAAGCAGGAAAGAAAGAAAGCAAGGTAAACAAATGGAAATAATCTCTTATTTATAAACTGTGCAAATATATTCACATGTACTTAACCTATATTACAATCTCTTATTTATAAACAGCGCAAATATATTCACATGTACTTAACCTATATTACAACTATATACACATATAAATTAGACACCCAGACACACACAATCCCCACACGTTCCCCAGCCCTTCATCTGAACTTTCATTTAAAAGTTTATAATTAAACGGCCTGAGAAGTCTACAGTGAATCCGGCGACCAATCCTGATGTGCGCTGCGGACACGTTTACTTAATTTACATGTAAAGAAGTGCTCTCACTGGCTCGCCAACAATTCCTTTATTGAAGAATGAAATCTGTCTCACCCGGGTGACTTGGCATTAGCATCCATCCATGGCCGACGCCCGCTCCACAACAGACAAGTAAAGCCGTCAGCTCCGAATTTCCCTTTTAGGTTAGTAGGCACCCCTTGTATGTGCACCCAACCATCCTTATTACAAAGTCTTCCTTGCTTTACCGCTGGTTATGTTATTTTTAAAATGTTTCCTTTTCTTTTTCATAACTTCTTTAACACACTACTTCTCCTCTGCGAAGTGCAGGTATTTTGCTATCTACTCATATAAAAGGCAAAGCCCTCACTGACTCATCACTAATTCTCCCACTTTCCATATATGTGGGAAGCTGAAATTTTGCATGCTCATTCCTTGCAGTGTACTTATAAAACTTAGGTATGTTTCATGTCCTATTACAACACCCAAAGGGGGAAACGGGTGTACCCCATAAACTGTATATATAGATAGGGGAAACCCCTCCTTACTATTTCTGCTACTTCCAGTTTTCCCATGCTCATCCTTTACACTGTACTTACAAACGTTAACTATGTTTCATTTCGTGTTGTGCCCTGTAATGAACTTTTGAAAATAATGTCTTCTTTTTGGCGGTCTCACCATTACGCCATAAGGAAGTTTAGGAACTGAGCTCTCCTTTTGGTGGTTTCATTCCTTATTTCCATTAAAAGAGGATTTATTTCACACACAAGGGCCACCCCTGGTCCCCCTTCCTTTCTCCACACGGCCGCTGCCCACACACCTACCACGTGGTTGGCTCCCTGCATATATACATTAACGACATCCCGTGCTCACTCGCTTCCTTACTGTCCTCAGCTGTTCATGCTCACTGCTTCCTTCTTCTTTACTCCACCGCTTCAAGCCTGTTATTGTTCGCCTTGCGTCACGTCTCCTTGCTGGTGACTCCTGCCTTTTCGTTTACTCCACCACTTTACTAAGAAACTTACAACCACCAAAACTTTGTAATGGCACCAGGCTTTAGATCGAATCTTTCGTTTACTCCACCACGTTACTAAGAAACTTACAACCACCAAAACTTTGTAATGGCACCAGGCTTTAGATCGAATCTCTGCACAAGAACCTCATTGAGGCAACTGTCTTCACTGAAACAGGCTCAGAGAAGACTGTATTTATTCCTCGCATCCCTTTCATACCCTCTGACCTCCCATTCCAATTCAAACACCTCCAATTTCCAGTAAGGGTCTGCTTCGCTATGACAATAAATGAGTCACAGGGCCAGACTCTAAAAAAGGTCAGCATTGACTTGACACAAGATTGCTTCTCACATGGCCAACTGTACGTTGAATGCTCAAGAGTAAACTCAGCAGACATTTTACAGCCTGAGGGCAGAACTGCAAGCGTTGTTTACAAAGAGATCCTTACATCCTAAAACTGTGTATTTCTCATACACAACCTTTACAATCATACTCATCATTCTCAATGCTAAAATAAGCCTACGACAATTACATTGACAATCATGTTACGTTATTTTTAAAATGTTACCTTTTTTTAACTTCTTTAACACACTACTTCTCCGCTGCGAAGCGCGGGTATTTTGCTAGTTAGATTATATACAAGGATGGAAGCCCAAAATAATTTCCCAATGCATTCTAGACTGTCCATTTTAACAAAATGCAAAGTTGTTTTTATTGCATTGAATGCATGTTAATGCTTGGGCTGTTATTCCTGTGTGCACAATGTGAATAAAACCATAGTCTGGAAAGAAAAATAAATAAAATAGAAGCACATAATTAGAGCCAAATAGTTAATATGTTAATCAAAGTGAAAAGGTAGAGAAAGCAGTTTGAAACCAGGGATTTAGAAACATAAATAAATGTAAGTGAAGGTCTTTAGGGGAATCCAGTCATGGAAAAACAGGAAGTGTATATGTGTCATCTGAAGTGTCACAGTCTTCTGCTAGACTATGCTTAGAAAAGGCATAAATGCTCAATTGGCACTCATACAAAAAATAAAATCTTTTGTGAGGAATATTGATAATTTTCAAAATCTTAACTAAAACATCAGGTAACTAAGGAAAAATAATACAAAAATGAAACAAAATACTAGATTTATTTTATTTTAGAAAGTCATGAAATTGCCTAGGAGTAGTTGCTGTCTTGGTCCCACTGCTGCCAGGATAGGGTAAGTGCTACTTGGACGTGAATTGGATTAAGCAGCTTTGAGAACATTTGTCATTTAAGTTCATTAGATCAAAAGGTGGACAAACGTGGTGATAACATTGGTGTGTTTAAAAAAAAAAAACATGCTACAAATAATACTTGAAATGTATAAGTAGAGAACTGATGATTCAGAAGTAATATGAACAATAAACTTAAAACTTTATCAACAAAACCGCTTTGTGAAGGTTAAGACCGTTACTCTGTCTGAAAGAAAATATGTCTACCCAGTATGTCAATAATGGATAGATTTCACCCTTTATTAATCATTTTTGAATGGAGTAATATATAAGACTCGAGTATAGCATTTAGTTATGTGACAAACAATTAACTAATAATAGGAACAGTATCTATGTGAGATACCTTTAATAATTTTACTTTTTTGGTGTGACTAACTGCTGTCACAGTTGTAATTTTGATAGTTAGAACTGAGGCTGTTAAATATTCTTAGCAGCAGTTTTCCTGGGGAGGTATAATAACTTCATGGACAAAATACAGAATTATAAACCTGCCTCTGTATGAGTGTGTTCAGTAATCTGAATTTTTCCCCTCTGACACATTGTGCTCAAGTATGCCATTCATCTGTACTACTGTATATTATGAATTGCTTTGTAAAGCACTTTGTGATACTGCTTACTGTAAAAAATGCTTTATAAAATGCACATTAACAGATTGATTATGGTGAAAAGTAATCCCAGTGTATACGTTTTATTAATGGTGTTTATGAAATAGAATTTTATATTAGTTACTGGAAAATGTGATAAAATGTTTTCAATCATAGCAGTAGCGATAAGAAGGCAGTCACAAACAACTTTAGATATATGCATGACTGAGAGGCGCATTGTGACATAATGACTAGGGAGATATACAGAAAAGCAGAAAAATTAGCAAAAATTGAAGTACAAATTATCAAAGGAGTTAAAATCAAAGTATGTTAAAATGAATTGAATGCTTATGTTTGTTGGATACAAATATAGGAATAATCAAGCCTTTTTGGTAGTAGACTCCTTAGGCTTATGGCAGCATGAACAGAGGAGCATTACAGACAGAAACACAATTTTGATAGATTCCTTTTCATATGATAATGAATATAGTGTATTGGTAATTCAATAATGTAGCACATATAGACAAAAATATGTAAAATGTACTTTCGTGTTTTCCAAGTATTTGTGGATCTTGTAAAGAAAGTGGTGTATAAAGGTTTTAAAGTCTAAATTATTTGCCAAATACAAAATAGTAATGCCCAAGTGTCCTATATGGGTACACTTGTAATATGTTATGGTTGCATCTTTAACCTGATATTTTAAAAATAGATCACACTTAAGTTTGTTTCAGTATGAAACCATTAGTCACTTATTAATCTGGCATTAATATTTTATTTCAACTTCTTACAAAGTGAATGTAGTTTGGTGGTTTTTATTTACACATTTTGGACCACTTGATTACTCATTCATCTTAAGGGAAAAGGTTCAAAAGTCAGACTATGAAGTCTGTTGCCACCACATCCTACTACTCCATAGCACTATGCATTATTGCACTGTAACCTTCAGACCTGTTTAAAACTTTTCAGCTGATGTCCAGCACACTCCCAGTACATCCCTCGGGTATCCTATTAATGAAATATTCATTTCAACTTATTCTTACATAGTGTTTCACTGAGCACAGGTATAAAGCCTTTATACATATTTATACCAAAATAAGAACAGTAGCAATCACAAATTGGTACAGAATTTGCATGCATAAATGTTCAATTTACGTTAATCACTCAATAAAACATAAATAAATAAATAATGATTAATAATCAGAGTAACAGAATAATTATGATATTGCCAGTTATTAACAAAAGTATGTTTAGTGATGCAACTGGCTTCTTAGAAATGCTCTGCTTTCAAAGTGGATTTTTTTCCCCACATTCCATAGCCTCAACAATATAACTTGTGTAACATCCATCCATCCATCCATTTTCCAACTCGCTGAATCCTTATGTATTCTGTTTATTTATTTCTTCATTTAAATACATGGTGCATGAGCTCTATTACATTGTTTTAACATTTCCGGCTTTTATTTTGTTTTAAATTGGTTATATTGCTGCAACCCTTTCTGGCAAAAATGGATTTTTAAATAAAATTTAAAAAAAAGTGATTATTTTACCAAACAACTGAATGTGCCTGTTTACACATGTGCAGACTTAGTTAATTTGACTACATTTAATAATTAATTAAATTAGTTAATTGCACCAAAACTGCAACTTTTGAAGGCACCCTGGAGATATTCATATTTCCAGCCGCTTTCACAGTTTTTCTCATTTGTGTCTTTCTTAAACAATATGAGATGTAATAATTTAAACAAATGCATTTAGGGATAGGGCCAGCTACCATTTGTTACATTTATTGATAAAATAGAAAAAATTATTTCTAGTTTTTCACTTTCTACATCCCTTTCCCCCACTAAAACAAATAACTTCTTCATTCTTGGCCTCTGCTAATTTGTGACCTTGTGTCTAATTAAGTTTATTTTTTTTTTACTTTGCATAAATGTACCATAGGTATTCTCTGCATACTGTATAGGAAAGTATTGTGAAAGGGACAACATTTCAACATTCAGTTTGTAATGAATTTACATCTTTTAGGCATCCCTAAACTTTACTCAATTGCTTTCAGAATGATATCAGCTTCTGTGTGTGTATTAATAATTTAAATGTCTATCTTTGTATGAGGATATGAGTCAGTGGACACAATAAATCAAAAATACTAAAAAAGTGACTAGCATTACAAAATGCTAAATCACTTTAGATTTTTGGGAAAAATTACAGATTTTGGTTTACAGTGTAAGCTCTATAACATGCAATATGAGAAAAGTACCATTACTGGTTCAAAATTCAGATGTCATATTTTCAATGAATATACTTATCTTCATTTCACCAATTTTGAAATGAAGTCCGTCTGTGTCTACATGTCAGGATGTGAGTTTGTGGACACGATAACACAAAATTGAGTCAATCCATCTGGATAAACATTGCACATTTATTAGCATATTACTTTTCATGAAGGAGGTTTATTATGAGCAAGTCACTACAGCAGATTAGCATTTTTCTGCATATAACAGTCAAGGTGATGCAGAGGAATATGCATTTTTCAACAAGATATTTTTTTTCTTGTGATTACACATAGTGCAGCATTGACATGTGATATTTTATTGCTAAAATCACACATTCATGTTGGGAAATGCTATGTGCATCCAATTTTTTAAAAATTCATCTACATTTATGTCAAGCTTTCCCTTTTAAACTAGACATAGTATGCATTGTGTTATGAAAGTGATGAATGAAAGTTTCACAGTGATATGCTGTGCCAGCTGAGGTGTCCAGAAATTGGTTTTCCAATAAAGAAAGATGACACATGTTCACTGTGTTATGTCTGCTGCAGCCAATGGTCCTGCACTTAGTGCCGCAGCATTTCAAACTATGGACTCCTGAGTTTCTTCTTGTAAAACCTATGCAAGTGTCTCTACTGTTGACACAGAGTAGCATTTGGGAAAACCTTCTTAAGGAAAGACTATTCACATTTCTGATCATTACAGCAATGGCCAGACAATTCAAGTGCTGCAGACCAGCCAGAGTGACAGGAAAGAATGTCAGTGAGTCTGAGATGTTGTACTCTTCTTGTATACCTTATCCAGCAATTGTGGCCAGCAATGTCTTTTGTCAGGGAGCCACCAATATCCAGGATTGAAAGGTTTAAAGCTACTAACCCTAAAAATAATTAAAAACAATATATACAGTACTGTGTGCATCAGATTAATATTATTAATTGGTTATGTTCACATTTAGTTTTCATAATATGATGAGAGTGGTACAGAGCTATAAATTTGAGAATTTAAATTGGAGCTTGCTTATACTCCTCAGGCCTCTGTGAGTTTTCTCTGTCAAAGGTGTGTAGGCTAGGTTGATCAGTCAGTCTAATTTGCCCATATATGATTTAACGTGGCCATCTGCTCAACTGTCTTGGCAGGGGTGTGGAAATCAAATTTGTTTCTACTTGTCCACGGACAACTAAACTTAGGAAATCCACTTGTCCGCCAGTTAAATTCACTTGCCCATAAACAAATAACAAAAGTGAAAAATAGTTTATATTTTCTGATCTCTTTTATTGATACTAAATGCCTTCAATTTTAAAACTGAAAAAAGTTCTTTCAGGGCGTAGTATTTTGCCACCTTGCTCTAGAACATTATATAAAAGATTTCCTTATTTTAAACTGGCTAATAAACAATGCCTTCATTATAGCTACACTAGTTTTTTTTTCATATATTACAGTTACATAACAGAACACTGTCCTGATTCATTTTCTGCCATGTTCTTCAGCTTTTGTCTTGCAACATCTTCTCCCCCAAGAATCTTTACCATCTCAGCCAGCATGGGCTGAATGCTATTCATTTCTGCTTGAGCTGAACTGCATGGTTCCTGGACTAATGGTCCTGCAGAAGTGGATGCTGATGACTTTTCAGGTTTTTTATGAGTGACGTGCCTGTTGCCAGGTGACAGCCAGAATTCCATAGCTTGTCGTGGGTCAAACTCTTCTAAAGAAGCAGTATTGAACAGCCTAGCATAACGCTCAACTTCCGAGCGTTCAGCTTTAGAAAACGCTTTTTCAATTGAACCAACTTTTTTCTTACTTTTAGACTCATGTCTCAATCTGACGTATTAAACCCCCAGTTCCTATCCTTTTTCTTTCTGCACATAACCAATCACCACACTATAAACGTATTTGTGAAATTTAAACTAGTTATAAGCTTAGACCTCTGAATGGATGGCATAATTAAACATGTATAATAATTTTTTTTTTTAAAGTTCTGAAAACTCTGAGGTCTAGGTTTATAACAAGTTTTAATTTCACAAAGACGTTTATCGTGTGGTGTTTGGTTATATGGAGAAAGACAAAGAATAGGAACTGGGGGTTTAGTACGTAAGATAGACACAGCAAACATGCAATAAAGAAAGCCTGCTCAGAAAAACATCCATTGAATTCTGCGTTCCTGTCTCTGACCTCCAGAACACGAACCCAACATTTACACAATATTTCAGTTAAACCTGTGCGATACCCATTCAAATATCCAGTTTTTTGGAGCCTCGTCACACCTGCCATAAACTTCTCTACCCTGAACCTAGACCTGAGAACCCCTTAATGCAAGGGAGCAGCACTACAGTCACGCCACCGTGCCCCCCGCCACCCATGTCTAATACATGCTTTAATGCATTTCATCGTGAAAAAGATATCAAGTATTTATCTTAGTATTCTGAATGTTCATAGAGCAGGAATATCATGAAGTCAATATGCGGCTGTCTGTGCCTCTCACTGCAAGAGAAAGTCAGTTTAAGAAGCGCGCAGGGATTAACAGCTGGGTCGGGGAACACTTAATATAAAGCATTTAATGTGCTATATTAATTTATGACGGGGTTTGAGAAAATCTAAGATGAAATTTAGTTTCCGACATTCTACTGACAAAATAAACTACGAGAATAAAGTCAACATGTCAACTTTAATCTCGACATTTACATTTTTTTGTCTTCACTGTGTCCGTATTTTTTTCACAGTGGCCTTACAATGCTTCCTTAGTTTTTTCAAGGCCTGTTTTAATCAAGCAATGATCCATTTCTCATCCGCGATGCTACTTGCTTCAGTTTCAACAACATGCATATAGCGAGAACAACGTGCTTACTGCAGTGCATTATGGGTTACGCAGGTAATTCCTAATGATGTATTTGAAATTCAGCAAGAGGTTACATTTCCAAAGAAGTAAATATTACCGATGTTGTCGGGAAAAAAAATAATCGCGTGTAAGTGAAGATTTTTATTGATATTTCATAACATTTGGAAACCGTTAGAATGTTGTCTTTATTTTTAATAAACTGACAGCATGAAGCCAACTTGTTTTATATGAGAAATTCTCTAATCAAAAACGATCTATAGACAGCTATATATCACAACCTACCCGAAATCGCAAATTTCAGGAAAGATCAAATGCCTAACAAGCTTTATGTGGTGAAAACAATTGCATTGTAGGTGAAATGACCACATTTTTATGTAGAAAAAAATTATTTTATCAATAATATATAAAAGTTATTGATTATAATGAAAAATCATCAAATTACATCGTAATGTCGGCATGAAAAAAATGACAGCAACTCCAAGCGTGTAAATAGTAGGGTAAAATACTTATGTAAGACCACAAGAGTGCTTCCCCTTTGAAAAATCAGCCATCATTTTGTAAACAATATTGAATACCAATTTGAGACATGAAGAACATGCCTAAGTAGACTGTTTTACGCATGAAGTACGTACCCAAATGTTTAAAATTTGAAAGTAGTGGTAAAAATGTGCCCTGCACTGCACATTTAATTCTTTTTTCTCTAGAAAATTGCACTTGTCCGGGGACAACTGAAACCAAGAAAACACGCTTGTCCGATGGTCAATTTACCCGTGTCGGACGAGTCGGGTGTTGGATTTCCGCACCCCTGCTTGGGATGACTAGGTGACCTATCCGGGACTGGTCCATGTTTTGTGCAGTGACGGTAATTAGTGATCTTTTTTTTTATTTTATTGATTTTATTGTAATCATTCCATACAAATAGATCAATTTTTACAAAAAAAAAATAGGACTGAAAACAAATCAACCCCCACCCCTGAGAAAGAGAGCATGGCCAACGGACTAAAACTTAAAAATAGTAAAAATGAATAAATTGATGAGTTTATTAGGTGGATACAGATACATGGAGAAGAAAAAGAAATGGGAAAGAATCTACTTCCTCAGTGCTTTAAGAGCTTATTCTGAAATATTATTGATTAGGTTCTGCCAGGTTTTGAAAAAGTTCTGCACAGATACTCTAAGTGAGAATTAGATTTTTTCTAATTTCAAATAATATAAAACATTAGTTACCCATTGACTAAAAAGAAGAGAGTTAGGATTCTTCCAGTTTAGCAAAATAAGTCTGCGTGCCAATAATGTAGTGAAGGCAATCACAGTTTGTTTGCCCTTCTCCACTTTAAGCCCTACTGGAAGAACACCAAACACAGCTGTTAGTGGATTAGGAGGGATTGTGACACCAAGGCTGTCTGAAAGGCACTTAAACATGTTTGTCCAGAATGATGTTAATTTGGTGCAGGGCCAAAACATGTGACCCAGTGAAGCTGGAGCTTGATTGCAGTGTTCACTGGTTGAATCTTGCCCTGGAAACATTTCGGACAATTTCAAGGGAGAAAGATATATAATTTTGAGTTGAATAATTGTATGCTTTGAGCATATGGAGCTTGAATGAATTCTCTGCATTGCTACCTTCCAATCCTTTTCTGATGTTGAGTGAAAGATCCTTTTCCCATTGTCCTCTTGGAAAGGGAGGGACTGTAAAATATTTTTATATATTACAGTAATGCTGTCAGAGTCCTCGAGACTGAGCAATATTTTTTCCAGCATAGAGGAAGTTGGGAGATGGGGAAAATCGGGCAGGTTCTGTTTGACAATGTTTCTGATTTGAAGATAGTGAAAGAAATGTGTTGCTGGAAAATTAAATTTGGAATGTAATTGTTCAGAGGATGCAAAGATATTGTCTATATAAAAATCTCTAAGCAATTTAATCCCAAATATTTTACAGATATTAAAAACTGCATATGCTTGTGAGGGTTGAAAAAGGTGGTTCTCATGCAGAGGTGCCACAGGTAAAAGATTATCCATCTAAAATGCTTTCTACATAAGTTCCATATTCTGAGTGAGTGAAGAACAATTGGGTTATCAGTATATTGGCGATAACTTGCATTTATTGGGGCACAAAGCAGGGAATATAAAGAAATCCTGCAGGATTTTATTTGTATTGCGGACCAAGCTTGTGTATGTTCATCTATTTGTGTCCAGGTTTTTATAGCTTGTAGGCTTGCTGCCCATTAATAAAACTAAAAATTAGGTAGAGCCATGCCACCTTCTGTCTTAGGTCTTTGTAGAGTTGCTCTTTGGATACGTGGAGGTTCCAAATAAATGAGGTTATGGTTGAATCTAATTGCTTAAAGAATGATTTATTGATGTATATTGGAATGTTTTGAAATAAAAAAGAAGCGTAGGAAGAATATTCATCTTAACAGCGTTAATTCTTCCAGCTAGAGTGAGATGGAGGGTTGACCATCTCTGTAAGTCTTGCTTAATTTTTTCCATATAAACGGTGAAATTTTGTTGATAAAGAGCTTTATGTTTACTTATGATATTTACCCCAAGGTATTTAAATGGATCTGCAATGATAAAAGGGAAGGTGTCCAATGTAATATTGTATGCTTGAGAATTCACTGGAAAGAGCACACTTTTATTAAAATTAATTGTGAGACCAGAGATCTTTTGAAGTTTTGTAAGTGCTGTTAAGACTGTAGGCACAGTATTTTGTGGGTCTGATATATACAAAACCATATTATCGGCATATAGAGAAATTTTCTGTTCCAGTCCTTCTCTGATAATCCCCTTTATCTGATAAGCATTTCGACAGTGAACTGCCAGTGGTTCAACGGTGATTGCAAATAGTAGTGGTGACAAGGGGAGTTCTAGTTTAAAGCAGTTTGAACAAATGTTGTTAATACAAATTTAAGCTTCTGGATTGGTATACAGTAGTTTGATCCATGCACAAATATTATAGCCAAACCCAAATTTCTCTAATGTAGTGAAACGTGGTTCCATTCAATCATATCAAATGTTTTTTCAGCATCCAACGATATTAATAACTCTGGGGTGTTTGACTTTGCAGGTGAATATATTACATTAAACAGGTGTCGGAGATTGGAAGCTAAGTGTCGTCCTTTAATAAATCCAGTTTGATCTTGTGATATTACCGAAGGCAGCACTTTCTCCATCCTTCTAACTAGGACTTTGGAGAGTATCTTAACATCATTATTCAGAAGTGAAATTGGTCCTACCTAACTTCCAGTTTTATTACTGGGCAGCAAATATACAGGTGATAAGAACCTGGACACAAATAGAAGAACATACACAGGCTTGGTCCGCAATAGAAGTAAAATCCTGCAGTACTTCTTTGTATTCCTTGCTTTGTGCTCCAATAAACACACGTTATCTGCAATATACTGATAACCCAATTGTGCTCCACTCACTTAGAATATGGAACCAATGTAGAAAGCATTTTAAGACGGAGAAGCTTCTATCTGTGGCACCTCTGCAAGAGAACCACCTCTTTCATCCTTCACAAACATATGCAGTTTTTAATATCTGGAAAAACATTTGAATTAACTTGCTTAGAGATCTTTATATAGACAACATCTTTGCATCCTATGAACAATTACATTCAAAATTTAACATTCCAGCTACACATTTCTTTCACTATCTTCAAATCAGGAACTTTTTTAAACAGAACCTTCCCGATTTTCCTCATCTTGCACCTTCATCCATGTTGGAAAAAATATTGTTCAACTTTAAGGACTTAGACACCATCTCTACAATATATAAAATCATGTTACAATCACTCCCATTCAAAGATCCAAGAGGACACTGGGAAAAAGATCTCTTAATTAATATATCAGAAAAGGAGTGGAAAGTAGCAATGCAGAAAATTCACTCGAGCTCCATATGCGCAAAGCATAGAATTATACAACTCAAAATTATATATCGTGCACATCTGTCTCGTCTAAAACTCTCCAAAATGTTTCTAGGGCATGATCCAACCTGCGAACCCTGCAACCTAGTCCCAGCCTCACTGAGTCACATGTTCTGGGCCTGCACCAAATTAACATTATTCTGGACAAAAATTTTTAATTACCTCTCAGACAGCCTTGGACTCACAATCCCTCCTAACCCATTAACAGCTGTGCTTGGGGTTCTTCCAGAGGGGTTTAAAGTGGAGAAGGACAAACAAACTTTGATTGCATTCACCACACTTTTGGCACGCAGACTTATTCTGATAAACTTGAAGAACCCAAACTCTCCTCTTTTAAGTCAGTGGGAAAACGATGTGTTATACTATTTGAAATTGGAAAAAATCAAATACTCAGAGGATCTGTACAGACTTTTTTCAAAACATGGCAGGATCTAATCAGTAATATTTTAAAATAAGCTCATAAAGCACAGAGAAATTATTAATTTAGGTATGTTTACAAGCCCTAAATTTCACGCTGTTTGCCTTGCACTCTCTCTGTCAGGGGTGGGGATCGATTTGTCCTTAACTCAATTTTTCTTTTTGTAAAAACTTGATTGATTTATATGGATTGCAATAAAATTAATAAAAAAAAAAAAGTGAAATTGGTCAGTGTGATGCACATTGTAATAAATCCTTATTTTGTTTAGGAAAGATGATGATTAATGCTTGGCGAAGAGTTTGAGGTAGAATTTGGTTGTCTCTAGCTTCTGTAAATGTTGATAATAAAAGGGGAGCTAGCTGAGTGGAGATTTTCTTATAAATTTTGACAAGTTAGCCATCAGGGCCTGCTGCTTTCCTGCTCTGAAGTGACTTTATACCATCTAGTAATTCTGATAGCACCATAGGTTTATCCAATTCCTCTGCAATAAAAGTATTTATTTGTGGTATCTGTAATGTATCCTGGAATGCATTAGATTGTGTTTTGTTTTCTTTGAACTCAATAGAATATAATGAGTTATAGTAGTCTCTAAATGTGTACATTATATTTTTATGGTCAATTAATTTATCTCTGTTCGTGTTAGTGATTGCTGGGATTGTATTGTGAACTTTTTGCTTGTGGATTTGTTGAGCTATTATTATTATTATTTTTATTAGCTTTCTCTCCTTGTTCGTCTTGATTTAAAAATGAGTTGTTCAGTTTATTTGGTTGTTAAGAGGTTGAGCTCTAAATGCAGAGCCTGTCTTTTCTTATGAAGAGCTTCACTTGGACACTTGGCATGTTCTTGATCTATTCTAGTAATTTCGATGGTTAGCTCTGATACCTTCTTGGTTTCTAATTTATTTCTATGGGAAAGATATGAAATAATCTGATCTCTTAAGAAGGTCTTTAGAGTTTCCCAGAGTGGATTAATAAAGTATCTATCTATCTATCTATCTATCTATCTATCTATCTATCTATCTATCTATCTATCTATTCCTGCAGAGACCTCTGAGGATGTATTTGTCTCTAGCAAGAAACTGATTTGTTTTGATATAATTTTTGTACAGTTCTCATCAGCTAATAGAAGTGGGTTGAGACACCATCTGTGAGATGAGTATGTGGGGCATAATGATTTCAGCTCCAAGATCAGAGGGGCATGGTCAAAAACAATAGCATCATACTTGCAAGATTTAATCGCAGGCAAGAAATTATTATCTATAAAGAAATAATCAATTCTTGAGTAGCAATGATGCACTGGTGATATATGTTCTTGAGTTTGGTTTTTGGAACCTCCAGGGGTCCGATAGGTTGTGGTCAGTTAAAATCTGTGTAATTGTCTTTCCAGTGTTAGATGTCATCCCCCCTGTGACAAGAGACCTATCTAAGAGTTGATTAAAACACAATTAAAGTCCCCAGCCATTATAATTTTATGAGTGTTCACATTGGGAATAGATGCAAATACATTTTGCATGAATTCCCTATCATTGACATTGGGTGCATAAACATTTATCAAAATCACTTTACAGTTAAATAAGTTGCCCATGACAATCACATATCTCCCCTCAGGATAAGATACTGCATCTGATGCTACAAATGAGACTTTTCTATGTATTAAAATTCCCACACCTCTAGTTTTCTTAGTAAAGCTGAAATGGAACATATGGCCAGTCCAGTCTTTTTGCAGCCGGAACTGATCTTTGCTTAATAAGTGGGTCTCCTGTAAAAATACTATTTTAGCTTTTAGACCTGTTAGGTGAGAGAATACTTTATTTCTCTTCAATTCATGATTTAGGCCTTTAACATTCCACCTCACAAAGTTAGCTCTCCCATCATGGAAACATTGATTCTAATTTTTTGCTGTCATTTTGTAGTCTTAACTGGAAGTGATACAGCTTTAATCTTAAATTCCAATTTTCCCATGAGTTATTGCCATACAGCCTGTTGTTACATTGGAAGTTATAATTATAAGGATTTAAAAGATAGATTAGATATAGCTTGCTCTTTTTCTCTTCCCCAGTATCCCCTCCCTGACATTTTGCCGCCCCACGTGAGGCTAGACCCCACTTCACAAAGTCCCAGTCCTCTGACATACCTAGAGACAGAGCACGTCCAAAACAAAACAAGCCCCCCAGCAGCGACATTGAGGATTAAAAAGTAGAGATATCTATTGCCGAAAAGTCTAAATACTATAAGCATAAAATATAATCATCAACAGTCTTGAAATATTAAGATAGTAAACCCAGGGAATGGTGTTAAATAGTGGCCCTGAAAGAGCATAGTAAACCCTAATGCAATAATAACAATAACAATAAACCAAGGGTATGATGTTAAACAGTCTCCTTTAGAATAGTTAAAAACCAAAAGAAAACAAAAAGAAAGAACTACTTTAATTTCTTCCACACATACGCGTAAAATTTTAATAGTGATCTATGAAAACCTTTTTCAGATGGTTTTTGAAATGAAGCTTCATTTTAAGGTTAATGTTAAATTGTCATTGTGGGATTTTGTAGTCAGAAGAAGATAAAAATAAAATTATGAGGCAAAAGGTATGGGCCAATGTAGTGATACTATTAGTATAGTAGGTGACAAGAACTGTTAAATTCCTTCTCAGTTTAAAAAAGGTAATGAAATATAAAAGAGAATGAAAAATGGTGTTAACACACCTAATTTGTACAATGCTCACTGTAAAAAAATTACAGAATAATAATACAACATAAAAAGTGTACAGTAATTAGCAAAAAGAGAGTTATTCAGAACTCCTTATTGCTTATCCACATTTCCAGGTTGTCATGGAGTTGAAGACCAAAAATGGAATGTGAATGTAATATGAAACGGCTATATTTTGATGTCAACTAATTATCCCTCTGTGACAGCAAATAGATACAGTCAGTACCCTGCAGTCTAGATGTTAGGGAGCACTGAATAGCATGAGAGCATTAAGGACCCTCAAGGAGGTTGAGGTATGAACCCCATGCAAATATTTTCTACTTTTGTGCAAATATAAATTTAAATTAATTAAATAATAGTATAATAATATGATTGATTGCAAATGTATATTGATCTCAATCTGTAAAACCAATGACACACTAAATAATTTTGTGTCAGAGAGCATGGCAAGCTTAACAAATACACACAAAGGACCTCATTACATGACTAAGAAACATGGGAATTTGACAGATCACATGGCTGTCTCGAAGCTCCCCAGCACAGTTTTAGCATATCACAGATTGTTTTGCCATAGTTTGGCCCTAGGGTGACCCTACTTCCCTTTTTATTGTTTTTTTACATAGGCCATATCAAAATGCCTCAAATCTCTGCTATAGCCCTCAAATGGTAAATTACCTTTTATATTTGTGAACAGAGTACCAGAACAGGCAGGAGAAAAAGTTATACATTTATTCATTATATATTATTGATAATATGCCCCAAATATATACAAAGTACAAATGTGAGTGCTGGATAAAATAATACAGCCTTATAAAAGGCTACCTGGCGGCTATCTGTGTATTGGTTACTGGTATACCTTTGGTTTTTGCACATGCATGTCTTTTGAATGGAGGGTCAGAAACAGACATTCAGCCTGTCTGAATATGGCCGCCAAGAGAGATGGTCTTCTCAGGATGGAAAATGAGAGATAGAGTAAACCTCTATATTAGCCTTACTTTAAAAAAATCCTGCAGCTTCTTGATAAACCTCCTGAATCAATGGGTGAGTAATTCCCAATGAAACAGCTCAGTCATGATTCAGCACCCCTCCATTCTAGTCCATGCTTTGTCGCTGTTTCACATTTTTTCCAGTTTCATAGGATTTACAGATGTAATTTAAGACAAACAAGAAAAAACAGATATATAGGTAGTTAGGTTGTAAGCTGTCACACTCTGGTCAGTTCTTCCCCTCCTATATTAAATATTAATCTACATTACACAGGCTCACTTTATTTTAAGAGCCAATTGACACAGTGCCCAAGAGGTGTCCATGTGAATGTTTTCCAGGTTAGGTGCTTAGCATCCATTTTTCTTTGTTAATATTTCGTTCTGTTGTGGTGTGACAGACACGGGACAGACAAGATTCTCTCTGTTTGTGTCATCCAAAGCACCCATTTTTCTTCTTTCTTTGAAGCTGAGTATTAATTGTTCCTTTTGCATTTTTCTTTGTTCCTTTTCCATTTTGTTGTGGTATGACAGACATTGGACAGATGAGTCTCTCTGTTTGGTCATCCAAAGCAGTTCATTTTTTGCAGCTAAACTGTATTCATTTCTCTTCTGGATAAGTGCTCATTGGTTATCAACTTCTTGCACACACAAGAGCCCACATGTAAAACATAAAGCAAAATCAAAAGTTGTAGACTGGTCTGAATGATTCACTGGAAATGTATTCAAACTACACAGCTGCTGGTCACAGCAAATTCTCTAAGATTATGTAAATGAAGGCTATGACTGAAAATCACTGGAAAAATCATGCAAGGTGATGGGCTCATAAGGTAGTTCCATCTAAAGGTCTTGGCTGTTTATTTTATTCGTTTGTGGAATGTATATAGAATTGTATTTATTTTTATTGATCGGAAGGTTTGTTTATTTAGATGATAATGATGATATTTTTTCTGTAAACAGAACTTTTGTTTTTCTAAGTGTATTGTTATAATGTACATAAGGTAATTTATTATCAAACTCTGTAAGCTCCCTTTGTGATTCATGCTTCTGGACTTTCCTGTATTTCTCTGCTGGTCTGTTTATGATGATATCCCAGACACCTTGCTTCTCACTGCTTCACAGAAAAACTGCACATTTTTTTAATATCTAGCAGTCAGCCTATTGAGAGAAGTAGAAACCCCTGTATTCATGCCCAGCAGGAGAATGTTCCAAGCAGTTAACCTTTTGCACTGAATTTTCTATGAAGTACAAACATTTGTTAGCAATCCGAAAATGTTCTATTTCTGTGAGAAAAAGGGGGACATTTATACTTTCACATATTCTGCACCTTCATTTTTAAAATTTACAGAATGGAGCATTTATTCATTGACCACTGCACTTATTTTTACCACAGTACGGTTTACTTTCTCAGTTTAGTGTGAATGTGTGTATGCTTGTACAT
The DNA here is from genome assembly GCF_016835505.1 of Polypterus senegalus. Classification (NCBI taxonomy): domain Eukaryota; kingdom Metazoa; phylum Chordata; class Cladistia; order Polypteriformes; family Polypteridae; genus Polypterus; species Polypterus senegalus. The sequence continues at coordinate 46,001,949 of NC_053169.1, read as the reverse complement.
GTTATTACATACACATATGCAGTAGATGCAGATGTGCTATAGATATAGTAGATCATCAAAGGCAACACAGTGTGAAACTTTGGCTTGTATCATTTTTATTACATTCTGTTAAAAGATCGGCTTAACATTTTATTCTCCATATAGTTTTTTTTTTTTTTGGTTATATATTTTGAACTTTTTGGCACGATCATTTTGTATTGAGAGCCAAGTATTTAAATAAGTGAAGGGCACAGTCTGTTAGAATACAGAGTTGTTAGCTTAACACTACAAAAAATACTGATCTCAGTATTTGCACTAAAACTGCTGAGGTATTTTTTGTCTTAAACGCTGGTTTTGCCATTTAAAGTGATGAATGACTATAGTGTTTTTATTAATCTTTTTACTGGCATACTTTATTTACATTTTGTGCAAAGATAGTCATCCTGAGGAAGTAGCACGTATGTTAAGTCTCTGGTCTTTACAGAAATCAATATATACTGAAAATGTTTACAAAATTTATTTTGTGTCCTTAAAATATTAATTTTAATGCATAACATTAGCTAAATCTTATCAATATTGATATTATTGTGTTAATATCCATCTGTTTTATAACTGTTTATCAAGTTCAGGGTTGTGGTGAGCTGATGTATATCTCAGCAGCATTAGGCATAAAGCAAGAATAAAATCTAGATGATATTTTGTGTTTGGAAAATATAACTTTCTCAAATCAGCATATTCCAATTCAGGGTCATGGGGGGAGGGGAAGAGTTTATTCCAAGAGCTTTGGGTGCAAAGCAGGAATTAACTTTAGGCAAAGCATTAATCCATCTTAGGGTCCAAACACACCTACTTGGCCAATCAGGTATCCTTAGCTACATGTCTTTGGGATGTGGGAGGGAAACTAAACCAGGCGGAGCAAAAAAAAATCAAACAGATAAGCAAAATACTCACAGAAAAGGACTGGGCTGGGATTTAGATAGATAGATAGATAGATAGATAGATAGATAGATAGATAGATAGATAGATAGATAGATAGATAGATAGATACTTTATTAATCCCAAGGGGAAATTCACAATTTAGAGCAAGTACTGTACACTGGACCTCTGTGGCAGCAGCTGGTATTACTGTGCCACCCCTACAAAATGTTTTTTCTTTCTTTCTGAAGACTTTATCTCACCATTACGAAGTAAATTCTTGTCAGCTGATTCAAATTCCGATTCTTTGTCCTGTATCATCAGATGATTACTTACTATCATCAAGCTGTAAGCTTCATTGGGTGAAAGAAAGCTTATTTTCTGCACCCAGAAACAATTCTGGTCAAGGAACTGTAAAGCACATTATTTTATCTTTTTTTTTTTTTGGTTGCAAGATGGGCAAATGATAAGAACTTAGGAGTAAATGGGGATTCATCATACTTCTCTTTATTAAGGTAATGTTCAAAAGAAATAGCTGTCTATACTTTTATATAGAATTTGGAGGGCCAAAAGTGTATTGCCACTCACATCTGATAATTTTACTGGCCTAGTTCCACAATATGCAGAATATTCATTAGTTAATTGAATTTCAGATTATCTCTTAAAATCATATTTTTGTTGTCCTGACTCAGTGTCACTCTCTCACAGAGTCATCAAGAGTGTTAAATGATTAAGAACTAGGAATTATAAAAAGTAGGGAATTGTTTAAAAACATCAGTCATGTTTTAAACTGCTGTCTTTGCCTTGTTCTTTTAGTTTTGCTAAATGGAACCCAATTCCACTTACAGTAGTCTATTTTGAAATTGCAGTTTAATGTCCTACTTGTTTTATATCTTATAAAGTGTACAAGTATAAAGTATACAAGATAAAGAATTGCATTCTGCAGAATGGACAGAAGGGAATAAACAGCTAAAAATAAATTAAGCAAAGTTGAAAGTTAATATCAAAGTTTAATTAGGTTTCCATCTTTACCTTGGAAAAATTTTGTATGTTTATCCAAAGAAATGATCAACTTTATCCACAAATTAAGAGTCATTGACCCTCAGGGACAGCTTATGCCATCTGCCCGAGTTAAGAGTGTAATTTAACTTCCTGACCAATCAGAGGTGAATGTAAGAGTGCTAGATAAGTGCTTTGCTTTATAACTTTGTCCAGTTTCCATTAGCAGGCATAAGGCTTTATGGGAGCACATATTACAAGACAGTTTAACATGACTTAAGGCTATTTTGGTTGTCCAGAATTGGCCAATCTATGTATGAGAAGATATGCATCTGTAGAATTCCAAAATAACTATCCATCTTTGTAAACTGCTTATCCAGAGTAGGATCATGGGGCAACTAGATCCTGTCCCAACAATTGTTGCTGGGAAGGGAGGATCAACACCTGGTGTCTATTGCAGTGTGAACACACGCTCACACTAGGTTTAGCAATTTACCAATTCACCTAACCTTCATGAATTTGGAGAATGGGAGGAAATGGGGAAAACAAGCAATGAACACCCAGGACATGAACTGTAGTCTCTATACTGTGAGGCAGCAGTATTACGGTGCCACCCCAAAATAAATATCTCATTTGTTTTGGTAAAGCAGGTCTTGAAATATACTTCACTGGCAGAAAAATGGAAAGCTATTTTTACCTGTGTGTCTTAAGAGCAAATTTTAAAATATGTGTCATTTATTGTAAGCAATGAAATATAATTTGATATTGTAGTGAAGTGGCCTTATGTAATAAAATTGCATTAGTAGCTGAAGTAGCGCATTTTATGTGCTGCTCTGCAGAAACTGTAAAGCTCAGCAGTTATGAACTAGAAAGCATTCTACAAGGCTTTCCCACAATTTGTTGTTACAGACTTTCAAGAAAAACAGCTTTTATGGTATATTTTGTGGCTAATTTCAGAATTGGAGTATTACTGTGAATTCTATAGCAACCTATGGTTGCAAGAGTATAAACATAATGCAGCAGAATGCAGATTTATGTACAGATTTGTCAGGAATTATTTTACATATAGTGTATTTCTGCTATCCATCCATCCATTTTCTAACCCGCTGAATCCGAAAACAGGGTCACGGGGGTCTGCTGGAGCCAATCCCAGCCAACACAGGGCACAAGGCAGGAACCAATCCTGGGCAGGGTGCCAACCCACCACAGGACACACACAAACACACACACACACACTAGGGCCAATTTAGAATCACCAATCCACCTAACCTGCATGTCTTTGGATTGTGGGAGGAAACCGGAGCGCCCGGAGGAAACCCACGCAGACACGGGAGAACATGCAAACTCCACGCAGGGAGGACCCGGGAAGCGAACCCAGGTCTCCTAACTGCGAGGCAGCAGTGCTACCACTGCGCCACCGTGCCGCCGTATTTCTGCTATTTAGCTGTTTATTCTTGTTAAAGTATAACATTTACTGATACAGTGTGTTCCATTCAGTAAATTAATAATAATTGACAATCAAAACATATTTTGTTTTAGTATATAAAAGCAGTACACTTGGAGAGAATCCAAAAAGCTGCCCTCTGCTCTTAAATTCAAGGTGTGCGCTTCTTGGCATCTTTACTTCACTGCCAGGCAGTGTACTTTATGTTTATTCCTGGCAGTTAGTTGTCTTTTGAGCAAGTAAAAGCCACATCCTCTGTGCTTTGAGAGCCCAGCGCTGTTTGTGCAGAAAAGGCTGCTCAGGAGCTGGACTATTTTTATTTATAATTGAGGGAGCCTTCTAAGAAGGTGGAACTCTGTGGTGTGACTTTTGATTTGGGGTGACCTTTATGACACCCTTTAAACTACATGTATAAAGTTCGCTTCATTGTTTTAGTTACATAAATTTGCAAAAAGATAGTAAATCTTTACTGACGCCCCATCCCTGCCTGATTTTTCTTTTGTGAGCTGCATCCCCTGTGACTCAGAATTGAACAAAGCAGCTACAAATAATGGATAGATGAAAAAAAGTCTTTGGTGGGTGAACCAAATAGTTAATAAAATATGTTTCTTGTAGAGCAGGGATGTGAATGAATACTTTATATACAGTATGCACAGTAATCTCATAAGAGATGGTTGGGGGCTGTGAGACTACTTCTGTCTTAACTTCATAGTTGTTTTTTTTTATTAGTAGGTTTGTTCAATGACATGGCTGATCATTTGTCAAGAAAGCACAAGCAGATAACAGAACAAAACAGACCAGAGTACTTTGAAATTTGCCAAAATGACCACTGTATCTCACATGTTCCATCAAGTTCTTCTTCATGTATATCAGTCACTGTCAGAATGGCCACACATTGAGAAATGTTAGCATAAGCTGTAATAGACCCTAAAGTCTGGGTCAGTCTTATATTACCCTTTAAGGGTCTTTTCTTTTGTTTCAATAATACAGTAACAGAGTTTGTCAGACCCAAACAGCCTTTACAGTTTGAAAGGAAACAGTGACTTTTTTCTTTTTCCTCTCCTAATTTATTACTGTTCTTGTGTAGCTTAAAACCTCAAATAAACAATCAGTCCTTAGAAGAAGAAAAGATCCCATAAAGGATAATTCAGCATTCTAATATATCTATCTGTTATGCAATGTACAACATTTTAAAATGTTTTTGTAACGATTTTTAAGTTTAGCCATTGTTTTCAATTAACAAATGATGTTGGTAGTAAAGGATCATGGACCAGATGTACTATGCTACACAGTCAAGCAATCTTAAAAAGGCCATGTAGACTGAAGCCATAATTCTGGAGCTGTGCCATTAGACACTGCTGTGTACAGACATACTGTATCTCTCATTGTAACGTAATAATATATCTCTTAATCAAATGAAGAGTTTATTAGCTCAGAGTCTATCTCAGACACACTGGGCATAAGAAAATAAGCAACCCTAGATGGAAATTTACGATTGATAGAGTGCTGCTTATACTCCTGTGCAAGCCTACAAAGCTTTTTGAAGTTCCAAAATTCCAAAGCCAATTTTGATCATTATATGAGGATTTCAGCAATAGGCCTCTAGATAGTACTGTTTCAAAGAGAGGAAGAAAACTGATCCTTTTTGCATAAAACGATCAATTTCATAAAGTTTACCATGAAGTTGTATAATGTGTATTTCTGAGCATGTATGTATGTTATTAAACAAGCATGAATTGAAAATGTTTTATAGTACACTTTGGTTTTTCTTTGAACCATATTCATTCTTTGTTAGGGACTCGCTGTAAGAATGACCTGTACCAGTTCTTAAAAAATCTTATTTGCTTTGCGGTGTGTTAGAAAACTAAGTGGAATTCTTGTGTGTTGTTTCTCATTTGTTGCAAAGCCTTGCTTAAAAACTGAAAATCAATTTTTCCTGAAAAGCAGAATGTTAGAAGGAAGTGTTGAGTGTGGTAGCCTGGTTTTAGGTATTTTTACTTTTGTTGCTTTTGTGAAATAGTAAATGTGATAGAACATTTTGCTTTCTGTCAGAGTCCACTTTCTATGGAGTCTTATTTTGATCACAGTACAGTAATGGATTTGAAATTTAAACAGATGAAAGCTGTCTATTGGAATAGGAAGGTTCAGAAAATAGATGTATAGATGAGTGTCCAGAGTAAATCTTTACATTTAAAGAGTGTGGGGGAAACTGTGAAATAGGTTGCAGTTTTCTGATGTGCAATTATGTGTGCTTTCTACTGTAGCTGCTAATAGCAACACAAAAGAAAATTGGTCAATACAGTCTTATTTAAGGGTTCTGGTCACTGTTTACAATCCCTAGACTTTTTTGTAAGCTCTTTGCCCCATTTCTTAAAAATGGAGTGCACTTGTCCAATTTAGTGATTGGAAGCAGCTTGTGTACATTTATGCATAAATGTGAAGTCACTGTTGTCAGACACCAATTGTTTCACTAAATAAGGCCTGGAAAGTAATGTCTAGATGTGTTTCTTGTTATGACAGCCAAAACATTAGAAGCATTAGAGCTGCTGGAAAAACATCTTTTGAAATTGTCGAGCAGAAGTATTTGTGTGCTTGATGCAGAGAACTGACTATGGTGCTTTATGTCAGGAGGGATCTGTAAATTACAGCAGCTGTTAAAAAGAGAAGCGGTATTCCTGGGGGTTAAACAGATGCATCTGACAAAATATACTTTGAGGCAGCACTAATGTGTGCAAGCTAAGTGTCCCCAGTCACTGCCTTCACAAGATGTAATTGCTGAATGTTTCTGGTGTTTGTCTTAGCTAAACTTATTCAATTATAGACAATCTGCCAATGTATTAAAATAATACATCTACATTGTTTTTCTAATAAGTATTTTGTCCTGAATCAATGTTAAATGTGGTAGTTTATGATGGACAATATTTTTTGGTTTGAATGATTGCTTCCAAAAGTCACTTTATTGTGATTTTTTATGAAGAAGCACTTTTGTTGTATGTCTGGCGAAACAAATCATTGAATAAACAGAAGTCAACATTTAACCCAATGTGTATTAAATCTTAATTCTTGTCTGAGGAGTATGTTTTTTATTTTCTTAAGTGATACATAGCTATGTCTGTAAAGAGATTTAAAATTGCAAATGGCAATTTTTTTTAAATTACCAAAAGTTTTATTGTTCCCTCATGTGGGTCCACTATGTCGCATGTAACTATCACTATAACCATCAGAAATTTTCAAATATACATTTACTCAGAAAAGAACGCCACAGTAAGAGAGAAGTGTAATACAATTATCAACCTATGCTGTATTATGAAATTAACAAAGAAACTAACTGTTAATGTTAGATTAGGATGGCCAGTTAAAGGAAAACAATCAGTGCAATTATAATATCTATATCTTAAATAAATAAACCAATTTATCAATATCAGTATCTCACCTCAACAATTAACTCATCATATATCTTCATCAACAAAAAAATATACCACAAATAAAGTGCCCTCGCAATAAAAAACTCTAAACCCCCCAATCATAGAGAACATATCAAAATAAATGTTATAAAAGATAATAATACAAATAAAAGTAAAAGTATCAATACAACATCAAAAGAAAAAAACAATCAACTAGTTTTGTTGAAGTTTTGTGTATTTGAACACCTCAGGTATATCTCTTCATATTTTGATAAAGGCTGATATGCCTTTCAAAATCGTTTGACTGTATTCCATGATGTCTTCTTGATTTTAGGTCTTCTGCCACAGGGGCGATAACATCTAACACTGCAAAAACAATTACAGTTTGTAATTGATCACAACTTATCAGCCCTTTGAAGATTTTTAAATCCAAACTCAAGAGTGTATTCCTTCTTCTCACTGGTACATCACTGTTACTCAAGAATTGATTATTTCTTTATAGATAACAATTATTTGCCCACGATCAAATATTGCAAGAATGATGCTATTGTTATCTCAGACCACACCCCTTTGATCGTGAAGCTCAAATCATTATGCCCCACATACTCATCTTGCAGCTGGCATCTTAACCCACTTTTATTAGCTGACGAGAACTGTGTAGAGTTTATATCCAAGCCAACTTATTTTTTTAGAGACAAATACATCCTCAGATGTCTCTGCAGGAATACTCTAAAGGCATTTTTAAGAGAACAGATTATTTCATATCCCTCCCAGAAAAATAAATCAGAAACCAAGAAGGCATCAGAGTTAATCAGTGCAATTAGATCAAGAAGTAGATCAAGAACACGCCAGGTTTCCAAATGTGGCACTTTATAGGAAAAGACAGGCTTTACATTCAAACTCAACCTCTTGACAACAAAAGAAATGAAACTACTCATTTTTAAATCGCAACATTATTACTATGAACACGAAAAAAAGGCTAACAAGATCTTAGATAAAAAATCCTCATACAGGAAGTTTGCAATGCAATACCAGTAATTACCAACACAGACAGAGGCAAAATCATTGACCATAAAAATATAATGCACACATATAGAGACCACGGTAAGTCCTTATATTCTACCGAGTTTAAAGATGACAAGACACAATCAAATGTTTTTTTTGATGCATTACAGATACCACAGCTAGATACTCTCACTTTCAAGATAATTATCCATCCTAAGCTTTTTTTTTTCTATTTCAAAGCACACCCATTTACATTAACAGATTAATTTTTTTAATTAGATTCAATCATAACCTCATTTATTTGGAATTTGAAAAATCCACACATTCAAAGGGTGACTCTACAAAGCCCTAAGGCAGAATTTGGCATGGGCTCTACCTAACTTTCAGTTTTGTTACTGGGTGGCAAATATACAAGTTATAAAAACCTGGACATTGACAGATGAACACACAAAGGCTTGGTCTACAATAGAAATAAAATCATGCAGTACTTCTTTATATTCCTTGCTTTGTGCCTTAGTAAATACAAGTTATCATCAATATACTAACAACCTAATTGTGCTTCATTCACTGAGGATATGGAACCAATATAGGAAGTACTTTAAGATAGAGAAGTTTTTATCTGTGGCACCTCTGCATGATAACCACCTTTTTTCCACCCTCTCACACTTACACAGCTTTTAATGTTTTGAAAACGTATAGGATTAAATCACATAGAGATTTGTACATAGATATTGTCTTTACATCCTACTGACAGTTACACTCCAAATTTAGCTTTCTATTAACACAATTTTTCCACTATTTCCAAATTAGAAATTTTGCCATACAAAATCTGTCCAATTTTCCTCACCTCCCATCTACTTCTATTCCCGAAGAAGTATTGATTAGTCTTGAGGACTCAGACAGCATTTCTATAATATATAAAACCATTTTAAAGACCCTTCCTTTCAAAGATCACAGAGTACAGTGGAAAATGGATCTCTTACTCAACATTCACTTGAGCCCCAAATGCACAAAGCATACAGTTATTCAACTTAAAATCTTTTATCAAGGACATCTATCTTGTTTAAAATTGTCCAAACTGTTTCCAAGGCACGATTCAACCTGTGAACGTTGCAATCAAGTTCCAGTCTCATTGGGCCATATGTTTTTGTCATGCACCAAATTAACATCATTCTGGACCAAAATCTTTAAATGGCTTTCAGACAGCCTTGGTGTCACAATCCCTTCTAATCCACTAACAGCTGTGTTTGGTGGATTCCCAAATGGGCTTAAAGTGGAGAAGGACAAACAAATTGTAATTGCCTTTACTTCACTATTAGCTCGTAGACTTATCTTGCTCAATGGAAAGAATCGTAACCCACCTTTTTTAAGTCAGTGGGTGACTGATGTTATATACTATTTGAAACTGGAAAAAAATAACATTTTCCCTTAGTAGATCTGTTCAAAACATTTTTAAAACCTGACAGGATCTAATTAATAACATTTTAGAATAAGAATTTATATTGGTGTGGTGGGCTCGCACCCTGCCCAGGGTTTGTTTCCTGCCCTGCGCCATGTGTTGGCTGGGATTGGCTCCAGCAGACCCCTGTGACCCTGTAGTTAGGATATAGCGGGTTGGATAATGGATAGATGGATATTTATATTGGGAGAAGGATTTTTGATGTTTTACTCTGGCTGTTGGCCTTCCTCTCTTTTTCATGGGCGGGGGTTGAATTGAATTTTTGTTAATTTTGACTTCTGTGCATGGAATGTTACTTGTTTTTAATAAATTTAATTAAATTAAGAAAACAGCTTCTTAATCCGGTGATCATTAGTAATAAAGCCAGACGCATGACTTATTTATATGAAAGGTGCTTTGACAAAAAAAATGTATTGTATGTTCAAGAATTATGTATGTATTGATGGATGGGATGATGCACAGAAGCAAGCTGAATATGCATTTAATTGCTTTTTGTAGAGATTTAACTTTTTAAATAAATGGGATCAGGACCTAATAATTTATTTAAGTGCTCTCTAGTTGTATAAATAAGTAAGATCTATAGTTACTTAAAACATTTTTGACAGGAGTTGTCTGTGAAAGGTGGTATACAAAACAAAAACTCATACAAAACTTGAAAAAATATCAATGATAAATAAAGAGAAACAAAAGATGAAAATATATTGGAGACTCAAGTAGAGCAGTCTGAGTATTGTAGATGTGATGAAGTTGGGTAGTGTTCATGCACAGCAGGTAAACATTGCTTAGTGTAAAACCTTTTTTTTCTGTCACATATGCATCCAGAGGTGAAGTCTGGTACCATTAAAAATTACTGGCAGTCAGAAGAATAAGCTCAGGGTAATATGTCATCTGCCTTGTTGGTGCTGAGGTATCACCCATTGCATGGCTATACTCAGGTCCTAATCTGGATCCTGAGTTGGTTTGTCGTGTGGTGGGTGCAGCAATGCACTTATCAGTGCATGCTCTTAACCTCTCTCTCTCTGGTTGATGACTTCTGAAATGAAAAGGAAACAGACAGATACATCATAGCCTTACCACCAATTAGAGTCCCTGAAAACACACCTGAATGGTCACATGGCCACTGGAATGGGCTTTTCAGGGAAACATAAGTTTTTAATTCAGGATTTTTTAACTCTTGAGGCAATAAGCAGTGACAACTTTGAGCACTTGATCATGGCATTGTATTGCGTCTGCCTATTGGAAGAAGTTGTTAATTTAGTGTTAACTGTCAGGGCAATAATGGAAGAAAATCTTATGCGCCAAATGACTGAATTTTTAGTTCAGGGCATTTATGTACAAAAATATGGACATGATTTTATTTCAAGGTATTGCTTTCATTACTATAAATACACTGCGGCTTAAACTATATCAATATACAGTATATCCTATTTATTATTTATGTGCCATGATAGATGGGCAATTGGCTCAGTTTCTTCAAAATACACTACATGGTTTGTGCGCTTTTGTGTATTTTGAATACTTGAAATAAAAACAAAGCCCCATGACAATAGCTAAAAATGTACTGTTTTTCCCTCACTGGTAATCGTCAGCAGCATGTATGTTTTTTATTCTGTTATGCTGCAAAAATTAAGTAGAAGCTGTGGGATATTGAATTTCTCTTACATGCTGCATCAGTTGCCTGATTTCCAAGTTCATGTTTCATTATTGATTTATTTATATATTTATTTATCTGCCTTTTGGTATGTTACATTTAGAAATGAAATTTAGATTAAAATGTCAGTGAAGACCTAGGTGAAAAAATATATGTTGTGTGCAAATTTACTGTTCACCCATGACCTTCTCATTAGATACTGCATGTTTGTGACCAGTTATGATCGTGTTTGAATGGTATATACTAAAATTTTAAATGGAGAAGGTGATAATGAATTAATACATTGAGACAAGTTGTTCAAAATCTACTTTATTATACTCACTGCTTTTTATATTATTAATGACCTTTTCTCTTGTGCATGGCATGGGTATACTGTTTCAAATCATATATAGTCATATGAAAAAGTTTGGGAACCCCTCTCAGTCTGCATAATAATTTACTCTACTTTCAACAAAAAAGATAACAGTGGTATGGCTTTCATTTCCTAGGAACATCTGTGCACTGGGGTGTTTTCCGAACAAAGATTTTTAGTGAAGCAGTATTTAGTTGTGTGAAATTAAATCAAATGTGAAAAACTGGTTGTGCAAAAATTTGGGTACTCTTGTAATTTTGCTGATTTGAATGAATGTAACTGCTCAATAGTGATTACTTGCAACACAAAATTCGTTGGATTAGCTCGTTAAGCCTTGAACTTCATAGACAGGTATGTCCAATCATGAGAAAAGGTATTTAAGATGGTCAATTGCCAGTTGTGCTTCCCTTTGACTCTTCTCTGAAGAGTGACAGCATGGGATCCTCAAAGCAACGCTCAAAAGATCTGAAAACAATGATTGTTCAGTATCATGGTTTAGGGGAAGGCTACAAAAAGCTATCTCAGAGTTTTAAACTGTCAGTTTCAACTGTAAGGAATGTAATTAGAAAATGGAAGGCCACAGACACAGTTGCTGTTAAACCCAGGTTTGGTTGGCTAAGAAAAATACAGGAGTGGCATATGTGCAGGATTGTGAGAATGGTTACAGACAACACAGATCACCTCCAAAGACCTGCAAGAACATCTTACTGCAGATGGTGTATCTGTACATCGTTCTACAATTCAGTGCAATTTGCACAAAGAACATCTGTATGGCAGGGTGATGAGAAGAAAGCCCTTTCTGCACTCACACCACAGAGTCACTTGTATGCAAATGCTGCTTTAGACAAGCCAGATTCATTTTGGAACAAAATGGTTTGGACTGATGAGACAAAAATTGAGTTATTTGGTCATAACAAAAAGCACTTTGGATGGCGAAAGAAGAGCACCGCATTCCAAGAAAAACACCTGCTACCTACTGTCAAATTTGGTGGAGGTTCCATCATGCTGTTGGGCTGTGTGGCTAATTCAGGGACTGGGGCCATTGTTAAAGTCTAAGGTCAGATGAATTCAACCCATTATCAGCAAATTCTTCATGATAAGAATTTATGCACCTATTTTTGTTATGATGTATATTGCATATTTTCTGTTAATCCAATAAACTGTTTCCATAAGGCATGTCATATATTAAAAGGAAGTTGCTAATTTGAAAGCTTAGCCAATGATAAACAAAAATTAAAAGGGGTTCCCAAACTTTTTCATATGACTGTATTTCATCATGAACACAGCATAAGTAGAATAATATTTATTCTTCTCCCTTATCCTCTGTCAAAGCTGTCATTGATGTGTGCAAATATTATTTTGGAGATTAATTAGTTAACATAGGAAATCTTTAATGTTAGTGTTGCACTTAAGTTGGTATTGCCAGTGATATTGCTCTTCTTTTTCATCACTCACAGTGATGCCTGAAACTTGTAGAAGACCGGGTTCAAATCCTTGGATCAGCTTTATCTGTGTGGAGTTTGCACATTCTGTTTATGACTGTGTAGGTTTCCATCTGGGTGCTGTGGTTTTCCTCCAAAGTCATGTGCATTGTGTGAACTGGTCTGGTACAGGGGTGTACTTGAATGGACTCAGCAATGGAATGAAAATTCCTTTAGGTACAGTTCTTTCATCAGGTTGTAACAGCTGGGATAGGTTATGGCTTTTGTGGACATGAATTGGGCAGAGCAGGCACAGACAATAAATGGGTGAATGGATGGATACTTGACGTTCTTTGTGGTTGGTAGGTCGCAAAACAATGGCCAGTATTTAAAATACTGTCTTAAGTAAGTAGATACTTAATTAATAATTGTTATGTGTTCCTAGTTATATATATATTATATATATATAACACACAAATATGTATACAGTATATAAACTGCTCAAAAAAAATGAAAGGACCACTTTTTAATCAGAGTATAGCATCAAGTCAATGAAACTTCTGGTCTATTGATCTGGTCAGTTAAGTAGCAGAGGGGGTTGTTAATCAGTTTCAGCTGATTATTAACTGAAATTAACAACAGGTGCACTAGAGGGGCAACAATAAGATGACCCCCAAAACAGGAATGGTTTAACAGGTGGAGGCCACTGACATTTTTCCCTCCTCATCTTTTCGGACTGTTTTTTCACTATTTTTGCATTTGGCTACAGTCAGTGTTATCACTGGTAGCATGATGCGATACCTGGGGCCTCATGCATAACACCATGCGTAGAATTCACACTATAACATGGCATAAGCACAAAAGCGGAAATGTGCTTACACACAAAAAACTTCAGATGCATAAATCTATGCAAACGGCAACTTCCACGTTCTTCCACTACATAAATCCCGGTCAGCGTGAAAATTAACGCAAGTGCACGCGCCTACTGTCCCGCCCCGTCTCCTCCCAGAATTATGCCTCTTTGAATATGTAAATTAATATAAATAGCCATTAAGCTCAGCATTCTGTGAAAAGACAATGGCAAAAGCAAGAGGGGAAATAGAAGAATTTCAGTGAATACCAAGTGGAGGCAAGGAAAAACGTACTATTTGTTGGTTTAAACAGTCATATAAACAACAAAAGGAAGTTGATTGAGCGACATAGCATGTCGGAGAAACTCGAAAGCTCAAGTTCACAAAGTCGCACAGTGCCCGAAATAAAAAAGATGTTGTCACATATCAAAGTCACTGTGAAAAGGCGAGCATTCATATGAAAGGTTATTAGGGTACAGAGAAAAAAAAAGGCACACAGTGGGGAAAAAAGCACGAAATGTCAACTTTAATCTTGAAATTTCCACTTTAATCACGTAGTTTATTTTGTCATTAAAGTAGAACATTATAAACTTCATCTTAAAATTATTTAATTTACTAGTTTCTCAAATTCCATCATAACTAAAGTAGCATGTTAAATGCTTTGTTTTGTATTTGATCTTCTATGTGCTCTATGTGTGTGAATCACTACCTGCTTCTTAAATGGGCTTTCTCTTCCTCCGACAGGATACAGAATCCATTACATTCATAATATTACAGCTCTCTGAATAATTAAAATACTGAGATGTATACTTGATATCATTTTCATGATGATAGGAGTTAAAGTAAGTTATTAAACATGGGAACACGGTGGCACAGTGATTGTGCGCGACCATTGATGAAATAATTTATTGTAGCAGTACTGTCTCTTTCAAACGTACTAACCCCCAATTCCTGTCCTTACTTTTCTTTCTCCAAATACCCAATCGCCACACAATCAGCTCTCTAATAGACGTTAAGCCATCTGTAAGCTTAGAACACCGATTCTTCAAAACGTTTAAGGAACAGTGAAATATCTTCGTAGTATATATTTAACTAGCTAAATACCCACACTTTGCAGCGGAGAAGTAGTGTGTTAAAGAAGTAATGAAAAAGAAAAAGAAACATTTTAATAATAACGTAACATGATTGACAATGTAATTGTGTTGTCACTGTCATGAGTGTTGCTGGCATATATATATATACACATACATATATACACATATACAAATATATACATATATACAGATATATATATACACATAATGTATATATATATATACACATATATATACATATATATACACACACACACACATATATATACATATATACATATACATATCTACATGTATACTGTATATACACATATATACAAATCTACATATATATACATATCTACATATATATTAGGGATTATAAAAATTAATCTAATTAATTAGCGGCTGTGTAATAATTAATCTTGATTAATCGTATGTAATCACACATGAAAATTTGCCTCAAATCGAAATTTTTTTTTTTAATTTAAAAGGGTTTTAGTGGGCGACAGAATCAAATAATAGACATGGACATGAATATTGTAAACTCAAGCTCTTTTAATTTCTGAAAAAAATAAATGCTTTTAAACTGCATTTCAATTCAAAACAGAAACAAAAATATCATCCCCGGCTAAAATTGGGCAGACTTAAAAATAAAGTGGTAACTTTAAGTACATTTTCAGAATGGTATTGTCTTTAAATAATAATAACAAAAATTTCAACATAAAGTGAAGTTTGTCTTCTTAAAAAAAAAGGCAGAAACATAAAAGGTAATTTGACCAGCTTCACCTTTAAACTCTGAGTAACCTTAGCCAAAATTATTTTGTACATTAGGCTAAAACAGTGTGATCATTGAACATTTTGTAATTAGATGTAATTAGAATTACTAACGGTCACGGAAGTCCAATGATCCCCAGTAAGAGCCACAAAGTCCGCTTTCTGTAATGCATCTAATTTTGCTTGCTTTTCAGTGTGCACAAAACCATGCTTTTATCAAGGCTTCCGTTGGGTAGTCTTTTGAAATGAAATTTTCCTCCGAGCAGTCGTAGGAACGCACTTTATTCCAACTCTAACATTTTTGTAGCTCTGATGTGTGCATCAATGTAATCGATGTACCAGGAAATCATGCATTGACAAAAGTTCCCCTTTGCTTGGAATTGAAAGTGTGATTAAATGCGTTATTTTTTTTAACGCGTTATGGAGTACATACATCGAAGCTTCTCAGCTGTGCTCGTGCGATCTCGCGATGTCAACGGGTTTATTTAATGTTAGCTAAGACCCGGCACTTAAACGTTTCTTGCTACAACAATTTTAACTCCGTTACAAAGTGAGCCAAAGTCTCGTTTATACCTTGTGTCTTTTCATTAAACTTGTATCTCGCGATTACCACATTCGTCGTAGGCATGACAAATGGCAGCGGGAGTGTGTCTATAAACTTAATTTAAACTTACAGTTCACACCGTGCTCTGTTTCTGCAGTAGCTGCACGTATGAATATGCTTGTATGCATCACTTTCTTCATAATCTTTTGCTGCCTTCTCAATTGTGAAATGGCGTTTTCTGCTCAGCGCTCTTGGACCTCTTCCTTGTTTTCTACGTAATGCGTTCAGAGTCATTTCACGTGATTACATGGGAGGCGTGATGATGTCAGACACAACACCGCCCCCCATGGGCATCGAGCTGAAGTCCATTATAGTATATGTAGAAAAATAGGTTCCAGTTATGACCATTACGCATAGAATTTCGAAATGAAACCTGCCCAATTTTTGTAAGTAAGCTGTAAGGAATGAGCCTGCCAAATTTGAGCCTTCTACCTACACGGGAAGTTGGAGAATTAGTGATGAGTCAGTGAGTGAGTGAGTGAGTGAGTGAGTCAGTGAGGGCTTTGCCTTTTATTAGTATAGATTATTCTATCCTTCCATTGTCACGCCAGTCCCAGCAAGCATACAGCGCGATGCATGAACAATCTGTGAACGGAGCGTCAGATCCTTGCTAGTGCAGCGACACAGTTTCCTCACATGTTTAATTTTTAACAATATAGATTATTTAAATGAAGTTAAAGTTTTATCTGTATAATATAATAAACATATTTTGCTACATTTCATCCTAAAAATGATATCGTCATCATATGTAAATACGCGCTTTATAAAGTTGCTCATGTTGTGCAATATTATAACTGTAGTGCAAGTTTACAGTGAGGTAATAAGTACAAATAGTTCTACAAGGAGCACTTGATGGATCTTAT
Source organism: Polypterus senegalus (assembly GCF_016835505.1). NCBI lineage: Eukaryota > Metazoa > Chordata > Cladistia > Polypteriformes > Polypteridae > Polypterus > Polypterus senegalus. The sequence continues at coordinate 45,985,152 of NC_053169.1, read as the reverse complement.
TGAGTGTGTTTATAGTTCTTGGGATGAAACTGTTTCTGAACCTCGAGGTCCGTACAGGAATGGTTTTGAAGCGTTTTCCGTGTGAGAGCAGTTCAAATAGGCAGCATGGCTGAGGCAGTGTGTGCTTGATGCTGTATACCGATAATTCTCTTTCCGATCAGCTGTGGTGCAGTGAGAGTAATATGGAAAAAGATGATCCGCTGTGACAACCCCTAACAGGCGCAGCTGAAAGAAGAAGAAGAAGGTGCAGTGAGAGTAACAATGCTAAAGCAGCTATGGTATTCGGAATAGTTTGGCCATTCCGTAGACCATTATATTGTTACAGGTTAATTACAATCAGATGCATTAAACTAATAAACTAATAAACAATATGCAGTTAATTTCAGTGTATTTATAAACCCACGTCAGGGATGTGGATCTAAAAAAGAAAGGGAAACCACACTGGAACAGTAGCACTGCTTTGACGCTGGGTGCCGCCAGTCTGCAAAACTGAGCGCAGAACTGTCGTACGCCAGGGTATGAGGTACTTTGGAAATGTGAGTGGCTTTACATCAAGTTTAGGTTTTATACATCACGATTTGAACGTGGAAACAGGCTTACGCAACATTTTTGTGCTTACGCACTGTTTATACATGAAGCCCCTGGACCCTGCAAAGGTTACACAGGTAGTCCAATTTCTCCAGGATGGCACATCAATACTTGACATTGCCAAAAGGTTTGCTGTGTCTCCCAGCACAGTCTCAAGGGCATGGAGGAGATTCCAAGAGACAGGCAGTTACTCTAGGAGAGCTGGACAGGGCCGTAGAAGGTCCTTAACCCATCAGCAGGACTGACTGGTATCTGCTCCTTTTGGCAAGGAGGAACAGGATCAACATTATCAGAGCCCTACAAAATGACCTCCAGCAGGCCACTGGTGTGAATGTTTCTGACCAAATAATCAAACAGACTTCATCAGGGTGGCCTGAGGGTCCAGCATCCTCTAGCGGGTCCTGTGATCACTGCCCGGCACTGTGGAGCTTGATAGGCATTTGCCATAGAATACCAGAATTGGTAGGTCCACCACTGGTGCTTTGTGCTTTTCACAAATGAGAGCAGGTTCACCCTGAGCACATGTGACAGATAAGAAAGGGTTTGGAGAAGCCGTGAAGAACATTATGCTGCCTGTAACATCATTCAGCATGACCGGTTTGGTGGTGGGTCAGTGATGGTCTGAGGAGACATATCCATGGAAGGACGTACAGACCTCTACAGGCTAGATAATGGCACCTTGACTGCCATGAGGTATTGAGATGAAATCTTTGGACCCATTGTTAAACCCTATGCTGGTGCAGTGGGCCCGGGGTTCATTCCGGTTTTGGTCCATCCAACACCACCAAGTTGCACCTCAGACTGTCCAGGAGCTCAGTGATGCCCTGGTCCAGATCTGGGAGGAGATCCCCCAGGACACCATCCGTCATCTCTTGAGGAGCATGCCCCCCCCACCGACATTGTCAGGCATGCATACAAGCACATGGGGGCCATACAAACTACTGAGTACGATTCTGAGTTGCAGCAATGAAATTTCGGCAAAGTGGACTAGCCTGCGGCATTATTTTTTCACTTTGATTTTTGGGGTGTTTTTGAATTCAGCCCTGTGTAGGTTGATAATTTTCATTTCCATCAAAAGATATCCATCATGATTTTTTTTCAATTTGAGATCTAATATGTTTTCAACGTGTTCCTTCAATTTTTATATACTGTATATGTGCGATATGTGTGATAGTAGTTTGCTACATACATATCATGCATTGCAAACAGAATACTGAAATATGGGAATCCTTAGAAACATTGCCTCACATAATATTTTAAGCTACTTACAGTATGATTCAGAATGAGTAAATGCTGTGACAGCAGTTATGTAACTCTGTTGCCATGCATTTTATTCCAGTGTTATTTATTTATTTCTGAAATTGTATTGGAATGCTGTGATGCAAACCTGTACCAGAAATGGAAATGGATTAAAAACTAATTTTATTCATTTTATAATTCATTTGAATGTGTTTTATGGGAAAAGATCAAGATTTTATTTGTTTTCATTTTGTGATGTGTAGAATTCAGTCATTTAATGTAATAAAGCAGGAATAATGCTAAAATTTTTTCAATTATAGTCACAGAAAAAAGAAAAGAGAAAAATGGGAAATCTTTAATCCATTATAGTTGCACTCACCTTGGAATTGCTAGTGATGTTGCCCTCTTTTTCATGATGCAAGTCAGGCGTCCGCTGCTTCTGGATGTAGAAAGGCTATGAATTAAAATAAAGTTGATCGATATCAAATAGGCAGCTCTAGTTCCCTGGTGATGCAGGCTGGTCTATGTGTGGAGTCAATAGCTGTGATCACAGACAGAGAACCTGCAGTGTTGGGAAACTCCACAGTGGTTTTTAGGGGGATCATTGTCATCAGTTTGATCAATGTTTGACCACTACATATTAACAGGCTAGCAGTGTCTTTAGTATATTAAACATGTCATAATTAGAAAGGCATAATAGCTTTTAGAAAATGGATTAGAGATTTCATGCACTTTATTTAAAATTTTGTCAGGGGAAATTAACTGAAGAAATTTAAGAAATTATAATTATTAAGCAATAATCTTATCAAAATTTTGAAATCCTAAAACACGTCTTCAAAGAATTTCAATTGAACTGAATAAGACATTCAAGTGGAAACAGTTGACTAATACATGTGTTTATAGCCATATTTAGGTTAAATTGTGTTTATGTATATTATTATATTGTATGTTCAGTATTACACAAATATATGAAACAAATAAAATAGCATGTAAAACATATATGTATACATACAATGTTTACATTATGTGGTTACATACTGTATATTGTAATAAACTGATAGGAGAAAAGGACTTCCACTGAGACACCTTGCATGAACCCTTTCAATTTTCTTTATTTGCAATCTGTTTTAGCTTTCTTGGCCACCATCCTGCAGTCCTGTTATGTCAGGAATATTTAAATTCCTTAAACTTAAGGCAGTATCCAGTTAGTAGCTCCTTGTGACACACTGTTTGCTTGTTACTTGCAGTCAATCCTTGGCGGGTCCACTTTACTCCACTTCTCTGGCCTGTTTTATGTCACTCATCACATGTGGCTTGGATCCCTTTCAGCATTATTGGAGAACTCAACTGAATTGTTGCCACCTGGGTCTGACATTATACTGTACATGAAATTTTAAGGCAGAGGTTCTCAATATTAATAACAATATGAAACACATTAACCAGAATACAGTGAATTATACAGAAACATACACTTGATGTGACATTCTTATTTGCAGGGTCATAGGAACATGAATCAATGCCAATTCACAGCTTCTCACATTTAGAGAATCTAGAGTTATCAATTAATTCAATGGAAGGAATGCCATGAAACAAGGAATAAAAATACATATAGACACACGGAGAAGCTGAGTCTGGGTATGAAATCAAGACTTCAGAACTTTGAAGAGCCTTTGTGCCACTCACAATAATTTTCTTCTCCTGCCTAATTGATACAATACTCCAGAAAAAAAAATACATTTGTTTCATAGGTTGCAACAAAATTAACATAAAATACATCATCTCTTAATTCACAGAAGCCTGAATTGAAAGTTGTATTATGATTAGGAGTTGTTTGTGTGGTATGATTCTATCACACAATTGGGTACCTGCTGCTATGGGAAATTTTACATTATGGCTGATTGAACTTAGGGCTGATTTCACATTTGGTAATCTCTAGAGTTAAGTAGTCAGGTGACACTCGAAGGAGAATGAAAACTCAGAGAAACTGATTTTTGAGAAAGTTTAGAATGTGTGTGTTCTGGGATGTTAGAGAGAGGGAATCAGGTTTCATCTAATTACTTTGGTTTAACTAGTCAGAACTACAGTTAACAGTAATGAGAAGCAAACACAAATAATGTGACAAAGATTAATACATGATGCAGGGTCTATTTTTATTCCAAGTATATTGTACATGAGCTCCAAAGGACACAAACAAGAACTTGAATAAGTTTGTTTGTCTCTATGGCACAACATAAAATGAAAACATTAAATCTTGAAGATCTCCTAGATAATTCATTTCTCCTTGGCAATACTGCTGAGTTGTATTTAAAAACAGTGGCAGGAAGATGGACAAAAATTAGAATGAACAGAAGAAAGGATATAGAAATGAAAAGGATGTAAATGATTAGGAAAGTTTTACCGGTATTAAAAAGGTTAATGAGCCACTTCCATGAATTAAGATATCTTGGACATTTCATTTTAGGATATTTGTGTTACGTACTTTGTTTTTTTACTTTTGTATCTTGTATGCCAATTTTAGCAACCAGTACTGTATGCTACTACAGAACTGGTATTCAGAGATCTTTTTGCATGGTTCAATCTAAACAATCTAAAAATACTGACTTGACCTTGTATTTTTAGGTCCACATTTACAGAAAAAAAACAAAAGAAATTGCTATTGTGATTGGTGTACTTTGTGCATATCACAATATATATTTAGAGATGAAATATGAATGCCTAGATAAAATTTTGTTTCATTTTTTTCTTTTTTGCATAAAAACAAAAGAGGCAGAAATAGTATATCTAACAGTATGGCTGAAGTTTATAGTTTAAACTGATAAATGCACATTACTAGAGTCAGCAAACAGTAAGGACTTTTTTAGCTAAGTCCACTGTTCTTGGAAAATTTCCAAAAAGCATATTTTTGAGACATTGCTGAAATGTTAATTTACTGGAATAAATGACTGTCAAAGAAAAAAAAACAAAACAAAAACATGCGCACTATATTAATGTGGAGTGTTGAGTGATATAAAATTGGACTTTGCTAATTAATGGGAGTTTGAATTATTTAACAGAATATGTGTGAATGCTAAACTAAAGCATTTTTATTCTGTAAGGGCACATTTGTATTTAAGTACTTTCTTTTTGGAATACAATAATGTGCCATGACTTCTGATAAAAATCACTGTGAACAATTAACATTTGCTGCTGTCACAACATGGAAAATTCCTGTTAACCTCTGAGTATGCTTCACATTATTGTTCCATTACATAAATAGCAAATGGTTTAGTTAAGTACACAGAGTATCTGTTTACGACCAGGACTATTGTAAGATGAATTATGCCACCTTACTCACTAAAAGTGCCATAAATCATAGGCTTTGAAATGTGACACTATTGATCTGAATAATTTGCACTTATTTTGTAATAAGAGACACCGGTAGAAATTATGTGTGCATAAATCAACTTCTTTTCTTTGCTCTCTGGTGACCAAAGTGAAATTTACCATGTTAAATAGAAAACTTCACATTTAATACAAAATATGTGTGATCAAATGCAGTTTAAATTCCCAATGGAGTTTTAGCAATTTCTTTTTATTTAAATAAGATTTTATCATTTTTCCTTTGTGTTTTACGTGTTCAAGGTTTGTTCTTGGCTTGCACCACTTGCTTTTGGGATAAGTTATGTCAGGAGAAAGATCAATTAGATATGATATCAATATGTACAACTTTTTTGTGGATCCATTTCTTTTAAAATATTGATAGTCAGTTAGGGCACTGTCAAAAATTATTTTTTGGTCTATGGTCACTAACCCTAAACCCTAGCAGCGTAATCTCTGAAACAGATTTCCTTGATTTCCTACCCCTTTAATTAGGAGCAGGGTTTCTTGGCCCACATTTGCAGGAACACTTGGGGCTGCTAGAGCTTGGTTCTAAAGCCTTGAGGGGTTTTAGAAGACAGCTCTGATCATGAAGGTTTTATGACGATTATTTCTGAAATGACTTAGGAATGATGCTTAAAGCTGCCTTGAAATCATAGGCTGGTGAACATTAGTGTTGACAGATGATGAGGACAACTTTTCAACTTTTAGGACTAAAAGAGGCCTGAAGAAATGGAACAGAGGTGAGAAAGAAATATTTGATTGTGGTACTTAGTTGGGAGGAGGAACAGCCCCACCATGGGTTATACAGAGTGTCATCCGTACGCTTTAAAGCTGAGAGAGGCAATCAAGGTATTGTTTTCTTGTCTTGAATTTACTTTATCAAACTTTGTGTCCATTATTTTAGTAATTAAACAACACTTTTATATACATTTGCCTTCTTTGCATTCATTAAGTTTAAGGATGCTTCGAGAGAATCCCATCCCTTTGACTTCCACCAAATGACATATCACAAAATATAGGAAGTCGTCCATGAATTTATCTTAACAGCTTGATTAATGGACTGAATAAATAATGAATTAATGAAGATTAATGAAGGTAAAATCTTCTCACTTCTGTAATTAGGTTATTTTATAAAGACTTTCCTATTTCTATTAATTTTTCAAATAAAAAAAAAATGTTTCTTTAGATTTGGAGAGTGCCAGAGTCTTATACAAAAAATACTGCCCATGGTCTGGAGCACATCTGGTAATAAAGGATGATTTTGCTTATGGCCTTTCTGCGAATCACTGAAAAAAAATCCCGATTGAACACATTAGCTGTGAAATTTCTATTCTTTGAAGCTTGGCCAAAATATTGGTATAGATAGTATATGTCAGCAAAGGGAAATTATTCTGAAATCTAATAAGTTTTGAATTGGTGTTATTGTGCAATTAATAATGATAAAAGAAAGTACTTGAGGCTAACAAAACACAGCTAGCAAGGTGCTGACAATAACATGTTTTGAAGGTTAAGATAAAAATAAATGATACAGTTAACCTACCCGTAAGGGATGTCAGGTTAGGGCAACATAATTTGAGCCAATGAAAAGCAAGTGGATTCTTAAGAAAACTGACACTCTAGTTCATTGTGTCACTTCTTCAAAAGATGATGGGTTAATAATAGTATATATGCTTTTAGGTTTGCAATTTGGTGTATAGATACATAAAAAAGCAAAGAAATAGCCCAATTCTGTGCTCAATGAGCATTTGAATAAAAGTAGATCACAAAGAATCTGCATTTTAGTGAAATGAATACAAGGGCAGTACACTCACTGCTGCCTGCTTTTTCAGTATGATCCACCTGCTTTTCAACATACTTTCTCCCATCTCATTCTAGCTAGTTTTAGGCTAGGTGACATGCCACATATGTACTGTAGCCATATGTGTAGAACATTAATTGGCACTACATTTGCTGCAGAGACTTCCCTTGATGATACAAATCATCATCGACTTCTTTGCTCTATCTGGATGGGTGTTTGTTATTCTTCAGTAACATTACTTTCAGTTATTCTTACGTTCATTTCCTATTTTAAAGCATGCCTGCTTTAATATGCTGGTGGATTGTAATTCATTTTTAACACTAATATCTTCATGATACACAGGAGGAAATAAGAAGAAAAGCATTGTCTTTATGTGAATGCCAGTAGAGTATTAACACTAAGATTGTAAAATACACACAACCATCAGCAGTGCTTGAATGTAAATGGATGTTTTTTTTATGACATTCAAATGTAATAAATACTCTGTCACATTCAAAAAATACATTGTATGTACTTTATTGTCATTGCTGGCTTAAGATGTTAATGAATGTGCCATGCTAAAAGAAGTGAAAAGATCAATACAAAACATTGATCTATGTAGGTATCAATGTCTTATATCACTGATTCTTCACATTTAGACTGTAGTTTAAAATATGTTTGTTATAGATGTATATATGCATTACGTAAAAATTAATAGATTTTACAACTTTTACTGATTACATCTTGCCTGATGAAGGGGTCTGAGTTGCCTCAAAAGCTGCATATTGTAATCTTTCAGTTAGCCAATAAAAGGTGTCATTTTGCTTGACTTCTCACTACATTCATAATGGCTAACACAGTACAACACCCTAGTACTACCAGTATACCAAATATTGTCATATTAATGTATTTTCTCAAAAAGAAGTGTCCAGTGTTAGTTGGATAGGCTCTAGATCCCTGTGACCATGAGAAGGATAAGAATATTAGGAAATGGTAGTAAGATAAAAAATCAGTATACTGAGACCAAGGATGGAAATACGTTGGCATTAAGAATTAGTTTTGAAAAGCACTTGCTAGGAAAGATTCAGACTTGTGATGTGGTTTTTGAGATTGACACAGGCTGGCATATAATAATAAATTGTAGCATTTAATGAAAATTAGCATATCACCAACTAGGTAGATGTAGTAACAGATTGACACAGTAGTATCTGATAATGACGTATGTTTCTTAAAAGTGGAGAGTACTTTCAAAATTAAAAGTACCGGTAATTCAAAGATTATTTTCAAAATGTACACTATATATAAATTATATGTGTTGACCTTCCAAAAATGGGCAGAAAATTGACCCAGATGGATTGCTATAAGTGAAAAGAAGGCATAGGGGTCTGGCTGCTACTATAAATGTAAAGCAACTGGAGTTATATATATCATTCGTTGTTTTTCAATAATTGATACATTCCAGAGCTTTCTTTGAGAATACCTCAGTACGATGACACTGAAAAAGAAGTAAACTTGGTATGTGTCAACAGAGGTTACAGTTTAAAGCATATGTAGCTCACCTTAAAAGGGCAGGTCAAACAGTCAGATCTGTGATTTAGATGTTGAATAAATCATTAAAAGTTATGATATGAAGGTATATTGAAGAAGTGGCTAACTTGCGGCAGATATTGCACTTACAATAAAGAGCAATTTTTTTGTTAGATAAAGAAAGTGTTGGGATCATTGATGACAGTGCTCTGCCATTTGTACTTCTGGTAATGACAACAATCTATCTTAATCACTGTATGAGCCTATTTAGTAGAAAAGTACATTGTAAAGTGGTGTATATAATAATATAATATTCCTCTTCCTAATTATTATCAAAATTAATGTGGAGCAAAAAAGGAATATTAAGATTTACTGTATGACAGTTGGCTGGCTGAAATGGGCAGAATTAACATTAGAGAGAAGAGTTTTAAAGTGGTTTATATTATGAGAAAAAAATGTGTCGAACATTGAATTGCAGGTTAATTGGATCAGCCATATTTTTGTGTCACCTGACATCTAACCTGCATTATTGATGATGATGATCAAGATTCTTTCATAAACTACAATATTGTCTTTTGCATGACCTTTGGGGATAAGAGCACAGGGTTAGCCATTGCATAACGCCCCTGGAGCAATTTTCTGGTTAAGGATGTAGATTGGCTTAGTGCCCAGCATGAAATGTTATTTCACATATCTCCTATAGTAGTACTTACACCTATTACTTTTTGTAGAGATGATGAAAAAGGTCAAGTCTTACCACATGTTGAGATTAAAGTGATACAAAATAAAGACGGTACAGAAAAGTCCCACTGAGGGAAAGACAGGAAACAAGAAATGTGTTAAATGTAAAAATGAGAGTTAAGGACAGAGATTGATACACAGGACTATAACTAAACAAGGAAGGGATTAATTCAAAATAAAATACATAACATCTACTTTTGAGGCCGAAGTCAATAGGAATCTGTAGACTTACTTTGGTGCTAATAAAGACTAAGGCCATGTAAAAAACAAAATTGGTAAGAAAGCCGACAAGATGCAATCAAAATCTGTTTGAGGGTGGGATAAAGATTACTCCATTAAAACTTCAAAACTTTGTAATTATGATTGCGACAGATAAAAATTTAAAAAAAAAATGAAATTTTCAGACGCATCATCAGGCCAAACTTTTGTGGTGTATGCCTATATCCAGCCCTACTGGTATATGTCCCATATCATACATTCACTGCATGTTATTGATATTCTTTGCCACCTCTTGTCAACATTCCACCTTGTAGTAAAAGTAAATTTATCCAACGTAGCAAAAGCACAACATGTTGCAAGATGGTTGAAAATACAAGTAATAATTTCACTGTACTATGTACATGTTGCAATACTCTATCTATCTACTATCTCAATGAAATATTCAGAATCATAGTCTGCTGTACAGCTCAATTTTGGTACTTGGAAGAATGTGATGAAGAAAAAGACTGCTTATATATAGTAGAAGAACATTGCATTGACTATCTATAGAAATAAGAGAGTGAATGACTTGAGTCATTTTGAGAAAGATAACTTTTCCATTTATTTTCCATTTATTCTGTAGTCAATACTTACACTCCTTGGTGAAGTGAATCCATAGGAATATTACATTTATATAATTTTAGTTTTCAGAAACAATTGAAAAGCTACGTTCAGATTGAACAGAATGATACCATTAAACTGATGTTGCTAAGGAATCTAAATAGCAGCCTTTGTTTTTCCCAACAGACTAATTAGCATGTTCACTAAGAAAATAAAGTCTAATAATGGAGCTAGTTTGTGACATCACTGCTATTTCAGCAGCAGAGAAGGAATCTGATCTTTTTCATGTACCAGTGAATCTTAAAAAATATCCATTCATGGAATGATTGAGGTGATTCAAGGATTTCATCTTTATGCACGACACATCTAATGACCCAATTTAAGTTTTTCCTTTTGAAATGCGGAATCAACAGAATATGATTTCCTTAAAAAAGATGGCTAGATTACAGTAAAGCTCACTGTTGAGACCCTAGGTTTACTTGACAGTTTTACTAAAACAATTGAAATTCCCATGAAACCTTGCTCTGTTCCTATGGCAACCAAGGATGATAGCAAGAAATGAGACACATCTAAATGCTGGAGTTTTCAGAAAAAAAAGTATGCAGTTCTCCATCCAAATGCATACTCTCTTTCATCATTTTAATCGTTATCTCATAAAACAAATATCTGTACTGAAAAAATATTAGAATATACACATATATAAAGTATTTACAAGTCATCAGTGCATTCGGTGTTTACTAAATATCATTCCAAATTAAAAAAAAAAAGCATACTTGTACTGAATGGTCTGCATTATTATCTAAAAACCTCTTAAACCTTGACAACAGACACTCTGCAGCTACTTGCTTTGCAGTCCATGGAGATCATTGTAAAAAGTTTAGGGATTAAACAGAGGTGCCTCATTAGGAGTCTTTGGAAAGCAGTTTATTCCAAAATATATTGATAATTCAAAGCTGGAGAAGGGGTTAGGAGGCTATTTATTCAGGATAATCTGATTCATGTTCTGTTTTCTGCATGTTAGCTCATAATGATTAATGCTGGTTAATTACAAGTGAATAGGTATCTTGTATTTTCTTGTTTACTAATATAGTATGGAAAACAGACATGATACATCAAAGATATAAACTTATATGATTTGAAACTTGATGTGTTGCATTTATGTTTTCATGCAGCATTTGACTGGAAATGTGTTTTTAAAGAAGTATACTTGTTGCACATTGCTGTCAGCATCTCTGCTCAGGGTTAGTCATTTGAACGCCCTACATAAATATATCTTGGTGAGTTGGCTGTAAGATATATAAATGCTGTTTTGCATTCAGTGTATTAGGCTTGGCATCACTGTTTAACTATACATAAAATGTACTTTTTAAATTTGATTTCTATTCTGTTCATTGTTGATGCCTTTCACTGATCTATTTTATTTGTGCTTTCTTGTGCAACAGACATTTTTTTCCCTTATTCATGTGAGTTTCCTCCCACAATGGTTGACCAGCTTCTCTAAATGTATAATTAGTCTGTCTGAATTCTGTGTAAAAAGTGCTATCTATCTATCTATCTATCTATCTATCTATCTATCTATCTATCTATCTATCTATCTATCTATCTATCTGAGCGCAAACTAAAACAAGTAGGAAATCAGACTAAAGCAAGTGGGGGTGAGCAGGTGAATACATAATAAGGCTCAAACATAGAAAACAAAATGTTGTGGTGAGGGGGACTTTTTCAGAATTAGGTTATGTTCAAAGTAGTGTCTTTCAGGGATCAGTACATAAGTGTTCTGGATAAGAACATAATCAATAAGATGGTTAAATTTGCAGATGATACTAAACTAGGTGGAAGGATAGATAATGCAGAGTCGGCTAAAATGTTAAAGAGGGGCTTGAAAAGTATACAAGGTTGGGCAGATTCGTGTCAAGAGGAAATTTAATATAAGCACATGTAAGGTATTACATGTAAAAAACAGGAATGCTAGATTCAAATATACAACAGGAGGTCTGAAATTAGAAATTACACCTTATAAGAAGTCATAATAAACTTTATCAGTATCTACATTGCAGAGATCTGCTTTCACTTTGACATTAAGTAGTATTTTTCTGTTGATCAGTGTCAAAAAAGCCAAATTAAATCCATTGTGATTCAGTGATGTATAACAATAAAATGTGAACACTTCCAAGAGGGTGAATCATTTTTATCAAAGCCTCCATTCTTGGATCATGTTCTTTCTTGCTGCAGTAATTCCAATTAAACAATAGTGATTATGACAGTTCACAAATGATCCCCATGAACAGTTAGTAAACAAGAAGTAAATGGAGAAGTGAGATTGAAGTGGAAGGGAACATGACTTTAGGGTGCTCAAGTCATAGATGGAGGTAAACCGCTATTAAGATTGCAGTAGGCGTCAACCTGTTATTTGTGCTAGAAAGCTTACTTTGCTTGAATAATTCATACCTTTTGTTTATGACTGATTTACTTTCTCTTAGACAACGTAGACTCTTTGATCCATTCAGAATTGTATTAAAACTTGTTTTGCTTAGGCAGCATGAGCTCATATTGGTCAACACTGCTGACTCACATTTTTTGGAAGTCTGAAGGCCACTGTTGATATTGGTTGTATACTCTCCCCATACCTGAATGTCTGGTTAATGTAAACTATAGACTTTTAGAAGAAGGTATTATAAATTATAATCTTTTCACATCTCTGAAAGGTTTTTTTTGCAATCAGTTACAACAAATAATAGAATAATTATAAATAATATTCCATGTTACCCCGTTACAGAAATGAGAATGTTATATTTCAGAATAAAAGTATAACTGATGTACAGAAAATCAAAATACAGGTATGTAAGTAGCAATCAGATATGATTTCAGCTGTTGAGGTTTTGTTGCAGAGAATGCATAGCTGTTTACTCCTAATTCATGACAGAATGAGGATTTTGTTGCTTCCAGGGTTTCTGGCCAGTGTTTTCCAAATGGCCTTTTAATGATAATTCCTCTGTAAATATTAGCTTTTCTTTCCTCTCTAATGTAAATCAGAATTGGTTTCAGTGTAGCTCCATGAAGACAAAGGAATAAAAATTATAATAACTGTTAATAACATAATGTCATTCATTTGGAATTAAATGTTCACCCATCAGTCCTGGTTGTGAACAAACGGTTACCAGCACAGGACAGAAGTGAGCAAACAACCTGTTACAGTTGCGGAAGGAACAAGGCAGGAGTTAGTCTTGAGGTGGAGACCAGCCCATTGCAGGACACAGTTCCACACACTCCATTATCAACAAATCCATCCATATAGTAGGTATACCAATGGCTAAGGGTTGAGAGGAAGGAAAAAAAAGTGTCAGGCAGATTCTAGGCAAAAGGAAGAAGTAATTTTTCAGGCTTTTTTGTTCAACGGCTATTGACAGTTAAAACATGTACAACTACATGTTATTTGTGATTTCTCACCTTGTTCCATTTCTTTTAGTAACTACTCTTCTTTAAGCGAAGGTGTGTATTGTCTGACTGCAGTTTAGCCTTTCAGCTGTTTTTGCCTTCATCCTTATAGCTTTCTGTCTGCAGACTCTTTCAGTATTAAATTTGTTTATGCAAAAAGCGAGGGAAAAAAAATCATATACTTGATGACTAGATAAAACATAGAAGATTGCATCAGGGATTAAATTTAGTAAAGCATCGACATATGTGTATCACCTGTGGTAACAAGCAAGTAAATCAATATCAGGCTGTTTTAATTGAAATATGTTACAGATTATTCTTTTTAATAAACCTTTATTTAAACCTAATTGTGCAGCAGTATTTCAGGTTATTTAAACTATAGAGTACTGCACAGCTTACAAGGATTTGCGAAGGTCATAAGAGGCAGCAGAGACCACTGGAGGCTGGTTTTAGAGGTAAACTTACCATAGTAATCAGTACATCTCTTCATGCCATTGTGGCCAGATGGGGCTTTTATGGGCTGGTAAAACCTCATCATTACAGAGGGAAGCTCAGAAAGAAATATTGCAGGTAAACCCCAGAGAGAAAGGGGCAGAGTTCTTGAAGTATTATGAGGAATTCTATGAAAGTCCTGCAAGATGGATGGCAGCAGATGGTACAGCCTGGTTGTAGTTGGCAAGTCCCTGCTGATAGCAGAGAGTAGGCAAACAAGCACATGCTAAAGGTTTTTATTTTTATCTTGTAATAGAGTGGCCAATGTAATTCATTTTAGAATGTGGAGGCAGATTCTTCCCAGTTTACACAGCTGATGCCTTCTAATGAGAGGTGGCTGTCAAGAACCTGCCATACTGGTGTGGCCATTTAAAGATAGTTTGGGGGCACAGGGGTGCAGTGCTCTTGGGACAACCTGACTGCACCATGGTCTAGTGATCCAGAGGTTCTGTAGACCTTCCTTGAACCAGTTTGTGAAATGTTGGCTTGATACAGAACTGAACTCAAGATGGGTTTTATAGGTCACTGCCTGTCAATGCATTATTACTGAGACAAAGGTTGGGATGTAAGCTGAGTAAAGGTTTAAAGGTGATAAAAAGAGGGACCATGGGAGAGAGAAAGAGAGTGAATGAATTGTGTGATGAAGGGGAAAATGCTCTTTCTGTGATATCTGAAGACATCATGTGTGAATGATGCACACTACATATAACAAATCCCAGAGCAAAACCTTGGCTTATATTTCATTGGTCTACATTCTACTTGTACTTTAATGTACATTGAACTGTGGTATTAATTAATAATATCAGTTTTCATGCATGAATTTTGGGTCCTCGTTTTGTTTTGCATTGAAAATAATGAAATTGCTTGGCCCAAATTTATCCTTGTAAAGCCTAAATCCCAAAACAAGGAAGCAGTGCATCCAATAAATCCATTTTAGATAACCACACCATGATGATCTCACACACATAAAGCCGATCAAGTGACTAGCAAAGGTGCAGTTGAAAATAAACAAGAATGCCGCACCCAATTTGTTTTAATGATATCAAAACATTTTAAATGCCAGAACAGTGATATCTTTATAACAAAAATAAAAATAAATCATGTATAAAAACATATATGACATTTATCCATACACAAAAATAAACTCTTAAGTGGCCAAAACCCCAAGATCGTAACACTCCCAAGATAAAACTACCTGAAAGAAGCTTCTTTATTTATAAACTATATACTGTACTATATGTCAGCTTCAGATATTAGGCCAGGACCTCTAAAGCAATGAAGTAAGAAAAATTGTTCTTCTCACTGTTGCCCCCTTCTGTACTGCTTACAGAACTGCTTTTGTACTGGCGACAGAGAACTGATGATGTAAACTATATAAAATGTATGTCAATATTTTTTTTTAAGGCGAGGTACATATGTTGGAATGATGTGTCCAACTCTCTGTCCCACTTACACTCACATTTCAGAATCATTTAAAATGCATTTTCCTGAACTTATATATCATAATACACTGAAAAGAAGAATGGTTAAAAAATTGTTTTGGTCAAAAAGCCTCAGCATGCAGGGGCAATTGCAGGGGCATTGTATGTTCTAATTTTAGAAGCAGTGGAGAGAATGAAACATAAGTCTGCTGTTAAAGCAACTGGCAATGATACTGTTTATAGTTCTTAACTTTTCATTAATAGTACATCTCATTACTCGATGTCTTTTTGTCAAACCTACATTAAACATTCCATGAAAGAGACACTTACTGTAAGACTTACCAGACTAATCCTCTGGCAGTGCTGTTTGGACTAATAAGCCAAGGGCTTTCACTGCTCAATTAACAGATTTTTAATGGTAACTTACACTAAGATGCTAGCACTTCTCCTTATCTGGCTCAACTGTGACAATGCTAACTGACTTATCATAACACAGTGGGATAATTAAAATTAGACAAAATTAAACTCACTGTTCAGAATTTGTTTACAATATGGCAGGCATTTAGTTGTAGTTCTTAAGTAAGCATTCTGAACTTTTTTTTGTTCTGTCAGTGAGTGTGGGAGGGGATAACAGAACTAAGGTTAAGTGCATTTTCTGACTGATTTGTAAATCATTCATTGTAATGCTATTTGTAAAAATCAATGAAAAACAACATTTTAATAAGCCACACAAGCATCTACAGCATGTTTAAATACAGTTCTTGGTTGTTTAATTACATTATAAAGAAGTGGTGGTGACCTTTTCAGTTTCTTGCAACCTTAACTTCAAAGGCACATTCATACATTATTCACACTTGGCAGACCATGTGGTCTAGTGGCTAAGACAATGTACTTTAAACCACATTGTTGGTGGTTTCATCTCCACCTCTAACTCACTATATGAACCAGAGTAAATCACTGAAACAGCCAGAGAACTGAATTGCAAAAAGAACAAATATGTACAACAAATTGTACTTTGCATTAGTTTAATAATTGCAGAGTATATTACATTGGCATTTACTGTAGAGAAATGTTACTATATATATAATATATATAATAAAACATTTATTTGTCAAAGCTTTCTAGAAGGTCATAGGGGTATTCATCCAAATTAGTGAATGTTGATAAAGTGATGATTATCCAACGCTCTGTATCCTAACTACAGAGTCACGGGGGTCTGCTGGAGCCAATCCCAGCCAACACAGGGCACAAGGCAGGAAACAAACCCCGGGCAGGGTGCTAGCCCACCGCAGGGCACACACACATTTATATTTTGTTAAAATCAAATAGTTACACCAACAGAGTGTTTAAAAATGCCTAAAAATGCAGTGTGCTTTAATTTTTAATTATCGATGGGTTAATCTTGGTCCCTTAATGCCTCACTCTGTAATAATTAATACACTCAACATTACACAGGGCAAAAAAAAAGTAACAGGTAATAAAGATGGCTTGTAACTTGTAGGTGATCGGTGCAGGACATAGATGATGTTGGTTCCTAAGGGCACTTTAATCTCATTATAATGATGTATTAAGATTTCAGTGACTAAAGGTAATTTATTTTGGATTAAAAGGATGTCTCAGCCATTTTGCTGATTTGTAGATCGAATCCTATTGAACACCTTCAGTCATTACCTATAAAGTCTAATGTGCTCAAATTGCTAGGTTATGTAACTGCAAAACGTGCGTTCTTTATCTAAGGTAAAATTCTCCATGGATGCAGTTTAATTAAAATTTTACAGTTTAAATATGAACTTAATTTTTTGATAACTCCATTTGTATCCTATGACAATGTCATGGTGGTACAGTGATTAGCATTGCTGTCTCACAGCCAGTTTATTTTGGGTCCAAAACCTAACCTGGACACTCTGTGCGTTGACTTTGCATGTTGCCACATTGTGTGCATAAATTTTCTCCACTTACTTGGTCATTCTTGCGTCTTAGGGTTACTGCTATCATTCACCTCCAATGCAGCAGTGCAATAGATGACATTTTGTGCAACAGTGTTTCATGTGCAATTAAGATCTTATGTTGAATGTTTGTGTTCTACCTTATTTCTTTTTATCCTTTCTTATCCTTTTGTAATTATATTTATTTATATTTTGACACCGCAGGGACTGCACCTAATTTCGTTGTATTTGTTACAATGACAATAAAGATATTCTGTATTCTGCTTCTTTATGTTAGCCTGGCATGAATTTGTTTGTGTGCAGAAGTGTAGGTAATAATAAACTTGTACTCATTCTAAAGCTGGATCTTGCCTTAGGTTCAGTGATGGGCTGGGATGGGCCTCAGCCCTCTGCTTTCCAGTGTTAGAATAGGTGTGTTCAGAAAAAAAACGTATACTGTATTTCTCTATTATATAGATTATTGTATATGTGGAATACAGTTTCAGACATTTTTCGTTTTAATACATATGTGTTATATATATCTATATTGTATATACAGTGCATCCGGAAAGTATTCACAGTGCATCACTTTTTCCACATTTTGTTATGTTACAGTCTTATTCCAAAATGGATTAAATTCATTTTTCTCCTCAGAATTCTACACACAACACTCCATAATGACAATGTGAAAAATGTTTACTTGAGGTTTTTGCAAATTTATTAAAAATAAAAACTGAGAAATCACATGTACATAAGTATTCACAGCCTTTGCTCAATACTTTGTCGATGCACCTTTGGCAGCAATTACAGCCTCAAGTCTTTTTGAATATGATGCCACAAGCTTGGCACACCTATCCTTGGCCAGTTTCGCCCATTCCTCTTTACAGCACCTCTCAAGCTCCATCAGGTTGGATGGGAAGCGTCGGTGCACAGCCATTTTAAGATCTCCCCAGAGATGTTCAATCGGAGTTAAGTCTGGGCTTTGGCTGGGCCACTCAAGGACATTCACAGAGTTGTCCTGAAGCCACTCCTTTGATATCTTGGCTGTGTGCTTAGGGTCGTTGTCCTGCTGAAAGATGAACCGTTGCCCCAGTCTGAGGTTAAGAGCACTCTGGAGCAGGTTTTCATCCTGGATATCTCTCTACATTGCTGCAGTCATCTTTCCCTTTATCCTGACTAGTCTCCCAGTTCCTGCTGCTGAAAAACATCCCCACAGGATGATGCTGCCTCCCCAATGCTTCACTGTAGGGATGGTATTGGCCGAGTGATGAGCGGTGCCTGGTTTCCTCCAAACGTGACGCCTGGCATTCACACCAAAGAGTTCAATCTTTGTCTCATAGGACCAGAGAATTTTGTTTTTCATGGTCTGAGAGTCCTTTAGGTGCCTTTTGGCAAACTAAGGCGGGATACCAGGTGCCTTTTACTAAGGAGTGGCTTCCGTCTGGCCACTCTACCATACAGGCCTGATTGGTGGATTGCTGCAGAGATGGTTGTCCTTCTGGAAGGTTTTCCTCTCTCTACAGAGGACCTCTGGAGCTCTGACAGTGTGACCATCGAGTTCTTGGTCACCTCTCTGACTAAGGCCCTTTTCCCCCGATCGCTCAGTTTAGATGGCCGGCCAGCTCTACGAAGAGTCCTGGTGGTTTTGAACTTCTTCCACTTATGGATGATGGAGGCCACTGTGCTCATTGGGACCTTCAAAGCAGTAGAAATTTTTCTGTAACCTTCCCCAGATTTGTGCTTCAAGGCAATCCTGTCTCGGAGGTCTACAGACAATTCCTTTGACTTCATGCTTGGTTTGTGCTCTGACATGAACTGTCAACTGTGGGACCTTCTATAGACAGGTGTGTGCCTTTCCAAATCATGTCCAATCAACTGAATTTACCACAGGTGGACTCCAATTAAGCTGCAGAAACATCTCAAGGATGATCAAGGGAAACAGGATGCACCTGAGCTCAGTTTTGAGTTTCATGGCAAAGACTGTAAATACTTATGTACAGTATATGTGCTTTCTCAATTTTTTTGTTTTTAATAAATTTGCAAAAACCTCAAGTAAACCTTTTTCACGTTGTCATTATGGAGTGTTGTGTGTAGAATTCTGTGGAAAAAAAATTAATTTAATCCATTTTGGAATAAGGCTGTAACATAACAAAATGTAGAAAAAGTGATGCGCTGTGAATACTTTTCGGATGCACTGTATTATACATATACATACATATACATGCCTTTAGAATACATACACATGACTTAATATGCTCAGAGATTTTCAGAAAAGCAATTCATAAAACTACTTCTCTTTATTTTGATTCCAGTTTCTGATAAAATGGTTCCATATATTTAATAAAGGATCTGAACATATGCAATGAAATAAGCAGTGCGGTTACACTGACATATGTTATACTGTAATGGTGACAGGGTAGCATCCAATAGTGTTTAGTGTTCCAATAAATTTTAACTGTATTCTCATTTTGTGTTTCTAGTTGAGAATGCTCTGCCAGGAGGCCACTTGGTATTAAGTAATTATTTACATATATTTATAGTTATTTAATTAGAAAAGGCTTTTCTTGCTTTGTATAACATCTGCCTTTGACCTATTGGGAGAACCCTATTTTCCTTTATATTTTAAATCCATGTCAGGGGTCTCCTATTTATTCCTACTTTTTAAGGTCATTTTCTTCTCTTAACATAACTGAGAGTCGTCAAGCCTTAAGGGAGGCTGGTACTGTACAATAGTTTCTCCTTGGATATTCTTTAATGCAATTATGTCTTCAAACTTAAAATAAAGTAATAAGCCGTGACTTTAACAGTGGCGTCCCTTAATACTCTCACCTTAGCCTCCCTGAATTTCATTTTCTCTGTTACAATTAAAAGCAGCTTGCCCTGCAGTGTAAAATGTCTACTCAAAGTGACAATTTGGTTCCTAATTGCTGCAGCCTTGGCACTTCTTCATACATCGGTACTTAATCAATTAACAATTTGTTTTAAAATGTACTTGAACTTATGTAGAGATGCAAGGTGGCAGGAGAGAAGACCCATGCATTATTATATGATTTATTTTTCCCCTTAAAGTAAAATAAAACAAATTGAAAATACAGTACATTGCTCGTCTGCTGATTTTTTCCTAATAAACACATGTGTTCTGGCATGCACATTAGAGAACAGAAAACATGAGTAAATCACAAATTGGATTTTACAGCAGTGAAGTCCAGTTGTCATGTATATATTCCAAAGATAGAGTTGTTCATATGTGTAAAAAATACATAAACTGAGGATTTGAAAGCAATTTGAAAGATTAACAAATTAATGGGAAGAATACTGCAACACAAAAGATAATTTGCATTTTCTTTTCATGGTGTGTAGTATACTTTTTTTTATCATTTATGGGCTAATGGCTTTTGTCTTTTTAGACAGTTGGTAGTTACTGCCTCATCCAATGTGGCACATTTTGGCAAGAGTATTGCATTATTGTCAATGTGTCAGACTCACAACATAATTAAATTCCACTTCAAAGAGGCTGCTTAACAAGAAAAATATTCTGTGTAGAGTGTAATTAGTGCTGGTATAAACACATGCCCCAAGCTACTATATATACAAGCCTTTTCAGTTGAATATATGAAGCATATTAGAAAGCTAAATACAGTGCTTATCGGAATGAAGCCTATTTTGCTGGCTGACAAGCCATAGATTGGTTCAATGGCTACAAAACTAAGGACTTGAAAACTTTGTTTGCACATACACTGTTTTGTGCTATACAGTTATTCCTATAGTTTGATATATGTGTAACAGACTTTACTACGTTTATGATTAGATCAGGAGTGGGCTTTTAATGTGTTTTGGAATAAAAAGGCTAAAGGAAATTAAAGGCTGATTTATACTTCTGGGTCGAGCCTACTCCATAGCTATTACACATAGCCTATGCTGTCAGTTTATACATATGCAATGCACTGCAGATCCATGCCGGAGCACTTGTTGGCACTTTTGCAACATGCAAACAAAGCAAATGATCCATTAAAATGCAGACAGGTTTTGCCCTCCAGGATCACCACTCCTTTTGCTACACATTTTCTTCCATAGGCAAATGATATTTGTCCCTCACATTTTTTCACTTTTTCATATATTGGCCAACCTCTAAACCGATGTTAGCCAATATTTTGCACCTCAGTTTGGCTGCCACCTGATTGTCCTTGTTGTGTTTTGATGAGGCATCATATAAATGTATATATTTTCTCACTTCTTTGGCAAGTCTTTCCTCAATCTGCACCCTGTTAATTTAGAATAGCAGAAAACGAACAGAAATGTATTTCAGGAAATATGTAGTCACCAAATTTGCCAACAAGAGACATAGGGGTCTGCTTTGGTTCCACATTGATGTGATGCATTGTCACATTTTTGAGGAGGTACACGTAAAGCTACATCATAGACTACGCAGGCTACTATGTAGGCTCTACTCAGAAGTATAAATCAGCCTTAATGAAATGGAGGCTGAGTGCAGGAGAATGCATTTCATAAGATAAATCATTGTACACGCAGGTTGGTCCACCAAGGTTTTAAAGTGCTTGGATGTATTTTAAAACTCTGAGAAGCTGATCTTACAAAATTAGTCACTAAGATTCATTAGAAAACATGTGAAATAGCCAAATTTAAAGTTCCCCAAGATGCTATTCTGTATTACATCTGTACAAAATGATTTTTCATTTTTGAGGCCAGCGGTCTGCAAAGTTGGCCCTGAAGGGCCATAGTGGCTGCAGGCTTCTGCTCCAATTAAAAAATCTTAATGGAAGTCAATTACTGCTATTGAAGGACTTATTGCTCAAGCAACATTTTATGCTTCATTTTAATTGTCTCGCTTGTTAAGATTCCCCACGCTTAATTGCTTGGTTTTGTCTTAATCGACTAAATTCACTGTTTGTAAATGCTCCTTATTAGCAATAAGTTTCAAATGACAATGGAACAAGCATTTCTACCTCTAACTTGTTTCCATTTACACTTGTGTGTATTCATTGTCAGCTATCTGGTTTAATAAAATGTTTACAAGGAAACTGAATAGAAGAACGTAAAGTACTGAGAATTATTAATTCGCTTCAGAATGAAAACAGAATCAAAACACCTACAAGACATAAAATTAAATATGATCTGTTATTTACAAGGATTTTTTCTAATTAAGCATCTTGTTTGGGACAAAAACCTGTAGCCACGTTGGACCTCCAAGACTCACTTTGCATACCCCTGCTCTGTTCTTTTGTGGACTTCATACTAGACGATCACACATCTTTCTCAAGGCTGTTAATCCAATTCAGTGTTGTGGGGGCTGTAGTCTATCCTGGCAGTACTGGGTGTGGGCAGAAAAAAGCCCTGGACAGGGCACCAGTCCATCTCAGGGTTCCCTTGTGCTATCGCACAGAGCCAATTTGGAGTCACTAGTGAACCTAAATGTCCCTTCTCTAGGTATGTTGGAGGAGAAATGGGACACACAACGTTAAAACCTATATAGACATGATTAGAATGGGTAGACTCCCTGGGAATAGTGGCTGGGATCAGTTTTAATACCCAATATGCTAGATCTGTGAGGCGCTACATATTCTAATCACTGAAATCTCTCTGGAGAAGGAACATCATCTCTTATTACAAGCAGAGATGTTTCTGGGCTCTCACAGTCACAATTCCAAGTATTAAAGTAGATATTATATGAACATTAGTTTAGCTGAAAGAATATGGGCCAAAAAAGGGTTTAATCTCACAAGCCTGAGGATAACATAACAGTACCAGACTAAAGAGATAATTTGAGTCATTCTGTAACTAAAATATTGGTGTTTAAAATAGAAAAAAAGTATGTTGGCGGTTTAGGTTTAAAATAGTAACTAACTGGGCATCTGTTCATATATGCAGTAGAGTAGATTGTCACAGAAATAAGGCTATTTTAAAGTTAATCTATTTCGGAACCTGAAAAATAACAAGATACTCTTGATGCCAGTCCATCACTTACATTTTCATCACCAAGCATTTACACTGAAATAATTCAGAGTAGCAAATTAGCCTAATATACATGCATTCAGGATGTGGGGAGAAAACCAGACACCACATAGACAATGACCAGGTTGGTTTCTGAACTCAGGACTCTGGAGCTATGAAACAGCTGCCCTACTCATTCTGTATTTACAAGCTTGTCCCTATTAAAAGTAAATAAATAAGTGAAATCTTGTGCTTTAAATATCTTGAAAGTAATGCAAGCATACCTTATTAAATGTTATTTATGAGAATTACAGAATTTGACTCCTTTGAAAGATAACAGATTTTATTTTATGGTAATAATTTAAATGAATAAAGTTTTTCATATAGTATTTATGCTAGCAGTGACCCAGTAGGGGATGCTTTTAATCACAGGTTTTTCGTAGTCAGTACTTTAGGGGGTGGAATTTTAGTAATCCTGCAGAGTTTTGCCAATGGGCTGTGTAGGAACAGCGTTGTTAGGCCAAAATTATAGTGTATTTCCCTTTGCTTCATAAATAGGAAGCAATCTGCTATACTCTGAAACAGTGAAAATGTTAACATGATAGCGTGAAGGCAAGCGTTTGATTTGCCCTGGAGGGTTTGCAGCTCAGGTGTTAAAGATGGTCATTAGAAAAGACGATACAGGTCTGCACTCACAAATGTAAACCCAGGTATCCTTCCTGGCAAATCAGCCATTTGAAATAAATCAAATTTGAATATCCAGTGCAGCCATATGTGAAAAATTCCCTGAAATGGTTTATTCTGGTAATGATGGCTAAAGGATGAAACAAAATAGTGCTTTATGTAAGTTTCATTGGCAGAGGGTAAAAAAACATGCTTATTGTTAATAAACTCATACATATTTATTTTGATTAATGGAAAAATTGATTATTTAATTAGCCATTACACTTTTCTTTAAACTGAAAAGGAAGTCAATTGCATGTAATAAATATTGTACCTATGATAACTTTTTTTCAGCTATGTAATATATAAAAGTAAAAATACTGATTAAATTTCATGGTCAGCTTGAGGGCTGCCTCTCAGCTTCAGGTACAGAGATTTAGTCCCTGTGTGCACTTTTGATGTTCTCCTCATGTCCATGAAGACATTCTCCAGATAGTCCTGTTTTCTCTCAGATCCCATGTTAGACCAGCCGGTGTTTCTGATTTGTCCTGCTGTGCAAGTGCGTGTGTGGATATACTCTGCTATGGACTGATACCATATCAAAGGTCAAATACTACATTATGTGTGATGCCTTGTAAGTACCATGTGCCACTTCAGTAAAAGAGTATGTTCAACATTAGATAGATGGGTGCATGAATTTAAGGTTATACTTTAACTGTCAAATATACAGTAGATGTGACTTATTGCATCTCTCTCTTTCTATCTCTCACTCTGGTTTAACAGCCAGTTTGAGAGTTCACTCAGGTTGGCTAGTCAGCCTTCTTGAAGTTAGCAGTGGGACAGAAGTTTTTATGCCCTTTCTGAAACCTACATTTTTTATTTGCTTAAATGAACTTATTGTACTTATTGTAACCACAAGTCATAGGGGTAGCTTATTGTACCGTCGTGGCCAAAAGTTTTTATGAATGACTATTGGTTTTCACAAAGTTTTCTGTTTCATTGTTTTTAGATCTTTTTGTCAGATGTTTCTATGGCATACTGAAGTATAATTACAAACATTTCATAAGTTTCCAAGGCTTTTATTGACAATTACATTAAGTTTATTCAAACAGTCAATATTTACAGTGTTAGCTGTTCTTTTTCAAGACCTCTGCATTTTGCCCTGGCATGCTGCCAATCAACTTCTGGGCCAAATCCTGACTGATGGCAGCCCATTCTTGCATAATTAATGCTTGGAGTTTATCAGAATTTGTGGGTTTTTGTTTGTCCACCCACCTCTTGAGGATTGACCACAAGTTCTCAATGGGATTAAGGTCTGAGGAGTTTCCTGGCCATGGACCCTGAATTTCGATATTTTGCTCCCTGAGCCACTTAGTTATCACTTTTGCCTTATGGCATGTTGCTCCATCATGCTAGAAAAGGCATTGTTTATCACCAAACTGTTCTTGGATGGTTGGGAGAAATAGCGCTCAGAGGATGCTTTAACTACTGTATATATTCGTGTATAAATCGGGTCTTAAAACCCAAAAAATCGATCATAAAATCAGAACCTGACTTATATGACCGTTTAAAAATGTGACACTTAATTTTTTTGTTTTTACATCTTCTTGCTTCCTTCAATCTCGCATCAGTTTCTCAGACACATAGAAATTTGTTGCAGTAGCGCAGTTACCAATTTCTTTTGCCACTTCAACGACTTTTAATTTAAAACAAGCTTCATATTTTCTTTTGATTGAACGCTCCATCGTAGATAAGAGATGCTCTTACGATAAAAGTGCATGAGGGTGTTAGATACAAAAAAAAAAATAGTTCGGGCATTACCGTGTGGTCACGAAGGCACAATACATAGAACAAAAAGGTAGTGTGCTCCATGGTTACTCTCTCAGGTGGGTGTAAGCACATCATAATCTCTTGGACCGATAGCGCAAGTTTTCCACATTCGACTTAAACAAACAACATTATAAAATACCAGAAATTATACAGTAAAATCAAGCCCTGATTAATCCGCGGGAGAGCTTATCAGTGAGTATATATGGTAAGTGGCGCTCAGAAGAAAATCATATGTATTTGCAGTTGTATTTTTTTTGTTGGAGTATTCTGCCAATATTGTTTTAATAGCTGTAGTAAAATGTTTTGTTAAATGTGTGCATCATTTGATTAATATGAACACAAGCAAGCACTGATTCTGCAATGTATACGGCAGTTTCTTTTGGTGAAAATTTTAAATAGAGATGTCCTGTGTACTATGTATAGTACAGAATTTAAAAGTACAAAAGTATAATATGGGATGACACAATGGCACAATGGTAGTGCTGGTGCCTTACAGCAAGGAGACCAGGCTTTGCACCCTGGGTCCTCTCTGCGTGGAGTTTGCATGTTCTCTCTGTGTCTGCATGGGGATCTACTGGGTGCTCTAGAGGTGCAGGTTAGGTAAATTGGCGTTCCTAAATCAGCCCATGTGTGTGCTTGGTGTGTGGGTGAGTGTGTGTGTGTGTGTGAGTCTGTGTGTGTGTGATTGTGTGTGTGTGTGTGCCTTGTCTAGAGTTTGTTCCCTGAATTGTGCCCTATGCTAGCTAGGAGAGGCTCCAGCAGACTTATGCGACCCTGTTCAGGATAAAGCTGGTTAGAAAATGGCTGACTAACTGACTAAATATGGTGTCTTGTCACTCTGCAAATTGCATTTCCCAGAGGATCTTCAGTTGTACATCTCCTGGAAAAAAATCTTCTGATATTCATCATGGTCTTATTTATTTTATTGTGTAAATTTCATGTTTCCCATAATACTTGACCTTTAATATGCATTGTCCTTTATACAAAGTAAACCCTGTATATTAAATTACAAACTAGTAGAGCTGAGGGTTGCTGTGGAAATTGTTTTGACTATTGATTCTTTGTTTCTTTACTCTTGTCTTCCTTTTTCCAATTCATATGCATGACATAAGCCTGGAAATTACTTATACACAATAAGGTGGATTCTGAGCTAATAAAATTATCTGCTGAGCAATACTATTGTTATTTTGCTGGATTATTTAAAATCTAGAAGTAATACAATTTTTAAACTACTAACTTCAGTAAACAAGGATAAGTCGTCATAGGAATCAACAAGATGGAGGCTCACTTTGCAGTGCCTTTATTTTAGGTGAATTTCAAAGACAGAATGATTGTATCCAGTTGAAACAGGACTGGTTGGAGTTGTTTAGAGCATTATAGGAAATGGAATGTTTTCAGAAATAAGTATACCACTTGTTGAAATAGCACATACCACATGTGCCTTCCTCGTCATGCTGTCTGACTCGACACAGTTTCTATTTTCTCTAGGAGATAAGCTTATTTCGATATTCCCACTCTTTTAGGCAAATGGTATGCTCTTAGTGTCTAAAGAATGGCACCTTGCTTGTTTTTCAGAAGGAGACAAGGTTGCTTTGGATTTCAATTTCTTTCAATTTCTTTGGTTTCTTCTTTGTATAAATTTCACCCCAATTAGTGTATCCTTTATTTTTAATACAGAATAGTGTGCCGGGCCTGTAAATGGAAGTGTGCTTTACAAGGGGAAATTGAGATAAATTGAGTGGAATTAATGGCAACAATTAGAGTGTTAAGGGGATTTAGATTTTCGTAATTTACCATCTATCTATAAAATATACTTAAAGTCGTAAAACAAAATAAAGTACTCCTGTTTATTTATAAATGCTAATAAAGGCAGTAAAACATTTGAAGCACTGAAAATTTAAGTTTAGTTCTATGAAAATTGTATTCAGCAGCATATTATTGACCAGAGGCTTTGTGAGCAAAACAAAAAAATATTTGTTCAATTTATTGCATAATCACAGCAAAAGTATAATTAATCATGATTTTGCTGCACAAATGTTATATTTATGTGAATATTTTCAATGCAAGAAAATATATTTGCAGAATATATGAATTTATTTTGACAGTTGTTATGTAAACATTCAGAGATATTAGTGCCAGCAAGCTCATGGGTTTCTTGGATAACTTAATTGCCATTTGAATTGATTATGGACGAGGAGTCAAAGCAGCTCATGGTGAGTCTGCTCTGAGAGAAAGAAAGAAAAAGGAATGATGCAAAGAATTGTGCTTTGGATTGGATAAGCCAATAAGACACTCCCAAAGAGAGTAATTAAGGGGTTAATAGAAAAAACAGAAAGAGACAACAAAGCAATTCTGCATTCTCAGTATGCTTCAAATGTATGTCATGATTTGAAACTGATAAAAAAAGAAAAATTTGAATGTCTCTAAAGATGTTTAATACAGCTTTCCTTTCATACTGTTTTCATAACAAGTTTATGAGAAGCTAGAACTTAGCGTAGCTCTAGTTGCAAGACAAATACCAGATTTGGATAGTGTGCCAGACTGTTGTCATGCAGAAATCCTCACTCATACACACTCAAACCAAGCCAATTCAGCAAATGTGCATATGTATACTTCAGCTATGAGACGGATTGTGCAAACTCCAAACTAAGTAATTGAAAATTTTGTATTCTACTGCTTTGAAAGTACTGAGTAAATAGTTCTTGAAAAGAAATGTTGAGTGCAATGGTCTGTTCATATTAGAATCTTGACTTATTGTGTTCATAATAATTACTTATGAACACTTGGAAATCACTTCCGTTATTATGTCCGGAGCCTCTTGACTCCCTGGTTTGAGAAAACCCCCACATATGATATTCCATTTGATGTGTGTTAATGTCAAGTTATGCAAGATGTCAGGCTTTGTGGGGTTCCTCCATATCTTTAGCCTTCTACACCTGAAGAACCATCATTTTAGGCCATTTTTTAACCTAATATTGTGCAAGAAATTACACTCTCTTGATAAAAGTAAACCAATATCTGTCTTAAGCAGAAATGATCAAAATGACCTGAAGTTGTGCATACCACATCAACCAACCCTAATGAGATATGATAGATCAAAATTACTCATTTCCAAAAAAACTTTGAAAAAATGGTTATCGGTAACATAGTTATGTGGAGTACCATTTTTTGGTATTTTGAGGTTGCTGATCACAGATAACCAGCTCTAAATGTTAGGTTTACAGGAGTCTGTTTGCCTTCAGAGCACAATTGTCAGACACTAGCAAAATAATTGTTAATGTTGAAGGAATACTCCACTCCAGTGATATGTGATATTATATTATATGTTATATGTCACTTACCCCATTTAGTTTGTAGTGATGGCTGAGATAAATTTTTATTGTCATTTTTACATGCTGAATGAAGATATCAAAGTTTCTGATATAACAGGCACCTACAGTGACTATCTTTGGACAACAGCAAATAATATCAAAAAGTCTGTAAGAAAATCTCATGCTACCTAGGTCATATAATTCCTATGTCAAGTCATTTAGTTGTGTGATCACAACATCCCCAACATTCATATTTTTATTAAAATATTGTTAAATAACCACCTCTGGAAAATGCTGTAGTAAACAAAAATGGAACATGTGAACAAGCATTTAAATTGTAGATCTGCCTCCCATTATTACATTTATATATTCATTGCAGTGAACCACAACTGGAGTACTGTGGGATTATTTAGCAGCAGTCTGTGAAACTGAAAAGATGAGTTGACCTTCTGTTGGTTGAAGCATCTCAAATATGCACACGTATGAGGCATATTTTCTTCATGACAACATTTTCACGAGTTTTTATTTTAATTTTAATCTTTAAATTTTCATATTTTTATTGATATCACTTAAAGTGCAGTGTTTCTCAATAAATAAACTGTTACTAGGCTGGACTTCTGACCAATGTAAAGGTGCAGAGGTGGGCCTTCAATTCAAATGCTCGAACACATCTGAACACATTCCATTTTTGTTCACAAGAGCATTTTCCAGAATTGTTTTATTTAACAATATTTTAGTTAAACTTTAGTCTCAAAATGGATGTTAATTATTAAAGAGTGATGTGAGATTTTTTTCATGGATGTTTTTAATATTGTGTGCTATTGACACGCATTAACACCATAAATGGGTATTATATTAGAAACTTCTTATCTTCGTTCTGTATGAAAACCTTGGACTGACAATGTTTTTCAGCCTTCCATCAGAACAAACTACATGGGATAATAACATATAAAAGGAATAATTTTTGGAGGAGATTATCCCTTTAATGAATATATTAAAGGGATATATATAATGTTAGAAGACAAACAGGTAGACAGTTATTCGAACCAAAAATATTCAATTTTTAGACAACACTAAGAGGAATTGAATGTTTTTTGTATGCAGAATCCACCATCAGAAGAAGATATAACCACTCGCATGTCATCTCTTGTTTCATTTACATCTGGAAATAATAACCACATTCCATGTGGCATGCTCAAGAATATGTTAGTTTATTGTAGCCTTCCACATCTTGTACCTATTTTTTATCACCAGATCAGGCTTTCCAATTCTGTTTATGGAAAGACACTATTTAAGGTTGTAAATTTAGCAGAAAAGAGTGTACAACAAGCCTTACTTGTGACAACTGGTTAAGATTGTTAATGGTATTCTTAAGTTATTGTAAAGTAATTATTACTGTTCAATAATGTTTTAACAAATTAATTTAAGATGAAAATATTTTCTCTCTCAGATGTTTCTAATTTATTGCCCACTGCGCACAATTTCTCTGTGCACTTTTAGTTTTTAAGTCATACTCATCCTTTTCTTTGTATATGTTTTTAAAACTTTTAAAATTACTGTCACTGCCTAAGTGTTTTTCCTTGCTACATGTTGTGTAAATAGTGTGGATATTTGCCAGTGTCTTTGAAAAATGTTAAGACTTGGAGTGCTTCATTATATCATTAGATGGCTACCAATTAAAGAGACTTTCCGTCACACTTTCCTGATAAAGGCTTGTCTCTGCATTTTGTGTTCTAATTTACTGTCTGACAAAAATTCTTACAAAAATATAAACGTATTTGTTTACATTTTCACTTCATAATAATTTAACCTTGTTTAGTGCAATCACAAACAGTGTTTACTTTCCAGCATTTTGTTTTAATCTCTATAACCATGCTGTTTACATACTTTAAAAACCTGGAGTACATTTTAAAGCCCAGGGAACATGACCAGACTAGAGCTGTTAACAGGTTGCAGGAAAACAAAAACAGAAGTAACAGAGCAACCACAGGAGAGTTTGTGTGAGTAAGAGGCTGAGGTAATGACGACAGGAGCATTGCCATTGGCCCACCTCTGTGCTGAATGCAAAGTGCAGAGAAATCCATTCGGAAGAACCGTGAATACTTGACAAGCTACTATATGTTTTTTATTACAGAGTAGATCTACATGTAAATGTTAATACACGTAACATACACTTTGAAAATAAACAGTAAAACAAAAATTGACCTAGACCATCACAGTCATCACCCCACCGTATTACAGAGTAATACAATTTTTTTAAAATAGTAATCTGTGATATGAAAAGACGAGTACAAATATAAAATTTAGTTAAACAGTTTGGCTCATCCATCATAACCACATGTTAGACAGATAGACCGACCGACCTTTATTTGTCCCCAGGAGAAATTTGGCTTTTTATAGAAGCTCATTAAATAAATAAATGCATACGTACGTAATCACACAGACTATGGTCTGAACACACACCAGAATGACTAAATGGCAAGAAAATTAAAAAGAAAGGAAATTTCGACTTAGTCTTCCCAGTCACCATAAAGGCATCATGCAGACGTATCACTGTTGGAATAAAGGAGTTCCAATAGTGTTTCTTAACACACTTCTGAATAATTTATTGGTTGAAATTCCTCAGTGTTAGTATGTCACAAAGGGACTGTGCAGCATTGTTCATAATGGTGCTCAATTTTAAGTAAATTCTCTCCTTTACTACTACCTCCAAGGGATCCAAAGTGTGTCCTTTAACTGAGCATGCCCCTTTCATTAGCTTGTTGATTCAATGACCCTCACTTCATTTGATGTTACCAGCCCAGCACACCACAGCATTGAAAATCACATTGGCCATTACAGAGTTGGAGAAGATGTGAAAGATGTCACTACCCACATTAAAGTAACACAGTTTCTGCCCTTTCTTACATAGTTCCTCTATGTTTTAAGACTGGTCCAACCTGTTATTAATGTGGAACCCCAAGTACCTGTAGTTGTGGACCACTTCTACATCCACTCCTTGAATAGTGACTGGACATAGAGGCTCTTTGGTGTGGTGAAAATCAATAACCAGTTCCTTGGTTTTGCTGAGTGGGCGGCACGGTGGCGCAGTGGTAGTGCTGCTGCCTCGCAGTTAGGGGACCTGGGTTCGTTTCCCGGGTCTTCCCTGCGTGGAGTTTGCATGTTCTCCCCGTGTCTGCGTGGGTTTCCTCCGGGCACTCCGGTTTCCTCCCACAGTCCAAAGACATGCAGGTTAGGTGGATTGGCGATTCTATATTGGCCCTGGTGTGTGGGTGTGTTTGTGTGTGTCCTGCGGTGGGTTGGCACCCTGCCCAGGATTGGTTCCTGCCTTGTTGGCTGGGATTGGCTCCAGCAGACCCCCGTGACCCTGTGTTTGGATTCAGCGGGTTGGAAAATGGATGGATGGATGGTTTTGCTGATGTTAAGATGCGGAGAATTCTCTTTTCACCAAAAAACAAAGTTATCCACTTGACTTCTATACTGTATTTGTCTGTACTTTGTATTATTTGTTTTTGGTGCTTTCATTTTAAGTTCATTCAGAGGCCGATGATGGGGCACATTAAATACAGTATAATATTTCAAAAACTTTAGAACCCATCCAATTTGATTATTGTCACAACTATCCCAAAGAGGACACCATATCTGTTGTACTTGTACTTGTACTTATGCTGTGCTAGATAATAAAAACTATGCTAGACTGTGGTTTATAGACTCTGATTCAGCATTTAATATGTCCTCCATCAGGACTGTTTGTTACATTTATAGACTTGGGACATTGTGCCTTCCAAAGATATGGCTGTTAGGTTGATTGCCACCTCAAAATTGGTTTTGTACAGTATGAGTGTGTGTGCCGTGTGATGAACTGATGCTCTTTCAGTGGTGATTTCCTGACTACCACCAGAAGTAGCTGGAATTGTCTCCAGCACCCGAATCTAACCATGTACTGCATTGTCTTTTTTATAAAATAAAGTCACACATAGTGTAGTCACGCATCTGTATAGTTACAGTAGAGCATCCTTTTTTTGGGAAGTGCTTAATGGTAATAAAGTTTTGTTGTTTTTGTCAATATATTACCATTTGGAAATGGAAAATATATAGTTTAGAATTAATAACTATTTATCGTATATTAATAATTCAACTGTTGCCTCCCACTAAAGTGATGTTGGTCTAAATCTTGCACATTATGTGACCCTGGGTTACAGGGTACCTAATAGACCCTCATATACTGTATAAATATTTCAAAATCGGAGTACTGTCACAAACCTTGTCTTATGGACAGTTTGTCTGATGTGTTGTGGTAGGTGCCTGCATTTAATTGCCTTTGCTAAGCTCTCACCACCTAAACACAGTCAAACCAAGGCCACACCCCTTTAATTTTTAAACACTAATTAGTACTAATGGTTTTCTGTTGGTTGCATTGGGGTTTAATGCAGTGTAATGAAGAACCAGGGAACAACTTGTGATCCTCACAGAAATGCAGTGTCAGTTTAATCAGCACTATATGAGCTAGGGTAAGAGGATCATAATTTGGTCTCTGGGGGATCAAAGCAGAATGAATATTTTTAGATTGCCTCAGCAAAGACAGGATTTGCCCTAAAAACAATAACAATAATCAAATATCTTTACAAGATAGAATATATGTGCATAAAATAGGTAAAGGTCTGCAGTACTTGAAAACATTTAAAAACAATGTTTTATTTAAACTAATAGTACCTAACACTTTGCAAACCTTGCAGCTTTGAAATTGTGCTGTTATTTCTAAATCTTTTCCCTTTCTGAAAGCTCTTGAAAAGTTAATGATACCGATCATTAAAAATAAGGATAAAAGTAAAAGGCTTAAATGTAGGAGTCAGACGACGAGCAAAGTGAAATATGTCTGCCTCTAAGTACATTATATTACTGCATTCTTCTTTGTCGACAAAAGAAATAACGTATTATCTAAACCCACTCCTCTTCCTGCAGAAGATGCCTTTAAGATACAGTGCAGCACACAGTCTTATGCACTTTCGCTATGTTATGAACTGCCGGATTAAGAGCTCATTTGAGAAAGAGGCATCAGTTTTCTAGGAATAATTAGTTCATCCCACATGGTAGTTATCTAAGGAAAAAGATTTTGCTGAACAAAGAGAAAAGGTGTGAAAGGAGAAATGAAAAGGCATAAAATCATGGTGGGTTCATTTTTAAGGAAAGTCACAGAATGTATGTTGGGTTTACAGTATTGATTCCAAAAAATACAAGTCCAAAGATAATCAAATAGCCTTTTCACTTATCTTTTACCTCATTTACTTACCATTAAGTGCTAGTTATTGTTTTTTTTTCTTTTATATTACTCTAGTGATGTCAGCATTGTCAAATTTTTCATTTGTAGACACTTAAATGACAGTAATCTGTAAATAAATGTTTTCATTTTCACAGTCCTAAGTATGGATATAAAGTGTTTTGATATTTAGACAGGTATAATTACATAAAAAAAACAGGGTCTTTTTCATTAAACTCGACACAATTTGTCTCAGTTGGATTTTATTTCCCTATTTTTGAAACAGTTGGAACCTCAACCTAATGGGTTAAGATGATAGTATGGGTAGGCAGCCCAAAACACAGTAAAGTGCTTATAAGGCTTGCACTGTTTTTTGGACAGCAAGGTGCCTTCAGTCTTCTACTCTTTATTTTGTCAGACAATACACTGTATTGTACTTGCCATTGGATTTTGGTGCTTGAAGGGTCCATACACATTCCAGTGGCAAAGACTATTCTTCTTCTCCTTTTGAGGCAGCAGAGTTGTCAAAGGAGAAGTTTCTGGGAACGTGTGTAGAGTGTAAAGTGCAGCTAAATCAGTAGCATTTTGTGGTGGCATTCTGCTCTGAAGCCCCCAGAAGAAAGTAAAACCAGTTATTTTTGGAATAACACTGGAATAAAAAGGCACTGTCTTTAGTTAGAAATCAATGTGGTCAAAGCTGGCAAGAGCAACAACAGCTCTTTGTGAAATAAAAGATGCAAAAGGAATAATCTTAAAAAAATAAAATGGAGAGTGAGGGTGGGATATAAAGAGTTTGGTACAGGGAATAAAGATAGCAGTCCCTTGCCTAATACTTTTGGTATTTCCTGTTTTGTATTATCTTTATTCTTTTTCTTAAGTCATCTTCCTCTTGTTGGTACTAAAAAGGTAAAGATATACTGCACTTGGTATATACGGTCATTTAATTTTGAACTGGCTTGTTCACTTCAGTGTTGTAAGATATTGGAGCCTACCCATTTAAATCTGGATGTATTTCTTGAACATTTTGTTGCATGGCAGACATAAGCACACGTGCACACACACACACACACACACCCAACCACGCAGACGGGCGCATACACACACACGTACACACACACACACTCTGTTATCTGTAAAGGAGAATTCCTAATAGCTAATCGGCATAGCCCACATAACTTTACATATTGTTCTTTATATAAGTAAGTTGTATTTATGTCCACTGTATTAGCATGATGACAGGGTCATTTAAATATTAATATAAAAAGTTTTAATGTCACAGTGTCTTAAAAAGGCTCTTGCTGGTTGATGCTTGTGGAATTCTAATTTTATTACGTTATACTGTATTTGATTTTCCAGTGCTTCTGGGGTAGGCTGTTGCCCCCTCTGACCCTGACAAACACACTTAATTCAATTCAGGGTCACAGATGGCAGTGTTATGTTATTTTGATTTTAATTGATTTATTGGTGTAGTTACGCACTTTGCTTGTAGGCCATATTAGGAAGAGGTACAAGGTGATTGCGTTTGTACCAAGGTCAAATTATCTTGTAAAACCTAAACATTAAATTTGAAGTATTACTGTTTAATGTGCAGAAGTAATAATGTTTCTTTGTTTTACAGTAATTAAAAGCAGCTTCTCTTTCATGCAGTGCTGTATGTCAGTAAGGTTAAATCCACAGAACATAGTTGAATACTAAGTGACCGCTGTCTTCATGCAGTTTTTTATAAACTACCAATAATGCTATATTGTACAGTATGCATGTGTGCAAACTGTAAACCCTCATAGCTGGTTCAGTTTGTTTGCTAATCATGTTTTGCATTTGACATCTGTATTTCTTTCCTGGATAAAATAGCTGTAGGGAAGCTTTCAAAGTATAGCATCATTTACTGTTTGCTGCTTAATTACAAGCCTCTCTCCTTGTCTTGTCCATTAACGGTATTTCTATAGTAAGAATGATGTAATCAGATTTAATGACAAGGAAATGTGTATGTTTTAAATGTAAGAAACTAAATGACCATGTTGAAAGTTTAAGATTTAGAGGTTTGAAGTAGACGAGTGGAATGAAAGATATGGTGTTGCTGGCTCATATTCAATAAAAAGAGAATACAGTGAGAAAATTAAAAGTCAGTCTTTTAAAAGTTCAGGTTTTATTTACTATTTTAAAGAACTAAAGTGAGACCGGACGTTGTAGAGCTTTTAAAATGTACTTTGCCTAGGTGAACAATATTGTTGAGTAAGCATTAGTGTCCAATGTTTAGAATGTTTTGTTAGGGTTAACATAAAGCTTTCATAGCAGCACTTGACTAAAATATCAAAATGAAAAATTGTACTCTAAAATTGTTGGAACTATCTGAGGGAATATTTCTCAGAGCCACTCACGAACTGAACATAGAAACTGTCAGAAAAATATCATATTGAAAGAGTAAACGAATAAGAAGAACTTCAAACATTGCAATGATGTCTGAAATTAGACACAATAAAAAGGGAAAGCTTGCTTTCTATAGACTTAATGAAACAATGGTACAATGAATATAAGTGTTCTTGAATATTTTGACCACTCTTGGTTACTCTCAACTGGATCTGAGATGTCCTTTTCCCCATAGGAACAAGGAGTATTTATAGGAGTCCATATTGTGGAATTGTGCCTCCTGTGCCTAACAATATATTTGGGAAAGTACTGAAGTACCTGTGCCCATCTAAAAATTCATGCTGAAAATTCTGTTATTGTGAGGGGAACCATTAAGGTGACTGTCCATTTGAAAGGATAGAGAATCACATTGTCACACTACACAATAAAAGGCAGTCATCATTTAATACTTGGATCATTGTAGCTGGAGAAAAATCACCTTGAACTGACTGCTGTTTGTATGTATACAGTTAAAAGTAATGTCAAGTGTGACTATGGTGAACTAGGCACTGTAAAGATGAAAATTACACAGCTCAGAATAACTGTAAATCTGTCAGCAAGCAGAAGTTCTTTAATGGGTGACTGGGTCCCTATGCAATAAGGCCAAAGTTTAAAGCTTTCCTGGACTCTTTAATTAAAATGGACTCTTCTTTGGTCAGTGAGTATAAACTGCTAGACCACACCAACAGGACCAGTGTGCAAGAATAACGACTTGTTCCCTGCTCTGTTTGCAGAGATATTAATATAATAATTAGCAGTGTTATCTGTAGTATGAGAACCTTTTTACTGGATTGACTGAAGTACAAATGTTATGCAGAACAGACCTGATCTAGATGTGCATGTCAAGTAGATGTCGGCTATGCTAAACATTTTAAAAACTGAACACTTACACAGATATAGTTTTATCACTTTTGTCAAATCCTTTTGGTTTTATTTCAAAGATGGATGGGTCAGATCTTGTGTAGTCTACCTGTTTGTTTTATGGATGATATAATTTATCTGAAAGATATTAAGAGACTTATCTCAAAAATATTGATGCCTTGCTACAGTCTCCATAAAGTCTGAGCTCATGTGAGTCTTACTTCTAATGGAATTACATAGAACTTATTCTTTATGTCTATGCACTTCACTAGCTAAGGTTAAATGATTTAAAGGCTTATTCTCCCCAGAACATTAGTCAATCATGATTTGTTTATGGGATTTATTGCAGATTATGTTAGATTTATCCAAATGTAGCAGCTTCAAATTCCTATATCACCTGCTTTGCCAAGGTTTAAGCTGGACATTGGACCAGAAAATGGCAAGAAATCTTTATGTAAGCTTAAGCTGTGAACGCTTTCTGATAAATTGTGCCTGATATTGCCTATTGAACCAACTTGTGTGGTGTTGTAGTCATGTGCTCTCACACACCTTGCCCTCAGTGCAGAAAAAGCCAATGTATTTGTGTTTAGTCTGTAAACTTGAATGGAATCAGCTGTGCATAGGCTGAACTGGAAGTTTACCAGTTGCTTGACCACCATTTTTAGATCACTTGCAGGTATCAATTGCTGTAATTGGATTGAAGAGGCAGACTTCAGGTTTGTCATTGTCCAAAAATGATATCAAATATTGATAATTCAAGGTGCGCTATGTGGCTGGCTGACCACATTTTCTAATCATTTTCAACATATATCACCATCAAAAGGCAGGTAGTGAAATGTATTCTACTTTAGAAAATTCTAAGAAGAAATAAATGCCTTTTACAGTCATGTTACCTCTATTGGGGTTTCCATATCTTCATTTTAACACAACTGAAAAACATCAGTGTTGATGGAAGTGTTCACATTAAAACAGTTTGTAATTACCTACACATATTAGCCAGGACTGAATGAAAACATTGAGAAGAAGGTCAAAGAATTTTATTTTGGTCAGTAGGTGTGAGATATGCTACAGCTAGCATTGCTCCACCAGTTACTAACCTGATAAGGTGTGGATGACTGTGCATGTTGGGGCTTTCTGGAGGTTTTAAGGAGAGGATGTTTTTAGTGGTTTTAAATGTATAAAGTAAATTGGGGCAACATTATTTTTGCTGTGATTGCTGCAAGAAAATATTTGTATTCTTAATTTAGTGAATTAGTGTGCAGTGTTTCTATATGTAGCATCAATAATTTATATTGTACTTTTTATTTTCTCTATAATAAGAACAAAACAAGAATTATGTAGGTGATTATTGAGCAACAATCCTATTGTTAAACTGAATAGTTTTTATAATATGACATACAATATTACACTTATTTTGTCATCATTCATTGTGTTATATATAATGTACCCTGTTTATTTGTACTATTTGTACCTATATGAAGTCTATGTGTTGAGTAAAGCTCAACACGCTGATGAAGTCATTACTTTCACTTTACCTGTAATGATCTTTGTGATATATTTGTATTACAACTGTGTGCTTCATATGATTTTCATACACATTTGGGGCTAATAACATCTTACATTGTGGTTAACATGTTCAAACCTAAATAATTTATTATTTTTGTTGAAATGTATAAATAAATCATGTAAACTAGAGAAGCAAAAAGCATCAAGAGCAGAAATGTGCATTAGTTTCAAAGAGTATAATGGTTTTGTGTCAAGCTAATAAATGACGTTGTATGCATCACTGAATTGGCATTTGGCTTTCAAGAAGCTTAAATAGATCCCATTCACATATACCACTTTGAAGTGGTTATATGTGACACAATATAAGAAAAGCTGAATATATTGAAGTACAGCAGCAGCCATAGTTGGGGCTACCATATCACAGCTTCAGGTTTGATTTCCAATCCATGCATTATCGGAATGTTAAGATTTTCACTGGGTACTCTTATTTCCTTTATCATCTTGAAGGCTGGGAGCGCATGCTGATAGCATGCACCCACCACACAACGAACCACTTAGATTGGGACCCGAGTGCAGTGGGTGACACCTCAGTACCACAGTGGAACAGTGTAAAGTTTTTTATAGTGGCTGGAGATGACACTTGGGTGACATGAGATATTGTGCCCTCACACATTCACACACACTCTTTTACACTGGGTCAACTAAGAGTGACCAGTTTTTGGAAAATTAGAGAGACTCTGGAATATCCAGAGAAAGAAAACACAGAGACATGAGTACAAGGTACAAACTCTGTACAATCAGTGGTTTGGCCTCAATTTAAATGCAGGACTATGGAGAAGTGGGGCAACGATGTTACCATGCTATCCATCCTATGTACAGTCAACCCGTAAGATGAACTACGGTAGTTAGTGTATAATTTTAGTGCAGACTTCGTGATACTGCCTTAAATTATCAGCCAACAGTATTTTTCTTCAATACGTTATCTCATTATTATGCAGCATATGCAATGTGCAATTGTGTACCTTTGCTTTCATTTTAACAAACCTCAATTTTAATCTACTCATTATTGCAGGGCCTACCCTAGCTGGGTGTCAGAACTCTTACTTAAGTTAAATGAAATTGAATAAAAATATATATATGGTACATAAAATAATGTAGTCTCTTAAGACCTGTGTCTAATTCATGCTGTTTCTCTATTTTGGTTATATATTCAAGGTGTTACTGGTTGAAGATTGTTATTCTTTGTGTATTCTATGTTTTTGGAAGATGTTAGACAATGGAGTGTTTACTTCTAAGTGATAGTAACTGTGTGACAGATAGAACAGCCATGCTGACAGCTCCTGGAAGATGGTAGCAGCTCAAGATTAATATACTAATCACTGGTATCAGCAGCAGATGACTTAAATTTATTGCCCTCTGATGTACTGCTTTAGCTGGAAACACATTAAAAATCCTAAGATTCAATAAGTACTGCATCCGTATGACCTGCTAAGGTGGCAAAACACAGACAAGCCGAAGTCCAGCCTTAAAAAAAGTGTGTGCTAAGGACAGGCTTACTGTGCATTTCCAAGACATTTAAAGCATGTGATGAATTTAAATGTTGTTGATAACAATTAATGTTCTCAAATTTCACAAACTTTTTATGTTGAAGGTAAATTAGTGATACTGGCAAGGGACGACCCACATGATTCAGAAGGTGCTTATTAATTCTAAAATAATATACTTTTTATGTTAAGCAAATGGTCAGTGCAGTGTTCAGGATTGAACTCAGTGTTGAGTGACTGTCTGGTGCAGTTTGCACATTGTCACCTCCACACCCACTTTTCAAAGACATCTCTAATGGCTTGGGGAGAATGTGATTGTGGAGATGGGAGAATATGTGTGTTTTAAGTGCCTTGCTGTTGACTAGGATCCCATCCAGACCTGCCAGGACAGACACTGCACACGTAGCCCTGAAACCGATGAATCAGGCTCAGAAAGTGGGTGGGGTGATAGGTATTTGGCTGTTGTTGCATTTTCCAGCTTCTCCCAGTATAAATTCTGGAAGCATGGACTATCTGAAAAGCATGCAATGTAAATAAAGATGTCCCTCCAAGCGCTTTTTGACTGTAGAATTTTCTTAGTGTTATTTATTTCATGCAATTGGTAGTTCTATACCCTGAATGAATTAGCTTTGTTATCTCAAAATCCCCTGACAGAGCAATGAAAGAATTCATTTATACTCAACACAGAAGTCTTTTAACATGAGCTCATTTTCAGACACTGATAATTGTAAATTATAATCTTTTTTATTTACTGCTATTCCCATAAATAATAACAAAGAAGCAATAAAAACAACAATAACACCAACTGGTACATTAAGGCTTAAATATGCTCAGCATCTTAAGGAGCACCAATGCCAGGTCATTGCAAACAATTTATATCACATGTTCACTGGAGCGTAAAAATAAGCAAGTATGCAGTATTTCCACCAGGAGTTTTGAACTTATTAAAATAAAGAAACTGTCAATCCACAAAGGCATGAAATATTTTGGTAAATGAATTGGTGCTTTAATTGTTCCTTTTCAAGTAAGCCCACGGTTTGACAATTAAGCACTGCTATGTAAATTTGATGAACAATTGTTTTTTCAATGCGTGCTTCAAGCCATCCTTCCCCATATCCCCACTGTAACATCGCTCTCCTTAAAACTTGCAGTCGGATTATTTGCCTTTCTGGGCGACCCTGACATTTTTCATTGCAGGGATTTTTGTCAGGTAATTGCATTCCACGTTATGCACATACTGTTAAATCGAGAATACATAACAAGAAAATACTCCATAATACTGTAAAGTATGACCGTTTTCCACTATGATAATTATGAAAAATTCTACTTTTACTTGCACACTTAAAAGGAAAACAAAAAAAGCACTTAAGTATTGTTTTCTGCACATTAGAGTAATGAACAACAATTAAATTAGAATGAAAAAAGCTATTGTGTTACAAATTTGATTTTAAACATTCCTTATTCCTGTAACAGTAGATCTGCCTTTCTTTTTATGGTGCCAGCTGATGTACTTAGATTAATAGCCTGTCCTCTAGAACTAGGCGAATCTATGAAAACGTAGATGGCATGCATATTAGAGTCAGAAGTAGCATTCATTTCCTTTTGTTATTTCCTAGCAATAATGCATGTCATCTATGCTGTACTCAACACTGTGGACATAATTAAGTGAACCCAGAAACATAAAAAATGGAAGCTCATAAATGCATTAGAAAAAAATAATCCTAACTCGTATGTGTGAAGATGTGCTTCCTGGATTTTGCTTTGAATGCACTTTTTTTTTTACTAGGGTCTAATTCTTACTAGGGTCCTAGAATACATAATCACTATTTAACTGTAAAAGTTCTGGATCAAGTTTATTGTTGCAAAGTTTGAAGACCTGGATAAGGTTCTCAAGCAGCCCTATCTGCTCAAAACTAAGGGGATTTAATTCCCTTAACCTGTCAGAGCAGGACATTTCCTTTTGTCTGAGGTTAGGCTTAATTACACATTTTTCTACAAAAATCTAGCAATTGCTATATTTTATTTGTAATGTGTTGACTATAACTGCGTACCATACACTGGACGTGGCCTCACTAATACATTGGTGAATCCATTTTTTTTTTAATTGTCTCTACTTGGTATTTTGCAGCCCTTTAAACATTTACTATGGTGTTTTTGATTTTGAGCAATCTGTTTATTAGGCTTATTGTACATTTAACATTGTTGAAATTATTTTATGGTGTTTCTGATGCGATTTTGTTCTGTTTATGGAAGCCACCTTTTTGTGATCATGTTATGAAGCAAGGCTGGTTATAAGGAGCATGTCCACAAGAATCACACCTTTAAAAGGTTGCCTGTGGCAGCCATTCCCTATTCAAGTATGCAGAAAAATCTCTAAAAGATTTTCTTGGTGATTTCTTTGCTTAAAAAACTTTTTTAAGTAATGACATTCTAGCAATGACTTCTTGACTCTGACTCTTGTGTTTTGTATTGGTTTTGGCAAAAGATTGGCTTGACTTCCCGGTTTTGACCCTTACACATCTTGTTTAAATGTCTGTTTTTCTGATCCTTCTCTCTGAAAACTATCTCTTGTCTTCGAGATAGTAGAATTGGATATAATGTAAAATTGTGTTAACCTTTTCAGTTGCTTCTGCTGTTTGACTGGTGGTTGAAAACTTTATGACAAAGTAAGCTTCTACGTCCTTTTCAAATTTTGCTTCTTGTGGGTCAGTGTAGTCCTCGTTTATCTAAAGTTAAAATTACTTTTCATTGCATTTGGTACAAATGATTGTGCTGTTTTTTATAGTCATTTTTGTTTTTTTCTTACCACTTCAACAATACTGTCCCTCCATTTTTGATGTGTTGTGCACATTTCACAAGTGATCTTTCTTCCTTTGTTAATCAAACTTTAAGACAGCTACCTATATTCTAAATTTGAATTAAGTTTTAGTCAGTGTCTTCTTGTAATTCTTAAATATTATGTATTTGCTTTTTATTTTTAATAGGGAAGATTTATCTTGGCAAGTTCACATGTTCTCTAGATTGTTTGCTGTCTCTTTCAGAAATAATAGACTATCTCTTTAACTTTCATATTGACATATCAGACTGGAGATCTTTTGAGATAACCTGTGAATATCAATTTACATGTTTTATTTCTAGCCATTGTACCTGTCAAAGACAGGTAATAAAATAATTAAAAAATATTTGCTCTCTCTTGTCCTGCTTTGTGCCTACAGTGCCTATCTGTTTTATTCTTGTGTGTTTGAACGTCTCTTCACTGGCACTACCTCTGTTGAGTGCATTCCCATAAAGTCTGCTTGTTGGACTTTTGTCAATTTTTTCGAGGTGCATTTCTCACCTCCTGTACGGTTTTATACTTTCTGTCTTTGAAGGTGACTCTCTCAGTGTGCGCCTTTACTCCTGCTTGTCTGTTTCACATTCTCAGTTCCTTTTTCACTGCATCACAAAAGCCAAACTGACCAATCAGAATGCTCTGATGGACTGGACAGACACACTAGTGTTTTATTGTATTGTAGATTCTGGTATTATTAGAATTTGCAGAGTAAGTTTTACTCATTTTAACAATCACTAGACCATTATTTTTTCTAATTTATTTTTTAAAATTCTAATGCTTTTTCAATTATTACTCAATACTAATACTGGCCTACCAAATATTTAATACAATAGATACTGTATGTGTTAAAAACAGAGATAGAGCTTAGGTGGAAGTGTGTTTTTTCCACAGGGCCCTTAAATCCAGCAGTTTGCCAGGAATGTCGTACTCCCTGATAAAGAGAACAAGAAATAGCTGTGGACTGGACTTAGGGTGGAAAATCTCTAAGCTGACAGAGCTGACTGAGAAGGAATCACATTGCAATATCAACAGAATAGCTGTACTTAGAATTTGGTTTCCTTAAAGCAGCTGGATGCTAAGAAGATGCATTGACACCATAAGCCACTAGGACCAGCCTAGGAAACCTTTTCTAAAGCAGGGAAAAGTTGAGTAAACAACAGTAATATTTAGTAATACATACTAGTCACACGTGGGAGTTGTTTGCCTCTGCCACTGTTGGTAGTTTCTTTTTATCAAGGCTGGAGTAGAGAATGCAGAATAAGAAAGGAGTGGATGTAATGTCTGGTACCTTCAGGTCTGGTACCTTCCTGTATCGTAGTAAATATAAACAGTGTAATCTTTTCTCCAGTCACCCCAGATTTCACTTAAACCGATGCTAGAATATTTGATATCATATATGTGTGTTTTTTTCAGATGTTAATATTTGTGATTGTATACTTTATCATAAAATATATAGTACATAGTTTTTAGCAATGAATGATATTTTGAAATTTTCACTGATGTGAAATTTGG
Organism: Polypterus senegalus; assembly: GCF_016835505.1. Taxonomy (NCBI): domain Eukaryota; kingdom Metazoa; phylum Chordata; class Cladistia; order Polypteriformes; family Polypteridae; genus Polypterus; species Polypterus senegalus. The sequence continues at coordinate 45,940,156 of NC_053169.1, read as the reverse complement.
GTCCACAAAAACTTTAAAACATAAGAAATTTGACAAAAGAGAGGAGACAATTCCCAAAATCTCATCCAGATACTTCTTAAAAACCTATTAAAGACTCCAGAATTAGGTCTTGCAACTCAAAAAAGCCCTAGAAATAAAAAGTTTGTCCAGCCTTGAAAGTCAAAAACAGGCCTCCTGCCACCACATTCAGAAAAGGGCAAGACTATTAATCTCAAAAAGGGAGAGGGGAACTATAAAATACCTGGCCAAAGTCGAAAAAATAACCTTTCGAATAGCTTTTTAATTAAAGTTTTACGAATAAAAATACAGAAAGAACCAAAGCCAATTCTGAAATCCCAAGAACAATACCTTTAATAAGAGCAGGAAGTCCATAAACTAGATAATCCAATGGCACTATAAAATTAAATAAAGACAAACAAAATCCAAAAAACAGCGGCAAACAGAGCAAGAAGCAGAGATAATGATTCAGCCCAAAGCCTTATATAGGCAGCTTGCAGATTTTGGACATCATAGACAACGTATGTGCTTTCAAAACTTTTTGTTAGGATTTTGATGACTTAGCTTCCCTCTCACAACTTTTGGTTTTGGTCACTGTCATGTTCTACCTCTGATCCTTCTAACATCTTTTGATGCTTGTAAAAATTAATATTCTTTTGAATCCTCTTAGTATTATTAATTTCCTGGTCCTTTGTTTTTGTTCCTTCTGCACTGACCATTTTTCTCACCATTTGCCACTAATAGCAGCTGCACTGGTTTCCTGCCACATCTCACATACTGTATACTGTGTGATTATGATCTGAGTGTGTCAGTTGATGTTCTGACATCCCAGCCAGGGTTTGTTCCTACCTAACCTTCTGTGCTACTTGCAAAGATTCTGGTTCTGTGTGACTTTAGATATAATGTAGATGAGAAATGGAAGCACACACGTATTTTTTTCTTTGAGACTAATGCAAAAGTATAAATTAGCATATTAAAAGAAAGAGTATAAATTTAGCCCAGAAGTTCAGCAATTGGGCTAAATTCTAAAATAATGTATGTATTCCCTGTATCTGTCTTTGATTTATTTCTGATTGCATAGCACCAGTTTCCTTTTCATGGTTCTTCCTTCAGGGTCCTTGGACAGTGTTGTTGCTTAGCAACTACAAAATTAGCCCTAGGATGTATCATTCAGAAGCAGATTACTCTGTAGTCAGGTTGCAAGGTTGTAGTGAAATGTACTCCCAAGAACTATAGCTTTCAACTAATATGTTCACTTCATTCATCAAGGTGCTTTGTGGCAGCCGTAGGGAGTGACTGTGTCAGCACTGAGCTTTGTGCAAAAAACACACAAGCTGAATGCATCATTTTTGTTAGTCGCTTAGTATTACCTGTGGTCATTTTTAGTTTCCAGTTAGAACCAAATGAAAAAAAGCATGGCTTAGTGTCTGCACTTGAACATCTGTAGTCTGCAGACTACTAAAGGATAACATATTTGAACAATAATTGAGCTGTAGTAAGCAAAACCTGCTCAAGTTATGTATTACAGTGACACTGCATTTAACATTGTCGTCTAAAAAATACAGATTCACATGATAGATGAGGTTTCCCAATCTGCCAGCACGATTTGAGACCAATCTGTATAGTGCAATCTGGGGTGATAAGCGACTAAGGAATTGTTCTGCAGTTACATTTTCGATAATTTTCATAAGGGACGAGATTCACAGATAGATAGCTCCTGTCAACATTTGCTGATTCCAGTGCTTCACACTCGTTTTGTTTCTGCCAGTTTAAATCCAGAAATAATACATATCCGACAAGTGAAGTTTATAAGCTCAATATGACAAAATGGCATGCAGATAATTTTGAACTATGATGAGGTTGCTCCAATAATTGCTTTTTACTAATTTTAAAAGTAGTGGCAGCCAGCCCAGGGTTTGTTTGACCCAAAGGGTGCCAAGGTAGACCCAACCCAGATTAACCGGACTACCTAATGGATGGATTTTCTCTATGGTACAATTTTTATCTCCTCATGTGGCTAATGTATTCTTATTATATTGTTTGTACACTGAACCTTACTAATACAGAACATTCAAATTCTGCAAAGCATCTTAGTTTCTGTCAATATTTGTTTGGTTTTCTAGATGTTTGATTCCTTACACTCCACCAAATCAAACTGAGGATGGTACATATACCACAAGGGCAGGCTGTACTGCCTGAAGTATCCAGTGTTCAAATCCAGTGTCTGGTAGTACCTTGTTTGAGTTGGCATGTTTCCTCAGTTCTCCACTGGTTTTCCTTTGGTTACTCTGTTTTTCTTTCCAAATAGTTAAAGACATGCAGATGAATTGCCACCTCTAAACTGGTCACAATACGGGTATGTTTTGTTGTCCAGGACCGATCTCTGCCTTGCATTGAGTGGTGCAGTGATAGGCTCCAACTTCCTTTGAGGTTCAATTGGATTAAATAGTTTTTGTAATGTTATATAAGTTATATAAATTCACAGCTTCCGTCATTCCTGTTGTGTAAAAAACATGCTTAGTACCTGGATAGACACACAGACCTTTAAGCCTTTAAGGTACAAATACTGTCCAATAAAACATGTCTTCATAAAATACAATTGATCACCTAGTATAGGTTATTTATAGTATCAAGCTTCTTGGTGCTGTCATTCCTAATAATCATGCTTCTTTAACAACTTAAGATCTCCTTGCCCCTTACTTTGTAAAGATGAGTTTTTGGCATAGCATGCATTTTACAGGTATTATTTATATATATTTTATATATTTATATATAAAATTTAGTTTATAGCCGAGTTTAAAAATGATCATTAATGTTTGAGCTATCCAAAGCAATATATTCTTGATATAAACAAAAATCTTTTGTCATAACCTTTGGAGAGTAAATTGAAATCCAACAATAAAAACTGATAAGTTAGATTCAGTCAACAGCACCATGTAAATTTTGTTGTCTGAATATTCCATGGCCCTGTGATGTTTAGTCTCAGCTCTAATTGCCCTATTTATTTTCTCACTCATGTAAAACAATCTGGCAATTCAACTAAGCTTAACATACACTTGTTTTGTTGTTTGGGTTAACTGCTGTTCCTTCTACCTACCTAGATTTCTTCCATTTTTTCTCCTACTAGGTATTTGGGGGGTTCTTGGCTTTTTATGAGGTCAAGGCTGGGGGACTGTCAAACAAAACAAGGCCTGTTAAAATCCATTGAGGCATTCCTTCTGTGATTTTTGGCTATTTAAGAAATGGATTGTTGTTGTTTCTGTGACAGTTCTAACTCATTTATATGATCCAAGGAAGGGTGTCATTTGGGTTAGGGGAGAAGAATAAGGAAAGCTTATTGGTAGGCAACGTGAGCAGTTGGAGGATATTCAGTAATGTTTGAGAAGGATAGATGTCTAAAGCTTAATGAACTACAAGAAAAAAGCTATGCTTTCTGAATCACCAGGAATGCTTTTATTCACAAAGACCTTTATACAGATAATGTATATCTTTGTCATGTTCAGTTGTTTAATAGTTTTATGTTCACAAGCTGCGTAGGGGCACTGTGGGCAATTTTGACTGTAATCTTAATCTTAAAATACTTCTTGAATAAGAAAATTGTGAATGAGACAATAAGATATATAGGAGGAAAATGGTAGAAAACTGCAAGTTGCATGAATTTTTAGTTGATTACATTAAATCTTCAGAGTTCTTGAAACAGATAAGGAGATGATCAATGCTTCTTATTGCTTGCAGCAGAAACCTTACCATTCAGTGTGGGTGCTTTGATTTACCTTAATAGTAGCATTAGCTGCGGGTTCATGGTTCAGATCCTCTGCTGTGCCAACGGATTTTGTCATTTATATTCTGCTTTGTGCACAAAAATGTGTTGTAGTACCCCAGCTTACCCTGTCATCCCTCTTGTACCAGGTAGTTATATTTTTATTGTTTAAGTGAGTTTGTGTTTACTTTGAAAATCATATAGTTACCGTAGGATCAGTGTACTTAATGAGGCATGTTTTGAACACCTTACTTCACTAACTGTCAGAATGCTTCCTTTGTTTTTTATTTGTTGTGTTTATTTGTTGTTGTATGTACAGTATATGTTTTAGTAATCACATTGTTAAAGTGATCCTGAACATAAAAATAAAAGAAATGTTTGTATTTCTCTTGTCAAGAACAAAATTAATATGCATATGTTCCATATTTTAGTCTTATGTCTTGTTAAGATACCTGATTTTTGCTTACTATATTAATAAAACATACCACAAAAGTAAGTCATGGCTTAATATGTACACTGGCAAACCATTGCAGTGAAACTGCTTATTACTAATCTTGAATGTTTGGAACTTTTTTCTGATTTAGAGCTTAGAAATTATAGGTTCTTTTTAATATTTTACTGCAATTTTTTGCTTTTTTGCAGAATCTTTTTAATACAGAATCTAATTAATTCACAAAAGACTACAGAATTCCATTAACATAGCTGACATTTATATACTGTTCCCCTAACCTTCCAACTGTTTCAGAACTACCATGGTTTGCTGCATTAAATATGCTATGGAACTGAACTAGGTTTGAACCTTGAGGGTCTTTGTAAATTATTATGTAAATAGCTTAAAATGTTAAACAGGTATGAAATGGAAAACACCATTTTAAAGCTGTAAGACTGCTTCAGATTTCATCATTTTCCAGTAAGAGTCCTATGACTGTGTGTGTGGTTTATAATTTCTCAGTCTCAAAGCCCACACATTCCCATCAGAGATGTGACGTAGAGCAAAAAATTGAAACTGTGTCTGTGTTGTGTTTGTATTTTTTCTCTTTGAATTGCATATATTTAGACAACATAATGGCACAGTGGTTGGTGCTGCCTTAAAGCTCCAGAATCCTGAGTCTGAATCTTGGTTATCATTGCTTTTGTTTGTTTGTTTTGGTTGCCAGTGTTTGCCCCATTTGTGTCCCTTGAAGTTGAATAGAAGTGTTCTGAGCCCCACTATAAAAGATCCAGATACAGAAAAGTGGTTCACGGGCTAAACTCTTTTATTTTTTCCAGACGAAAACTTTTGGCATAATTTTAGTTGCTGCCGTACACAAAAACTTGATTGTGTAAGGCCATCTTCCCATAGTGGACAGTGTAGTGTATTGGTAGTGAAACAGTTATATGTTTTGTAGGGCCAGCTAATTGTAAGTGACAGTGAACTCTCTAGAAAGAAAGAAAAGCCCCGCCTCTTCCAAGGTTTCCTGGAAAGCACTTTCTAGGAGTTGGACATTCTAAGGCAAAGTGATTAAAAATGGAGTGCTGTGATTACCAGGTGGTAATGACTTCCCAAGAGGATGGAAGAAGTTAGAGGAGCTAAGTTGCTAGAGGGCAAAAACTGAGGAGAAGCTATGCACCTGGAGGGAGCGACTGTGATACTTGTATCAGGAAGACCGCCACAACATGAGAGCAATCACAAAACTCAAAATGTTTTCATCAGAATAACGCTAAAAAATCTAAAGAACAAATAGTTTAAAATTAAAGCAGACTGCATCCCAGGATGCCAAGGCCAAGATTCATTACAGTGCCTTTCCTATACTCCATTTACCCTGGTGTTTACAAACTCCAAGCTGAGCACCGTGGGACATTCTTTTGCTCTACATATTTGTGGTCATTTGGTACAAGACTAATGTAGGTATTTTGTCTATATCAGATTTGTCAATGAATTGTTTTGCTTATGTTACTGTATATACAGTTTCACTTAAATATATTATGCAGCATTTCATTTTTAATCTTGCATTTTAATTTAGGATTTAATGTGAAATATTCCTTATTATAAAAAATAATTTTAAAAAGTTTCGTTGACCAGTCGTGTAATTGAAAACAGTAGTTGATAGGTGATTTGATCGAAAGAGACCAGCAATTTCAAACATTGCCTATCTTCATATTGCCTACATCTTTACTCGGCTTTTCTTTTTTTTAAGATATGTTATAAATAAGGGCAAAGTGAAAGGCTAAAATATGAATTACACTCTCCCCTATCCACCGCTAAATGGTTGCAGTCAGTTAATAATGTGACAAAGTTGAAGGATGGCAGTACAATGTTAGTAGAATTCTAGTGGTGTCTAGAACAACTTTGGTCCCCTTTTTGCAGTAATTGCAATATTTGTTTTATAACATGACCTTAATTACATTTATAAAGTCTTTAAATTACTTGCAAATAAACCAAGCTGTAAATGTTATTAATAGATTCAGTTGCTAAATATAGACAAGTTTTTTAACATTTGACTAGTGTTGTTTAACTGAGCATTTTCTGCTTTGTTCATGCAAAGGCTAATATTGACAAGTTTTAATGTGCATTGAAACAATTAGTGTAGCCATCATTTGCTTTGGAAAATCAATACTTTACTGGAATAGATTTTTCAGAAGACCCCTTAATAGCATTTTTGATGTGTAGAATGATGGAAATGTTTGAGGTTTAAAAGAGCCTTTTAATAGCACAAACTAGGTAATAACCCTCCATACGAAATTAAAATAAGAAGACAATAATGTATTCTCAAATTTAAAAATTACAGCAAACTGAGCATCCCATAGCAGTGTTTCCAAAGCCTACTCGACTACAAATTAGAAGGAAACCCGAACTGTATTCACTCAACCAATCCATTTTCTTGGAATAACTTATCAGAATGAAACAGTATTTTTTATTTTATAAGAAGGAAAACTCTCTCCCTCCCAGCCTTACCCTAGTTCTTTGTGGCATTAGTTTATTGCATGTGGGTTAAGATGTCCAAGCTCAACAAGGAGACGAGTGAAGTATTACGGGTTCAGAAGACCCCATGCCTCATAAGACATTGCTCCAGCCATTAACAATGACGGCCAGTTGTCCACTGCTGTGCAATATCAACCAGAAGGTGCCTTTAAGCAATGTTGACCCTAATGTGTAGGTTTATACATAGGGTCATTACTTTCATGTGTACGTAGTACAGTGAAAGTCTTACTTGCATTTAGTCACTATTGCAGTTTGTCCTTCTGTCCAGCGCCATGATTATTGAGTATAACTACTTTACCTCAATCCTAGAAGCTGAAATCTCCCATAGGGTCAGACTGAAAAAGGATGTCTTTTATGGGTTAGGAGTCAGAGCCTCTGGTGGTTTTCAATAGGAGGTCTGAGCTGATTTAACAGCAGTTGTCCAATGGGAAACTTGATGAAGTCTAAACAATGAAAATTAATACAATAAACTAATTAAACAATACTCTACTTTTGACCATTCTGTCTAGACTATCCATCCATTATCCAACCCGCTATATCCTAACTACAGTATAATATTGAAACAAATCTATCTATCTATCTATCTATCTATCTATCTATCTATCTATCTATCTATCTATCTATCTATCTATCTATCTATCTATCTATCTGTCTGTCTCTCTGTCTCTCTGTCTGTCTGTCTGTCATAGAAATATGCTGTAGATATTAAGCTGTTTTGTGTCTTTTCTGACAAATGGTGAGAATATACCAATACATTTCCTACTCTTTAAACAAATATGTGCTTTTTCTAGCCTGTTTTTTTATGTATTTTAAGATTTTTCTTCTACCTTTCTGGATTGTAGGTAAAAACTAATTTTCAGAGTTTGCTAACCACTGTACATTTAAGTGGCAGTATGTGTGACTTTTTATCTTAAACAGCTATCTTGGTATTTGCAAACACATTATCAAACATTTTTTCATGAATAACTCTTAAAATGAAATGCATACTGTACACTTAAGGAACAATCACTGCCATTTTCTTTCAGACCAAATTGCTGCAATTTGGAGAAGGCCAATTTATCTAATCACACATTTGAAAAATATTTCCACTTTCCTTTTAACTTCCAGAGCTTTATCACTTGTGGAGTGCGTGGATACAGAAAATATGTAAAAGGTCATTTTGTGTTCTCTACCAATGTGTTCTGCTGACATGATAGTAGGCTGAGCAGTACAGACCATATTTTCTCAGCAACTGTCATCAATTCTTCCAGAGGAATTACAGGCATTCCAAGATTATCTGAGGAATATAACATTCTAACATGATCTTAGCCTGTCCCTAATTTTCTTTCCAGTGAGAGCTGCCTATTAATTACCTTATGGTAGGAGCTCAAGGGACATCCTTGATAGATGCAGATACCCAAACTACTTCCACTGACTCGTGACAAGAAGCAAAATTAGCTCTGGGTCCCCTGAATTTTCAAGCTAGTTTGGGTTAAATGGTTAGGGTGAAGCACCTTTGAAAATTAATGAAGAATTAAATGGCTTAGGGTTGTGGCCAGACCAGTTTCTTGGTCCATTCATTTACCCATTAGCGGGTAACAGCAATCTTGAAGACTTGCTCACATACCAGTATGATGGCGGAAATGTATGCTTTAGTCATGTGGAAGCATTTTGTACACAGATGAGCAGCATCCAAGTCATCCAATAAATGTGCATGTGTTGTCTGAACAATTTTTAAGAGGTGTGTATGGGAAGGAACCAGACTGCCACAGACAAGTGGTATATAATATGCTGAAATACTTTAGATTGGTTAGCCTGGTTTTAATTAATCAGTAATTAATGAGAAAATCATACAAAGTGTAATCTGACCTGGCAGACCTTCTTGTTAATAGCTTAATGTGTGTTTATTTTGTACATCTTGGAGAAAAAAAAACAGTTTAATATAATTTTCATTAAATAATAGCTTATTAGCATGACTATTAGCCATACTTTATTGCCAGGACATATTCAGCAGTAGCATATACAGTATGTATAGCATAAACATATCACTAATGCAGGTGTTGTAACTGAGGTGCGAGGTGTGATAAATTCTAATAATAAACCATATGGTATGATTATATATGTGTTTCATTACTATGTTTTGTCTTTCGAGACCTGTAAAATTAATTATTCTGTTTTCTTACCATATTAATATCACTTATTCTTAACCCTAATGAATACAGTAGAACAATTGGGCTTTATTAAGCTATCAGCAGTAATTAAAACTCACAATTGTTGAAAGAAGGTCTACAAATTTTTTTTTCCATCCATCCTATTTTGTATGCCTTATTTTTTGTTATGGATTACCATATTCAGTCTGCTTGGGAAGACTCCAAAACCTGGAAGGTAACAAGCCCACCTGAGTAAACCCAACAAATAGCTATTAAACTTGGAGTGTGTCTTATTTAGCATTCGTATTCCATTCAACTTGCAGTTTATGGCTGTAGATGGGCTTTGTACAGATTCACTTGCCTCCTGAATATCTAACTAGGCATGTGCATCTACTCATCCATTGAGGTTCAAAATACACATCAGTGCAGTTTTAGACCAAATGTTTGTACAAGTATACATATGTTCACCAACCAAACGTTGAAAAGCAGTAACAGAGGGTATAAATGAGTAACTCTTTGATTCAAAGATTGTTATTTGGTTTTGCATTTTTTACAAAAGTGTGTAGCTTCCAATATAAAACTCTTTATTAGCAATGTATGTGCTGCAGGAAATATAACACAAGCCTAAAACTGCAATCCTAAATCTGTTGTACTGTAGTGATATCATGGAAGTGCATCTGTGCAAACATATGATATTTCATCCATCTAGCGTTGTATCTTCATAGTCCAATTGAGAGTTGCAGTGTCTTTTTCTGTCTTTTCAGTTATTATGTGTGTTTGAACTTGATTGCAATTTCTCTGGTTACCCTAGTGTCTAATATTAAAACTAACCAAAGAGAAATATAAAAATTCACAAAAAAGTGAGTGTAAACAGAGGAATCCTTAATTAACTGGCAGCTCATTTGCAAGTCCTCATTACTGTCTCTGTGACTTCCTCTTGCAGTCCATTATAGCTCGGCACAAGCAGGAATAGAAATCAGTTTGATCCTTTCCCCCTAAGCTGTCACAGTTATGCTCCTTGGCTGGCTTGTCTACCATATTCTTCACAGAGTGCTAAACTCAAAAACAACAACAACACTACATCTGAATATTTATAAATCCAAGTAAAAAAAAAAAATTCAAGTACTGTGTACCAGGCACCAAAACGTAATGGGAATACTTAAGCTTTTTGAAATGTGTTAAATACATGCAGTAATAATCAATAAGTACAACTATTTTTAGTGCACACATTATATAATGTGACAAGAAATTAAATATGATAAAATTGTTTATTTTCAACATGTATTCAGTTGTTTATTTTTAATATTCTGTATTTAAAGTAAATAAATAATCAACATCTTATAATTCATTAGCATTATTATCTCAGTGGTGCCTGAAATGAAAAACTTATGTACAAAGTCTGCATGTTCATATTGACACACAAGTGAAAAACATTTACTGATGAAGTTGTGTTTGTTGCTTCCAGGTTGTGTAGGCAAATTAAAGGCAGATAGTGTGGCTAAGTGGTCTAGTCATTGACCTTAAAGCCACGAGGATGCTGGTTCACCTAGAGACCTAGAGAAAGTCACATATCCAACTCAAAAATTAAAAACACGGTGTTAAGTATTGTACTATAGCAGTGTACTTGTAAAAATGACCTTCGGACAATGTAGGCACTATATAAAATGCAGGTTGTTTTTTAATGATTTGTTTCAAATAACAAAATTAATGACAGTTTAATTCAACACAAGATAATTAAGAGACAGATTGGTAAAATCAAATGATATTTTAATTTAAATTATTCAATGCAGACTTTCATCAGTATGAAATTAGATTAGTAGCATTAATGTGCCCATGCAGTGCATGTCTTGACTTTTTTGAGACAGTAGTGTTAGTTTTCTGCTTGACGCCTATGACAGCTCTGTAGCTTATTGTCAAAAAACGTGTTTCATTCACAACTGAAGAATGGCTGCATGTACAATTTGCAATTGCCAGTTGGGTGTAGACGCAGTGTGAAAGTGGATTACGGGGACAAAAGCTCCTCCATTTAAGGAAGGTTTTTGAGATTGGGAGAATGCCTTGTCCTATTCTTCCATTAATGTGTAATAGATAGTTGCAATCTGTTATCTTTTCACTTTAGTAAGAGAATCATCATTTTTCATTTTCTAACAATTCTAGCAATTACTTTTATTCTCTTGGTATATTAGCAATACTAGAATTTGAAAAATCTGAAAAATTTGAATTCCCATCTAAATGAGTTAATAGGTACTTACTCAGCCTACCATCAGTTTCATTAGTTTTATTATTAGCTATTTAATGACTATAACTATACTCATGTGTATTACAACTAAGTCGGCATTCAAAGAATTAATGGAGAAGAGCACTATGTACTTTATTACTGCTGAAAGGCAGAAAATTAGCAATATTTTAAGATCACATTAAATCAGACTACATTTTAATGCATCTATAAACACTGAGTCTGTACTTTTATTCATTTAAATTAACCACAAAAATGTACCATATATGATATTTTTTCAAATGAAATCACTTACAGAGGACCATTCATTTTTCCTTGAGAATGTTGCTGCATCTTACGAACAAAGTGATGATCAATGTTCTTGCACTTAGTATACTTTATTGTTGATATTAATTAGTAAACACAGAGTTGGTCAAAGATATGAATCAACAAACCTGTTCAACCTTCTAGAATGCCTACAGAATATATCCAGTCTTCATAGCACTTCAGATATGCGCGTCAACAGAAACTGTTTTATTTAAGTCTGCTTTTCCAGATGTATGAGTGAAAACAGAATGCCATCTTGAGTTGCATCTGTAAATCTGGAGTTCATCTAAAAAAAATCTCTATTTGGAAAAAACTCTGCATATTCCCTTGGTAGCTTATAGAGTATGTTTTTTTACTATGTGTTTTTTACTATAGGGTTGTGGGTTGAGGGATTGAGTTGCTTCCATCCTGCCACAAACTGAGTACATTCATGAATGATGGTGCAGTTAGAAAGGATTTGCCGTTGGGCAGACATGGGTCTGAGTCAAAGTTCTTCTTTCACATGATGTGGAGGAAAAAGATGAATGCATCACTCTTCTTGTATTAGGCAACCCTTTCCTGAGTACTGTTTAAACTAATCTCTGTAAATCCATTAAAATGGCAATTTTCTTGACAGCTCCATTTATATATTTCTTACATTGCAAAGATTCTCTCTCTTAAGATAGAACAATGAGAATGAGTTAGTGCTTTTAGTTTGTTTTTAAGTTTATCACATACTGGGGGTTTTTGTTACAGCCACCCACCAATCTTTTCATACAGTTGAATCATTTAATTACAGGCTTTAAAGTGAGTCACAGGTTGCAAGGAAAGACCCAACAGTGGATGTACACTAGTCAATTGTGCAACCCATTCTCTTATACATTTACACACACAAATGCAAGCACTCACTTACTGGACCATTTTGGACCAAGTCTGCACATCTTCAAGATTTCAGAGGGAACTGTAGTACTCCCAAGAAAATCTACAAGGATACAGGATGGGTGTGCAAACTCCTCACAGGTCCTGAAACTGAAGAGCAGCAGCATTCTGAGCCCAGCACCATCATGCTGCTATCCTTTTTTATATTGTTAGAATTATTAGTACAGTTTACTGTGCTTTGTAACCTAATCATGGCACTTGATGTGAATAACTCTATTTACAATAAGGGTAATACATAAAATCAGAGGGAGACTTTTTATAGGTTCTTTGAACTTTAAATAAACCAGTTCAGAAAGCAAAAAGTATTTCAATAACAACAGCAATAATAATAATAACAATAATAATAATAATAATAACAATGAAAGGGTAGGATAAGGCAAACAGTGATATACTGTGCTTAAAGTCTGTTTCTCTTTATTATCTGTGTGATGTTTACATGTTCTCCCTCTGTGTGCTTTCCTTTGGGTTTTATGGGTTTTAAAGTTTTCCTTCCACATCCCAGACATGTTAATTGGTGACTCTAAATTAGCTCCAGTGTGGATGTACTGCATTTTGGGTGGGTTTACAGGAGTCAAAGCCTATCCTAGCTATATAAATTGCAAGTCACATGACAGCCGAAGACAGTACACCAGAAACCAACAGGACAACCATAATAATACCCAAATATCTAACCAAATAATGTATTTCATCTCAGTCCTTCACTGCAGAGTGTCCATTTGTTTTTTACTAGTGTTGTGCAGAGTTTTTTTTCTTGTCAGATATGATGTATAAACTTTAACTGAAGTATGTGTTTTTATTAAAAACTGAAGTCACTTACATGTTAGGATTATTAAATAATAATTTGCAGGGTCTGGTGGAGGTATAGGAAAGCTTGATTTGTATGACATCATGAATTTTTCATAACATACAATGAATTAATTTCATATAGCTGCTAATGCTTATTTTATATAAACATAAAGAAACCATACAGTAGTACATGAACAAATGGATAATTTTTACTTAAATTCCATAAGAAATTGACTACTACAAAGAGCTACACTTTACAGTAGAAGAGATGATGAAGCAAGAGAAAAATTAGTAAAAAGTGAAAGATGGAAAGCTAAGAAAGTGAAGAAAATGTGTTGCAACAAATCCAATGTCAAGCCCCTAAGAAAGTCCTAACACTAATATCATCTTAGAACCCAAACAGTACATCCTTAATGTTTTTTTAGATTTTTGTCTGTTTTTAGATGGAAAAGTTCCTATTAATGTTACACGTGGCACAAGATAAAATGCTTTGCAAAAGGGCCTGCAGATTTTTACCAAAAATGAGTGTTGTGTGCAATAATTATCCTTGCTCCTGTGATAAAATGTTACATTTTAAATTTAGCAAAGATGGCAATTGTATATGCAAATACATGTATTGAATGCACCCTGATATTTTATGGAGTTATTCGACTGTGCAGTAGAAGGAACTAATAGTTCTGCTTCAGAAGACTCTGCATCACTTAACAGCATTTGACAGTGAGTGAGATCAATGTGAGATGTGTTGCTCTTCTAGCGCTAATTGCAATTATATTCTATGCTATAGAAGAGTTGTCTCCCTCATGGCACCTCTAAGTATTATTACTTTTGTACAGTGCCTCTATGTGAGAATTAATTTTTGTAGCAGCAAAACGTATGAAATGAAGTCAAATAAATACAATGAATTAGAAAAGGTCAGTATGATATTACAGTGGTTTCTGCTGCAGCCTTGGTCCTTTCATGGACCTGGGTTGAGTTCCAAGGCCAGAGACTGACTATGTGGAGCTTGCCTGTTTTCCTTATGTTTGCGTGGGTATCCTAGTTTCCCTTACACAAAGATGTGCAAGGTAATTTATCTATAATCTAAACCAGCCCAGTGTGAGGTTTTGTCATTGCATGTGTGAATATGTCTTGCAATAAAATCCTCTCCAGGATGATTGTAGCTGTATTCCCCATATTCCAGAACAAAGTGTGGGCTCTTCAATGTCATAAAATATGGTAGGCTAAGAAAAAGAATGGATTGTTATAAAATGTAAGAGCATGTTTATGCCACCTTCCCTAATATTTGTATTGTTTTTTTTTTTTCACCCACAGCTTTAATATTTGTAGGCAGTGTGGTACAAATGGTGAATAAATTAAATTCTAACATAAAGTTTGTCAGTTTAGTGCTATTTAATCAGATTAACCTCAAGTTAGTCACTTTATTTGCCTGTGCTCCAATAAAAAAAAGAAAAAGAAAAGAAATCAATGCATAAACAAAATTGTACTTAGTGTTTGTACTTGTAAAACACCTCAGAATGGTGTTTACCATAGAAAGGCTAATATATAAAATAAACTGTTAATAAAAATAAAAAGAAGCAATTCATCATCACTTATTTTGGTGGACTGAGGGCAACCTCATTTTATTTTCTAGGTTTTGCCTTCTGGAAAGTCTATTTTGCTTCAGGTTTTAAGACTGTGGCTTAAGATTGTTTTAAAATGTGCTGTCCCTATGACCCACAATGTTGCATCACCCACCCACAGCTCCTCACCTTGCTTCAGTTTCTAATTTTTGTGCTTTTTTAGTGTGTGCTGCATTTTGCTCCTTGTTCCTTCCACAATCTAATGATAGACATTTGGGTTGACTGGTGATGGCCGAGTATATTTGAGTATACATGGTCGTGTCTGTTTGCTCAACAGTGACTAGTATCTCATTCCCAATTAGTTGCCTGATGGTGCTGGGATAGGTCCCAGCTCCCTCATGCATTGTACTGGACAACCTGGGATCAGAAATAAAAGGCTTTTTTTGCATTGGTTTAAGCAGATATATCTTCTGTTCTTATGCCTCATTGATTGATCCTTGTTAGAGAAACAGTTCAGCCTAATTAAGAATTAGCATTTTAGTTAAAGTATAAACTATGAATTTAAAGTATCTTCAACTGAAATATATGTCTTATTCACATTTATTTCTGAAACCACGTACAGTATATGACATGAGTAGCCTTTTACTGTTTTTGTAGTAATCACATCCTAGGTGATAAACCACAATTGTATAGATACTATGACAGATTAAATATATTTGAATACCTTGTATTTCTTAAAATATGTTAAAAGAGTTCCATTCTTTCTGTACTTTAAAAACATGAACATTTGAAATATAGAGTTGTTTTGTGCAGTTTAACACAGTAAAGTCTCCTCCTTAGCTGCAGCTATATATCTTTCTCTGCATGTCAGAAGACAACAGGGAGTGGGTGAAGGAAGCCTATGGACTACATAGCTAGTGGAGCACAAAACAAATTTGTTGAGCTAGACTTTGGCTCATTAAAAATCTAGTGGATGATAAACATGGCACATTAAGCCTAAACAGATTCAAAATGTATTCTGCTGACTTCGCTCTCCCCAATAGCCCTTGTTAATATTTATAAAAATCACCTTGTCAAAATAGTGGCATTTTTTGTTAAAATTATAAAATGGGAACTGTTCAAAGTTTAATTTGGAAAATTGCAGTTTTTTTTGTTTTTAGCTTTACTTACAACAATTCATTTTGTTAAGGTTTGCAGTAGTGAAAATATGTTTTAAAATAAAGTTAATATGATAAATACTGAAAAGGTGCATATGAAAAGAACTCTCTCTTCCAAAGAAATAATCAAAATGTAAACCGATATTAATAATGCAAGTAATGTAAGTTTGCAGGTTAAGATAGCAATAGTGGCACATAGTTACTAGGTTTGAATATTGACTTTGACCTATATAGATTGTGTATATTGTGAAAGCATTCTTATGGAGACTTTGTTTGTTAATATAATATTACAAACTCACACTAAAATGTTCATTAGCAATTCTAAATGAGTTAGTTTCACCAGCAATGTGCAAAATATGGAGGGTCTGAAACCAGCTCATTAACCCTTTATACCCACTAAAAGCCTGGAAATCTAAATTATAGGGATCCTTGAAAATGCATTTTCAAAACATGTTATAGTGTTATAAGTCACTCATTACCCAGTACTGGGTTTTGTGAAAGAGTATTGTAGCAGCCAGCTCACAGCTCTTTATAAGCACTGCTGGGTCATACACTTGAGTGGCAGCAGCCCATCCAGCAAAGAAAGGAAGTATATTCTTTTACAAGACTCAATATGAATCGGGGAAAATGGCAAAAACTGTTAGAAAAAAGGGAGAAATAAGTGTGCCATGTAGCCATTTGTGATTCCCTTGGTTTTAGTGATGCTGAATAGTATGGCAGTGGAAAGCAGAAAGTGACAGAGATTGCACACACAGCATCTAAGCATGTACTTCTTATAAAAACATAAGAGAAGACAGTTTCTGGTGGTGTTTGGCAGGTAACTCCATCCTTTATGGGACTGTCCATAACATACATGGAATATAACACAGGCAAGGAAAATACAGCAGATAATTAACAAAAGTAACATTAACATAAATAAATAGCCCAACAAGAATTTGAACCCCAGCCGAGAGAGGAACCCTGGCTGAAATATAACACAATTACTTCAGTTATTGTGATGCACAACTAACTGCTAGGCTTGAGAGGTGCAGCAGTCACTAATGAAGGGTAAAATCTTGTAAACCTTAAGCAAGAATCCAGTTGTTGAAGAATAAGGGCTGATTTATACTTCACGCTCAGAACGCGTACCCGCCCGCATCATGGCTGCCACGCATTCCCAGCGTTCATTTCACGCGTCTCTAAGCAGGTCCTCAGAAATTAACGCAACGCGTGCACGAGTTGCAGTACCAGCAAAACGTCGGGGGGCGCAGTGTGCTAAAAGTCGGAACTTGACGTCAGAGTCTCTGTTTAATATCTACATGTGACAGCAAGCGTCGCATATTCCCGATCGTAATGAAACAATACATTTTAAAAGTCTCACATACCATCTTTTGTGCCGTCTATTTTTTATTTTTTTACTTTACCTGCTGTCAGGTCCAAGAAGCTCGTAGCGGTTAAAAACTGGTATGATGTTTACGATGGTCTGCTTTAATAATAAAGTAAACTACGAGGTTAAAGTGGACATTTCGAGATTAAAGCCGAAATTTCCACTTTAATCACAAAATACACGTTTTCACCATGTCTTTTATTTTTTTCTCAGTGGCTCAAATATAGCGCTATACATTATGTTGCCGATGTGAAGTTGCAAAAAAAAAAAAAAATAGACGGCACAAAAGATGGTATGTGAGACTTTTAAAATGTATCATGTCATTACGATTGGGAATATGCAACGCTTGAATATAAAAGCACCACGAATGCATCTGTATGTCGGCATTTTGCTTCACCACATCGAAGCATTCATCCCGTAGGATCTGCATAGAGGCTTTCTGTCACATGTAGATAGTTCCCGAACGTAATGACACGATACATTTTAAAAGTCTCACATACCATCTTTTGTGTCGTCTTTTTTATTTTTTTATTTTTGCAACTTAACAACAGCAACATTATGTATAGCGTTATATTTGAGCCACTGAGAAAAAAATAAAGGACATTGTGAAAACGTGTATTTTGTGATTTCGGCTTTATTCTCGAAATGTCCACTTTAACCTCGTAGTTTACTTTATCATTAAAGCAGACCGTCGTAAATGTCATCCTAGTTTTTAATTGCTACGAGCTTCTTGGACCTGACAGCAGCAGAAAGCAGCAATAGATCGCCACACAGAACAAATTAAATGTATGATATTCCAACTCTCAGCACATTTAGAATCTTTAGATTTATACTTGATATCACTTTTATGATGAAATGCATTAAAGTGTGTAAGTTACATTTTACACATAATTTCATTTAAATAATGATTAATGTTAATTACACACATGGGGGAATAATTACACACATGGGAGTGTCACGGTGGAGGAGCAATAGCACTGCTGTTTTGCATCGAGTTATGTTGCTGATATTTCCTGCTTGTATTCCACACTATGCTCCGGTTTCCTTCCAAAGATATGCAGATTTGGGGATTTGGTGCCGCTAAAATGACGCTAGTGTATGTGTGTGCTTGTATTCACTTTTCGATGAGCTGAGGCCTCATCAAGGGACTGTTTCTCACTTGTGCCCAATGCTTGCTGGAATGGACACATCCCTGGATTGATGGATTTAATCAATACACATCCTTTTCAGAGATATTGCGGTAAGGTGTCATCAGAATTTAATGGGTGTTCTAGGCAATTCACAACACAGAGAAGCCAAACATGTTCTCACCGTGATAATATCTCGCACTGCCACCTGGTGGATTCCTCCAGATTTACGTAAAGTACGCGCGCAAGTATGAACACTACAACGCTTGCGTAGCAGGAGCGTCCGTTGCAGCATGCGTCGCGTCGCGTGAAGTATAACTCCGACCTTAGTGTGACTTTATTGTAATGCATCTATCTGACTTGATCAGTGATTGGTAAATTGTCCGATCACAAAAAAATATTTTTTTTCATTGTCTGCTTTTCTTTTTTCTCTCTAAGCTCTATGGTAATTTAGTTAGAGTGCTCCTTTACATGAGGTATTAGGATACTTGAGATTGTTCATTAAAAATGAACACAGCTTGTCTGTGTTTGGATAGTGAGCAAGCTTGTGTTTAGTACAACAGCTTACATTTTCAATTAAAAAAGTAAATATAAAGAAGAATTTGAAATTGCTGCTTAGTAAACAACAGAGAATTTCTCGGTTTTACTTGTAAACTTTTTAAATATGTTAGCCTTTTATCTTCTAGATAAACATGATAGATTTGCGGATTTTAAAATTTTTTTTTTACTGTGTTAATTATTTGTTTGTGTATTGCATACAGTATGTGTTTGGTAAGAAACAATACCACATAATTAGAATGATAATTCATATTTATAATTACATGTCATGAATTAGAATGTCTGGCTGGCACACTGGAAACAAAGAAAAAAAACCTGTATAAATATAGTAAATGTATATTTTCACAGCTAAAAGTTGTAGTGCAATTAATGACTAAAAAAATTTAAAACTAGTGTTTAATGTCAACATGTTGAATCACTGAGTGAAAATATATACATTTTTATTGTCAGACAAATGGTGAAAACTACTTTTTGAAGCTAAGCTTTGTTTTAGATTGGTACAGTACAGCGAAAATTAAACAATATGACAGCTTGTAACTATGAGGATTTTATTTTCTTATATGTATTCCATATGTATTATACAGTAGATACATATTTTCTGTACATAATTTATAATTAAAAAAGTATTTTCAAGTAATTGTATTTATTTTAGTATTTTATGATCACCAAACAATAAACCTGCATAATTTAATTTTGTCAATAGGTAACAGGTAACACTGTGCTTTATAGTTTAATTATTAAAATACCAAAGTTAATACTTTGATATAGAACATAAGGTTTATATGTGCATGGTTATGTAGGAGCTTACTGTAAAATGTTTATAAAGGGATGAAAAGAATTAGTATTGAAATTGGTTGATTCAGTAACTTGAATTCGGTGATCAGTTTCGGTCCTTAAAAACCTGATTAGAGCATCCCTCGGCATTACTTGTACATTTTCTACATCAAACACAAGCAATGGTTATTTGCTCCTAAAATCGAAGATAGTGAGGAAACTACCACCTTTCTGAGAATTAATTTAGCTGTTATTTTATAATTGTTAGTTTAATTCTTTTTTTTTTCCTTGCAACTGTCTTGTACCACTCAAAGTGGTGGCTCTGAGGCTAAGGATCTGCAGAAGTATCCAGAAGGCTGTCGGATTGAATCCCCATTACTGCCAAAGGAGATCCTACTCTGCTATGCCCTTGAGCAAGGCGCTTAACCTGCGATTGCTCCAGGAGTGCTGTACAATTGCTGACCGTGCCCTCTGACCTCAAATTCCTAATACAAGAAATTGTACTGTATAAGGCGAAATAATGAACAAAAAAAAAGTGCCTGCCTCTTCCCACATCTGAATGTTTACTATGCCATTTAATGATAGACTGATGTTTCCTAAATACTCCTGCACTACGTCTGTAGTGTGTTGTGATTCCATTTTTTACACAAAATAAAAATTAACTGAGTAATTACGGTGAGTGTTTCCAACAGTATTTTGTCTACATTATCTACATTAGTTTAATAAATGGAGCAGAACCCCAATGGAATGTAAATGACAGGTGGGTCTTAAATGTTTAAAAGGTAATCAAAAACAAAGCTGACTTCAACTGGATTGTGTAGTTGTCTGATGCTAACGAAAATGCAGTAGGGGAGCTTATAGAAGGTTTAGGTTGGTGGTTGTGCTTTTTAGTAGTACTTAACATCAGTTGTGACAGTCTGATGTTTAGAAGTGCTTTAGTGTTGTATTTTAATGTAGCTTTTTTGCTCTCCTTCATGTAGACTGATATTTGTTTAATTAGAGAAACAATGGCTGCCAAAGTACTTCCTGTATAAATTAACAAGGCAGATTAAAATGTGTTTGTGCTAATAAATAATAAAAATAGATTGATGTGCCAGAAGGGATTCAGATTTTGCACTTTCCAAAGTTATTACAATAAAGAAATTAAATAGGTAATATAGTTATCCATATGTAACAAAATTAAACATTTGGTATCTGTACATAAGGTTGCTTGGGATGTAGAGTGAATTCAGAGAGAACAAATAATAGCATTTGAGATGTACTGTAGGCGAAAAAAGCTTTATATAGGGGCAGCTGAAGTTTTTCCCATTGTTGTGTTTTTTATAACATAATCACTGTTAATTTGTTGTTACTAATCTACTTTTTGAACCTCACTAAAACTACATAACAACATGATGTTTACTGTATTCTACCCTACTTATGTCTTTTTTATGCTGAGCATTCCATTAACTTCTTAAAATGGACCTTGCTGATGAGATTACTTGTTCCTATAGATGAAGCTAATGGTTCATGTCTTCTAAGATCTGAACTTCTAGTTTATTTGGAAGGTTAGTTTATGAAAATAGAATGATTATGGTAATAATGTTTGTGTTATGTTAAAATCACATAGACAGAGATGCTTGTTTGGTTTAGTTACCTTACAGTCTATAAGCTTCTGTTCAAATGTGCACTGAAATTTAATGTTAAGTTTGAATATTCTCCCTGTGTTTAAGTTTATCCTCTTTTGCTCAGAATTTCAATAATTTGGTTTCCCCATATACAGTAGGTACTGTTTCCACTGGTGACTTTCAGTAAACTGGCACCATGTTTTATTTTTTTTTTCCAGTGGCACAGACTAGATGCTGCATGTATTTAAAATGTGTAAATAAGCTATCGTAGAATCATTGTTCCCTAGTGATGGCAGCATGGTACCTCAGTGGTTAGCTCTGCTGATTCACTGGTCCAAAGATGCTGGTTCAATTCCAACCCAAGTAATGTCTCCATGGAGTTTTAACATTCTCTTTATATCCATTTGATTATTTTTGGTGCATGAAAACTAACTATACAAAACACTGGCTTCCCAAAAACCGTGTGTCTAATGTTGCTAAGGTAGGCTTGGTCCCAAATATACAGTAGATGAATAAATACTTCCTACTAAGAGAAAAATGCAGAAATTGTCTATATTTCAGTGAGCTGCAGCTAAATGAGACTGGAATTTGAGGAGTGATTAATTAACATTTTAGACCATCTTCCTCATTTTACAACAGTTTGATCATGTGTTAAAAAGGCACACTACACACTTGAACATATTTTAATTTATGCATTTATTATTGAATTAAATTTTTCCACAAGCATCTTTTTCAACAAGTCTCTTAACAGAATCTATCTGGAAGTGTGTGCCTAAAAGATATTGCATTATTTTTAACAATATACCAAATCTTAAAAAAAAATCCCATTTCTCATTTCTTTCTTTTTTATGTGGTTTTCCTCATCTTTCTAAATTGAGGTCTTGTATTTTCACTAGGTCATAAATGATCTGTCTCATCCATCTACCTTCTTTCTCACCTCCTCCTCCTCCTTCACTATTACCTCATTCTCAGCTCCTTTTTGCTTTCAGGGTCAATTGTTCACATCCTCCACCCTTGCATGTTTTCTCATAGTTGGAAGTTTCATATTTGTTAGGGAGCTTGTTCCATGCTAAAAGCTAAAATGAGAATTGCTTTGTGAGGGTGTTTTATTGGAGAGGGCTCAGTTTGTGTTCCTTAGACCTGACATTACAATATTTCTTTTAACCAAATGTTTAGCATTTATTGATATACAGTACTGCGGTGGGTTGGCACCCTGCCTGGGATTGGTTCCTGCCTTGTGCCCTGTGTTGGCTGGGATTGGCTCCAGCAGACCCCGTGACCCTGTGTTCGGATTCAGCGGGTTGGAAAATAGATGGATGGATGGATATACAGTATGGTTTACCAGATTTGAGTTTTCAACATTTGAAACAGCAAATAGTTGAATATGATATCAACATTATAATTACCTAATATTTTAAGTCAAACTTGTGCAGCATGCTCTTTCACTTATTGGCGTCATA
This sequence comes from Polypterus senegalus, assembly GCF_016835505.1. Classification (NCBI taxonomy): domain Eukaryota; kingdom Metazoa; phylum Chordata; class Cladistia; order Polypteriformes; family Polypteridae; genus Polypterus; species Polypterus senegalus. The sequence goes on along the minus strand of NC_053169.1, from coordinate 45,917,454 downwards.
AATCTGTTCTAAAGTGATTTAATGAGGAATACTATACTGTAAACACTGCATCTCCTTTGAGTTTAATCAGAAGTCTGGAAGTCAACAGTTCACCTCATTACTCTCCTCTTGTTTAATATTCGTGCAGTTGTGGCTTGTGGTTGATTGATATACAAAGAACAAGGACATGGTTGTTGATTTCCCATTTTTTATAAAGTAAAAAGGTAGGAAAGAATTGATACTCATTGAATTTCCGAAGCTTATTATTACTTTAGAGAGATATGAGGGTTGAAGGGCTATTTTAACAGCATCTAGCACCAACCAGAAAAATCTCTGAAGTGAGTTCCAGTGTTTCATGGAGCATATTCACACTCCATCATACAAAGCCAAATTAGAGTATCCATCCATCCATGGCTCCATATCTTTGGGTTATTAGTGGAAGCTGGAATATACAGAGAATACCCATAGGAACCCAGGCAGTGACCTTGCTGGATTGAACCTAGGACACTGCGTCTGCTGGGTAGCAACATTAAACTGTGTGTGTAATCAAAGAGAAAAATACTGTGTAAAGGATTGCTGGATGTCATGCCATGTTATAAAGAAATCCATATCCTGCCTGGGGACTTTGGAACATTTCCTGGTTGGCATTACAGTCTTCCTTCTGGGAGGTTGCTTGAAACATACCTTGTTTGGGACTACAAGGTGTTCTACAGGATAGGAGTTAAATTTCAGAACCATGGGGAAACAGAGGGTGGCAACAGGGACATCAGTAGTGCTTGGATCCATCAGGGAGAGCTCCTTGTGTGGAGCCATGCTTTCCTAAAGAGGGTGTGGACGAACAGGAAGTTCTTCTCAGGAGACTGGGTCAGCCACCAAAAATACTTCCAGCTTGTAAGCAGGTGCACTTGTAGTCAGAAGTGGAATAGAAGCAGGAGCTTGTTTGACAGAATGGTGGTGTGGTGGCTTTGAGGCTAGCGATCTGCACCGGCAATCGGAAGGTTGCTGTTTTGAATCCCGTAAATGCCAATAGGGACTCTGCTCTGTTGGGCCCTTGAGCAAGGCTCTTAACCTGCAATTGCTGAGTGCTTTGAGTAGTGAGAAAAGCGCTATATAAAGGCAAAGAATTGACAATGCCAGTATAGTAGGTATAAGGAGGATAGTAGACAGTTGAAGAGATGGGGTGTTTGACAGGTCCTTGAGTTGCAGTGTTTCTTGTCATTCTGTTGTGTTTACTTCAGTGCCCACGTAACTTTTAGAGAATATGTTTCTCTTATATATATAAAAAAAGCCCATTGCTATTGGATTTTTTGACATTGACTGTTCTTCTGGGCTGGATTTTGCTGAAGATGACCCCCTTCAAAATTTTACTACAATAACTTACCAATGTAAAGAACCACACCCAAAACATGTTTACCGTGCATCCTTTTCAGTACTTTCACTACACTACAGATATCCAGTTAATTGTCCATTGGTACTATACTGTATATATGCATTTAGGAACTTCCACAAAATAATGAATACTGACCAGTGAATGTTGCTGAAATGCCTATAACCAGCACTCACAACAAGACATAGTAGGCACATCACACTATTTGCCCTTTTTATTGCAAATCTCATAGGGAATTTTAGCTGGAGCCTTTACTTGGAGGCAAATTCATGTTCTCTCAGTATCTATGTGGATTTCCTCCAGGGCTCAAGTTTCTTCTCACCGTCCAAAACATAGACTTAATTGTAAACTAGCCCAAAAATATAGGAGTCTGCATTATGGTGATCTTCAAGATACTGTATAAGACAGCATTTATGCAGATATTTTAAATTTAAATTTATGAAAGCTGACAGGAAAGTAGGGCATAATTTAGATCCTGACTTCAAAAGCTTTAGACAGAATAAGCACAAGGCTGCTGTCTTTCTCTGCTTCTATTTATGCAGTATACAAATGATTGCCAGAGTTCAAATAAGGACAGGCATACCTTAAAATCTAATGTCGTTTTTAGTCATTAACATGGTAAGGATGATAGCCAAGGACCTATTCATGATGGCTGAGTTAGTTGGTTTAGTCATTCCTTTTTATAAATACATATCTTAAAATCAAAGAATGTGGATGTACATGGCTCATGTTCCCTTCCTATACATTTCTCAGAAACAATGAAAAAGCAGACAGTAGAGATGGAGGAGTACTTTAGATATTTAGGACCATCATTGGTAATAGCCTGACTATAATCTGAATATGGAACAAAGCATAGAGAATGGGCAAATCCAGCTAATCATAATAAACTGAATCGTTTTCGATTAGACAAGTATTAACAAAAAAATGTCTCAACAACATGAAAAAAATTTGTAGTAAAAGTATAGACAAATAACAGTCCTCTCTGTCTCTCAGTCTGTATCACAGGCTGGTTTGAAAGAAGGCAAACTCTATTATGTCAGATCACACCCATCTTCTATTTCCCAAATTTCAGTTGTTGCCATTAGGTTTCCAATTTTGATTTCCACGAAAGCAATAGTAGTAGGTAACTTTTTTATTCCAAGTGCTTTATGTATTTTGAATTCTAATGGTTGCAGAGGCACAGGGGTGCTAAGTTTTTATGCTACAGTTTTAGAAAGAAATTTTAAATATGAAATAATCCTAGGTTCGTTGTAAAATGATAGACATTTCACATGTTATAGCTTTTTTCTTATATGTAGTGGAGCAATGTTCTATATGTGCATATTTCAGCTGCAAAGAAATTTCCCTCTGAGGTAATAAAGTCTACCTAACCTAACCAAGCCTAACCTAATTGTTGTTGATACAGCACACATTAATTGAGACCTTGCTTACTTCCCAACCCTTGCCAACCTCTTACAAACTTCTCTTAGTCTGTTTTTTGTCCTTTGCGTATTTTTTTTTCTATTTTCTTTCACATGGGTGCCAGCAAACATTCATAGAAAAAAAAAAAATCTCAGTGATTTACACTAGCATTATTATCAATTGTGTGAATTATAAATACTGGACAAAAAATACTATGAGAATATGGTAGATATTATGCCATTTGCTGATACCTTTTAAGTCTGAATAATAATTAATTAATCTGTGTACATACATGAAACATACATATATAATGTGAGTGTGGATATAGGTCAAATTTTGATTTTGGGTTTTTAGAAGATTTAACAATTTTGGCATCCATCAACATTATTAGATACCTTTGGACTGATTCCTATTTTTGTGTCATAATATGGGACTATGAACATGATAACTCAGCAATTGCTCACACATCCAAAGTAGTATTGCTAAGTGCTAGTAGATTTTACTTTCTACACACACACACACACATATATATATATATATATATATATATATATATATATATATATATATATATATATATATATACTGCTGAAAAGAATTAAAGGAACACTTTTTAATCAGAGTATAGCATAAAGTCAATGAAACTTATGGGATATTAATCTGGTCAGTTAAGTAGCAGAGGGGTTGTTAATCAGTTTCAGCTGCTGTGGTGTTAATGAAATTAACAACAGATGCACTAGAGGGGCAACAATGAGATGACCCCCAAAACAGGAATGGTTTAACAGGTGGAGGCCACTGACATTTTTCCCTCCTCATCTTTTCTGACTGTTTCTTCACTAGTTTTGCATTTGGCTACAGTCAGTGTCACTACTGGTAGCATGAGGCGATACCTGGACCCTACAGAGGTTGCACAGGTAGTCCAACTTCTCCAGGATGGCACATCAATACGTGTCATTGCCAGAAGGTTTGCTGTGGCTCCCTGCACAGTCTCAAGGGCATGGAGGAGATTCTAGGAGACAAGCAGTTACTCTAGGAGAGCTGGAGAGGGCCATAGAAGGTCCATAACCCATCAGCAGGACCAGTATCTGCTCCTTTGGGCAAGGAGGAACAGGATGAGCACTTCCAGAGCCCTACAAAATGACCTCCAGCAGGCCACTTGTGTGAATGTCTCTGACCAAACAACCAGAAAGACTTCATGAGGGTAACCCAAGGGCCCCATGTCCTCTAATGGGCCCTGAGCTCACTGCCCAGCAGCATGCAGCTCGATTGGCATTCGCCATAGAATACCAGAATTGGCAGATGCACCACTGGTGCCCTGTGCTTTTTACAGATGAGAGCAGATTCACCCTGAGCACATGACAGAAGTGAAAGGGTCTGGAGAAGCCATGGAGAACATTATGCTGCCTGTAACATCATTCAGCATGAGCAGTTTGGTGGTGGGTTAATGATTGTCTGGGGAGGCATATCCATGGAGGGTCACACAGACCGCTACAGGCTTGACAAAGGCACCTTGGCTGCCATTAGGTATCAGGATGAAATCCTTGGACCCATTGTCAGACCCTATGCTGGTACAGTGGCTCCTGGTGCACGACAATTCCTGGCCTCATGTGGTGAGAGTATACAGGCAGTTCCTGGAGGATGAAGGAATTGATACCATTGACTGTCCACCACACTTTGCTGACCTAAATCCAATAGAATACCTCTGGGACATTATGTTTTGGTCCATCCAATGCCACCAGGTTGCACCTCAGACTGTCCAGGAGCTCAGTGATGCCCTGGTCCAGATCTGGGAGGAGATCCCCACAACACCATCTGTCATCTCATTAGAAGCATGCACCGATGTTGTCAGGCATGTATACAAGAACACAGGGGCCATACAAAGTGCTGCGTACAATTTTGAGTTGCTACAATTAAATTTTGGCAAAATGGACTAGCCTGCCACATAATTTTTCACTCTGATTTTTGGGGCGCCTTTTGAATTCAGGGCTCTGTATGTTGATCATTTTCATTTCCATCAAACGATGTGGCATCCTTTCGTTCCTAACACATTACCCAGTCTATATCAGTATAGATATCCAGGAGGATTTCTTTTTCCCATTGAGATCTGATGTGTTTTCAAAGTGTTCCTTTAATTTTTTTGAGCAGTTTATATATACTGTATATATATATATACTCTATATATATAAAATCCTAAGCCTAAAAGTGCCAAGATTTTCTGCAACAATTTTATGTCACTTTTTTGTCACGGTTTAAATTGGCTTATTTTAAAACCTACATATACTGTATATGTATGGTATTATTCCTTTCAGAATTTATCAAACTTTGTGATGTTGTTAGATTTTCAGATTCTTATTCCATTTTTAAATTATAAACTACAAAATATCAAGAACTCATGTCCCACGAGATGAGACTTTATGCCACAAGATTTAACCATGCCCGGGGCCGGAATATAAAAGACAAAGAGTAGGACAGCTGCTGTACAGGCTTTTAAATGTTCGAAGTGCCGCGCAAGATGCAGATCATGCGGCAGCAGCTGATCGAACAAAGAGGAGGTGAAAAAAACTTTTTTTGTTTCCCATTGTATCACCATTTAAGAGGGGGCTTCGGAGGAGCGTCCGTGTCTCCTTGGGGTGCATTCAGCCCCCCTCTTCACAACGCGAGCAGCAGAGATGCGAAGTGGCTTGCACGTAGTGCAGGCTGGGGGGGTTAGCGAGTGAAGCGAGCAGGGGTCGAAATCTCAAGTATATGTGTGTGTGTGTGTGTGCATAAATATAGGGAACTGTTATGATAAGATCATAATTTGGACTTCATGTTTAAATAGTTTGACAAAATTGAGGCATCTCTGAACCCAACTTGACCAGAGTTATGTGTCAGAATGTAAGTCTGATAACACAAAATGAAACTTAAGCAGTTATTATCATTCTATTCAGTTTCTGTAAAATAACTGCACTAGGAATAGAGTTCCACTGTTCTACACATTTCTGCCTCTTCTCCAGCAAAATAAGGGAAGAAACATGTTTTTTTATAAAAAGATATGATTTTTAATTGTTATTCCATGTAATAAAATATTGTTCTACAATATTTATGTTGGTAAGTCATGTGTTGGACACATCATTATGAATGCATAATTAATAGAGGATAGTGCTAAAATAATACATCATTTTTATCGTAGTGATTTTTCTTATCTACTTTCTATATATTGTATGAAAAATTGAAAATGATGTGCACATCTGAGAAGAATAAATCCATATTTAGGTGTTGCATTACACAAATAGTATGCTTTTTTGTACGTAAATAATTTCATGTGAACAGAGTGAGGTTAAATTTACAGAGCGGAAGACAAAATGAAGTGAAAAGATATTGCTTTTGCAAAAGTGAATCTCGAGTAGAACATTTGGCTCATTGTGTGAGAAAGCAGCCTGAAATGTTAGGCAACAACTGAAGCAGAACTAAACAGAGGTTGTCTAACTCATTTCATCAGAGGAAAAAAGTGACATTCTCGAGAGGTTAAGCTTTTAACTGCTATGTCGGCTCGTCCCCAATGCTTTATTCCAAGATATATATCAGTGACCTTACAGTCAAAAAGCCATTACTGCCCCAGAAAGCAGACTGTTGGTGAAAATAGGGACTTTATTTACTATATAACTGCTTTGGACTTCTATTAAAATTAATTGCAACTATATGTGCTGTGAGAAATGCAAATGTGATGCTTTTGCATCTTCAAGTAAAGTGAACGTGAACAACTTTATTACTCATTATTGGTGGGACATGTTATGGAGTGCAATTTCTGTAATGGAGATAAAATGGGTCGTTCAGTCTTCTGCACAGTTTGATGCCACTGGATGAGGCTTTTTTTAAATCAACTTACAGTTGTACAGCTAATAAGATAGCATCTGCATCATCTAATAGCATTTAAGTAAAATATTTAAAAAATATTTAAAAATATTTAAAATTATTTTAGCGTGATGAAATATTGTACAGTATATACATTTTTGGTTCATTTTTATTTGCAGTAGTAGTTTACTTCACATGTAACTGCAGGACATGCTTACTTGTATAAGACATGGCTGCACAAGCAATTCAACATTAATATAAAATAAAATTTCTTTTAATCAACAGCTTAATACTTAATACTTTGTTAATCATTTTTTGTTTCCCTCCATCCATTATCAAACCCACTTAGTTCAGTTCAGGGTCATGGGAAATGTAGATTGTAGACTGGAACTAATAAAATTAGAAAGTGACAAATAGGAAAGTGACAAATTAAGTAATTTTCAAATGAAAATCACTGTGTTCCCAACATCCTTCTTCAGTGCAATGAGTTTTCACTTTGCTTTAGTAAACACTAGGCATTGCAATACTTTATAGGCCTTGTATGTAAAGGAATGCTCAATGTGCAGGTGACACTGCTTGTTAAATCTGACTGCTCTCTTTACATAAACATCCATTAAAGAGGCATACTGTTTATATATTTATGGATTCAATTTGAATTACATAAAATGTACACCAACTTTTAATCCAGAGAATAAAAATGGAGCAATAGTAAATTGCAGTTGAATATCCATTATTGACAGTTGTGGAGTTATCATCTTGTATTTGCCTCCTTATAGCCATGCTAGTCACTAGGTGTTATTCTTGGATTCTGTTGAGTCATCTTTCATACAAGACCACGCATATATCAGTTTTCAAACCCACTCAATCCAATTTGTGGAGCTGCAGGATTTGAACATGCAGACATTACACAGAGGGGTACAAAAACCATGGAGCTATGAAGCAGCAGCACAAACCACCTTGTCACTGTGCTGCCCTTAGAACTCAAATTATACCTCTTATGTCTGATATTTAAGTCTTGGTTTCAATATTGTTAGTCAGAGTTCTTGATTTTTTTCAGCAAATTTAAAGTATGGCCTTTCTTCCTTTAAAATGGATCTCTGTTTAATCTAGGACAGAGTGTTTTTTTATTTGTTGTAAACAGGTGTTCAAATAAAATGAGAATTATGGGAAATTAAGGTCTTTAAAATTTTTTTTTTACTTTATTAAGAGAACAAATACAAACATCAGAAGATATTTCAGTCAAAAATATATTAGCACAGTAGTACAGACATTGTGTTAAAATGTATTAAGTTGAAGTCGACTATACAGACATTGTTTTAAAATGTATTAAGTTGAAGTCGACTATCTTCCTTGAAACCGTTTTAATTTTAATGCATTTAGTTACCTAATAATAAACATCCTGTCTCTTCATTTTCTGGAAGTTGGGGATGAAAGAGTTGAACACCATTTGGCTCTGTCTTTTGATTTCATTTCCTACTGTCCACATGGTATTTGAGGGTCAGCAAGAGAACAATATTATTTCAGACATTCAGAGGCTTTCCTGGTCTATATATTCCATCAACAACCTTACCAAACAAAATCTTCTTTGGTAGCCTATAATCATCCATTCGTCTGACATGTCCTGTCCACCTCTGATGGTAGTTCCTAATGGTGGCATGCCAGTAGTCTTGTACAGCTCATTATTGTGGATATCTGTATGCTTTCACCCAACCAGACTTCTTAGTCATTTTGTGTTGAAAGCATTAAGCTTTGAATACTCATTAATTGCATGTTGATGTTTCAGCTCCATACAACAATGTTACAGGCACTGTTGAGTTATATATGCTTAGTTTGGTTTTTAAGCTTATGTTTGGTTGATCCCAGACAGATTTCTGTAGAGGTTGGAACCTAACAGCACCTAATCCAGTCTGACAATTGATTTGTTTTATGCAGTTTCCATCTTCTGTACATAGACTTCCCAAATACACAAACTCTTATTGCTAGTTCTTCACCATTTGTTGAAATCATACTTACACTTATCTACCTACCAGCTTCTAATGCACAAGTATCTAACACACTGCATACATATTAATTATGTAGCTAATTATTGAAGAACTCATTAATGACTTGGAATTCATTATCAAGAATTTCCCCTCCAGTAGCACTTTTTTTTTTTCTTTTATATGAATTTATAGCATCCTCCAGAATTCTGCTGTTGTGATATCACTTTAATTAGTAATTTGTTTAAAATGTGCATACTGTATCTGTTAATTCATTATAGTCTGCCCCTTTTAACTCAAACCTGAATCCCCCAATCATCCATAGGATTTACAAGCCATTTGGATGAGACTAGTTTCATTTTTTTTAAGTTAGGTTCCATTAAGATTAATTCATGTTGACCTGTCTTTGGAAAATTAATTTGTGTAAATAGTGTGTTTACAATGTAAACAAAATACAATCTTTTGATCTTAAGGGCATAAATCCATTGCAGTTAGTGGAATACATTTAACCATCTCATTATCATATTACCATCATAGATTATGTGAGTAGCAGGGACATAGTAATGCAAATGAATTATGAACATTCTATTAACTAGTACACTTTTTTAATTTCCATAGATGGCATTGTGATTTAAATTGGCATTCTGCCATATGATCTCATTTCCCCAGTGACCCTTAATCACCCAAGACATTAATGGCTACAGGAGTGTCTGGGGACTGATTGAGTCTCACAGGTTATGACTGTTCTATTATTTTAGACTGCCAGATATGATTTATTCTTTCTTTCTTTTTTATTTTTATACTCGTCATTTGCCTTGATGTAGCCATTTGTTTCTTTAAATGGCAGAATTGTTTCCTTTTTAAATTGAATACTTTGTATTTTTATTTATTTTGGCAGCATCCAAGAATATTCTGAAAATGGAAAGATAAATATATAATCACTTCTTTTATATTATGCATTGATACATTTTTGTGTCTCAGATCAGTTTGCATTTTAAGATTGGCTTTGTTGGATAATGTACAGGTTTATCCATTTTAGTTTTTCATCTTTAATGGTAGTTTGTAATTTTGGTTTTCTTGATGTGCCATTTTACTGGGTGGCTGCAATCAGTTTTTAGGCATGAAGGATTAGAACGTTAGAGTCTAAAGTCCTTAATATGTTATTACCTTGGCTTTACATAAAACATACTTCATAAAGTGCCATTCTATATTAAACAGTACAGAATAAGTACAGAAATGTTTACACACACCTTATTAGAACATTAGAACAATCTAGACGAGAACAGGCCATTCAGCCCAACAAAGCTTGCCAGTCCTATAAATTTAATTCTTCTAGAAAAAACTTCAAGTCTAGTTTTGAAAGTCCCTAATGTCTTACTGTCTACTACACTACTTGGTGGCTTGGTAGTTGATTCTTCACTGTTTAAATAAAAATGTTTGTGCAAAATTTACCCTTAACAAGTCACCAACTGTGTCCCTTTGTTTCAGTCCACTGACTATATACTGTATATATATGTGTGTGTGTGTGTGTGTGTGTGTGTGTGTGTGTACAGATACTGTATATAGATAGATAGAACATGCATATTTTATATATACAGTATCTATATCTATCACCCAGCTGTTCTTTATGCCTAGTGATTGCTGGGATAGCCTAAAGCTGCCTTATGACCCTGCCCTGGACACATGGGCAGATCGATGTATATAAACACAATGCTACCAGCAAAAAAAATTTAGAACGCCTCCATTTTTCTAGTTTTTATTGAAATGTAATTGTTTCAAGTACAGTGAACAACCTGGAATGATACAAAGATAGGCGGTATAATGTTAGAAGTTAAGGAAAAAAATTTAAATTTTAGAGCTATACAAAAAAACACACAAGTCCTACATGTGTCCCAACTTTTGTTGATTACTTACAAACCCTCCGTCTGTATAACAGCAGTGTTAAAACAAACTGTGCTGCTGCACCCTCTGAGGCATTATTTGTACAATATTGCAATGTACATTGCTTTCATAATGGCGAGAAAAAGTCAATCAGGAAACGAAGACAGACAGAACCTTAAAACTAAAGATTTCTCCTTTAGAGAAACTGCAAAGAAAGTCATGGTGTTAGTGAGTAAAGTTTCCTACACCATCAAAAGGAACTTGGAAACTAGAGAAAACTTTGACAGAAACACGTCTGGCAGACCCAAAGGCACAACAGACACAGAAGACAAGTTTGTGAGATTCAACCGCTAGCATGATAGTCATGTCACAGGACAGCAGCTTCAAGCTGTGCAGTATCCATATCTCCTATCATTTATTTGTTCTGTGCTTTAAAATTCAGAGTATATTGAAACTGACAGTGGTTTCTTGTCCAGGAAGACTCAATTTCTTATTTTCCACTTTTAGCTATGGCTTTCTTACTACCACTTGACTTGTCAAACCTGCAGCTCAAAGTCTTCTCTCTTTATAGTTGAAAGCAACTCTTGTTTATTTTGACCACTGTTAAGTTGTGCTTGAAGCTGTTATCTCATACAAATATATAAGCAAGCTTTTTTCCTTCTTTAATCATCTTTATTAACTGCTCTAATGTTGCTCAGCTGCATTTATTCTTATTTATTCTTTATATAATTTGGGACAATCGAATTATTTTAACTTTTTTCTGTATTCTGCAATAAAACTGAAGCAGAATTATCTTACAAAAAGAGATCAATAAGAAATTCAGATACTAAACAGCATATGTGCAACAGAGACAAAACCAAACAAGACAGGGAAAAGAGCCAGCTGCTGACACTTCTGTAGTTTACTATATAAATGTTTCTACCAGCACTTTTAAGAGTTGTTGCATTGTCTTTCTTAGTCACACACCGTAGGCCTATTTTATGATACCATATATATAGTACAGTAATACTTAGTATAAATTTATGTTATTAAGCACTTTTAAAATTCCAAAAAGTCTGAATTAGCGTAAGCCACCCTAGTTAGGGGTGTTCACAAGCAATGTTAGAAGTACATAATAAATATTTTTGATTGTAATTGAAATTTGTTATTTTTCCCCCTCTGACAGAGGTCCATAATAGAGTAGATCCCTAGTAAAAGATCAAAAAATCAAAGATAATGTCATATTTGTAATCACTGACCTTTAAATAGTAGAAACGATATCACAAATGCACATGTTTGAAATTTGATATTTTTAACCTTTTGGGAGTGTCTCTTAGAGCGCTAGAAGCAATGATAAAGAATCAAATAGCAAAAATATTATATTCATGATCAAGCAACATTGAAATGGCATAAAATGACTCTCCACTTGCTTATATTACTGGTCCCCATTTTATTCTGTGTAAGGGAGTAACTTTGACCCCTTGTATACCATTAGTGGGTTAGCCACAAGGGTTGATTGATGTGGCATGGACAACTTCACGTCCCTGTGATCGTGTTTGCTGAAGACACCCATTAGTTTAGTCTTTATCATAATGGTGTAATTTTTTGCATAAAATATTTTCCAAACAAGGCATATAAATGAGGGTTTCCAGGTAAAGAGGGCCAAGGATAGGGGGAACCATAAAAAAACTTAATGCCTTGCATAACTAGACATAAATATGTCATTATGGTGAGTCAGGAGACCCCAGATAAAAAAAACTGAATTTGAAAGTATTCATAAGTAATTCTTATGACCACAAAAAAGAAATTTTTTTTTATTTACGTATATTAAAGCCTGTTTCTCAAACCTTTATTTTAATTTGCATAAAACATTGAAGCTTCTTGTTGATACAAACAAATTCCTGAACTGTTGATTACATTTGGTGACTTACAAATTGCTTTGTGCTTTATTTGAACAGCAAGTTTTCGCTGGTTAAACAAAAAGTATGATGTTCCTAACAGTTTCATTCTTTACGACATTATATTTCCATACTGATACCCAGTTTCAGCTCACCACTTTTTTTCCTGGTGCATTTTATTAATTAGACTCTAGAGCAGGGATCTCAAACTCACGTCCAGGTTTTCAGTCTAACCGTTTTCTTAATTAGTGACCTGTTTTTGCTGCTAATTAACTTCTTTTGAATTAATTTTACGTAGTTGACTTGTTTTTTTAAGATTTGTTCCTCTGCACTGCTTCATTTCTTACCTTAAACAGAAATGAAATGTGAAATGAGTGAGCCAACACAAGACCAACTATGTCAGGTCCTCAAACTCCAACCAATTTCACTCCACCCAGTTGCTTAATTAGGCATCGAGTTGTGTTAACTAAACCCATTCTTTAATTCCATGGTTTATTGCTGCTCTCATTGTGCAATAGCAGACATTTTCAAAATTGTTGATTTTTTCTTTCCTTTTCTAAGAGCAGTACTGTTAAAATCTTTTGGGGACCTGAGCAAATCAACATTCCTGAGACCTCCACCCTTTTTATTTTCAGATATTGTATGATGGCCACAGTTTGCTGGTCCTGTTTTGGTTAATTTTGTATCTCATTATTGTTTGGCTGATAATTGACGGAAAAGAAACACTTATTGGGTCTCAGTCTTCAAGAACAAGTCAATTAAAATTAATTCAAAAGTTAATTAGCTGCAAAAACAGGACACTAATTAAGATAAGGATTAGAATGAAAACCTACAGCCACTGCGGCCCTCCAGGACTGGAGTTTGAGATCCCTGCTCTAGAGCAATGAATGTGATAAAGGTTGTTTAATGCTGGGAAACTTTTTTCTTTGTTTTATCATCATGTTGGAATCAGTCAGATGGGTTTGCCAGTCTGGGATTTATTTATGTAAATTACAGTATATGATACTTGAAAAGTCCCAAATCCCATATACAGTTGCCTCAACCTAAGTGAAGACATCTAAAATGACAATTAAAAGTGACATCTGCATTGTGACATTGTTGTGTCCCGGGTCAGTTTTACTTGTAGACTAAACAGACTGTAGAGCTAAACTCAATCCATTTTTCAGTCATGAGATTTGTTTTTAAAGCTGTAAACAAGAGTGAAGCAGGTTTGTGCTTCATTTGTTTGCACATTTTTCACATTTCACTGTATACCTATTTTAATGAGAATTTAAATATTACATTTAGGTAATCCATGGTGTATTTCATCCTGTTTATTTGTCTTCAAATAATCTCATTTTATTTCCTACCTTAATTAGTATATCAAGAATAAATTAATATTTCACAGTTTTGTGATTTTATTTTTCTTCATTTGATCATCCTAGCAGCAAGGCTTTTAGCATATGTATGAGAGACATGATGCCACAGCTCATACCTTCTGCGTCCTGGATTCAAATCCTCCACTTGGTATCATGTGGTATTTACCATATTCTACACCTTATCCACATAGGATTTATTTAAGAATTTTGGTTTTCTTACTGTCTAAAAACACGCATGTAAGGTTTATTAACCCTTCCGTAAATGTGTGCATAGGTGCACCATGTGAAGGACTAGCAAATTGGTTTCTGCCTTACACTAAGTGTTGCTGGAATAGACAGGGCCCTACCAACTCCAGCTTTGGATTTATACAGTTTAGTAAATGGAATTAAGGTTGGGCTACAGGAACTTTATGTGTTTTATTTATTGGACTCTTGTCTTGTGGTTGTCAGGGGAAAAAGCATTACCAAGAGGACACACTACAGGGTAAAGTCCTGCTTTGACACTATTAGCTTTGGGTCAATGCATGATAACCAAAGCATTCTAACATGAATGACAGTGGTTGTACCATGCACTCTCCCTTTTAGAACAGTTACTGACTTGCATGTGTTATCCACATTACAACAGATATGCAAGATAAAGAGCTCTGGCAAGTTAGAAATATTTGGGTAAACAAAGTCAGATCATTAGATCCAAAATGTGGGGATACAAAATGGCTGGGTCAGCCAGACTTTTGAACACAAGGGAAGCTACAACTATTCAACTATTCTACTTTCTCCAATTGCAGTCTTCTGTTTCTTCTATCAATGAGGGTCCAGCAACATAGTGTTCAATTTACATGTGGTGACTGGACATTTGGATATATATATATATATATATATATATATATATATATATATATATATATATATATATATATATATATATATATATATATATATATATTTGGTGTTATGAGGAGGCGGCAGGCCTTCACTGAAGATGATGACTTTTGAATGAGAAAAGTGTAGCAGAGTTAAGGGTAAAATCTGTTAAAAGAGTGGTGCAGTGACAGCATCGCTGCATATTGAATAACACAGATAACATCCAACTGGGGAATGTGCACATCGCTGTAGTGTAAATGCTTATTTGCTGCTATTTAGCACTATGATAGGACTGCAAGAGAAGGTCAAAGTTCTAGAAGCTGATGTTCTACACACATTGTTTGTCTAGCTCCAAGCTGGACCAGTTTTTGCACTTGCCATAATTTGTTGTTGTGTTTCTGATTTGTTTCTTATTGGAAAGCCCATACCACCCAAACCTGCATTATTTGCATTACATAAGGTAGCCTTTTATCTATTCCTACTCACAGAATTTGCCTTCCACTCCAAAAATGACCTTGCTCGGTCTAATTATTAATACATGACAGGCAAGACTCCAGTGGCTCCATGAACACACCTGTCTAGAGTATTTCTACAACACAGAAAAGAGAGTGCTCTTTGGTTTGTTTCAGTCCATGCTTCTGTCATTTTACCTCAGAGATTTTGGGTGAAATGAAAGAAGTTGAAAAGGAGACTGTATACTGTGAAATGCAGTACACTGGTTTTGTGGTTTTAAATGTATTATAAGCACATTTCAAGACATATTCGTTTAAATACTTAGAACAACTACTTTTACAATTATTTTAAGATTTCCATCCATCCATTAGCCAACCTGCTATATCCCAAGTACAAGGTCACAGGGGTCTGCTGGAGCCAATCCCAGCCAACGCAGGGCACAAGGCAGGAAACAAACCCCAGGCAGTGCGCCAGCCCACCACAGCCTACTTGAGTAAATAAATATTTTACTTTTTTCTGCTTTTAAAGGGAAAACATAGTAAGCATAGTTGAGCTCAATTCTATCTCCTGCCTATTGACTTATTAATCAAAATAAAAAAGCAAAGAAACGAAATGTTACCATTTTAAATCATTGTCCTCCATCTGTTAGTCTATGAATTCCATCTTCTTACTATGTAACTTCCATCATTTTTTGCTTGGCCATACTCAACAACGGTTACCTGTGAGCATAGAAGAGAAGTGAAGGTCTCGAGACAGATGGGTGGTGACCAGACATGTAGGTTATTTTTTCAAATGTCCTAAAATGTTGCTCAAGTTTTTGGACAAATAAACATATACCGCTTCATAAGCAGTTACTTTTACAGGATGCAGCACTTGTATACAATTATTTATGTGACGATGATAAGACTTTCCTTTCAAGAACATTGCAGTTTGAGGCTTGCACCCAGTGGTTTCCCATAGAACAGCATTTTCACACTCTCACAACTAGAATCTGAAAACAAACGTCACCCTGCAAGCTTCTAAATGGTTAATAATAACTGTTAATAGACGTCCATCATTTCAAAACATATGAGAATTTGAACAAGCAGCTATATAAGTTTATTATAGTTTTGTTCATTTGTTAGAAGGATTTTTTCTGAAATGTAATAGCTCAGAAAACAATTCTTTCTTCTCTTGAACATTGACCTAAAATGAATTAGAGGGCAGGAGAATGGATTGGGTGAAGGAAAATAGAGGCATTTTTATATTTGACTTAAGATGATAAACTGTCTTTCTCTGTTGAAAATCTTATAATGTTGGCACAATAGAAAGATATCATTTTGGTCGCAACTTGACAAGTTTATCAGTCTCCTCACTAGAATGAGAGAATAGTTTCAATGTACTGAAGCCCTAGTTAGTTGCAAATTTAATTTTTTGTTTTATTGTAACTGTTTGATTTATAAAATGTTACATAGAAAGTTTAAACTCCAGTTTAAGCTACCGTTTTACACCAGTAGCTGTAGGAAAAAAATAAAAATACAAAGCATATGCGACTGACAGTCAGATGTAAAATTATATAATTCAATATGAGCATAACTCACATTCTGTTGTGACAGTAGTGAAAGGAAAAAAAAATCCTATTAATGCAGGTTGTTCATAACATGGAATTTTATGTTACAAAGCTATAATGACCTAAAAGTGATGATGAGTAAGTTTAGCAGCTGGCATAGGGTTGTCCATTTTTAAGCATGAAAGTTTGAGTAATGTGATCATAAGCTTCAGTGTCTGCAAAGCTGCTGATGTTTGTGGGATCCCATATGGAGAAGCACATTGACTTAGCTGTGGCTTTCCTTCATTTGGTGGGAGGGAGTCACCCCTAAGGGGCACAGGTGTCTGCTGTGGAATAGCTGAGTGCTCACAAAATCAATGACTTAGCTGCATCTGTTACTTGGGATTTTACCAAATTAGTCAATTTAAAGCAATCAAATTGCAAACAGAAACAGGAAAAAAAATGCAAGACTAAAGGCTGCATATTGCACAGGGCAGTCCTTTAGTAAATCAGACACACAGCTACATTAACACAATCAGTGTAATGCATTATCTCATTCTGTTCACGCAATCTCATACCTTACTGATTAAAGTGTAATAGGACATAATGCACAAGACAAAACAGATGTGACAATGCCTTTTTTGAGTGTCTGCAATTATAAAACTAACATAGGCAATTCAATAACATACCGTGTGTCATATAAAACTGTTTAGTAAATTGAAGATGCCCATCAGGTTGAAATCATTTGATTCTTACAGTTAAAGGTCAAAGCAACTTTGGCGCATTAGTATTTTGAACATTAAAGGCTGCACAGTGAATAACTAAATGCAATGTTAAGAAATTATTGCCTACAAGGATTCTTATGAGATGATTCTCATTTTAATGAAATGTGCTTTCAGTCCAGATATCATATCCACATGATGCTTATTTTACATCCAAGGTGTCACATTGTAATATCTCCTTATCAGGGTGGCAGTGTCTTTGGGAAGAGTTTTGTATTCTCTCTGCTAAAACTGTTTTATTAACTGTTGCACTCTTCTCAGGATATGAAGCTATGCCTTTGTATATTGAGTTACTGCTTTTACAATGGAATTGGAATATATTTTGACAAACTGGGTTAAAAGGAATGTATAGACATACAGTAATGGGCTTTGTGACATGCCGCTGTAATCAGTGCCCTAAGCACCATTGTAACAAGAATGAAAAATTAAGACTTGATTTCATATGTCACATTTTATGGTGACCACCAAACTATTGCATTTTAATTATACAGGGTGGGCCACGGAAAAGTAGTATCACCCCTGGCGATAGTATGACAATATGAACGAGCAAGTATATTGTTTTTATTCACTTACCCACAAGTTACAATAGATGCTGAAAGTTGTCCCCGTTCACGTCTATGCACCTTTGGGCACATTGAAGCATTTTGGCTGATACTGCTTACAGCTCTTCAATAGTGATGCTGCAGATAGTGTTTGTGATGTTTTCCTTGAGTTCATCCAGGGTATGTGGATTGTTGGCATACAGTTTCTGCTTTAAATTTCCCCACAGATAAAAATCGCATGTGGACAAGTCCGGGGAACGTGGTGGCCATAACCCCTTGCTCAAGGTTCGCTTCTCTGTAAACAGTTAATGAACTCATACCAGTGAGTCTCATGAGGTGTGGCATGTTGCCCCATCTTGTTGGAAAAAGCAGTACATTTTTTCTTCTGGTGTTAGTTGATCATAAAATTGTTCAGAGGTGTCCAGGTAAACCGCGATATTCATAGTTGATTCGAAGAAAATTGGGCCCAGTATTCGTGTTCCTGACACCACACACCAAACACCAATTTTCTGGTCATTTAGTGGCTACGACCTCTTACAAAGAGCATGCCACCGGTATTAGAAGTGGGCTACTTTTCCATGGCCCACCCTGTAGAATATGACATAACTCATAGATCTAATGCTGTACATGTTCATAAATATATAGACAGGGTGAATGGCTTACTCAGGATCATGTAGTGAAAGAGAAGTTTGTTTTTTAACTTTAAATTTCAATTTGAATCCTTTAGCTACACTTCCCAGTAACAACTGTCCAGATTCTTTAGGATACTGTGTTTTTAACTTATCATTAGATGAAAAAGCACTACTCTGAAGTTGTCTATAATTATCAAACAAGAATTCAACAGATCTATATGCTTTGTATGTTGCTGGTGGTTAAGCTGGAGTCACATAGTCAAAATATGTACTCAATTACAATCATTTTCAAAGAGCAAGATACAAAAATCACTGTTAACATTTTATACTTCATTAACTACAGTTTTTTTTTCTAATATCAAATTTTACATGTTCCAACTTTTCTCATAAAATTCACCTTTCAGGTTTAGCATACAAGTAAAGGCTACCATTGTAGTCAATTAGCTTATGTCAGTCTGCTGTACACAAGTGTACTTCAGGTTTGTTCGACTTTAAATTAAAGGTACAACTCCTATAAATGTGTGAAAGGAAAATAAATTGAGCAAAATTTGCAAAACTTGTGAGATCATCAGACTGCATACAACAACAGCAACAACATTTATTTATATAGCACATTTTCATACAAAAAATGTAGCTCAAAGTGCTTTACATAATGAAATAGTGAAATTGCACACAGTCACCTTTGCAGTCAACAAAATTCTGGGTTTCTGAAAGAATAATTTAAGTGATTGGTGTCCACTACCACTTAAAAAAGCACAACAGCACTCAGTGGCTTTTTTTCATTTCAGTGATTCCCTTTTCATGGGTAGTTTGTGATAAAATAAATACCCCAGTACCTACAGATGCCTTTTTTAATTTACTCTGTTGTGTTTTTTTTTTGTGGATACACTCACCATAAATCAGGAGAAAAGCAGTGTTAGTAAATGTTTTGATCAAAAATGTTAATTAAAGGTTTGGACCTAGAAGTTTTATATTTTCATTATCCTTAATAGGAGGTTTCTGACTTCACTTACAATATTACCAGTAAGACAACAAAGGAAGAAAGTCAACTGCATCCAAATCATGTGACCTGAGCCATCCACTTAAACTTTGATGGCTACTTAAAAGATTTACATAGGGGTCACATCTGGAACTGTTCTTTATGTCATTTGGATGAATACTAGCTAAAATGTTAAGTGAATAATTTAGTTTATTGAATAAATGGAGTATGTTATAAAGAATTTGAAATGGGCCAATTCCAAGACTAGACCTCTAAATGTTGAAGGAGGATACTTCTATTACATACTGTATTGTCTATCTCTGTCACAGGGTGTAATTTTTTAGATATGTTTAGTTGGATATATTTTCTACCTGCCTTAATGTGTTACAAAATGTGATTATTAGATAGTAAGGATATTATGAACTGTACCAAACCTAAATGAATCAACAGACACAGGAAAAAATCAAAATAAAATGTTGGCAAGGGTGAACTAAGGATTGCACCCTTCTCATGTTTGATGTCATCTAGCCACTTGTCCTAAACCTTGCCATCCTCCTTCAGGTGAACCCTTGCTAAAGCTCTGCTCTAAGCTCCAAATTCACTTGTCTGTGGGAACAGAGGCCCTTTTGAAGGATTATCCATGAGCACCTATAGGGTCAGACCCAACTGAATGACAGGTGGTTCAGGGTTGTCTGTGACCAATTGAGACACATGCACTGTCTCTTTTCGTGGACGTGCACCTCTGAATTTTGCCAGAATATGGCTACAGCATTCTCCTATTCCTGGCTGAGAGGATCAAATGTTTGCCTCCTGAGGCTCCTCCAGTTGCAGACTAACTTTTCAGAGCTTGCAGTCTTGCTAAATGGTAGGTATGCTGTGCTTATTTGTGTAAACTGTTTAGCTATCCCTGATTAAATATTTTGTTTATCCCTAATTAAATATTTTGTCCCTGGAGCATCAGGAGAAACCTCACTTGGACAAAGGGTGACTGTGCAAACTCAACCAGATGTGGTACTGAACATAACACTAGCCACCGATGCTGGCCCTGTGTGTTATTCCTAAAGGGTTAAACTTTGCTTCCCAATGTTGTCTTTGATGTATTTGTTGATCCCTAAAGCTTACAATTTATCCAGTTGAATACTTATTTTTCACCATTTTAGAGTCTTCATCTCGCCTCTTGTTGAAGCCTAATTCTTTTATTAAAGAGCTTTCCTATCATTCACAGCAAGCTCTGAAATGTAGACACGAGTATACCTTTCAGCCAATACAGATCTAATCAGTATTATCCGGGGCATTCAAAAATTGGCCTGAACAAGATCGCTTTATAGGAATAAACACTTTTTCCTGCAGACAAAAGCCAATGGGACTCTTTGACAAGCAGGTCATTGTTGTTGTAGGATATTCAAAGACTTATAGACCCACTGTGATTTGAATGATGTTTAAAGTTTCTGCAGTCATGACATGCTGTAACAGTAGGCAGAGGAGGAAAATAAAACATTTCAGTGGAATTTCTGCAGCTTCTTTGTCTCTGTTCTAGCTACATTTAATTACTACATGGATGTCACCTGATTTTCTAAATAAAAGTTTTGATTTTGCAGTTGCTGGAACATCACTTATGCCTGCTTACGTCACTTTCTAGGAAGTACTGATTCATTTCTCCCCCATGTTGGAATCTTGGGCGCAGATGTTCTTTGTCATGCCCTTTACCATCTCTTGAGTGGATTACTGTAATTTTACACTTGATGATCTTCCTTTAAGAATCTTTAATAGACTGCTGTTGGGGTAACATGCTGCTTTTTCAGGCTTGAAACATACAGCACTAGAAGTGACTACCATATATCTTATCAACTAGTTAAAACTAGGCTTGACTTCCTTGAACCTCAGAGTCATTGTTAAGATCCGGTTGTACTTTGATAGGTTTGCTAATGCACCATATACAGTACCAGATAATAATTATTTGCCTTTTTAATTAGCCTGTTTAAGATATAGTAGCATATAGCGTAAACTTTGTTTTCATGCTCAATGCAGCTGCTAATCGGGCATTTCTTTTTATGGACAAAATTATAGCACATACTTAACAGAACATCTCCTAGATTTTACAAAGGGACAATACACATCATACATTAGAACATTAGAACAACAGAACAGTGTTTGATGAGAACAAGCCATTGAGCCCAACAAACTTACCAATCCATTTCAAGTAGTTTATCCACTGTGACAGAAAGGGGACGCTATCGCTCCCTTGAACCCTTGTCCAAGGCGCCAGACACCAGATAAAAGTCCAATAATTCACTTTATTTATTAACAACAGTGAACAAAGCACCCTCCTCTCCACAATACTCATTAATCACTACAATAATTCTCAATAAACCAATCCTCCACTCCCAGACACGTTGCCACCCTTGCATCCAGCTCAGCTCCTCATCTGGAGTTCCCAGAGTCCTTTTATATTCCCTGACCTGGAAGTGTTCCCAATCCCCAGTCCATGTGATTCCTTATCACTTCCGGGTCAGATAAAAAGCCTTCTTCTTCGCCCCGGAAGCCCGACACTTCCGCTGTTGCTTTGCCTATGATGCATTTCCGGGTTATAGGGCACATATGACTCTTTGGGCCTCCCTGCAGCGTCCTCTGTTGGCCCCTGGGGTATCCAGCAGGTTTGTAGGGGAAAACTCCGTAATCCGTGACTCCCTGCTGGTATCCAGGGCACCTCCATGCTGCAGGGAGAGCTCCATCTGGTCGACCTGTGGGTATTGGCCGGGATGACAAGCCGGCCATAGACCACACCACAAAGCCATCAAGTTGAGTTTTGAAGGTTCCATAAATACCATTACCACACTGCTTAATAATGTGTTTCATGTGCCTATAGTCTGTGTCAAATCTGCTCTTTACAAGTTTTCATCTGTGTTCTTGTTGAAGTACAGTGTCCCCGCCCCCTCATCTGAATGACTACTGGCCTGAAGCTCACACCTTGGTAGTTATGAAATACAAACATTTGATTAAGTACCACATCTGCTCTAGCCTTCCTAAAGACATTGTTCAGTTTCAGTTTGCATACTAAGAAAACCAATCCACAGATAATACCATTAAGTGTACCGGATACCAAATACCAAATTTCCCAGGTATTACACTCCACCCTTTCCCACTTGGACACTTTTAAAAATGGCTATGTGATGTTGTTGTTTATTGATTTTAGCTCAGCCCTCAACAGTCTGGTCACTACCAGAATAGCAACAACATTACAGATTCAGGGTCTCAGATACACCCTATGTACATGGATCCTGGACTTTGTGACAAGTTTAGCTCCATTACCCTGAATATCGCTAAAACCTGTGGGGGTGCTTTTAGTCCGCTGCTGCATACACTATACACACATGATATTGTAAAGCACTTTGGCCACAGCATTCCTATGTTGTTTTAAATGCGCAATATAAATACATTGACGTTGACATTTCATAGCTAGGTACAGCTAAAAAACCATTGTAAAATATGCTGATGGCTCAGCTGTTAGAAAGCTTCATCAGCAACAACGAGAAGCCTAGACAAAATAGCTGTCCTGTCACTGTGGTGTTAGGGAAACAGTGTCTATTAATGGCAGCACAACAAAAGACCTCATAGTGGATTTCAACAGGGAGAATGAGAAGCAAATAACTGGTGCACACCTCTGTTTATTAGCAGTACTACAGTAGGGAGGATTGAGTGTCTCAAATATCTGGGAATCAGCATCAGGGGTGACTTAACATGGTGCACACACACACATTCAAGACAGTGCAATTTACATCTCAGACTTATGAAGAAATTCAGAGTGCTATCACATGGCCATTGAAAACATACTGGCAGGGTGCATCCCTGTTTGGCATTGCAATGACTCAGAAAAGGAGACCACACAGCACTGCAGAGAGTTGTGTGCTCAGATGAGCACTTTATAAGGATATAACTTCCATCCCTACAGGACCTGTATACAAAAAAAAGTGTCCTGCCAAGGTAGCCAAAATCATGAAAGGCTTCTAGAATCCTTTCTACAACCAGTTTAAAACATTTAAGACCTGGAAGGCAATTGTTTTGCATCAAATCGAGAACTGAAAGACTGAGAAAGAGCTTCATTTTCCAGGTGATTAAAAATAACTAATGGTCATCATGTCAGGCATTCCACAAATTTGTAAAAATAGACATCTATTACTTATATTTTTAGCTATTATTTATTATTTAACAATTATTTTACCTCTGAATCGTTTAAAATTTTATGTCTATTTTTAATATATACTTTTTAATTTAATTGCACAATACAGGCTGTTCACTGAGCTGCATTTCGCTATATACCCATGAGTAGGTACATGCGTCGAATAATTAAAACCTTGAATTTCTCTTGAACCTTGAGTTTATTTTAAATAGACATCTAGCATCAACCATGGTAATTCCCTTTGTAATTTTAAATTCTTCCATCATGTTACCATTTAATCTCTGTTTACTTAAAAGATAAGGGTTCCACGTTTTCTGCCTGTCATCATTGCCCATACCTTGAATTCCTAGAATTGGTCTAGTTGCTTTTCTCGGAACTTTCTGTAGTGCTACAGTGATGTCTTTTTTGTAATATGGATACCACTGCAGGCTGTATTTCAGATGAAGCCTCACTAGTGTGCTATACTGTATATCTTATATTTAACCTTGCATTCCACACATTATGATATATAACCCAACATCCTATTAGCCTTCTTAATCAATTTTGAACACTGTCTAGATGTAGACAGTGACAAGCCTACTGTGACTCCCTCCTAGGTTCTTTGTAGAAGGAGTACTTTTCAATACAGTATATAAATTGTATTCAGCAATACACCCACATCTGTATTTTGTGCAGGCCTCTTCATAAAAATTCAGCAAATTTTATATCATTCACAGTTCTGCTTAGTTTAGTTTCATTTGCAAAGTTAAATAGCTTGTTATTTTATTTTTTCAAAACTATTTATTTATATTAAAAAGAGAAATGGCCCCATCATAGAATAAAATTACATGTCCAGCCTCACCATCTGTGAGAGAAAACCAAAGTGGTTTGGAGCAGAACAGAAAAAAAATCATAATTTAGTAAATTCATTTTGTCTCTGGTTTAGTTCCCAGCCCAGTCACTGTATGTGTGACACACACAAATCTCATTTAGAAAATGGGTCAATAGAAGAAAAGTATCTGATATCTTCATCTGTGCAGAAAGTTTAACCGATTTTACTAGAAAAGAGGCATATCCTAAAGAACTCATGCCTTAGATCCCTGGATAAGTGTATCATAAACACCTATTACAAAGGAAAATGCAGAGTAAGGAGTTCATGAAAAGCTAACTGCATGTCTGGCATCACAGTCGATGCAGAACTAAGGCAACCAAGCAGACCGTTGGTTGCTCAGAGGAAACTTGAACTCCAGATCTGAACTGAGTGGCCCCGTGTACACTATGTTGATCAGCTGTCAGCATAAGACTGAATAAGGATAAGGGCACCAAGGCTAAGGCCATGAGCATTTTTAAAATGTCAAACCTGTCAAACCATTTATTGGATTGAAATGTGCAAATGCTGAATCCTTTGAGACTTCGAAACAAGCAAAAGCAGCACTGTGCAGAGGAATAATATGCAGCATAATGTTTTTGTTCCCTTTTTTTGCTTTCTACAACACAAGCCTTCTACTTTTAATTATTTACCTTGACCTTCAAAAAAGTTTTTGATAGAGAGGCCAATTACCAGATTTAAATGTGCACACTGTGCAGATGAGTATAGAGTTGCTCAATATAGGAAATATTAAATTAGATGTATTAGCAGATAGGCAGATGTATTAGATGTATTCACATAGACAGCAAAGTTTGTTCAAAAAGAACTAGCTAAAATTCAGAGTTGGGCAGAAATGCACCACATATAATAAAAGTTACTTATGTCTAAGTAATGAGTGTGTGATATGTTTAACATCAGTGCTATAGTCCCATGTTGGTGTGGTTAACAGCAGGCACTTGGCTTAATAACCTCATCTCATTTTTTGATAATAACCTCATCTCATTTTTTGAACGTGTATAAGCCCCAGATGAAATGGTGTCTGTACTGAGGGGTTTTATTTAAACCTCCCGAACACTGGCTATGCTGGGGAGAGGAAGCAGAAATTATATAGTACTAGTAACTGCACTGTTGATCACGATGGCTCACATGGCTCAGCACTTGAAAACTGCACTAAGAATATTACAGTGATTAAGAGGAGGGGAGAAGTAAAATAAAGTCTTGGAGATCCTAGTGGATTCATTACATGCTGACATCCAAATATTATTCATGCTGATTTAAATGTTTAGCAGAACTTTAGGCTCTGTGACACATTACATGGAGCATAAATCTAGATTTGTTCAATAATAATTACCAGGACAAACAGCAGAATGGTGACTGTCACAGCACGGAATGAATGTAACAGGATCGGCCAAGGAGTGAGTTTAGGACAATGCCTGAGAATAAAATAAAAAAAGTATTATGAACACATCCAGAATATGGTGGGCAGTTTTTATGTTCATAATACAAGAAAGACATAAGGGAAAGCTTACTTCTCAGACATGAATTAGTACAAGGGAATGAAGAGAACATTCGTCTTCCACATTAGGCATGAGGAAGAATGAAAAGGTTAAGTCTACTTATTTTAAGAAAAACAAAATTGTAGAAGTTACTTGGGAGAAGTGTTTAAAATTATAGGAATATCTTTTTTTAAGAAGAAAAAATATGTTATGAATGCTGTAGAGCAATGCAAGCAAGAAGATGGAGGGTAGGGATTAAGCAATCTCACAATAAGGGAATGCAAGTGATCAAAATACCTGTACTGAAAAACAGAAAGTGGTGAATACCAAAGCAAAACAGAAAGAAGAAACAAGCTGAAGGAGACAAAGCAAAAGTTTTAACACTAAATCTTCTTGAAAAAGCCTTTTAGCTTCCTAACACTAGAAGAAAGAGATGGAGAGTTGCAGTGATTTGATCCATAAAACAGATGTCAGAAGCTGTGCCCCTTCATCTTATGTAGATGGGCCGATATGACACAATATATCATGTGATCTCCATGTCAAATGTCTGACAATGGACATAACAAACGTAAACAAATATGGCCATGGACATGAAGAGATGCTGACCAAAATGCTGATGGTCATTCAAAAAAACAGAAAACAGAGTGGCATGAACTGAATAGTGATATACTGTAATCATTAAAAAATGCAAATGGGTGTATGTACAAAATTATTTTCTTGATTTACAGTGGCGTAAGCATTTTCATAACCATATTCATTTACAGTAGTAGCCATCCTCCGTGGCTTCGCCTACATATTAGTGAAACAGGAGGAGGGCCCTTCCCAGCTCTCTACTCCTGATGTCACTCTTCCCAGCCTCTGTCTCGGATTAGCGCAAATATAACGCTCCTGCAAGTGAACTATGATTCTTAGCGCAATGAGAGAAGTCACAAAATCAACTGGAATGTTCAAGCAAATTATAGAATAAAAAAGATCAAAACCTGTTGAGTAGTTCTCTCATTTGCTAACTAAGCAGAGTTAAGGTTACGTCCTGAGGCGGATGCATGACTGAGGAGGATCCCCTGCCCCAGCAGCCCGATGAGTCTCTCTTGGATTTGCGGTAATAAATCGGTACTGCAAGCGAACTATGATACTTAGCGCGAAAAGAAAGTCGCAAAATCAATGGAATGTTCAAGCAAATTATTGAAAAAAACCCAATCTAAATCCATTAAGTAGTTCTCTCGTGAAAAGTGGGCAGACATACAAATAGATTTAAAAAACTATAAGAAATTTTGCGCTTGGACCATGACATTTTTAAAACCGTTTCTTAGCGAGCACTTATAGGCCAAGGGTAACCTACATTCCAAATTTCAAGTCCCAAGTCCTCATGGTTCGGGAGATTTCGTGATGAGTGAGTCAGTGGTATTTGGCTTTTGTATATATAGATTGTCATTTAGAACATTCTTGTTTATTATTTTTTTTCTGTTTAAAGTCAAAGCGCATTTTTTTAAACTTATTTTATTTTGTCCTGTAATATCATTTTTCTCTGTTTATGCGTACCTCTGTTTAGTGGCTTGCATTGCCATGAGGTGTCTCTTGGTTGTAGTTTCATTCATTGTGATGTCTGATCTGACATCAGTCTAGTGGCAGTTTACATAACAGAGCAATGCTCTACTCACTGTCCATGATTTGGTAACAAAAACAACACATTCTTTTTGTGCCTGTCTTTCTGATGTGTTTTGTCTCAAATCCTTATTATTATTTTTGACACTAATCCTTGGTATATGTTTTGGTTTTGACATCTTTGTAGTACTGACTACACTTTTTTTCTGTCCTTGACTACGATTATTTTCCTGTTCCTGTGTGTTCACTATTTTTTTCTCTGTTAAGTTCGCTGACAGTTCAAAAACTGACAGAAAAGGTACACTATGAGTACTCAGGTTGCAAAAAAATGCGGGCATATATTGTACCTGTGTAGAGGGTAAATTTAGAACAAATTGGAAGTTTTCCAATTTGATGGACCAAAAAGATTTGGAACTGGTTGCCAAGTGAAGTTGGAACTATCATGGTAGGGAGTGTAATATTTTTAGATATTAGAAATAAATTAGATATGTTGTGTGGAAGTCCATTTTCATCAAATCATTTCTTGTGCTCTTATGTTCATAGGACCTTTGACCCTTAATTAAATCATTAGCTACGTAGCATACTGTTAACCACATTTCAGTTCTGTTGTAGGTACGTTTGCTGAAATAATTCATAAAGTACACCCGCATGCACATATTGCCTGTCATTCAGTAATGGTAGTCAGGGAATGCTGCATGTTTTCTGTTAGCCTCATTTCACTTCTCAAGTGTTATTGACAGTATTGCAGGAATAATCAATGTGAGAAGAAATGAATTTAGGAAGAGAAAGATTGAAACAGTCTCTTGTAGAGAGTAGGGATTTTTAGTCATTTTTGTAATTTACATAGTAATGACTTTAGAAATGCTTTTCCACTCTTACATATCTTACTTACCACCAGTGAGTTTCTATTAAAATTGCCTGAGCATTAGGGAGAAGCGCTGACCTTGTCATATCCTGCAACATGCCACAAGACTATAGAGTATTAATCTTCTGTTAACAACCTACTGCTTTTTAAAACTACTATTTTCCCATGGGATCCCATTTTTTGATTCCCCATTTCTTGTGACAGTCGCTACTTATTTTGCTAGAAGGTCTTGAACAGCATTTCACACAAAAAATAAATGACCCTGTGGAGAAAGAGTTAGTCTTTTTTATATCTCTTAAAATGTGTCCAGACCACATCTGATTGATTTATTGGTTTCACTGACCCCTTTTTAAATTAAATAAATAAATGAGAGCCAATTGATAGTGTTCACTGCTGTGTAAAGGTCTTCCTTTCAATTTAGAGCAAATACTGATTGATATCTACTGAGGAGCAAAGTCTCATTATACTGTGCATTTCTGAAACTGAGCATGCCATTTACTTTCATGTGTGTGTTTCTGCTAAATATCTTACCAAATGCTATACATTTCTCCAGGGCCTAATAAACAATTGAATAGAAGGCTTAATTTCCTCATTAAAATTATTTAAGCATAATAACTTACTCAAAAATTTTTTTTTAACTTGGCTTTTCCCCCTAAAATACTCTCCTCTTGCTTTGCAGTTCTGTTTCCTGCTGTAAAAGCACTTTTATCTAATTACACTGAACCCACATGCTGGCCATTTTCTACTACAGCAATTAATTTATTTTTATGTTATTAAGTTGGTTATTTATGGGATCTCTCTGTCCATGATACAGACAGGATACATAGGCTTACAAAATCAATAGAAAAAATATTAGCTGCTATCTGTACTTTGTTAATGAGTTACAACATGCTATTTATAACTTGCTTTATTGTGTATCACAAACAGGGTATTGACTATAGGAGTCAAGTAGGTAAACACTTGTGACAGGCTAAGGGAACTCTGCAGCGTTTTGTATCATAAATATTTAAAGCCTTTTCACAATTACTTTCTGGTACCTAAGTGTCTCTCATCTTGTATTTTTGCCCACAGTTCATTTTGAACTACCTCATATCATTTTACAAGAAGATTGCTTTATCTGAAAGTCCAGAAAACACACACACACACGCACACACACACACACGCTCCAATGCATCCTCAGCATAGGTCACAATGACTTCTCTGTGAAATAAAACCAAAGAGGAGTGGCAAGCTTCAGGAAATCTCAGGGGAAGCCATAGCTGTTTGACGCATATGTAGACACTTTATAATTAAGGGAAAGGTCAAGTGTTTAGGTTGTAAATAGTGCTGCATTGTCTGAGCTGTTCACATTTTAGTCATATTATAGCAGATTTGTAGATGCTCAGTAACACGTCTAGGATTGAAAGATAAAGCGACATTTTTAGCTTTAACACATAATCTGTAAAAGTTTTCACTTCATTGAAGGTTTGATATTTTCAGTGTTTTCTGTTATTTATTATTTTTTTGATGTTTGCCTCCACTCATTTAGCCAAATGTGTTAATAAGTATTGTGTTTCGCTCTTCTTACTAGTTAAGTAAGCAGAAGTACTTAATTCATCATTCCAGATTTCTGAACGTTTCCATTTGTTTCTTTTTTTTTTGTGTTTCGGAGATTCCTGGTAGAGTGATATGCAGGTTCGGTTTGGCAGATTTGCAGTGTTTTCTTTTAATGGATTTTTTCAGGAATTTTTAACGATATCTTTAAGAAAATGAGATGTTCATATGTTTACCTCCTTTCTTGAATTTCATTTAGCCGTTTATATACACTCTACTGTGTATCTCTTTATAGGGCTGTCCTTGATACTTGCTATGTAAAGATAAGAATTATTGTCTCAATATAAAAAATATGTTTGACAAACGTAACCTTCAGTAGTTTACAGAATTACTGTTTTTACTTACCATTGACAAAGTAATGGTTCGGAATGTAACATAGAATCTACCTGTTATTAGCATGCATGTGGTTTATTTATAGCAAGTCCAATCAATCGGAAAGTTGTTCAACAAACCTTGCTTTCTGCCCGACGATTGTTTGCAGTAAAAAATAATTATCATGTAATAATGCAACAACTTTATCCAGACATCTCTTTTTAAGAATAAATAATAGTACGCCTGGGCTGTGCTCGATAATAGAATAGGCAGGGATAGTCAGTACCCTCTGTATGTACTGGGACAATAAAGCCAAAATTACTATTTTATTAATATATGGAAGCAATTAGGCAGTTTGATAAAAGGTTGATATCAGGGTTGTAATCCATTGCAGTTCCACTTTAATGCACTCACCCAAACTCGCAGCTCACACAGGATTAATTTTCGATCTTCAAAAATACATGTCTTGGGGCTGCGGGAGATAATCTGGGTGCCAGTAAAGAAAAACCTTGCAAATAATTTAGAGATTGAGCCAGTTTTACATAAACAGTGATCAGACATGGCATTCAAACTGTGGGAGAACATCTTTGAAAGTTGGACCTTAAATGTGTTCAGTTTTGTTATGATGTACTCTACTTTTCTGTCACTTGGTACTGTTTATATTGTTCCCCTGTATGTCCTTTTTAGCTGCTTGTTGTTACTTTGTCAGATACTATTGCTATCTATGCTTCTTGTTTGGTAGCTGTCCTATATTTGTAACGCTCATTAGGTGTAATTATGTATAATGTGAGAAGCACCTACTATAATAGCCATGTCTGTCTCACTGTCTGTCTGCCTGTCTGCATGAAACAACTTATCCACTCATAGACCACTCTGGCTGAAATTTAGCGCACCTTTTCATTAAAGAAATTTATTGAGAACGTTCAATTGTCATTGAGATATCTTGAACACATTGCGTTGTAAAAATTTTGAAATTTTAAAATCATTGGCATATCTGTAAACTGTTCTTTCTTAATGCATAGAAACATTTTCTGTGACTTCAGCTATCCATCCATCTATTATCCAACCCGCTATATCCTAACTACAGGATTACGGAGGTCTGCTGGAGCCAATCCCAGCCAACACAGGGCGCAAGGCAGGAAACAAACCAGCCCACCGTAGGACTTCAGCTATGAATTAGTTTATTGTTTCAGTTGTACCTTGACAACGCTTACACCAACTTTATATATTACAATATTTTGTATATTTTCCTCATTTACTCTTTGGCAGTTACTCGAATCCCCAATTCAGTGCCAGCTAATGGGTGGAAGTGTGCAAGCAGCAGATGCAGCAATGTCCTTCTACAGCTATTTTAGGGAAATTTAACAATTAAAGTACAAGAAAAAAAAACCCTCAATTCTCTGGAAATAAGTGAAAGAAGAAGTCAATTATGCTAGCTTATATTAAACTGAATTGACTGAACTAATATCTGCAGATCAAAATTATAAAGAATGGACATTCTCAACCTACAGCTAAAAGATTTGAACTCATTAATTATACAGGGAAGGTGCAGCTTCCCTAAGTGATAAGCAGTACAACTCTTTGGCCTTATCTTGTTTGGACTATTGCATCTATCTGCTAACAGGAGTACAGGCATGTGCGGCCAAGAAATTGGCAGAATCATGTCTGGTGTTCAACCAAACAAGGCAGGCACATGTCAGTCCTCTTTTCAATTCACTACATTGGCTTTCTGTAGAGACACGTATTCAGTTCAAATCACTGAAGCTTGCCTACAGAGTGATCAGTGGGTCAATATCTGCAAATATGGAAACACTTACTGTATGAGGCCCTATGTGGCTTCAGGGCCACGCAGCTCTCATGAGTGGTGTCTGGTGACATCACCTCTGTGTGACATCAAATCTCAATCTAGACTCTGTTGGAGCGAGCTTCCCACCTTCATTTCAAATTCTAGCTCCCCCAAAGTGTTTAAGAAGCAATCGTGATCAATTGTGTAACCTTGTCCTGTAACACTTGTTTCAAGACAGTCTCCATACTAATGTTTACTCAGTTAAGTTGACCTCTTTTTTAAATTACTCTATATAAAGGTGTCTGCTAAGCAAGTAAATATAAGTGTAAAATGTAAATGATTTAAACATAGGATGGGGTTTAGATAAGAAACTGCAGTTGATATGCAGGAAGAGGATCGGAGTCGCTTGCCATTCATTCAACAAGGTGTTCACTTTACACAGTGCACGAAGAGACTTCAGTTTCTAAAGTGCATGAATGCGCCGCAAATAGCAAAGCACAAAGCTACAGCTACAACATGACCAAAACTCTGTTGGAGAGACTCAAGAGCTCCTTTTGTTACTGTGTATACTGAGACTGAAATTAAAATCTTCTTAATGTTACCTTTGATATTCCTGTTGTACAATAAATCAGTTCCACATGACCGTCATCATCAAGTTCTTCCCTGAGAACCCTGAATACAATGAGGACTGATTGAGGTCATTTATGTTAGAATGCCTAGAGGGGGCTGGTCGGTCACAAGGCCTGGAACCCCTGCGTTTTTTATTTTTTTCTCCAGCTGTCTGGAGTTTTTTTTGTTTTTTCTGTCCTCCCTGGCCATTGGACCCTACTTTTTTCTGTTAATTAGTGTTCCCTTATTCTAATTTTTATTTATTTTGCCTTTTATCTCTTTCTTCATCCTGTAAATCACTTTGAGCTGCATAATTTATATGAAAAAGTGTTATATGTAATTGTTGTTTTTGTAACATTATTACTTATTTGGGTGGTTCTAATTAATTACTGAGATTTAACTAATATTAATTTCTAAAAGGGGAAGTTATTTTTATTTTGGTAATTATTGGGGACTACAGTACTGTATTTTGTGTTCTTTCAAAAATGTTATGTCTAAGAAAATTGAACAACATTTAGTTACTTAATTTAATCGCCGAGTGCGCCTGGATGTCACGCCATGTGTGCATTTTCTAACGTGTTCTGATATTTGCTGTGTCCAGAGATGCATTTGTTGCATTTTCTATGTATTGTCTTTTTATTGCCTTATTCCACTATTATTTTTTTTTTTTTACTATATTCTAATTTACCCAGCTTTGAAGACTGACACATGATAATGCAAGTTGAAACAACAACATTTATTTATATAGCACATTTTCATACAAACAGTAGCTCAAAGTGCTTTACATATTAAAGAATAGAAAAATGAAAGACACAATTATAAAACAAAATAAATCAACATTAACATTGAATAAGAGTAAGGTTCAATGGCCAGGGGGGACAGAAAAAACAAAAAAACTCCAGACGGCTGGAGAAAAAATAAAAATAAAATCTGTAGTTAAAGACGTCCCACAGAAAATAAAGATTGATTGACTGATTGATCGTATCCGTCTCCTGTTCATGCCTTTCCTCAGATACATTAAAAATGTTTAATGTGTAATCTGCACTCCCCATTAGTCACAGATAAATCCAAATGCTTTCACACGCATAAACACAAACTCCCTGGTTTTCAAAGCTAGCATCTTTCTAACTTTAATAAATATATTTTAAAGTCAATCTAGCAATAAACACTTGCTTTTCTTTGTTTGATTCAAGGTGATGGATAGATTCACTTAAAAACACATATTTTTAATAGGTTTGTTAAAACTATTCAGTATGAGTGTGGAATAAGTTGTAATGTAGTATGGTTAAAGTGTAAATAAATAGGTTATGAAATGTTTAACATTAGGTGACATGATGGTGACTAGGTTAGTGCTATTTCTTCATGTCTCCATAGCATAGTTCTGAATTCAGATCTGACCTTGTCATTGTCTGGGTGGAATATGCACGTTTTCCTTGGGTCTACATACAGTAAGATATTTCTGAATGCTTCTTCAACCCAATGTCTTCCATGTTTGGTAGACCCATAGTAGGCCTTACATAAGTAGATGAATATGTGCTCATGATTATATGCTGAAGCACAGCGAAATTCTATCCAGGTTCAGTTCCTTCTTGCACCTAATGTTACACAGTTCCAGTCACCTTGTAAAAGGCTAAGAAAATGAATGGACACTCAATTCTAAAGTCTTTAAAAGCTACATATTTTGTTTGCCCCATTGTTTAAAAATGATCCAACAGAAGTGTACATTCGATTGACTTTAATCCACCCTGAAAGTGGACTTTTAATTGGTCACAGTTGTCTGTTGTGATTTCACTCAAACATCATGACTATAGTTTTAAAAAAGACACAACCAAGCTAAGCGTTTTAAATCTGGGCAAAACATTAAAAGGATATGCTAAATATAGTAGTGGGATTATGGAAACCTATAAAATGGACTAAGTTAAAAACATGAAGCATAAACATTAGTGGATATATTAACAGTTTTCTGAGAACATTTGTAATAAGTTGCTAAAATTTTGAATCCTGTTGATTCTGGCTTTCAGTTCTGTTTCCGCTGTTGTTCATCCATCCATTATCAAACTCACTTGATTTCAAGAGAAAACCAGGCCATTGGAGCACATACTCATGCACACTCCCTTACTCACTCATATGGGCCAGTTAATTAACGCATATATTTTTGAGGTGTGAGAGGAACACTAGGGTAACTGTAGAATAATTCACACAGACAAGGAGTGGGATTTGTGAATTCTACTTAGACAGTAACCAGACAAGATTTCCTCCCAGGACTAACTAGATGTAACTAATCACAGTGCCATAATTCTGATCTTCACTAGAAAATTGAACAGTGATTGAGCATTAGAGTTTAGTGTACTTTTATGTGTATTTGTGACAACTATTTAAATTGGTACCAAACAGGCTTAATGTAGGCTTAATATTTTTTTTTTCGCTGAATTTACTGTCGTAATCTTCTTTGTTTATTTATTTGGTTTGTACAATGCTATATACTGTATACCCTGCCGTTCTTTCTTATATTCTGTAAGTGCCTTGAGCATGGGAAAGGTGTTATATAAATAAAATGTATTATTATTTTTATTATTAATCTGAGCTGGTAGTTCCATAGAATTTTATATACGGCAGAACAACATGTAACACGCAGTGTAATGATGCAGAACAATAGGCCATCATATTTCTAGCTTCTCTACACCCCATTTTATTTTATTTATCCACACATTGCTAATGTGGTTCACCTGCACAAATCATGAAATAAAATCAAATGTAAGATCATCCTGGGTTCCATGGGTACTTTCCCATACATGCTATTTCACAATACCTGCATACATTTATTCTCACTTCTGAGTCTTGCAGTTTTTCTACTCTTCCATATCATTCCCAAGCTTGATTATATCAGAAAAGAGTTCTGCTTTTCTGAATCACCTGACACAGCAGGTGTCTATGACAGGTAGCTTAATTTACTGGAAGGTATTTGCCAACGGGATAGCTAAGAACGGTTATAGTACAATCAAGCACAATGTTATGGTCATCTGGACATTACCCACCTCACATGATCTTCATTCCTTCAAGTCTGTCAAAAGCCAAATTATGTTTTTTTCATGTTCTATTTTTTTATGTCTTTTCTGTTATTCCCAAAGGCTAGGAATGAATTCCATTATTTTGGGATTTTTCTTCTACTCATTATTCTTTGACTTTATTCTGGTGCATAAGCAATTGATAGAAAATTAAAAAAAAGAAAAAGAAATTTGAGGCTCCAAGCACACTGTTTAAGCAGCATGTTTAACACTAAAATCCCTGAAGCCTACCAAAAAACTCATAATCCCAGGCCACCTTTAAATTGCCTCGCACGTCCTCATCAGCGTCTTTTGTTTTACAAATTTGTCAAGCAGCAGGCAGCCTGGTTTGCTATCCCATACCGACACAGCTTTAGTTGTAGACCAAATTCTCCCAGCTGAAGTCTGTTTTTCTGGGTATGAGGTGCCTGCAGTTGTATAGGATAAATAATATATCGTGATTTGGAATACATACATTTCATGTGTGTTCTGTGTCTACAACGATCTGGGTAAATGTAAGATGACAGGAAATGCAAGGCAAGAAATGTTATACACATAACTACAACAGAAGGTTTTTTATGTTATAGTGCTAACGACAACATTTTGACATGAAGTGTATAATATGACTGAAGTCCAAATATCAAATAAACACTTTCAGAAAAGGTACAAATATAGCAAAACAAGTGTGAAAGTGCAAATAAGGGCCAACATATGAGGGCAAACACTAATATATTTTTTATATCAGAAAATGAATGTGTTCTTTATAATGTGAAATGTACCTGCCAAATAAGAGTTTAAGAGTAAAGTCACAGGTATAACTTCATCCAGTTGTGCGTTTGCAATAAAGCGAATCAGATGTGACAAACCCATCTATTTAAAGTTGCTTTCTTTTCCTCAGAGTCAGCAAGATTTCAGGTGTATCCTGTCAAAACTTAATGTTAAGATTTGAACAAATGCTATACTATAAACACCTGTGTTAAATTATCACTTTAATTGCTTATATGGATCTATTGTTTAAAGTGTTAAAATGTTAATTTTACTGTGTTGGGACACTTGGGGCACAGTGTTCTTTACACACAAACACACACACACGCACACACTCTTGTTCACAGTAGGAAGTCATTTTAGAGTGTTCGATCATTCTCTGGAAAGCTGTAGAATATAAAGGCACTCATGTCAGGAATCGAACCAAAGTATAAAGACTGTTAGACAGCTGTGATCCCCCGTTGTGCCACCCATGTATTTAGATCTATACAAGTTGCATGCATTGGTAACAGCTGGTGTGATATTTAAGATAGGACAGCCTGTGCTTTCCTCTCCTGCAGCTTAGTGAGTTTTGTTTAGGATTCTTTATGACTTCTAAACACCACTGAATCACCCAAATGCATCTTTTCTCCTTCAGTAGCTTGACAGTCAAATCTATTTCACTGTGGCTGCATGACCTGCCTGTATAGGTTTTGGAATTGAAAGGGCATCATACAGAGAAATGACAATGGCCTCGCTTGTAAAACTAGAACAGGACTGTAAACGTGCCAGTTTATTGATTTTCTCAACATGCTAACTCTTACATTTCCTTTTGCAAGAATCTGAATTAGAGTTTAGAATTTGCTTTTTTATCTAAGAAATGTCAGGCAGTATAGAAAAAAATCTAAAAGCATGATAGCCCAGGTGATCCTGGAGGGATAAAGATGCTGCCATCTGCCTCTTAACTTCAATTATACCAAAATTAAACATTTGTAATTGCTTTAAGAAGAGGCAGTGAGGTCAGAAAGGCCCATTAATGGAGAATATGAACACTATCCTTTGACCTCAGCTTTTAAACTTGAGTCCCTCCTCTACTCTAAAAATTACATTATCACATGCACTATGTAATTATTATTTCTTATTTTCTGAACTCTGGCTATACCCAGTGGTTTATGCTTCCATTTTGTATTATGCTTCATATAAAGAGAACATCACCACCGATTTTACAGTCACTGACAAATCAGAACAAAAGCTAGTTTTTATAAAACATTCAAATAAAGAAGAAAGCAGTTACACCTGTTTATCCAATGGCTGCTCTGACCTTGCAGAAACTGCATCGGCCTCTGAAAAGAGTGCTTCAGTACAGGATGGCTTCATTACAGTCTCTTGGTCGATCTTTATTTCATGTAATACTTGTCATCCTTTGGACAACAATAAATAGCTTTGCAATGCCATCATTTTCTAGTCTGCTCATTCAGTTCAGGGTCACAGGGAGCTAATGCCTATCCTGGCAGTACTGGATTTCCCAGCTCCATTGCAGGGCACACTCGCACATAGCCATCCAAATATGGGTAAAGTTAAAGTCACCAATCAACCTGACCTGTATGTCGTCTGGATACAGGAGGAAGATTAACTACTCAAACAAAAATCACACACATATATTGGGAAAACTAACGGACTATACGTAAATAGATAAACATAGTTCTGAGTAGAAGGGTATTTGGCTTAGAATTCCATGTCTATAGAAAAATGGAAAACCAAGAACTGACACTTTGATTCCATTTTTTTTTAAAGCAGCTAAGTAATTTCTTAAAGGGCAGTAAAGTACAGTATTGGCAATAGCAGAATGGCTTGACAGGGTACTCTTACAATTTACATATATGAGACTATGCATACTACTGGCCCACACCACCAAAAGACTGGGTTCAATTTGCTGCTTGATAACAGTTTGTGTGGAGTTTGCAGGTTCTAGCCATATTAATGGGAACCTCAGAAGCTGTCTAACATTCCAAACACCTGCTGTCCAGGTCGATTGGCAGCTGTAATCGGCCCAGTGTGTGTGTGTATCTTGAGTGATTATAGTCGTTTGCCGAATAACTCCTGGTGATGTTGATTTGGACAGGCGGGTTTAAATAATGGATGTAAATAATGGACACTTCTTAGTGTATCATAGTGTATGAATCAATATAAATGAGATTAATTGAGAAAGTGTGCCTTACGGCAAATGCATTTTCCTGATTTATTACGAGTTAAAGAGGAGGACAGCCCACAAACACTCTGACAATCTGTTTTAGTTAGAGTCAGCTATTTAAGTCAAGCACTCCCACATCCACCCATGGTGCATCAACATTAACAGGCTGTTTCACTTTCTAGGAAGGAAGAACCACCAGATTTTGCATTAAGTTTCATATCTTATACAGTATTTGTTTGAGTCAGACAGTGATGTAAATAGAATTTATTACCACCTAGTATAAAGGAAGCTCTGTATTTGACAGTTATATGAACCCCTTGTTGCTTCATTGTCATCCACTGCTGTTTTTGCCCTTTTCAGAATTATGTAATATGTGGTTTTTGTGTGCTGTCAGTATTTATTCTTTTTCAAATGTTATCTACAGTTATGTAGTGTTTTCATTGTTCTAGATGGCTGTGCTAGCTCCTTTTTAAAGCTTTGTCCTGTGGGGGCACTATACAAAATAGGACTGATTGATTCTACAGGTTTGAACAGCCTTCCTTTCTGGCCATGTGTTCACCCCACATCCCAGAGATGTGCAGACTTGTTTAACTGTTGACTCAAAGTTTACCCACCGAATGAGACTGTTGGTGTGTGTATAAGAGTTTCATTCAGGGCTGGGTCCAGTTCTTCTTCCTCGATAGGTGTTAAATTCCCATGCTCCTTGTATAGCTGCGCTCCATTTCCCAGCAGCCCTATGGGTCGGCTGCATGCTTCCTCTTCCATTTTGGGAGATTCTTCAACCCTCCACCAACGATATTCATGAGCTGAGCAGATGAGGACAAATACACCAAACAAGTCAATGGTGAAAATGGCTCAGGTGCTTTTATTAACAACAATTCACAAAACAAGGTGTCCAAAACGTGCAGTGCTCCAAAAATTGTCAATAAATCCATAAATACAGGTGAAATGTGGAGGTTAAAATAATACAATGAATAAAGAATTCATAAAAACAAGGTTAAAAAGAACACAGTGCTGGAAACTTGTTTTAAAACCACAAGCTCTGATGCCTTCCTTTAAAACTAACGCCTCTCCGGCTTATCCTGTTTTGATCTAGAAGCCCAGAAGGACGTTGACCAACAGGAGCAGAGACCCGTCTCATCTGGCATACGTCCCAGTCGCCAATCCCAAGGTGTTTGTGGGCAACCACCAAGCCCTTCTCCATCCAAACTGCTGCCAATCCTGGCTGCACCTGGCATGGGCACTGCTGCCGTTTCAATGGCTCCTCCAGGCGAGAGCACCTCCAGAGCGTAATGGTCACTTCTGCTCCCAAGACACTCAACAGGAGCGGCCCGCAGCCTAATCCTGAGCAATGTCCACATGCTCCTCCTTGGGGCTATACTCCCATCCACCTGCTTCCATTCACTGCACCAGCCTATTTTCTTTCTCTTTCTATCTTTCCGATCTACCTTGTTTTTTCCTATTGAGTCTTTTGATTCTTCTTCCCTTCCTGCACTCATGCTTCCCCTTTAAAGCAGGGATGTCGCACAGCTGTGGCACCCAGCAGCTTCAAGCACCAATTTGGATCACAGGTGAACTTGAACCTGTGTACTAAGTGCAGGACCGTCCGAATCCACGAGAACTGCTCTCGCTCCCCTACCATGCCCCCACCTGAAAACATGAGTCTGACGATTATTTATTTAAAAGACGACAATCAGCCGTAGACCTCACTTTACTACAGTATTACTCTGATTGGACGTCTGCAATGGGTGCAGGGCTGCTGGAGATAAGAAGGGCCAGTGGAAACTTTAAAAGGGAGCCGGCTAAGTGGCAAGGAGCCCTGTTGTTTTGTATTTGTATCCTCCCGTCTGTCTGAATCGATGAACCTGTAATAATCTCGTATGGACTGTCTCGTGTGTGCCTCTTGTGTAAGTAGTTGGATGGGCCATAGTGCTTCATCGGAGGGAACGCGCCCCAAACCTCATCACCCCTCACCACACCAGAACTACTGAGATGACTGTTTATCACATTACTTACAGAAAGCTGTTTCCTGGATTGTCATATTTTCCTCCATTCCACTTCATCTGCTTCCATTGCATTTGGACTGTTTGTGGACTGGGTCATTAGTGTTTTGTAAGATTTTTACTGTTGTGTTAGTATTTCATTGTTGTCATGGAGAAAAGGAAAGGTTAGCTGTTTATTTGTTGTTTGTGTTTTTATTTCATTCAATATACTACATAGTTATTTATTTGATTTGTTGTTAATTCATGTCTCTGTGGTCCTGCGGTGGGCTGGCGCCCTGCCC
Organism: Polypterus senegalus; assembly: GCF_016835505.1. Classification (NCBI taxonomy): domain Eukaryota; kingdom Metazoa; phylum Chordata; class Cladistia; order Polypteriformes; family Polypteridae; genus Polypterus; species Polypterus senegalus. The sequence goes on along the minus strand of NC_053169.1, from coordinate 45,876,431 downwards.
CGGATTTGTTTCCTGCCTTGTGCCCTGTGTTGGCTGGGATTGGCTCTAGCAAACCCCTGTGACTCAGTAATTAGGATATAGCGGGTTGGATAATGGAAGGATAGATGTCTCTGTGTGTAAGTGATGTAAGTCGGGCCAAGGCTGGGATTCCCACCCAAAAATAAGCAAATCACCTTCCCTTTGACGGTGTGAATCTGAGCGCTACACCCTTTCCTGAAAAAATGGGTTAGAAAATGGATGGGTAATTATACAGGATGTACTGTATTATTATTTTTGAAAGTTTTCCTGTTTATGTTATATTAATTATTCAAGATGCTCTGTTAAAGTGAGCTGTTTTTATTGTTTGAGATAAATAGTATATGAAAATGATCAGAAGTGAAGAACATAGCTATAATGTCATTAAAGAAAGAGCTGAATGAAAGGTCATAGGACATAGTGAGGGTTACAGCCTAAACAGAATCAACACACCTTTACATTGACCACAAAGAAAACAGCATGCAGTTTATGGTGAGGTGGGGACAAAAATGAAAACCTAAATGTCTTGTCAGATTTTACTTTTTAAAAGGTGCGTAAGTGCGGTCATGTAAACGTGTGCGTTACAAGTGGCTGCCAGCTAACAGCTGATTATTTGCTGTCTCCCGTACATATAGTCAGAGCTACAACAATCAAACACTCCCTTATTTATCTATACAGAGACAGTGAGACGGAGAGAGCTTTTAGATGTGCAGACACTGGATTTATCTTTTTGGCATGTCATCAGAAGAAGTTCCTTTAAGTGAAAGGTGTTATCTTTTGTATAAATTAGTGCGCAGTCATCATCATTAATCCAGAAGCAATCAGAGGCTGCAGCCAGGGCTCATGTTTACATAGCATCCAACAATAAAAAGATTGATTTTGTAATGTTTTATATTCTGTTATCTAATCTAGCAACATGCCAGTAAATTACTTTGGTAAAAATTGCCCCCCTTCCTTCCTCTACTTGCTTTCCTACATCTCTAAGACTAGAAATAAGAGGCAAGGCATTTAAAAAGGAAAGCCGAAAGAAAATACCAAATACTGGAAGACAAAATCATCATCAAAGCTGGCTATATTCCCATAAGGTGATTTACACTTTTAAATTTACGTTTTGTTTATCCTTGTGCACTTTTCTTCTCCTACCGTGTTCTTTCTACCTGCTGCCATGGGGGATGTGGTGCTATTGACATTAGCTAAATTATTGCTGCTTTATGTATTGCAAGCCTCTTAGTGCTCAGAGGAGTAAGAGGAAAAGAGAAACTCAGCAGGCTGGCTGAATTAATGATTGCTGGGTAGCTTAAGCTACTCTGTTGTTTGACTTTCTAAAATGTATTTCGCTGGTCTTATTAGAATGTGTACAATGTGTGCTTACTTTCAATGTAGTTTAGCGCATAAATAGTTTGCATATCAATTATCAGTCCCTCTTTGTATTGGAATTAACTGAGTCCATCCATCCATTACTGAACACACTTAACCATTTCAGGACCACAGCACCTGCCCACAGCACTATGTGTAAAACAGGAGCCCACACTGGATGGGATGTCAGATCACTGCAAGCCACAGCTACATAAATACCTGCATAAACTCATCAGCTACACCTTTCTATTGATTATTGAATTTTTATAAAATTAATTTATTCTTTATTTTTTAAATTTTACCTTATTTATAATTATTTTGAAAATGTGTTTTTGTTATATGTTCTGAGTTTTGCTTTTTCATTTATCCATATGTTATTTGTAATTATTATTGTGTTTAATTTTTAAGCATTAATAATGTTTTTCCAACAATATACAAGTATGTGTAATTTAATTTAACTGTAAATTATTTGAAATCCTTGTTACATTATTTTAGAAAATACAAACATTTATAATTTCGGGCAGCACAGTAACGCAGTGGTAGCGCTGCTGCCTTGCAGTTAGGAGACCCAGGTTCACTTCCCGGGTCCTCTCTGTGTGGAGTTTGCATGTTCTCCCCTTGTCTGCATGGGTTTCCCCTGGGTACTCTGGTTTCCTCCCACAGTCCAAAGGCATGCAGGTTAGGTGCATTGGCGATTCTAAATTGTCCCTAGTGTGTGCTTGGTGTGTGGTGTATGTGTGCCCTGCGGTGGGCTGGCGCCCTGCCTGGGGTTTGTTTCCTGCCTTGCACCTTGTGTTGGCTGGGATTGGTTCCAGCAGACCCCCATGACCCTGTAGTTAGGATATAGCGGGTTGGATAATAGATGGATAGATAATGATGAATGGATATTTATAGTTTCTTCATTATGTTTTAACAAAACATCATGATAATAATTTAATAGTAAAACATAATATTTAGAGACTCAAAAGTCTTTTGTTGCCCATTGAAGTTGTGATTTAATTTAATCATGTTTTATTTGTAATATTTATTTCATTGTTTTATTAAATTAATTATAATTATATAGTGTTCAAAATTATTTGCAATTTTATTTGAATCATACGTTTAAAATAGTTCATTATTTTATAAAATTAGTTATTTTTTGCCTGTAAACATATTTATATTTTAATTAAATCATACTTTATTTTTAAGAATTCTTATTTTTTTTATAAAATGATTTGTTGTGTTTATCGCTATTGAGGCTTTAACTTTACCATACTGTATTTAGAATTATAATTTCTTAATCCTGATCTAAAAGTAATTGATATTTGTATTTTAATTGAATTACAGTCTATTTTTTAATTACAAATTTTTTTAATTAAAATTAGTTTGTAAAATTACTGAAGTATTCATTTTTTTGTGTTCAGTATTACATTTTTATTTTAAATTAATACTATGTTTATAATAATCATTGCTTTATTAAATAAAATGTATTATTTTATGGTTCAATATTATACTTGAATTTTAATTTAATTACTGTCTTTATAAAAATAATTGCATTTTTTAATTAAATAATTTTTAGTTTGTGTTACATATTATGTTTGTATTTCATTTATAATATTGTATTGCAAGCTGAGCTGGTCAGTTGAACTGTACATCATATGAATAAATTGCACTGAATACGATAGAAATAAAAATAATGATAAAATCTGTCTTCTGATTAATTAATGTCACAGTATGACGTGCCACTTGTTAATACATGTTAGGCTGATGATACACGAATGGATCTGTATGTGTTATTGTGTTTGTCTATATTTAGTCCATTCCAAACATTTTTGACAGCTAATGACAGCTTTAGGCAGCCGATGAATCAGCTGACTGCTGTGACTATACGAAAGCTGCTTTGAAAAGTGGCTTTTATGCATTCTCTAAATCCATTAAGGAGCTGCAGTTTGATTTCTCAGCATATGCGATTTTTTTTAACTTCATAGTGTTTCATGTGTTTGCCAGTATTCTTCCAAAATTCCCAAGAATTATGTTTATCACTTGAAAACTTTCCTGAAGATGCTACTGTGAGTTTGTGAATAGTGAAAAAGTAACAGAATTATGCATAATTGGGAATAACAGAGTACTTCTACTTGTTCTATTGTTATCTTTCTGTGTTTTTTGCTCTTAGTAAATTCTTGCTTATGTCAATATGACTAATCTCATACTTGTGCTTCATAAGGTGCCAGGATTTGGAATGGTATTAAGGTATCTAGCTGATGATCTGACGTTTGTTAATGATTGAATTTTAATTGAAAGAGAGTAATTACAAAGAAAAAAAAAACATATTTTAGAAGTAGAATAAAAAGATAGCAATACATATGCCACCCCCACCAAAACACACAGCCCTGTGATTAATAATAAAAAGTTCCAGGAATGTTAAATTAATAAAAGAGGACTTTCAATCAGGTCATTTGGCCTTTTAAAACTTACTTCTGATGGATTCTCCCAATGCTTATCCTGTCCTCAGGTGGATATTAATGATATTAATTTCCTAAACATTTATATGTAACATGGACCTTTCTATTCATTCATCCATATTCTGAACCCACTGATCTAATTCAGGGCGATGGACTTATAAATGTCCACTCGTCCATCTGTTCAAACATTTTCAAGCCTGCTTAAGGCCGTTCATGTTGCTGGATGACTGGAGCCTTTTCCAGTATTTTTGAGCACAATGTTGGGGTCAAACCTTGGAATGTCCATGACTAATACAGGTGAAAACCCATGCTGCCTTGTACCACGCAAGTTTAAACTCATCAACTGTACAGGTAAAATATAAAAAGCCTCAGAAGAATTGGGGAAGAACACCCACACAGACACAGGGGGGATGTGTAAACACTACAAATACTGAGAATGAGGTAGAGTCTTAACTCAGGACTATTGAGTTAGGTGTACACAGTATGAATCTGTTTAATGTGGTGCTGGAAATATGCATTTTCTAAAACTTTTGCCAATTTTATATATAGGGTGAGTGGTTTTAGTTGCATGTGCAAGCGGCCTGGTGATACTGAGACTTTACCAGACTGCCCTTCATTCCAGCAGTAAACTTCACATAAGGTTTAAAGGGAGGGAGGGCCTGGTGGATATTTAAGGTTTCACTTGTTTAGTCTTTTATTTTCAACATGCATACCCCTTGCCTACTCATATCTTTCTTATATTATGATTTTGTGAATAGCCAGAGGCTTTGCCTTATTAGAAAGTGGAGGAAAATAGCAGGGGCACTGAGGATAAGGTGTAAAGATAGAAGAATCAAGTCACATGAATCACATCATGAATCCACGGACAGTCAGGTCTTAAAGACATAGATTTACTGGCCCTCCACAGCTGACCGAAAAGCATTAAAACAAACTAAGGAAAGATGTTTGACTCCTCATAGTTAGCATTTCACTGCTGTCATCGTCCTCAGCAGGTTAGATTGGTTTGAATTAAGCCAAGCCAGTTGAATTTAAACTATATTTTGTCACCTAGTCTTTCTCCCTAGGGGTAGAAGCTTTTTTGTCTGAATTAAGTAAAATCAGTGTGGAATTTGCTCGGGGTCTGCAATACAAGGGGAAGACTAAGTGGAAATTAGGCTTCAGATGAAGCGCCGTATGAAGCAGCACATTGCATTGTCATGTACATGATTAGCTCTGTCGTTGTTTGCCTTTGGCTTATGCAGGATGACAGCTGTCACAGCTTTCATATGTTATTTTGCAGTGAACACTATTACTATTTTACCCTTTTCGTCACCAACAATGCCTTAGGACTATTCCTGTAATAAGGCTTTTCTCATTAAAAATAAAGAGAGAGGCTGTATGCCACACATATTCAAAACTTCTTCTCAGGGCATTGCATAGATATCGTTGGAGAATGTTTTATGATATGTCACTGCAGTAAACCCTCAAAAGTGGCAAATCAAGCCTAATTTCAGTCAAATCCTCCTAACTTGGCGTCAGCCATCAGGCTGCTTCTTGGCAACTTCCTCCTCATGTACCTAACCAGATGCGTTTCTGTAAAAATCCTAATTCTTCCACTTGAAAAGAGCCTGTTGGCATTCTTGACAGTTTTTTTTTTTTTCCAAAGGTTAAATGGATGTTGGTTTTTTTTTATGCACTCTCCATCTCCCCACAGACCTGCAAGCTGGAGATGCTACTTAAGCCATTTAACCATGCAGTATTTTAATGCGCATGAGAAGCCATTCCCAGTGCTTATCGAAAGAACCCAATATGTTGGCTGAATTTGGGTAGTAAAATAATGACAAAAAGAAAACGTGGAATGTGGCTTGAGCCCTCTTCCAGTCATATGCAAAACTGTAAGAGAGACAGATAGGCACTGGGGTTTATAAAATTTGAAGGTTGCTGGAACTGCCAATGGTGGAATGTATACATGTAGGAAGCTCTCAATTTGCAAGTAATGCCCCTATACAAGCAATTATTCTCTATTTTTTATAGCATTTTTCAAAAGTGAATACTTTAGCTATATTAACATATTATTTACAGTTGTAGCATTGGCTAATGATGTAACATGCTTTGACTCGTGTGGTGGGAATAAGTAGAGGGAGATGTGGCAACAAATTATTAAACAGGCCATCATGATAGGTAAGAAATAGAAGCAGGGCAATGTGAGCAGGGCAGGAAATTTCAGCCTTCTGCTTATTGCTTGTTCTGTTTGTTTTATTTGATCTAAAGATGCATATGAAAAAAATGAGTATAACCAAATAGGGTGCTGCCTCACTCACAGTTACGACTTTAGTTCATTTCTCAGCAGGGTCACGGTATAGAGTGGATGCCTTCTTTTCCTCCAATACTCCATGGACGTTTGTTTTAAAGAAAAACATGGGTTATGAGTGTATTGTTGAGTTATTCCTTGCGTGAAACTCATGTGGTTCGTTCCTGTCATTTTTAATATTGTCGGAGAAGTTCCTTGTTCTTTCTTGAGCCTGTAATGAAAGAATTGGGTACAGAAAATCAATGTATGGTTGATTAAATATGCGTGTCTCTATTTTTTTGTATCCATCTATTAATTTTCCAGCTGGCTTAATCTAAATTCAAAAACATGGAGAGGCAGAGCCTTTCCAGGCATCACTGGATGCAAGACAGTTAGTGGCATTTGTGTCTCATTCACATAACTCTTCTTTAAATCACTTAACTGGAACCATCTAATAATGACAAATTGATAACCAGATGTCCTCCATTGGAGTAATTTTCCTATGCTGATGAGAAGGTAACATTTCAGAATGGGGAACCATAAGTCATGTTTGTGTAATAATGGCTTGAAACTGTTGGGAATCCTTCTTAAACAGGTGGAACCCTTTCACCTAACTGCTTGCCTGTACATTTCTCGCAGTGATTTCTTGCTGCCATTTAAGAACCTTTCCTCCATGTCACTCATATTTCCCTCGTGTCTAACACATTAGAACATTACCTCTTAGTTTTTGTGGTGATTTGATTTCTTTGTTTACTTTGCTCTGTTGGGAGTAATTAATAAAAAATTACAAAATGCGTGATAACCACCTTTCTCCACCCTCTCAAACGTATGCAGTTTTTAATATCTGGAAAACGTTTGGGATTAAATCACTTAGAGATCTGTACATAGACAATGTCTTTGCATGCTACGAACAATTACACTCCAAATTTAACTTTATAGCAACACATTTCTTTCACTACCTGCAAATCAGAAACTTTTTAAACTGAACCTGCCCAATTTTCCTCAACCTCCCACCTACATCTATTCCGGAAAAAATACTGATCAATCTTGATGACTCAGACAACATTTCTGTAATATATAAAACATTTTAAAGTCCCTCCCTTTCAAAGATCCTAGAGAACAGTGGGAAAAGGATCTCTCACTCAATATCTAAGTAAAGGAGTGGAAGGTAGCAATGCACAGAATTCACTCAAGCGCCATATGTGCAAAGTATAAAATTATTCAACTCAAAATTATATATCGAGCACATCTCTCTCATTTAAAATTGTTCAAAATGTTTCCAGGCCAAGATCCAACCAACGAACGTTGCAATCAAGTCCCAGCCTCATTGGGCCATATTTTTTAGGCCTACACCAAATTAACATCATTCTGGACCAAAACATTTAAATGCTTTCAGATAGCCTGGGTGTCACAATCCCTACTAATCCATAATTGTCTTTGGGGTAGCTCCAGATGGGCTTAAAGTGGAAAAAGACAAACAAACTGTAATTGCCTTTACTTCACTATTGGCACATAGACTTATCTTGCTCAACTGGAAGAATCCTCACCTCTTTTAAATCAGTGGGTAACTGATGTTATATACTATTTGAAATTGGAAAAAATCTAATTCTCACTTAGAGGATCTGTGCAGAACTTTTTCAAAACTTGGCAGGATCTAATTAATGATATTTTAGAATAAGCATTTAAATTGAGGAAGTGGATTCTCTTCCTTCTTTTTTAATTTATTTATTTTTATTCATTTATTTATTTACGTATTTTTATTATAATTAAAATTTTACTATGCTGGTCTAGCACTCTTTCTCGTGGGTGAAGGTTGATTTGTTTCACACCTAGTTTTGTTAAACTTGACTTGATTGTATGGAATGTTATTTGATATTAATAAAATCAAAAAATTGTTAAAAAAAATGTAAGAATTTAAAAAATATTATTAAACCAGAAGCCATTAAGGGTTAGTAAGTGCAGGACACAGAAGCCCTATTTGTAAAGAAGATTCTGTAAAAGTAGTCTCCCATAACTCAGCTGTAGAAAATGCATTGCCTAGAATTGCCAGGCATCCAATATTTTTCAGGACAAGTCCCACATATCAGGCACAATGTAGGTGCCCCAAATTATTTCTGAAAAAATGTATTTTAAATGTAACTTATATCTCAGTGCAATATCTCATGAAGACTTTGCACTGTGCTCACTGTTTCACCCAGTATCTTGCTAGACGCATCAGCACAATACATTTAGTAACTAAATCACTTCAGCTCTACTCAAACCATCAAGACCTGACCAATCAGGTGTTTGTGATTTAGAAACAACATGTGGCCTGCTCAGATAATTTGCTTTAGCTTTGAACTCATCCTGCCAGTGATTGCTTTTGGACAAAAGTACAGAATAATCAGTTTGAAACCCCAGTAAAAACATTAAAAAATTTAGCTTTATAAAAGCCATATTACATTACATGACTTTTCCAGCAATTTTAAGTTGTAGACTTAATTTGCATAATCTTAGTAAGTTGAAGGCTGTCACGGCACAGTGTTGTGACCTGCCAGTTGCACAGTGTGACATACTCAGTGACTCAGTCCAACTAGGCCATGACTCCCGCCCAACTGATTTGATTTTGTCTTAAGTCAGGGTTAGGCTCAGCGTCTATGGGAGATGGCCACCAATAAATGCTCACCTGGGAGTATAGTGCATATAATACAGCAATGAGAAATAAGGAACATGGGTGTTTCAAATGTCGCAAACACAAGAGAGACTTGCTTGTTGGAAGTTTTACGTACCATGATAGAGTAAGAAAAAGAAAACAAGATTTGCACGGGAACTGGTTCCATTAGGCAGTACGTTATTGGCCTCAGAAAAAGGGGCAAGATTTTGATACTGTGAAACTGCTGGAAAATCATCACATTATTGTGTAATTTGACATGCATTGTTAGTTCTAGTTGTGTAAATGAACATGCTCCTGTGACTAGATCAGCAGGTGTAGTTGTTAAATCTGACATTTGCTCCGACTAGAGATTGTGTAATATGCCGTCGGTTCAACTTATAGATCCGAAGTCAGTAATGATGTCATTAAAAGTGCTGATTTTTCCTGTAAAATTTAATAGTTTGTGGTTAGTGAATTGAATTGTTTGATATGGTCTGCATCCTTTTCTGTTGTCTTTTTAGGTTGGATGTGAAAAAAATCATTGTCAACAGTGGAGTAAAAATGTAGCGAATGTGATCTAAGTAGCAATGTAGGGCCATCCTTTAATTTTGTAGAGTTCATAGGGATTTTCATTGGCAATCGGAAGGTTGCCAGTTCGAATCCTGTAAATGCCAAAAGTGACTCTACTTTGTTGGGCCCTTGAGCAAGGCCCTTAAACCTGCAATTGATCCATCCTGGGTATGATGTTAATCTGCATCCAGCCCTGCATGTAGGCCCTTCAACCTGCAGGGGAAAACCTGGGGGTTGTTTGCAGAGTTGGCACTCCAGTCACCATAAAAAAAACCTTACACAGCTCCACTCCATCTGAACTAGTGTGGTACTGAGGTGTCACCCATTGCATGGCTGCACTCGGATCTTAATCTGAGATCCTGAGTTGATTTATCATGTGGTGAGTGTGGCAATGCGCTGTATCAGTGCATGCTCCTAACCGCCTCCTCCTCCTCCATGTCTGTGTTAATATGGCTGGAAGATTCTAATATTTTCAAATTTAGAATTTCAAAATATAATCCTAAGGTGACAAATCAACTATCAAGCCTATCATGTCTATCTGTTCCCCAAACCCAATTCACATTTCGGTTCCAGGAGAAGCTAGTAAAGCTACCAATAGTATAATGACGCAGGGGGAATGCTTTCCTGACGCTCACCTCCAGGTGCATGGGTTGGGATTTCATTATCAGAGTTATTATTTGAGTTTGCATTTCTTCTGTGTTTCTACAGGTGGTTATTTTGGCTTTCTAAAAATGTCTCAACGATATTCATGTTTATTTGCAGCAGTAAATGTTATTACCATGCCCTGTGATGGATTGATCTATCTCCCATGCAGGGTTTGTCCTTGTTTGCACTTATTACTGACTCCACTGCAAGCCTGCATTAGAATAAGTGGGTTCAAAACATAAAGTGTGATATTTTTCCCTAAATGATTTATCATGCACAAGTACCTGGCATGGATCTTTAACTGGAAATGCATACAGGCATATTCAAAAAAGAAACAAGGTTATTTCTGTAGGGAGCTGCAAAGGCTGGGACTCAAAATCTCCGATAATCAACAAGCTCAAGCTACCACAGGGTTTTGTTAAAGGCACACACGTTGAATGTTAGTCACTGCCTCCCTTCCACTAGCAGCTCAGAAAAGCAGTGAGCCATACAGAAAAAAAGTGGCGGGGGACACACCAGCCAGTTGCTGCTTTTATTTTGCTTTTTCTTAGATGGTAAAAGACTGTGTCATCACCTCAAACTCTTTGTCATAAACAATCATCCTCAAGAATCTTTTAAATTCACCAGCACAACTGAGCCTTTAAAGGAACATACAGCGCTACATTGTGAAGCCAGCACAAAAAAAGTGCGATGTGAGGAATCAACACCGGTCGACATGCTCTGGTCCTAATTCACACAGACACCATGCCAGCTTTCAAACTCTAATCCTTTTTGATTTTCCGGGACTGCTGTGCTTTGTATATGAGAATAAACATGGCAATAATATTGAGAAAGAAATGGCGTTCCAAATGTATTGTTTAGAATGCCCCATGCATAAATGCAGGCTAAATTGTCTTTCTGTGTCATAATGCATTGAAATGTAGGCTAAAACTAGCTTGAAGCAGACTAGAAATTGAATAATGGCACTGAACTCATTTATCACTCTAGGCTTCTGATATAATCCATGCATTTGGATTTCTGTTTAAAAAAAGAGACAATTTACATCTGTTTGACGAACTGATAAAAAATAATTATGTGCATGCTGTGTGTATGTTAATGCTGCCACTGGTAGCGTTAGCCATGGCTAAGTGTACCAAACTACATATTTGGCCATGATGGGAACTCTAAAAGGATGGTTAGAGGTGTAATTAGGAAACTACAAATGTGTTTTAGATGGAAATGTGCAATTTGTTGGAAGTGCCGAATACAACAGAATAGTACTCTATACGCCGTGCTGTACATACTTTATATACATTCATTTTGTCACCATACTTTATGAACTGAGGAAAAATACAAATAGGACAAATAAAGCCATTCTATGATCTGATTAAAGATACAGACACTAAATTATGTCATATTCTTAGTGTGCATTAGCTGAGTAAGAGCATTTGACTTTATGCAGTATGTGTGCTCAAAAACCCTGTCACATGGAGCACATTTAAAGGAATGTGAAGTAAAACTTACAGCTACTAGTGGAACAACTTTGAATTAACATGAGGGCTTTAAATGGATGGGCATCAGGGTTTGTCTACTTCTGAGTAAATGACTAAATCTGTTTGTGGTGGTGTTTCCTCATTATTTGTGGTGAACACGGCAGCAATACCATTTGATGTCGGAACATGAGAATACTGTTGACCTGTAAAATTGATTGGGTAGTGCATTTGTATATCTTGAACCAGTCTGCCCTCTGTCTGTGGTTTTTGTTTTTCTTCTGTTTGAACTTGTCTCTTATTTTTAATCATTAATGTGTAAGGATTGTTAGCTTCGATGAAATCTTATAGTGTATGAAACAAACAAGGAGAGATGTCTTTATTTACAGGCCTTGAATGTATTTGTGTAATCATTTCATTAGGATCTATAATATGAACATTGGTATTGGTTGGTCTTTGTAGGGGTGTATTCCACCAATATAATGATAAACTGGATTATGAATTTTGGGCCATAAGCACCATTTCCTGTGGGATTATCAACAGAAACTCCCATGAATGCAAGTTATAAGATGCTGATACTATGAGTGTGTAGTAAATAGTGATGTCTTGCATGTCTTGTGGAAGCTATAATGTCTTTTAGTAGTTATGTAATGCACATCAAATGTACAATATATTAACATGTCATTTTCTGTCCAGTCCAGAGTTATTGGGGGCAGCTAGCATAGGACACAAGGCAGGAACAAGCCCTGAACAGGGCGCCAGTCCATCTCAGTGTACAGTACACTATGTGTTAGAATTGCTTTGGTCTTGTGCAAAAGCAAAGAGGAAGTGCTGATCCAGTTTAACTTCTTGAAACAATCTGTTTTCTGTCTGTTGTTGAAGTTTTTGTTCTTGTTTCAATGTGTCTTGTATTTCTAAAGGCTTGGGCATAAGAGCTATTTTATGTTAATGAAATCCTGTTCATTTCTGTGAAAATGTTGAGATATGTATGCATATTAGGCCATGAAACTGTGTGGTTAATCATTTCATCTGAACAGGTATGTACATTTTAAGTTATTGAACCTGTCAGATACTGTATATGTGTGTGGTGTCTTTTTTTTCATCATCGACTCTTGTTAGTGAAACAGTTTCTGCTTTTAGACTGACATTGAGCTGAGTTTACGGATCCTGTTGTTTTTCTTGGCCAAACAGTGTATATGACTTTATTTTGGAATTGGAGTGTTTATTGCACTGGCATTCAATGTCCTGTAGTTGACATGCATACCATTGCCATATACTATACAGTATTCGCCAAGCCACCATATTCAGTGCAATGTGCTTCACCCTATTAGCAGTGCCTGTGCCTCCTTTCTATTTTTGTGCGAGACATGCAGTGTGATTCTTGGCAATTTTTCTTGGGTTAGCTACGTAAGTCACATATGCAACCTGAGGCGCTCTGAAGAGACTCCGCTGGCTGTGATAATGAGTTGTGTTCCACTTTTCGGGGCCACTTTGGACCGGACATCCAATTCATGGGTCATGTTGCCTATGTCATGGCATAAGCTATCGACTGAGACCAAGATAAGGCTTCAATGGCCAGGGATGTGGGAGTTTTTGCATACAGTATATAGATAGATTAAGAGATAGATGTCTTTGTGGAGTGTGCATATATTGTTTCCATATTTTATATATATACAGTATATACTGTATAACAGGAAAAAGAGTATATGTTATAATTTACAGTATACATTAATACAGATTAAACATACTAAACATTTTCTCCCACCCTGAGTTTTATGAGACAGATTGTGAGAAATTGTGCATAGATGGCTTGGCTTTATGTGTACTGTACAGTAATTTATCACTTTTTTTTTTTATAAAGGCCCAGCTCTGCCGTTCTGCAGTAATTTTTAAATTTTTCAACTGTCATCGTTTTTACTCTGACTCTGTTTTGGGATTTAGAGTCATGATGACAATACATTTAAATTTACATTTTAAGTGAGGGTTTTAAAACCATAAACTGTATTGATGAGAATTATTTAGTCAAAATTCAACTATATTTGTGATTTAAACTCGGTATTGTAACACATGTTGATGCAAGTAAAACTAGGTCTTGAAAGATTATGAAAGCCATTTGGTCATTATTGTGGTATGAATTATATGTGTATGTCATTTAATAATGTTCCCAGCTTGCTTATTTCAATTCAGTGTCTTGAACCTCATAGGGGATAGCAGTCTATTGCAATGGACACATGCGGATATCAGTGATTTCATTATATAATAGCATGAAAATGTGCTTTGGGAAGGATAATTCATATAATACTGCATTTATTATAATACTGTACTTACTTGTGCTTTAGTACTGGTGCATGAGTAAAGTAGTCAAACTTACGGTACAGTATGTGCCATGTCTTTGCCATGTTTGCTCCTACTGACTTTAATATTATCATTAAATAATAATATTAGAATACATCAATATTGAATAACTTGCTTAACTTTTTAAGGTTCAGGCAAAGGAAAACAATACTGTCTGCTATTGTCCAATTTGCACATAGCTTTCTCTGCTAACCTTCTATGTTTCTCATTTCAATAGTGGTTTCCACTTATTCCATACTTTCAAACTCTATTCTCCAAGTGGACTGTTCTCAAAAGGTATTTGGTGTAGACCTTTAAAAGTTAGAGAGACAGAGAGAAGAGAGACAGAAGATTATTGCTTGTCATTTTGAATGCCATATAGTGTTCTGGGCTTTAGCTTTGGACCCTTTCTTGTGACACCATTTTTAAGATAAGTTTATTTCAGGTGTACAAAAGTAAAATGCTGCTTGTGACTGGATAAGAGATGCAAGTCCTTGTCTCCCTTTACCATCTGTCTAAGCTACCAAGCAAAATGTCACATCCTGCCTACTTGGCACCAACCTCCTCTACCTCACTGCTCTCAATCTGTCTGAATACTTTCTTGCTACTTATATGTGTCACGTTTCACACACCAAGGATTATGAAGAAGCAGTATAAAAGGGGAAGAAATGAGACATGATAATAGAATGAAATCAAAGGGTATTCTGACAGAGCAACAGATCTTAATGCCTAAACACAACTGAAGAGCCAAATACTACAAGTCACTTGGGCAAGCTGAGTCTTTGTAAAATGTTACTTACATCAGTATGTATTCTTATGACTTACAACATTTAGAACTGATACAAAAAATAAATAAAATAAACTAAAATTGACTTGAATAAGTACTGAATGTAGTCATCATAAAATGTTTTTGGAATGTCTCAGTCTCACAAAATCTAATTCAGGGTATTGTGGGGGAGCAGGGTGGGCTTTTCCAGCAGAATCAGGCACAAGGCAAGAATCAGACCTGAACTGGATGGCAGGTCCATCTCAAGGCCCACTCATACACGTACAAATCCAGTTGCCAGTTAAACTAACCAGAGCGCCTTTTTTAGTTACGGCAGAAACAAACGTAATTCAGGTTGAAATTTCTAATCCAAAATTCCAAAATCTCAAATGCTGGAAAATCTGAAAGATTTTGAGCACTGACACGACACCACAAGTGGACGATTTCATACATGACCTCACTTGTCCATGCTGGACTCTGACTAATGCTCTGCCTGTTTTTTTTCACTGGTGAGTTGATGTGAATAACACATGAGCTGTTGTCTCCAAATTCTAAGGGCATTGTAACAGAACTTTTTATATGCTGATGCTCCTCTCCTTTAGTCGCCTTATATGACATGCAGGAGAGACATACAGCTATATACAGCATACTCTGTTCTCCTGAGTAGCAGCTTCTAACAGTCTAAAAACACGTTATTAAATATGCTATTAACAATAATATGTTTAGGATTGGTTCCTGCCTTGTGCCCTGTGTTGGCTGGGATTGGCTCCAGCAGACCCCCGTGACCCTGTATTCGGATTCAGCGGGTTAGAAGATGGATGGATGGATGTTTAACTAAAAGTAAAATTAATGTTTAAAAAGTCAATCATTTTCTAACCTGCTTAGTCCTGAACAGTTCTGAACATCCCAGCTATCATAGGGTGCAAAGCAGGAACAAACCCTGGACAGGGCGCTAGTCCATTGCAGGGCAAACAAACACACACACACACACACACACACATATACACCCCAACTACACACTAGGACCAATTTAGTATCACTAATCTTTGGACTGTGGGAGTAAACCGGAGCACCTGGAAGAAACCCATGCAGAGATGGGGTCAACTTGCCAACTCCACACAGGGAAGACCTGAACCCTGGTCTCCTTCCTGTGTGACAGCAGCATTACCACTGCAGTACCGTGCCATGCCATTAAAACCAGTAATGGCTCTTGAAATATGTTCACTGCCTTACATCTTGTTTAAAAAGCTTACAATATGTTTTGGAATATGCCGGATATGAACAGATTTATATAATGGATGCCCAAACTAAAATATTGTTCATATATTTTGTCATCACATGGTGTGGAGAATTTTAATGTGCCCGTGAAGAGTCCTGACTTTAAAGAAAATCTAAGAGTGATGTCTGCTGGTTTTATGCTCTCTTGTGTTCTTATTGTATTTATTTGTGCGTTATTGTATTTGCGTACCCTGCCCTTAGGATACACACTAGTGAAAATAAAGCAAGCGGATTGATTTTAGTGTCGCATGTCACGTTTAGGAGGTCCCCAGGTGGTGTCACTTTGCTATCCATAAGTAGTTTACATTGAAAAATGTAAGGTTTTTACTGTCGAAACATAATTATAATTGGGGTATGGAAAAGGACAATAAGAAGGACCAGATTGATAGTGAGGACTGATATACTGAACACTCAGATGATATGTGTTGAAGTGGAGCTGTAGAAGAACAGCAGATTCAGAGTTAGAGATTAAAGGGCAGCTAGTTGAAAAGTTATACAAGACTGCATATTGCATCAATTATTCTAAAAAATGGCTTAATTAATTCTTATTTTAAAAATAATGGCTCAATAATTTTCTTTTTGTGTGGTATTTACTTCTAAACTTTACATTTCAATAAATAAATAACTTGATCAGACTAGTCTGTCAGCTCCCTGAAAAGCCCCCAAAATGAATATGACTGACCTGTAAAACTCTTGTCAGATCAAACTATTTGTTTCACTTCGCTGGCTCTAGCTTTCCGACCTCTTTGTAAGCCCTTGTCAGCCTATCAAGCAGTGTCTCTAATTTTAGATCTTCTCAGATGGCAGTACCAGTTGCTGAAACAAGCTTTTGCCACATCTTGAAATTAACACTGTTCAAACAGAAATGACTCAGAGACCATGCATATTAAGAATTCTGTGTTGCTAAACATGCATAGAAAATATATTTGTGAATTAAAGTAATATCAGATTTTACTTCTTGTGCAGATTCCCACATTTCTCTAGGGGTGAATTCTTAATATTAGTCTTTTACAAACATTTGGTGGCATCAACATTCTTGCAGCTATTCAAATTTACAAAAAATTAGATGAATTTGCAAAACTGCATAACATTTTCATTAATATTAAGCTGTACTTGAATAATGGCCCCTTGGTTTGTATTTTAACCTGCTAAATTCACTTAGAAGGCGCTAGCCATGGACAAGCTGTTCGTCCGTCACAAGGCATGCACACTCAAACATCCCTGGTCCAGATCCCAGGTAAAATAACACCCACATCTTTGGCAAAGTCAGAGTATACACAACAAGAATGTGCAAATCCCACCCATACAGCAACTAGGCCAGGACTCAGTCTCAGCACTCTGGAGCTGTAGGAGAGTAGCTCTTAAAAATGCACCACCATGTCAGGGTTTCATGCTAACTCAGTTTTAGTAACACTTTTGATTATCAGCATGGATTGTGCCAAACAATAGTTATTATAACATATGTTACCGGCCTCAGGGCTAGGGGAACCTGGACCAGGTACGAGCATCTGTTACTATGTGGTATTGCCACAGCAGTAAGGTGCCAAAAGCATAAAAGAAGCAGGCAGCAGACTCTGACTACACTTTATTTTATTCGGACTTGTCCAGAGGTATATAACTGCTTCAATCTCTGCCTAGATCAACATGTACACACCAATTTTTTTTGCTTAATAATGGTGTATACACATTTTCATTGGTTAAACAATAGTATTATTGTTAACTATCAATAAGTTCATATACAACTTTATGTATTAGAGATCAATGTCCCTGGAACACATTCATTTCCAAACTAACTAAATACAAACATTTTCAAATGCAGCAGGCAGTTCTGTTAACACAGTGCTGTATGTTTATGAGATACCTATCAAAGAAGTTTGATCTTCAAAGTAGGTGACTCTTTTGCGAAAAAGGGAAATATCTGTGTCCTGTAGACCGCCATCAACAGTTACCTGTAACAGAATTATTTAGTAATTGTGCCTTCTCCATGATATCATGGCTGGCCTGTACACTGGTACTGCGAGTGCTGTGCAGAGTGGAGGCAGGACCTCTGCGTTTTTCCCAGTTGATTCTGGGGTTTGTCAGCGGTGTGTTCTTGCTCTTACCTTCTTCAATGATTGCATGAACTGGGTGTTCGGCAAGGTCATGGGGTCCAGCGGATGTGGGGCATCTGTTGGTGAACAAAGATTCACTGATCTTGACTTTGCTGTGATCTTTGCAGAGTCAATGGAGGCTCTGATCAGGGCTCTCGAGAGACTGAGTGAGGATTCTGAGTGTCTGGGCTTGCAAGTGTCCTGGATAAAAACCAAGATCCAGGCCTTTAATGACCTCTTGGGCACAGCCATCAGCAGTGTGTCTGTTTGCGGAGAGAGTGTTGACCTTGTTGCAGGTTTACTTACCTTGGCAGTGACATTCATGTCTCTGGTGACTCTTCCTGTAAAGTCAGTAGATGGATTGGGAGAGCATGGGGGGTCATGGGGTCGCAGGAAAGGGGTGTGTGGCGCTCCCGATATCTATGCAAAAGGACGAAGGTCCAAGTCTTTAGAGTCCTGGTGCTTCCTGTCTTGCTATATGGTTGTGAGACATGGACTCTATCCAGTGACCTGAGATGAAGACTGGACTCCTTTGGTACTGTGTCTCTCCGGATAATCCTTGGGTGCCGTTATTTTGACTTTGTGTCAAATGAGCGGTTGCTCATGTAGTCATGAATGAGGCACATTACCTACATTGTAAGGGAGCGTCAGTTACGGCATTATGGCCATGTGGCACGTTTCCCTGAGGGTGATCCGGCTTGTAAGATCCTCATTGTTGGGGACCCGAGTGGCTGGACCAGGCCAAGGGTCACCCACGAAACACCTGGCTGCGGCAGATAGAGGGTCATCTCTGAAGGGTGGGACTGGACCTCGTGTCTGCCTGGGGGGTTGCAAACCGGGATCCTGAGTTGTTTCTCCATGTAGTGGGTTCGGCAACGCACTGTACCAGTGTACAGTGCTCCCCAACTTGACTTGACTTGCCTTCTCACTTATCATCCCAGTCTCAAACAAAGGCTGCCTATTGCTCCATCGTATTTATTGGCATTTACATTTGCTACTTACAGTACATGTTTTAAGAGGAACACCCAGAAATGTCCTTTTCTGTAAAACACCAATTTCTAACCCTTTACACATACTATATACATTTGGAATATTTCCTTTTACCTAATCTCTATGAATTATAGTTGACAATAATGGTCCTTAACCATTAGTATGTTAATAGTGGAAGAAATGTGTCTTAGGTTATTTACTGAATATGCCCATTTGTTAAAACACAAGGAAAACAGATGACATGCTATATATCAAGCTATGGTAACCACTTGAATAAATTCAGTTGTAATTTTTGTTATAAAAATTGACATTACATGCTAATAACTTTAATGAGTCTTGCTCTGAGCTATCTTATAATGAAATTTGTTTAACAGTAGAACAGACTGGAATGCTTGGCAGAATTTTGCAGCATATGGTAAAGCAGTTGTGTTTTTAATGGCAGGTGGCTTGATTTTTGGAAAGGTAGTTGATCCAGTGAGTTGCTTCGTGATAGAAACTGCTTGAGAAAAATATTAGCAAAGAAAGCATGAATTCAAATGCATTTTTTTTTGTAATTAGCAATGGTCGTTGCTTTTTGCCATTCTTTTAGTTTCTTAGTATTGTAGCTTCCTCTTATTTTTCATAATTTCTCTGGTATTTCAAATACAGTATATTTTAGTGTTGTGTTAATTGGAAAAAAGGCAAATGCAAGACTATTATAAACATTGTGACACTGTAAAATAATCAAATAGAGCTGTCAAAAATGTTGAGGTGCCACAGGATACCCCTTTTAAAGTTATTATTGTCAAAGGAGATTTGATTTCTCTGTAGTACAGGCTGGGTCCACACTAGTATGTCTGACCTCTGGACTGCTTTTAAAATGACAGCAACTTACTGGAAAATCACTGTATAAGAGGCGGGGGGTTGGGGGGCTGGTTTAGGTGTAATACGTTTTAATGTTTAATATGTCACTGTGTTCTGTACAAAAATTATTGTATAAATCTGCTTCTTCTCACATGTACAGCTAAAGGCTAGATTTAGCACACAGAGGCTCATCATTTAGAACTGCTAGGCATGCACTAGAAGACACAAAAGGGACAACTATGAAAATGAGCATTGTACTAATTCTGTGTGTTTAGAGTCAGCATGAAATTGAATCCTCTCTTTGCCTTGTTTGGAATTGCATGATTTACCTAAGTAAGGGCCTGCACATGGAGAAAAAGTATAAAGCCTTGGAACATTGCCCGGCACACCTTTGAAGCCAACAGACGGATGGAAGATTACGTCATCCGATCCTGAAAATCCTTCCAGCGTAGTGATGAAAATGGCAGACTCAACACATGGGCTTGTCATGACTTCCTCGTCTGTTATGCTGCTTAAATCGTTATTAAAGACAGCTAAGTTATTTTCTCTTATGTGATTTCTTACCACCGTATCACTATGGGAGGGATAGCACCTCGTTATAATATATCTGTTCAGGTTCAGGTTACTTAAAACAGAGCAATTAAAAAGAACTTATTCCAATCAGGGAGCTATTGCCTCCTGCTGGATAGAGCAGGTGAGGCTTTGGTGATATCACGGGTCCTGTAGTTGGTTGAGAGTAGAAGTTTAGAACAGTTAGGTTGCGGAGTATCTCAAAGAATTATTTTTAAATAATGTAAATGTGTCTGACCTTTGTGAAATTTTAACCTGTTGTCTCCATGTGATTTTTTTCTCATCTATGTGGATGAAGGTTAAACAGAAGAGCTGAAACCTTAAGAAATTATGTGCCTTTCACATTGTTGCACCTTTGACATTTTAATGGAATTAGCGGGTTCTAAATAAAGGAGGATGGGTCATAGTGTTGACACAGTACCTAATTATGCCATTTAGTTCTATACCACAATATTGTGCTTAAACGCTTTTATTTTATTGTGTTAAAAAACCTTGTGAAGATTATCAAACCGTTTTTAGCTGAAAATGGGATGCAAAACGGATCTATGCTTTGCATTAGCCTGTTCATAGAGATTAATTGGTCATAGTCTTAAATCACAGGCGAAGACATCTTAATGGGTATAATTGTGAGGCTAAATTACATCATGGTTTTAGAAACCCTTTTAAATCGAGAACCAAACATTCTGAGTGTTGAATGCATCTTGTTCTCTTTCAGAGTGAGTATTCAGTCACTAAACAATGCCTTCATGTTCCGTTTATGTATGTTTTGTGAGGTAAAATGAAAACATTAGTGTAAAAGGAGGATGCAAGTGATACTGCTAGCAGACATCTTCAGTTTCAATATCCGGCTTTATAGATACTGAGACATTTTCCCTGGTAAGAACTGTTATTTTGAAAAAAAGGAATACATTTTATATGTGTATGCATTGTATATTATTAAGAAGCCTGGTGAAGAGGAGTTAGAAGATTTTCTTCACATGACAGCTGACAAACTTCGTACGCCTCCCTATCTGCACAGACTACCCCATTTATATTGGGCTATATTTATACTTCTGTAATTTGACTTGTCTTACATTTGGATCAAATAAATGTCAGCACTAACCTTCAGAAGCCTGTTTTTTAAACTTGTGAGACTCACATATTTTCAATAAGAAAGGTGAAAACACTGCAAGGCTGACTATTTTATTTCCTTTTCCTTGCATATTATGAAGTATTCATAACATTTTTTTATGTTACTGACACTCCATGCACTGACATTACTTAATATTACTTTGACAATGAAACATTTACAGTTATTTAATTTTTCACTCAATAAAATGTATCAAGTTCCGTGATGATGGAGATAGTATCTATATCCATTTTGTAAACATACAGTATTTAGTCCAATTTCATTGCTTTTGGGAGGTGAGGAAGAAGCCCAGGTTGAGACACAAGCACCCTGATGCAGACACTGAATCAGTTTATGGTCAGCACTTAACACATCTTTGGAGTGTGAGCTAAAACTGAGGTACCCAGAGCAAGTAATGGGAGAACATACGAAAGTCCGCATAGCAGTGACTGTGCCAGGGTGATTGACCACTATGCCATTTTATTATCTTGAATTTTTTAATGCATTTTCTTTACTTTGTTGTTATTATTCCTTAAGTGATTCAATTATTTTGTGATATTTTACAGATGTCTTTTTTGTGTTGAATTCTACTCATGGCAGTTATGTTTGAAATAAAATTTAGTTATTTTCTCCAGCAATTTGTCATCAAAAAAGAACATGTAAAAAGTTATAATACCTGTGCCTGTTTATAAAGTGTGGCTTCTGTCTTGAAATGGTAAAGGATTTCATTTGCTCTTTATGAATTTCAACAGGGATTAAAAATTATGAGTCATGCAGATTGGGGACTTGAATAAACAGAGTCATGTTAAGCAGGTAATTAACCTTGGGTAAAGTTAATTTTATCACATAGAAAAAAAAAATAAATGATTGGCTTAGTAATAGTCGGTTATCAAACAAAAATAGCAATCTGTGTTTTTCTTTACTTCTGGTAATTAAAATGGAATATTGTTTTTATCAGGAGGCTTATAATGTACTTATGAGAAAAATGTATAGTAAAAACATATTTTCTTGATGTTTGCTTTGTTAAAAAAGAGAAGTGGAGGTAAAATAAAACATTCATTAGCATAGTACCAAGCTGAGGGGTTTGTTACATTTTATATAGAAACTGTCTAGAAGGTTTTCTTTTCTTGAATTTGTGTTCCTCATGTATTTGTGAGGTACAGTGTTATTCAAAGAGGACAAATGCAACATACTGACCTGTTCTGTATTAGTATGGAACTGATTGGTGCACTCAAACGCCATTTTTAATTTGTATACTTATATGTCTGCACCAGACTGCTTTTGCATTGTGGAAACGAATAAATGGTTAAACAAACATCATAAAATGAATTCTTCAAAGATACATTAATAGACCAAACCCCCAACATACTTATTTTAATTTGAGGAACACAAGTGTATGAAGCATTTCCCAACAGCATGGGATTCAAGTCTATAACCAACCCTCGCTAGGATGCCAGTCTAGGGCATCCAAGTGTGTTGTGCAACATCTGATGCAAAGTAGGAATTTATTCTAAATGGAGCATTAGTCCATTTTAGGGAACATTCATGCACTCAGCTCCACTTATACACATGGGACTTATTAATACTGTCCAAATACACACCTTTAAAATGTGGAAAAACTAGAATACCCTGAGAAAAACCCAAAAACAAAAATACTGTATAGACATTATACATAGACAGTTCCTTGGCTGTGATTTGAACCCAGGCAGTTAGAGCCATGAGCCAATGGCACTTTGTCACCAACTAACAAAGATATAAAGAATAAATAAATCCTGAATGCAAGACGATTGTAAATAGCTAAAATAACTGAGACAATTGAAAAACTCACATCCATGACTTTTTTCCTCTTTCCTTCTTAACCAGAAGGTTTATCTTGCATAATACTGTATGTAATGTCCAAGCATGTGCAGTTTTTAGACAGAATGAATCACCAAAAGTCTTCTTTTAGTTGGCTGTTAGATTGATTGTAGGTGCCTTCCTAGAATTAGTTTAAGAAAAGAGGCCCATAAGAGAGATTTCTGTGTCTCAGGAGGCATGTTTCAACCATCCAGCTACGCAAACTGAATTTAAATGAAACCTTTCAGGACTTGTTTTTTTGATTACATGAAAAGACATTAAAAATACATTAGCAAATTCAACACATTTACAGCAAAGAAGCAGTATTTTTATGCTGTACAGTATGTTAGAGCGGAAATTGATATTTTTTGATGCAATAGACAGTCGGACTGTATATATATATATATATATATATATATATATATATATATATATATATATATATATATATATAAATATATTTTCTGTTTGTTTCATTGTTACAAAATATGCAGTGTTACCTTGTGGATGATAGCTATATATTCTCCTGTCCATTTCCTAGAATTACCAAATCCAATTCATGGGTTTACCAAGCCAGATTCTATCCTGGCAACATCACATGCAAGACAAGATGAAACATGGAATCGGTCCATGACCTCTAATTCTCTAGTTTATAGTCACCCATTAATCTAACATGCACATCTTTGTGATGTGGGAGGAAAAACGGAGTATGAATTGGTATTTATTTTTACCAAATTACCACAAGTTAGCATTTCCTTTGTTAACTAACATTGCACATTAATGATGCATGAGGAGAGGCATTCCACAGCTTAGTGCTTAAGGTAGCACACATATTGTAGGTAGTGTTAATTGGTTAAACTAATCAAAGCATTTTTTGCAGCGAATATGCTACGTTCAATATTTACCTTGTTTCCTAAATATTTTCCAGGAAAATTTGCCTTGTGAATGGCTTTGACAAAAAGATTTTCTCCCAGCACCCTGTGATGCTTTGCAAGGCCAGTGTGACATCCCAGAGCTGTAACAGCCATTTGCAGAACATTCATGCATATGTAGTCTAAGTGTACCACCACCTCTGCTGCCTGATCTGCTTCACGCATGAGTGATTGTACAACCCGCCCGCTACTCTAGCTGGATTTGCATTCCACATGCATTTAAAAAAAACACAACCAAAAAACTTGTGATACTTTCTTTTGAGGGGTATATTAGCTCACTATAATAAGAACGTTATGAGTAGTGCCACCAAATATATAATACTTATCCCTTAGTTCTACATAGCTACTTTTGTATGCTGGCTGAATGCATACACAATTAGCTATGCGGCCAGCAAAACAAACCTTAAAGGAGCCCTCATCCTTCTGCTCCCTGAGTCAGATAATACGAGCCCCTGTAAATTAATAATAACGCAAGATTGAATACTGTTTATAAGATATTTCTGTCTTCTGGATGCATACAAAATGTTCAAATCGTTTGCAGAGATAGATTGTAAACAAAAGAGACATGCTAGCTGTGTGGATGCTGCTGCACTATATAGCTAATTCTAGCCGAAGCACAACTTTAAAATATGCTCCATGGCATGGATAATCAGTTCCTTGTAGAATGGAATTATCTGAGCGCATTGTTTTCCAATTGTTGTATTTTTTGTTTGTGGCTATCATTCTGTCTGCGTCTTTTGTTGTTTTTTACATGGTGGCATGGTAGTTGGCACTACTGCCTCACAGCTCATGTCACATATTTGGCCACAATGATTGGCCCAACATAATGTCAGATACTTTGCTAATCCTCAGGAACACTTAAAAGACCACTGCACCATGATGATCCACGCAAAACCAGTTCAGTGCCTCCTTCCCTGTTAACTTCAATGCAATTTGACAAATTTGTCTAAGTTCCTGAACATTTCTGAGATTTTGTTGAACTCATTGCAAAGCAAACTCCTTGGGTTTGCTTGCCACTAATTGTAAGTTTGACCTGCCTCTGCTCCAGTTGTATTCTTATATAAACATGCAGTGCTTTAACACTAGAATTACCAGAGCCTACGGAAAAACTCGTAATTCCGTCCCACCTTAAATCGCTTCTTAAATCCCTTCACACCTCTCCGCCAGCGTCCTTTGTCCTCTAAATGTGCTGATAAAGAGAAGCTAGGAGCAGCCAGCTATTCCATCCCCCCACCAATTTAGAACGTGCATGAACTTCTCCAAGCCCATGCCTTGATTGAGTATCTGGGAGTGAAGTGGAGTTTTACAGTGGAAATAATAGATCGTTATTTGGAACACACGCATTTCATGTCTGTTCCGTTTCTACAGTAATCTGTGTACACACATTGTTAAAACAGAAACGTTTTTTTATATTCTAGTAGTAGATGACAAAATGTAGGCATCTATACTAATAAAAGGCAAACCCCTCACTCATTCACTCACTGACTCACTCACTGACTCATCACTGATTCTCCAACTTCCCGTGTAGGTAGAAGGCTGAAATTTGGCAGGCTCATCCCTTACAGCTTACTTACAAAAGTTAAGCAGGTTTCATTTAGAAATTCTACACGTAACGGTCATACCGGTCGATAATGGTCGATAACGTCCGCCATGTTGAATTTTCTTATTTATGGCCCCATCTTCACGAAATTTGGTAGGCAGCTTCCCTGCGCTAACCAAAACCGATGTACGTACTTATTTCGGTGGTATGACGCCATTGTTGGCCGCCATATTGAATTTTCCAACGTCACCAATTTTCAAACTTCCCGTGTAGGTAGAAGGCTGACCCCATCTTCACGAAATTTGGTAGGTGGCTTCCCGGCGCTAGCCAAAACCGATGTACGTACTTATTTCGTGGTATGACGCCATTGTCGGCCGCCATATTGAATTTTCCACACGTCACTAATTCTCCAACTTCCTGTGTAGGTAGAAGGTTGAAATTTGGCAGGCCCATTCCTTACAGCTTACTTAAAAAAGTTAAGCAGGTTTCATTTCGAAATTCTACGTAACGGTCATAACGGTCGACAACGTCCGCCATATTGAACTTTCTTATTCATGGCCCTATCTTCACGAAATTTGGTAGGCGGCTTCCCTGCGCTAACCGAAACCAATGTACATACTTATTTCGGTGGTATGACGCCACTGTCAGCCGCCATATTGAACTTTCCAACGTCACTAATTCTCCAACTTCCCGTGTAGGTAGAAGGCTGAAATTTGGCAGGCTCATTCCTTACAGCTTACTTACAACAATTAAGCAGGTTTTATTTCGAAATTGTCCACGTAACGGTCATAACGGTCAACAACGTCCGCCATGTTGAACTTTCTTATTTACGGCCCCATCTTCACGAAATTTGGTAGGTGGCTTCCCTTAGCTAACCGAAACCAATGTACGTGCTTATTTCGGTGGTATGACGCCACTGTCAGCCGCCATATTGAATTTTCCAACATCACTAATTCTCCAACTTCCCGTATAGGTAGAAGGCTGAAATTTGCAAGGCTCATTCCTTACAGCTTACTTACAAAAGTTAAGCAGGTTTCATTTCGAAATTCTACGCGTAATGGTCATAACGGTCAACAACGTCCGCCATGTTGAACTTTCTTATTTATGGCCCCATCTTCTCGAAATTTGGTAGGCGGCTTCCTCCACTAACTGAAACCAATGTACGTACTTATTTCGGTAGTATGATGCCACTGTCGGCCGCCATATTAAACTTTTCAACAGTCTTTGTTACTTATGGGCCCATCTTCAAGAAATTCTTTCGATCAAAGAACTGTCACTTACCGAGTGGTTTCCATGCCGGAGATACCACCTACCTTTTCCATTCTCTTTGTTACATATTGCACGGCCATATCAGGCTCACTCTTGATATCCGGAGGAACATTGTGTCTTATGTATTGAATGACTGGGACAGGTTCAAGGTGTGGACTGATGACGGTACAGGAGATAATTATACTACACAGGAGCACTAGAAGAGTGAAATGCTTAAGCCCTTCACCTATGGTTCTGCATGTGAGTTGATGGCTGCCGCTGAATTTTCGGTTGTCGCTTTTAAGTGTACCGAAATGGCCAAATATTTTACACCTTTCGACAACCGCCAATGCCTCTTAAACATCTTAGATTCACAGGTGACGATTTCAGTAGTGGACACTTTGATGTTTATGAATGTTTAAACTCTCAAAAGCTGGATGTGATTTTATCGATGAAACCGGTTGTGTGCTTACAACGCTTGACAGATGCCAAATGTCACTTCAACACAACAAATCCTGCAAATACTGTCGTAATTGAAACAAACCGTGGATCTCAAACCGATTATGACAGCAGCAATCCAAGCTGTGAGATTTGAGACAAGATTACTGTTCACATGGCCAACTGTAAGTTGCATACTCAAGAGTAAGCTCAGCGCACAGCTTGGTCATGTTACAACCGGACGGCCGAACTGACAACATGGTATACAAAGAGATCCTTAACAAATAATTATTGGCATATTGTCCCACAGTTTTAAAAGGTTTAATTTTCTTCCTAATAAAAATTTGAATGCAGTACTTCGCCGCTGCGAAGCGCGGGTATTTTGCTAGTAAACTATATAATGTATGAAGCCTGAAGTCCAAATATCAAAGAAACATTTTCACAAAAGATACAAATATAACACAACAATTGTGCTTTTATTCATTTCTGGTTGTATTATTTCAAGTCCTGTATTTGCTGAACACAAGTTTAGCAGTAAATGCAAATGTTGATATCTTCATACAGTATGTAATATTTTATCTAGTATGATATTACTGTGGTTTTCTGACTAATGTTTCCTTGCTTTGACATTTTATACACTACGGTGTTGTATAAAAATGTAATTAATTTTCATATAGACAAAGTCCTAGTAGGCATGACAGGTACAATAAAATGCAGATTTAAATTATCACATTTTTTAAATGTAGAGAGGCAAAGTGTGGCTGTTAGAATCTTGGATGTTTCCATATGCTAATAACTCTGAAACAGCTAAGGTGCTCTTGCACAAGAAACAGTGCCGCACAGAATGTCTACAAATCGCTTTCTGGCACAAGCTGGCTAAATGTAACTCAACCCTGTGTACATTACACTAAGCCAGATGATTACTGCTAGTCCTGTCACTTGCATTATAATACACCGCTGTAGGTCCAGAAGAGCTTATTGCTTTTTAAAACTCTGTCGTCTGTCTAGCACGAGTGACTATTCAGTCTGGGCTGACATCCATCTCTTATCATTTTCTCCCCCTTTTGCTGAACTTCATAATATAGGATGGCTGCCAATCCACATAAATGCCACTCTCCTTTCTATAGGGAGAGAAAGAGAGATAGAAAGGAATGGATTTGGTATCAAATATTGTTTTCTTTCAGGCAATTGAAATGAATTGTTATTTATAAATTGGCTTCTCAGTTTTAGAAAAGAGTTAGGTTTTCAGAAAGCCTGTCTTCCCTTCCTGTATGTCAAGTATAGCTGTGTTTTGATGTAGTATTTAAGTGTGTGGTGCTGTAATCAGTTTCTGGCTGAGCTGGGACTCTCCTTTTATTTAGAGCACCTCAGAGGAATGCTGTGGATCTATTAACCTTTTTGCCATAATTAATAATAAGTTACAATTTGGTGACACTTTCTAGATCATAGTGACCTCTACTGTGCTGTGCCATAGTTTTATCTTTTTATTGATAACAAAGATTTCACTACATTTCCATTGGAATCACTTCTTTGCTTTTTCTATTATAATGTGTTATATATATATTCCAATTAAAGTGCTTTTAAATGGTTGTCACAAAACACACAATGAGACATATCAAGGTTTGGGGCAGCCACCCGTATAATGTGGTATCCTGGCTGCAAATCGTCTTTTTAAATGGTAGCACTGTTGTGCTCAAAACCGAGTCCAATACAGAACTGAGGAAAAAGGGAAAAGGGGCAGGCTTTTAAAGGGGAAGACAGGAAGTGAGGTCATAAGGATCGGGCACGTGGTCTTCAATCATTGGATCACACCCGGATGTGACATCAGAGGGGGCGGAGCTGGTAAGGTCTACTTCCATTGGCTTGGTCCCGGAAGTGACGTCAAGAGAGCCAGGTGGAATCTCCTGCGGATGGTCTACAGGAAAGGGAGAAAAAGAGTCAGGGCACTCTGCCACATCCCGGCATGCCTCAGAACTGCCTTCACTCAAGCCCTTTAGCTGCCTCCCATACGCATGTGTGTGACACGGTCCATTACCCACTTATTATTTCATGTTTTGAACCTGACACTGTAAAGCACAAAGGTGTTGGTTCAGTCCAAACCAATGACCTGCACTGATGCTAAGTAAGGTTTTACATGAGAGTTACTATATCAGATAACATTTTTTGATCGCCATGCTCATATGTGCATGTATTTTTTTAAAGACCTCTGATGCATTCTTATTGTCAGAATTAAAAATTCCTTGCGTCTGCAAAGGAAGATGTTGCTGTGAAGTATGTGGGAGGATAACAGGATGAACAGCTGAACTAGAAACTCACAGAAACTTGATAAAGGATTTACATGAAGTGTAACGGACATTGAATCTACACATTATACACAGCAAGAAAAGCTGGAAGAGTCCAGCACAGGTGCCTATAACACTTTTATTTAAACTGCAAGTTTTCCACATCCCTATATACAGTATATATATGTGTGTGTGTGCATGTGCGTGCGTGTGTGTGTATATATATATATATTATATATATATATATATATATATATATATATATATATATATATATATATATATATATACAGTATATATATATATATATATATATACAGTATATATATTATTCTTAGAATGTCTTTATTTTACAATGGTTTTACAATGGTTTCAGGTGCTGCTTCATTAACCCAGTAGACTGATTTCAAATCCTGTGCCCAGTTATTGTCTGTATGGAGTTTGAACATAATCCCCATGGGTGTTCTCCAGTTTTTCTCCACCACCCCAAAGACATTAAATTGATTAGCGATTCTAAAATGATCCTGAGTGAGTGGGATTATGGGTGTGTTTTTGTGTGATCCTGGTCCACTGTCAGTTTCTGTTTTGCAACCGGTAGTTTTGAGAAATGCTGTATAGCCCCCCATGACCATGAATTGAATTAAGCTGGTTGGATCATGTTATGTTTGTTATGCAGTGTCACAAAATCTTACATTTCAAATTACAGCAAAGAGCTTCTGAGTAATTTGTCTATATAATAATGTATTGCCCAGTGCTGATTCAATGGAGTCTTGCACTTTACATACCTCTTTTATGTAGCTTGCTGCCCTTAGAAGGACAGCTCATTGTTGTCACATAGGCTGGAATTCTATGCGACTTTTGCATTTTTAATATGGGCTCCATCGCAGGTGACTCTTCTCGTTTAAATGTTGGATTGCCATCCCCTACCATTGGTGACTGATCACCAGGCTGATGCAACTTGTCAGTAATGTTAGAATACAGATGTTCAAAGAAGAAAAGTCATACAGTACTTATTGAAAAATTTTATAGATAATTATGTCCAATAGGCTAGCTGTTGGCTTCCTATTAGTTAGTAATGGAGTACTTAAATTCAGAAAATTGATGAATACCTCCAACAAACTGAATAATCCACTGTTTTCACTGTAGACTCTGAACTGTTTCGTATTTATAATCATTGTTGTAATCATTGTTGCCTTGTGGCTAAGACACTGAACTGTTAGCTCCTCCATTGGTCTCCTCTTTTCCCATAGCTCTTCCTGTTAATATGCAACAATAATTATGTTTCAGTCATTCAATGGGAATGGCACTGAAAATAAATTAGGGAGCCTAACTGTAAGTCTTCAATCTTGAATTGTACATTCTACCCTTGTAAAAACCTCTAGTTTAGTTCATGTGAATGGTATATAATATTAAATTTGCTTAATTCATAAAGGTAAAAATAAATGTTGCTTTATCATGCAGCTGCACTAGTGGTGATTGTCAGGATAAACTTTGATTGAATGCATCTATGTTTAAAATGCTTACTCCCTTTTGTTATCTCCTGACTTTGGGCAATTTATTTGAAACAGTTCAGGCTGGAGCAGAGAATTGGGCTCAGAAGTTTACTCATTATAAAATAAAATTCTTAAAACTACGGTCCTTAATGTGCCAAAAGCAGAAGCAAAGCAAATGAATGTAACAACACTCCAACCTGGATAGATAGCAGCTATTCTTGCTAGAAGTCTAGACATTCAGTGTGCTTACATACTGTATCAGGTGGCTGTTTCAGTCTTGCATTGTGCTTGTGATAGGATTTTAATCCAGTGTGGGTTTAGGATGGACTCGATGGAAGCAGAGAGAGAGAAAGACAATCACCTGCTGCTCATACTCTTTATTTATGCCAGACTTTTTCTTCCTTATTGTACCCCTTGGGCCAATGGGATTATTCTTTTCTTTTCCCATGTGCTTATCTCGTGACTTTGCGCCAGTCCTGGTTAGGTGCCACCTATGCTCTTGAACTGTGTGCCAGTTCAACTTGTGGCTGTGGGGCACGGTAAAACCTGTGGTTACTGTGTCGTTTCAGACAGCCCCAAGTTCCTCTTTTGTTTCTGATCTATTATGTGGTGAGGAGAGCAAGCAGGGAAGTTCTTATTATATGTTGACTAAAATGTTACAGTGCATAGTTTTCTTTTAAACCTTAAGGTTTTTCATTACATACATACATACTTTATTACTTGCAGTAAGTATACCAGTAAAACAGCCTAATAAAATATGACAGCAGAAACATCAAACAAATGTTTAAAAGTCCATCCCCATATCAAAAATATATTTAAAGTTGATTTATTTACAATTGAAAAGCAAGTCTGTTTTTCAGAACTGCCTGATATGTAACTAAACAGCTGATCTGACCTTGTCAGATGTTTCATTAAAAAAGACCTGAGCGTAGAAATGTATGTCCATTGGATAAACAGAAAATGCCTATGTGTCCTCTGAACTTGACCTGTGTCATATTTTTAATTTAACATACCACTTGTAAAGCTTAGTGGAAGAAACAGTAGTACCTTCCACATATTGTGTCCTCAGTCTTTTCAAACATGTTCCAATTGTAAAATAATCAGGGATTGATTTCCTTTTGGGAAATGGTTGCCATGGCAGCCATTGCAAGGCAGTCTGCTAAAAAGGGTACAAGCAGAGGAGTGGGACTAGAAATGAAACTGAAGCTTTATAATCATGGCCTTCTTCTTGCTAAAACATTAAACAAATGATATCCATCAGTAATGAGTTTCATTATTCTTAATCAGCATTGGCATAGCAAATGTTTTCTGAGATTTCCATTTTTGTCTATCCTTTTTCATTATATTTCCTAAGTCATATTTCTCGGCTTTTATATTCTGATGCCTCTCATATACTGCAATGAAAAGCTGTTTTCCCCTCATCTGATTGTATGCCTTTCTGTATAATATCTGTGCTGCATTTTTTAATTTTCCCAGGTATGAAGAGTAAACACACTTGCAACTTTCCAGTATTAAAAATTTGCTGCCCCAGGTAATTTTAAGTTAATTAGGGTGAACTATTTGAATGCATTGTTTGACGGTGTGGCCTAATTTTGTCCAGTCCTATTCAATATAAATCTGACTGAAGTTATCCTTTATCATCAGAGTGAAGTTGTCAGCACACATGTGCTACAGTCACATCACTCTATAATAAAAGAAAATATGAAATCTGCCGTCAGTCTAAGAAGTATTATAAAGAAATTGTTAAAGTAAGTACTAAGCAATAAAATTTTAAATGTTCCTGCAATCTTCTCGTGTCTTCTACCTGAGATCTGTGATCTGAGATTTTTAATTCACCAACCAAAAGACTGCGGGCAAAAGATTAATGTGGAAACTATCGCTCACTTGTAGCGGTTGCATTATGTTAAGATTCACACCATCCAAAAACTGTAATTTGTTTATTTAATTATTGAGAGCAGAGGAACACACCTAGCATTGACCCAGTTTTCACACAGAGACACATAAAAGCTGCTTAAAATGAGTAAATAGTAAAGAATATATTAAGCAAAGAACGAAGGAAAAATAAACAATAAACAACTAACATGCACTTAAAAGCCCTCCCCCAATAGCCCAGATGGTGATAATGAATTAACTAATACAGATCAAAACACAAAATACAGAAAAATCAATGATAAACGCCACAACACAAAGTTCAAACACAGTTTAGGTCCAGATGCAGCTTGGAGGTGCTTAATGAATGAAAGTCCCTCGTGGACAGCTTTCTGTATAACATGCTAAGTGTTGTTACTGTAATGGGATGATAGTGAAGAATTGCAGGGGCTTCATCAGTGTCCCTCAGATGAAGATGTTTTCCAACTCTGATCAGACCACATGGACATCAGGCACAGGACACAAACACAAATCCAGAAACTGTAATTCTTGGGAAACTCTACTAACTTGTTATTGGGGTGAAGCGTTGAGACACAAAAGACTGACAGTTGAGCTTTTTTGCCAGCTTTTTATGGTGTACCTTTAAAATCTACGCCATGCCTTATTTCCTTCAGCAAATTCAACCTCAAAACCCACAGCTGACCAATGGCGAAGTACTACCGGGGCTGCTGGTGTTTGCAGTTAATTTAGGTAACACTGCTACACACTGATAAAATCATGAGCATTTGCCTTTAATTATCTACAATTTACTGGATGATTTTCAAGACCTGAAGATGAGTCCAAAGTCAAACTTTTTCAATGAAATATACCCCAGTATTTCTGGCAGTGCAAGTGTTGCATTTTGCACTGTAAATCTCATACCAAAGATCAGTCATGGTGGTAGTGTGATGGTTTGAGTGTTTGCAGTGGATAAAAGAAGTTAATTTTGCAGTCACCATTTGTTTAATAGCTGTTACAGCATTACTGCCCGATTTTGAAATGCTGTATTTAGAGGTTAAATGCAACAGTATTGTAATGAATACATGTACTCTAGGAGTTATGAAAACAGACCCACAGGATGTTCAGCAAAAAAGGTGTATTTAAAAAAATTGTTCTTTTGCCTCAAAACAGCACATATTCAAACTGTTTCATACATTACCTTTTATTGTGTTTCTGTGGTTTTGAATAAATGGCTGTACTTAGCAGTTAAAGGTGTCAGCCTATAATGTAATTTGTATTATTTAAATTTTGTCTATTATGTTACCTTGTCAATGATAAATGGACTTTGCACTCACCTGATTTATTTGCCTGGACATTTTTATAT
This sequence comes from Polypterus senegalus, assembly GCF_016835505.1. Lineage (NCBI taxonomy): Eukaryota > Metazoa > Chordata > Cladistia > Polypteriformes > Polypteridae > Polypterus > Polypterus senegalus. Next base: position 45,842,054 of record NC_053169.1, on the reverse strand, counting down.
CTATGGGTAGACAAATGAATATATGATAGATACTAACAAAATGTCCTTGCCATTCGATCCTGCAGTTTTCCCAAGCAGTGCTACATCGTTTTCTAGTATGGTTAATTAAATGCAGCAGACAGGAGTGAGAACTTATTTCTAATTAATAAGTAATTGATTTTGAGCCACACAATAGTTTACTGGCACTTTTCCCTTTTCCCTGCAAATAATTCTGTGCTTAACATAGCAAAAGTTCTCATTCTTGTCAAGAGGGTGAACTATTGTCAGGTGACAATTCAGTGAACAAACCTGTCTAACTAGCATTATTTCTTTATTGAGTTTGTTCATCTAATTCCCTTTTCCATTTAACAGTAGACTTTGTGTTCTTTTAAATACAAAAAGAAAATTGAAAGCAAAACTGGTGGTTTAAAGAATTAATTAATGTGCAGAATAAGGGAGGTGTTGAAATTAAATGAATGAACAGAATTGCACTGAGATGGAGCTAATGCATAATCATAATGAAATTCAACAAAACCCAAAATTGAAAATATGTGGTCTAAGTATTGTTGGAATGTGCATGAAATGGTTGTGACTTATTGCAGCAGCGCAAAATGTTGGTCAGAAACCCAAAATTGGACACTGTTATGTACAATCTGATACTGCCAAAGAAAATAGCCAAGTCCTTAGATACAGGAGGAACACTGGAATAATGGAGACAGAGGTAGACCATGCAAACTCTACACAGCAGTGCAAGGATGTGTTATTATATGTTGAGAACAGCAAAGGAAAAAGAAAACTATCCATAGTATAATGAAAAGAATGTAAAATCTAAATTAAATAACAGTAATGTGAGGCCCAAATAGGTAACTGTAATTCCTTCTCTCTGTGCCATAGTGGACAGGAGGGGATTACCTCTTCACTGTTACTGTAGGTACACATAGAGCTGAACTCTGTATAGCTGATTCAGCGTGTTTAAAGGCTGTTTGCCCACCCCAAGTGCAAAAAAACATAAATATGGTTTAAGTTCAGCTTGTCTGTTTTATGTACTTGTGTTAGCTCTTTAGTGTACCTGATTTTCTGTTGGTAGCAGGTACGCACACATTTCCTCGAGGTGACGTTTTGCACTCCTTATCCTTAGCGGCCAAGTCAGAAAGCTACCAATTAATTATAGTAACAGAGGAAACATACTTGTGCTAAAGTAAATTATCTTTGTTTAGTAACAGGAAAACCTTACAGTTTAGAAATAATTAATAAAACTGTGTATTTTTAAAGAAAAAGAAAATGTAATTAATGTATTAGTTTGACATAGCTTTTAAATTGGCATACATTGTTAGTCTTGTAATATTGTGGCAGATGCTTCTTTTATGAGCTGAAATTTCAATTACACTTTTCTGTGACCTTTATGGAAAATCAGGCAAAAAAAGGTAATGATAAACACTGCTTCATAAATAATCCATCTATTGTGGCTATAGATAAGTGGCATTTCTACTTTGAAGCAGACCTCATCGCTCAAATGTTTTACATTTTTTCATGTAATTAAGATTTAATAATGATTAAAGATTGATTGTTGAGTAGGTCACTGTAGCCTTGAACCCCTTAGATTGTCTTTGCATCCTGTGGTTTCTGACAGATGATTGAAACACAAACTAGTTACTGTGACATAACCTTGGTAAAACAATCAACACTGGGCTACGGTCAGCTCTCCTGCCGAAAATAACACAACAAAATTAGGCTGCTTTTGTTCTGGTCAGCATTTTTTTAATAGTGGCTCTTGAAAGGTGACATCAATGAAACCAAACATGAAATAATTGAAAATGTACATATCCATTTATTAGACTGAAAGAAAGTGATTTTAGGAATTGCCCTCAGAAATCTGAATTTTAAAAATAATTATGGTGTCAGTCATATAAATATAATTTTTTGAACATATAATTTATAAAAATAGATAGATAGATTGATAGATAGATAAATTCAATATCAAAGAGTTGGGTCAACAGTGGGAAACCATGTTTTGGGTAAGGTTTTCCAAAGAAAAATATTTAAAATGCTTTAACTGTTCTTATGTTGTTCCTAATTTTCTTTCTTGCAGGCATTCTTTTAGCTGACAACCTCCTTCTGGCCACTGCTATCCTTTTATCCCAACTCTCCAGAAGGGGTGGGAGTTGTTGGTCACCTAAATTATTAATACTACTACTACGATACTCGATTTAGTGTCATTGCCCTTGGGGGTTGGTTAAAGCAGAATAATAGGAGAAAAATCTTCCCACTCATGGGAAGAACATGCAAACTTCAGTCAGTGATTAGACTACTGGTAGTATTTAAGCCCAGTATATTGGAGCTGTGGGGCAGCAGCACTAATTAGTGGGCCACTGTGCCATGCAACATTATGTCTATAAATTGAATGAATACACATACAAAAAAACACATGAAAATTAAAAAAAAACAAAAAAAAAAAAACCTTGGGGATCTACTGAGTGCTTGTTTTGCAGTAATTCATTCTGATCTCTACCGCCTTTGTGTTACTTTAACACTATATGCCTATCTGGAGGAGGCCAGAGCACATTACGGTTATAATTTACGACTACATACATACATTAGATGTAAGCAGTACCTTCATTCAAACACAGTACAGTAATCCATCAATTACCTTTAAGCAAATTCAAATTCTGCTCCAGCATTTCTCCTGTGTCACCACACAGCCATGATTATATCAAGCAATTTCAAAGCAGAAATAAAAATGGAAACAGAATGTAACTGGAGCCAATTGACAGAGTTATATGTTATTTTTATTTTAATAGTACATTTTTTTCTGTGTTACTAGTTCAACACAAGGAATGGGTTATTTTATATATTATTTGTACTTTATATTTCATACTTTGTATTCACATGGTGATCTTTTTTTAACAGCCTGACTTGCAAGACTCAGTTTTCAAGGTAAACCATTAGCCAGAATAGTGTATCTGACTGCAAAATAACAACCAAAGAGTTGCTCTAAAATGGATTTTTTACAAAATCATATTTACTAATGTCATACATAGTTTACCTTCAATCAAATTTAAATACCTTAAAAATTGCATGATTTGCATCTATATTATTTAATTGACAATTATAAATGAGTTCAGTCTATTTCCCTTCAGGTAACACAGAAAAGTTTTAAAAAGCATGGATCATGGCCAGTACAATTATATTTTATAACACAGCCAGTGTCTATATATAGTAATTATTAGTATATGATTAAATCAGTTTACATAAATTGAAGAACTACTGGCATATATAGTACAAATGATGTATGTAATATATCTAATTTAAAAAAGGTGAATTTAATTGCTTCTGAAAAAAAAAAATCATTAGAAACACACATGTCGAGCTTTCATCAGGTGCTTGGCGTTCTAAAAGAAGAAAAATTTAGAGAAGAGAAACAATGGTTAAAGAAGAAGTAAAGCTCGGCGTAAGAATAAAGAAGTAACATAATGTAAGAGTTGAAGTGCTGGCCAAGATGCATATGGTTTTGTTTTTTGGTGCTACTACCCAGGAGAATATTACAGACACTGCTTTTGTCTCGGCTTAGAGCTCAGTGAGAGATGGGAGAATATCCTCTGCTAATGAAAAAGCTTCAGCATTCTGGATTCTTTATTTTGGATGTCATTTTCATTACTGCAGAGGCACACGAGCCTGAAGAACTGTGAAAGAGGAAGAGGGTTTAATGTGTCTGGAATGTTAAATATCTGTGTGAATCAATTGGTTTAGATTAAACCAAAGTTTCCAGTTCTGAGTAGTCAGTAGACAGACATAATGAGAAGAAACGGTTGGTCGGTGGAAGAAATATCAATAATAAATTTTAGAGAAGGCAGGTGATTGGTGAATTGAATAATTCCTTTAGCTATTCTCTTGAGGGTGTAGTAGTGACACAGAGTAGCTTTACGTTTACTAGCACTGGCATCCTGCCCAGGTCAGTTTGTATCTTGTCCTCTCATGCAGCAGTTTGATCCACTAAACTAACAAAGGTACAGATATAGTTAGGTACCACTTTTTAGGCCATAGTAGTTATTCTGATGTAGTAAAGAAAAAAATAAGTTTTGTTCATGTTTGATTTATAAAAGGCTTTCAAGTCAGACGAGGAAAGTGTGAAACAAAGTGAAATCCATGGAAAAGAGAAAACAATCTAAATCTTTAAATTGGAAACTGTCTAACAACTGGAGAATGTGGGTAGTGGCTTTTATTTACTGTAAGAGAGGAGGCTGTGAATAAATGAGGCCACTGAGCTCTCAAAAAAGGAACTTGGCATCCAGAGTTGTCAGGTTTTTTGTAATACACAAAAAAATCTTAAAATTTAAATAGTTGGAGGTTATTACTTATAAAGATATTTTTTTATGTACAGTATGAGAAAGGAGAAATGGCTGATGTTCTATGTAAGCTGGTTTCAGAGAATCGTTTGTAGGACCCTTCAGTACAAATGTCCTTTTATCAAATCTTCCCTTTTTGCTTTCATATTTGATTATCACTGTACGAAGGCTCTACTGTTCATCTTTGATAATGTTAGTTTTAATGTTTAGTAGAAAGAATGAGGCTTGTTACTCCACACGGCTATGAAATTATACAATATAGACATCAACAGACAATGTGTTTAACAAAGTAAATCCTATTTAAGATAAACAGACTAGTTACAAAATCATGAATTTCTGTGAGACAGTTTTTCTTACATGAACAGCATGAGCCCAGTGGAAAAAATAAAAGGTGTCTAAGAGAAATTTATACATGTAAGGTTCTCTTAGACGTCTTAGACAAAATTCTTTGAAGGAGCTACTAAGATTGATAGAGTTGTTGAGGAGAAATCATCATACTTGGGGGAAAAAAAAAGTTATAAGGTTAAATGATGACATGATCACTGCTACTTTTTTTATCAGAATTGACAATTTCAAATTTTAAATTTGCAGTTTTTTGCAGGTTAGTCCTTCAGTGCCTTTCTATAAAATGTAGAGACTTGACGGCATCATTGTCAAAAATTGTAATAGGTGAGGTAATTTAGTAAAGGTCATAGTAAGGGAGAATGAAAATTGTTACACGTGGATGGAATTTCAGTAATGAATTATTATTGAGGAAAGTGTTTAGCATTTAAATAATAGTGCATTCAAAACCCATGGCAACCTCCTCATCCCTAGTCATTATTGCTGGCAAATTTAATCATATTCCTTGCAAATTAACCTTGTGTGCGGCTAATAAAATAAACAAGAAAAAAGACATTTCAGAAGGGAGATTTTTGAGCGATATGTTAGAATGCTAGGAGGATATAGGCTTAAAATGCCATATTAGAATATTTAATAAATGGAGCAGCATATTATAACAGAATTTAGTTTTATGTATACTAAATGATATATTAGTGTGTGTTTAATCACAATTTATACAGTACTGATAATTAATGAATTGATTATTCAAGGTTCATATGACATTTTAGTGATTTAATAATAAGAATCATAAATGATCATAATGTATATATTCAAGCTTACCAATTAGATCTTGATAATTTTATACTTGTGCTTTCTGTAATTAAAACTGAGCTGGCTAAGATTGGTGTTGTCAAAGGTGGTTGTCTCAGTTGTTTCCCTGTATGGCTAGTTTTGCACTACTTAATAGGATGTAAAATAGGACTCAAACAATGATAAAGAGGTAGGGCAACGATTGTGGCAGTGTCTTCAGACATGTGAGTGACTTCATAATAAAACTGACTCAAGATGGCCAATTTCCAGGTTATGGGTTCACGAGGCAGGAAGAGGGAGGGTCCAGGCAGACGGACACAGAAGTGTCACCTGAGATGGATTAGCTGTCAGGAGAAGAGAAGGCATCAGTATACATTAGTATACAGCAGCAGCCCTTGGTCCGGCGGGTAATTAAACTTCAACAAAGCTCTTAAGCTGCCTCCCATGCGCACACTCGTGACAAGCATTGCATGCCATGGTAACAGCTTTAATGTGTGTTTCTTCACCCTTTTAGATACATTCCAGGTATACTTTGCATTTAATTTTTCATCTCCTCCTGTTTATTTTGCCTTTTCTCTTTCAGTCACTCTTTTTACTTCTATACCTAAAAGAGATGGCATCTTATACAGCTGATCCAGTATTCAATTGCACAGACAACCAAAGCTGTGGATTTTAAATCCATGTCTCCAAATTTAGTTCCATATATTCTTCACTGTAAAACTGTTTCATATAAAGTTAAGAATGTTTTGTTCTTTTAATTTTATTTACTGGAATAAAATATAACTCATCAATCCATCCACTGAAAAATCCTCTAGTTCAATTCAGGGCTGGAACTGGTGCCTTGTTACATAAGGTTCAAAGAAGGAACCAACCATGGACGTGGGGCCATGACAAAAGCAGTGTCTCTAGCTGAGAAAGACATTGTCTGTGCAATGAAATTGTGACGTTGTACAGGCTAGACGTCAATACACTTCGATTTAATAGCTTATGTCTTGTAACCATAAGGGGCACCACTGAACTCCAAACCTCAGACACAATAAAGCCCAAACACACTTTAAACTGGAATAAAGGGGTTTTATTGAGCCTCAACACCTTCTTTACAAGAAAAGAGTTTCAAGAGCATAGCCCACTGCCTTTTCACTCACTCAGACTGAGGCAACGGGCTTTGGTCGACTTGGTTACTGCTTCTGGTCATTTTTCCAAGTTGTCTGGAGTACTTCTGGGTCGTGGGGGAGCCAGGGCAGTTCTTCCCTGGCAGTACCCTCTGGCAGTCCCCAAAGACCCCGACAGGGTTGCATTTCCAGACTCCATTTCCCATGCAACCCTGTGGGTGTCGTAATCGGGTTTAGCCCTGGGGAACACTGCCACCTGCTGTGTGGGGGAATGATCTGTGCCTGGTTAGCCCATTCTTCCACAGGTGTGAAATCTTCCATTATCAGAGACAGGATGTCTGTCTTTCCTTCTAAGCACCCACAGTCTCTGACATAGAAAAGTAGGACTCTAATATTAAAAGAAATGGACAGCAAGAAATCTTTAAGGGCTACTGATGGATGATGGGACATGAGAGTCCATTATGTAGGGAGCTTTAGGACATTGTCCATGTAGTGAAACATTGGTTGCTTCATTACCTGCTTGTAATTTATGAGCTTTGCCAGAAGTAAATTCAAAATAGATTTTTCATCTTCCTCATGTCTGAGAGCTAAGATGAGATTTGGAGCAAAGGCTCACTTGGTAAGTAAAATAGGCCAGGGTCATGAAAGAGAGAAAGTGAAATGGGAGTTAAGAAGAGTGTCCTTTCATTTATTGCTTGGAAAATAGTCATGTTAGTGAGACAACCTATCTTTGTATGAATTAAAATAAACATACCTAGTTTTGATTCATTGACATCATTCTAAGTAAGGAGAGACCATACAAGGTCATGCTCTCTTCTGTCACTAAGTGTTTAAAGTTTATGATTATTTTGAATGGTAATATATTTTGAGCAGAGCCTATGATGAACAGGCATCCCATTTATGGTTGTTCACTAACTCAGTCCCACTGCTTCCAGCATAGTTTCTTCCCCTGATATCTTTGAATTGGATTAAGTGGTTTTTCAGAATATTACTGATTGATTTTGTTTACATGTACAATTCTCCGAGTGTAATTAAACTGTTATTGCTTTTGCTGCTGTTTTGTTCAATTTCAACAATAATATGATGAAACAAAAACGAAGTATTCAAACACTACATCTATATAAGTAAGATCATAAGCTGTATGTATATCTGTATGTTCACAAATCACACAAAAATTACCAAACTGTTTTTCACAAGATTTTGTATGTGTGTTGCTATTAGTCCAACTTAAAATATAGGCTATATGGCGTATCAGAGAGGGGGGCATGCCAAACACCACACCCAATGCAGGGACTAAAGTTACCATCAGGGAAACAGTAGTGCGCTTGATCTGAGGGGCAGACAACTTTATTAGCACACAAAGTAAAATATCATCTAAGAACACAAGTACAGCGTTTTCTTCTCAACTAATTTGGATAACAGTTTCATTGTCATACTGAATTAAAGCTTTTGTCGACGAGTACATCTTTTTGTCTTGTCATGGGTTGTGTTTAGCCATGTTGAATTTCCAAAAGACGGGTTTCATTTATACCTGGGATACTTTGGCTACTCACAAATACATAATAAAACATTTAATTGCTAGTAACATATGAAATGGAAATAGATTCCATGTACCTAACTGTATTTCGAAAACGCAATTAAATGTAAAGCAATATTTATTAAACCTACTTTCAATATACTTAGAGTTTTTGTAATTTTTAAACAAGGTACACCACTTAACAACAATACATGAGACCAAATGACAAGCTAATGAAACAATGATGTGTTGTTTAGTGTGTCTTTTCATTTTAGCCACTGACTGCTTTCATATTTGAGTTTCAGTAGTCTGAATTGTGTAATAATTTCTTGAAGTGTCATTTTTTGGTGCTGCTTTGTATTTTGCCCTTACTGGTGATTTCAACGTCAAATGAGGAAAGTGTCATGCAACATGCAAAGGAGTAGTACAATCTATGAAGGTTCTGTTTCCCAATTTATTATTAAATGCGTGGCTTACAACACACATATCTGTATGCATCAGAAGTCTTGTCATGCACTTCAAAGAACTAAGGGCTACTGACCTCTCTATGATCATACATATTGAACGTGCGTGAAACTGAAGTCTCTGAAGTATATCATTGTTGGCAATACATACATATAGGGAGCATGGTGTGCCTCATCTATGTTTTGTTAAAAAGCAAAACAAGAGCAGAAGGATAACTGTTTAATAAAATGAAATTATAAGCTTGATAATTGCATGTCAAAATAAAGGTACATTTTGTGAAGGAAACTACAGGTACTTTCTGAAAACATAAATAGAGACTTAAGGGGCCTCACATTCTTATGTTACCTTTGTGTCTATTTGCTTTTTTTCTAGGCCTAATTACCATTGTCTAGCATCAGTAGCATCAAATAAATTTAAAGAGGTGAACATGTCCATTATTATAGTTGTGTCTTTGCTCTGGCTCATTCACAAGGTTTTGTTTTTCTCAGTTTAAAATATAAGTGTCATTTTTTTGGTCCTTAAAAAATATGCAGCACTTGTGCATTGTGGGAATGTATTTGCATAACATTCAAATTTCTGTCATATCTCTGAAAGATGTGTGGGTGTTTAATAAGATAACTTTAGTGCATTGTATCCTGAATTTACTAAATTAATAATATATCTTAGGCGTTTTACAATTTAAAGCAAAAGAAGCAGTAAAAGCGTCACCAATTGAAGACAGGATTTTACCCACTTGTATCACTTGTAAGACCCTCACCATATCTGTAATATTTTTGAACATACGTTTATAAACAAATATTTTTCTCCAAAGGTTATCCTGCACATGCTGGGCTGAGAAAAATATTTTAGCACCTCAGCTTGACATGTCTGCCAAGCCAGCTTTAGAAAGGAAAATAGGATTCAAAAAAACGTAAATGAAAATGTATGTATAGGATATTAAGAACTAAACATTTTCAATATGGATAACAGTTAATTGAGCTGTATGTAGGGCTTCTTAAAAAAGGAGAAACACTTACAGTATATAGATTGTGGAAGGTGGTACATTTAAATGAAGTTGGAATCTCATTCTTTATGCAAGCCTGTTTCCTTGGCCTTGATGATTTTTACAAACTAAACCATCAAGTGTCTGTCTGTGTATTGACTGATATTCTGAGACATTGTTAAATGCAGCATCACTGTTTAAGTGAAACAGCTTATATGTATATTTTCTTAAATAACATTGTTACAGAAGTTTTCAACCATATACCAAAAATACTGTATAAGAATGAATTGAATAATGCATTTTCAAAATGAAAAAGAACAATGAGAGCAAATATATAGACATGAATCAAAGACCTCATGTGTCATACACAAAAATGTCTACACTGCATGAGCAGTCATCTAGCATACTGCTGAGATACTGTTTGCCAGTGTGACAAGACCTAAACAGTAGGAAGAGGGTCCAGAGTTGAAGTTAAGACTTCTCATGTGGTGCATTCAGTGTTAATCCTTTCTGTGATGAGGAGAAAGATGACTGACACTTAGTCTCCAAACCACATGCATCATGTGCCTCCCTGCGTAAAGCAGATGTTTAGCGACAGAGAGTCATTTTTCACAAATATAAAGTGCAAAGGAAACATAACCAATAGGGATTCCTTAAATAGGAAAAGTGACCCATAGGAGCTATGTCTAATATTTTAGGGTGCTTTTTTTTTATAAAATATTTTTAATGGTTTCTTTTATATTCTTTCTGACTGGCCCTTTATAGATACAGCCATACTGTAGCATCACATAATTCTGAATTGCTGGAAGAAGCCCACTGGGAAACAGGGCTTCCATAGGATATTCTTGACCACAAGTGGTTCTAGAATTTATTTTTGAAGTAGCCTCAGGATTGGCTTTTAAAATCAGTTAGTGGTATATAGAGAGGCAAGAATTGAGATTGTGAGATTGCAGAAATCATCTATCTATCTATCTATCTATCTATCTATCTATCTATCTATCTATCTATCTATCTATCTATCTATCTATCTATCTATCTATCTATCCAGGATATACAAATATTCAGCAACTAATAAAGTGTACTGAAAAATGAAACAGATTTAATAATCCAGGAAATTTTAAACATGCAGTAAGTACTTTATTATATTAAAGTTTGTATTTCAGTATATACAGCTCATTTTCAGTAGGCCATCATTTAAAAATTAGGCAGTAGGACAACCTTGCCTTTGGGGTTATGTGGCATGTTTAGTTATTTAAAGATTCCTAATCCTTCATTCTTGACTGATATATGAGGCAGCATAACAAGTAGTGTAATGTCTGCTGTTACTCCCATACAGCAGCAGAGTTTTGGGTTAAAAACGCAGCCCTACCACTGCCAAAGTGTAGTTTGCACATTCCCTTTGTGTCTGCCTGTGTTTTTCTCTGGATACTCAAGTTTGCCTAAAATCTCTAAAACATTAAAATTAAAAATATACCTAATTTTTAGGAGGTTTGATTAGAAATGAAAAATGGTTTTGGTTTAATAGGATACGCATTTAACTCACAGATGTTTGACCACCCAGAAGATATAAATTCTAATCCTAGCCCAGTCACTGTTTGTGTGAGGTTTATTGATGTGCTGTGGTTTTATCAAAGATATGCATGTGAGGGAGATTAGCATGGATTTATGTGTGTGCGTATTTGTGTGTGTGACCTGTAATGGACTACCACTGCGTTTGTTTCTATCCTTTCTTCAGTGTTCCCAAGATCAGCATCACCATTTGGCAACCTTATAATGGAAGAAGTCAACTTGAGTAATGGTTTTATGGATAGATAATTGATTCAATGAAGAGCTTTGATTAAAATAAATGCAGAATTAGTTTTCCAATATATCATTTTCAGGAGATTCTAGTGACCTCCTTCCATTATTAATGACATTGTCTAGCTTGCTTTTCTGCTGAAACCATTTGCACATACAGCATTCAGAAACAAATCTCTGCTTCTAAAGAATAAAATGTAAATTTCCTTTTTAGAATGCTTAAACACTCATAGTAGGGAGGGCAGAAGGAAGTGGTACAACTGAGAAGTTCTGTCAAAATGATAATATCAGTTTAACTCTGTAATGTGTGCAGAATGTACATTAGAACGTGAACATTCCATCCATCAAATGTCTAAGGCATTTTACCAACCCTGAGCCTGGCAACAGTCTGTCGCAGGGCACACTCAAACACACAGGCACACTTAGCGTCTCCACTTAACCTAGCCAGTATGTCTGTAGAATGTGGAATAAAAATCAGATTAACTAAGAAGAAGTCTGTTGGTTCCAGCCTTGGGCCTGGGGGTGCTAGGATTGGTATGAGTCTGCGCCTGTGGCCATGCACTGAATGAAACAAATTCTGTAATGAATGAATGATTTTTGATATTGAGTGTTCATGTTAATGGTTTGTTACCTGATCAGCATAACTTTGCTGCAAGTGTGTAACATTAATCCCCATATATGAAAAGCATCAACTAAATTACTGATTACACAGGCACAGCAGGTTTAGTGATCTGCTTTCAGTTAAACAGTGGTAACTGATGTGACTGTGCTTTTGTGCTAGACGATGAAAACTTGCTATCAAAGGAACAAATTATGTGTTAGACTATTTTCTTTGTAGAGTAATAATACTAATGAATAAATGCATTAATATGTGTCTGCGTGAACTGACTGCTTCAGGATTAAGTGTAGAGACTGTAGCAAAACATTATAACCTCATCACATAAAAGAGTTTGACAATTAGATAGACTTCACAAACCTGATAAATTACTGAAATGTAATCAAATATAATGGCACAGAGGATTAAGGTAAACTTTAGACTGTAATGGCAAATGTTCCATGTAAAAGCAGATGGTTGAAAGATATAACTGTTTCTGAGGGGAGATTTATTTCCTTTTGTAATTAGAAAATTACTGTGACATTTAGAGATGACCTGTGCAAACAGGCATGGCGATATAATAAAGTTCTGTCAGCATATTAACAATTGTTGTAAGCTTGAGAGCTCTTAAAATTACCTAGCTTTGTAGTGGATGATTAATAGCCGACCTGCATTTTTGAATTTTGATCTGGTATTGTACATATGATGCATATTTTTTCTCGAGATTGCTGTCAAAGGTGGGTAACATAGATGTTAAATAATGTGGTCTCCATTCTTCTAAGTTTCAAGACACATGCTTCGAGATTAAAAATTTTGTTTTGTTTCAGTATTTTTTTTTTTTGCTAATTGTAATTATTTATTATTGGTGTCAACTATTCATTCATATCAGGCTGCAGCCCTGCCTTGCATGCATTCTGGCAGAATCATGCTTTAGTGTCCTAAAAATTTGAGTGGAACAGATGCAAATAGAGAAACTGAATGGATGGATAAATTTAAACCAATCTTAATCTGTAGAACTACAGTTGTAATGTTTTCAGGTTCATCCTCATAAACACTGACCAGCAAACAACACTCATGAGAGGATTAAAAGCAGATTACTTGGAGGATGCTATTATGGTGATCTCAACTGTCTGAAAAACACACAATCTAAAGACTGATATGTGATTTAGGCAGTAGCTAAGACCCTCAACTGTAAATCACAATGTTGACTCACTAGAAGATGCTAAGCAAATCACTTTGATGTAGCATTTGTTAATTTGTTAAAAAAAATATATAAATACTTTCAACATGATGGTTTCTGTTTTAGATTTTTCTGGATTAAATCACTAGTCCAATAAAAGCATACAGATCTGACACTCAGCAATGTAGCTCATTTAAAATGGTGGCAGTTAGTGCAGGTTTGTAGATTTTTGATGCAAATAATAAGTTTTGGTTCTTTTGGTCATCCCATTCAACCAAAAAAAAAACATGACCAACTTTTTAACTGACCCACTTAAAGCCTGTGAATTTAACTAGATGGGTTGAGATTTGCTAAGGACCATTTCTTCCAACTTCTACCATATTGACTTGGCAATTTGGTAAAAAATGTAAAACTTTGTTTTACGTAGAATTGCTGTATTGTATCAGTTGACACCTATTGATGTCACATGTACAATGAGTAACTATTTTACAGGTAACAGAATGTGATGTCACAGCCTCTGCTCATAAACTGAGAGGGATGTCAGTAAGTCTTTTTGTATTGGAGCACTTTTGCATAATGCTCAAATAAATTAACTAAAATGTCACTTAAGAAAATGTATCTTGCTTTGTTTTTTTCCGTAGTATTTCTATTTTTCTTTTGTTTTCTCTGTACTGATTTTGAAGTAAATGGTTGTATTTATTATTATTATTATTATTATTATTATTATTATTATTATTATTATTATTATCAGTAATGGCGCACTGCACGATAACATGAGGTGAATACACTTAACTTGAGCATTCGTAGTTTTCATACTGTCTTTGTACGTTTAGCATTAGTTTGCTCAGAGTTTGATGCGTTTGTTGCTTCCTGAGCTGCTCTTCCTTTCTCCACCCTAGCGGCCTGCTTCTTCTCTTTCATCGCCATCTTTTTGTGTTAAAACTGATTAAGTCAATGTTTGTGTTGCAATTACTTAGTATGTTTTCCTTAATTTTTCATTTAAGCTGGCACTTAAGTCTCCAGTCTGCCTTAAGAATTGTTTAAGATATGAAGAGGTAGGGGAAGTGACGGTGAAGGTGGTAGAGATAAGAACGGCACCAGTACTCATGTGCTGCATGGCCGCCCTGCTGGCCACTGCTGAGAGTTGATTCTACAATAAAATAAAAATAAAAAGAGGAGTAACCTTGGAGGTCAATAATCACCCTGAAAATGGATAGTAGATGTCACGTAGTATATGTGTACCAAATTTCAGGTCAATAGTTCAAACGGTTTGTGAGTTTCAGGTGGTTTAAAATCCTGGACAGACAAACGGAAAGCTACTGTAGCATATTATATATAAAGATTATTATTATTATGTGTTTGATTGAGTAGTATGCTATTGTAATGTTCTTCTTTAAGAAAATAAAATAAAAAGAAACTATATCTGTTAACAGGTAGTGTTTGCCTCTTGTTCTATAGTTCTGCTCAGATAATGAATTCACAAATCACTCTCCAGTGATGGGTCAGCAAGGTGCATGGACTGCACAGTTACAGTATAATTTACTATTACTGTCTTGTAATGACACTCTTTTAAATACAAACACTTGGCACATAACTCAGTGTTGTTTAGTTCTGTAGGAATGAAATTAGAACTGGTTATTGTATAGATTAGCCGTCATGGTTCAGTTACCCCACCTGGCTGTCATCTCTGTGGAGCTTGTAAATACTCTCCATCTCTGTTTGTAGGTGATCTGACACACACACGTGTATTAGATTAACTGTAAATTGACCCCGTGTGTGTATGTATTCTCCATTCTCTCCATTCCTGTCTACATATTCCCACCAATGTTCCATTGATGAACATTCCTCTGGCTGTTCTGGTTTTGCAAGCATTTTATGGTATTTGCTGTTTCTAAATTGAGCTCATGAGGATGGTGTGTGTAAGTGGGTCCTGTGAAGGACTGGTGCCCCATTCATGGTTATTTTATGCTTTGCACCTGATAAGAACTGACTTCTCATGATCCTGAATTAGAGTAAGGGTTTGAGAGTGTTACAATATTATGTAAATCACCATGACCCAAAATGGGAAACACTGTTTTTGTTCCGGTTACACTTACAAGTGTGCATTACCTGTTGGATTTCTTTTAATTTTCTGTTATATGTGTCCTAGTCAGATCAGCAGCAGAGAGGTAAAAAAAATTGTAAAATTTTCCTTCATTCTTTATTGACTCTTGCTGTCACCTCTTCCTTTCAAGGAAGACTACTTATCTGTTTATGAATGCAGACAATAATGGATGTTAATCAATATGTCTGCCTTCCTACCCAAAAATGCATTCCGTATCAGACAATCCTGTTTTGTATTTCTGCAGATGCCAAGGTTGTCTTATACTGTCGGAATTGCTTTCAGTAGGCTATGTAATTAATATTCAGTAAAAACGCTGATGAAAGCTGAAATCATGTCTTAACTCTACAAAATGCATATTCAACGTAGGAATGTGTGAAAGTTACTTCTTAAGCAGTGGAAAGCATTTACCAGCTCTAGCCTCATGTACCATTGAGATAAGGCTATTATTTTCATCCAGAATTGTGCTTTCTTTTCTGTCCTTTTATTAAAATGTCTTATGCATTAGTTTAGAAAATTGACATCTTTCAAGACCAAAGGGCACTTGTGATATTATCTGCCTTTTGTCTGACCTACTTTAATTTGTCAGAGATATATGCACCAAAAACTTAAGGCACACCTAGGAAATAATTAAAGTGCTGACAAAATAACCTTTGTGTGCTCCTGGTTTTATTTTTAAAACATTAATAGAAAGGAAGTATTGATTTAGCAAAATAAATGCTGAATAAAACATTGAGATTATCCCTAGAAATTAAATGTTAGAACCTGCAAAACATTAAACCTACATAGTAATAAGGAATAGAAAAGGCACATAGAGAAAAATATGAGCTTGTTGAGTCAAAACATGCAACTCATTGTAGCTTATTGTTTGGATGGTGTATGATGGCTGATGAGAAAACAGAATAGTTGTCTATGGAACTTTAACAATGGATATTGGAGAATGGGAAAAAACCTCACCTGGTTGACAGAAACCCATTTCCTTTTGATTGATGCCTTTGGGAAATCATTGTAAGGCCTTAGATCTATCTACTCTGGTGTTTTCATGGCACACATTCATCTATTGATGCACACAGAGCCATATTTTAATGCTATTGGTTATCTTAATATTGTAATGGATTAGAAGTATTCCATTAAGGCAGTTGTTAGCTTAATCAGAAAAGTACAGAAACACACATATCTACATAAGTCAACAGTAATTAAGAGGCCATAAACTCAAGCAAAATACGTAATAAGGTATAAGTCATGCAAACATAAGATCCATTTAATAAAAGATTTGATCTGTTGGCAACATTGGAGAAGGAAAATAAAATTGTACAGCTAAGAGTACAGCATTCCTAGAGAAGTTAAAACTAGGGGGTTCACAGTAAATTGATACAACTCAGCATTCAGCAAACCTTTACCAATTGGTCTTCATTCCCCTTTCCAAGCACCTTATGGTGTTGTTGTGGTAGTGGTAGCACTTGTAGTATTGTTACATGTACAGGATACGTTGAAATTCTTACTAACACATGCAATCAGCATGTATCAACACATTGAAGGTCATATTTGTGGTATAATGGGAAGGTTATGAAAGCTCTAGAACTGTTACAGGAACATAATCATCAACGGAACTTAATTCATTGTTTTCCTAGGTATAGTGGTGCTTGAAAGTTTTTTTCTTTGTATCAGTATACTGCTGCTGAATTATGTGAATTTCCCATTGGGATTAATAAAGTATCTATCTATCTATCTATCTATCTATCTATCTATCTATCTATCTATCTATCTATCTATCTATCTATCTATCTATCTATCTATCTATCTATCTATCTATCTATCTATCTATCTATCTATCTATCTATGTATCTATCTAATTCTGACCTAAAACATCATCAGATTTTCACTCAAGTCCTACAAGTAGAAAAAGAGAAACCAGTTAAACAAATGAGACAAAAATATTATACTTGGTCATTTATTTATTAAGGAAGATGATCGAATATTGCATATTTGTGAGTGGCAAAAGTATGTGAACCTTTGCTTTCAGTATCTGATGTGACCCCCCTTTGCAGCAATAACTGCAACTAAACATTTCTGGTAACTTTTGATCATTCCTGCACACCGCTTGGAGGAATTTTAGCCCATTCCTCCATACAGAACAGCTTCAACTCTGGGATGTTGGTGGGTTTCCTCACATAAACTGCTCACTTCAGGTCCTTCCACAACATTTCGATTGGATTAAGGTCAGGAATTTGACTTGGCCATTCGAAAACATTAACTTTATTCTTCTTTAACCATTCTTTGGCAGAACGACTTGTGTACTTGGGTTCATTGTTTTGCTGCATGACCCACCTTCTCTTGAGATTCAGTTCATTGACAGATGTCCTGACATTTTCCTTTAGAATTCACTGATATAATTCAGAATTCATTGTTCCATCAATGAAGGCAAACGGTCCTGGCCCAGATGCAGCAAAACAGGCCCAAACCATGGTACTACCACCACCATGTTTCACAGATGAGATAATGTTCTTATGCTGGAATGCAGTGTTTTCCTTTCTCCAAACATAATGCTCTTCATTTAAGCCAAAAAGTTCTATTTTTGTCTCATCTGTCCACAAAACATTCTTCCAATAGCCTTCTGGTTTGTCCACGTGATCTTTAGCAAACGAGCAGCAATGTTTTTTTTTGGAGAGCAGTGGCTTTCTCCTTGCAACCCTGTCATGCACACCATTGTTGTTCAGTGTTCTCCTGATGGTGGACTCATGAACATGAACATTAGACAATGTGAGAGAGGCCTTCAGTTGCTTAGAGGTTACCCTGAGGTCCTTTGTGACCTCGCCGACTATTACACGCCTTGCTCTTGGAGTGATCTTTGTTGGTCGACCACTCCTGGGGAGGGTAACAATGGTCTTGAATTTCCTCCATTTGTACACAATCTGTCTGACTGTGGATTGGTGGAGTCCAAACTCTTTAGAGATGGTTTTGTAACCTTTTCCAGCCTGATGAGCATCAACAACTCTTTCTCTGAGGTCCTCAGAAATCTCCTTTGTTCGTGCCATGATATACTTCCACAAAGTTGTGTTGTAAAGTGCAGACTTTTATAGATCCCTGTTCTTTAAATAACACAGGGTGCCCACTCACACTCATTGATTGAAAACACCTGACTCAAATTTCACCTTCAAACTAACTGCTAATCATAGAGGTTCACATACTTTTGCCACTCACAAATATGTAATATTCGATCATTTTCCTCAATAAATAAATGACCAAGTATAATATTTTTGTCTCATTTGTTTAACTGGTTTGTCTTTATCTACTTTTAGGACTGGAGTGAAAATCTGATGATGTTTTAGGTCATATTTATGCAGAAATATAGAAAATTCTAAACGGTTCACAAACTTTCACTGTACCTGTTATTAGTTCAGGCAAGCATTTGTGCAAAGAAATTTAAGTAGTTAGTTGGTCTAGAGATCTACCACCAACGAATTTACAGCAGCTCACTATGGAAGCTGATCAGGGCCGACATTCCTTTATTAATCCATTCTTTTGGAGTTCAGGTTATTTAGAGTATAAAGTGTAGAGTGCATTGCAGTTTGCCTGAATCCCACATATTTATTTCCTTTATATAGTCTTTAGTGGGGAAAATATTAGAGGAATAATGGTGTGACTTGACAGCAGGTACAGAGTTATATGATTATGCACAATACTCTCATCACCCCATAGTAAGGTTTTCTCATTGTTATCTGCTGCTGCTTATAATTTAAGACACTGCTGTGGTCAAGAGCTGCCTATTAAACGGAAAGGGTTGCTGGTCCACAGTGGACTCTAGTGGCCTTCTGGAGAAACTGCACCATCAAGCTGTCTTCTGCTGCTTGGAGCTAGCTCCTAGGTAACTTTAGTGCTATCCACCCCCTGAGAACAGCAGTAATTCACCAGTCCCTTTTTGGGCTTTAATGCCACCCTTTAGTATGTTGGGAAAACATTCCTGTCTTCCTACTATTAAGTCTTGTTCTTTCTCCCTCTCCCTCCCTGAATTTTTTCTCTGGTGTCTCTCCTTAAAATTCTCTAATGCAAACAGGTGTCCATACAATCAAGGCCTTGGCTGTCTAAAATTGGTATTTGGGAAGGTGCGATGGTGTAAATGGTTTATAAAATCTTCCTGGTAGTATCCTGGCAGCCAGAAAATCTTTGGTTCCCCAATAGATACATTACAAATGTAGTCCTTACTGGCTCCTTGAGGCACCAGTCCCCCTGTCCCCGCCTCCCCCACCCCCCTATTAATATACAAAAAAATATAAGTGCGTTGAAATTGCCAGTATGGGTTTCTTTTCCCCTTCTCCACCTTCTGTCTAGTTGCAATGTGCCACTCAGATTCTACAATGTGCAATTCCTGTGGGTAATAGGTATGTTAATACAGTGTTTTATATATAAGATTTTAAAAATACTTCTAACCAACACCTTGTCAAAAGAAAAGGTTAATTTTGTAGAAATATGCACATTATTTCTGAATAGTAATTACCAGAAATATTGGAATGTAATTAATAGAAATATTTTTGCATATTTAAGCATTCATTTACAGTCACTGCTGGCAGCTTAATTTATTCAATATTAGTGTTAACACAATATTCATTTTAAGGAACTATTCACA
This sequence comes from Polypterus senegalus, assembly GCF_016835505.1. Lineage (NCBI taxonomy): Eukaryota > Metazoa > Chordata > Cladistia > Polypteriformes > Polypteridae > Polypterus > Polypterus senegalus. The sequence continues at coordinate 45,822,229 of NC_053169.1, read as the reverse complement.
GATTTATTTACAATGTAAGATATTTCTGAATTCTGGCCTTTATGAAAGCACAGGTTATATCATGACTGCTCTACAAAACTGAGCCAAAATCACGGCCTGATCAATATTTCTCTTCTCTATGGATTTTTCTCTTTGTGCTACATTTTTCCATCCACAACCCAAAAGCATGCATGGTGATCTTTTGTTAACTTTAAATTAGGTCAGAATTTGTTCCTGGGTGTGTGTGCATCAGTGTTCCATGTGAATGACTGATGGACGTCCAGTTCTGTTTCCTGTCATCACTTCTAGCCCCCAATGCATCCATCAAATTGGATCATGTGGGCTGGAAAGTGGATGGATGAACAAATGAAACTACCCCCAGTCCTTTCACTTACTTACAGTAGGTATACAGATAGGCTACAGATATTATTTTATTAAATAAATGAAGGCAATGAGATGGGTAACACAAGTTATTTAAAAAGTACAACAATTACATTGTAACCGATACATTTGTCAGGAAAACTCAAAGGGACACCCATTTTATTTCTATGTAAATGGAAGTTTGGTGATCTGGCAAAAAGTCTTTAAGTGATTTAAGTTCAGATTCTCATTCCATTATGTTCGAAATGTCATGAAAAAATTGATTTTAGCTTGGTTGCCTGTATGTTTGTCAGTGGAAAATCGAAACAGATTTTCACATCTTAAAAATCACAATTTTCATTAAGAAGTTAGGCAATTGTTTGTGTTGTGTAGAGCTCCTGAATGAATACATCCCATAAACAAACAATATTTTAGAATAAGCAAGTTTCCAAGATATGTGTCGAGACCTATGCATGATGATAATCTTTTAAAAAAACTGACCAGAAGTATCTTCTTCAGTTTGCCTTGTCACTGGGTCTTGGCCTATTTTCTTTTTTTATCAAGTCTGGTCCAGTACTTTTCTCCATATCCTTCAAAAACAGTATGACCAATGTCCAACAATAACTGCTGTTGAAATTGTTAAATTTAACCAAGATGTTTGCATTTTGAGACACAGGCCTTACAGTAACACGCTTGAGAGTAGGAGTGCCGGTCAAGAGAGGTTCAGACACACGCAGATACCAAGATAAGGTGCTGAAGGTGCTTGCAGGACAAAAGATAATCAAATATTTTCAAGTTTTGTTACCTGCTCTTGAAAGGTAATGTAACTAGTATGTTATAGTTTTGTAAAGATGGTATTTTTGAAAATTAAATGCTAATTTTCTTTTAGACTGTACAAAATGGAAATATATTGAAGGCTATACGGTGGATCAAAACGTCTGACCTTCTAAGTGTATTTTCTATTGTAGTCTTCTTGGCACATATCAGGTGTTACGTATACAAATAGCAGCTCATTCTTTGAATAAGGCCTTAGAGGTAAAAGAGACATGTTAAGAAGTTAGTTTTAATCATGATTTTAATTTAAAGAGTAGTCGACAACATTCTTTTTCAGCTTACAGTAGCATTTACTTTAAGTAAAAGCACTTGTCTTTTTTTTTGGCTTCCGCAAATATTTTCGAATTCCTAAGTTGGACAGAAACAATTCTTCTTTAGTTAAACAGATCTCCTGTAACTCAGTTATGTTTCACTTTGCTGTGTTACGCAGCTGTTGAGATTGGAAACTGAAGTTATATGCAGTGAAGACATCATAAAATGTAACATAACAGAAAATGTTCAAACACTCTTAATCCAGTTCAGTGAGTTTCAAATTAATATGGAGAAGAAAAATTGCATTTCTTACATGTTGTACTGGTAAGCATAATAAATATATTATTTTGTCATATATTTATATATTTATTTAAATCTTTATTCTTTGTTTGCAGACTAAATAGTTACTCTGTGATAGGTCAAGGTTATTTAACTGCCACTTGGCCTCCTTTTCCAAACAATATTACAATATTGCACATATTACAGATTGGAGAGCTGATAAGAGCTTCTGAAGTGGACAACAAAGTATCAAAGCTTTATTTCGGCTTGGCTGCACAAATTACTGGACAGATATGATGAAAAACAGTAATTCTCTGGAGAAGACACTTCCCCATATTGATGTATGGTGTCGATTGCTGCATAGACCTTTGCCAAGTTTGAGGTGGACAATGATAAATGAGCCTTGAGCCAGGCTGTCTCAGTGTACATAAATAAGACAGACACGATTAGAGTCTGAACTTTAATGTTTCTACCGTTGTGGACTGATTAGAAATTTCACTTAGAAATTATCTTTTTTTCTTATAGAGCATGTACTGTATAAGAAAAAGAAAATGATTTGCTTACTGTATTAAATTTAAAAGCAATTTATTTAGTAAAATAAGAATATTTTATTCTAAACTGCTAGGGTGGTTTGAATAAAAATATACAGCTTTTCTCTTAGTTTGCAGAACATGTGAGAACTGACTACAAAACCAGTAGTGATGTGAAACTCCTGGTAAATAATGTAAATGCCGCTTATCTTTAAAAGCAGGTCTTTCTGCCGCTCATTAGCTATTTTCAGCTCTGGAGACCATTCATAATATACTACCTGAGGTGGAAGAAATGTTGAGAATTAATTATGTCACTTGAAATTGACTCTCTTCTTATAATTTCAGACATTAAGACAGCTGAAGTTGATTATGTAATATCTTAAGAACCTTATTTGGCAAAGCATATGAATTTCATTTTTGGTGGTGCCACCAACGTAAATTTGCAATACAGCTTCAAGCATTGTGTTTATTAATGTGTTGAGTACTGCACAACTGAAGCAGAAATTGTATTCCTGGATGGTTCTAATTTGTTTAATGTGTGTTCTGTTTTCTAACCACTAATTATCTTCTTTATATGAAGTTGTTTCATATTTACAAGATGACTTAATCTTGTGGGATTTGTAAATACCATCCATCTATCACTGAATCCAGTTTAGGCTGACAGGGGACCAAAGCCATTCTAAGAAGAATCAGGAGCAAAGCGAGAGGCAACCATTGCAGTGCACACACATGTACACTCCCACGCTCATTCGTATGGGGTCAGTCTTCCTAACCTGCAATTCTTTAGGATGTGGGAGGAAAACTGCATTACCCTGAGAAAAGCCCATGTGGATATTGTATAAACTGAACAGAGGCAGGGGGCTGGCATTTGAACAAAGGACTGGGAGGCTGTGAGGCAGCATTGCTTACTGCGTACTGTTCCAATTTAACCACCAAATAATCAAGTAATCCCATCTAGACCTGAATAGATCAGTGTGTCCTCAAGTTAATTTTGGGTGCATGTTTTTTCAAATATCACTTTACAAGAAAAAAGAACTATTAATCACAGTCATCTTTTTATCATTAGGTTTATGTTATGAATGAGAGACCCCTACATGTGCCTATATTTCATTATTCCAGCCTAACATATACTTGGCCATAAAAGCTGGCAAAGAGAAAAAATACCAAAAATATCTGATGTTTCTGAATGATAGAGATGGAAGAAGTGACATATGAAAAGTAGGCCAAAATTGAATACAGTGTTATAAACACACACATCTGCATCAGGCTTCAAATCTGTATTCTGTACACAGGCCGTCCATACTGGAGTTTCTGTTGTGCGTTTAAAACTGTCTAATCATTCACTGAATTTGTTTCCGCATGTTGCCCACTGCATTCTTTTCAGGATGTTGTGTTGCTTTATTCTGTATGCTGCTTGGGAATATATGCAAGATTCAAATTTTTGAAATCTAAAGTGTCATCTGTGAGTTGTACCTAGAAATAAGGAAGGCGTGCACAGAAAAGTTACTTTTGCACACGGTAAGGAGCCCAACACATGGTTTTAGCAGTCGAGCAAAGCTAACAGGAAGTCCACTACAACTGTGTTCATTTTTTGTTGTTTTGTTAATTCTGTCATCTGCTTACTTGCTTACTGACTTCCAAAAACATTTACATATATGGGATTTACTGAAGAACATCGTGTGGCAAGTATTTCTATAAAACACACAATTCAGTAGTTAGTGAAAAAGCATTCTGTAATCATTTCACCATAAACAGGCTACCCTTCTGTCTGTACCCAAGTGATGGTGACCAACACTGCAGATCAATGGAAAAAAGTCCTCATTAAGTGGTTACCACACTAGACAGGTGTTTCACAAAGGTCATGTCAGCATATGATCTATGGTTTGCTGACTAATTATTTTGTGTTACCACCTGGTAACATATTCCTCCTCATTCTTTTTATATATACAGTTTTCAGTTATTCCTTGGAGCAGCACAAGGATACCGTGGTCCCCATTGCATTCTCCCAATAAGTTTGATCTGGTTTCCTGCCAATCACTGTGTAATATTGACATGCACATCACACTCCTTGTTTTACTCTTATACACACGTTAAGGTAATTGACAAGTCTACATTGGCCAAGTCCATGTGGTGGACAGCATCCCAATTAAGGTTAGTAGGGGTTTTGCATTAAGTGCCACCAGGGTAGGCTTCTGCTCTTGTAACCCTAAAATTGAAGAAGCAGAAACAGAAAACGAATGGATACCTATTATTTAAGAATAGGTCTAATAGTATTAAATGTATTATAAGGCATTGTGAACGCTGGCCCCAGCACAGACAGACGGACGACATATTTTCCACCACACTCTGTTTATTTACACTATTTACAAGTTTAGTGCACTCACGCAACCCCAGTGCCTTCAGCACCGAATCCCCCAAAAGTCCAGGGCCCACAGTCACTGTGCCTTTCCTCTGGCCGCCTCCTGTCCTCTATCCAGCTCCGTCTTCTGCCTCCCGACTTCCACCACTGACTGGAGGGAGGCGGCCCCTTAAATAATGCCCCCGGATGAGCCCCAGGTGTTTCCGGCCTCTTCTCTTTAGCCACGCCCCAGCGTGGCGGAAGTGTCGGCTGCTTTCCTGGCGGCTCTCCGGGCGCCACACAAAGTCTTCCCCCTGGCACTTCCTGGTGTGGCGGAAGTGCCGGGCTCCCGGGATAATTAGGCACCGGGGCGCCGCCTGGCGGTGGCCACGGGTCCCTACAGGGCTGGGCTTCCAAGCCCTGTACCCGAGGCCCCATGCCTAACCAGGACGGACGCCCCACTCAGTCTGGAGGAGGTACACGCCCTCCTCCGGTCTTCCAAGGCGTCCCGGGCCGGGCTCCATCCCCGGCCAAAGACCACACAGGGTAAACCGGCATCGGGGCGCCGCCTGGCGGTGACCACGGGTCCCTACAGGGCTGGGCTTCCAAGCCCTGCACCCGTGGTCCCCAATATAACCAGGGCGGACGCCCCCTCGCGGTCTGGAGGAGGCACAAGCCCTCCTCTCCTCCTCCTGGGCATCCCAGCCGGGCTCCAGCCCCGGCCGGGGACCACAGCATATATACATTTATATATATTATATATGATCTAAGACCAGTTATGTAACCAGTTATGTTATGATAGTGGAAACACATGAAGGGCTTATTCACAGTATTATAGTTTTAATGTCAGCAGCCATACCCTCTGTGCTTCAGAACAAGTTATCCACCTGAAGCTATGCATGTTTGGGCCAGGCCAGTACATGAATGGGAGACCATCTAGGAAAAGCTTGGGTTGCTGTTGAAAGACATGTTGGTGAGGTCATCAGGGAGTGCTTACCTTGTGGTGTGTGTGTGAATCCCAATGCTAAAGTGCAGTGATGAGGTGCTGTCCTTTAGATAAGTCGTAAAACCAAGTTCCTGATTCTCTGTGGTAATGAAATGTCCCTGGGCACCTTTCAAAAATAGCAGGGTTTATTCTGATGTCTTGGCTAAATTACACACCTTGGTCATTCTGGCCCACTATTCATTCGCTCTCTCTGTTTGACTAACTATATTTCTCACCTCTTCACCACCTAATAGCTAATGTGTGGTGAGCGTACATCCACAAAATGTCTTCGCATCATTGAGGTGGGTGGTTGAAGTGGTTCCCCTGTGTCTATGTAAAGCACTTTGAGTTCTGAGAAAAGTGCTATATAAATGTAATTAATCAATTAATTAAATAATTCATTTTAAATAAAAGTCATAGGAATGCTGGAGACCTCTAAGCCCAAGTTGAGGCTTCCAGACCTTGTGTTTAATATATTTGATATTCTTGACTCTGAGCAGTATTTTTAAGTGAATGGAGCAGATACTAAGTTTACAAGTTCATTCTCACCTTTCATTTTTGTTATTCAAAGTTGATGTCCAGTTAGACATGGCCTCTTCATTAATTACAGGTTTTCCTTTTCATGGTCAGTCAGCGGTGTTGCAGTGAGTAGTGGTGCTGCTTGCCTCTCAGCTCTAACATCTTTGGGTAAACGCTTAGGCCTGGACACTGCCTAGGTAAAGCAGAGTTCTCACATTCTCCCTATGTATGTGGGAGCTTTGCTTCCAGGACCATTTTTCCTCCTTCACCACAAAGACGTGCATGATTGGTGACACTACATGGCCCAGTATGAGGGCACACAGTGGCGTGGATTCAAATCCCAGACTGTTTTTTGTCCTTCTGGATGTGGCATATTTTTCTGCTGTTGAAGAGTTTTTTTTCTTTGGATAATCCTCCTAGACACCAAAAGGCAGGTATATTTGTTTACTTGCCAAATTTATTTTGGCCATTTATGGAGAGTATGTGTTTGTATGCAGAGTTGGTTCCTACCGTGTTCCTAGTGCTTTTGGCATAGGCTTCAACTCATCTTAATAAACAGTGTATTGCAAATGGATGGATACATTTTCCTTTTATTTCTGCATTTTTTTCTTAATTTTCTTGTGCCTCTTAATAGCAGAGCAGATAAAACAACAGAAAACAGCACTTCAGTTCTCACTTACTTTCTGAAAACAGGATCACATATGGCCTGAGAAATCCCGTATATCATGTGTCTAGTTATGCTGTCTTTTGAGTCTTTGTGGATTTAGGAGGTCACACAATATAGGCATCGATGAACAATATTGTTTGGAAATGGATGGCTATTTTATTAGCTTCTTGCCTGGACCTTTATTAGTTATGTGAAGCTGAGTCAGATGGAGCTTTTTTTCAATTTAACAGTAAATTCCACGACCATTTCATAGCCGCATTAAATCTCTTTCCCATTAATGATTTGAAGGTATATTTCATTTTGGCAGCTTTGCAGTAAACAGACAGCTCACTTTATAGTCAATGTAAAATCAACAGTTCATTTAGAAATTGTTTGCTAACCATCAGGTTATCTGGAATACCAATTAAGGCCGAATCTGGTGGTTTTCTGCAGTTCCTGCTGACAGTACAATCTTAACAGTTTCACAGTGTCTGCCTTCTAATCCTTAGTGTATTCGCTTCCAGTCGCCATAGCAATCAGAGTAATATACAGCAGCCAAGCAGCCGTGCAAGCAAAAACGAGAGGTATGATATAAGAATAAATCAAAGGTAACAAAAAGCCTTTTTAATGAGTGGGCAAATTTAGACGAGACAACAGCACTGCAAGGAATAGAATGCACAATTCCTTTTTTGAATCAGTAAATTATTCCTCTGAATGATGGGTGGAACTGACATTATCCTTTGATTAACAATTTAAATAGTGGTTCTTTTGAAAATAACAATTTATAAAAATGGCTGGCTTATACTTACAAAGATGTCCTCCTGCAGCCTTTTTGCTAGATCTGCTTCAGTGCAGATGAAAGGAGTGGTGGAATCCTTTTAGATAATGAGGTGTACAATTGTTGCAACCTAACTGTTCTGACATTATTACCATTAGAAATAATATCGTCCGCTGTTACACAGCTTTGTATAGAAGCGATGTGGGCAGCTGGAATGTAGCTCCAGACAATCTTTTATACATTTTTATTACTGACTGATTTTTTTGCCTGTTAGCATTCTCTTTGCCTTACTTCTTTTGATTGTTTTGATCATATAGCAGTTAAATTGGTCTTTACTTTGTTTAGCACACTGAATAACAAACTCTTGCACTAGATGCTTTAAAAAGCAATTAATTGGATTGCTAATAAAACAAAACATAACGAAAAGCTGTAGGGAGCAAAGGACTCAAAAGGTGAATGACAATTCAGAGTGATTTGTGTTGTGGACAAAAAAAGTATAGTAGTAGGGAGAAAAAGAGAACTGAAAGAATCCTGATGTTATTAAGGTTTTTTTGTGTGGAAAAAGCCAAAAGAACATTATCCAATGTCTAGTCTAAGGGGATGTCACACACAACTGAGGCGGCTGATGTCATCGCCTTGTTATGTCAGATTACACTGCTAGAAATCCCATGGGATGACAAATTACATGGCTTTATAACCATGCACAATTTCCAAAGCTCATCCCTTTTTGTGGCAGCCAATAATGTGCTACCTAACTGAGCCAGTGCTGTATAAATTCTTCACAGGTACAGCGAGTTCAGCTGTAATCTCCTCCATTTTTTCTTCTCTCTTTAATTCACTCTGTTGTGGTTCATAAAAAATATGAGACATCAGACAGATGAGCCTCCCTTTGTTTGTGAGGACCAAAATACACAAGCTCCTTAAACAGAGTCCACTACTACGACTGGTTGGACTGAATCATTGCAGTGCATCTGACTCAGATTCGCTAAGAGGATGTAGATGAAGTCTGCGACTGAAAGTCCCCGGAAAAATCGCTTAATGTGACAAAGGGCCTTTAGACAATAACAATCGAAAGTAGACTAAAGATAGCAATGTTTGTGAGGTTACTTGTGAATAAAATTGTGATAAGCAATAGTGTTGTGTGGGGTGTAGTGGACAAAGCAATGAACATTGCTAATGAACAAACGTCGTGGGGGATCTTGTGCAGAAAACAGAGAGAACTTAAAGTGGTCATTTAAACAGTCCCACATTGCACTCTCTACTTTTTAAATAGTTTATCAGTGCTTTGCTTACAAATAGTGTACAATATTTATCACTGAATAACTGAGAATATAATTGCACCAAACCAAATATCTTTGATGTGGTTGGGAGAAAATAATTTTCAGGAGCAGCATATGCCAGGAGTGGGAAGCAAAAACATAGCTCTTCTAAAGATCTCCTACCGTTGATGTTACAAAGATACACTTTGTAATATCAAAGATATACTTGGTAGCGTAAGTCCATGCTGATCAGCAGTTGATTCTGCTAAGTACATTTTTTCTTAGGTTGCCTACTGCATGGTATCATTTCTGTTTGCAGTCTTTCCACGTTCAGGTGTTGGTCTTGAGGTTCATTAATACACTTGTTTTTTATGTATCATGGGTTTGCTATTCATGGTTGGGGCTCTGAAAAATGCATGTGTGTATGTATAATTTTTTTTTTTTGTTTGTGGTGTTAATGGGTGTACATATATTCTGTGCATATGCCCAATCTAATATAATACATTAAACAATCTGAGAAAAATATTCCTCATCTGGTTTGGAATTTTAATTTCTGATTACTCTTCTCAGATGCTATCCTACTAAACACAATGATGTTAATTTAAAATTAATTAAAGCAGCTTTTTAACATTAATTGCAAGGATGCAGTACCTCATCTGTGTAAGATATACGCCTTATCTGAAACAGAATCTTATTAGTTTGGTTCATATTGTATTGACATAGAAACTGGAGGAAACAAATCGGAAAAAGAGACGTTGCATTTTTAACTTTATGTAGGCAGGTTCGGTAGAGTTATGGGACGTGGGGGGTTGTTGGCAGGAGAATGAGAGCTCTTTGAGAATTTCTATTATCACTGCCATAATTTTTATTGATGCTGTATTTATTACATTTGCAAAAAAGAAATGACTGTTCTATAAAACAGAATAAAAATTGATCTAAAAAAAGGGTCACATTTTATGCATCAAACTGAGAAGCTTCTTGGTTAGCCTTCTTTGAATACTCAGTGATAATATTTTATGTAATGTCTCTTTTCTGCTGCCAAAAGGATTGATTTAAATTACAAGTGTTTTACATATAAACTTATGTAAATTCAGTTCTTGAAAGAGAAGACCATCTTGTTCTGCTATATTACTAATCTGTGTTGCTGGCCTTGCCTTTGTGTCTTGATTGAACAGAGTTGTGGTATAAGCATTATTAGAGTTGCAGTGCTGGCTTGGTAATGATGCGTTGAGGGTAAAAAAAGCCTAAGATTGTAAAATCTAGTTATTTGTTGCTGTAATTTTTTTTACCATTTCTGATTCAAAAGTATTAGCATACATATTACTCAATTATTTTGTGCTGTACACTATGCAGTCTTTAGATAGATAGATAGATAGATAGATAGATAGATAGATAGATAGATAGATATTTTATTTCATGAGCAAAACATGAGACAGCACTCAACAAATGTCAAGGTCCATGGTGGAGCTCTGACTACTCGGTAGCCCAAAATAAATCAAAATATATTGACTTTGAGGTCAAACTTATGCTTTCTCAACTCAAAGGTTTCTTTTGCTAAGTTGCTAATGTACCACCTCCATAGGCAGGTTCGAGAATGAACATTAACCTCTGTTTTGGCTTGTTGGTTTATAGGGACTAGATTTGAAGGGTGTGAGTTCTGTGGCAGAATGGGAAATTACAACACTGGTCTGCACAATTTTTTTTCTTCTAGTCTAGAAGGTAAAGAGGGAAAAAATGTTACAATCAGCAATTCATGTAGTCTTTACCTTTTTTAAGATTTCAAGATGCACCCTGGACACACCTGACACTTACTGTGGTAAAGATAAAAATGGCACCCCTTCATTTCAGTGTAACCTGCCATAGCATTCTCGGACATTTCAAACAACCTTTATAACTTAGATCTGAGCCCCTTTTATCATCTCCATAATAAAATGACTTACTGTAGGTGTTAACACCCATCTTCTTGAACAACAGACATTCTGTATGATAAAACTAAGCTAAGCAGACTGAGTAGACTCTTTTGTTCAACATGTCATACATCAGACTTGGCATCGTACGGGTTATTTTTTACCCATTCAAACTGTCAATTCCTTCGAGTAATTTTTCGGTACGTTTTACCAATATGACCAGACTTGATGCTTAATATTTTTATACTTACTCTTGTTCTTGGAATTGATTAATACTGATTATAGAAAAAAAGCAAAGTGACAACACTGTGAATGTCATCTAGCTCTATTTGTGTCAGAAATGAACACAAAGCTAAATGGTTTCCAGTGTGGCAAGATGTCTCCACTTAATACATAACAATGAAGCTTACTTCTGCGCTAAGCATACTTGAGAAATTGCTCCACTTCAAGAAAACTAAATTCTAAATACCACACATATTTGCTCAATATTAATTGTGAGATGCCACAAGACTAATGTAATGTATATACCTGTGTTGATGTGAGATTATGATCAACAAGTCTGTCGACAGGAGAATTTTATTTTTTAACATTTTTTATGTGCGTCAGATAAAGGTTTTTAACTTCTTATGTCTTGACATAAGGCTTCCTAGTCAAATACACATTTCTGTTTCTAGCTCATACTACTCAATGCTACTGTGCATAAAATGAATAGAAATTACTAACATTTGCAACACTTAAAAGTGGGTACCACATTGAGACAATATGATACTTATTGTTTAGTATATTTCTTAGAGGGCAGAACCTTACCTTACAGCTTTTAAGCACCTTTCTTGCCTCGGCAGTGATGTTATCTGCGTTTAGTTTTCATATTCTTTTTGTTTTCATGTGGCTTTCCTCTGGGAACTTCTGCATTTTAAAAACATGCTAATAGGCTCGTAAGTAAGTCTAGACTGACTGTTTATTTGTTGCCATTTTTCTAGCTAGTCATTCCTCTTTTTCTTCGTACTTTGACGTCACCAATAAAAAGTTAGATATCAGGTCATAGCTGACAGGGACGAGCAATCTCTTTGTGTACAATAATTAACATAACAGGCAATGAACTTATAAAAACACAACCAGTGAAATATGAATCAACAAAATATAACAACAAATTATTTTGTTGGAGAATTTTCTTGGCAATGACAGAGCAACAAACTACCAGCTGGTTGACTTCAAGCCTAGAAAATGAACATGTCACACTTCATCTTCTTCCTTGCTAATCTTGGTATAGTTAGTATTTCATATGGTTAAAGGTTTCATCAGAACATTGCAATGATGGTACAGCAGTATCAGCTCAGGTGGAATCCATCAATGAGTGCCAACCATTGTTGGACACCAAAACAAGAAACATCAGATGCTAAGTGCAAATGAAAATCAGCAGCAAAACATTTCTTAGCTCTTTTAAACTAATCCAATCTGTCAGCATCATTAAGAGATTAAACGCACTTAATTCAAAAAAAGTAAATTTCAGGTTTCTCCAAATTCCTATATGATAAAGTAATCCATCCATCTATCCATCTATTATTCAAAAAGTAATCTGAAATGATAGTTGTGTTCAGTTTGAAGCTGTCTATCATAATCATCAAAAATAGTTCAGGAAGTTAAACCTTTGGAAAATATAAACATTGTCCAGTGGAATTTTATAGCCATACTTGTGTTTTTGTGTGCTCTTTGTGTATTAAAGCTTAGCATGACTCTAAAATCCATTGCATTGAAATACACCCGCAAAATACACCATGTAACCTCTATGGAAATCTGCTTACTATTTGCACAATATAATTCTGAACTTTTTCTAAATTAAAAGAGGACATAAACATTTTTAACACATAAGGGCAATTAACATGTGATGTATACTGTACTGTGAAGCAACATACTGAATACCTCTATGGTTTAACGTTTATTCAGTGGATTAAAATTAAAATAAAGTAGAGCTGTGATGACAGAAGGGCTGTTTCCTGTGAAAAAAGAAGCTCTAAAATTAGCATTTATAATCTTACTCTAAGTGTAATGGAAATTGCTCTGCTTAAGATTTCATTTTTATGTAGTGGCTCCTGAACATGTTAAATGATGAAAATCTGCTTCTTGTTTCGGTCATCTTAGATGAACAGTGAACCATGTTGCAGTGTGAGGGTGACGAGGATCATGTCGCTGCATTAAAGATTTATGATTTTAACAAATTACTGCAGCGACCTTGCTGATTTATATGTCAGTCTTTGTCCAAAATGGATCAGCTTTATTGGCTCATAAGGCACTAAAATACAAGCTCATGGTGTACAGTGCATAATTGTAAAAAGACAAAAAGTCTATTAACATTTATGCAGCTGCAAGTTTTATCACAAACTAGGAAAGCATGCTTGTTAAATCAAATGGACAATAGCTGCTCATCAACAGGATATATGAAAATTTTGAAACATTCTCAGAATCAGGGAACTGAATTGATTTAAAGTAAGGGTTGCATTCATCCATGGAAGGGTTGCTTCATAAAACAGACTGACAATGGCAAATGAAGCCAGGCCATTTGTTTCGGGATACATTTCATGAAGAAACTGGTCTTTCATCACAACAAAGCTAGTTCTGACATTGTATTACCAAGCTCCGAATCAGGCAGATCTCATTTTTGTAAAGGTATCCATCAAAGAATCCCAGCATAAAAATGTGTGGATATCACTTCTCAGCTAAAGAAAAAAGGAGTGTTTATTCATTTTTGAGTTAGGTGGTAATAATTCAAGTTGTTCCAACATTACCTGCAGATCAGAACTCTGAAATAGTTAATATCCACAACTGTCAGATATACCGCATTTATGGAAAAACTGCACCTTTAAAATTTAACTAGGAAGTTAAGATGCATTCCAAATTATTTTCATTTCCCCATCAATAGAGAAAGGTAACTTCATATTTATTTTCTTTACATCATATTTTATTTTATGATACACTGTTTAATATGTACTCTTGGTGTAATGTAGGAAATGATGGAGCTATTGAATTTAAAGTTATTTTGTGTGCCTAAAGGATCTGTACTTGATCTATTTATTTCTATTTTATTTTAACTGCACTGATTCAGAATCAATAAGTAAACATATGAAAGCTCAATAAGTAAACTATTGATATTTTCAAGTGACAGCAAAATTAGAGAGGGAGAAAAAAAATAAAATCTTGAAAGATTGAAAAATGTAGTTTAATGCAAACCATTCAAAAATGCAACATGCAGGCAAAAGAAACATTTAACACAAATGGAAGGTGATGATGGACTGCAAGAAGGATTTATGGGGGATAATGTAGTGCTGTAACTCTTCTAACAATGAGACGTGAGAAGAATGAGCAGTTGTAAACTAATAAATTGTTAGGCTAACATCCAAACTCGTAAAACTCCAATTCTGCAGTCCGCTAGAAAATTGGGAGTACTGTGTGGAATTCTAGACAGCATTCTAAAAAAGCCATCGCAGCACTACAAGCTCTGCTGAGTTTTGTTGGACTAAAAAGTCTTAATGGAACTAAACCTATGAGATATGTGAGACAAAAAGCTATGTTGGCCTTGTCAAAGACAGCACACAATTCAACCAGCTAAATTGTGAATTCCTTAGCTGTGGAAAGACTTGATAATTAAAATGAAAATGAGGGTGAATGGTACTTACTGAGCCTACTGGTAGATTTTGCAAGTCTATGTCAGCATTTTAATGATGGATAACAAGCTCATGTGTGTTAAAGCTAAGAGGTTTGACTGCCACAGCTTTCATACTCTAAAGAACTATTCCTTTGAACAGATGGGGAATAAATGTCCATTTGTAAATAATATTTGATTTTTAATAGAATATCGTGCAACATGTGAATTTTCACATTTTAAGCTAATAAGGCGAAGATCAAAAATGACTCTTTTGATATCCCTGCTTGCATTAAAATGTAGTACTGACAATACTAAAGTGTAATGCAATAGATCACTTAAAAAATTACATTTTTCCAGTTGTAAAACAGTAATTAAAATTACAGTGCTGCTGCTTTTACTTCTCTAGTAGCTCTTAATATGCGTAGGCATTGTAATAAATCATTAAATGTTTGATAATAAAAATACTGCACTAGCAAGCAGGTATTGCAATGGTGCAGTGGTTAGCACTGCAGCCTCGCAGCTCCAGGAGTCTCAGTTTACTTCCAGCCTGGTCACTCTCGGTTTTTTAGGCTGAAGTGTTTCAGTTTTTGATAACTGAAAACTCTAAATTGTCCCAGTATGAGTGGGTGTGTGATGAGGATTGCATTTCAGCCTCATACACAACTCTGCCAGGATGATCTCTGGCCAACTCTAAATTGGAATAACCAGGTAGGAGATGAATGAGTGGGTGTGCTTGTAGGCTCAGTGCATATCTAGTGCCACATTCTTTTTGTAGTGTAAAGAGGTGATAATTAATAACTAACTAATTAAATGTGATATCCAATAACTGATAATAGAATTAGACTAACTAGAACAACTAAATAAGAAAATCAAAATACTGCTCAATGGACATAGAGTATGCTTTGTGCTATTCGATTTCAGGAATACCTTTACAGGATATTGTGAGTGCAGTCAAAAACTGATTATAGCTTGTATCTGTAACATTATGACAGTTTTCTTGAAAATTGTTTTGTTCATTAAATTTTAGAAATTATTCTTAGCACCAAAACCAGTACAATTTACTTCTGTTATTTGCTTCCTTGCTGTTAGACCCCTGCCATGTCTTTATAATTTTTTACTCATTCTTATATCAAAAGTACTTTTTAATTTAATCGATCCTGGTTAATAAGTAATGTGCTTTGTTTAGCAGAGTAATTTGACCAAACTCACGTTGTGACTTAAACAGTAGGAAGTAAATCATTTGGAAATATGTCATTTCAATTTTTGTGCTAAATTGACGACATTATATTCAACATTTACATCTGGAAATTTGATTTAAGATTATATTTTGCAAGTCATGATTTCATATTTTCTTCAAAATTTTAATTTTTTAAGATTTTATAGTATACATAGGTAGTCATACTTTTATTTATCTGTATTTTGAGGGTTTTGTGGGCCAGAAAAAGCCCATTTCTCTCTTGATGGGGCACTAGTGTATCACTAGGCCGACTCATGCCATACTCAGTTTAACCCAGAAGTACTGGCCATTGTATCATCATGACTCCTATAAACAGTCAACAATATAAATTGTGAGGGTTTACCCCCAAACCGAGAATAATACCAGGGGTCCCAGGATAAAGAAAAAAGGTATTTATACATAAAATGTAATTATTCAAGGTTAGGTGAAACTGGAGAAGTAACAAGGAGTAGATGAATAAATAAAATAACAAAGCCTATCTGTAACAAGTAGTGGGTCCTTATTGACCTGTGACTGCAATTTCCCACCTGTAAATCACTAGAAGTAAACCATCCTTCTCACCTCCCTAGCCTTTCACTCTCATACCATTGGCCTTTCTTTTACCCTATCATGAGTGCTGCTGCCACCATTCTGCTCTTGACTTTTCTATATCTTTCTGGCATTCAGAAGGAGTTTTAAACCCCATTCTGGGACTACTATTACCTCAATTTCATACACTCAAACCACTTCCAAGGTCATAAGGTCTCCATAGACCTCTTGGGGACTTTCTATGAAGAATTCCCCCCTGGTAGCTCCATATGTCATAGCTGTCCTGAACTATGTATGTAATTTAAGGGTTTGACCCTGCAGAGACATGCTAACCTAACACTAACCTAACCCTGCCGCTAACATAATCCCTCTAAGGACATGCTGATGATGTCTCATCCAGGAACAGGGTCCAATACACTGTAATAAGAACACTGAGTATGTCTGTGTTCAAAAGTGAAATATATATTGAGGAGGAGTACTAGTGGTGGTAATATTGTAGATTGTAAAGAACAAGATATAAACTTTACATAAGCCATTTGCCTTTGAAATGCTTTCTGAGGTTATGTATATTGTGTTCTCTTAATCCTATAACAGAGAAATATTACCCTGATTGGACTAATGATATCAACCTGAGATGCCAGGTCTTCTGTCTGATAGCGAGACACAGATTTATACAGAGTTAATGGGCCTCTGTCTGATATGGTGCTTTGTGTTGCAACCACCAGTAAATATTATTGCACATTCAATTATTGCATCATTAAATTTGCTATCATAAGCCTAATCACTGACAATGATCAGGCGGCTTACAGAGAAAAGATTTACCTGCTGACTCAGGGGTGCCAGGACAACAATCTCGCCATCAGTGTCAGCAAATCCAAAGAAAATGAGCAAAGATTTTAGAAAGCAGAAGGCAGACCACACTGAACTCTGCATTGAAAAGAATGATGCTTAAATAGTGAGCAGTTTTAAATTACTTGGAGTAACTATCATTGGTGAACAGAAATGGGCACAGAACATTATGGCTATTACCTAGATCAGGGGTCTCCAGCCTTTTTTCCCGCTGAGAGCTACTTTTACAAAATAAAAATGGCCGAGAGCTGCTCAAACTAAATAAGCTTGTTTTGCCAGAACATTTACAAAATGTTGGTGTCCAACTTACATTTTGCATTAAAACATCACAAAAAATATTTAGTTCACCTGCAAGTGCATTTTGTATGTCAGTGTGCATTTTCTAGTGTATCTTACACCACTGGATTAAAACATGAATGATGTAACAATGCAATTCCAAATACACAGATATTCCTTATTCCTTTGTCACTATTTCACTTTATTCACATGAACAGTTGCATGTGTGATGTGTTTTTTCGTTAGTCAGATAACTGGCACTGATTTGTATGGTGGAGTGTAGCCACTGAGGTTCACTCTTATGGAGTCATTTCAATGTTCGTCTGTCAGTCTTGTTCTGAACTTTGAGTTCATGACATTCATGTCAGACAAGGTAGAGGTCTGTAGACCCAAACAAAGCAGACATTTTCAGAGCTGCTTGGTGAATATTCTTATAGTTATCTGGCTCTAATAAGCTAAGAATGCTGTTGACACTTTAACTGCACATTATTTATAAGGTTTACTAATTAATATATAATATATAAAATCCAACGTTTGTCTGTCTGTATGTCTGTCCGCTTTACACGAGAGAACTACTTAACAGATTTAGATCAGGTTTTTTTCTAGAATTTGCTTGAACATTCCGGTTGATTTTGCGACTTCTCTCATTTCGCTGTGTATCATAGTTTGCTTGCCATACCGATTTATTTGTGTGAATCCGAGAAACACGCAGCAGGCCGGCAGGAGGGGCCTTCCTCACTCACTTGGCAGCTTCGGGGTGTGGTCCTTAACTCCGCTTAGCTAGCGAATGAGAAAACAATTGAATTCAACTTTGTTTGATATTTAAAATAATGTGTTACTTAGGTCTTGATGAGTTTGAATCCGGATATTCTCTTAAGTGTATGACACTTGTATGAAAAGATAGATTGCAATTCAGATTGTGGATCGGGATTTTGTGTTAAAAGGATCGTGATATGATTTTTTGGAAAGATCGCCCACCCCTAATTTGACTAATCAAGTTTTCACATTTATGTAGGACTCATAAACCCTTTGGTGAGCTACTTGGAAAGGGGCTGCGAGCTACTGGTAGCTCGCGAGCGACGTGTTGGAGACCCCAGACCTAGTGTTTAAGGAAAGCTTGGATTTCTTCATCTGTGCTCAAACAATTCTACACGTTCATAGCAGTTTCTATCTTCACTGGCTACATCATATCCTTGTATGACACATGCTCAGTTCAAGATTGGAGAGTGTGGAAAGGGTGGTGAAGGCGGTTTAGAATATTGCTGGCCTCCTTTTTAAAGTATATATAAGACACACTGCCTCAGAAAAGCAAACAGTATAATTAAAGACATCAGCCATCCTGCACAGTCGCTTTTCTCACTCCTACCGTCTGTCAGTTGGCAAAGGGCAAGCACAAGTAGAGTCTGAGTTGTTTTTTATTTTAAAGGTTGTGAACAGCAAGCCATAAGAACTCTGTACTTGTTCTTGTGTGTTTATATATATATATATATATATATATATATATATATATATATATATATATATATATATATATATATATATAGTGCTGCACAGATTATATATTATTGTCTACACATTATTCTGTGTGTTCTGTTTGCTTACTTATTCATTTGTTAAGTGTATGTGCATATATTTTTGTTGGTATTCTATTGTACTTACTATTTTGAGGATATGTAGAAAGAAGAATTTGACTATACTGCCATATGCACACATTACAATAAACTCAAACTTGAACTTGACTAATTCCAAAGATGACATTTCTGATGAGAATTCCTGCCTTTTCTCAAGATAGTCCTTTGCTGCATTGATTGGAATAATCTTGGTTTACATAATGGATTGATGAATTTTCAGAATATGAAAATTATGTAAAATATAGAATTTGATTCTGATATATATATATATATATATATATGTATATATGTATATATATATAATTAAATCATCGACAGTCTTTCAATAGTTGTGTAGAGTATAGTCTGGGAAATGCAAACGATTAAGCAGATAAAGAAGGAAAAAATGGGTACAGGTAAGCAGAGAATATGAATCAAACAGGCCTAATATTCATCTTAATAAAAGGACAAGTGTCTGCGTGTGCGTCTGTGTATTTGTTTGTCCGTTCAGGGCTTCATTTGTGTTATAAGCCATTCGGCATGTGATTCATAAAAGCATGGCTGATGTCTATGATACGAAGTCTGTTGGAATGGAAATGCAGCATATTGTATTACTACGTGCATTACAAAATCCGTTCTAATAGATGGTGCTTGCAAATGTTAATGCTGAATACTCTTAAGTCTACTGTATATGTATTGCATACATTTCCACCCATCTTAGCCCAATAGCACAGTTAATTAAATATATAGTAAGTGTTTGTCCAGTTCAGGACAAATACATTGGGGACTTAAAAGACAAGATTATGTTGAGTGAAATTGTATGACTGCAATTGAAATATGGTTGTCTGTTAATTTGCAGCAATGCAATATGTGTAGGTCTGTGATCATTTACCTCACATATTCATGTTGTCAGTTGACCACTGTATGGTAAAAGAATATGCATTGTTTGACACATTCCACATGCTGTCCCTCATTTGGGTCTGTTGCTGCTGGCATAGGCCTAGGCTTCCTTTGTCTCTGAAATAAAGAGATTGGTGTGAGAACAGATGAAGGAGTGGCACTTCTGTCTGTGAAATCAGTTAGGATACTATGGCAGACACTGCATCTTCTGTGAGCTACACCTCACTTTCATAATTGGTGTGAAATTCTGGATATTTCAGTAGAAAAACAGTTAGGTGTGTTATTATTTAAAAACAGTTTAAAAATTGAAGAGTTGTCCTTAAAATGTACCTCTATTTACTGTAATTGTTAATGCAGAATATCTTTCTGTTGCAAGCATATCAGTGATGACAGATATTAATTAAAAAAAGTTTAAACCAGTTAACATATTTGTACAGTTCTACATCAAGACAACTCAGGGGCAGCACTTTTTTTTTCCTTGAAGAGAACATAACATTCTCAAATCTGCTCAAATCTATTTCAGCAGCATTGGGTTCAAGCCAGCTGCCATAATTGAAATGCCAGTTTATTTCAGAGCCCACTCACACATACCATCACATTTGGTCGATTTAGAATTATCAGTTAATTTGACACACTTGTCTCTGAGATGTGTGAGGAAAATTAGAGGACCGTGTAAAATACCCATGGGCAAAACATACAAACTGAACACGGGCAATGATCAGACATGCCACAGGATTCAATCCAGGTGGCTGAATCCATAAGACAGCACTGCTAAACACTGCACCACTGTGCCACTTCCTTTTTCTTAATGACAGCATGCCCTAAAATGTAAGTATTCTTTCTGGGTATCATAATAAATCTAGATGCGTATGGTGATACAGTAAATGTATGTATTTAATAGAAAGCCAATCTCCTTAGCCTCCTTGTATTTGAGCCCGACTTCATTAAGTCCTCTTTGCTCCTTCTTAAATGTATGTATTTTACTACTCTGTACTATCATGTGATCTGACATTTACAGGTGGCTGGGGTTTGCGAAGCAACACTTCAATATGTGTGGCTTTAAAAAGATTTTATACTCTATCATACAGTGCACCTAACAGCAATATCGTAGACTTAGTTATTAATTAAAATTCTTTTTCCATGAGTATATGTAGTTGGCAAATGACACTGAAATGTGTCACTTTTAATAAGATGACTTGCTTTAAATAAAAAATCAAGATCAACTTTTTTTTTCCAGCATAACGATGACCTCCTTTTACTGGCTACATAATCAACCTTGGACCTTGTGCAATCTTGTTGGCTCACCAGTTAATGAAATACTTGTATAAGGTGAATAGATGGTGTTCCTTTTATCCAGCGCAGAGGGAGTCGGATAGCTTCATGATTTTAGATGAGACAGGGAAAGGACGAATATGAGTATGTGTGTGCGTGCGTGTGTGTGTGTGTGTGTGTGTGTGTGTGTGTGTGCGTGTGTGTGTTTTCTCTATCTCCACTGTGTGCTGGCAGATATTAGAAGGCAATGACTTGCTCTGAGGCAGAACTCATTTAAATCCAATATCCTTTATTGGAAGACTGCCGTAAAGTGCAGCAGGAGTCGCTTTGAGCCAAGCAAGAAACTACGAGGCAAATAAATCTTTGGCTGAATCTTTAGGGTGCTTCATGAAGCCCTGTGCATGGTGCCAACTCACAACTCATCAGTTGATAACACGGAGCTGTCCAGCTCTGTGTTTGGGAGTATTAGGCCTTTTTCTGATTGACCGTTTTATACTTACTGGATGGACCCTATCAGCTTCTTTATATTCTCAAATGTGCCTGATATAAAAATTCAACAGCACCTGCTAAATGTTTAATAATGTACCTTCTTGTGGGTCACACCAGTTGATGGGTTTTTGGTTTGTATAATAAGTTTCTGTTTTTTGAATGCATTATTTATTGTTTATGCCTGATGCAACATGTCTAAATAGACAGGATCTCAATGTTCACTAAGAAAAATGATGCTCGGCCGTTTTTAATCACAGTTGTACTTTAAAAGAGAATAATGATTTTATGAATGAAACACATCCATGTTATTAGACTTCCTTAAGGTTGCATGGTTGAACCTGCTGATTCATAAACATCATTGTGTTATTCACTACAGAGTGGTCCATATTAAATACCTTTTTGTACTTTTGTGCACTTGATGATACACTATATAGCAACAAAAAAAAATATGGAAACCAGACCATCACCCCTGTATGAGTTTGTTGGACTTTTTTTTTTTTGTTGGCCTTATACAATTTCTTATATTAGGAATTTGTTAGTTTTCACATAGCCATTGTACAGCACCCGTGGAGCAATTGAAAGTTTAGGGCCTTGATCAAGGGCCCAGCAGAATAGGATCTCTTTTGGCAGTGACAGGGATTCAAACCGGCAACCTTTGGGATACCAGCACAGATCCTTAGCCTCAGAGCCACCACTCCACCCATTCCAAAACCATGGGCATTAACATGGGGATCTCCTTTGTGGCTATAACAGTTTCCACTCATCTGGGGAGGCTTTCTTTCCTTCTTTATTTTAAATTAATTTTAATTAAAAGCAAATAACAACCCATACAATCAAATTAAACTTAACAAAACCAAAATCCAACCCCCACTGAAAAGAAAGAAAGGTGAGGCAGCCAACAAAGCAAATCATTGAAGCAGCAAGGAAGGAAGAGTATCCTTTTCCCCGATATAGATTATGCAAAAATGTTATTGATTAGATCCTGACATATTTAAAAAAAAGTTTAAAACAGATCTGCTGAGTGAGAATTAGATTTTTTCCAGTTTCAGATTGTATAGGACATCAGTTGCCACTGACTTAAAAGTTATGGATTTTGATTCTTCCATTTGAGCAAGATAAGTCTTTGTGCTAGTAGTGAGGTAAAGGCAATTACAGTTTGTTTGTCCTTCTCCACTTTAAGCCCATCTAGGAGTCCACCAAACACAACTGTTAATGGATTAGGAGAGATTCTGACACCAAGGCTGTCTGGTAGGCTTTCAAAGATGTATGTCCAAAACAATTTTAGTTTGGTGCACACCCAGTACATGTGGTCCAGTGAGGCTGGAGCTCGATTGCAGCATTCACAGGTTAAATCTTGCCCTGGAAACATTGTGGATAGTTTTAATCGAGATAAATGCGCCCGTTGAATAATTGAATGCTTTGTGCATATGGTGTTAGAGTGTATTCTGTGCTCAGGAAGGCTTCCTATTCAGCCAAAAGGGCATTTGTAAATTCAGGTACTGCCGTTGGACAAGAAAACCAGGCTCACAATTTGCATTCCAATTCATCACAAAGGTATTCGTGAGGGTTGAGGTTAAGGCTATGCGCAGGCCCGTTGACTTCCTCCTTACCAAACCAGCCAGACCATGTCTTTATACACCTGGCTTTGTGCACACGGATTCTTCAGTCATGCTGAAACGGAAAAAGGGCCTTATCCAAAGTGTTACCAGAAAGTCCACAATTGTCACAAGAACCAAAGCACCAAGTCCAAACCCTACAAAACAGCATCCAGGCATTCTCTCACCTCCACCAACCTTTACAGTAGGCGCTATGCTGTGTAAAGGGCCATATTCTCCTGGCATCCGCCAAGCTCAGATTCTGCCATATAGTGAAATGCTTCAGCTCTTGGTGTCCACACTCTGTGAGTTTGTATGGCTTATAACTTCATGGATTAGCTGTAGTTACTCCTAGACAGCTTCATTTCTCAACAAAAGCACTTGCTTGGGCAAATCTAGCAGAGCAGAAATTTCACATACTGACTTGTGGCAACTGTGGCATCCTATGACAATGCCACATGGAATTTCACTGAGCTCTTCAGTATGACATATTCTACTAACAGTGTTTGTCAATGGAGACTGCAGAGCTCTGTGCATGATTTTTTTTTTTTTAACCTGTTAACAGTATGTGCAACTAAAACATCTGAACTCAATAATTTGGTGGGGTGCCACATATACCTTTGGCCTAATAGTGTACAGTTAGTAATAGAGATCATGACCAAACTTTAATATGCATATCCAGCTGCTGGAACCAACCTTAAACCAAGCACCAACTCAAAGCTGGGTAGCTTTCTGCATATACCAGCAGTCATTTAGATAACTGGGGAAACCAATGCAGACATGGAAAGAACATGTAAAGTGCCTATAAACAGCAACAAGGCATAGGACTAAAACTAGACACAGCAGCAGTTCAAACCATTGCACCTCTGTGCTGCCCCTGATATATTTATAATTTCAAAAAGCAGACCAATACAGTGCTATGCCTATTAATTCACAACATTTCTTTGCCCATGGAACATATGTGGCTAGAAGGTATAAATTATGATTTCCATCTTTCTGGTCCCGCATTGTGTTCCACAAATCATTTATTATTGAAAAGTAGTTTTGTTTCAGAGCTGAAGAAGTCAGCTGCTGTTTGGAGAAGAATACAGTTTGATCTTTCAAAATAAACTATCACCTCGCAGAAGCCCAAAATGAGTGTATTTGAATGTCAGTGCCACCGTATAGAGTTAGAGGTGCTGTCATTCTGTCACAGCCTTTGCCGTCGCTGTCAGACTGCATCTGTGCCAATTTTACCTCATTTGTCTTGAAGTGCTCACATTGGTTTAATTTGATTGCAGTAGGTTTTGCTGCCTGATTTGTCAGGCTAAGACATTTGTAAAGCAGTATTGGAATTGAGATTCTGGTGATTGAGGGAGCTTATCTAACACACTAAATGTCATGCCACTGTCTGTGGCCTTTTTTTGGCCTAGTGCTCAACTACCATATAAGAGAGGGGTAAAACTAACACAACTTTTTTTTATTTATACTACCTGGAGCAGTTACTTATAAGAATGTATGTACTGAAAAAAATGAACACAAATGTATTTGCTCTAACATTCACACAGAATTAGTTATTTCAAGGAAAAAGTATAATTCTTATAATCAATTATTCAGAGATAATGTCAAAGTAGTGGAGCCTGAATCGCATGGTCACTATTCGGAGTTGATTTTTTTTTAACTTAAAAAAAACCTGTACCTCCTCAAATCCATACTTGTAAAAAAAATTCTGCTGTTTTTTTCAGACCAATGTAAATCATCAGTTTATGCAAGTCGTGTTGCATATTGAGCCATGCGCTGCGACTCCTCATGATGATATCCAGGGTGCCCTGCAAGATGAAACACCTCCTTCTGGGAACACCGGTAATACCTACACAATCCTCAGCAACCTTCAGGGTCTTGTCACAGAATGTCTCCCACATCACATTAGGATTGGCAGTCGTACCCAAATCTGAAAGTTCCTCACACAAACTGCGTGCAGACATTAGAAACAGCCTGGTCTTGGAGTCTGGCCAAGTCCATGCTCATTTTCCTAGTAGGTGGTAACCTACTGGACCTAAGCTGGATCCTAAGAGTAGCAACAACAAGTCTATGGTCAGAATTCACAAACTGGGCACTTCTGTAGACCCTGCAGTTTTGAAAGAGCCTCCAGCATCTGCCCAGGAGGATGTGATCAATCTCCTTCACCGCACCACCAGTACTGGAGCACCAAGTCCAACAATGCGTTTCAGGGCGCTGAAACCAGGATCCAGCGATTCGCAGCTCCTGACCTTTTGCAAAGTCAAGGAACATGGAGCCACTTTCACCACGGTCACCAGACCCATGGGGATCGAGACAATCCTCATAGCCAGCCCTGTCAGTGCCAGTGGCTGCATTGAATTTGCCCATCATCCCAACTGCCTGGAAAAAGGGACTTGTCGTCCCTATCTGGAAAGGAAAGGGTGATTGCCTGGATTGAAGCAGCTACATGGAGACAACACTGTTCTTGGTGCCAGGTAAGGTCCTTGCTAGGGTCATCCTCAATAGGATCCGTGATGACTTGCTCACCTACCAGTGACCGGAAGTCTAGTTTTCTGCCTAAGAAGTCTACCATCGACCGCATCCTGGCACTGAGGGTTCTCATATAGCGCAAACGCGAATATCGGTAGAGTTTCTTTGCAGCCTTTGTCGATTTTCGCAAGGTGTTCGACTCAGTTGATCGAGTTGCCCTGTGGGACATCCTGAGGTTTTGTGGGATCCCCTCGAGGTTGCTGGATATCATGGCCGGCCTGTACACTGGAACTCCGAGTGCTGTGCAGAGTGGAAGCAGGACCTCTGTGTTTTTCCCAGTTGATTCTGTGGTTCATCAGGGGTGTGTTCTTGCTCCTACTCTGTTCAATGTTTGTATGGACTGGGTGTTGGGCAGGGTCGTGGGGTCCAGCGGCTGTGGGGCATCTGTTGGTGAAGAAAGATTCACAGATCTTGACTTTGCTGATGATGCTGTGATCTTCGCGGAGTCAATGGAGGCTCTGATCGGGGCGCACAAGAGACTGAATGAGGAGTCTGAGTGTCTGGGCTTGCGAGTGTCCTGGATAAAAACCAAGATCCAGGCATTTAATGATCTCTTGAGCACAGCCATCAGCAGTGTGCCTGTTTGCGGAGAGAGTGTTGACCTTGTCGAGAGGTTTACTTACCTTGGCAGTGACATTCATGTCTCTGGTGACTCTTCCTGTGAAGTCAGTAGACGGATTGGGAGAGCATGGAGGGTCATGAGGTTACTGGAAAGGGGTATGTGGCATTCCCGATATCTATGCAAAAGGATGAAGGTCCAAGTCTTTAGAGTCCTGGTGCTTCCTGTCTTGCTATATACACTGTAAAAAATACTGCGTTAAAATTACTTAAAAAAATAAGGCAACAAATTACAAGCAATATTTTTGAGTAGATTTAATATACTGCACTATTGAGTAAACTTAATTTAATAATTAACTCAAATTTACCTAAAATAAATGAGTTGGATTAAATATAAGTAGTGGCAAAAATGGTTTCATTTTACTCTGATTTTCATTTGAATTAAAGTACTCAAAAAAAGTGAGTATGCAACGCTGGACAGTAATGACTTAACAAATACATGCTAAAAATCCATATATCTGTATTTATTTGATCATACAGAGAGTCACAACAACGGAGTTATATTTTCAAAGGAAAATTAAATCAAATGTCTGAGGATAATTTTTACTGAATTACTAACATTCAAATATCAATGAAAATTGTCTTTTCTTTTTTTAAACTTTCTTTAAAAAGTATATCTCAATCAAATAATGTCCCAGGAATGAGTGGTAAACGGGAAGGAAACAGAGAGTGAAAGCGTGAAATCCTGCAGCAGGCACCGCTCTTTAAACTTCCTGCATTTACGCCAACATGTCCTCTTAAATGAATGGCCGCCTTTTCACTACTTTTCATTATGCGATAGCGAAAATCCTGAAATAAAATAGGAAATAGGAAATCAAACATCGCTAAATAAATCAGTGTTAAAAATTAACCAGAAAATACATGGCCTCTGTAGAACACTAATTAAATAAGAGGTCAAATAATACCGTGACGGTTAGGCAAACGTCTTTACATGTTGTTTATAGGTTGTAGTTTAGGACAAACGCCATATAGTTCTCAAACTTATCCCAAATTGTCATTTTCTTTTTCTGTGTAAAATAAAAGTTTTAAACGATAAAAAAAACATATGAACATACGTAACTATCTGAGAAATGTGCTTGCTTTTTAAAGCAAACCAACGAGGTAAGTTGTTAGAAAGACGCTACCTTGCCCGCCATGTTTCCCACATGAAGGGAAAGTTTTTGAGAAAACAACAAATGCTTACATGTGTAACTATATGAGATGAAATACTAGTTATTCATTACGGAATTAATATGCTTTATACTTACACATTCGTAGTAAAATATCTCTTATGGATAAGCGTTACAGCTGAATGCGTTGTTGTAAAGACCAAGAAATCAATGTAATGACACGGCACTTCCTCTCACATTTTGATGTGAGAGGAAGTGCCCTGTCATTAAATTTAACTTAACTTAAACGTGTTCAATTCACAGTATATTTTTTTACATAGAATAAGTTATAAAAAATGTTTACATTTTAAGAAAAATAATAAGTTAACATTATTCTTAATTTTTTTATTGAATTAGAATTAAAATAATCAAGAATAAGGGTAAAACCCATTTTTATTAATTAAGGTAATGATTATTTTGCGTATAGTTAGCTATTTTTTATTATTATTTTTCACACATGCAAGATTTATTTTTTACAGTGTAGTTGCGAGACATGGACGCTATCCAGTGACCTGAGAAAAAGACTGGACTCCTTTGGTACTGTGTCTCTCCGGAAAATCCATGGGTACCGTTGGTTTGACTTTGTGTCGAATGAGCGGTTGCTCATGGAGTAATGAGGCACATTACCTGCATTGTGAGGGAGCGTCAGTTACGGCACTATGGCCATGTGGCGCGTTTCCCCGAGGATGATTCCGGTTCCTGATCCTCATTGTTGGGGACCCAAGTGGCTGGACCAGGCCAAGGGGTCGCCCATGTAACATCTGGCTCCGGCAGATAGAGGGTCATTTCCGGAGGGTAGGACTGGACCTCGTGTCTGTCTGAGGGGTTGCCAACCGGGGATCCCAAGCTGTTTCGACGTGTAGTGGGTGCGGCCACACACTGTGCCAGTGCATGCTCCCCAGCTTGACTTGACTTGTGTTGCATAAGACATCCAGGGTGTGTCTTACAGAAAGGTTTGTATGTGCTGTGTAAAAAATCAGTTCTTTTAATTTGAGTCCACTGATAATCCACAGATACACGCCTCGGAACTTTCAGCAGAGGACATGAGAGAAAAACACTTAATGTGGCTTTTAATGCTGGTTTGCCTTGGAACATAAAAGAAACTGTAGAAACATGGAGCATATCATAATGTCTTCGTCAGAAGAAGAGTCTATAGCACAACAGGAATGCAGACATGTTTCTTGTCTGTAGTCCTGGCAGGTTGTGTCCCCCTGTCGTTACATCACACTGGCCTCCCGGCTGGGTACTGTTCCTTGGTCCATCCTTGCTTGAATGCCATTGTACTCACTTCTGTATTGGCACCTCATGCCTCTCTCTTGGCTGAGGCAGGACAATTCTACCCTACCTTTCCTTGCTTCTGAAGGGCTGGCCTTCCATTCAGGAAAGAAACTTACCCCATCCTGCTTGGGACGACCACCCATGTGCTCCATCCATAATGCCTTGTAACACCATGTAACATCATCTAAGTATTGTAATGCCACAGGGTGTCTGCCAGCGCTGACCCAAAGGACTGCTAGCTTTAAGCCACACAAAAATAGAACAGCATGCGATTTTGCAGAGTTGTTGCTTTTATAGGTTCCCCTGCCATTGGTGATGTAATGCTAACTCATACTTTTCATGACTCATCTCAGGCTGATGTAACTTGCCC
Source organism: Polypterus senegalus (assembly GCF_016835505.1). NCBI lineage: Eukaryota > Metazoa > Chordata > Cladistia > Polypteriformes > Polypteridae > Polypterus > Polypterus senegalus. The sequence goes on along the minus strand of NC_053169.1, from coordinate 45,793,224 downwards.
ATAATAGCATTAACCCATATGTGAAATATTTACATAGAATAAAAGGATAAATATAGGCTGGATGACTCAGCTGGCAACCCATGAAGACACTATAGGTATATTGCTTGCTTAAGGCACCAGTAAATGGTATTAGGAGATGGCATGCCAGTAATTAAATAACAAAGCTCAGGACGTGTAGCTAGAATTGTGGTCAGAGAAAATAGTGGAAAGTTGTGAGCCAAAAAGGGTACACTTGTTCAGAGTCAAGAAACACAAGACGTAAATCATAATAAAAGGGCAGAAAAAAATGCTGTTACCTGAAAATTCAAAAACCAACAATATGAAAATACCCAAAGTTTTGTCTTTAATGGGTCAAAATTTGGAATGATTAGGTACGTGTGGTGCTGGCTTTTTAAAAATGTTGCATTAGTAATGTCATGATGCTCAGCCCCAAGGAAGTGTCTCCCAGCAATGGGGTCTCACATCCTAACAATTAGTCTCTAACATAGCAGTGTTCAGAATGAAAGAAGGCAGCACTACAAGAGGATGTTTATTGTTTTTAACAAATTTTTTTAGGCTAAGGAACAAAAAAAAAACAGATCATGACAGTAAGGTAGCAGCAGCAGGGTGTTGCAGCTATCCCCGTTTTTCATCTTATTTCAATATTAATTATAACACTTGCCTAAAATAAGTGATAAAACTCCAATATGCCCCTCTTTCTCTGTGTACCCCAGATGGTCTGGCAGTTTCTGGGCCTGTAGCTATAATTTGATTTTCTGATTTCTCTCTGGGTATTTACATATCAAAATGGAGCTTGTTCCACAACTCATTTAATGTTTTATATTCATAGTAAAAGATAAAATACTTTATGGGTGTATATGTACGCAAGGAAAGTCCATATTGTATTTTAAATATATATCAAATGTAGACAAAAAGCACAATATGACACCTGTGTCTGAATAATCATTTCAGATGTCCATTTCAGTGACAAACTAATTATTATTAAATTTACCACACTGCCAGAAAACATATCACCATGTTTTTGGACTCTGGTGGGAACTAGGGGTTCATTAAGTAAAAGAATGGAAATAAAACAAAACATTGTATGCAGCATCAGGAATCACTGAAACATTTATGTTTTAGGGGTTGCTTTTCATTTACACCTTGACCATTTTCTACATGCACTTTTCTTGAGAATCTGGCACTTCTGTTAAACCTTAACTCTAAGTGCACCACGGTGTTAGAGACAACTTGGTGAAAATGATTTTTTAAATTTATATTCTGAAGGTGGCAGAGCAGAGACTGTATCATATGTCTCTGTACCACTGAATGACATTTCATGATTTTGTTTCTTATCTGTAAGATGAAGATGATGATAGTTAGCCTTGCAAGTTATGAGAACTGAAATTCTTTAATTTTCTTTTGTTATGAACCAATTTTGTTTGCATTTTTGCTTTGTGCCACTATAACCTATCATATGTGGGGGAGGAGCAAAATGCTTGGATTCATCAAAAATTTTGATCTCTGGTTTTCAATGGATTTTGACGTTTTAGGGTCCCCTGATACCGAAAACATTGGTATCTCGATGTTCGGTGTGTGCCTGTGTGTCACAGTTTGTTGAGAATGGTCTAGAGCTAAAATGGCTGGACGGAAAAATATCAAACTCAAATCTTAAGCCTCTTATGAGATGATGATGTGCTGTTTATTTTTGTGCCAAATCATGCAAGAGAAAGAGGCACTCTAGAGGAACCCCCAAATACTGGAATTCTGCAATTAGTTATGAATTCTTCTTGTCAATTACTATTTTAATGACCTATTTTATGATCAGAAAGATCAGCATCAAAACGGTAAATAATTACTGAAATGTTATAGAATAGTTTGAGTGACATGGTTCAAAGGGCACAAAGCCTACTGATGCTTATGTCTAAATTTTTTAGTACTCCTTCTCTGCAGTATTTTCATTATGTTATGAGTTTTATTAGGGTTTTTATTGTAACAAAGACTCTATATAGACGCCTTACCCACCACAGATGGACACGGAAGCACATGTAAAATAAATAAACTTTTATTTTTCTTCAGCTGGAGGGCACATCTTCCCCATGTCCCCCAGCCACAACACAGTCCTAAGCACCAACACACCACACCACACAGTTTCTTCTCCTGCACCACCACTCCTCCCAGGCAACCTCGTCCTCCTCCACCTGACTCTGGCCGCTGAGTGGTGGTTGCTGGCTCCTTTTATTGGGTACCTAGATGTACTCCAGGTGTTTGATTGCCAACATCCGGCTGCACTTCCTGGTATGAAACCAGAGCCCAAAAGGGGCCAGCAGCTCCCGCTTCAGCACCTCCTGGCAGCGCCTGTGGAACCCAACACCAAACTCCAACTCCCATGAAGCCCTGCGGGAGGCACCACTGCAACCCAGGGAGGCTGCCATGTGGCGTCCAGGGGGAGATATTGGGTTTCCCATGCTTGCTCCCCTGGAACATATGCTGCAGGGGCGTCCCGGCCAGGGATGGGCCCCGGCCATCCGTCACATTATACGTGGAGAGGTTACTGGGAGTAACTATTTTGTGATACCTCGTTTGTGCAGTGGGTTGTTAGTAGTAATTTTTTTTAAGTCTTTCTCAGAATTCCTGTTGTATATGTAATGCAGACATTGCCAATTTGTCAGCATTGCTACAGCGTTGCTTTGATACTATAGATTGGCTGGAGATTCATGGCTGGTGACTTCAGTCACGTTACGGAATAAACATTTCTGCCACCAATTTCCTGGTTATCTGAGATTGTGGTTTTCAGTTGGCTCATTGGTGCGGGATTATCTTAAATTATTCTGGTGTTAGACCTCTTACTTTGTTTCTTGAGTGTGAGTTTTGTTAACAGTTTTGGTTTCAGATAAAAAAGGACTGTATTTCCAGTGTTGGCATAGTTATGTCTGTCTCACAGTCACAAACATTAGATAACTCTGCCTCCTTGTGATGGCATTACACCTTTCTAAGTAATTTATTTTAACTCAATTGATTCAATTCAATGATATCCAGTAGCAGATCACACTTCGCCCATTGTACTTCTACCCTAGTGACAGGCCAGAATGTTGGCATTGCACCTCACTTGTCTCCAGTTTGCCCAGCTGTGGTCATGTCTGTTTTTGGCAACATCTCATTGTTGTCTGTGCAGGCTCTTCATTTACTACTTAATCTCCCCACTGCAGCTCCATTTTCCATTATTTGACCTGAAATGTCCTTTACAGAGCTCCTGAATGTGAGTGTTTCTAAAGTATCCACTTTCAGACTTACTTTATGTATCAGTTCTTTTTTGAGTGACGCATGAAGAGCATGATTTTTCTACAAGTATGTATTCGTTTACTTTAGCAGCAACATATATTGTTGTGTTACTACTCTTTTGTTGGTCCAATAACAATATCTTTGTACAAAGAAAACATTAACAATGTTTCAGATGACTTATTATATCTTATTATATGCCTCTGTGTAACGAGAATGTACTCCAAGTATTCCTGTTGAAAACCAATTGATTCAATTAAAGATAGATAGGGTTGCCTTGTAAAGTGTGTTTGTACCTGAATTGGTTTGATCAGTGTGGCAGAGCTCCCTAACAGCTTTTGGTGGCTGGATTTATTCATAGTCCAGGCACAATCTTTAAGGTTGTGTGAGTTTGAGCTATAGTTTTTTCTTTCCTCTGGGTGTTGTGATTTTTCTCCCAAACCAAATAGACATGCTTATTTGGAAGCTGGAATGAACCTGGTGTTAGTGAGTGCACTCGGTGATGAGCGAGAGTCCTTTCCAGTGTTGTGCCCTGCATTGTGCCTAGCGCAGCCAGAGCTGGGTCTGCCTGCTGTGACCCTCAACTACATTTGGAGAATTTGAAAATTGACAGATTAGTGGTTTGTTTGATGAAATGGATAGATTTATGGATGGATGAACTTGAATCATTTAGCGCAACCAAAATGATGGCATATATTACAATCTTCTTATTAAAAAGTTTTAATATTTCATATACAATTTTAATTTTAGAATAGTATTAATGGCAATGCATGCTACATGATGTCACACTTTTTATTAATCAGAATTAAGATTTTGAATTTTCTTAATCTCATTTTTAAAGTCATTTTTTCGTGTATTTACATAATTAATATTTGCAACTGTATAGTGTAGTTGCACAGCAGTTTGCAGTAGTTACTGCTACTGCCCCATAATTCCACAGTTCAGATGTTGGCCTAGTTGCTGTCTGTTTTGTATTTTGCACATTATTCCCACTATAATGCTCTATATGGGTTTAATCCATGTTATCATTCCTAGGCATATAACTCTCAAACAGTTACAAAACACACCTTCACAAATGCCCACTAAAGGGGGACGTACCACCAAACCCCACCTAGATAACAGAGCAAATGGAGAATCTCTGAGGAGCACAAATAGGAATTGCCTGTAAAAGTAGACACAGTCCCAAAATAGAATCCAGAAACAAAGTCAAAAATAGATTAAAAGTTTCAGGAATTCTCAAAAAAGGCACAAAGCACAGCAAAACACAACAACTCACCCACTCCAGAGAAACTATGGGAGATCCTCCAGATTTATAGAATGGAGGGCAGTGACTGGCAGGTGGGCCCGCCTTTTGGGGAACCACCCACAAAACACATGAATCATAGCCAAGGCATTGATAACCTGACAAAATAAAAATCAAAACAAATAGTAAGCACAAGCAATGTTTATGTAAACAAATGGATCAAATTTGAACAAAAATGACATAAAACAAAGATTTGAACCATAGCCAGAGGAAGAACCCTGGCTGAAACATGACAATTAATTTTTTCCAGTTTCTTCTCACATTCCTTTGATACAAGTGTTAGATTAATTGGTGACTCGGTCTCATCCCTTTGCGCTTACATAGTTTCTACCTTAGATTCAGTCACATATCTGTTGATTTATCTGTTCTACATGTCTGCTAGCCAGTTTTGCACATCAATCATTTTATACAGATCAGTCTGTGAGATCATTTCATCTGGATGCCAGAAGTGTCTTCACCAATGCTCTTGTTTGCTTACTGTATTAGTGACATCATTTCCATGTATATGTGAAATGGAATCTCTGAGTTGAAGGGGCAGAAAATTATCCTCAATTTGCATAGAGTGCTATATTTTCAAAGAACCTGAATGTTTTATTCATTATTTTTACAGTGTCTGCTGGTTTTAAATATACTTAAACATACACTTTATTTTAATGGCAGTTATCAGGACTCAGATACAGAAGTATATATATACCGTACCTGCATATAATTAAAAAAGCATAACAGTCCTCTTAGATTTCTGTTCATACTTATTGATGTTTTTCATATAGATAGAACTTTATTTGTCCCCAGGGGGAAATGTGCCAAATTTGATAAAAATCATATCTCCTCTAGTTTTGTATGTATTGTTATAGTAATGGACTCTGGCAACCTTCAACCCAGTAATGGTAAAAGTGGTTTCAAATAACGAGTAGGTGGATTTGAGTTATATAATTGTGAGGGGGGAAACTATATTTTTCTCTTTTTTTGACCACCTGGGGGCACCTGGGTGCTTCACTTCCCTGAACTCTACCCCACTCAATACCCCAAAGGATAACTGACCGACTACACCACCCAATTAAGTGGGGAACTGGGACCTACAGTTAAGTTATTCTCCAAACTGCTACTAAGCACAGGTTCTTTTGTATTTACAAGGATAAGCAAGCACCACATCGGAAAACAAATAAAAATACAAGTTTAATAACCCAAATTTAAAAACCATACAATCATCACCAACATTTATGAGAAACAAGACACCAATTCAATTCCAATGCAATTGTAGTTGTACAAATCTTTACCGGTCTCAGTTTGTATTGATTGTCATCCAGTCTGTGCAGAACCTTGGAAGTTAAAGGCACAAACGTCTTTATTCATTCAGCTCTATCTTGTATCCACGAATGATCTTCCAAATTAGCTCATACGAGGGATGGCTTACCATGCTGCTCCATCAGCTTCTAAAACAACAACAATCAACTTGAGTGAACATGGGAAGCTACGGTCAGCGTCTAAATCATCACAAAGAAGACAACAATGGAGGTACGCACACCTCTCTAGATGTCAAGTACGTTGAGAATCTGTAAAACATGAAAAAATCAACTGGAAATGCTGGCCGGTCTCGTATCTCATTTGCTATGTCTCTCATATTCTCGCTGTTTACTTCGTGCCCTTTAAAAAAAAAAGGCCAAAGAACAGGAACTCGCACTCAGGGTGTCACACACAATGTCTCCAAGTTAAGCCCAGGGTCTGTACCCAATAAACAATTGATCCCAGTTCGGTATAAATGACATAGTCTAAATTAGATCTACCAAAGTGATGGTGATGAACGTCACTCCCGGAGAGAGAAAAGAAAAACACAAAAAAACATATAATAGTGATAAAACTGCAAACACATTTAAATACTAATCAGAATCTCAGTGTAATAAAGAAAATCCACAAAAAATCAATAAATTATATAAATAAATACCGCACAAATCTCTAAAATCTCCACCAGGTCACATAATAACAGGTTGCTTTTGTAATGTACAGTATGTATTGTCATAAAAGCTTTCTACTTTAAGGTTATCTTTTCAAGAAACCTCTCATTAATATAGTATTTACAGAATATTCTGAAAGACAACTTTACAATAAAAAAAGCACTTAACTGTAGAACTCAGGTTTAAAACAAAAATGCCCATCTTGTTGATGTGGTTTCCTTTTGGTTTGGGTATCAAGAGTGATGGTGTCATGTGTCACCCAAGACAGTAGTGCTCCAGACACGTGGGCTCATTTAATACAGCAAGCCTCACATCGAGAATGGTCTTAATTGATGGATGTGCAATGAAAGCCATTTTTCTCTTTCTTATAAAAGATCATGCAATCTCTCCTCCACTGGGATTAAAGAGAAATCATCTTTCTGGACACCTTATTCTAACCACTTAAGGCTGCAGAAAACTGACAAGTCTGCTTTGACATCAGTGACAAGAGAAACATATTAAGTGTCTTATACCTTTATCCTGATAAATCAATGGCACTTCCTAAAATAGCTTATTTATGGACAGGAAATCTTATTAAGCACACCAGAAATTGCAGAGATGTACTGGAGAAGTGACATTAAAAATGTTTGGAGTTGAAGAATTAGAATGTAAAGTCTGTAAATACTTCACACAGGGCATTTATTCAAGCTGAAATTTGCTGATACTGTTTGAATAAGATTTAGCAGCTGCTCATAGAGCTTTTTTATTTTCAGACATATTTTCTTCTATTACTGACTTTCCCAAAGGTACAGGGCAGATTATTGTGTTGGGGGCTTATATTATTTAAAGGTTTATAATTATATCACATAATTAATTATAGTTGAAACATTATATTTCATAGTAAGCACTGTCTTTGAAAAAATAAATAGAAACATCTTGCCTTTCGTGTTTTATTGTGAATGTGAGCCACTGTTAATTTCATCCATGTCTTATTAACAAAGTGTGCTTTAAAGTTTACAAAGTATTTTTTTCTTGCTCTGACTTTTCCATATATCTAAAATAGAAAAAGTACTCATACTGTAGTATAATAACTGCAGACTCTAAATTGGCACCATAGAAATACTGTAAGTGTGTTCTGAAGCTGCCTGGGTAGACTCCAGCTCCCAGTTCAATAGAGATGCATTATGCAAGGTAGCGTGGTATAAACATGAGGACTAAAAGACACAGATTCCTTATATTAACAATACACGTATTTTATAAGGATTTCCAAGACTCACTTTAAAAATACATTTTTCATAATCTAGTTTGATGGACTGCGTTTTCATAATTTGCTGTATAATGGTGTGAAGGTTTATGGGCTGAGTGTCGATTTCCATTGACTAGCTTTTAGTGTATCATTCTATGTTCTAGATAAGGCAGTTTTGAATGTTGCACACTGTGAATAAATTTTTTATAAGTCTACTGTGACAGGAGGTTTTGATTTTAACATGCAGATAATAGAAATGCGTGCTGACCTGCCAAATGCTTAGAGTGCCCTGTTTCTAAAACATAACACCCAGCATACCTGACCTGTGCCCAGATGCACTGGAACACCAGAAAAGACTTGTTCACTCAGATTCACTTAAGCTGTGAGACTTTTATATAAGTTGTGGCCCAACTTCTTGAGGCATAGCTATAGATGAATGATATTCCTTTTATTTTTTAACACTAATTTCAACCCATTAGTTTCCCTATTGTCCCGTGACAGCCAGCTTAGGGCAATGTACAAATACAATTACCTCTATTTAAATAAATCAATAGTCCAATTAAACATTTTAAAGGACAGATCAATAATTCAGTAAAACAAACTCTTTATCAACAAACCACAAAGTAAATAAACTTTCCCAGAAGCTTCTTAGGTAAGGTAACCGCTTTCTTACAAATCTACCCCTGCCAAGCAAGGTCTGAATGTAGATGACTATCTTCTTATGTTTTTCAGGCCACAGTTCATAGTGACTTGGGTGTCAACTGCACTCCTCATTAAATGTAGGATGGATGGGTGGTGCTATGATTTACAAATGTCTGTTTATGGTTTAAGATTAAGTGAATAGACAATCCTGTCAGTGCCAGGTCTTGTTAGTAATCCTCTAGAACTGTGTAATGTGCAAGATGAGCAGTAATGGTCTGAAGAAATTTAAGTATCTTTTGCTATGGCATTTTGGTGCCATGTTGGATATATTAGAGGTTATTTTCAAAATATCAATGTTTAATAAATGAAATAGTATACATGTGGCAAGAATACTTAACTAGCAAAGGTGGACTATGCCAGCAGTTAACCTGAGACAAGGTCAGTACTAAAACAGGACTTTGCAGTGTACAGAAAGAAAACAAATTGACACAAATCAGAGTGAGTATGTCATTGGCACACAATCCTGTTGTGTGTGACACTATAGAGCAGATAACCTAGTCTACAGATCTACTACTAAGAGAGGAGGTCTAGTGAGGGGTGGTAGACTAAACAAAAAGAAGAATTATAATGTAAGCAATTGCACATGAACCCTGACTGGAATGAATGGTACCCTATTTCCCATTTAAAATATGCAACTTGTGAGATGTTGTGTAAACTTTCCTCTTGAAGGACTACCTAGGATTCAACTGGACATCCCAGTTAGCAACAGAGTGACCTCAAGCCCATGTACCTATAGCTATTCCTTTTAACCCTATAGCCATTCTTTTGAGCCCAGAATGCCAGAGCTACAATGGCTTTCAGTTCAGAAAGAATGTTGGGAACAAAACTTTGCTACAAAAAGAAGGAGAGCTAGAAGGCACAAGAGATTGCTTTGGCATGGTGTTTTGAGAGTGTGAGCCATCTTAACTGACAGACCTGGAAACTACAAATGAAGGCATACCCAGAATGAAAGCAAGGTTTAGGCACCATTGAGATTTCCTTGTTATTTTACTCTTTTATATGATTTTTGTTTTAAAGAAATGGGCAGTTTCCATATAGAACAGAAGACAGGACGTTCTTTCTCCATATATATTAAACCAAAACACACCAAGATAAGATTAAGTGTTGGAATATCAGATGGTTTGCATTATAAGACAATGAATACTGCTAGGAGATATTCTGTGTTAAGACCCAGAAGGGAATTTTTCCCTTTGTTCCTCTTTTTCTCTGTGTTTCTCCTATTCACCTCATTCTGTCACTTCTACCTTGTTGGTTGTCAGGGTAGTGATGGATGCCCTTGGAGACGTTTTGGTCAGAGATTTAGGCATAGGCAAGGCAGGGTTTAATGACTTAGATCTTGTGAGGGCACAGTTTACTCTTCTCTTGGGAAAGAACAAGTAGGTACTGTATATTAGACATTTTTGCTGAGAGACTCTGCCCCTTTCTCTGCCCCCATGCATTTGCCCCACTTAACACTAGAATTACCAAAGCCTACAAAAAAACTCTTAGGTCCGTCCCACCTTAAATCGCTTCCCACCTCTCCGGCAGCGTCTTTTGTCCAGTAAATGTGTCGATAAGCAGCAAGCAGCCTGCTATCACATCCCCCACCGCCGCACAGTTTGTTAAGTCAAGTCTGTTTACCTGCGTGTCAGTTGCTTGGAGTTATATAGAGTGAGAAGTCAAGCAAAATCACACCTTTTATAAATACTATATCGTTATTTGGAACACATGCATTTTATGTGTGTTCCATGTCTACAACAATCTATGTACAGTAAACAGATGTTTTAGTAATAATTGACAAAATGTAGAAATGAAATGTATAATGTGCAAAGCCTGATGTCTAAATTTCAAATAAACACTTTCACAAAAGCTACAAATAGAACAAATATGCTTCTATTCAAGAATATAACTTAAGAAAAAGAACCCGCGTTAGGGTGCGACATTGACATGCATTTACTGTGACCGCTTTGGTGGCGCAACGGTATCACCTGTTGACTAGTAATCAAAACTTCACGGGTTCGACCCCGGACGAGTCCATTTTGAGGCGTGAGCTGCTGTTATTCTTTATATTTTAGAATAAAAACATACATTTGATTTCAGTCTGTAACAGCTGGTGTAAATGTATGATACTTGTAAAGGTTAGCTTTTTTTTTTTTTTTTTAATTTAGTTTTATTCTCTCAGTTGCGTTCACGATTCTCCCCCAATCTGACACTGCTGTTTTCACATAAAGACGCTCTATAGACGAGCTGCCGTCGCTGTACTTTGTATATAAGAGCCAGATCGAATGTTAGTTACTTATTTACCTTGGTTTATTTACTTACGTCATACAGCACAAAGTCACAAGTAGACTGCAGAGCTTCCCGTGTACATATACAAAGTACAGCGTTGGCAAAAGTGCGAGAATGCAGTTAAATGGTACGAAAATTGCAGTTAAACTTTTTTGGGGGGCACATGAACTGTCCAGATCTAAACACTAGCGTGGAGAGTCGTTTGCGTACTGAATAGTCTATAGCTGCAGGTGGAAGCTGCTGTCGCTGTACTTTGTATATAAGAGCCAGATCGAATGTTATTTACTTATTTACCTTGGTTTATATACTTACTTCCTACAGCATAAAGTCACAAGTAGATTGCAGAGCTATAGCATGTCTTTATGTAAAAACAGCAGTGTCAGATGGGGGGGTGGTAGGATCGTGAATGCGACTGAGAGAATAAAAGTGAATAAAAATAAAAAAATATACAAAGCTAACCTTTACGTGTATCATACTTTTACATCGGCTGTTACAGACTGAAATCAAATGCATGTTTTTATTCTAAAATAGTAAGAATAAGAGCAGCTCACTTCCCAAAACCGACTCATCTGGGAATGAACCCGTGAAGTTTACCAGTCAACAGCTGATACCATTGCGCCACTGAAGCAATGCGTGTAAATGTCGCACCCTAACGCGGGTTCTTTTTCTTAAGTTATATTCTTGAATAGAAGCGCACTTGTTCTGCTATATTTGTACCTTTTGTGAAAGTTTTTATTTGATCTTTGGAAATCAAGCTTAACACATTATACACTTCATGTCTACATTTTGTCAATCATTACTAAAAAATGAAAAACATTTCTGTTTTAACGATGTGTTTACTGTACATATATTGTTGTAGACACAGAACACACATAAAATGCATGTGTTCCAAATAGCAATATAGTATTTATAAAAGGTGTGATTTTGCTTGACTTCTCACTCTATACAACTCCAAGCAACTGACACGCAGGTAAACAGACTTGAGCTGAGACAACTGTGCGCCGGTGGGGGATGTGATAGCAGGCTGCTTGCTGCTTATCAACACATTTAAACGACAGGAGGAGAGGTGCGAAGCAATTAAAGGTGCGACGGATCTACGCATTTTTTCGTAGTCCATGGTAATTCTAGTGTTAAGAACAAACTGATAATCACCGTATTAACTATAATATGATATGATAAACTCACTGATGCATCTGTAGTACTCGTGCACCCATAATACAGGCTTCTGAAAATTTAACAAAGTGAATTGCAACCATTTTTGGAAAATCACACATCTCTAGTGCTTTTGACATTCTGGCTTAGGGCCGCTGTGGAGGTCTGATGTGTATAGAATGCAATGTGTTTCCTTTTTCTCAGTTACCTTTCTATCATTTATACATTCAAAGGACTCAGTAGGTACTAGAGTGGAAATGATTAGCTCACAGATCCAGCAGCCACTTCGTCCATGACTGCGCTCTACTAACATGAAGCTCCCCTGTCAAAAAAAACCTAACACAAAAGAGAATCCACTATACATTTTCAGCATTGTTGTGAATTAATGGCCATCATTTTATTTCAAGAAAGCGTTTATTGATTTTTTTTGAGTTCCCCTGAACTGATGTTATTAAATTATCTATCTATTTAGTGATTTTAAAACCCAAGAAATCTAAAACTACCATTTATTTTTGTCTACAAGGCATCATTATGTAATGCTGACATTTATGTTTTGTATATGGGTGCTACCATTTTATGAATCCTGTCATCATGATGAGGCAACTGGTTGCCATGGGGTGTGGTTGCAGAGGTTGCGACATCTGACATTATTGATCTAATAGGCATCTGTTTCTTTTCTGAGTTTAGAGATAAATCTCTGTTTGTGTGCAAATCCTTTGGTGAAAGGGTTCCTGGCTTGAGATCTTTGCTTTTGTTATTTGGTATCTTGAATTTAGGTTAGTGATTTAAACTTATCAAGAGATCAGAGTGACTTTTGTCTTTGAATTTGACACATTCTCGAATTATGTTAAACTCCTAAACCTTTTCATTTAAAATCAGTCAGTTTGCTCTTTAAAATTATGCCAACAGTGCTCATCAAATGTACTAAAACTTCATTAGGCTGTGTATATGTCATGTGGTCTCAAACAGGCAGACAACATTTATATTACTTATATAACTATAATTTATGCCCATCTAAACTGGGTAAATACATGTTAAATGATGGTGATGATCATGACAATTATGATAATGATGATAGTAAAAAAAGGACCTGATTTTCTTCAGGAATTTACCATTTCCTGACTTAAGATGTATTTATTAGTTTTATGAACATCAGTAAATAATAATGGTGATGTAATTGTTATTTTTTTAATGTCTTCATGTGTATAAAATGTCTTCTTTGATTGCAGTGTGTGAACCCATACTGTATCTCACTCTGCATTACAACAACTATTCCCCTTATAAGAGTGTGCATATAATGCTAATCACAAACTTGAATAGTTAATAATTTAAGATCTCTTTTCTAAAGTTACTGTGCTACCATTTAAACAAAGTACTGACAACTATTGCTCAAGGTTTTTATTATGCATTTTTAATTAAAATCATAATTTCCAAAAAGCGCCTTGTACATCATTAATAAGTATGCTGTTCTAAGATAAACATTTCGATAAGAGAATGCTCAAATGAAACAACTTTTTGTGTATCTATATTTTATTAAATAAAATTCAATATAAAAATTAATTTGTGAATATTGCTGAGTCTGTGGACAACAAAACATGCTAGTTCATGGATACTAAAATATACATCCCAAGGGGGTCATTCAAAATTTATACATAGGCCTACAATCTTTTATTACTGGCATTGTTAATGAGCACAATGGCAGCCATAGCAAGCTTTTACTGGAAAATGGGTCAACTTAAGTTCTCCAAAGTACCTCTTCCTACAGCAACTTTAATGTGGCTTTGACTCGCTTTCCATTTTGTTTTTGACAAATGGCGAAAGGTAGTTATGCTTTGCTGGTGAGGGTGAATTTGCTTGTGTTTTCCAGATGTCTTTGCCCTCCATGTACCTTCTTGTGAGTCCTTCTTCCTGAAGATATTTTTGGAGGCTCAATAGTTTGTTGTTGCCAGGAACAGATCTGCGAGCCTTGACCCAAAAGTTCGATACACCTGAAGCACAGCATCAGGATTCATGTTTAGTAGGGGTGGAAAACAGAACTTCAACAGATTGCAATGCGGTGCACTATAAAATGTGGCGGACAGTGCAGAACTTGGTTGATTTACAAAGTGGGATAAACTGACTTGAAGTGACATGACAAGAATAATAAAACAAGGTTGTTTATTAACAACTGCATGAGCCAGAAGAATAATTGAGAGAGCAGACAAAAGGTAATGTTCAGTGAATCATTAAATCAAGTATTAGGTTTCCACAACTGTAAAACAAAAGAAGAATAAAGAGTCAGGTAGATGTCGTACACAGAATGTGAAAAACAAGAACAAAACCTTTAAATCCAAAAAAGCACAAAGGGAGGTCAGAATCAAAAGAACCAAAACATCAGAAATACGAAATGAGCTCAGATGGAGGCTTTTATCAAATGCATTAAGTACACAACACTAGAAATCCACTGCACTGTATTGTAGACACAGACAGCAGGGCCTAGGCAAATAGCAGAGGCAAGGAAGGGCTAGAGATGCAACAGATTCTTGGCATATGTGGTTCATTGCTCATGCGAAGGATCTAGAATTAACAAAGCCCTAAAATGTTGACTTAATAAATATCACAAGAGGCATTTCCTACATTAGATACCAATATATTCCAACTCCCTAAGATCTCTAATGGAAATGGTAGGTCTAAGAAATGGACTGATGGAAAATATAATGTCAGTAATACTGGCCAAGGTGAGGCCCTTAACAAACATGTTAGGTGTAAAGATATGAACTTTTAATAATATTACTATTCAGTAAAATGCAGAATTTGTATGCACTTTCACTTGCAAATCACTTCTATGCACACGTACACGGGCGTGGTCTCAGTTACTGGCCAGGCAGTGTAGCATAGTGGTTAAGGGTTTGGACTTAAAACCCCTGCTACTGACACTTTTTGACCATAAGCAAGTCACTTCACCTGGCCCTGCTCCAAATGGACAAACAAAGGAAATGTAAGGAATTGTATCTCAAAAGTCACCTTGGATAAATGCATTTTCCAAATAAGGAAATATAATTTTACATATGTGTTTTTGCCTATTTCTGTTTTATGGATTATGTGAAATTAGAAGGTTGATTATGAGATACCGTTTTATATTCTTTATTTATGTGATGACTTTGGATTTGGCCACATGACCACGGTTGCCATGCTGTTTATGTCTTGGGATGTGGCAATGCAAATATGACAGCAATCAGACACTGCATCATCCCTCAGTGAATTCAAAATTTGTGCTGTTCTTAGCATTAGTTAGCTTTATTCCAGGTAGGCCTTAGAGGTTGAATTTGATTTCTTTCTTTTTTTTTGACTGTTGTTTTTGTTTTGCTCTTTCGGAATCTAGTTGTTTGATTTCATTTTGCTGTCCCAGCATTCTGACCCCTGTCTGTCTTGACCATGGCATTTACTTGCTTAATCATCTCCCAGTTTTATTGAACTCACAATAATCCTCAGGCACCGATCATATCTACAACAAGGCCCATCTAGTTTTCAACTGAGGTGGCAGCTGATGGTATTTCTTGAGTGCACCAATTCCCCTTAATAGATTGCTCATCTTCCATCTCTGTCTACTAGTACACTTTGTTTAGATTTCAGTTTTGAGCTCCTCGGCTGCCCTTTGTTTCTGTGTTCCAGTTTATACTCCCACAGAGTCGGTAATGAGAACTACTTGAAACTTGTGGGACTGCAGTGCTACTGTTCCCCTTGGCACTGAAAAGGCAGATTGGCTGCGTCATGATGTAAGGTAGAACACAGTGCTCTAATCCCCCGACTCACCATATCTTTTTCTTTGAGCTTTGAGTCATCACAATGATTCCTGCAGCTCCAAAACGGCCCATATACCTCACCATATTATGTGTGGATCAAAACCTAAAAGAAAGCTACTGTGGCAGCAGCTGCTACACTGAGCTTAAAAAAAATGTAGGTTGCTTGTTTTAAGTTTAAATAAATTGCACACTGAATTCAGAATATAAGCATAAAAAATGCATTGTGATTGGACTGTGGGAAATGCAGGAGCATGTTCCGCTTCACAGCACAGCCCACGCCGACAGGAGTGCCAGTGCCAGCTGTCAAGTTACGGCTCAAATAGCACATCACCAGTTGGAACAATTATAAAAAGTAGCACAGCTTGTTTTAATCTATAGTGAGCAAGTTCATGGATAAATCTCTATTATGCAGTTTGCAATGAAAACACAAAAACAGACACAAAAAAGCAAAGTTAGATTTGGCAAAACAAAGCAGGAGGGCTTCTCACAGGACATAGCTGGCCAACTCAAGTCCATGCCATCTGTCAAGTCAAATCTGTAAGAACTGAGCTTCTAGAAATACTTAAACAGGCACATTCTGTGAAGTAGTCACTGGTGATTTTATTAAGATGAAATACGAATTCTTCAATGATTTGCAGAACTGAACAAAATCCCTTCTTTACAAGAAAGGAGAATTGTCAGCAGAACTGAAGCATAACTGTGGAAACCCCAGACATGACCTTATGTATCTGCAGTGTTAAGAAACTTCAATTAAAAGTCTGAAATGAGGTTAAGCTACAAAAACTGTCTTAGCTGAGAAAGTCTGACTAGTCAAGATGAAGCTACCAACCTAGGATTGCTCACTCACCCTTTTTACACTTCCCTGAGTCATTTAAGAGTCCTGGGAAACATCAATATAAGATGGAAATAATTTCAGCAAATTATGGGCCATCCCTCACTGGGATGTAACTTCATAAGAGGGTGCTTAAAAACATAACTGCATACACTTCTTCACAGAGTGTGTGTATACAAACACACCCAACATTGGGTGCAAGCCTGCCCCACCTTAAATTAAATCGATATGTTCATATTTATGATCTAAGAAATCAAAACTAATATAGTGCAATGTCAATGAAAAGTTGAGTATAAAACTGAAAATCAAATCAAGTCCTCAGTTTACAGTTTGCACGTTCTTGTTGTGTCTGTAAGGATTCTCTCTTTGTACTCCAGCTTCCTCCCCTCATGCCAAAAAAGTTCATGCTGGGTTTACTGACTTTAAATCAACCTATCACGAGTGACTGTCAAAGTGAGCATCCCATTTGGTGCTGACAGTATATGCCAAGCCTCCCAGTGACTCTAAGGGCTTGTTTATACTTCACACTCAGAACGCGTATGTGCCCGCATCATGGCTGCCAAACGTTCCCATGTCCTCTGAGCAGGTTCTCAGAAATTAATGCGATGCATGCGCGAGTTGCAGTACCAGCAAAAAGACGGGGGGTGCAGTGTGCTAAAAGTTGGAATGTGACAGCAGAGTCTCTGGTTACTATCTACATGTGACAGAAAATCGCTTTGCGGATCCTACGAGATCGATGTGTGCTTTTCGATGTTTGATGAATGGTTCGATGTGGTGAAGCAAAATGCTGACATACAAATGCATTCATGATGCTTTAATATTCAAGTGTCGCATGTTCCCGATCGTAAAGGATAAGATACATTTTAAAAGTCTTGCATACTGTCTTCTGTGCCGTCTTTTTTTTCTAGGGCTTCCTCTAGACCTGACAGCAGTGGCAAACAGCATTAGATCGCCACACTGAGCACATTAAATGTATGATATTCCAACTCTCTGCACATTTTGAATCCTAAGATTTATACTTGATATCACTTTCATGATGAAATGCATTAAAGCATGTATGTTACATTTTACAGATAAATCGTTAATTTTATTTAAATAATGAATACTGTTAATAAGGGCAGCACGGTGGCGCAGTGGTAGCGCTGCTGCCTCCCGGTAAGGAGACCCGGGTTTGCTTCCCGGGTCCTCACTGCGTGATGTTTGCATGTTCACCCTGTGTCTGCGTGGGTTTCCTCCCACAGTCCAAAGACATGCAGGTTAGGTGCATTGGTGATCCTAAATTGTCCCTAGTGTGTGCTTGGTGTGTGGGTGTGTGTGCCCTGCGGAGGGCTGGCGCCCTGCCCGGGTTTGTTTCCTGCCTTGCGCCCTGTGTTGGCTGGGATTGGCTCCAGCAGACCCCCGTGACCCTGTAGTTAGGATATAACAAGTTGGATAATGGATACTGTTAATAATTACACACATGGGATGACACGCTGGCAGAGCGGTAGCACTGCTGTCTCGCAGGGAGTCATGTCGCTGGTATTCTCGCCTGGAGTTTGCATGTTTTCCTGCTAGGTTTCCAGTGTGCTCCGGTTTCCTTCCACTAAAATGACGCTAGTATATGTGAGTACTTGTATTCACCTTGCGATGAGCTGATGCCCATTCCAGGGATTGTTTCTGCCTCGTGCCCAATGCTTGCTGGAATGGACACATCCCTGGATTGATGGATTTAATCATTAAACATCCTTTTCAGGGATATTGCGGTAAGGTGTCGTCGGAATTTATTGGGTGTTCCAGGCAATTCATAACACAGCGAAGCCGAACCAGTTCTCACCGTGATAATATGTCGCACTGCCACCTGGTGGATTCCTCCAGATTTACGTAAAGTACACACGCAACTATAAACAGTACAGCGCTTCAGTGGTGGGGATCGATTTGTTCTTAACTCCATTTTACTTTTTGTAAAAAATTGATTGATTTGTATGGATTGCAATAAAATTAATAAAACTTCAAAAAAAAACAGTACAACGCTTGCATAGCAGGAGCGTCTGCAGCAGAATGCGTCGTGTGAAGTGTGAACCCGGCCTGAAGGGCATTAATCGGGTTCTTAAATGGATGGATCAATGGATTTGGAGAATGAATGAATCAGTTTGGCACATGTCTTTTGATAGGTATATTTTTGCATGCACCCTGCGTGCTCATTTTGATCATTTCTTCTGACAGAACTTCCCTCAGTACTTGAGATTATTTCAGCCAAGTTGGTCATGAGGAAATTTACAGTAGTTTATAGCTAGCTTTTGATCTGTTTTGTTTTATTCAGTTTTCAGTACACAGTTATTTATATCAGTTCTAAATATATAAGTATTTACCCCTGTGGAAGTTTTCATATACTATTGCTTCACAACATTGAATCACACGTGATTTAATTTAGCTTATTTGTCACTAATCAACAGAAAAAGTTATGTTTGTTTAAAGTTGAAGTGAAATCAAATCCCAGTAAAGTGGTCTAAATTAATTTCAAATATAAAGCAAAATAAATGAGAATAAGTATTCATCCCTTCAAGTAAGTATTTAGTAAATGCTTCTTTGGCAGCCGTGACAGCCTTGAGTCAGTGTGTCTCTCTATTGCCTTTGCACATCTGGGCACTGCCATTTTCCCCTATTCCTCTTTGCAAAACTGCTGTACGAACTGCCTGAGGATCATGAGTGAACAGCCTTTTTAAATCAAGCCATAAATTCTCAATTAGACTGAGATTTCAGATCTGACTCAGCCATTCCAGAACATTAACATTGTCATTTTGAAGCCATTACTTTGTAGGTTTGGCATTATACTTGAGCTCATTGTCTCTGCTGGAAAACAAGTCCTTTGCCATGGCACATGTTTCTTGTAGACTGCATCATCATTTTCTGGTATTTTGCTGCATTCATTTTACCCTCACAATGCTTCCGGGGCCTGCTGCAGAAAAGCATCCTCAAAGAAAGATGCTGCCGCCACCATGCTTCACCATAGGGACTGTGTATTTTTGATAATATTCACAAATAGATATTAGTCCAATTTGTCTCCCATGTACCGTCTGATAAATTCAATCTGAGATGTCCTGTGTGTGTGTGTGTGTTTTTTTTTTTTTACCACTTTCTCTCTTATAAAGCTGCAGCTAGTGAAGCACATGGGCATCAGTTATTGTCTGCACAGTCTCTCCATTTTGAGGCACTATAGCTTGTAACTCCTTCAGAGTTCACACAGGTGTCTTGATTTCCTCCTTCACTCGTCTTCTTCTTGCACAATCACTCAGGTTTTGCTGCAGGCCTGCTGTAGGCACATTTCCAGCTGGGCCGTACTCCTTCCATTTTTAATGGTCAGTTTAACTGGACTCACAGGGATACTCAAGGATGTTATCTCCTCTCCTTCATTCAACTTGTGCTTTCAGAGAGCTTCTTGGAGTTTCCTTTTGTCTTCTTTGTGTTTGTTAGGCCATGATGATGATTTACTACACGCTGGACCTCCCAGATAATGCATATCTGTACTCCAGTTGCCAGAAATCTCTTGACAGGTGATCACTGTTGAATTAATTCTGTGACGTCTTAAAGAAATTGGCTGCACCAGTGATGATTTAGGTGTGTCATAATAAAGGGATGAATACTTAATTATCAGTTCTTTTGCATTTTGTATTTGTAATTAACTTAGCCCACTTTGCAGAGATCTGTTCTCACTTTGACATTATTTTTCTCTTGACCAGTGTCAAAAAAGCCAAAATAAATTCAATTTGATTCAACATTATGAAAGAATAAAAAGTGAACACTTACAAGGAGGTGAATGCATTTTGTAGGCACTGTAAGTCTATGTGTTTATGTAGATGTCCTTATTCTGATCTACTTTATAGAGCTTACAAGAGACATTGCCAATTAAGTAATAATTGTAACTATCACTATCTCTGAGTTAAACTTGAATCCAGGGTGATTTACAAGTGTTGGTGTATTTTGGTTTGATGTTTCTGTTTTATATTGCCCAATGTTTAGTAATTCCACCCTTGAAAATATTTAATGAAATAATGAACAAATCCTGGTTAATTATTAAATAAGCAAACCACCTAATAATACTTTTAAAAGAATGTAGAGCCAAGTATGAGTGGCTTTGTGGGCTCTGAGGTTATTTCTGGCCTTTGCAGAATATTTGCTCTGGGTGCTTGTGAAGCTGACAAAATAAACAGTGAAATGAATAAATGTTTGTTTTTATTTCCTTCATAATTATTTTTTTTAATAATTTTTGTAAGTGGTATGGTGAGGCAGTGTTATCTTTGCTGCTTCACCATTCCAGAGATATAGATTCAAACATTAGTGTCTGCCTGGAGTTTGCAGATTTTCCTCAAGACAGTGTGTGGGCTCCAGTTTGTTCAAACATGTCAAAGAAGTGCACATTACATTATCTGGTCAGGTTTTAGTGAATGTGGATGTGCGCATGAGTGTGCGCTCGATGGACTAGCACTACTTTCAGGATTGTTTTCTGCCTTGCACTCAATGCTACTAAAAGAAGCTTTGAACTCCATGGCCCTATGATGTATAACAAAACTGCAGAAAACTGACAGTTATAACTTTTGACAGCCCTGAGCTTCCAATAATAACATTAGGGGTAAAGCGTGTGGTACATTGATAGAGGGTGCATGCGTTTATACCAGACGTAAAGGTTATTTAGTCAAAAATGTATGAGAACCGTTTCAAGTAGAAGGATTGGTGATTTGTAAAATGGTTTACTAGAGGATAATACTCATACTGCATTGTGTACTGGCTGCACTCCATCTGTATAAATGGCTGTGGAAAATATTAAGTGCCATTGTTAATTGGTTCTTTGGCAGTGAGGAAAGGTGGCCGCTACTGGGAGTTGATAAAAGCGTGAGTATTTATTAAGGCTCTGACATGAGGAAACAATATGGAAAGGTAATCATTTGAGGACCATGCAGTATAGCCAGGCCCACAGTGCCATTGTAAAGGGTTTCTTGTCTTGCCTTTGCGTGTTGTGCTTTGTTTAATTCCTCTATGACCGTACCGCTATCATTTTATTATTTAACTTATGTCTCCAAGTCAGTGTCAGACTCAAGGGGACACTGTACTGGTACCTGCATCATATGTTCAAATCTTGTGCTTTTCCCATTCATTTTTATTCTACATTTATGCTTTTACCATTGGTTTAGATGATTTACTCAGTGTCACAACTCAGTCAGTCATTACTAAGCAGTTTATGAAGCAATGAACATAATTGCAATAAAAACAGAGAGACAGCAGTGGTTTTCTTTTTAGTTAGTTCACTTTCATTTATCTGCATTCATAAAAAAATGGTTGGCTTATTTTTATGTGGCCTCTTAAATGCATACACTCTTCTTCAACTTGTTAAACACCTCTTTCATATTGTAAGAGCGTACATCCCATTATTTTCTTTATAAATAACACAAGTATTTTAAAATAAATATGAGTGGCAGTCAGTTTCATTAGAGTAAGGATGACATTCAAAATTCATTCTAAATGAATGTCGTAACTTTTACTACATTTCTTTGAAAAAAAAATCAACAAATCATTTTAAAGTATGTTAAAGAATATGCTGGTCTATTGGCAGCATAGTGGTGCATGTCATAGATGCTGAGCCGCTGTGAGGCAGTTAGTATGGGTGCTTGCTCTTTTCAAAATGTAAAGACATCGACCACTATACTTTTTCACAGCACATGATCTGGAGAATCATCCTCTGCCTTTTTCCTCGTGATGTTGATTCTTCCAAGTCTTTATTAATCATGTCACTCCTTCATAATCAGAGTCAGCCTGGTTTTACATTGCATTTCCTGCCATATCCCCAAGTCAAGTGTTTAGGCAAACTGACTGCTTGAAACACGTTCAGAATAAGCGTCTAGCACACTGTCCAGGGCTGGTTCTTACCTTACCCCTCAACTTCCTTATAAAACTAAGATTAAAAAAAAGTTAGGAAAAATCAGTACAGGGTGGTCCAGATCTAATTATCCAGATCCAGATCATCTGGATGACTTTAATTTATGCGGGGACGATTCCAGTTTGGTTCAAAGACAATTCTTCATGTTGTCAGTTCGCACACTTCTCAATTATTCGGGTGATTTTCTATGTTATAAATTTAATAAGGTATAGCATAATAAAAATTGCATAATTAGATCTGGACCACCCTATAAATGATAGCTTGATTTTTCATCTTATATTAAGGTCTGAAGATTCAGTTTAGCTATTGCAGTAGCCTCTGCTTATTAGTTTAAAATACAAAATATATTTAGTTAAATCAGCCTTAACTATTGTAGCAAATTCCAAATGTTTATATAAATATTATTAAATAACAATTACTATTAATTAGTATGACAAATTAGTGCTTCACTGAGGGTACAAATAAAGAATTCAGTAAGGTGAAAAAAGGCTCTAGTGAATGCCTTGGAAGCATTTACAAGTAAAACGGTTAATGGTCTGCTTCTGTAAGGAGCCAGCAAGTGTAACAAAATGTCTGTCCAAAATAAACTCCAACTAGTTGCTAATTAAGAAAACTGCTCATCTGTTGCAAATAAAACTTTGATTAAATCTGTAATGCTGCAAGAACAATTAAGGCAGAACACTTTTAAATGAAGAAGAAAAAATGCTCCAAGAAACACCTTTGAAAATGCAGTAAAGAATATTTTTCTGAATAAATTAACATTGACTATGTCATATATCAAAACGCACTTAGAATGGGTACATGTAATTAAAAGTACAACTAATTAAAATAAATAATTAAAATGAATACAAGTAATTAAAATAAAAATGTTTCAGTATACACAAGCCAACAACATTTAATTATAGGGCACATTTCTCTAGTATGCCTCATTCTGTCTCACTGTTGCCCATCACCTGACTGTCATTATGTTGTGATCAAATTTTTATTTTTGTACATTTTAAGCATATCTGTTTGTTTTTGAAAATGTCACATATTTTGTCATTGTGACTTTGTGGTGCCTTCTTGTTGCTTGTTTTCCTTGTCGCACTGCTTTTTGTGTGTGGCTGCCACCATGTAGGTGGTTTCTACACACTGTTGCTTTTCTTCAAAATTTTCTCAAACATTTTTTTCCTCAGGAGTGAGAAGAAAAGCTATTAGTCCAGGAACTGTGTATTTTTTTTTTTTTACCAATAATTTTTGGATTCATTTTGTGATTTTTGGTAATCTATTTTTGTATTTTTCTTACCTCGCCTATTAAAGTTCTATTCTTTATTTCCACTTCTTTCTTTTACTCCTTAAAGTTTCCTCTCCCCTAAAACATAACACCTTCATCTTGAATGTAGTTATCCTCATTGAATCTCCATACAGTAGATTTGGGATAAGCCCGACTGGGTTATGTAGTGATCTCCGTTTCCAGGCCTGGCTCCAGGGTCTTGTTATTCCTTTTTTAGGCAAGGTTTGCTTAGATTTATTTATCATTATTATGGAAGACATATTTTTTTGTTCTCTGGCTACTCCCGTTGAGCTAGTTTGCAATGGTAACCAAATTCAGATTTGGGAGGTAAACATTGTGTGTTTGCTTCTGTGGATTATGTTGTCCTCATGGCCTCATCCAAAAACTGTGATCACAGACATCCATTGGAATTGTTTTATAGATGAAGGGGATGCATTTAGGATTACTATTAGCACCTCCAAATTTTTGCCCATAATAGAGTGCTTTTTTTCCCCTACAAGTAAGGTGTGAGAATGATAAGGAAAGGTCTCTGGTGGTGCAAGTGTTATGATCATGCAGGGCATCTATGCTTAGGGTACGGCATTGGGGAGTGGAAACAAAGCAAAGCAGCACCAGAGTGTAGGTGAAGATTTGGCTAAGTATTCATGTGTGGAGGTGTGCAGCAGCCAGTTGCTCCATTAGTTCAATATGGTTTGTGATTACGTTACATGCAACCCGTAATGTGGTTTAAAACAAGTTTGTGCAGGATGTGAGGGAGGAGGAGGGTTTTGGAAGGAAACCAGAGGTGAGGATGGCTGGGCAGGCGGACAAGTGAATGAATGCAAAAGTGTGGGGCAGTGTGGTCAGGCGCCTGTGCAGGAGCAAAACCATTTTGCTTTAAAGGTACGGTTTGGAGCAGAGACTGGGACTGAGGCCTCTCAGGCAAACAAGAAGCGCTGAGAGAGTGTGATGGGATGACAGTAGTCTGGCTCCAAGCATCTGGGGCTGATGACCGTAGAGGCAGACAGGATATGAGTCGGAAAAGTATGACCACAGCTGTCAGAGTCTTCGACAGCTGTCAAGCCCACTGTGGTGAGCTGGGGAGACAAAGAGAATGAGATGTTATGAACAGATTAATGATTGTAGCAAGAGTCCTGGTTTCTCGAGTGGATTTTAATTATTTATTGGTTTTTAGCCTGCACATGAACACTGGATTGTACCATTATTTATTTATTTATTTATTTAATTGACTTGTACCTTGCCGTTTTGAACCCTAGACTGATTCATATGAATAAAAGCACCATATTACACCATTGGCTCATCTCGGTTTAGGATTATCAATGGTTTGGGTTCAAGTGGGACTTGGCACCTGCTGCCCACCAGGACTGTCACAACAATGAGAAGCAACATCAAATGAGGGTTTGTTATCTGTGATAAGCTTGGCAATGCTAGAGTAGAACTAATGCTTCTGTACGTCAAGAGGACTCCTAACCTAATTGAAGTGAGCTGTTATTTCCCAGTTACTGTGTTTTGGGGTCAATGAAGACATTACAAAAGTAATACATTTTAATAACAATTAAACAGTTATATGTGGATTTTTTTTTTTTTTTACTTTTTATTTGTATTTTTCTTGATTTCCATTTTGCCTTTCCATTATTGACTAATTAGTGGGTCTAACACTGAAGCAATTGCAGCCTTTTATCATTTAGTGTTGTTCGCCCTGGTGTCTGCTTTGCTTGTTTTTAATTGTCACTATTAGAATAAAATGAAGGGATCAGAGTACACAGAATAAGAGAAAAATAATAGGAAAACAACAAAAAAAGAGTTTAGCTTTTAAAGCTATAGCAGAAAATGTTTTTAAATGTCTTGTAATGTAAAAATCATACTGCTGTGCTTTTCTAAATGCAGAATAAGAGAAGAAAAAAAAGACCAGCTAACTAAATTAGATCAATTATTATTAATTATTATCACTTATTGTTCATCTAGGTTGAACAAAAACCGGCAGCCTCATGGAGTCCCTAAGACCCTGCAACTACTTTGTACATTGTACCCCTACTTTCTGTTCTGTTCTTTTTACGGTTTTCTGTGGTGGCGATCTGCAACACCACCACCTGATCAAAGCACTGTGATGCCCCTACATGGATGGACTAAAGGCCAGAAGTCCACATGACCATCATCATCAAGTTCTTCTATGAGAACCCTGAATACAATGAGGATTGATTGTGAGGTCATTGATGTTAGGTAGAATTCCTAGAAGGGGCTAGGTGGTCTCACAGCTGAGGAACCCCTGCAAATTTTATTTTTTTCTCCAGCCGTCTGAAGGTTTTTTTTTTTGTTTTTTCTGTCCTCCCTGGCCATCGGGACTTTTATTCTATGTTAATTGGGGTTCCCTAATTTTAATTCTTATTTATTTTGTCTTTTTTCTCTTTCTTCATCATGTAAAGCACTTTGAGCTACATTGTTTGTATGAAAATGTGCTATATAAATAAATGTTGTTGTTGTTGTAGATTATATACAGTGGTTTTCGGTTTAAAGTCCAATACCTAAACCTCAGCAAGTTTTTCTTACAAACTGAAGCATAATTTTGTAAAAAAGAGCTTTTACATAAAAAGGTACAATATCCTTTAGATAGAAAATGAATCAAGGCATGAGCTGGCAGAAGTTTGTGCACGTTCTAAGTCGGTGGGGGGATGGAATAGATTTTTATCAGCACATTTAGATGACAAAATACGCTGGTGGAGAGCTGTGAACGATTTTAAGAAGCGATTTAAGGTGGGACAGATTTACGAGTTTTTTCGTAGGCCCTGGTAATTCTAGTGTTAATACTACGGGATGGAGTTGAAATCAGAAAAGTGTACACGGAAGATGCCTAGTCAGGATGTCGGTCCATCAGGGAGTACCTATCCATAAAATATGGCATACTCCTATAGTAGACCTTCTTCACCACCTTATACCAGCAAACGTATTGTAGCTCACAGCACAATTTGCTTATATTTCAACTGGTCTTCCAGCCAATCACTTTGTGAATGCCATGAGCCATTTAAGGTTTTGATTTTTCAGGTTATCTCAGTTTCCCACCAGTCTACCAAATGTTCCAGCTTGGTGGTATGCCCTGCATGTCCCCTTCTGCAGCGATTGCACTTGTACCTAATCGATGCCTCCTGATAATCTGGATCCCTTAATGTGCCCCAGCAGGTCTTTCTCATTTCTGCAACTTTTCAGAAATTTCCTGTGACTGCTGCCTAAAGCCATGCTGAAAAGAACGCTGGCATGATATCGGCTGAGTTTTGAAATGGCTGAGATCAGAAACCATCAGCATACTTTTGCTGTTCTTGTACTTAAGATTGTCTTCTTCCTTGGTACAAGAAAGTGGCCCCTGGGCTTCTTGATTTCATCCTTGCTGCAGTCCAAACACACAAATGGGCTGCACTAAAGAAGAATATCTTCAGGCTGGTTGCTGTTACATGGTGCACCATAACAGGCCGAAACATTGAACAACTATTCTTTACTTGTGTACAATATAATATAAGGTTGAATTTCACTGTAACAACAACCTATTTGTATTAATGTTGAAAAATTCCAGATTGAAAGCAGAATGACACGCTCCTGGACAGTGGTCTCTTAAATATCCTGCTTTTGGTTTATTTTCAGGCTTCCTGTAAACTTACTCCTTTTCTGAGAATTTATAAGGCAGCTCGAGTTTTCTGCTATGCAACAGTCCAGCTGGGTAATTGATCTGTGGTGAAGCTGAAACCAAAAACCATTAATTGCCTTTCACTCAGTGCATATAGAGGGGCAAACAAGGAGCTTTATCAATAAAAACCTTTGAAAAGACAGGTGTTTTAGTAAAGAGCTTTAAGTATCACATTTGTGTGGAAATCATTGCTGTATGCATGTCTGTTGTTCATGACTGATCATTTGTGTTATACCCTGAGATGGTCTTTATTATGGAACCCTCAGAGAAAAGGAGCAAGTTCAAGAAGCAAAATTGTACTCTGTTCAGTGCATAATCCATAGCAATATTGATTGAAGATGGAGCAAGCAGGGGAATACGAATGAGAAGATTATCTGATCTGATTTTACTGATAGGGCCGCCAATGGGAAATGTATTAAAAAGATGTTTGTCAGTCAGCATGCCAGAGGTATGATCATCCAAATCACAAGCAACACTGCCTTTTCCAATAAAGATTTATATGGCTTTTTTTCAATAAGGATAATGAACATTGCTTAAAAGATTTTGTCCAGAATACTGAAGAAAGGGCTCTTGTATACACAAAATAAACCTTTACAAACTTCAGAGGTGCTTTACAAATCTCTAAAAAACGAATGGTCAGTTTCTATAAGACACAAGAAGACCTTTAGCTTGATAATAGTTGGTTTCTGTTTTAATTTGTCACTTTTTCATTGAAAGTCATTGTCAAATAAGGAAAAAATGTCAGATTTACAAATTAAGATGGCACTGACATTTCACATTCTGCATGCTAGTTGCCATTAATTTTCTTGCCCTTTCTTGTGTTATGTCAAACACCCAAAGGTCTGCAGATCTTTGGCACTGATGCACCCTGACCAGCTGTTCTTCAGCATGATTGTGGAGAAAGCAGACTTGCAGGAGAGGTTTAGTGGGAGAGACATGGCAGGATATGTTTTAATTAGTTTTACAAAAGGAAAGCTTATTGTGCAGGTAAGACATTATGCTTACCAGCTTTATAGATGCAGTTTGAAGCCATCAATGATACAAAGGAAGGCGTGTGGTTTATTATCAGACATGGAGGCCCTCTGTATACACAATAATGTGTCACTTAATCTTCTAGAATATTAATACAAGAAAAAATAAGGGGTGTTAAAATCACTTACATTCTCAGAAACAAATGTGAAAAAATTGTGCTATAAATAATAATAATAATAATACATTTTATTTGCGTAGCACCTTTCCCATGCTCATGGTGCTTATAATGAATTCATTAACCTCATTAGTGTTAGACCTGAGCATCACACGGACTGTAAAAACAGCGTGTACAGTGTTAGTCCAGAGCATCACTTGGGCAGCTGTATAGACGCATCTCACGTAAACATTAGACCTCAGGATTACTCAGGCTGTAAAAGTGGCAACAGCATTAATGCCAAGCATTGCTCGGGAAACGATAAAGGTGTGATTTGTATAAGTGACAGGCCTGAGTGTTATCCAGGCAACGGTACAGACACGTCTTCTCCTAAGACGTCTCGTAAGAAATGTTTTTCAGCAATCAAAGTGTTGCAGGCTTTTGACAGTGATACGAACAGTGATGAATCTGTCTCAGGGAATGAAATTGAAACAGACAGTGATATCAAAGTGATTCTGATGAATCCAAAAGGAACACTCCTGTCAATTGCACTTTTACAGTGTGCTGTTCAAAAGCTGATCAGTCTGGAAAGAAAATCTGCAAAGAATCACGCTACTATTGTCTCGATTGTGACATTTGATTGTGTATTTCACCATGCTTACAAAAGACACATTTTGACAGTATATACGGTATTAGCATTATCTTTATTGTTAATAGGGGGCTCTGGCCCCTGCTCGCTTTGCTCACCAACCCCCGTGCGGTCCCTACATGCTTGTCATTTCCAGGATCTGCCACTTGCGACGAATCGTGTTGTGCTTTTGGAAAAACATGAATATCAACTCCGTCGTTGATATCTCCGTCTTTCGAAACAGTTATCACTGACAATTCTTCTCATGTTGGTTTATTATATATGCGAGCGTGATCTTTCGGATTCATACAGAAATCAAAGAAAACTTCTTTGTCTGTGTTTTTCAGATAGATTTTGTGTAAAGTGCAATACTTTTGTGTGTATGGATTTATATCCATTATTGGCTGTAGAATTGCTAATACGTCCGATCGTTTAACTCTTTCGATTCTATGTTGCATCGCTTCTCTGTGATCAGAAATATAAACTTGACCGAATTGTGGTTTCTTTGAAATTAAACTTGTAGTAGCTTTAATTGTTGTAGGACCACAGATTCTCATAGCGTATGGTCCTGAATCATGTAAATGTACGTTCTGAGCATTGAATGATGTGAACGCTAACAGATTATTGTAGATTCGGATATTTTGCCTGTAGTGTTTGTGGATTTCCTTTTACCAAATAACAAATCTTTTATTTCTCACGGATACGCCTCCTCATTTGGAAGAAACACTATTTTTACCTGATGGCAACACGAATTAGATGATCTACAAGTCTCCGACTTAAACTTTAAAGCCGAACAATATCTACATACTTCTGTCATATCACCTATGTCCATATATTTGTTTGCACTAATGCGATCTTTACTTTCAAGTTTTTGAGACTTTCGAATTTTAGTACTTTGTACTTTCATAATCTCTAATGTTCTGCATGTGTATTGCGCCAACATTTTCGAACCTCTTTACAACGTTCTAGTTTGTCTTCTACTCTTTGTCTTTTATTTCTAGCCCCGGGCATGGTTAAATCTCTTGGCATAAAGTCTCATCTAGCAGGACTTGAAATTATCTCTCTGAAAAAGTCTTGTCCCAGGATAAATAGTCTTGTCTCGTCCCAGGATTTTTTTATGTAATAGAGAGATTTTATTACTCATTATTATTATGATTTGTATCAGTATTATACCTTCTAAACTTCTGACTTTGTACTTTTATTGTTTAGTACATTTTACAGTAGAAGATGAGATTTAATAAATGTATCATTTTTTTAAGCCAAAAAATGCAATGCTTTTTACAAGTTTTTTTGCGAAAAAATGTAACATTAAGGAGGTTAAGATCAAACTCAAACTTTGTGAGTGCCTGCCTAAACCTAACTACAAAGTAGTTACTAAAGAACAGAGACTTGGATAAAAGAAACAGGATTTAAAAAACACAAATGTTGCAGTCATCTCAAGCTTTCAAATTTCAACATGAAAAATAAGGCAGGGTCTCTTAAAATCATACTCCAAAATGTATCTGAGGCGTATGATCTACAGTGATACAGCAATAGCATCAGGCATTTAAGAAAAGCTGACAATCATGGCATATGTCGTTGGCTTCCTCTTATACTGTCACACATGTGAATGTACCACCAGCATCGTCTAGGCACAGCCACATTGCCCCTCCTGTAACGTCATTACTATTTGCAGATTGTTACATGCTCAATATATATTGCCCTGTTGTGTGTTGTGTGTATCCTGTCCTGGTCTGGCGCCCTGTCCAGGGTTGGTTTCTGTTTTGTTGCCAGCGCTGATGGAACAGATACCAGCTTTCTGTGGCCCTGAAATGAGTGGATAGGCTAAAAAGTGAATGGATGGAATATATTATAAAAAATGACCTCCCACCAAGTATTTCTTAATACATCACTTCATCATTTTAGCCATGTAGAATTTAATATTGTCTTTCTATCTATGTGCTTGCTGATGTTATTTCTTTCACAATGCATTTGCCATCATTATTCACCGACATGGAACTAAAACATTGCAGAATAAACAGTTTGCTTTTCCAGTTTCCAAGTGTTTTGTACTGAAATATGCTTATCCTAAAGTGTTTTCTGTAAAGCAACTATAGCTAAAGAAATCATGCATGTGACATCATTAAAATGGAATAAAAACAACTTTAATTCAGTAATTGTTAATGTCACCTCTGTTTCTCTTCTATTTTTTTTCTTTTCCTGTAGGAAAAGAAGAATACGTCGCAACCTTCAAGGGGTCTGAATACTTCTGCTACGACCTATCCCAGAATCCAATTCAGAGCAGCAGTGATGAAATCACATTGTCGTTCAAAACTCTTCAGAGGAATGGACTGATGCTTCACACAGGCAAATCGGCCGATTACGTCAATCTTGCTCTGAAAAATGGAGCAGTCTCTCTCGTCATTAATTTGGGGTCGGGGGCCTTTGAGGCGCTGGTGGAACCTGTGAATGGGAAATTTAATGACAATGCCTGGCATGATGTGAAAGTAACAAGGAATCTTCGTCAGGTAACAGTACAATGGATGATAGCAGAGAAAAACAATTTAAACTTTCTAAATCTTTTAATCTTTTATATTATCAAGCAATTCAGTATCAGAAATGATATTGTTCTGTTTATCATAAAAAGAACCCACAACTGAGCAGTGGCATATCTAGTTCATTACGAGGGTTAAATATCATGGCAATGCAACAAGTAAAATGCACTTCTATAAATATCTCTATTCGATAGTCGTTCAAACAGAACTAGGGGCAAATACTGCATATAATTTTATTTAATATTCTTTTGATATTTTGGTGAGAAAGTAATGCAACATCTAGATTGCTACAAGAATAATGTCATTCAGATGAGCGAATAATGAGATATTTGGAGCTGACAGCACTTAGAAACTAATTTAATTTCCAGTATAATAAGTAGCAATCGCTGTCAGACAGTTTCCCTTGTAAATGAACCAAACCAAGTTAACAGCAAGAGTGAAACAGAAGCTTTGTATCAATGCTTCTGCCACATTCTGGCAGACATTTGAGTCACTTTATTATTTATAGATTTATCTCTGCCATGCACATTGTTAGGAACACAGGCAAGATGAGCACAGCTCAAGATGGCAATTAGTTATCGTGCTTGGCTTTCACTGTGTCTGCATAGTTTTTAATTGCACCCAAAAATTTCAAGAATAACATGCTTATTTTTGTCTGGGCTGAAATTAATGAAAGCTTTACTGCAAAGCTTTATATGTTGTGTAAAAAGAGACAGAAAAGACAGTATGTTTTCATCTTTGTGACAGCATAGACAGTCAGTAATCTTTAATTGCATGGTTCTTCTAAAATAAATATTTTTCTCCAGCTAAATTTTAAGAAATTTGCCAACCAAGACTAAGCCCAGTTTTTAGTGCTGATGTGCTATTACAGTGATGCATAACTAGTTCATTATAATTGGTTTTACTGATATTTTATTTATTTTCTCTGTCACTTTATTTTGCTATATTATGTAAAAGTAAATGGTTAAGTCATGTGCTGATGCTTCGCAATGGATCAGGTCATATCCAGAGTTGCGTCAATGGTGATGTCATCTTGTGTAAGAAATACAAGTGAATGTGTCCTCGGCAAAATCCATGCAATAAGAAAACTAAACACACAAGGCAAAGTATGGCTTGTTTTAGAGCTTCCCTACTGTTACTGGCAACACGGGAAGCAAAACTGGGAAAGATGCTCACTGTTAGTCAAGAAAAGTTCAGACACAGCTAAGCAGTCCGGTCGGCCACTGGCTAGTTTAGCTGATTGGTAGAACTTGCTGCTTGTAATTTCCAATATCCTGAGCTTGCATCTCAGTAGAAGGGATAGCTGTGACGTATGGGCGTAATACCCTGAACACTTCCTCAGCAGAGACATCCATAGAGTAAAGAACCCATCTGTTAAAATGGTAAAGTGATATGGATTTCTACTGACTTGTGCAAGGTGGAAATGGTGTCTTATGAATGGGTGTCTATTTCTATTTCACCCCACAACTCTAGGTGGTGAGGATGTTCCAAGGCTTACCTACAGAAATCCATATTTGGTCTTGTCCTCTTCCAGCCCATTTGTTATACTATTAACTATGCAGAAATGATTGAAACAAATTGACATAAAAAAGCAAACAAAAAATATTAAATAAACAAGAATAATATCCAACAGAGCACTATATAGTATTTCCAAAAATACAACCAGCAGAATATACCAACAAATACAGAGATTGTGAAATCAATTAACTTACCTGGGCCTAATAAATACTATGAGTCAGTCCTCAACTTAGTTGTAAAACTGAAGTTTGAGAGCTGGTAAAGCACACACAGTTGTTAAAAATAAATGTGATAATGTGATTCTATCCCAATATGAAAACCAGTACGATTTCCACACTCTCATTGATGGCTCAGATCATTTGTGCCATCTTCCACAGCTGTTCTACTAATTCAATTCAGAATGCTTCCTCTTCATGGATATACGGTATCTTCTAGGAGGCCACCTCAAAGAGTAATCGCTCTAGCTGTGCGTGACATAGATCCAGTGCTGGCAGAAGATGGTCACTTTCCAGTTATGCGCCACACTTCAACGCAAACACAGAATCCTATGCTTGTCCTAGTCAATGTGACCATTTATATTTGTTCATGGCCGCTGCTGTGCAAGGGAGATCCAGGAAAAATTGTTTTGTCTTTATGTTGATGTCCTGCTGTCTGTTTGCATTCTCCACACACAGTAGACAAATTGAGGTAACATCCAAATTTGAGATCATGAACAGGTATAATAAATGCACACCAAAAAACACCATGTTGTCATTTGAAACTGATGATTTTCCTCTGAGCTCCTTCAAACATTAGATCATCCACCCTGTGGTTTCATCGATCCCTCATTATTACACATAACAGAATAAAAAAACCTTGCATTTATGCAAAAACATAAAATGAGAATGAATAAGGATATTACATGTAAAATAGAAGTATTGGTTTACCAGAACAAGAGGTGGGTAGACTGCATCAGACTACCTTCTATTTGCTATACCTTATTGTACTTTCATCTTTATTAAACAGTCACACTGCTGTGTTTCATGTGTACAGCATTTATTCTTGACAGTGGAAACCTTACAGACTGTAAAATATTATGAATTTTAGAGTAAGGCTTTATAATTGTTCTTTACAAATACCATTTATGAGCAGACTAAGCTGTGGTTCATTCCATTGAACACGATGTCAAGGCTATGGGCTGAGTTTGTCAATTTTGTTTCAGATGATCATACTGTATCACCATCTTTTTTTTAAATGCATCAGGCAAGGAAATAAAAGACAGCCATGGACAGGGTATTATTTAAGTCCAGAAAACTTAAAACCAGTTAAACTAACACACAAATTGTTAGGATTTAACAAGAACCCAGAGTACCTATGCATAACACATACAGCCATAGCGAGAAAGAACAAGGCTCGCACAAACAACGACTGGGGTAGGACTCAAATTCTGGTCATTAAGTACAGTCAGTAGCAAGATAGTACCACCTGATATACTCAAGCACAATTACCCCTTAAACTTCTGTTTAAAGAATATACATTATACTTAACAATCCTTAATATCTCTCTGTAATTTTGTATCAGTCTTTTTTCTGTGTACTGAACTGGTAACTCAGTTGCATCTCCTCCTGATGCATACTTTTTGTATTTTTCCTGTAGCAGGTGATCACCCAAGATCCTCCTTTGTGGACCCCATGTGAACCCCAATGAAGTTACAGCTGTTGTCAGAAAGTTGTTTTCTTGTAGAGTTCTCTTCTGAATAGTGTGAAATGTTTATACAAATGGCCACTTACTCATAACATTGCTCCTGTTTTAAAGGAAAGGTACTTATTTTGGTGACCATTGTAATGAAGCCACAAAGGAATCTTGATTTCTGGAGAAGGTTTGTTCATTACTTGCATTCCACGACCTACTATGAGCTGAACTGTATGGGTTATGGAGCCCACCTTCAAAAGAGCAAAGCAGGATTGTGTCAGTTTCTTAACTAGCCTTGCCTGGTGCACCTTCCTTCCATATCTAAAGTCAATGTCACATTACAAGACTTCTAGTCAGAGGACATGTCAAACTTAATGACTGCAGTTTCTGAACTTGCTGCTGGTGTATGATAGTTTACATGAGTCGAAATCACAGGGCATGTCAAATTATGCAACTGTCAGCAGTACTAGGGTGTTGTACCGTGTTAGCCATTATGAACATAGTGAGAAGTCAAGCAAAATGACACCTTTTAGTGGCTAACTAAAAAGACTTCTCACTGCATCTGTCAGGGAACCTTCCAATTAAATTTCATATTTACAAAGTATTAAGAGCACATCCATTTTTCTGACAGCCAATAACCTGCTGCCTGTTTACACACAGTTTCTGTGTGAAGGATCTACACGTATGACAAGGTCAGGTGCAATCTCTGCCCCCAGCCTTTTCTGCTGTTTATTTTTTTTATCGTGTTATATAAAACACAAGAAATCAGACAGAAAAGTGTCTCTTGCGGTTGTGAGGCTCAAAACACCGACATTCTTCATTCCTTTATGCATTGTACTTCCAGGTGAGAGCTCATTGGTTGTCAGCTCTTATGTACACAGAGCCCACCCCAACGACTTAAAACAAAATCGAATCTGTTCGATGTTATTGGGGCAAATTGCAGACTGGTTGGACTGAGTCACTGGTAAATATTAGACTAAAAGACTGGCGGTCACAGAAGTGCACTGCAACTGCCCATGACTTGCTAAGATTATTTAAACAAAGGCTATGATTGAAGATCGCTGGAAACTTTACGTAATGTGACATGGCCTTAACACAACAACATTCTGTTCCATTTATTTTTAAATTCCTTCTTGTCCTTGTGTACTATCTCCCCCAAACTGTGTATTTCTTTCCCTTTCCATATTCTTCCCATCTACTCATCCCTGAAGAATTTGTGTCTGCCCCATATAAATGCAGATTGCCTCACCCACCTCCTTCACTTAAAACACCATCCCTCCCTTTTCCCACATAATAACACATGCTTCCACATTACAGTATATATGGGTATTTGTGTGCTTTAACTTTTACGTTGTTGCTCTGAGACTCCATTATGCTGTAAACAGATAATTGGTGACTTGAAAGGGAAATACACATTAATCCACACTATTTAAACGTGATTACTTTTAATTATGTGAGTAGAAGTAAGCAGATAGTGTGGCCAACTTCTTAAATCAGTGCCAGATCCTGGTCCATTCAATGTCTCACTGCATGTGTCATTAAACTTTCCTGTGACTATATTTTTCTACTTATAAAGCAAGGATGATGTTCATTATAGCAATGTACAATATATAAAGAATAAGCATTTTGAGCATGGACGAGGTTGTATATAAAGAAAGTGTTTTATTATTGTTGAAATCATTACAAAATACATGACTTACAAGGTTAAGAAGAAGTACAAAAAGTCATACTGAAATATGCTGTATAAAGTAGAAATGTCCTTTTACCCTCCCTAGATTTGCTTCTGCTCATTTTGTGGGAATCCCTAGAAAAACAAATACTTGCTTAAAATTCGATGAAAAAAATAAAATAAATAAATAATAAATAAATAAATAAATAAATATCAGGAAGCTAAGAATGCATACATGCATGCTTAGTTGGGAAGTTACAGAATCCATTCTACTCATTTTCTGTGTCAGGATCTTCTGTGCTTTGTTTCATTACAGTAAACTGATCCTAATGTCCATCAGTAGGACCAATGGAGGTATGGGAGATGAGAAGGATCCCATGTGTGCTGTAATTTTCAGTCGTAGGGATTTGGAGTAAACAAAAGATGTTTAATGACTAAGAAAAATACAATAAATATGTAGTTTGGTTTTTACTAAAGAAGGGTTCACACGATAGCTTTTGTTAGTCATTTAATGTCTGTCAAAGCTAGATATTGTTTGTATTCTGTAAAAAATGACAAAATAGAAAAGATTAAACAAAAGAGTTGACCTTTTGCAAAGATGGGGCTTTTAGAGGAAAAATGACATTTGTGTATTTAGGAAAACAGTATATGATGTATAATCAGTGCTGGTTACATTGTGGAGGCGTATGCGTTAGTCTGCTTTTTTCTTGTAAAATTATTTTGCCCTTTTTCTATGTTACTAACATGCTTAAAAACTAACATGTCATTCATGGAATGTTTCATACTACTAACCGATACCTTTAACGTTCAAAATGATGTACTAACATGATAGTAACCATCAATTTTTTTGGGTAACAGTCGTTATTCTGTTCACAGTTTTTAATTTCCTTTCTCCCCCCTTCTCCACAAAGCACTCAGGCATTGGACACGCTATGGTAAACAAACTACATTGTTCGGTAGATATCATTCTAATTGTTTCTTAGTTTGGGTTTGCCGTGTGTTTTCTTTCTTTCTTTTACTGTAGACATCATTAACAAAAAGGGAACTGCGGTTGGTACTCTTTCTGCTTACTTTTTAATCCTTCTTTTCATCTGTTGGTTACCTTCCTTATTTTACCTGTTCCTGTCCAATTCTGTTTAATTCACCTATAGGGGCATCGTTTACAAGCCTTTGCATCAAGCTGTGGTTAACAAGGATAAGGCTACTTGCTGGCTGGCCTGGTGCTCATTGGCTCAGCCAGTTACTTACCATTAACAAAGCATGGCATGAATACTGGATCTGAGAAAATGACTGCAGTGCTCCATCCATTCATTTGGGAAAAAAATCATTCCATCGCAAGCAATTATGTGGATTTTTTGTTTAATACTTTTTTTCTTTTTGTGTGCTCTTGCATGCGCAGAGTGGGCTTTCCAGTTTATTTTTAATTTCCTTTTTGCGTGCATGAATGCAAAAAGAAGAGCAAAAGGCATGTGTTTTTTGCTTTTTTGGTATTACTTTACTTTTCTAAATAGCATAGCTTATCTTCTTGACTATATGCAAACTGTGATTGTGCTTCTGTTTGCTTGTGCTTTCAATCTAACCTGGTTGCACGTTGTTTCTTTAAATCGAAAACAAACTGCTAATCTTACTAATATGTACCCTAACTACACTAACCTAGAAATACATTTTACTAACACCATTTTTGTGTCTGCTAAATTACTTTTGAGTTGCAACTAGGGACAATACTAACATTAGTTCGATAATCCGTAAAACTCCTAACTAGTTTAGATTTTCCTAGGGGCAGCAGACTAGAATAAAATATCAATATTAAAAACAGACATGAAAATGGGTTTCAGACAAATAGGCCTCACACAGGAAAATCTAGCAATGCAGCGCATAGGTGTCTGAGAATAGCGTGTCCTTTCCCTGTGCTTTGTTATGTAGGTTACAATATCAGTGGATGGAATTCTGACCACGACAGGCTATACGCAGGAGGATTACACCATGCTAGGCTCTGATGACTTTTTCTATGTTGGAGGTAGTCCTAGCACTGCCGATCTTCCAGGTTCCCCTGTCAGCAATAACTTCATGGGATGTCTTAAAGAGGTAAGGTCATTTTCATGTTTTCTTATCAGTGGCAGTCTTTACACATTGTTTTGTTGCTCTCTATGCATTTTTATCTGGAAGGCTGGTCTAAGATCATTTTCTACAGCAATTTTTTCCTAACACTATTTCTGCATTCATCCATCTGTCCATTTCCTGAGATTTCTTTTCTATTATAGCATTGTTGGCAGCTACCAACCCTGAATGAGATATTAGTTGATTGCTGGACATATTCACATATACACCAGTATTCACACTAGGTCACTTTACATTGACATGCTCATTTTTGGGTTAGAAAGAAAACCAAAATACTTAGAGAGCACCCATCCAAAAACATAACATCAATGCAAACTGAGAGTTAACATGTTCAAAGTTGCACACAACTCCCTGGAGTTGTGTTACCTCTGTTCTTGTTGTAAGTAGATGTTGAATGCTCATCTTGAAGGACTAATTTGCTGTAGGCTAGGAAATAATGGTACTGAAATGGGATGAGAAAAAGTATAGTCATGGAAAATGGTCTGAGTTTAAAACCAAGGGGAATAACGAATACTAAATATACCAAACCCAGAATGCAAACTAAAATCAAAATTGAAGAAAACATGTGAAAATCTCAACCCTTTGGAAGATATTATTTCAATGCTGTAGCCACATTTCTCTGACATTTGCAAAATTCTACAGCTCCGTGTAAGGTTCTAGCATTGAGTATGATGAGTATACCAGAAAAGGTTATAACTTAAGTATCTTTTACGTTTTAAGTATCTTTTGTGTTTCAATGAAATTCACAGTAAAACATTTCACATAAAATGAAGAGAAAAATTGGTAATATACACAAAAATAACTTTTTACTTGTAATATTTCAGTTTTAGGCTTAAATTGTAGTTGATTCTTTGAGTTTCTATATAGGTTTCTATGTTGGCACAACTGTATCCTTGTATACTCTTCCATTTGCAAGCAAACAATCTCTTTGTCTTTCCTTTCCTCTGGATATCTGAGATAATTCTGTTATGTCAGAATTTGTTTAGAGTATCCAGAAAGTTGGACATCCTCAGCAGGGAACCATCATCTTGAATAGCTGCAGCCTAATGGCATCAACATGGTAGCAACTTGTTTTGTTGTCAACAACAAAATGACAAAAATGAGTCAATGAGTTAAAAACAAAAACGGGGCCAAAACAAAAATAATAGAACAATGATTGTTAATAACAAATACAATAAAGGAAAATTTGAAAATATGTACAAAGCAAAACGTCATACTATAATAAAGAATCATCAAAGTGTCCACATTCTGATGTAAACAATTTTTTTAAGACTAAATGAAACTTGACATCATATGCAAGAGGTTTGCAACACATGGAAAAGTTTTGTGCTGACTGAAACATTTGGCAAAGGCCAGTTATTCCCATATGATGGCTATCTTAACATATCATTGATAAATGACAAGGTTGAGGAAACTTGAGAGCAAATACAGGAGAAAAAATCTCAATAAAGTCAACCTGTCAAATTACCAAGACAAGCCCTTTAATGAATCTTTGCAACACCTCTGTATGTACAAGTCTGTCAAATTCCTAGATGAAGTGCAGAAACCGTCATGGCAGGCAGAGTGCACAGATGTTACTATTAAAAGTGATCCATTCATAAGAGTATTTAACAAAAACAAATATAAATTGGAGTAGAATGAAAGTTTTCATCAACAAGTATAAAACATAAAGCTTGTTGATTCATTTTATGAAATAAGATCTTTAAAAAATATGTGGAAATTATATAGAGTTTGAAACAAGGAGCTACTCTGCATTCCAGCTGAGAAGAAACTTGTTAACTTGTTCTACTCCTCAAATGTTACCTGTTAGTAAATGAAAGCATTTTACCTTAGCATCCGAGCAGGCGGCACTTGAGTAGCAGCGAAATGGACAGAGTGGCCAGCCAGTGTTTGAACACAATTAAGAAAATTGTATGAGTATTAAAAGATGTACAGTACAAATATATATACTGTACATCTTCCAATTCTGGCTGCTTTGTATTTGACACTGCTATGTTTCAATTTCTCACCCGTAGTTGTGTTTATATTTTAAATGTGCCATTTCGATTCAACTACGAGGGGCGTTCAAATATAAACAATAATATGTGAGCTGCACTTTATTTATTTAATACAACGAAATTACTTACACACTGTTTTTCTATATAGTCTCCTGCCACTGCAATCCACTTGTTCCAGTGCACAGGAAGCTTCTTAATCCCAGAAGGCTAGAAGTCTTTTGACTGCATGTTGACCGATTCTTGCACAGTGTCAATAACCTCCTCACTCAACTTGAATTTCAGCCCTTCCAAAAACTCCTTAAGTGGACCGAAGACATGATAGTTCCTCTCTGAATGACATCTACCCATCATACACTGTAGACTGAGGGAGATACTCATCCCCAGACTGATTTTTAACTCGGGAATAAATCTGAGATAGAATGACTCCTTCATTTGACAAAAGTTTAATAATAATCCGCTGCGCTGCACTACTTTCTACCTCCTGCTCCGACATGTTGATTACAACTGACAGGAAGGTAGTAAAGAGCAGCTACAACTACTAACGACAACTTCAAACATGCATGTGTTTGTCCAATGAGTCATGTCTACCTTGCACTCTTTACAAGAACAAGAATTTATAATTGAATGCCCCTCGTATTATTATGCAAAAATACATTTGCTTCCTGGTAAATAATCGCCAAACAAGCATAACACCTTACCCCTACTGTTTAACCATTAATTTGTCTTAAACAAAATTAATCATGACATGAGCAATTCCATCATTTCTTTTTCTCTTTTGTGGGAAATGAACACTATAACTAGGGAGATTAGCAGCCAATACGCTTAAATGAAGAAATGTATATGAAGTCCTGCAGTACTTAGCCAGGTAATGTCCTAGGCTCTACATGGGAGAGAAACTGTCATTCATTGTAATGTAACTTACTTTCTTTATCCTGTGTTCTGCTAACTTGATTGTATTAGTTGAACACAGAATTAAACGAGAAAGAGACCGTGTTCATAGCAGATTTGATGACTTGTCCAAATATGGCATTTAAAGCAGAGTAAATGGTTTTACTTATAATTATTACTGCAAAAATAAACTAGAAAAAAGCTGAATTCAGTTAACCATTATTTTTCATTGCTGTTTTCCCAACTCCATTTCACATTACATTACTGATTTTGATTTAAATTTCTTTTAATTATAATTGATTATATGCAATTTTTTAATAACATTTTGAAAAGAAAATGTACGTATACAGTAATTCAGAAATATTTTATAGACAAGAATACTTATTTAAACACAAGCTATAATTTTCAGATAATGTGTAATTTCTCTTTACTACTACAATGTTTGCATTCATATGTATAATGTCTTAATTTAATTTAAATAAACATAAATGTCACATATTGGCTAAATACTGTACATATGATATAATAACACCCATTTCTACTCACTCCAGTAGCTGAAGGTTTGGCAATGTTTTTAATACTTGCCGTTTAACCCTCACTGATATGCTGTACCTACACTGAAAAGCTGATCTTGATTTTCTGTAATTGTAGTTCAAGAATAATCATAATCATGTCCTCCAGTTGAACAAAATGCTATGTAGTCTCAGATTCACCCATTTTTGTTTCCATGACTGCATAGCTTTTTCGAATGAGTATCTGCACATCCCATTCATTATCCTCTTCAGCAGCACTAGAAACCCCTAAAACATTATCCCTTTGCCACTGAGGAAATAAGATGATATGAATGCACTTTTGAAGCTGCTTATTACTTTCTGGATTGTGGAAACAATTTTTTATTCAAATAAAACACTGAGAAGTTGACATGGCATTTTGTGCTAAACTCTGTAAGTTATTCAAACATCACACTAAATATTTATATCCTTATACATTAAGAACACCTACCAAGCATGCCAGTAGCTCACAGCAACATGATATTTCACTTGTGTTGCGATTAATTTGAATGTCTTTTGTGCAATGCTGCATTATATGTATATTTATACAAAAGATAACCCAAACGTCAATGAACTCAAATTGTGCTGTCTTTTTGTCTGCAAGAAAAAAAAATCCTATAGTGTGCAAAAATGATGATAGTGTGTTTACTACCAGGTTTGGTAGCCAATTCATATTTCTTTGGTATTTTAAATTCTTATTATAAGAACTTTACTGTTAATACAAGTATTTGTATAGTATATGATAAAGTCAATGCTTTAAGTACTAACTAGTTAGGCTAGCTGTCTAAGTTGAGTTGAAATCTCAATAATCAAAGAAGATCTCAGTGTTAATGTTTGCTGTGCACCATCTCATGAAATATATTGTACTTTTAATGCATTTAGTAATAAAATGCACTGCATTTGTTATTCCAAAAGATGGCTCATCCCAAACATTTGTTGTAATAAAATGCATTATGATTACAAATGTTTGTGTTGCACCATCTGTTGGGATGACAAATACAATGCATTTTATTACTACTAATGCTTGTGATGCGTCATCTGTATGAATGACAGAGGCATAGGAACCAGGTGGACACACAAGTACTTATCCTTTTATTAAGGTGGATGATCCTTTTATTAAGTTGGAAAAAGTGTGAAGGTTTTAATAGCTTTCTGTAGCGTTTTTGAAAGAATAATAATAATATTTCTGTGAAATTACCATGTGACATGGGACCTTGTCATATAAAGTGAACACTCAAAAGAAACAATAAAATGTGTAGCAGTAGTTTAGGTACATTAAAAATAACATCCAGGTACATTTCAAACAATATTTATGGAAGTGA
Organism: Polypterus senegalus; assembly: GCF_016835505.1. Taxonomy (NCBI): domain Eukaryota; kingdom Metazoa; phylum Chordata; class Cladistia; order Polypteriformes; family Polypteridae; genus Polypterus; species Polypterus senegalus. The sequence goes on along the minus strand of NC_053169.1, from coordinate 45,749,874 downwards.
TTAAGGCTTTATGGCCTTTTGGTCTTGAATCTATTGCATTGACAGCTAGACAAGCTGTTGACCTCTTTTACTGTTACATAAAAATATTTAACTTCAATCTGATAAAGACATGAATATGATAAAAAAAGAATTATACAACCTGAGTAGGTTCATGCAGTCCTCTTTCAGACACAAATGACATTTCCCAGATGGTCCAGTCCTTTATTTATAGGTCATTTATCCTTAATTGAAAAGTGAAAAGATTTCTTGTAATGTACAGTGCTCCTTGGAAAATGTCCAGCTGCTAAGCAGATAGCAATCTCTATTTAGATGTCTGTGGATCCACTAAAAGTGTCAGAAAGGCAGCAAATAAACCACTCTATTCTGGCAACAAAGCACACCTGAACTAAAACTAATAAAAGGCAGCCATTCTCTCCCCCCTTCTTGCCCAAATTAAGCACACAAACTTGGCTTACTGTTTACTGGCAAAGTGGCTAACATATTTTACAGTTTCTCAAAACACAGGAAAGTTATTACACCAGCTCAAGTTCAATTTCTATAAGAATCAAAAGCTGCACTAAGCTGCAAATAAAAAAATTCTAAGGTCCTGCTTTGCCTTTTAGTTTTCCCAGAATACACTTCACCCTGGTTCAGCTTGACAAGACTTTCTGGCCTCAACTCCTTACCTGAAATCTGTCAGTTAAAAAAGGTGAAATAATCTCCCATACACCATATGACAATGCTTCTTAATAAAACCACAAAACCATGTTGTCAATCCATAACGAAGATAACCTAGAATAGCTAATTTAGGGTTACTAAGACAAGACAAACTAGCCTCAGAAGGGTTGTGTTTGACTTGAGTGTGAAGCCCAGGTTAACAAAATGTCTTCACAACCTGATGCAGATACAGCTAAACCTTACATAATACAGTGGTAGCTGGAACGATTACCAGGAGGTGCTCAGATTCAGCGTTGCCATAAATTCCTCTTAGAGGTTTGTATTTTTATATATGAAATGCGTTACTGGTTATGATTATTTTATTTTATTTGTCATTAACATTGTTTATTTACATCATCATACCTTGATTTTGGGTAATTTTCTAATGGATCCTCCTGCCACCAGTGTTAACAGCGATAACGGTCATTGTCAGCCATGTGGGAGTGGGGCTTTTGTCTGATATTATGATATAGGAGCTGTTTAAGATGGCAGCACACTGTACACAGCATGTAAACGTTAGGATTCAAATCTCAAACATTAGTGAATAGCATGATTAAGCTTAGTTACAGTAAGGCAAACTTGTTACGGTTTGAGCCTTATGCCCTTTACCTTTTTACTTTGATTTTGGTATTCATTTTGGTTTTGTTTTTAGTGCTTCTTAATCTTTTTGCCAATGATTTTTGGCTTGTTTTCTCTATCCTTTTTGAAAAGGTTTTAAAATACTCCTTATGTCCTTTTTTTAACATTACAACTGTTTTATTCACTCTTTGGACCTCAGTACTTGCAACGTTCATTCATTTTTAGTTGAGCGTTAAGATGAGCTGTCCTCTGGAAATGCCACATGACAAATCAGTTACAAGTGATCTGACTAAGAAGTGAATGAGATGCATGAACTACGTAATTCAAGACTTTCAGTAATGGAATCATGAGGACATAAGAGAAAAATTACAAGGACATGCCCCGAGTAGCATATTCACCTCATATTTTGAGCAGAGAAGCAGATAATCCTCGAAAACATTCTGCTGAATGAAAAAATTTGGGCAGAAGCACTAATTAAAAAGGTGTGGAAAAAATACAAAGCAGGTTATATGGCCAAATTGAGCTAAGAGGCGGAATAAGTTATGCTGTAAAGCAGATTTAGGTATAAGCACGTAGCAGACAAGCACAGCTGACAGAAGGTGAAGCCTGGCCGACTGCCTAGTAGGGAAGCAATGCATTTCTGAAGTAGCAGGGTGAGACTGCTGTTTTGCTTAAAGAAGAAGAAGGCAGCTGATCAGGAGTCAGACTGAGCCTCTAGCATAGGAGAGCAGCAAGCTACAGGTGAGGTTGTCCCCCCAAGAAAGAAGAGACTAGTACACCACAGCTGGTGGTGTTTAAGATTGTTCTGCTTTTAAAGGTAAGGTGCAGACTACTATAATTGGCGTAAGAAGAGTCTGTGTAATTGTGGATGAGCCCAAGTGGCAGCAACCACTGAGGCAGCAAACCATTTGGAATGATTAGGCAAGCATGAGTGCAGGCCACCTTATAATGAGATAACCTATTGCATTAAGCAGGTTATGGCAGTCCACTGAAAACAGTGCCAGTGACCAAGAAAACCAGGTGGCTTGAAATGGGAGAAAGGTGATGGCAAACCTTAGGCTAGGATACCTATCTCCTTAGAGAGCTGTGTTGGTGGTGTCTTATGAAAATGAGAGACAGTTCTACATAATTTCCCACTGAGAAGCAATGAAGTCCAGGAGCAACATACTTTGTATGTTTCCAAACCATGACAGGCAGGGGATGGGAGTTAAAGCAGGAGGTAAACTGATGGGACAACATGATCAAGGAGACAACACATTGTAATTTATATGCTCCGTCTGTTTCAGAAGTTAATGCGGCTTAAATCGCTTGCAACTTTTGAATGGTTAGAGAGAGAGTGTAACTGAAATGATTTGTTTAAGTGTATCATAGTTCCTAGAAATAGGGCTGCCCTACAAGGTGCATGTTAGGAATCCTAATTGAATATTTTGCATTTACTACTTCTTTATGTGCATATACCCTCTTCATTGGACTAGTGCACCTATAAGTAAAATGGGTTCACCACTGCAGATTCTATATAAAACAGTGCAAGAGACTGCTGTGTGGGAGGTGGGTCATGGGTGCCCTGGTGTTTATTGCCATGTTTTTGAGACTTTTAATTTGCTTTGGATAAATAAGACTACAAAATGTAAATATGTTTAAAAAATCCTCATTACTTCAGTGTGACATCATTGTTAGTTTGGCAGAATTTAGGTAAGTGTATGCTATCGTAGGATTTGTTAAGTGACCATAATGGAAATGGTAAGCATCCTTTTAAACATAAAATGAAGGCCGTATGTCATTGCTGAGACAGTAAATTGTCACAGTTGTTAAAACTGTTGGCTGATAGCTGGAGAATTCTGAGCTTAAATACTAACAATCACTGTTTTTCTGGAGTTTTCATGTGCTTCCCTTATCACATGAGTTTTATGTGGTGTTCTCCAATTCATTCCATATTTCAAATAATTGCCTTTTGGGTTTTTTGGCAACTATAAATTGTCTTAGTTTAAGTGACTGTGTTATGCTGGGGATAGTTACCCAGTTTGCTATGGGTTATCCAACTCTTGTTGACCTAACATTGCTTAACAAATTCACACAGAAACTGTACACTTAGGTAGACACTGGATGTAAGTGATGCCTGCACAGCCTATCACTCCTCACTACTCCAAGTAGAGACTTACTAACTTAAGCAAGAACAACACATGGGTGGCCCTGGATATAACCCAAACCTAAAGATTACCTTTATCCCTAAGATTAACCTGAACATATAAAAGCTGTCATACCTTAACGTTGTCCCAGTATATACCCTAGACCACAAGGCTAACACACTTTGATCCCCAAGAATAACCTAGACACATGGAGGCTATTGTGGTTATTGCCATTTACTAACCAATAATGTTACTTCCAACAATAAGTTCCTCTGATGGAGACATCTCCCCTCAACCTGCTAACTAGTAGCCCTGTATCTACTTTATTGCTTCACTATAATAATAATAATAATAATAATAATAATGCGGCACGGTGGCGCAGTGATAGCGCTGCTGCCTCGACATAAGGAGACCTCGGTTTGCTTCCCATGTCCTCCCTGTGTGGAGTTTGCATGTTCTCCCTGTGTCTGAATGGGTTTCCTCCCACAGTCCAAAGACATGCAGGTTAGGTGCTTTGGCGATCCTAAATTGTACCTAGTGTGCGCTTGGTGAGTGCGTGTGCATGTGTCCAGCAGTGGGTTGCTGCCCTGCCTGGGATTTGTTCCTGCCTTGCACCCTGTGCTGGCTGGGATTGGCTCCAGCAGACCCCTGTGACCCTGTGTTGGGATATAGCGGGTTGGATAATGGATGGATGGATAATAATAATAATAATAATAATAATAATAATAATAATAAATTTTATTTAAAAATACCTTTCAAGGTACCCAAGGACACTGTACGATAATGTACATAACATCAAACAGACTAATATGCAAACAAGAACAACAAAAAGTAATATGGAAAGGGTAGGTTTTAAATTTAGAATTAAAAACAGAAATTGAGGTACATGTACGGACTTCCAAAGCCAAGGCATTCCATAACTGTGGCCCTGATACACTACACGCCCTATCGCCCATAGTGTACAGTCTGCATAATGGAGTGGTTAACAACAAGGAGACAAAAGAATGAAGTGAACGTGGTGGAATATATGGACGTAATAAAGAAGACCGGAAAGATAGGGTTAGACCATGAAGAGCCTTTGAAACTAAAAGGAAAAGTTTATGTTGAATTTTAAATTGGGTTTTAAATGTGTAACCACTCTTTGTCATTGAAGTTTGTACATATTTTAGCTTGTTTAAGCTTTGACCAGGGATACCAAACAACACTGCATTGCAGTTTTCAAGTCGCAATGTAACAAAAGCATGAATTAGCGTCTTAGTTGCAGTATCAGGGAGCAATGGACACAGCCTCAGTCTCTCAAGATATACAGTATAGGCAAAACATAGAAATTTAAATACAAAGCAGTATTAATTAAAATATAATAACAGCAAATGAACTAAACAAAATACTGTAAATGATAGAAAATAGTGAATAATAGTAAAGTCTGGATGTAAAACCTTAATAAAAAATATCCTTTCTTCAAAATCAGATAGCTTCCTGAAAATTAGCAGCAAAGGAAACATCAGTATTGGATGAGTCAATTTGGGAAGCCTTTAGATTTGACAGTTGGGCTGAGGCATCGATGTATAGTCTCTGTGATAGAAATGGAGTCTCTCTCTGATGTCACTGTGTTCTCTTTGTCTCAGATGGGCTTTCCTTTATGCCTAAAGACACACGTGGGATTCCATACTTTGTGATGTTACTGTATACCTGGCTACTATGGTGATGGAAGCTTTGATCACAAAGTTATGTCTTGTCAAGGGTGCTTTATCTGTGTCTTGATGGCTGCAGTTCCCTTGGGAAAAGAATTTCTCACATATAACATTTATTTTATAGAAAATCTGGTCTTTCTAATCTAAAATAATAATACCCTACCTTGTGCTTGAAGCTGCCTTGATAGGCTCTGGCCATCTTGCATTAGTAAATGCAGGATTTATAAGTGGACGGATGGATGGTTCGATGGAGGTTATATTAAACTGGTTATATTATATTCTAAAGTTTAATTACCTTTTTACCTCTGTTACACTTGAAATTTAAAGAGAGGCAAAGGGATTAGTTGCTGATAATAATATAGTGTTTTAAAATGTAAGTGATGGCTTGGCAGACCATCTCAACATCCATTTAGAACATGCAACCTGAAAAGAACTACTTTAGTTGTAGATAGTTCTGTCATTCCCTAGAATAAACCTGCACCCTTTCTAGTCTTGTTTCATTTTTAGAGTCCGATGCAGCTAAAAAAAACTATAGGCTCTCTTTGATCCTCAGGGGAATAACCCAACTAATAAATGATTAGTTGAATAAATGGAATAGATAATTCTTCTAGTTTAAATATTGTTTACTGTCCCAAGTTGCTCGACTAGGATGTGGTCACTTACAACTGTAAATTTGGATGAAGTAGATTTAGAAAATGTCTGGACTACTGGATTTTCACTCCCTTTCTTATGTGCCAAGCATGATAATAATTTCTTGTTTTCACAAGCACTCAGTTGATATGTGGAGTATGACTAACATTATTCATAGGCTTTTGACGTGAGAAAAATGACTTAGTCTATTTGTAATGAAGATTAATTTGCAGCTATAGTTTATTAAGGGTTGATCTGTCTGGTTAATTGTGATCGCAGGTATTAAACATTAAATGACTGATGCTTCTAAAGCTCACATACCAAATGGGTTGCATATTAGAGTTACCTGGCACAAATCAAGAAGACAGGTGTCTATTGCAAATATAATCAAACAAGGTTACAATCTTGAAAGTACATAATTTTGTTGTACAGAGTAGCGGCAGTATTATATTGTCTTTTTTTTTAAGTTGCAGATTTGTTTTGTCAGGTCAAATAACATTTGAGCTTTGATGCAACTATAACATCAACACATTTAGTTTTAAATTAAGTGAGCCTAGCATGCGGCCCTGTTATGCTTCTTAATATTGTCATTTTGATCATTCATGTTCAATTGCCTGTGCACATCAGATTGATCGCTTGGTTGGCTAAAGCAAAGGAATTGTAAATAATTATGATGTTAAAAATGAAACTGTTTTGTCATAAGTGACATAAAAACGCACAATGCTGCAAGAGGACAGAATTTTCAAATGTTACTCATAATAAGCTCAAAATGGCATCACCAAACTGCATCTGTTAACAGACTGAACTCTGAGAGAGATAAGCATGCAATCAGGCAATAGAAAAAGCAGAGAGAAACAGCAGTCAATAACAATATATGAAGCACTTAAAGAGGCATAGCCTTTTAATAGGGATTAATCATATAATTTTCTGTGTTTTTAGATTTTATTTTAAAGTTCATAGGTTTTTTTGCAGGAGAGAATACATCTGTGCTGATCCTTGTAAACAATGAACAAAGATAATAAAACATAAATGGTTGGGGAACCAGACCTATAACCCCATTTATTATCTTTAACAAGGCTGAATGGATTGTCCTCTTGCAGCAGATGATGACTCCCAGTTGTCCTGCCAGGGATTTAAGCCATCGTCATGGAAGAGGTGGAGATTATGGAAAGGTAGAGTCAGGGGAAATCTTTCAAACTAATAGTGGAAAGAAAAAACAGATAAGAGACAGTGCAACCAAAAAAATGCTTACCCAAAAGAGACACACTTGAACCAATATTTTGGCCAGTTAGTGGAAATCAACAAAATTCAAGAAGCAGGTTAACCCATAAGCCATATCACCTGTACTTTAGTACAGGTGATCTGCTTGAATTTAAGTATATTTGGGGCCAGTCATTACTTGAGAAAAGCTTGAGTTGCTGCTGCAAGAGGTGTTTGTGAGGCCATCAGGGAATGCTTACTCCGTGGTCTGTGTGAATCCCAAAAATTGATGCCATCCTTAGGGTGAGATGTAAAATGGAGCTCCAGACTCTCTGTGGTCAAAAAAGGTCCTGGGCATCTTTTGGAAAGAGCTGGGTGTTTCTCGATGTCCTGACTATATTGCCCACCACAGCCTAGTCATTCTGGCTGCCTAATCCTGCCCTGTCTCTAAATAGCTAACTGTCTCTCTAACCCCTTCACATAACAGCTAATGTGTGGTGAGCATACTGGCACAAAAATGGCTGCTGTTGCATCATCCAGGTGGATGCTACATATTTGTTTTGGTTGAACTGTTTCTCCACTGTTATTGTAAACAGCTTTGAGTATGTTAGAAGAGCACTATATAAATGTAATTATTATTATTACTATTATTAAGTAAACCACTAACTATTGACTACCCAAATCATCTTCCATTTATTCATTCATTTCCTTTTTTGTTCAAATCATAGTAATGAGACTTGTCCTGGCAACACTAGAAAAAGGGAGTGACAGATCCAGATAGGGGACCTTCAGTTGCTAAAAAGGCATGAGGTACAAGATGAGAGAGAATCCCACACAGACATTGGCAACGTGGGCAGACTGCATTACAAACATTGACCAGGCCGGGTTTCAAAGCCAATCTCCTAGAGATTTGAGGCAGCACTACAAAACTCAACTGTCAGTTGTACTAAAATGTACTTTCAAATTGTTACCATTACCTGTAAAGAGAGTATAAAACTTACAAGACTACTAATTAGCATGTAGCTGAGCCACCATTTGAATACTACCACAAAAATGCATGTAGATGCAGATATTAATATACAGTCCAAAGTTGTTGTCTGCCTCCTCTTTTATCTGCCTCAATTTCAATTTAGTTTTGTTTACTGCTTCTCACTGAGTACAGACTCTGAGAGCTTGAACATATTTACAGCTATAATATATTAACAGTAAATTAAAAACCTTATACTAATTACATACTTAAACACACAAATTACACAGTAAAACAGTGTAATCTGAATGATTAGTATAAACAAATCATGATAATATAAAGTCCATTAACATTATAATTACGATCTGGCCTGTTGACAATAGAGAATAAAAGGTTCTGTGTACAAACACTGTTAGAGTGCACATTGCAACAGTTAGATATTGATATTTTCAGATGACATTGTTAACCTTTTAAAGAGAAAAAAACGGTATCGGACCTATTGTTACAGATTTTATTAAGTAATGTGTTTGGTCCTTTTTACAACTAATTATCTGATAAAACAACAATATAGCGGTAAATTTAAGACATTCACCTCTCATTCCTAACTCAAAAAATAATAAATGGTACAAATGGTGGAGCGCTATAAATATTCAGGAATAATCCATGACAGTTGGCTGCTTTTTGATACGAATGAAAAACAAATTAGTTAGAAAGGCATATTCTTTATGGTGACAGAGTTTTATAAATCTTTAAAATTAATGTGCCTTGGGAATCCTGTTACAGTATTAAGAATAAAAGGTCCCTTAACACCACTGTTAAAATTAATAGTAAAATAATTGGTCTGCAGCAGTGCTTTCTCACTGAGCTGTATCACAAGAAGGTTTGAAAGAGCAACAGCTCTGTTATGTCCGACAGGAGCTGTTCTCTGTTTTCACAATATGAAATTCTGGCATTAGACTCCAGATACAGATTTCTAAGACTCAAGAGGAGCAGACTTATTAAGACTTCTTTCATACAGAATGCTATGCACATTTAAATTGTAGTGGCTAAAGAGGCCTCTATGATATTTAAAGCATACTTTTACGATTCAGTTTTCTTATTTGTTGTTATCTTAGGGTTGTGCTTTGATTAAGACGGTGGGTATGATTCCTTTTCTCATGTCTTATTTTCTTGTATCAATGGAATAATGTTTTTTGTTTATGCATTTCTGCTGCAAACAGATTTCCTTCTGGTGTAATAAAGTATACCTAAACCTAACCATAAAATAGTTCATACTCCCTGTCAGCAAGGCTGATGTCTGCCTGAACCTTTGATGTTTAGAAAAACAGTTCAGCAGCAGAAGGCCTTTAAAAATGCTATTACTTTTTAGTATATAGCAGGAAAGTTGTAGCAGTGTTTCCTGGGCTCCACTCTATAAAGGGCAAGACATGATTTAGCGTTCACATCTGAACAACATGGCAGGTAATTTAAAAGAGCTGGCTTTTAAAAAACAGTTAACTTTATATGGTCCTGGCACAGACATACAGTTTGTATGAAGGCTGTATGGGCAGTGATATCACAAAGTAACTTCCTTTTGATTACATTTGTGAGCTATTGCCTTTTAAATTTCCTACCATCCAGACTTATGACTGCTTTTTCATTGGGTCTTTGTCTTTGGTCATGTGAGCAGCCATCTCATGTCAAGGATTACAATTATTGCTTAGCATTAATTTTGCTCATGTTTTAAAATGAGTTGCTACATGCATTAAAATGAGAAATTCCTAAAGATTTAAAATGTAACTAGGCTGACCCGCCTTTTAAGGCGACCAACTTTTAAGTTGACCACTTCTTAAGGCAATTCAATATGTAGATCAATTTGATATTTTATACAAATTCATTAATTTGGTTATATTGCATTTGAGCGTTATTACTTTAATACTCGTAGTTTCTGTTATTTTTGTGCTAAAATTTAAACTTTTTGTCTATATTGAGGTCGCCCTTTTGAACCCTTCCTGATATTTACTACACGGTGAGGCATTTGTACTCCATCAACATTAATTATTTCCAGAGACATAATTTTGTCTATTTTTCAAGCACATCCTGCACAAAAGCAAGGGAACGATGGGAGCACCAGAACTCTGCTTATATCATGTCGCTTCGTACCACAAGCTGCAAGTAGTAAGTCTGTGATAAGCGGAATACCGCTACGCTTTCCATTCACGGGACAGTAGGACAATCCCGACCGCTTTTATATAGTAAGAAAGAAGAAGAAGATATCGCACAGTCTGGAGTAGAAAATCATCTTTTACCTGGAAAAACGGAACTACAAATCTCATCGCATTGCAAAATGGACGGGGCGTGTGTGAAACTCTGCACCTGCGTAGCACTCACGGGACGGAAGGACAATCGCGACCGCTTTTATATAGAAGGATATTTATTATTATTGTGCTTATTTTTATTTTCACATATCGAAAAGAGTAAAGAATTTAAAAAGGCAATTAAGTAAATCTTACTGTATATTGTAACCATCCATCTGTTTTCTTACTGGTTGCCAATAAGCAAGAATTTTAAAGGAATACTCCACCATTTTTTATGTTACTTAACACCTGTAGTTTGTAATGATGGCCAAAAGAAAATTTTGATCTCATTTTTTAATGCAGAAAGGAGATTAGGAAGTTGATATTTATAAGGGGGACCCAAAAAGTTTGAGAATTGGTCAATAGCATGAGAATTTGTTTAAGTTATTGTCTATGCCTCTAAGTATCATATGCCTCCAGTCTTGTTAATCGGTCTGCTGAGTGATATTGTGCTGATTTGATTGAGTGTGTATTTTTGACATGTATTCTGCAATTGTGTACGTGATTTTGGCAATTTTTTTACTCCATGCTGACCAAAGCATGTCAGATCATATTGAATGTTAAGACAGCAGTGATCATTTTTGATATTGATGGATTTGTTAATAAGGAGTTTCCTCATAAAAAGACCTGTAATCAGAGACATTACACTGTACTGCTGAGGCCTCAGTGGGAAAGCATCAGGAAAAACTGAATTTTGTGCCACAATGCTACATTTTTAGTCAAAGAGTTTTTGACTAAAAGCAATGTGGCTGTTGCTTTGCCATCCCCAAATTTGCCAAATCTCACTCCCGGTGACTTCTTTTGTTCCCAAAATTAATACTGAGACTGAAGGGAAGATAGTTTGCTGCCTCAGAAGAAATCCAGGAAAAAAAAATCACAGGATCTGTAGACTTAGTAACAAAAGATGAGTATAGCAAATGTTTTCAGGAATGTAAGAAATGCTAGGGCAAATGTATTGCATCTCTAGGGGCGTATTTTGGTGGTGATTAAAATTAATTGCAGTAAGAAGTATAATAGTTTATTTTAACAGTTCTGGAAATTTGTGGGTACACCACCTCAAACTAGGGGTCTGTGGTGACCAAAACTAGACAGCAGCAAACAATATCAAAAAGTCCATGAAAAAAATGTAACATAAACCACATACTAAGTCATCCATTCGTATGCTTACTATGTCCCGAACACATGTATTTTTACTAAAATATTGGTAAATAAACCACCACCATAAGATGCTCTAATGAATGGAGATTTACTGCTCTCAAATGTGAATGAGCATTTCAATTGCTTCCAAATATGTGTGACTTTAGGCCATAGTAAGAATGCAGAGGAATGAGAAAAACCCCTTTCATAATCTCCATGGAGGTCATGCCAAAATTATATAACACTCTAGTGACACTCACACTCACCTGCAGAGAACTGTGTTCAGTTTTGATCTTTGTATGACAAAAAAGACATAGCAGCACTAGAGAGAGTCCAGAAAAGAGCAACTGGGCTGATTGTTAGACTAAAAAGTAGGAGCTATGAGGAAAGATTGAAGGAGTTGAATGTTTTTAGTTTCAGCAAACTGAGATAAAGAGTTAATTTGATCAAAGTGTTTAAAATTACAAAGGAAATTAGTACAGCAGATGGTTATTTTTACTTTAAAATAGATTCTTCAGCCAGAACATGGGGGCATGTTTAGAAACTTCTTAAGGGCAGATTTTGTTGAAATGTTAGAAAGTTTTCCTTCACACAAAGAACCATAGACACATAGAATAAATTACCAAATATTGATACTAGGACTTTAGGCACCTTTTCTTGACTTCATGCTATTTTGAAGAATCTATGGGAATAGGATGAATGTTGTCTTTGGGCTGAATGGCACGGTTTTGTCAAAATTGTTCTAGTGTTGTAGTAATAACAATAATACACAAAATTTCAGTAGATCTGCCAATAAAATACAAACCAGCCTTTGTATCATCATTCTGTAAGACTGTCAGGTTGGTCCTGTGTGGCTGAGGTTATGTTCTTGAATATACCCTGCAAGGGACTGGTACGCAGACCGGGTACAACGTGAGTGCATAGAATACTTGTATGAATAAGAGTTTCATAGTGCATATTAGACATTCACGGCTCAGAATGACGTTTAATATACATTACAAAATATGACATAGTCAAAATAAAGTACATAATTTACAAAGAAAATTAATAAAAGTTTATAAAATAACATAAAAAACCTTCATTATCTGTGTCCATTTGCTCGGGCGAGTTCTGCAACAGTGCCAGGTTGAGCAGGTAAACTAGAATTCCCTTTCTCCATCTAATTGTCTCTAGCTCCTTCCCTTTGTTGCACCCCAGATCTTCTTCCAGTGGGCTTTGCTGTACTTTTACTTCAAGAGCAGCAGTGTCTCACTAAAAATAATGACAAGAGCAATATACTGTATATGTAGGATCAGTAATACAGATCAACGTGTTGTACAGGTTATAAACAAAAGACATCATCACTAATGAAATAAGGCAAAGGTTATAAAGCCAAGCCTTCTAAATGAAGGCAATAAATAAACCATTATTTATAAAGCTAATACAACAAATGGAGAGAAAAAACAATGAAAGCAAAGGTAGTTGAGTGTGCTTGTTTAAAAATTAAAGTGCCATGGTAACATGGAACTAGTTATAACCATTTTGTATGTCTAACATTTTATTAGAATATATTAGTGACTCCCACGCCTGCTACAGGAAGTCATCTGTTTAAAGACTCAGTGGACGCTAAAGCCATTTTAACAGACTTGTAAGGTGTAAATGATTACTGCTCCTGAACATATTGCAAAGAAGGACTCTGAGGATGTTGCACTGAATTGCCTGTAGGCCGTTATTGTATCCATGTAGTTCATCATGCTTACCTCTTCTCTGCATCTCCCCATGCATAACTGTATTACCACCTCAGTTCTTATTGAAGCTGGATTTAGAAACAAGAAAGGAAACGGCTGTTGAGTGCAGATGGGACTCCTACTCATGTGGGAGCAGTTTGGCAGCCAGTCTGAGTGACAGCACATTCATGAAAACCTCTGAGTTTTAGGCTGACTAAACATTTAAATATTAGAGAAACAAGCTAGGAACAGATTTATTTTGGTTTTGATGTATTCATCAATATATGATGTCCCTTTCTATTTAGTAGAGGTCCATTAATAAATTTCTTTTTTTCCCATTACTTTATTATTGTATTAAAATAAATGAATGAACTGCTGTCATGCAAGAAAGCAAAGCAATAACATTGCCTACACAGTGGAAAACCAGAATCCTAGAAAATGGACAACTAAGCTGTTTAACTGTACCATTCAGTATTATAACGTCTGAGGTATGATTTCAGAAAATTCAAAAGGTTAAATTCCCATATATTGTTGCAAAGGGACTTCTGCAGCTTTAAACTTCATAAAATGAAGTTTACAAACCACAGTAGCTAATCTGGGCTCAGGGACACATAACAGACCATTATAAGGTGACTGATGGTTGTTACCCCTTGGAGTAGAGTTATTAAAACAAATAGCAATGAAAGTAAGCCTTTCAAGGCCTTAATTGTTAAAATTAACCTTTAAAAAATCAATTCTGAATATGTCTATAAGCCAAAAGCTACATTAGTACTCACTGAAAGTAGACTAGCTGTATCTTGGAATGGCCCAACTCTGCAGTAACAAAGACTAGCATAGACCAAAAATCAGAGATCTTTTCATTTATTTTGGTAAAGCATCTTGAGGTGTCATGAGATCCCAACATTGTTTGACTGAAGATTGCAGTGACTGTAAATTGTCCACGCTGCTGTCATTTGATACCCAGACAAGATCTTAAAGATAATGCATGTCTTTATGGCTTTATCTTAGAAGCAATAACTTATCTTAGCATAACTTCAAATTTCACAGCAGCACATAAGTTTAGTTCAGGTGTCTGGCTCTACGTGGAGCACAAGACCCACACTATCATTGTTTACACTCTCAGTCACGTGCGCGCATCCTCTACAAGTGGTTGTGGTTTTGGCTGTATCTCTGTTTATGTTGAGTTAACAGGCTTTATTTCAAGCCAAGATGACTGAAATTTGGCATGTTCAACAAGAACACAGGGACACAGTTAGAAACATCTTAAAGGTAAGTTCTTCTTCACTCAGAGAACCACATTAACCTGCAATGCAAAACCTAGCAGTGTGTGGAGCACAGACACAATAGGAATCTTTGGTCAGATCTTCTTGTTATCGTCACCTTGTCCCAATCGACTCTAATGTATGATCTTCAGATATGAGAATCCCATCAAGAGTACTGCAGGTTTAGTGAGGGCTTTTTTTTTTAATATGCTCAAACTGGAGTTAGCACCTCAAAGACTTTTTTTATGTCCTCACTTCAAAATCTTCCATGAATCTTCACCGCGATTTGAAGACAATCACATAGGCTTATTTGCTAGCAGTAAGCGAGTCCACTGTACCAATTTAAGTACAATTTACTGTACTCGATTTAAGTAAAGAAACTGAACAACTATTGTTTAAATCAAGTTAGTCATACTATAAGTACAGAGGGAAAGCAGACAAAAGGATAACACAGTAGATACTGCACATACAAACTACATTTAACATATCAGGAAACAAATATCACTTACAACCTAAAAACCTTTTAAAAAGATAAATACATTTCAGACCATGTCACATTACACAACTTTTTCAGCCATATTAAGTCATTACAGAGTGGGAAAAATTTGATAAATTTACCAATTAAAAGAGCCTCAGTTTTGGTGCTGTTCAGTTTCAGGAAGTTCTTAGACATCCAAGCCTCAATCTCATCCAAGCAAGTGGAAAGAAGGTACCTAACTGACACTATGATTTCAAAATGTGGCATGACACATGGTGCTGGGGAAGAACACTACCAGCTAGCACAAGGAAAAGTTGTTCCAATGTGTATAGCTTGCAGAGTACCGCATGGCTGTAGCAGTACAGTAATAGGTAGGCGATGGTGTACACAATTTTTTTTTCTTTGGCCATGATGATTAACAGAGACTGATGGTGAATCAAGTGACAGATAATTGAGGTTTTACTCAATAAATGTACAGTATTGTATTGAACTAAGTGGTATGAGAAAAGTGATGGATATATGGATGAATACAGCTAATAATAAATTCCTCTTTTATGTGTTAAACAAATCATTTATTTTTGTTCATTTTAAGTTTGTATATAATGCAATGCATTAAAAAATGCTATTGTATTACAGAAACAAAGCTTGGGATAATTTATTGTCGGAATGTTCTGTAAATAAAATGATTTTCTTAATCTAACCTTCAAACTTTCTTTTCTGTACAGGTTGTATATAAAAACAATGATGTGAGACTTGAGTTGTCCCGACTTGCCAAACAAGGTGATGCCAAAATGAAGATTCATGGCGTGGTGGCATTTAAGTGTGAAAATGTGGCAACTTTGGACCCCATTACATTTGAAACCCCTGAGTCTTATATCACACTGAATAAATGGAACGCCAAGAAAACAGGGTCAATATCTTTTGATTTCCGCACAACTGAACCTAATGGGCTTCTTCTCTTCAGTCATGGCAAGCCAAAACAGCAAAAAGATGCCAAAAACCCCCAGACTATGAAAGTAGATTTCTTTGCCATAGAAATGCTAGATGGCCACTTGTACCTTCTTCTTGAAATGGGATCAGGCACAATTAAAACACGAGCAGTAAACAAGAAAGTGAATGACGGAGAATGGTATCATGTCGACTTTCAGAGAGATGGACGATCAGGTAAGTTGTTCTTCATTCTGATACATTTGATATTATTATTACATAAATCTGGCATATTGTTGAAAGAAAAAAGACTGCTAGTCTAAAAATGGTATACTATTGAAAGAAAAAGACAGATAGAAGGAAATAGCTATATCAATTGATGGATTTTTCATATAATGTTTCGTATAATTAACAGAGAATTATGAAGTAGTTTGTCTGTTTAGTAGAAATTCAGGGAGGAGGTGGTTGGTAGTCGACTTCACAAGACAAAGATGACGCAGCTTTAGCACCTTATAATAATTCTATGGTACCCCTTGATGAACCGGTGGTCTGACTGAAGTACACATTAGATTAATACATTTCTTACATTAGATTTGAATTATTGAACTTGACATGTAAAGTTTTACGTTGTGTCTGTCCCAAACATATGCTGGTGGCATAGTGTATTGTATTTATATGTGCTTATTTGATAAATGTTGCTGAGTGCATTGGAAACCTTATTCCCTTCTTCTTAAAGAGTAAAATAGTACAACATGGAAAACTGCAGTTCAGAGTGTACTAGTTTGTTATTGAGGTAGCATTTGAGATAGGTGACTATAATTAATGTAAAGTCACATCTTTCTTATGTTGTCACATTGGGGTTGCTAATCAGTTCAGTTATTGTGTCATCATCATCAAATCAAATAGTAGGGTTATTGTTGCATTTAGCTTTATTTACAGTCATAAATGAAAGATGAGTATAGTTTAATGCTGAGGCACCAGTTGGTAGAGGCTCAGGCGTTTAAAAACTAAATGACTGTGTTATGATATTTGACTTTCGTAAAACCTCTGTGATCTTTGGCATGTTTTGTTGTGGACTTCTTTCTTATAGTGATATAAACTTGAAAATATTATAATAAGTGAATAAAATAAAATAAAAGAAAAGAAAGGTAGGAGATAAGGGGAAGTGCGAGGCCGTGTTTACCAACCTTTGGATCAAAGAAGGCACATAAGAAGAATAAGATAGGTCATTATTGAAGCCCCCACATTAAAAATAACTCCAAGGAGACAAAATTCCACAACATTGTGTCTATACTAGTGTATTATCATGGGGTATGTGGAGCTCACTGAGTTTGGTGTGGGTTGGCCTACTATAGTGCACCCTACTCTCACATACACACACTTGAGCACTGATTATGAGTGGTGCTTGCACAGCCATTCCCTCAACAGTACTCCAGACTAGGAATCACTAGGTTTTGCTTGAGCAAATCAGTTGGGTGACCTCCAGACAGTGGGCTTCTCTAGACAGATGAGCCTCTTTAAAATTATACCTTGGACGTCAGCGGTCCGTTCTTTATGCCATTTCCATCCCATGATGTTGTTTACAGATAATCAGCTAACTGCTCTGAATGAAGATGGCTTGTCACAGAAGCTTTAATCATAAAAGTAAAGTACTGTATGTACAAAACACCTTATCTTGTCAAGAATGTCTGCCTGTGCTGCATCCAGTTTCACTAGGGAGAGATGCATCCAGCTATGGACCTGATTTACAAACTAGGTGGTCAGTTTAACCAAGGATTATAATGTGTTATACACCGAAACAAAAAGAAAATATATTGGACGTAAACCTAGACAAAATACATAGAATTTATAAATCAATATATAAAGCAGAGTCACACTGCTCAGTGAATGAAATATGTGTAAGTAAATATTTATCATAGAAAAAAAGGTTCACAGTTCAGTATTAATTCACTGGAGCTTATT
Source organism: Polypterus senegalus (assembly GCF_016835505.1). Classification (NCBI taxonomy): domain Eukaryota; kingdom Metazoa; phylum Chordata; class Cladistia; order Polypteriformes; family Polypteridae; genus Polypterus; species Polypterus senegalus. The sequence continues at coordinate 45,732,177 of NC_053169.1, read as the reverse complement.
TGAATATCTTGCAGTAAAAAGCAAGTAGTAGTTATGTAGTAGTTTAATGCTGATTTGTCTATTCAACAAAAGTAATAAAATAAAGCACCATGGGAGAGACAAACAAAAGAGAACAAATCTGCAGTCTTTCTGGGTCTGGATGTTGATCCATGTCTGTTAGGTGGGGGGCTTCCCCACTTACCCACCAAAGTACTACTATACTATCCAATTCTTAATTGTCGGGCTGTTTGTTAACCTTGACACCATATTGGAGTCTTTTCTTTCTTGAAATCATTTCCAGGGTTAGGTGTGGCCCTAAACTGCTAAAAGTTCATCAGGTTATAACTTCCTGCAGCAGCTCCTGATATCTCTGCACCATAGTGCCACTTTTATCAAGCAGCCTTAATACACAGCAGCACTATGACTTTTCCTTTGAACCACATTTTATTGCATTCCTCCCTTTGCATTATCTCTGAAACATTTCTGTAAGATTAATTGAAGCAATATTTTTCTATAGATTATAATTTTTAATTGCTTTAATTTCCTCATATTGTGAAGGGGTGGGTGTATGGAAGGATGATGAGTACTGTTCAGGTAGTTGGCATTGAGCACAATTTCCATATAATTGCTTTATTGCTGGCTTTCCTGTCTAATTGTGGTCTGTGTTTATGGTTTATTGATAATTGCTTTGCATGTTATTGTTTAATACTTAATTGATTTACAGTTGTTACACCTGGGAGCTAATGGGTTATAAAAGAAAGGTCAGTACCTGAAATTGGGGTCATTTGTTATACATACCCTTGTGAGAGAAGAACATTTGGGGTGGAGGATCTCAAGCTGAGCACTTTGCTTGATTATTATAATTATTATTTATTGAGAACCAATGTGAGCTGGTTGGAATGAGCAAACACACAGCCTGCTAAACTATTTAACATAATATTTTTTGTAATTGTTTTATGCGTTTTGTTAGTGTCTGTTATGTTCTTATTTATTCTTTCTAATCTGATAAAGGAAACGTTGCTTTAGCTTATTTTTTTCACTTTCATAATTTGATTTACGGTAGTTTAAGAACAAAACAGCCAGTTTGCTGACTGTAGGTTTTAGTTAACATAGCACACATTCTATGATGTTTTATTTGAAAGATTGTATAACAGATTCTTAATAAAATAATTTAGCAAAAATTAATGGACAGTTAACACATTGAGAAGTGTGACAAAGACAAACATGGCATTACATTTCCAAACCCTTTTAACTCTGTTCGGGGTCTTGGGGTGGCTGAAGCTTATCCCAGTACAACATCAGAACAATTTTGACAAGAACAGGCTATTCAGCCCAACAATCTTGTCCGTTACATTGACCTAAATTGCTTAAAATAACATCAAGTTGAGATCTGATGATCTTTAAAATCCCACTCTCTACTATACCACTTGGTAACTTTTTCCATGTGTCTATGGTTCTTTGAATGAAGACAAACATTATGATATTTGTGAAAAATTGGTCCATACCAAGTTTTAAACCATGTCTCCATGTTCTTGTTGAAGAATGTATGTTAAAGTAAGAGTTGGAATCCACATTTCTAGTTTCTTTAACAATTTAAAACATTTTGATCACATGTCACATCTTAGTATCTCCTTAAACTGAAAAGGTTCAGCTCCTCCAATCTCTTTTCATAGCTGTTATCTCTTAGTCCTGGAATCAGTATAATTCCTTTTCTCTGGAATTTCTCTAGTGCTACTATATCTTTTGTGTAATAATGTAATCAAAAATGTGCACAGTACTCCAGATGAGACCTCACTATTCCATTATGTAACTTAAGCATAACTGCCCTTGACTTGTATTCCACACATGATTCAATCTTGATATTAATAGTAACAACTCCACTTTGACTCCTAGGCTCTTTTTATAAGGTGTACTTTCAAGTTTCAGACCTCCCATTATATATTCAAATATGTGTGTAATATGTATGACTTGTAAGTGATATTTCTAGATTTAGTGGACTATTTGATGCATAATTCTATACGTACAGTTAGGGGACTGCTGAACCAACATCTCCTGGTGACATCTTGGTTATGCGAAGTACTGTGTAAACTAAAGACTGGTGCATCCACAAAAGAGTTTCTGTTTGGATGTTCATTGTCTACAGGTATATTTGTCACTGGCTTATGTGGACGTGACCCGGACACAGACAGGCGGACATGTTGTTATTCACCACCACACGTTTATTTTACACTATTTACAATAATAAAGTCAGTGCACACATGAAACCCCCACACAGTCCTGGCCACACAATGCCTTCCTCTTCGGGCCGCTTCCACTCTCTACTCTTGTTTTGTTCTGCTTCCACCCGACTCCAGCCTTGAATGAAGGGAGACGGCCCCTTTTATGTCACCCCGGATGGGCTCCAGGTGTTTCCCGGCACCCCTCCCTGGACACACCCCAGTGTAGCGGAAGTGTCGGCTGTTCTCCCAGAAGCTCTCCGGGTGTCCCTACTCCTCTTCCCCCCAGCACTTCCTGGTGTGCCGGAATTGCTGAGGTCCAGGGTCCCCAAGGCATTGGGGCGCCCCCTGGCGGTGACCACGGGTCCCTACAGGGTTGTGCTTTCAAGCCCTCTACCCGTGGCCCCCGAAGTAACCAGGAGTAACCCCACGTGATCCAGAGTGGGCATAGACCCTCTTCCGGTCCTTCAAGACGTCCCGGCCGGGTTGTTGCCTCTGGCATGCATCCCTGACACTTAAAATAACTACTGCGCTAGTAATTGTTTAGATTATTAGATGTGTTTTTATCTGCAATAATTTGTTAGTGATGTTATATTTTTAAAAGGCATTTTTATTGAATGCTTCCTTTCATTGAACAGTTGCTACATAATGCTGTCCTCAGGAGAAATCTAATATGCTTCTTTTGGTACACTGGTTGATATGTTAAAGAGATCCCTGGGGTGAAAGAGCATGTTTGATGAATTTTGCTGGATCCTGTTGTTTCTTTGTTTAACTCACACCTTGATCTTTGCTCAGAGCATTTTCCTGAAATGATGTGTTCATAAGTGATGAACCCAGGTATGAGTAATGTACATGGAAGGGAAAGTGTGACACCTCACTAGGTAGCTGTGTGCCTTCATGCATATCATATTGCCCTAAAAGCTGGAAGTCTCAACACGGTGCTTTCATTTTCCTTTGTCTGTGCTGCTGGGTTAAGGTCTTCCTTTCCTCATTTGAATTCTGAATGTACACTGCATTGTGCAGCAGCAGGCACAGGGATCGATTCCAACCAAAAAAAAAAAAAGGAAAAATCTACAAATAATAAATCTAATGCTTTCCTGTCAGCAAAATACTGGGCAGCTTTATCCTGTTTTGAAATGGAGTCAAAATGATGTCCTGTGCAGTGTGTCAGGGAAAGGTTCTCATTTGCTCACATTAATGATTTATGAAAAGATATTAAATCTGGCTTCTCAGGCTTTTAGCTCAGTCTCTTGTACATGGTAATAATAATACTAGAATTAGTAAGGCTTATTGATTTAATTCTTAATATAGCTATAACCAATTTTAATTAATATCATTTGGGCACAGTTTTCAAAAGTATTTTCAACACATGATAATTGGCAACTTGACTATAGTTACCTTTTGCTTCACTATGTTTGCTGTTGCCTTGTATGTAAACAAAAATCAACTTTTGAATTGTAAAAACATTTCACTGTAATTAAAAAAAAAAAAAATATACAGCACAATTCTGAAAATAAACTGATGTACTTTGCAATGCTCATTTTAAAAATCCAACTGTAAGTTTGAGACATCATTATTTTAGTCACCAACAGAGTTACCAAAAGATAACCTTCAAGAGCCACAACAATGGTTTAATAATCAAAACATAAATATTTAAAATTGTTGTAAAATTTTTATAATGTTAAATAAATCCATATCTAAGTACTCTGCAAGCAGCATCCTTTAACAGTAGCTTTGTGTTCTCCGTTTTCCTTTTTGGTTCTGGATTTCTTTTAGTAGTTACTAGTCTTGATTAAGATTAGATTTGATCTGGCTTGTGGTTTGTCAATGACAGTAGCCACTAGAAACCAGATAAAAGGATTTAAAACGGATTTTAAATTTACCATTTAACCACTTTCATTGTAAACCCAGGCTCTAGCTCGTCTCACCTGCCTTTCGAATGTGCTGCAAACTAGGGAAGGGTCACGAAGAGGACTCGAAGGCTACTTTATGTATGCAACACACTGAGAAAATAAAAGCTGGGTGTATTAAATACTCCTATAATCAGCTACTTATGCTATGATCACAAACACCTAACCACTCAGTTTCTGTGTAACGCAAGAGTTATTTATCTGAAGAAGAACAGGGCGACATGCTGACACCAGAATAAAAGCAAGGCTAAAAGTATTCAGAACTGGTCTGCCATCCATTGTAATGTGTAATTTTCCATCACTCTCAAATAAGATGAATTGTCTGCTCTCATAACGGGTCACAGTTCATACAGGCAGAGTAGCATTTTGTGTTTTACAGACAGCTGGAAATAACAAAATGGACCTGCTCTATTCAAATGTTTAAATGTGTAATCTACTTGTACCTTTGGGCAGATCTGACCATAACATGATTCATCTTATTCCCAATTTGTTACAACCAAGATAGTGAAAAGCCTGGAAGCTGAAATGGCTCTGAATGACTGCTTTCAAATAGCATACTGGGAAATAATGTGCAAGTCACATGGAGGTGATACTGAGGGACTTAGTCACCACATCACAGACTATATTAAATTATATGTTGACACAGTGATACCCACAATGACAGCGTGTTGCTTTCCAAACAACAATCTCTGGATTACTAAGGAGCTAAAAAGTCTCCTGAATAAAATAAGATTCAAATTCAGTGACAAAGAGACTTTGAATGACGCCAAGTGCTGAAGAAAAAACTGAGTGAAGGAAAGGAAGTTTGCAAAGCCATTAATAGAAAAAAACTCACTCAGAAAAACATGAAAGATGTCTAGAATGGACTGGGAATAATTACTGGACTCAGACAGTCCAGAGCTCAGGTGCTAGAAGGGGATGCAAAGCTAATGCCCTAAACCGCTTTTTAAAATAGATTTTCCTTTTCACTGATATCTTCTTCCAATAATATCATATCATGAAGACCTGAACTATATGAGTCCTCTTGTGGTAGACAACCTGGACCCACTGCAATTTGAAAGACTGGAGTGAAGGATGCAATTATCCATCTGCTCCACAAGGCTTATTCTCATCAGGACAAAGATGGCAGCACTGTTAAGATTATGATTTTTGATTTCTCTTGTGCCTTCAATATCATCCAGCCATCTCTGTTAAGGGTAATCTCAGATATAAGCAGGTGAAGGAGCCTATGGTATCCTGGACTGTCTGTTTGGATGACTGCAGTTTGTGAGACTCAGGAACTGTAGAGGGGTCATGTGGATAATGTTGCTTCTTGGTACAGAAAGAATTGCCTGCAACTTAACATCAGCAAAACCAAGAAATTTGTTATTGACTTTTGCTGCACCAAAGAGCCTCTACACATGGTTACTATTCACGGAGTGAATGTAGATTGAAATTTGACTGGATCTCTTGCAGTTTTTGTGTTTTTTAATAAAAGAATGGCACAAAAATAAAATGGTATTTATTTAAAACATGTTCATTTTTATTAAGAAAATAACTGTCTAAATAATACGCATGTTTCTTAATGAAAATTTAATATACATTTAATATAGACTAAGGGGCTCTGCCTCCTGCTTGCTTCGCTCACCAACGCTTGCTCACATATGGGGAAGCGGATGTACAATTTAAAAAGATTGTTATTTTTATGGTAATTGTTACATATGCATAACACAATTAACTATTTTACATTACAGCGATTAATTAACCATAGTAAAAAATAGTAAAATGTAATAAATTGAAAGAAAATTATGTTTCATGTTGGTTTAGAGGTATTCATTTCGTTATATGTTTTAGTTCTGTTTGGCTTTAAAATTAACATGCAAATACTTTTCAAACTTACACGTTTACTGTAAAACTTCAGTTAAAACTGTTTTTTTTAATTAACTTTTCATCAATATCGCATTGAATTTTGATTCCATGTTTGGACTTATGCGGTGGGCTGGCACCCTGCCAGGTGTTTGTTTCCTGCCTTGCGCCCTGTGTTGGCTGGGATTGGCTCCAGCAGACCCCCGTGACCCTATAGTTTGGATATAGCGGGTTGGATAATGGATGGATGGGTGGATGTTTGGACTTACGTGGTGACAATGCAACGTATAACTGCCCGTGAGTGAATATTGTTTCTTTGTCTCTAATAAATAAACCGACTTTTTTGAATGCTTGTCCCTGTGATTTGTTAATTGTCATAGCAAAAGCTATTCTAATGGGAAACTGTGAATGTTTCAATCCAAATGACATATCAAGCTCTCTTTTGGTGTCTTATCCATGGAAGATGTACTACATTACCTTTCTTGTTGTCTGTTAAAATTTTACATGTCAGAATTGTTCGACCAATTTTGAATACAGCTAATCTTGTCCTATTGCATAGCCCATCACTCAGACAGAAATTATGCAATAACATTACAATACATCCTTCTTTAATCAGTAAGTGGAAGACCGGACAGTGTTAACGGTTATAGATATTCTATGGGATATTGTAAGTTGATGTTTTCATCTTCCACACTGTCACCACCAACAGTTTCAGCATAGTCTATTGATACGCATTTAACCAATTTGCTGTGTAACCGATTGACAATTTTCATGTTAATTCGTATGACTTCATCTTTTCTCGGTGCTAGGATTGCCTGTGTACTCATTTCTTCTGTTGATAACCCTTCGGGATGAAATTCTTCAATAAGATTTAGACATAATCAGTCTTCTTTTATTGGGAACTTAAAGTGAGAAAAATGTAAAAATTTATAAGAGCTTTGAGCGCAAGAACTGTGTCTGACAAAAGCATTCACACAAATGAGAGATGGGCGTAGTTGAAAAGGATTGAGAGGAAGGTGGGACTTGAAAAATATCTCTTGGCAATAGTCTCGTCTCGCGGGACTTGAAAAAATCTCTTGCCAATAGTCTCGTCTCAAGGTTTTCTTTTATAATAGAGAGATATGTAACAATTAGTGACGAGTGAAGAACAAATTTCTTACCAGAAGGGTGCAGGCAGATTTGTCTTGGGCAGTGTGCTTTAAAATAAAATCCCATTTGACAAATAGAAAAGAAATATACTTCAAAGCTTAACCAAATGCATATTTATTTTATTTCAAGGTGGTACAGCAGATAACTGTTTAAAGGGGATCAGTTTTGTTTGTAATTTTTAAAGTAACTTAACCCAATTGTGTTTTTTGCTTAATAATAACACCATTTAAGTATAAATTACAGTTGTAATAAAATAGTAACTTTTAAGAATATTGACCATTCAGTTGGACAGTAAGGCAGTATAGGATCTCACAAAGACATTTGCTGACATTATGTGTATTTATTAAAAATGGGGAATCATTTTTGAACATGTTCAGTACTGCATATCATTGTCATTTTGATTTGTTTAGGGCTGTTCAGTGAATGTTTTTAAACATAAATAGATTGCACCCCTATAAAACATAATTACTCAACAGTAATGCAACCTCTCCTTTAGCGTTAGACAATTTAATTGCTGTTTAAATTGTTCGCTACTTGAAGAAAGTGAACATAATTGTTGATTTAGTCAATAATATGTGTGGAACTTATGAACATCTCTTAGATGTGCTCATCACAACATTGTAATCAGAAATGGCTAGGTTTACACATTGATACTACTCAAATTAAATGAAAATATATAATTATACAAGAAAAGGCAGTTGACAATATGTGTTCTGTGTGGGTTTATATATCCAATTAGAGAGCATGATTAAATTTGGAAGAGAATGTGCCTTACATGGGGCTGGGAGAAGAACACTGCAAAGGTTTCCATTATACCTTCTTGCCCTGCAACGGTGGCTACGCTGCGATGGGAGAAATAAATGAGCAGGCTGCATGTAATGAGTGATTGGAGGGCTATCAGAGCATGTTTAAAGGAAATGACTCCTCTATAGCAGTGTTTCTGCTGGTCTTTGGACTCTGCGAGAATCAGACAAAGCAAGTATTTCAGAGTAGTCATTCCCAACTGCCAGTACGCAAAAAGCAGGCACGGCATGTTGCTGGTCCTTGAGGTTCTCCAGTTAATAAATACAGGAGACTGCATTACCCACCACCACTATCATCACCCTCCGGCTTTATGCTTGATCTAATATTAGTAAATGTAGACTCTCAAAACTGCAAGTGATTCTCTCATTATTCGATCAATCTAAGTTAGTAAACATTGATGCCGTGCATTTCCAAACTTCACTTCCACCCAGCTTTTCAATCTTGCGCTAGTAAATGAAGCCGCTTGATAATCCATAAAGGTCTGCAACTCTCAAAGTAAAAATGGTTCACAAGTTAGAAAAGCTGAAACTGCTCTACTGGTGAGTCCCTTCAGAGAGTTGTAGTTGTGGCAGAGGAATAAAGCAGGCTGGTGTGCTTTGCAAGCTAAACTGGACAAAAAAAAATGACCTGTGACAGTAGCAGAAGATTTTTCTAACCTATAGGTAAGTGCTGTAAAGAGTACAAAATAGAAAAAGCTGCAAAGAAAACAGAAGAGTTTAAGGAAAATTGCCTGTAAGTGAAATATTAGGAATGTGGGAGCTACAGGGAACAAGAACAAGGACTGGAAATAAAAAAAAAAAAAACAAAATGCAAAAAAAGAAAATGTACAGGACAGTCTGCACAGAAATAGGTTCTCTTATTTTGCAGCTTTCATCATTGATATACAGTATATATATATATATATATATATATATATATATATATATATATATATATATATATATATACACACACACACACACACGGACATTCACGACACACTCAGCATATTAAAAATTGACCAGCTGAATGATATCCACAACCACACCAACACAGTATTCCCTGCGATCTACTACACATCAATTTCCTGGTCATATCCATTGAAAGACATAACGACACCACCCTGATTACAGGGATTTATTGTAAGGAGTGTTATACAGACAAAATATTACACTTTGCTAACAATCACCCATCATCGCATAAATTGAGCTGTATTAAGACAGTATTCAGAAGAGTTCACTCCCACAAGGAGACTAAAAAGAATGAAAGGTGTTAATGTTTTCTAACTTTTCACATCAAATGGCTACCCAAATACATCCATCAGACAGTGCTTACATAGGAGACGCCAGATACTCCAGCAAACAATCGATTCCAACCTGACCCCCATCCATCCCATCTGGTACACACTTCCTTATCATCACGGAGTATTAGAAGGTACAGTATGTATCCTGTTCAGATCAGGAAACAAAATAGTACACAAGCCTACAAATACTTTGCTCACAGTCCTTTTTAATATTAAAAGCAGGAATTGGCATCAGAGACACAGAACATGGTTTAAAACATACCATGTGATTCATGCCCAGCTGTATACGGGGATAAGCACCAAAAGCACTTGTCACACATATACAGGAACATTGCAGTGCAGTCAGAAGGAAGGAGCCATGGTCTCTGATTTACACACATACAATTTCAACCGGACAGACATTTAAATAGGACTCAGTGCAAGTAAAATTCAAAGGTAATATTAAAAGTGCCAGAGAACTGGCTGAATTATGGCTATCCAATGACAATGCCAGTAACAGACATTTGGATTTGAACCCAGCATATGCAGGCTTGAAAAAAAGGACATGCACATAATAAATAAGACTTTATGTATTGTTCAGAGAGTGTTGGTAATATTCACACTCATACTGTATATGAATGTTTTTGCATTTCTAAGAAGGATGAAGTAGTATTTTCAGTTTGAAAATGTGGACAGTCTGCTCATTTTGTGTTGTTTTTTCCCCTCAAGAACAGATGAAAACTGTTTCTATGTTGAAATATTCACATAAATTATACATTGCCCATAAATTTTAAATAATTAATGTTTTAATTTTTTGCCATATTGCCCAGTCTTAAGTATAAATGCTTCCTCTGACTGTACACTGCTTGCTTACAGAATATGAACAAAATTTTGCATAACCAGCAAACCTACTTTAGTTTTTCTTCTACATAAGATTTACTTCAAAGACTTATTACTTATTCTTTTGGCAAGAGATTTAAATGTGTAAATGTTGTCATTATTGTATTTTACAACAAAAATTACATGTATTGTATGAAGTAAATTGCAAAGACACACACACACCAGTGTCTAGTATTGAAATATCTATTACTTGGTGTGATAATGTCAAATTAGTTGACTTTTCTGGGGATCATACCAGTTTTTCTTAATAGTTTTCATGAAGAAAACAGTTCACATGTGAAAGAGCCAATCAATCCTCCAGGACTTATTCATTCATAATTAAGGATAGCTGGATCTGCTCATGAGAAATAAAACAATAATAATAAGATATCCTCTTAGGGGAGCAACAACTTCTGGGAGCTGCTAATGGATCTCCCTGTCTCTGTGCTAATAGCCAGCATATTCTGCGCTGGTTGTTCCCATGGTGATATTAGGTCTTATTTTAAATCATAGCAGTGTTTCAGCATCTACTGTTTTTATTGTTGCCCTGTTACTTTCTGACCTCTGGGTAGCAGCCTCAAAAGACGCATCTTCCTCTGACTCTGTTAGAAAAAAGACAAGTTATTGAAAATCTGACTGTGCATTACAATCAGCATTCTAGTTGACACGAAGGTTTACTGCCTCAGGTGCTGGACACAAAACCACAAGCATGCAATTTTAAATCCCCACATTGCTTCTCTTTCTGACCATGAGCAAGTCACTTAACCTATTCTGACCAAGGGAAGGGATATTCATTTTCTGTGTGTGTGTGTGTGATAGTGTATATATTAATATATATATATATATATATATATATATATATATATATATATATATATATATATATATATATATATATATATATATATATATAAATATAAAATATAGATATCATGCAGCAGTCCCCCAGGATTGTAGAGAGACTTGACTCAGCAAGTACGGTGGTGTTTTACCCTTTCATTAGAGAAAGAAAACAGTACTGTGGACATGCAGGAAAAGAAAAAGAACGTGGATGGTGGCAGCACTTGATACATTGCTAAATAAGCTGGGGCCACATCATCTCTTCAAGGATTAGTCCAGTACTCTCCCACCCAGATTCTAGGATGCAGCATGTGGTTCTTAAATGTGATGAGCAGGACAGTATACCCCCCACTTACCATATGCAGCTGGGAAAGGCTTGAGGCCACATGGACAAGAGGGGCTACATGAAGCTTGTGCTTTCTTTGCTTGTGTGTGTGTATTTTTCACTCTCTGTATTCTAGATTTCCTCCCATACCTAAAAGGCATGTTTGTTAGGTCAACCGATGACAGTAAGTTGGCATGACATGAGTATAAGTGGATGTGAGAGTGAATATGTCCTGATTTGTGCCCACTGTTCCTGCCATAAACTTATCAAGACTATTCTATGACCAGATGATTTTTTGAAAAACAGCTATTTTGTCTAGAATAGAGTAACACTGTTTTATCTGTTTTAAACATGCTAGAGTCTATATCTTAAATAAGAGAAGCACTGAACCGCAGCATAGTGCTACATTTTTACAGTCTTGTGGGCCTGAACAAAATTTCCAAAGTAATCGATATATGATGTGTACATATTCAGATGAGTTTTGCACAGATACAGAAGTTTCCTCCTTTATCCTAAAGATAAACATTTTAGGAGAAACGGTTCTAAACAAGCACTAAATGGTGCATGTGATTATGTGAAATAAATTTTAATAGACTGATGGCCTGTCTACAGTTAGCTTCTATATTGCCTTTACTGAAGGAAAACAGGTTCAAGATATGGATGGAATCATGCTTATCTTTGATGAATGCTGTCTTTGATCCAGAAATGGATTTAATATTAGCGTGGGTGTTTTGTATGACTGTGCCCTGTGACAGAGAGATGCCCTGTTCAGCTTTGGATTTTCTCTTTTGCTTGCTAGTGGGGACAACTCCTGATTTTTATCCTGATGAGGATATGGAAGATATAACATTCACCCAAAGAAGCTATTGTTGCTCTACAACCTTAAAATTACCTCTTTTCTAAATCATAAGGTAGTTCTAAATACATAACTAACAAAATATCTTGAACTTTACACTAGCATAATGTATTATGTATTTGAACTCCCAGTTTTGTTTTCACAGATTAAGTGTCTCTATTAATAAACAGAAAGTATATTGCTTTTTGAAGATTTTTTATTTTAATTTTACCGTATCCCTTGCTTCAATAGGATCACCTGCAAAAGACATTTACTTTAATAGAATTTCGAGAGTCTGCCTTTTTCAATACTGATTTAATGCTTAGTAATAACATTTCAATGCTTATATTAACAAGGCATATTTGTTCATTTAAAAAAATAACAAAGTCATGTCCTTGATTTCGCACCTCTGACAGTAAAAGGCTTGGTTCCTCCAGGGTGTAGACTCACAGTAAACAGTGTTCAAGGCAGCCAGTGCAAATGAGGAGACCCTAATCTCCATTTAACAGGCCATTTCTTCTGATGCTATGTAAATGTGGATGAACTATTTGGATGGGCCTGGAGGTCACTAATCTCTTTTATTCAGCATTAAATAGGGTTTACATGAGGATTTTGGATTGTGAGTGTGAATGTGGAATGAGCCAAAGTGCGACAGCTTTAGTATACACAATAATCTAATTAACTGGGCCCACAATGAAGAGTCAAGCTGTCATTCAGGAATCGTAAAGCAGCATGCTATCCAAAATGAAAACAACTCTGCACACCAAGCATGAACATCATTTTTGTCATTATATGATGTGTTTAATTTTAAAATATGCAAAATAATTGCTCTTAATTATCCTATAAATCATAGTACTGATGCTCTGGCACCTTATGATACTAAAGCAGGCAACAACCAGTCAGGCTGCAAGCTTAAGAAATCCCAGACAATTCACTCCAGACCAGATTTTCTTATTCTCTGTCAAGGAAGAGTTGTTTAATTATGCCAGACATAAGAGGCACCCCCTGTTCACTATTATAAGACCCACTTACCCTGTTGAAGGTCCTCACAACTCTCTGATTAGAGGGCCCTCATGTCTGTCTCTTTCAACTGCTAGTTAAATGGATGGAAGTGCTTATGTGCCAAGAATCCTAAAGGTGATCTAGCAGTAGTAGGGGGAGGTAAATACAGTATGTAGTGTTCATTCAAGGAATCAACAAGAAACACGTCAAATCATTTCAGTACAACACAGTATGTTCAACCGAGAAAAATGAAATAATGACAGATTACCACCCACTGCTAGCATGAATATATTCACGCCAGTCACTTGGAAAAATGTAACACCTTAATATGTCTGTAAATTCAGTATTGCTGGACAACAGGTATCCACATTTGCTCTTAAGTAACGAAATATGAATGGAGCAACAGTACAGAAAGATAACACACAATTTCATTATATCTTGCTATTAAACACCTAGCTAAAATAATTCAAAATGAGGGACAAATTCTACATGTTGTATATAAACTTCCATATTTTTTTTTAAATATCACAATAGGCATATCAGCCATATCTCTACTAATGATTTCTACCTAACTATCTGACCAACAGCAGTACAGATATCTTGTAAAACAGTAAATATTTATTGTCATTCTGTTAGATATGACACAGATTCTACCCTGTAAATAATTTATTCTATGGTTTGATCATATACCTCATTATCAACTTGCCCTTACGTTGTCTGAGGCATTTACTACTAAAAATGCCCTGTTTTGCCTTTCCTTTGCTGTTTTGGGGGTGCTTTACAGTGTTGCAGTTAGACATAGGTTTTCTTAGGCGATATGATAATTTTATTAGTCATTTGAAACAAGTAATCTTTGGTTTTGTCTTGCCGCCATGGCCCCTAGGTAGGAGTGAAAGAACTTGAAGGGATATCAAAAGAAATTGGAACTCCAGCCCAGTTCCCCATTTTGTTTGTTAACAGAACGTACAGATCATGTAAACAATTAACAGCCGCTGCTACTACTCCTTTGGCTATTTCATAGTAATTGCCTCTTGACTACTGTCAATCTCACTCCCTTTAATTTGGTCTGATCTTTCTTCCTTCGGGGTCATCATACTGCTGCTGGTTGGTCAGGGATGCCTTTTATTTGTGCTGCAATGGGCTGAGTCAAGTCATTTTGTATTGCTCATCCTCTTCAAGATGTCATTGCTGTCAATGGAAAGGATAAACACATCATCACTACTGTGTGCCATCAAAATCATCACCCTTAATGTCAGTTGTATGATCACCAAACCATCTTGATAACCATCGGGTATTAACCTCAACATGTAATCATATAACTTCATGTGTACTGCAGAGCGTGTTAGGTGACTTCCCTCTTCCTAACCTGATTACATGAAGAACTGACATTAAAGTGTACACACTGTACTTATAAGTGTGTAAAGGGTTAGCCCGTTTTAACCGGCTCAAGTGTCACTGCTAATCTAGTATTAGGGGACTATTCCCTCTGGTCTGTTCTTTCGCAGACTTCTGTAATATGTTCAGGGTGGCTGCACAGTGGCACAGCACAAAAGAAATTATAATGGATGACTCTTTAAATCAGTATACTGCACAAAAGTCCTGCTTCTGACCTTTTTCCACTGGAGCTAACTCCAGGACCTAAATTGGGTTTGCAAAATGAATTCATGAAGAAATATGTGCAAAAGGCAACAATGTGTAAGTTGTCAAGTTAAAATGTAAATGTGAATTGAGCGGTTTCATTCAAGTCATGTGTGGTTTGTTATATCCAACTATTGCTGCATCTGCTGCCTTGGCCACAGTGACAGTGTATAGAGAGCTCATTGGCCCCAGAGGGCTTGTTTGTGGGATTGCTTTATTTAGTGAGTCAGTGACCAAAAGAACAGGGAAAACTATAATCAGTGCAGCTTTAAGTGCTTGCAAAAAAGCAGTGGATCAGGGCTAGAATTTGTTATTTTTAAAACCATTATTACTTCCTTAGTATTTGACTGTGTTTTCTTTTAGCACAAACACATTTACAAACATGACATCTATTAAACATATTAACAGAGAAGGTGAAGTTACCTATTGGAATGTTTTCATCTTCAAATAAAGAAATGTTTGAAAAATTAAATGTTTATTATTACTTATTATTTGTTTAATGCCTTTATCCAAGGCAACTTACAACATTTGTAAGCAACTCTTTTGTTTTTTCCAATTGGAGCACAGGCCAGTGATGTGACTTGCTAATGGTCACATAGTATGAGTAGTAGGATCTGAACTCACAACCTCAGGGTTCAAAGTCGGAAGTCTTTACTAATAAGCCACACTGTTTAACCTTAGTCTTAATTCCAACATGTATTTGGTAGTCAGAACATCACAAAGCATCGTCTCAATCTATTATTCAGCTCACTTGCAGTGCTTTATTTGTTTAGTGATGACTTATATATTGCAGTTGGTAACAGCTTTTGGGTTACATCTGCACACATCAGAGCATGAAGATTTCATTTTCCTGTAAACAGAGTTAAAAATGAAATTGCTGAGATAATGAATGTGATGGAAGAGGCTCATTAGCAGCAACCTAGGGGAAATGTTTGGCTGTGCGTCTGTTCATTATTGCCAGGCTTGCAGCCCTGAAAATAAGGCGGAACAGCTGCAGAGGTCTTTGTCCATCGAGAATTTCGAACATTTTCGGGAGAGGTTAATAATTCCTCGACAGGTCCCAGGCTTTGTTTCGATTGTTGTCACTTGGGCACACCAGCTCCATTGCTGCTAGTGAAACATAAATAAAACCATCAATTTGTTATATATTAAAAATAATCACTACATTCAAAAATTAGTAAATAAATTAATTAAATTATGACAATCCTTGTCGCTTTTAAAAAACAAAAAGAAAAAAGAAAAACAGATTGAATTCTACCCTCCATGGACTCAAAATTACTAAATTCAGTTATGTAAAGCAACCGAGACGTGCTGGTGAGCCAGAGTCTAGCCAATAATGTATTTTTCATTGCCAGTTTTATGAATTAATATTTACATATTTATTTGTATTTCCCATCTGGTCCAAATGATCTATTTATTTTACCTATCACAATGAATGAAGAAGTTATGTCACACCTGTTTTTTTTTTTTTTGTTTTTTTTTAATAGTTCTTTCCAAATGTAAATTTACAGATCCAGTCATTTTCTAAAGCAGTATGCAGTGATTTAACAGGTTCACTGTGTTGAGTATAAGAGCTGTACCAAATGGTCTTCCAAAACCTTATTTGATGTCTCCTCTTTAAGTATATAGATTTATGCAAAAGATGTGTTAGAAGCTAGCTGCATCATTAATTAAAAATGTACAGTAAACATTCAGAAAACAAATCTATAAGAATATTAATGAGACCCTGAATCACAGCACACAAATGCACCAGGCAGTTAAACACTCCAGTCATGTACTGTGCTGTTTGTAATAAAAAAGACCCAGAGTTAAAGCTAGCAATATAATAATAAATCTCCTCAAAGCAGATGCAGATTGCTTGTGTGTATGAGGAATCAATGGGACTGAGTGTGTGCAAATGATTAATCATATTGCTTTCGATAGACAGAATTATATTATAACTGCAGTCAAAATGTAGCATACTATATCTTAAGGTGCAACAAGGAGCACATTTTTTGTTGAGATGAAATAATTGGATGAACAAAGACTATCATATTTATTTAAGTTTAGAATTAAGCCTAGATATCATTTTATTGAATGCTCATTTTCATGTTGATTATTACTTAGTAGACTTAGAATAGAAGAATGATTCATGCCATATTTTTTCTGACTTGGCCATTGGAATATAACCTAAACAGTTCTGGACCGGTCATATAGACTGAACAGCTTTTTTGCCACCCACATTGCTGTTTTTCTTTCACTTTAAACAAAGCTCTTATTTTCAGGATTTTTTTTAAACTTAAATGCAAAAGCTGTAAATACAAGTAAATGTAGATGAAATATATGTGTTATACTTAATATCTTTTAATCTGGCATTTACTTGCTTGCTTTTATTGTAATTAAAAACAACATACAACTTGCATGTAATAAGGACAATTTCCCCTGTGAGAAAAAATGATCCAGAAGTTCAGCATTTACATTGTTTATTTACAGGCTGGTGGAACCCATATGAATAGTCCCCTCCTGGCTCATGTACCACCCAAACTCAGTCATTTTCATGTCCTTTTAGAGACCACACCTAGGTTAAAGGGTACTGTATCTATATGGGTCAAGCCAGATTGCTTTTGTGTAATAAAAAATGAACACACTCCAGAGTCTACATATACTGTACCTCTATGAGTACATAAAATATTCACAAACCTGCTTAATCAATTCAGGTGTACAAGGCCAGGAGCAACCAGTCCACAGCTAGTCCTTCTCATCCACACACTCACACTTAATTAGGCTGGGACCAATTTGGAATTGTCAATTAACCTAACAGGCACATCTTTAGGGATGTGGAAGGAAAACCAGAGTTCCCAGAGGAAAGCACATCATACACAGGGAAAAATGCAAACTCTACATACACAACGAAAGGGTACGGGGTTTCAAAATAATGCTGTATCCATGAGGCAACCTCATTTGAGTATTTACAACTAATTTAACTTCTCTAGGCCTCTCTTTTGTCTGACTTCTATCTACACATTTACTCCTTTTAAAGAAAAAAGGCAACTATGCTGAGCTCCTGCTAGACCATTTTGATTTTACCATTGGGTGATTTTGAGTGCTGCAGCCAATTGCCTTAATGAGGGTCCTGACATCTGATAACAGTATTAAAACTACACTAAGAGAACCATAGCACCCTCATTATTATAGGTACATTAGTCAGTACATGTACAAACTAACAAATAACCAAAGGCAGACATTGATTCAGTAAAATTAGTAAAGAGTAATATAAAACAAATACCCTGGAGTACAATCTAATATCTGTCTATTTCAGTTTATGGCAATGTTAATTTAAGTCTGGCATTTATTTTGAAACAATCTTTGCTAATTAGTTTACTAAGTTTCAATCAAAAATGTATTAATAGTATAATAATCTAACACTAGAACATTAGAACAATTATGACAATAACAAACCATTCAGCCCAAAAAAGCTTGCCCATCCTATTCATTTTGATTGTCTAAAATAACATCAGTTTGAGATTAGAAGTTTCCCAGAATCCTACTCCCCACCACATTACTTGTGGATCTGTGCAACAAAACATCATTCTCACCTTTTTGTGAAATCTGCCGTGTTTCCAACTGTGTCCCACATGTTTTTGTTGCAGAATACATTTTAAAGTTAACAGCTGGGATCCATCCTTTAATAACTTTAAACATGCTGATCATGTCACCTCTTAATCTTTGTTTGCTTAAACTGAAAAGGTTCAGCTACTTTAATCTCTCTTCATACCTCACACCTCTCAGATCTGGAATCAGCTCGTCAATCTTTGTTAGACTTCCTCTACCACTACTGTTTTTTTTATGATATGAAGGCCAAACCTGTATGCAGTACTTCAGGTGAGGCCTCTCAAGTGCATTAAACTGTATAACTTGAGCATTACCACCCCTGACTTGTACTCCACACATTGTGATGAATACGCTAATATCCTTTTAGTTTCCTTGATTTGCTTCCATACTCTGCCTGAAAGTAGATAGTAATGAGTGCACCATGAATCCTGGATCCTCCTCATTAAGGTTTATTTTCAAGCTTAAGACCTCCCATTGTATATTCAAACATCTGATAGTTGGAACTCTGGTGGTCTGACATATCATGGTAAGTCATGTCAAATCCAAAACAATGACAAAAAATAAAAGTCAACAAACCATGTGCATTTGCCCATAAGATACTAATAATCAGGATGTTTGAGTTTTCTGTAATTTACATAAATCATTCATCTTATTTAGGTCAGAGAATGACTTTTTACTAAAAGGATGCTTTACTGCAAGCAGGCAAATAGATGAACAGGAAGATGTTCATTCAAAACTGTGGTTTGCAGGAAAATGTATTCTGTTAATGTGCTGTGACTTTGTTTCATTTAGTTATGCCTTTAATATTGTCTAGGGGACACATTTTAAAGAATATTGTCTTTTCTGTGAAGCTGTCATTACTTGTTTTAAAAAAATATGTTTTGGATGTTATTCAAATACATTTTATGTGTCTGAAGTTTTTTGATATATTCAGCTTTGAGATATGGGACATGTTTTTTAATGACCCAGTATAATGTTTGTACTCTAGTATATATAAAGCCATTTCACAATACTTTGTAATAATTAAGTGCAACTAAAGGTTTGGGACTGTCTTGGTGCTGATATTGCCAGACTATTATATTATATATATTTATACATTATATTATAATATATTACACTATATTATAGTATACCTGAGCTCAGCCTACAGATTATGAAAAAATCCACTTTAAGTTAAGAAATAATCATATGAACAGGCAGGCAAGGATCAATATAAATGTCAAATGTTGTTCATATGAAACAAATGACTGAAGGAAAAATTAAAGACATAAATACATGTTGTAGGTCCACATAATTCCCAACATTGGGAAGTTTGTTAAAAAGTTTTAAGCAAGGGGTAGTAATCTTAGGGTCAGTGTCTGGTTATATATAATGTGTGTGATGTTTTATCAAATCAGAAACTGTAATTATTTTTGTCACTTTGACATGCCTTTCTGTCTTAGAAATAACAATATGGTTCCTAGTTATGAAAACGTACTTATACTATAAATCATTATATGTAACACAGTGTTAAAAATGAAATGCAGTCTTCCAAATCAAAAAAGAAGCAATTGAAGCAAGAGAGAACTTTAGATGAATGAGGATTAGATCAATTTTCTAGTAGTCAATGACCATAAGTGTAAAACCCTGCCAAGCTTAAAGTTACAGCTGTAGGTTACTGGCATGTTTCAAGTTTGAATGAACAAGTAAATTCTGCTGTTTATTAATACCAAAATCAATATATGCTTTTTGATTTAAAATCATTAATAATAATACAGTATTACAAGAGTGTCTTATATCTGTTCTTTTTCAGGAACCATTTCCGTCAACACCATTCGCACACCATATACGGCGCCAGGAGAAAGTGAAATTTTAGATTTGGATGACAATTTGTACTTGGGTGGCCTGCCTGAAAATAAAGTGGGCCTTATATTTCCAACTGAAGTATGGACAGCTCTGCTTAATTATGGTTACGTGGGCTGTATCCGAGACTTATTCATTGATGGTCAGAGCAAAGATATACGGAGGATGGCTGAGATTCAGACAGCTGCTGGAGTGAAACCATCATGTTCCAGAGAGCTGGCTAAGCAGTGCCTTAGCAATCCTTGCCGAAATAATGGAGTCTGCAGGGAAGGCTGGAACAGATATGTGTGTGATTGCTCTGGAACAGGATATCTTGGCAGGTCTTGTGAAAGAGGTAAGTTTAAAGCTTTTCAAAAATAAAACTAAATGGGCATTCTTACATTGGGGTACATTCATTAGCTAGTGTTTGCATCTAGAGTTTTTGTAAAATGTTTTAATTTGTCTGCTTAATATTTCCTATTTCATAGCTTTACATATTTGACTTCACAGTTGTTTGGGTTTTGGGGGTACTATATACATTTTTGTGCTACTATTACCTTTTTTTCTGTTCCTACTCTTGTTTGTATGTTTGGTATGGTGTCATACTTTGATGACCTGATTGACAATACTTTGATCATATGCTATCATTATGCTGGTATTCTTGCCTACAATGTGCGCTTGTGTACCGTTGAATGGAAAACACGTCACATTACTATAAATCCACTTTGTAAATACAACGTTGATTGCTAATAGTTTGTGTAATTAAGGTCATAGTATGAGACATTTTGTTATGTTCCTGTTCTTGGTGTTCAAGATAAGGTTCTGTATTGTTACTGTAAAATACAGTATATACTGTATCTTAGTCTGGAACGTGACATATCTTTTTATGTTTAGCTGGACATTCTATATGGATGCCTCCCAGTAGGTGTTGATATTTGCTCTAACTTTCCCCTTCAAGATTTTAAAATAGAATTTTCAGGCTTTGTAAAAGACAATGTAAGGTTACAATTCATAAGTGAGTTTCACCATTCTGTCTTCTTTTGCCAGTGCTATCATGCCAGAATTCTGTCCATGATCAATTCATCTCCAGATCTCAAAATGAAGTCTTGTTCCTGTCATTAAATTATCTCAGTTCTTCTGATCTTAGACATAATAATGAATATATATTTTTTAACAATAAGGACGGTTTTTTTTTAAATAAATATGAAAGCTGCTACATAGTGAAATGATCTCATCATAGAATATTCCCAATTACGTGGTATCTATTGGAGTTAACACACAAAAGTGAAGAAGGCTTATAAAACTGACTGCTGATGGTGCATTAGTTATTGTAACAAAATATTTTTCTATATTGTTGAGACTTTTAAGACACTCATGATGTAACAGGACTGCTGTGTTTGATGAGTAGGTGAACTGCTTAAAAAAAAAAAACTTGCTTCTGATTTTTGCAGATCAGTGCAGCCATTTGCAGTGCTGCCCTGCTGTTCAAATGTCAAGAACCTCTCAAGAGACTTGGTTCAAATGCATATACATTTTAAAATATGACTAAATACAGCTACAGTACACCTAGAACTGCCACTGTGCGTGTGTAGAGTCTGCATGTTCTTCTCATGTCTGCAAGGCTTTTCCTCAGGGTTTTGTACTTTTCCTCCCAAACCCAAAGGGTATGTGAAAGTTGTATTTTTAGCCTTATAAAGATCATGCAGAGCACAAAATTATAACCCATTTAAAGGCTACATTATGTGCATTTGAAGTGTAGGGTACCGGAGTATGTAGGTCTGCTGTGTATATACGAGGCCAAGACAAGCTAAAGTTAGAAAATGGGATTTATTAGAAAATGGAACGAACCTTAACAAAGCTGATAATGTAATTTCCCAATGTAGTCTCCACCCTTCTCAGTGCACTTGCGCCCCCTGCCTGGAAGTGGCTGGATTCCAGCAGAATAAAAGTTTTTGTCTTGTCCTCGCACCCACTCATGCACCCGAGTTATTCTCGAACACTATGTGTAGAGTGGTACTTCAGCCATTAGTGCAAGTTACTGTCACTTGCTGGAGACCAATGTGACACCTGCTATTCGATCCAAGTGGCGGGGACTGCAGTTTCAAGGAGTCCTTTTGCTGCAAGATGATGTCTGCCTTTCCACACACTGCTTAGAACACCAAGACTTGTCTGGAGTAACTGAAGTTTGAGGTATTGCCACATCTTCCTTATTCACCAGATTTTGGCACCATGTAATTTCTACCTTTTTGGAGCACTAAAAAATATCTGGGTGGTTGTCAACTCAAGACAGATGACTATGTGAAAAAAGCGGTGAAAGAGTGGTTGCGAGGACAAGACAAAACCTTTTATTCAGAATCCAGGCACTTCCAGGCAGGTGGCACACGTGCATTGAGGAACGCGGAGACTACTTTGAGAAATGACATTATCAGTTTTGTTAAGATTCATTCCATTTTCTAATAAATCCCATTTTCTAACTTTAGCTTGATGCCCCCTCATAATATGTGGGTGTTGGTCTGATATATGCATACCACGCAGATTTTTGCACATCTCATATGTCAAATATGTAAAGCTGAATGTGTGTTTGTGTGAATTGGGCGTGTTTTTGTCTGGTATGAAAATCCATATTTAGCCTGTCTCTTCCATATTTTGCACAGATTCCCCATGTGAACAGGGGGAACACCAAAGGCTATGTTTAGTTATAAAATATAGCTGGTGCCCTCAGTTTGGGTGGTGCCAGGTACTACTGCTACTGTGTGTGTGTATATATATATATATATATATATATATATATATATATATATATATATATATATATATATATATATATATATATATATATATATATATATATATATATATATATATATATATATATATATATATATGTAATTTACTATAATTCTTAGCTATTTGCTCTTTCAGGGCCTGTCAGTTGAAATTGATGAAGGGCTGAATATAACTCCACAGATTTTGGCAGCCCATTGTTGAATTTTCATTTGGATGATAGGTGTATTCAAGTATTTCCTTCCACTTCAAATATGCAGTCTCAATTATGAATGAATATCATCAGTTTTGACTGACATTATCTTTTGCATGAAAGACTTGTAGTTTCTGTGGAGACATCTCGTCATGGAGCTTAGCATATTTATTAATCATGGTTTTACTGAAAGTTGAATAGTGCATTTCTTTGACGGAGACTCTCTTTATAAGCAAAAGAGTTTAATTGCTGAGCAATCATTTCATCATTTGAACTTCAATATTATTGGCCTCAACAGCTCAGGGCCGCACTGGTTTAAAGAGTTTTGGAAAGCAAAGAGAATTTTAGTTCTTTTTTTTAAGTCATCTTCAGGGTATAATTTAGAATATAAGGAAATCCTTAGAACTTTGCCTGTGCTGCATGCCTGTCCATTTATTGTTTGTCATTTGCTCTGCAAACAGTGATGCAGCAGCTAATTAAGAAGGTCAGACTTTTACCAATTTTAGGACAGTGAACCATTTTGGTTTAATAGTTTTTCCTCTGATATCACCTATAGTTTTTTAAAGTGACAATAGCATATAAGTACAATATCTTTGAATTCACTGAAAAAGTAGCTGACACAAAGCTGTATAAAACATATATGTTAATTACAAATTTGAGATTATAGAGGAAGAAAATGTAAAAAAATATGTCTTTGTGATTTTTCTAAATACAAAAATAGATAGATGATGCAATCTATTATAGATGCAGTCATGTCTAATTCTCTAATGATATTTACTGTTATGTCATGGTAAATATGTTGACGTCATCGGCAATGTTTTGAAGTTGGGCCGTTTGCTGAGATGTGGCAGGAAATTGGAATTCCCAGAGAAAAACCTGGACTCTACATCTGTGAGGCAGCAGGGCTTCCCCCTGTGCCATCATGCCACTCCTAGAGAATTTAATGCATTTTCAAGAATGAGTCAGTCATTAGTATTATGTTAAAAAAATGTGTTAAAGGAGAACAACTACTACTAACTTACATGTTATTTACCCCTTGTTACTGTACTTTGTAGTGATTGACAAGAAAAAAATATAATTTCATACTTTTGGGCAGAGTAAAGTGAAAAAAGCTTATGATATAATACAAGTCAATGGTGATCAACGCCATACAAAAAGGCTAACAATATAAAACGTTCATGGAAAACAAAGTAAATAAATTTCACGGTACTTGTACTGCATGTTGGTTAGCTAGCCATATGATCAAAAGGTGCAAACACATACATTTTTTGGTGTAATATTGTTAAAAGATGGTTCCAGAAAAATAAGCGCACAGCATAAATAGGAAACTGAAGCCCAAATGGGGATCCCTTTTTGAACTGAAGGTCTGCCTGTCATATTTTGGTCAAGAGTCTTATTTTCAGTTCAAAAGGGCAATCCCATGTGGACTAAGTAAGTAATTTAAAAAATATATATATTATTGGGTAGAGAATTACATTAACCTATACTGCACATTTATAGCCTATGCACATGCCTGCTATAATAAACATAATATTCCCAATTGTGGAAATCGTACCCCCAACACAGACAGACCGACACCAGGATGTATGAAACACGCTATTTATTTTTCCTTTACTGCACCACAATGCCTTCTCTCATCAACTCTTTCCTTTCTTCTTCTTTCAACAACTCTTTCCTTTCTTCTTCTTCTTTCTCCTCTTCTTTCACCAACTCTTTCCTTTCTTCTTCTTCTTTCTTTTCTTCTTTCCCTCTTTCTTTCTCTCTCTTTCTCTTGGACCTCTTCCTCCTCCTCCTCACAAGCTTCGTCTCCTTCCTCCCAACTCTGGCTTTCCGTCTGGAAGGAGGCGGCTCCTTTTATCAGATTTTATCAGGACCCGGATGAGTCCCAGGTGCTCCCCTTGACGTCACTTCCTGGTGTGGCGGAAGTGTCAGGAAAGCCCCTGGAAGCACTCCGGTCGTTTTAGAACCGTTTCCGGGAGCACTTCCTGGTATGGCGGAAATGTTGCCATCCAGGACTCCCCAACTGACCGGGCGCCCCCTGGCGGTGGCCACATCCTCACACGGGCATCCCAGCTCCGTCTCTGTGGCCCCCAAATAGACCCGGGCGGCTGCCCTCTCGTGGTCGAGGAGAAGTATTGTCCCCGTTGGGGACTGTCCAGGCGTCCCGGCCGGGCAGTGTCCCCGTACATCTCTGACACAATATATAATGAAACAGTTTATTTTCATTTTCAAGCCATCCATCCTCCCACTTTGCCATCAAACTTTGGTAAATTAAAATATACCATGGAATTCCGTTAGATGGCTTCATTACTCTGATTACTTACAGAATACGCCAGCGACCATGCAAACATTAACTGTATGAAACATTTCCATAAGGAATAGATAAGAATAAAGTGCTAAAATGATTATATAGAAACAAACTCAATTTTTATAAGGCAGTAGTATTATGAATACTGTTTGCACTGACATATTTATAAAATATGAGATGAATGCTGATTTTGCTACAGATTTAAAGTAGTTGTTTTGGAAGTTACTAAGAAGGTGAACTGGTAAACAAACCTTTCCCTGCTCTAATTCCATGTCTGCCTCACTGTGTATATAGCTTGGTGATATCAGCATTTGAATGAAATGTAGTATGTCTGCTAATGGTAGACAGTGTTGTAAAATAGGATCTGAGATTTTTCATTAAATGAAAATGGGCGTTTTGAGTTAACATAGTTCTTCTCACTAATCATGGCATCAGAGACTGGTAAAGTGTTGCCTGTTGATCATTACATATATAAGGGACCATTTCACTGTTCACTTCACAATAATGACCCTAGAAACTTACACAATTCAGATTCTAGTCCCAGGCCATGGTGTCTGTGCAGCACCAAAAACAAGTCACTTACCTTGTTCCACCATGGTTTATGCTTACTAGAATGGCGTTCTCCTTGGCTAAAGCTGAGAATGGTATGTAGCCAGTGTGAACAAAACAAAAAGACAAAGATTTGAGGAGTCTTCCCCGTATGATGTGGTAACAGCCAAAACAATGAGTGGTAATTCAAGACTAAGTCAAACACAGACTGACTAGGAGAGTGAAGGCTTAGGTTTTTATAGGTAGAGGACAAGAAGGGGTGGGGTCTCAGGCAGAGATGAGGTCTGCAGGAAGGCATGATGTAGCAGTGGAAGTGGGCGGAGTCTTAGCTGGGTTTTCTTCTAGTGCAGGGGTGCCCACACTTTTTCGGCTTGTGAGCTACTTTTATAATTAACAGGTCGAAATGATCTACCCACATTAAAATATATATATATATATATATATATATATATATATATATATATATATATATATATACTGAATATGCAGTTAGGTCCTTAAATATTTGGACAGAGACATTTTTTTTCTAATTTTGGTTCTGTACATTACCACAATGAATTTTAAATGAAACATCTCAGATGCAGTTGAAGTGCAGACTTTCACCTTTAATTCAGTGGGTTGAACAAAAAGATTGCATAAAAATGTGAGGCAACTAAAGCATTTTTTTAACACAATCCCTTCATTTCAGGGTCTCTAAAGTAGTTGGACAATTGACTCAAAGGCTATTTCATGGGCAGGTCTGGGAAAGTCATTAAGTCGTTATATCACTATCAATTAAGCAAATAAAAGGCCTGGAGTTGATTTGAGGTGTGGTGCTTGCATGTGGAAGATTTTGCTATGAACAGACAACATACGGTCAAAGGAGCTCTCCATGCAGGTGAAAGAAGCCATCCTTAAGCCGCAAAAACAGAAAAAAAACATCCGAGAAATTGCTACAATATTACGAGTGGCAAAATCTACAGTTTGGTACATCCTGAGAAAGAAAGCAAGCACTGGTGAACTCAGCAACGCAAAAAGACCTGGATGTCCACGGAAGACAACAGTGGTGGATGATCACAGAATCATTTCCATGGTGAAGAGAAACCCCTTCACAACAGCCAACTAAGTGAACAACACTCTCCAGGGGGTCGGCGTATCGATATCCAAGTCTACCATAAAGAGAAGACTGCATGAAAGTAAATACAGAGGGTGCACTGCAAGGTGCAAGCCACTCATAAGCCTCAAAAATAGAAAGGCTAGATTGGACTTTGCTGAAGAACATCTAGCATCTAGAACATCTAGAACATCAGCACAGTTCTGGAAAAATATTCTTTGGACAGATGAAACCAAGATCAACCTCTACCAGAATGATGGCAAGAAAAAAGTATGGAGAAGGCGTGGAACAGCTCATTATCCAAAGCATACCACATCATCTGTAAAACACGGTGGAGGTAGTGTGATGGCTTGGGCGTGCATGGCTGCCAGTGGCACTGGGACACTAGTGTTTATTGATGATGTGACACAGGACAGAAGCAGCCGAATGAATTCCGAGGTGTTCAGAGATGCACTGTCTGCTCAAATCCAGCTAAATGCAGTCAAATTGATTGGGCGGCGTTTCATGATACAGATGGACAATGACCCAAAACATACTGCCAAAGTAACCCAGGAGTTTATTAAAGCGAAGACGTGGAAAATTCTTGAATGGCCAAGTCAGTCACGTGATCTTAACCCAATTGAGCTTGCATTTCACTTGTTTAAGACTAAACTTTGGACAGAAAGGCCCACAAACAAACAGCAACTGAAAGCCGCTGCAGTATAGGCCTGGCAGAGCATTAAAAAGGAGGAAACCCAGCATCTGGTGATGTCCATGAGTTCAAGAGTTCAGGCTGTCATTGCCAGTATTAGAAATGAACATTTTATTTCCAGTTATGTAATTTGTCCAGTTACTTTTGAGCCCCTGAAATAAAGGGATTGTGTTAAAAAAATGCTTTAGTTGCCTCACATTTTTATGCAATCTTTTTGTTCAACCCGCTGAATTAAAGTTAAAGTCTGCACTTCAACTGCATCTGAGTTGTTTCATTTAAAATTCATTGTGTTAATGTACAGAACCAAAATTAGAAAATAGTTGTCTCTGTCCAAATATTTATGGACCTAACTGTACTTTATACATAAAATATATGCTGTCGTACCTTGCATAACTGAATAACCTTTATGGCACAATAACAATTCAATACATTTATGGTCACTACAGTATTTAGATTTAATAATCTTCTTGTGGGAAAAGGCTGACTTGCATAAATAAGTAGAGTCGAATAATGCAGTCAAGGAGCTTTTGAATTCAGCCGAGTGAAAAATGATGGCTGTCCGATTAACTGCGATTATCGTTCCCTCTCCTTTTACTTTCTCGGATCGCTTTTCGGAAGTAATTCAGTTTCGTAGTTTTTATGAACAGTTCGAAAGTGCCTTTTCACATTTTCCTTCTTTGGAATAGCAATGATAGGTTGACAGATCAGACAAACGCACTTTGATTGCGACATTGTGAGAAAAAAAAATCCTCTTCCAGTTCCACATCCAGCCGATACCCTCCCCAAACAATTTTTTTTTTAAATCCCTTCTTTAGTCAATATAAATTGGAAGGCTAACTAGATCACAGCTGGAGTTTAGCAGTAGCTCGCGCATTTGATCTTGCGTGCGGAATGACCAGTGTGTTAAAAGAAAAGAGATCTCAGACTGGCCGCACTGTATGTCAATCAAGTGGCAAATGCCATAGGGAGGATATATGATAGACAAACGTTTAATTTTTTTTTTTTAAATTTAAACGCGATCTACCTGCACTACCTTTGGGATGTACTGGTCGATCACGATCAACGCATTGGGCACCCCTGTTCTAGTGGCATGTAGAACAGGGATAAAAGGCATTAGTATCATTCATCAACCCCTTGCTCTCCATCCTAGTCCCAGTTGAGCGCTTAGACTACTTCCCATGCACATGTGTGTGACACCAGTCAAAATTTCAAAAATGCAGCTATTACTCATTTA
Source organism: Polypterus senegalus (assembly GCF_016835505.1). Taxonomy (NCBI): domain Eukaryota; kingdom Metazoa; phylum Chordata; class Cladistia; order Polypteriformes; family Polypteridae; genus Polypterus; species Polypterus senegalus. The sequence continues at coordinate 45,703,230 of NC_053169.1, read as the reverse complement.
CTCTTGTATAACAAGACCTTAGCAAAGGCTTGTTTGATTTTCATAACACTTATAAAACATCAGTAGATGTGTTATTCATGTCTATGTAGTTTAGCGTATTGACATGATGATAAAATGACTTGTTAATATGAAGGATTCACAGGTCTTATACTAAACATGGAATATTAAGAGACATGTGTCTCATTTAAGCCATCTCAGAACACTCCAAAGTGAAGTTTTGTTAGCAAGTAACATTGCAGAGATGAAAAAATACTTTACTGATGCTTTGTAAGAGTTATGAAAACCCAAAGAAGTGTATGTTAAGGCATTATTGCATAATTGTAAATTAATAATAGAGGCATTTTAGCAGTACCTGAAGTGTTACCAAACTTTCAGCACCTTGGCACCCAGATTGGAAATGAGGAGACTATAGATTGGAAACAAAGGATGCAGGATTATTACGTGTTTCATTGTATAAAGTTTCCATTTTTAATGCTGCATTAACATTATTATTATATTTTATTGTGTTCATGTATAATAAAATAGAAGACCCACTTTTCCAAAACTGCAAAATTGCTTAAGTGAACCTGTAATTTCTGCACTGTTGTATATGATTATTATCATACCTCAAGTTTTACAAACCGGTAGGAGATTATTGTTCTTGTCATTTATGGAAAACAATGCCCTTTTTAAAGATTTCCCAAATTAGAGGCCCAAAATGAGATTTAAGTGAGCAATAGGCAAATAAAAAAAACATTTTACTCTTAAGGTGGCAGTAGCTAAAGCTTTTGAAATTTGTTCACATACTCTTGACTGTTTTTTGACTACACTAATGAGCAAATGCATTTTAACATATATAACCTAAAATGCAGGAAAAAAATCTACAAACAAAATTTTTGTGTATTAATGGAAGGGTATTGCCATTCATTTAATCCAAACTAATATATTGTGATTTTTTTTTTTTTCGTCAGTTTTATTTTTTCTGCTGGATGTGGTTATTAGGTGTTAAAAGTGTCATCAATGAGGCATTCTAATTCAATTTCTTTTTAGCTGCCTGGCATTTAATATCCATCTCTTTGGGAACGCGGTCCTTGCATAGCAGATGTTCTAGACTGAGGCTGTCATCAGCAAACCTCTTTGCAACTTGAAGCTGTCGGTATGTGCAAAGTGGGCTGTCTTGACTAAATGCTCCATATTGTCAAGTTGTTTGTTTCAAGAAAATCTGGGTAAAAAAAATATTTTAAAGAAGCAAAATGTAGGCGTTTGCGTAATGATGAATGCTTTGAGCCCTTTTGCACATTACACTGCATTGCATAGGAAATAAAAAAGATTTTACATTTTTTTGTATATAATGCTAATTCTAGATTATGTTTTCTCTTATGTGCATGTATCTATTAGTACAATACAAGTGAATTGTGTGTGTGATTACTGAAGCCATTGTTTTTGCATATAATTTACTAAGATATGAGCATATGTCATACTGGCCTTAAAGCATCCTGTAGAAGCAAATGCAGTTTCCAGGTTATTGTTTTTTTTCCCTTTTCGCTTCATAAGAGTGCTGTTAGTTAGAATTGTTAAGCAATCCAGCAGGTCTTAAATGTAGCAGATATGTCATTAATCAGATGACAGATACCTTTAATTGGAAAGCCTGATAACCTTTTTAAAGCAGAAGCCCTTCTACCCTCATCTGTTAATTTATGCTTTGATAAATTATGTAGAAATGATGCATTAGACTTAAGTTCGGTCGAGTCTTGAGGCACATTAATTGAAAAGGACATAAACAGTTGTTTTGTGATCAGCATTGCCTGTATTTTTTGCAGATTGTTTGCCACTAGCATTTTAGACGTTGTCATGAATTAAACATTTGTGCATTGCTTCTTTGTTTTGTTATCAAGGGATTTTTCAGGGCTTCAGAGTAATGGTGGAGAGGGTCTGATTGAAGCAAGGTAGAATCACAGAGGAGGCAGCAGGGTGCTGTGTTCTAGGGAGATGGCACATCCCACAGAGGAGGCTTACAGAGTCTTAAATAGTTTTCATACACCTTAGGAAACATGCCCCAAACTAGCAGGCAAAGTCATGGCAGCAGAGACAGAAAGGTAGAGTAAATGGAGCAAGAAGTGACTAGAGTAATAAGGCGCACGTGATTTACTGCTTGAGACATGCCCCTGCTGATCCTAACAGCAGGGGTTTCACGATGGAGAAGCCGCGGAGATTGCTGTAAATCAGAAGCCAGCTGGATGATTTGTTCTTCACAATCCAGTTATCTACAGCTTCTACAAAACGTATTCATCCTTCTGCCTTTATTGTGTTATGACATGAGATACCAGTTATTGGGATTCTTTGCCTGCATGACAATTTTGTAACATTAAGGTGAAAATAAAATGAGTATATAATTTTAAATTAATTTAACATTGTACAGACCCAGACCTGCTTAATATAATTCAGGCCCATGGGGAGGTGGAGGCCTACAGTAACCCAGCAGCATTATGCACAAGGAAAGAAGCAACCCTTGATGGGCAGCATATTAACACAAGACCAAATTAAAATTACCAGTCAACTTATGCATTTCTTTAGTGTGTGGAAGACCTGGAGAAGGTTAAATGTTATTACTTATAAAAAGAAAAAGAAAATAAGTCAGTTTATACATTTTCAATCAGTGCTTGTTAGTTGTACATTGAATGGGAGTTGTGCAGAAAGGGGCCTTAAATTTTTTTGTTCTGTCTTTACTGCATAAAAATACTGTACTCATGATCCTTGAAATGTAATTTAGCCATAATTGGAAAACAATTTTCAAATTGTTTCATTGGTGTCAGTTTTTAATATTGATTTTTCATCATACTGACCCACCAGGCTTTGACTGGATACTCCAACCGTTTCAGTATTGCAGTGAATTTTGATTTCAGCTGTTGTTTATAGTTTCTTGAAAAGTACGCCAGATTGTCCTTCACAATTTGTCTTTTCACTTTATTTTCACAAGTCTTCCAACCCTAATCCAGGCAGGCATCAACATAGCCTGGTACTTTCTCCACTGTGCCTCACTGATTGGGTGGTGTTTTTAAGTGTGGTGCTTTGCTTATTCTATACATTCTACTTTAGAATCCATTACAATTTTTATGTTACTGTTATTTATTTAGATTTATTTAAGTGGAATTAAGAAGAGGCCCTCATAATTAGTACTTCTGTCTTACAGCTTCAGGAGAAGTTAGTGCCTGGCCATTCCACCCAGTGCTCTCCCACTTACCAAAAAAAGTGCTGCATACTTTGATTCCATGTGAGTGTGTCTGTTATGGCCATGAGTTTGCCTTGTGATGGACTGACTCCTTGTCCAAGGTAGACTCCTGCCTTGTGCCTGATGTTACCAAGATAGGCTTAGGCCCCCATGACTCTGAATAAGATAAAGTAAGACTGGAATGTGAAAAGATTATAATACTTAATTCCTCACATGTAATCTGGTGATAGTTGATCCAGATCCTGAAATTCTACTTTTGTTATTAAAGAAATACATAAATGCACTGTATTAATAATAAATGATTCTATGTCCCAAAAAACTGAGGTTTATTTCTTAAAATTTTTATTAATTATTATATATGAAATTAAGAAATTATTTCTTGCACTTTTTTAGTATTTTCTGGGCATACAGGGTTCTAAACTTCCAACTTTACTATTCTCTGTGTACTTTATATAATCTAAGTTTTCACACTGTAATTTAAATTAATTTTATTATTAAACCATCATTCTTTCCTTTTCAACTTAATTACTTTTATTTTGAGAGGAACTGATTTGAATAAGTCCTGTTTGATATTCATTTTGTAGTTGTTATTATTAAGAAGTACATTGGCATTTGTCACAGCTTAGGTTTTGGGATCTCAGAATATTAAGAAATCTTGAAACTCTGTTTTTAGGTGGATGTCTTACAGGTTTGATACTTATTTGTTTCCTTCTTTGGCAAGGACAGTAGCTGATAAAAAAAAAGACCAAAAAAAGGTGCACTATCATTTTAAACATAAAGCCTGCAACATCCCGATTCATCTTGATAGGGCTGAACCTGTGTGGGTGCCTAATTTACCTTTTTATTTATCACATCATTTTCCTCTATAAATGGACCATTAGTTGCCTTCTGATTCTACAAGCAGTTTAAGCAGGATTATTACATTTATATTACATACGATAGATAGATAGATAGATAGATAGATAGATAGATAGATAGATAGATAGATAGATAGATAGATAGATAGATAGATAGATAGATAGATAGGTAAGACACTATATAATAGATAGATAGATAGATAGATAGATAGATAGATAGATAGATAGATAGATAGATAGGTAAGACACTATATAATAGATAGATAGATAGATAGATAGATAGATAGATAGATATAGATAGATAATAGATAGATAGATAGATAGGTAAGACACTATATAATAGATAGATAGATAGATAGATAGGTAAGACACTATATATTAGATATGATAGATAGATAGATAGATAGATAGATAGATAGATAGATAGGTAAGACACTATATAATAGATAGATAGATAGATAGGTAAGACACTATATAATAGATAGATAGATAGATAGGTAGGTAAGACACTATGTAATAGAAAGAAAGATAGATAGATAGATAGATAGATAGATAGATAGATAGATAGATAGATAGATAGATAGATAGATAGATAGATAGATAGATAGATAGATAGGTAAGACACTATATAATAGATAGATAGATAGATAGATAGATAGATAGATAGATAGATAGATAGATAGATAGATAGATAGATAGATAGATAGATAGATAGATAGATAGATAGATAGATAGATAGATAGATAGGTACTTTTTATCTAAAGGAAGAAGGATAACTTTATACAAAAACAAATTTTAAAACAAACAACAGCAACCCCTTCAAATGCACAACAGGATGACTAAAAAGAAAAGAAAACGTCTGACTTAGCTAAAGATGAAAAGAGCAGTCACTTTAACAGTATGCCATTATAAAGGTGTAAGTATAAAGAAGACCCAGTAGTGTTTCATATGCATTAAACACCAAAGGTTTTCATTGCCATAATGCACTCTTTTTGAAATCACAAGTGTGAATTTATTTCCTTTTTTAAATAACTAATTCAACTTTTATTTTTAAATATTCTATTTCTTTTATAAATGACTGTAGTTATTATATAATATTATGCAACATTTTCTATTTATTAATGTACAGTCAGGTTCTTAAGTATTTGGACAGTGGCATAGTTTTCATAATTTGGGCTTTGTACGCCACCACAATGGATTTGAAATAAAATAATCATTATGAGATTGAAATGTAGACTTTTAGCTTTAAATTAAAGGGCTTTACCAAAAATATTGTATGAGCTGTTTAGGAATGACAGACATTTTTTACATGGTCGATCTATTTTCAGGGGCTCAAAGGTATTTGGGCAAACTTACATAATCATAAATATAATGATAATTTTCAATGTTTGGTTGAAAATCTTTTACAGTCAGTGACTGTCTGAAGTCTTGACCCATGGCCATCTCCAAGTGTTGGGTTTCCACAATAGTGATGCTTTGTCAGGCCTTTACTGCTGCTGTATTCAGTTGCTGCTTGTCTGTAGGACTTTCTGCCACCAGTTTTGTCTTCAGCAAGTGAAATGCATGTCCCATTGGGTTGAGGTCAGTTCACTGATTTGCCCTTTGAAGAATATTCTACTACTTTGCATTAAAAAGCACTTGGCTTGCTTTCACAGTATGTTTTGGCTCATTGTCCAACTGTACTGTGAAGTGTTGTCCTATCAGTTTGCAGCATTTAGCTGAATTTCAGCAGACAGTACAGACCTTGTGAAGGACAGCCGGGTCCCATGCCTGGCAGGGACGCTCCTGCTGCTTATGTTCCGAGGGAGCCACCATGGCCAGTCCAGTACCTCCCACGGGACGCTTGGTGGCAGCCTCCCTGGCCGACGGCGATTCCCCAACCACCTGCAGGGCTCCATGGGAGATGGAGTCCTCCACAGCCTGGTTGGGGGCTCGGATGGCCAAGAGGGGGAGCTGCATGCACTCAGCAGCCTGGCTGGATGATTCTTCAGCCCCACCTGGAGGTGCAATCAGGACCAGGTGGCCAAGCACCTGGAACACTTCCGGGTGGGTTATAAAAAGGGCCAGTCACCACCACTCAAAGAGCCAGAGTTGGGAGGAAGGAGACGAAGCTTGAGGAGGAGTGGTGGTAAAGGAAGAAAGGTGGTGTTGCTGTGGGGTGGAGTCGTGTTTTTGGACTGTGTATTGCCTGTGGGTCACCGGGAAGACGTGTGCCCATGGGTGAAGAAAAATAAAAGTTTGTGTATTTTATACGTGCCTCCGTGTCCATCTGTGTTGGGTCAGGCGCCTATATAGTGCCTTCGTTACAACCTATACACTTCAGAGGTCGTCCTGGCACTTCTGCTAGCAGTCATATCATCAATAAACACTAGTCACCGATTTCCATTAGCATATGCTGTAACATGGCCTCTGCCATGTTTCACAGATGATGTGGTATACATCAGATCATGAGCCATTTCTTCTCTTCTCCATACTCTTCTCTTTCCATCATTCTGGTACATACTGATCTTAGTTTCCTTTATCAAAGAAAATTGTTCTAGAACTGGACAGGCTTTTAAAAAACGTTTTCTGGCAAAGTCTAATCTGTTCTTTCTATACTTGAGGTTTACCAGTGAGTTGTACTTTGTGGTAAACCCTCTGTATTTACATTTTCATTAAGTTTTCTCTTGATTTGAGACTTTGGCAATGATAGGTCTTCTCTTTAAGAATATACCAGACAGATGATTTCACCACTCCTTTTGCTTCTGTTATATCTCTAAAGGAATTGCTTTGTTTTCTCAGCATAACGATGGACTGTTTTTCCTTGCATTGACACCTCTGTGGACCTCATATTGAAAGTCCACATTGACAGCTTTCAAATGCAAATTCCACACTTGGAATCAATTCTAGAACTTTTACCTATTTAATAGTTAATGAAATAATGAGTGATCTGCTCCCACCTGGCAATTGAACCACTTGTCAGTCAAATGTCCATATATTTTTGAGCCCCTAAAAATAGGGGGACCATGTATAAAAATGGCCGTCATTCCTAAAATGCACATACAATATTTTTGAATGAAAGCTGAAAGTTGCACTTCAATCACATAGTGATGGCTTTATTTCAAATCCTTTGTGGTGGCGTACAGAGCCAAAATTATGAAAATCTTGTCACTGTTCAAATACTTCACTGGCTTCACTGTAGATATGCAGATAGTTGATAATAATCTAACAGGAATGAAGAGTTTTCTCTTAATATTTTTAAATACTTTTTATTACTACATTTCACTTGCCAAAAATTACCAATCATCACTCAAAGACTAAAAATAAAAATGATAGTATTGTCATTTACCCTTCCATAAATACTTTCCTGTGCTTAGTATGCCCTATAAATATAGCAGTAGGCTCATTAGGTACCTTCTGGCCCTTTTGCTATGTACTGTTTAGAACTGATAATGCTTGTTATTTTATTAATAGTAAGTATTCATCCATCCGTCCATTGTATTAACCAGACAACAAATGCATTCACTGAATCAGAAGAAATTCCTTGAAAAGCCAACTGCTTTTTAAAGTGCTTCATAACTGACCTTTTATACAAATATTGTATACAGAATTAGAACACTAACAAGTTAAGTATATTTCTCATGAACATAATATGATCAAGTGGAAATGACTGAGCCTAGAACACAATAGGATCCAATTTAGCATAAAAACAAACTAACAGAACAATGGCTACCTTAAGGAAAATTAATTTTTGGTGTGATTATAAATTTTGTGTTGGAAAATATAACCCTGTGCTTCTTGAGGATGAAGTCACTCTATCTGCTAAAATGTCTCCCAACATCTGTCTGATTTTCTCTGTACAGTTTTTTTATGTTGAATCTTCACATGCATATCATAAATTAAATAAAAATGAATAAAAATCATTTGAAAATACAGCATACAAGAAAACATAATATTTTATTCAATAAAATGCTATATATATATATATATATATATATATATATATATATATATATATATATATATATATATATATATATATATATATATATATATATGCATACTGCACATACAAAAATATACATACTGTGTATGCTGTTCTGACAGTTCATCCATACCAATCAATATATATAATTTATTCATAACACAAAAACAAGGAATCTATACATAGAAATGTACATAGCATAAATCTACTACAATCAACAGTTGGTGGTTTGATGAATTATTCTTAAAATAATTTCAAGGAAAAGTCATTTTTTACAATATTATGTATGTACATTGCTGAATGCATATTATGTATGTTTCATGATTTCAGCAGTTGATGACATAAAAATATTTTTTGAACTCTTAAAAATCGAAAATGGAGCTCATTTTACTATAGACATGCAGAGAGCAGTGAAGAGAGAAATGCAAGTGTTTACTAAAATGTGTTTTTTAGATGCCTTTAGCAGTAGAGCTGGTCAGCACCTACTCATACATAGCTGAGATGTTGAAGTGGCTTTTTGTCATTGAATATCATTTAGAAATTATTATTGGTAGCAGTTGAGCCTGCTGGCTTTCCTTCCATATGCAAATTATTTTAAACTAGATTCAGTCTGGCATTCAGCCAGTTGTTTTGATGTCTCCAGATTGTTCCCTAGCTGGTAGAATAGAGCTGGCACAAGTCGCAAAGATGCCGTCAGAGGAATCGCAAAAGCCTTCAGTTAAATATGCTTGGTGTTCCACCCTGTGGCAAAATACAGCTATTACATATGGTATGATTATATACACATGGTCATTTTAGCATTTTCTCTCCAAGAGGTAAAATTTATAAAAGAGCAACACAGATTTTGCATTTAATTTCAAGGATATTTGTATAATTAGTAATAACCTGCAGCTTCTCCTCTGAACATTTTAGGAAATTAATCCATCAAAACCTCTGTGTTCATTAGTAATATATCATCATCTGATGCTTACCACACCAAAATGTACCATTTTTGTGATTTCATATAACACATTTTTTCTTAGCATTGTTTCAGCATCATCGACTGTGGAAAAGAATGTACTACTGAATATTGCATATAGAACATTTAAAATTTTGTTCAATTTATAATATTTCCTTCCATCCATTTTCCAACCCGTTGAATCAGAACACAGGGTCACGGGGGTCTACTGGAGCCAATCCCAGCCAACACAGGAACCAATCCCGGGCAGGGCGCCAACCCACCGCAGGACACACACACACACCAAGCACAACTTAGAATCGCCAATCCACCTAACCTGCATGTCTTTGGACTGTGGGAGGAAACCCATGCAGACACGGGGAGTACATGCAAACTCCACGCAGGGAGGACCTGGAAGCGAACCCAGGTCTCCTAACTGTGAGGCAGCAGCGCTACCACTGCGCCACCGTGCTGCGCTCCTTGTAATTTTTTCCTCATTAATTATAAATGATATTTCAAATTAAGGAGACAGTATATCACATTTCTAAATAAACCGCTTTGGCATTTTTTTTAATGTGTTCAGTAAATATAAAAGCAACAAATGGATATCATATATTGTGCATTCTGTTGACCACACACTCAAGCTGTCACATAGCTACATTTCTGGTGATGGTTTTCTATTAGTTTCGTAATGAAGTTAGTCCTTCAGTAAGAGAAAACTTTAACATCAGATTTTTTTTGGAATAAAAACAGGGAAATATTCATTTTATTTTTCAATCAATAGCAAGCACAGAAGCTACAGTATATGCTGGTGCCAGATTACATATTAGTTGGTTCAGTATATACAATATATATTTCATAATACAAAATAATAAATACGTTTATTTGAATTCATCAATACAGCGGGCCAGCCCTGAGCAGTGCAAAAACCAAGTTAAGCAGACTCATACAGGGCCAGTTTGGAAACTCCAGTGACTTTGATGATCAGGACAGATTTGAAAACACAATATGAGGTTTGAAAACAGAAAGGTCTCTTCATAAAAAAATGAAACTTTCAAAATATAAAATTAATGTAAACAAAAAAATGATTTAAAGTGCAAAAAAATGAGGGTGACCCAATTCTCAACAGAGCCTCTGAACACACCTTTTAGGCTTGTGTGGGAACCTAGTATGAAAGGGACGCAACAACCGAGGGACATCAAGGTCCTTAAACCACACTCAAGAATGATCTTCGAGGCCATAACCTTTCCAGTGAACAAGATATACTACACAGGATTATCTAGGATTATCTGAACTTTAAATTCATTTTCTCAGTCTACCTGTAACAGCAAGAGACGAGATGATCGCAGTATGGACTAGTACTAACTGGATTCAAACAAGAGATATGAAGCACCAGATTTGTATTAAAATGATCTGGAAAGACCAATCAATACAAGATCTGCCCAATCATTTTCACAATAGTAAACTTATGGGACATTTTTAGCAAATCACTTGGCTGTGAGATTTTCAGAATTCAGTTTCCATTTATGTTGAAGCCATGAAGCATGAAGTCAAGCAAGACAGTCTGTGGAGCTGAGTAGCAAAGTAGAAACAGACTATAAATTCAGCAGATTAGGTTAAAACCATACACACTTTTAAAAAGTGACATTTCTACTGAATTAAGCTAAAGCCAAGTCCTCGCTCCACCTATTCTATGATATAGCAGAACATCTGGAGGACCTGTGGTATTTGTTTGCTTCTAAACACACTTCACAAACCAAGGCATACTCCTGAATATCTTTACACATATAATTCCAAGTGAAATAATATATTAATTGTTGTGTTTGATTTACACCCAAACCTCCAGGTTCTGTCAGCAGACACATTTTTTCAGTAGGTGATTGAACTATAGCATTATTTTGGTTAGCCTTAATAATTTCTTTTCTAATGCTGTGAGATTTGTTACTTGGATAGTACCTAGAAATGTCTCTGATGGCATTGTGTGTTTTGGGAGTTCCCTTGGGACCTTTCATGACAAAGCATTGGCTTTCCCATTCCTATTACCTGGGCAATAAGGTATTACAAAATGGAAATGACAAACATGCCTGACGTTCATTCAGTCTCTTAGCCGACTTCAAAGTAAAAAAAGCTGCTAAGATCTGTATATTTTATAAAATGGAACTGAGCAAATTCCTTCCATTGGCTCCATTCCTCAAGCGCCAATTATGGTCAACAACCCTCTATTCTCCTAAGTTGTAATTCTGCTCTATGGAGCCTGTAGAAGAGGCTGAGCAAGAGTGCACTTCATTGCTTTGATCAGACATTTGTGACAGTGTTGCACTCACCCAAACATTAGAGGTATTCACTTCAACAATGAACAGTTTAGTATGGTCAGGGTACTATAAAATTGAAGCTGAAGTAAACTATTACTTATCAAAGACCTTTGAGCCTCTGGTGTTCAAGAAAGCTTGTTTTATGCTTTTTTACTAAGTGTTGTGATAGGGAAAATGATTTAACAGAATATTTTTTATGAACTGCCACTAATAGTTTGAGACACACCGGAATCCCAGAACTTGCTTCATGCTCTCTGGCAGCCCTCAGTCTAACACCGCAGATACCTTTGTGTTATCTAATTTCAAACCTGTTCATAAAATTTCAATGAAATTTGCACTTTCCAAGTTTTGACATGGTTTATTCTAATGTAACCTTTCCAACACTTCTCTAACATAAGTAAAACCTTTGTACTGACTGAAGATATGACATTGTAAAAAACTGAGCCAAGATCATTACCGAAAAGGCTCTGGTATTTTAAACCTATACAGTCAACTCCTTCCTCGCAATGCCGCCCTTGATTGTTAAATGCTCATCTAAAGAATATTAGGGACACAACTTGGTGCCAAGGCAGTGTCATCTGAAAGTTACTCACTATGTGACTCACTGTGTGACTCTGAGCAAGTAACTTAACCTTCCTGTACTCTAAATATAAAAAGAGTCTTTAAATTATAGAATGTTCTGAAATTTGACGTAAGATTAGATAAAGCCATCTGGCCTTTATCTAAGAAAATAATTAGAAGGGTGACAGATAATAATCAATGTACCATAGACTTTTGTTTACCATTATAAAACAGTTTCACACCCATCTGCTAATGGCAACCTGATTTATTTTGCTTGTAGGTCAATAATTAATTAACTCATGGCATACAATTTGAAACATTGTCAAATTAATAAAAGTATTCAATCAAATGTTTGTTTCTATTTATACCAAAATTTGTAAAATATTAGTTTAGCACATCATGTCTTCTGTAAATCTCTGCTGATTGTCCTTTTGCATATGTAATAAATCTTGTATCTTTTATAATCAATGTAATTATTTTGCATGTGGTACAGATGATCACAATTGTCTTTTTTTTAATTACTGAATCAGCATAGAAGCTGTTTCCATATAAAAGGTTATACCTCTCTTCATATGAACCACAGCAAAGAGACGTAGATGGCCATCACAAATCAGTAAAATAAGGGGCTCTTCCTTAATATTAACATTTAGCCTGGAGCAGTCTTTCATGAGGAGTTCTGTCTTTTGCAATACCCATTAACTGTTAACCACTGAGATTAAATTCTGAATATGTTTGTTGTGATTTGTCTGTTTGTTCCATTTTTCTAAGTTTACATTTGGGGTTTTCACTTAATTTAATGCTATTTAGAGAGATTTCCTTAGCACAGAGAGTCACCATTTATGTCCACCTGTTTTCTATGTAGCTCTGTTGTTTGTTAAAGGCAGAGTCACGGCGGTCACAACTGCAATGTTAATCACGTAACTCAGGGGTGGGCAAAGTCATTTCTGGAGGGCCGCAGTGGCCGCGGGTTTTTGTTCCAACCCCGTTGCTTAATTAGAAAACAATCCTTGCCAATAATTACATTTCATGGCTTGTTAGTGCTTTAACTCTGCTATGTCAAGTAATTCTCATATCCTAGATTTTTTTTCCATTCTAAGGATATCATCCAAATACTGTGAAGTGTCAAACGGTTGGGTAATTCTCAATCCTTCACTTTTCTCTTCTCTTTCCTTCCAAATATTTAATTAAACCAAGTATTGCACGATAAATACACACAGGTGTAAAGGGTAACAAGCAAAATGGATAACTGCTGGTTTCTTTTGTCATTTGCATCTTATTGTTAATAAGGAGCAATTAAAAAACGAGAATGCAGCTGTTTAAGACTTAAATAAGCAATAAGGGTTCAAAATCTTAACGAGTGAGATAACTAAAATGAAGCGGAAGTGTTTCTAGAGCAATAAGTGATTCTTATTAAGCAATTGGGTTGGAACAAAAACCTGCAGCCACTGCGGCCCTCCAGGAATGACTTTGCCCACCCCTGACGTAACTGGTTAAAGGGTCAGCTATCAGAGCACTTTCACATCCAAGACTGCAGATAGAAACTACTTTTTGCATGACAACTTTTGTCTCTTTAATGTGTCTTTATTGTATTTTATGGTTTTGACTTCTGCTATTGATGCTCTTGACTTTTGATTCATGCTGTGGTATTTTGCCTCACAATTTTTTGATCTCCCATTTTTGACCTTTGCTGTGTTTTATTGACATCTCTTCTCCTGATACATCTCAATGATATCTTTTCATGCTTCCTTCTTTCCATTTAAATATTTTTATATTTGAGGCAGTGGATTTTAAGAATGTCATCAATCTCAACATTCAGACTGGGAGTAGTCACTAATGGCACATAACCCACCCATTAGAACATTGTCTAAATTCAGTGCTTGTTGAATCCTTGTGAGAATAGCACTTATTTGTTACAGTGGGGCAAATAAACATTAACTGCAATTACAATGTTTAAAATACAGTTTGAACATATATAAATATACATTTTAAATTAATTTGGCTACATGAGTGTACATTGGGATGAGGTATATACAGACCCTTAAAATGCTGTTTTCTAAAGAAATTATTAACTTTAATAGACAACCAAGTCACATTGAACATTATTCATTTCTCTAAAAGTTCTGTGTTTGTTATGGGGGAGGAAATTAATCTTTTTTCTCCATGCACCTTTATTGCAGCTTTCACAGAAAAGAACTTGGATAATAACAAAGAGAACAGACAATGTGTCTGTCCTAATCTGCAAAAGCTGCAGCCTAATATTTGTGTAATTTCAGCTGAGGTTTTTGTTACTCTATTTTTACTTTATTAGGTCAGTGTAGGAATTCTAAATTCAGTTTAAATCAACCTTAAAATATTCCTGCTGGCTGGATTTGAAAAGACAGACCTATCTTGTAGTGTGCTAGATTATCATATTTTTAATAAATTGTGCTTGCAAACTACATGCTTCAAATTAAGCCGCACCTTTTCTTAAACAACATGAATACCAAAATTAAGTGAAACACTTGACTTAAATGTGGGCACAGAATCCAATATAGGAATCTCTGCGGCATTGCTAGCATTTGCATTTTGCTTGTGGAAATTATGAGAAATATATTTTGTCATAAAGTAACAGTGCATTATTTCTGCATTCCTGGTAATGGTGCACTGATGTATAGATTTATATATCTATCAATACAAGCCACAAAAGAGAAATTGAAAAATAAGAAAACAAAAGAAGTTTTCCTAAGTGTAATCATTATTTGCTACTAAAAATATTTCATTAATTTATCATTTGCTCCACTACATTAATTACTATCCAAATGTAATTTTACTCTCAGTGAAATTAAAATGTCTTGTCATTTTCTATGCTACTTAATCCAGAAAAGGGTCATGGCCAGCATAGGGGGGCCAGACAGGGCACCAGTCGGTCAAGGACAAACAAGCAAAAACCCACACACCAAATACTCTACACACTAGGGCTAATTTAGTGTTTCCAATTCACCTAACCTGCATGTCTTTGGATAGTGGAAAGAAACTGGAGCACCCAAAGGAGACCTACATAGAGATGAGGAGAACATACAAAGTCCATAAAGGGACAAGTCGAGATGTGAACCGTGCTGTCAGGACTGTGAAGCAGCAGCGCTACCACTGCATCACTGTGCCACTTCTGAACTCTAAATGTACATATTCATATTATTGCATAGTCATGTTTTCGTGTAGCAGTGAGGTCTTAAAAGTAGCCTTGCTCTAAACAAAACAACTAGTTTGACAATTGCAACCATAAGTACCTGCTTTATTTTTAAAAAATAATTGATTTAAGTGTCATTTGGAACATGTCTGAATAACACAGAATCCACTGGTATTGGTCATATTTGGTAATATGAAATAGCATGTAAAAATGACAGATTTTGTAAACAAATGTCTGAAGTGTGATTCATACTCATCTCTATATATGTAAAATCCAACGTCTGTCTGTCTGCCTGTCCGCTTTTGACGAGAGAATAGATTTAAATCGGGTTTTTTTGTATAATTTGCTTGAACATTCCGGTTAATTTTACGACTTCTCTCACTGCATTAAGTATTATAGTTTGTTTGCGGCTCTGATTTATTCATCCAAATCCGAGAGAGACAGACTGCTGGCCGAGTGGAGGGGGAGGCATGACCTTAGGAGCCAAGTGGGGCCCTCCTTTCTGACGCACCAGCCTCTGTTTGAGTTGATGTACCTCTCGCCACGTGTGGGAGCATACCTCTCCTCCTCTTAGCTAGCAATACTTGTCTGTTCAGCAAACGTTATAATCTAGAGATTGTTAAAGAGTAACATTTGACATTTATGAGAGAGAGCCACGTGTGTTTTAGAGGGTACCTGGTCATTGGCAGAGATATCACGGCTACATGCTGTTTTTCCCACGCGGGGGAAGCTCTCCCATCAGACCAGACACGATCAGATTTAGTGGCAACGTTTGACGTTGGAGCGTAGGCCTACCTACCTTCCACTTGGCCAGAGATACCTTGCCAACTTTTTACATTTTTGGCAAAGAGATCACAGATACATTCTGATAGCAAAACCAAAAATATTGTATATCAAGAGGCCCTCGGATTCGAAAGCTATCAATATAAATTCTTTTCAGTGCAAATTATTACATTTTTTTAAATTTTTTTTATTGATTTTTAAAGTTTGTCCTGTTTCATTACTATGTGGGCAGAGTCGCAAAGGGGTCAGCTAGTCAATAATAAAAATTAGTAACAGTAGCATGCACAGCCATCTTCCTAACAGCTGATATGCAACTTTTTAACTACAGTATTTAAGGCTGGCAATTCTTATTTCCTAGTTACTTTCATTTTACTGCAATTAGAGGGTGGTCCCATGACTTCTGACAGGAGAGTGTATTCCTTAAGATAATGTGTAATTGTGCATATATCTTAATTTATTATTTGATATTTAACAAATATTGGTGCGACATAAAAAAAGTATTCCTTCATGTATATGGTATATGTTGTTGAAATGTTTTTCATAGAATACAATATATGATTCAAATGGGATTGAGGAGTATACAGCACTGTAATATTTTGGTCACTTTTAGTACTCTGGTTGCAACTGTATTATAATCAGTAATAATACATCTGAAATAGTGAAAGAGACTGTTATTGGTGATGAAAACTGGAGAGACAGATGGAGAGACAGATGTCACAGCCATGTTTCCTGGCTTCATCTCTAGTTTTCATTGCAGTTCTCCCACAAACCTAGGTATTTACAGGTGTGGGTGTTACCCTTGCAGATTATGATTGGTAAATATAAGGCGATGGCAGCAGCAATAGTGAAAAATTAACGCAGAATAAGTGTCTTCATGGTATCCATAATTTAAACATGTACAGTATGTGCTGAAAATATCCATCCAGAACATTAGTATATAATGTTGACACTTGCCTAATTAAAAAAATAATAATCACCAGGGTACATGTACAGTATATTATTTCTGCAAATATTTATTTATGGAACAATCAAGAAACATTTGTTTATAAATTGGTTTAAGGATGAGAATACATGACATAAGAAATTTGACAAACGAGAGGAGACCATTCAGTCCATCAAGACAATTTTTTTTAGCTAATAGCTAAACTTTCTCAATATCTCTTCCAGACACTTAAAGGTTTCTTAAAAAAATACATAGTGAAGGCAAGGGGGCACCAGAGAGCCCCAAACATGAACACACAAGACAGACCCGGATTCAAATAAAGGGTGTTTATTACACAATCAAAAAAAACACAGGTCCACTCTTCTTACCTCCTCTCTCACCACCACACTTCTATCCTCCAGTTAAGTGTTGCCTTCTTTCTTCCCACCTCAAACTCTTCTGGACAAGGTGGTGTGGTCCCATTTATTGAGGACCTTGAAGAGGGCTGTTGCTTGTTGGAAGTACTTCTGAGTAACACAGAAGTCCCACATAACAGGAAGTGCCTCTCCCTGCAGCACCCTCTTGCTGCATCCACTGACCTCAGCAGAGCTGTGCTGCTGGACTACAATTCCTAACATTCCATGCTTCTTCCCGCTGCTCTGTATCAATTGTGGAAATAATTATCCCCCAGAGACAGTCCTTCCCAGACCTCCTCTTCTATCCTAGCCAGGGAAGGTGCTACACATAGGTCCGGTCAGGATGCCTGTCCATTTGTCTGGGGCTTTAATCTTTATTTTATATAGTGAGCAACTGCATATTCATAGATAACAAAATATTTTCCTGCCCAGTTTTTGTTTATTCAGAGGTGTGTGCAGGATGGGATGAATTGCCATTTATTTTTATTTTTGGATTTCTATTTTAGTAGTATTTGTTTGAATGTATTTCAACAAACAGGCACACGTGGCGAAAAACAAAAAATGCAGTATCATTGAACACTTGTCCCAAATCATGGACCACTGTCCTTCACATAGAGGAATCTTGGACACATACAGTACAATCTGTTAAAGTAAGTGCAGTTGTCAAGTTCATCAGAAAGAGCATACAAATTGCAATGGTACCATCGTACAATATAGTAATCATGGTTAAGTTTGGCATTTATTTTATATAATTACACATTTTCAAAAATACACATACTGTATGTATTATTTTGAGGATTTATTATAATAATACAGATACTTTCACTGGAATGTGGTGCCTTAACTGCTATGTTGTGTTGTGTTTCCGTACTCCGTTTCCAATGCAACTGTGTGGGTGTCCTAATTGGGTTTAGCCCTGTGGAACCTGCCTTGTTGGGGAATGATCTGCTCCTGGTATGCTTATTCTCGTGGTATGAAAGCTTCTGTTATCCCAGCCAGGATGCCTGTCTTCCCTTCTGGGCACACACACTATTTTATCACATTCTGGTTTTAATCTGTCAAAATATATTATTAATGGATTTTCTACTTCTAATTCTAGCACTATCTTCATCATAATATTCGGTGCTTCTTTTAGCAGATAACCTTATCTAATCTGAAGGATAAGGTTGCCACTCAAAATTAAACTTTTGTGCTCCACCCTCCCAAAGTGTCTCCGTCTCCCTTTAATATAAATCAGTTTTAATCTAATATACTTATTAATTTAAAATGTTAAAGTGACTGTCCAAGGATTTATGCCCAAGATTGAAAAAAATCTTTTTGGACAAAGCTAACATTATGGGTATTAGTTCATTTTTTGTTAGTTTACCTGCTAAAGAGAAGTGAAAGTAGTAGTATGTTGTAGAATCATAGTTTATTAGAGAGAAAATCCTTTTTCATACTGAATTATAGTAAATGCATTATAAACAGTATACAACATATAAAGAACTCTTCATGCCTGGAAGACATCAGTTCTCAATGGCTAGCATTAATGGGCCATCTGAGTCCAGTATTGCCAAGTGGCAGAGGTGGTACATCACCAGACAGCTGGTCACCTTGGCCTCCAGAAGGTGTGTCCCATAACATCTCTTGAATCAGCTTTGGCATCTTAAGCAATACACAAAGCTTGTACCTTAAAGGACTAGGATGAGAGTGGGTGAGAAGGCATCCAGATAAGGGTGTTTGTTTTCTGACTAGCCTTTATAAATTATATACAAAGGAATACAAATTAAGCATGCGTATTACAGAAACAAACTGATCAATAAATCAGTGATTTTCTAGTCAAAATACTGACTATAGATACACAAATAAAGGAATTCAACTGTATGGAAGGACAAATAACATAGAATTACAGGTGTGATTTATCGATAAGCAGGTTCATCTTATTAAATCATTGTCTGAAAAAACTTGGTGCACTTAATAGCTTTTCTTAACATAGTACAATAAGAATACGTAGCAAAGCATAAGTTAGAGGATTTAAGTAGTTATGTTAAAAACTGCCTATATTTGATGTTCAGTGCATTTCATGCATTCTTTTATATAATCAAGAGGGGCTGAAGCCCAATAATTTATGTTCCTGTCTTTTAATACTGGGCCAATACAATGTTCAAAGCAGATCTTACACTGGATGAATTTCTATACATGAACAGTAATCACATGAACTTTAGATGCCTAATACTGTATTAATGTGTAGATAAATCTTATCAAAATAGAAAAGCGTAAAATGAAATGCCATTTCATTTTTCAGTTGCTGTCTTTGTTTATTGAAATAATCCCTGTCGCTGGCAATTTCTAACCTCAGTTTAATTGTTTTTTTTTTTGTTGTTGTTAGGCTCATTTGAATGCCAGCTAATCCTTGGCTGTGTAATTGAAGTGAACTGCAGTTTACAAAGGCTCTGAGAGCACATAGCCTTTATGTTCAGTCTGAAAACAAGCAATTTATTTGTTGTAAATACATGTATTATAATCCCAACAATTTAATTATATTTTATGTCATAACATCAATACTCATAAACATGATTCTAGTGGTCAAATATGTTGCTATTTTTCAATGCTAAGTGACAATTAGCTGCAGTTAAAGTGTTTAAATTTACTATAATTTATTTGTTTAAATATTAATAAACTAAATTGTGTTGTGCCTGTTAAAACACACATCATTTACCTGAATTTGTAAATTTAAATGTTATTTTTTGGATTTTTTATGGAATTCCTAAATAACTTGTTTTATTAATAGAAGTGTATCTTTTTTATTAATAGAAATGTATCTGTTGTTTATTTCTTCAGAGGCTACAATTCTAAGTTACGACGGAAGCAAATTCATGAAAATTCAGCTGCCAGTGGTGATGCATACTGAGGCAGAAGATGTCTCACTGCGGTTCAAGTCCCAAAGAGCCTATGGAATTTTAATGGCAACAACGTCTCGGGACTCTGCAGATACCCTCCGCTTAGAGCTGGACGCAGGACGCGTTAGACTCACAGTCAACCTTGGTAACCTAATGCAGTCCTAATCACCCTCTCAGTTATGTGCATGCTAACTTTTTCCCTTCCAATACTTTTCAACATTTTTAGCTATTCATTATTAGGCTACTTTTACCTTTTCTCTTTCATATTTACAACACAAAAATATTTATTACTACTTGCTATCCTTTTTGATTTAATATTAAAGGAAAGATAAGCCTACCCAGTGATACATGAAATTTATTGTAATCATTCTAAACGACTACAGCATTTACACACAATTACTCGTAACATTTTATATTGATACATTTTTAGTTAATGGAAAATAAAAACTGAGCTGGAGTTTAAAGAAGATATACAATAAAATAATATTCTATTCTTTCAAAAATTGAAAGGCAACAACTATTATAATGTCACGTTTTGGTGTTACAAGTAGGCTTTTCTTTAAAATAATTTGAATAAAAGTACTTTTTATGTCATGGTTTTGGTTTATTTTTTCATTGTTTTAATTGTATAATTTACTGTATTAAAATGATATCTGTATTTGAAGAAGATGAGATACAAACCCTTCAATGGCCAAAGTCTGCGGCCCTTAGCAAACAGCCATGTGAACATCAAAGTACAGCCCTTAGTACGGTGGAAATGCTTTACACTTAATAGATTTCATTTTGCACATGTGATGGATGACAAAGACTTTTCCTAAACATCTGAGTTATTTATTTGTTTCCTAGGAATTTCTTCACTTATCTTTTACTGGTTTGTTTACAAAAGAAAAATATCAAAATTTTTTAAACAGTCTAAGTTGTCACTGATTCAAATATATATATATATATATATATATATATATATATATATATATATATATATATATATATATATAAAAATATATTAAAAGATGATAATATTTATTGTCTTTTATTTAATACATTGTAAAATACCAAAAATTACTAAAGAACTCTGTTTCCATGGACCATACTGCAATTTAGTATGGAGGATAGGACTGTAAACTAATAAAGAGAGCACTTATAAAGTGCAATAGCAGTATATAAGAGTATACAACATTATTATCGTGAAAAGATTTTTCTGTTGTTTTGACCTATTTTTAATATCCACAAGCCTTACGAGTACCCTCTTCATGTGGATAACAAATCAAATAACACTAATGTGTATCTGTATATGCACCTTCATGTATGGACACCTAGGAGAAACTTTGTTGCTTTAGTATAGAGAGGACGATTTCAAAAGAAATAACCAGCAACTATACTCCTTTGAAAATATGTCTATCTCAACATGTCAGTACTATGCATGAAAAAATGATCTTCAAAAGTCATCCTCTCTAGGAAGCAGTAGTGATTAAGTAATTGAAGTTATGATAAAATATGCCAGAAGTTGAAGGCATGATGTGTGACACATGCCCACCATGGATGCAGATTCATGCATCCAAAAAGAAAGCTATGTTGTTACAAAACAGCATTCACTGTGAGGGTGTTTGTACATATTGGTCCATGGCTGTTTGCAACCACTTTTCTGTTGCGGTTGACAACACATGACAAACTGAGCTACATGGGGAAAGAACCTGCTGTCATTCATCTAATGGCCCTTCTCAAAGGGTTTTGCTTCGGTTGCATCTTGTAGACAAAGAGCGGCCACTGATACTCGGAATTTGTGAATCTGTTAAAGCGCAAATGTATTGTCTCGTATTATCCAGTGCACTACCAGTAACTTTAATAATGTTAGAATGTAAATGAAACCCCTAAATATTTTAGATGTTTATCCTTTAACATTGCATGAGAATGAAAGTACAACTGTTAAAAACTTTGAAAAGAAACATATTAACTCTTAAAACAGGGAGTATAGTTTCGAAAAAGATAAATTGTGCAACTAAGAACTGATATTTTGAGACCCAGTCAAAGAACAACATTTCTTGCTTTACCTTAATAAGTATAAAATTCAGTCCATTACAACATTGTTATTAATGACAAATAGACATTCATTTTAAATGCCGTGTATTCATTTTCCTTTTTCATGAAGCTTTAACAATGTGACTGCAGTATATTGAGATGTCTGTGGTTTTTCACAAAGGCAAATGTCTCTATACTGTACATACATACTGCATTATATTTTATAACTAAATATATTATCCATTAATTATTTGAGCAGCTTACTTCAGTTACCAATAACGAGAAGCCAAAGCTTATTCTGACAGTGTCTGCTGGAATCAGCCCTGAGTGAGGAGCTACCTCATTGAAGGGCACATCCACACACACACCCAATCATACCAGCAGGCAGTTGCCCATACAAGAACTGTTTGGTCTGCTGGAGTTAAAATATGTAGATGCTGGGAAAATTAATCATATTTCCACGAACTGGGAGATTCAGTAGTTAAAGCCATATAATGCCCTGTATTATAATATAATATAATATAATATAATATAATATAATATAATATAATATAATATATTTTATTGAATTATTTATATTCCAGCATATATAAACCAACACATATACTGTAGGTGTGCACTGCTCTTACTCTAAGGCTTTGGAATCCTGCAGCCTTGTTGGATGAGCATATACATTAGTTTATTTATTTTTTTAGTAACTTTGGACTTTGACTCTGGCCTTTGTTTAATAGTTTAGCAAACCTTTGAGAAGATCTTTGGTATCAAGAACATGTTAGCTATGCATGACTTGCACCGTACTCCATGGTGAAAGAGCAGCAGTTATTTTTTCGTGTGCTCTTTTACATGATAAGAGAAGGTTGCAGTCAGACTGGTTTACATGTAACTTGAAATTTGAATTCTAGTACATGTTCTGAGATAGGTTGCCAAGTAGCTCAGTTTGACAGTGGCCATAATTTGACATTATTTCATGTAATGTATGCATTTTGGGTAGGATGATAACGTATTCCAATGTTTTAAGGCAAGCTGTCTTAACTGGTGCTTAAGTGCATACAAAATAGTGCAAGCAAATGGCCACGTTAATGTGTTTGTCCCCAGAATGGTGGAATGTATATTTATTGGTTGTCTGCAGCTGTTACCTTGAAGGATAAATTTACATCTTTCATCTATTCTTCCCCATCTAGACTGTATCAGGATAAACTGTAATACCAGTAAGTGGAAATTAAGATTTTTTTTTATTCTACTAATCTATTTTATCACATATGCAAAAATGTTTTTAATCCGATATCTCGTTTTTGGAAAAGCTTTTTATGTTTTGCTTTATATGTTTTAGTATTATATATCCCATACTTATCAAGAATGGGTGTGAAAAATTATCATAATTTTAAAATCTGAAAATTAATTTTTATATTTTTAAAGACATTTTAAAAGGTTGAATCTGAAATTTCAGAACAGTGAAAATATCTTAGATATATAAATGGAATGAATAATTTTTCCGTAGTTAGTTACTTTATGCTGCTGTACAGATCAGATTTATGATAGTTGTCTATTCCAAGGATGATTTTTTACGCCCTGTTATTTCAAATTAATAAAACTCAAAGTCATAAATTCAAAGTATTTCATATGTTATGCATGGATCTAATGTAGAAGTATTTTAGTAATGCATGAACCTTTTCTCGCTGCATGTAGGGTTAACATGTTAACAGTCTAAACGGAATAAGAACTGTTAGTTTATTGTTTAAATCTGTTCTGATTCTATTAGTTGCTTCTGCCTTTTAACACAAAGTATTCTGTTTCCAAGAATTTAATAATTATATGCTTGTAAAACAGCTTTCTAATTGTTCCTTATTATGTTGGGCTTAGGTTGAACATAGCACTAAGTGCCTTCATTCTCATTATAATTGTGTCAAAGCCTCAGTCTAATAGCAGCAGAACTGTTTTGATTTTTTTCACATTATTTTATTGTACTTTGATTGTGAATATAGAAGAAATCAACTTATGCTTAGTGCTTAAATATAAAAGAGGTTTAAGAAAACAATTTTATAAAAAACAAAAACAACCATACAATGGTGCAATGCTAATACATTTTTATCACCTTTTACAAAACAACAATATATTACATATTTTCAATTTAATAGCTAGACATTTTAACTGTGCATATGTAAAATAATTCCACTTCTGTTAGTATAAAATGCCCAGTGCTTATTAATTTTATCTGCAGGAAGGGTTTTAGTTTTAGTAAAGAGGAAGGCAAAATGAGTATGCTAAAGAGAGTCCCCAGCTAGACATGCAGGGTTCGCATCGAGATAAGAGGCACAGGCTTACTTCACTTGGCCTGGCAAACCATTGGATACAAACATCACCTACCTGTCACCAGATGCCATTTAGACGGGCACACAATGTGAACTTTACTGATAAAAGAAGGATCATATAGCACCCGCATCAGACATTGAGAGATAGAGATTATAAATAACACACTTTTCACTACTAAATAACTTAGTTGTTTAGTAAAATTACAATTAGTAATAGTACTGTGCTCAGCAACTTTTATGGGGATGTCAAACTCAAAATTGTAAAATATCTTTACAGCACATTTATGTATTAAGCTTGGGATATTACTGTTATTCCTTCCTCTAGATATCATAAGCTTGTCATTTACTTTATAGTCAGAAACTGTGCATACCTCTAATTTAAAACTTTTGCTTACATTATCTAACTGTATATGGGAGTTATTTTTTATTAGATATTTACACATTATTTAAAAAGTACAATTTCGCAAATAAGCAACAGCTATCATTTATTTATTGAAGCAATATTTGCAAAATATATGCAAGGCTTAAAACTGAACATATTAGTTTAATTGTGATAATTTATTAAGTACAAAATACACTTAGGCCATTCTGGTAACAATTCATAGAGCCCATCTTTTAATTAACAATTGTAGCTTTCCCTTTGTTTATGTGTATATAGTCATGGTAATGTGCCTCATTGGCATTACCAGCAGAAAAATAAAGCTATTTTTATGTCCTGTGCAGTTTTGAAAGAGAAGCATTGATTTTAGAGAAAAATTACAAATAAGGTGTAAAGAAATAAAGCTTACCTTTTTGTCCATGTGCAGAAGGACGTTTTTGCTGACGATATGAGTGTCACAGAGGGTTTCGTGTGAGAGTGGAATGACGGCTCTGCCATTGACTGGCAGGGATGGCGTTGTGCGTCTCCCATGACTTCGTAGCACTGGAAGATAAGAGAAAGTGTGAAGCGTCTTAGTGCCGGCCTGCCACGACTTATAAAAGGCGATCCCATTTCGGTAGTTGTCAGGGCGGTAGCCATGCTGGGGTGGTTGGGGGAGGAGGTATTTATTGGGTTGTAGTTAACGGTGCACTATTTATTTTTGTATATTCACTTATTTCTTTTTCTGTACTTTGAATAGTTTTCTCGATAAAGCCTGTTCTCCACACTGTTTGGAGGAGCAGCTTCCTGACTTGAATTACTGTTGAGGAAGACTGGTTTATTTGGGTTTTTATGTATATTTGGGTTTCCCTAATTTGTGTGCATTTTTTCTTTTTCCTTTACTGTGCATAGTCATCATTTTTGGGCACTGTTTTTGCGTGTCCTTTGCTGTATTGGACTGCGTATAAATATCTATTTTCCATAGGAAATTATTTAAATTTTTTCTTTATGTGCACCTGTAAATAAAACCGCCCTTTATTTTGAAAAACCCAACCCTTTTGTGTCCGTGTCTCCCTGTCATGCACCACCAACCGGGGCACGTTCAGTCCCGCATCCAGTACTAGGCGCCAAGAATGTAGGCTGGTGTTCCCCAATTCCCACTACACGGGGTGTCACAATACTATATAAACATTCACGAAATTCATGAATAGAAGAATATACGGTGAGCTCTAGACACATTTCTACTCTTGGTTCATATTTCTGTTGCACATTCAATTAAAGGTAACTGAGGTTCCTCGCCTTTCGGGTCTCTTCTATTTACTTAGTCCACTGGTTGATCAATGTTTGTTTTTGTGTCTTGTGTTTTTAAGTTTTTGTTCCTATTTTGCTTTGTCTTAATTTTTCAGTATCATAGTTGTAAGGAACACATTAGTATTTAATTTGACATTTTTTTATTTTTTTTTGATTTGTCATTACTTTTTTTTTCATCATTCTCTGTGCCTTTGCACTGTATGAGTAACAAAGGAAAAATCTTTGTAGTGCTTAAACAGTAAAAGTGAAAAAAAAAACCCAAATCACTTAGGGAAATAAATCCTACCTTTGAACTTTATTTAGTGTTACTTGGTAGTGTGTTGAAAGATGAAACAACTCCCATATCTAATTCTACTAACGTTATTGACTTTTTTACGGCTCAATCCATAACAAAAGATTTTTTTAAATTTCTGCTGCTCAAAAATAAATCTGTTCCTTAGAACTTCCAGATTGCTTCACTGAATGTCAAGATTTGGCTGTTTTGACAATGCACGTTTCAGGTCTGTACCCAGTTTTTATCCAAACATTGTTTTGATGAAGTCATTTTATTTTTTCATGCTTGTATTGTCCCATTAACATTTTATTAGTACTGATTGCAAACATCACCATATAGTGTTCTGTTTGATGAATACTGTATTTGCATATCATTATTGGCAATCGCATAGACACAAGAAGTGGAAAAAGTGACGTCAGCCCCTGTTGGTATTTAAGATGCTGTCTACTGTCATTGTCCAGCCTTCTGGATATTTGTTTGACTTCTCACAGTGCATTGGCCATTCAAAAATATATCTTAGAATTAAGGATTTCACTTTTTTCCGTTCAACTCTGATTTTTCTGTTTGTTTATTGAGCTTTGGTATTGTGACCAATGACCTTTTGGTTTCTTTCATTTGCTTCTTTACCAGCTTTGTTTACCTCTTATTTCCTGGTCATTGCTGCTATCTTTCATTTGCACTTTTTTCTATTGTAGCAGAACATAGAATAAGTTGGGTGCCAGTTAACGCTAGATTTGTTTGGCCATGTCAGTACACCGCTGTATGGGATGCTGTTGTCAGCATTGCCTCAGTATTTGTCAAATCAAACATTAAATGCGGTTCTAATATCTTTAAAAAAAGGGAACTTTGCTGATGACCTTAGTAGGTTTTCCACTACCAGGGAAACTAGGATTATAATTATTTGGTTGTGCAAATATATTTTATATAGGCTTTAGAGGGAAAACCCATAGATTTAAGACTAATTAGGTGGAAAGGTATACTTGCCTCTTTTAAGAATGGTTGCTTCATATAAATATATACCGGTGTATATATATTTTAATTTCACGTTAACTCTTTATATATTGCTCACAGTTTAAAAACATGAAATATATTAGAGTTTTAAAGTTAGCTTTATAAAAAGAACCTTCCTTCAACAAGTTAAAAAACTACCACTAGTCCAAATAGCTTGACAGTCTTCGTTGTATTTTCAAAAGAATTGACTATTTGCAAAACCTTTTTAAAAATGCAGTCTACAAGTTTCTTTTCATCCATCCATTTCTTTAATGGAAATTGTTATTTTTTCTGAACAGAGTTCATGTAATGCCTGTTATTGATTGCTTAGCTTTGTAATAAACTTCCTATTAAACTTAACATTTATTAAATAACATGGATGTGTTTGATATGGGAATAATAGCTGATTTGTCACAACAGTTATGTTCATCACAGGAAATCCTTTTGCCTTTTTTGGCAAAAAATTGCTACCTGCAAAATATAACTACGATGTGGTTAGTACTTGTAGTAAAATTCTCCATGGGAGTATGGTGTCACTAGTGAAACAGTTATTACTTATAAAGAACATAAAAATCTGTGATACCTTTGCTCAGCAAAGATATTAACCAGTGGGATGTCTTCTTTAGGTTAGATTTAACATTATTTTCTGTTAACCAGCATAACAAAGTTAAAGGCAGCCACCTTCTACTGCTTGTTTAATTGTCAGCTACTAAATTAGATGGTGCCCTAGAATACAAGATTCTTTTACAGCTAAGTAGCAGCATTCATGTTTTTTATAATTTCCTCTGTTTAATGTGTAGTATCTGGGATTGGCACATGTGGTCATCCCAACTTTCCATTCTGCACTGTTTAGTCCTCCCCACTTTGGTTTTATGTTTTTAGATACAGATCTTATAGTATGGTTTTGGACACATGATAATGCAGTATAGTAATTGCCAGTACAACAAAAAATATTTTATTGCCCAAAGTCGCACCAGCCTTATCATAATCATTCAGATTTAAAATGATAATCTGATAAACACTTGCACCGCCATGTGGCATTGCAGACAGCTGCCCCTTTCTGCAATTGTTTTTATTGTATTGTTCACATCTCAGTCAAGTGACAGCCGGAATTGCCATGGCTGTTACTCGTTTTCCCCTTATCGGAGCACATCCCTTTTGGATGGCTCTAAAATTGCAACTTCACAGACACATTCTTGTCCCACGTATATGTTTTTGTGGGTTCTTTGCAGCGGATGTTTGTAAAGATGAATAACTTTTTTAAGAGAATGGAATTGGGACCTTTAAATGATCTGTAGAGAAGGATGAGGTCTAGTATTGATTTCTCTGCAAGCCCTGATTGTGAACCATCCCTGATTTGGAGGTTTGATTGACATTTTTGGCGGTGAGGGTTGATCAAGGGGGGCTGAACTGGATGCAACACCTGCTGCTTATACTCTGCTAATCTCTCGGGCTGGCAGTCGTGAGAGTAGCGCAACAATTTTCACTGTGCTGCACATCTGGTTTTGAACAGCAGTGCAAGTGCTACTGGGGGACAAAGCTTGTCAACTGTGTTTCCTTGTTTTGCGGTGCGCTGGCATACATTGCTTCACGGAAGTTTCCAGTCCCCCATACTACTCAACCTTGATCATGTGTCATTTCCTTGTGGCACTTGATGCTTCACAAGACCCCTGAATCATCAACTGAGTGCCCAAACTTCACGGGGGACACATTTACAAGGTTATTGAGATTTATGGAGATAAATTGTGCAGTTTATATTTAAATTAAAATCTTATTTTTTCATTCAGTTTCCCAACTTACAGAATTGTATATGGTTCAATCTGTTATTCAAAAATGAGAAATTTTGCTTATTCATCTGCAAATGTGGTTTTATTTTTGCATAAATCAAACATTTTCTAGGGGTGTGGAGCATAGAAAAGGCTGAGAACCACTGGTCTAAATAATCCCTGATGTTAACCTTTTATATTTTGTATTGAATAAAGTTTTCTGTTATAATTTCAGCTTGTGTTATTAAAATAATTTAAGTGAGGGTTTATCCCTTTTAACAGGCTTAGGTATTAAACCATCCAGATGACCTTTCAGTAGAGATGCTGCTGCTCTGGATCAAGAGGAGACAGTTGATGGTGTCAGATATTAAATTGTAAAAGCCTTCTTTAAGTGTTCCTCAGGGGATGTTCCTTCTACAGCCAACACGGTGGAGACCCAGGTGCAGACTCAGGACTTGCTGGAGTGATTTTATTTCTCAGTTGGCCCGGGAGCACTAGGGAATTCCTCAGGAAGAGCTGGAAAATGTTGTTAGGGAAAAGGAGGATAGGTTTGTCCAGCCAGGTCAATTACCATGGCTACCCCTCACTAGGAGAAGTGGTGGAAAGTTAGTGTGAGAGCATGATTTAAGTTCCTTATGATGATTATAAAAAAGTGAATCAAAAATATATTACCTATATATTAAAATGTAATAGTTATTTTTAAAACAAACTTTATCACAAAGTTCCTTTCTAGTTAGTAAATTATAATAATTCTAAATTAACCAAATGTGTAATATTGACAATTTGAAATTAGTTACTGTAGATAAGTTGACCTGGTCACACATTACCTCAGACTGCAAGAGACCTGGGTTTACTTAAATTGCTTCTTAAAACTATAAAACCCAGAAGATTATAACAACAGAATAGTGCTAAAAGCCCAGTTTGACATGGTATTGGCAACGCTTCACTAATCATGCTGGTAGCTCCAGGGCTTATTCTGCTCAGAGTGAAATCAACCATTTGAGAAAAGGCAGCATCAGACATTGGCCACAATTGTCTCCAGTCTACTGACAGCTGATTTTTTTTTTTTTTAGAAACAAAAGCACTGAACGTAACTCAGAATGACATTTTATGAAGACAATATCATTCACATTCAATTTAACAACATAGTTTAATCAACATCCCATATGTTACAGGGAGACTTTAATATTTTTAGGATTCACTTTTTAAAGACTGTTTTAATAGGCCTGTAGAGTTGATTTTATGACTAGTGCTATCTTTAGAAGATACAGAGAAAAAATATGAGAGTAAAGCTTTAAATCTGCCCACGTATGTTTCATTAAAATATAAACTAGTTAATAAAGAAAGATATTCCTCAGCATTTGACTTAAAAGTGGTAGTTTGTAAGGGCAACATATGTAAATATGTAAATGCAAATATATTTTAAAACTTGACAACACAATAATGATAATAATAATAATAATAATACATTTTATTTATACAAGGCGCCTTTCAGAGAACTCAAGGACACCGAACAAACAAATAAATAAATAAATAAATACAAAACACAATTATAAACAACTTAAAACATCAGAAAATCTAAAAATTAAAACCAAACAAAACCACTATAATTAGGAGGAAGAAGAAAAAGCCATTTTAAACAAATGTGTTTTAAGTTTACATTTGAAAGATGAATATGATTTGATATTTCGGAGATCCGCAGGTAATGAGTTCCAGTGCTTGGGAGCAGAATGGCTGAAAGCTCTGCTCCCCATGGTGGTTAGACGGGAGGGAGGAACGGTCAGATGGGTGGAGGAAGAGGATCTAAGGTTACGGGATGGAATGGCAACATGTAGAAGGTCAGACAGATATGGAGATAATGGGACTTGAATTGGCAGCACTTTATTTTATAACTGACGTCTTAGCTAAAAGGCCATACTGACTTCCATACCAGTGGAGAAAATTTAAATATTTTCACAACAATATGTGTCCTTGTCTAACCCATTTAATCCAGACAGGGTTGCCTGAGGGGGCTGGGGTCAGTCCTAACTAGCATAGGGAGCAAGGCTGGAACAAATCCTGGATAGGGTACCAGTCCATCACAGGGTGAACACACAAACCCATGGCTAATTTAGCATTGCCAATTCAATTCAAGTAGCATGCCTTTGGACAGTAGGCGGAAGCCCATACAGACACAGGGAGAACATGTAAACTTCGCATGGGGAGGACGCAAACCCTGGTCTCCTTACTGTGAGGCAGCAGTGCTACCACTACATCATATTTTAAATTGATTGTACTTCCAACCCATTCCCCAACCTCCTTGCATGGATTTCCTTTGCCTTAGCAGGTAAGCTGCTGATTCATACTGAGTTTCATTCTTCTTCTGCAGTGAGTGCAGTGCATGTCCATTACACAAACTAGATGCACAGTCAAATCAGACACAAGCAACATCTAACTTTAAGCATGATCTAACTATATCTCATGCATGATAGATAAAAACTGGTAGAAGTATAATGTACTAATGTTCTTGTATTCATTTTGTTCTAAGAGTACATGTAAGGTGAGTTTCTATCTGCACAGTTAAGCTAAAACAAATTTTTAAATCCACTAATTAAAAAAAAAAAGAATTTCAAAATGTTTTTATATTATTAAAATTGTAAAATTTTAATTAATACAAAATTAAAGTAAGAACATTACAAAACAACAGAACGATAACCTAATTGTCACTTTATTCAGTATAAAAAGAAAAAAAAGAATGTATCCAACAATTAAAACTTAATTTAAACATACAGTACAATACTGTAATAATCGGTGGCAAAAATAACATTGCATCAGTATGAACTTGAATTGGACCATGTGGCATAACTCTGCGTGTTGAATTGTATGTATTCTTTCATTAGTATAAATACTTAATTTGTTCAACCATAATCCCCTGCCATCTATTGATGTTAGTTATAACTGATTGATCATAGATGGAATTATAATTCATGAACTTTCTCATTCCTCTCTGAAATTAATTCCTGGCTACACCCCTGTATCAACATATTCATAGCTCAGTCTTAAATTATATTGTCATTTCTTTATAAAAGAATAAGGAATCTTTAAGTAAGAATATACATTTCATTCTAAATTTCTATCAGCATTAGGGTGTATCTTATTCAGACTGAAATGTGGACAGGTACGTACATTGGAGATGTACTAAATACAGTGTAAAATGGTATAATAAAATATGGAAGATGTGTGAGAACATTTTATAAAGGATTTTGCTTAATTGTATAAATTTTTTTTCATAGAATGATTTTTGTAGATTACATGTTTCATTCATCTTTCCATTTGCTGAACACTTTTAACCCAATTGTATAAGGTCACTGGAACCTGCAGCCTTTCTCAGTAGTATTGGGCCTCAGGGCTGGAATCATCCTTGGACTGGGACAAAAATTGTTGTTCCTTTTGATCTATTTTCTTAATTCTAGTACAGTTTTAATATTGTTTTAACGTTTAATAATTTCCCCTTTATGCCCACTAATAGTGTCCTGATAGGCATTTAAATTGTAGTTGATAAAGAGGAACTACTAATAAATTAAACAGTTAATGTCCAAAAACTCTTTAAAAGTGTCTTTAATGTATTTATAATATTAATTTATGCCATACTGAAATGGTATCTGATTGCTAAAGCAATTAAAGCAACTCTTGCACATATTAAATTTTCTCCTCAGCATAGCTGAACTTGAGGCCTCTTAAGATGTAAACTGCTATTTTGTAGACTGTTAATCATTTTTAAATGCTCAGATAAACACATAACTGTGTTTATAGAAAAAAAAATCAGAATATTTTGTTAACAGAAAGAATTTTATTTGATTAGTGAGTCATTACTTGAGATCCCAGTTTGTGTCCATGCAATGGAAATGAGTGATGATGATTATTATCCTGTTGCAGAACATATGGAAGACAAAATATGTTTCATATATTCAGTTCTTGTCACTTCAAGTCAAGTGGCTTTATTGCCATATCATCCATACACAGTATTGCAGCATACAGTGGCATGAAATAATGTTTCCCAGGACTGTGGTGCAACATATACAGGGTGAGCCAAAAAAAAGTACCACATGTCAAACGTTTATTCTAGAAAAATGCTGCAAAATAAAATAAATTTCATTACAACACAAGAAAGGGCATAAAAAATGATTTTTTTTCACTGTGTTTTAAAAATGATGTCTGCAAGGTGGTGGCCATCATTAGCGATACACTCTTCAAGAGAATTTCTGAACGCTTGCATGACTCATTCAGCCATCTCAAGGGAAATAGTGGTGATTTCATGGAAAATATCGTCCTTGAGGGCTCAAGGTTTTGAGGTCGGTGTCTGTCTACCTTCATCTTGAGATAGCCCCACAAGATGAAATAGCATGGAGTGAGATCAGACGAATGTGAAGGCCACAAGACATCAACGTGCAGGGAGATCAGCATCCCTGGAAACATCATCCACAAAACTTGCATAGATCTCCGCGCTGTATGAGCTGTTGTTCCTTCCTGTTTGATTTAACTTCCTGGAGATTTTCTATTCAATTTTGTGCCCGTCTGTCTAAATTTAGCCACCCACTGAAGAATTGTTTTCTGATTTGGGACATCACAGTTAGTAGGAATGCTGAAGTGTGTTCGGCAGGCACGTTGCGTAGTGATGATGGATTTGTTGTTTTTGAAGAACGCTTTGTCAGCAAAAGCATGGCGCTCACCAGTCTAAGGCATGTTGCTGACTGAAAACTACACGGGATCACCTATCAAAGGACACCCACCCCAACCCATTTGGCTGCCTCTACCTCGCGCAATGGTCTTGATAAATGTGGTACTTCATTTTGGCTCCCCCTGTACATAAACACAGGAGAAATGCAAGACAGGTAAAGAACTATACTATACTATAATGGATGAATAAATCAATAAAAATAAAAAATACATAACAGATAACTGAATAGATAGTAATCATTTGATAAAAGATAGAGTAATAAGTAAATAACTAATAGATAATAACTGCAAAACTAATAACAAAAAACAACAGTAGAGATAAGTGTAGCAAAGGAACTGCATATAAATTCACTTCTAGTGGCAGATCTGAGGGCAGCACAGTCCAGACAGCCAAAGGGTGCTACAATACCTTCTGCCAGATGGAAGTGAGACAAGGAGATGGGAAGGGAAGGGTGAGAACAG
Source organism: Polypterus senegalus (assembly GCF_016835505.1). Classification (NCBI taxonomy): domain Eukaryota; kingdom Metazoa; phylum Chordata; class Cladistia; order Polypteriformes; family Polypteridae; genus Polypterus; species Polypterus senegalus. Next base: position 45,669,023 of record NC_053169.1, on the reverse strand, counting down.
TCCTTCACAATGCTGTAAATTTTGCTGACACAGCACTTTACACATCTTCAGTGGAGGCCAGAGAGGACCCAACAAACTTCTGCAGTGTGCACTGTATGATTTAGAACCATACAGTCGGAGACACTGCAGTTTTCAAACCAGACAGTGATGCAGCTGGTCAGAACACTCTCAATGGTGCCCTGTAGAATGTGGTGAGGATGGAAGGAAATAGTCTTGACTTCTTCTGCCACAGAAGTATACTTATTCATTATGTACATTGCAGAATCACATTTAAAGAAAACTAGTTATTTTTCTGTGTATTACAAATATTTCTCATATGGTTTGTTATATAAGATTGCTTATGTTCTGTTTATGCAGTATATGATATATGTTTGTTAGACATTAAATTATATGTAGCCAAATCCAATTGAGAGAACAATATTGTTTATTTTCTCATTAAAACATTCAGAGACTACCATATCTTATTACATCACTTTACATTTCAGTATTTTTACAATACATCTTTGTACCTGTATATAAATGTTAACTCTTTGTTTATGAAATAGACCAAGGTCTTTACTTGAGTGTAGAAAAATCATAACACAGTGTTTGCAAGTTGCAGTGTGATTTTTAACGCGATTTAAATACATGGAAATGCAAGGCATGTATAATGATAATAATTAACACAACAAACTAACAGTACTTGCTTGTCTTTATGTTCTCATGAATTTCTCAGGTTTGTGTTTAGCAACATCAGAAAATATTATTTAAAGTAAGATATTTTATTTGGCTAAAAGTTAGTGAGCCCTAAACATTAGCTCTTGTATTGTTTTTACAATCTATGCTTTATAAGCATGACCTTCTGCTTACTATAAATCATAAAACTGTAATAGGTTTTAAACCAGCTAATTCACAAAGTAGCAGAGCTGCAGAAAAGGATGACACATCTGTATATTATGAATGATTGTTTCAAGGAGATGATGGTTTGGTTGAATTCCAAAATGAATTTTAATAGTAGACTGACCCTGAGTAGTCCTTTTGTGTAAATAAATTTAGAATGATAGCATAACACTCTTTTTATTTGATAGTAACTGTTACTGCTTTTTTATGTGCAGAATAGTAATACTACAATGACTGAAATACATTTCAGAGTGCAGCATACTGCAGAAACTTTAGAGTCATTTAATTTTTTTTTTTTTTTTGGCTTGGAAAACAAATTTTTATTTAACTATTAATATTGGTATGCAAGAGTCGATGTTTCTTTTTAATAAACATTGTTATAATTCACTCTTAAAACAGACATTTATTTCAACACTGCATTCGAAATTAGCATTAATTGTGATTAGCAATTTCTGTTTTATTATAATGTACATAGTTATGTCACCTTAGTATTTTTTTAAGTGACTGGCTAATCAGAAGGGTGTTTCAGTTTTGCACAAAAAAAGCAACTGTAAGAGAATAAATAATGTAAAAAAAGTATTTTTTAGGTATAAAATAATGTATTTTTTGTAATTTATGAACTTGAAGATAAGCTAATAAATTAAAACAGTGCTAAAAAATGTGTTTAAAAACATCAATCATCACTGTGGAGGGTATATGAAAGGACACTTTTATTGATACAGTAAATTTTTCCTGTACCTGCCACCAGGTGCCTCTCTCCAAAATTCAAACTTGTGTCCTTATAGTTTTGCAGAGTAGAGGCAGAGATACTACTGTATGTGGAAAATGCCACAGCTGTTGTTGTAAGTAGCTAGGTGTATGTGTATATATATTGGCATTGCATTATGCTTGAGTTATTCAATATACAAACACACCATGCACTGCCCAAAGAAGGGTGGTGAATTTTAAATACATAATGGAATTTATTGTCTTCATTTAAGGATACACAAATAGTTTACAAATTTCTACCAGGCTGTTCAACCGGTGAATATGCGTCTGAAAAAATGTAAAATAGGTCGTGATGTGTAGGGTTACTGTCATCATTGTGTCATTTCCATCCATTCATCCATCAGATTTCTTAACCTGATTATGCACAACAGGATCACAGGGAAGCTGAAGCCCATCCTAGCAAACACTGGGCACAAGGCAGGGACAACACTAGGACAGGTGGGCAGGGTGCCACTCTATTGCTGGGTGAACAGAGAGAGAGAGAGAGAGGATAGAGCTGATTTAATGATGACAGTTACCTAACCCTCTTGTCTTTGGACTGTGGAAAAAATCCAGAGCGTTTGGCAGAAACTTAAATGGAGAGAACATGCAAACTCAATGCAGAGGCCACCTGGGCATCCTTATATCACCTCACTGTTTATTTTTGCTTTTGGAAAAGGTACTGCGTGCATTAATGAATAGCAGCACTCTGTTGTTATCTAAGACAACAGGCTTTGATTTTTTTATGGCAAATGTCCATCTTTTACTTTTTTGTTTTGATATGGTTACTTTATATTACACTTAACAACTTTTTTTCATTCTACAGAAGGATTAATAGTGAAAGTATTGCCAATTGACTGCTTTTCAGTCGACTTGTGATGCTTTGTTGTAGGTGGCTTCAGGGGCGAGGCCAACTAAGTAGGACTTTATGTTCACTAATAAAGTGGCTGCTTAAGATGGGCTTGGGAAATGCACACAAATGACATTCATATTTTAGGTGTGTGCAGCGTAACTTTGATTGTTAAACACCAACATTCATCGTTTTTGGAAAATGCACCCCTAAGTCATGAGTGACTTAACTTAAGGGAATATTCCAGTAACCCAGAGGCCTGGTAATACTCTTCTTTATTGTAGAGGAGGTAATGTTTTGTAACTAATTCTGACCTGACAGGAGTTTTTTAATTCCTCTGTTGTTAGCTCTTCATATGTCAGCCGTAATATTGTTGAACTTACATTGGTAGGTTCTGTTTATATTATCAATTTGAAATTTCTCAGTTATAGTAAATGATTATTGTATGCTTTGTTTCTTTGTATACTGTTTGTCATGTACAGTAATTTGTAAAATTAAGAATTTGTATTTTAGTTGAAAATGAGTTGTAATGCTCTGAGCCTGTACTTAGTTAAGAGTAGTATGTAAATTGATATGACTACCTAAAATCTAATAAACTACATTCTTGGTTGAAGGCTTCCCACTTCTAATACCATGTAATGACGCTGTATTAGGGCTTAAATCCAGCACGTTTACTTTAAGATGACAATGAGCCCAGGTAAAAGAAACTGTAATTAACCCTGGAGGCTAATATCGATATTTTTCAGTGTATGTACTGACATGACTGTATTTCTCCACATTGTACTCTTAATGTAATAATATATTTAACTATAAATATATTTACGAACCAGTGTTCATTTTATATGCTCCACAAAAAATATATATTGTTGCAATTCAATTTACAAAGCAGTTCTGATTTGAATACTATATGAAACTGTAATACTTATGAGTAAAATGAAAAATGCTAATTCGATTCAGAAAGCAAACTCAGTATTGAAGACACTAGGATGGGCTTAGAGAATATTGTGAGTGAATATTCCTCCGACAGTGCAGAAGCTCTTCATCATTAAAATGGTAGAGGCCTAAATGGCATGTAAAGAGGTGGTCTTTTGCTTTGATTTATTATTAAAGGTGATGGAGCATCACATGCAAATCTCTGTAGACAGCTGCATGAGCCACAATACTAGAAGAATGTAACAGAAATGGACCAGTGAGAAAAATAGCACAAAAAGACCTTGGTTTTCTTGCAGATTTCTGCAGATAAAATGATAGAGACAGTGTTTTGGAGTGTTGGTATTGAAAGTTAAGTAAGGTAATATCAGACTTTTCCAGATGATTAGTTATCTGACAGTAAGTCAATATAACTGAAATGAAATTTGTTCACTGTGTTTTGACTGAGTTAGGACCCCAGCAGTTGGATTTTGAATTGTATACAGTTTCATACCATTCAAAGAAAAGTGATGAAATAAGAATTACAGTAATCCAAACCATAGTTGACAAACAAGTAACAAAGGGCTTCATGAAGTAATGGATTGTGGCAGTGTTGAACAAGTGGTATTATCCTATACATTCTTCAGGTAAAATACCAAAGGACACAGCTCTGTCTTGTTATCCCTTAGTTAAATATGTGTTGCATTCTTCTAAGCATTTATGTGTTTTAAGCGATAAGCTTATCTATGTTCACTGTATAATCAATAATGATTTTTATAACAATCACTCATAACCTCAGAAATCTGTCAAGCATATCAAAACAAAGAGGCAGATCAAGGAATAGCAGCCTGGAAAGAGAACCAGGAGAGCCAGCGTCAGAGTTCAGAAGTTGGTTATTTAGGAATCCATTCTTTGGTGGAGTAAAAATTCAGAAAGGTAATATCTAAAGAGGTGAAAAAACAGTTGCTGTTCAATGCACTGGAAAGAAGCAACATCTTTAAGAGTTTCTGACAATAGCAGAAGATTAGAGAAAAAAAGGCTGGACAGATCTGATAGGTTAGGGTTAGGAACAGACAGACAGGCTGAAGAGACAGAATAGCCCTATCTAAAAAACAGCACACCTTTGGAACATTTGTAGAATATTGAAGCATAAAACTTGACATCTAGGATTTGATGAAGCCACAAGTGTTATATTTTATCAGTTTTCTCAAAAAGCTTTTATATTTAGTTTAAGGAATAGCAAAGCATTAAACTTTAACCTGCCTACAATAAGGCAGCACTGGATGGTTTTCTTCTTTTGACTTGGTAAATACAGTCACTCATCAGCAATAGTTCCATGAAATATAACTATATCTGCAGCAGTCAAACAAGCACCAGCAGCACGCCCACTACGGCTACTTTGGCAAAATAAAAAAGACATGGGGCTGAATTTTAGCTTTTACAGTATGTGAGTTTTAGTATTCCTGAAGTATTGCTTAGTTTCTTGAATAATATTATTGTTTATTTTCATTAAAAATGAAAACAATGTTTAAAACTAGGCTTTTTCCTAGATTAAGTGTAAAAATAAGTTTTTAGTTTTAGATAATAAACAATATCTGAAGGCACAGGGAGGTAATGAGGTAAATGGTAAAAATAAAAGACAAAATCTGCATCTGAGCAATTTAAAAAAATGCATATTTCTAATCTGTTTTTAAAAACAGTATTTGTGCATTTATTTAAATAATTCATCCAATGTCAGAATTAGTGCTAGTATGTCCTTTAGCTAATGACCTAGTTTCAAATTAGGTATATATTTTGATCTCTGAATCCCATCCTTCATAATGTACAGTTTGTTTAACTCTAATTTGTTTATGAGCTTGTGTGTCTGATATTTCCACTGAATGGTCGCTTATTACATAAGCCTGCCCTTTCCTTGTAATTGAGTACTCTGTCAGTGAAAGCAGGAAGGTAGGCATTAAGAATGAAACCTGGCAAGACTAAAGAATTAAAAGGCTTATACCAAGCCTGGTTGTGAATGCCCGATATGCCAACATAACGATATTGGAAACAGAAAAACTGTTACTCTTCTCACACACCACATTGTTGTAAGTATAATATGAAGAGGCTGCCAGGCAATCACATAATCCACAGATTATGTATACATGAAAATAAGAATGACACCTGGCAAAATTAAAGGCTTTGTACATGATTTGCTCATGAATGAATGAATGCCCATTGTACTAACATCAGGATTTTGGAAAAAGAAAAGCTGCTTGTGTTTTCACACAGCACATTGTTAAAAGTACATTATGAAGAGACTGCCAACCAAAAAGATCCTGCCAATGCTAGTCCTGTGGTCTGATATGATCGCTTCTAAAAGGGCCTGATGGATGCTTTGTGACTTGTGCAAGGTAAAAGGCAGCGATTGTAATTCAACTGTGCCTAGCTCTCATTTACTTTCCCATTTAGGTGATTCAGCAGTTGGTGAACCAACTGAGCTTCATTCTTCTAAACAAAAATCCATAAAAATACAAAAGCACTGGAAGCTGGAAGATTATTAAAACATTGCCTGGAGTGATAAATACTAATTTCACTTGATTTACACTGATAGGAGGTTCCAGGATATGGCAACAGTCCCATATGATCCAACCTGCCAGATTTCAAGAATGCAGGGTAGTGGTGGGTTATATAGCACACATTCAGTTTCTTGCTATGAGCAGAAGAAATACAGATAGGATTAGATAGGTAGACTTTATTGTTATTCCAGAGTGAAATTTGCTTGCAGCAGGAAAGTTCAAAACATAAGGCCTTGATGCACAAATATAAGAAAATAAGCCAAGACACAAAAACCTGTGTTATTGTATATACAGTACATACCCTCAAGATTTGTACAAAGAAGAGCAATTATTTAAATACTATACGATAGATTGATCCAACGATTGTTGCTGCATATGTGATATGTTGCAGCATTGTACCCATCCCTGTTTTGCAAAACAATAAAGCTCCAGGTGAAAACAGGAAATTACCAAAATGGTTTCTGTTAACTTTACAGTGCTTTCAGATTAATTCAGTTGCTACCCAAGACTTAATATGATTGAGTAACTGTGGAGTGGAGTGAAATAAACTTTTCAAAGCAAACATCCACCACTTCCCCTGGGTCTGTAGGATTGTGAAGTACTATCAAATGGGGTACTTGTACTTGTACTGCTCTCTCATAGCACCGGAGTACTGGGTTCAAATGCCATTCAATCAGTCTGTTTGGAGTAGAAACATTCTCCACAAGTCTTTGGGGTGTTTTCTTTAAGGAAACCAGCCCCCCCAACCCACAACAGTCCAAAACCAGGAGTGTTTTACATTAGCAGACCACTCTAAATTAGCCCCATATAAGTTATATGCTAGCATTTGATCCTGCCATTTTCTTGCCTTGAGCTTAGTGTAGCTGGAAGGTACGCAGGCTTATCAAGAAAATAAATAAATCAGATATGAAATTGTGTGAATAAACATTGTAATTAAAGTAAAACATAAATGTGATGGTTCATTTTTGATATTTCATTGATTCTTTAGACCAACAAATTCTAAATCTAGCTTAAAGACAGAGAATAGCATTATTTTTTTATGGATGGTACTATACTTACATAAAAGCAATCAACATAATACTTTAAAACAACAGAGAGACTTTATTTATAGTCAAAGGCAACACAAAAGAGTAACTTTCAAAAAAAGAGGAAAAGGATATTCATGAACATCTATAGTCCAATTATAGCTGGGTTTATAAAGCCAGGCTAGTCTGGAATCATTTTTTAAAGTATTGCTGCATTATCAAAGCATGGGTGGATGGACATGGCAGCTCTAACTCCACTTTAATTAACGTGTTACCTACAATATATAGTTCAATTCATTCAAAAACAAAGTTTTGTTGATTCAAGAACATTTTTCCTATTGTCTAGTGATTAGGGTTTTGCACATGTTTTTAAAAAACATTTCTAGCCCAAAGCAAAGTGCAGTTTGATTTTGAAAAAAGCATTTTGGTGATACAGTATAAATATGCTAACACATTGCTAATATTCTTGACCTCAACAGCTTGGCATTGTACACTTGCATGCTGATGAGGAGAAAAAGTGGAATTCTCAAAGGGAGATGTGAAACCTGTTTTCTTTGAAAAGTTCAAAGAGCAGTAGAAAGGAAAAATATATTCTCTATAGACAGTATGCTTGCTAAACCAAGGTCTTTCATTCATAGACTAATGCCGTCCATTACAATCCTTCATTAAATAATTTAAAAGCGTAACCTTTTATAAATGAGGTCTGCAGGAATGGGTGAACTTAATGTTAATCACATACAGTATACAATTCAATTTACCAAAAAACATCATCTCGGTTATATATCTAATAGTAACACATGACTAATGTATATGTAATTCTTCAGCTATGATCCCAGGGTTCAGGTGTTGTTAGAGGGTCATCAAGTGTAGGTCACCTACTGTTTCTGTGGTAGGTGCAATTGATTTCTGAAATTATTTAAACACATTAAATGTATTTTATGTGGGGGAATCACTTATTTTTTGGATCTGCAAAGCTCACAGCCAGAATTGCTAGCAACCTTCTATGTTTCTCTCACAGCCTTCTTTATCAGTTAGCTTCCTGAAATTAGCTGAGCTAATCATTGTGCCAGCATTCATACCACCAGCTGTTCAAAACAGGTAATCCACCTGAAGATAAGCATCTTTAGGCATGGTCAGGTCTGCTTTCTGTGATCTTGACTAGTATCTGTTACATACACTTGAACCAATGGGTTATATATAGTGTGACCACCAGGGGGTGCTTTGACTACCCAAACACCCAACAAACGCTCAGGCTTGGACATAAGTCAAAACAGACAAGAGATTTTATTATGTGGGAAACCCTTCCAATAAATGTTTCCCACCACAGGCACAGTTTACAGTAAAGCACAGCATTAGCCACAGCAGTCTGTAACTCTGTTGTCATTGTCTTCTTCTCTCCCTCTGTACGTCTTAGTCACTGCCCACTCCAATTCTCCAGCAAGCTTTGTCCACCTCCTCCCAACTCTGGCTCCTGAGCAGTGCCAGGCAGCTCCTTTTATGTTATGCCTGGAGGTACTTCCGGTGTCCTCAAGGCTTCGCTGGGGTGCACTTTCAGGTACAATGTGAGCGCTACAAAGCAGGGCTCGCTAGTCCCCGCAGCATCCCCTGGAGGCAGCTATGGCACCCAACAGGACAGAGCCAAAGAACTGGGGTGCTGCTACAACCCTTGGGGCAGTCTGAAGGATACAATGCCCTGTGCATGTGTCCCTTAAAATAGTGACACCTTGCCATAAGGGCAGAGTGAAAGAGAGAGAGAGAAAATGTGTTTCTTTTTATATTGGATGGTTGTTTGTACCTTTCCAAACTTTATCTCCTTCACTTGGAGAAACTATTTGCAAGGTGAATAAATTGTATTTTCCCATAATTTGTTCTGAAATTACAGACTTAACTTGGCTTGTAATTCTGAGCTTACATGATGCTTTGTAAATTAATATAAGGCGAACTATGCTGAATGTAAAAGGGGAGGTCTTGTGTCAGTCCTCCATACACAGAATAATGTCAAAGGTGCCATAAGTAAATGCAGAAGGTGCCTTTATTAACAAATTAAATAATGAAGAATAAGACAAAGTACTAAAAAAAAAACTATAAAAACACTGCCTAAATATGTGTACCTATCTGCTTAGTGGGAAAACTTACCCTCTTCCCAGTCTACCAAGTACACAAATGCCCTCTGTTATTCAGCTTTGATGTTTCACAGTTTCATCCTCTTTAGCCTGGCTTCTTATTCTTGCCCTTCTATACATTCAAAGTCTAAAACCTTAAAGTTAAAGTTACCACCATCCCAGGTTGGAATGATTGATCATTATTTAGTGTGCTGGTAGCAGTGTGAATCATTTCTGTAGCCAAGTCCTTGTTAGTCAATATTGAAATGTCTGAATTATACATTTTAGTTTAAATTGTAAAGTTCTTATTTTTACACCACTGCTCATTTACATAGATATCCAGTTCTCTTCATGCCTTCTTTCCACTCCATTTGCTTGTACCAGATTAAATCCTTCCGACATTCAAATAGAATCTGGAATAAGAAGTTTAAGCCAGTCCTTTGCAATATGCAAAATGCCACTGTACCTGATCGAGTTATGGCTCGCTGTAAGATGTGGCAGTTTATCCAGCTTATTTTAAAATAATCAAACATTGTTACATGGAGGCAGGCCAGTTCTAAGTGCTTTCCAACTTAGTACTTTGGTTTTTTCATTAGCCAAACACATACACAAGGCTTACTCCTTCCTCATGACACCTACTCTCTAACTACATGCAAGACTTCTCGTCTGCTAGTATCCTTCATTTTAGTAGCTGACCTGCAGATCATGAATTAAAAATGTACACCAGGGTTATTCATGCAGTTTTTAAGGTTGCGGATTTGTGTTGCCTTGTAAAAAGTCGAATATATGGCAAAGTATATGGACAAACATCATTTACTCTCCATGTTGTGTTACTACTTTGAAGTAGTAATGCAAGTAAAGATGTCTAAAATATCAGAAGATTGAAAAAAAACGATTAGAAAAGATAGACAATCCTAGCTGCTTTTTAGAAAAACTATTAAGTAAAGCAGGTAAAATGCAGAAGACAGAATCTGTGCATGATATCAAAATCAAGAGCAAAGATTACTATAAGCAGTTTAAATCTTTTTACCAAAACAATTTTGCTGCGGAAAATAAAGTTAAATGCTTGTTAATATCCTTTGCTCTAGAAAGGAAATATGTGTGCATGACGATGCGGATTCGCTGCATGCTCTTATCTCGCTTCCGGGAGTCCTGAACCTGACACTGTTGGTAATGTTACCGATGAGCACGGCAGTGAGGCACAACAAATAGAGCAAGGACATGGTGCAAAAGTGCAAAGTACTTTTATTAAAATCAAATCTAAACAACAGTGTCCAAGTAAATAGTGTTTCAAATCTTCAATAAATAATCCATAAAAAAAGTGGAGGCAGAGTGGAGGTTAAATCAATAAATCCTTTAAAACAACGAGGTTAAAACAACGCTGCAAGCAGTCCTTTAAAAACAACAAAGCCCAGTGTCTTCTTTACCTGGCGGCTCTCCTGTTTCTCCCATCTGGGCTTCTCAACAGGAGAGTTGCCCTTCTGCAGCAGCTGACCTTCTCTCCGCTCATCTGGTCTGGAGGCCTTCCAATCCCTGGCTTTGGTCACGCACTCTCCAGACTGAGACTTGACTTCCCTCACGACCAGGACGCTCACGTCAGGGAATTCACCGTCCAAGCTTCTCAACTATTGCTGCCTTCTCGGCCTTATGCGGCCAGCCATCCTTCTCATAAAATGCTCTGCGGGAGCAACTACTTCCAGCTGCCTTAAGTGTTGGCCAAACACCCCTGTTAGGACTCACTGTCCAGCTGTGAGCCTATGCTCTCTCTCTCTCTCGTCACACTGCTTCCTGTTCTCTTCCACACTCCTGCCCAGAGACATATATGGATAGATGCCGTATTCACTGTGTTGCCCAGTAGACACGATACGTCAGTGCGTCCGCCCTATTGCGAGTGGTATAAGTGCCATTTAAACTAATACAGGTAGATGTGGAAACCGGGTTTTCTGATGAAAAAACAATAACGTTTAAAACAATATCATTTACATACAACAGATTTTAGCGAATCATTTACATGCAATTATTTATATCCATTTATACACTAATAATGGCAATTATTAAATAATAATAATTATTATTATTATTAAATAATTCCTCCCATATAAGTAACATTTCTCTGACTGCCTTCTTCCATCTCCGAAACATTTCTAGACTTCGTCCTGTTCTTACGCAACACAGTACTGAAGTATTGGTTAATGCCAGAGTCACCTCACGTATAGATTACTGTAATGCTATTCTAAGTGGCTTCCCACAAAAACATTTCCATCGCTTACAACTTATTCAAAATGCTGCTGCCAGGATAATAACCTCCTGTTCTAAATCCACTGAACATGTTACACCTATTCTCTCTCAACTTCACTGGCTCCCTGTGAACTACAGAATACAATACAAAATACTGCTCTGAACATTTAAAGCTGTCCACAACCTCACTCAGATCCTCATCTGCAGCTCGACTTTCTGTACCACACATCAGACTCAGTGCTGCAGTTGTGCTTGAAAGTTTGTGAACCCTTTAGAATTTTCTATATTTCTGCATAAACTCTGGGATGTTGGTGGGTTTCCTGACATTAACTGCTCGCTTCAGGTCCTTCCACAACATTTTGATTGGATTAAGGTCAGGACTTTGACTTGGCCATTCCAAAACATTAACTTTATTCTTCTTTAACCATTCTTTGGTAGAATGGGTTGTGTGCTTAGGGTCATTGTCTTGCTGCATGACCCAACTTCTCTTGAGATTCAGTTCCTGGACAGATGTCCTGACATTTTGCTTTAGAATTCTCTGATATAATTCAGAATTCATTGTTCCATCAATGAAGGCAAGCCATCCTGGCCCAGATGCAGCAAAACAGGCCCAAACCATAATACTACCACCACCATGTTTCACAGATGGGATAAAGTTCTTATGCTGGAATGCAGTGTTTTCCTTTCTCCAAACATAACGCTTTTCATTTAAACCAAAATGTTCTGTTTTGGTCTCATCCATCCACAAAACATTCTTCCAATAACCTTCTGGTTTGTCCACGTGATCTTTAGCAAACTTCAGATGAGCAGCAATGTTTTTTTTGGAGAGCAGTGGCTTTCTCCTTGCAACCTTGCCATGCACACACACCATTGTTGTTCAGTGTTCTCCTGATGGTGGACTCATGAACATGAACATTAGCCAATGCGAGAGAGGCCTTCAGTTGCTTAGAAGTTACCCTGTGGTCCTTTGTGATCTCGCCGACTATTAAACGCTTTGCTCTTGGAATGATCTTTGTTGGTCGACCACTCCTGAGGAGGGTAACAATGGTCTTGAATTTCCTCCATTTGTACACAATCTGTCTGACTGTGGATTGGTGGAGTCCAAACTCTTTAGAGATGGTTTTGTAACCTTTTCCAGCCTGATGAGCATCAACAACTCTTTTTCTGAGATCCTCAGAAAACTCCTTTGTTCGTGCCATGATACACTTCCACAAACATGTGTTATGAAGAGCACTTTGATAGGTCCCTGTTCTTTAAATAACACAGGATGCCCACTCACACCATATTGTCTTCCCATTGTTTGAAAACACCTGACTCTAATTTCACCTTCAAACTAACTGCTAATCCTAGAGATTCATATACTTTTGCCACTCACAAATATGTAATACTCGATCATTTTTCTCAATAAATAAATGACCAAGTATAATATTTTTGTCTCATTTGTTTAACTGGTTTCTCTTTACCTACTTTTAGGACTTGAGTAAAAATCTGATGATGTTTTAGGTCATATTTATACAGAAATATAGAAAATTCTAAAGGGTTCACAAACTTTCAAGCACAACTGTATGGGAGCTCGAGTGTCTCTCATAGTGCTCCTCAACTCTGGAATTCTCTTCCCTCTCATATACATCAGCTCGATTTAATAACACATTTTAAAACTGCCCTCAAAACTTATCTTTTCAAACTGGCTAACCTATTGTGAATTTTGCACTGTTACTGCCAGTTATCTTTGTTTGTTTTCTAATTATTGCTTTTTGATTTATCATTCTCTTGTTTTAATTTTACTAATGTTGTTTAATTTTATTGTAAGGTGACCTTGAGTGCTAAGATGATAAAACGGGATTTTATAATGGCCAAATATAACCAAAACAATTGTTCAGCCTTATCTATGAAATGTAATCCCCTGTGATCTGGTTTAGAGCATACAGCGGTTTGTACAATCCCAAGCAGCACATGCGTGAGGCATCTTTATCCATTACTTCAATCCACAGTTGTGCCACTCGCAATATGGCGGCGACATTGATGTACGATGCTGCTGGTCATGCAGCGTCTATTAATTCTATGTCTATGCTCCTGCCACCTCTGTTTTCTTTTCTTTCTCTTTCCTCCATCAGCCGCCTGGTGCTTCTATTTATGAAGAGGGCATGGCAGCTGTGGAAAATCAGCAGCCCTGAGCACAATCACGGATGCAGATGATTTCTCACCTGTGCACTTAGGTGAGAAACGCCCACATCACGAATCACCCCAGGAACCGCTTCTGCTACCCTACCACGCACCTCACTGAACTGCGAGTGTGGCAAATATTTATTTTAAAACTGGCCTCTTGACGTGAGCTATGGACCCGCTATGCCACAGTGTGCTGTAATCTTTTTTGTTTAGCCCTTTGTTTGCTCACTAAATGTCTAGTTTTACAAATGGTATGTACTTCTTTCAATATCAGGAAGGATAATCATTAGTTGTACTGCTTTTACAAAACCCCAAAATGTACAACAGACTTGGACCATATCTGAATGGCAGGCTTGTTAATAGCAACCTTTTCCTGATCAAACACTCCTGATTAATTCTGTATATGCAGTATTTATGTAGTATTGTAAAAGCATGTTTTATGTCAGTGCTTTATTTTTCTCACTGTACTATTCAGGCAACATTTAAATATATATATAGTAATGCATTCATAAATAGTTTGTTCAAAATAACTGTGGGAGGCTTTACTGAAAATATCAGACACTCAGCGCTTCCTCACATGTGACTAGAAAAAGTGAAGTTCATACATAGCACACAGAAACCAGGGTGTTCAAATACAGGGTGGTCCATATCTAATTATGCAGATCCAGATCATCTGGATGACTTTGATTTATGTGGGGACGATTCTTCATGTCGTCAGTTCGCACACTTCTCAATGGTCCGGGATATTTCAGGTGATTTTCTATGTAATAAACTTAATAAGTTATAGCGTAATGAAAATTGCATAATTAGATCTGGACCACCCTATAGTATAACTATCGCAAAGGAATCTGAATATATGGATGGAACACAAATGCAGGAAATAATTTCAGGAATTCTTTTATTAAAGTAATATCATACACTAGCCAAAAATGAATATTGACAAACCGTATTATCAAAAATAAAATAAAATTATCATTTGTTAAGTAGTACCCTTATTGCATTTAATAATGCTTACAAATAAGTAGGTATTTAAATATTTAAATTTAAACAAACTCCAGTAAAAATGGCATCACAAAAACAGTGATGCTTTCAAGTTTATATGTAGACTTATTGTATTAAATATAATGCACAAAGTAGAAGATTTTTACATTATTTGTCAGCCAGTCCGTCATTTTCCAACCTGCTACATCTTAACAGAGGGTCACGGGGGTCTGCTGGAGCCAATCCCAGCCAGCACAGGGTGCAAGGCAGGAACAAATCTCTGGGCAGGGTGCCAACCCACCACAGTACATTATTTGTTCAATGCAAATTTAGTTCTCATATGTTAATTAAGCTCACACTATTAAGCATATTTTCCACATTTAATTAGTTTTTTTATTAATTATGTTTGCACTGCAAACTTTATTTAATATATATGTCAGTGTTGTGATTCTGGCAGCACACAGCAAAAAACAGATAAAGCCTTCAAAAAAACAAGGCCTAAGAAAAAAATAAAACAGGAGAGAAGCCTTACTGGCCAGCTCCAATATAGGACTCACAAAGGCAAGACTGACTCTAGGCAACTCATCATAAAAGAGGATATTCATACACAAAATGAAAAAAAAACATAAGAAAAAACTGAAAAGAGCAAATTGGAGCTGCCTAAAAGACAGATCTAAGGTAAACAAGTCCCATGAGCACAGTCGATGGGAAGAATCCAAAAAACGAAACAAAAGTCAGAAAAAATTGGTAAATCCAAGAAAAACAATACTCATAATAAACTCTAAAAATCTTACTCAGATTAACTGAATATAAAGGCCGGAGGCAAACCCTTAATGGTGAGGTAACTGTTTCCCTGCCTCTTGGGATTCCAACATACAAAACACAAGGAAAATGGCAGAACAAAAATGTACAACTAGAAACTAAATAATCAAAAAATAAAATAATATTGATAAATAACATATAACAAGAGAAATAAAAAATACATAAAAGCATTTACATTAAAAAGTAACTAAGACAAAATAATAAAAATACATGCAAACATTTACATAAAAAGTAGCTAAGACATAAAAAGGGAATACATAAATATGTCAGGCTTAAATATGACAATCAAAAAAATGTTTTAGAATTTTTGGGTTGAGTTGTTTTGTTTTTTTTTTTTTAAATTTTATTTCTGCACTTAGGGTTTTGAACACATGACTTAATTTGGCTTAGCTGACAATGTTTCTAAATGAAATTTTTCATAACTGCAAGTGGTTTATAACATCACAAGGACACTTTTGAATATAAGCATACGGTGGGCAGAATGTTCATTTCAGACCTTTGGTCTGTGAATTCAAGGTAAGATTTTACATTTTTGAAGTGGAAACATGATGCTCAGGAAAAAAAAAATCAAAATTTTGTGTTTATATTGAAAAGAATTTGATGAGACGTAAACAGGACAATAAAAAACAAAACAGGCTAAAATGAACCACACAGCCACACACACCAGAGCCATCCTGAGCACATGAGAGAAAAACTAACAAAGAAGAAATAGTTGGCTAAACAAAAGAAACCCTAATTGGCAGTGGTGTTTGGAGAAAAAAAAACGTTTGATATAGAAAAGCTTAATGTTTTAAAAAGGAAAAAAAAAACTACATTTATTATTTGAATTGGCATTGTTGTTTTGAGTTAAAGTTTATGGGTCCCCTTTCTTTAGACAACAGTCAGTAGAATGTGCTATTGCCCATGCAAAGAAATTGGTCTGGGACATGCAATATTTTATCAATGACACACTGATGGAAAACCAATCCAGAGCAATTTTTTTTTCCATTTTCTTCTACCTTTGTGTGTGATCAGAGTTGCTGGCAAGTTTCTAATTGTGTTTGTGACTGTTAATAGACATTCTGTGGCGTTGCTTTGTTATTTATTATAAGACTTTATGGTGCCATAATGGTGCAGTGGTTGATATTCCTTTCTGACATATCCAGAGTTTTACTCCACATCCTGTCATTGTCTGCGTAGACTCTGTATGTTCTTTCCATTACTCTATAAGTATTTCTTTGGATACTGTGGTTTTCCTTTCACCCACCCAAAACTGTACCTGTGGCTTTAATTGATGACTCTAACGTGGGCGAATGAGGCCTTGTGCTTATTAGCCTTGTGATCAACTGGCACCCTGTCCAGGGCTGTCTCCTGTCTGGTGTCTGGCCCAGTGTTGCTGTTTTAGGTTCAACAGTAACTTACACTATGTGTATGTGACTTAAAATACAAATTTAGTTTCAATAAATTACTGGCTATTGTGAAAACTGCCATTTTTGCAACAGTCAACCCCTAAATAAAGAAGATACCCACCAAGCACTTTGAAGAAAAGAAACACTGACCATACCTTGTAAGTGTCGTATTATATTACAAAATGGATAAATATTTTTACAGTATTTAAAAGGATATTTCAAAGTTTAAAAGGATTTAATTTTATTTAGTGTATTCTAGGATGCGGACAAGTTTATAGTTTTTAGTAATAAGTTACATTACATCCTTCATTAACAGTGTCATTTCAAATGTCTTTACATGAGCACTCCAACTTACAGATTTTGTGAAAGAATATAATCCATACTGTATGGCATAATGCAGGATACAAAACAAAAACTGATACAGATAGAACTAACAGTAGTAAAACAATGCAATTTTAGTGGATTAGATCTTGAGAAGTCATTTTGTATGAAAATGTGCTATATAAATAAATTTTGATTGATTGATTGATATAAAAGAACATGCAATCCATTCATTTATGTTAGAGGTCAATGTCAAACTATGAAAACTGTGATATTGTTTTCTGTTAAATTTTGCTGACCTAAGAAATCACTATGTGAACCACTGTTTCAGGCAGGAAAAATACTGCAAATATATTCTTAATCAGAGTGATATCCATCTTTAAACTAATTCAGGGATTATACAATTTAACTGGAATGGAAAACCTGCAAATAAGAGGCAAATGTTAAGGCCATAATTTGGAAACATTGGCCTAAAACATCCAGAAAGGACATGGCTGTGGGTTAGAAGCAACATTGTTGTTATTCAGTGGGACCATGTGCTCTCATTGTGATCTTGGTGCAGTTAATTAAAAGGAATTCAATAAATTATGTGGCTATGCTATTTCTTGGAGCTCTTAGTGGAAAAAATACGATTTGAAAGTCTTTCTAGCAAGAAATAAATTGAGGCAATGAGATGATTTTAGATGATTTAATGTGAGTACTGGAATATGGGATTGCGTAGGAGGACATGTTTCTGTGTCAGATGGCTCCAAACACATTCAGCTGTTATATGTTAGACCTGTTTTGAAGTTTCTTGAAACTTTTGTGCTATTTGTCAGCTGTATTTGATGTGTTAGCTATGTGTGGTTTAGTGATTTGGCAAAGGCCTTTCTAGCTTTGTTTTACAGAGGGTCACATGTAGTTATTAAATAGGTCGATGGGCCAGGACTAACTATTTATTTTCCACCTTAATGGGATGTTTGCCAGTAAAATAGAACTAAAAAATGCTGTGTCCTTTCTGGTTTCTAACGACCATTTTTGAATCATTCACATATTGCTATGTTTAGGTCAGCTTTGTTGAAGTTGTAGTTTAGCGGGAAAGATGGCTGCTTTATAGTTTGAAGGTTTTGTTTTCATCAGCCATTATGATGACATTTTCTACTTGTGTTCTTTACCTTGTAGTGTAACTTTTGAGCATCTTTGTGTCTTGAGAATTTTAATGCTTATTGAGTAGGTCTGATATAATCACACAGACTTCATAAAGAGTTAAGAAGCTAATGCTACAGCAGTGCAAGCTGATGCAGCTCTAAAGTGTTTGCATTCACAACATCCAGGCCACCAATCCCAGTAATACTTAGCACATTTATTTTTGTTTTAAGTGTGGTCTATTAATGAAGCCGATGGAACAATTTTCAGAAAAATATAAGCACCATGTGTTGGTATCTTAGCCTTCTAAATGTTATATGGAGGTCTAAGATCGATATTAATGTTTTGCAGCCTAACCTAACTAACTGGGCCATGTCAGTTGACTTTTAACGATGAGTTCTTATGCATATTACTTAAAGATTGGCTGATGTCTGTCTAGTGCAACCAATCACAAATCATAAATGAGCCCCAGTGTCTGTTAGCAAGCGACCTGCAGCTGTATTCCATGTACAGTAGGTTTATTCTTAGATCTATCCAAATCATTAAACAGAAACTTTCTATAATGTATCACTTATAGTTTTCTTACATTTTGTTTATTAAAATGAAAAATGTGTCAAATTATTACAGCTTTTCTCTATTAACTAATAACCAAAGTTTGTATTTTTACTTTAGTTACCAGCACAGACAAATAGATGGATGTGATGATTTATTATGGTGACAGTAAAAAAAATATAAAAAGATTAGGTATAGCTAACTAATTGAAGTAACATAAATATTTCTGCATTTACTGTACAATATAAAACTTAATTCTACATAAACAATCAAATTGTTTATAATAAACGTATTTCAATGTAGAATATATATGAAGATGAATG
Organism: Polypterus senegalus; assembly: GCF_016835505.1. Lineage (NCBI taxonomy): Eukaryota > Metazoa > Chordata > Cladistia > Polypteriformes > Polypteridae > Polypterus > Polypterus senegalus. The sequence continues at coordinate 45,650,040 of NC_053169.1, read as the reverse complement.
GGCATGCACATTACCACAGTGAATTTTAAATGAAACAACTCAGATGCAGTTGAAGTGCAGACTTCCAGCTTTAATTCAGTGGATTGAACAAAAAGATTGCATAAAAATGTGAGGCAACTAAAGCATTTTTTTAACACAATACCTTCATTTCAGGGGCTCAAAAGTAATTGGACAATTGACTCAAAGGGTATCTCATGGGCAGGTGTGGGCAAGTCCGTCGTTATGTCATTATCAATTAAGCAGATAAAAGGCCTGGAGCTGATTTGAGGTGTGGTGCTTGCATGTGGAAGATTTTGCTGTGAACAGACAACATGCGGTCAAAGGAGCTCTCCATGCAGGTGAAAGAAGCCATCCTTAAGCTGCAAAAACAGAAAAAACCCATCTGAGAAATTGCTACAATATTACGAGTGGCAAAATCTACAGTTTGGTACATCCTGAGACAAAAGCAAGCACTGGTGAACTCAGCAACGCAAAAAGACCTGGATGTCCACGGAAGACAACAGTGGTGGATGATCACAGAATCATTTCCATGGTGAAGAGAAACCCCTTCACAACAGCCAACCAAGTGAACAACACTCTCCAGGGGATCGGCGTATCGATATCCAAGTCTACCATAAAGAGAGGACTGCACGAAAGTAAATACAGAGGGTGCACTCCAAGGTGCAAACCACTCATAAGCTGCAAGAATAGAAAGGCTAGATTGGACTTTGCTAAAGAACATCTAAAAAAGCCAGCACAGTTCTGAAAAAACATTCTTTGGACAGATGAAACCAAGATCAACCTCTACCGGAATGATGGCAAGAAAAAAGTATGGAGAAGATGTAGAACAGGTCATTATCCAAAGCATACCACGTCATCTGTAAAACACGGTGCAGGCAGTGTGATGGCTTGGGTGTGCATGGCTGCCAGTGGCACTGGGACACTAGTGTTTATTGATGATGTGACACAGGACAGAAGCAGCTGAATGAATTCTGAGGTGTTCAGAGACATACTGTCTGCTTAAATCCAGCTAAATGCAGTCAAGTTCATTGGGTGGCGTTTCATGATACAGATGGACAATGACCCAAAACATACAGCCAAAGCAACCCAGGTGTTTTTTAAAGCAAAGAAGTGGAAAATTCTTGAATGGCCAAGTCAGTCACCTGATCTTAACCCAACTGAGCTTGCATTTCACTTGTTGAAGACTAAACTTCAGACAGAAAGGCCCACAAACAAACAGCAACTGAAAGCCACTGCAATAAAGGCCTGGCAGAGCATTAAAAAGGAGGAAACCCAGCATCTGGTGATGTCCATGAGTTCAAGACTTCAGGCTGTCATTGCCAGCAAAGGGTTTTCAACCAAGTTTATTTCCATTTATTCAATTTGTCCAATTACTTTTGAGCCCGTGAAATGAAGGGTTTGTGTTAAAAAATGCTTTGGTTGCCTCACATTTTTATGCAATCTTTTTGTTCAACCCACTGAATTAAAGCTGGAAGTCTGCACTTCAACTGCATCTGAGTTGTTTCATTTAAAATTCATTGTGGTAATGTACAGAACCAAAATTAGAAACTGTATTTCATATAACTTGCACATGAATACTTAATTGATCAGAAGTGGCTTTCAGAAGTGGTTGACACAGATTTACAATGAAGTTTGAAGAAATATGTGCCTAAATGAGGGCAAGTTCACTTTCAAAACAGGGCCATTTTTAAAATTTTCCAGCAAGTATGGTTTAGCATAAAAAGAAGTACAGAATTTTTAATTCATATTTTCAAGGGGAAATAATCATTTTAGTTTGATAAAGAAACAGCTAAGTAAACCAGATATCTGTGCACATAATCTTATTAACTCAGTTACACACTGTATCATTGCCCTGAGAACTAATGAAGAAGTCATGTTGCTTGAAAAACTTGATTGGTTTAGCAGTTGAACACATTACAAAAAATGCACGTCATCATAGGAACATCTTTGTTTATTTCAAGAAGGACAAATGAGTGAATATGATGCAAAGGTAAACATGAGAACAGCTATCAAAAATTAACAAGATGGTGGCAGTTGTAAGAGCATATGGACATGGAGTATAACCAATACAAGTTAGATAACCCCAGACAAAGCATTATACAGAACAGTAGAATATATTATTAAAAAACACTGGATGCAATTTGATAGCACAGTGATAAAATATTACTGATTAAGATGAGAAATCAAACAAATGAATTGTCTTATAAGAAGCTACAATTTTCCAAAAATGTATTATTTACAAGTCTAAGCCTGTTTAGACAAGTTTTCTGTATGTCTGGCATTAGTTTCTTAGTAGCTGGAGACCCCCCTTAATTATGTTTACATGCCATCAATATTTATAGATATGAATTAATTCATAACATATTCATCTATAATATGTACCCACTGAATACAAATTGCACTTAATCATGGTTGGACTATATGTAACTAATTTATTAATAAAAATGTTGGTACATTTTGCATGTGTAATTCAAACATAATAAGTAAACTTAATTTTCTTACATATTTACTTATTAATTTTCTATCCATGCACCTATTATCAAACCTGCTTAATCTAGTTTTGCTTTTTTTCATCTTGTTTTGGTCACACAGCATGAACAAAACCCTATGATCATAATTATAGGCTTAGTGTCTAAACCATGTGGAAAACTCTCTGATGAGTGTAAAGATTTCACTGATCATTCTGTAAATGCTTTGCAAAAACAGACTATAATAAAAGGAACATTAAAATATTAATCAATTAGTATCACATTTTATTTGTAAGATGTACGTAATGCTTAATTCGCCTACAGGTTCACCATTGGCCCACAATGAACACATTAAATGTATTTGTCGTACACACACGTGGCCAACTCAACTACTTTATTAACAAAGAAGCTATAAAACATAATGCACTTTTGAGTAAGAGTGTAAAACTGCTACAGATTTTAGTTTCTGCATTACCATTCATAGGACCAAGCAAATAAGTGACAGATTAACTAGTGCTTTATTTGACAACGGTTGTTACAGGAATATATAAAACCTCTTGCTTTATTTGTGAGTTTTTGTGAGATGTGGTAAAATGAACTATTAGTGACAGTAAAAAATTAATAATTTTTTTTTCGTAATATATTATTCATGGATATCAGATAAAAAGTAGAACCATTTAAAAAAAGAAACAAAACTTTTGTCATTGGTTGCAAAACTAAGAAACAATCCAAAGTCCTCTAAAGTGAAAACAAGCTGGACCATAGAGTTTGTGTTCAAATGGACTGACAGCCAATAGGCTGTTAGCAAGGAGGCCCAGACTGTGCTTATTCCTAAGAAGACATGCTTCTAAATAGAACTGTGTCAGGGCTTTAGATTTGCTGATCTTTTAGCAAGCTGACCATAAGTGGAAATGTTTCTGATAAATTATGCAGAAACTGTCAAAAAGTGTAGTATGGAATTAGATTGGGTGATAGAATTGGTAGGTGAAAGCACAGGTAATTTATCAACATCTCTGATATCTAAAAGAGTGTGGAATGATAACACACAGGTAAGGCAGTAAGTGGAAGAGCTGCTTAGATCTTAAATGTATGGATTATCACAAAAGCACAATACAATACAGGTAGAGGATGCCAGTAACACAAACTGGCAGATGAATGGCAATTGTCACCTCACACAGTGGTAAAGTAGAAATTACAGCAGTAAGGGTTAGAACCATCTTTGTTTTTTTCCAGTATTTTCTCTATCACTGCCAGTTACTGGTTTTAGCTTATCACTTTTGATTGAACAAGAGTTCTATAACAGACATGACATAGTGTTAACTGTTTAATTTGAATAGCATAAAATGCATTAATGAAATAAACTGCAATGTTGCACTACCAACTCATGTAGTGGAAGACAAAATCTTAGCAACCTTTAAAAGCTATCTGCAGGATATATTGGGGCAATGTGGATATTAGCACACCATGAGAGTTTGATTAGCTGAACAGTCTCCCCTTGTTTGTCAGATCTACTAAATTGTTATCTTCTAGTTAAACTTTTTTCAGCAGGCAGAATTTTACACTGGAAAATGTTTTTCTTTTTTTAAGAAAATTAACATTAGGCGCATGACATGACATAACTAGAGACCTCATATGGCATAGCTTAATAGGTGTCAACACACTCCAAAGTGAAAGTAACAATTGATGATTCCTTTTGTAGCTTGTGGCCATTTAATTAACAGTAAGGAAATGGACATCTTAAGTTCATGTCCCTTTGACAGAGCTCCAAAAAGTATGAACTAAATTACATTAACATTATGTGCCAACTGTAATTAGAATATTATGAAAGTGTTTTTTGAAAGGAAATCATTTCATATCTGTCGAATGGCTTTTTAAACCATCTTTCCTTTGCAAGGTTTGGCGAGTCTGAGCATTTTCTGTCAAGATCAGGTCCATGGAAAGAGCAAACACTGGATAGTGTGCCAGGGCATTACTAATCACATTTATGCACTCTGCATTCAGCGATGTAGCCTTCACAGAGTGGTAATATTAACCATTGTGCTATTTGGAAATATTTCTGCCTCAAGCTAAACAAATTATTATGCTGGGCAAGACATATTGACATGGATTTAGTAGATAGTAATTAGTACTGAGAAAAAACCAAGGTAGAACAAGTCAGAAACATATGTTTTGAGAGAAAGGTTCACACAAAAAAGAGCTGCAGAGGAATAGTGATTCAAGGGAAATAACATTTAATATGAGGAAATACTGAAGGTGTAATAGAATACCACTTCTGTTGATTTTTACACAGCCTTTCTGAAGTGTGGCAAGTAGTCATGGTCAACAACAACAACATTGAAATCCAACACAATGGTTTGCTACTGGTGTCTGAAATTGGGGTGCCAGTAGATGGAGATACGTAGTGAATGCAGGCAGACACAGATGTCCATCTGGGTCAGTCACTTAATGGTTACAAAGAAGGCAGACAGATAAGGGATGCATCTGGCCTTTCCAGGAACCTTCACTCGATGCTTCCACTAAGTCAGTCCTAGTGGGCTAAGGTGAAAAGTGTTCTTGCTGTGGATTAAATGAAGAAAACATAAAACGGCTTCATGATCAGTCCACCGCAAAACTCCTGTATAAAGGAAATGTTGCTACGGAGTTGGTAGGAGAGATGAAAGCTGGATTAAACAAAGTTAAATAATAATAAATCAATTCAGCTGAAGTGAAAAGCTAAATGATTGAATGTTCAAAGTGGTAGAAAGCATAATGATTAGCACTGCTGCTTCAAATCATCATATTCTGGCATTAATTTTCCAACCTGAGTAGTATACTATGTGTAGAGTTTGTATGTGTCTGTGTGCTGTTCTGGTCTTCTCCCATGTCCCAAGATGTGGATGTTAGGATAACTGGAATCTTTAAACTAGTTTTGGTGACTTGAGGGTGTCCATGTTAGTGAGGGTGCTTTATACTGGATGGATGCCCCGTCAAGGGATGGTTCTCTCTTGCTTTTCATACAACAGTGATAGCTTTTCAGTATCTGCTACAGTACATTGGAAGAAGCTGACTTACCAAGGTTGACTTCACCACATTGGAATCCATCCATGAGTTAATGAATTTTAATAGATGGAATTAGGGAGTACAGTTAAAAGTTTAATTTAAAAATGCTTCTTGTAAGTTAAGAATAAAACATTAATTCTGTCATCTATAATATTGTAAATCTGTGCCATGAAAGACAGCAAATATGCAGTTCTAGTATAAACAGATTAGCATAATAAACACAGTCAAGATATTAAATGTATATATCTGTATCTAATTTGTGACTAGACTAATTGACACAGAAAATTATTCCTCCTTTCATTTAAATAGAACTTTCAAAATTACATTCATGAAAGCAGTGCAGTAGCTCTTCTCCAGCTTCATTGCTAGTCTGCAGTAGCAATTCAGCTGTGCTGTGTCTGGATAGAGTACACATTATAGAGGGAAGTCTACAAGTGTGAAAATGTCACCTGTGTGTCACCCTGTTTTGGCTTTGATCCAGAACAAATGGGCCTTTCTATTTATTGCACATTGTTTAATTCTCCCATACTTTTTTCTTTAAAATATGGCATAGGTAATTAGGCCTCAAATGACCCACTGTGCCTGTCACCATATCAACATTAAATACAATTACACTTGCACATGCCTAAAGAGGTGACTGAAGGCAGAACAGATACCCAATTAATGGACTTTATGTCTAAGGGTTATGGAGACTTAGTGCCTGAGCTCTGCGTGATGTATTTCTGATTTGTAGAAGCTTGAATAATCGAAACACATTAAAATCTAAGATTCTTTTTCTGTCAGTTGTATCTGGTAATTATCAGATGAATTTATTATTTTGTTATCAGATCCAGACAATAATCCCAGGTAGTGTATTTATCTAGCATATGATCATTTATGTGTGGCTATTTGGATTGTTCTCCATCTGACTAACAGCAGAAAAACATACTATTAAAATGACCTAATTTCAACTATGTTACTCTTATTTATGTGAAAATAAAATTAAGGAAGTCATATTCATTTTTAGCTTACAATTTTGATAAATTGGTGATGCGTGAATCCTATGGTTTGATCGGATGGCCACTGACATTTTATTTTTCAGTTATTTTAAATTGCAGACTGTAACTATGAAAATTGCAAAAAAATAATCAATCTCTCCCCAAGAATGAATCAAACCAATTAGTGCAAAAGTAAAATCTGGTTTTGAGATTAATTTCAACTATTTGAGCAATTTAGTTTCTTACATTTGTGTTGAAAAATAAAATTACTGTAAATTGTTGTCCTGTGCGATCTAATTTTGCTTGTATGAAAAAATTAATTTCAGTCTTTGTTCATAATACTTTTGAGAGGAGTAAAGTAAAAATTAGGCATGACTCTCACACTATTTGAAAGATTAAATTTGCAAAATGTGGTGTTATATATATATGTGGTGTTATATATGCTTTCCTCCCAGAAGTGTGAAAATTATGCCAGTGACCTCTTTAAGTAAATAAATACACTGAGTACAGCCAGTTAAAAAATATGACTTTATTCATTTTTGTTTCATGACGGAACACAACTTTGATTAGAGACTCGCTGTCCATCCTGGCACTTTTAATGCCTAATTCATATCTTTGTAATCTGTTTTCTCCATACAGTATGCAGATGTTCATTTACCACACAGATCACTTATTTGTAGTCTTCTAAATTCTTACTCTCCTCGTACAATACCAGATGTCTTAACAAGGCCACAGAGGAGACTTTTTTGGGAAAAAGTGTGCCTATGCAGTAGCGGATTATTTTCGATGTGTACTGTTGTAGATCTTCATCATCAGGGAATGGTTCCCTCTGCCATTATGCCTTTTGCCTTTCTCATTATAGATTACACTTTTCTTGTTAGGAAAGAATGATTTACTACTTTTCCATTTTCCACTGATTGTTCCAAAATTCTCTTAAAACGCAAGTTGCTTTCCCTATAGTAATACCCTCACTTTCCTCTGCCTTTCTTTGATGCACCATGAATTGAAAAAAAATTCCAACTTCAGTCCCATGTTCTCAATAAAATTCTGGTAACTCTTTGTAGAGTTTGGTGAACATCAAGTTTATATAAAACAGGGGCAAGATGAACTCAGTTTGATAATTGGTGTGCCTAACATTACTACATGCATCAGAACTCAGTGATTTAAAAAATCACGTTTAAATGATGAAAAGATGGTCTTCCAGCCAATAATGCACCAGTATTACTTTCCCTCCTTTCAATAAACAGTGCAATGTTTAAAGATTTCCATCCGGCCTTTTTCTGACTTGACTTTTTACAATCCAGATTTGCAGCTAGTGTATTTAAAAATTAGTAGCATGTGGCGTAAGGCTGAAGTCAAGCTGAGATGGGGCATTAGTTGATCACAGGCACATCTATGTATATGAACTCACTTACTTACACTGAGCCACTATAGAATTGCTGAATAACCTAACATTTATATCACTGGGGACTCCCAGAAAAATCCCATGGAGACATGCAAACACTAGACAGACCCTGATCTGAATGGCAGTTGGCAGCAGCCCCTGAAATGGCGATGCAGCAACAATAACTATTTCACCACACCCTTAAAAATAATGGCACTGTATGATTCTTTACTGGTTTGTGTGGTACCTAGTAAAACTATTGCTTGAAAAAACACCATTTCATTCTGAGATGGGTTCTTTGCCTATGAAGTTGATCTTTGTGCTTTAAAAAACTTCCTAATATGTGGGAAAAAAGCATATATCTTTAATATATGGTAGACTACTAGAAGAATAATTAATAGATTAAGAAAGCCTGGACTTAACCTGACTTATTGTATGCAGAGAGAGTCTTTTAAAATCATGATTCATTGGTATTTCACAAATCTGTTTACCATCTCTTTATGGAGCTTGTTATGGATATAAATAAATAAAAGTTATTTTCTGGAACGTCCATATGGATGGGTGTTTTGAGATCCAAAAATGGTCTACCTATAGCGCCACTCTGAAGAACAACTCTGGCAATTATTTTACAGTGTACAATGTATTTAAAACAGAAAGATTTATAGATTAAGAAAAACTAATGAAGAGGAAAAGAAACTTTGATGTTTTCAAATTTACTCACCTTTAAGGACATTTCCCCAACTGAAGCAAAGGTCGATGAAATCAATGCAAGCTAGTAGATCCAATCTCCAAACTAATATGCATTAACTAGTGAATCATTTACGTTTTACATGTATTTACTTAGCAGATGTTTTTATTCAAAGTGACTTATAAAAGAGATCAACGTACAGTAATTGAGTACATTGAGGAACTGTTTGTGAACAAGAGTTACAGGACAAGGTTACAAAATTGATCAACGCAAGTGAAGAGGTCAGAGCAAAATGCAAGCAAGTTACAATTTCTAGATTACAAAAACCTATCAAATTTTATCAGTTAGACAGAACTTCATCACAAAAGAGTGTTCAAAATGCTTCTTATACACATTGAGGGAGTGAGAAGTTCACCACATTTTTCTACACATGAAAAGAGTCTGGATTGAAATTTGAAGCCATGCAGAGGTGGCATCAACCAGTCAGCATTCATCAGCAGCCCTGAATGGTCAAGAAGGAGCATAGGACTTCACAAGTGGCTCCATATATATAGGTGCTGACCCCGTTGAATACTTTGTAGAAAAGCATCAATGATTTGAACTTAAGATGTCTCGCTACAGGGAGCCGATGCAGTGATCAGAAAGGAGCAGTGACATGTGCCTGCCTTGGCTGGTTGAACACTAGACGTGCCGCTGCATTACAAATCCTCTGCAACGACTTAGTGACAAATGCTGGTGCTTCTGCCAGCTGAGAGCTGCAGTATTCCAGACATGACAAGACCAAATCCTGGACCAAGAGTTGTACTGCATACTCAGTCATAAAGGGTCTGGTCTTGCGGATGGTAATCATGTGATATTCCTTTATTCAGCAAACATTTAAAGTAAAAGTGAGTATATCCGAAGCTATGCTTGTGCAGTGAATGCCTTTTAGGTATGGGGTGTAATATGCTTATCAGATGTTTATGTACATAATAATCCTACTGCTAGATTCCATATTTCAGATTATTTTTTTCTTTTAACTCTTAAAATAAAGAGAGTGATCAGTCATAACCGGTTAGGGTCCTGACGAATGCCCTATTTAATGCCCCATTAAAGTTTTTCTGAAAACTAGATTTATAATACTTCACCCATCTAAAAATCTTAATAACTTAATACCAACTAAGTGATTTTATGATGAAGACTTCTTTCTAGCCTATACCAGAGCCATTTTTTGTTTTGTTAGATTATGATCATCTACATCTGTTGCATCTGCACTAACATTCACAGAATACATACCTCATAATACATAGTCATGAAAGAAACAGAAATTCAGTTCAGCAGAACATAACAGTTTTATGTTTTATGCCACTTGCCATAACATGGTTGTGTGATGCCACCACCAGCATTAGGAGCATACATTCAGTCAGAGACCACTTAAGCCCAGGCTGTTGTGTACGCATTCACTCCAGTTTAGAGTTTGCAGTTAGCCTAAAGTGCCTATTAGCATGGTTGTCAACTCTGGGTCAAATGGGGTTGTGGCAAAAAAACATGAGAACAACAGTACCCTTAATTAAAAAAATATAAGAGGTTTTGTTTGAAACAACCATAAAGATTTGAACTCGGGAAGAAATAAACATGAAACAACTGTCTCAATGTGCTAGTCATATGCATTATTAGACAGTTTTCCTTGCATCTATACCGTCCTTCCATTTACTTCACATTTACACTGTTTATATGCTTGCTAGGTAGCAGAACTTCTGCCTCTCAAACCCAAAGTTGCTGTTTCAGATAGGAAATGACTGTGTAGAAGGTTTCTTGGTTTACAGTTTCAATAGCTGTAAAGGTGCATTTGTTCTAAAGCCCTCTTAGGAGTTTATATCCCCTATTTTCCAGGTAACATAGAAGACATAATGTCTGTTATTGAGTCATAGTTTCCACATTACAAATGTATAACTGCCTATGAAGAAGTGAAAGAAAAGGGTATGAATTAATAACAGTATTTCGTACAACAAAGAGACTATTTATTTATTTATTGGTTTTTGATGTCCAGTGTAGCTCCAACAGTTTTGATGTTTTGAAACAGAAAGTGGAGTCTAGATTTTTTAAACAAATACAGAAAATGTGTCTTTTTAAACCTTCTCCTTTTAGTTTTCTGCGAAGTGTGGTGCATAAGTTCATCCATAATAAATGCTGTCCATAATGAAGAGATGTGTCAGATAAACAGTGCAGGAGGAAGTGACCCAGAGTATGTAAAATATTTTTTAATAATTCTAGAGAAACTTCAAAATTGAATATTCTTACCAGCTATGAGACGTTCATAAGAGTTGTTGTGAAAGAGTACCATCAAATTTAAACTTGTAAGACTTTGACATAGAAGGATGGGTTTACTGGAAAATCTGATTTTTATAAAGAAATTAACAAAAAAAGTAAAAAACACATTCCTATTGTGGAGCCGACCCGGACACAGACAGGCGGACATGTTCTTAATCACCACCACACGTTTATTTACAAACTATTTACAACAATGAAGTCACACAGACTCAGTCCATTTAGTGCACAATTACCCCAACAATCACAGTCCTGGCCACAAATGCCTTCTTCTCGGGCCGCCTCCACTCTCCTTTCTTGCCTTGTCCTTCTTCCACCCGACTCTAGCGCTAAATGAATGGAGACGGCCCCTTTTATCCAGTTCCCAGATGAGCCCCAGGTGTTCCCGGCATTCCTCCCTTGGCCACGCCCCAGCTTGGCAGAAGTGCCGGCTGTCCTCCCAGCAGCTCTCCGAGTGCCATCCTAAATCTTCCCCCCAGCACTTCCGCCACACCAGGAAGTAACAGGTCCCCAAGGCATTGGGGCGCCTCCTGGCGGTGACCACGCGTCCCTACAGGGTGGGTCTTCCATGCCCTGTACCCATAGCCCCCAGAGCAACCAGGAAGGCGGCCCCCACGTGATCCAGGGTGGGCTTTGACCCTCTTCCGGTCCCTCACGGTGTCCCGGCCGGGTCGTTGCCCCTGGCATCCCTGACACTATGTAATAAGTTCACATAAATACCAATTTGCAGGAATATATATTTTGTGTAATACATTGAAATTGATGTTTTCCTTTGTTGTTTTTTCTTTTACTTTTATTTCTGGTTATAAGATAACAGTTCAAACAATATGACTTAAATGTGCTGGGTTTAATTTTTTCATTAAACTTAAATGTCCAACTGTACACTAGCATTGATGTGGCCTGTGTAGGTGGTTACTACTGAAGTCAGAGATTGAGGATGAGCTTTTCACCGACTGAGACACACAACATTGTGCATTTTGAGTCAATACTAAACATTCAACACATTTCAATGGCTTGGGTATTTTCTCTTGCATTGTGGGATTTCACTCTTCAGACAACAGAATATTTTTGTACTGCTTCCACAGACCAACAGCAGTTTTGAGAGAGAAAATGGATTCAGGAGATAGCACTGAAAGAAAAGAATTCAAGTAGGGATAATAAACGGGATGACATATTAAAAAAATAAAGGTCAGGACATTTAGCTATAATTGGTAACAGATGGATACCAATGGAGCCAAACAAAAAAAAGTGAGATGTATTTCGCAGTCAGAGGGCAGAAAAAGTCATACCCAGTAACCCAGAATCTAACAATAAGAAAGACCCTAAATGTTTTTTGATAATGAATCCAAATTTTGGATGACCAGGAAGCAAAAGAAACTAAACTTTATGCCATCAAGGTAATCACATCACTCATCATACACTCCATCAAGCCTAGCAGTGGCATAGCAACCATCAGCAAAACTATCTCAGAATGGTGGCACACATAAGGAAAATAAAACAATTCAGCACAAAAAAATTAATCATATCGGACACTGGTAAAAACACTTGGGAACCAAAAATTGAATATGACTAATAGATTCCTTTATCTTCAAAACCCCAGGAACTATACAGTACTGTGCTTAAATAATTTTTTAAGGACAAGAACTGGTTGGAAAAAAATTTAAATCATAACCTTGAGCATGCAAATTTTGTTGTCACCTCACAGGAACTTTCCTTTAACATTAATATTTCTAGAATTAATATGAATACTAATAACAACATTTACTCTGTTTTTATCTTCTTTTGGGGGGCATGTTGAGGACAGAATGGTTAGCAGTGGTGCTGCGCAGCTACAGAAGACTAAAGCTATGCTCACAGTACTAGGTTTTAACTTATAAACAACATTTTTAAATAAAACTGATCTTAGGCCACACTGGCATTTTCACATAATTTATGAAAATTTCTCCATTTACACTAACATGACCAAAAAAGGCATTTGACATAGACTTTCATCTACACTGGGACTGCATGCATCAGCATAAAAAAATCCATGAAGGGGTGATAACGCAACCGGCTGCAAGATTTACTGTTGTATGAAAACTGTATTTAGTGATACATTATTTGCTTTTAGTGATACATTATTTACTTCTGTGCATGTATGCAGTTTTCAAATTGTACAAAACACAATTTGAATGCATACAGGTAAGCGACACAGCAAGCGACACAGAAAGCAGCTCATCTATGTCCAAGTAGGGAATTCAAGTAGGTATAATAAGCGTGAAGAGTGACCAGTGAGGAAATAAGATGTTGTAATGAGCAAGATCTAATCAGGGCAGGTTGTATTAAAAGCACTAACCAATCAGAGTGTGTTTTCAAAAATATGCGTTTTTGCCCATCCACACTGCTTTTTTACAAGAATATGACTATAGAGAGCACTTTCAAAAGTCTTAAAATGCAAGGGGAATGATGATGAAAGGTCAAAACCGAGGACTAATGTCTCTGTTTTAAATGAAAACATAGTGGCTTGGATGGGATCAAAGTTCAAATCACATCTGAGTCACTGCCAGTGGGGAGTCTGCAGGTTTTTCCTGTATCTCTGCAGTTCCTCTCACATGCCAGCAATGTTTTAGGTTATTTTAGTGACTAAATTTGGCTTAGTGAGAGTGACTGCCCGCCTAGGTGTTCCCTGCAGTGAACTGGTGCTCTACATAGGCATGTCTCCTGCCTTGCCCTAACTGTTGTGTGCATAGTCTCTGACTGTCTGGCGACCCTTCAATTGGATTCTGCACATTCTATTAATTAGTAGATGGGTGATCTTTGTTATTTTTCTCTTTACTTAAACAAGCCAACACCCTGGCCTTAATATCCATTAAAGCAATCTTTACAGCTGCAGCAAGTTTTGCTGTATTAGACATTATTCTGAAAATGTACCACTCAAATCGATGCCCTTCAACGGTCTTCTAATATTACTCCTTACTCCACTTTTTCTGTCAGAGAAAACACTGAGCACTGTGCGACTTTTGGCCTTTTTATTACTTTGACTTTTAGAACTCCCAGAGTGATCTAATAAATCTCAAAGTGTATATGAGATAATGTCTTTGAAGTGCAGTATCCTTCAGCTAACTGCTTTTTTCATCATATATTGTATGTAGATTATATGATGTGAGCTCTGTCTATGCAATATTAATTTCTTTTAATTTAAGATTCATTAAACGTACTGTAAAAGATTTATTTGTATGTTTACCAGTTCCAGTTGAAATTTTTCTTTCCATGGTTTTTTCTCTTATTTTGTCCTTTATCCCAAGTATAGGTATGTTGCTTTAATTGGCAACTCTAAATTGGATCGGTGTTGGTGTGTACGTACATGAATATTTCCAGTGATGGTGGGCCTTGGCATCCAGGTCCTGCTCACCACATCCCTATGACATAGATGATTAACTCAGCAAAGTGGTAGTTCTATGGTAACGCAGCAAATGATACATCAATTTCATAAAACTTGTATGCACCACCGAAGGTTTTTGCTTTAGAAATAAAACATAAAAACACTGCAATGCCTGCCTGTCTTGTTACTAAATGCACTATAATGTACTGTATGTGTAGCTATTCTCCACTCACTGCACCATTTTTTTTTCTGCTGACAGACACCATTCCATATCTTTCTGCTAACAGACATTGCCATTGCCTGTACCCGCTGCTTACAGTTCATTGTTTCCTACAACCCAACTGTGATATAGGTCAGATCTTGAATATCATCCAAAGCTTACAAGCACCCATAACTATAACACCATCCTTGCTTTCAGTACTTTTAAACAGTAAGAATCCATGAGTAAACCTAATGGTTAGCCCCACCACAGGACAAGTTTAATCCTTACACTCACTCAGAGGATGTTTCTTGAAGTGAAAGGAGCTGTGCATTCTGGGCCCTACTCTTAGCCTCTTGGCAGAGCACTCCAAGACACCCTTAAAGCCACTAATTACTGAAGGCTTGTGTCATATGTGCCTGTAAAAAAAAAGGTATGTCGAAAAAAGAAAGTTAGCGATGTAACATTGTGGCTGTGTATTTTTCAGCAGGTGCTAGTGTAATACACCATATGATGTGATTTGTGAAGGGCACTATATAAATATATATAACTAATTAATCTTAAAACTGCCAATACCAATAAACCTTCAGGTTGTTGTTGTTTTTTTAAATTTGTGACTCTGGGTCCCTATTGTGGTCTGATTTCTTCTTGTAGGAGCAAAGTTAGGCCAGAGCTCCATCCGTTCTCTTATTCAGTCACCTCTCTTCTGCACACGTTTCAGTTGACACCACACTACACACATTCAAGTTGTAAAGCACATCACACTTAACAACTGCAGTTTCTGGATGATATAGCCTTGAAGGCACCAAACTACTAGAAATCGCTGATGATGACAGATTAACTTTTAATTATAGTTTCAGAATTCCAAAGAATTGTGAGCTTGATGCCTTTTTATAGTTAATAATGACATGTTAGCTGACAGCGTAAATTTATGTGCAAATGTTTTCTCAGTATGGTGAGTTCAGCCATGCCACAACCTTGACCTGTCATTTTACTTTTTTCTTTTCCTTCATAGTACAAAAAACATGAGGCATTAGACAGTAAAGCCTGTCCTCTGTTTGGTTCACAAAAATCATTTTTGCTTCTTTCCTCATGGCTGCATTATATGCATTGTACTTCAGTGGGAAACTTATTGGTTGTCAGCTCTGTCACATGTGAATCTCTGTTTTATGCATTCCACTGTATAAAGTGCTAATTGCACGTAGCCAGCTAGTGAGAACGCAGAGCAAATCTAGACTTCGTATTTCCAATGCTCCTCAGACCTGCAATTCAATGTCAGCCAATTCATGTTTTCTTCTAGAGTCCATGGTCTGTGATCTAAATATGGGCAGCAGATCCAGCCTTAAACGTAATGTTTCTAGCACAGCTAATGTAAATGATATGAATTCAGTTTTGGCCAATCATAATAAAATATTCTCAAACAATTAAGGAAACTTATTTAACAGTTATCAATAGAGTTCTTTTTTTGACATTATTATTCAATAGGCCCTGTCTGTGTGGAGTTTGTAGTTCTTCCTATGTCTGCATGGGATTTTCTCCAGGTATTCTGGCTTCCATCCTTCATTCCATGCATGTTAGGTTAATTGCCAATTTCAAATCTAGTTTGATGATAGGTATGTGTTAGAATGGACTGTTTATCCCCATAGCCCTTAACTGGATTAAATAACCTTTAGAATGTTATGTTATTATTGGATTTAGAAGCTGCTTGTCAAAGGCAGTCCAGAAGGTGCCACTGTAAACACCGCAATTTCACTAACCATTTGAAAATCTGCCCTGGCGTGTAAATAATTTTGTAAGTAAGAGTTAATATATAGAATGTGTATGGTAGAGAAATTAGAGCAGAATATTTTGGGATGATTTATTTTATTTACTGAGCAAAAAAAAAGTCACCAGAAAAAGTGGGCTTATGAAATTCTTTGTGGTAGTCAACACATATTATGAACAAAGAATTGTATCTGGCATCAGGTCAACTAATGATGAGCCATGATTTGCCTGGACTTCTACATGTGATCGAAACACCTAAGAGCATGTTTAGTGACACAAGCAACTACAGACATAAAAGATATTTATGTTTTGTGGAAAACTAATTATTTATTTTGAAGTTTTAAGCTAATACTGGTGATATGAGAGTTAAAGTCAGATGCACTATAACTTCACTCAATCGCGGAAAAAAAGAACTGGTGGTACTCCCCGATGTTTCAGCATTCTTATCCTCCTCCTCCTAAATATATAGTATAATACTGTTATTATGGGCGGCATGGTGGCGCAGTGGTAGCACAGATGCCTCGCAGTTTGGAAACCCTGGTTCACTTCCCGGGTCCCCCCTGCGTGGAATTTTTATGCTCTCCCCGTGTCTGTGTGGGTCCCCTCCGGGTGCTCCGGTTTTCTCCCACAGTCCAAAGACATGCAGGTTAGGTGCATTGGGGATTCTAAATTGTCCCTAGTGTGGGCTTGGTGTGTGTGTGTGTGTGTGCCCTGCAGTGGGCTGGCACTCTGCCTGGGGTTTGTTTCCTGCCTTGCGCCCTGTGTTGGCTGGGATTGGCTCCAGCAGACCCCTGTGACCCTGATATAGCGGGTTGGATAATGGATGGATGGCTGGATGGATACTGCTATTATAATATTTCTGGAGACATTTGGTTGTGTGTTCACTTTGAAAGTCCAGAAGTGCACTAATATACAGAAACTATTTCGGGGATAGAGGATATCCCCCATGCACATGTTAAGGGACATTTCTAAACACTTGTTTGTAGTGGGGTGTGCATTGTGACAAGTGCTGGTATGCATGCATTAACTGCCTGTATTCCTTGAGGCAGAACGGAGTATGCCTGTATGGAGTGCTGGTGAGTTCTGGCCCACTTCAAGCACTGACTAGGCTATTAATCACTCAACTGTGGCAAGGAAGGCTTTGAAATGGATTTTAATAATGCCTTGTTTAAAAGTGGAAATTTAAAAATTGGTTACATTTCTTTTGTTTTTTTTTGTTTTTTTCCAATTGGAACACATGCACATGAAGTGACTTAATCATGGACACACTGTGTCAGTAGAAGGATTTGAACTCTCATCCTCAGGGTTTGAAATCCAAAGTTCAAAGCCTTAACCATCATACAGGTGTTGGTACGGTGTTCTTTGCATTTACAGCAGGATTATATAGCCATTTACAAATTGTATACTCTATCTTTTTGCAAAAAAATTCTAAGTGCTCATGGAAACACCCTTTCCTAATAAGGAATCACAGCAAAACTATCACCACCCTGATTCAGGTCATAATCCACAAAACAGTCAATTAACACAGGCAGCTCATTAATGAATATCCAACTTTTTATCAAAATATGTTATTGATTTTTTATTGTCTTTGTTTACTGGTTACATCTGTTTCTTCAGTTTATTCTTAGGTCTTTGCCTCTGAAGATGCATTTTATTTTTAAATCACATAACATGTCTGCCATGTTATAATTGAATTTCTTTTCCCATACACTACCTTTTTTTGGTTATGTTTCCTTCTTTATCCCTTCTATATCTTATTTCCCCACATCTTCCTAAATATTGAACCCATGCAACCAGGGCCTCAGGTCACTGGCCCTGCTAAGTTACGCCCCTCAGCTGAAGACTACTAAACAGGTCCCACAAGGCTTAGCTAGCTGTCTTGAAAACTATATGACTTTTTCTCTTTTATGGTCATCTGGCTTTCAAATTTTGTATTTGTTTCTTGGTTTTGCCTTTTGGCTTAAATAATTGATATGCTTACCAGCTATTTAAGTTCTGTGTCTTCTTGTTTTTAGCATCAAGAGCTTTTGGGTTTTCTCTGTTTACTGTCACCTTTAATTCTCTTATTTGTGTTGGTACTTACAGAAATAATTAGTTTTTTTTTATTCTTTTTTGGAAGTTAATTCATTTTATGTTTCCTTTTCATATGTCTTGTTAATTACTCATTAGGATTTAATTTTCCCTCTTTCTCCTTTTGCTCCATCATATAGTTTAATGTTGTTATTGTTTAAATAAATTAGATCATTAGTTCTCTTTTCAGCTTTGCTTTTGGATAAGGTGCAGGGGTGGTCACCTCTCTGCATATTTCCTATTATTGTGGAGGTTGGATTTTCTAGTCCTAATGTCTAATGCACTTGAGGGATGCATGGAAAGACTAACTAATTGAATCATTCATCCATCCATCCATTCCTTTTTAATCTAATTGAATATTAGTTGTAATTAAATGATTAGGGTGGTTGAGGTAATTGAAAAATTATTATATGCCAAAAGTGGAAACAGAGGGATCAATGCACCTCTTCGCAGTCGTGGAACTTAAATACATGTAGAAAAATATTGGCTTCACGTATATATATATATATATATATACTGTATATACAGCATATGTACATATTTGTTCAAACTAGCAGTAAATTCATTATGTGCATTTGTAAATGGTTTTCAAAAATCTGATAAATATTCTGTTTATAAAGTAATACATTTTGAACACAGCTAATTGTCAATGATTTAAAGCTTTAAAATGAAAAAAGAATCACAGGATAATTAATAATGATACAGTAGTGCATACTGCCGACATTATGTGTTGCTGTTCCTCTGCTATTGAAATTTGACTGGCACTGCCCTTCATAAACTGAGCTGAATGAAGTTTCCTTAGTAGCCTAACTGCAGCCTAAACTTGAATTTCAGAACTGATAAAAAATATGTGCAGGAGACACCCACACACTTAATGTAATGCAACAACAATTCAGCCATGTGTAGACGGAACAATAAAAACACAATGTAAACAGCAAATACTTAAGATGAGCACTGTATTTTCCAGTCACTAATATCGTCTCATAATGTCTCATAATGGTAGTTCAGAGTTTTTCACATTTCACAAACATTTAAAAGTTCATGAAAGTCTCATGTGTTAGGGCTGCTTTCTCTTTTTTTAGTTTATCACGCAACCCCTAAACAAAGCCACAGTGGGCTTATCTTGAAGAGGAAACTCAGTTCATCCCAGCTGATGAGAGTGAAGTGGACATATAATATACAGCTATAACTGACCATATTAAAAAGAGAGATCAGTGTACAGATTTGTCATTGTATGGGTGTGTATGCTATATGGATGTATGCACATTTAATGGGTAGTGGGAGAAATTAAACAAACTAATTAGACTTCTACTTGAATTTGATATTCTGCAATAATCTTGAAGACAAATGGATCACTGTGACAGCTAACTAAAAACTGTACTGTGTGGAAGATCAGCCTCGGCACAGACAGGCAGACACCAATGTTCTAAACACCACAACACATTTATTTACAATATGTACTACAGTCCCGCACACAACCTAGTGCCCCTGCACCAAGCACCCTCAAAGTCCGGGCCTTCCAACGTTCCTTATGTTCTTTCCCTTCCTTCACCACCTCCACTTCTCTCCTCCGAGATTCGTCCTCTTCTGCCTGACTCCAACTTATGACTGGAGGGAGATGGCCCCTTTTATTCCCACCCGGATGTGCTCCAGGTGTCTCCTGATGAACTTCCTGCGGCACTTCCTGGTGTGGCAGAAGTGCCGCATGAGCACCCGGAAGCACTCCGGGTGTCCCTGGTAATAGTTCTGCCAGCACCTCTGGGTGTGGTGGAAGTGCTGATGTCCAGGGCTTCACAGTCTTCTGGACGCCCCCTGGCAGTGACCACAGGCCCCTATAGGGTTGAGCTTCCATGCTCAGTTCCCGCAGTTGCCCTCTCGTGGTCCAGGGAAGGCGTAGCCCCTCTCCCGATCCATCTAGGCGTCCCGGCTGGGCACAGCTCCCAGCCGCCCGCCACAACTGATTCTTAATGAAACTTTCATAGTTATATTTTCCAAAAAAAAAAAAAAACCTTTATATTAGTATTATAATTAGTACACTGCATATCTGTGCATTAATTTAACATAAATAATAATGAGCATTTGGGAATTAGAGTTACAAGGAAGCTTAAAGATATTTTTAAACAGAGGATTGGCAGTTTGATGGAGAGCACTAAACAAGATGTCACTTGATGGCCAGCTCTTGTTTTAGCCATTGCTTTCTGCATTTGAACACCCTGTGATTTTGTCTCTGATTTACTAAGTGCTGTTTGTTAGAGTCGCCAAAAAGAAAAAAAAAATCACTGAAAGTACAGTAGAAAAAACAAACAAACAATGCTTGCTGTTGATGTTACCTCCGTTTTTGTGTCATAACACCTTTAAAGTCCATTTTTATTTCAAGTGTATGTAAAATATCACAGAGATTAAGACTGCATGAAGCAATCTTTTTGGCAGCAGACGTTTCAAAGACATTTGCCATTTGTTGTTTGGTATTTATTCTAAGGTTTATTTCAAATGGTCACAAACTGAAGGCTTTGAATGTTTCATAGTAGCTATGAGCTAAGTTGGGTGTATAATGTAGTTGATGTAGTTGACATAAACAAATAGAAATAAAAATGCTGACATAGAGAGGTTAGTGGAAGCATCAACAAGTTAATCTTTACTGTACTGTAACTGAATCACAAACAGCTGGGTGTACGCTAAGATCATTTTAAAGCCAAGGGTGGTATGGCACCATTGCCTCATTCATCCAGTGTCCTCAGTTCATGGTGTTTCGATCTGTCGCTGCCTGTGTTCACATTTTCTCTGTGTCTGTGTGATTTTTTTCTCCAGACTCTCCAGTATTCTTCTCACTTAACACAGGTGTTGGGTTAGTTGCAGATATTTAAATTAGCCTCATGTGAATGTGGTTGTGTAGATGAACAGGTCCTGTGATGGTCTGGCTCCCTAGCCATGTTTATTTCTTGCATTGCACCCGATATTTCTATCTGTGTTTGGTTTCACCATGGCCCAGAATTGAATTAATGAAATTTCAAACATTGTACTATAGTTTGATCTATTTAATTAAATCAAACTTGATAGAAGAGAGGGAGCAGAGTGGTTAACTGATGATGCTTAAATCCTGTTTTTGATCATTGTCAATTTGAAGTTCGCATGTTATCCTTGTACCTACATAGGCCTTCCTCCCACATCCCCAAAGATGTAGGTTAAGTTAATTAGTGGTTCTTCATTTGTCCCTGTGGTTCTGTTCTTAATTGGGTGCTGTGATGGACTGGCGTCCAGTCCATAGCTGTTTCCTGCATTGCACCCAGTGTTAATTGGGGTAGACTCCATCTCTTTAAGTTATGTTAATAGAAGGTATAACCTCTCTGAAGTAGAAAATTGAATTCCTCCTTGAAATTCGGCCAAGGAAATTCACCTTACAGCTGCTATTTCCACAGTTCCACAGATCAGACTTTCCCAGTTCTTGTTAGAAATATGACAACAGCATTACATTTTGCTCTCCTTTATTAGTTCACTTAATATCAGTTTGACATACTGTCTGAAATTAATACCCACAGAGACACTTCATATAACACCCATACGTTTTCATCTTGTTCAGTCCAGTGCATTTCTTGTTAGGCTTAGATTGTTTAAACATTAATTGAAACATTATACTTTCAGGCAGTTTGCACAATTCAGTGGCTTAAGATCTACTGAAAGCCATTTATCTCGCACATTTTTGGCATTAGTCAAATATGGATATTTCTGTATTCACCTAAGCTTCACTACTGATAGTGAAGAGTTTTTGCCAGCTGCAAACAGATATTGTTAATTCTCACCTGCATTTCAATGTCAAGCAATTTGCAGTTGGGAATATAGCCATCTGCAACAGTTGGATGAACTGGACTGAAATCTGGCAGCTCCACAATGTGTGAGTATCTTAGGTTAATCTGTGTTAAGTAAGAGAATAGGCAGAAGTCCAAATCTTTTTCATAATTATCTGTCCGACTGAAAATAAATCACTTGGACCTTTGTTAATAGCCCTTATAGTACTCTAAAAGTGGCTCTGGATATGGTGAATGAGAACATAAATTATTGATAGCTTTGACAAAGATTAAATTCAAGTGTTTAAATAATGAAACAGAACTTGCTTGGTTTTATTGTACCTCCATCTTACAGTGTGGCTTTTCTCTGCTGAACCTCAAAGTGTGTAAAAAGCTTTGCAGACAATTTAGTGCCACTTTTACACTCATTTAAATTAAAATACTGTACAAAGTTTTTAGCTCTTCTGTTTTGCATCCCCAATTTAAAAAGTACATAATGTTCTAAGATCAAAGTTATATCTAGTTAGTATCTATCTGGTTTAGCTCTGATTTTCTCTAAATGTGAGATTTGCTATTCTGTACATTTTTTAATATGAATGGGAAGCAATCCAGCTAACAGATTGCTAATCAGCTTTGCATGCTTGGTACCTGATTCAATTAGATTTTAGCAGCTAATTATTACTGGGTATATTACACGAGTCAATATGCTGATTTTAATTTGCTTCATGTGGTTATGATAGTTTTTGAGACGAGCTAGTTGCATAGCTTTAACTTTAAAACACTGCTGTTCACACATTTTCAAAAACATACAGAAACACTTTAAACTATTTTATTGATTCATATTACATATTTAAGGAAAATGCTTTGTGAATCAGTTGCTCCCAGTGCAGAGTTTGCAAGTTTCCTCCAGGTGCTGCGGCTTCCTTTCCTAGTCTGAAGACTATCAGGTTAGTTGAATTAGTGTTATTAAATTGGGCCAAGAGTGTGTGTGTTTTTGTGTGTGTGTGTGTGTGTTTTCACTCTGTGATGCATTGGCGCCCTGTCCAGGCGTCGTTCCCAACTTGCACCCTATGATTCCTGGGATAGGCTTCAGCTGCCTCACGATGCTACCCTGAATAAGCAGGTCACAGAAATGGATAGACTGATGGCTTTGTGAATCAACAGCGTAATCGCAATAATTGCATTTGAAATTTGACTACTGACCATTTAATTATAATCTTTTAATGGCTTTTGTTCAGAAAGCCGACGCCAAAAATCAAAAGTATTCACCAGGGTTAACTTTAAGATTAGGCACCCTTACACCATTTTAAGATTAGGCACCTCATCTAAATTTTAAGATTAGGGACCCTGGTGTACCTGGCCTTACCCCCACGAACCTAAAGTTTAGGGTTTGTAGTTGGGGTAAGCCAGTTTAAGTGGTGCCCGGTTTTGGCGTCCGCTTTCTGAACAAGACCCCTTTTAAGAACTATGAGAATAACATAGAGTTTTGTTAATGTTTCATTTACTTATATTAATTTTATTGAAATTAGCATTAGTTAAGAAAGTTACTTCTAAATAAGAGTTTCATTAAGCTTGAAATGATTTAACCCTAGATGCTAAGGAAAGTGCATTACTTAAGTTAATTATCTTAACATTTAATAAAAAAAGATATATTTTAAGAATTTTTTGACGTTTCCCTAATAGGATTAAAAAGGGAAAACAAACTTATGCTCTCTATCATGATCCTTTGGCTGGAAGGATATTTCAATTTTTACTTTTCATTGATAAGCCCTGGATTGGGATGAGAATAATTTAGCATATACTGATCATAATAACCTCATACCTGAGTGCAAAATGTGTTTGACTTTCTTTATGGCGGTGTGGTGACACAGTGGTTAGAACTGCTGCATCCATGTTTAGAAGCCCAGACCATGTCACAATGTATTATGTGGAGTCTACATGTTCTCTGAGTGTTTCCTCTATGTTCTTAAAACATATGTATACCGTATGTCTGGTTAGTTGTAAATCCTAAATTAGCCCTGTGTAAATGAGGCTGGATGTGTTTGTGAATTTGCTCTGTGATTACCAGTTTCATCCTCCTGGGCTCATTACTGACAGCATTTATTTCAGTCCCTGTGGCCGTGAACTAGGTTAGGGGGATGTGAAAATGAATAGATGGACTTTCTCTTGATCTTTGAGTTGGAGCAGGAATGCTTCTGGTTGTGGAGTTTTTTAATGATCCTGAGTAGGCATGAGAATGTTTTAATGTGTGGTCTTTATGATACGCATGTAATTTTTAAAAAATATCTGGATACTCTGAGATGTGATATTCAAAGATTTTCTGAATGTTAATGTGCTTATGCCAGCCAATTGTACAACATGACTAATTTCTTGGACTTAAAATCCATTGACATGCTGCATCAAATCTTTGTTGTACTTTTTATGAAACAATGCTTCATTCAGAATGAATCATGCAGTTGTTTAAAAGAAAGCTATTGGAATGTTTTCTTTTACAATCAAAAATGTGTTCAGATTCAAATTTCCTCCCTAGGTAGGGATATCAATTTCTTAAAGAAAACACAGTATTCGGGGTTTGAATGAAGTTTGAATCATTCTAAGACAAAGCCTAAGAAACGTTTAAGGAACTACTTAAGAACATTTATGCTAGGTAACTAGCTAGATTGCCTACTGAAGGCTGGGTAGTCTTTTGGCCTCGGAACCCCTGCTGATTTTGTTTTTTAATTTTTATTTATTCATTTGATTAGTTTTTTGCCATCTGATATTATCATCAGGCTCAGTGTTAAAGACTTAAAAATGAGTTCTTTATATAAGGACTCCACTTCTCTATTAATTCGATATATCTGTCTTATTTAAGTATGTATTATTTTCTTGTTTGGTACTTATTCATTGTTATAATGTCTTTTTCATTGCTGTTAACTATTGCTTTGACAACTTTGAGCTTCATTCTCTGTATGAAATTGCGGTACAAAAATAGATGTTGCTGTTTTTGTCGCATATTGTCACACTCAGGGTGTTACATAATATCTGGAAGTCTGTCACATTTTGTGGAAGAAATGCATATGCGGTAGGCATACATTAGATTTTTTTTCTCTGGTAGCTTACTTTTGCTGATCTCAAAAATCTATTCAAAAAATCTGAGTTTAATTTGCAGCAGATCTTTGTTCTTAACTTAAACTACACACCAACTCAAATAATCCAGCCTTTCCCTGCTAGGTTGAGACCAGTCCTAGAACCACAACAATTATGTCTTCTTTTAAAAAGTCCGTCTCAAATTTTTGAGCCATGAAAAATGTGCAAAGTTGTGTAGTAATCAAAGATTGCTTATAGAAGAAAAAGCCCTGGATGGTAATCTCAAAGCTAAGATGCTGTATGAAGTTACTGTGCAGATGATAATCTACAGGCTGCTGTTGGATAGACTAACTTTCAGTAGTGTTTTATCTAAGATAACCCTAATGAAAGTTACTGAAACAATGTTTTTAAAAGGCCATCATTGATAATCCTGTAACTAAATAACAGCCCCCTGACCACTCCTTAGCTTACTGTACAAGTAATGCAACTACAATTATTATTTTAGTATTTGGTACACTAGAATTAATAAACAAAATAACTGTGTTAAAAAATAGCAAATGCTAAGAAATAAAAGTAGGCCCATTTAGAAAGGTACTGTATGTAGGATGGCACTTGATACTATTCAAAAAGACAGAACTTCTGTTCTGTACAGTACTAAAAATATTTCAATATGTTAGTAGACCAAAACAAAGAGAGAGAATGCAAAAGTCTAAGCAAATAATTATTTTAATAAACAAACTATTTTAATAGCATTTTTTCATTTTTTAAATTAGAACATAAAAAGTGTTTATTTTGCTTACCTATTTTCTTATGGTTTATAAATCTTTTGCACATCACAGTATTGCAACTGAGCTATTTGCCACCTTTGATTCCGTGCTATAGTTTTTTAAAAGGCAAACTTAACTCTTTCTTGCCATTAGAATAAACAGCTTACATTACATATTATTAGAAAATAATTTCTCTGACTATAATCCTGCACTGTTAGACAGAAATTCAGTTTTGCAAAACCTATGCGTTAAGTTTTACTAACTGACACATGTAAATGACCATTGATTCATTCATTTAAAAGCATGATCATCCACAGCAGTGAGTGAATCAGCACATTTCACTTTTACCCCCACATCTGTGGAGTAACCCTTAATAAAATGGTGCATTTTAATATCAGTCAGCCTGAAGAAGTTTGTTTCTTTTTAATAGCTTTGCTGCTGAGCACGCAAGATTTCACCCATTACTGCTTCTCTACTTTACATACATTCTAATTATATCATTTAAATGAGGTTTTCCTATTTTTTTAGTTATGGTATCCATTATAAAGACGTTATTAACAGTCTTAATATTTTATTAACTATGCTATTACAAATAATAAATCACCATAAAATAATAAGAATTTTGAAATGTGCTACAGTCATTTTTCATTGTTTTACCATGGTATAAAAGAAAAATATTTTTCATAACGTGCAGATTGTTACTACAGACTTCTAATGGATACTTAAAGTGTTGTCATTTAATCAATGGTGTATTGCATTTTAATGAAGAGTATAGTTTATTTGATTAACGTGACAAATGACAATTATTTTATGCAGCATTTTCACATATGTGCACACTGTCAGCTTTCATGCCCAAGTCCCTTCACATTTTTTATTAGATATGTTGTTTCTGTTGTTTATTTCTGTCTCTCGTCTTTGTTTTATTTAAGTTTTGACACCTACAGTGCTGACTGATTGAAAACGTCACTGGGTACTCTGCAGCTAGCTTGTTGTAATTATGTGGCCATCATTAATTTGCACATGTATGGGTACTCCTGAGGGTCATTTCTTGGATTCATTTTTTTAGTATACCATGAGGCAAGAAAAACTTGCTTGACTGGTCTTTCTGAAAGCTGTACTGTTTTGGTAATTTGTTCTTTGTAATAAAAATATTCTGGCGCCACATCATTAACTTGATAAATACATATGATATTTAAATTTGTTTTCCTAATAGAAACTCATGCATTCATTCGCTAACCCGTATCCAGCAATCGAATGCAGGGTTGTAATGTAAACAATATTGCACTTTTTAAGTTTTTAATCAATTTTTACATGTCAGTTTTTAGAGTACAGAAAGAGATAAAATAACAAAAGAAACAATATATCAGATAAAAAAATGTGAAAGGGCTTGTACATGAAAACTCACAGTGTGCATGTATGTGAAAAAGTCTGGTTAGAGCAGTTTTCATTTGTCACATTAATCATATTTTACATTCATGAAGTCATACAGCGTGATGACAGGCTTGTCAGAACTAAAACCGGTTATGGAGGTGCTTCTAATTTGTATTCTTTGCTCTGGCTTTGTGTTGACTTATCTAGCTGACCTGGACATACGGTAGATTGAATCATAAGGTAGCACTCGTTGCCAAATTTTAATTGTTTTGTAAGTTGACGTGCTGAATATGGTGGAATGTACCAGTACACTTCCAATATTATAAATCCCAGACAGTTGACTGTTAGTGATCATTGGCAAAATTCAGCAAAGCATTTTGTGCAGTGAATTTGCTGGGTTTGCTGGTGATTTTGCTAAATTATTCCCTAAAAATTCATTGTGCAGGTATCTTAAACAAACTTTTTTTTCTTGTACTGCATGATGCTTTACATGGCCTACATGAAATCACAGAGCTGTAGCAGCTGTGTTAGATGAGGATGTCACTACCTGGTCTGTGCTACCTGCTTGATTTGCATTGCACATGAACAGAGCTTCTACACATGTGTAGTTCTCCAGCTCACAATTTACAGTGCTACCCAGTCTGCTTCATGTAATTTATAGCATTTAGATACATGAGTGATGTCACTACTCCATTGGTACGCCAGCTGGATTTACATCCTGTGTGCATAAAAAAAAAGTAAAATCTTTTCATTTGAGGGGCACATTATCTGACCTTAATGAGATTTTTATGAAAATTGCTTGTTGTCATTGTATGTTGTGTCTTCATTGCTGGACTAAGAATGTTATGCTCCTCACTATTTAGCCCAGATTGGGTTGTGACAGGGCCAGCCCCTGAGTATATAGTTAGGATCACTTGTATTACAGGCTGTATGGGTGTTATTTACACACAGTGATAGAAGCTCGGGAGATGCAAAGAGAGATAAGCAATTTGGAGTATTATGAGTATAATTTTATCTAAAGGAGGCACAGAGGTAAAGTGGTTAGCACTGCTGCCTTACAGCTCAGGTCACATTTTTGCCCACAATAATCGATTGAACGTATTTGGCAAATGCTTTACTGGCCCTTAAGGACACTTAAAAGACCATTGCACAATTAGAATCCACTCAAAACTAGTTCAGTTTCTTCTTCTTCTTTGACTTCAATGCAGTTTACCAAGTTCACCGAAATTCCTGAACATCTCCACATTTTCATTGAAGTTGAGGTGAAGCGTTCATTCATCACTATGAATGACTTAGTATCGATAGATAGATACAGGGTGTTCCAGATCTAATTACGTAGATCCAGATCATCTGGATGACTTTGATTTATGCGGGGACAATTCCAGTTCGGTGCAAAGATGATTCTTCATGTCGTCAGTTTGCACACTTCTCGATGGTCCAGGATTTTTCAGGTGATTTTCTATGTAATAAACTTAATAAGTTATAGCATAATGAAAATTGCATAATTAGATCTGGACCACCCTATAGATATTTATTTTATTTTATTGCGATAGATAGATAGAACTTTATTTGTTCCCAGACAGAATCTCTTTAAATAAATAAGTACATAAATAGTAGATAATTAAATAAATAAATAAATAAACATACACACTTTGGTCTGAACGCACATCAAAATGACTATAAAACAAGAAAATTAAAAAGAAAGAAAAGTTCTGTAGTGAAGCATTATGCAGGCATATTATCATTTCTATAAAGAGTCTCCATAGCATTTCTTGACACACTTCTGCTGAATAATTCGTAGGCCGGAAGTGCTCAGTGTTAGTGTGTCAAAGAGAGAGGATGTGCAGCATTGTCCATAATGCCCTCAGTTTTGTTTTAATTCTCTCCTTTGCTACGACCTCCTATAACTGGGCCTGCTTTTTTAATTAGTTTGTTGATTCGGTGGGCCTCTCTTGAAGTGATGTTACCAGCCCATCACACCACAGCATAGAAAATCACACTGGCTATCACAGAGTTATGGAAAATGAGAAGGATGTCACTTCCCACATTAAAGGAACACAGTCTCCTTTGAAAAAAAAACCTTCTCTGTCCTTTCTTATAAAGTTCCTCTGTGTTTCAAGACCATGAATGGGAATGGAAGAGAGAAGTTGGGAGCATGTGCTGATAGTACGTTGCTGCACCCACCACACAATGAACCACCTGGGTTGGGACCCAAGTGCAGTGGGTGACAACTTAGCCCCACACTGGACCAGTGTGAGGTTTTTTATGGGGGCTAGAGTGCGAATCCTGCCACCAACCCCCAAGTTTTCCCTGTATGTTGGAGAACCTTCTTTGCAGGGCTGGGTGCTTGTTAATTTTATGCCCAGGATGAAGCAATTGCAAGTTATGGGCCTTGCTCAAGGACCCAACAGAGTAGAGTCACTTCTCTTATTTACAGGATTCAAACCGGCAACCTTTCAATTGCTGGCAAAGATCCCTAGCCTCAGAGCAACCACTGGAAGACACAATATTTTAATTTGGCTTTTCTCTCCTTTTTCCTTTTTGTTAATAATGTAAACAGTGCATTTGGACAACACTGAAATGTGTGTTCTTGCCACTATTTAATTTCAGTTTATTCTACTATATTGATTATCAACATGTACTGGCTTAGAACCATATGTTTATTTACAGCTATAATATAGCAACAGTAGAGTCAATAACTGTGCATCGTTTGCATATACAAAGACCCGTTAAGTGAGATAAACATTAATAAAGTACTCAGCATACTTTGCTTGGTTGAAATGTTCAGTTAATGTCATGCCAGTGTAACCCAAGTGGTCATGAAGAAGAAGAAAACAAAAACTCATGTTAACAATTTTTCTACATAAATGGGGCTCTAGGCATGTTTCTGGGTATTTCAGAATCCATTGTACCAGGCAAACGTTCAGCTTTGCAGATCTAAGCCAAATGACAGTTTTCCAGTTTTAGACATAATAAATCATTACACATCATATGCACAAGTCCACAATTGTGCCAACTGCAAAGCAGTAGTAACATAAAACGAACAAAGTTCCCAGGCACTCTGTTCTGTTATTCTCTCGACATTAACATAAGTTTGTTCAAAGCAGCAGTGATGGCATGGGCAACAGCAGAGTACTGAGAAAATAGTTAGTAGTGATTATTAAGCTTATACTTTTAAAACATAGATAACAGATATGAACAGCCAGAACTCTTAGACTAAAGTAGTGAGCCTTCAACCTGGATTTAAATGATGAGAGCAATAGGACATCCCAGACCTAATGAAGTAATACTAATGAATCATAAAGTCATTTTATTACAATGGTGTATTAAATTACTGCCAAATTTGTTCTTTATTGTGTTGTCCCATCTGACATTTTGTGGCTGCAAAAAATCTTCAACTAATCAAAAATGATTTTGTTTTATTCTGTATGGGAATGATATTGGCTTTAGTTAACCTATACAGTAAATGAAATAAATTAGGCTTTTACTTACATTTCCATATTTCATATTTTCTGAATGAAATACAGTATTCATATAAACCAGATATATTGTTCAGGTCAATAGACTAAGGTTTTGCCAATAGCATTTTTAAAGGGGAATAGTTATATTTTTCTGTCTTTTAATAAGAAACAGTTCTCTTTCATTAGTGTGGTTTGAAAAAATGGTGGTGTAAAATGAGGCAGCCATTTTCCTATAGATTTTCAATGCTGATTCTTGGGTTTGAATTTTTCCACTGGTTCAGTATTAGACCAGTGGTGTCATCAGTCTGCTGCCCTCTGCCAGTTTATAAGAAAATGGCTGCATTGTTGCAAAGCTGACACATGAAAGAATCATTATTAAAGATAGAAAAATGGGACTGTTCCTCTTTAACAAACATTCTTTTTGGTTCAACTCATGATTATAAGTCCTAAATGTAAAGTATATGCTTCTAATAAATAGTTTAAGAGTATAAATAATAAAATCATACATTGCTAAAGAAAAATAATGCTACTTATATGTAAAACATCCATTTTATGCTGTCATTAAAATAGTGCATGCTGCATTCTTATGGTCAGTCAAATCTGGCCTTTGTTCTTTTAACAAGTTTTGTTCTGATGCAAATTAAATTGAGTTCTTAAAAATTCTCATTCTTGGTTGCATGGCTAAATGGATTCAGTGTAGCAACTTAAGAATAGTAAATAGATTTGTATAAAAGGAACAACCTACGCAAAGATTTCAATTTCTTTAACAGGTTTGTAAGCATAGCCAGCTAACCAAGCATTTCATTTCAAGCTCTCAGAACACACGCAGTACTTTGTGTATTGTGTTAATGGGACGCCAGCCTAAGAAACTTGGGAAGCAGAGTAGATTGATGCATTTCCATAAACCAAAATGATTATTTTTTAAAAACTAAAATAAAAGAAGGAATAGTTTCATCTAGTCAGCAAAGAAATTGTTTTAAAAATTGTTCTTTTTTAATTTGGGGGTGCATTATTAAAAATTAATTTGAATATTCTTTAAAAGTCAGAGTTGAAAGAAATATTTATAAGTATTGTTATTCAGCTTTTTGCTAACACTCCTCCTGATAGATAAGTCAAATAGACTTGAGAAGTAATCAAGTTAAATTATCATTTGCTAGGGACATCCATGTTATTACTTAACCTTCTTAGCCTTAAGTCTACCCCAGAAAAAGTAGTCAAAAGTTGTGATTTTTTTTAACAATAGAAAACTGTTATTATGTGTAACAGAAACATGTAAATACCAAATTATCAGCATAAATATTCTCTGCACACTTTCCTTGTAACATTTGTCTGTTGCTTGAACATAAGATGGTAGAGTGTCAGTGACTAAACCACATGATCAAAGACTCTTGTGTCCATCGTAGGCTACCACAGCACAAGACTGGTGGACCTTCCCCTAACAAAAACATTGACAGTTGCTGCATTGTGAACGGTGCTTAGGGGGCTGACATCTTTGTTGTCTTTCTACTCAATTGCTACCTTTTTGCTACACACATAATTGTACCATTTTAACCTTTTTGGTGAACAAAATCACCAGGCCTATCACATCAGTTTAGTTGTACAGTGTCTTATGTATCAGTTTCACTATTCTTGTCAACATCTGATGACCAGTTCACATTGTTATCACTATTACTTTATTCAACTAATGGTTCAATTTCAGTTTGTTCTAAAACTGGTTTTACAGCTCTTGTTTGCTCACCAATGTGTTCTGATTGTAGCCTCCATGCCCACTCATTAGCACTAATGAGATACCTTAGAGTGAAAAACCGCATAGACTCGCTCAGGAATAACAATATTTGCAAGATTTCTAAGGATGAGCCATGCTCAATGAATACCAAGGAGGTTAATAAATTAAAAAAAAATATATCTACCCATCTTTTATTTGGAAATTGTTTTTTAATGTCTAGGACAGTCTCTATCAAGGTATATTCTCCCTACAATATTCATGCTTGACATAAGGTTTATAGATAGGTGGATAAATTAAAAGCATAGGTTGGAGAAGAGGTAAATTTGTTAGTATGGTATGAGAGGTGGCTATAGGACAATGTATAGATGTTGCCAACAATTCAATTTAATGAAGTTAGTAAAGAAATCAGACTGTGTGACTTTTAGCCCCAGACCTTGGGTCCTTTTTACATGTCATATAAGGTGACTAAAAAAGATTTGCAGGATGGGCACATAGCCATAAATAAATTCTGCTCTAGTACTTCCACTGGGGGGCAATTAAACCAAGCTAGATGAACTCAGAAAATGGATGATCTACAGAAGAAATAGTACGTTATTTACACCCAAAGAAAAATACACTAAAGTTGACTGATGAAGAGGAGTGATGCATGAAAGCTGCTGTTTTCTCTTTGCCTCAAGTTCAGTGAAAACATGGATATGTTCTGGAACTTAACCAAACTCAGTGAAATTCATTGATGTCTGTGGGGAAGGGAAAACTGAATTAATTTTGCCTGGATTATTATGTTGCAGTGTCCCTAACAGCTAAGGAAGTGTTTGCCACCTATGCTGGACTGATTATTGTGGCCAAAAATGTGACCAAAGTGTAAAGCAGCAGTACTAACTAGTGCTATACTGTGCCTCCCTGAGATAAAATTGCAATTATTTTGCTTTTTTGCCAATTACTTGCACTACGGTAAA
The DNA here is from genome assembly GCF_016835505.1 of Polypterus senegalus. Taxonomy (NCBI): domain Eukaryota; kingdom Metazoa; phylum Chordata; class Cladistia; order Polypteriformes; family Polypteridae; genus Polypterus; species Polypterus senegalus. Next base: position 45,616,651 of record NC_053169.1, on the reverse strand, counting down.
CCTAGAATTAATTATCAAAGCAGAAAATTTCACGGTAAATGTAAAATTAAATATCAGAAGAGAAAAATTTCTTGCAGACAGTGAGAGACACAAAGCATGGATTCACAAAGACTTTCTAACCCCCCCAAAAGAATCAATAGCAGGTACTCACTTGTCTTGGGCCTAGAAGTAAAACTTGCTTATTTTTGCCCTGACACTTTTGCTTGTTCACTGTTCTTGCTACTATCAAATATCTATAACTCTAAAGAATCTGGATTCCTAACTCCTTCCTTCTTCTATTAACTGTGCATCACTCTAGGTAATATTATTAAAGAGGCCGGCTCATGTATTACACACAAGTCACATGCAAGTTCATACTAAACGACATTACCTTTAAGACACAAATACACTGACACATTTCCAGTTTCCTTCTGCATGTGTACTTTGTGTTTAAATGTATTCAGAAGTTTCCTGCTAATTCCACAACTAGGATAGATAGATAGATGTAATTTATTTGAGCTATGTTGTATACTTGGTGGGCTGTACCATCCAAATTTGGCAGCTACAGCTCTGTGATGGCACCCCTGACCTTGCAAAGCATCATGAGGTGCTGGAAAAAAAGTTCATCTAAGCTGGCTGCTCAGTGGAAATACAGGAAAATATTCAACAAACAAGGTCACCGGTGAACACAGCATGTTCACAGCAGAAAACACTTGGGTAAATTTCGCCTGTGAACACTATTAAAGACTTGTGCTCAAGGTCTACGTGTGAATGTGTTACAAGTAGTAGTAGTTATATTGCCTTGTGTGCCGAGTACAGTGACCTTTTATTTGCAGTGTCATTCTGTGACTCTGCAGTTGGTTTTGTTGCTTGGAAAGTCATCTACCACATGACTTGTTGTATTCTGAATACCATGAAAGCACAATGGGTACAGTAGTAGTTAGGTTTGGCCATTATCCATCTACTCAATTTTTAGCTCCCTCAATTTTTAGCTCCCTTATTTAACGGGTCATCTGTGTTTTATAATTTTGCTTGTCTATTTCACCTCACATTTATCTCTAGTCTGTTTAATAACTCTTGCACTATCTCCTTAAATTACAATCCCATTATCTGTCAGGGATTGAAGATATTACTTGAATAAAATCTAGCAATGGATACCCAGACAGATTTGTAGATAGTGTCTATGGACAGATGCAATTACAAGTGATAGATAAAGGGTCTCTCTGAAGCCAACATTAAATAAATCTGTGAGGAAAGACAGAAGTGATTGAGCCTTTTTAGTTTGAGCAAATGAAAATTAAGAAGTGACATGATTCAAGTATTTAAAAATAATGAAGGGAATTAGCATAGTGGATCCCAGCTCTTACGTATTTGTCCAGTAAGGTATGTTCCACCCATGAATGGACCAGATTTGTTGCTAAGGAATTCATTGTGAAAAGTATTTCTACTCACGGCACGGTGGCGCAGTGGTAGCGCTGCTGCCTCGCAGTTAGGAGACCCGGGTTCGCTTCCTGGGTCCTCCCTGCGTGGAGTTTGCATGTTCTCCCCGTGTCTGCGTGGGTTTCCTCCGGCTCGGTTTCCTCCCACAATCCAAAGACATGCAGGTTAGGTGGGTTGGCGATTCTAAATTGGCCCTAGTGTGTGCTTGGTGTGTGTTTGTGTGTGTCCTGCGGTGGGTTGGCACCCTGCCCAGGATTGGTTCCTGCCTTGTGCCCTGTGTTGGCTGGGATTGGCTCCAGCAGACCCCTGTATTTGGATTCACCGGGTTAGAAAATGGATGGATGGATGGATTTCTACTCACAGTATTGCCTTAAAGCCACACTTGTAACAAAATAACCTCAACAACAACAAAAACTAGCTATAACACAAACAGTAATTTTATATTTAGTTTGTTCAACAGAATAATTGAATGCATAATCCACCTCATGCTACTACCGTGAATACCGAATTGGAAATTGGACAGAGCTGTTAGCTGAGGTGCTGTCAATCCTCAGGCTGTTATCTTTACCAGGTGCTGTTAGAGCATTCAAGAATTTGGAGGTAGAATAGCACACAAAAGTCCTACGGTTGATCATATCAGTGGTTTTGGTGTTTCAATGTGTCTAGGGTGGTACAGTTTGACAACACTTTAAAGCTTTAAGGTAACATTGTTTTGGTACAGTAAATCAATTATTATTTAACATGTTTTGCCCTCCTTTTGCTGGAAGTATCAGGAAACAACAATTTTTTTCAGTGTTTCTTGTGGCAGAACAAGAGAAATACATTCTCAGAGACTGAGAGCGAGTTTGGAAAGAGTGTTAGTTATGGAGTGGGCCAGAATTAAATAGTTAAGGTCATTTAAATACTAAAATTACAATCAAACTCCAGTGTCAGAACAGAAACAAAAAACATATAAATCTTAGCTCATGAAAAATGATCAGCAGAAAATATTTAGAACCAAAAGACAGAACAATGAATAATTCACAAGTCCTAGGATTATTCCCACAATCTTGGACACCAAGTGACACACATTGCCGCAGTATGCAGATGTCTGATGATGAAGATGCTCTGTGAGAAACATAGTGATCATGTGACCTGAATGCTGCGCTACCACACTGATCAGCTACAGCCACTATGAAAATACACAAAATTACTGTGAAAGATGGAAAGAAACAACCTCATGAAACAGTGGCATGAATGACTTAAAAATATAAAATTTAAATATAAATACAAAAACAAAATGGGGCAAAACTGATAATATGTGTGAAACCTTTAAAAAAATACAAATGTAAAAACGTTGACACTTATATAATGAAACTTAAAAAAACAACAAGAATGTATAATAAAAATGAAAGGAAAGCAATGTAACATAATAAAAATAATAATAATAATAATAATTAATAAGTTAAAATAAAATATATTACAGTATTTACCCAGAACAATATTTTCTAAGCAGGTTACAGATATGTGAATGAATGCAAAGCTTATTAAATACAGAGGCCATAGTGAATACTGATTGGACTTCACTACTGCGTTCAACGTTAAAATGAGTTTATCAATATGAACACAGGGACATACGTGGAAATTTGCTAAGGGTAAATTTTGTACAGATGTCTGAAAGGTTTTCTTTAACACAAAAGATAATGTTCATCGAGTAAGTTACCAAGTCATGAGGTGAAGTGTAGTATTTTAGAGACCTTCAACACTCGACTCAGTGTTAGTTTGGAGAAATTATGTGGATGGGATTCACAAGGTTTGCTGGGGTGAGCGTTCTCTTCTTGTTAAAGGTTTTTTCTAATTCTCTAAATAAGCACTCATATAATGACTTCCTAACTAGCTTTGCACTAAAGGCAGGATGGCACTTTGCAGATTCGTAAGGAAATATAGTTCATTGCATTTAAAAGGCGAAGGGGTAATCTTCATTTAATTGTACTTGGTTTCCTTGATTTTTCTTACTGCTAATTAGCAGTGGGAAATTTGCATTTTGTTTCCAAGTGTGACATAAGAAACTATGTTGGTGTGGGATATTACATGGAGGTAGATTATTTAAAGTTTTTTAATTGAAAATCTGTATCTTTTTTATCAGTCTCAAATCAGTCATATTCATGATACTGGCTTTTGATGAATAAAAGTTGCTATACAAAGTACAGCACATTTTTTTCGAGAATTTTAGAGAAAGTACAGAATATTTTCAAACACAAAGTATGTATTTACTAATCAAAGTGTTATATTTGGTTTTGCATGATTTGTTTATTTGCTTGCTTTTTGATCATTCATACTGTTATAGAATACATTTCATCCAATAAAGTGTCACTGTAAGCCAAAAACTTATTCTGACACCACCAAAGAATGTGATGCCAGCCTCTAGCACACACATATGTACACTCCCATTTTAGTACCCTCACTCACACTGGGATCTATTAAAAGTCTCAATTAACAAACACACACACACACACACTACAGTATGTGGGAGACAACTGGAGTCTCTGAACAACAAGCCCACGCTGACTTGAAAGAATGTGCAAACTCGAAACAAGCCAGAGCGTGAGTGCACCAGAAATGAAAGCGTTACAGCATTACCTTTAGCCACCATGTCATCCAACTGTGTGTTAATGGAATAGGAAGAAAATAGCACTATTTGATTTTTTTTATATATTAATCATAGATATGTGTTTGTCCACAGATATACTGTAAAATCAACAGTACCTCTAAATTGGCTTAATTGAGTTTGAGAACATAATGTTAAATAAAATCACAGTGTTGGTTTTCATCAAAAAATCATAGGACTGATTAATCAATAAGGAAAAAAGCAAATAAACCAAGATGTGCGTGTGTACAGTATATATATATATATATATATATATATATATATATATATATATATATATATATATTATATTATATTATATGTTTTATGACAATGTTTTTGCTCTATTACCATTATAAATTTTATAAATTATTTACTCTTAAACACATTTATTTTTATTCTTTAACACTGCCATCTACTGGCTCTGTAAATAAAATCACTAAAATACTTCAAAGATTTCATTTTATATTGTAGTAGTAGTGTTAGTAGCTTTGTCATGTGTACAGACAGCTGTGAAATTCTTACTTGCATGTTGAACCAACATCCACCCTGTCAGCAAAAGCAAAACAGTTCACACAAAAATAGAGAAAAAATAGTATTAAAGAAAGGAAAAGTTCTATTTAAGGCTTATATATCTTGTTTCATTTCTCTATGTTTGGTCATAGAGTAGTACTTGAGAAACTTTAGACACTGTCAGAAAGCCGTATGCCATCTCCTATTTGTAAACTTATCGAACAGTCCATGCTAGCAGTAAGACTTAATTATCACTCTCTTCTGCAGGTATAGCTAAGAAAGTTCTAACGCATGTTAACTTACAGTATTCTAGGTAGCTATAAGGAACTGATATTTTATTATTGAAATTAAACAGACACTATATGAATTTAACATCAAGCATTAACTTCCTAAGATTGGCTCAGGCAATAACTTTAAGTCAAGGTTTCATCTACTGAAGGCTATAATTTGGCATGCTGGTGGAAACATGTACTGTGTGCAGGATTTGTATGTAATGGTAAAAATATGTTAGGTATTCTTTGTGTTATTAGTCTCCAAATTATTAATAATTCTATGCATAATGCTGTATGTTTGGTAAAGTCAATGGATATATGTACAGTACAATATGTTTAAACAACAGAAGGCTGAATCACGGAGCTGAAAGTAATAAACATACTGCAGTTGTTGATTTAAACAAAACTGAGGATCACACTAAGAAAGAACACAGTATAACAGAAAATACAAATAAATCATGAGGACAGCATAGCCCTGGCCATTCCCACCCTTGACCATATAACCTCTAGGAGCGGAAAGGGTCTCTTATCTCTTTCCAGGTCTCCTTAGTTCCTGTACACCATTCCCTTTGATCCTTTCATATACAAGAAGGAACCATCTGCTTCCACTTAGTGAACAGGAGGTATTGCATCCTCTTTATCAGCACCCCCATGCCTTCACTCTTTCTAAGGAAGAATTCATACCACCGATCTGCCATGTCACATACCTACTAACATCCATGCTGCCACTCTTTCTTCTTTGTCTTGATGTACTTGCATATTGCACTCCCTGGACTCCATGTCTGACAAGTTCTGCCATTCTATACTGGTCCTTGCCTAAGCAGCATCTCCTCTTTTGTTGTTATCATACTCTCCTTTTTCTTGGAAGTTTGACACCAGAGTTTACTCTTTGCCCTAATACATTCTGGTGCCATGGCAAATTTAGGTCAGCCTGACATCCCTTCAGACTTCATGTATATATTTATTCATTTATTTACCCTGTTTGATTAATAGATATTATTAATTAATATTTTAAAATTTAGAAAACAATTTTCTTTATTCACTGTTGTCGCATTAATCTGATTTACTTTTTAAAGGTTATGGCGTGTCTAATCTGTCAGTTTTGTTATGCTGATCACCAACATATCTTGAACTGGGGTTCAGCAGATTTCTTAGATTTCTTCCTAGTAATAAACATACCTGACATGCACATTGACTTGAAGAATTTAACTGATAAAAAACAGATCTTGGATTGAAAATGTAATAGTAAAGAAAAACTGATTACTATTTGTCCATTTAACCATTTATCAAGCTAATATCTGTTACAGAAGGCAAATTGAAATGACTATTGACTAAATAAATAAAGAACCAAATTTAAATTCTCATTTATTCACATTAAATCTGCAATTTATTTAAACAAAAATGGCAGGTGCAGTGCTTGTCAGGTTGACTGCCATATTTTTCACTACTTAGTCATCTGTCTGGATGACTTTTTACATTTTTTTTCTGACCTGAGTACTTCTTCCTGAGGCAAGTAAAAATGCCAGCATTTACATATTCCTTATATAAGTTACGTGAAGATATTGCAACTGATTTAAATGTAAGCAGTACTGTGCGGATGATGGACAATTTGTTTTCTGTATGCTTTAACCGTAATTAGTTAAATGAGTCAACTTCAGATTTATTTTTTGTTCCTTTTTTTTTCCACCTTACATTTAGGATAGGAAAGGACATTCCAGTTGACTGCAGCCAAAAATCAATTCCTAATATTATATTAACTGTATTCAGTCATCTTGTTCACAGCTGGTGGCCATCTGTGTTTAAACCCATACATTATAGGCCCAGTAAAGCCTAATCACTTCTCTATGAACATTCTGTAGCACTATTATGTCTTTTTTGTAATATGGAAGCTAAAACTGCACAGTACTCCAGGTGAAACAATACTAGTATGTTATATAGCAGAAGCAAGACCTCCCCTGACTATACCCTACACGTCACAATATACAATGTAACATTCTGTTAGCCTTTTTAATGGCTTCTGTACATTGTCTGAAAGTAGAAAGTACAGAGCCACAATGAGTACTACTGTAGGTCCTTCTCCTAAGAAGTACTTTCAACTTTTAACCTTCCAATTTGTATAAAAATCTGTCATTTATACTTCTTTTTTGCAGAATGTGACAGCTATTTACATTAAATTTCATTTGCAACAAATTTGTCTGAATTCTGTCCAGTTCAATCAGAAATATATTGGCTAGAATATCTTCTGTTTCATCTAGCTTAATCTAACTTAATATCATCTGCAAATTTCATTGCCAATAATAGTAATAATTGTTGCAGAGCTGTGTTGCAACACAACTGGAACAGTTCAAGAGTGAGGTGAGGTACACTGCAACAGTAAGTAGCAAAACATTGTAAAATGTGTTATTTCTTGGGAGCTTATAATGTAAGCATTTTACAGTCAGTGGAAAGGGTGTTTCCTCCACAAATGTCTTTATGACGTTATGTCCGTTAGCTGCTTGTCTGATTATCTGTACATTTAAAAAAAAATTACTTCAGTTCCAGATATTTTTTGTATTAATTCTTGATCATTATAGATCCTGAGTTGGTTTGTCGTGTGGTGGGTGCGGCAATGCACTGTATCAGTGTGTGCTCCTAACCTCATCCTCCTCATTATAGCAGTGCCCTACATTATTTCCTTCTATTCTCAATGAAGATATCACTTCCCTTGGCCAATCTAAGCACTCCTCCTAGTTTTTATTAATTGTTTTCCAAGTATTCTGGGATCTAATCAGGCTACAAATACCACATTAGTTTAACCCAGCCCTGCTGCTTGAATATCCCTGTGGCCGCAGAATTTACTTCAAGCAGTTTATTTATCAGAGATATTGTACTCATGGGGCTTGCTGGCAAAGATGATATGCATTAGACGTGTCCTTCTGAAACAGATTATTTCATTTTGGTGTTATTTATATAAATATGAATTTTGTTTACACCTCAGTCTTATTTTATTTTTATTCTTAAGATTAAAAACCCAAACATTCTGACAAAAGACCATTACAGCTCAGTTGAATAAGATCTTCTCAGCCATAATAACCTTGAATGTGACATTCAACTTTTTTTTCCATTTTTTTTCATCCGCACAAATTAGGTTTGTTAGCCAGTCCTGACACATGCACTACTTGCAGGTATAATAGAGAGAGAATTTGTATCATGGAGCCACCCAACGCAACAGAAACAGGGCTATGAATGTAACTCTTGTATTGCTAAACATCTAAAGATGGCATTAGTTTGCGCATACTGGACAAGTGACAAAGATGAAACATTGAACAAATGGTAGAAAAGAAATTATTTGATATTAGGAGAATCTCACATATGGACAACAGCAGATCACATGAGATGCTGGAAACTCCAAAGTGGGGCGAATTTGCTTAATACTACACTTTCATGGACGTCCAGTTAGATTGTGGAGATCTAGCCATATTAATGTCTCCACAAGGCTATTAATATTTAATGAGGTGTATGCTTTCCTCTACAGCTTCTTGGCCTGTCCATAGCTTTTCTAGCAATCTTCTAAAGGGTGATGAAATAGTTGTAACCATCTTACGTAAACCCATTAGTTATTGTGTTAGGTCCCTTTTTGTTTTCATGAGACTTGAATACTTCTATTTTACTTTGTTGTTTGTGATGCTGATGAGGAATCAGAAACGACTTTTCCAAGAAAGTCACGTGTAACATATTCACTCACAAGCAATGTAAACATTATGTTGGCTTTCAAGAATACCAAGTGCAATTTGGGCCTCAAATATACAGTGTCACTTTTTGATATCCCGTAAGTGGGCCACCACTCCCTGTTCAATCTTCATCTTATTCAGTATCAGGGTAGCTTTAACAGATTTTACCCACCTGTAATATTTCTACAAGATGATCTTGCTGTAGTTCTCTTATTTCCACTACCTTTAAACAAACTTTGTCAAAACTCTAGCATTACTTCCACTGTCTTACTAGTTCAGGGATTGAAAACTTTCTTGCAAATTCTGTTCTAGGTAATAATGATATCAGGAAGGTAATCATGGTTTACAGGAAGTAGGTAGTAAATTAGAAAATGTAAAATTGAAGTATCAGAAAGAGTTGGGATTCTTTGGTAAATCCCATTTAAAGGTTGTTTGCAAGTTTTTTTAGCCTGATTTGAGGTTTATTCCATTTTAAGTAGCATCAGTCTGGTGATGACAACATGGGTTCTGCCACTGTACTCAGTCAAAAGACTCCTTCTTCATGGAGGTACATCATCAGTTTAAGAGGATGGGAAGATGCAAGTGTGGAGATAGACCTTTGCTGGTGTGATAAGATCTCATGTTGACCTAGCTTTTCTTTGCTTGGGTTGGAAATGGAACACAGACTGTGGTGCAACTCCAGAATCTTTCCTTCCTTTTCCTTCCCTTTGAGTTCAGTTCACTTTGGTCCATGTAAGAGTCCAACAACTCTAAACCCAGCATATGCAATCTTAAGAAGAACATATTCATAATGAATAAAACTTTACAACCAATACTCCTCCCAACACCCTCACCTCATTAAACACACACACTGACCTAACACCTAATTTTGCTCTATATTGCCTTTGATTCTAGTATGTCTAAGCATTATCCTCTGATGAAGGCTCCTGGCAGGGGCTGAAAGCTCAGAAATAATAAGTACTTTATGATACATGATTCATTTTCTTCCTTTGTGGATCTCCAGCTGCAATAATACAAATCATATCACAGACCTTCACTTCCATATATATATATATATATATATATATATATATATATATATATATATATATATATATATATATATATATATATACATACATACAGTATACAGTATATAATACACACACGTACAGGGTGAGTCAAAATTATGTTAACATTTGAATGGCGGAAACAGTTTATTCACAAAACATACTCCTATGTGCAGGATGATTTACAGGAATGTCTGAACCTGCTCGCCATCATGTTCAACACATGTACTATATGTGTCACATATATTGTCCACAAAAATTGTAATATAGTAGTATATACATAGCAGTAGCATTAGTGTTAAAATAATTTTGACTCACCCTGTGTATATATTTATATATATGTAACTTTGTAGATAGGCCATCGACATGATTCATGGTAATTGTGACTACTCCAACACAGCAAGATGTACAAGTTCACACACCCTTTACATTTCATCATAAAACAATCAACCCCTGCATCTCTTTAAAGGTCTCTTGCCATCAAGCCCAAAGATGGAAATGAAAAGTTCAGGCTGCACATGAGCACACTTTGCAAAGTGGTCTACACAAGCAACCCAGAAACATAGGTAGGGGCATCAGGAATAAAGAAAATGAAGCAGATTACAAATGAAATATTTTCCTTGATAAGAAATTGCATTGAACATATCGTGGAAAATGGGAAAATATTTTGATGTGCTGGCTAAGTTGATTTTACTATAAAAATGTAACATTATGCTAAATTATTGAGGTGAGTTTACTAATTAGTTATTTGATGTTTGCAAAACAGTGCCATCTGTTTGGAGATGGAGTGAAAGCTCCACTTGCCCTTGATGCAGACATTATTGCTAGTGAAAATGGAATCACCCAGTTGTTTTGGCCTATAATATGTCATAGTTATTTTAATTGTATAGCTTCAGAATCCTTTAAGTTATCCAGCAATTTGTGCAATGTGTGCAGTCATACAGATTGGTCACCCTCTTTTAGTAACTAGGGTTTCATAAAGTATTCATAAAGTATGCAGAATAAATATTTTATTGTAATGTTAAGGGTATTTAATCATTTAGAAAACAATTCAACTGCATGTACAGATTTGCATAGAATATTGTCATAGATTAGTATTGTATTTGACTGATGCCTTTATCCAACACAAGTCGAAATGCACTAAAATTGTCAGTAACACTTTAGATACTGCAAAGATGCATCTATGAATGTCACAACACACATACAAAGTATCAGTAAGGTGTTAATTAATCTGTCCAATGTGACCTTCTAACAAAGCTTCATTTTGGAGTGTTCTGATGAGGACAAACTCAGATACATTTCTCTTGATATTCCATATTTAGTATCTGACCTGTGCACTCTTCATATTAACAGGTAATGTTAATATCATGTCAATATGCAACACTGCACAGAGGTGAATAACATATATACTGATGTTTTATAAGCATTATGATGACCAAAAGAAGCCTTGTTAAGGTACAGTATTTTTACATAATAATAAATGAGTAATAGACACATTTTTGCAGTACCTAAACTAAAGTGTTACCAAATTGACTTTGTATACTCATTTGTACAATGTAAGCACAGGTCAAGGTCACCCAGTGAGCTGGAAAACTTAATTGAATCAGCAGCCTCATAAGTTACAGTCTGTCTTGATGAACTCACTCCCAAAATAAGCAATCTTGTCTCAACACAATAACTTAATTAGTGTCTTTTTTCCTTCCTTCAGAATGAATCTTTCCATTTGTGTCTCTTTTAAGAGCATTATAAATGACTTTTCATTGCTTGTGTGTCATCAAACTCGTTACCACACAGATGGGTTTTGAAATCAATTGTTTGTAGCTGGAAGGTAAACCCCAGTTGTAAATGATTATCCTTAGCCACCCTTGTGTTAAAACTAAAATGTCAAAAAAGATAAATGCTTAGCTAAATAGTTATATTTTGTAGCCTCAAGACAGAGTGCAGAACAAGGTTACTGCCTTTGTATGCATTTCAGAAACATTTTTCAATATTGGTAAATTGAGAATCTTTCATACAGAATTAAAAACAAGGTGTAATGTAGTAGTATACAATCCAATTGGGAACAATGGTAAAAAATTCAAAACAGTTCTGCTGCCTTAGAGTTGTCTTCGTATTCGTTTTTTTTCTACTTTCTAATCATTGAAAACAAATCCTCTATTAAAGTGAAATATTCTAGGAAGCATTATGGAATCAGGCAGAATACATTGTAGGTTTGTCTGAATTGATCTTTCCTGTTGCAATGGGGAATAGAAAATGGCAAATTTGATTGAGTGCAAGAAGTGGGTCAACATGTTCGACAATCTCTGGGACTTAAATTGAAAATTGCAACCCCTAAATTGGATCCACATGTTGATTGCTCCCGTTTATGACAACCAAATATATCATCATTTAACCTACTTTTTCTGCACCCTTCTCTGCTGCACAGCTTATATGTGGATTTATAAAATATGAAGTTTAAAAAGATACCCTGTTTGAATTTACTAAAAAATGTACAGTTATGACTATGAGGATTACTTTGTGTTGGTGAAGGTATGCTAAACCACATTTTGGAATATCCCACAGGCAAGGGTCCTGAAACCATTTTCGCTGGATATAGCCTCAATGATAATGAATGGCACACAGTTCGAGTAGGTCGGAGAGGAAAAAGCCTGAAGCTGACTGTTGATGATTTGCAACCATTGGAAGGTAAGCAATCAATTAATTTCATCTTTTTTTGTCATGAAATGTTCTGGTACAAATGGTTTTACTGGCCTAGCAAAAACAAGAAAGAGTTAACCTAGAGTGTTAAGATATACCGGGACAATAGAGATAATATATAAATGGTTTTGTATTTCTTTCTAAGTATTTTATGGAAACAGAAATGAAAAGTCAAGCAAAATGACACCTTTTATTGGCTAACTAAAAAGATTACAATATGCAAGCTTTCGAGGCAACTCAGGCCCCTTCTTCAGGCAAGATGTAATACAGAAACTGGAGTTCCCTGTATTTATATGCACACTAGGACAAGAAACAACATTGGCAAATCTTTAAGTGAGAAATCTTAGGCTAAGGTTCGTTTAACAAGAGAGAAGAACAATGTATGGTCAAGATCTTATGGAAACAGAAATTTTCTGAAGTTGCAAAAGTGTTAGTGACACAAAAAAGATGCTACAGTAATATTGTTATGACACAATTTTTAATTATAAAGTCTACTCTTTCTCCCCGTGTCTGCGTGGGTTTCCTCCGGGTGCTCCGGTTTCCTCCCACAATCCAAAGACGTGCAGGTTAGGTGGATTGGCGATTCTAAATTGGCCCTAGTGTGTGCTTGGTGTGTGGGTGTGTTTGTGTGTGTCCTGTGGTGGGTTGGCACCCTGCCCAGGATTGGTTCCTGCCTTGTGCCCTGTGTTGGCTGGGATTGGCTCCAGCAGACCCCCGTGACCCTGTATTCGGATTCAGCAGGTTAGAAAATGGATGGATGGATGGAAGTCTACTCTTAAAGATCCTTCTAAGCTGTCAATGCCTTAATCTGTTTAGTTAAGTTATGTGGTCACAGGAAGCCAGGGCCTATTCCAGTCAAAATAAGCCCAAACCAGGATATCAGTCCATTGCAGGATACACACACATACACTCTTATAACATCCACATTTATAACCACTAATTAAACTGAAACACTGAGTACGTGGGAAAATGTTGTTTAGGCTTTGAAAGAAATGCAAACTTCACATAGACAGTGAACAAGCTGGGAACAGATATCTGGCTTCTGGAGCTGTAAGGCAGAGGTGTTAACAACTGCACCACCTTGTAGTCTCATAATCTTATGTAATTTAATTTAAAATGATTTCAGACTGATGAGAATATTTTCTTGTACTGTGCCTATTAAAAGCAGTCACCCCTTGAAAGTTTTCACATTTCATTGTTAAACAACAACATTGTTGGATTTAATTTGGCTTTTTTGACACTGATCAACAGTACACAGACTCATTAATGTCAAAGAGAAATCAGATTTCTGCAAAGTGGTCTAAATTAATTATAAAGAAAAAACACGTAATAATTTATCAAATTCATTTTTTACCACTTCAAATTGAAACACCTAAATCACCACTGGTGCATCCAGATGGTTTCAGAAGTCACTTCAGTTAGTGCAATGGAAATCACCCATCTGGGGTTTCAGATGACTGTAGTATACATGCACCTAAGTCTGGAAGGTCCAACATGTAGTGAGTCAGCATCATGGCCTTACCTTACACGACGAAGACAAAAGAACATTTCAAGCAACTCTGTAAAAAAGTGATTGAAAAACAAGCCAGGGGCTGACAAGAGACAAGAAACTCTCCTTGTCACTAATCATCTGTTGGAGGACAGTTAAATAAATTATTAAGAAATGTAAAGAGTGAGGCACAGCTGTAAATCTCTCCAACAGCAACAACAACATTTATTTCTATAGCACATTTTCATGCAAATGATGTAGCTCAAAGTGCTTTACATGAAGAAGAAAGAGAAAAAGGACAAAATAAATAAGAAAATAAAATTAGGAAACACTAATTAACATAGATTAAAAGTAAGGTCCAATGGCCAGGGAGGACAGAAAAAAAATCCAGACAGCTAGAGAAAAAAAATAAAATCTGCAGGGGTTCCTCAGCCAAGAGACCACTAAGCCCCCTCTAGGCATTCTACCTAACATACATGACCTCAATTAGTCCTGATTTTATTCAGGGTTCACATGGAAGAACTTGATGATGACGGTCATGGGGACTTCTGGCTTTCAATCCCTCAATGTAGGGACATCACTGTGCTTTGATTAGGTGGTGGTGGTGCGGATCACCACTCAGAAAACTGGAAAAAGAACAGCAGAGAAAGTAGGGGATAGTACGGATTGCGGAGCGAACCATGAATGATAATGATAATTAATTGAATATGCAGAGCTTATAGAGCATTAAACTAAAATGAAGCTATAAGAAAGCCATGTTAAAGGAATGTGTTTTTAGCAGTTTTTTAAAGTGCTCCACTGTATTAGCCTGGCAAATTTCTATCGGTAAGCCATTCCAGATTTTAGGTGCATAACAGCAGAAGGCCGCCTCACCACTTCTTTTAAGTTTAGTTCTTGGAGTTATAAGCAGACACTCATTTGAAGATCTAAGGTTACGACTTGAAGTGTAAGGTGAAAGGCATTCTGATATATAAGATGGAGTGAGATTATTTGAGGCTTTGTAAACCATAAGCAGTATTTTAAAGTCAATTCTAAATGACACAGGTAATCAGTGTAGTGACATCAAAACTGGAGAAATGTGCTCAGCAGGCAGTCCATCCATATTAATGAGTGATCATTCAAGAAGATGATTAGTGAGGGAGTCCACCATGAGATTTATGTTACATGTTACAGTGACCAAGTTTAGAAAGGCTATGCAGACAGCAACAGTTGTTCAGGTGCTTCACTTAGTTGCAGCCTCATGAAAGGGTGACAAAGAGTAAGCCACTGCTAAAAAAAATGTACGTGAAGAGTTTGCAAGAAGGCATGTGAGAGACTCTAAAGTTAAATGGAAAAAGATTCTATGGTTTAGTAAGGCCAAAATTGAGCTTTCTTGCCATCATATTAAATGCTGCATTTGCTGTAGGTCAAACACTGTACATTATCAAAAACACAGCATTCCCACCATGAAGCATGAGGGTGACGGCAACATGCTGTGTGGATGCTTCTTTTCAGCAGGCCTGGAAGGCTTGTGAGGGTAGGGTATAAATTGAATTTCAAGCCAATAGACAATTTGTGGCTGGATTTTAAAAAGACAGTTCACTCATAATCCCTGTGCAACATCACAGAATTTGAGGATTTTTGTGAAGGAAAAGGAGTTAAATTGTAGGGTCCAGATTTGCAGAGCTGACAGGCATCAGCCCACACAGATTCAAGGCTGGAATGGCTGCCAAAGGGGCTACTATATACTGAGTTGAATACTTTTGCAATCAGTTATTTTTTTGTTTCATATTTTAATGTATTTAGACCACTTTGTAGAGATATGTTTTCATTGACATTAAAGAGTCTCTTTGTGTTGATCAGGTTTAAAAAAGCCAAGTTAAATCCACTGTAATTCAATGTTGTGCCATTATTAAATTGTGAAAACGTCCAAAGGGATGAATATATGTCTATTAATACCCATGGCAAAAATCTGTTTAAAGACTGGAACCGGATAATTAGGTTAGAAAATAGATTGACAAATGAAAGGAGCTTCTGGTTAAGAAATTTGCAGGAAACAAACATAGCAGTTACCCTGCCATCTTATTGCTTTCTCTGCCAATAAAGAGTTAGAATCACAGATCCATAGCCTCTCATTTTAATATATAGGACACTGCATTCTTTTCACTTTTTTTGCTTTTATTTGTTTTATTAATGGACACTACATTCATCGCTTCATTCCTTTTCATTTGGTTCTTTGAACTCATTTTTCTGCTCTGCTGCAATCATGTTCTTTCCTCTTAGATACTCATTTAAAAATGCAAAGATGTAATCTTTTGGCAACTTTACATTACTTCGTTGCATGCTTACAGTCATAATATCTTGCCTTTATCCTGCTTTTAAGATAGTTAAAAATATTTTGTTGCCTAGGTCACATTGTGTTTATGAACTAAAATGTCAATGAGTCTTATTTTTTAATGCTTTTTTGTATTACCCATTTTTTATTTCAAATTGAATTTTATTTTCTTTTTAAGCAACAGTGGTGTTTTTTTGTATTTATTATAGATTCCAACTAATTTGTCAAAGGGCTACAATATACTGTACATCTATTTTACTTTTGTTACAGATTAGAATTGTTTTTGTAGGAGTTTTCAGCTCCCAGTATGTTCTTCAAATTTGCTTTTAAAGGGCTGTTAGTGTACATTTTCTTCAAAATTAAATCAGACATATACCAGCAAACTCACGGAATGTAATCATCCTGAATAACCCAACTACTATTTTTCAGATGTTCTGTTGTATAATGATTCACATACGACATGTTGACTCCAAGGACAGAGTTATTCATGACAAATTTAAGCAACTCTGCCTTCAAGTGAAAATGTTTTTTTTTCATTGCATAACAAATTACTTGAGTGAGAATATACATCAAGACATAAAGCTACTGTGGTACTAAGAGAAAATAGGAGAATTATCATTAGACTCAGCAATGTAAAACAATTCATACCAAACAGGTCTTCTGCCTTTTCAATGCATTTGTCCTATGACAAGTCGCCATTTCAGCCAATTTCTTAACCTTGAACAAAAACACTCCAAGCTACACATTTGCTTTTTGTAAATTTATATAAATATACAAAGAAAGAAGAGTGAAATAGTGTGTGTACCATAACTCAAAGTACTTCACCTGTGGCTTCCATACGTTCTACTACCCATGTGCACACAGACATCAGGTCAAAATGCAAAGAGCAATATCTTTTTACTTGTTAAGGATTGTGACTAAATTTGCTAATGGGGCTCCTCACCATCACTACAGTCCTGATCCCCAGTTTCTTACCATTACATTTTTGTGGCTCCCAAGTCAGGCATAAGGACTTCTCTGAGCACTCTTCACCACACAGGAGGGTGTCCCCTTGGCGATGCCTTCTAGGTTCCTGATAAGATGATATCACCTCCACCACATTCATTTTCTTTTCCTTTGGTGTTATGTTGTGAATGTTTGATAGTCAGGCTTACAAACTTAATTCTATTTTTATTGAACTAAAATTTTCAAACCTATGTTATACAATTTGCAGGATCAGGCAAATGGAGCCTTCCGCAGAACCATCAGGTACAAGACAACAGAGTCCCTTTCTATCCCAGGGCAAACTCATGCACACCCCAGCACTTACATTCACATAAATATTTGATTGCCGATTAACCTAACACAGATTTGAATCTGAGAGGAAAATTACAGTACCCAGAGAAAAACCCATGTAAACATTTGGAGAATGTGCAGGCCTAGCAATGGATTCAAGCCCTGGATGCTGGCTCTGTAAAGCAGAAATGCTAATCACTTGCCTCAGTACTGCCCTCCCTTTTATAGAATACAGGTACCAGTATATTAAAATAGAGAAGCCAAACATGTTAATAGTAGTTTCATTCATTAAATCAAGCAGTTTTCATCTATCTGTCTATCCATTATCACAACCAACATAGTTGTCACAAACCTATCCTGAAATCTTTGTCCGTCCATCCCAAGATATCCTAAGGCAAACATCAACACAGTGCCAGTTAAGAGCCTGCCAGGGGTGACCTCACATGGACAGAGGGGGAATATGCAAACTTCAGTCAGAATCCTGAACTTGGAGTCATACCTGGATCATGAGGCAGCAAAACTAACCATTGCTTTAGCACGAATGTGCCACCCAGTAGTTTTCATACTACATTTAATTTTAACGTTTAAATAGAAGAGTATGCAACAATGCCTTTCACTGATGTCCTTATAATGGAAGACATGTGAAATCAAGAGAAAATGCAAGTCACAGGCAGAGTGAGTGTCATGTCTTGAGTGATAAACTCATATTGTGCCAACAATATTGTTATTTATAAACTCGACTGAATGCCAAATTTCAAAAAATCACTGAGGCCTTCTAGTTTGGATTTTTTCAATAAGTTGTATATATTCTTAATAGTTAAATACATTATAAATCTATAGGTATTGATGACATTTGGTCCCATTTCTTACTTAGACATACAGTACTTCATATAATCTCAAAAATAGCTTTTTTGGAGAGTTAGGGGAGATATTCTTTAGTAACCGCATGTTCATGAATAAAACAGGCACATGTCAATAACTTTCACTCCCTCCGTTGTTTCTTTCTTTTAAAGGTAGGGCTATGAAGGTATGCCTTCACTGCTGTGTGTTTCATATCTCCCTTTATTTCTTTTTTTTTTTTGACTATAAATATTAGGGACGTTGAGGGTGAAAACATGCCAGGAAAGCTTTTGTAACTCTCACTGCTTTCATTTATTTTAATTGTATTCCACTATAAGCCCAAATGCATAATTTCATGACTGCTATTAGACCTTCTAAAAGCAGAAAAGTTAATTAAATGGGATCTGTAGTTAATTCTGCCCCTGAAACACAGGCTCTGCATCACTGAACGAGACGGTTGATTTCTGTATTGACAAGGGCATTGGTATTTGTGCAAGTAACGGCTCTCTGGTCAGAGTATTGCAGTAGGACGTGGTTATACAGATATATTAGAAGGCACTAAAAGTCACTTTGAATTAAATTCATTTTTATTCTGTCACATATTTAAACAAAGCATTAATTATTTAAGGTCAATATTTGAATAATGTCTTTATTTTGTAAGGAGATGTTTCCTTGGTTCAGAAGTACAATATAAAAAACAGTTTTGCTTAATTTTTTTAAAACATGCTGTAGATTTCATAGCAAAAAGCATTAGTTTTTTTTTCTAATGTATAGATAATTGTTTAAACACTCAGATCATTTTAACATAATTTAGTCTGCTTTTTTAGGGTAAATGCCTGTGAAAAATCAAATAGTAGGTGATTTAAATCTAACTAGGGTTTATAAATTTGCAACGCGACCAAATTGTCTGCTACTCTTAGTTGGCACAAGCAAATCTGAAACTGGCTTTCACTCAGTTAAAGGAAAATTAAGAAAATGTAGCAAGGATCTAGATCCATTGACACGTCCATTATCTGTCCGCACATT
The DNA here is from genome assembly GCF_016835505.1 of Polypterus senegalus. Taxonomy (NCBI): domain Eukaryota; kingdom Metazoa; phylum Chordata; class Cladistia; order Polypteriformes; family Polypteridae; genus Polypterus; species Polypterus senegalus. The sequence continues at coordinate 45,597,421 of NC_053169.1, read as the reverse complement.
GTTAATTTCAGAGATGTTGGGGAGAGGCCGGAGTCTATCCTGACAGCACTAACCACAGGGTTGGATCCAACTCTGAAAGATGTGTCAGCCATAAAGAATGCAAAATATTTAAAGAGTATAAGGGATCCTCTGTATGAGTTATTCTCCTAATGTGAAGAGGAACATGATTTATGGGAATACCCATATGGCATCAAGTGTGAAGAGTAACTTAATCATTACAAAGGATGAAGAGGATGGTACAAACTGCCCCATTTTGTTTTTCCCTGATCAATTTACTGACATTCTTAATATGACCATATTTCTGGCAATGAATTCCTCCCTTATCTAATTCAAAACGTTTAATCTTTCTCTGTATAACGCAACTAACACTAGTCATGCTTTTCTTTTCCTGGCAAGATGTACCCATTCCCATTAGGAGTGTGTCAGTAGACCATTTATCTCATTCAAATAATTAATACAACAATACAAACGGTGAAAGGTTATACTAGCATTGTCATACAGGGAGAAGTTGGAGATTGTCTCCGGTGTAGGTTAAGATACTACTACAGATGACTATTTTCATTTAAACAAATGGTTTAATTGTGTTTTTATTTGAAAACAATGCCATTTTTTTTAATTATTTGAAATAACAGTACAATATTTTAAATGAAACAATTCATAGCTTCACTGCCAATTGCAGCCTATAAAGTATGTTGAAGTACAGAGATAAATATTTTTTTCCTTTAAAAACGTATAATATTTTTATTTAAGCAAACAATTCACTGCATATTAGTAACAAAGAAATAAATGAAAAGTTGTAATAGAGCAAAGCATTTTGTTGATTAGGCTTTAAGTGTGTTGGCCTAATTGCTTGTATTTAACAATTTAACAACAACTTTTTGAATAAAAGTCTGGGAATTAGCTTCATTTAAATTTTATACGGAAGCTCTTGAAGAAAAAAATGATTGCAATATTTTGCAAAATATTAAGTTATTACACAATAATTATTCCATTGTTTCACAAAAGTATTGCATTATTATGGAACAGTTTTTTAATTACTTTGCAAAAATATTGCATTATTTTGCAATAATTATCACATTACTTCACATTATTATTCCTACCTAAGTTCATCAACAGGAGAGTTTCTTTCTTCCCAATGGTACCATAACTATGGAAAGGGCCAAAAAATGTCCAGTCATCACTTAGAAGAAAGTTATGTTATAAAATAAATTTTTGGAACATTATGCTTTCCAAAAAACACTTTGAGACCAATGGCTTTGTAGGTCTTGCAGTATTTGTGTATTCTTGATTCCCTCCACTTATTTTTGAAATGAACATACTGCTGGGTGGTCTTGTGGTCTCGGAACCCCTGCAGATTTTTTTTTTTTTTTTTCTTCAGCCCTCTGGAGTTTTTTTTTTGTTTTTGTTGTTTTTTCTGCCCTCCATTGGACCTTACTTTATTCTTTGTTACTTAGTATTGTCTAATCTTATTTTTATATTTTTATTTTCTCTTTCTTCATCCTGTAAAACACTTTGAGCTACATCATTTGTATGAAAAAAAGGCTATATAAACACGTTGTTGTTGTTCAAATTTTGGTGTCCAAAAAGTATTGTGTAATAAGAAGAGACTTGAGGCATGGCAAGGTTTGGGGCAGCCACCCATTTAATGCGGTTTCCTGGCTGCAAAAGCAATTGATTCATCAGAGTCAAGTTTACACAACAGAGTCCAAAACAGAACTACCTCCCAGAGCAAAGGCAGGAGGCTTTATAGGACGGAGGGCGGAAGTGATGTCGTCCTCTGTGCCGGAACCGGAAGTGATGTGTCCCGCTTCGAGGTGGCGGCTCCTGGTGGGATTTCCCGGGAAAGACCTGTAGAGAACTCAGAAAGAGTGTTAGCGTACCCTGCCCCCCCCCGGGCAGATGTATAATCAGTCCTCTCTAAGCCCTTCAGCTGCCTCCCATGCACACGTGTGTGACAACTGATAAGTCACACTTTACAAGAATAAAGTGCATGACACTGCAGTGAGAGAGTTAACTGTCTACCAACACAGGCCTAGTGCTGTTTTAATTTAAAACATTTAACCAATGAAAAAGGACGGACGCATTAGATGCACTACATAGATAAATGGATGGCTAATGTTGAGGATGTGACAGTTCACAGTGTTTATGTTCCAGTTACCACCCCATCCCTGCAGGTAGCAACAATTCCAACTTCCAGCCTCCCAGGCTTTAGAGCTTGTTCTTCATCTCAGCCGTTTAGGTTGCTTGTTTACTTGCTCAGCAACAGGTTTGAGGGTTCAAGGATTGGAGTTTAATGCCATTCTTTTGACAAGTTGAACTGAATGCTAAGGTCAAATCCAATGGCATCAGTGTTTTTTTATAAAATCAATAAAACGTGCAGTGAACAGTGAATACTCTTTATTTTGGATTTTGTTTTTTTTCTGAATATTGCATTTAGTCAGCTAATTGACACTGCTGTTGGCAACCATGCTATTTATTTTTTAAATTCCTCCTATCTAAAAGAAAAAGCAAATTATCAAAGTAAAAATGAAACGTAAATGAACACAAAACAAATGAAGCGTTAATGATACAAAGAGTGACTTCACTTTTGAGGAGGGTTGAGGTAAGCTTGCAATTAAATGAGAACAAGAACTCCTTTCTGTGTAAGATATGAAACAACTAGTACGACCTCTAAATGCTTTGCAAATGAAATAAAACACCAAAGTAATATCTGGCTGTTCCACATTAGATCAATATTACCAACTACTGGGTATTTCTTATGTTTCTGTTACAGCTTTACAGGCTTTTTTGTATAAAACTAAAATATTAGTCATAATAAATATTTGATTTACAACGCTTAAATCAAATATTTATTTACACTGCCTGAAATTGTTTGGAGAAATTTTTCAAAGCGGCTCTTCAGCTTAACTTTTTATAAATTATGTCTATGTTATGGCACTAAACCATATAGTATAGTATAAGTAGACACCAATTTTGTCACATTGTTTCCACATTTCCCATCTCCATGAAAAGCACCTGAATAAAGTGAAAAATGGGAAGCATAAAAGTAGATAGGCTTCAGTTCTGTGCTACTAAGAAAACTATAGAAAAATGTAATTATCCTTTATTTGTTTAATTTCTGTTTTATGACATATATACATTAATCCATCCATCCATTATCCAACCCGTTATATCCTAACTAAAGGGTCACGGGGGTCTGCTGGAGCCAATCCCAGCCAAGGCAAGGCAGGAAACAAACCCCGGGCAGGGTGCCAGCCCACCGCAGTATATACATTCATTCTCAAACCAATTCAGGGTCACCGAGTGACAGTATATCTTGGTAGAAATCAGTCTTAGATGGGGCACCAGCCATTGCAGGACCCACACACCCACATTCATGTAATGGCCAATTTTTAATTGCCAATTAATTTACAAATTTACCTCATAGTTTTGTTTACACTTACCGAGATTAATTTTTTTTAAGTGATTACACATGCAAGCAGCAGCTGTTTAAGTTTTTTTAGGAAAGCACAATGATCTCTCTGATGACTCTGAAAACACACTCAACAGCCTACATACAGTAGTTCAGAGCAAATTACTGTAACATGGCACTTGGGTAATGCACTTAATGATCTGGCACCTCCAAATGAGCTCTGAAACAAAAGAGTTCAAATAGGTACATATCTGAATCACAGGCATAAGAGATAAATACTGCTTTAATAAGAGTAAATCATGGGCATACTGAAAAGTAAAGTGACAGTGTTTCTGATTAACCAGAAGGTGCTTAAGCTGCATCCATCCATTTGAGTGTTTAGCTCCATCTGTTATTTCTATTACCTTAATCTACCCCTTTCAAACCATGCTATTCTGTTTAATAAATTCAAGTGAATGGTATGCTACAATGGAGTCTCCCAAATTTTTTAATGATTTGGTGCCACACAGAGGTGGCATAACCAGATGCTATTCCCTAGCAGGCCTGAGTGGGCATAGGACATAGGAGTTTAGGACATCAGAGGTGTCTCCATATATAAGGATACTGTCCCAATGACTACTCTATGGAGATCTCTTTAGGCTACCATTAAAGATTTGAACCTAATTGTGCTGCTACAAGGAGCCAGTGTAGTAACCTGAAAAGAGAAGTTACATGTGCCCATCATTACAGGTTGAACAAAAGACATGCTGTTGCATTTTGAATCATCAGTAATGGCTTGGTAACACATGCAGGTACTCCTTCCATGGTCAATGAAGGAAAGCTGATCATTGATCACAACCTCAGTTGTGTATGTCGCTGGGTGTTAGTGATAATAAGCTGAGCTGAATAGGTGTTTAAAAGATGGGCTAACTTTGATAACAAGGAGGTTTGTGTTTGCCAAACTGAGTTGAAGATGGTGCTTCTTCATTCATGTTGAGATATCAGTGAGACATGCTATTATTCTTGGTAACAATGGGTATGAATGCATATCATTGGCATAGCACTGCAATGAGAAGCCATGGGACTGGGTGATGGGCATAGTGAGGAGATAAGGAGAGGACGCAGTACCTATGCTTGGAATCCATGCTTGTCTGATGCACCACTGACATCTCTACTTGCCAGTACACATGGTGGGATCTAATTGAAAGGTAGGACTTAAACCATCTGAGAACAGTTCCAGTGAAGCCAAGGTCAGAGAGGGTGGCAAAGAAAGACTTATGGTTACAAAAAATATAGTTACATATAAAATCATATCAAAAGGAGTAGAAATATAACTTACAAATAGCTGGAAGTCAATGGGAAGACAAAACCTGCTTCATGACTGTGAAGTTCTGCTTCTAGGGTTCAGACTATTCCTGTATTTATTCTGAAAGGATGGATGAAGATCACCAAGCATTGGCAAGTCAAGTCAAGTTGGGGAGCATGCACAGGTACAGTGCGTTGCCGCACCCACTACACAGCGAAACAACTCGGGATCTCAGTTTGCAACCCCCCAGGCAGACACGCGGTCCAGTCCCTCCCTCCGGAAATGACCCTCCATCTGCCGTAGCCAGGTGTTAAGTGGGCAACCCCTTGGCCTGGTCCAGCCACTCGGGTCCCCAACAATGAGGATATTACAAGCTGGATCACCCTCGGGGAAACATGCCACATGGCTGTACTGTAGTGCCGTAACTGACGCTCCCTCACAATGCAGGTAATGTGCCTCATTCGGGACTCCAGGAGCAACCGCGCATTCGACACGAAGTCAAATCAACAGTACCCAAGGATTTTCCGGAGAGACACAGTACCAAAGGAGTCCAGTCTTTGTCTCAGGTCACTGGATAACGTACATGTCTCACAACCATATAGCAAGACAGGAAGCACCAGAACTCTAAAGACTTGGACCTTTGTCCTTTTGCATAGATATCGGGAGCGCCACACACCCCTTTCCAGCGACCTCATGATCTCCCAGTCCGTCTACTGATTTCACAGGAAGAGTCACCAGAGACATGAATGTCACTGCCAAGGTAAGTAAACCTCTCAACATGGTCAACACTCTCTCCGCAAACAGACACACTGCTGATGAATGTGCCCAAGAGGTCATTAAAAGCCTGGATCTTGGTTTTTATCCAGGACACTCGCAAGCTAAGACACTCAGACTCCTCACTCAGTCTCTCAAGTGTCCTGATCAGAGCCTCTATTGACTCCGTGATGATCAAATCATCGTCAGCAAAGTCAAGATCTGTGAATCTTTCTTCACCAACAGATGCCCCACTGCCGCTGAACCCCACTACCTTGCCCAACACCCACTCCATAAAAGCATTGAACAGAGTAGGTGCAAGAACACACCCCTGACGAACCCCGGAATCAACTGGGAAAAACACAGAGGTCTTGCCTCCACTCTGCACAGCATTCATAGTACCAGTGTACAGGCCAGCCATGATATCCAGCAACCTCGAAGGGATCCCACGAACCCTCAGAATGTTTCACAGAGCAGCTCGATCAACTCAGTCAAACACTTTGCAAAAATCGACAAAAGCTGCAAAGAAATTCTGCTGATATTCGCGTTTGCGCTCCATGAGAACCCTTAGTGCCAGGATGCGGTCGATGTTAGACTTCTTAGGCATAAAACCAGACTGTTCCAGTCGCTGGTATGTGAGCAAGTGATCACGGATCCTAATGAGGACAACCCTAGCAAGGACCTTACCCAGCACTGAGAGCAGTGTTATCCCCCTGTAGTTGCTGCAGTCCAGGAGATCACCCTTCCCTTTCCAAGTAGGGACGATTAGTCCCGTTTTCCAGTTAGTTGGGATGATGCCAGTCTCCCAAACGGAAGCAAAGATTACTTGCAATGCTAGGAGGACTGACTTACCACCAGCCTGGAGACATTCACCCCCAGATACCACAGATCCCTGTGCAATCTCAGTGAGATTGGGTGGTTCACAGCTAATTGGAGGATCAGTCTCAAGGACTGTGGACCCCGAGATATCCAACATCCTAGCTGGAGGATCAGCTTTGAACAACTGCTTAAAGTAGCCAGCCCAGCGGGTCACAACTGCAGTGTCATCAGTAAGGACTGTTCCATCAGCTTCCCTGACTGCGACTCTCCGAGGAACAGATGCAGATGTGCGTAATGCTTCGATTCCTCTGTAAGCAGGACGATGGGACGCTAGACCACAGATGGTGTGTCACTTGCTCACAGATTCCTCTAACAAATGCCTCTTTATCTGCCATCAGAGCCCTTGCAGCCGTCCTTCTCAGTTCCTGGTACAGAGCAGAGTTGCCATTGAGCCGTGTGCTGCAACTCCTCTCGATGATATCCAGGGTGCCTTGCGAGATGAAACACCTCCTTCTGGGAACAGCGGTAACACCAACACAACCCTCAGCAACCTTCAGGGTCTTGTCGCGGAAGGTCTCCCACATCACATTAGGATCGGCAGTCGTACCCAAATCTGAAAGTTTCTCACACAAACTGCATGCAAATTCATTAGAAACAGCCTGGTCTTGGAGTCTGGCCAAGTCCAGGCTCATTTTCCTAGTAAGTGGTAACCTACTGGACCTAAGCTGGATCCTAAAAGTAGCTACAACAAGTCTGTAGTCAGAATTCACAATCTGGGCCCTTCTGTAGACCCTGCAGTTTTGCAAGAGCCTCCAGCCTCTGCCCATGAGGATATGATCGATCTTTACTGCACCACCAGTATTGGAGTACCAAGTCCAAAGATGCGGTTCAGGGCGCTGGAACCAGGATCCAGTGATTCGCAGCACCTGACCTTTTGCAAAGTCAAGGAACATGGAGCCACCTTCACCACAGTCACCAGACCCATGGGGCCCAAGACAATCCTCATAGCCAGCCCTGTCAGTGCCAGTGGTTGCATTTAAGTCACCCATAACCAGAGGAATGTCACCTTGTGGGCATCCATCAACCACTGAGCAAAGCTACGAATAAAATGTCTCCCTTGCCGAGACATCACTCACCACGGTCGGAGCATACACTGAGACAACAGACAAGGCACCAAGAGAGTGCCGTAATCTGAGTCTCATAATACACTCGTTGAAAGTAGTGACATCGGACACCATCAGAAGAAGCCAATCTGATACAGCAAAAGCTACTCCCCGAGTATGACAGCCATCAGACCAACCAGACCAATAAAAGGTGTTTCCACCTACAGAGATCTCGCCAGTCCACAGTCTGCGCACCTCAGAAAGTGCCGCCACTGAAATGCGGAGTTTATGCAGCTCCTCCGACAGCAGAGGAAGATGATCATCTTGCCAGAGAGACCAGAGATTCCATGCGCCCACCCGTATGGGCCGCCTCATATTGGGACCCGAGTGTTGCTGTGCAGCGGGCAATGCCTCAGCACCACACCAGTTCTGATCCTTAACAGATCCGACCTTGTTGGCTCTCCAATGGTTTCGACTCTCCCGGGGATGGGGTTCCCGAGGGCTTTCCCCCATCCCCTTGATGTGAGCAGCCTTCCTCTGGGCGGCTGCAGCAGAGCTACTCCCGTGGAGAGCAAAAAGGAGTCCTTCCTGTAGCCTCGGAGCTTTGTGAAGTTTTTTTTGGCAAGGCTGTCTGAAATGTTCATTAAAAAATAAATAAATAAAATAAACTATGAAGGCAATTAAAAGACAATATTTAAAATTGGATTTTTTTTAAGAATGTCAACTACACCAGGACTGCAGTCATACCCCAAGTGCAGGTTGGCAGCCCACTAGAGCTCCGCTGGCTCCAGTTTGAAAACCATTAGGTTAGGAAACTCGTAAAATTAAATTTGGCATGAGTTCTGCACTGTTTTGATTGAAATCTTGACATTTTTTCCTGTTCAACTGTAATTCGTGAAAATATTTTCACTACAGCCTTTCTTAAGTATAAGTCTTGGAATGGGATATCTGTTGGTAGTTCATAGGCATTTTGATAGACTCAAGGATCTTTGCTTACTTGAATTTAAACATTTTAAAGACAGCTTCTGCTACATTATTGGGGTTCACCTGGAGATTCTTAGCTTTGCTTTTTTAAGAACTGATAGCTGCAATTTTTCTTCTTTTCTTGTATTGATATTCAACTTTTTATTATGGGACTGGTAAAAATTCTGCTTTCGTAACCTATAGCTTCTGCAGTTAATAGGAAAGTGACTTCAGTCCAGCACACATCCACGCCACCCTACTCTCCCATAAACTACTGAAATGTTGTGCCTGACTTTTTAATTCAGTGATTATGATGAAGTAAGACTTTAGTCTTTACCTTTGAAAAGTTTATTATACGTGCTCTTAATATGCTGAATGAATTTGTGCAATTGGCACAGACGTTATCTGTGCTCAAACTGTGTAGCTTCAGTCACTATTTAGAATGCAGTGCTATTCTTGAAAGCAAAGACTGTTTTATTACAGGATTGTTTTATGGTAAGAGAGCACTTGAGATGGACAAATTTATAGGAAACTAAAGTTAAGTAAAGTTCTTGCTTACTGGAAACTAGATTGCATCAAGCAGAACAGTAGCATTTCATGAAATGCTCTGACACAGAGTTGTCAATTAACATGGCTGTGGAAGCAGCCACAGACAATATATTTAAAACTTGAAAACTCTTTCGTTGTCACCTTATTGGGCCATCCTGTGTGAAGTGTGTCCATTTTGCCTGTGCCTGAGTTTTTTTTTCCCTGGTACTCCAGGTTTTTCCCCACGTCCCAAAGATAAGTGTGCTAGGTGTGCTAGTGTAAACTGGTTTTATATGAGTGGATGTGAATGTGATTATGAGTGTAAATGTACCCTTCAATGGGACTGGTGATGTATCCAGGGTTTGTTCCTTCCTAGTGCCTAGTTTAGTCAAAATATGCTCCTACAACCCTGAAATGGATTAAGAACATTTGAAAATTGATGACGGGGGAAATTAAAAAGTAATTTAAAAATTATTTTACATTATAATCTGCATCTTTTAATTTTACATGGTGAAATTTACATTTTGATGATTATTCTTGTTGTATTGAGCTGCACGACTCTAGTCAAAGTTTCTTGCAGATTTCTAGCTAATCATATATTAGAACAGGATTTACTATATAAGCTGTTAAAAGGTAACAGTAACAAAGATTTTGTGATTGTTATACTGTATGACAAAAGTGTAAAATACAAATTAGACTAAGAAAATAAGAATAATTGACCTAAAAGTCAGTTCTCTCTATACAGTATTGTATTCTTTCTTGAGGGAACAAATTAAGAAAGAACTAGAGTGGAAAATTTTATATTGAACCTTACCTGCCATAGTAATGTAGAGGAGTCCACATATGATTATCAGACATTCTGCCGTGCAAAATTCCTGAAACTGCTCATATGGCACTGTATGTCTGCTCTTCTCCTGCACCTTGCCAAGATTTATTTAGCTAAAAACCAATTTATATTTCTACACTCAAATATAGTTCAAATATGACTTTGCAATGATTGACAAAATCTCAGAAATGTATAAAATATTGACTCGGTTTACCAAAACATTATGGCTTCCTTCTTTCACCTCCATAACAATATGGATGACCACATTGACTATTCTTTGTTGTATAATTTTAATGCAAATAAGTGAATCAACTTTACTTTTTAGGTTCCACAAGTTTTTTTTTTTTTACTTTGATGTAGTTTGTCTTCAATGTTAAAATAAATAAAAATTAAAAAAAAAAAAACAAAAGCAAAAACTTTGGTTTCTGTTGCTTAGTATATTTAATGACCATCTTGTTTATTTTTTAAAGGTCAAATGGCTGGAGACCACACGCGGCTTGAATTTCACAACATAGAAACTGGCATTGTGACAGAACGCCGGTATATGTCTGTAGTGCCTTCAAACTTCATCGGCCACCTGCAGAGCCTTTCGTTTAATGGAATGCCATACATCGATCTTTGTAAAAACGGAGACATTGACTACTGTGAACTTAACGCTTTGATTGGCTTTAAAAATATCATTGCTGACCCAGTTACGTTCAAGTCAAAATCCAGCTATGTGGCCCTGGCTACTCTGCAAGCGTACTACTCAATGCATCTGTTTTTCCAGTTCAAGACAACATCATCAGATGGATTAATCCTGTACAACAGTGGGGATGGTAATGATTTTATTGTGGTGGAGCTGGTCAAAGGGTAGGTAGCAAAGGAACTAATTCCATCTATAGAACTGTTTCTATAAACTCCGATTACCTTGTTTTTTGAAATGTGGAAGATTTGTAATATGGCATGGGAAGCTATCTTGCAGTTGGTTTTATAGTCCATTTGGTACCTTATACCATATAAAATATAAATGATCTAATTATTCCATTTATAGTTTTGTGGAAATTGTAGTACTCAACAGCTAGATATTTATTAGAGCTAAATATAATTAATTTGTGTTTGATGGATATCCCAGTATAAATATCAATGGCTATGTTTTGGTCTGCTTTTGCAAAAAACAGCAATACTATCTTTTTTGTTTAAGCATTTTGTTTTTGTTCCTGGATCTTTCTAGCATTCTTTTGAGAAATCCTGCTTATTTTGGAGTTAATGTATATTTTCACTAGCACTCCACAAATGTGTTTTCTTTTGGGATGTGTTGACTATGCCGGAGACCCTTATGTTATGGGATTTCTGTGCCAAAAGTCATACAAACCTAAAACAAATTCATTTGCCATCTGTCACATAAAAGTCAATATGATTTCATTGGAATAAATATGAAGAAATCTAACTGCAGAATTAATAATTTTGTTTGCAATGTATGACAGTTGGCAAAGTAAGTGAAGGGAATCTGTTTAAAAGCTTTTTTTTCTTTTGTGTTTGCTATTTTACTTTATTCTGTGCAATGTGAAGGTGTTTGGCTGAGTATACATGTGTTAGTGTATTTGTTCAAATATAAAATATAGCTTGATGAAACTTAAGATGCTTCATGACTAAGTGTAGCTTTGTTGGTGGGTTTGTTCACATTTAAAACAAAACCTAAAATGTGGACTGCACTTAAATGTAATCTTTTAATATTTTTCCGTACTTCTCTATTTTTTTCCAAGAAATTGTTCACAAGGTAAATGCAATGTATGTAATAATAATTGCTACTTTACTAAATTGATAGTAGTAAGTCTGTGATTTTAAATTTAAGCAGATAACTAAGAACACAGAGTTAGCCATTGTATCCTTTACTTCCACTTCATTAAGAATTTCCAGTGTTTGGAATTTGGATTGATTTTGAAGATCTTCTTACAATATGCACGGCTTTCTTTCAAGGTCATATTGGAAGGCAACAACAGTGTTGTTAGCTTGCCTGGTTTTCCCTAGGAGAGCCTTTTAATAACAGAAGAATTACAAATGTGTTTCCTTTATGCTGTAGACATTTGTGATGTACAACACAAATTGATTCTGGAGCACTCAGTGACAAAGCGATGATAGTAATCTGACATCAGTGTGCTCTGATCATATCTGCAAGTTATTTGCTGCCTTTCATTTCAAACCATGGCACTTCTCCAACTCATATCTGATCAATTTTCGATGTATGCACCTATTCCAAGTGGTGATACCAGTTAGTAATAACTGTTGTGTGGTTTTTTGAATATTCTAGAACATTCTCAAAATTATACAACTCATTGTTAATGTATTTTGTTCCAGCCAGTTTTAGATAGAGGAGATGGAGCAGATTATCTTTGTGACAATTGGTTCTAGGTAGATGACTAGCATAGTTGAGGTAGCACAAACCCTCTCAGTCTTGCATGATTGGACAATTTAGGTTTGATCAACAGAATAATGACAGTTTGGGTCAAATGAACTCCAGAAAATGCTCAGTTAAATTACCTATTTCTGCTGAAACTGTGAGCTATCATTATGGCTTAGCATGTGGAAAAATTATCAGAGTAAGCTAACACTTCTTGCATTCTTTCAGATATTTACATTACATCTCCGATCTGGGAAACGGTGCTCACCTAATCAAAGGCAACTCTAACAAAGCATTGAATGACAATCAGTGGCACAATGTGATGATTTCAAGAGATACCAATAACCTTCATACAGTGAAAATTGACACAAAGGTGACAACCCAAACCACAATGGGGGCCAAAAATCTGGACCTTAAAGGTAAATTGAATGTTTAAATGTTAGTCCCAATTTCAAATGATGCTATTGTTATACTACACATTTACAACTGTAGAGAAAAGGCAGGAACAATTCAACGTTTTAAGAATGCCATCCTGAATAGTAATGTTAGCCCAATACATAAAAAGACTTTTTAGGTGCAAGTACCCCACTGAGCATATACAAAAGTGAATAAGTAAAAAGCTAAAGAGTAATATTAATGGCTGCTTTTTAAAACATTTTTTTTCTTGCAGGAGTTCATGGGTCAGAGATACTACCCTGGACCACACTATTCTTTATAATTTGAGCACAGCATCTTCAAAATATCATTTGTGCCTCTCATTTACGAGATGCATTAATGTCAGTCAGATTGAGAAGGCAGAACAGTGGTATCGTTTCAACTTTAATAGTGCGCACCTCCCATACTTTGATCTCAAATCTGTGAATCATGGATGAATAGTAATCAGTTTAATAATTACAAATGATTTGCTGCAGTTCACCACAAATAGTGCTGCATGAACCTTGCAATATTATGCAATGTAGACCTATGCCAAGAAAACTGGATGTGGTGTAGGTTAACATATAGTACTAGCAAGAGTGTGCAGGTGATCTGCCTCTCTGTCCAGCATATTAGAAAGAAGAGAAGTGGAAGAAGGTGGTGAGCCCAGACCATCATAATATAATATGTACTATTATATTTAAGATGAAACTGAACTATGTAACTCTGATGTGGATTCAGATGAAATGATTAACACAAATAACAATATTGCCAACAGTATTTATTGTACGGGGTGATGGTATGTAGTTGGGCAGTCTTAGCTTTTGAAGTCTATGGAATAGCCATGACAAGCTGTTTATAATCTCTGGTGGCCTAAATAATTAATTGACCAGAACCACCCTAAAAAGGAAAATATTTTATATCGTGCTGCCTGGGAGACACCATATTGTAATTAACAAAAACTGAATTTTTACAATATACTTCACTTTACTGTACTTTATACTGTCTGTTTTATTATTTTTGCATTTTTGATATTTAAGAGATTTGTATTTAAATGAATTTTTATCTTCAACACAGATGGGTATTGTATACATTATATTGTATTTAAAACACTGCATATTACTTGCCAAGAATAAAAGTTGTAAGGTACCACAGCTACCACCAGAGGGAAGCAAATGCACATTAGAAAACCTCTTCATAACATTTTGAAACCTGCTTAATTCCTAGAATGTTGTGTCTAAATACAAGGCTTTTTAAACCCATAAAGACAATGATTCATAGCAAAAGATATTTATATGCATTTATGTAAATACTTGCATAAATTAATATTTAGAATAGTAATGGCTATAAAATAAATGTCCGAATAAACCACATAATATAAATGGAAAAACAGGTAGTGTACTTTATAATACTGTATATAAAGAAGTACCCAACCCAAGTAGCTAAAAAACCCAAAACCAGCACCCAAAGCTTTGATCTCTAGAACACCACTAACAATTGTGAAGCTGTACTACCCAAACTAAACAGATATACAATAAGTAAATATATCAAACAATTACAACATCAGAACAATATACTGTAGATGAGAACAGGCCATTCAGCCCAACAAAGCTCACTCATCCTCTCCATTTAATTCTTCCAAAATAGCATCAAGAGTAGCTTTGAATGTCCTTAAAGTAATACTGTCCAGCACACTACTTGGACATTTATTCCATGTGTCTATGGTTCTCTATGTGAAGAAAATCCTTGTAATGTTTGTGTGAAATTTACCTTTAACGATTTTCCAGTGTGTCCTCCTGTTCTTGATGAACACATTTTAATGTAACAGTGTTGATCCACTATACTACTTGTAATTCCCTTTATTAATATGTACAAATAAAAAGACAGCAGTGAATAAATTTGAATACAAATGCTATTAACAGGAATAAATAACATACGTAATGTAACTAGACCTTAATAAATATCAAATTCATTGTCATAGTGAATTGCCAGTGCAGTTCCTAAAGTATTGGGGGCAAAACCTAAGCAGGGCACCATTCCAGGCCAGGGCACACTCATATGGTCACACAGTTAATCTAGCCAGTGATGAAACCAGAAATGTAACTCAGATTTCTACAGCAACACAAAACACTATGCTATATGTGATACTAACTTTTCAAATAATATTTAAAATATATCAAATCATTATTGTGAAATATAGCAAACAGCAGCACCAACCTTATTTCTCACATATCCAGCTTGACAGCCTTGTTCTTACTAATGTAAACACTGATGGCTTTAGAGTGATGTTCCAAAATATTTTTTTTTCTTGTAGACAGCAGTATGGAAATAGAGATAAGCAGCTTTTTGGTTAATTGCCAGAGAACCAAAGCTTTGATTAAACAAATCATATAATGTTGTAAATGTGTTTTCTGTTTCCTTCACTTATGTCTACAGGTGACTTGTATATTGGAGGAGTTGCCAAAGAAATGTACAAGGAACTGCCCAAATTAGTACATTCGAAAGAAGGATTCCAAGGATGTCTGGCATCTGTCGACCTCAACGGACGTCTTCCTGATCTTATTTCTGATGCACTTTCTTGTGTTGGACAGATTGACAGGGGATGTGAAGGTAGGATTGCTTATGTTCTTCTGTAGGCAAGGAAAACAGTAGAAATTTGGTTCTCACATTTTGCCTTTAACATTTCTTTTAGTTTTATTGAAAGATGTAAAATCTTGCTTTAAAATTATCTTAAAATAATTATGTTAAGTGGGTATTTCTTATTCCACTTGTAAAAAATGTTTTTGGGTTAAGGACACCCTTTACAAACTAGAATCATTTAAGAAACAGTGTGGATTGTTTTATGTTACTGACATTTTTGCTCATTTTAATTTAAATGTAGCCAGTGCTTGCAGTGCTCTTATTCAGACATCAATATGTAAGGGCAAATCAAAAAGTAATAAAACTGATTTTTTTTATTCAAAATTGGATGACTCCACAGGCTCGAAACATTTTTCTTTTTCAAAATAGTGTTCTTCACATTGAATACATTTTTTTTACAATGTTTCAAAAACAATGCAAAGACAAGTAACTCTTTTGCGCAATCACTTTTAGCAATGCGGCCGTGGAATTTTTCACTTCATCATCTGAGGAAAACTTCTTTCCATGTATTTGTTTTTTCACTTATTTCATTACTGCTCTTTCTAAGCTTAGTGCTTAATTCAATCACACTCTGGCATACTGTAACAGGAGCGTCGTCTTCATCCATTATGACGAGAAGTATGAAGTGTTTCCATTCCTTCCACTTGCTGTTACAAGACCCTGGAGAATACATCAATCTAACTGCAGGTTTACACACATCGATGTATGTGTGATATAGTGGCTCTGTGGCTCAGGAAAATGTTTTAAAGTATTTATTTTTAAATAAATAAATAGTTGAATAATCGGCTGAATCTCCGTGGGTGTATGTACTCACACAGCTGTGGGAGGTTGGTGGAGTAATTGGGACAAAATGCACCTGCGCGTGAGGGTACAATTGCTTCATCGGTTTTCTGCAGTGTGCGATTAAGATCCTGCACCCATGGAGGCATATAAGAAAGAGCTGGCACAAGAAAAGGAAAGAAGAACAAAAGTAAAGAAAGGAAGGAGGTTAAGAAAAGAATGGAGAGAAGGCGGGAGGCAGAGAGACCCAGTGGGAGTGAGCGAAAGAGAGAGGGAGAAGGCAGGCAGCCCAAAGGAAGTCCCTTGGGAGAGTGTGTAGCCGATGCTCGGGGGCTGAAGGCAGCCATTTCAGTTGAGTGATAAGGGAGCTGGAGTGACTGAGGGGCTGCTCGGTTGGAGTGACTCCGTGTAAGGCTGGGAGAAAGGCAGTGGGAGCTGCACAGGTATCGGAAGGCTCAGTGAGGTGTCCTATGGTTGGAGCCATTGACCTCAGGGACATAAGCGTGGCGGTGGGAGTTGGAAGCTTGAGGTAGTGCCCTGCCAGGGCCACAAACGGCAGCAGGGGCCCGAGTCTAGGACCAGCACAGAAGGTTGGCTGAATTACCATTTAGGCACCTCCTTGGCTGCAAGGACCTGTTTAGGGTTAAGCTAAGGAGTGGTCTGTTTTTAAAGAGTTGTACCAAGGCTGTTTTTATGGAAAGCTTCCTGCCGAGTAATTTTCACCTCGCTTTTATTAGATTATCTAATGGATTGTTTTTAACTTCTACCAATTAATTTCTTTATGTGGATTATTTATTTATTTGGAGTGCCCTTTTGAACACTGTTTGGTTTGACTGTTTTTAATAAAAGCACTTTTGCACTTTTACACACCTACCCCTCGCTTTTTGTGAGCATCCTCATCCCTCGGATATGTTATCGACTGTAGCAGGTTCAGGAGGCTCTGTCGGACAGACCCAGTAGCGTGGGGCTGACCCACCCTATCACAGTATGCCATTAACAAACACCTGGATAGCATTCCCATGTCTACCTCCATGGAAGAAAAACGGGGACAGTTGCATTACTTTTCAATCAGCTCTCTTAACTACTGAGCATTCTATGCACATACATTCATAAAGTAATATATTGTATACAATGTAAATATATATCTTATGCTGCATATGTAATGCATTGTAAATGTTTAAAAAAAACAGATTTGCTGGTTACTGTTATGTACTGTAAGTGTTTCATTAATACATTTTGAAATCAATCGAGAAAAAAGTGAAGGATTGAGAAAGTCCTATTCTGCTCTGGTCCACAAAACATTATGATGATATACTTGGAAAACACAAATATAAAATGTTAGAAATATCTGACGTCCCGCTAATGGAAATAATTGTCTAAATTGAGAAGCAGTTTGGAGTGAAAACTGACACTACTGAAGCAGTCCAATAACTGAGTTTGACATCTACAGCTATATTTTTTTGATAAACTTGTGTAGAAGTCTGCATTTGATTTTTAGAGTTATGTTTCACTGTTTGTGTTTTGTGAGACAAATGATTTATAGGCATATTTTTATGATGTCGTATTTCAATATGACAGTAGAATAATTACTCTGAAGGCACAAGACAGGAAAATTTGGAGTTGGCATTCCAAGATAAGGACCTGCCTACAATCAGAAAACTAAACTACTGTACATTCAGTAAAACTTGACTTCCTCCAAAATGTTCATTCCTAAACACAGACGTGAATTTTTGAAAACATTTACAGAAATGGTCTATGTCAGTATTAAAAAAAATAAATAGTTTAGAAGGAGGTCATATTTCTAACATTTATATAACATACATATCACATCTGTACAGTGCCTGTGTTGACAGTTCATGCCTACTGCGAACTTATCATTTGATGTCATTGTTTGATACTGACATACAGAGTACTGCAACCACATATGGCTTCTTTTGCCTGATGAATTTGAAGGGGTTCTGGGATTTCCTGATTATCTTTGCAACTGATACTGCGACACTGAAGGAGTGTCATCGACTACCAGAGATCCAAACAATCATCGAGCAAAGAAGACTTCATTTTTTATATCAATTAGTGTTAGAAATTTAAAATAATTTTTTAAAGGGTGAAGGGTGACAAATTTGTTGCTTATTAACAATTATCTGAATTTAGCCAAACAAAAAGATTTTTTTCCACATCTTCCAATGAAATACATGATGTCTGAAAACATTGTTGTGGAAAATATAATTCCATAAGAGCCTTATTAAAAATTTCTACCATCACAAGTATTTAAAAATTCCTGTTATAGTTATAGTCTAAAAAGACTACATAGGTGAATCATTTGATTTCTCTCTATTCAGTGGGAAGATATTTCTATTATGGTTATGGTCTGCCTGGTTATTTAAAATAGAACTGTTGGGGTTGGGAAAATGAAGAGACTAAAACTGCATTAACATTCATCACATCGCATCAACCTTTTTGTAAATCTGAGAGCAATGGCTTCTTTTCTGTTGCTTGCATTTAAGGTTATGGTCATTCTGAAGCATATTGGCTTTTTATTTTACAGCATTTGTCTTTATTCTCTTCAAGCAGCATGTCTGCCTTTCCTCTCTGGTTTATTACAGTCGCTAACATTTCAATGCTTACTAACATCTATGTTTTGCTTTTCTTTTATTTTGCTGACAAAAAAGTTGCATTGATGAAAGCTGACTTGCAAGGTAGATAGCTTTATTTGTGCACAAGTCTCAAAACCCTTAATTTAAAATATGTGTTTCCTTTCCCTTCCCACCAATTAAATCGATAAAAAAACACCTATTAATATTTTATCCATAGTAAATACAAGCAAAATTTCAGCTTCCTGTTCTTGTATTAATTACTATGGAGTTCAGTTGTAAATACCCTTTGTAGTGAGTTCCTTAGTCTGTTAGTCTGTTTTTTCCACTTTAATTCAGAATTTTATTTCTTTTGTTTTAACGTCACATGTACGCATGCTAGTCTGTCCACAAAGTGCCTAAAAAATATCACGTCACTGCATGCATCATCATCATGACTTTGCTAATTAAAAAATCCAGTTAAAAAAAATAAATACAGTGTATGATATATGGTACATATGTATGTATGTATACACTGTAACAACGTATGTCTGTATATATTTTATATATATATATTTATATACATATGTGTATATACACACAGTATATAAACACACAAACATACACATACAATATATACAATATATATGTATATACAAATGTATGTTTGCCATTTCTTTATATAAAAAGTGGGTGATAAATACATGCTGTGTATAGTATACTATATTAAATGTTTGGCATTTCTGTTTACAAAATGCTAATTTATTTTCTATACTTCTGGCTCTAGGTGACCGTAAATATCATAGATACTACTGTACATTCATTTAAAAAGTAATGCTGCATTTAATTATTACGTGTGAGAGTTCAGAATATTATTTGGACTAACTTGAAACGCTTTCCATCTGTTTAGTTGTAAATGATGATGTTTATACCACTTTATCCTGAAAGAAACATATAAAACCTTTTCATTTAGTAGTGCACACAAAATGGCAAAATATAAAGAAAAGAATGTTCATTTGCATTTGCTCTTCCCAGTGTCATTTATAGTAATGTGCCATTTCACACCCAATAATACCATAATTTCATTTTACCAGCTTTGAACTCATCTTGCAGTTGCCACTGTGATTTTTCTCATTATAAAAGCTGTAATCTTCTGCTAGCTATCTGAACATCTAACATTTAATTTTTATTCTTATTTCAAGCTAATAATATCACTGTTAAATAAAGTAAATCAGCTAGGCTTTTTTATATTTTAACTGAAAGTATAAATTCCAACTTAATATTGAATAAATAGTATAAAAATAGTAGCAGAATACTGATGCAGTTTATTCCTGTCTTTTAGATCAATAAGTAGGCAGCTTAGTTAATTTCCCAGTATTTAAATCTACTTCTTATAAATAAAGAACTGAAAAAAGCTTAAGAGGTGAAAATCATGGTTTTATTTTCAATATACATTATTGATCCACCTTTCACAAGTCTCATATTTCCTAACTTGGTAATGTCAAATTCATTATAAACAAATCCCATTTCAGCTGAAGTTAGTGCTCCTGCCTCACAGCGCTGGAGCCCTGGATTTGAACGCCAGCCCAGCCATTGTCTATGCAGAATCTTTACATCCCTGTATCGTCATTGTGGATTTTCCAGGTCCTCTGGTTCTCCTTCCACAGCTCTATACATGTTACGGTAACTGTGAACTCTAACCTGACCCAACATGAGTTAGTGTGGTGTGTATGAGTGTTCCCTATTTACCAACCAATTAATCTAATTCAGGTTCCATTTACACACAACCTTGAATTGCATTAAGTGGGTTCAAGAAATTATATCTATTTGCATTTCAGTGTGCTTTGCTGCAGCAGAATTTCCAAATTGCTCATCATAGAAAGAGTCAGATTTCCAGTGTAGTTATTTAATCATTATCATGTCACCTATTCATCAGTCTAGTCCATACGTATGGGGCTGGTAAGAACTCGTAGTGGCTATCCTATCACTGATTGCAAAAAGATCAGATGGAATTTGAGTTTTAAAAGACGTAATACACTCACTGGTGGCAGGACAACCCATAAACATTTCAACAGCTCTTATTTTATTGTTGCAGTATTAAAACATATAGTTCTTTCTTTAAGGCTCCTTGTACAGCTCATAGAATAAAACAAGAAGTGCCATGCATTTTTATTTATGCACATGCACAACTATTGTAGGAGGTACTGAAGTTCAGAGTCTTCCATTTAAGTTAACTGTGTGGTTAAATAAATCTGTGTCTTTATGCTTCCAATTCTCTACTTAGTGATTTGTAAAATCTGTGCTTGAATTTTACCTGAGAACTTGTCACAGTCATTTGTGCCAGAAGTGAAAAGTGCTATGCAAAAATAAACTAAATTGAGTTTAATTGAATTAATACGTTCAGAAGGCAACAGTCAACACATACACAAAATGGTCAGGAACAGTTTAAAATTATACATGACTCAATGTTTCATTTAATTTGTTAGTTTTATTTTTAGTTAAAGAATACCATTTATTCCAATTTTTTTTTTTGTATGTTACCCTTAAATTTTTTTCTTCCCTTTGTATTTTATGAAATAAACTGAAGGATATTTTGGGGATGTTCCTTCTAAATTAGCTGTTGTTATCATCCACGTTAGATCATTAACCTGTTCACTGAGTTGATTTTTGGCTGCCACCTTCTGTTTCTTAATCTTAAATCAAATAACCCCTCTGACATGAGATTCCCATGGTATTAAGTAAACCATCTACTGTTCACAATCTATGGGACACTAAAAGTAAAAAATTAATGAAACAGTAAATAATCTTTTTACCTCAGTTAATTTCCAGATAAGCAGATTATTGCAGAACTTTCCATCTTCAATCAACTTAATAGTATGTATTTGAACTTTACAAGGAAACTAAAGCACATGCAAGCAAAACAATACACAGAGTACAAACTAAAGAGTTACAAGTTTGCGTTAGACTGATTTAACTATTCTACCAAACACCCATCACTTGTAAACTCCTTATCCCTCACACGTTTATGAGTACTGGTGGCACTTTGGCACAGTGTTTTAATACTGCTGCCTCTTATTGCTTGGCATGGTCACTGTCTGTATGTGTTTTATACATTCTCCAAATGCCCATTTGAGTTTTCTCTAGGGATTCAAGATTCAATATTTAGTTTATAGGTTAATGTGTATCTCTTAATTTGTCTGATATATTTTAATATTTGAGTGTACCCTAATATGGAGATGATGTCCAGTCCAGGGTTAGTTTCTGGCATACACCTAAAACTGCCAGAATATTGCGGCAGAAATCAACAAATATGATCAGCATGGTCGGAGAAACCGAGGATAGAGATTCATTTTCTAAGCTTTTGAATTTACATACAGTGTCAATAAAAACATACATTTTTCTCTGGTTGTTTTGTCAGTTTACACTCAAATGATCTATATAAAATATGTCTTTATTATTATTTTCTTATTCTTCTTATACCGTTTGGGATGAGCCACCACCCATGAAATTTCTGTGTATGTAACAATTGTCCATTCTGGTTGTTCACAAGACATCTACTGATTTGTTAGTCATCTCTTAGTCATTTTTCAGTACATTTTGTTGTTCACTTGACCTTTATCTGGTTTCCTGATGTGCCTGAACAGGTTTCTGACTTCTATTAACCCTTTATGCTACTTCTTTAAGCTGAATCCTATATTTTAACTTGGAAAGCATATCAAAACACTTTATGCTAAATGACTATGTGGCCTCAAAGACTATGTTTTCTTCCACAATATGTTCTCATTCCCCATTATCCTGGATTGGATTAAGTAGTTTTGAATGTATGGATGCACCATATGTCAGGTAGTATGTTACATAAATAATATAACCTTTTTTTAACTCAGTTTTCAAATAAAACCATCAATGTATCTATTTTTCACCTCACATGTTTCCATTACAGAGTTGTGATAAATGTCTTGAATGAGAAGCAGGATTTACCCATAACTGGAGCCTGATCTCTAACTCAAACAGTTCCAAAAATGCTTAATTTTTTTCTGATGGCTTTAAATTATTTGTGTTTACTCAAAACAAAAAGAATAAAATACTCTTTTACTCCATGTCCAATTGATCTCAAAGCCAGATGCCACTGAAGACTGTAGTTAGGGCCCCCCTAATCACTCCAACTTTGCAACATGGGTTCTGTCTGGGTCATTTCTGGGCATTTCAATTCATTTTAATTGAATTAGTATCATGTTAAAAATGTATGGAATGTTGATGAGGAACTCTGTAACTTTTGGGAATTAATTCCAGTGCATGTGCCCTTTGTGCCCAGTGCATAATCTCCTGAATGGATGGCAGCTCATTAAAAGAGCACACACAATCTCTGACAAATCTACATTCTGATTTAGCATTCCTGAACAATGTGACATACAAATCATTTGAAAAAAGGGAGATATCCAAGTACTTGGAGACAACTTATGTGATTAGGAGAGAATGTGTGATCTGTACACAGACAATGACCAGAATGCATATATCTCTAGCTACTGCACCAAACTGGCACATAAAGCCACTGAAATGTACATGTTTAAGATATGTTAGGTGGATTCCAAATTAATTCTGCTTCATCACAAAATGTACAGTATCTTTAGTAAAAAACAAACAAAAAAAAAACTGTTGTATAAAGTACTATAAAAGTATTTGTCTACATTACTATATATTTTTATATATATAAGTGAATGTTATTAAATCCAGAACAATATACAGATATTAAAAAAGAACCACAAGGGAATAAATACACTAAAATGAAATTCTTTTTTTTTTTATTAATCAGTACTCAATTTGAAAAATTGTCTCTACAGGCTTGATGAATAATGTTGTCTTTAGCAACAAGATTTGCATCACTTTCGCACCAAGAGCCCTTTAGCTTGGCATCTTGATAGTGCATCCGTATAATACTACTCCCAAAAATCATGTATAGTCTAATACAGCTTGAGCAAACATAAATATAAGAAAATTTTTGGCACTTAAGATATCATGTTTTTATATATTTTTACTTTACAATGGTATCTCTGGTCACGACTGTAATTCATTCCAAAACTCTGGACGCGATCCGAACGTAATTTCCCCATAAGATTGTATGTAAATACAATTAATCCGTTCCAGACCATACAAACTGTATGTAAATATAATTTTTTTTTTCTAAGCACAAAAATTGCTCATTATACCATAGAATGCACAGTGTAATAGTAAACTAAATGTAAAAACATTGAATAACACTGAGAAAACCTTGAACAACAGGGAAACTAACATTGTAAGAGTTTGTGCTACACCCTTACGAACCGCTCACTGTAAACACTTTTGTTTTAAGCACAGGGGAAAAAAATTAAGTGCCACTTCTCTTGCGAAACTTTTCAAACCATCTTCTACTAGCTTTAAATTCCTCACCTTTGCCACTCAAAGAAGGATTTTTTTCAGCAAATTGCCATGAATCTTCCTGACTTTCTTGCATATGATCGCCTCACTTACACTATCCCCTGCAAGATGCTTCTCTTTCGACCACACTAGCAACAGTATTTCCACCTCTTCCAGCACTTAAGGCCTATTCTTGGTTAAGATTGTAACTCCTTTTGCAACATCAGCTACTTTGTTAGGCCCTGTATATGCAAACAAAAGAAAATGGGAAACGGAGAATGGGAAATCATTAGCGCATTTGAACCGGAAGGTAAGCTGGCTGCCACTGTTTTTGTTTGCCACCATAGTGTGTGGTCGTGAACAGATGCAAAATTTTGGCAAACTTTTTGTTTGTAACACAATTTGTACGTGTTCGGAAACATTTGTGACCAGAGGTTCTATTGTATATGTTAATATATGCTTTCAATAAAAAACAAAAAAACTTCCAAGGATGCACTGCCCCTTGCAGAAAATGTCCAGTATTTATTAATATTTATAGTTAAAAGCAATTTCAGTCATCTGGGCACATAAAATAACAAATGCAATAGATGTCTTTTCTGTAGAAACTATTTAAAAACTTAAAAACATACTTATATGTTTCTATGGATATGCAAACATTGTAAATGAGAAGTCTTATTACAAAGCATACCACATTAGCAGTCAGCACAAATTACAGTGACACTTTTCCTACTTTTCTTTTATTGTGTTGTTGTCTGTGCAATAAAACCCCTTCTCACCTGGCACTTGGCATTCTAACAGGCATAAGGAGGACCTGAAAGGATGCTTTGACCACATTTCTGAAATTGTGGTACTTGGAATAAATCTGCTTCTGGTATTTAATCATAAAAAGCATAACAACACTTTTCATTCAGCTGGAGTTATGAAATAATAAATTAAGTAACATTTTTCTTTGCAAAGTGTATAAAAATTACAGCTATACTTACACTTAAAAATATAATGTAATCGCCAAAGTGCATGATGGACTGATTATAAAACTGTCCACAACAGCAGTTCACACTCATTTTTGATATGAGTGTATCCTGCACCGAAACAGTGCTACTTAATTCACTTTCACCTGGCTGTGCCTCTGCACTTGATCAGTGTTGGTGTCATTCTGTTTATAGTTTGATATTTAGCAAGCTTGTCTGTTAGACAAGTGGCTTATTTGCCATGAAAAATGGTTTTAAAATGTTGTCTGCCCAAAGCATGCAAAATATCTTATATACAGCCCATCGTCTAATCTCAAATTTGCATACATAGTCAGTTCTGCTGTTCTATGAATATATTATGAGTGAGCAAACTTCTAGCACTGTGTTGTTCCAGCAATGTGTTGTTCACTCACAACTTTGTTTGTCTACAACATGCCCTCTTGTGCGCTCTCCCTTCCCTAGGTCAAATGGATGCTAGCTATGTACTTCATATTACATTTGTGTGAAAAACATTACAATGCCATTTTAAGTGTGTATATAGTTATTTTTTATTTAACTGATGTCAGTTGTTGAATTCAGCTATATATTTTTATAAAGTATACTGAAATAATGTTATTGGTTATAAGTGTGGCATCTATGATTATTTTGTAGTTGTATATGGAAGAGAGACATCTATTCAAATTTTGGAAAAACAACCAGTAATGTTGATAACAGCAACAGGATATACAAATGTGGTCAAGTGCAAGCCAGAGGAGAGAGAGAGAGTTTCACACCTGGATATTAGTGTTCAATGGTGTTGGTTCTGGTAGTAATAGGGGATCTTCAAATATAATCAATCAGATTTTCCAGGAAAAAAATTCACAGATACAACAACATGTGCATTTGCAGTGCATCACATTTAGAAAAGTTAAGAAGTGACAGGAGTATGAGTGCCTGCTGCCTCTCCCCAAACTCCTCCCAGAATTACATGTCTTTGAATATGCAAATCAATATAAATAGCCCTTAAGCTCAGTGTTCTGTGAAAAGGCAATAGCAGAAGCACGGGGGAAAATAGAACAATTTCAGCGAATACCAAGTAGAGGCAAGGAAAAATGTACTATTTGTTGGTTTAAACCTGGGTGCCCAATGCGTCGATCGTGATCGACCGGTAGATCACAAAGGTAGTGCAGGTAGATCGCATTGCATTCAAAAAAATTTTTTTAAACCTTAGTCTACCATTTATCTTCCCTATGGCATTTGCCACTTGATTGGCATACAGGGCTGCCAGTCTGAGATCTCTTTTCTTCTAACACACTGGTCATCGCATGCATGATCAAACATGCAAGCTACTGCAAAACTCCGGCTGTGATCTAGTTAGCCTTCCAATTTATATTGACTAAAGAAGGGATTAAAAAAAAATTGTTTGGGGAGGGTATGGGCTGAATGTGGAATTGGAAGAGGAGTTTTTTTTTCTCACAATGTCACAATCGAAGTGCATTTGTCTGTCTTCCGAGATTCGATCCCCGATGATGGGTGCAATGAAGTGTGTAAGCCTGATGAGCCCAAAATAGGGCGAAACACGTGTCGCGTATTCTTTGCATTATTTGACAGTTAATTATGTAACTGCTTCTCGCAACTGAGAGGGCACCCGTGGCGAATGTTTGCCAACTTGCAGACCAGCCACACACGTTACCTAGTAGGTAACCACCCATACAATCAGATTGTGATTCAGACTTCGAATGCTATGTATATAAATATATATATATATATATATACATATATATATATATATATATATATATATATATATATATACAGTGAACCCTCGTTTATTTATAAATCGAATATTTTCACAGTTAGAGTATAGAAAACCTGTTTACGACCTTCTAAATACGTTTTTTAACATTATTAGAGCCCTCTAGACATGAAATAACACCCTTTTGTCACCATTACACTCGTATTACCCAATATATTAGACAAAATAAGAGAAAATAAGACATATTAGATGGTACAAATATCATATTACTAGGTGCACTCGCCTTTTAAGGCGACCGACTTTTATCCTCAATTTTTTTGCACTCCATGTGTACATCAGGCATGTAAGTGTAGGGAATGAGAACATCAAAGTGCCCATTCATAACATCTCCCAAAAACCTAAGTTTTTTTTTATCCCCTCAAGTGCCTGTCCAAAGTCGTACAATGTCAGCCCAAATCTGTACCGCTAAAGACAGAGTTTCATGCACTAAATAAGCTATAGATGAGAATAAGCAAGCACCATCTCCCCTGATATTTACAACGCGGTGAGGCATTTGTACTCCATCAACATTAATTATTCCCAGAGACATAATTTTGTCTATTTTTCCAGCGCATCGTGCACAAAAGCAAGGGAACGATGAGAGCACCAGAACTCTGCTCACATCGCGTAAACGTACCTCAAGCCACAAGTAGTAAGTCTGTAATAAGCGGAATACCGCTACGCTTTGCACTCACGGGACGGAAGGACAATCCCAAATGCTTTTATATAGTAGATTATTGTACTGTACATTTAATTGCACACAAACACACACAGTTCTTACACACCACCACTAACCTATGAAGGCACGACCTCAGTAGGAGAGTCTTCAGAGATGGTGCAGTATCTTCAGCAGGTGTGTTGTTGTCTTCTTCCGCTGAAGGAGTACTAGGAGTAGGCAGTGGGTGTCTGGGTACGCGGCTGAAGAACATCTTGATAGGCAGTTGCTGGCGCTGTCTTTTCATATGCGTGAGGAGGCTTTTGTAGGGTTTTGTTTAATCATATCCAAGAGTTTCACCTTCTCCTGGATAGTAAGCATCTTCCTCCAGCGCTTAGTTTTATTGTTAGAAGGCTTAGAAAATGCAGCACGTTTAGGAGCCATCGTAGGGCTTAGATAAAAGTTCTCAGAAAGCGCATGCGTAGTGACGTAAGCGTGTATGAGAAAAAAATCGCGATAGAGTGAAGCCGCGAAAGTCGAAGCGTGATATAGCGAGGGATCACTGTATATATATACTAGACATTAAGCCCGTTACAATAACGGGCGCTAGAACAGTAGTGCATGAACATTAGTAGGAACAGTCTATATTAAATGGCAAGGGACCTTGACCTCATTCTGTTTCTTGTCTTAATTTTTTTTTGTCAAAAATATTTTTTCAAGAAGCCTAAAGTAAAATAATAATAAAAATAAAATAGAAACATACATGACAATACAGTAAGTATAATTAATATTGCCTTAGTGTAAAACTTTGTAACAATCTGTAAGACACAATATCTGAAGACGATATTTAGGTAAAATTTTCAATTTTTTTACCTTTCTTGTAACATTTCTTGTAAATATTCTGTCTGAGTTTGGCAACAGTTTGCCTTGTTCAGGAATCTCTACAACCTTGACAACAACATCTGGAAAACTTCTAACTCTTGATAATGCAACATATAACTGACCATGGCTGAATACTGGTTCTGGCAAGTAAATGCCAACCTTTTCTAAGGTTTGCTCTTCTGAGTCTTTCTCTTTTAGCGTTTTTCTGACAGTCATTTTCTTTTTCTTCAGTCGATCTGTTTGCTCGTATTTTTCTTTATCTTTCAGCGTTTCTTTTGTTGATGTTTGCTTGTTGAGCTGACCGTTCTTCCAGGAGATGTTGCTTATATAGGATTTGATTGTCTGTGTCTTTTGTCCTACTTGACGTGTCCTTTTTTTGGGTGGCATGTTGTTAGTAGATACGTCCATAATATTTTCTCCTACAGTAATACTGGCTTGTATGTGGCTGTAATATGCATCCTTTAATATGTCTTTAATTTTCTCTCGCAGTAATACTGGTTTGTATTTCCATAAAATGCCTGTGATTTTCTCTGACAGTAATACTGACTTTGATGTCCTTAATATGACTTTAATTTTCTGTCACAACAGTGGGCAATCAGCAGAGTGTCCCCAGCAACTGATGTAATGTGTGGCGTGCTGCTTATAATCGTGCCTGTGGCGTCTCCCCAGCAAGTACTGTGCAGTTCCCCAGCAAGTATTTTAATCTGTGGGGGCGTGCAACTGATTATTTTGTGTGGCGTCTACCCAACAACGGATTTTATGTGCGCTGCTGCGACTACCCAATCAGCACTCTCCCCAGCAATGGGTGTCCTTTATATTTTATCATGCGCGGCCGTGGCAAGGCCATTCACTGTGTGCCCAGCTTCCAGTGTGTGTGCTTTATTTGCTTAACATGCACGGCAGGGGCTAGGCCATTCACTGCGCACCCAGCTTCCAGTGTGTGTGAAGCCATGTGCCGAGCGCATGGGCGGGGCACTGTACAATGTGCGGCGCGCCCTGCGCATGCGTACTTCACCAAAAGACACACACACACGGACACCTGGACGCACACAGGGGTTTTATTAAAGAGGATGATATATAGATATATATATGTATATATATATATATATATATATATATATACAGTAATCCCTCCTCGATCGCGGGGGTTGCGTTCCAGAACCCCCCACGATAGATGAAGATCCGCGAAGTAGAAACCATATGTTTCTTTTATATATTTTAAGCCCTTAGAAACTCTCCCACACTGTTAACGTTATTAGAGCCCTCTAGACATGAAATAACACCCTTTAATCAAAAGTTTAAACTGTGCTCCATGACAAGACAGAGATGACAGTTCTTTCTCACAATTAAAAGAATGCAAATATATCTTTTCTTCAAAGGAGTGTCTGCATCAGGAGAAGAGAATTTAAGAGAGAGCGCGAGCGCTCGCAAAGAAAAGCAAACAATCAAATAATCAATACGTGTGCTTTTAAGTTTGCCGAAGCACCGCAATAAAGCGGCATTTTTCAGAGGAGCGTCAGTATCTTTTAAGCAAACAGCCTCTGTGCAAACAGCCCCTCTGCTCACATCCCCTCCATCAGGCGCAGAGAACGTCAGAGAGAGAGAGCGAGATTAAAGCAACAATCAAAAAATCAATATGTGTGCTTTTGTGCTTTTAAATATGCCGAGCACCGCAATAAAGCGGCATTTTTTAGAGGAGCGTCAGTATCTTTTAAGCAAACAGCCTCTGTGCAAACAGCCCCTCTGCTCACACCCCCTCTGTCAGGCGCAGAGAATGTCAGAGAGGGTGAGAGAGAGGCAGAGACAAGCAACCAATCAAGCAGTCAAAAGAATAATCAAGCATATCTTATATCATTAAGGAGTTTTAGTTAATATGTAATACATGCTCTGATTGGGTAGCTTCTAAGCCATCTGCCAATAGCGTCCCTTGTATGAAATCAACTGGGCAAACAAACTGAGGAAGCATGTACCATAAATTAAAATCCGCGAACCAGCGGAAAATCCGTGATATATATTTAGATATGCTTACATTTAAAATCTGTGATAGAGTGAAGCTGCGAAAGTCGAAGCACGATATAGCAAGGGATTACTGTATAGCATTTTTAATGTAGGTAGATCATTTCGACCTGGTAATTTTAAAAGTAGTTTGCAGGCCGAAAAAGTGTGGGCACCCCTGGTTTAAACAGTGGTATAAACAACAAAAGGAAGTTGATCGAGTGACATAGAGTGGCGGAGAAACTTGAAAGCTCAAGTTCACAAAGTCGCACAGTGCCCGAAATAAAAAAGAAGTTGTCAGATATCAAAGCTGCTGTGAAAAGGCAACTCATAACCCACCGTTTGAATGTCATGTGAAAGCTTATTAGGGTACAGAGAAAAGAAAAAACTAGGGACACAGTGGGAGAAAAGCTCGAAATGTCAACTTTAATCTCGAAATCTCCACTTTCATCAAATAGTTTATTTTGTCATTAAAGTAGAACATCATAAACTTAGTCTTAAAATCATTTAATTTACTAGTTTCTTAAATCCCATCATAACTAAAGTAGCACGTTAAATTCTTTGTTTTGTACGTTCTTCTATGTGCTGTATGTGTGTGAATCACTACGTGCTTCTTATACAGGCTTTCACTTCTTCCGACAGGACACAGAATCCAATACAATCATGATATTACAGCTCTGTGAACAATTTAAATTCTGAGATGTATTCTTGATATCATTTTCATGATGATAGGAATTAAAGCATGTATTAAATTGGGAACACAGTGGCACAGTGATTGTTCATGTCTGATGCAAGACGCTTGCATGCGCGCCTTTGATGAAATACTTTATTGTAGCAGTACTGTCTCTTTCAAATGTACTAACCCCCGATTTCTGTCCTTCCTTTTTCTTTCTCCAAGTACCCAATCGCCACACAATCAGCTCTGTAATAGATGCTAAGCCATGAGTAAGCTGAGAACGCAGATTCTTCAAAACTTTTAAGGAACATTGAAATATCTTCGTAGTACGTGTTTAATTATTCTATCTATGTATCCTTCCAGTGTCGCACCAGCTCCAGTAAGAATACAGCATGATGCAGGAACAATATTTTTATACAATATATTTTCAGAGTACTGTTCATAGTTCATTTAAATAAGTTTTAAGGTGATAAATCAATAAAATATCACAGGCAGAAATTATTTAGTAGTGTAATTTGTGGAAACATAATAAACTGATTATGATTGCAGTACGAAGCAAAAGCCTACAAGATGTAAAAATATAACTGAATTAAAAATTGAGCCATTTATAAACCTGCTCAAACCAAGTTTAGGATAGTAAAGCACAGAAAACATTCTTAGCAAGACTGGGAGCGAACCAAATTTATCATAGGGCGAAATCACTGACATCATCACCTAACTTTCATGTTTTTGGCATGTAGGTGGAAAAATATGACCACAGGTCAAAACTCTAAGCTGGCCTTGGTAGAGTAAGTAAACTCCACAAAGACAGTGATCTTTATAAAGCCATACATTTCTTATTTATGTATATACAGTAAATAAAATCTCAATATCCTCCATCTGTCAGTCAGCCAGTCACTATCCATCCATCTATTATCCAACCTGCTATATCCTAACTACAGGGTCACAGGGGTCTGCTGGAGCCAATCCCAGCCAACACAGGGCGTAACGCAGGAAACAAACCCCGGGCAGGGCGTGCACACACACATACACACACCAGGGACAATTTAGAATCGCCAGTGCACCTAACCTGCATGTCTTTGGACAGTGGGAGGAAACTGGAGCACCCGGAGGAAACCCACACAGACACAGGGAGAACACGCAAACTCCACGCAGAGAGGACCTGGGAAGCAAACCCGGGTCTCCTAACTGCGAGGCAGCAGCGCTACCCACTGCGCCCCAGTAATTATCCAACCCGCCATATCCTAACACAGGGTTTCAGGGGTCTGCTGGAGCCAATCCCAGCCAACACAGGGTGCAAGGCAAGAACAAATCCTCAGGCAGGGCACCAGCCCACCGCAGTCCTCCATCTGTCTTTTGAATTTTCTAGCTTCGTTTAATGCTAATTATCTGTTTTGCACACTACAGACCTCATTTCAACTTTCAGATCTCTCATTATTTGTGTGTTCAAAACAGTTAATCATAATGAAATTGGGTGTATAATAAAGCTGAACCAACTTAAAATTAAGGCTACATGGGGTTTCAAAAATCTCATTAGGAAGGGTAGTTGTAACTTCGGGCAAAAAACTGTTTCACTCCAAAATGGCTATGTCGAAGTTCATGAAATTACTCCTGCATTTTACATTTGATACAACTTATAATTGAAGGCTTTTCAAAAGTTCCATCAAGGTTGTAATGAAGGGTTGGAAGATACAAAACAAAAAAAAAACTAAAGCCAAAGCAATTTGACCCATGGTAATGAATTTAGTATATTCTTTGGATTTTGTCCTACTTTCAGTTCTGTGTCAGTGTTTCAATGAAACTGGTGGCAGGGTGGTGGATGTGGTGTGATAGGGGGACCAACACGAAAATCACACAGCAGTCAAAAATCAAACTTTGTATTTACATTTTTGTTCATGCAAATTAAAATCTAAACTACATTGAGGCTTTCATGTACTTCATTGGGTAGTGATAACACGAAGGCCAATGCCACAAAGAGCATGCATTACTCCTAAGCAGCTAAGTGAATGTTCATGAAATTGTGCATGTATATTACAGATAACACAATTTAACAAAGCAGAGTTTATAAAGTTTCAGTAACTTTATCATGAATAGGGGGTCAGTAGAGGGAAAACACAAAATATGGTAATTTTGGGCCAGGTAACATATTACTGTGTGACAATCGTAGTAAACCAGGAAATACAAAGAAGTAGCATTTTTGGTTCTATCCCAGCAAGAATTTACAAGTGTGGAATCGAATCATGCATAAAAAGAACTAATTCTTGACCCATGAAACCAAAGAACTTGATAGATGACAGATGGGGCACTTGCATTTCAGCCAGCAGTGACACAAGGGTCAATATTTGAAAAAACAATAAATATTTTCTTTCTTACCCTAACCCATTATACAAATACATCTGGGTAATACCTGGTACTTCAGCTAATTTGATTGTAATTATATAAAAAATGCCATACACTAATATGGTAGAATTTTTGCATTAATTAAGTGTGCAGCTATGGAACTATTATCTTTCAAAGAATACGTTTAAGCACACCAGTCTTTGCTTATTCTTTAGTTTCAGCACTGTAATCATAATGACGTAGAAGTGTCTTTTTCCAACAAACCAGCAAGACTGCACTTTACAAAATGCATATACAAGGAACATTTTTTCTAAATAAATGCATCAGTTATATTTCTCCATAATGTTTTCAAAGTTCTGTTAAATAAATAAATTAAACTAGCCAACCTCCGACGTACCATACGCCACATAATCAGGCCGGTTTTTTAATGATTTTTAAGCACAGGGAGAAAATGATCATTTGAAAAATCGGTAATGTAATAATCAGCAAGAAAAGCAACATTGTAATAATGCACGGAACGAACCAACACACAATCGTCTGTGACTGAAAACTGCCAGACTGCCATCGCTCATGTGCCCACCTCCAACTCGTCACTTGAGTCGTTGTCATCTTTGCACAGTCCAGATGCACCTGTGACTCACGTAGACTTTCCGTGTTCCTGCAGGAGCATCTAAGAAGACGCATGTTTGTCGCGGATGCGAATTGCTGTATGTAGCGTGTAAAACAGTTTGCTATGGTGCACACGGTCGTGCGTCGTAACCGAAAACTTGGTTTTTAAAGACAGCTTACTTCATAGTGTTTTAACCTCGGTTGTAAAGGATTGTTTTAAGGATCCCATGGGATACCCCTCGGAAACTGTTTTACATGCTGCATATGGCGATTCACCTCCGCGAGAAACATGCCTCTATGAACAGTCAACATGGCTCGGTGGTGCATGTGGCCTGTACGACAGACGAATATAAATGACGCCATTTTTTCTGTGTCGTCGCATCCGAGTTGGTGGCTGTGGCTCTGCAAGTTGTCGTCGTATCCAATGGTCTTGGAGTTGGTGGGCGTGGCTCCTTCCTGCATGCGCCATAGGTGTCTTACTTGTTGGCGGCTTACTGAATCCACGCCCCTTCTGGCGTGCTTTCCATGGGTGTCTTGCCTTAGTGAATTATATATATAGACTAGCAAAATACCCGCGCTTCGCAGCGGAGAAGTAGTGTGTTAAAGAAGTTATGGAAAAATAAAGGAAACATTTTTAAAATAACGTAACATGATTGTCAGTGTAATTGTTTTGTCACTGTGTTGCTGTCATATATATATATATACTGTATATATATATATACACACACACACATAGACACACACACATATAAACATATACACATCTACATATATACATTTATATACACATATCAACATATATACACACATACTGTACATACATACACACACATACATACATACATACATACAAATAAATATACATATATATACACACACACATACATATATATATATACACATGCATACATACACATGCATATATTTATATATATATATATATATATATATATATTTATATATATATATAAACTGCTCAAAAATTAAAGGAACACTTTGAAAACACATCAGATCTCAATGGGAAAAAGAAATCCTCCTGGATATCTATACTGATATAGACTGGGTAATGTGTTAGGAACGAAAGGATGCCACATTGTTTGATGGAAATGAAAATGATCAACCTACAGAGCCCTGAATTCAAAGACGCCCCAAAAATCAAGTGAAAAAATTATGTGGCAGGCTAGTCCATTTTGCCAAAATTTAATTGCAGCAACTCAAAATTGTACGCAGCACTTTGTATGGCCCCTGTGTTCTTGTATACATGCCTGACAACATCGGTGCATGCTTCTAATGAGATGACAGATGGTGTTGTGGGGGATCTCCTCCCAGATCTGGACCAGGGCATCACTGAGCTCCTGGACAGTCTGAGGTGCAACCTGGTGGCATTGGATGGACCAAAACATAATGTCCCAGAGGTGTTCTATTGGATTTAGGTCAGGAAAGTGTGGTGGCCAGTCAATGGTATCAATTCCTTCATCCTCCAGGAACTGCCTGCATACTCTCACCACATGAGGCCAGGAATTGTCGTGCACCAGGAGCCACTGTACCAGCATAGGGTCTGACAATGGGTCCAAGGATTTCATCCTGATACCTAATGGCAGCCAAGGTGCCTTTGTCAAGCCTGTAGCGGTCTGTGTGACCCTCCATGGATATGCCTCCCCAGACAATCATTAACCCACCACCAAACTGCTCATGCTGAATGATGTTACAGGCAGCATAATGTTCTCCATGGCTTCTCCAGACCCTTTCACTTCTGTCATGTGCTCAGGGTGAACCTGCTCTCATCTGTAAAAAGCACAGGGCACCAGTGGTGCATCTGCCAATTCTGGTATTCTATGGCGAATGCCAATCGAGCTGCATGCTGCTGGGCAGTGAGCTCAGGGCCCATTAGAGGACATGGGGCCCTTGGGTCACCCTCATGAAGTCTTTCTGGTTGTTTGGTCAGAGACATTCACACCAGTGGCCTGCTGGAGGTCATTTTGTAGGGCTCTGGCAGTGCTCATCCTGTTCCTCCTTGCCCAAAGGAGCAGATACTGGTCCTGCTGATGGGTTATGGACCTTCTATGGCCCTCTCCAGCTCTCCTAGAGTAACTGCTTGTCTCCTAGAATCTCCTCCATGCCCTTGAGACTGTGCAGGGAGACACAGCAAACCTTCTGGCAATGACACGTATTGATGTGCCATCCTGGAGAAGTTGGACTACCTGTGCAACCTCTGTAGGGTCCAGGTATCGCCTCATGCTACCAGTAGTGACACTGACTGTAGCCAAATGCAAAACTAGTGAAGAAACAGTCAGAAAAGATGAGGAGGGAAAAATGTCAGTGGCCTCCACCTGTTAAACCATTCCTGTTTTGGGGGTCTTCTCATTGTTGCTCCTCTAGTGCATCTGTTGTTAATTTCATTAACACCACAGCAGCTGAAACTGATTAACAACCCCCTCTGCTACTTAACTGACCAGATTAATATCCCATAAGTTTCATTGACTTTATGCTATACTCTGATTAAAAAGTGTTCCTTTAATTCTTTTGAGCAGTATATATATACACAGACATATATATACATATCTACATATATACTGTATATACACATACATACATACATACATACAGTACATATATATCTACATATATAACAACAACAACATTTATTTATATAGCACATTTTCATACAAACAGTAGCTCAAAGTGCTTTACATAATAAAGAATAGAAAAATAAAAGACACAATAAGAAAATAAAATAAGTCAACATTAATTAACATAGAATAAGAGTAAGGTCCAATGGTCAGGGGTACTGAAAAAACAAAAAAACTCCAGACGGCTGGAGAAAAAAATAAAATCTGTAGGGATTCCAGACCATGAGACCGCCCAGTCCCCACTGGGCATTCTACGTAACATAAATGAAACAGTCCTCTTTGGATTTAGGGTTCTCACGGAAGGAATTGAAAACGATGGTCACGTACACTTCTGCCTTTTAATCCATCCATCATTGTTGGAGCATCATGAAGCTTTGAGTAGGTGGAGGTGGCGCAGGCCACCACCACAAAGAAACCGGAAAAAGAAACAGAAGAGAGTAGGGGTCAGTACGGATTTTAGAGCCACCATGAATAGTTATTATGATGAATTGAACATACAGAGTATCAGGATTAAGTTAAATTGAAGTTTTAAAAAGGCCATGTTAAAGTAATGTGTTTTCAGTAGTGTTTTAAATTGCTCTACTGTATTTGCCTGGCGAATTCCTATTGGCAGGCTATTACAGATTTTAGGTGCATAGCAGCAGAAGGCCGCCTCACCACTTCTTTTAAGCTTTGTTCTTGGAATTCTAATGAGACACTCATTTGAGGATCTAAGGTTACGATTTGGAATATAAGGTGTCAGACATTCCGATATATAAGATGGGGCGAGATTATTTAAGGCTTTATAAACCATAAGCAGAATTTTAAAGTAAATCCTGAATGACACAGGTAACTTTGGTAGTCCATTTTGTTCAAATTTATGCAGCAACTCAAGGTATGCTTCTAATGAACTTGGTGTTGGCTGGTTCCTCCAGATCTGCCGCATCACTGAGCTGCTCAATGAGTGACAAGCCTGTTGTGGTATCTCCCCCAAAGAACTGGACCTGGCATCACTGAGCTCCTGGAGTCTGAGGTAGAACAGTGTGTGGCATTGATGGACAAAACTCATATCCAGAGGTGTCTTGCTTAGCTCGAAAGTGTAGTGGCCAGTCATGGTATCAATTCTTCATCCTCAGCAACTGTACGCATACTCTCACACATGGTCCAGGATTTCATCCTGACCTAAGGAGCCACTGTCCAGCTGGGTCAGACAATGGGTCCAGGTTATCCTCCTATGGATAGGCTCCCTTGTCAATAGTAGCGTCTACGTGACCCTCATGGATGATGTCCCAGCAAATGTTCTCAACACTCCAGACACTTCCTCTGTGAATGATGTCAGGCAGTAACCTCTCCATTGTTCATCAGACACCTTCATTCTGCCAGTTCGGGGTAATTCTATCTGAAAAGCACAGGGCACAGTGCATCTGCCAGTTCAGCTCAGGGCAATGCCAACGACTGGGCTGGGGCAGGCCTCAGAAGTCTTTTGGGCTTGGGGCCCTTGGACCATGCCTCTGAAGTCTTCATTGTTTGGTCGGACATGCACCATGCCTGCTGACTCCATTTCAAAGGGCTCTGGTGCTCATCCTGTTTCTTGCCCATATGGCCTCTAGCTGCTCTGGTAACTGTTGATCTCAATCCTCCATGCCCTTAGCTGTGCGCAAGAACTGCTGTCTCCAAAACTCCTCCATGTCCTTCGAGACTGGAGAGTGGACTACTGGCAACCCTTTCTGGGCACAGGTATGCCTCATGCTGCCATTGAAGTGACACCTGTGCAAACCTCTGAGACGTCAGAAGTGAAAGGGAAAATGCTCAGTGGCCTCACCTGTAAACCATTCGAAATGCAAACTTGAGAAATGAGCAGTATATATATACAGACATATATATACATATCTATATATATACTGTATATACACATACATACATATATACATACAGTACATATATATCTACATATATAATAACAACAACATTTATTTATATAGCACATTTTCATACAAACAGTAGCTCAAAGTGCTTTACATAATAAAGAATAGAAAAATAAAAGACACAATAAGAAAATAAAATAAGTCAACATTAATTAACATAGAATAAGAGTAAGGTCCAATGGTCAGGGGTACAGAAAAAACAAAAAAAAACTCCAGACGGCTGGAGAAAAAAATAAAATCTGTAGGGATTCCAGACCATGAGACCGCCCAGTCCCCACTGGGCATTCTACGTAACATAAATGAAACAGTCCTCTTTGGATTTAGGGTTCTCACGGAAGGAATTGAAAACGATGGTCACGTACACTTCTGCCTTTTAATCCATCCATCATTTTAACTCGCAAGAACCAGTCGTTAATGGGTGAAAGACAGTAACTTGAATTTAATTCAGACATCAATTTACGATACTTAAGTTCATCTCATTGGAAATATAAGTCTGTCAGACATCTCAAGATTAGTAGTGTGGTGGTGGGCTCTTATGTCTGTTATGGAGTACTTAAGTCTTTAGAATGTGTTTCATAGTAAATGCTGCTGAATCCCCCAGAGGTGTTTACACGTACCCATATGATTGTGCACAGAATTATTAAATGGATATATGCAGTTTCACTTTCTAGTTAAGCTAGCATTGATTTGTGCACGTGGATTGTCATTTTAGAGCCTAGGTGACATGTTGCTGTGACTTAAACACAGTGGTGAAATCAATAAATGTCATATCTTCTTCAGTCTCACTAAATGGTTAATTACATGTATTCTAGGTTATGAACAAATGTTCTGATTGATAAGATTATATGTCTCAAAATGTAATGTCATGTAACATAGCAATATTTCAAACCTGTATACCAGTATAGTGACATTAAAACTGGAGAGATGTGCTTGGATTTTCTTTTCCTAGTTAGGATTCTAGCAGCTGCATTCTGCACTAGTTGTCTTTTTTGGGTAGTCCTGAGAGGAGTGCGTTACAGTAATCTAGTCGACTGAAAACAAACGCGTGAACTAATTTCTCAGCATCTTTCAGTGATATAAGAGGACTAACTTTAGCTATGTTTCTTAGGTTAAAAAATGCTGTCCTAGTGATCTGATTAATATGCGATTTAAAATTAAGATTAAAGTCAATATATATACTGTATATAGCAAAATCCCTGCGCTTCGCAGCGACAAAGAATTGCTTTAAAATTTATATTAAGAAGAAAAGAAAACCTTTTTAAACTGAGGGAAAATATACCAATAACTATCTGTTAAGGATCTCTTTGTATAGCACGTTGTCAGTTCAGCAGTCCGGTTGTAATATGATCAAGCTGTGCGAGCTTACTCTTGAGAATGCAACGTATAGTTTTGTCCAGGAGAAAAGCAATCTTGCCTCAAATCAATGGCAACCTTTTTTAGGGTGTGTCCCTGAGACTTATTAATTGTCATCGTGAAGCAGAGCCTTACTGGAAATTTGAGGCATTTCAATTGAAATGGGAGATCAGAGGGTATAACGGTGATGCCAGGAATATATTCAAAGTGTGGAGCTCTGCTGTTTTTTTCTATAGCTGCTTTCACACAGCTTCTCCGCTGCTTTATAAACGAACGCCATATAAGGCCATCTTTTCTCCTTGCTTCGCGGTTCTGTACTGTTTTATTGTTTGTTTATTACGATTCTTATAGTTATTGTGTAGCTATTTGAGACTTACTTTACTGTTCAGGTACCCATTTCCTTTATTTAATCCGCGGCTTGTACATTATTTTTTGTTCGTTTATTACGATTATAGATATTTATTGATTCCCTTCTTTAGCTGACTGCCTGCTCATATAAGACGCTCCGCTGGTTTTTTGTGAAACAGCCTTTACACAGCTTCTCCGCTGTTTTATAAACGAATGACATATAAAGCCATCACCTTGTCAATTGTGTAATGCGTTTTTTGAACAGGTTTGATGCATGGAAGTGATCACTCGTACTGCATTCAGTCAGTTCACGTGAGCTGCTCTTTTGTGTGATGTTGCGATGTCCACAGCTTTATTTAATGTTAGCTAAGACCTGGCACTTAAAAGTTTCTCGCTACAGCAATTTTAACTCTGTTACAAAGTGATCCAAAGTCTTGTTTATACCTCGTGTCTTGTACTTGTATCTTGCGAATAAAGTATTCGGCGTTTTTCTTCAGCGCTCTTTGGGAGCTCTTCCTTCTTTTCTATATACTGCGGTCACAGTTAGTTCACGTGATTACATGAAAGGCGTAATGATGTCACACGCAGCTCCGCCCACCACGGCCATCGCGCTAACGTCCATTACAGTATATGGAGAAAAATAGGTTCCAGTTATGACCATTACGTGTAGAATTTCGAAATGAAACCTGCCCAACTTTTGTAAGTAAGCTGTAAGGAACGAGCCAAATTTCAGCCTTCTACCCACACAGGAACTTGGAGAATTAGTGATGAGTAAGTGAGTGAGTCAGTGAGTGAGTGAGGGCTTTGCCTTTTATTAGTATAGATAATTAAATACTTTTGCTGCATAGGTAAGAAAATGCAAGAACCCAGGTGCAGTATAATGGGTGGGGAAAAAGACACAGTAACGGTTAATATTGAATTCAACATCAATTACATTACATTACATTTCATCTCAGTAACAAATATGAAATGTCCCCTGGTTAGACTGCTGCAAAGATTAGTAGTTAGTGGTGGTGGGCCTCTTATTGTCTGCTTATGGGAGTACTTTTGTCTTTTAGAATGTGTGTTCATTTAGTACGCTGCTCTAGTCCTCCCAGAGGTGTTTACATCGTCTCCTCATATGATTTTGTGCACAAGGGAATTATTAAAATGATCATATTACAGTTCACTTTGAGTGTGTACAGCATGCATTGAATTTGTGCACGAGTGGATGTGTCACATTTAGAGCTTTCAGGTGACACTGTTGCTGCTGTCTTCCCACACAGTGGTGGGAAATCAATAAATGTCATATCTGTCACTTCAAGTCTCACTACAATGGTTTTAATGCACAATGATATTCACAGGTTATGAACAAATGTTCTGATTGTAAGATTATTGTCTCTCAAAATGTAATGTTTCATAGTAACATAGCATACATTTTCAAACCCGCTATAACTCTTAAATACACAAGAAGCATTAAAGGTCATCAGCTTACTGATTAGTCATTTAACCTGACATTTACTATATGAACACTATGTCATTGGACTTCTTGACATAGGGTGAAGATATCTTTGCTCCAGACAATGCAATAAAAATACAAAATATGAGAATCAGCTCTGCCTCATAATCAATTAATCACTCCCACATATTCATCCATCGACTCA
Source organism: Polypterus senegalus (assembly GCF_016835505.1). Classification (NCBI taxonomy): domain Eukaryota; kingdom Metazoa; phylum Chordata; class Cladistia; order Polypteriformes; family Polypteridae; genus Polypterus; species Polypterus senegalus. The sequence goes on along the minus strand of NC_053169.1, from coordinate 45,555,780 downwards.
GTTAAATGAATTTTAGATTCATGTAGATGGTGCCTTATCTTTCAGCATAGGATACAATGCCCTGGATGGGGGTCCAATTCATTCTAGGCCACAGACATGCACACACTGTCACTCACTCGTGGTGAATCAGTATAGGATTTTCTCTTTGGGAAACAGCTGTACACAGAATAAACCCTTTCAACAACAAAGGAAAAAAATGCAAACTACACAGAAAATATAACCAAGTCAGAAGGTGTCCTGAGCCTGTGAAGCAACAGCATTAACCGCCACTCCTCTTCTGCAAAGCATAACTTTATTTACATGTCATCTATCTAGCCATTCAAAGTGTACAAACATTTTTCAGATTGGGTGGTGGGATAGGAAGAGGCAGATATCTGCATATGATATGGCACACTAAAAGAGTATTAGAAATAATAATAGTAGCATTAAATTTCACGTTCATATAAAACACATTTATTAGTTTCCTTTTTTGTGTGCTTCAATTACAACCACTGCAAGGAATTATATGATTTTCTTTTTTAACTAAAGGTTTGTTGAAAATCATTTCTACAAAAAATGAATAAAAAATATTTTATGTATAATTATTAAATAACCAGTAACTGCGCACTGTACGTTATACATTTGACTTGAGCATTTATAGTTTCCCTCTTCTTTCTCTGTACATTTAGCATTCGTTTGCTCAGAGGTTGATGTGCTTGCTGCTTTCTGAACAGCTCTTCTTTTCTCCACCCTAGCGGCCGGCTTCTTCTCTTCTTTCGTCGGCATCTTTTCGTGTTAAAACTGATTAAGTCAGTGTTTGTGTTGCAATTACTTACTACGTTTTCCTTATATTATTCACTTAAGCTGGTACTTAAGTGTTCATTTTGCCACAAGAATGCTGGCCGCTGCCGAGAGATGATTCTACAATAAAATAAAATAAAAATAAAAAGAGGAATAACCTTGGAGGTCAATCATCACGCCGATTGCGGATGGTAGACATCACATAGTATATGTGTACCAATTTTCAGGTCAATAGGTCAAACAGCTTGCAAGCTGCAGATGATTTAAAATCCTGGACAGAGAAATAAACAGCCACCGTAGCGTATTACTGTATATTTAAAGACTGTTATCAATGAACCTGCTGCTGTTTTCTGCTTCCTGTGTGTATTTTGCAGAGGGCACACACTCCCTGTAAAAATATGTTCCTTTTTCTTGTGCCCACTGCTGGCCCTCAAAATTGTTGCTGGAGGACAGAAAGCACTCAAACACTACAGAGAGTGAAAAATAAGTACTTGGCCTGGCTCTTTAATATGGGACACGTGAACAACTGTAGAGACAAGGAGTATGTTATCATCACCACCACTGTTAGAAGATGAGTCTCTAGGACAAAACAATAAGGTGGACATATTTTCTGTCTGATGCGGAGTTTTCTTTCTGGCTCTTTGGCATCATCAAAGGTGGCTAGCTTCAGAAGAAAGTCAAAAGGCTCTAAGCCTAATCTAATGGGTTGATGACTTCCAAAGAGGCAGCACTAAGGTAGTAACTCTGAAGACATAATAGAGAGCAGCAACAATATGTAGTATCATCTCCTTTTTTATCATCCGATTCACATTTTATTTAATGGATTTATCTAATAAACACAGTAATTCCATATACATCCCTTCTTTCCACTGTAATCAGAAATTCTACATTTTAGGCCTGTAGATGTAATTTTTTCTCTAGTTTCCTGTTTGGATGTTCACATATCAAAATGGCATTGTTCTGAGCTTGTATAGCGTATCATTTTCTCTCTACATGCAAATGTACTTTTATAGATAGATAGATAGATAGATAGATAGATAGATAGATAGATAGATAGATACTTTATTAATCCCAAGGGGAAATTCACATAATCCAGCAACAGTATACTAATACAAAAAACAATATTAAATTAAATAGTAATAAAAATGCATGTAAAAGCAGACAATAACTTTGAGTAATGTTAGCATTTACTCCCCCGGGTGGAATTGAAGAGTCGCCTAGTGTGGGGGAGGAACGATCTCCTCAGTCTATCAGTGGAGCAGGACGGTGACAAAAGTCTGTCGCTGAAGCTACTCTTCTGCCTGGAGATGACACTGTTCAGTGGATGCAGTGGATTCTTCATGATTGACAGGAGTTTGCTTAATGCCCGTCACTCTGCTACTGATGTTACACGTTCCTACTTTACTTCTACAATAGAGCCTGCCTTCTTAACAAGTCTGTCCAGGTGTGAGGCGTCCTTCATCTTTATGCTGCCTCCCCAGCACACCACCACATAGAAGAGGGCACTCGCCACAACTGCCTGGTAGAACATCTGCAGCATCTTATTGCAGATGTTGAAGGACACCAACCTTCTAAGAATGTATAGTCGGTTCTGATGTATCTATGTAGTACACAGTATATCTAAGTCAAATGTAGTATTCAGAACATGATAATGTGGTATCAATTATGTATATTATTTGTGAGGTACACCTTTGTAGTACCAGGTTGGGACCCCTTTTGCCTTCAGATCTGCCGTAATTCTTTGTGACATTACTCCAGTATTTTGGTCCATATTGACATGACAGCGTCATGCAGTTGATGTAGATTTGTCAGCTATACATTCATGATGCAACTCTGCCTGGATTGAGATGTGGTGACCGTGGAGACCATTTGGATACAGTGAACTCATTGTCATGTTCAGGAAACCAGTTTGAGTTGACTTGAGCTTTGTTATATGGCTTGTTATCCTGCTGGAAGTAGCCATCTGAAGATAGATACACTGCGGTCTTAAAAGGCATGGTCAACAATAATACTCAGGTAGGCTGAGAGATTTAAACAATGCTCTGTTGGTACTCAGGAGCCCAAAGTGTGCCAAGAAAATGTCCCCCACACCATTACACCACCAACACCAGTCTGAACTTTTGATACAATGCAGGATGGATCTATGCTTTCATGTTGTTGATGCCACATTGTGGTAATGTGTGGTTGGCATTGGCATTTAATATTTCATCTGAACTTAAACTTTATTATCCCATAGTGGGAAATTCATTGGCTTTGTGCATCTGTAGTAAGATTACATAGACACAGCTTTTAGACAAGGAAGGAGAAATACTATATAAGAAGCCACATATATCTGAACACCAACATGTGTGCAGATATTAAGCCTACAACTTAAGACTGCAGGCTTCAAACTCAGCAGTACATTCCTTGTGTATGTTGTCCGTTGCCTCAGGTTAGCCTCTTCACGGCTATCTAGCAGGTCGACTGTGCATCCAGTGCAAGTAGCCACTTAGTATGAAAGTTTATATTTGGAGAGACTGTCACAGTCTGAATGGTTTATGAGTAACAATTTATAAATATATTTTGATTAACAATAAAAAACATACACAAATAACACTAAATAACAAATAAATAAGCCAAAACACACTGAGAGATGCACAGACCAAGTGCAGCACCAGCCAATCAATATAATTCATAAGTTAACTGAGAATTAAAGACTACTAAGTGACATCTGCAAATATATATAGTCTATTTTGTATGGCTTTAATAAAGTTTAGGCTGCATTGTGAATTCATAATTATTAATAGATTAAAACTAGGACTGCCATGCAATTTTTCAGTACTAAAACTGCCAAGGCTTTACTAAGTGGCATCTGAGTTGTTTTGTTTTCACTAATGACCCATCAGCTCACCATCCTGATACCACATTGCTACTGCCCAACCCAAAAACACAGCAGATTTCCTACCAAGTAGAAATCAATTATATGTAAAAATACAATTCATGACACACAGCTTCTTGTTTGCATATAATTTCTATTTAAACATTGGCATACCTTCTCAAATAAAACAATACAGTTTTTGCTGTAATATTTGGCATAAAACTGTTTTAGTATTTATTTGTCAAAAGAATTAGTACAGGCAGTCCCCGGGTTACGTACGAGATAGGGACTGTAGATTTGTTCTTAAGTTGAATTTGTATGTACGTCAGAACAGGTACATTATTTTAATAAATGCTAGTGTTGATTGACTGTAACCAAGTGCTCTGCCAATGAATGATGGAGTTTCACCTCTCTCTGACCAGCACTTGCATCAGATTTGTGTTTCAGCAACATTCTTGAAGGGTGAAGACAAAAGGTTAAAATGAGCTCTTCTACACAGAACTGTACACGCTATCACAGCAGGAAGGCACCTGTCGTCAGCACGCCTGATGTACTGATCAAGAGACAACTTCCTGCTATGTACAACAGTGAAAGCAGGCTTGCTATTGAGAATGAATGGGGGCAGCGAGGGGCGGTTCACCATTCGCCCACCACACAGTCACCTCCACTACAGTATGCTGCCTGCAGCATCCGCCCACCGGTGAACGAACATGGTGCAGCCAAAGGCAGGTAGTGAATCACCCACCACCGCCCCCATTCAACAGGCAGCCACCCGAGGCACACTACAATGCTGCCACCCTGCCGGCTCGTTCACCCTCAATGGCTTCCGTTCAGCCACAACCAGGTCACAGCTTGCAGCATCACCAGCACACACTGCTGCCCTGTTCGTTCGTGGTGGACGGGCAGTGAAATCCAGTTAGGAGCAGTAGCTGTGGTGGCATGAAGAGCAGGCAGCCAACCGTCCCGTCAAGCCTCCATCCTGCACATGAGCAGTAGCTGTGGCCCCGGTGACTATTGACGCCGGGTCACCACTTGCTGCCCACTGAGAATGAATGGGGTGCGCCCGAGGGACACTACACTGCACGAGCGCCAAAATTGCCACCGTCCAGCCACCGCTTGCAGCATCCCCAGGCCGAAGATGACAGAGCGGCAGTTACTGAGGCACATGCATTGCATCTCCCAGGCAGATGCAGCAGCTGCGGCCTTGTTCATAAGTCGTATGTCGGATGACCGTAACTTGGGGACTACCTGTATTATAAATTTCAGTTCACTAAGCACATAAAATAAATAAGGTGGAAACCTATTTCTGTAGAAAGATATTCCACAGGTTTATTTTATCACATTTTTCCATTGTTTATTTTAATGTAAACTTATTTAAATGTCAACTGGTAGGTTGGGTAATTACAAAATTCAGCTGTCTGCACAAATTCTATATGACTTCTTTCAACATCTCCTGTACACAAAATGGTGGCACTTTACACTGTTTTACTTCATTTTACTTTGTTTTGTCTATGAACAAGAAGGACCTGAGGGATTCTGTGACTCGACTAACTTTCTCATTTGACACTTCATCCACCCTGACCATCATGTGGTTATTGCAAAGCACTCATGCCAAGTCCCTAATAAACTCTCTTGTTTCTTACCCATGCATTGTGAATATCAAATGTGTGCGCCGATCACAGCCAAGTCTAGCAGCGTATAAAACAAGCTGACAGGCCACCTCTGACTCCTTCTATTCAAAGTGTACAGTAGAGTCTTGCCATCTGGTTGAGCACTTCCACACCCACCTATAAAAGTGATAGAATAAAAATGCTTCTTCCCAGGTGAGCTGTTTACATAAAAGTATGAAATATAGTAAGCAGTTATCTTGGTGTGATTGTAGTCTACCACTGTGTCTGTTTTATCTTTTCTGTCTGTGTCAATGCTGTTGGTGTGATGCCTAATACTGAGAAGTGTCCAGTTCACTCCAGTAAAAGTAAGCCTTCCAAAATCAATACCACAGGCACTTTACGTCAACTTCAGAGGGCTTACTTATGTAAACACCAAGAGGGTAGAATGGCTGACAGAACAGTAGAGGTGGCAATTGTCAAGCAATTACTGTCAAATAATGAGCATCAAGAAAAAGTGTTTTATAATTTGTGTTTTATAAATTTTGAAATTATTTGTTTCAGAAGTTTAATATGTCCACATTTCCTTTTACATATTTTTATTGTTACAAAAGGATGAGCAAAGTCTTCTAGAATTTACATCCCCTTAATACATTTTGTGTATTCTTTTTATGGCAGTGTTATTTAACTGTTTTTGGTCTTATCGCTTGTTTGCTTTGGTCTCTTTACAGTTCAATTCAAAGTGTTATGCTTGTTATGTAGCATATAATCTCAAATAAAATGCTTATTTCAATCAAAACAATATGCTGTTATGTACATATGTAAATGTTATGCAGATGAAAATAGATCAAATTTGCAATCTAAAGCACAAACCACACCAGTATATTAATTACCAATTATTATATGAATCCTTTTCTACATCAGTATAAATATTAATTCAAATTCCAACATTTTCAAGGAGTTACTGAATTAACATCATGTATAACAACCCCTGTAAACAAAGATGCCAATAACTAATTCACTTAAACAAGTTGTCCAAATAATATTTCTAGCAATGACAAAATGTCTGAATTTTTTATATAAATTTGTTACTTTGAGTGTGACAGAAAATAATCCCATATTTACAAAAAATATAAAAATGTGCATTTGTAGAGAACACTAATATTTTCATATAGATTATTCTGTAATTTTTTTATTTTTATTTTTTAATAACAAGCTTGAATCCAGTGCTCATTGCTCACTACTTTATTCCAAATTTGTAGCCAACTTCTTTTCTCCACATACACACATGACCGCAGTTTGACCCAATGTGGTGTTTGCAACTTTGTGACAAAATAAAAAAATGAGAAAATAAAAAGGCAAGAAATCTAATCTCAAACGATGTTATATGCTCTGATCTAGGACCCAGCACAACCTGTCAGGAGGACTCGTGTGCCAACCAAGGTGTTTGTCTGCAGCAGTGGGATGGCTTCAGCTGTGACTGTAGCATGACTTCCTTTGGTGGTCCCTTGTGCAATGACCGTAAGTCTTTAATTTCCTTTTCTTCCTTTCAGTAAGCATATACCTTAAAGCTATGAAATGTTTCTTCAGCCCTTTTCTCAGAATTGCCATTCATGTAATTTAATATGGCAAGTGAGTTCAAAAAGCATATATTATAAATATGCATCCATGATGTGTATGCAGCTGTGACTTTGAATGCAGATTTGATGCTTTATTCAGGTTCAGGTAGATTTCATAACTTGATAGTGGAGAAATCAACGTCTAAAACAAATCTATTGTTGTTTACCTTTACAAACATTAAGAAGCCATTACTTTAATATTCACTGAACAAAACATTAAGTTGTTATATAATGTTCTGGAAGGACTTATGTAAAATGACAAATCTTCAATTTTTTAAAGTCTGCTTATTATAGAATTTGCAGTGGCTTATTACCAAATGCATTAGTGTTGTCTCCCAGAATTTTGTTCATTCTGTCACAAAACGTGTTGTCTTTAGAGAGATCCTTTTTGTTTATTGCACGATGGAATGCAAAATTGTTATCACTGATTATGAATACATTGCTAAAATACTATCAGTCCTTGGATGCATGCCCTAGATGTATGATTATTTTATAAATGTGAATATAAATGCTATTAGGTAGTGCTCTGTCAATGGTGGTAGGTCAACTACGCTCAACAAGTAATAAATCACTTACAACATATTTGCATCCAGCTCACTGTAAAACAGCCATCTTCTCACACATTCATTGCCAGCTGGAAGTCCTTGTAAAGGAGACTGTGGCAATTCTTTCAAAGTCCTTTACATACAGAATTTGACATGTTCTCTTATTTTCTCACGAATGACAAGTTTGATATAGTATACAATACAATTGCTGCCTCCCTGATTTCATAAATTGTGAATTTCCCCTTGGGATTAATAAAGTATCTATCTATCTATCTATCTATCTATCTATCTATCTATCTATCTATCTATCTATCTATCTATTGAAATGTTTACATCCATTGGTTTTTGAGTAGTAAAAGTCTATAAATTAAGCATTATATTCCTCATTTGTTCATCCATTTAAAATGGACTAAGCAAGCTTTTTTTATGACAGACTTCAGCCTGCTTAGATCTTGCACCTTGACTTCCTATTTAATGCCTCACATGGCTCATACACGTGTAAAGTCAAATGCATTTCCCTCGTTATTCAGCAGACAAAGGGTTTATCTACAGTTTTCCATCCTTCTTTAAATATTCCAAGTGAATCAAAGGTGAAACAGCTAGGGCATACACAGGTAAGCCCTTAATTGTGTGTTTTGTAATAAAGAATAGCTCATTTGTTTGAAATAGGAGGATAATGACAGTTTGTAAAGCATTAAAATAAGTTGAGGAGATAACCTGGTGCTAGAATAAGGTCACCATGCCTCTTGTTGGCCCTTAAAGGTGATGGTTGCTGTTGGGAAGGACATTCAGCTTCAGCGGTAGATATTTATGAGACATTAAAAATGAATGAGCTTTGGGTTCTTTAGTTAAATAAATAAAAGAGTAGCCAAACTATTGTCAAATCTCTTTCTTTAAGAGCTTTTAACCTCTGCCATATGTGGCATAATATTGGGATGTTTGTACAGTGAATGTGGCAAAAAGCAATCCCAGAAAGAAAAGCTTATGGTGCAAACTGTGCTCAAGAAGCTCAGAGGTTGATTTTTTTTTCTAATTTTGCTTTTGTGCTTGTTGTAGTTTTCTAGTGTAAAGTCTGCTTTATTTTCATTTTTCAATTGAAGAAATGATTTTATGTTAAGGGAAATGTTAGTTTGCCAAGTGGAGAAATTGTGAATACTGTATGTTTACATCATGTATACTGTTAAATGTAAAAGGACACCAGAGTTAAAGATAAAATGTTTTTAAGTAACAAATTAAGACTAAGACACTTTTTTTAAATTGCTGACAAGTGAAAAATCTTCCTGGATACATACTTTTTAACATCACTTTTGGCAGACAGCTGTCTTCAGTATTGCACATCATTTATAACCATGGTTCATTTCCCATTTTTACCCCATGGCTCTGTTGATCCTTTTCTGTTGCAGTCTGTCACTGCCTTAACAGTATATGGCATCTAGATGTTGTGCAAAATGTGAAGTGTAGTTCAGGTTTCATGTGTCAAAAGTAGTTATGTCACATAAATATCAGCCTGGATACACTACAACTGCATTGATTACATGAAGGAAACTCTCCAACAGGAGTCCCCCTTTACTTTTAACTCCCAGCCCCCTTTTGCAAAGCCTTCAGGCAGGAATTTGGCATTTGGTACTGTATACTTGGCAAAAAATTAGCATAGGTGGCCTTTGCTTAAAGACCAATGTTAGCATAAATGGACGTGTTTGTGGGCATGAGTTTAAGAACTCCACTTGGATTAAGTATCATAACAAGGTTAGCCATTTGTGCAAGGCTGCTGCTTTAGAGCACTCATAGACAATGAGGACAAAAGAAGGCAGTATGGTGTAATGGCGAAAGCACTGATCTTTATATCACAAGACCGTCAATTCAACTTATGCCTCCAAAATACAGTATATAATAAAACAAGACGTTAATGTTAGCCTTAAAAACTCCAGCCAACAACCAGAAGATCCCCATTTATTGTGCTTAAACCGCAAGAAAAAGATCTTTCTTTTATGTAATTTGACAACGTGTCGCCCTCTGCTGGTTAGGTACAGAATTGCTCAGAACTGTTATCTCTCAAAGCTCGTCTGGTCAAACGACAGTCAGGTTTTATTCTGAGTGCCCAGGTGGGATGGAGCTGGAAGCAAACCGGAACTGATAACAAACTTTTCTGGATGGTGTTTCTCTATTCTAGCAAGGGAAATTGGATCTGTGAGAGCAGATGTTCCAGCCCCTTAGCATATCCCTGTGTTTCCTTAAAATTAGTTGAGGAGAAAGATTCGCCTGTCCTGCGTGTGCGACAGATATCGGTATATCAGTATCCGTATAAAAATGTAATTGAAACTAGACATCAGGAAAGCAATAAAACCAAACTGAAGTTTTGAAAGGCACTAGACAAGAACAAAAATCAAATTTTAAATATTCAGTGAGGTTGGAGAACCCAGAGAAAGTCCACACAGAAAGGGGAAAACATATTAATTCTATACAGGCAGTGACAAGTCTGCGATTTGCAGATTTGTCACTGGAGCTATTGGACAGCACACCTAACAATTGTGCCACTGTAAGTTATGAGATAGTAGCTGAATTTATATTTAAAAAGGCATTTATTTATAAAACTGGAAGGAAGGAGCCATAAACATAACGATTTTGGGATGTGTCCTTTTCTACAGTACTTACTTTTCCAAATGCATGACATATAGAGTAGTACTTTTATCTGAAGGGTCTGCTTTGCTTTCCACTTTTTTACAGATTTGACTATTGATGTAATTTTACTATCATTCTTGTACTCATTTTTCAAGAACCGTTTTGTTTGGCTCTTTTTGAATTTCTTAAAGTTGTTACTTTGTGTTCACTACCAGTAGAGTTTATTAGTGGTTTCAGAATGGAGATTGGCAGCAAGATCTGCAAAACAGTTAATGTATTTTGAAATTGCCTTTCATATAATAAAATATTATTCAACACCGTAAGTAAATACATGATCACCAAAAGTCCCATTTCCTGCTAGAAACTAACGCTTTTATTATAATGTATGTAATTTCTCATTATTGCCGTGAATATTGAAAGTGACAGAGGTGTCAGTTTGTCAGCAGGGTGTTTATATATTATCGTATTACTGAGTTCATTTATTCAAAGTGTACAGTAGCTGAAGTATTGCACACTGTGTAATGAGCGTGTCAGTGCTGGTCCCTTTATTTCACCCTCACTTCCGAATAACATTTTGTTTTTATTATTTCTAAGATTTTTATGGTGGTTTTATAATGTGACACCACATTTTCAATTAATATATGCTTTCCAGTAGTGGCAGAGTTCAATGTAGGTTTTTAATCTTGGTTCAGTCCCATTTTAAAATTATTAAGTAAACTAACATCTTGAGAACTGTGATGAGCTGCCTCAGGTTTTAAATGTTATTGTATTTATAAGAATAACTGAGACACTCACCACAGCCTTTTGTGTTGTGCCTTTTCAACTGTTTTAAAATATATTAACATCTGTATCGTATATGAAGATTATTTAACTTAGATTAACCCTTACACCATCTTTGGGTCAATTTGACCCAGTTTTATGTTTGAAATCAGTAAAAGACTGTTACATTTCAAATGTTTAGAATGAAACTCTGCAACTTTTCTTTCATTTCTCTTAATAAACCGTGAGTGCCAACATGGATAGACTGGTGACTTGACTGTGAAGAAGTGTAAACCCTTGTCCATCCAGGAGGCCGTAATGGATAGATAAATGTACTGAGTTGCAGTCTGACTAGGATGGTTCCCAGCTCTTGTCCTAATCGAATAGAAAGAGTAATGGATGGGCTGGGATACACCTTGTTTGAGAGTTAGATCATCCCCCAGTGTGATAAATGGCAGTGCACCTCTGACATGATCCCAAGTTGGGCACCTGCAGTCCTGTTGGGTGCCACCGTGGGGCACTGTTAGGAAAAGACTGACATCCCTGTTTTCAGGTACTTACCACTGACCCAGAAGTGCTTCCAACCCGCGGGGCTATGGCACTGAAAGTACTCCTGGGTCTGGCATAAAAAGGCACCATCTACCTTGTTTAGGAAGTTGGAGTCTGGAGGAGAGTGGAGGAAATATGTTACTGGATTGTGCTTGCAATTACAGGTTTGTTGGAGAAAGAACTGTGAAAGATATGTTGTGTAATAAAATACACTAACTTTGAACCAATGACTGTGTTTGTGTACTCGTGTCCAGAGTCTGGGGCTGTGTGACACCCCCCTTTTGGTCACAAACCAAATGGTAAAAATAAGTAAATAACAAAATAAATAAAAGATTTTTACCTTGTGATGTCTTTCATGTAAGTTTTCACCCACCATATTCTCTAATGGATTTTGATCATCATTTAGGGTGCTTGGATTGATCACAACTCATCAAAACACCCTAAACGACATCTGTTCTGAAAGTTAGAATTAGTGTTATCAATACTACAGCTAAGATGTTCAGTCAGTATAAAATAGGTTTGGGGTGAAAAAGTTGATGTCCAAGGCATCTAAAGAGTGGGTGTTAGAATCGGGTCAAAAAAGACCTGAAAGATAAAGCATTGGGTTAGCATTTGAAGACATTGTGAGGGTTAGAAGAGCATCCTGCACAGCCAATGTGAGGTGGTTAACAATGCTGCCTTGAATCTTTAAAACCCTGTCTTCAAATCCTGTTACTGTGGAGTGTCATGTTCTCCCCATAGCAGTGTTGATTTATTTCCTCCAGGTACTCCAGTTGCCCTCTTATATACCAAACATGAATGCTAGGTGAAGAGATGATTCTTAACTTTCCTTGGTTTTAGTAAGACCCTGTGGGTGTGTGTGTGTCTGTGTCTGTGTGCGTGCGTGTGAATATACCCTTACCATGAACTGGCGCTACATACAGAGCTTTGTACTGTAGGGATAGTCTTCATCACAATGACTCCATGTTGGATTAAGCAGGATTGAAAGACTACAAGCTCCACAATAATTTTTGCAAGTCTCGACAAAATGCAGAATAGTGTAAGCCATGTCTAATTTTTAATTAATTGCTAAGGTTTAGAATTATTTTAATGGAATTATTAAATTCTATCAGATTTCACTGCTTCGCTCAATGATTTTTAAGCACTTACATTATGGCCGTTTTTATTATCTAGTCGATTTTTTCTGATCTTCTTGCAAAGCATTATAGTATCTGCATGCTTAGCTGTGCTTACAAAAACTATACTGCCATTCTTTTGCTTTAAAACATGTATCAGTTTTTCCAGTGAGCACACATTTGCTGTAGAACTCAATTCTAAATAATAACCACTAGAGAGCACCCGAGAGCTGCAGATGTAGATTTTTTAAAATCCTGTTTCATTGCATCACCTCTGTTCACTGGGTGAAGTAAATGTAATGGCAATTTTAAAAGCACAGGCTCATTACAGCCTTATAGATTTGTTGTGAGACACATGGCATGCAGCAGAGCTATTTATAGAGATTTTGTAATATTAAGATGGTGATTTCATCCAGTAAGAAATGTGTTTATTATAAGACTGATCCTGCTTCCCTATGAATCATTTCAATGGCCTTAATAACCGAAATAAAATGTTAGACTTTGCAACTGAATAACAAAGCGTGTCCTATACAGTTTTATTTTTTTGTTTGTGTGGGCAGTGTTACCTGGTAGATAAAACAATGGACTACAGTATAAGCCATAAAGTTGTTTGTTCAGCTACCCCCATTAACTTAACATGTAAAGAAGTGCAGGTCATTTAACCTAATAGTGATCTATCTGTCGAGACAACTACGCCATAATTACTTGTAAGTTATTTTGGCTTAAGAAATACTCTGTTCTGCGTTGGGTTGGCACCCTGCCCAGGATTGGTTCCTGCCCTGTGTTGGCTGGGTTTGGCTCCAGCAGACCCCCGTGACCCTATTCGGATTCAGCGGGTTAGAAAATGGATGGATGGATGGAAATACTCTGTTTAAGCACATGTACAGAATATTTCTTGTAAATGGATATTTTTGTGGTGGCACAAACTACATTAATGTGTTAATTTCAAAAAGATGCAAGAAAAGTACAGTACTCAGGAAAATAATTTTTAAAGCTATTTATCTAGGCAGTTAGTGTTTATTTTCAAATGAAAACAATATATAATATTAGAATAATATATAAGTATTATTAATAAAGAGTCAATGAGTTATTTATAATATTTACTGTATATATTACTCTAATGATATATAAACTCTTTAATGAAAATGTAGTTCCTTCACAGAAAGGCAGAACAATCCTTCCTCTTCCTCCAAGAGAAATCACTTTAAAAGCCTTCTGCATAAAGTTCAAGGGAAACTTCGTAAGTTACAAGACAGCTGGTGGGACAAAAAGGAGATCCAATGCTACACTGACTCATACAACATTAAAGAAATTTTTTAACTGTTAAATAAAGTTTATGCTCTCTCAAAGCCTAGCACCACCCCGCTGCTTGCCTCTGATGAAGCTGCTTTGCTGAAGGACTTCTCTAACCTTCTCAACAGACCCTCAAACGTTAGCCAGTCTGCACTGGACAACAGATTGCAAACCCAACTTTGTATCACCTAGGCCTAGTCCCCACTCTCTGTGAAGTTAAAGAAAAAAAGCACTATAGTGGACACGCTCAGGTAAGGCCACTGCCATGGATGGCATCCTAGGTGAACTGTTTAAGGCAGCTGACCTGGAAGTGCTGGAAGCATTCCAGAACATCCTGTTTAGTATATGGGGAGAAGCAATGCCATGAGACTTTCAGGGATGCTACAATTGTCTCCATTTTCAAAAAACAAGACTAATAGAGCTGAATGTGGCAACTATAGGGCATCTCCTTCTTTTCCAAAAAAAAAAAAATCCTTACCAGAGTTGCCCTGAATTGCTTCATCTGCTGTGTCTCTAAAGTGTCACTCCTAGAGACCTGGTGTGGTCGGCGCCATGATCTTCTCAGTAAGGTAGATACCAGAGAAATGCATTGAGCAGAGTATAGACTTATATGCAGTGTTTATTGACCTAACATAGTCCTTTGACTCAGTCAATAGGGAAACACTGTGAACCATCCCAGAAAAGCTAGGCTGCCCAAAGAGGTCTCCTTCGTGGCATGATTGGCACAGTCCATGGGGTAAAGTCCATGGTCAGCACAAATGGAGTAAAGCAGGGATTTCTACTTTTAACAGTACTCCACCTGTCCCTTGCCTTTCATGATCTGAATTGTGCTGCCTACCTGAGGTACAGATGGAATGGCTCTCTTTTCAAACTTACAGACTCAAAGCAAAGTCAAAGACTTGGTGGGAACTGATTCCAGAAACTGGAGATACTGAAGATGAACTACAGTTCACTGCTGACAAGTTTGCTGATTCAGCCCATCTCTTTGGCATCACTTTTAGTCTTATCTAGACAGTGGTCATTTACCAGGCCACAACAAGCAGTGTTGCAGTTCTACTTAAGGTCACCATTAATGGTACTGAGTGAAAGACCTCAGTTCACTTTAAATACTTAGAAAATACCATCTCAGCAGACAGGTCAATTGACAAAGAAATATTGGTACACATCAGCAAACTCAGTCAGCCACTTGGCCACCTGTATACACGTGTCGTGAACAGCAAAAATATCAGGCTCTCTGTACAAAGCAATTGTCTTATGGCTGTAAAATCTGGACATTGCTTCTGATTAATGATGCAGTGAGTATCCAGTCCAGGTTTACTAGTGGTGCTGTTTAACAAACAAAGCTAACACACTAAACAGACATAAAGTCATAGCTTTGTATCAACATGGTTGTAGTTAGCAAGCAGTAGTACACCAAACAAGGGTTTCATGTTGTAGTGTTCATATTTGAAGAAACATTGCAAGTTGGAGCCAGAAAATGCAGTTGAAGACTTAGACACTGTCTGCAGTTGAAGAACAGTACTTAAAGATCACATCTGTAACAGACAGAAGGAAATCCGTTGAAGTGTTTGCTCAGTATCTGGCAATAGAACACATGTCTCAGCTGTACAATAAAGTCTTAAAAGATCTTGTAGGTCTTGTAGTACATGAGGAAGCTAAGAGATTATTCTTGTGGAAGGAGAAGTTATTGTAGTATACAAAAGATCATAAAGCATGAAGTGAGAACCAGGGTCTGAAAAACTGGTAGGTTGAGGAGTCCAATTCAGCATTTTCTTTTGCACAATAGTACAAGAAGAAGAGTTTTCACTTTGATGTCTGTGTGTAGCTTTGTGTGAAACAAAGTGCTAGTTGCATGGTCTAGGGTGGTGCATGGTCGTGGTCATGGTCTAGTGGGTGTAAAACTGACTTGCTGTAATACTAACTTCTCAGAAAATAGAAACATGTTTTGTCTCAGAAAGATTACTTTGTCTCAGAAAGATTAGTTATAGGCAGAAGCTCCATCTTTTATTATGATAACCCCAAACCCTAAGAAAACAACATGAAGACCTTACTGGAGCAGAAGACTATAGATGGAACACTAACAGTAATAGACTGGCTAGCCCAGATCCCAGACCCCAGCATAAGTGAAGCTGTTTGGGACCACTTGGTCAAGAAAAAAAGGCAGCCGAAGTCAAAAGAAAGCTTATGGCAAATCTTGTAAGAAAGCTTTGAAAAGCTGACCACATGATAAGTGATAAAAGTATGCAACAGTTCATCAAAGTGAATTGCTTCAGTTTAAATTCTACAGGAGATCACACAAAATATGGATTTGTTTTATTTCCATCCATTATCCAACCCGCTATATCCTAACTACAGGATAATAAGGTTCTGCTGAAGCCAATCCCAGCCAACACAGGGCGCAAGGCAGGAAACAAACCCCAGGCAGGGCACACATGCCCCAAGCACACACTAGGGAAGATTTAGAATCGCCAGTGCACCTGACTGGCATGTCTTTGGACTGTTCAAGGAAACCCACACAGACACGGGGAGAACATGCAATCTCCACGCCGGGAGGACCCAGGAAGCAAACCCGGGTCTCCTAACTGCGAGGCAGCAGCGCTACCCACTGCACCACTGGATTTGTTTTAATTGTCAATGTTTATTCTGATGTTAAAGGCAATAAACCCATGCCTTAAAAATATTTTCTTGGATGGCAAGACTTTAACTTTACACACTTCTGATAAACTTGATAAAAATGGGAAAAACACTCTTTTTATAAAAATAAATACAAAATGTAGTTTTCTTTTTTTTTTTTTTGCACATTAATAATCCCTTCTTTAAAACCAGTACACACTGAATTGGAATGGAGGTTTTTGTCGCTTAACTTGTGAAACGCTACTTGTTTATTTTTGCACTGCATTGAGAAGCTGTTTTTACATGTTTGATATTAATTAACACATTGACATTGAGCTTTTTATAAATATATAAAGGAGCCTGTCTAAAATTTGTTTTTTCTTTGTTATCTTCTATCTTGCTCAATATAGAATAGCTGACTACTTATAAAAATTCAATATAATTATAACTATAGAATTAAAAATTTGTTCATGTTTGACATTAATTAACACATTGGCATTGAGCATTTCATAAATATATATATAAATAGACTGTCATGTCTAAAATTTTTGTTTTTCTTTGTTACCTTCTATCCTGCTGAAACAAGAGCAGCTGACTACAAAATATAATAACTGTGAAACTAAGTATAAAATAATTATATTGCTTCCTATAAAATCACATATGTCAGTGTTCTTTGCAAAATTTATCATGATGCAATACTGTATAGTACAAACCAGTAATTTTAAACAACTTTGTTATCTTTATTACAGAAGAGTGAAGAATATAGCCAACGGCTATCATTGCCATTCACACACTTTTGAAAATAGCAAGTTTATATTTCTAAATATTTTTATTTAGGCAGGTTATAAAAAAACCCTTTAGTACAAATGTTATGGTCAGTGTAATAGATAGGTAACACCGTAATAGTAGAGAGTATGCGAATGCAACAAACAAATATGTGGCGGATTCAGCTCAACATAACAACAGTCTTCTGAATTGTCAGGTACTGTGTAATCTGGAAATTTGTTTTAGGTTATTTATTAAAAAAAAGTGCAGAAAGAACTTTTAATTCATTTTTTTAACAATTTACATTCTATTATCACTCATTGTTTCATGTTTAAAAGTTGAAACTAATGTTAGCTTTGTGTGAGTGTGATTATCTAGATAATTAGAAAGCTACTGATCATTTAAAACCTTGAAAATGAAAATCATTCATACATTCTTTGGTATAGGTGTCTGGTGTGTTACAGAAAAGATGTGATGCTGTTTGTGTGAATGGGCTATACTGTATCTTTTGTAACAAACCATTGTGTTAAACATACCATTATGGAAAGTACTTACAATATTCACAATCAAGCAAAATATGAGCACTAATAAAATGTGTTTATATTCTTTCAGAGCTCATGCAACATCCATCTTTTCTGACATGTTTTCTGTATGCTTCCTAGAATTCCAATAACACTGTCTTACAGGTAAAGTACTAATAAGTCTCACCCGTGTTCAGATTTCCATTGTCACAGGGTTAAGATGGGGGCGGTGAAATTAAGCTTTTACAACTCCTGCACAGATATCTGTTCACAAATAAACGGACACATTAACTGGGCACATGGCTACCTCTATACCCATACCATGCGAGCATCATATCCTACCACCTATCTCTTTTAGACAATTGTTTCAGTGAGTCCTCTCCTGCAACCGTCTGCTTTTCATCAAGCTTGGCATCTGCTGGATTATCTAAACTCTAGCATCCTGAGGAGGTACTATATGCTTCCTTCCAGGCCATAGAGCTTTATTTCTGTTCACCAACATTGTTTTTTTCTCCAAGATGGCCTTGGCCAAATCCACCTCCTGCTCTTCCCCATTACACCTGGTTTCTTCATGGAACCAGAAAATGGCGTTTTTAGATCAGAAAGTTTTATGGATTAATATAACTGACTGTGAAAATATCCATTACCTTCATCAGTAATTTATATGTTTCACATCTCCGTTTTATACCATTTAAAAATATTTCTCACATTTATTGTAAAGATTACATAGTTTCCCATGTATAGAACAAGGTTTCTTAGTTATTATCTGTTAATGTAAGCTGTGAACACTCATCTTTATCACCTCAACATCCAACTTCAAAATGTTATCTGTCATGCACACTGTATTTACTTTTTGCTTTAAAATGCATTTAATTTTACTAAACAAGGAAACAATATTGACTTTGTGACCAACAATCTCCTGAATTTTTAGCTAACTATATACAGTATATATATATATATATTGTGAACGCTGGCCCCGGCACAGACAGACGGACAACATTTTTGCACCCAACACACTCTTTATTCACACTATTTACAGAACTATAAAAGTCACGTGCACTCACGAACCCCAGTGCTGCTGGCACTGAATCCCCCAAAGTCCAGGGCCCACAGTTTCTGTGCCTTGCTTCCTGGTCGGCGCCTGTCCTCTCTCAAGCTTCGCCAACACTGCCTCCCGGCGTCCACCGCTGACTGGAGGGAGGCGGCCCCTTTTATGGGAACCGGACGGTTCCAGCTGCTTCCGGCCCTTAGCGGTGGCCACACCCCTGTGTGGCGGAAGTGCCGGCTGCGCACTCAGAAGCCGTCCGTGTCTCCCCGGTCGCCTTCCCCCCGGCACTTCCTGGTGTGGCGGAAGTGCTGGGCTCCCGGGATAAACAGGCACTGGGGCGCCGCCTGGCGGTGGCCACGGGTCCCTACAGGGCTGGGCTTCAAAGCCCCCTACCCGTGGCTCCCAACAGAACCAGGACGGACACCCCCTCACGGTCTGGAGGAGGCACAAGCCCTCCTCACGTCCTCCTGGGTGAGCCCGGCCGGGGCCACAATATATATATATATATATATATATTTATATTTGTATATATATATATATTTATATTTGTAAATATAAATTGTCTATGAGATATAGCTGTTTCTCTCTGGTGACTCAAACAGACCAGGTCATTTGAGCATCGCAAGGCCCACTCGCACATACACCCCCTTTTAGACACCCCAAGTAAATTTAGAATTGCCAGTCACCCTAGCATATATGTTTGTTATCTGGTAAAATTCATAGGGAAAGTTTTTGTAATCCAAATTCAAGTATTTTGGTCTCATCTAGTAGCAATTAATGAACTTGAGAAACACCCAGGCTACCAAAGTTTTTTTTTTTCTTTTAGAGCTCCCATCCTTGTATTGCAAGGCTTCTCCTTTTAGTCATCTTTGTGCCTGATCATTGAGATACAAACAGCCACCGATACAAAATATAACGGGGCATTCAGCTGTCTAAGTAGTTTAGTCTTTTTTATGTGATGCGCCATGTATACTCTGCTAGCTCCAGAATTTTGCCAGAATTTTACTTAAAAAAATCCAACTTTAAGTAAAACCTTGAATGTCAGACTTTCCTTCCATCAGCTTGTGAACATTCTAGACTCCTGTAAAATAACGATTGTAGTGGATGTCAATAACTACAAATACTGATGACATATAATGCTCAAAATTAGAAATATATATTGTTGGAAGAAAAGGCACAGTGTTAATGCTGTTGCCTGTTTGGGGTAGATAAGCCATGAATCAAGTGTAAAAGGATTAGAAAAGTGCCGCATAGACAGCTTGTACCAGAAAACAGAAAGAAACAAACAAATACAAGAAGGTGCCTAGATTAGGAAAAGGTTAACATCCAATATGTGTGATCCTATCAGACATTAAGATTATAACTGTGTGAAATTAATAACTGAAGAAGTGAAACAATCCACTGGAACAGAAAACAGAAGTCTACTTATAAATCCTCCAGTCCCCCTTCTCTCATACATTCTCTGTCTCTCTCTTTCTTCCTGTTTTTTTCTTTTACTCTTTTCTGAATCCAATAAAAATGAGTTCTGTTGTGGCTTTTTGCACAGCAGCATTACAACACTTCTATGTCGAGGCACAGGCTTCAAAACCCCCTTGCTCTGTTGTACAAGGGGCTATGTTAACCCTGTGCCACCTCTCTACTGATGACTTCACATTGCTGTCCTGAAGGTTTAATTCACCAGTATTTGAGTTTCACACATTTATACAAAACATGAAGCCGATATTTCTTAACATTATTTTATTTTGACTTATGTTTTTGTCAGTACAATAGCAATAAAACCTAAAAAGGTGTAAGTAACTTTAAAGAGAAACATTAATATTGTATTATAAATGCATAAGGCGGCATGGTGGTGCAGTGGTAGCGCTGCTGCCTCACAGTAAGGAGACCCAGGTTAGCTTCCTGGGTCCTCCATGTGTGGAGTTTCCATGTTCTCCCCGTGTCTGCTTCGGTTTTCTTCCGGGTGCTCCGGTTTCCGCCCACAGTCCAAAGCCATGCAGGTTAGTTGCATTAGTGATCCTAAATTGTCCCTAGTGTGCGCTTGGTGTGTGTGTGTGTGTGAGTGCCCTGCAGTAGGCTAGTGCCCTGCCTGGGATTTGTTCCTGCCATGCGCCCTATGTTGGCTGGGGTTGGCTCTGGCAAACTCCCGTGACCCTTTGTTAGGATATAGCGGATTGCATAATGATAGACTGACTGACTGACTATAAATGCATAATAACAGTATAATGAGCTGCTGCAATTACCTTAATTTTTAGTGATTCATTAATTAAAAAATACAGTAGCATTTATTTACAGACATCTAATGAGCAAGTAAGTAATTTGTAGACCATATTTAATGTACGGTAGACGCTTGTTAAGAGCAGTCTCACTCTCTGGGTTACAGGATATACATTTTAAATTGCACAGAAGGTAATCAGCTATGTAATAACCTGTACAAACTGTAGCACACTGTCTTATGATGAAAGATCTATTTAATGCATACATATGTGTAGAAATTAGTATTCCACTTTAGACAGACCTATCCAAGGAGCATAATGGAGCAAAGTCTATTTAAAAGTGTACCAGTAAAGAGTACATCTGGTAAGCTTATTTGTGGTTTCCTTTTAATTAAATGAAATTATGAGTTTTAATAAGTTCTTGTTTATGATGGCACAGGCAAGTAGTTGGTTAGACATGCATGTAAGAATGTCACTATATTCTATACATGTGACAATGTTATTATTATCATTACTATTATTGTGATTACTATGATGGCCAGTGGAGGCTGGGTGGTCTCGTGGTCTCGGAACCCCTGCAGATTTTGTTTTTTCTATCCTCCCGGCCATCGTCCTTATTTTATTCTTTGTATTTAGTATTGCCTATTTTTATTTTTATACTTTTTTTTATAAACTCTTCTTTCTTCATCTTATAAAGCACTTTGAGCTACAGTACATCATTTGTATGAAAATGTGCTATATAAATAATTGTTGTTGTTGATTACAACATACAGTATCTCTTGAGCCACAGCTTGAGTGGTGCACAGAGTAGAACTATAGTGGATCTGCAACAACTGATGCTTGCTTGGACTTCTCTTCCCTCGACGTCAGTGGCATCTCCACCAGTTACAGTGCCTTAGCCAATAAAAGGTGTCATTTTGCTTGGCTTTTCTCTACAGTTCCTTAGAGACCAAATAAGTTTGTGATTTCCTGCCATTTGCACTGTCTTGCTTAAATTCTGCGTAATATGAGAGATTATTCACTCTGGAGAAATGTGGGAAAGGTGGGTTTAAGGTGAGCTAATATATTTGTAGGTGGGATCCGTCATTTTAATTACATGGTAGGCCATCTGAAGGAAGATGCAAATCTACAGTATGCAGTATACGTATGACTAAAATATTTTATGTTTCTTTCACCAGTTCAGATTTGGAGATAGAAGCTTCAGCATCTTAGCCTGACACATTAACATATCACAACACTCTTTTGACCTTAACCTATTTCTTAAGATTTCTTGGTTTCTTTCTTTTTTTTTTTAAATTGTATTAATTTTATTGTAATTATTCCATACAAATAGATCAAGTTTTACAAAAAATAGGATTGAAAACAAGTCGGCCCCCTCCCCACCATCATGGTTTCGTATAACATCAGGTGATAAAGTTCTTTCTTTTTGACAAGTAGCATGTGTTCTACTTGGAAAAACAAAAAAATGCATGGCTTGATATTTATTACTATATACTTTATTGATCTGAACTCAGGTAATCACCTGTTTTTGATATTTTGAACAGGACAAATTAATTTATGATGTGATTTGTTGATTCATAGGATCTCTTTTAAAGAGGTTCTATATACTGTGTGACGGACAGCCGGGTCCCATGCCCAGCCGGGACGCCTCTGCTACATACGTCCCGGGGGAGCCACCATGGGCAGTGCAATGCCTCCCCCCGGGCGCCTGGGGGCAGCCTCCCTGGCCGTGGGTCCTTCCCCAGTCTTCCCCGTGGCTCCATGGGACATGGAGTCCACCACAGCCCGGTTGAGAGATGGGGTGGCCGCTAGGAGGTACTGCGGAGAGCCAGCCGCCGCAATGGAAGAGTTACCAGCCCCACCCGGAGGCTCAATTAAGACCAGCTGGTCAAGCACCTGGAGCACTGCCGGGTGGACCATAAAAGGGCGAACCCTCCTTCATTCGAGGCCAGAATCGGGAGGTAGAGGACGAGGTTGCCTGGGAGGAGTGGAGGTGCCAGGAAGAGTTGTTGGTGCTCTATTGTAAGTGTTTTCGGGACTGTGTTGGGCCCGTGGGACACGGGGAAGATGTGCGTCCACAGGCTGAAGAAGTGCAATAAAGCCTGTTGATTTTACACGTGCCTCTGTGTGGTCTGTGCCGGGTCAGGCGCTATATAGAGCAGCCTTCACAACTGATATAGGGACTGCCATGCAATCTATAATGCCAGTAAAAAACAGATTGTTTGCAGATCACCAGTATCCCAAAGCTGCAAGACTGACTTACAGACATCTCATATTTTGCCAGTGGTACAGACACTTGTGAATCTATTTGTGGAATAGTATATACAAACTAGGTACAGGGACAGATTTAGTAGATTGGCCATATCTGGACATTGCATGTGACATACCACCTTGATTCCTAGAAGCAAACCTGCAAGATTGTATGATTTGTAGCATCTTCTATACAATGGCATCTTGATATACTGTATATTGTTTGGAACTGCCTTTGTGTTTTTGACAGCAAATGTAAATCATTTGGATTTCCAGTATGTTTAAACCATCTCTGTGTAGCACACATAACACATGGAAGATCTGTCAGCTGCACAGAGCCAAAGAAAAATAATAAAATGGTGGACTTGAGTTTCTGTGAGTCCAACAGCACTTGATAACACATTTCATAATGTAACGCTTTAAATGGCATAGCACAACACAGACATTAAAATTATACAGCAAACTTTAATAAGCAGATCTTGTGTTGACACTCACAACAAAAATGTTACACATAAATCTGAATATCTTAACTTGACAAAAGAAGAAAATAGGGGCATGTCTACTTGTAGTGAATGCAACACTAAATATTCAATAATTATAAAGCTTAAGAAGCAAAAAATGAGAGACCTGCTGTTATTATATGATCTGCTATGTAATTCTGTAGACCAGCTACTATTTCCTCTAATCTGTGACCAGAAGAATTCCTTTTTTTGCCCACAGAGCATGAGGGCTTAAATTCAATTATAATTACTCAGACTGAAGCCCACTGTCAGCCATGTCTGTCAGCTTTGATGGATAAAAAAGGGCTAAAAATCAATTTTGACACAAGAGAAAAGAACAAAGGATTTTTTTTTCTAAAAACTCACCAACCCCCAGTCCCCAAGTGATAAAATCAGCACTATCCTTCATGTTTGGGCTTGACAAATAAAACACCAACAACAGCCTTGTTACAAAAGCTGATTATCTCCACTGATGATGCTTCATCTGGATCATTACTTTTCTTTGGCTTATGTGGGACATCACATAGAGCTATGTAAGTATACCAGAATTACATTTAGATCATTGGCTGCATGAACACTGGAAACATGATTGCCTGGAGCACGATATCGGATCACTTCAAGTACAAGCAAGATTACTGTATAGAGTTGTTCTCCATGACAGGGGAGAGATACTGGCAGTGCTGTAAGTGAGAAACCAGTTATCATATTTAAGTTCTGTCCGGCAGAGGGCAAAACAATGTCCATTCAAATCCATCCATCCCATCCATTTTCCAAGCACATACAGTTCTGGGTCATGAGAGCATCTACACAAATTGTTCATTTAAACGTATTCTTACATCACACATACGCCTCTCTGTTTTCTGGATCGCTCTGCTACAGAGTCTGTCAGTTTTAAGCACATTTGAAGAAAATGAAAAGAACATATATCTTCATAGATTTATAGAGAAGAATGGAAGTTAATGGGCAATTGTAAAATACGACACAATAAATAGAACCAAAGAGAAACTGATTGAGTAAGAGGCTTCTTTTCTTTTTTCCTGCTTGCTTTTTTAGTTGTCTTACTTTATTTTCTTTCTTTCTTTCTCCTACACCTTTAGAAACATTTTCCAAACATGTTCTGGTGGTATGTATGAATTAGTTTTTCTCAGACACTTGGACATAAATCCAGCATATACAAACTATATAACATATTCATAATAAACAAGACTTTACATCCAATAACCCCCAACCACACTAACTTAGCCACCTCCACATAATTTTTGCTACATATTGCCTTTGATTCTTGTAAGTCTAAGCATTATCCTCTGATGAAGACCCCTGGCAGGGGTTGAAAGCTCAGGAATAGTACTTTATGATATGTGACTCATTTTCTCCCTTTGTGGATCTCCAGCTGCAAATATGCAAACCGTATCACAGATGTTCTCTTCCATATATATATATAACTCTCATTTCTTAAATGGTTTAAGTGAATTGTAACTTTTACACTATGTGGTCTGCCTTTACATTCCTGACGTGCACACCATATGTTTCTGCCACCAACTTTATGAAATAGTTCCAGAAGTAAAATTTCAACAAAAGCTGACAATTACACCTTTGGAAAATTGCAGATTAAGTGCAAATGTGATTAGTGTGAATTTCACAGAGCTGTATAGTGATAATGACTGAATTTAATACTTATGTACTCTTGAAATATTCTGGGAAATACCTGTAACTTTTTGTCTAAATTAAGTTGGCAATTAGAATTCTTTCAGTACTTTGCTTTTTCAAGGGACTTTACAAAGCTAAAAGGTACAGCAGTGTAAGGCTGTAATTGAACCTGATATTGTAGTTTACAAGATTAAGATTAAAATAGATTTATAAACAGATTGTATACACACTGCTTTCCATGAAAAGTTTCGATGTTTCAACATTTTCATACTCTTGCTGCAAATCCAGATAGCTGGGCTATCATATTTGCAAGTTGTAGTTTCTTCCACATATCTATTAAAATTTCTTCCTACACATCTAATAACCTTCATTTTTGCCTCATAGAAAACCACCGATTTACTTAGTGTCTAAAAAGAATAAGCACACATCCAAAGATTGCCTGTATTTGTGGGTGTGTGGTTAGCTGTTGTTTCAGAGCCACATTAAGCATGTAAGGAAACCACTTTGATGAGGGTTTGTTTATGAGATTAGACTGGTTACATTCGGCGGACCTTACTGAGGCTGTTGAGAGAGAAAAATATGTATTGCGATGAACATAGATCTTACACAAGCTGTTCACTGTGCATCTAGGGAGGCAAAAGGGTCAAGGGATTGCCAGGAATTTGCGTGCCAGCAAGGTGGCAGAGACAATCACAGAGGAAACCTCCCCTAGAGAGAGTTGTTAGAGAAGAGATAGAGATATCATAGACCTTGGGGGCAAGCAAATCACAGCTTATACTAGGAGTGCCTTTTACTCCAAAAAAGTGTGATAGAGCCCATGAGTGGATGGCAGGTGACCACAGTTCTTCTTAAATCGATGTTAGTACATGGCTGCTATCTAGGAAAGAGGGGACAGGGCACTCCTTTAAGGGTGCTGCTGGAAATGAACTGCAAGAAGTTTGTATAAAACTGCAATCCTCTAGACTGGAGGTGGCAGCACATGGTCCCATTGTTCAGATAAATGTGGCAGTTGTACAGTTTTAAGAAGTCAGAACTTCACAGAGTTGCACAAAGGACAAACATGTTTTAGGGTTATGCAGGTTTCAAGGGTGCAGGGAACAACAGAAGGAGTTCTAGCCTTGTGGCCATTCATCTGCAAAGTGCTGCTTTGATTTTAAGGCTTTGCTTTGACGTGATTCTAGGAGAGTGGTTAATTCTACACACTGCCAGGGCACATCAGTCAAGGGCTGTGAAGAGATCTTTGGTGAACTCACACTGGTAGGAAGCAGAGTGGATAGGAAAGAGAAAGGTAGAGCAAGAGAGGTGAGAAAGAAAATGCTTTGTGTTGTTTGGGAAGTGAAAAACTGGGGGAAAGCGGTATTCTTGACCATTAGAGAAAAAAACTGTATATGAAAGCCCAGTGAGGATCAGGATTGTATTTATTTTTGTATCCTTTGCGTTTAAATTGTTGGAAATATATGTGGATAACATGACAACTCCAAATTACATTTTGTCCTACCTAAGAATATGAAACCTAAAAAAAATGTATTTCCACCAAGTTGTCCATTTATTTGTTGAATTCATGTAAGCCAATTGTATAGCCAAAGCAAGTTGGGACCTGTTATGGCTTTGTGGGACAGGCTCCATTTAAACAGCACCAGTCCGTAACAAGACAGCATACACTTAGCACTCATACAGTAAGCATTTGCATACAAACAGCATAGTCGGGTCACAGATAGAATGGTGAGGAGTATGAATGTAGAGTTTCAAAGAAAAATGGCTCAGTTGGCAGAACGTCCTGATAAAATAAGAATGTGTCCATTTTGCCAGCAAGTGATTGAGAGAGGAAACAATGCGGTCACTAGAAGTGCAAATGCTGTAATTGGTGAACAAAGCCATGCCTGTTTTGCTGTACAAGAGGTGGTTGGTCAGTCTAGCCAAAAAAAAAAAAATGTTGTAATGCTCTCTTTGTGGAGAGACCAAAAATAACTTTTGCAAAGCAGCATGGTACTGTACATGCTGACCCTGAACAAGTGAATGAAAGGTCCTGTTACTTAGGTACAGATAGCTTTCTGTAACAAATGGATTCTCTTGATATTTATCATATTAATTTTATTGTAAAAATCAGTGCTGGTGATCCATCCTGTGTAGGTATTCTGGTGTGTAGGCATTCTCATTCATTGTTGAATTTCACTATTTAATCCTATTCTTTACTGAAATGTTTTCTTTTGTTCCTTAGCAAAGGCAAACAGTCAGGTTTAAACTGCAGTTTTATGAGTCTCATCAGTGCACTGCTTCTGTTTCTAAAGGTGACACACACCATCCTCCATGACACCTGTCATATCATTTGGATTCTTTGTGTTCAGTTGCCTCCAGCAATTAGGTAAAGTCTTCAAACCCAAGGTCAAGAAATGATGTGTCCACTCTCCGATTCTAAAAGAAGACCAACATCTTTTTATAGTATACAATAACAAAGCTGATCAAATGCTGCTACTATTATTGTAGTCACTGATAATATTTTATATTGCATGGATTTTATTTAACTTTACATAGCTGTTTTCTACTAAAGCACAGTATATATAAAGTAATGAATGCATATTTATTTAAGTGAATCAAGTGTGCACATACATCAGGCATCTTAGGAAATTAGGAATCTTCCATTTTTACAGTTGGAATTAAAACATTATGTTCAATTATGTTGTAGTTGAAAATTTTTATATATCAGCAGGATTGTAAGATCACAGGTGCTTTACACAAACAATGACCACTGACTGACTTTGTGATGAGGATTGTTTAGGAGAAATGAAGACAGCAGTAATAGCAAGGCCTTCATTTTTCCAACATTAATCTTTAATAATCTTTATCATTACACTCTGTTGTACTGACATACATTTTCAGAGTCATTTTTAATTATTTTTTTATTATTGGAGCAGCTTATAAAATATTTGGTTTCAGAAATGTGTTTTTTTTCTCCTGAGTGGGCCATGCCAACAGAGTGTAGAAAGACAAATTTTGCAGATTTCCAGCCCTGATATGAAAGATGAGCTTTGCAGGGTTTCCTGTCTGCATTCTACTTTCATCCTATAATTGAAAGCTTTGCATATGAGGTTCATTAGCGATTCAGTCCCTAATGTGAGGCAAGTATGGGCACCTGTGAAAATGCCCTGCAATAAACTCACATCTCACCCAGGGCTAGTTTCAGCCTTGTGCCCTGACATGACCACTATAAATTGTTGTTATTATTGTCTTATATTTAAACATCTACGTGTGGAAGTGTGTGTGTCTGTCTGTCTGTCTGGCCCGGACATGAGAGGTGGAGTTGGGCTAAGGGCTCCACCTCTGAGGATACAGAAGCAAGTCCAGCACTGAGGTAAAACAAAACCTCTGAAGAAAGAGTCACTCGCTTAGCTGCTAATACAGAAGCGAGGCAAGCACATTGGCAAAATTATATCCCTTTTACTTTTCTTCTTGCTGGTAATACACAAGCAATGCGAGCACGTCGACAAAACGAAACCTCGCAGGAGAGAGATGCCCAGAGTAGTTCTTTTCAATTACCTGGCATCTCTACATTTCAATTTTCTTTCAGTTTTTGTAAAAAGCTCAATTTCCCCCTTGTAAAGTACTATCTATCTATCTATCTATCTATCTATCTATCTATCTATCTATCTATCTATCTATCTATCTATCTATCTATCTATCTATCTATCTATCTATCTGTTGTACTAATCCTGCAATGAGAGTTCCATCTCCTACTTTTCTGAATCTTCTCATTACACCAACCTCTTCCAACCACGTTGAGTTTTATTGCTTTAGATTTGAAATTAGAAAATATCCATCCAGTTGCAGATTCACATGTGTCTATTTTATGTGGCAAATGCTTACGTTTTTGAGAAAAACAAAAACAAACATGTATAGTATAAACCCAACAAGTTAGTGCAGCTTCACATTTTATTTTTCATGCATTTGATAAGCCTCAGTGGGCCCAGAGCATCACTGAAATGCATGAAGCCAGCAGTCGCCTTAAAAAAAAAACTGAGCTGGGTTTATTCAAAACCACTTAGGAGGGGCTTTGAGTTCCAGTGCTAGTAATTTCATGGTGAGTTATGTGTCTTGAATGTAATAGATCAGCACCTCTAAATTCTTATGGTTCATTAGTTACCATCAAACCCTGAGCCTTATTTCTTTTCTTTTTTTTTTTTTTTACTTTTTGTTTAACAGCCCAGACGGCTCTTAGTATGCAAGCATGCCATAATTATCAGATAATCAAAATAAAATTCCAACAGTTAGCAGAGAAATTGAAAATTACTAATTATATTCTTTGTATGGAAGCAAGCTGAGACAGAGAGGGCAAGCATATGTAAACTAGAAACACCCACTGCAGAGCTAAATTGCATTGTTGAATGATTTTACTTCACAAATAAAAGAGAAGGTATGAGGGAATTCTTTCTAATCTTCTGTCAGACATGATTTATGGTATCCTGGAACAAGCCCTTTGCAAAGAATTCAAAAGAATTGTGTTTTTTCTTTTTTGTCTTTGCTCTTTATAGATTTTAGGTTGGAAACATTGTTGTATAAAGATTTAAGGCTGTATATTTTGAAATGAGCTGTTTAGAATCATGTTGTACAGTTTACAATGCATAAGTATTTTCTACTAAAATGTTATTATGTTCTTAAATAAATTAATTCTGCAGAGTTTGTCAAGTGATTCACATTTTTTTTTTTTTTTTTAATTCAGACAATTGGTTATTAGCTATGCAGTTTATAGTCCATCCAGCGATTTTCTTAACCTGCTTTGTCTTATATAAGGTCACAGAGTGTTGGAACCTACTCAGGCCCAAGACAGGAATGAACACTTAATGGTTTGCCAGTGTCACAAACTTGATAAAGAGACAAAGAAAGATTTGGGGCAGCCACCCTTGTAATTTGGTATCCTGGCTGCAAAGTCGAAAAAAGGTATACTGTATAGCACTGATGTGCACAAAACCGAGTCCAAAACAGAACTGAGGGAATAGGGAAAAAGGTGGAGGCTTTTAAAGGGGAAGACAAGAAGTGAGATCAAAGGGGCCGGGCTCATGAAGGTCTTCAGCCATAGGTTTAAGTCCGGAAGTAACATCACAGGGGTCGGAGCCGGCAAAGACTCATTCTATAGGCTCAGTCCCAGAAGTGACGTCAAGATGACCAGGTGGAATCTCCCGTGAATGGTCTGCAGGAAAGGGAGAAAAAGAGTCAGTGCACTCTGCCACATCCCGGTCTGACTCGGAACTGCCCTTACTCAAGCCCTTTAGCTGCCTCTCATGCGCACGTGTGTGACACCAGTTATTGCAGGGTGTGGTGTCTCATACACACAAACACACTTTGTTGGTTTAGAGATACTAGCTAAACTAACACAATTAACTTGTTAGTGTCTTCATACTCCAAATTCTTTGCTGATCATTCATCTGCTGAAGCTTCTTAAAAGTCACTGTGTGATGGAGTCTGTCCAAGCAGCCTTAGTGTGTGGGTGTTTGGTTGTATACAGTCCTATGTGACCCTATTTTCCCCCTTAATGTGTAGTGTAAATGAAGCACAGAGCAAATATAAAGGGTTGGGCACCCTCAGGCAAACCCCATATATTATAAAACAAAAATAACAAACATGAGTTAACATGTGACTGGAGAAAGATGGCAGTGGTGAAAGTAATGGAGTTGGAATGGGCAGGTCCAGGAGTTCCAGGACCAGATGAGATATCATATACTCTTGAAATGTTGGTTGCCAGTTTTTCAGAGGGAAGGATAGGAGAGATGTTGCAAGGCAGCGCCATTAGAAGTCAACGGGCCCAGAAGTTGTCTCTCAGGCACACGTGTGTGACAGTAGACCTTAACAAAATGTATTAAATTCATATGTTACAATACCTTTATCCCTATGCCATCAGGCAACGAGACAGAGCAATAAAACAAATGCTTGCATTTTAATTAGTTATCTTATTTACAAAATAGGCCCAAATTATAAGCAACTCAAAATGAATGTGACAAAAATATCATTATAGCTTAAGTAGAAGTGTATCTTGTGTCCTTAGGCATTGTGTGGCTTATCTTCAGTCTAGGTTGTTGTTTTCTACCACATGGCCTTGGAATGGAGTATTGAAGCAGGCCGCATGCCTGTCTCAATATGGCTGTTGAGATATAGATGTCTTCATCATGGAGAAATGGCAAGAGAGACGTTGTCTTCTGTTCATGGCAAGATAGGAATAGAGAGAGAAAGGGAGAGAGAGGGGGACAGAGTGATCAACTTGTACCATTCCTGTCACAATTTCTGGACCAATGGGTACAGGCAACTCAACTGATTCATCCAATCCTGTTTCACATTGACTGGACCAATGGGGTACAGAATGGGCAATCGTAACCAGCCACTCTAGACCTGCTTCATATCAGCTAGGCAGTTTATGGCATTCCTGCAGAGGATGGCTTATAGGCTTATGTAATGTGCAAACTCCTGTCACCCTTGCCACACTGGTTGAGTGCATAATGCCAGCCCCCCTGCCATAAATTAAACTCCCTAAAGCTTTCTTCTTGGGGGGAAAGCTACATTTACTCATTTGTTCAAACTCATCCTGTCCCCCTTTCAGGTCATGTTAAAAGTGTCTGCTTCATACCCTGTCAGCGCCACCACAAATGTCTCATCCTGAGTCAGTACTTAACAGAATCTTCTAAAGACACTGTGGTAAGGTTGGGTAAACATCAAAGTGTAGCTTTTCTTATCAGTAAAGTAAACATACTTCCTGAAGCAATTGTTCTTACAACATATGTAGAATATATGCATTCTTTTAGTAATACAAACGTAAACCTATTTTTGAATGACATAATGCATTAAATTGAAACCATGCTAAATATTACAAATGCACAACAGCAAAAGAACATTAAAACAAGTGTACTTTGTGCTGTCCTTAAATCAGTTAATTTCTCCATTGTTTATTTTAAACTTTATAATAAACTCAATACAGTGGGTTTTGGAAGGTAACAAGGGAGCTGAAAAAAACATTGACCGAGGCTGAACTTAATAACTTCACACACAATGTGACCAAGCTGGAAACTGAACTTGATCATCCTGGAGCTGTAAGGCATCAGCACTAACCACCACACCAGTCAGTCCTCCCAGTTTTATAAAATATTGGAAAATCTTTGTAGTACCAGTATTTTGAAGATGCTTGACATTTTTCTAGTAGATTCCTAAAATGAAATCAAAAATTGATATTTTGGTATCAATAAGAAATGCACTGCATGCTCCACATATAAATGTTGAGGCGCAGTCCTGACAGGAATAAAAAAGTAGAAGGTTAGCGTGAGCGTCCTCTGTCAAGCCAGAGTGGTAGTACCTACCTCAGATGAGCCCAGAAAGTGATCATGGATGCGTATGCATGACACTGGGTATTTATTTTTATTTGCCACCATGATTATGCAATTAAATTCATGTTCTTGTTTAATTTGTTTTTTAAACACCCAACTGGAACAAATAATATTAGGATATTTTAGCTACTTTGCAGTTTTCATCAGCAGATGAATCATTATGTCCTGTTTGTGGTTTCAATATGAAGGCACAAAACAGAAAATAAAAGATAATTAAAAAACAGGTATATTTTTGTTTTGCCCAACAAACAATGAATGGAAATTGCCTCCATTTTAAGAAAACACACAGATCTATTATTCATTTTCTTACAATTGTTAAAAACACCCTAACTTGAGACAGTATTATGACCGCGTTAGCCATTTAATAGTATTGTAATTTGGCTGTTTATTGTGTCATTTCTGTTATACTCTAAGAGTGCATTATATAATGGAAATGAAATTTGAAACTTTTAAACATGTTTTCAAGGTATGGTAAATAGTGTATAATATTGTGAATAATTTATTTTTTGCTAAATTATCATCCATCCAGCCATCTTTCCATTCTCTAACCTGTTTATGTAGACAGGGTGCCAGCAACAACGGGGAGAATTCAGCAATAGTGACTTAATTAATTTAAAGATTTTTTATTAGTGTGGCTGTCCAGTGAATAGTGTTGCCGGCTTGATTCCTGCCTTTGTCGCTCATTGTGTAGAATTTGCATTTTTTCTAGACATTAATTTTCTTTCAGAGTCTGTGCTCTCCCTGTTGAGTCCAGAGACATGGTGTTAGTCTGATTGAAGTTGTCCCTTCCTGAGTAAATGTCGGTGATCTCCAAGCTGAGCCTGCTGCCTGCCAGGATTGACTCCATCATCCCACAACCCTGAGCAGATATGAATTATTAGAAAAGGGCAAATAATGGAATATCAGTAATAGAGATCAGCATGATGGCATAATCATTTTCTGCTACTGTATGTTATGAACAGCACATTTGGAAAGCTGTTAGCAATTCCAGAAATGGACTAAACATATCAAATCATCATGTTACAAATTGCTACTTTGGACAAGATTTGCATATACTTTAGAATGTTGTGTTTGCTTAGCAACTTTCATTCCTATCTATCTATCTATCTATCTATCTATCTATCTATCTATCTATCTATCTATCTATCTATCTATCTATTATATTTATTTACTTCTTTTATTTAGATGTTTAAAATCTGGCATTTGAAAAGTAAAACTGGGGACATTGTTGTTATTTTAACCATTCACTTTACCTACAATTCCAATCAGTTTGTGGAATGTGTACAAGACAAAGTAGTAGCCCTAATGTAATTATATTTAACATAAACTAAACACAATTCTTTTAAATTGTATTATGAGAAAAAGAGCTCATCCTATAACTAACGATAAAAGTGTTTTATTTGTTTCTGTAGCTGATCATTACCTTTTCATGATTTCCACAACAGCTTCAGTCATCAATCTCTCTTAAAATGTACAGCACTCCTGACAGGAAGCTCTGATTAATTAGGACTGTTGAATAGTCCATGTAGCTAAATTACCTGTCCAGCAAAAACGATTAAATGGAATGTCATTGTTAAAATAGCATAATCTCACTGTTAGGGTTTATCAGCCTACCATGCAAAAAGACATTTTTACAAATTAATGATAAATTTGTATTTGGCAGAAGCAATTTAATATTAAAATGGAGACACAGTTATTTAGCACAACAACTTTATCTATCTATCTATCTATCTATCTATCTATCTATCTATCTATCTATCTATCTATCTATCTATCTATCTATCTATCTATCTATCTATCTACCAGACCCACTGAATTCAATTTCACTTATTCAGTTATCCAACATTTAAAATAACTATCTTTGGCAGTCTTAAGCACTATGAAATAGGTATGTGAAAATATTAACATGAAGACTAAGAAAAATACCATAGTGGTGAAAATGTGAAGTCAACCTTCCAACATAAATGAAACCGCAAAAATAAAGAAAAAACTGATAATTACATGTGCCTGAGTCACTACCTGTGGAAAGAATTTTTGACAAGAATTATAAGTACAAGCTTTTTGGAGTGTCTCTATGTGCCTGAAAACAATAGAAAATGGAACCTTGCCTACTTGAGTTCTGCCATGCAGGGTTTAAAATAATTGAAGGATCGGAACTTTCATAATTTGTTTCACTTTTTATTCAGTGAGCTCATCAGAGAACCTTGATTTAACATCTTCAAGATACGCCTCAGGGTAATTTTGGTCTTGCCCTTTATGTTTTTGAAAGGTGGAGGTTTAAGTTTTATGTGGCTTACTTTTCAGTTCCAAAATTGAATATCATAAAACAAATAAAGTAGCTGAAGCATTCAAATACATTGCAGTTGCTGTATTTCATTTTCTAACCCACTTTTCAAAATCAAAGTTAGAGAGAGCTGATGCCTATGCTGCAATCACTGGACACCTGGGGCCTCATGTATAACGCCATGCGTAGAACTCGCACTATAACATGGTGTAAGCACAAAAGCCGAAATGTGCTTACGCACAGAAAAATCCAGATGCAGGAATCTGTGCGTACGCCAACTTCCATGTTCTTCTGCTACATAAATCCCGATCAGCGTGAAAAGTAACGCTCGTGCACGCGCATTATGTAACGCCCCAACTCCTCCCAGAATTACGCCTCTTTGAATATGCAAATCAATATAAATCGCCCTTAAGCTCAGCCTGCTGTGAAAAGACAATGGGAAAAGCACGGGGGAAAATAGAAGAATTTCAGCGAATACCAAGTGGAGGCAAAGGAAAAACAAATAAACCGTTGTATAATCAACAAAAGTTTGTTGATTGAGTGACATAGCGTGTTGGAGAAACTTGAAAGCTCACGTTCACAAAATCAGACAGTGCCGGAAATAAAAAAGAAGTCACATATCAAAGTCGCCGTGAAAAGCCGAGTTGTAGCCCACTGTCTGAGTGTCATAGGAAAGCTTATTAGGGTACAGAGAAAAAAAGGCACACAGTAGGGAAAAAGCACGAAATTTCAAGTTCAATCTCGACATTTCCACTTTAATCACGTAGTTTATTTTGTCATTAAAGTAGAACATCATAGACTTCATCTTAAAAACGTTTAATTAACCAGTTTCTCAAATCACATTGTAATTAAAGTAGCACGTTAAATGCTTTGTATTGTATTTGATTTTCTATGTGCCTATGTGTGTGAATCACTACTTGCTTCTTAAACCGGCTCTCTTCCTCCAACTGGACACAGAATCCATTACATTTGTGATATTATAGTTCTCTGGACAACTAAAATACTGAGATGAATACGTGATATCATTTTCATGATGATAGGAGTTAAAGCACGTTATTAAACATGTGTTTCACTTCGATGAAATAATTTATTGCAGCAGTACTCAGGGGCGGCTCTAGGCTTGTGGTGGCACTGGGCAGAGGAAGAATCGGTGGCTCCTTCGCCCGCCAATGTCAGTAAGGTAGCTTATGCATGGTGGATGGCCACGTCCATTGCAGACACTGCATAGCCGCCTCGTGCTCATGACACAAGCATTTAACTTTTGCCGTAATTTGTCGCTGCGTTTTTAGCTGTGTTATTTTTTCTTTCTGTTTTATATTCAATATATATTGGCGTAGCCGTCACTGCAGTCAGTGCTTTTCTTTCCCCAAGTAAACCGATTGCCACACAATCAGCTCTGTAATAGAAGTTAAGCCATCTGTAAGCTTAGCGCCGATTCTTCAAAACGTTTAAGGAACATTGAAATATCTTCATAGTACATGTTTAATTATTCTATCCTTAACGACACTCCCAGTGAAGAATATAGATTATTTAAATGAAGTTAAAGTTTTATCTGTATAATTTAATAAACATATTTTGCTGCATTTCACCTTAAAAATGATATTGTCATCATATGTATGCGCTTTATAAAGTGGCACAGGTTGTGCGATATTATAACTATAGTGCAAGTTTACAGTGGGGTGATTGTACTTATAAGTACAAACAGTTCTACAAGATGCAATTGATTGAGTGCATTTAAAGTTCTTGGGATGAAACTGTGTCTGAACTGCGAGGTCCGTACAGGAAAGGCTTTAAAACGTTATGCAGTGGCTGAGACAGCGTGTCCATGAAACTGTATACCAATAATTCTCTTTCCGATCAGCTGCTGCTGTGATTCACACTCAGATACAGTGATATAAATACTCTGAGTGGTGCAGTGAGAGTAATATGGAAAAAGATGATCCGCTGTGGCAACTCCTAACAGGAGGTGTTGAAAGAAGAAGAAGAAGGAGAAGTGAGAGTAACAACGCTAAAGCAGTTATGGTATTTTGAATACTATGGCTGTTCCCTGGACCATTATATTGTTACAAGTTAATTACAATCAGATGCGTTACACTAATAAACAATATGCGGTTAGTTTCTGTGTATTTATAAAGCCGCGTCAGGAAAATGATGAGTAACCACACAGGAACAGTAGCATTGCTTTGACGCTGGGTGCCGCCAGTCTGCAAAACCGAGCGGAGAACTTGCGTACGACAAGGCATGAGGTATCGTGGAAAAGTGCGTGGCTTTACGCCAAGTGTAGGTTTTATACATCGCGATTTGAACGTGGAAAAGTTCAACATTAAGCATGGCATCAGTCTATCACAACATACACTCTCAGTCACTTATAAATAATGAGTTAGAAATATAGTGTAAAAACTCAATTTCTATGGTTAAAATTCAAATCTGGCCTATAGTAGTTGGGCTTGGATTGTGTGCATGAATGTGCCCTGTCATAGAATGACATTCCATTCAGGGTTTTTGTCAGCTTGGGATTGTTCTTATAATAGGTCAGTGTTGTCAAATATTAATATCCTAATTCTGTAAAAGTCACTAGTACAAAACAGCCCCCTGAAATGGAGGCTGCATGTAATATAAATATAAAAAAGCCAGAAGTAATTATTTACCCTGAACCAACAGAACAGATTTCTTTAGGTGCACAAGCGAGAAAAATCTAGAGAGAATGTTTAGGTTTCTATGTATAACTAATGGTTGACTTGGCATTAACACAGCAATTGCGCCTGCAGAAAAATAGTATAGATTTATAAAAATCTCCCGCTCATATTTCTGCCTTTCCATGTTTTTTTTTTCCTTGTACATGGAGTTTGCTTCCAGAGGGTATTATGAATTGAGTTCCTAGATACAACACCACAGACTGCCTTTCTGAGAGAGGCCTGTAAAATATGGAAACAGCTTTACCATTTCAATGGTCGTTTTATTTCACAAAAATCTGATCTCACTCATATCCTAAAAAGCCCAATGGCTCCTTTGAATAAAAAAGGAAATGAAATACCATTTAAAGAAAGCCAATCATTTGCCGTTATGATGTTTCTTACAGCTGTTCCACACATCCAATGAGAACTGTATTAGAAAATGGTTATTGAGGTTTTTTTGCTTGGATGTGGCAGGCAAAATACATGAAAAGAAAGCTGGCAGCACAGTTACATAAAGGAAGCATGTAGGCTGAATGAAGGCTGTTTTTCCATTCGGCGCTGCATTGTTCAAACAGTGCAATTTTTGTCTTCTGAAACCTCAGCAATACATGTCATTATTCAAGTTTCTCACAACCAATTAACCACGGCAATCTGCAATTAATTACTTCTTTCGACTAAGATAATAACTCAAAAGAAAGCCCCGCAATGATTGTTGGAGAGGGCAAGTGAATGACAAATTGAAAATCAGGATAGTCTTTCTGTTTATAAAGACTGCATTTCAACTGCAGAGACTGTTTTCTGTTCATGTTTTAACTAAATATTGTCAGAAAATTATCATTATTGTTGCTTACTGTTAGTGGCAAAATGCATTCTTTATATTGTCATTTATAAGCAGTCTTGCATTTTCTTACTTATCCTGAACAGAATTTTGAAAAAATTATATACCTATTCCTAGAGGCACAAATACACAAACAGGGGTGCATGTAGGCTCATCATCCCACACACACAAACACACATATAAAGAGAGATTAAATATTTTTAAATGGTTCTCATTTAGTTTCTTGATCTATCTTTCGATTTCACATGAATTGTCCTTATGTTACTACATATAATTTATGACTGCAAGTTTTAGGAGGATTTAAATAAAATTTTATTAGATTCTTTATATGTATTTTTAAGTACAAGCTACATTTCCCTTTTGGACAATTATCTATTATGTAGTGCCTCTATCTATCTATCTATCTATCTATCTATCTATCTATCTATCTATCTATCTATCTATCTATCTATCTATCTATCTATCTATCTATCTATCTATCTATCTATCTATCTATCTATCTATCTATCTATCTATCTATCCTAATAACATGCTATGTTAATGGAGAACAAACATGGAAACTTCACAAATTATTGTAATGTTACATTATTATGGTTCTGGGGGATTATTATTTTTAGAGAATAATACACTTCAAAAAGTACCCCCTTTCCAAACTTTTATACACAATATTTTGTTACAGTATATGATTTTAGTGCAGTTTTTTCCATTGAAAAACCTGGTAAACTTTCTGACATCAAAGTATACTGTATATCCCAGAGGTGTCTCTGAATCTAATGTAAATAAAAAGCAGAAAATGGTAAATTTCATCATAAATTCTGTTTTCACTAGTATTAGGTACACATTCTCACAAACTCAAACAGCAAAATAACTCAATATATGCATAAATAACATGTAGGTATGATGAAAAGGTTTATTTGTTGTTCATTTGACCATTACATTAGGCAAGACACATGATCTAAGTGACTTTTACTGTAGTATAATTTTTGGTGCTAGATGGTTCCATTATTTCCGAAAAAGCTGCCTTTATAGGATTTTCATCCACTGCAGACTCTATAGAGTTTAAAGAGAATGAACAAGCTAATAGAAAAGCCACAAATATTAAATGAACAGCATTCTGCATAAGTTATGTGCGAAATGTCATTTCTTAATGTCAGCTAATGGTGAAAGGTAAGGCTACAGTAGGCACATAATTACTAAAATGGGTTGAATGAAGACTTTAAAAATGTTACCTAGTCTAGTGAAGGTTTGTTGAGACATTCACATGATGGGCTCTGAATTTGGTAAAAACATTAACCATATAGTATTAGGCTCCTTAATACCAGCTGAGTGTCATTTTAGTAGCACTGTGTACCAAATTACTGTTGATGACCATGTCCTTCTCCCTGTTGACTCTGTCTGTCCTTTTCCATATGGATACATGTACTATGTTACAAGGCTTTCATCACTTCAGTATGGTTCCATCAACCTGAGTCTGAATTCATTTAGCACTGAAAGCCTGCACAGATCTCATTCCAGTAATGTACCTTTGCAGTGAGGTTCAATGCATGAAAGTGTGACTAGAAAATGTACAGGAAATGTATGACACTGTCACACATCCATCACACACTAAAATCCCTAAGGACTGTTTCTAGCACCTTCTTCAACTCATGTCTCAAGTAATTCAGGCTGTTCTGGAGGCAAAAGTGGACCTACTTGAAAGCAGACAGGTATTCCCATAATACATCCATCCATCCATCCATTTTCTAACCCGCTGAATCCGAAAACAGGGTCACGGGGGTCTGCTGGAGCCAATCCCAGCCAACGCAGGGCACAAGGCAGGAACCAATCCAGGGCAGGGTGCTAACCCACCGCAGTCCCATAATACAGTGAATGTATATTTGATAAACTGAGTACAGTTTTATGGTGCACAACTTGGGCAAGAAATTATAACCATGGCTTACTTAGGGTTTATTCTCTACCACACTGTTTGGTGATTCTTCGTTGTTAAATTACCAACACCTATTCAGGTTTAACAGTCAATAGCAATTTTTAACTTCCAACATATATTCTAATTTGGACTGAAGTGTGGAGTGAGATTAGACTACTTCATTGCTTTGGTTTTATTTTATTTTGTAAAGCTATTAATTTAGAGATATTACTGTGATATAAGATGAATCTCTTACAGGCTGAATTTCACTTGGCTTCTAGTCTAGGCAAGAATTTTAGCGCTTGGCACAATGATACATCTCCATAATGTGATGTGATAGACCACCCTGCTGTATGTTGAGAATGGTGTTTTCTTCATTATGGTGTGTGAGCTCGGGTTCAAACACCATCAGGCTAACACCAGCACTTTGTCCAAACACGCGTTTATTGCACATAAATAAAGTTCTACACAACACACAGTGCTCCCAGCACCAATCACCCTTTCCACGGGTCTCTCTTCCAAATGTCCATGGGCCGCCTTTCCTTTCCTCACAGGAGCTTTGTCCTGCTCCCACTCCCAACTCTAGCTCCATGATTGGAGTGAGGCAGCCCCTTTTATTCCCACCCGGATGTGCTCCAGGTGCCTGATGACACTCTTCCAGCAGCACTTCCTGGTGTGCCGGAAGTGCTGCCCTTGCACCCGGAAGCACTTCGGGTGTCACTGGAAGGATCTTCCCCCACCTTCCCAGGTGTGGCGGAATTGTTGATCTCCCAGGCTCCACGACACTCAGGGTGCCCCCAGGCTGTGGCCACGGGCTCCATTGGGCTTGAGCCTCCTTGCTTCTTCCCCGTGGTCCCCTCAACATGCAGGGAGGTTGCCCCCTCGTGGCCCAGGGGACGTAAAGACCACCTCCTGGTCCTTCCAGGCGTCCCAGCTGGATCTAACCCCGGCCTCCTGTGATACTGCCCCATTTCCAGCGAAGACCTGTCAGGTGCAGCGGCCCATCCCGCAAAAGATAAGATGGAAATCAGGGCAGAGCCATTGCCCTAACGCCATTGTCTGGCTTCCACCAGTCCGTTAAAGGGCCAACACTCCCCACTTTGGCCGGCACCCTGGCAGCCGAAACCTCGGCACCTGCTCTGCAGCCTTCGTGCCCCCGTCTTCGGGTTGTCTAACGGGAATTTTCACACTCCCATCATCCCTACTGACTTCGGGGCTTCCCTCTTCCACCGCAGAGGACTGCTTGTCACTATACCTCACTTTGTAGGAGGAGCTGGCTTTACTCCTCCGATTCTTCCTTTTCCTCTGGGGCGCACTGACGGCTCAAGTCTCCCTACGGGATAGGAAGAGACCCCTCGCAGTCTGCACCACTGTGGAGCAGCGTGAGACTGATGCTGGCTCTAGCAGTAGGGCACTAAGACCCGTGGCACTCATCAGCCGGCATCTTGGCTCCACCCATTCCATGCAATCAGCTCTCCACATCGCCTCCATTATCGGTGACGGGGCTACTCGGTCACTGGAACCACACGATACCGGAATGCATTCGGTCGCTTCTCCATTTCTTTTACCGCCACAATCCTCCGGCCAAAGATTCCAGCGCTGCGCCGCTCTGCCCCCTGACGTAGCATCTGATGTGGCGCGATCGCCTTCCCCTACAGCTCGACTATGGAGTCTCGAAGGTTGTGTAATACCTGCATAAACGACCCAGCGAACTGAAGGGAAACCTCTGGGTCACGCCAAGCTGCAGGCACAAACAGAGCATCAGCTGGCAAAGGACTTACCTCTTACCTGTTGATCGGTCCTACTCACCAGCTGTGCACTGTGGAGCTTTTTCCGGGTTTCTTCCAGTCCACCGCCGACTTGGGATGGGATTGACGGGAACCCGACACACACCGTCCAATCCCTCGCCTGTCACAGGGAGGGACTTCCAATCCTCTGCCATCTTCTTCCATTCCCTGATGCAGTGGTGGCAGCTCTTCTGCTGCAGCGGTTCCTCCTCCCCAGCTCTTTGTGCAGCCGTTGCTCTGCCAAAACTCCATGGATCGGCACGCGTCTGCCACCGACGTGGAACCAGGCAGTCCCTGCCTAGAACAGATAAATAAGGTCCAACCCCACAGGGCTGGCTGCCTTCGGGCAAGGAACTTACCTTCTGGACCTCGTTTGTCCGAGGAGCCTTCCTCGGCATGGCCTTCTGTGATGCGATGCTGTTCCGGGAGTCCTTAGCGGCGGCATGCTTGTGGGAGTCCACTGCACTCCTGCTGTGCCAATATTCCTTGGCGGCTTCCCGGGTGAGTCGCGTTTTCTCCGAGGTGCGTGTGTGGACTGCTTCCATGCGGCCTGTGTGTGCAGTGGTCTGAGGTGCCGGACTCCTCACAAAATTATTTTTATGATGGGTTCCCGCCTTGGAACAAGCGGAGTATCCCATCTGAGATGCCATTGTGCGTGTCGCAGGAGCGCGCCTTTCCTCGCGCCGCACCAAAACCACGTGCGTCTCATGCTACTGTGCCGGGCTACGTCACAGATTATTTTTTAGTGGGTCCCTGCCTTAAAGCAGGCAGAGAGTCCCATCTGGAATGCCATGTAAAAGCTAGCCCGGCCACAGACAGACACAACAACACAGTGTCCACCACACACACGTTTATTTTACAAAAATATATACAACTGTTATTTACAGTTCACAGTCCTTGGTTTTCTCTCCGCCGCCTCAACTCCTTCCACGTAAGCTCCATCCGTCTTCCACTCGACTCCGGCTCCCTGATTGGAGTGAGGTGGTCCCTTTTATCTTGTCCCGGATGTGCTCCTGGTGCCTGATGATGTACTTCTGGCAGCACTCCCCAGTGTGGTGGAAGTGCTGCCCTTACATCCGGAAGCATACACCATCCCTAGTCTGTCAGCACTTCCAGGTGTCCCAGAAGTGCTGTCCCCCAGGGATCAAGGACCGGCTGAGTGCCCAGGAAAAAGAAGCACTGCTCTCCCAGTTCCCCCTTCCTCCAGGCATCCCAGCGGGGCAGGGTTCCTGGCCATCTATCACAGGTGTGATTATGTTTCCTTCAAGCCATGCTTATATGTTGAGGCAAAGGAGGTCCAAATTTTGGTTGCATCAGATATTTTGTATACCTGCCCTCCAAGTCTACCTTATTCCTTCTGTCAAACTGTAGTCAAAATATAACAACATTTTTCAGCGGTGCTTGCGTTTGTCCTTTCATCCATATCACCTGATCAGTGGTCATCATTTGCCAAGGTGTCTTTTTAGAGTTTTTCTTAAACTTCTTTCCAGTCTCATCCCAATATTTAGCTTTGCAGGACTGATTGATGCAGAGAACCTCAGAGCTGGGAGTTATTTGATCAGATTCTTATTAGTAGATGTCCCTGTGCTTTGCAGTATTTTAGGAAAATTATTCAAACTCTTCACAGAAGCTTTCAATAACTATTTCCAGATTATTAGCACATGTAGGACTTCATAGAGTAGGTCATAGTTAAACCAAGTTATGAAATGTATAGTTTTGATACAGGTTTGTGTACCTTATGAAAGTGTACTGAAGTTGCATTATTTTTCAGTTTTACCATAACCCCAATATTAAAGAAGGAGAATTCATTGCAATAAGTGATTTCAGTGAAGGTCCTCCTGCAGGTAGCACATATGTATCTTGTCTAGCTAAGTATATTTTAAAGACAATTTTGTATTTCTTTTTGGTGTTGTTAGTTAATTTAATTATTTAAAAATAATTATTGCAGAATTTTTTCTAAGGCATGTAGTTGAAATAAATCATTATGATGGGTACACACTTTTGAAGACTTCTTCTGCAGTTTTCATTGTTTGTGCATTTTTAAAGAGATGTGCCAATTTGATAAAGTATATGTGTATTTGTACTGGACAGGATGGAATTAAATGTATTCTTGAAGTTTATTTTGGAAATAAATAAATAAATAATTCAGCTAAAAGTGGCACCTT
The DNA here is from genome assembly GCF_016835505.1 of Polypterus senegalus. NCBI lineage: Eukaryota > Metazoa > Chordata > Cladistia > Polypteriformes > Polypteridae > Polypterus > Polypterus senegalus. The sequence goes on along the minus strand of NC_053169.1, from coordinate 45,511,464 downwards.
TGGTTACCAGTGCTGCCTCGGAGCTCCAGGGTGTTGCTGTGGTCACTGTCTCTCTGCAGTGTACATGTGATTCTTCTGTTTTGAATGGATGTGTGATCAAGTGCGTTTAGTGTTGAACAAGCATCCCTAACATGCTAGATTCCTGCCTTGAGCCTGATGCTGGTGGGTGTTCAAGTCAGGAGAATGAACAAATTCACATCTCCACAAATGTTCACAGTAACTGACACAAAACCAATTTCTGAATGAATTAGATATGCTTTTCTGAGCCTCATGAAATAAACTAACCTACAGCAATTAATTAAACAATGTAATTTCATAGTAAAATAAACAGCAATGTCACTAAAATTGCAAACACTTGTTAAGTTAAACTGTCAATTTTCCACTAGTTTTATGCTTAAATGCAGACCCTAATTTCAAAGCATTATTTAACTTGCTATCAAAAGGTTTCTAGCAGGAGCAGGTTTTTTTTAGTTTCCATTATATTTAAATGGAGGAACTAAATAAGCATGATATGTGAAAAAAAAGACATACCGTGAGTCCTCCTTAATGTTTTTTTTGAACTCCTAGCAAGTAAAAGCAATAGAAACAAAAGCAGCTGCATTTTATTTTGACTTTACACTCAATGTCTTGGCTGTTTAAATGCTCACTATTCCTGTGTAGGTATTTTATCACACCTTGAAGACCAGTCGAGGTGCACAATCAATATTTTTTAAGAGACACTTAAAAATCAAATCTCATAACCATATCAGATTAGTTTATATGGAGGAGCATGAAAGGAATCAAGTAGCAGGACTTCACAAATCCATAAACAGAAGAATAGCAGTTCCAGTTGTGCGTGAAAACAGACATATTTGAAGATTGCTATAGACAGAAAGGAAAAAAGGTTCAGAGCCATTCTAAGAAAGTCTAATAGGACTGCTGCTTGAAGGAAGATATAAAGAGAGGAGTACTGGTGTTTAGTGACACTAACATCTGGGAAAAGAAGCAGAACAACACTGATGATGATCATCCACCCTTCTGATGCTGTTCCTAGGTCACTCTGAACATTGTGTGTGCCCACGTCAAGAGTTGATATTGCGTTATTTACAGGCAAAGTTTGGAACATTATAGAAGGATGTCTTATTAACAATGGTCAAAGAGGTAACGACAATATTCATCCTGATTTGAAAATTAACTTATTTTATTTACAGTGTTGGTAAATGTTGAAAAAGATGCCAAATGTGTCCATCAGAGAGCAATTAACACCATGAATTGACCAGGTTCACTGTTGGGGAACACACTGTGAAAAAGTAGTTCTGGTACTAGTAGTACATCAAATGGTGACAAAAATAACAAAATCATGACACAAGTAATAATTTTATACTTAGCTTTTATTAAATAATTATTCAGTGTCCATACCCAGCTCTGCCAGGAAACAACCAACTGGAATTTGTCAGGATAAATACAGCTAATAGGATACTCACTGCCTGTCTTTCTTTCTCAGGTAGCAATCACAGTGCATTGACTGTAATCTTATTCAGTTGCTTTAGGAGTGTGCAGAACTTTGTAGGGTGGAACATTAACAGAGGACCACAAAAATTGATAATTCCCAGGGCTCAGCAGGCCAGCAGATTTGGTGCTTTAGCACGTCCTGCTTTTAGCAGTTGTAGGGTTCTTATGTGCTAGGGTGTGGCAATAGAACATTAACATGACATTGTTTAGGTAGAGGAAACCAATCAACATTTAACTATAAGCTTTGCCATCTTTTGCTAGAAATCTCTGCAACCAAGGAACTTTCTTAGTGTTTCTACTGATAGAACCCAATACATTCTTTCTAACATATTGATATAACTTGAAAGTAAAAGTAAAGAGCAACACAGTACAATATAGAAAAATGCAAGCACTCCAACATAATAATAGTAATAATAATAATAATAAGAAGAATAAATTTGATTTATATTGCACTTCATATTTTAGAAATCTCAAAGTGCTACATAGTAAAAACAAAAATAATAAAACAAGAAAATCTATGTATGCTTTAACAAAGTATCTTTCTAAAAAGATGAGTTTTTAGATTCCGTTTAAAAACATCAGTCGACTGTGCGGCTCTCAGGTAGTCAGGGAGGGCGTTCCACAGTCTCGGCGCCACAGATGAAAAAGCCCTATCACCCATACTGCGAAGCTTGGTTCTAGGGACTTGGAGAGTGTTAGTGTGTACAGAACGGAGAGTGCGTGAGGAGGTATGAGGGGTAAGGAGTTCCTGTAAGTAAAGGGGGGCATGTCCATAGATGCACTGATGGGTGAGGAGAACCACCTTGAACTCAATTCTGAGTGGAACAGGGAGCCAGTGAAGGGTTTTCAGGATTGGGGTGATATGGTCATGCTTTAGCACCCTCATCAGGATCAGAATAGTAATAGTAAAGAGACAATAGAGGAGAGGAAAACAAAAACTCCAGTCAGCAATGTCCCTGGAGAACATAAACCTCTGGAGAGTCGATTGGTAGTTATAACAGACAAAGTAAAACACAGTCGGAATTCTGGGGACCTCTGCCAACTGGTCGTCTACCCCCTTCTGGGTATTCTGTTGTGGATTTTTCCATCGTATGTGAGTGCAAGGAGAACTGAATGCATAAATCACAATAATGTATTTACATTTTGTTTGAACTTCATTGCTGCCTACACAAGAGCTGTTGAGTACTGCCATTTAGACTGGCCCAAGGAAAAGAATTGAAGAAGTCTATGTGAGGGTCAGTCTTTCACATTGTGATGTTGACTTCACATTTGCCTAAGACATTGGTCTGTATAGAGTCCATCCATCCACCTGTACTGTACAAGTGAGTAATTGTAATAATTATTTCTATGTGTTTATATGTGGCTGTAGCTTGGATCTAGTGATCGTGTACTTGAATTTTCTAACATACTATACAATGATTTACTACTTGTTAGCTGTTTTCCTTATTAATGTCTTTATAAGCTTAGGATCTCTTTACCTAATCAGGGTGGTTAATGTTTAGAACATTTATTTAAAAGACATCCATGACAGTAACAGATTTGTTTTCTATTATTCATGTGTTATCATACAAATATTTATTTGATACAAACAGTCCATTTAATACTCAGTACTACTTTTACAGTAGTAGATTTAGCAGGATTATTATCAGTAAAATAATAATACAAAATCTCTCCAGTTCAGTTAAATTTGATGTCTGCCGAGCATGGAAAGCCTGCTTCCAATCATCCCATAGATTTTCGATGATATTCAAGTTAGGGGACTGTGATGGCCATTCCAGAATATTGTACTTCTCCCTCTGCATGAATGCATTTGTAGATGTCGAACTGTGTTTTGGGTCATTGTCTTGTTGGAATATCCAACCCCTGTGTAACTTCAACTTTGTGACTGATGCTTGAACATTATCCTGAAGAAATTGTTGATACTGGTTTGAATTCATCCGACCCTCGACTTTAACAAGGGCCCCAGTCCCTGAACTAGCCACAGAGCCCCACGGCATGATGGAACCTCCACCAAATTTGACAGTAGGTATCAGGTGTTTTTCTTGGAATGCAGTGTTCCTCTTCCGCCATGCAAAGCGCTTTTTGTTATGACCAAATAACTAAAATTTTGTCTCATCAGTCCAAAGAACTTTGTTCCAAAATGAATCTGGCTTGTCTAAATGAGCACTTGCATACAACAAGCGACTCTGTTTGTGTAGTGAGTGCAGAAAGGGCTTCTTTCTCATCACCCTGCCATTATAGATGTTCTTTGTGCAATTGCGCTGAATTGTAGAACAATGTACAGATACATCATCTGCAGCAAGATGTTCTCACAGGTCTTTGAAGGTGATCTCTGGGTTGTCTGTAACCACTGTCACAGTCCTGCGCATATGCCGCTCCTGTATTTTTCCTGGCCTGCCAGAGCTGCTGGGTTTAACAGCAACTGCGCCTGTGGCCTTCCATTTCCTGATTACATTCCTTAACGTGGAAACTGACAGTTTAAACCTCTGAGATAAGCTTTTTGTAGCCTTCCCCTAAACCATGATACTGAACAATCTTTGTTTTTAGATCTTTTGAGAGTTGCTTTGAGGATCCCATGCTGTCACTCCTCAGAGGAGAGTCAAAGGGAAGCACAACTTGCTAATGACCACCTTAAATACCTTTTCTCATGATTGGACACACCTGTCTATGAAGTTCAAGGCTTAACAAGCTAATCCAACCAATTTGGTGTTGCAAGTAATTAGTACTGAGCAGTTACATGCATTCAAATCAGCAAAATTACAAGGGGACCCAAATGTGTGCACAGCCAGTTTTTCGCATTTGATTTAACTTCATACAACTAAATACTGCTTCACTAAAAATCTTTGTTCGGAAAACAAACCAGTACTCAGATGTTCCTAGGAAATGAAAGACATACCACTGTTATATTTTTTGTTGAAAGTAGAGTAAATTATTATGCAGGCTGAGGGGGTTACCAAACTTTTTCAAATGACTTTCATATGTGTAATGGCTCATCTTAACCCTGTTCTAAAAGTTTACTGCTTTGAAGAAAGAAGGTTATTTTAGCAAAACATAGAGTATTCTTGCAGTACAGAAGGGTAGTCTGATCGTTGCAAAACGGCACAATCATTCATAATGCACATAAAAACAGATTCAGGAGCTACATATTTGGGTAACAACGTTTGTAGGGTTAATGTGCATGATAATAGCACTCAATAAATTGCTGATAATAAATCTCATAAACATCCTAGTAGGTTCAGTAGACCCATTCATAAGGGACTGAGGCACACTTACAGTACACAATATATTCAGCAGTGATAGCAAACCAATTAGGTATTGGCTCAGTAATGAGGAAGAATGTGTGTTCAGGAAGACAACTTTTTACTACACAGTGCTGCAAATGGGTCTCCAGCCTCTATTCTACAATATGCAATGTTCCGTGAATATAAATATGGAACACTGAAAGTCGTTATAGAGTAAGTTGCATCTGTTGCCTCATTAAATATGCAAAAATGTTACATGGTACAAAATTCTGAGGGGAATTAGCTGTATGTTCTGTTCTTTTTGAAAACATATTTTACATGTTGTGCTTCCTTCTAAAATGTAATTTGGGAGTTCTCTTAATAACTCACATGGAAAACCATACTATGTAGCATTTGGTGCTAATAGCAGCCTATCATGCAATCACTTTCTGTCACCCATTTCTCTGTTCCACACCTTTTGTTAGAATAATGACACGATCTGGAACTGCTTCTCATAATACCTCCCATGGGCTTTCCTTATTGCCTGCATAAATCCTCTTGCTTTTAATGGGCTTTCCTGGTCCATTGCATCATTCTGAAATATGGCATTAGTAAATGAAAGAGAAAATTGAACCAAATATCTGTTTTTAAACTGAATTAAAGATTTTTAAACTGTCACCTACTGTAATTTGAAATGTATGCCACAATGACCCTTTTGTAGCAGATATTGTAGATGAAAAGAACTTAAAGACTGCAATCAAATATGGAGTGCTTGTACTGTAGACTGTAGACCAGACATTTGATTCATTCTTCAAGCTAATATATCACATGCATGGAATGCCGTGGTTTAATAATTCAATACAGTCTGAACAAAGAATTACTGATTGCATTTCATAATCTCAGTAGTTACTTGATTCATGAATGTTTCAGCCTAAGCTTACAGTATCTCCTAGTGGGCACATACATGCAGTACTGGAGGGACTGGGTTTGGACTTAAAATATATGAATATAGTAATGAGATGGGAGTTCACAGTTGCCTCAAATGAGTAATGTTGTAGAAGTTACCCAAAGGAAGAGATGTTTCATTACGTGGAGGTTTTTCATTTTTAGAAACAATATGCATTACCTGTTTATCAAACTTCATTTTATGTTATGCTGGAAATGTAGTTTTACATTTGTTTTACATGTACTTTTTGCTGGTTATTCTTAGAAAAATGTTTGAAAAAAATATAAAGTGCTGTCCTCCTGCAGATCTTTTGGAGCTTTTCCTCTGATTATTTTGGAAGGCATTTCTGTCTATTGCTAAAGATTTTTCCATCCTGTTAAATAGCTCTCCAGGGAAATATTCTTACCTTCTTTATAGCACTGAATGACTCACAAATATATTTTTAACCAATATGTTGGTGGGTGGGAGAGGTAGGTTAATATATAAAGTTTTTTTTTTTTTACTGTTCAGTAATTTAACTTGCTACATTCTTCTCACAGCATCAGGAGATTGTTAAATGGCAGAAAATACAGTGTGAGATTCAATAGCTGAAGCTATACAGAAAACACTTTGTTTCTATAATTACATTGAAGTTCCTTTGTAATTACAGTGTCTTTACCTGTATTACTGCAAAATAACATTTCATTGTTACTGCGTGCTCACTTGGTATTTTGAGTAAATACCCATTTTTTTAGTGTTGTTCTGTGACCGTTTAATTGCATATACTTACTGCTACTATAATATTATTTTATTACATACCATTATTGAGATATTGATATAGAGAATACATACTTGCAAAGTACCTGTAGTATAAGTACACTGTGATTAGGAAGACCTAAACTGAACTTTGACCCAAATGATAGAAGTCCAGACTGCAATTTTTTTAGTTGTCTCTAATTCCATTGCACTTAAAATGTAATTGACAATCTAAATGCAGTACATAATTAAGCACTGTCAAAGAGTACTTAGTAACTGTAAATGGTGTAATTGCTAATTTCCAATCACTAGAAACACACAGACCTTCAGTCTTTCCAAGATCAAAGTTCCAATCCCAGAAGTTTGTGAGTAACAGCAGGTGGCCATGGCACATTTGCCTGATGCTTAGCTGGTTCTGGAGCTGTCATTCTGCTTCTTCCTATCTTGTAATCAGCTTTTGCAATTTGCTTTACACTCAGCAATTCCTCTTTGTCTTTCTGCCATGCCACTTTCTCAATCAGTTGCGCTATGCAGTCTGCTGTAGGAAAGACATGAGCACCAATTACTTAACCAAGGTTACTATTAGCAATATTATTTATCTCACTGTGTTATAAGCTATCGATCAAAACCAAGACCACACACAGACACGCACACATATATATGTGTATTTTTAGTGTATATATATGTGTCTGCTTTAATTGCCTCACATTTTTATGCAATCTTTTTGTTCAACCCACTGAATTAAAGCTGACTGTCTGCACTTCAACTGCATCTGAGTTGTTTCATTTAAAATTCATTGTGGTAATGTACAGAACCAAAATTAGAAAAAAGTTGTCTCTGTCCAAATATTTATGGATCTAACTATATATATATATATATATATATATATATATATATATATATATATATATATATATATATATATGTACAGTATATATACAGATTTTTTCATACTTTGCATGCAAAAGTGTTTTATCAGGAAGTCATTATATCTTAACAATGCTTTATAACAAACTTGCACACTGATTGTAATACATATGGACAATTACAAATATACAAATATGGGCCCCACTTCTGCATTACTATATTTAATTATTGCATTTTCACCATAAGATTAGTGAGGTCTTTGTTTGGATTGTAGTAGAAGTAAAAGCATATTAGGGGAGAGCATGATGGAGAAATACAAATTGCAAACACCTAATTATGTTTGCTCCTTTTTCTATTTGTTTGGTGTGCAAAGTCAGACATGCCCTCTTAAGGCACAGAAAGGCTGTTGCCCCTATCAAGTGGATAACTAGTGTCATTTTTTTCAACCAGTCTTGTCCAGAATAAATCATATTATGTTTGTCTTTTACAGTTAGTGTGACGATATCAACGCACAGGCTTTTGGGTATATCATCTCAAATTTAGAAGAAATTAATGGAAGCATCCAGTAAGATATAAAGTTGATTCATATTGCTCAGAAAGGTGTTACAGAGCTATTTTAAGACTCTGAGGCTCTACCCAAGGTCATTCGCTGTCCAAATAGAGACATTGAACATAGTACTCAATCTTCTCTCTGGTATTTGTTCAGGCAAAATCTCTCCTAAGGAAAAGCATTAAATTCTAAGTAAGTACTTATACACTGAATTTATGGACACCAAAGCTAAAGGTATCCTTAACATGGTATGATAAATGAACAGCTGTAAAGCAAAGATACTGAACAATAGGAAGATAGACTGTCAAATGATGGTATGCATCCTTTCAAAAAGAAATCAAATTCAACTTTTAATTGTACCAATATATACCAAACTTTATAAATTATGTGCTTAAGTTTCTGTGGCCTGAACATTAAAAGTTATCAATGTACATCAAACATTTGTCTTCAGCCAGAAAGTCCTTTCTTTTCACATTTTTAGCTACTTTGATGCTACCTATTAAGTGATTTGTTGTATTGTTATATTAAGTTTTGTTACTGCCAGAGCAAATTTCAGAGCATCTTTATTTTCAAGTGCTTGTAAGGAGCACCAAAGTGCCACCCTTCAAATGAAAAACTTATTAGGAATATGTCAGATTTTAAAGCAAAAGACAGTGAACTTGCATTGATTCACTATAAATGCATAATTTTCAGCATGAAATGCTACATTTAGCGTAGCCAGTATTTGAGATGATAGTCATAAAATAATCTGATAGTGGATAAGCACGGACATCATCAGTGTCTTAGAGCAGCTGTCACCTGATCAGTGGCCTCATGTAGGCTGTTGGTTTGCTTTAGTATATCAGTTTGATCAGTAAACTGCAATATGGAAGAGCACAAATATATAAGGGCTTGTCTTCCAGGAGTGTTCAATTCAAAAAAGGCAGAGGAGGTTAAATATTACCTAAGTCTGAAGTCAAATGAGCATTCGTTCACTGAGAGCTTGTCATCAGTATCACAGAACCACAGCAGGATTCATCTTAATTGGCCCCCATTGTTCAAGCAGGCCTTTCAAACAATAAAATCAGCACGACAAGCTCAAGAGACTAGCAGTGAAGTAGAAGGCTGTGTTAAATCCTCAAGAGACTGTGACGCATTGAGGAGAGGGCCATGTATAGCACATGTCTCTGGTCAGGCAGGCCTGTCAAATGTACTGTGAATTTCCTGTTTCAGAAGCAAGATGTGATTTTATATATGCCATTGTAAGGATAGAACAGACGCAGTAATCACTTATGAAATTTGCTTTTCAAATGTTTGTAGAACTGTATAGAACTTTACATCTGAGTGGAATGAAAATGAAGGTTTAAAATATTATAAGCCACAGAAAAGGGTATTTCAGTTGTTCAGGATAACTAAGCCAGTAATCTCACACTTACCTGTATATAATTTGGTTATAGTTTGATTAAATTGAATGAAACCCACTTTGCCCAGAAATTATATTAAAAATGATATTTGGGGTAATCGAAGACTTTTGTACAACTGTGCATTGTTGTAAGTTACTAGGATATTGAAATAATACAAAATTGCAAAGTATTTTGTTAATATATAAAGAGAGAATGCCACATTAGTATTCTGATTACTTCATAGCTCTAGCATTCACAGTTTACCTGTGGATTAACTAGTCTTTTGTATGTTTGCAGTTTATAAACATCTTCTGTAGGTAATTTTATATTAAAAACATTGTGAACATGCTCCTCTTTTACATACAGAACTGTTTGTGCCATTATCAACAGCATAAGAGGGTTATCCAGCATCCCTGAAGGGTAGTAAAAGGTGCAGTGTGTTGGAAAAGCACCTATGCAAGGTTACAGCATTTACTTTGTTTGATATGGTGACATATTTTGAGGGATTCTATTAGTAAAGCCATAATATTTTGGACTAAGACAGGTTTTTCAAGGTGTATGTACTGGGATGTACATACGAATTTACCTAGAACATGTTGAAGGAATTATTTCTCCACTTTAAACTGAGAAGAGAAGATTTTGAGCTACAGATTTGACAGTTCGAGTGACTGAGTTGTAGCGGGTCCAGGGCTCTGAAAGAATGGTGGTTTTTTAAATAATCCATTTGGCCGTGTATCAGTCTCTGTGGGCGCGATCATGCAGTCGATGAGGTAGTTGGGGCAAGTCACCCCTGCACGTGAGGGTGTGATCGTTATCAATTGCTTAATCAGCTTCCTGCAGCTTGTTTGAACCACTGCGTCCATGGAGCCGTATAAATACAAGCCGGCGCAGGACAGTGGAAGGAAAAGAGAGAACAAAAGAGAGGCTGAGAGCGAGAGCAGCATTTGAGAAAAGCGAGTGGATGAGCCATCCGGTTGAAAGAGAGTTCAGTGTGGTCAGGGTTCCCATGTGGAGTGAAGGATTGGCGCTCGAGGAACAGATCGTGCCCACTGATTACGTAGAGGAGTGGGTTTGGTCACAGTGGCGTCCTTCCTAGGAGTCCCAAGGGATGACTCTGTGTGCAAGAAGGAAGATGGAAGGACAACCGACCCCGAGCGGTCTGGCAAACACTGGCAGAGGCAGCCAAGATGGGGTTTGGTAGCATGAGGACCGCGGCAGCTGAAGTCTCTCCAGCTGAGCACGGCAAGGGTGAGCTGGAGAGACACGAAAGGAGCTGTGCTTGGCTGATTTGTCCCAATGTATGCTGCAGGTTTTTATTCTTGTGTTTTCTCCTTGTTTTAAACATTTGGAATTTTGGAATTTGGAGTTTTTGAGCTCTGCATTTTAGTTGGACACTGTTTTGATTCTTCTTAAATAAAAGCACTTGCACCTTTTCCACCACCCCATTGCTCAGTTTGATATGTCCCCATCTGCCAGTTCATCCAGTCACATTACTGATGGTGTTGGACTTGAGAGGCTCCCAGATGTAAGGTGGGGGCATGGAGCAGCAACAGTAAGAAAGCCAATGCCAAAATGGTCAAAGGTTTTTCTTTTTAACTTTTATTAAAATGTACACAGTTTAATGCCTTACTGTACTCAAATTAAAACATAGGAAGTGTGACATGCCCACTTTGACCACTGTTAAGCTGCTCTTGAAGCTGTTGTCCTGAGAGGTGCCTATCACGCTAGCTATTGACTCTTAGGAACTTGACTTCTGATTCTGTTGTGGCTTTGGGTCTGCCAGACCTGTTTATATCAGACAGTTTCAAAGTCCCTTTTGATGGTGTAGAAAACTATTCACTGGCACCGGTCCTTTCTTTGCAATCTCTCTAAATTGTCAGAATCATCTCTGACCATCAACCCGTAATGATGCAATGATGTTTGCTTTAAATGTCTGCAGGGATCCATCTCAGGTCACTAGGCCAAACCATTATTAACTTTTTCCAATTTATTACTATTGTCAATCACTACTCTACACAACCCAAATTAGGACAACACACAATCTAAAATGCGTCATGATGCATAGTTTAAGAACCTATTCTATAAAGGAAAGACCTACACTTTTAGGATTATAGTGCTCTAAATTTCTTCCTTTGTTAATTACCCTTTTCTTGCCGTTATGATAGAAAATTACAGTTCAATATTGTCCAAAATATGCTTCAGAGGCTGTATGACACTGAATATTCCAATACTACTTTTATACAGACTGAGGGCTTGTAAGTAATCAGCAACATTTGGAACATCTGTAGAAATTGTTGGCGTCAATTTTTAAAGGATAAATTAACTTTGATAACACATTTTGGCAGGGCGTATTGCAAGCTTTTGAAAGTTAACTACAGAAAAGAAAATTTTACAGACAGAAAATTTTAAATGAAACAAATCCAGAACCTACTGTTGCCATTCCTAAATGTACTAGAACAGAGAAGACCTGTCATGCATAATTTGTTGTAGTGTTTCTGTTATATAATAAGAAAACAGTGTTTCTAAATTCCTGATTAGTCCCACTGGCCACTTTGGTGTACTCCAGTAAGCTGACCTTGTATCATCTTTTGATGGCCTTTGGAATGGCTTCTCTAAACACCCAATCCTTTTCGGCTTTGTACCCTATTGTTCTGGTCTTCTGCCTGCAAATGTCTTCTCTTGGCCACTCTAACTGTTTTCCACTCTAATCTTCTTTCTGCTGGTCCAGTGGACAGCTGTCGTCTTCATATTTCTAGTTATTTGCAGCCTTCTCAGTTCAGTTTTGCCCAACACCTGCTGAGACCCAGTGTACAGTACTGATTGGTTGGCTACCTTTTCCTACTAATGGATCAGCTCTCCCCTTTATTTCTGGTTTGCTCAACTTCTGTTTCAGATGTTAGGTTGCTTGAGTTTATCTTGTTCTTTCCTCCCAAGTAATCTACTAGATCTGCCATTTGTTTCTTGGTTCATCTTTATTCTGGTTCAGTCTTGACAAGACCTCCTCTTCATCTTCATGGTGAACTTTTTTTCTATTACTCTCTGTTTTCTTTATATTTTATTTCTAATCTGTCAACGCCTTTTCAGTTGTGTCCAAATTCTTCTTTCAATAGCACTGTTTCTTAAACTGGTGTAAATGAATAATAGTTTTGGCTTTCAGCCCTCTTTACATATGTTCACAAAACTCACCCATTCCAAATTCAGAAATACGCTTTCTATAATTGCATTTTTTACACTTTATAATGAACAAATGTGGCTGCTTAACAGCGTGTTGTTGTATATGGTCATTAAGCTCCACATTGCTTCAGATAAGCATGTCATTTTGTTGCAAAGTGGCATTTAAAAGGAAATATTAAGGTAATATCAAAAGGCTTCTACTAAATAAATAATTCCAGCTGAACTTACTCTTTCTTATTATGTTATATACAGACTGCTGTAACTATAGAAAAAAATGTGCACGGCTTGACACGTTCAATTAAAGATATGTTTAGAGAGTTAAAACTGACAGAACTTATTTCTGATCTGTGCATGCTGTTCCTGTGATGCAGTAAACGCGACTCATAAACAAAGACAACCTTCATAGAAGACCAGCTGGTGTGAAGCTACCCTGGCAAAGCAGCAGAAGGTGAAAATTTGAAATGTGAAATTTGCTGTCATTAAGCACATCACCTTTTATAAAAATAGATGTGCTTCATTTTATTTTAAACAGCTGTTTAACCCTAGCTAGACAAATAATAATGATAATGCAAATGCTTGTAACTGTATTCCTTAGCTCAAAGAGAGAAATGAGAGAGCTACTTCAAATCATCTGAAAGCAGGTGAATACATTCTAGGCCTGAAAGACCACTTAAATGTTCTAGCAGCCTCTGATCCCACACAGGATCATAGTGTTCTTGTAGACTGATCCTGTACATATCTATGAGGTATAATGTCCTAAAATCATACCAAGTCTTTCATTTATCCACAGTGAACAGTATTTCTGGTGAAACTGCATCTCTGATAGACAATAGTTCAGTTACAACAAACAAAATCACTGTTACAATGACCTAGGACAGTAGACCACCCAAATGTTTTGCAATATCACAAGCACATATCTAACAGCGTAAAACAAAGGTTAAATCTTTACTTTGTTGAATCTCAAGGTTACTAAAATCGCTATTCTTATCTCTGTCAAATCACTTAATGAATGGCTAAATGCAAAGAAAGACAAAAAAATTAAATAGAAATAGTGAATCGGTTCACTCTATACAGTATGTGCTGTTAGGAATGAGTGAAGTAATATCTCTTGTAAAGATTCTGATTAATGGCTAAGGAGTTGAAACGTCTAGTACTCATTGTTGATATTAGCCCTCAGTTCAACTGGGCAGGGTTATCTGAAAATACAACAACAATTTACTTCTTGTATGGCCCAGACTCATGCAAGAAATGCCTCAGTGGGCTTTAACAGACCCCATTTTTTTAAAACCCCCAGGCCTAACTCCCTAAGAAGACGAGAAAAACCTTGTAGGGGAAAAAATTGGAAGAAATCTTGGGAGACACCCTTCTAGGAAGGTTGGGCATGCAATGTGTGTCAAAAATTTGATCAATACAATACACAAAACAGAAATACCAAAATTAAACTACTTTATGAGTGCCTTACTATGAATCTCATTCATTATCTTGCGCCAGTTGGTACGAGACTTTATGTGTGATTACCTTTAGTAGTAAGTGGATATTATTTCCTCCAGTTGGCATTTTTTCTTGAGCTCCCAGACATATCATTTGTCTTTTACTTCATTGAATTTCTAGAGCGTCCAATCATTGATCAATTATTTGGTCACAGTTTTTGTGTTGCTGTGAACAAGTTGTACTCACCTGTTAGATTATTTTCTCTGCCTCTCTGACAGCAAATCCATCCTTTCCAAAATCTGTCTCCGAATTTAATCCAAAAAAATCCATATCTGCAGAAGAAAGTAGTCTGTTACCTGCAGCTATCAAAGACTTGTATTCAATCTTAGCAATGAAGGCTAAACCAAATTTAGAAATTGTTACATAGACAGAGGACATAGACATACTGTAGACTTCTTTTTCTTCCAGAGCTTCAGTTATAATTTATTTGTTTAGTGTGAAACTAGAAACTAGAAAAATAAGGGATGGAAGGTTTAATTACAACTGAATAAAGAAGGTTATAAGTCTTTAGAGGCAAAGCACAATAAATAAGGCAGCAAAACAAAAAATGAAAAGACCCCTCACGCCTTTCCTGTCTACACCTTCTACTTCTTTCAGCTCTTGTCTTTTCCTTCTTCCTGCCAAGTGAACTCTCATTCATACTCCATGTGATTCCAAGTTCCCTAAAGAAATGGCCACTGGCCTCTTTTATACTTGATCCCTGGACTAGGTCACTATTTAGGTTTCCTCTGAAGCACCGACCTACAAAACCCCAGGGGTTGTTTACGAAGAGCTCCCTCTAGTGGCTCCGTGTATTCCTGCCAAGCTGCTGGCCATTTCTCATCAAAGCGCCAGACAAGCCTGCAGGGGTCCTTCTGCTGCCAGCAAGTTACAAGGCTGAGGAATGTGCACTTTTTATTGTACTCTCCCCATTGTCCTCACACTGTATTTATATCCCTTTAGTAATCCAAAGGATGTTTTTTTTCTTGCATCTCTTCCTGGTTATTCTTGGCCTCCTGTCTGGGTTGTGTTCCTGAAGGTGTTAATACAGGCTCTGCTCGTGATCACCTTTACAAAAGTGATGTGGAGTCGTTTTCAAAATGTACTGTACATAAAGAGTACATATTTCTGTTTTTCAATGTATATAAGATCATGTATTGTACAAAAATGTAGAAAGCCAAAAATCAGGCCTCAGTCATTTAACATCATGAACCATGTTAGCTTCTTAGAAGAATCTCTTTTTATTTTTGGCAGATACCTATTTTTTCCTGACATATTTGTAAAGATATTTGTGGTGATCACATTCTCAAAGTAGGGTTGCTATGATTAAAAGATTAGGAGCTTTTAGTGTTGATGATGCCTTTTCTGTCTATTTACGCAATGTTGGAGTACTTTTGGTTGATAATGTAGCCCTTTAAAAATTCAGATACCACATTGAATTTTATCATTGTAACTAGATTAACATACGTTTTATTCTATTATAAATGTTTTTTTTATCCTTGTAAATAGATTAAAATAGTTTATTTTATTATAAATGTTATTAAAATGTTATGTAACACTATTTAAAATGTTATTAGGTTAAAAGTAAAAGTTTAGATTTATTTTAATTTATTTTAGTTATGTGAATGGTAGCGAATGATAGGGCAGATCAAAGTTTGTTAAGAAAAGTAGAAAGAAAAGATATGGAAAAAAGGACAGAGGTTTCTTGATGGGTATTGCATGCATTTTGAAATTACGTGAGGTTGTTGATTACGTTGTTGACCAGACAACTAAAGTTAATTTACAGGAGAAGAAATTTGGTTATTTTTATTCTGAACTTCAACCTGATGCTTATTTA
Source organism: Polypterus senegalus (assembly GCF_016835505.1). Taxonomy (NCBI): domain Eukaryota; kingdom Metazoa; phylum Chordata; class Cladistia; order Polypteriformes; family Polypteridae; genus Polypterus; species Polypterus senegalus. The sequence goes on along the minus strand of NC_053169.1, from coordinate 45,495,791 downwards.
GTTAGTAGCCTATTCCAGTGTTATACTAACTGGTTTGATACATTATGGGGTGTCGCAACTGTTTCTAAGGGCTTGCTGAGTGAGCCAACCTGGCAAACTGTGCAAGCGCCATCTCTTTGGGGCTGGAGCTGACCCACTTTTAACCAGCATGTTAATGATAATACAGTCTATTTTACTAATAACATTTTCTGATTTTCTGGAAAGACAAGGGAGGATGACAGTAGGTGCCGACATTACAGCCCATTTTATGTTGAAAGGCCTATTACTTTAATTCTTAATTCAGAATGAAAAACAAATCAAAAATGTTTAATCATAACTTAAGAAGATGAGCCCAACGAACACAGAAGTTAAAAAAAGATCAGTCTGTGAAAGAGTACTGCTTAAGACGATATCTGGTATTGTCTAAAATGAGACTCAGCGTCATCTTGGGAACAGCCTGAATGTGATCTTTATGCCTATTTGCTGGAATGAAAGGTAACCTGATTCCCAGAAGTTTTCTACCAAAGAAAAAAAAATAGATTTTTCTGCTTTTTTTGTCTCCACCACATTCAGCCATTAACCAATGAATCGGTGTAGAATGAAAATGCTATTGTTAGTCTCAGTCATGTCTTTGTGCTGTTATTTTAAATGTCATGAGACACAAAAGCAAATAGCTTTACACTATCTACACATACACACAAAGCACTGTGGTTTTGCTACCATTTTGATACACGTTTATTGAATTTATTTAAAAAATTACTTAATACATGATTTTTATTTTTTTATCAGTATGCTGCTGCTGGAGTATGTGAATTTCCCCTTGAGATTAATAAAGTATCTATCTATCTATCTATCTATCTATCTATCTATCTATCTATCTATCTATCTATCTATCTATCTAACTATGTAGTCATTTAAAACTTGAGATACAAGGTACTAATAGCAATATACTGATTGTAAATAGAATAAAAGTTTATTTTATTATGAATGTTGTTAAAATGATATATAACAGCATTTAAAATGTTCTAATGTTAAATTTAAAAGATTTTTTTTCTTTTAATTTATTTTACTTACCTGAATGATAGCAAGTGATAGGGCAGGTCAAAGGTTGTTGAGAAGAGTACTGGTAATTAATAGCTTTTATCACCTGAACATTGTCAACCTTTACACCATGCAGCACCGATACTGGATTCTTTATTATATTTATTATATGATATAAGTGTTTTTATTACAAGAATGTAAAGATGTTAATTTTTTATACTACTGTTAACAATTACAAAATGCTTTACATAAAAACTAAGCAACAAAGCATTAAAAACTAAAACAATATTTTAACTATTGTGTGAAAAATACATTTTATTGAAACAGTTATGATTCCACTTAATGTCCAGAAAGAAAAAAGAATCAAATTTAAAAAGTTTGTGTACATCAGTTTGACAAGTTATGTTGCTAACATTCTGTTCAATTTTGAGATGAGCAGACAGCCTCAACCCTAAGTTGGATTAAGCAGCCTTAAAACTGTTACTTTCTGTTATGTTGTCACAAGAAAAAAAATTACCATCACTCTGAAGAAGGCTTCATTAGTTGTAGAGCAGAGTATACATAGATGCAAAAAGAAAATTAGATGGCAGCGGTGTTTCATAAAGATAAAATACAGTCAATTGAATTTAAAATAACCATAGTTTGAATACATTTGAATTTTATCATTTGACTAGTTCTGTTTTTGATGGCTATGTGGAGTGAGCCTTTGCATTGTGTTTATCTACATTTTGTCCTTGGTCCCGCCTACTTGCCTTTGCTGCTTGGCAACAGCAGCTCTGAAATCATTATGAACAGTAAGGGGAGGGGCAAGGGAAATTAAAACAAATTGCCCTGGGCCTCATTTACCTTAAAACAGCTATTAAACTGTTTTTTTTTTTTTTTTTAGAAATGAATTTGTAATATTTTTTCCTGTCTTTTACATTCAGTTTTTGTTTAGTGTTTTCTTTTTGACACCACTGCCAGTGTTTCAAGTTTTCTTATTCATACTGTGAATGGAGGAAGGAATTACTTTTGTTTGAATTCCCAGTTGCAGTCATCTATCAACTACATTCTGTATGAATCTATGTAGATGTTACATAACTTTATTTTTCTGTTTTACAGTAACAGTATTTATTCAGTACTTAAGTGTTATATGTTTTAATATAGACTGTTACATTAACTAACATTAACAGGTCCTTTTAACTTTTATTAAAATTGTTTATATTGTTTATTGGCCGGCATGGTGGCGCAGTGGTAGCTCTGCTGCCTCGCAGTTAGGAGACCTGGGTTCGCTTCCCGGGTCCTCCCTGCGTGGAGTTTGCATGTTCTCCCCGTGTCTGCGTGGGTTTCCTCCCACAATCCAAAGACATGCAGGTTAGGTGGATTGGCGATTCTAAATTGTACCTAGTGTGGGTGTGTTTGTGTGTGTCCTGTGGTGGGTTGGCACCCTGCCCAGGATTGGTTCCTGCCTTGTGCCCTGTGTTGGCTGGGATTGGCTCCAGCAGACCCCTGTATTCGGATTCAGCGGGTTAGAAAATGGATGGATGGATATTGTTTATTTAAAGTGTGTGTGTGTGTTTATGGTGGGGATGGTTACATGGCATTTTAGAATTAGCAAAGTTGGTATTTAGCTGGTCTATGCCAACTGACCACCCACCTTCTATAGGATATCCTAAAATATGGCATGGTTTAAGACTAGAGTCCATAACTGTGGCATCATTGTTTCATTTTTTGGTGCTGTATCCGATACTAGACATGATTAATTCCAGATTTTTTAGATAAACAAGTAACAGATCTGTTGCAGTATAAACAGTAAGACTAGCAGCTCTAATAAGGAAATGCTGTGCTGCTGTAATGAACTTTTAGCTTGGATGTAAATGTTGCCGTCAATTCAGCATCTTTTATATTATGTAGTGAGATACTAAAGAGTAGATTATAGATGAAACACACAGTATCAAAGAAGAATTGTGTGTTTGGTCACCAAATATGTGAAAGGGTCTTTTGAATACAAGTAGAGGCAGTGAAGATATGTGTTGTGCCAAAATAGCAGCTGTAGTACCACTGACAGTCACACATGATGGAAAGCAATAGCCATCTGTAGTGCTGGGTAAAAGAATGATTTGTTTAAAGCATTACAAAGCAGTGAAGAGAGATGAGATCAAGAACAGCGATGGTTGATATGTAAACATTTTACAAAATAAGGTTTCAAGGAAAGGCAATGATCAACATACACATATAAAAGATCCTGTATAAAATAATGTATTAGTGAATAACACCAATTGCTGGCAATCTAACAAGATTTAAGACTAAGCCTGGTCCACATGGTAAGCACTCTCTTAAATACAACCCTAATTAAAACAAGAAAATGATGTGATCCGTCACTGCTAGGCAACAGAGTTCAGCAAACATTCTGAGCATGACAGCTGGACTCTTCAGTATTCCTACCTGCTGTTTGGATTTGAATTTTCTCTATATATTCCTGTAAAGTTACTATATATTCTGTATTGTACGTAACTCAAAAACCTTATAAATGACATAGCACTCAGCTCAACAAAGCTATTTACGTAAGGCAGATTGTCCTGAATGTGTGCATAGCAAAATAAATAGATAAATTCAATGTGGTATTTTAATTACCTTTTTCTGTAAAGAAAAAAAAATCTCAACCTTGAGTTTTAAACAAAAAAGAAGGTACAATTTTTCTTTCACAATGTTTTTAATACAAAAGCAGGATATTACTCACCTTGTGGACAACATAAATCCTATTCAGATGAAATGATCATTCCACCTCAAAGCACAATTGTTACTTACCAAATAGCCTTTTTGAAGCTTTTCTTATGCTTTTAGACAGAATAGGGCAGTGAGTCACTACAAGTCACAGCTGTTCACAAATTTCCAGTATCCGTCATAGAAAGGAGAGTACAGTATGATCTATCTGAGTCCTGTCACTGCCATGAAATAGAAAAGATTTGCTCTGGACACATATTGTAGTTGGTATAATAAACCGATGATAAATTGACTATTTAAGTTGGTTTTATTTGCATACATATTTACATATGAAGTTCCTGGAAGCAGCTTGAAATACCTACTATATTATTTCTAAAAGTTATTTTTTAATAAATTGTTTTTCAATTTATTTTTGAGGTTGACCATAAGTCATTCTCTGTGGCCTCACCTACGTTTTTTGACACATAGGCCTTCTCATTGGCCACTGCCACTGGTGCTGTCTTTGTAGCTTACCAGTGCTTCTCAGGCAAGTCACAAGACCCTCCAGCTCATATTACACATTTGTAATTTTAACAGATTCCCACATTGCTGGTGTCCATGCCAGGCACTGAACACCTTTTGGCCATGGCTCCTTTAAACTGCTCCACTTCTGAATTCTTAAACAACAAATATCTATTCAGACCCCTAAGATGTGGAAAGTGCGATTCTGCAATTTAGTGCAAAGGTAAAGCCATTCCAAAGAGAGGTGACTACCAGTCATTTTCAGCACATCCTCTCTGCCAGTCTGGTTAGTTCAGAAATAGGGTTTAGTAAAGTATGAATAGTTACACATGATGATATATTGGGCTAGTGCTGCTGCCTCACAATCCAGCATTATGGGTTTGAATCCTTCATTTGGTTATTGTCCATATGGAGTTTGCATGTCCTCCTTAAATTTATGTGTGTTTTACTGACTACGCCAAAACCCCAATGCAGATTAGGGTAATAAGTGACTCTATTATAGCCCAATATTTTGGATTGGTAAGGTTGTAGAATATGTTATGTTATGTTATGAACAGCCGCAGTGCCAAAGCTTTAAGCACCAGAAATTCCAAACAGTATCCAATATCATGAGTTCCAAAAGCTGTAAATTTTGGATGTGATCCTGCTTGTTGAGAAAAACATGTGCAGCTGCTGGCTTCACTATTTGCAGAAATATCTGAAGCAATAACTATTAACATCCAATCACTTTGATTTTAGATGCTAGACTGTTTTTATGGTACATTGGCTTTCAATCCTAAACTCAAGGGCCATCCTAAATAAAAATACCAGCCTAGAGACAATCAAAATAAATTTAGCTAATTTAGTTAACGACACCTCTTGGCTGAAGGCTCCTGTTATTACTGTAACATCACTTGTTTTAAGGCTGATAGTTAGTTATACAGTAGCACAGACATTCAGAGGTTTCCTTGGGTTTCCTGTTGTACATTTGTCTGTGGTGAGAGGATTTGTCTGCTCAGTGAGTAATGGTCCTATTCATTGTATAGTGAGGGGCATGTTTAGATAAATGACAGCTGTCAGATATAACTAAACCTCCAAGTCTAACTTTTTCAATTCCATTTGTTTCTGTAACTGATCCCAAATGACTACATTTGAGTAATGGTACAATAAAGATTTTTTTACAAAATTTAAAATGATTTTTAAGACAGCATGTCTTATTTCAGAATAAAGTTTTCATAATAATAATAATAATGTACCCAGAGGGAGCCATATTGGGTGAAAGGGATGAACCAATCCTCAACAAGACATAGTCCATTGGGGACACTATCACATATGTCCACATACTAATACAGGCTCTGTGCATACCATTGGAATGTGAGATGAACCCAATAAAAAGTTGTCTTGGTAGGTAAGTTGTGCAAAATATAAACAGGAAATGAACTAGTGATGAGAGAAATGATTTGTGCGAATTGCAGTGTTTTGTTTTCTAAAACATTTATAATGAAAGTTATTGCTATTCATTACCAGCAAAATTTGTGCCATTCACATAAAAGGAAGTGTGTTTATTTCGTGTCTGGGAGCATTTTTCATGTAGTTATTGTTGAAGGCAAATAAGGAAACTGAGAACTGAAGAAAAGTTGGGAGTGCCAACCGGGTTACCCCGTTTACTGCCAAAGTTCAGAAAATCGGAATAAAACGAGCATGGAGTGACGGAACAGAAAATAGATGTCTGCCTCTTAAGCCTCAACGTCTTCTCAAAACACTGAGTAGGTCTGGGTCTGAGAGCTAGTTCATGTGAGATGTAGTTCCTTTGACCGAGACGTCATCTTCTGGGAGCTCTCGGATTCCTACCTTTTTGACCGGAAGGGGTGTGGCTTAATTGAGAGACTGATGTTCCCTCCTTGGGGAGCTTCTCGCAGCTAAGGAGGAAAAAAGAGATGATATGGTTAGCACCTGTGCACCCTCGTGTCCCAGTGAATCATTGCATACCTTATCTGAATGTGGATGGTGATCCTCAGCTGCCCACATGTGACATTATTCGGCATGCATCTGCCTGTCATTAAGAATTTAAATTAACATTCCTAGTGAAAAAAACAATGATGAACTCTTTTCCTGTCATGTTTAGACATTTTACTGAGCTGTCAAATGTTTCTTACAGTATGTGTATACTGGTAAGAGGATGCTTAATTTGCCAATTATCAGGGCAATCTTGGCGACATCAATCCTAAAGATGTTTTGGAGACAAAAATTAAACTAGAGGCAAAATGGACCAAGGAGCATGTGAGCCCTCATCTTCAGGAATCAAGAATCAGGAAAGGGCAGTGGCTGGCCGCACACAGACTAATGTGCACAGTGATGCATATTGGTATGTCTTTGTGTGGAGAATGTGCAGCATTTGACATTAAAGAGTCAGAGGCATAATTAGAATTGATTTTGACAGTTGTGCAGGTGATTACCTGCATTATGCAACTGTGGAAACAAACAGAGGTAAACATGTAAATGTGAATGAGTCTTTAGGGAGCAAAAGTCCTTCTTTTCTACCTGAAAAAAATGTTAACCCCCCCCCCCCTAAAAATATATATATATATATATATATATAGTGAGTTTTTTTCTCATTTTACATTTGTGAAATTTCCAGTGCAAAACTTTTTTGTGTAAATTAAGCAAACCTGTATGCAAATTATAACTACATTGTTATGCTCATCACTACCTGGAGGCTTGTGGACAGCAACACTAACTATTGCACCATTTTAACATGTATTACAAAAAATGAAGTAGAAAAGATATTATGAAATAAATAAATACAATTATAAGCACCTCATTGTACTAAGAAATACAACTAAAATGTAGCTATGAAAATGCCTTATTAAAATAATGGGTTTTTAGCAGCTTTTTAAAATATTCCACAGTATTAGCCAGTTGAATTTCTGTTGGTAAAGTATTGCAGATTTTTGGTGCAAAACAACAGAAGTTCGCCTCACCACTTCTTTTAAGCTTGGAATTATAAGCAGACCTCCATTCGAAGATCTAAAGTTATGACCTGGTGTGTAGGGGACTATGCATTCAAAAATATAAGACAGAGCAAGATTATTTAACGTTTTATATACCATCTGTAGTATTTTAAAGTCTATTCTGAACGACACAGGTAACCAATTTAGCAAAGCTCAAATTTTCTTTCTCTAGTTAAGATTCTAGCTACTGTATTCTGCACTAATTGCAACCAATTGATGTCTTTCTTAAGTAGTCCTGTTAGAAGTGGATTACAGTAATCTAGTCAACTAAAAACAAAAGCGTGAATTAATTTTTCAGTGTCTTGGAAAGTTAGAAGAGTTCTAACTTTTGCTATATTCCTCAAGTGAAAAAATAACGACCTAGTCATCCGGTTAAAATGTGATTTAAAGTTTAGGTCCAAGTCAATGGTTACCCCCAAATTCTTCACCTCTGCCTTTAAGGGGTCAAGTTTATTTCTATTGCCCTCACTATATCCATATTTTCAATCACTAAGATTTCTGTTTTTCCTTATTTAGTTTGAGAAAGTTGCTACTCATCCATTGAGAAATATTGCTAAGACGTTGGATCAGAGAGGCAAGAGCATCAGGGTCATTAGGTGCTATGGATAAATAATCTAGTAGACAAGTAATCACATCATTCTCAGCCCCTGATCTTTGAGCTCCGGACTGTCTTGTGAACCCCAGCATGGTGCTGCTTTTGAGGCCATTGTTAAAGCCATAAATAGGACAGCTCTGTGGAATAATACTGTATTTCCTGAATTGTCCTTGGCATATTACACACTACAACAACAACAACAACAACATTTATTTATATAGCACATTTTCATACAAACAGTAGCTCAAAGTGCTTTACATATTAAAGAATAGAAAAATGAAAGACATAATTATAAAAAAAATAAATCAACATTAACATCGAATAAGAGTAAGGTTCAATGGCCAGGGGGGACAGAAAAACAAAAACTCCAGACGGCTGGAGAAAAATAAAATCTGTAGGGATTCCAGACCATGATACCGCCCAGTCCCCTCTGGGCATTCTACCTAACATAAATGAAACAGTCCTCTTTGGATTTAGGGTTCTCACGGAAGGGCTTGATGATGATGATGGTCACGTAGACTTCTTCCTTTTAATCCGTCCATCATTGTTGGAGCATCATGAAGCTTTGAGTAGGTGGAGGTGGCGCAGGCCACCACCACAAAGAAACCGGAAAAAGAAACAGAAAAGAGAGTAGGGTCAGTACCGATTTTAGAGCCACCATGAATAGTTGTTATGATGAATTGAACATACAGAGTATCAGGATTAAGTTAAATTACGATTAAAATGAAGTTATAAAAAGGCCATGTTAAAGTAATGTGTTTTCAGCAGTGTTTTAAAGTGCTCTACTGTATCAGCCTGGCGAATTCCTATTGGCAGGCTATTCCAGATTTTAGGTGCATAACAGCAGAAGGCCGCCTCACCACTTCTTTTAAGTTTTGTTCTTGGAATTCTAAGGAGACACTCATTTGAGGATCTGAGGTTACGATTTGGAATATAAGGTGTCAGACATTCCGATATATAAGATGGGGCGAGATTATTTAAGGCTTTATAAACCATAAGCAGAATTTTAAAGTCAATTCTGAATGACACAGGTAACCAGTGTAGTGACATCAAAACTGGAGTAATGTGTTCTGATTTTCTTTTCCTAGTTAGGATTCTAGCAGCTGCATTCTGCACTAGTTGCAAACGATTTATATCTTTTTTGGGTAGTCCTGAGAGGAGTGCGTTACAGTAATCTAGTCGACTGAAAACAAACGCGTGAACTAATTTCTCAGCATCTTTCAGTGATAAAGAGGTCTAACTTTACTTATGTTTCTTAAGTGAAAAATGCTGTCCTAATGATCTGATTAATATGTGATTTAAAATTCAGATTACAGTCAACAATCACCCCTAAGCTTTTTACCTCCGTCTTGACTTTTAATCCTAATGTATCCAGTTTATTTCTAATAGCCTCATTGTATCCATTATTGCTGATCACTAAAATTTCAGTTTTCTTTATTTAACTTGAGAAAATTACTATTCATCCATTCTGAGATACTAGTCAGACATTGTGTTAGTGAATCAATAGAATCGGGTCATCAGGTGCTATTGATAAGTACAGCTGTGTGTCATCAGCATAGCTGTGGTAGCTCACGTTGTGCCCTGAGATAATCTGACCTAACGGAAGCATGTAGATTGAGAATAACAGCGGACCCAGGATAGAGCCTTGTGGAACACCATATTGGATATCATGTGTCTTCGAGTTGTAATTCCCACAACTAACAAAATATTTTCTCCCTGTCAGGTAGGATTCAAACCAATTTAAGACACTGCCAGAGAGGCCCACCCATTGACTAAGGCGATTTCTAAGAATGTTGTGATCAATGGTGTCAAATGCAGCACTCAGATCTAAGAGGATGAGAACAGATAAATGGCCTCTGTCTGCATTTACCCGCAAGTCATTTACTACTTTAACGAGTGCAGTTTCTGTGCTGTGATTTGTTCTAAAACCTGACTGAAATTTATCAAGAATAGCATGTTTATTTAGGTGGTCATTTAACTGCATAATGACTGCCTTCTCTAGAACTTTACTTAAGAAGGGCAGGTTAGAGATGGGTCTAAAATTTTCAAGAGCGGGGTCAAGATTATGTTTCTTAAGTAGGGGTTTAACTACAGCAGTCTTAAGACAGTCTGGGAAGACCCCAGTATCTAGTGACGAATTTACTATGTCAAGAACATTATCAATTAGCACGCCTGATACTTCTTTGAAAAACCTTGTTGGTATCGGGTCAAGGACGAGGTGGAGGGTTTTAATTGAGATATTATTTTTGTAAATCGGGTAAATCTATCCTAGTGAAAGAGTTTAATTTGTTTATAACAGGATGTTGGGGTTTAGGGTGATCCTTAGTGTTGGGGAGATATACTATGTTATTTCTAATATCATTAATTTTTGATTGAAAATACAGCGACAGCCTCACAGGTTTCACTGGAAGCACTTAGGAGGCATTCCTTTGAGCTACCTGGGTTTAGTAGGCGATCAATTGTTGAAAATAAGACTCTAGGATTACTAGCATTGTTATTTATAATCTTGAGAAATAGCAGCGTCTCTCAAGACGGACAGTGTTATTGTATTCTGTTATTTTGACTTTTAATATTTCGTGGTGGATAGTAAGTTTACTCTTCCTCCATTGACGCTCAGCTCTACGGCATGTTCTCTTTAAATCAGACACTCTTTGGGTCTTCCATGGTATACCAATGCTAGAAGATTTTTTCACTGTCTTTTCAGGTGCAACTATGTCAACAGCAGCTCTCACTTTAGAATTAAATCTTTCCACCTTACTATTTACATTGTCCTCGCTATTATAGCTGGCACTATAAACGGACTGATTGCTTAAAATGTTTGTAAGTTTTAAAGCTGCTGCGAATCAAAGAAGCGTTTTTAACAATATGCTTCTCATGAGTGTTTTTATCATTATTTCTATATTAAAAGTAGAAGAAAATGGTCTGATAGACCAATATCAATGATCTGTTTTATATCAACTTTCAGTCCTTTAGTAATCACTAAGTCTAATGTATGACCTGCTTTATGTGTAGGCTGATTTATGAGTTGTCTCAAATCAAAAGAATCCAGGAGGTTCATAAATTCTTTTACTTTTAGATCACACTGATTATCTATATGAAAATTAAAGTCGCCAACTATTAGGAGTGTGTCATAATTAGTAATTAAAATTGACATTAAGTCAGAGAATTCCTCAAAAAACGACGCGTTATATTTAGGAGGTCTATACACGGATAGTATTAGAACTTGAGAATCTCCATGAATAACAACGGCGAGATACTCAAAGGACTTGAACTTACCAAAACTGACATCTTTACATTTTAATCGCTCGAGTAAATGTTAGCCAATCCGCCCCTTTTCCCTGGCGGTTTGAATGAGTAAAACTGTAATCCGGAGGCAGATTCGATTAAAACTGACGCGGCATCTGAATTCAACCACGTTTCATTTAGTGCAATAAGATCTATTTTTTTATCACTAATAAGATCGTTGATAAAAAACGTTTTGTTAGTTAAAGCTCTAACATTTAATAGTGCCATATTTAATGTTTCGGAGGTGCAGAGATGAGTACTATGTGCGTTATTGTTATTTGGAATAGGAACTAAATTATTATTATTAGCGCTCTGTGTATATTTTTGTTTAATCTGTGATCTGTTTTATAGTTTTAATACATTGTTCCTCTAAAATAGTGATTTTAATTAGATTATTGGAGTTTATGCCGTATTTCCTAGGTTTTCTACGTGCATTGAGATTGCTTATTACAGTATTAATGGTGCGAACTTTAACGGAAGACTCTATTAAACATTCATCATGTCCTGGCACAGCAGTATTATTTCGGAAGGGGTTAAGAGCAGAGATAGATAGTCAAGAAAAACGAATTACCTTCGATATGTTTTCGGAGAGGACCCGGGCGCCGAAACTGTTCGGATGCAGGCCATCACGCTTGAAGAGACGCCTTTCCAAGAAGAGATTCCAATTGTTGATGAAGCCGACATCCTTCTTCTTGCAGAAACCCTGTAGCCAGTTGTTTAACCCTAGCAGACGACTGTAGTACTCGTTGGATCGTCTGACGAGAGGTAGTGGACCCGAAACGAAGATCTTTGCCGATGGGGTCCTCTCCTTCGTGTCTCTAATCAGAGCTGCGAAGTCAGCCTTCAGGATTTCTGATTGTCGGTGCCTTATATCGTTTACGCCGGCATGCAAGACGATTGATCCAACTGCCCTCTCCTTGTGTTTCTCGTAGACTGCTGGAGCACGCTTTCATTACATCTCGGACACGAGCACCGGGAAAACAAGAAACAAACGATTTTGCATTAGGGCATGCGACATTAAGGTTTCTAACGATGGAATCACCTACCACTAATACATCACCAGGTGATGAAGGCGAAATGGGGACGCGGAGAGGGTCAAACCGGTTCTGAGATAAAATGCTCGCCTGTGCCATGCTCCTGCATCCACCTGCCTATCACGTTGCAGGTTCAGGGATTCAGCTCTTCTGAAATTAAATAAGTGGGGCGTGAAGGCAAATTTCTTGGGAAAGGTGAACCCTGGCAGCACCACCACAATATGAGTGCCTGTCACCTAGTATCCAGGAACTGAATATCCTTCTGTTATAATTAAGGGACTTCAAAATCGATCAGACATGGACCTCCTTGACATAAGCATGCCTTGTGTTCATCAGTTGCCATCAGTAATTTAAAAAGTGATCCTTTTATTGGAGGATGTAAATGATTGTTTTTTAAGCTGATGCAGTGACAGCCAGTTCAGCAAAACAGGCATTTGCCGATAGCCAACACCAACCCCCACCCCCAAGATTAGCACTAAAATGCAAGGAGAGGAAAGTATGAAAGGCTTTCTGAACTCATTTTTTGGAGATCTGTGTGTTGGGAACAGGCGCAGGGAGACAACGGGGCCAGAGGTCATTTATGTATCATCAGTCTTCTTGTGTCAGCAGCTTGTGCAATAAAGCATGAAGAGAGAGAAAATCTGGAGCAAACCAGAAGGAAAAAAACAATCATACGAAACAATGTTATTTTTATTTATTTTTTAATGCTTTTAAATATTTCATATTTCCAATATATACCACCTTGCTTGAATACCATAGTGGGACATTGGTTAGTCTAGGGTGTGAATGTCAGCTCTCTGCTTAGAGTCTGCATATTCATAGGTCTGAGTTTTACCAAAATCTCAAAGATATGTGTGTTGCGCTACTCAGCTAATGTGCAATAGTTCCCCCCCAACTCCAAACCGGTGTACTGGCACCTTATTCAGGGTTTGTGCCCAACTTGTACCCCTAGCCTTGGCTCTGGCCCCTGCAATCTGAATTAGCTTAAACCATTCATTATTCATTTGAAACTTTATTATATCCCAGTTCCTTCTGTCTCTACGACTAGGGGGTATAAAGGCAAGATGGAAACTGGTTGCATAAAAATCAAACTTTAAAAAAAATGATCAGGAAAGTAGAATTATAAAAGAAGAGGGAAATGGTGTTGTCATGGAAAAAAAATTGGGCTTAGGTTCTTAACTAGGAGGTGAAAAGAACTGGCAAATTAAACACAAAACCGAATGCATAATAGAAAAGCAAAAAAAACCCAAACCTTTTCTTAATATTTCTTTACCCTAGTTGACATTAAACATTAAAAAGCATTGAATTCAATAGAAAGAATGTTTATATCAAAAGCTTGGGTACTACAAACAGCTTGTCAACCAACTTAAATAGCGTCCTTTATAAGTTATGCCACAAATAGCGCGAGGAGAATTATGCAATGGCAGGCAGGGCAGCAAAAGAAAACAATACAAAATGTCTGAATGTGTGAAAAAAAAATCAAAAATCATCTGAGAAAATGAACTAAAACATACAATGTTTTCTTGACAGTGGAAGGCTCAGTAGTTTAAAAAGGGGCATCAAAGTGCAGTCTTCAAATATTAATACAATGATACATTTCAGCACCTCTTGTCAGTAATCACTGCTTGTACCTCTGGCCATCCATTTCCCAAACCATTTAATCTTGCTGAAAATATCCAAACAGTCTCCTCATTTTTAGCATGAGGTCTGAAGTGCTTTAATCCATCCACCTACAGTATATTAAAATTCATTTAGTCCAGTTGAGGCATGCAGGTAATTGAGCATAATGCAGAAACCACCCTAGACAGACAATGAGACTATTACAGGGAATACACGCTCACACTCAGTCACTCCATAAGAATTTAAAGTTGAAAATTAGCCAAACACAGTTGTTAGTTAGGATTTAAAAGAAAAACCAGAAGACACTAGTCTATTAGCAACAGTCACCTATGGTATGAAAGAAATCTCACTACGGTGCATTGTTCAGCAATGGTGCAGTCCCACAGCAGAGCATCCATGTTCATTTGACCTTGGCTTCAACTAGACTAAATACAGAGAGTTGTGCTGTCCATGTTCGAATTATCCATAAGCCATCACAAACACGTTGTATTACGCCAGCTTCTATCAATTGCAGTTACATTCAAATTGCCTTTACTTTTTGACTTACCCTCCTGTTTCTTTTCTGAATCCACTTTGGCCCATACAAGGTTACAGTGAAGCAAAGTCTACACCTGGAACCACTGAGTAAGATTTCAGTCAATCCGAGGGCGCGGGTACACACACCCAGTTTGGAATCTCCAGTCAGTATGGCAACAGGCTTTTGGACTGTGCAAGGAAAGTGGAGTCCTTAGAATTAACCCACAAGAAAACTAGGAGAACATGGATATTTCAAGCCCAGGCAGAAAGAATGTATGATTTATGTTAAATGCATGTTTAAAACTGAGCTGTGTCCTTGGTATTGGAAAAGCAGATTAGAGAAATGTGGGAATGATGTTTAAAAAAACAAATATGCATGCTATAAATGCAGTCTTTGGAACTCCCTCTTTTAACTATGAAGCATATATTAAAAAAGGAAGCAAGGAGGATTTTGCATTCTCTTCATTTACCCTGAAGGCTACATGACAGGATGATTTATAAAATGTTGTCCTCCTTCTGCCGACTTAATTTGATTTTATGTGTTGAAGTGCCAATAAATATCATAAGTTATAAAGCTCCAGCACAACATTTTTTAATGTTCTGTCCTGCCTGCTATTCTCCTATAACTGACTGGGTTTTTAGAAATTGCCGTGCTTTCATTTTGTTCACTGTTGATATTTTACAGTATAATGTTCAACAAATGTGCTTGCAGCATCTTAAATGATGAAATTCAGACAGACCTTTTCATCAAAGGATTCCTCTCAGACAAGTAAAGAAAAAGTAATTTATTGATTTAAAAATTGTATATATTTATTAATTAATTAATTTATTAATATATTTATTTATGTTAAAGCTTTAATAGGTGAAAATATGCAGTATTCCTTTGATAGAAATTGGACAATGAATGATAAACATTTTGATCAAGATTTTAATTTTTTTATTTATTTGCTTATAACAACTGGAGACCTAACTTCCAGAAAGCATGCATTCCCAAGTTCATCTTTGGTATAGTTTTTTAGATTATTAAAAGCAACACTAATTTTAATTAACATTTTAGCTTTTCACTTGCATAATTTATTAAGGGCGGCATGGTGGCGCAGTGGTAGCGCTGCTGCCTCGCAGTTAGGAGACCTCCCGGGTCCTCCCTGCGTGGAGTTTGCATGTTCTCCCCGTGTCTGCGTGGGTTTCCTCCGGGCGCTCCGGTTTCCTCCCACAATCCAAAGACCTGCAGGTTAGGTAGATTGGCGATTCTAAATTGACATGGGTGTGTTTGTGTGTGTCCTGCAGTGGGTTGTCACCCTGTCCAGGATTGGTTCCTGCCTTGTGCCCTGGGATTGGCTCCAGCAGACCCCTGTGACCCTGTATTCAGATTCAGCGGGTTAGAAAATGGATGGATGGATAATTTATTAACAATCCTTGACTACTACAAACTCAAAGGATGACCCCAGATATAAATTGATGACAATTTTTGCACACGCATTTACCCCCTCACCACAGGCCGACACACATACATTTGAATATTTATAGTTAAGTACGAGAGGAGTTTTGGAACCCTAGCCAGACTCATGGGTTCAACTTCACAATTCCAGGCTTTCCCCGCTAATTTCAAATCTCAGTGCCAGTACTATTTAAACAAATTTTAAACACAAACAAGCAACCTAATAACAAAAATCTATTTATCTACAGTATCTCAAATATATTTAGACAATCATCCATTTTTTTAAACCACTGTGTCCATTTCATGGTTGATGGCAGCCAGCGCATATCTCTGAACAAAATGAGGCAAAGGTAAAAGCCAATCCAGGTCAGTACCTTACTTATGATAACTCTCATGCTAACGTCCAATATACTTACAATTTATGATTATCTTGTCACCCAAAGTGTTGTGAGGCCTCCAAGAATAGCCAGGGAAGCTGAATGGAATTCTTATGTGTCCTCCCAGTTAGGGTGCACCAAATATCATCCTGAGCTCCCACTCTTGTGGCTGGCTTTAACCTACACTGTGCTAAACTTCACTTAGCTTCAAAAGTTCAAACATATAAGTCGCTAAACATAGTCCAAGCCCCATCAGAGGAAGAATGACTGTAAATCTCCAGCTTGTAGATGAAAAGGAAAACAAAGAATTTTTAGAAATAAAATTTTTATTACCAAAACAGTAAATAAGGAACAAAAGCTCAAAAGAGCCAAAGGAGGCAAAAAGGAATTGCCTAAAAGGCAGTCCATAGTACAGTGGAATCTCGGTTCATGACCATAATTCGTTCCAAAACTCTGGTCGTAAACCGATTTGTTCATGAACCGAAGCAATTTCCACCATAGGATTGTATGTAAATACAATTAACCCATTCCACCCCGTCTGAACTGTATGTAAATATATATTTTTTTAGTTTTTAAGCACAAATATAGTTAATCATACCATAGAATGCACAGTGTAATAATAAACTAAATGTAAAAACATTGAATAACACTGAGAAAACCTTGAACAACAGAAAAAACTAACACTGCAATAGTTTGCCTATAGTGCTAGGAAGCACTCGTTAAAAACACTTTTTTTAATGAGTTTTAAGCACAGGGAAAAAATGCACGCTATGAACCGATCACTATAAACAGAACTGAAAACAAAAACAAGCCTTTTCTACCTTATGCGTCCAGCCCTCCCACTCTCGCTCGCTCAATCGCTCTCTCTTTTGTGTGTGCGTGTGTCTCTCTTTCATGAGCCTGGAGTGCCTGTGTGTGCCTCTCTCTAGCGCGTGCCTGTGTGTGTGTCTGCCTCTCTCGCGCACCCATGTGTGTGTGTGTCTCTC
This sequence comes from Polypterus senegalus, assembly GCF_016835505.1. Classification (NCBI taxonomy): domain Eukaryota; kingdom Metazoa; phylum Chordata; class Cladistia; order Polypteriformes; family Polypteridae; genus Polypterus; species Polypterus senegalus. The sequence continues at coordinate 45,478,726 of NC_053169.1, read as the reverse complement.
TTGCACGCCTGTGTGTGTGTCTTGTTTGCTCGCTTGCTGCACAAGAAATGCACAGGAAGAGACTGAGCATGTACAAACCGAAAGGGAAACTGGCTTGTTCATATACCGAGTGTGTGGTCGTGAACTGAGGCAAAAGTTTGGCGAACTTTTTGGTCGTAAACTGATTTGTATGTGTACCAAGACATTCGTGAACTGAGGTTCCACTGTATCCAAATCCCGATACATTAAACAGAAGTCAAAATACCTACATAGAACCAAAAATCCAGAAATTCCAAAGAGTAACAATAAGCATAAGGAGGCTAACTCACTGACAGCAAGTGCACACAGTGTACTGTGAAGGACTGCGAGTCCTATGAGCCTTTATAGGGCTGGGGGAAGTCCCTCAACAGAGACTGACAGGTGGCTCTGCCTCTTGGGGAACCACCCACAAAACACAAGTGACATGGCAATACAAGCATTCACAGAAAGAAGCCATTAAATTTAAAACAAATTTATAAAAATACATAATTATACAAATTATAAGCATAAACAGCAAAATGAACATCAATTTTAATAACCAAAGAACCAAAAAAATGAACAAAAACTACATAAAAAATTATAACTTAAACATAACACAATAAAGCTAACTATTAGTACGTCCATTTTCAAACCAGATAATCCAAACCAGTGTTCTGAGTAAGCAGAGTTAATTTTGGCAGCACTGAGTGCAAGGAAGGGGGAAACTGGGGACTTTGTGCCAGTACACTGCAGGTCAAATTAATGCAAACATCCACACCAGAACATTTTAGAGTATAGAGTATACATGTTGAAAAATCTGGGTTACTCATAAGACCAAAAATATGGCCGTGGGAATTCTAAAATCAATTGCATACTGTACTTCTATCATTTTGTGTACGTGTATTTTGTACAGTCAGGGTAATAGAAGCAGATACTTCAAGTGGAGGAGAGATAAATTTATGTCATAGTTCTGCTCACATCTTTCCCATATTAAGGCTCCACTTGTTTCCTGGTAATAGTGGAAGAACAGCATTGGTGTTGTGTGGAGTCCTCAGTCTTAGTTCATCAGTGTGCAGCTTAGCACGTCCAACCCCATCAGTAGGTTAATTAGTGGTTTGTTTTTTTTTTCTCAAAATTGTTTTCAAACCAAATCATGGCTTTTCATATGCTGTGGAAACAGGTTGAATAAGCTGCTCACGGACAAACAACAATCTGACTTTAGAGTTGCGGATTCAAGTTCAACTCCTTAGCTATTAGACTGCATTTTCCAGGTGTCTCAGATATTTTGCCTACTCCTCCTGTAGTGCACAACAGAGAGAATCACATTAAAAGAAAACAGCAAAATATATTCTGGGGTTTAAAATCCTCTTAAGGATATAGTCAAGAAGCTTCATCTATTCAGTATGAATTAGGGGAGAAAATCAATGAGAGTTGTAAAAGCTGCAAAGCAATGTTTCTTACACTACGTACAGGCTGAGCTGGAGGCTTAATAAGAGTGGCTTTGTAGAAACGCTGAAAACCTTGCAGGACTCCAAGTTTATAATTACAGGGGGTGAATTCATAAAACAAGCTGAAAGCATATTTATTTGGTTTTATGTGTGCCAAAATGCCTCAAGGAAAATTAAAATGCTTTTCATTTTAGTATTTACTTTTACGCAAGTGGATGGCACAGTAGTTACTGCTTCTTCCTCACAGTACCTATAGAACACTCCAGAGATGTTAGTTTTAAATTTCAGTCTGGTCGATTGCTATCTAGAGTTGAGTGCTTTACGTTTGTGAGTGTGGGTTATAGTCAGGTGCTGTCCAGTTTCCTTCCATATTCAAAACGCTTGTAGGATGCCAGCCACTAAATTGGTCCTCTGTGTGGTGCATGAGTGTGCCTTACCATGGCCTAGAATCCAGGCTACAAGAAATTTTCACTGTGTGCATAGGCAAGTTTGAAAAATGGATGAATTAAATTTATAAAAAATAGAATTGCTCTTTAATGACCATTGTAGAGCCTGGACTAACCTAAATTATGGATGATGAGATGTTATTTCAAAAGCATTTTATACACTGTGATTTTGCTTGGCTGTTTAGCATTTACAACTGAACTGTTTTTTTGTTGTTTTTGTAGCTTAAAATTCTTAAATCCTCTTAATCAACAGTAATAGGCACAAGACAAGAAACAGGCACTAGTCTACTGCAAGGCCCACTCTTGCACACCTCCATCTTAGGCCAGTTTAAAGTCATGAATTCACTCAACCAACTTGTCTTTGTGATTGAAGGAGGGAAAGGAGTACCCAGAGGACAAACCATGAGGACATGTGCAGACTATACAGACAGCAACAGGATTTGGAATTCAAACTCAGGATGCTGGACTAGAGAAGCACCAGGGCTATGTCTGTGTTTCTCTCAGTGATGCATAACGATTACTAACTGAGCAGGCATTTTGTCATTTTAGGTTCCTACAGTGGCCCTATTCTCTTTTTTATACTCTATTATGTAGACCTTAACAAAATACTCCCAAAACCCCTGCTATAGCCCTCATGTGGTACATTACCTTTTATAACTATGACCCTAGACAATTGAATAGAGTACCAGAACAGGTCAGGAGAAAAAGGTTACACATTTATTAGTGTATTATAGTGTAGAAAATATACCCAGAATAATAAGCAGAGTTCAAATTAGTGTTGACAAAATGACAATAATACGGCCTGGGAAATAATTATCACATTTTGCTTAGACTACCTCTAGTCTGGTCTGATCTGGTATGGCCATTGACCCAACATTGCCTTGGAATATGGCCACTGAAAGAGGTGTCCTTCTCCTCCATGGATGGAAAATGGCAGATAGATTGCATGCCTTTGCAGTGTTCCTCTTATTTTGCTCTGATGCCCGTAACTCACCAATCAAACATCTCAGGCAAAACACCCCTAGTCTTGCTTTGTCATCATTTTCTCCAATTTTAGATGAACAAGAAGGAAAGGATATACAGGTAATAAACTGTCCCTCTCTTATTGTTTTATGCCCCTTCTCATTCCAGTTGCTAGCCTTTCATCTCAACCCACCTGTATTTCCCCAGGCTAGCTAGGTAGTAAATTTCCACTTTGGATTTTCAGTTTAGAGACTACCTGGATGCAAAGGACTGAATTACACATATGTTTTGTTGGACATTAATAATAAAAATGTATTATCAGCCTATATGCTAGATATTATTCACTATTACAAGAGGTACATTCGATTTACATACCTGTCTCTAGGGACAGGGCTGTAGACCCCAGTGATCCTAAATTGGCTTGACATTGTTATGTTTTATATTATTATCCTTTGTGTAATCAGCAATTATATCAATGTCCTGGTGTTTTGTTTCTGTCATTGTGCTTTCTGTGTGTTCAGAATATAACGATCTGCAATAAATAAATAACTTAAATCTCGTAACTTATAAGAATGTTTAGGGCAAACTGAGTCGGCAGCAACAAGCATGTGTGTGCAGACATTTTTCTGTTGAGCATTACGTTTTGTCCATATTTGTTAACAGGTCATCTGCATGCACAATGGAGAGTGCTCCGGCCTTACTCATACTGCCAGTATAGCCTTTTGGGCCCTTGTGCCTTAAATCAGATCAAGTTGGTTTGCCAATGTTTTGTAATATTAATTAACACGTAGTGCTCATTGGACCTGCAAATTGAAGTGTGGTTTATAAAAAATACTTTTTTTTGCATGGAATTGAATTGAAGCATTGCCTGATGGTGATGACTGTCATCTCAGGGCTTCAAAAGACAAGGTTCAAATCCTGGCGTGTTCTCAGTTTGTGTGTTCTTTTCTGTAGGGCATCATGGCTTACATCCATATCTCAGCAACATAAGTTTAGTTTGAATTGTGCCACTAAATATAACCAATAGTGGATGTATGAGTAAGTGTGTTCAGAAATGTTCAGTGTTCATTCCTGCCACTGTAATGGAATGGGCAGGTTATGAAAAATAACAGAGTGAGGGAATTGAAGTAAATATCCATCTGAATAAATGCGGTATTTAAATCTATTGGAGGTACAGTAAATAAACACACACCTGAAAATGAAATGTAACCTACGCTTGAAGGAAGGCATTGCTTCATTCCTGCAGTACAGTCAGTGCTGTCATGATTTATTGCTCTCATGGCATTCGTTGTAGGGACCATACAGCTTTACAAAAAAAAACAAAAAAAAAACCCTAATGCATGCATCTGTACCGATGCAGCTAGTTGTTTTCTTTATCCTCTCTTGGTCTACTGAGGCCTGCCTGGTAAATTGTTGTTGAAGTAAATAAATAAAAAAGCTTGCTGAACTGTGAAACAATCCTCAAGTCTCAAGTGGACGTCTATGAATACAAAAGCATTAGAGAAAACCTTTCTTTATAAAAATAGAGAGAGAGAGAGAGAGAGAGAAAGAAGTATCCATTTAATAAAAGAAGAAGCTGTATGTTTGTCACATGGACGACTGGAATACATGGAGACAAATGGTCAAAAAGAAGGCTGTTTTTCTGTTTCTTTTAGGGAGGACCCATTCACCTGTTTCATTATCATGACACGGTATTTAGATCATAGTAACAGGAGGCATTTTCATTTTTAATTATGGGAATAGATTTATTCCTGAAGCAATCGTGGCCTGCTTAAAGACTGTTATGAGAGGAAGTCCCCAGAGACATTTGGCAGAGAATCTGTCTGTTAAAAGAGTTAATAACACCCCCCTTATTAAAACAGAATGATTACATCGTGGCAAGCCTGCTCACAGCCGGTACATATTCCCAGTTTTATTCCATTAAATATGATTCCCCATTTGGAAGTTTGTGCAGATGTATCTTGGCAGATTGGGAAGTTGCTCTTGTTTCTGTCATTCTCTTACTGGGAAATTACTGACATTTTGCCTGAGGTCTCAACTATCTTGAAGAAAGACAATACACTGAGTGGTTCGAATATGGCTCATGTAATGTTAGAATATATAGATGTTTGCATATTTTAGAAATGTAGACTATGACTCAGATTATTCTAAATTGCTTACTATTACAAGTCAATTTAATATTGAACTATCTGCCAAAGTTGCATTATATATTTTGTGTAAAAGTATGTGTTATTTATATTGTTTATACAAGTTTATATGACTCCAGGAACAATGAACTTGTTTAAGCGGCTTCAAAAATCACATCACTGAAGCTTCCAGACATTAATAATGGGACTCACCTTTCGTTTAATGTTCCCCAGTTAAGCCATTAAGTTTGTGCTCATCCTTTTCTTTCTTAGTTATGACCTTCATTCATAGGTTCAGTATAGGTTCAATATAGCTCAGTCCCTGTAGCTATATTCCAGGATAAAAATAAGTTTATGTTAGCATTTCTCTATTGAGGAGAATTTTGTATTAATTATTTTAAGAGTCTCTCCTTCCATTTTTTCACTCTAATATCTCTTTAATATATTACTTATGTTTTCCCATGGTGTTTGTGGGAGCTTCTATCTGGGAGTATGTTAACCCTAACCCTAACTCAAATCAGGGTGTAGCATGTGAATAATCATTCACTGAATGTGAGTGGAAACAAAGGGGCACATCCAAGGACAGAGGACAGCCATTGTCCAAAGCTAAAAAAAACAACCTCTAACCCATTTCAAACTGATTGAAGTGATTGTTTGGCAGTGCCAATGTTCTGTGTAGACATATTGTAGCTGTAATAGTAGTCAAACTGACATGTGTATAGAGTACAGTGGATTTCTTACTTGTATAGCCAATCAACCCACAATACAGTACATCACCAAATTCTGGTGCCATAACTGTATTTTATTTATAAGAGTCTTTGGTGGAATGGAGTTTTTCCAGGGTGAGTCCTCTATTAGGCCTAAATAGGACCAGTTATAGCATGATCAAATGGACATGCAGTCCATAGCAAAAGAAAAAAAATGTAATTTATTCATTTGCTTTTCCAGTATATTACTAAGATTAGCAGAACCCCTAATTAGGTTGATTTGTCAGTAGACATTAGGTACTATTTTGTGATCAGATAAAAATGCATAAAAAGAACATCTTCAGGAAATCGCAGCTTTACATTTGTGCCAGTGAACCCAATTTAAGACAGAACTGGCCTGCAGCTGCTAATTTTAATTTCAAATTTTTGTCTCCCTGTTTATTTTCCTCTTGATTTTACTGGCTGTTTTATATATTTGTACAATACAGTTTATTTCAAATGTCTGTATGAATAGCAATATTTGATAGCCTTTGATAGTTGCCGTATACTGTGAAATAATAATTAAGCAATGTAGGTGCCAAGTCTGTCAGTCAAGAAGGTGCTTATTTATCTTTAAATTATGAGGCCACCAGATTTCTACAAAATCCAAAACCATAGAACAAGTGCTTGTTTTGGATACCAGCCTGGTTCATGGCACACTTTGGAACATGAAGGACTTTGCAATGAAGCATATTTTATAAATTTTTAAATTGTTGTGTAAGTAATGCCAGAGCCTTTTCTTGGCAAAGTGTATAACAGAGTAGACCACTCCAAGAAAAACTATAACAAAATGAAGCCGTAGAGTATAACAGTTGTCAGTTTTCAAATAATCAAAGAGTTAAAGAAGTTGTTACTTGATAGGTGCTTCTCTTAAGCCATCGTAAACATTAGATAATACCAAGGAGGTCAAAATGTGTAAAACAGAGTTGCTTACTATAATAAATGCGGATATAAACACATAACAAACTCCAGGTAAAGAAGATGTTGTATGCCTCTCTGAGCCTTCCTGTATACATCTTGGCACATGCCAACCTCCTCAGTGCCACAATTAAACTCTACCTTTCTCACCTTCCATCTCCGTCTCTGTCATCCCCTGTCTGAGGGCCTATATTAAACACAGGCCGTAGGTCACTTAAAGCACCAAAAAACTTCCCAGGTTATGGGCAAACAACCTGGGACACTAGGCTATAGCTGTCTATAGAAAAGCCCCAAGTTTCTATGTACTCATGGGCCTGCTGGTCTTAAAAGGCCATACCTCCTTTTTGGAAAAGGGCTATTTAGTCATCTAGGACTTTACGGAATACAGTGCACTTCCATCCAGGTTACACTCCATTGCCATCTTTAATGTTGTGCTGCCAGTAGTCCTTCACAAGTATGCATACTTCCCACTTGTGGTGGCTACCCCACCTTACTTCTGTATGGTCAGACTTGTAAAGTTTGTCTCTTGTCCCCATGTGTTTCTCATTTGGATTTATTCTCCTACTTCATCCCATGTAGAGTTTTAAATACATTTCATTCTACCGATACATTTACAAAAGTGTGTCCAAAGATAAACTAAACCTAAACACGCCAGCCAGCATTATACAAAAATGTACATGGCAATTTACATATTGACAAATTAAAGCACAAAGCATTATTATTATTATTTTCAGTTTGACTGAATGTCATTTCCTGTCCCATCTGGGAGAGTGGAAATGTCAGGCTGCATCTTTAGGAATTCATTGGCCTCCAGCATGCATGTAGAAATACATTATGAATGACTCTACCGATTGATATATCAGGCAGCATATCACAGGATCCCTGCACCACCCTAATTTCTCAGATACCGTATATTACTTTACACTGGCAGGCTATTGCAATAAACTGGTAAACAAATGCTGTTTAATATGGTCAATGAAAAATATTTGTTTTTTTAAATAATGTGAAAGGAATCTCAAAATGTAATGCCATGATCAAACATTTCTTGAAGTGGGCATCATTGGAAGCTCAATGGGCAGTGACCTTGTTTAACCTCTCAGTCTCCCAATCGATCCCTGTAGACTGTGTGTTCATTTTTAAATATTAAACATAAAAATGTAAATTTTGAATGTGGTGTGGCTTTACATTATTTGTATGTCACTCCACTTGTCTGAGGAGGTGTTTTTTGAACAGACACTATATTACTGATAGCGATGCTCACATAATGTAACTACCGCTGTGCAATCCGTAGTGCTAATCGACAATTATTGTGACTCCATTCATTTTACTGACCTACTTATTTCTATTCAGGATCACAGTTATTGTGCCCTGCTCATTAAAAAGCAGGATCAAAACACTGAGAGTTGTTATACTGTATACAGTATTATAATACAAATGTAATTGTATCAAGTTAAAATTTTCAGATAAGCTTTGAAATTCTTCCCACTTCAGTGATGACCTGTTCTTTATAGGTGTTTTATAGTTTAATTTGTTTTTGACTCACTGTTCCCAGATGAGTTTTCCTAAAAATCGTATTTGTATATGTAGTAAGGTATTTGCTTGACTCCTGGCATATTTCAGATAAAATAAGGCAGTGGTCAGGACATTTGAGTTCCTGCATTTTTCTGATTTCTTTTTCCCCTGAAAATGATCCAGCTCTGCTCATTAACCAATCTAATGTTTGCCCTTGAGCTCATTGCATCTTCCCTCACATCAAGGGACTAAGCGACTAGCATCAACCGGATCAAGTGGAAACATGTTGCTGTCAGCCCTATATCCCCTTTATTTGGTTACGGTGCTGTATGTGAGGCCATCGCTCACTGCATTCTCTAATTAGACTGTTGGGGTAGAAGGAGTGAGAAGCACTTGAGCTACAAGAGAAGCTAAGCAAGGGCGTTTGTATTAAATGCCACGAGGAAGCTTTATTACGGCAGCTTTGTTCAATACAGTTCACCATGTTCTTTAATTTTATTTAGAATGCAATAAAGTAAGTTCATTAGTTTACAGATTTAGTGTTTCCTATTGTACCTCAAAGCCATGAATAACAATGCCGCTGAGACTGCTGATCTCGCAAACACCTGTCAAGATAAACACAAGGTCCTCAGGGGGAATTAGCTTGGCAACATTAGTGGGAATATCTAAGAAAGAAAAAATGAAAAAAGGTTGCATGGACTTACAATTTATCACCATTGGGCAATCTTTGTAGCCTTTTACTGTGCCTTGAAACACAAAAGCACATATAGAGGCTGAAGCAACCTTTGCACAGCACTAACAATGAGAAAAATAGGATTTTACATCTTACTGAACTTGAATAAAAGATCTGTTTTTCATCTTCAATGTCATTTTACAGTTTTCTAGTCTTGCTACAGTTCATGTCTGACCTTCACTTGAAAGAACATGGGTACAGAATATAAGAGGCAAGTTTACATTCCCAGATTGTCATGGCCTCTGCATTTGCTAAAGTTGTCAGCCACAAGTGAAAGCATCTACATACGCTAAGGCAATAACACTACTTTGCCCACAGGGGTTTTTGACATTTCATAAGATCTTAAAAATGATTTCTTTCTCATGTATTGGGCCACCTTCCTGCCTTCAGCATATGCCTTTGGTCCAATTGACTTTTTTTACCTTTCAGTCACTGAAAATTTGGACGTAACTCTTTTCATTCACCTACTAGTCGGGACATGTTACTCAGGTCAGTGAGGCCCAATGGGTAAAGAAATTAACTTTAGTTTAAAAGTTATCAACTCATTCTTTGCTTCCAACAAATTGTATAACCTTAACCTTCCTGTCTTCCAATTCTAAAACAGTACTGGTGTTGTGAAGCTCCTCGGGAGACTGTTTACCACAGATAGGCACTGTGTAATATAAAGCTTAATTGTTTTGTTTATGGGCTGCACAGGAGAACCATGGCTGATGCTTATACCACTAAGTGTCTGAACTTGATTGCTTGTTCAGTCACTGTGTGTGTGTGTGTGTGTGTGTGTGTGTGTGTGTGTGTGTGTGTGCCTTGTATGTTATACTCATGTCCACATGATTTTCCCACTGTAAACTGTCATCAGTGATCATGAGTCTGTGTGCGTCACTATTTCCTGTTATGGACTGGTGCCGCTCGAAAGTTGGCTTCTCCCTTATGCTCAGAACTCTCAGCTTTGGCTTTAGCTCTGTGCAACCTTAAAAGATGAACAGTTCAGTAAGCAGGTGGAGGATGGAGGAACCTTTGTTTCTTTTCATGTCCACAAAATATGTGTGTTATGTTAAATACAACTTCTGAGTTGTCCAAATATACAGTAAGTGAGTGTGGATGTGTGTGAATGTTTGTCCAGTGGTAAGATCAGAGGGATGATGGGATCAAGCATTACAGGGTTCTGTTTCTGTTTGTCCAAGAAACAGATAAAACTGTTTTTAACATGAATGCATAAATTTATAATTTGGCAGCTTTCCCCAGCACTGTCCTCCAACCACATTAATTTGATTAAAAGGGCCTGATGAATTACAGTAGAAGCATATACTACTTCCTGTTAGCTAAATTCCATTACAAGATTTCATTAATGTTAATCCCTCCCGTCTGTAGTATCCAGTACATGTAATTAAACGTCTGCTCTATAGAAGCATCTAGAGGAGCTCAAGGCTGCCTTCTGCCATCTTGATGTCTATTTGCTCCAAGATATATTATTTTGGTGGGACTAGAATTTTTTCTCATCTTTTTTATTGTGTTTATATTTATTTATATTTTTCACATTCTTTTGGTTATATCATCGAACACTGTTTCAAAATAGTTGTTATTAATACTTGTCTGTAGTGTTTCAACGGTGAGCACCTACACAGATCAGTTCCATCATGAACACAGGTCTGTATATACAGTAGATAGAAGAGCGGTCGCTAGATCTTTGTTTAAACTTCATATTAAAATAAACCAAACACTCCTTCATATATAAAAATAAACAGATTTTGTTCATTTGGAATTCCAGGTTTCCAATTTGACTCTCTTGACCACAATTCTTGTTTTATTCTTTTTATGAACATTCACATAATTGTTTCACCCTTACTGTCCTTTGGATTTTGATTCCTGGCTCATGTCTCTGGAATTCCAATATAGTATAAAATAATCATGACAAAGCCTTCTTTCATTAAACATTCTCGTGGTACATCAGATTTCTTTAGCCGAAGAAGCAGTTCATAGCAAAGAATGAAAAATATACAGATATGCTGCATTATGACATACTTTCTTAACCAAGAATTTTTATAGTTACTCTGATGCAGAGATACAGTATGTTACATGGTGTGTGTTTGTAATATAAACCGATTGGAGACAACATGACCAACACCCCTTATATGATAGTGGGCTTTTATTGTTAAAGTAATGAGCTCGACTTGAGGATGCATTCTTCAGGGAGAAACATCACAAAATGAGCTGCCAGACCATGGGGGATTGGGGGGGAGTTGTCTCCAGGAGGTTGTTTGGTATAGCAGCTGGAAAACAATACATATGGCAACCCTTTACCCTGCTGTTGCAACCTTATTTTACTTAGTTATTTGTGTTTATTTAGTTATTTATATGATGTGGAGAGTATAAAGGACAAATCCCAAAAGGATAGTAAGCAAGGAGCTGGTAGACAGTACACAATGCATTTAAAACACGCTGTTGGTATAGTGGAAGTGAGATAGATTTAGTCGTATTTAGTCATTGTTTACATAGGGGTAAGTGGACAAGCTGCACTTCTACTCTAAAGGTCATACTTTCTCTAATTAGACCAACTACATTTACTTCATGTTAATTGTAATTTTATCTTATTCATCCCTTGGTTTCTGTCCTCCAGAGTCTGGGGATGATTCTCTGGCCTGTTGCGACCACTTATTAACATTAGCAGATTTACAAATTGAACTACAAAAATGAATAAATATACGTGCACTTTAGATTCTTGACATCATGGCTTGTATACAGTACCTGCAGAGTACAGTTTGCCAATTCTTGACTTATAGCACATGGTCTTCCAGCAGACACATTTTGGGGCCATCTTTTATGATCTACGATAGTTTCATTATAGTGCTAACACAAGCACATATTGAACACTCGTGGTTATCACAGACAGAGAGTTCTCTCTGCCTACAATTAATGACTGTGACATTTGTTTCATCCTTTTTTCCATAACATCTGTGTGCAACTTTACCCTCTGCTTCCCAAGGGGTTCGCAAGATACTGATGGTGTGAACTTTATGAAACACTCCGGATTTGAAACGGCTTAGAAGACTTAACAGACTGCTGGCTCTTACATGCCTGTACTCGCCTTCTTGTTCCATTACATTTAATGAAATACTCATCTCGCATGTAAAATTCTCGGTCACGTGTCTTTTCTATCAATTCTGAAGCATACAGAATAATACCTTTTTAAGATTGTCCATGTTGCTTCACTTCATTAGAGACGAAACTGATGTCAAAATCCCCTTCATGAGTTAAGTGATTATTGCTGTGCTGCCCTTTAAATTTCAGGTTCTTCCCGGAAGTACAGCTTTGTTCATAATTTTTGGTCTTTGTTCTGTCTTATTAAAGGACCTTTTTAGATAAAATGAATGAATACTGTACGTGGTAATAGATAGCATGTAACAAACAATGAAGGTACATTTTTGTAGAGATGTAGTTTAAAATATAGAAACCATAGCAGAGTCTGGTAGGGTTATAATAAAAAGTACATAGTTTTGCATTTCATAATTTTGTGTCATATTGCTGTTGCTGTATCTTTGGATGTTTGGTTTTTTTTATATCACTCGCCACAGAAAGTTCAGATTGATTCTGATGGCATTTCACTGAGTAAGTACTCTTTCTGTTACAATGTGTGGGTGTCACACGTTATGAAAACATTGTCAACATACACTACTGTAAGTATAAGTTACATGCAAAGTGAGGCAGCACATAATTGGTGGTTTGTCTGAGAAATGCACTTTCACTCAGTCATATTCAAACTCGGTAAGCAAGCTGCATTTGTATGTCAGGTAATACGATACTGGCTCGTGTGCAGATGGGGCCATGAAGAAGCTCGTTTATATTCTGCTGTTGATATTCCGCCTAATAGGTAGAATAAAAAGGAATAACTTCGGCCTTGCTTATGTCCTAAGGGATGGCTTTAACACCTTAATGTTTGATTAAGTATATTTATGGGTACCAATGGTGATTCAAAACTATCTTCCACTTCGTAATTGAAGCCTTACTGTCTTTTACTATTTTCAGAAAGGCACTATTTAATGAAAACTTGCCCAACTGTTCTTAAAACAATAGTATCTTCCACAACTCTGCCACTCACCACCCAAGCATACCAGCTAGTGAAGGTTTTCTCACAGTCGTCTCTTGTTGAACACAGCTTTGTGGTGCTCAGTCTCTGCTCAGGTCTATCAGTGATGGCCTTAATGTCTTTTGTTCAGTTTCATGCAGTATGGATCACACATGTTAACTTTTTATCTCTACTTGTCTACAAGCATAAACAAACATGTTTAATTTATATAGCATCTACTGGGCAGCCTGGTGGCAAAGCAGTCAGCATTGCTACCTCAAGGATGCAGGATTGGGAGTTCAAAGTCACATTTTGTGTAGAGTTTGATCTTGCTGTGTTTTTGCTTAGGCTTTTACTATCCACTTTGATTTTCTTCACACATTCCAAAGAGATGCACGTTACCTTAGTCGTTGTTTTCAAATTGTCCGGGTTTGCCGTTTGCAGAACAGGGCCCGGTGGTGGACTTGAGTCCCTATCCGAGATTATTTCTTACCCTGCAGGTTTGAAAATTTTATGATGTTTAATAGTTTCTTGTAATGAACACCATTCTGATGTGCTTTACAGGAGTTATAGTAAAATTCGTTGTATCTGTTATTTAATGTAGACGTTACCAGATTATGAGTCAAACAGTAAACCACAGGCAAGGATTAAACTGACAACATCATACTTTACAGCAAAGGTCTGCAAAGTCAGTCTTGGAGGGCCATAGTAGCAGCAGGGTTTGTTGCAAACCTAACTTCTTAAAGAGAAGTCATCGATTACTGTTAAAGCTTTTATTGCTTCAACAACATTTTATTCTTTGTTTTAGTCGTCTTGCTTGTTAAGATTCCCCAACATTAATTGCCTATTTTAGTTGTAAACCGCTGCATTCTCTGTTTTTAGTTTTAATCAACAAGTCGCCGTCCGACTTTTTTTTTTTTTAATTTAGACGTGTGTATTCATCATGAACTGCTTGGTTTAAAAAAATATTTGGAAGGAAACTGAAGAGAAAAAAGCAAAGGACTGAGAATAACTAATTTACTTCAGAATACAAATCATTTGAACGATATCCTTGGAAAGGAAAACATTTGATGATACAAGATATGAGAATGACCTGACATGGTAGAATGAAAACACAAATAAGCCATAAAATTAAATAACATCTGTTATTGACAGGGATTGAATTCTAATTAAGCAGTCAGGTTGGAACAAAAACCTACAGCCACAACAGCTCTCCAGGACTGGTTTTGCAGACTTCTGCTTTACGGTCCAAAGCCATAGCCACTAGGGGGCGATGTAGTGTTTAGTACCAGTCATAGCCAGTAACCAGCCAAGGCACTTTGCAGGAAGGGTACAAGTAACTTACTCATGGTGACGCTGAGACACGTTGCCTGCCACAGTTAGGAGTCTGCCTAATCTGCAGCCGTAAACCTTTTGGCATGTTAGAACAACCTGATAACTGATGTGATAGTCGCTAAGAAGTTCTGCACTGAAATGCATGGCTGCTGGTTCATTCCCCATCCTTGACACATCTTGTCATTTAACTTACACGTGCTCCACTTACATAAACATTGCAGTGGGTAGCGATGCTGCCTCACAGTAAGGAGGCCTGGGTTTGCTTCCCTGGTCATCGCTGTGTGGAGTTTGCATGTTCTCCCCGTGTCTGTGTGGGTTTCCTCTGGGTACTCCGGTTTACTCCCACAATCCAAAGACATGCAGGTTAGGTGCATTGGCGATCCAAAATTGTCCCTAGTGTGTGCTTGGTGTGTGGGTGTGTGTGTGTGCCCTGCGGTGGGTTGGCACCCTGCCCGGGGTTTTCTCCTGCCTTGCGCCCTGTGTTCGCTGGGATTGGCTAAAGCAGACCCCCGTGACCCTATATTAGGATATAGCGGGTTGGACAATGACTGACTGACTGACTGTATATTGTATGTAGATCACTGGGAGAACATACAGGATTTCCTTGCAAGTGCTATGACCTTATAATTGGACTAAACTGGTTTGGACCGTGTATTGGATTGATAGTGGATTATTCTCACTATGTAAAGTGTAGTATACAATAAATATAGTGTAATGCTCTTGATGGCAAACAGATCCTTAGTAGTCAGAACAAGTTCTGTGATTAAGTAAAAGAAAATTGAAAGCACTCGCATCTTTCAAAGCAGTTATCCTGATCTCTTAACGTTACACCATGCCTACATTTTCTTGTTTATAAAAATAACATGCCACAATAACAATAAACAGAAAAACAAACTAAAACAAAAGGGCCATTTTGTCATTTAAATATCATTAACCTTACTTAAGAACTTTTTCATAATTTTGAAGATAAAATGCATTAAAGTAAGTGAGATTGGCTTCATATTGCAAGTTTATAATATGAACAATTTATGATATTCAGGTTGAGATGTAATGTAAATATGTGACAGTACAGTTGTAGTTCTAATAAATGCAATTACTTTTTATGGTGTGTCTGGCTTTCCCATGCCTAACTGTCCAACACTGTCCATGGTCACGCACATGCCCACAGAGCTAGTTTTGAGCTGTCGGTTATCCTAATATTTACATCTTTAGAATGTCAATAGAAAATCAAGAAATTCAAAACAGTTCACAGACACATTTTGAATGGGCATACCTACTTACACACATATCGGATACAGGATTCAAAGCCAAGATGCAGAATCCATTGAGCGGCTGAATAAACCTCTGTGGCACCGTGCTGCCCAGTAACAAACCAATAGCTCTAAACTGACTGCAGTTGTATGGATGGGACAGCCTTCCATTAAGGGCTGACGCCTGCCTTGCATCTCATGTGGCCGAGATTGAGAGTAGCCCCCCACAACCCTATAAATGGAATAATAAACAAATTTAGACCATGGGCAGATGGGTGGATGGATGTAAAACATTAAGGAATAAGGCAGACTGTAAAAAGTGGCATAAAGATTAATGCACAGTATTGTATTTTAATGTGACTTATGATAATGCTAATTATGAAAAAAAATAAAATCAAGATTTTACATTTATTTTTTTGAAATAACTAAGGAGCGATCGAAACTGACCACCAGGTGGAGCCAAATACTAAGTATAGTGCCACAAATGAGGGTTGGGGGATGATTTTATTCACAGAATTTTTTAGCTTCTGCACAGTGTCCTTTACATGAGCAATAAAGGACAGATATGTATACTTAATTAGCTAATTTTAATGACTCACTTTGTTTCTGTAAGAGCACATTTAAAAGTGTTTGCTACTGCCAGAATGTTTTTGAAACATTTCAAGCTGATTACCTTTTATTCTGTTTATATTTTTAATTCTTGCAGTTCTTTTTAACTAATAATAATAGTAATAATGATACCAGCATTGAATGCATGTAGTCTGTCTTAAACATCACTTAGGTGATATCTTCCCGAACTGAACAATTCCTAATTAATTTTAACCTGTATTCTATTAATGTGTTTCTAGTCATGATTTGAGGCTCCATATTCATCGCGTACAGATGAATTATTGGCCAGCACTGAAGCAGAGTCTTCTAGATTCTTGCATGTGTACACCAGAGACAGGAAATACATCAGTGCTCACAAAACAATGAGCGAGTGCCTGCCAAGAGAAGCATGATGAAGGCCATCAGAGTTAATTTTACATGTTTTCTTAGTCAGAGCTTGATCAGGGTCATTTCATACAAGTGATAGAGATGTCACTCTCATGATGCACAACGCTGCTTTTAAAGAGGAGCGGCACTGACGTGAAGCACGGTCATTTTAGTGCCTTGTGGACTGAAAGCAGCAAAAAAGGCTGAGGAGTACAAGATAAAGTCAGTTCAGTCTGGTCTTCTGTGATCTCATAAATGAAGACAGGCTCGACCTGGCGAGGTGCCTGATGAAAGGTCTTAAGTGACCACAATGCCGCTTGTTTTGCTGGCTGTGCAGTGGGATGCTCTCATGTGTATTTAGCCCTTTTATCACTGCCTGAGCCAGCATTTGAGGGGGGTAATGCTGACCTGTTAGAGGTGCCAATCTTCTGGAGCTTGGGTTAAGCTGTGGTCTCACCTGTCCTCTCAAGCTAGATGAAAGTCTTGGTAGCACTTTGTTAATATAAAAAAAAATTTGACGTGAACACCAGTATTCATCCAGTTGTGAAGGAGAAGCTATTTGTTTAAGGAAATACCATCACATTTGCAACAATTATATATTTGTTTCCAGAGCTGGACATGTGGGTAGGACATTGGCTTTTCCTGTGCATTTGAGTCCAGATAGCCCTGACTTGGAAGCTTGCACCAGTTCATCTAGGACCTCAGCAAAAAAAAAATATTTTTTTTACTCTGGCCATATGAACACAATACACCATTTATCTGTAGTGACATGCCAATTAAAAGGCAGTGGCATCAGAAAAAAAGACAAAGAGTGTCATCAGGAGGCACCAGTATGACTTCCATTGGATACCTAAAAGGACTCCCTGTGGTGAGCAATGTCAGATTTGATCCTGCTTGATCCAGAATGAATTGCATTTATTTGACAACACATATTACAGCAGTATGTAGGCTGCCCTCTGAGCAGACAGACACACCCTGTTTTAATTAATTTAGTTTTATATATATATATATATGTATGTATGTATAATTTACACATACACAGAGTGCTGTGTGTGTTCCCCTCATACCACCAAAGCAGCTCTGACCCATCGAGGCATGGACTTCACAAGTACTCTGAAGGTGGTACCTGCAATAGAGACGCTAGCAGCAGATCCTTAAGTCCTGTAAATTGCAAGGTAGGGCTTCCTGGGATCAGACCTGTTTTTCCAGCATATCCCACAGATATCCAATTGGAATGAGAGTTTGGGAATTTGGAGGCCAGATCAATAGCTTGAACTCTGTATCATGTTCCTCAAACATTCCTGAACAATTTTTGCAGTGTTGCTAGTTGCATTATCCTGCTAAAAGAGGCCACTGCCTTTGGGGAATACTGCTGCCGTTAAAGGGTGTTACATGGCCTGCAACAATCTTCAGATAGGCAGTACATAACAAAGTAACATGCACAGGAATGGCAGGACCTCCGGTTTTCTGGCAGAACTTTGCCCAGAGCATCACACTACTTCCACTTGCTTGCCTTCTTCTCACAGATAAACAACACACATGCACCTGGCCATCCATGTGATTCAAAAGCAAATGTCATTCATCAAACCAGGCCACCTTGTTGCATTGCTTCATGGACCAGTTTTGATTCTCACATGCCCATTGTAGGCGCTTCAGCCGTGGATAGGGGTCGGCATGGGCACTCCAACTGGTCTGCGGCTATTGCAGCTTGCACTATCGGATTGACTGTGTGTTCTGACACCTTTTTCTCATGGTCAGAATTGAGTTCTTTAGCAGTATGTGCTACAATAGCTCTTCATTGTGATCAGACTTGATGGTCTATCCTTTACTCCCCACACGCACTAATGAGCCTTGGGCACCCATGACCCTGTTGCCAGTTCACCGGTTGCCCTTTCTTGGATCATCTATATTTTATATGGTGTCTTTATGTTTTTAGCTATCTGTTTAACTATACAATTCTAATCCTCTAAGTGTAAAGACTTCTCACTGGGTCACACTTTATTTCAATGCAAGATTTCATATTACTTCAAGGTAAATTCACTTTTAGCTTTACATTCCATATCCAAATGTTTAATTACTTCTCAGTGGCTGTTATTAAGATGACCCCACCACCCCACCGATTAAGCCATAGTAAAACCCTCCAGTGACAGATATAAAGGTTACATTTGCATTCCCCTTGATCTCTTATGTGATTCCACTTTGCTATGCAGTTACTTTTGTGACATATGACGCTTTAATCACAAGATGTTACACCCTCTTCTTCTTCTTTTGGCTGCTTCCATTAGGGGCTGCCACAGCAGATCATCTTCTTCCATATCTTTCTGTCCTGTGCATCTTGTTCTGTTGCACCCATCACCTGCATGTCCTCTCTCACCACATCCATAAACCTTCGCTTAGGCCTTCCTCTTTTTCTCTTCCCTGACAGCTCTATCCTTAGCATCCTTCTCATTCAAAGTTCAACTAATGTTGTTTAATTTCTTATGGGTAACACCAGCTAACAAACCCCCTTTACTCAGTGATTTTTAAGAGACACACTAAGAGAGTCTGATGTGTAATACAAAGCCTTTATAGTTGAAGTTGCCAATTGTCACAGGTTAGTATTTCACATTGGAGTTGTTGGCTACTCTAAAATGATCATCTGGCACATGCATTTTGAACCTCAAGTGTGTTAATATTTCAATATTTTCTTTTTATTCCATTTTATTGTCAAGGAATGTCATAGAGTGTTGAGTCTTGGCAGCATCAAGATGTTATTCTGTCACAGAGCGTTCTCATACACACCAGACCAATTTAAACAAAACAGTAATAGCAGATTACAGGAACACTGGGAAAACTTGCAGACACCTTGCAGGTAGAGGCTAGGCAGCGCTTCCAGCACTGTGTGGCAGCTACATTAACACTATGCCACAATAACCTTACAAAATATTGGAATAAGTGGTCTAATGGATGAAAGTAAATGAAATGCTGCATATAATTGTTCATTCATTTTCCAAATCATTTATTCTAATAGAATATCAAGAGGACAGAGGCTGGCCTGACAGGACTGAATGCAAAGGCCTGGGCAAGACACCAGTTTATCACAGCATGTAATTGCACATACTGTTTTGTTTTTTTTTTTGACATGGAAAAAGAAATAAAAAACAGGAAAAAATGCAGAGAATCTGCCAATCAGGCGGTGAGCAGAGAGGGAATTAAATGTGTACACCTGAAGCTTTGAGATAGTGATGTTAAGCACTGTACTACCAAATAACCACTCAAAATAATTTATTGAACAGAAAGATAGGTAAATAAAAAAGCAACCATTGTGATATTTATTTTTTGAACATACATAACTTAATACAACACCCAATTAATTAACTTCAGGGTTACAGTGGCCTACAACGGCTGGAAATAGCTTCAGACAGGACACAAGCCCATCCCTGGGCTTACTCTCACACACATCAACTTACTCACACTTTGCCAATATGGAACTGCCAGTCAGCCTAACCAGCATTTCTGTTGGGATGTGGAAGGATGATGACCAGGCAGTGGCTTTCAAACCTAGGAAACTGAACCTTTAAAGTAACAGCACAACACACTGTAAAATTTGTCAGATTTGCCCATTCCAGTGCAGATTTATGGGGCGAGGAGTCCATAGCATAGACAGAAATAGCAATGTTGAAAATGCCAGCCACCTTTCTTCATTCACACTAGGCCAATGGATGGACTCTGATCAACATAATCTACATGTCATTAAATGTGAGAGTAAATCTGTCAAGAAATAGGGAGAACGTGCAAACATCAGACAGACTGAGCTAGGTCTTGAAATCCACACTGCACTATCTACTGTGGCAACTGTGGTGCCCACAATACAGCCGCAGAAACAATGTTCTTCCGGTAAAACTGGTAAAACAAAAAAATCAGTATAACATAAGGACAAGTGATAAATAAACCAGACACTGCTTCTACTTTCAGCTCTCTTTCCTTTAATGGCTGTCTTGATATTCTTACACAACGGCATCTAGAAACCTATTGTCAGAGAAAACAAGCCCAAAAGCAAAAGTCAAAATATTTATATGCTTTTTTCTTTGGTTTTAAAAAGATCAATGTTCCCATTTTGTCCACGAACCTTATCCATTATTGTGCCATCCATCAAGGCAAAATAACAATTTGTTTCAATGTATTGATTGTGGAGGCAGTTTTGCACGGCATGTTTGTTGTCCCACAGGTTAAATAAATACTCTTCGCCTTGGAGGTTGCTGGAATTTTTCATATGCACATTGGGCCGTTGTACCTGAGGCAAGAACTCGGTGTGTGAGTTGTATATTGGACTACATTTTGTGCCTGCCTCAATGACATGATAGTTTCTTGATTTGATGACTTTCTAGTTGTGGAAAAATACTAGAGACTTTGTTGCCCTTGCATTAGGTGTATGAAAACATTTTGGTCTTTTTATCTGTTAGACTTAAGGACATGTGCTTTCCTATAAGCACTCCTCATACTTTAATCTATACTTAGATTAGATACCGCATGGCCAGATCAATAGTAAGCGCTGATGTTTCAAATACATTCAAATGGCTTTACTCATATTAAATATTGCACCAATAAAGATCAGCCTATAACTTCTGTCATTGAATGGGCAATGTGTGCTGCTCGGATTAACCAGATACATTTTGCATGTAGACCACACATAATCTTTCTGTTGTTCTCCTACAGAATTTAATATTAGGAAACTTTAATTGATGTTTAAAAAAAAACCTTCCTCTGGGCAAAATAAAAAAATATAGTAATGCAGGGAAATCAAATCATCATTATATAGTCTATTGTTCTGTTTAGCCAATAGTTTGTGTTTTAAAGTCACCCTTTCTGAAGTCTTCTTATGACTGATAAAACATGAAACATCTTCAGTTGCCACTGACTGCTTTCTGCATCTTGTTTGTTCTCATGCACTCCCGAGTTACAGTATATCTATCTCATTTGATAGTTAAAGGAACACATTTAATATTTTAATACAAATGTAGAAATATGTCTTAAATAATAATAATTTATAAGAGAGGCTGATGCATAAGTGTAGGTGCAAATCCTCATTCAGCTTGTCACTGAATATAGGCTGAGGCAGTTTCCCAATATAATACAGTAATGGTCAAGTACATAACTGTACAATATGACCTTACATTAGTCTGTCTATCCATTATTAAACATGGTGAATACAGTTCAGGACATAAAATGAGAAATTAGTAACTTTTCTTACAATATAAACAAAGTGTTTCTATTGTAACTGTGCACTAATTTAAGATATGAGATATACGAATGGGTGACATGCTGGTGCAGGTCTTATCATGAGCCAAGTGTCCTGCGTTGAATACTGTGTGTGCTTGATGGCTTTCTGTATGTAGTTTGCCCTTTCTTTCAGTCTTTGCGTGTGTGTGTGTGTATTTTAGGTGCTCTGGATTTCTTCTCATGCCACAAAGAGGTGCTTGTTAGGTTAGTTGAGAATTCTAAATTGGCCCCATATAGGTCTGTATATGAGTGGTGGACTGTTTGTCCCTGAATGGGATTAAGCAGGTTTGAGAGTGTTATGCCCTCCACTAAACATTACATTCTCTTTTAATCCCCCTCATCCAAGCCGATATAGTCCATATGAGAGTGAGAGAAAGGCAAATTCTATCCAGGGAGTATTGGGTGTAATGCAGGAAACAGCCTTGTTAGGGATAAGGAGTATAGAGCATACATCTGCACTTACTGTACTTGCAAACTCTGCAATGCCCCCCATATGCAGAGAGAGGACTTAACTAGTAGGTCTTGTAGGTTTTTATGGCTGGGTCATTACTATTTCACAGCTCTTGAAAATCACAGACAGATAGTGTATGTGTGCAGTGAACATGATCCGCCTGTGCTGGTGTTCAGTATATCCTTCTGGGTGGACTCAAGTTTGTCTCCTGCATCTGATTGGTGACTCTGATATAGCTGTTTGTAATTAAGAGCTGCAATGGACTTACCACCATGACGGTACTGGGATAGGTCCCTCTGGTTCCCCACAATCATGAAATTAAGTATACAGGTTCAGCAATAGATAAATGCTTTGAAAAGTAGAGAAACATTTTTTGTGGCTATAAAAGTTAATTGTAATTTACCCTTATCATGTTCTCTACCTCTCATCTTATATATTATTACTGTTATAAAAACTCCTCCTACTTCAAAAAGTACATCGTGTATACACAGTATATACCATACAGTATGTGTATGTATTTGCCAGAGTCTCCAAAGCATATCCATCCATCCATCCATTATCCAACCCACTATATCCTAACTACAGGGTCACAGAGGTCTGCTGGAGCCAATCAAAGCATATGCTGTCTTTCAAATATTATACATTTTCAAATTATATTTTCATTATTATTATTGTACTGTACTTGCATAATTTGAATTAATCATTTGAACATTAAAACAATCAATTTATAGTTTTAAATGTTACGGAGCAGAGCCCAGTGGTTAGTGTTGATGCCTCACTGCTCCTGAAGCCCAGGTTCTGTCTCCAAATCTGCTACCTATCTGTGTGAAACCTGCACATATTTCAGGTTATTTTGTTTTATATTTTGTTGTGAATATGTGTTACATATTCAGTTGTTTTGTGGGTTTTTGAAAACTAAAGATGTTCAGGTTCTTTACATTTGCAACCCAGAGGTTTTTTGCCTGATGGGCATGAGTGCGCCTTGGATGGACTGGTGTTTCCTGCGTGACATGATCCTTTCTTGTCCTTTATACTCTGTTGTTTGATTCTGTCTCCTCTCAACACTGTAATGAAAAACATAACTTCAGAAAAAGAATAAATAAATATTATATACAGGCAGTTGTTTAAAACAAATCTGTAAGGTATGTTTCAAAAGCCACAAACAAGCTTGCATTTCAGAATCAGTTGAAACTTCATGGCATGCCTTTACGATGTAAAATCACAAGACATGATGAATTAAGTTCTCCATGTGAAACAAGCAGATTCTGCTTGTGGTCTTTCATTTTCCTCTAATAGTACAGTAATGATGTTGAGGTAAATTATTAAATACCTGATGCATGTAATACCTTTGGTGTGGAGACTGTTTTTTTGGGTTTTTTTTGTAGTCAATAGACATCTTGTTTTATTGATAGGTGAATCTGAATTAACTCACTATGAACATAGTATGCTTGAGAGACAAGAGGAACAAGTGTGTTTGTTATCTGTTATCCCAATTATCTCATCTGATACTCCTGAGTGATTGTGGATGTGTACGCATACATGTGCCTGACATCAGGCTGGCATCTCACGTGATGCCATATGTCCAGGCTCACGGGAGAAACTCAGACTCCTAAGAACACTGTGCGGGAAAAAGTGGCTGTAGAAAATTAATTGATGGGTGCAACATTATTTTAAATTAGTTTGCTTGTTTGACAATGATTAAAAATCACATTGCAGTATGCAAAACAGGCAAACACCGCTTTTACAAACTACAATGAACATTTATGGACGTTTTACATGTATTGATTCAGGGAGTTTAATTTTTTGCAATATTATTGGTCTACAGACAGTTCAGTAGTTCAGCAACATACCATGTCAGACCAGAAAAGATGGTAGCCCCCTTA
This sequence comes from Polypterus senegalus, assembly GCF_016835505.1. NCBI lineage: Eukaryota > Metazoa > Chordata > Cladistia > Polypteriformes > Polypteridae > Polypterus > Polypterus senegalus. The sequence continues at coordinate 45,454,624 of NC_053169.1, read as the reverse complement.
GGTAACCTTCTACATTTGATAACCTGAATGTTCAATGCCTTTATACCTTTTGCTCAAGCAATTCTTTGTGTTAATCTAAGATGAGGTTTAGATACAGTGGCTTTTCATTACAAAGTGCAGGAGACATCTACTCTAGATTGATTATCTAATACAGATCTATTCACATTATAACAACCATTTTCAACAGTAAATCAGTAATCTAATTTTTAATCTAATTTCACACATAATACAAAAACTTTAATTCAAAAATATGTGGCAATTATGGTTTGAATACTGGGATCTATGTAACTCTTGTGTAAAGATAACAATTTGATGGTTGGTCTCGTTTATAATTTCTAAGTAAGGACGGTTTACAACAGATCAATTTAAATTGCATATAAGACATTATGGCAAGGGTCATCATCAAACACTTGGGATCAGAAACATCCAGGTGCTGTCATTTGCATACTTTACCCTGCACCTGCCATTTGCAGAATAAGACAATGATTGTACAGTGCTAAGTGCTTCATACAAAAAAGTTATTAAGATGAATCAAGAGGTAAGGTTAGTAAAACATTACATCAAAAATCAGTTTGAATTGTATGCTAAGTATTTACAGGCGGGAAGTATCAGAATAATCTTGAGTCTGTTTTATTGCTGTTTAGAAAATAAATACACATGCAGATAATATATGAGTATGCATTTGTATGTTTATATACTGTATGTATAGTATACGTTTTATATGTGTAATATCTATATATATTTGTATATACAGTACATCTGTTTTAAGGCTTTTAACCAGAAATCAAACACAATTATGCATTAAAGTAAGTGTTTCATGAACAAGTTTCAAGACTTGAGGGTGCTAGTAAAGTGGTACACTGGATAAAAATCTGTATCATTTTTGTTTTACAGAAGACCAATGTTTCAAATTAATCCTTCCATTTTCAACACCTACTCGTTTCATGTTTAAAAAATAGTCACACTTAAAGTGCTTTTTTAGACTGTCAGAGTGCTTTACATAGACAGGGGGAGCCACTTCAACCACCACCAATATGCAGCATCCACTTGGATGATGCAACGGCAGCCATTAGCCATTAGGTGTTGAAGGGGTGAGAGCAATACTGTAGTTAGCCAATTAGAGGCAAGAAGATGATTAGGAGCCAGAAAGGACAAGGCCACGATGGGCAGTTTAGCCAGGACATTGGGTTACACCCTACTATTTTCAAAGTATACCCAAGGATCTTTAGCCCCTGGTCAGAGGCATTCAGCACCTGATCTTTGGGAACCCAAACACGCAATGACTCTCGTTGTGCTTTCTGACGTGCTTAAATGACTGGGCAAAAACCTAATCCCCCTTTTGACTTTGAGAGAAATAAATTGGGACCCCCCAAACATTTCCACCTAATATACCTGTAGGACTAATAGCATTATCAGAGGGGGCTAAAACCCCAATAAGTGCTAAAGCTAGCAACACCCTTAGTCAGGACCTCGGTTTTACATCTTATCCGAAGGATGGCACTGTTTTAATAGCACAGTGTCCCTGTTTCTGCTCTGGAGCATTGAGATCAACTACAGGCCACAGGGTAATCGCCCCTGATGGTTTAGCCAACACTTCTTCAGTAGCAACCCAAGCTTTCTGTCTAGTTGGTGTCCCATTCACGTACTGGCCAGCTCCAAACATGCTTAGCTTCAGAAGTGTAGCAGTGTAAGTGGTATGGCTGCTCACAGGGACTCATAGCCTCATTTAGCCAGTAAATTAACTCAGTGTGGGTCTGGTGATAGACAGCTGCCCAGTGCCTTCTTCCATTGTATGATGTTCCCATTAAAACAGTAATGAAAAGTCAGACTCAACCCTGCGCTGATTGTGAATCTTTCATACAGGACACTTGCATATATCCATTATTGGGCCAGCTTTAAGTTTCTGTACATTCATCCAGCCATCCATCCACCCACCCATTTTATGAATTTGCTTATTTAAGTTTGTATTGTCCCGCTGACACCCAGGGTACTAAGCAGAAAGCAAACCTGGGCTGGGCACCAATCCAACACAGGTAATTCATTTAAAATTAAATGCGGGAAAAAGCAGTACTAGCCTCAGATTGACTTTGAACCCAAGTCTTTTCCACTGTACAAACAACTGTACTGCAATGCTTGGCAGCTTACCAAAAAACAGTTTAATATAGTGACTTTTCTGATGCACATATTCATTACGTATGTCTAATAAACTGAAAGTAAACCAGTCATTTGAAACGTCAAGATGTTACTTTATACTCCATGAAGGTTAACATTAAATAGCCATCTGTCTTAAACCCACTTTTTCAGTAATGGGTACAAGGCAGTAACCAACAGGATGCCGTAAAATATTTTATTAAAAATCATTCCAAAGAAAGTCTTTCTTTTAATTTCAATCATTATTCTTGTTAAGGTAAAGAATTTTTAAAAATCTGTCAGAATATTTGTTTTTACGAAAGCTTTTTTGTACTTTTCTGGGCACCTCCAGGTTGCATGCGTAGTGTACATTTAGAAGAATCTACGGTATACTAAAACAAAAAGCTAAACGGTGCCCAGAATTATCGCACCATCCATGGCGAGTTCAGGATTGAGGTCTGCATCCCTCATCCCTGAACTGGGTTAACCGACCTCGATATTGGTCGATGGATGCTCCTCTGCCTGCCGTGCGATGGACTGCCTCGGTCCTTAAGCTCGACAAAAGGCTCCGCCTCCTCGCGATGTCGATTTGGTTGATGCGGGTTTTGGAAAACGGAAGGATGCTTGGAAACAGCAAAAGGTGCACCTTTAGAATTTCAAACACAATTGACTTTGAACTTGGATCCAGCGCAGCCAAGCGCATCCCTTAGAGGTTTTAAGAGAAACGCTTTAGGGCTGTGATCTGTTTTCCGACGAAGAGTTTCCCCCCTCTTGTCCAACAACAAGCCCGTTAATTTCATTTGGACAGAAAACAATTAAGGGGTTCATTATATATGATGGATGAGTACAGCGCGACTAAGCGCATTCAACAGCTTCAGCCTTAGTGCCTCGCCAGGCAGGTTGTAACCATTCCAGCGGTATGTGCAAAAGCTTCCCAAGGCAAATGAAGGGGGGAAAAGGGAAAGAGAGAGAGAGAGAAGGAGACAGAAGGCAGAGGAAGCAGCGCCGTGCGATTCACCCTCTCCGCATAAAAATAGCACGTGCTGATTTGTGACACGCTATTAGTGTCTCTTCAGCTTTGCATTTGCTTCATGTTAAGGCTCCGTGTGGCAGAGGAGAGCGAGCAGCGGAGAACCGGAGCCGATCGGCAGCGCTGGCTCGCACATCCCCTTTCCTAAATAGGCTGTTCCTCTGCATTGCATCTAGGCTTCAGCGATTTGCTGTTTGGAGACTGCAGATTTGCATAGCCCTCTCCTCGGCAGCGTGGTCTCTTCCAGCGTCTTTCATAAGGGAGCGGAGCGCTCTCCACTAAATTGCATCCTCTAGTATTATTGTCAATAGCGTGTGTCCGCACAGATTGCGGGAGCAGGAGCTGCCGTCCTTAGAGAGTGCGCATCAAATCCTGCTTTGCCTCAGCCGGAGAAGGAGAATTCCCATTTCTAGTCTAAATGATGGGACCCTGAGTGGCGTCTGTGGTGCTCTTTAATCCTGTGGATTCTGATTTGGATACTATTTAGACGAGGGAAACTTGGAGATCTGTTAGTGCTCTGGAGTGTCTTTATTTTTCCTTCTCATTTTTTGTGGGGATTAAAGTGGACTTTTTAAAGACTTAACTGGCAGCTTTCAACTGGAGCAGAGAATTTCAGAGACTGGATTTGATTGCCTTTCTGGTTCTAAGTGAAGTATTCCCTCTCTTGAGTGAATGATGCGGATTTTATAACACAACAAGAGAAAGAGAGAGCAAGAAATGAGAGTTCCTCTTTACAAAGAGAAGATCCGATCACAAGAAACTAAAACAATGGCATCCATGGAATTGTGAGAGTGAGAGAGGAGGAGGGGGGCAGAGTGTTGGCTTTTTTGTTTTTTTTTCCTTGGGGGAGGGGGTGTGGTGCTGCTTTTTCTGTGATTTATCCTATCCACTCAGGTATCATGTCTTGCCAGAGAAGGTTTTACAGTTGGAGCCCTGGCTCGTTTGCTGCCACGACGGGCTCAGCTTTTTGGATAGTTCATTTGACTTTCGGTTGTGTTCTTGGAGTGACGTGGGGGTCTTCAAATCTTGGATCTCACCACATTCATCAGTTGCATGGCAGCAAACATCATTCAGTGCCTATTGAAATCCACAGGTCACCTGCCTCCATGCGAGCATCACACGGTGGGTGTTTGCCTTTTTGCATTTATTTATTTGATTTCAGTCTTTGCTTTCCACACTTATTGGCTTAATTGAAAGGACATTGTTCCATCTTGATTCAATGTGGGCATCAAAATTGGGTATTGATGCGTAAAAAGTTAATGCGGGAGAATAAGAGAGTGACTGGATGTAATAAGTGCCCACACGACCTGATGCTGCAGATGCCAACTGACCACCCAAGTTGCTGCCCGCAATGCAACAGCACTGTAGAAAGAATATTACCAAACCCAATAAATGTGGTGCCTGCATATCTACACTTCTTCAAGTCTTAGAACTGATTGTCATTTGCTACATTATAGATGATGTCCCTGTGCTTTAGTGTGTATGAAATCTGCTTGGTCTGGTCAGAATATTGCAGCCTTGTGTCTCTTTCTGTTCTGTTTCACTCCAGAAGGAAACAAAAAGAACAACAGAAGGGGACAATTTTGAGTTTGACTGCTTCCTTGTTTCCTTTAGCCACTGGGGTCACAAATGATACATTTTTTTGGCTCAGGTATTTAAAAATACTAAGCACACGTGAATGATTCCTGGCAAGGTGCTCTTCATTTCCAGTGAGGTTTTCCTTGTTGTGGCTCATTTGCCAGCGACACAATACTAATTTCTGCTTTCATAAAGGTTCCTGCTTCTGGCCTGAAGCTTATACAGTAGCTGCACCTAGTGCTTCTCATGCTTTATGCTCGGCCCACCATTATTCTGAGTTATGGTAAATGGCCCCTGTCCAATTCAAACATCATTATAAGTGGCTAGTAACCTGTGTTATGACATTAGACATTGAAGATTTAATTGGCAAGGTCCATAGTCAGACAATTACTTTGTAACAGCCAGCTCGGCTTCCCTATTAAAACAGTTATGGGAAAATTACATTTTGAGGCATTTAAAGATTATAGCAAAGTCTAGGCTTTTGTCTATTTCATTTTTCCTATTGCTGAAGTGGATCTGCTGGCTCAAAACTTGACAAATGCATTTCTCTGTCATAAAAAGGAAGAGCTTCCTTCTCAGAAAAAGAAAATCCACCCAAAACTGTGCTTTTAACAGTGCTTCCTGAAGGAAAATCAGGCCATTCTGTGTTTTCCCATCTGACACGTCTTCCAGTCATATGAAAATAAGGTGACACTTCACTCCCACAGCACACAAGTACATTAATATCAAGAAATGACACTAAGTGTGTTAGCAGTGCTCCAGAACAAAATGTAGCAACTTAAAAAAAATTCCCTAAGACACTTCTTGTTACAGCATGAGGTGTTTCTTTAAATTATTCAGTCACTTGCGCTATGACTACAGCAAGTGCAGCAAGCCCATAAAAATGCACTATTATATGCTACCTAGATGTTGCCTATGAGTACGCTCAAGTTACCTTAACAATTCTGTAATTTAGCAATATTTCAAAAGAGCAAAATGCTTCAAAAGACAACCGTGCAATATGCAGAAATAAAGACTAGTAGCTTAAATACTGGTGCATTTATAAACCGTGTGCAAGGCAATTGGACAAGTGCACTGTTTTATGAAAATAGGTATATTTTGTATGAAGTAGGTGTATATGTGTCTGCATACATATTTTTATATGAAGAGTATCTTTGTAGTCAATATTAACATTCTTAATTGAATCAGACAATATGAAAAATGGCAGATATAATATTTTAATAGATGATGCAATTTTTTGATATTGTATTTGAATCAATTTGAAGATACATGGTCACTTTAGAATTGCTAAGACAGTTATACTGCAGTAGATTTCATATCCATATGTATATTTGTGTATGCAGGAATTTATACAATTATATGTGGATGTACATCATGTGTAAAACCATACAAAAGCTGAAATGAATTACAATATATGCTGAAAGACGCAGACACGAATCGTCCATCACTGCCTCGACAGAAGTAAACTCCTTATTGTTCCCTCTTTGATTTATTTTTCCTGTATATTACTGAAGTAGCTGTTACATAAAGAAACGATGCAGCATAGTTATATTTTCAAAGACTGCCAAAAGGAGCACGTCTTTCCTAGGAGGCAGCTTCCACTGATTGCAATATACAGAGCTCATCCTTCTTTATTCTCCTGTCTTTCTACGCCTCATTCACCCCATCATCCAGTGTCACTTGTGAGGTGACACAACAGATCTCACGGTTAACCTCTGCACGCTTTCCTGGGCTCATCCTGTTTAGCAGACTGCATATTTACTGGACGAGTAATTTGATTTCTTGAAACTGGAAAGAATTTGGTGTCCTCACCTCCTCTTCTGGCTAAAGAAATAAATAAGTAGCACTGGGCATATAACAAAAATAGCTGATACAGATGTTTCTATAAAAGCTCTTCAGGAATGCAAATTGGCACAAAAATGAATTGAATACCTGTCAGCTCTGAATTCAGTTCCCTTATCAGCAGTAACCACTCACATGGAATTTTATGCAATATTTCTAGTTTTATTATCGCTGGTTGCCTGTTTTTGTAAAGAAATAGAAGTCACAGATGTTCATCATTCCACAGTTGTTGTTGTTTTTTTTTTTTTGTAGCAGTTTATCATTTGCTCACAGAAACAAATCCATGTTAAATTATTATAAATGATGTAATCTGCAAATTGCTCTAAATAAGAAGTATCCTTAAACACCTAATCAGACAATGTTTCTGGTCTCATCCTCATAAAATGTAACAGTCCATTGCCGGGGGAATATGCCATGGCTGTTGTACAGGTTCATGAGCAGCAAAATTAACCAGATCAAGTGGCAGAGAGCTGCTTCCAGACTGTTAGGTGCTTAAAAGATGCAGCGGCTTCTTAAACCATTAAACCTCTGACTGCCTCTTGAACATGTAGAATGCAACTTTTGTGCTTTTTAATCTTGGTTTTCCTATCAAAGTCTCCAAAAGCAATTTAAAAGATTTTAATCAGTTTTAATAGGCTGCACCTTAAGCATTAATGAAGAAATGGATTAGCAAGTAAATTGTACCGTGACTGCGAAAGGGGAAAGAGCCTTCTGCTTTGTGCGCCTGCTGTGTTCTGTGGCCTCCTAATATTATCACGCTGGTGTCGGCACCCCTATGTTGCCGAGGGATATTCATTCTTTGATCTTGTCTGTTGACGATCTTCGGGGCTGTAATCAGAAGTGCAACAGCGCTGATGGATTTCTGATAAGTATCTCTATACAAGCTTTGCTGCCTTGGAATCAACACATGTTATTGATTGTGTGCAGAGCTTTTCAATGCCTGAATTATGAGAAAAAAAACCTCATGGATTGTAACAGTTAACAACTGCAATTTTCATCAGCTCAGTTCATAACAAAGGCACTATATATATGTATGTATATATATATATATATATATATATATATATATATATATATACACACACACATACACAAACAGTATATAATAGGAGTGACCCTATGGCAAAGTGGCATTGCTTCCTTATAACCCCACCAAGGATTATCTTGTTATCTTTGTTCTTTTCTTGGGTATTTAGGTTTCCCAAACATTTATAGGTTTAATAGATTATGTATTGTCCCAATATGGCTGCGCATGCTTGTGTGAATGAGTAGGGTTTGCAATTGATTGGCCATCAGTGCAGGGTTGCCCCCGACTCTTTCACAATTTTGATACAAGTTTTCCCCACATAATACACAAAGTTGAACCTGAAAATGGCTGCTTTTATGGCTGGATGTGGATATAATACAATATATTTGTTGAACTAGCAAAAATGTGTACATTAAATTCTTTCCACAAAGAGGAAAACTATTGGGAGAGTCTTCCAGCTTGGCCATTGTCTGTGGGGAGTCTTCATGTTTCCTTGTGTGCTTGTAGGGTTTCTCTATCTGATTTGGTTTTCCTGCCATGTTCCAAAGATGTGTGTGAGCAGTTTATTAATGATTGAATTTGCCAGATATAAATGTGCATAGGTTTGTTTGTGAGTGGAGCCTGACTTGTGCCTTATGCAACCCTAAAATGGATTAAGTGGGTAGGTGAATATGGATAGGCGGTTGAAGACTATTCATCTCAAAGATGTGGTTTAATTGTTAGCTTCAAAATTCAGTTGTATATTGTAATATGTTCTTGTTATTATAGCACCAGTGAGTCACAACATATTGTTTGTTGGTTGGACATGCAATCCGTGGATTTGACAGTACAGTTGCTACTACATTTGTCCTGTATGAGTGTTTGTGGGTGTGATCTGCTATGGAGCGCTTTCTGCATGGAAAATGATGCTTCTAGGCAAGGTTTCAGTCCGCCACTTCCATAAATTGCATTAAATTGATCTGCAGATGACCTGACTCATAAATAAACGTTGCTTCCTCCTAAAGACACTTTATTTTGGTGGTGACTCTAAAGTTGCTATTGGTACATTGTATGCATGAGCATGTTCACTGTGTTCCTGCCTTGTTTCTGATGCTATTAGGATTATCTGTAGCTCCCCAACCTTGAATTGGATTCAAAAACTAGATTAGCAAATTAATGTATGGAGAAATGGATGTGGCTGATTCTTTCCAAAGTTTTGAGACTTATTTTGCCAAGCCATTTTGAATTGACCCTTTACAGTTTATTGGAAATTTTTTGAGAGTGTGCCCTCCCATCGACTAGTCTGGTCCTGCTATCTTACGCTCCTTACTACCATTATGAGCTTCACAAAATAGATGGATGAAGGTGGTGTAAAACCAAAACCTGACTCTTGCATTAATTTCCTGTTGTCAATAAGATGTTGTTCCACACCCGCGCTGAGAATGGAGCAGACTTTTTTTTATTTTTTTTTACAGTTCACTGATTCTTCACTCGATTTTTTTATGTAAGCATATAAGAATCCGGCCAAAATGTCTGACTGCCCCAGGCTTTGAGTGCATTAGAGGCCAGCCATATTAGCTGGAAAATGACATAAATGATGGCTTTGGCTATATTAAGGAGTTGATGGAAAGCATCTGGCCATAATTACGTATTTGTAAATAAGCTCTTGGTCTTGTATGGTAAGGAGCTAAGCTTATAATTGTGTAATGACTGTCATTGTGATTGTTGTGTTACTGGTGAAGGGCTTTGCATTAATTAGTTTATATATCACTTTGTTCCTGATCTTGATTAAGGATGACACAAGGGTAATTAGGGGAGCAGGGCAGCAAATCGTCTCAGGCAGGCAGTCAGTCATCAGAGTCGCTTGTCTGGACTATTTAGAGCTGCTGGTTTCTCATAAGTTTTTATCATTGCTGGTGCTGTATTCTTTAAAGAAGTGATTTTTTTTATATGTTTGGGTAAAAGACTACCTTGGCAAATGGAAGGTGTATCACTTCTTGTCTGAAAGTTGTTGTCTGAAAGTTCTTCAAAAAAAGCCATTTCTGTCCTTGCTTGAAACATCAAGTCTTCCCATTCACTATTTATTAAAACATTTGCTCATGTGTTGTCCATGCAAGTATTATAGAACATACTAATCACTAAGATAACACAGGTTATTATTATTATTATTATTATTATTATTTGGTTGATGCCTCAAACCTAAGGTGACTTAAAAGATTCAGAGTCATTATAACTATTCATATTGTAATCTGATGAGGGAGAAAATCTTAAATACCCAGAGTAAAACCCCACACAGATAAAAATCATACAGGTTCCACACAAAGATTGGGCTAGATTTTGAACCCGGAATCTGTGAGATACCAGCCCTAAGGAATATGTTCATATATGACAAGTGTTGGGATGTAGAGTTTTCTTATGATTTCTGAGAGATTTTCACCAAACTTTTTTCACATTACGAGTGTAAAGGTTTTGCATCTACATTAGTACTAAGTGCAGTATTGTCATGTGTACATTTTATTTTATTTGAGAGGAAGTCAAACAAATGTTGGGGCCTAGGTTTAGGAAATCCCATTGAATAAGAAGCATTCAACTGCAGAAAACAGCAAAAGCAAGACTCGAGTAGTCTTTGCAGACTGATACTACTAGCCAGACTGGGCTGGTGCCGGAATGTAAGTAAATGTCATAATAGGAGGACTACCCTGTTAAGTTGATTCTGAAATGATAGCCAATTTCTTATCTTTATATAGTGGAAGGACCATAAAAGATGGAACTTCCTGGAGCAGTACAGAAGTGACATCTGCTGTCCTTTAGGGTGTCATCCTTTCTTCTAGAGGCAAAGAAGGGGTGGAAGTTAAGGACAGTATGATAACTTTTCCTTCCCCTCCACTCCCACCTGTTCAGAAGCTCTGAGGCGCACTCTGGGCCCAAGTGTTTGACAATATATTCTGTGCCATAAAGTAAGACTTTCTCCCAGAGTTTATCCTGTATAGTGCAGCCATTAACACCTGCAGCTATCCCTAACACATGTAAATGACTGCTAACATGACCTTGGTCCTATTCCTAGAACCTTCTTTATGCCTAACATGCATCAGTAGCATAAGGCAATAATTCAAGATTGTTTTAATACTACATTTACCTTAAATTTGCTCAAGGGGATATATTCATAAGCCAGGAAGCCTTCAATGAACACAGAAGTGGAGAAGCACTGAAATCTCTCAAGACCTACCTAAGCCCCATCTAAGCACTATATTTTACAGTGCATTTCATTTTAGCTGAAGCAGCACATGACAGTTACAACAGATAGCATTTATGCCTTGTATCTCTTTGATGGTGGTGTGATTTCCAGTTTATGTGTAGTGTTTTGTTTAAGAAGTTAAGTTTTCTCTCTTGGTCTAAAGTCATCCACTTAGATTTATGTGCAGATTAAGATTTTAGGAGACAGAGATTTCCCTGTTAGTCATTGGAATTCCAGGTTCTTGTTTTTATGCCCATTGGAGTAGATAGATGTCCTCTACCTGTGATTCTTTGATGAATCAGGAAACAATGAATGGACGGCTGTTTTTTCTAACAACAAACACAATTTTTCTCTTGCTCCTTCTTTTATTCATGCTCATTTTTGACCCAGTTTCTACAATAAGAATACATTTCAATTGCTGGTTCATGCTGCTGCCTTCTCCTAGTTATAAAGTACATTTTCAGAGTGCTTCATACTGTTTGTTTTCACTTTTTTTGTTAGATTTGTGTATATTGCGTTCTGAGATATAGTGGCACAATTGCTCATACTGCTACCTCACACCTCCAGAGATCTGTATTAAGTGTAGAGTAGGCATGTTGTCTGCTGTCTGTTGTCTGGGGTGTTCTGGATTTCTCCCTTATTCCAAAGAGGTGTAAATGACTGGTATCTCTAAATCAGCCCACTGTAAACGCATGTGGGTGTGTGAATGAATGAATCTTAAGGTGGACTGGGTTCTGTCCAGGGTTGATTTCTACTTTATAGGTCACAGTTACTGTCTATCAGGTTAAGAAGGCTCCAAAAGCAGATGGATAAGGGGTTGAAACTAATTTATTCATTTAAAGGCAGATACACCAATTTCATACTTAATAATGACTTTAAGTGTACCATTAATCCAAGGGCCATTTGTTTTTGGTTTTATATAGATGCAAAAAATACCTTTACCAAAAGAACAGTCTCAGCCTAATCTTTCCTGGCGAAAGTTCAACTCTCAAATTACATTTTACCATCTAGAATGAGAACTTTATAAAATGCTCTAATTCAATTCTTTTAAGAACTATGGAGCTGTGTGAGGAATTTCAAAATGAAATGGATTCAGGGAATAGCAAAACTCTTGTCTTTGTTTGTCATCAGGCCAGATGCTTTTAAGGGTCTATTCAAGTTTTCCTGTTACTGTCTCATTTCCTTTTCTATGTGCAAACAAGGCACAGTGCATATAAATACAGAACTAACTCATTGCAATTTATATGCTGTCAGATCTTCCATTTTTTCATGACTAATGATGCTTTGGCGCTGGGTTTGTTTTTATGCTACCAAGTCACAGCTATTCCACATCTGTCAGATTATATTAGACTATTGTTATATTAACCCTCCAGTTGACAGGTAAAGAATATGCATGACTACAACTATCTCTGTAAAATGATGTTAAGAAATATCATCTTATTGGGGAACAGATGTGAGATGATGGAACATGTAAGAACTATTACCTTTCCAAATGTTCATTACGTCTGCAATTATTTGTGTATCCTTTAACTAGCGTTCAGTGTTAAAACCAACGTGTTAAATTACTATTAAAGCAGAGAAAAGGCATATCTGATGCTTTTGGCAGTAATTCAATTGGTTCTGACCATCTATCATGCACATGGTCATTACAGTGGTTATCTTTTGCATGACACACTTGATCATTTCATTAAATGTTCAGGAAATCATTTAGCCCAGAGTTTATTTGCTCATCCTTGCCTGTTGTTTCAAGCTCTTTTCTGCACATTTGGGGTCCAGCATGTTTACAGCTTCTATCCAAGGCTGACTTAGACTTAATGAAGATTGCATCTTTATTTGCACACTAAAACTACGTTCACTGGAGAGTGATGATTTGTCGCATGTTGTTCAAACATGTATGTAGGACCGTCCTTCTGGTTCAGCAAATTTAATTGTACAACACAGCAGACTGACTTTAGTAAAGCTTACATTTATATTTTATGTCATAACACCAAGCACCTTGCTGCTTGAGGTAGCCAGTAAAGTATTGTACGGGTCCCTATATCCGACAAATTGAAAAAATGTTATGATGCTTTTAATGAAGGTAGTAAAATACCAATTCTAAACTTATTTAATTTGGGGGTTTCAGTCTACCCAAATAGCATTGAGTACAAAGCATAAAACAGCAACAGATTTGGAGCCCCCCATTAGCCTTGACTGCATGTCTTTGGGGATGTAGATGGAAAACTCATGTGGACATGGTAGAACATGCAAACTCCACTCATACTCTGTGTGGGATTCAAAGACAAGACCCTGGATCTCTTACACAGAGAGAAGAAAGTGGTGAAATAAAGTTACATTGGGCTTTATGTATTTATTAATTTCATATAGAATATAAAAACTGCAATTTTAGTAGTGGTAGTTGTAGTAGGAAGAGGAGAACGGGGAGCCATTTTTTCTTGTATTTTCACCCAAGTGTATTCAGTAATTTTATTTAGAATTTTTTCCATTTTGTCATGATGTGGGAGCATTACTGAACATCAGATAAGCTGATTTGTGTTTTCTGTTTTTGGAGAGTGTTAATGCACTGGGGCAGCCACCCATATATTGTCCCTGGCTGCAAAAGGCTTTTTGAACAGCACTCATGTGCATTGTTTTGAGTTCTCCACTGAACTGACTGGTGGAGGAAAGATGGCGGCTTTATAAGCTGAAAGGCGTAAGTGATGTCATCTGGCCGCAACTGGAAATTAAATCATTCTGGAGGCCGGAACCAAAAGTGACTTCAGTCTGGGGGCCGGCACCGGACGTGTCATTGAATCAGGTAGATTTTCCCATATTTGGCCTGTTGAGTTAACAGAGGTAGGCTTAGTGCACCCCACCACCCCCTGGCCTGGCAGGTAATTACCTCCACTTGGTCCACTCAGCTCACTCCTAGTGGCACAAGTGTGACACCTCATATTGTTTGAACATGCAAGTAAGAATTTCACTATGCTCTGTACACTTCACTTGCCATTATTAAATATTAGCAGGTTCTCCATTATTTTATATAACAACATTTTATTATACTCTTCTGTGTCTTCAAATGGGTATTTTATCTTGGTTTTCATATGTCAATATGTTGGCTGCCAATTTTTGTTTGGCATTTGTATCTGCTATTTTAAGCCATGAGCTGCAGCTCTATGCTATTCAACAATCCCAGCATCGTTTTCCATCTCATGCCTCTCACCGTAAACTTTACAATCTTGTTAGTCTATATGTGTTGTGAGAGGCAGTCACAGGCACAGTGAAAGGAGCCTGAGGCCTGCAAATAGCTCTACAAGCAGGCCCACACTTTAATAGAACTGTCTTATCCCAGACTTCCAGCCCCCAACTACTATATGCAGACTTCGAAAACTGGTTTTGAAAGTTTAAACAATGACTTTAAATATTAGGAAAATTGCAATATGTGTTACAAGATATTGGGCTGTCGTAAAACTTTGGCTTGTTGTGAGTACCCAAAACAAAGTATCTTTATAAATAGACAATGTATTTACAAAAAGTAAAAAGAGGCACAACAAATAGAAAAAAAACAGGGAAAGGGTGCAAAAGGGTTTGCCAAAAAAGTCAACCCAAGGCTACCAAGATTTGAAATCTACAAGCAAAATTCAATGGCAGAAGTGAAAAATCCAGAATATCCAAAAGAAGAAAAAATATTTACATAACTCCAGCAATCAACACTTAATGATCCACTGCTGAGACCCTCTTTCTGACCTCAATAGAAAGGCAAAGAGAAGACCCAGGAACAGTGATGTCAGTGTGTTTCCCACCTCCTGGGTTTCCATCCACAAAGTTCCAGAAATGGTGAAACTTTTAAAGACATAGTAAAGAAATGCAAGAAACACATAAAAAGAGTTGGGGTGCCCAAAGGAATGCCCATGTAATCAAATTATAAAATTGAGGTTGGCAGGTAAATACAAGCATATTTGACCATTTAGTTTATCACAATAAATGCAAAGGTCTCTCCTGGTGTACCAAGTTACACACAAATGTGGGTTTCACTACTGAATGCCATCTTCCAGTGATGAGGCTCATTATATCCCATCCAGGGAGGAAGGAGTCGGACATCCGGTTTTCAGGGAGAGGAAGTGATGTCAGTAATCCTGGGAGGATTTAGTCCTGGAAGTTAAAAGAGGAGAAGTTGTTAATAGACAAAGGCCTCTCCTGCTTGGAGGTGGTATTGCCCTTTTCAAGGCCTTGTTGCTGCCCCTAATTACTTGTGTTTGACAATACAAATAACAAATAAAAAGCAGAAATGATCTGAAGACATGAAAAACAGTAACTTGAAAACAACAAAAATAAAGTAGAAAATACAACTAAGCCAGGGAATAAACCCTTTCTGAAACGTAACAACACTGATTTCCTCATGTTGTTATTTAAATCTATGACTTTTACTCTGCCATGTCATTCTTTCCTGATGTGTTCATTTTTTTCTGAGGTCTGTTTGGCCAGATCCGATTAGTAATTCTTAGTCCTTCATATTTTCTGCTCCATTAATTTCAAATATTTTATTAAAACAAATAATTCATGGTGCCCACACAAAGGTGTAAATGAGGCAAGTGAGATGGTGAACTGCTGCTTTGTTTGTGTTTAACATCTCATTGTTAAGTGGCAGCTAGTTACAAATGAAAGAAGCAAGTAACAAGAGTAGGTACAGCTGTGTAGAATCAAAAGAAGCAATTATGGACTGGGAGTCTTAACAAGAAAATTACCTGAAATGAAGCACACAAATGTTGCTTGAGCAAAAAGTGCTTCAGCTGTAATAATTGGCTTCTATTTAAGATCTTGGGTCGGAATGAAAACCTGCAGCCACTGTGACCCTCCAAGATGGAACTTGAGGACAAATACAGTATACACCATTACCACGCAGTCAATCCCACTGCTAAAACTCTGCCGTTTAATTGCCCATGCAAAAATATGGCATATCCATTTGTATTTTTAAAGGCTATTGAAAAATACACATAATTAAACAAGTAATATAAATTGAAGTCCTATTATACTACTGAACTATCACTACACTTATTTTTAAATGAGCTGGTTGTACAGGGAGCATTTTGCAAAACTCTCCAGCAGCATTCCAATATTATTATAACAATTCAGTGGTTCATTTGACATGTATTAATTTCAGATTTTGTCTCTGGGTGTTGTCTTGGTGAAAAAAAAAAGAACAAGAAGCCCTCGGGTTTTCAGGCTTAGTCATTACAGACACATGAAACGTGTTAAAGTTCACTGTCAGTGAATTCACTTCAGGTCTGCCTCTAGAAATAATCGTGCCATATCATATATACACATACAGTATTTGTATTTCCCGAATGTTAAAGAAATAAAATAACATCTCTTTGTTTACAAAGCAACTTATACTGATTTCACAGTGTATAACATCATTTTTCATAATTAGGTCTCTATCGATGTGCCTTACAAAGCAATTAGCTAGATTACATTTCAGTGGAAATAAAACATATCGAAATGATCACCACACAGTCAGTTGTAATCATCTTTCAGCAGATGGTGCTTTTGGGAATCAACATTTTCAAGGGTTTAATACTATAAAAGACAAGATGGTGCTTGAAGATTAAAATGACTACAAAGAGCTGGATGCAAAAGAACAGAATGATGGGTGGTTCTGTAGTCAACACAATGCCAGAAGAATGACTTCCTGTAAATGCTGCTACTTCTATTAGTCATTAAAAATCATGGAAACTTTAGGCTTTAGTTAAATATGCCTTCTTTTCATGAATAGTTGTGGTTTGGACCATTTTTGTAAGCAAGTTTGGAAAGATCAGAATTTTGAATTTTTGAATAATGAAATACGTAATATGTTGATGCATGATCTGCTTTCACATCTCTTATTGTGCTTATTGTGCTAACAAAATGTCCTGTCAGCGTATGGCTACTTTCCAGTTTTGTTTCTTCTTTGAACATGCTGTAGTTGCATCTTTCCAGAATTCCGTCATGACTTTAAAAAACAAACTTAAAACCAAAGTGCAGTAGGAAGTTGGCATAAGAGGAAGGTCAATGGAAGTAAACAAGCCTGTACAGTAATTGGACAAAAGCAGATTCTAATGAGTGTAACAAAGAACTGGATTAAGAATGGAGCTGCTTATGTTCTGCGTGAATACTAAAACAAAACAACTCCATGAAATAGATGTACCTTTTGTTTTATTTTGAATACTACAAAACTGAGTAAAAATTCACAATGCTTAGTACAACTTTTTGGCCATCACTGAAGTTTGCGCTGGTCAGGAAATGTAGGCAGAGGTTCAGGATCAGATCTGTATAAATTAGTAGCAAGAGTCTCAGAAAAAGCTAGAAGCTAAGAAGTTATGGCACCTGATTTTGTGAAACGACAACAGTGTTACATTAAAAACACAGAATCCACTGAGGCTCAAACCATACAGACACATTTAGAGTTGACCGTGTGAATGAAAAAAAATAACTGCTTGCAAGCTACTTAAGGTTAATATCTGACAAAGCCATTTTACTATAACGGCAGGTTATTCATACAGGCGTCTGTCTTAAGACGGTGCAGTAAGCTGACCCAGAACAACTTCCAGTTTCTTTAGAAACACGTCTATTTAACACAGGAAAGATGACCTTACCTCCTATAGGGTCTATCTGATCAGTAAAAAAGAAATAAGGACAGATTTCCCATTAGCGTAATAAAATAAAATGCTTAAGTAAATGATATTATGCTTTTTGATTAAGTAAAGGGAAGAGGGAGGAAGAAGAAATTATAAAAAGCCGGTCGAAAATGTAACTTTGCTCTTCTGCCTTGCAACATAGAATCCAGGTACTCATCTGTGATTAAATAAAAATCTAATTGATCGAACTTGTCCTGTCTTCCTCGGGGGGTTTTCTTCCACAACCGTAATAAATGTCAACTGCTAAATTATTTATTTGGGCATTGACGTAAGCAACTCAATTGAGGCCTTCCTAGAGGTAGGGATGTTTGGGGAATGGCAAGAAATATTAGATTATATATATATATATATATATATATATATATATATATATATATAATATATGATATTATATTACTGACTAGTGGGTGATAGTGGTGACTCAAGGATTAGTACAGCATGGCAATTGGAGGACATCTGAAGAAGGAAGTGAGAGGAAGGCTTATATTTGGTTTATCTTTACCAGTTGAGGTTGGAACATCACATTATGGTAAAAGAGCCTCACTGGAACATCTGAATTTGTTTATGTTCTTTGATTTATCTGTTTCTCTCTTGTCATGAACTCATATTGTTTGTGATTATTTTGGACAGTTTGAGATATTTTTATACTCTTTGTTTTTAATTTTACAATGTTTCATTAACTTTAAGGCATATCCTTGGTGAGATCATCCACTTCTGGTGTTGAGCTGATTACAATGGACTCCCTGGAGTAAAGCTCCTAGAGTGCAACTGGTGGCAATTTAGTGATGTACAAGACACACCATGTTACTTAAGAGAGAGCATCTAGAGTAATTTCTTGCCACAAATTTACTTAAAACATACGCTTTTACAAAAAAGTAATGATTTTTTTATCTTTAGGAATTTCAGTTTCCTTGTTAAAGGAAACTTCTGTGGAACGTCAGAAAAATTGTGACAAGAATGGGCCATTCAGCTCAACAAGTTGGTCCAGCCTAATCAATTAGATTGTCTAAATAACACCAAGTCAAGATTTGCAGGTCCATAAAGTCCTGTTCCCCACCACACTATTTGATAATTTATTCCATGTGTTTGTGTCTCCTTGCATGAAGATAAACTGTCTAAAATCTGTGTGAAATCTGCCCATAACAAGTTTCCAACCTTGTTCCTGTGTTCTGTTGCAGGATTAATGTTGATATAACAATGGAGAACTACTGTACTAATTTATTTTATAATTTTAAACACTTTGCTTAAACTGAAAAGATTGAGCTCCTTCACTGTCTCCTCATAGCTCATACTTTTTTAGTCCCAGAATCAGTGTTAGAGGAAAGACACTTGAATATAACACTTGCCCACTATAAAAATATATCATTATATATTATACTTATGGGGTCACTCGATGAAATGCTTCTGTCTCTGGTTTGCATATTCAGCATCTGCTATTTCTTACAGTAGACCCTTGCTCCACTGTTTTTATGAGAGGCATGCTTGATGGTCACATCTCTATGATTAAGTTCATTGTATCTGATGCACTTTATCTTTCTTCATCAATAAGAACAATTAAATAATAAAAACTATTTTACATCTCATGATGCATCATTTTGGATTCAGCCATAGGTCGCCAGTGTGTGTAATTTGACAGCAATCAGGTAGTGTGAGTTTTGACTTTTTTCATATAATGCACATATGGGCTTATTGAGCATCTCATAGACAACTTAATGCTCATCAAATAACACACACTAAGAAATTCTCAGTCCCATTCTTTGCCTCTCTCCCAGTAGGTAACTCACTGTATGTGGTAAGACATAAAAGCAAAGAATTCTTTAAGCCTCATGAGACCCTTTTCTCCAGTTATTGTAAATCCCTCAAGAAAGCCTTATGCCTCTGATGTACTTATTGCACATAGCAGTACATTGACAGGAACGTATAGTTTTGTTCCCAAAATGCAATTTGACACCTGAGGCAACTGATGCTTAAGCAAAAACCCACACTTTGCAGAAGTGAGAAAATAACTCACCCTGAAACACAAATATGTTATCTGACACCCTTGTATGGTATGGTATGTTGTTTCACATAGTAAAGCATAGAATACATTTAAATACACAGTGTGCAAAATAAAAAGGCCATACCTTGATCAAAGCCTTAGATTTCTTTAAAGATGTTTTAAGAATATCTCACCAATTAAATTCAGTAGCATGCCTACATGTAGCAAGTTACTTCAGAAATGCCACTGTTTTGCACTGCTGTCTATGTGTACTGAAATACAGAAATACTGCTTGGGTATAAATGTCTGCTGTGTGCCTAAGCAGTTCAGATTCAATTATTTCAAGGATTTAAACATTTACAAGCAGTACATGTAGTGGTGCATTACATATTTGAATTTTTTTGTAATTTTTTCTGCTTTGCTTAAATGTTGTGCTTTACATTTGCCAGAATTATGACATTATTTTTGCTTTCCCTGTTGCACCATCAACCTTGGCACACAGTATGTGAATGATTAATGCCCAGAACTGAGGTTAGTAATTAATGAGTGTTCATCTTGAGATACACTTTAATGTACAGCTTCTTACATTTCCCATGCAGACACTGCTGAAATGAGCTGAAACAGCAGCAAATGCCTTGCAGAAAACTGGTTTTGACTGTAGAATTTTTATATGCAGCCTTTTCCTTAAAAGTATTTTCTTAAAAAGATTTGTGAAATACTTAAGGTTCCTGGTGCTCATTGCTCTTGTAAAGAAAAATGAAGATTTCTTTTCATAAATTTTTTTAAACAAATAGTTCTGAGAAGTTCTAATTACATATCATTAAATACAATCATTGATACAAAGAGAGAGAACAATAACATTATAACTATGAGGCAATTGAGGAAAATGTTAGATTTTGTTTCTAAGTAATTTGCTCGCTTGGTATTGCCTGCAATAATTCCAATAGACACTAAAGATAACTTAAAAAGTGTTTTCTCCTCTAAGCAAAGCTCTGAAAAGGAGAGACAGAGCCTACTGCTGCCGAATCACAGTTCAGAGTTTGAATTTCTCATGATAGAATTTGAAAGTTATCCATGTGTCCACATTTGTTGTCTTTAGGTACGATTAGGTATTATTTTCTAATCCTTGTAACATGCATGATAGTTTATTTGGAAGCTCTAAACTGAACAACAGGAGAGAATTGAGGTGTGGCTGTGTGCTGTGATGACCTGGTTACCCATTCAGTGCTGGTTCCAGTATTAATCTCTGTGCTGATGGGATAAGATCAAGCTCTTTGTGACTTTGTGTTGGAATAAGCAGGTGTAGAAACTGAAGGATTGAAGATGAAGTGAAAGACAAACCAAAATTCATAGTATTAAAACAGGAGACAAAAGCAAAATAAAACCCTATTTGCCTCTTTGTACCCCTCTACTACTGGTGTCATTGGCCTTATCAGGTCAGAATTCAAATCCAGGTCTCACTGATTGTTAGGCAGCAATGCAAACCATTGTGACATCATTCAGCTCTAATGACTTTTGTCAAAATATCAATTCAACATTAAAATGTGTCTTTAAAGAATACTTCTATATGTGTACAATGTATTCTGTTGCTGTGGATAAATTACATTGCTTTTATGGGACTGACTAACTAAATGAAACTAAATGAAGTAATTTACAAGGGTAATGTATATATCAGCATTACTAAGAAATAACATAAAATAACACAAACTCAAGTAATCCAGTTCAGGGTTGTTGGGGACTGGAGTCTATGCTAGCAGGAAAAGTCCCAAAGCAGAAACCAGAGATAGAGTGTCACTGACACATAAATGGTCCAATTAACAATTCCAATTTAAGCAAGCACTCACATCTTTCAAACATAGGAAGAAAACCAGAGAATTTGTAAGAAAAAATGTAACATTCACATGGGAAGAACATGCTTCTTCAAACAGACAGTGTCCACACTGGGGATCAAATCCTTTTGTCAACAATGAATGCTTGGGAATGTTGAATTGTACAGTATTATAATATAGTAACTCTTCTGACTTCTCTCACATTAATTATCATCAAACACATTCATAGTTTAATTAAACAAAATAAATAACAAGCACAGTGTTGTGATCCGGTCAACTTACAAACTGAAAAATGGTGCAGACCTCAAAAATCAAAAGCCAGATTACATGCAGGGATGATCTCAGAAAGTAGACCTCACCAGCTCACGTAGCCCAGTCCTCAAAAGTCAGGCTGACTGTCTACATAGAACCAAAACCGGGTACAGGCTTTTAAGTCACTTATATGAAAAATGTCCAAAAAAGGAAAAATAGAGAAAACCTTTTAAAAACATCTGATTCCCAAAACAAAACAAAGCTTATTTATTAAAACAAATTCTTCAAAAAACAAAGGCAGGAGAAAATTAGCAAAAATAGGTTTGCCAAAAGGCTGGCCTGTAACAGCAGCTTCTTCTTTTATATTGCTGGAGCAATTGCCCATGTGCATCATTCAGTGGATCTGCCTCCTTAGGCTCTACATGCAGGAGGCAGAGCAGATAATAAAAAATACTAAATAAATATGTAACAGAAAAAGTAATAAACAATACCATATCAATAAAATCATATTGCATAAATACAAAGACAAAACAAAAGCATAATTTTTACATAAAATGAAAAATTATTTTTAAATAATATAAAAAAATAAATGAACAAAACATACTGTCTGATCCCTCCTTAGTTTATTGTCATTCATAGAGTGCATATCATAGCAGGTACTGACTTCTTGGATTCTTGAATTTTTGCTTCTATTTTTGGGGTTTCAATTCCTGAATTGTAATTTGGGACTTGCTTGCTCTGGGTTGCCTTTTTATACTAACCCTTTTGCTCGTTTGTGTTTACTGCTATTCCTGTGCTTCTTTTGTTTATTACAAATGAACGTCTTTATTTATAAAGGTTCTGCATCAGCCGTGTCCTCCTAAACCAATCTTTTTTTAAGGTTCATCTCCTTTGATGGATAAGGATGTTTTTCATACTTTTGTGTATTTTGAGACACACACACACACACACACATATATATATATACATACATACTGTATATATATATATATATACTGTAAATGTTGTACATATTACATTGTTTTAAGCATCTGACTAAATTAATTATGAGTTATTTACAAGGGTTACTTATATATAACTTTAGTAGTCAAATCACCTTTTGGACCAAAGCCTGCCTTTGAGTTAGAAGGTCAGGTTACCTGGGATGAGGCCTGTTCTAGACAGGCTAAAAATCCTGTCCTGGTTTATAGATCTTTTAGTTGGCCTCAGACTCTTTTTGCTACTTGGAATACACTTATTTCATGACATTGTTTATACCTGGAATGGAACTCTACCACTAGATAGATAGATAGATAGATAGATAGATAGATAGATAGATAGATAGATAGATAGATAGATAGATAGATAGATAGATAGATAGATACTTTATTAATCCAAAGGGGAAATTCACATACTCCAGCAGCAGCATACATAAAGAACAATATTAAATTAACAAGTGACAAAAATGCAGGTATAACAGACAATAACTTTGTATAATGTTAACGTTTACCCCTTGGGTGGAATTGAAAGGTCACATAGTGTGGGGGAGAAATGATCTCCTCAGTCGGTCAGTGGATCAGGACAATGACAGCAGTCTGTTGCTGAAGCTGCTCCTCTGTCTGGTGATGATCTTGTTCAGTGGATGCAGTGGATTCTCCATGATTGACAGGAGCCTGCTGACAGGAGCCTGCTCAACGTCTGTCGCATTGCCACAGCTGTCAAACTGTCCAGCTCCGTGCCAACAATACAGCCTGCCTTCCTCACCAGTTTGTCCTGGCGTGAGGTGTCCCTCTTCTTTATGCTGCCTCCCCAACACACCACGGCATAGAAGAGGGCGCTCGCCGCAACCATTGGCAGTCCAGTCTAATTTATCATCCAGCTGCACTCCCAGAGATTGTCAGACCTTTAGACTGGTAGGGAAGAGTGCCCATTATGAAATGGGAAATTTGCAGGGAAGTAACCTAAATTGCGCAGATTTAAGTGACATGCAGCAAACTCCTTTTCATATCATTGTTGAATTGTAAAGTTAATACACTTATTACCTTTGGTATGAAACTTATAATATTCTATGCAAAATAGGTGCCAAGCCTAGAGTTTCAAGATAGTACATAAATAAAGAGGACTTAATAAGTAAAACATAATATAGTGTCCTCTGCCATTCTCCAGCTGTTGTTTGCTCTCAACCTTTCATGCCAGAGTTCATCTATAGTTACTTATCTGTGAATACAGGTTCAGAGAATGAATGAACATATACATTTGACTAACATGGTACCCCTTAATGAATAAGTAATTATTTACCATTAAAAGTTATAATTGGTCAGGGTCTTGCTCAATAGTGGGTTCTATCAGGTCTTATTTTTTAGTCTACAAAATAGCATCTCTCAGATCCTGAGCTGAAAACAATATTGCTTTTCAATGACCTCACAGACTTTAGTATTGTCATTCTGTCCCTTTAGATCAACTATACAATACAAAGCCACTGCAGGGACTTATTTTTGAATTCCCTCAGCAGTGTAAAGGTCATTTGTCCTAGCATAACCGATCTGAGAAGTTTTTAATTTATCACACACTCTACTGTGATAGAGTCATCTGTTAACTAGCAGCTCTCTAAAGAGAAAAAAAACAGCTCTACATTATCTTACATTTAAACTGCATCAAGACTGCTGAGTGAATTAACATTATTGCTTTGACATTTCATGAAACATTAAAAAATGGCACTGCAGCTTTTTTATTCACCCATGTGTAGCTAAATAATGCAGATTTTTGGACAGAATTATAAATATGCACCAGTGTTGCTCGTAATATGTTTTATTCTTGTGGTTGCCGATCAATTAAAGTAGGTCCCTTAAGTTGACACCATCTATAAGAGCCTATGTTCTCTTGTTGTGGGACAAAAGGGACCAGCAGGTCAATTACTTCCAAGCTGAAATGCTTTTAAAATGTGCAGAGGATACCAAAGTCTCAATTTATGATTTCAATAAATCAGCCAGCAAAGCAATATTCCTTTAGTGTAGGGGTTTTAAAACTAGATCAAGTGTGTCATCAAAGAGAAACCTGAACCTGTCATCTTCAAGTTTTGCAAAGGCAGACCCTTTGAGTCACTAGCTGGGAATTCAGAAGGAGATCTGTGTCAGCAGAATGTTGAGTTTTACTTTAATTTAAAAGTAAATGTAGCAGAGAAATGGATGGTTGTAAAAGGTGGAGGCACTGAAGGATGAATGGAGTGCCAAATGCGAGCTTCACATTGTTCGCCACCAGTGAAGGTGTCAGGCTGAAGCAGCCCCTGCTCAGATTTCTCAGCTTTGTCATCTTGAACATTTATGAACAGTGAAAATCCACACAGCTCCAAAGGAATGGATGTTATTGCTATTCTTTTATTACGATGTACAACCTGAAGTAGTGCATCAAAATTCTTGTTATAATCCTTTCTAATAGGATTGGTGAGGGCTTAATACGCCTAGCGTTCTGTGAAACTTGTTGTGCCTTGTGGACTGCTAAAGGCTGATGATAAAAATGACTCCCAGACGCAGCCATGCAACAGTCATCTTGAATATGCATTTTCTGCTTTTGAATTTGTGGCTTTTTCACTTTTTAATATATGCTCACTTTGGGAAAGTTTCAGGGATGAACCTGCTGCCTCACAGGTTCACTTTGATGGCTGGTATTTGATTTTCTTCCTTTTCAGTGTTCTTGGAATGCTTAGGAGAAATGATATTTTTCAAACTTATAATCACCTTTATTAGATTTACTTCAAATATATTATTATTTCCATCCATTTTCAAAGCCTGCTTAGTTCTGCTTAATTCAGACAAAAGTTGGGAAGCAGCCCTTGATGGTGTGTATTAAAATAAAATAATGAATGAAACATGGGCAGCACAGTGGCACAGTGCTTAGCACAGCATCACAGACCCAGGTTTAAGTCCAGACACTGTCTGAATGTTCTACCTGTGTCTATAGGGCCTTTCTAAGGATAGCCTAGTTTCCTCTCAAACCTTCAGGCTGCATCCTAATAGATTAAAGATGGCCTGTGAAGGAATGGCATTCCATTTAAGGCTTTGTGCAATATATTTCCTCCACTAGCTTGTAATGGATGCTTAAAGTAATGCTGTCAAAAGACCACCTTTTTTGCCATTTGCTGTCAAACATGTTTAATCCAGGAACTCGAGTCTTATCTCAGAAGCGAGACAAGCAGTCCAGCCCAGTATTTTGCAGCAATACTGTTAAACAAATCCACAATTTGGAGTCACTAGTTGTTTCTGGGCAAACTAAGCAGACACAGGGCCAACTGATCCTGAACGCTGAATGGGTCTGTATTTAAAGCCAGGATGCTGGAGTTGTGAGGCAGCTTTGCTTGTTACTGTGCCACACTCAACCTTTATATCATAATGTGGATATTTCTAAACACTCCTAAGAAACATTCAGTAGAAGCATCAAATGTTGAGTATTTGAAATCAAGTCAGTCATGGCTTCCTTGGGTATGAATACCTCAGAGAGAACACATCTAAATGACTCCATATGCGCTAGAAAACCTCTCCCTACTACTCACAGTAGAGCGCCTTCATAGAGTCTGAATCATATAAAACATCGATATTTTGTATTTGAGCGCAGCCAGAAGCATCTAGAGATTATGAAATACTAGGACAGACACAAAGTGGGTTATAAAGTAGCTTGTCACATGCAGTTGATTGGGCTTGTTTCTGTTTGTTTTGAGCAATTTCAGTTCTATGCGTTTGAAAATGAATAAAGTGAAAAGGAATTTGAATGGTGGTTGGGGTAAACTTTATTCAGCTAGGTAAGACCTATTTATGCACATAGAGTATGACAGTCTTTAGTGTACATGCATGCCACTCATGGCCATACAGCAAATGCCAACAAGTAAGTGACCCGTGTAATGAACGACTGTGCTTACAAATATTGATCATTCTTTTGCTGAGGGATTCCACAGACTCTGAAATGGAGGTACATCTTACACTCCTGCATGCTAAAGCAGCCGTGACTCTTATTATATACCGGTAAGTCATTTGAAAATGAAAGTATGGATTTCAAGTTACTCTATAAAAGAAAATGAAAGCACTAAAACATCACAAAAAGCACTCACAATTAGAGACAGAAAGCTGCCACCATATAGCCAATCCAGTAGGAGCAAAGGGTAAAAACCGTAACAGCACAAATCCTTCGGTTTTAAATGCAACATTTTAAAAACTCACCACCAGCCAACAAATGCGCCTAAAAACAGAATAAGCAGCCCGGCTGCAAATTGACACTATCAGTGCTTATAATGGTTAAAGCAGCAAGTGCTCACTAACATGGACAACTAATATAAGTGATGCTTAACGTTGCTTATTGTGCTCACCATATTGTGTCCTGAATCCAAAAAAGGTCCTAAAGCTTCTTTTCTAAGTGTGAGCGCTCACACTCACTCAGTCACATAAGAGTACGCTTTTTCTCTACTTTGTTCCTCGCTGCTTGACTATAAACTCACCGCTGCTTCCTTGACTGTATCGTTTTCAAGGTACAACTGCCAGTGCTTGAGCACTTACTGTATTAATAAGTTCTGATTGTGCGTGTCATCAGAGTGAGCAAAATGAGGACCAGTGAGGAAGGGTTCCAAATCCTGTTTTACCCGGGTCTGTCACAAGTTGTGTTGTTATTACACTTGAGTTGATTCAGTTGTGCAAATTTGAGTTATAGAATTGACCTGTTATCTTACTTTGTTATAATTTTGCTTTCTATTGTGATTGGAGATAACGGTAGAAAAGGGTACTTTTTCTTTAGGAAATGGTTTTCAACCTCAAATCGGCTAAATGTTCAAACATTTGTTATTTTCTTTCCTAATTCAAATACAGTATAATTTAACAAAAGCCATACTAGTTATTCCAAAAAGAATAGTAGAAGTTAGGTTATTGTAACTTATTTCAGTTACTCAAACTTACTTTAATTTTAAATGTTAAACAAATAGCTCTGTTTAACCCAGTAACTGAATGTTAACTGAATAAAAATCTGAATTGTTGATGGCATACTCTCATATTATGTGGTAAAATCTTATCAATTAAGTATACTTAAACCAAATATTTTGGTTTTAGAAACTATCTCTAAATATTAATTTAAGCTGGCAAATCATCAGATCCTGCAATAATCAATGACTCAATTACATCATTATTAAATAAAACTGATGACTAACCAATAATACCATATAATCTAATTTATACATCATATACCTGTACATCATCACACAGAGAGGAGAAGCATGCTCTTTAAAACATGTTCATTTTGAGTAGAACGAGCCCAAAGAGTTGTTTGGAACAAACAACCAAGTCATGTAACTGAAGCAGAAAACTTGACAACCTTTAAGAAGTATCGGGATGGGATATTGGGACAGCTTAGCTATAAGCTAAACAAACGAGACTGATGGGTTGAATGGTCTCCTCTCGTTTATCACATTTCGTTCTTCTTAAAACATTTGGGAGGGAGCAGTAAACTTTACAAAGTCTTTCTTTGAGTGATAGTGGTACTTAAAGCAATAAGATCCATTCATATTGTCCATCCGTCCAAGTGTTATCTAACCCGCTATATCCTAACTGCAGGGTCACGGGGGTCTGCTGGAGCCAATCCCAGCCAACACAAGGCAGGAAACAAACCCCGGGCAGGGTGCCAGCCCACCACACATTCATAGAGTTCCTACATAAATTATCCTTCTTAGTGAAGCACCAAAGAACTTTAGGTCAGTTGTACTACAAATGGATATGTAAAGCATTAAAATCTGTTAATTTTTATTACAGACAATTTAAATTAGCTGTGTTATTTGCAACATACTCTAAGAATAATTTTTTCTTGTACCTCAGAGAGTGTTACCTGCTTCTCATGTAAGGAAAACTATGTAGAACTAAGAGACAAGTCTGAAAACGTATAGCAGACATGACAGGAGAAGATGCTAAGTGTTTTCCTTAAATTGTCTTAATTAGAAAACATCCTGTCAAAACAAAAGCCAGCAGTAAAGCTTCCCTTTGGCTGCCAGTCACTCTCCTGATGGGAACTGACGCTTGCACAGCAGCTAATTTTATTTTCGCATTACAAATTCATGATCAGAAGCTCTTGTGAATGTTCTATTGACAGCTTTTGGCATAGCTGGACATTAATACATCTTGCTGGTCATCAGTACTAATATCTTACATAATAGCAATTGTAAGAATGATAAATTTACCTAAAGTGGGTACATCATTATCTGTTGCTAACATGTGGCTTGGGAGTGGACTATATGCACAAAAATACTTATATTGATAAAAACAGTAGAAATAAAATGCAGCAGAAGTTGCTTTTGAAAAAAAGGGTGACTGCTATGACATATCCACAAATGAATATCCCAATAGTTTCCGACAGACTCGAAGCTCCAGCCAAGTGCCAGGCTTATTGAAGACCCACTTCTTCCAGATCCTTTACAACCTCAATGTGTATGCCTTGAAGGCTCCCTAATAACAATGTATTTTATACACTGTATAACTGAGTCTGCTGCTGGTGACATTTGTGATCTTTACTACCCCTCCCTTTCACCGCCTTAGTTGATTTCACCACACTATTGATGAATCAGCTACCGTGACTCCTAACCTAATCAGTGTAATGGATTCTCATTACGGTGTTAATGTGAAGGCAGACAGCAGTCACATTTACTGCTGAAAATCCTGAGACACAGTGACAGCTCTGTCTTGAACCCAAGACCTTTAACTCTGCCATATTGGTTTGTTGGCCTTGTGAGCTTAAGGGAAAAAAGTTTTCTCTTACCCTATTTATACATCTTTCAGCTGCTCCATATATTTTGTAACTAAAGCGAATTTAGGTAATCATGAACTTACAGCAGAGGATTTGCAACAATACTGTTAAACAATCTAATATCCTTGTTGAAATATTGCATTGTTTTATTAGTATTTTTGACAAACATTTCACAAGCATGCACACACACACGCATATATATATATTGTTCTGTTCTGTGTATTGTATTGTATTGACCCCCTTCTTTTGACACCCACTGCACGCCCAACCTACCTGGAAAGGGGTCTCTCTTTGAACTGCCTTTCCCGAGGTTTCTTCCATTTTCCTACAAGGTTTTTTGGGAGTTTTCCTTGTCTTCTTAGAAAGTCAAGGCTGGGGGGCTGTCAAGAGGCAGGGCCTGTTAAAGCCCATTGCGGCACTTCCTGTGTGATTTTGGGCTATACATAAATAAAATGTATTGTATTGTATGTATATATATATATATATATATATATATATATATATATATAATATGTAATAAGAATATCAACATATGTTTACAAGTATATTGCATGTGTATGTTTTTCATACCTAGAAATTGATGCATATGATATTTGTCAAAGATTACATCTCATCCTATTACAAATCCCTTTGTAAGAATAATGGCTTTAAAATTTACTTGGTTAATTACAATAATCAGTTTCATCAGCACAGGCAGTTTTAACTTTCTGGTACAGTAGGTTCTTCCATTTATCATAGCCGCTGATAGAAACTAGATTAAGTTTGTGATTGACACAGGCACTTCCGAAACTTCCGTATAATAAATTTTCTTCTACTGCATAATAAATTCATCAGGCTCTTTGTCAACTCCAGATCATTAGGCTCCATGGTGTCTCTTGACTGTGATCAGCCATTATGAGCAGGAGAAGTGATTTTCCGCGAGGAGGGGGTGCCGAGATGAGTCAATATGCATATGTTTCTGAAGTATTCAGTAGAAAGCTGAACATGTCATAGGAGCAGGAATATTTCTAAAATGTTATTTTTTAGGGGGTGAAGGGACTCCAGATCACTGAAATGCCATAGATCAAATGACATTAAAGAAGCAAAGCTTTTGCCCAGACAAAACTCACTTGCTGGAATTAAACAGCTGAATGGAAACTTGAACTTTTTAACTTTTGAACAGTCTGAGGTCTTCATTAAGGGCAGGTCAGACAGTGCCCCATCATTCCCTGGCAGTTGGTGTTATTGTGCAAAAATTAATGACTACAAAGCTTGCCTCAATAATTTAAACTCAACTTCAAAGTCATTATAATCATTTTTCCTTGATATGCTTGGTAGAATTTGTTATCTAAATTTTCTTTGTGCCTGCCAATGTTAACCTGTTTCCATGTTGCTTGGCCTGGCCCTTCGACCCTGCAATGTTCGCATTTGTTTTCTCATATGTACGCATTTGCAGGCTAAACCTTTCAGTTCCACTTTGGGGCATAAAGCAAGATCCCTTTAAAGTTAAACATTAGTTCATTTTTTGTGACACAGGTAAATGGTGTATGAACTTGAACATCATGCTGTTTTGGAGTAGACATCATCATTATCATAAATTACATTGGTTACTTATATATAACACAATTTATCTCTCTCTCTCTCTTTCACACTTTCCAGAAGGCTCCTCTTATGGAAAGCTTCTCATGATATGTTTGACCCTTACGACAGTCCGCAGTCACTTTTGTAATGTCTCTATCCCAGGTCTATGTGACCTTTCACACAGCTCAAGGATCTTCATGTCAAACACACCATTGATTTTAAGTAATGGGGAGATTAATTTATTTCATTTATTATTTTTACAGATATGTTAAATTGTTGTTTCATATTGCACTGTATCTCTTGAGAAGAAAATGATACCCCTTGGCTGTTTATTTAAAAAAAAATAGATCTCAAACACTATGGGAATCTAGGTTGCTGTTCTAATATGAGTGACCAAACAGTATAGTGAATAGCTAATTTTGGTTTTAAACAAAGCATAACTCATTTTCTTATTTTTGTTAATTGTAATATGTACCCTATTTGAAAAAAACATAGTGTTATTGCTTTTATAAACACGTTAGCACAATGGTTAGCTCTTCTGCCTTATAGATGCAGCCTTTTGTTTTGTATCTTGGCCCTGACAGTCACAGTGGAGTTTACATATTCTCCAAAAGTGCAGATGAGTTTTCTTGTTACTGTGCCCTCCTCCCACAATGACTTGTAGCACAGGTAAACCAAAATCCTTTGTGCGTGTGCGTGTGTGTGTGAGAGAGGGAGAGAGAGAGAGAGAGAGAGAGAGAGAGAGAGAATGGGTGTACCCTGCATTGGACTAGATTGGCTCCTGCTGTGTTCCCAGTATTATAAAGACTGGCTGCAGTTCCCCTTGACCATGTATTGGAGTGAATATATTTGGATAATAGACAGATAAATACAGCATTCTGGTCAGCACTAAGGTAATAAAGTTGGTAAACTTGCTGTTTTGTTACTTGAACCCCTGTTCAGTTTTGAGTTGAGTTTCCGTCTCTGTACAGAATGAATTTCCTTCCCTTGTTTTTTCAGTCAGTGCTTTAATCTGCCTAATCAATGTACAGTATGTGTATAGATGTGCCTGTGGACGCGTCCAAATGCAGTGAGGTAGCAAAGATCTCAGCTGTGACATTGTACACACTCATGATACAAAGAGTCCAGGCTAGGATTTAAAACATTACATTATATAGATTATTCTTGTTCTTCCCCATGGCTGCATAGTATTTTCTGAAATAAAAATGTACTTTAATTAAACCACAAAAACAAGCCTGAAATGGTCTGATGCAAACAACTGAGTCATTTCCTGTAAAGTTAATTGGACTCTAAGGCTGGAGACTTTGTGAATATCTGTGGCAAACAAACACAGTCTCCTCATAAATTTGCATTTAATTCCTGCATGATTTATTGATCACTTTCACAATATCATTTTTTTACTTTCATGGGTTATTTTAATATTTTAAGTTATGGAGTTTGAGTAAATACATGCAATATTTTACTACATACAGAGTTAGGCAGAAACACTAGGAGCGTCCTAAATAATAATATATTAATAGCACAACTTAGTATAGAGAGATAGGAATGAAAAACACTATATGAGAAGGATAGATAGATAGATAGACAGACAGACAGACAGACAGACAGATAGATAGATAGATAGATAGATAGATAGATAGATAGATAGATAGATAGATAGATAGATAGATAGATTGATTCACATACACTACAACCTTATGACTAAAACATATCTTGTTACATTTGTTTCAAGAATGACAGTTATCTGTAATGCAAATGGAAAACTTCTGTGAGCTGCAGATATTAATTCCTTTGAACAATATCTATATCATGCCTTGGATTTCTAATGAAGTTGTTTTTTTGCCCACAGGGTAACTCAGATTTCAGCTTGTGCCGAACACTCAGACCACAGATATGCCCCCTGTACATCTATAATGCATTGCCATTCAGGAGTTGTTTCCTTTTATCACCAGCTGATACTTTAGCCACAATATATTTTTGGGTCTTTGTACACATTACTCTTACTGTAGCTTATTGTTCATGCTTAGTGTGACCATAAATATTACCATTCAGTAGAGGTTTGATTTGAAACATTTAGGCGAAGCAGGTGTCTTTTAATGTGATTCTGTAAAGAGCAGCTAGCTGATAAATGGGTACTGCAGTGCCTTACCCTCCTGATATTGCAGTTTATAAAATGTGGGGAACTAAATACATTTGTTCTAGGATGCATTAAAAATCCAATTAGTAGAGCTAATCCAATTAGTTGAGTCACTTCACCTCAAAATTCTACTCAAATATATTTTCATTCACTCTCATGGATAAATGGCAAGTGGGAAACATAACAGTACAGAGGTGTGAAAATGAGAAGAGCTGAGATAAATGAAGTGACTTCAAAATACACAGCGCTGCATAATTCTCTTCCTTCCTTGAGTTTATGTGAAAGAACAATGCAGGGAAAACATATGATAAAATCCAGAGATAGCGGGCTCTTCCATCAAAGTACAGGATTCAACTGATGTGCATAGTCAAGCGAAGAAGGGGAATTTAGTGCTTACTGGATAAAACATTAGCTTTCATAGGCCTTGAAGACAGATCAGTCATTTAAATGACCCGGCAGGTGACAGATAGTCATTGAACGAGCTCCTTTTTTTATCAGACTTTCCATGAATTTCAGATGTTAAGATTGATATTATTATTATTTATTTTCTGACATGCATATCGAGTTCAGGGTCAATGGGATTATTATTATTATTTTTATTATTATTACTGTTATTGGTTTGTTTTGTTAGAATATCCCGTTGGAGTCCATCTGTTAGAGTATATATAACTTCTCTAATAATCATAATAATAATAATTTGCCTATACTTGTTATTAGCACATAATCAGGGTAAGTTGTTGGAGTCAATCTGTTAGATTAATTTATTATTGCCTTTACACAATTAATAATAATATTTTCTCACCCCTGTTATTGTGACTTAAGCTGATCTTTTGGAGTTGATTTATTCCACAGTATTAACTGATCACTTCCCCATCATCAATAATAAAAGTAATTGACAGTCTCTGTTAATTTTTGCTGTTATTGATTGCTAACCTGTTTTAGTCCATTCTTTGCAGTGTCTTATTATTTTGTCTCCACCAATGATAATATTTGCCCAACCGCATTAATACCGACTGCTTTAAAGACTTGAACTTGTATAATGAAATATTTTGCTGGGGCTCTCTCTTTGAATATTATTTTCCCTGTCCACCAATTGAGTGAAATGGCACTGAGATCACAGGAAAAATAGATGAGACTAGCACAGACTAGGTGAAGAGGTTATAAAAACCTAAGAACATAATAAATTTGACAAATGAGAGGAGACCATTCCGTCCATCAAGCCTGTTTGTTTATCTAATAGCTAATAGCTGCCCCAGTATCTCCTCTAAAGGTTGCCAAGGTTTCTCCTTCAAGTACATGTCTCAGTAGTTTGTTCCAGAGTCCCACAACTCTTTGCGTAACGATGTGTTTCCTGGGTTCACTTCTAAATGCACTTCCCATTAATTTCCACTGATGTGCTAAAACAATTCTGCTGGATTGACTTTTATTAATGCCTTTGTGGATTTAAAATACCTGGATTAGGTCCCCACGCAGTCTCCTCTGCTTGAGACAGATGAGGCAAGTATGTGTAGTGTTGGGATAACCTTCCTTTTGATTTTCACTTTTGTCAAAGACACTTTATAATTTGAATGTAGGAATTTATTAAAGTATAATGAAGATAACAACACTACCAATGCTTCCTGATATGATCATAAAGGATCAAGTTTTGTGTTCTTTGTAGAATACTTGCTTATCAACAAATACTGTAACACTTCCATCCATCCATCCATTATCTAGCCCGCTATATCCTAACTACAGGGTCACGAGGGTCTGCTGGAGCCAATCCCAGCCAACACAGGGTGCAAGGCAGGAAATAAACCCCGGGCAGGGTGCACACACACACACACCAAACACACACTAGGGACAATTTAGAATCGCCAAGCATTTTTTTATGTTTTTTTTTTTTATTATTTTTAATGCAAGAACACATATTTAAAGTGTTACATTCATCACGATTTTTTTCTGGCCATGCTTGGTAGAATGTCTGTGTCTTTCCTAGGGTACATTGACTGCTTACAATAGAAACCCTGTCATGTATTCATTGATCTGTGAAATTCATGCACTTTGCACCACTACCAATGTCAAAAAACACCTTGGTTAGCTTTTTAATTGTTCCTAGAGCAATGAATAATTGTTTTTTAAACTTGAGGTTGAGTGGAAGAAATTGAGACTTTTTTCTTTTCGTTTTCTCTTCTTCAGTTATATTTCTGTACTTTGTTGTAAAATTCTAAAGCACACACAGCTACATTTTCATGTCATCAATTTGCTCTGTAGACCAATCTAAAGACTAAACTTTTG
Source organism: Polypterus senegalus (assembly GCF_016835505.1). Classification (NCBI taxonomy): domain Eukaryota; kingdom Metazoa; phylum Chordata; class Cladistia; order Polypteriformes; family Polypteridae; genus Polypterus; species Polypterus senegalus. Next base: position 45,419,374 of record NC_053169.1, on the reverse strand, counting down.
CCATCCTGTAATTGCCGATACTGAAAAAACGCACAAGTAAATCAATTCTAGAACTGATATTTTATACTGCATATCTTGACAGAGTCCAGCCCCCCTCCTTTAGCAAGCTGCAAAACAGAGCTGTGGACTGCATGTAATGGTGGTGTGCAAAGTCACTGTTACAAAATGTTACAAACTGTAATGTAAAAAAGAGCAAGAAGAAGCTTACTGAGATCTTACTCTCCTGTAGAGGTTAAGTCAGAGTGCAGGAATCAGATGATGAAGAAGCCATTTAGGTTATAATTTCTCTGAATCAGGTTAATATCTAATTGGGAAATCATTCTGCTGGGCCTCTAATTGGAATCTCTACCGTTTCCTCTTGGCTGCCAGTAGTTTAGAAACAGCAGACCACCGGGTATCTCTTTTGTAAAAGGGTGGCTTATATCTGGTTGCAAACAGATTGTTTTCTTTTTGTTTTAGATATTAGAACAGAGCAATGTCATTGACTTATATTGACTGTGACATTTTGCAGTCTTTATTTTCAGATCCATGTTACATTTAACAGCTCATCAGACAAAAGAGAACAATTTAAAGGATCTCCTTAAAAACAACTATCAACAAAGTTATTTTGCATGTGCTTTTTATCGTAATTTAGGATAATATTTAATTTCACATTGCAGAAAGAACTTGTATGCAACTTTCAGAATTTTCTAATATGTGCTGTTAACGGAAATAGGCTGAAACTAATATTTTCAGATGTGTGGCATTTTAAAAATAAATAAAATATTCAAAAAAGCCAGTAGATAATGTTTATTAGGTAGATAGAAAGGGCAGAATGTTGGATAGATAGATAGATAGATAGATAGATAGATAGATAGATAGATAGATAGATAGATAGATAGATAGATAGATAGATAGATAGATAGATAGATAGATAGATAGATAGATAGATAGATCATATTGACAAGTCTAAAGCGCAGCATGTACTTGGCAGATGAAGCAAGGGCAAATGTAGAGCATGTCTGGCTCAGTTGATCTTCACTGCCTGACTAATATATGCTCATATGAAAGAAGTCTGCTGGGACATGTTCCTGAGGTGTTCATTTCTTTCAATTTGCCCTGCTACGGAAATGCAGAGAATTTAAGCGACAGGATATTGTGCAGGGACAGGAAGGGTTGCCATTTCTCTGGGAAATTCATTGATGATATCCTGACTTGGACATTCACCTGCACAAATAGGTTGGTATAATGGAAGTGTCATTAACAGTAGAGGACAATACTTAAATGACAAACACAATGTAACTGTTCGATTTTACATTTGTGTTATTTGAAAGCTGTGATACCTATAATAATTTTAAAATTTCAAAGCATTTTACATCTTAACATTACATTTCAAATGGACAATTAATTGCAGCAAAAAAAGGTAATTTCTTTTTTTTAGAAATTCCGTGATTACTCATTTAAGTAAATTATGATGTTTCTATGTGGAAGTACATTAGGAGACTGTAAAAAAATCCCTCACTAGACATGATACTAAGGAATTATTTTGACTTAGAAAGACAATTAGCAATCTTCACAGTAGGTTTACTGCAGTTTGCTTATTGGACAAAGATTAGAATGGGAGATGGAATTGTCTGTCTGCTCCAAGAGGCTTATTCTCACCTGGACAAATTTGGCAGCGCTGTGAGGATGAATTTTTTGGCTTCTGTTGTGCCTTGAGTACCATCCAGTCATCCCTGTTCAGTCTATGTTGTCCTCTCCAATGGACCATCTATCTGGCCTACTGCAGTCTGTGACACTCTAGGACTGTGTCCCTAATGTGGAAATGAGAAAAACTGGATCACCACAAGGAACAGTCATATTTCCTTTTCTGTTCAGTGTTTCTGCACAAATGGGGAGCATTGGTAAGGGGAATGATACAAAATATAGGAGTCATGCAGAAAATGTTGTTTCATGTTGCAAAATTGGTTGTCTGCAGCCCAAAATCAGTAAAAACTTGTTGTTTACCAAAGAGCCTCTATTTAGGGAGTGAATGTGGAAGGGTGGCATTGCTAACAGCACCTGGGGGTGTCTTGTGACACAGAGGAATAATATATGAAAGAACATTATCTATAACTCAGTGATAGCCAGTGTGATTGTCTGGGTTTAGTGTGCTGGCCTGGCAAAATCACTTCAAGAAAGGCCCATTGCATACACAAGCTGAAGGCAGGGTGAGTTATGGGATGAATACTTGACTCACTATCTATCTATCTATCTATCTATCTATCTATCTATCTATCTATCTATCTATCTATCTATCTATCTATGCATTTGCTGGAATTTTTATTTTTAATGAAACCAAATAGTCTTCACAAGTGTTCTGTAAGACTTCTCTTTGCTTGCAAGTTTTCTCTTTATACAGATGGCTCAGTAAAAGCGTCAGGGAGTTTCACTTCCTATTTTTAGTGGACATTGTTCCTGTCAGGCACTCTTTCATTTTTTGGGACTTTGTCCCAGAAAAACAGCTACTGAAGTTAACAAACCTTTTTTTTTTTTTACTTCTATTACATTCTTCATACATTTTGTGTAAGTTTGGTCTAGTCACACTGCAATTCAGGATTCTTGGCTTAGGAAGTCTTTAGAATATAACTTATGCTAAACATTTCTGCTTCCTTGCCAGTTTATGGAAAAATACATCCATCCATCCATCCCGCTATATCCTAACACAGGGTCACGGGGTCTACTGGGGCCAATCCCAACCAGCACAGGGTGCAAGGCAGGAACAAACCCCAGGTAGGGTGCCAGCCCACCACAGGGCGCACACCCACACACTAGGGACAATTTTGGATCACCAATGCAGCTAACCTGCATGTCTTTGGATCATGGGAAGAAACCAGAGCACCCAGAGGAAACCCATGCAGACACAGGAAGACCATGCAAATTCCACACAGGGGAAGCAAACCCAGGCCTCCTAACTGCGAGGCAGTAGCGCTGTCACTTCGCCACCATGCCGTTTGTGGAAAAATGCAAAAATTTAGAAATCAAAATGTATACGACCTTTCTTTTCCTATAAAGGCACATAACAGATTCATTCTTATTATATAAATGAAAGAAGGGAGCTTTTATACTACTGTTGTGTCAGGGAATATAGTTGGCATATAAATGGAACATCAGAGGTGTCATTGAAGACTGGATTGGAATGCTTCCTTGAATAAATATCCTCTTGATGCCTCAGAATTACAGAGGAAAATATTTTGGTGTTTTTGGAAAGTTGGAAAATGAATGGGCATGAAAATACAGCTGATAATACTTCCAGAGCTGACCAAAGGGTGCAACAGGAAAGAAATACAAATTCATCCTACTGGCAGTGTGGGAGAATGACTTCTGTTATTTTAATAGGAAATGGAATTTAAATATTGTACTTGCTGTTCGGATTAAGACATTTAGCCACATGCACATAATGATGATATCTTTAGATTAGTCTTACTCTTTGACAGCTGCCAAGCCTGATGTTCTAAACCCTGCCTGATTGCTGTCTGAACAAAGTTTACTCATCGTCCAAAGTCCACATCCAAAAACCTACATTTTAGGCCAACCGACAATTTAAATTGTTCCTTTAAAGGGAGCATATATATGCTAGTGTGCCCTACAATTCTTTTGACCTGTACCCAGAACTGTCAGGCTAGGCTAAGGCAAGCCTACAATCATGAAATGGATTAAGCATGTTATAAAATGGATGGGTAGGTGGAAGAAAATAAGGGAATAGCAGGGCATCTGAGACTCTGCCTAACTGGCCAGATATTCACACAAATAACCTTTCCTTGAACACCATTTATACATGAGTAATGCCACTTTTTAGAAAGAGGATACATCTGCAGCACTAATGGAGCAATTTTACAGTGTAATGACAAGGATGAACAAAATATGGTGCTTATAAGGATGAAGCTATAAGTCATCAACTGCTTGTCACCTTTTCTATCTTAGTATTTCTTAGATACTCCATCTTGGACATTATGTGCCTTGTGATTTAGCACCATATATCACAGTGATAAGGCCATGGTGTCTAATACTGAATGGAGTGGTTTGTGGAGTGGCCTACCAGATTTGATGCAATACAGAACTCATATGGAGTAATATTTGTATAGTGGAAATGAGCTAGATCTGCATAATCCTCCAATCTTAAGGTGCTGCAACGGCAGACCTCACAAAGGCCCACAAAATATTGTACCATTTAATCAGGGCCCCCTTACTAATATAAACTTAATGCTGTGAAGTCGTGCATGATGTTGGGTCTCGGTTACTGCTAAAATTAGTCACACTAATGACTTTGTATAATAGTAGATCTTTTAATCAAAGCAAATGCTCGGCTAACAGCCATCTATTAGCACATGTATGATCAAATGATATGTGATACCGTTCAACCTTTGTGTCTTAGAGTTACCCTTCCAGGAGTTGAAATGTTTTGAAGTACCACCATTTTTGGTCTTAGATTGAAGTAATAAACTATTACGAGGCACAACTAAATATCAATACTTTTACTTTACAAAAGATATGCAGTTACAAATAAATCCATATCAGAACAATTACAAAAATGACTCAGAAGTTACATATACTTTAACGTCAGAAAAAAGAAGAAACTAACTCAAAGTCATTGGGAAGGCTGAACCTGCTTTGTGACAGGCAGTGCAGGTCTGCTTCTGTATTCAGCCTGTTCTTTTGTTTATGTTTTTAAGGAATGACCAAGATTACCAGACATTATTGATGAATATTGCTGAATAATAAAGTTAACTGTTTGAAATGGTTATTTTATCATTAACAACTAGCTGTGTTGCCTGGCTTTGTCCAGGAAATGTCCTAAAATAATGGGCCTTGGTTATACTGACATCAGTTAATTGATGTATAAAAAGTACTGAGTAACTAATTCGTACTACTCAGTTCTGTATCCAATATATAAATATATGTTTAAACTAATGGCCAATAATATTAGTTCACAGGAGCTCAATACTCTGGATAATGCTATATACTGTTGTCCATGAGTGCCATAGATCAATACCTGCTCTTCCTAGTAACTGACCTTGGCTTTTTTGATGGTCACTACAAAATACAATTTTACAGAAAACTGTATTCTTTTGAATCGGTAGTTAGGTAAATAAGTAATTAGTACAAATAATTAGAATTTTGGGTATAAATGTAATTTCACCCTGTAGCATCAATCCGATTTGAACGTTTTTATCTGTAATCTTTTTTTTTTATTTCGCCTTATAAAATTTCTCGTATTAGGAATTTGTTAGTTTTCACATACCCCTTGGGGTCAGAGCACAGGGTCAGCCATTGTACAGTACCCCTGGAGCAATTGAAGGTTAAGGGCCTTGCTCAAGGGCCCAGCAGAGTAGGATCTCTTTTGGCAGTGATGGGGATTCGAACCGGCAACCTTTGGGATACCAGTGCAGATCCTTGGCCTCAGAGCCACTGTTACAAAGTTTTGCTGGATTTAGATCAAATGCAATATAGACTTAATTGTGGTTTACATTAAGTTTTACATACAGCACTAACATTTACAGGCTGCATATTTATGTGACACATGCAGTGAAGTGAACATTTTATTAGGGGTGCACGATTATGACAAAATTCATATTCAACGATTATTGCCTTTGATATTATACTTGTGATTATTCATTTCAGTAAACATTAAAATGAAAAATGCACCTTGTCTTGAAAACTGCATATTTGCATTTTGTTTACCAGTACAGTATCACCATCATTGTGTAGGGAACCACTTAACAAATTAATATGAATTTGCTAAATGGTGGATTAGTTGAAAAATTAACAAGTTAGTGTTTCTGTTTGTGACAATAAAGATATAGTGCACTTTTAAGATTTGCATCACTGTTTTTAATACAGTAAATTACTGGTATACAAATATTTATATAATAAAATTCAAATATATGATAAACATTCTTCTTTTTTTTTTCAAAATTAATGTTCTTTCTGAAAATCAAGCCATCAGCACCACTCACATTTTTAAAAAATTAAAAGTGTGGGAAAATAAGCATGAGAACATTAAATTGGTGTTCTGTTGTATTAAGAAATCAAATTACATGTATATGTAAAAATTAAAGTATATGATAAAATCTTATATAACAGTAATGTAAGAGTAGGAAGTTAAGGTAGACACAAGCTGATAGTTCCGGCGTACAGGTCCTGTTCAGCCTATATACATCTGACTTCCAATACAGCTCGGAGTCCTGCCACGTGCAAAAGTTCGCTGACGACACTGCTATCGTGGGCTGCATCAGGAGTGGGCAGGAGGAGGAGTATAGGAACCTAATCAAGGACTTTGTTAAATGGTGCAACTCAAACCACCTACACCTGAACACCAGCAAAACAAAAGAGCTGGTGGTGGATTTTAGGAGGCCCAGACCCCTCCTGGACCCCGTGATCATCAGAGGTGACTGTGCAGAGGGTAAAGACCTATGAATACTTTGGAGTGCTGCTGGATGATAAATTGGACTGAACTGCCAATACTGATGCTCTGTGTAAGAAAGGACAGAGCCGATTATACTTCCTTAGAAGGCTGGTGTCCTTCAACATCTGCAATAAGATGCTGCAGATGTTCTACCAGATGGTTGTGGGGAGCGCCCTCTTCTACGCGGTGGTGTGCTGGGGAGGCAGCATAAAGAAGAAGGATGCCTCACGTCTGAACAAACTGGTGAGGAAGGCAGGCTCTATTGTAGGCACGGAGCTGGACAGTTTGACATTTGTGGCAGAGCGACAGGCACTAAGCAGGCTCCTGTCAATCATGAATAATCCACTGCATCCACTGAACAGCATTATCTCCAGTATTAGGAACTGCTGTCACTGTCCTGCTCCACTGACAGACTGAGGAAATCATTCCTCCCCAACACTTTGAGACTCTTCAATTCCACCCATGTAAACGTTAATATTATACAAAGATATTGTCTGTCTGTTATACCTTCATTGTTATCACTCTTTAATTTAATATTGTTCTTTATCAGTATGCTGATGCTGGAGTATGTAAATTTCCCCTTGAGATTAATAAAGTATCTATCTATCTATCTATCTATCTATCTATCTATCTATCTATCTATCTATCTATCTATCTATCTATCTATCTATCTATCTATCTATCTAAAAGCAAGCTTGAGAAGTTTTTAGGCAGTAACACACTGTTACATGCTGCTCCCAGACTTGGTCCTTGAACACTGGTGTTCCTACTTTTCAGCATATATTCCTCATCAATATAATGATCCGTCACCTTCAAGCACTGCGGTGGACTGGCACCATGCTCCGGGATTTGTTCCTGCCTTAGACTCCTGTGTTTGCTGGGATTGGCTCCAGCAGGCCCCTGTGACCCTGTGTTAGGATATAGCGGGTTGGACAATAACTGACTAACTGACCTTCAAGCATACTTCCACAGTTCCACTCAACCACAAGTCGGTCTTGATTGCATAAAGTGCTGCTTGTTTCAGATCCATTTTGATTTTTGTCTGACAATTGGAGTTAAATTAATGCAACGTGACATTGAAACAATAATTGCAGGAGGGAATGACTTCTAATTCTCATTTTCTAAAAACCTTTCTTGCACAGTTTTAATTGAAGACTTGTGTTTTGATAAACAAAACACGATGACCACTATTCTCTGATTTTACTGTCGATAGCCTATACAGATATTATCAGTGTAAACAAGAAATTAATGGTTATCTGTGTTCTGGACCCAGCATTACTACAACTTTGTGCAGCTTGCTTATCTTTCATGCACTCTTCATACTGGACTATGTAGTTAAATTTTGAATGGCTCTTTAAGAGTTTCCCTTTAGTGGTATAACAGTTTGCACAATACACTATTGAAAACAAAATAATTTTAAATTATGGATGATTCTCTTCATTTTGGTGCTTAATTAAACATCTTAAAGGTGTCAGATCATCTAGGTTCGACATTACTAAATATTCCTCAGTTATTTTTTGAAAACTGCTACAAACAGAAATGAAATATATTCATAGTTTTCATAGAAAAGATGTTCTCTAGGACTTCTAAAAATGTGCTTACCATTTTGCACATTGTTAGCTCTATGACGTGAGTACCTCTGTATATACAAAGTAGTGCTTGAGGTGAATATACACAAGTGCCGGTATCCTGTGTCTTATGCGGAGGTACAGTATTAACATGAAGATTAAGGAGAATGGAGCAGCAGATTCAATTGTTGCAACACAGTTCCCTTGGCTTCACCATTAGAAATTCAAGCACCACTATCTAAGACCATCATTTCTCCCAAAATAGGTAACACAATGGCACAGTGGTTTGTACAGCTGCCTAAGAGCTCTAGGAGGCTAGTTTATAACCCTGGTCCAGCCACTGTTTGTGTGAAGTTTACATGTTTTCTGTTTGGTTTTTTTCTGGGTATTAAGTTTTCTCTCACATCTTAAATAAATGTCTGTTAAGCTAATTGGTGCCTCTAAATTGGCCACTCCCTGAGTGTGCCCAGTGACATAGTGGTATCCTGTTCTTGCCATATGCCCAATACTGCCAGGAACGGCTCCAGAACTTCATTGCCCTGAACTGGACTACGCAATACTAGAATTTTAGTTTTTGGCTTTTCAGCTTCTGTAGTATCTTCAATGTGTGTTTAAAAATAAACTGCCTGTTTTGTCAAATGAATTTTTAAAATGTTTACTGGTTTAAAATTTATGTTAAGTATATCTATACAGCTACGTAAAAAATATTCTTTTGATCGAATTTAAGATACAATATTTCAACCATTGAAATACAAAGTTCAACTTCCATTTATAAAGAGCAACAGAGAGAAGTCTTTAGCAAAATTTCTATCAAAATTATTCTGTGTATATTTGCATCTGTACAGACGTAATCATTATTGTTCCCGTCCCTTCATTCTTGAAGATGATATGGCGCATAATTATGCGCCGCAGATATGTAAACAATGAATTAGATACCAGGGAGGTAATTACTTTGAAAAAAATATTGGTAAGCAGTCTGTGCCTCACAAAATTATAATTAATTAGCAATTTGCTGCCTTTTGAGAAGCAGCCTCAGCACTAATGTTTAATCTGTTCCCCATTTACATATAGTTAGCGTGCAAAATTGGTACCATGAGAAGCCACTTCCATTGGTTTTCTTTCTGGACCTGATTACCTGTACCCAGATTTTAACCACTTTTATATAAATTCACAAAACAAAACATATGTGAAGACAGCATGTGATTGTAGGTATTTTTCAATATTACAATTGTTGGTAATTGGTTCTTCTAGTATATGGAAATAGATTCGAGTAACCGAAGAGATATTTGCAGAAGAGAGTGTTGATGTCTATTGTTTCCACTTCTCATTTGCCTGGTAAGCCAAGGGAAATTGATCCGATTGAAACCCAGGCTTTAAAGTCACCCACTGCACCTGCATCATATGGAAACCAGAGGTGGCGTTTTCAAATATGGAACACAAAACCTTGTTCTCTAGCATGTAAAGCAGCAGGCTGCAATCTAAACAGAACAATTAGCTTCATTAGAAGGGCATACACTCTGGTTTGTTAACACTAGCTAAAAGTGAAGCAGTCAGACAGATCATTGATTACTACACATGAGATGGCAAGCTCAGGCGGCTCAGTCAGAATCGGGGAGTCTGAAGACAAGAATCAGAAAGAATGACTTTACAAGAAAGGGATTTGTTGAAGAATTCAGACAGTGTATCATTCTTTTTATTTGTGTATAAATTCCTTCTAAATAGTGTTCTATGGGTAGACAACAATTGGTGTGTAAATCATTTACTCAAGTTTAATAGTATAAAGAAAATGATTCAAACTATGCACACACACACACAGCAAATTATTATGAGCACTATACTAATAATAGGTAGGGCCTCCTTTTGCTCTTACATTCAGCCACAGTTCTTCATGGTTTTGGATTCCACAAGATGTTGGAGACATTCCTTTGAGATTCTGGTCCCTATTAATATAATTGCATCACACATTTTTTGCTGATTTGTTAGCTTCAGAGTCATGCAGCAAATCTCCGGTTCTACCACATCCCAAAGGTGTTCTATTGGATTCTGACGGGGTGACTAAGAGTGCCATTGAAAAACACTGAACACATTGTCATGTTCATGACACCAGTTTCACACTGATTTTCATGATGGAGATAGCCATTAGAAGATGGGGAAATTGTAACCACATATTGATGCTCATGGTCAGAAACAATGCTCAGATTGGCTGTGGCCTTCAAGGTATGATTGATTTGTATTAATGGACCCAAACTGTGTTGAAAAAAAAATTCCCCCCGCTATTACACCACCACCAGTCTGAACTGTTGACACAAGGCAAGTGGGGTGCATGGACTCATGCTCTTAGCACCAAATGCTGACCCTGATATCTGTATGCTTCAGCAGAAATCAAGATTCATCAGACCAGTCTTCAACTGTCCTGTTTTGTTGGGACTGTGCCCAGCAAACACTCAGCTTTCTGTTCTTGGCTTGCAGGAGTGGAACACAAAGTGGTCTTCTGCTGTTGTAGTCCATTCATTTCAAGGTTCTTCATGTTGTGCATTCTGAGATGCTTTTTTGCTCACCACAGTTGTACAGAATGGTTACTTTAGTTACCGTAGCCTTTCTGTCAGCGTAGCCCAGTCTGGCCATTCTTCTCTGGCCTCTCTCATCAACAAGGCATTTCTGTTCACAGAACTGCCACTTACTGGGTGTTTTTTATACAATTCTGAGTAAAGTCTAGAGACTGTTGTGCGTGAAAATCCCAGGAGATCAGCAGTTATTGAAATACCCATTTGGAACCTACAATTATGCCATGGTTGAAATCACAGAGATCACATTTTTTCCCAATCTGGTGTTTGATGTGAATATTAGCTGAAGGTCCTGGCCTGTATCTGCATGATTTTATGCAGTGGAGTTCTTCCACATGATTAGCTGATTAGATAATTTCATGGACAAGCAGGAGTACAGGTGCTCCTAATAATTTGGTCAGTGAGTGTGTATTGCTATTGCAAGATTTGCTTGCTGTGTGCAAAATACACTCATACTTAGTGTTGAATTCTAGTGAATGATAGATTTTACAGATTCTTTAACCTCCTTAGTACTAAACCCGAGCGTCACTTGGGCTGTAAAAACAGTGCTAAAAGCGTTTGTCCCAAGTGTCACTTGGGCAACAGTATAGATGTGTTTCGCGTAAGGCCCAAGGTTTACTTGGGCTATAAAAGTGCCACCAGCGTTAGTGCTGAGCATCTTCTCTTAGCCTCATAATGGCGTCTCTCATCAGCAGTGATGATGAAGTGAATCTGTCTTCAGGCAGTGAAATTGAAACGTTCAGTGAAACTGAAAGTGATTCTGGCAATCCGAAAGTGACACGTGCAGTGTGCTGTTCATGTTATTATTATTGTTCATCATTATTAGTATTATTTGTATCATTATTATATATTCTACATTTCTGACTTTGTACTTTTAGTGTTTTGTATGTTTTACACTAGAAAGATGAGATTTAATAAAAATATAATTTTTCAAGTCAAACAAATGCAATGCCTTTTACATGTTTTTCTTTGAGAAAAAAATGAAACGCTAAGGAGGCTACAGGAAAAAATTACAACACCCACTTGGACCGAGTTAATATTTTAATCAGAATATTCTGTTAGCCATTACTATAGTGCCCTGGTGCACTTTCTTGCACTTATAACCTAGAGAAGTACTTTGAGTAGATAGACAGGCTATGTACATCAAAGAGTTAGAATTATACTGCTGTCACACTTGTGAAGTTGTGAGAGAGTCTCTGAATAAACTAAACTACCTAGCTTGTAGTTCCCTTACATCCAAGGGTTAACTTGTATTACTGTCAATTACTGTCATATAGGACCTGACACTAATCTTTTTTTTTCTTTGCAATTACAACATTAGTTAAACTGAGAGTGATCAGGAGACTAAACAAACTAATTCAGAAGGCTGCCTCTGTGGTAGGAGAGTAACTGGACAGCTTGGGAACTGTGGCAGATCAGAGAATGTTCTCTAGGCTTCGTTCTGTTATTGGAAATGCTAGTCACCCACTTCATAGTGTTGTGGTCGGACAGAGGAGCGTTTTCAGCAGTAGACTGACTAGCATCAAGAGCTCCACTGAACGTCACAGGAAATCCTTCCTCTCCACAGCCATCAGACTCTATAACTCCTTTACCGGTCATTCACCCACACTTTAAGTTTTTACCCTTTTTCTATATTGGATATCCAGGTACATTTTTTCAAGTACTTGAAATGTGTAACATACTATCTGTTCTTGTGCAATAAATTGTCTGCTTTTCACATGAGAATAAACTTATTTGTTCTCAAAATGTGCAATATTAACTTAAGATGCAACACTCTGTACTTTATTTTTATACTTACATTTACTATACTTTATTTATATGATTACTTTATACTTACTTAGTATAGCATGTCCCTTGTCTGTTACTAAGTTGTAACATAAGTAATTTCCTTCAGGATTAATAAAGTTTTTCTGATTATGATTCTGAAAAACAGTGATGAGCCAATGATTAAACACAAATCCCTAGAGTGGTAGCTTAGCATCGTTAACTACTGCACCCTACTTCTATTTTATGGATTATATGGTCATGGTACCACTGTAGATTGTGTGTATGTATGTCTTTTTTTAGTTAGAATTTTTAAAATCCATCCATCCATCCATCCATTATCCAACCTGCTATATCCTAACTACATGGTCACGGGGGTCTGCTGGAGCCAATCCCAGCCAACACCGGGCACAAGGCAGGAAACAAGCCCTGGGCAGGGCGCCAGCCCACTGCAGGGTGAATCTTTAAAATGTTAACCAAAATTATGTATGCTCAAGGTAACATTGTGCAGACAGAAAACAAGGAGCTCTTTTGAAGTAATGCCGTAGGTCCTGTGTTTGTCCTTTGTGCATATTTATAACATAAAGTATTCAAACTGATAATTGCAGATAAATAAAATGCTAATCACAGATTCTATTAAATTATTAGCAGCAGTGATTGTTTAATTTAAAAATGTTTTCTTTACTTAACATGAAATAGACAATGCAACAGAGGCAATGTGATAGCTAGTAAAACGTTTCCTCAAAGAAGTGTTTACAAATGAAAACTGATGAATGTCAGGATGTCAATGAGCAGCTAATAATACATTTCAGAATTATTTAAAAGACTGTAAGAGCAGATCTTTCATTTCTTCTTGTAGTAATGCAGCTTTATTTTAGGTAATTAGAAGTAGACACTTGAAACCAGATGGCATGGTGGTGCGAGGTGCAGGGTATGGATTCAAATTCCAGCCCATGCATGTTCTGTGTATGATTTGCTTGTTCACCGCATATCTAAAAGTATGTCCGTTTTTTCAAGGTGCTCTAGTTTCCGTCCCATATCCGTAAAACTTGCATATTGGGTTAATTGGCAACTTGAAACTTGCCCCATATGAATACCTTTTAATTAAAAAAAAGCATTCCTCTACTTTAAATGTATCTGTTAGATTATGACTGCTATTATAGTATTTATTAAAATTAGCATTTTGAACAAGTACTGTACACCTTTAACAGTACCTTTTCCAGTACAGAGACAGATTCCTTAAATAAGTCTGTGAACAAGGGCAGGCATGCAAAACTCTTTGTTGATGTTTTATGTGAAGATCATCTCAAGAATCAAACATGTACCCTTTATAGATGTTCTTCTCAAAACCATGAAGCCACTGATGTAAGTCCACAGCAGTAATGGCACACACTGCGTTCTTCAAGGAAGGTGACTTCAGTATGAAAGTGTCTACTTTTTAATTATTTCCAAGGAGAAAGGCGCCTGAGGACATAGTTATTGAGCTGCTAGGATAACAGCTGGTTAGGGCTACAGATTTTGTTCCCTGAGAGAAGTTGAACTCTCCTTAGAGACTGATAAATTTGTCATAGTGAAGGGGAAAAAATAAAGTAAAAAAAATCTGGAGCCATTCTTCTGGGCTCCTTAAATGTAGGACTATTTGTATTGTGAACAATTATAAATTAATGAACCTAAAGGCAATTATTGCATTGGTCAACAAAAAGTACAAGTGGTTTGTGCAAGGCGGGACAGTTTTATTGAGAACTGTAAAATGTTAATTGGCTCCAGCCTTTTTTTTTTTAATGATCCTAACCTTAACAGACAATTGCAATGAAGAGAAATTCACAGAGTGAATTGTTAATTGAAGGCATTTTGAAACAGCAAAAGAAGTGTGTTTATTTGACCCATAATTCTGTTTTCCTTGTTGCAAACAAAAAACCTCATGCAGTGGAAAAGAAAAAAAAAATTACCAGCCATGACTGAAACATGGGAAGTGGGGGCCATTTTCATTTGTTTTTCAGAAAGGAATATAAATTAATATTTTTTGACAAGGGTATTCATTTTTATATGTTAAAATGCTAAAGTACAAGAAAATAAATGACTGTAAATAGTTTATTAATACCCTACTATTCTGCCTAATAAAATGTTCTTAAGATGTTAATGGTCTGTTTAGCAGGAAGAGCTCATGGCTCATTTAGTGGCTTCAAAAAATGTGTCTAACAACAAAAAAAGAAACTATACTAGGATGTGATTAGTTTTTTAAGCCATTTGCAAATTTAACACTCTGGGGGTAAAATCAACATTTGTACTGAATTTGAAAGTCTTGCTGTAAGATGAAAATGGGAAATGCTTTTATATAATATACTATATAAAAAATGAACATACCTTTCTATCAGAATGTGATACACACAAAATGGAATGTGCTTTTCTACATAATAAATATAATTCATTACATTTATATAGCGCTTTTTTATCAGTTACTCAAAGCGCTCAGCAATTTCAGGTTAAGGGCCTTGCTGAAGGGCCCAACAGAGCAGAGTCCCTTTTGGCATTTACGGGATTCGAACCGGCAACCTTCCGATTGCCAGTGCAGATCTCTATCCTCAGAGCCACCACTCCACCCAGTAATATATGTATATATCTAATATAAGTATATATATATATATATATATATATAGATATATATCTATATATCTATATATATATATATATATATACACATATATCTATCTATATATATATACACACACACACGAGGAACAGTTTGCAGTATATAAGAGTAGCATTAGTATATAGTGGAATAGGCTGGCGCTGTGGCACAGTGGGTGGCACTGACAGATCTCAGATGGATTCCAAACTTGAGTACCTTCTGTGTTGATGTTCTGCATTTCTCACTCGTTCAGGTAGGTTTCATTTGGGAGTTCAGTTTGTTTTCTAGAGTTAACAAAAAAAAAAAAAAACCTTCTTTGAAGTTGATTGAGCACCGTGATGTTGTCCAGGTGGGAATTTCTATGCTCGAATGAACTCCGTGATGGACTGATGGCCCATGTGGGGTACTTACTGCTTTGGGATTTTTTTGTTGCCTGGAGAAACAATATGGGTGGATTAATTACTGAGGTGTGCATAACTTATTTTTACTATTCACTATTTATTACATGGTGCTGTATTAGAAAACGAGTTCATATAAATTTAAGATTCATGTATTTTGTTGTCATGTTTTCCTACATGTTTTGTTACCAAGAAAATACAGATTGGAATCCTGCCACTATATTTGCCAAATTTTGCTACCTGATCATTCCAGACGAAACCACAAGATGCATGGTTATGACATCCTCGATCTGAATGCCAAGCCTGTGCCTGCTAGCTCTTTGTCTTGGTACACCCTTTTTCCTTCCACATCCTGAAAGGTGTGTGAGTTAGATCATTTGGCAATTGTAAATTGAGTGTGGATGCGCTCTTGATGTTGTAATACTCCCTAGATGGGTTCCATCATCCTGTGACTCCAAAGTGGATCAGTCAGCTTTTTGAATAATATAGATGTATGTACAGGGGATTGAACAGATTTAGCTTTCATTTAGAATTATTTTTGTATTTTAATTTTAGTAATTTAATTTACTCTCAAATTATATGTAATTCTGGTACCTTTTTTGATGTCCGTCACCAGTTATTTAGATTACTGTTTGTGGAATATTTAGTGTTATGGATTTGCAGCTTCAATTTAGAAGTTTCATACATAGAATGTGATATGAGAATTTGAACAAACTAAAAATTTCTAAGCACGTGGTTAATATGTCATTAACAAAATATAACTTAAAATTTAGACTAGCGTGAATTGGGTCAACTCCAGGATTGTGAGCAGATATGCAGATCTGTCAAGAATAAACATATTGTTGTATTCTAATTGCATACAAAAGACAACAATATATCAGGAGGTCACCTTTTTGGATGCTGTGGTACGGACTGATAACACTTTATGACCATTTTAATTATTGATATGCAATTCCGGAACTACATTTTTGGGGCCCTGAAGCTTGAACTGTTATGGAGACCCCTTTGCAACCAGCAGCAAGGACTCGGTAGCCACTGTTACCTCTTCAATGGGATTGTTCTACGACAGATCATAGTTGGGTTTTTTTTGATAATATTATAACCTTTTAATTTTTATTTTAAATATCATTTTGTATTGAATTACACTATATTATAAATATTATTTCTTAAGAAAACACTTCTCATACTGTATCGTCAACACCAAAAATGTTTAAGCAGTGTGGACCAAAGTTGCTTCTTTGGCTCCTCCTAGATTGGGGGCCCTGAAGCTTAAGCTCCTTTAGTTTTATAGTAAATCCGGCCCTGAAGATAAGATAACTAGCCCAAAATCAAACGTTGAAATTTGTTCATACCCTGGGATGCGTCCGTTGCATGAGAGCACAGGAAACATTAGATTTTTTTTATATCATATGTATTATGTTCTAAAAACACAAATTGATCTCCATTATTTCGTGATAATAATTGGAAATTAAGTTAAATCATGTGTTAAAAATGCATTAGCATTTGCTAATGTTTCTGTATTTAAGACTTTTTTACACTTCAGTATCTAAACAATTAACTAAGTCATTCACACACTGCTAACGGCTGCTGAGTTTTCTACTTCCAAATTCGTTCATTGAGATTATCTCTGCCCCTAGGGTAACCACGTCAAGTACAGAGCTTTATAAATAAACAAGACACGGAGATCATCAAAGCTCTTATTGGCTTTTGCTTGGCAGGGGATTTTGAAGGCAATTTTTTATATCTGGTCTGTGAAAAGTACTTAGACATCAAAAACTAGTGAGGTATATCTCAAGACATTTGTAAAAACCATAATGGGATACATACTTTAATATATGTTCCAGGGTTATTTTATTAAACATTTTTTAGTTTATCTGACCATATTTGTTGCAAAATCCATAAAGTGCCGCTAAACATAAAAATTTGTACTAGTAGAAGAGTAGGACAAGGACGTTGTGGTACACTATTGTGTTCTAAGTGACTTCTGTTTCACTTGGCACACTTTCACTAGTTACATATTGGGAAAATTCAGGAAGCAACTGCAGTCATTGTGATGTGTATATGATGCTCTATCCCTCCATAACTATGCTTTTAGGGGGTTGAACGTTGGGCGATTTTGAGGAGGCAATTTTAATGTTGATGTAATTTATGAAGGGGAAACTAAGATAAAAATGAGAATCTTCCTGTAGTACTCTTATATTGTATGTAGGTGTCTCGGAGTGCTAAAGCATTTATACTTTACTATTCTCAGATTTGTGCATGGCAAGATCCAGTTCAATAAGGCACCTAAAATGAAGCAGAGGGCATTAAAAATGATTGGATGACTCAACGTACATATGTATTAGCAGGATATATATGTAGGTGGAGTGTGTCAAAACAAAGAAAAACAGTTTTAAAAATTGGAAATCTTATTGTCTCCATATATAGGTGGTATGAACAGTAGGGGGTGCCACTGAGTCCCAAAAACCACAGACATACAAGACCTAACACAACTCTAGGTTCAAACTAAAAGAGTTTGAATACACCCAACTCAAATGCAGCAATGATCAAAGCCAATATACTGTCTTTTAAGTGCTCTCTCCCAGCTGTGACTCAATGGTATGAGGCAGCGTGTTCCCTTTAAGTTGAACCTGGGAATGCTTTTGGTGTCATGCCATGTCTTCCTGAATGCACTTCAAGGCCATACAGAAAGTAAGAAGGTCCTCCCCCGACAGCACCCTCTAGCAGCACCCAGGAACCTGACACAGTTGTCCTTCCAAACTCCAATTCCCAGGCACCCTTGTGGGTGTCCGGATTGAGTAAACGTATGATGACCACTGCCACCCAGTGTATGGAGGATGGAATCAATCCCAATCCTTGGCTCTCCACAGTCCATCTCTTTAAGACATTCTGGCCGGGTAAAAATTAATTTCAATGTCCCACCGGCCAAACTGTATGTGTCATTGTATTGGCCTCCCATCAGGCTAATGAACCATCTTTCGTCCCAGCCAGGATGCCCGTTCTCCTCCAACAGAAGTTAGGAGTGCTATTGCAGTGACCTACTTACCTAGATTAATACCAAAGGGTTTAACAGAATTGGCAGAATGAATAAATGATTTATTGAATAATTAAACACTAAAGAGAGTTAATCTCAAGGAGAATACAAAATAGCAATTACACGTAAGGAAAATGCCACAAATCTGCAGTCATCTGTGGGGCCTCACTCACAGATCCCCTGCCACTGTCAGGTAGATTGACTTGCCTATTTCAGAGCTCCAAGTGTTACCTCCAAGCCACCTCTCTATGTAATCTTGCCTTCCATTAATCGTGTCCATGCCCGTCACTCATCTGTGTATTTCAAACTCATTGAGCCAAGTCGTCCCTGAATTACTTCAATGTTCAGAAACTGTTTTGCTTGTGCAAAAGGGACACCAGGCTAGAGCTCCTTTCAGCAGGTACCTTGTGGTCCACGGATGCATCAGCCTTCAGTACCTTTAGGCGGTCTGTGTCTCTGTGTCCTTCACTGTCAGATGTATCAGAGGAATAGCAGGATCCCGTATATTCTAACCTGAGACCATGTGCACTTTAGCAGGAGGTACTGCCACATCTTGAGTTTGGTACCTAGCGTCATTCTTTCTTCATGTAGATATGGTCAAGAATCCTTGACAGTGGCTTAGTTACCTAAACTCTAATAGCCTGAAGTAGATCGGACATTTAACCTGTAGCCTTTCCAGGGCATTCAGTGTGATTGTAAGTCATAGTGCCCCTAGGCCGTACCCATGAGCACTGCTAGGAATACATTCATCTCCCTGCTATTCCTTTGTTTTGTTGACCATGCCAAGTATCACTAGAAAAAAATACATATTTTTTATATGTGCGTAACTTGAATTGTTTGATTCTCTGAGTTATTGTAGGGGCATTAATAACTATATTAAAGGAAAATGAGGAGAAAAAAGCATTTATCGGCATTCTGATGCAACCAGCTGACACAAAATTAGTGAAATTAAATCAGATGATTTATGAGTGCATTTCTGGGAACTCACAGCCTTCTTACAAACAGCTGAAAGCCTGACACTACACTGACTGTATTCACACATTTGGAACCTTGCCTTACCTTGAGTTTGAACAATAAATGAATTATTAAGTATACTCAATTATCAATGCCTCCAACACCCAGGGCCAAAAATACTTTTTTTTTTTTTTCCTCTCACTCAGAAATAAAGAATATAGCGGTTGTCCTTGGCCAGACAGTAAACTAAGGCCACATCAAAACGCTGAACTAAATTTGGGCTGGCCCAAAGCCAAGCTAAAATGCAGCGGTGAAGGGGATACATGACACAACATTCATAAAGAACATTAAATGTAGTTTCTTTGAAGTTAATGTAAAATTTTTGGTAATTGTTTTTTATGGATAAACCTTTCTTTTATGGGAAATTAAAGTAATAAAAAAACACAATTCTGTGGCAACACAGATGATATTGTACAACGCGTTAAATATATTTTACCAGGACAACAAAGAAGATGCAAATTCAGAGTTTCTAGCAGTTATCAGTAGAGGTTGTGCCATTGTATATAAAAATGATAGATATTAATATGCATTTTGTCTGTGCAAAGTTAAAATCAACGCTAAATTAAAGAAGTCATAGCAATAGTTAATGTAACCTTTTACTTGGCTGCAGCAATGATGGTCACCTGCCTTTTAAAATGCACAGCAATCATTTTAGTTTGAAGTAAATTAGCTCAATATCTCTGCTAAGCACTTTAGCTTCTGTATAATAACGAATACTGCTGCAGGGTACACTCAGGTGACTGCGTTTCAGACAGGGTACAATTGTCTTTCTATAAATACCCACAGGAGTTCAGTCTTAAAGCAATTATCACGCCTGTTGGAGATAATACTCTTCTTTTATTCACAATGCAGAAATACTGCACTATGCTTGGTGCAGCACTCATTTTGAATGTGAAGACTGATTAATCATGAGAGTGAAAAAATGGGCAACTTGAAGGAGCGAACTGTAAGCTTCATGTACGGCTTCCACTAATTATATGCGTTTAGTGGATTAGTAATGCATAACTGATTAAACTTTGCATTCTGCATCATAACCAAGTTAGGCTATGGAAACATGTGTTGAAAAAGAGTCACAGGCCTTCTCACTCTTTGTTGTGATCTTTAAAAAAAAAAAAAAAGGAGTTAAAAGAGTAAGTGATGTTAGAGCAAACCACATCTGTAAAACCTTTCTATCAAAAAGCATTACTGGCCCAATCTGTGCCACATATTTCACCTCATTAGTCCATTAGTAGTATCCATTTACTGGATCACATTAATCCTGATCAGGAATTGTGGGGCATTCTGGGCCTATCTGTAATATTCTGTAAGTGTCTAGGAAAATTCAATTAGAATGAATTTCTGTTGAAATAAGGTATCACAATTGCACCAAGTGCTGCATCGCCACCTTCTAATTCCTTGAGAATTTAGACTTACAGTATGTGTAGAGTCGGCAGTGCAGAGTCACCATGTTACTTTTATC
The DNA here is from genome assembly GCF_016835505.1 of Polypterus senegalus. Taxonomy (NCBI): domain Eukaryota; kingdom Metazoa; phylum Chordata; class Cladistia; order Polypteriformes; family Polypteridae; genus Polypterus; species Polypterus senegalus. The sequence goes on along the minus strand of NC_053169.1, from coordinate 45,398,520 downwards.
AGAGACTTTGACTTCTTCTGGTGTAGTTGAGTGTGTGTATTGCAATGAACCGATGCCTCATCCTGGCTTAGCTTGTGCCTTGTGCACAGTGATGTTATGATAGGCCACAATTCTTTCTGACTCTTTGCTGGAAAATGCTGGTTCAGCAGTAAAATGATGGATGGGAAATGGCCTGGAACACCATTAATGTGCTAATTTCTTCATATTGGCCCTCTGTAAGTATTGGTCAAACACGACTTACACGTGTTTTTATTAAAACATTTTGTGAGGGGTCATTTTTTTCTCAGTGTGTTGAAGTTGTGCATGAAATGTCGCCAGTCAGTGCTGTGTTCCAATATTGTGAAGTATGCATTTAAATATGCTAATAAGCACACAGAGGAAAGAAAAAGTGCATTTTCCTGTTTGCTTTTTATTGCAAATACAGTATATCCAGTATCATATGATGGCATATTAAATTCTGCCCATTTGTGTATTTCTGGTAGTAATTGGTTATATTTGTTATTATGGCAGTCATGTTTTACATTAGCAAAGTTAAAACTAAAAATGGTATACAGTATGGTGATTTACAGTAATGCATTTAATGTATATTTTCAGAAGCTTGTAAGGGTGTTTCTTTATGATTCTGTCTATTTTTTATCTGCTTAGGGCACTATCCATGTAAATGGATAATAACAGCAATAGTCATGGGAAGTTTTTTGGCACAACGTATTCAGTTTTCTAAAAAGTTAGAAAGGTGTAACTCATTTAAATACAGAGGTGTTCACAATAAACACATGTAACCAACAGAGTGTCTGCACACATACTATCTCCTTGACATCATGCTTGCTCTCACCAGTATTTGTAAGGTTCATACTTAGCTGCCCATTGCCATTACTCCTTGTTGTGTCATCGGTTTTCCAGTGACATCATTTTTACTCCTCTGCATCCTAATTTAGTTTATGTGTGGCAAAAAAAAAGGTTTGGCTGAAACACCCATTTAGGATTTGGCTGCATTTACCAAAAATTACCAATTTTCAGCAGCTCTAGTTTGCAAAATGTGATTCAGCAATAGCTAGATCCGTTGAAATGATTCCATAGACAAAATATCTTTGATTAAAAACTTTTGTAAAAATTCAAAGTAAAATAGTACACACAAAATAAAGTAAAATTGATATAGCAAAGAAAAGAAATGTTCTTGCTTATGAAATGTTCTGTTTAAAGAAGCATCTTGATTCATTTCTTTAAGTTTGCTTATACAGTTAGACCATTTCTAAACATTATAAAACCATTTCTAAACGGTCAGAAAACTGTATGCCTGTGCCTAGCACTGGGACCTATGCTAAACAACAACTGACACAATTAACACACTGTATCTTAGTAAGCAAGAAAGTTATATCTCTTATTAACTTACAGGGGGTAAAAGGCTATACCATTGTCTATGACTATGAAAGAAAATTATATCCTATTCAAATTAAGCAAACACTAATATGAGTTTAACTTAAAGCATTAACTTTCAAAGATTGGCTCTTACAAAGGATGCTAGGGGAGAGAAGGTGAATAACCAAAACTCAAATAGAACCTAAATGCATAAGGAACAAACTCTCAATACCCCCAATAGAGCCCCTAAATGACACACGTAATTTGAAAATGAAAAAGGAATCAATGCATTATCCCCTGCCACAACTCTTATAAATCTGTTGTTTTTCACAATATATTTGTCTCTTGACTTCCTATTTCTCAAGTTGCAATGACCTTAAAATAAAAACCTCTGTAGTTTTGTGTATGAGTGGCTTTTACATAGTACATCAGTAAATATAAAGGATGGTCACTTAAAGGATAATAAATTAAGCTATAAACTCTTTCAGTTAACTTCCAGGCAATTTTAAAATTTATGATGTCCAAAGCCATCAGAGAAGTGTGGTCTGCGTCTGATGTGGCACAATGACAGGCTGGGCACCACACCCTAGTACTAGTTAACTTCAAGAAAATATTTGAAGTGATCTGATTATATCTCATTGTTTTTTTTAATAAAGGTCTGATTTTATATATACCATAATAAACACAGCATTATCAAGTGCTCTAGGCCATAAAGATCCCATTAACCTACCCTGGAAGTAACCAAACTTAGATAGTGTGGTAGTCCACCCTAAGGCCCACACATGCATACATCAGGTGGAGAAAACTAGAATGCCTGGAAAAAACATATAAACACTGAGAGAACATGCAAACTCCAAAATGACAATGACGGGGCAGGACCCAGGACACTAGGTATGTGATGAAGCTGTGCTATGCTCTAAGACGTGTTCATTTGATGTACTATATATTTTAGAAAATATGTTTGATTTTGTTTCAGCCATTAATGCCTCAGCTAAAGCCATAAATGTTTGATTTAAAAGTAAAAGTCGGTAAATCAGCTATGTCTTCATATATATTTGATGCTAAGGTGGATGTAGACTCTACACTGTGGGTACACCAGTATTCATGTAAAAGCTGCATCGTGAGAAAGTGCTTCAGTACTCAAGAAAGCTGTTCTGACAACCATGATGCTGTCCTTCAAAGGGCATCTTAATATTCAATCCTTTTTGTTTCTTCTGATACTAATTTAGAAAACTGATTTTTATATTGAGATCCTATTATGAATTGTAAAGTCTGGAGACTTGGAGGAAAGTTGCCTTGTTAAATTCCCAGACTTTACAGAATACCACTATCTGTAAGCCCTGGCAGCGATACAAGTGTGACATTAACTCTGATATGCCTTTGAAAAACACTGTCAGATGCTAAAAGTTGAAAAGCTTTATTAAATTTACTGGATTAATGAATTAGAAGAACAAAAAGGGTATTTTTATTTCAAAGATTGATTTTTGGTATAGATCTATATGAACCTTTGAATTCTCTCACTTTGTTCTATTTTAGAGCATGCAGCCAAATTCCTTCCCATCTTTATCAGTATGTGCCAATTAATAATAGTATAACTGGGAAGGATTAGCTCAACTTGTCATATCCTAAAAATAATTTGCTGCAAACAGCTTAACTTAATTAGGGCTTTAGGTTTTTCAGTGCCATTTCTCAGCTGTCTACAGCAATTCTGTTCACTCAGAAATGAATAAAATTAACAAGTTGTGTGTCTACTTTAAAAAAAAAAATGCAAGTATTCAGCGCGGTGCACTTACTTCCAATTATCGTCGTCCATGTCTGTGACTGCCTTTTTAAAACCTGTCTAACTAATGCAAGTGTTGAGTTGTTCTAGTCATTGAAGACGACACTGTGATCAATGGCAAATCAGGCCAAAGCTTCCTTTATCTCTACAAATGCTGACAACGTTTAGTCAGTCAAATGGCCATCAATGTCTAAAACCCTTCATGGTAACTCAGAAACATTGCTGCTTGTATAGAAGGCAGATAATAAAGAAGAATGTTAGATTGCAATTGACAGTATGGCAGAATTCCCACTCTTACAATTCTAGGTCTCTTCACATTATAGAGAATCTTCATGTCTGTGGCTTGAGTGTCCATGGCAGTACAGCTCAGATTACTGATTTACTGATGAATAATAAACTTTATATTGTCTCTTAAGCAGTCATATCATAGATAATAACAAAAATAGACTAGCATTTTGGATGGCAAGAACAAAGCAAAGATTTCCAGAGAGGCAATTTTAGAATAAAAACAGACATTTTTTTCCATCCATATGACTGATTAATGTTTAAAATCCTTTTAACAGATATCTATTTAAATACATCTCTCTAACATTATAATCATGATAATGCAGACTGTCAAGCAGTGACAGAGGAGTTCTGGGAAAAGAAATTAAGAAAAAATCATGCTCTGCAGCAAGTATTGATTTGGTGCAATTGTGGCAGTATTACTAGAGGGCCTCAGTTTCTCATATATTTGAGGTGACCTTGGTTGAATTCAGCTCAATATCTAATTGTGCCATTGTACGTTACCAATAATACTTTAAAGCCCAAGTTTCATTTGGTAATAAACGGCAGAAAGAAAAAAGACATCTGCTTAAACACATGTTATACGTTTCTTTTTTTTTTCTTTTTTTCTTTACTGGGAAAAGAAAAAGATGTAAGGCTTAAATTAGGCATCAAGCAAATTAACTTTTATTTGGAATATCTGATCTGAAAGATTTTAACAGATGACATGGGCCTAATCCTCTTTCTTGTGGATTTCCAACTTCATTGGGAATTAAATTATATAAAAGTGATTTGTGTGATGCTACAGTCAATGAACAATAAAAGAAAAAAAAAAGATTTTCCAGATGTGTGCACTTCTCCTAAATTATCCAGTTTATAACAAATTACACCATAAATCACAATAATTGGTTTTGCTACATAATCTTGTGCTCTTCATCTATAAAATCTGTGATGAGATAAGTTTTTAATCAGTGTCTGTCTTTAACAACTATATATTGTGGGTTTCTGTTACTTATTTTCATTAGATCATGATGCCTTGTAAATTTATCACATTATACTTACCTGTTTTATATGTCAACAAAATATAAAGATTAAATTTGTTATGAAGATTTATATAACCAAAGAGTACTAAACAAGCAGAGTATTTGCTGCATGAGGCTATATTATTTTAAATCCTTAAATTTGTAAAAACACTAGAAAATGTAATGTAGTATACTTTTACTTTTTGACCATAAATAAAATTAAAAACCACACACATACACAGAAAAAGGTGTGCCAGGCTTAAAAAGAAAGAACAAGGGTTGGGGTTAGGGATAGGGTTATTTTCATTTCAGAAATAGGATCATTCAGTGACATATTCCAAATGAAAAAGGCACTTTAGTGTCAAGAAGGTAATTATTGCAGACACAAATATATTTACATGGTATCTCTTATTCATATTACAATATGTTACATTTTTTCCCACCCTTGTTGTCTCAACCAAACTTTTCTTAAGAGAAACTCGCACTACGCACGTTTGTTCCGTACCATGCCAGAGCACAAATGTCTCCCCTCCCTTTTTCCCTGCTGGCCTGCATCTCACACTGTACTTATTGTAACATTCTGGGCCCAGGTACACTTTCGTCATCACCATGCTGCTTTGTGTAAAGCCAAAACAAGATTCAGACATGGAGTGACAGTATGCATGTTAAAATGATTTTACTTATTTTGTGGTTGTTTTGGAGTTCTGTAGGGTGGGATAATGCTACACCCTCTTACAGATTTCTGTGTATGCAGCACAGTGTTTTTCTTTTAATCGTGCTACACATAAAAGAAGATTTTTATAGAAAGAAATTATGTTAAGGGAGGTATTTGCAGCTATTTTTGCTAACTACAATTCACGTCCACCTGTAAGGTGAGAATAAAAACCTGTTTTTAACTCAAATGGTATAGATTGAAATGAGAATAGCACTATGTGACTTGCCACATCATTAACGTCATGTGTGTTTTCCATGCTCAGGCATGTTTAGCAATCACACTGTTCCTGAACCTACTGAACCCTGCCCGGGCACACCTCTTCCAAGTGGGCCAGGGCATGGTATGGTTGGCACAGCATGGAGTTATCACACTAGTGAAACAAACTAGACTTTGGGGATTACAAGCAGACAGACATGCTCAGGTATGGAACAAATTGCTAGTGTGGGTACACCCTTAGAGCTATTCTCAATTCAAATAATAGCAAAAAGGATGAATATCATTCAATAGGTTTAAGAAAATAACAGAGATGTTATAATTTCTTAAAGTACATGTCAATGTATGTAAAGTTATGAGCAATTCCACATTATGTGGTACATGATTACCCAAAGTACTCTAGAGTGATCAGATTACAAATTCACACTTGGCTGGAAAATTCCTTTAATGAGATCCTATGTATTTTATTAACTTTGGAGTTTATCTTTAAACTCAAGTCAAGTATGTGAAGTTATAAAACCTATAATGTGTCTCTTGCTTAATTTGGCCATTGAGATATGTGCATTAAGCTCTTTGTCTCTAGTCAGCCTATGTCTTAAAAAATCGAACTGCTTCTTGTTTGCATGTAGACTTTGTAGTGATATGTCAGGGAGAAACTATTCCATTTTATAAAAAAAAATGTAATTTTTATACTAATAATAAACAAATTAAGCATTATTGGGCATTCATTAATGTTAGCCTTTACAATCCTATAACTTAGTAAGTTTTTTGGATGAAAATAGTGAAATATTTAAAAGATATCATTAATTTGTATGCATGAGTAAGGATTTACAATATCCATCCATTCTTTAGCCCAGTTATTCAGTAATTCTCAAAATATATTCATGTGCACACCCATATACTGTACACTCATACTGAGACAGTTTCAAGCCATACATTAACCTATAGTCCATGTCACACTTCACAGTCTTACCAGGGATTTTTCTTTTCAGACTTCATTTGCATAGCCTTAGCAAGCCGAAGACAGTCACACTGTGTTCCTGTGACCACCAGTCATATAGTGGGACATGCCTAACGACTCAGTGCTACTAATCTGTGACTCTGCATGACAAAATCAAACAGCTTTGATTTTACGTCAGGTCATAGGGATGGGCTCTGTTTTTTCAGGAGTTGAGAACCAATGTGTGCTCAGTCGTAAGGTGCAGTGAATATGATGCAGCTATGAGGAATAAGGAACACAGATTTTTTGGACCTCACATCTCATAAACAGAAGATAAGCTCGTCTGTCTGATGTCTCATATTTTATGTACCATGATAGAATTAAAAAATGACAAAGAAAGGGCAATGATTGCAGCTGAACTTGTGGTACCTGGTAACCCTTTGTACAGTATGGGCTTTGTCAGGTAGCAAATTATTGGCTGTCAGAAAAAGGAACAAGCATGACTGTGCTAGAATATCAGCACACAGTTGCTAAAGTTGACATGCCCAGACATTTTCATTCATGTAAATTGACATGGTCCAGAGACAAGATTGGCAACTACAATTGGCAAGTCTGATATGACAAACTACTAGATCTCCTTAAAGGAATTATCCACCTAAAAATGATAATTTGCTTAAATGTTACTTACCCCATGTGCTTAATAGTGAAAATATATTAATCTCATGTTTTCATGCAGAAAGATGCGGTTTTGGACTATGGTCCTTGACCACCCACAGACTCATTTTCAAGCTTGTGGTGACACTTAGATGTCACAGATAGCCTTCTGTACTCTCAGAAGAGCGGTACGTCCCACTGACTTTGTGATAATTGTCTAATTTATTTTGAAGTTTTCTGAATTAAATCATGTAGTTGTACAGTAGTTGTATTGCGTTTGTTGTGGCTGTTGAATGGTCTGTGCCATGCACCCTCTTGGAAGTTCATACATTTCTTATTAATTGATTTGTCTGATTAGGTGTTTTTTTCTCAGATCTACAATGTTCACTTGGAATTACAGAAATAAAACACATTATTTTACAAATAATCAGTTGAGACAATGTTTAAAAGTAGGCTTTGGAGTATTTGTTCATTGTGTATGTAAAAACAGATTGATGCCACAAAGTATGTTTGTTATAGTGTCTGATCCTACCTTTTTCGTTCATCCAACAACTTTGTTTCTCATGTGCTACTGTATTCTCATTTTTAATTCCCTTCAAAACTGAAGACATTGACAAAATGTCTGCAAGGAACAATGATGACATATCTCCGCTAATTGTTTGAAAATGATGAATATTTTCCCACTAGTCTTTAAATATAAGCATGCAGACACCACTAATTCCCATAATTTCATAACCATTTTCTTCCTTTGATGTTCCAGATGGAGTCTATGTGTAGAAAAACAAACTCATTATGTCCCTGGTACTTCTTAAGAACACCTGTGTCATCTGAATCATTTGTCAAAGAATATTTACATCAGCGGTTCTTGCCATAAAGTAAATTAGCAAAAAGACACATCCGTTTTCTTTCAAAATGACCTGCTTTCCCCCTCCTCTGTTTTGCCATCTTAGATTCAGAAATGAAAGTCATATCCCTGAACTTAGACAGAAGACCCTTGTGAACTTACAAAATGTCAGTCATTTCAACTGAAAAATTAAATCTTTAACCTCTAACACTCTTATTTAATTTTCTATCCACTGTTCCTGCTGAACAGGCTGAGTAGGTCTGACCAGACCTCTCTGTTGCCAGCCGCAGTTTCTATCATATTGTGGGGAATTCTATAATTCTCCTGTCCTGGGCCTCATATGGTAGATTATGGCTTCAGTAGGAGTAAAAATGGGGAACCATCACTTGATTCCTGGATGACCTTATATGGTTCCTCTCAATTTTTGATTAGCAATGGCTATGTTCAGAAACCAGAGAGTGAGCCTGCAGCCCTAAAGTGGGACACAATTATGAAGGCAGTCTCAAGATTTACACCACTAGGTAAAAAATAACTCCCACTTCACCATCATCACCTATTACAGTACCCAGAATGCTGCCAAACCATTGATCTTTCTCAAGATTCACTATTCCCTGACTTATGAACAAGAATATGATACTTGATCTTCTACGCTAAGGTTATGTAACTTACTGTATGAGAGAAGAATGGCCTCATGTTTGGAGACACAGAGTCTTATCTGGACTACTTCATGCTAGACTGTGAATGCTTGAGTGCATTTCAGGCCTCAGGCAGCTAGCAGAGGCTAATAGATTTTGTTCTATAAAATGGACAGTTGCCTAGCCTATTCCATTTTATACATGAAAAACACAATTAAACAACGAATCATTACTAATTACTGGAAGAATTCTGTACTTAACATTACTGGATTTAAATTTTTTCCATCCAGGTAGTGCTTACTACTCTTTCACTGCTAATGCAAGGGTCAGCAGACAACAGAAGTGTTGAAATATCATGCTGTAACAACACAAAAGATATTCCAACATACTGTAAACATAAAGCTCTAAATAACTTTAAATGACGCCTCTGTTTTTTGTGTAAGAGTTTTCTCACCTTGCTGAGTACAGTCTGAGTAACAGAGCACTTATCCTTTATAAATTACTAGCTGTCCATTGTGGCTCCACTCACGTAGTAGTGAAACAGGACAAACTTTAAAAATCGATGAAAAAATAAAAAAAAAATGTAATAATTTACATTGAGAAGAATTTATATTGATAGCGTTTGTATCTGAGGGCCTGTTAATATACAATATTTTTGGTTTTGCAGGGGTGGGAATGTAGTCGTGATCTCTTTGCCAAAAATGTAAAAATTTGCCAGGGTATCTCTGGCCAAGTGGAAGGTAGGTACATTCCAACGTCAAACGTTGCCACTATATCTGATTGTGTTCAGCTCTAAAGGGAAAGCGTACCCCACTTGGGGAGAAGAGCATGTGGCTGTGATATTTCTGGAAGTCAGCAGTTACCCTCTAAAACACACGTAGCTGTGATCTCTCTTTCAAAAACATCAAACGTTACTCTTTAACAATCTCTAGATGATGATGTCTGCTGAACAAACAGGTATCGCTAGCTAAGCAGAGGCAAGGTATGCTCCAACACGTGGCGAGAGATACAGAGATGGGATGATTCTCCAGAACCTCTTTCAGGTCCCTTAATTGTTTTTTCCTAGTCCTCCTACACCATAGCTTTAACTTTGGCTACTACTCTAGCTGCTGCCTTTTTGGCCCACTGGTAGCTGTTAGTTACATTTGGTTCTGTTCACTTAATTCATCATTTTCTAGCAGTTTCAGTCCATTTCAGAACCCTTTGAAAAGGGTACAAGGCAGGAATAAAACAACAGCAGAGGAAATTGAATTGTGAAAGGCAAGGGAACTTTGGAATAGTCCATCAGAACAATTAGAATGAACACCATGGTTTAGGTTTCATTTAAATGCCATTAAAGAGGAGGAATTCCTAAAATTGGCATTTAGATTTTTCTAGAATTTGGGAGCTCTATAGAGTCTCCAATCAGGAAAGCCTCCTACTTAACACTTTAAAGAAGAGCTCCATGTGTATCTTTATGGGTACACTTCCACCAGCTGTTCCTAGAACTTTCAGCCAATGTTCGGCCATAGCTTATTGTTCTCACGTTCACTTCTAAGTTCTTGAAAAGGCTTGGCACTTACCTGAAATGCTGGAAAATATTTTTTTGGAGGTAAGGATTGAAGTAAATAGAAGTATTCAAAATATTTCTCCAGGATAGTCCTAATACCTTTCAGCTCAGGGGCTTGGGTCTACCTATCTATAATTTCAAAATGCAAAGTGTTCAGTTTGAAACATTCACACATTTACCAGGGTCTTCCACTCTATAAATTACATTTGTTCATGGTCATTTTTCATATTACACTTTTCCTCATTTTTGATATACTTCATATTACTGTGGCATATGCTTTTTCTAGGCTAGCTTTGCATCCATTCAAATTACAGGTAGTGAAATGTGAGTTTTACATTTTTTGTAGGTTGCATCCAATTTGTCATTCCCTTTGAAAAACTTCTTTATCTGCCAGTCACCTTACACATTTAGTAAAATTGTTTGCCTTTTTGTTACGTGTTTGACGTGGAAAGAGCTTAGGTTTGGCGACTTTTATACTGTACAAGTGATCTGTGATATGAATTGTTGTCTGTATAGATGATGCCAGAGCCTATTATGATGGGGCTGCTGTGCCTTGTCGCTAGATTCCATTAGTTATCCATCCTGTCACAAGCTGCTAAACCTTAGGCCTATAAAAGTCTACCTGAATTTATTTGTTACGTTTTGCTTCACTGTGCAGGATGACCCAATCATGTCTTGCATGCAATTTCCATCGAATGAACTATGGCTAGCTAAGAGGCATTAGCAGACTATATGCTTTACTGCTCTGGGCAGAGAAGCACAGAAAGGCAGCTGCAGCTGAAAGTACTCTTTTCTGTTTTTCCTCAATCCAATTTTAAGTGTTTTTTTAATTATTAAAGCTCTAAAAAATAAATTCAACGCTATTCAAATAGTTCAATCAGTATGCCTTGTGGTTTGTAATATTACATAATGGTATCGTATTAGTTTACTATCAGTCACAATACACCACATTTCAAGTACAAAGTTCATTACAGGCATGCAAACACTTTGTAACATATGGTTATCATTGAAGGTATTCTCTGTAGATGGACAAAAGGGTATAACCTGAATGCTTCTTGACATTTTTTTAATTTGACTTTTCAAAATGAGGCTATAAAAAGATTCAAAATACTACTAGAGATAAGTTTTATGTTATTTTTCTGAAAACAGAAGACGATATTGATACTCTGCAGACTCTTGTAGCAAGATATATGCTGATACTACACTGTTATGATGAGTGATAGTTGCCCCAGATTATTTGTTTTAATACTTTTTTATTGCATCATAATTATAACATTGTAAAATATTTTCAAACATTTAAAATCAACATTGAAGACTATCAAACAGCGATTTTCATACTATGCTAGTCATGAATAATAAATATAGAATATCAGTATATTAATGTATTACCTAAGATTTTTACCGATCAATGGAGATCACATCTTCATCCATTTCTTCAAACTATAAAAGAGAAAACTAAGATTTTTCTTGGATGTAATTTGAATAATAGAAACATCAAGCAATTGTTTTACACTCGTGCAAGTCAGGTTAGATAAACTAGTGTGCAGCATATCTGTATTAGTGTACATACCATAAAGCATTAATTGTTTTGGCCTTTTTAAATTCCCTCTCTACATTTTTAGGTTTTTCGTGTATTTTTCCGGTTGTTTATAAAATGTAATATGATCTTGTCAATGTATTTTGTGTTTTGCTTATTGGACACATACTGCCATTTTGTGAATATCTCTACATGTCCTCAGCCATGTTGTTTATTGTCACGAGGCATTTTGCGTTATTAAGCCCTCCCTATGCAAAATGGTGCAACAATATAATCATATTCAAACATTCAGAATCACTTAAAAATATAACAGCATTTTGTGTAGTTAATAAGTGGACCTTTTTGCTACATTTCATATGACATTTACTTTGACTTTGTGATTTGGCTTTGACAACCATTGCTAAAAAGCTTTTCTGGTTCTTTGACTCCCGTTTGTGTTTTGACAAATGTTTCTGCTGGTCCCTCTTGACACCTCCCATTTTCTGGTCATTTTTCTGTCTTATATTTCCTCTGGGTACTTTCACTCCCCAGCTAAGTGTCCAAAGCAGATGTCGGTGAAGCACTAATTTCATGATGTATTGGGACCTTAAAATAACAAGCAAACTTGGATGTCACATGTAAAGCCCATCCATCTGTTTCAACTTGACAAATCCCATGTACATTAAAAATGCAACATGTATTTTATTATACATAAAGTCACAATAAAAAAGTGGGCATCAATGCTTGCCCCAGACTGGTGAATCTTGTGTAACACTTTTTTTTTTATTCTTCTTTCATCTCATGTGAGTCACAACCCATCCAAGATACAAACTTGCATCCTATTCTCCATGAACAGAGAAGCAAAATATATTCTTAGCCATTCAAAAACTTGTCTAGTTCAAGTGGCTTTGTGAGTTCTGATTTTACTTGAGACCGTTGACATACCTCTCCTTGACTGAACTTCACAAGGTCCCCTCTCAGACCATTGTTCTGATTGATCTGAGTCATCTGAAACAGTAGAATTCATTCAAGAGGTCAACTTCAGACATGACCTCTTTTAGGAGAACATAATACAGCCTTCTTAACCAGTTGAATTAAAGAAGAACTTTTTTTGTTTGAGAAGCCATGCCACCTTTTAACCATGCTTGTGTGTATTTGAGTGGTGTTACCTTCACCTGCAGTAGTGAGGAAGAATTGCTAGTGTGAAGAATTAAGGACAAGTGTGCAGAAATCAAGAGTGCTCACATTTTTTACTTAGTAATATAAATGAGTTCCACTTGTGATAAAAAAAAAAAAATTAGAGGCTGGTCAACTCAGAAAAAGCAAGTCTAATTTTTATTGGAACTGGCCGATTGCTAATGGGGCACACAGGCAGAGAGAAGGGCTTTTTTCAGTTTTGTATCTTGGTGGTGGTGATTTTAACAAAAAAATAAAATTAGCCGTAACAGCACTCTGTGCTACCTGTGTAAAGAAGGATGAGAAAATGCATAAATAACTTACATGCTTCTGTATATGCATATATCTTGTATGATAAAATACTTGCTATATAGTGTATATAATTGTATGCTCACATAAGTCCTCATTGAGTTCAATAAAATACTTCCTAATACATAATATTTCAAATAAAAATTTTGACTTTGTTTTCCTTGCTTCTCTATATTATGAATCTTTACTTTAACTTTTTCTCTTGAGGTTGCTCGTGACTAAATAAAATATCCTTGGCCATGCATAAAAACTTGCAATGATAAATAAATGCCAAGAATATCTAAAGTTTGTTGGTTGAAGGACACGGAGGCAGTGGCTTATGTGTTTTATGCTAAAATGTAGTATGAAAATGAATTATAAACACACATATCTGCATCAGCCTTAAAACCTACGCTCATTTCCACATGTTGTGTAGAGTTATGCTATATACTGCTTCAGAGTATACGTGCAAGCTTCAAAGCTGTGAAATTTAAAGTGCCATTCTTAAGCCATACATGGATAAAAAGATGAAATGAAGTTGAACATTATGAACAGAGCCTCCAGGTATGTTGTAGTGTTTAGGACTGTGCAATTGCATTAGGCAGGATCACGTAAGTGAAGGATAAATGTGTAGCAAAGGCATATAGATCATCTCTGTATTAGAATTCAAAGAGAGGAGGAATTTCATACATTCAGCTTCCAGTTCAGGGTCATAAAGAGCCAGAACCTTTTCTAGTAGCTATCTCTCGGTACCTGTTCCAAGGTTTATTTGATGAATGAGGTACCTTCGGTATGTTTCATCTATGTTCAAGTGGGTCCCTCTGTGGACTCCACTTTGCTCTAATTATCCAAGGTATGCTGGAATGATTGGTCAATGTGGCTAATGCACTGGACTTTAAATCTCAAGGTTACCATTTTAGTCTTCAATTTCAGTGAACATGTCTGTTAACCTCTGAGTGTAATATATATGTAGACAATTGGACTATAGATCTTTTCTTAAGCAAATTCCCCATGACAATGTTGCCTAAAAAAAAAAAAAATGTTTCTCCCCTGACACTAATGTGTCCATTTGCTTCTTCATGTCCTGTAGTAGTCTGGCATCCATTTGGAGCTAATACCTCTGCTAATATTCCCAATTTCCAAGAATTTTACTATCATTTCCTCACAGAAACTATGATGGCTAGCATGCTTTGGAATGCTAAGATGTGAAAGTTGCAGTCCCATCATTTTCAAAGCCAAATGATTTCAAAGAAAATACATTGTGAAAGGATCAGACTCAACATACTCAAAAAGGTTTGGGGTAGCCACCTGTGTATTATCCCTGGATGCAATGGGTTTTGAAAATAAGACTTAGGTGTCTTCAATGGAGTCCTAATAAGAAGTGATGACTGGTTGTAAAAATGGCGGGTTTAAATGCCAAGACCGGAAGTGATTTACGGGAACTGGAAGTGACCTTCTTCTGGCATCATAACCAGAAGTGATGTTCTCCTAGGTGTTGGAACTGGAAGTGACGTTCTCCTGGGCACCAGAACCGAAGTAACATTCTTCTAGGCGTCTTCAGGGATGAGTCAGATAGGTTTTCCTGAGTCTAGTCTGCAGAGACAACAGAAGAAGGTTTAGCGCACCCCACCACCCCCTGGCCTGGTGTGGAATTACCCTGACTTGGTCCATACAACTTCCACCTACTCACAAGTGCGTGATAATATATACCAGTACAAATGACAGATTTTTATATAATAAAGCTCTCTTTGAAATTGCCACCACCATCGAGTATTTCAACATGAATAAAACCATTGAGTCAACTAAAACAACTGAAGTTGGTATCAACAATATGTAGTCAGTGCAAGAAGACATGGTGTGTGGTCATTATGCTATTGAAAAGTCATTTCTTTTGGATTTGACTTTATTGTTGAGGTGGAAGAAGCCTCACACAGCCGGAGGAAAAGAATTCTAAAGATCAGACACCATTATCTCAAATAAATATCTATTATGAAATGGACAGGTGTGTAAGAACAGGGTAGCCAAGTCATGTAGCAGAATTACATGCAGAGGCTTATAGTTCACAGGCTCTGGGCCTGTAGCTGCAAACTGAGTTAAGCAAATTTGATAATGAGTGGATGGATGAATGGGGGAGTTGCAGTTAAGTAAAAGGGTTTTGAAAATAATTTCATAACAGTCAGGAAGCCAGAGTTTGTTAAAATGTCTTAAGTAATATGTGGTTATAATAATTGGCGAAGAGCTTCTGTAAAAATATTTTAGTAAAGAAATATATGTGTTGAAATGAGAGGCTGTTAAGGCATTGCGGATTAGCTCTGTGAAACATTTTAATAAGTAGTGACGGCAATAAAGGCGAATATGATTGTACACTGTGTACAAAAGGCTAAGCGAAAAAATGAAAAATATTTTTTACATACCTGTTCCCAGTAAATGAGCTTCACATTGTTTTATTATGTTTTAAAAGAGCACAATACTGTACATTCTTACTATAAGGATAATTAGTCAACTAGTGTTAATTAAATTTCAAACTCCAACTACTAAGTCACTAGCTTCAAAATATAACAAGTAATTATGTAAAAATAGGGAGCCCAATCACAAAACGCTGACATTTGACACGTCTGAGCAGAGATTTAGCTTTGCAGTAAATCTATGAGGTCAGAATTATTGAACCTAATGCTGTACTATTGATCTGTATACACTAAGACAGTTGGTGATTTACTTCCATCAATGATTTTATAAGATTTTTTCCCATAATGTCGACAGATCCAGCTGCAAAGCATATGCATTTAACCAATGTCATAATAAAGATTTGGTTATACCTGCTTAAGAAAAATAAATTCTATTAGATGGTATAGGGGTGCAGTATTTAGTGCGGCTGTCTTGATGTTCTAGAGTTCCTTTTCACATCCTAGTCACTAACTGTGCTGTGATTACATGTTCGTCTTCGTCCTCAAGAATTTTCTTAAATCTTGCAGTTTAATTCCACATCATCAGTGTCCAGCTTATTTCTAGGGGTTAGTGAGGGTATGTAGGTAAATGTGTCCTGCAGTTGCCTGGCCACATTTCTAGGGTAGAGTTTTGTCTTGCCCCCAGTTCTCTTGGAATAGGTATTGTCTTTGTGTACATAGATGAATTACAGTAGTCGAGTTAATTGGAGGATAGACCTAAGTAAATATTGTGTATCATTGCTATATTCTCTCCTGCCAGTTAGAAGAAAATAAGGAATTACATTGTATTTTGTTCTGTATAGCTTTAAAGATAAATGCTGGAAACATACAGTAACCTTATACACAAGTTTATTATTAAAAATGCCTGCCTATTCAAGGTTGTGGTCAGGCAGAGGACTTATTGCTGAGATTTATCTGCATGCTGTTGTATCTGAAAGTGCATTTCCCATCAGAGTGGTTGGGTTTCATACATTCTGGTTAACTTTTCATATATATATACATACTTCGTATGTGACATCCTTTGATATTCAGGTAAAGAAGTTAGCACAAAAATAGCAAAATCATGTAAACCTCCAGAATGTATCACTACACAATTATCATACAGATTTTATAATACCCTACACTAAAAAATGGTAATGGAATATTCTAAGTGGTCTCATGTTTTCATTAATCAGACAAAGGGATCAAAATTAAATCAGCTTAATGGCTTAAATATTTGTTAAAGATATGAATATGTATTATTACTCTAAAAAAATCAATAGTTTAGAAGTGTGTATTGATTAAGCATTGCTGTTTCATTTTTTTTTAATGCTTTGTTTATAAAAGAGAGAGCCGAAGAACAGAGATTCGAAATAATTAATAACCAATAGAATTACACAACAGAACATTATCAAATCCACTTAATCCAGTTCAGGGTCGTGAGGAGTCAAAACCTTTCCCTGCAGCACTGGGCACTAGATAGGAACCAGTCCTGGGTTGGGAACCAATCTATTGGAGGAGCCAATTTACATACACACTCATAAAGCACCAATTTAGAATCCCCAGTAAACTTAACATGTACATCTTTGGCATATGGATGATACGATTAACCGGAGGAGGACGTATTTGGGTTACTAGAGAAAAATTGGGACACATAGAGAAAAAATCATAAAAATATTGAGAGAATGTGCAAATTCCACAGAGTGAAACTGAACCTAATCTCCTAGAGGTAAGAAGTAGCAATGCCCACTGCATCACTCTGCTGTATCCCTGAAATGTGTTTTACTTTTATGAAAGGTAAATATTTTAGTAAAAGGCGTCACTTTGGAGTAATAGATAACTCTACTGTGGTAAATGGGTTTGACTTCCTCTCTCATCATTAATGTTTCTGGAGTTTATATATTCTCACCATGAGCTTGAGGATTTTATCTCCACTTTATGTTTATTAGGCTGTTTGGCAACTCAATACTGTCTCATTCTGGGAGAACACTCCATTGTGTTCTTTACCATCATGTGAACGTTTAATGGAATAAACAGGTTCAGTAAATGGATGAGTATTTCTGTGACTTTTAAAATGCTGCACATATCTATCAATTTTCTTAGGCTGCTTAGTTCAGTGCAGGTTTGAAAGGGGGCTCATGCCTGTGCTGGTAGAGTTCTTTGAGTATAATTAATGAGAAAGGTACAACAGTTCAGTGTAACAGTCTGAGGATACTATGGTGCCATAGTTCCATAGTGATTTGTTTTTGGGTTTTTTTTTAGCCATTAATGATCAGTAGGGAGTATTGGAAAGCATATTTATGTTAAATGCAATTGCACAGTCTATTAAACTGTCACAGCAGGAGATACATAAAGGTACCACAACAGCTTAATGAACAATGTAATTTGTGAAATATTTAACACTTTGTGTGTTAAATATTCCAGTACAGTTTCTAAATACCACCTGAATGGTGTCAGATCTGGTTCACACACTGTATGTCGTGTGCTAAGGTGCAACTTGGACATTCCTCTATTTGGTAGTTTAAGGGCTCAAAGGGTACACTGCTTTTAAGTAATCACAGAGTTCATTGTCATTCTTTGGGTAAATATGGTTGTGCTCTTACTTCACTCAGACCCCTCTACTTGCCACCCCTTGTACCCAATTTAGAATCTCTCATGGTACCAGTCTTGCTCCATATAAATTACTAGATACGACTATGCATTGGTGAGTTTTTAAATGTATCCTTCACTTTTACTATCATGCCTGCCTGTTAAAAATGATATTGTCAGCTTTTTAAAAACAATATACTACAGTGGTCCTGAAAAACAAATGAATCATTAATTGTGTTTTTTTCATCTTTATCTTAACAGCTGGAACAACATTTATTTTTAATAGAGGAGGTGGATTAATCACTTACACATGGCCCCCTAACGACCGACCAAGTACTCGCGCCGACAGGCTTGCAATAGGATTTAGCTGTGATTTGAAGGATGCTGTTTTGGTGCGAGTGGACAGTGCGCCCGGCCTTGGAGACTACCTACAGCTACATATTGTAAGTAGTTTGTATTCAGGCTTTGAATTATTTACTACAACTGTCAGAAATTCACACTAATATGGGTCTTAAGCTGTAACACTGGACATAATATAATTGCATGTATTAATAAAAAATCATAACTAATTATACAGTAAATGGAAAAGGTCTGCCAGTGTGTTGCATTAAAACACAGAAACATAAACTGTGTACTTATTAATGTTGTACCCATAGTCCTGGCATCCCCATGAATATAAAACAAAGTAGCAGAGTTTTGTCTGCCTTACTCATGAGATAACTGTGGCTGCTCATACTGTATGTGTGGGTAATAAGAAACTATAGTTATTCATTTGATCCCAAACTTTGGAATATAATGATAACATTAAATTAAAAAGTAAACATTTAAATAAGTCAATAAATAAAATAGACATGAATGATATTTGATTAGAGTATCCTAAGAATTTGTTTATATTTATATTAGTCTTTATTTATTAATACAAAAATACATTTCTTAGTTAATGTAAAAGTTTGCTTATTTTTCATATATTAGAAAATTAATTTGTTTTTCCCTCTAAATGGTTTTTTCTGTATATTGTTGTAGATTTTCTTTTTAACTTTACCTTTAATATATGGAAGAGCAGTTTATTTTAGTGTGTATTTTGGACATCAGTTTGGACTGAATATTCAAGATTAAAATTAAACTCAAGCTTGATGTTACTTTTCAATGCATCACCTGTAATATCTGGAACACTGTTTGCCAAGTGCTCTGCAGTAGTCTTAAATACTGTCTTCACAATTTGGAATTTGTAACAGTCACAATATTGTAAATATTGATAGATCTATCTATCTATCTATCTATCTATCTATCTATCTATCTATCTATCTATCTATCTGTCAACAAATATATGTAGGGTACTGTGACGGTGCTGGTCGTACCATTCATGGGTTCATTAATAAATTGGTTCAGATATATACATTGATTGAGAAACATTGGAGGTTAGGTTGCTTTGGTCAGATCTCTTCTGACATATACAGATCGATTTGGATATGTATATTGCTTTGAATACATCTGTTTAAAATAAAATCACCATAGAGAAAATAAAGCGGGAAACATCCGATCATGTGGAGAAAACAGAAACATTTTGATTGTTTGGATTTCGATTCAGTAATGGTTTACACAATACAGATTTTATAATTGAATTGCACTTAAAAATGAGAGATCTATCTACTGTGTATATAAAATCCAATGTCTGTCTGTCTATACCTGTCCGCTTTTCACGAGACAACTATTTAACGGATTGAGATCGGATTTCTTTCTATAATTTGCTTAAACATTCCAGTTAATTTTGTGATGTCTCTCATTGCGCTATGTATCATAGTTCACTTGAGGTACCGATTTATTTGCGTGAATCTGAGAGACACACAGTTGGCTGATGGGGGCAGGGGGGACTCTCCTCACTCATGCGCCAGCCTCAAGGCATATCCTACATCTGCTTAGCTAGCGAAAGAGAGCACCACTTAATGGATTTGGATCGCCTTTTTTTCTATAATTTGCTTGAACATACTAGTTGATTTTGCAACTTCTCTCATCACACTAAGAATCATAGTTCGCTTACAGGAGCGATATATGCGTCCTAATCTGAGACAGAGGTTGTGGGCCGAGGGGAGGGGGAAGTGTGACAAGAACCTGGCAGGCCCATCTGCACTGTTCTGTATCGCTACTACTTGGGTGGAGCCGCGATGGACGGCTAGCATATTTAATAAAAGGTATAACCAATTATGTCATATTCTCAATTAGAGAAAATAACAAATATGGCATATTACTGATCCAGAAGATATTGCAAAATAGTTAGCGCTTGGATGTTTCCTAACTGGTACATTTCCAAACTATTCAAAATGCCAAAATATGATATGAACAGCCATTTCAACCTTAGTCCAAAAGACATGGATATGAATGGTGACTACCAGAATGCGGAGAGGAGAAATGAGCAGTTCTGATTCCATTTGAAAATTAGGAAACTTTTATTGGGCTTGCAGAAAATAGAATGCTTTATAAATGAGAAACTGAAACATGACATTGGACTATTATTATGACAGTTCATACTACAGTATAGGCTACATCTTCTGTCCACTAATAGACAGGAGTATTACTCATGCATTTTCATTTTTTGCTCAGAATCCTGTATCTGTCTTACATAATTTTATGTTAAAAGAGTCACTTGCAGTTTATAAACTGTTTTTTAAAATACAAAATACTGAGTGCTAAAGAACAGTCTGCATGCTACACATGAGTAATCCTGATAGTCACTTAATAATTCCCCACAAATGAACTGATTCAACTTATACTTCTTATACTTTGACTATTTGATGAGCAGTTGGCATCTCCTAAGTGTTCTGATTTTGATTTTGTTAAGTATGTTTATTATGAAGCAGTAAGGTCAATACTTTCATCCTAATTTCTTTTATCATTATGAGTAGTGTGTTGAGTCAGTTTTCCATCTTCTTAGGCATGGCATGGAGAACCAGGATTAATTCTTCAAGGTATAACACCCAAAGCATTTTTATATCTACTTTGTCTTAGATGCTTTTAATTTTCAGAATGGGTCATCTCTTGCCAGATTGGCCAGTTTAAGTGATGCTTTAGCGTTATACCACATTCTTTTATTCAGTATGTTAATGAGAAAGGGAGAAACATTGAAGCAAAAAGGAAGACAAGCACACTAAAAGAGAAGCTGTGCACTTTTATTTTTACCTGACCTAAATGACTAAGGCATATATACAGTAAATCAGCTCACATTATGGAAGTAATTCTGTATCCTTCTTCTAACTGCATAGTCATATTTAATCATATCTCTATAATATAAAGTTCATATACAGTGTGTTACATTTAGAAAATATTCTGGTAAATATACTCATACTGTTTGTTATATTTGGCAATTCTAAAATTGTCCCTAATGTGTGCTTGGTGTGTGGGTGTGTTTGTGTGTGTCCTGTGGTGGGTTGGCACCCTGCCCAGGATTGGTTCCTGCCTTGTGCCCTGTGTTGGCTGGGATTGGCTCCAGCAGACCCCCGTGACCCTGTTTTCGGATTCAGCGGGTTAGATATTGGATGGATGGATGTTTGTTATATTAAAAATACTTTATCTGGACTTATAGTAAACTATTTTTCAAATAAATAGTACTCTACAATACTTAAAAAACAGTAATTAAAGTATTAAATAATAAGTATGGATGGAAATCTACATTTTGTATAAGAACATAGCCACCTCCTTATCTAACTAGACCTGTTAGTTTCAGTAGGTCCTACTGTACATCTGACTGTTACCTATAATCTAAGAGGAGTATCTTTAAAAGGCACTTCATAATGAAGCTCAGTGAGTCGAGAGTGAAATTCCAGTCATTCCATTTTAATTCATTAATAACACCCTATTAAAACCAATCTACATTCTCACTCCTATATGGATGAAAGTTGGTTCTGTAGCCACAGAGAAGATTTCATGACTGAATCTAAGTCTGAATTTAGAGATTCTATAAATAATGGTGATATAACAAATTCTTTCTCATTAACAGTCTAGGACCCCACACCTTTCAGCATAAGATCCAGCATTGTGCACTTACTTCCAATGTTGGGGGTAACACTTTAAAGTAACATGTACTACATAGTCATTTACTAAAGTAATGAGTAAACCAAATTAAATATTTATTTCATTAAAGAAAAAATAATCGAGCCCCTTAAAAAATGATATGTTACTGCATTACTATGGAAGCTTATTCCTATCACTCAAAAAAGAAATTATTGTGTTCTTTGCAAAAGTCTTACATTTTCTTTACAAACATGTTGCCTGCTAGTCAGTAATGCAGTGCACGTACTGTGTGTGTTCCAGTTGTGTAGTGACAGCCATTGAGGGAGAGGTTACATAAGCAATTAGCATAGCATGCAATCAAGTGAAATGTACTATGAAAAGTACAGAACAAAACTTATAGGTATAAATTTAATCCTGCATGTGCAGGACACATGAGGGGTACATTTAATCTGTCCAGTTTAGGGTCACAGAGAGCCAGTGATTATCGCAGCAGCACTTGGCATAAAGCAGACATGATGGTAGGTGCGCTGGTCCTTTGTATGGCACAGTCACACAACCAAGCAGAAAAGAGTGTTCTGCATGCAATCCAATAAAATAAACCGGACAGTTTAGTTTTAATGCAGTCATTTGCTAAAGATATGTTGAAATAGTGTGAGCTGGTGGTGCAGCAGGCAGTGTTCATACCGTTAACCATCGGGAGCTTGCATTGAGAATGGCAAAAGGGAATAGATGTTATTTACTTAACAGCACATGAAGGAATAACATATTTATAAAAGACAAGAAGTTGGCTGTGTTTCCGATCAGTTTCATAAAGGTTGATACAGTATGTGGGCTTTGGATTTAATAACAAATGCTGGTCAGTGAAATGTGAAGTTTTTCGTTTAAAAAGAGGAAAAAGTAATTCTGTAACTCTTTACATTTTCGAATAATTATAGTATGTAACATTACTTGCTGCTTGCATACTTTAAATCAGTGATGCTCAACCAATAGCATGTGGGCTAAATATAGCACATGAGCAAAATTTAATTGACCCATTATTTCATTTCATATCATTTTAGTTAAAGAGAAAAATGTATATACTTTAAAAGTTGATTTATACACATTACTTTAAAATTCCTTCTGGCTCTTTTTTCTCTATTAACCCATTTTCATTTTAATTGTTTACACTGTTATAGCAAGTGCTGTTATGCAGCTGCCAATTAAACTGGCTATGGTCTGTCATTTAGTATAAAAATATAATACCTAAAACCATTCCTGCCTTGCCAAAACAATACAAATATGCATTTGATGCTGCCAATAATGAACACCAAAGTTAATTGAAGTGAATGGAAAATTTTCTGAAAGCAATAACAAAGTAATAGGCTATAATTACATTTTTAAAAAGTACTGGTCCACCCCAGCTTTCTTTTATTTTGAGTGGATCAGGGTGAGTATCCCTGTTATAGGTTGTGATTTAGGAATTTGGAGGATGAATAGAATAATCCATAATTTGATGAGCAAGTTGCACTTAATGTGCAATTTTGTTTATAAAATCTAACTAGATAGATAGATAGATAAAACCAGTTTATTACATTTAGTATTATATCACTGTTTCTTTCAATTAGATTACCCTCAAATAATTCAAATAGAAAGACAAATAAGGCTTTCTACTGAGAACTTTCTGCCTTAAGGGATGATCTTGACCTCTCCAAACAAAATACAACAGAGAGGGCTTCACCAAGCAGTCACACGTGTATCACATGGTTTTTTTTGTTAGACTGTTGTCAAATCTCAGTTTTTCTCAATGACTTAGTTTCTGCCCTCAGCATGAACAACTAAAGGCAAATTGTGGCTATAGAAATAACGTTTTGGAAAGTAATATAGTGATGCCTTGTATCATTTTTCAAATACTTGATTTTTTCCAGCTCCTTTAGAATCATCTTCTTACCCAACACAGTATGGCAATAACAACAATAATTTAACAGCCATTAACTGAGCATGATTGGCAAAAATATCATTTTATTGACATCCATTCCAATCTTAATTTCACTTGTAGATTATTCAATTGTCACTTATCCTCAGCATATCTTTTTCAGAGAATTGTGGGCTGTTAGAGGGAGCAACCAAGCCACACACATAAATTTCACTGCAGAGTCTAAATCCCATGGTGCATTCAGACAGTTACATTAGTCAACTCTTGACAGTAGATTTTTAAGGCCAAAAATAGAGCTCATTGTTTCCTCCTAAATGTACACAGAGGAGATTACTTTTAGTCTTGGTGGAGACAAAGATGTGAACTACTTTCAGTTGCAAAGAAAGAATTTTGGATCAAAGCAACTGCAGACTCCATTCTCAAGCTGATTCTCACACTTTATAAATGCTTCATTTGATAGAGAGTCCTAGTCTAGCTGCATGCCTGATAAATGCTGTTTGCTCACACACTACTAGAAAACTCAAGCTGTATGATTAACGTTGAAAGCTGCATGGTATACTTTTCTTCTTTGCAACAGTGACTTGTTTTTAAGGGGCAATTTGTTCCCGGCATTGTCTTCTCAGGTTTCATAATTATAGATAGTGACAATTAATTCAAAAAAGGAAAGATAAAAGCAAGTTTATATCTGTGTGTGTGTGTGTGTGTGTGTTAGAGCAGATGCCCCATTCAGGGGCTAAATCACCTGTGTCTTGTACAGCATGATAGGCCTTGGCCTCCTGTTGCTCTAAAAAACTGAAGAAGTATGGGGTCTAAAGTGAATAAAGGGATTCTGACATCAGGTGCAACAAAAACTCCATTTGGAGGTTTAGAAAAACAAAAGCTACAAATCAGACTTCAGGTGAGGTGAGAATGAAAGCCGTCATCTAACAGGATTGTAAAATATTACTTCTGACTATGTTTTAGACTTTAAAACAAAAGGTTAACTGGCATCTCTCTTGAGCCATTGGACAGTTGTAGTACAAATCATTATCAAGACTTTCCACTTGATTGCCTCAGGCAGGGTCTGCTAGAAAAGTTGTAGCCAATAGAGCTGAAGATTAATTCATTACTGGGCCGGAAGCCATGACAGTTTTGTGCTCGTAATTTGTTCATTCGGATGGTGTTGCGATGCTGAGTTCTGTTTTCCACAACCCGTGGGGAGGAAAGCAAATGGAGTATGTCCTTTTTTTTACTGGGACACTTTCTTCGTGGTTGTAATTCTCTGCTGTTTAAGTGAGTTTTAGGATACTTATAGGTAGGGCAAAAAACACAAAAGCACTTGGAGTTAACGATAGCCTCATTTGTAGGAGAGCTGTACAGTTGGAAGTTATGTCTTTGAAATACACACGGTTTATAGTGGGTTCATCTATGAATACCATTTGCCTTATGAAGTTTGGATTTATTACATGAAAAACAATGTGGAGACAGTTATGATGCTTAGAATATAAATGAAACACATTGCAGATCTCATCTTTTCAGTAGAGTTTATAGGAAGTATAATATCATAGTAATATATTGTTTTTGATTTTTCCATAGATTATGTGTTGCACCTTGTGAGACAACATTTATTTATATAGCAGATTCTCATACAGAGTGTAGGTCAATGTAAAAGAGAAATTACAACTACAAAGATAAAAAAAAATAAAAATAAAACAACATTTAAATAAGTTAAAAATAAAAGCTTCATGAGTCTCTGACAGAAAGACAGGATTTAAATTTGATGGAGTAGTTTCACTAAGTGAATGGGCAAATGGACCTTGCTTAAATTTCCTTTTTTATTGCTTCATTAGATGAAGTGTGATGTGAGTGATGGGTAATTGAAATTTTTTAGAGTTATTGAAAACTATTGGTCATTCTTGAAATACTGAAGCTATAAAATGCATTTTTACTGAATATTTGCTATGCAAGATCTTACTTAAATTCTCTTCACATTAGTCTAATATAAAATAAATATACTTAGAAGAATGCAATAATATGAAACATTTTCTCAGACATTCCATGTTATTATTATTAGTCAGTCTTAGTTCTTTTCTCACTTAGAAAGTGTAACAATCAACAAAATTTAAAAATGATGGTGGAGAATGGCAAAATCGTTCTTTGAGTAACACATTTTAAGCAATGTGCTGTTTCATCTAGAAGATTAGCTTTGAGACACTGATGATTTGATGCTTATGTTGATGCAGGGCAAAGCTAATATTTTACAATTCTAGTCGTGCTTCCATCTATGCTCATTGTGTAAATCTGACCGGTACACTTTATTGATTTATTTTACTTCGTGGTTACTCTGTAAACCAAACATATTCTGTGTGCATGTTGATTGGAATGTGCTTAAAACCCAATTTTACTTTAGATAGATAGATAGATAGATAGATAGATAGATAGATAGATAGATAGATAGATAGATAGATAGATAGATAGATAGATAGATAGATAGATAGATCAGGGAGCTGACAGAAAGTTACATAAATCAAGATGACTGTAAAATGCTGCAAAGCATGTCACAACATAGGAAAATACTGACATGTATACGCTATAGACTGCAGGAAAGTGTAAAAATGGTCTGTGCTATATATAATCATTTGTAAATAGATTGTAAATTGTAAACCTGATGTTTGCACTTTGCATCAGCTGTTCATTCACTTGGTTTGAGGAGCTAGAGTATGCAAAAGAACTGTACTTAAATATCATGATGAAAGCCACCAAAATAAAGATAAGATACAGTTTGAAGGACACAGCTGCAAACTATAACACATTTGTATTTCTACCAATAGATTGTTCGGGCCTAACAATTATATAGTATATTATTGTTTAACGAATACTTTCTTTTTAGACAAAGAACAAAGCTGGTCTTAAATGCCTGCCATCTAATGTGAATGTGTCTACAAAGGTGGTGAAGGAGATGGTGAAAGAGGAACCTTGAAAACCAAAAAAAGTGAAAGACTTCTGCATGGCTTTAAACAGCTGGGTCTTATTATTAGACAAAGACTGAGTATTACTTAAATGATGGAAGGATATCTGTTTTTGAACCATTCTATGAAAAGAACATTTCAATAGATTATCAAGCCCTAAAATAACTAAAATATTGTAGCCAAAGCAGTTTGGCAGGAACTTCTGCCTTAGGGAGAAAAAGAAGCAGGACCACAGGATGATGATAATTAGGCTGTCCTGAAGTGACCCAAATTATGTAAGACTTTTGCAGAAAAATCTAAAAAAATATTTGTTTGTAGATGTTGTGATGCATTTTTATGTACAAGTTCTATTCCTTTACTGATTTCCCCAACTATTCAATTTTAGAGAATATAGTTTGCAGTTTCTCCTAAATGGAGCATATGCTTTGATGGGAAACCAAATTTATATAGACCAGAACAAAAAATGATAAATATGTCATGATAGAGTGGGACTCATCAGATTTCATTTATGGAAAGGAAAGAATGTAGAAAATTCTGCACAGAATTAGCACTGCAAGAATGTTTTTGAAAATACTTAATCGATAGAGAAGAATCTTGAATGATTACAACAAATGAACTCCGATATCAACATGCTTTAATTACACCAACTGGTAGAGTGTCGTGTGCTTTGTTCAATGCAATATAGCAGACTGACTAAAATTAACAGAACAATGCCTTGACATCCATCCATTATCCAACCCGCTATATCCTAACTACAGGATCACGGGGGTCCGCTGGAGCCAGTCCCAGCCAACATGGGGTGCAAGGCAGGAAACAAAGCCTGGGCAGGGCGCCAGCCCACCGCAGCGCACACACACATTCACACACCAAGCACACACTATGGACAATTTAGAATCGCCAATGCACGTAACCTGCATTTCATTGGACTATGGGAAATGCCTTGTCATTTAAGTGCATTTACATAACACATTTTAAGATATTTTAATTTAAACCAATCAACATAAAGATATATGATACATTCTAGTAACATCCCTTATACTGTCAAGTGCTATGTAAAGTCAAAAATTAGTTAAACGTATTAAAAGTCTTAAGTAAAAATTTGATTCATAGAAGTAAAGCTTCTTATATGTAAACTGTTATTAGGGAACAAAATATAAATTTAAATGTTATATATGACCTCATTTTCTAATTTAAATGTACTGGTACAAATGTCAGGATGTCCTAGTTAAACAGGCAGGTGGTTTCAAATGCATTTTCTCTTATAAAGAAGCATAAAGAAAAATCAAGTTACCATTTCCGGAAGCTTCAGGTTTTCTGCTGCTAATTTGAAGAGTTAGGTTCACAGAAGTGTTAAGAGAGACATTTGTTAGAAAAATAAAGCAAACCAGCAGAAGTTCAGATGGTTATCTATAATCATATTAAGTTATAGGAAAGAAATTGATAATGATATATTAAATAAAAGTAATTTTCCAAGCTGAAAGATTACAGTGTAAGGTACTTTTCTTATAATGTTGAGAATTTAATTGTATATTGCAGGAGATCATAATTCATATATCATATATCACAGTATATAATTATTAAGAGAAACAAGCTCTCATTATATACGCACAATATCCCAATTATTAACAGATTAGCATATGAGATGTTTAAAGAATTTCTCTATGTAAATTGGTAGCAGCATAAAACAGATACTAATTAGAAGAAAACGTTTTTTTTGTTTTCTTGTAAAAGAAGGACATTTCATTACAATTGGCCAATAACTACTGCCATACAAATAATTCCACTGCATAGTGCTGAAAAGGAAACAACAAGGTAGCAATGAAGATGACAAGAATGATCAAAGAAATGACACACACATAACCTTGATTGAGTAATACAACTAGGTTATTTTCACTAGGCATGAAAGAAGTTTGAACAAGGTCAACAATACGGGCAAGTGCATCGTAGACTGCTGTCGATTAACTTGAAATGTCTCCAACCCAGACCCTGTAGAATTTACAGGGCAATCTGACCAGACAGATTAAATTCAGGGATGGAGACAGACTTGAAGAATTTTAAGCAAATGAAGATTAAGAGGTGACATGATCGAGGTGTTTTCAATTATGAAAGGAATTAGTTAATTGGATCTCAGCTGTTACATTACAATAAATTCTGCAACAAGAACATTGGCACATGGCTGAAAGATTCCTGAGGACAGATTTTATACAAATGTTAGAAAGTTTTCTTCATGCAAAGAACCTGTATGGCTCATTTTAAGCATGTTTTAGTGTTTTTGTAAACCTACACGTCCATGGCTGACTGAGATATACTGTAGTAGCACTCTGCGCCAAGTGAAGTTATTATATTTGATATGACATGTGCATGTTCTTGCATGCTATTACCCCAAATGTAATCTAATGTAGCTGGCAAACATGATAGTAAATACGATAAAGCATGAATTTTAATAAAGAACATTAGAACAATCTAGAAGAGAACAGGCAATTCAGCCCAAAAAAGCTCACCAGTCCTATCCACCTAATTCTTCTAAATAACATTAAGTCGAGTTTTGAAAGTCCCTAAAGTCTTATTGTCTACCACGCTACTTGGTAGATTATTCCAAGTGTCTATGGTTCTCTGTGTAAAGAAAAACTTCTTAATGTTTGTGCAAAATTTACTGTTAACGAGTCTCCTACTGTGTTCCCATGTTCTTGATGAACTTATTTTAAAGTAGCAGTCTCGTACCACTGGACTAATTCCCTTCAGCATTTTAAACACTTTAATCATGTCACCTCTTTTTATTTTGCTTAAACTGAAAAGGTTTAGCTCTTTCAATCTTTCTTCATAATTCATCCCCTGTAGCCCTGGAATGAGCCTAGTTGCTCTTCTCTGGACCTTTTCTACCACCGTTATGTCCTTTTTGTACCTTGGAGACCAAAACTATACACAGTACTACCAGATGAGGCTTGACCAGTGTGTTATAAAGCTTGAGCAGAACCTCCTTGAACTTGTACTCCGCACATCAGGGTAATATATAACCTGACATTTTGTTTGCCTTCGTAATGGCTTCTGAACATTGTCAGGAAGTCAATAGCTTAGAGTCCACTATGACTCTATTATCCTTCTCATAAGGTGTATTCTCGATTTTCAGACCACCCATTGTGTATTCATACCTAACATTTTTACTTAATACTTTACATTTACTCACCTTAAATTTCATCTGCGCACAAATCTCCCTAAGACTGTATGCTGTTCAAGTCCTTCTTTCTTTGGTATCATCTGCAAATTTAACCAGCTTGTTACTTATATTCCTACTGTAACAAAACAAGACTCCATACATGATAAAGGTTTGGGGCAGCCACCCATATAATATTTTTCTGGCTGCAAAAAAAAAAAATTGTCAAGACCAGAATAGTTTACAAGACTGAGTCCACAACAGAACTGAAAACCACAGGAGAGGAAAGAGGCTTTATAGGGAGTCTGGGGGAAGTGATGTCGTCCTCGGGGCCAGAAGTGATGTCATCCTCGTGCCCGGGACTGGAAGTGACGTGCTCTGAGCTGAGGCACCAGCTACTGCAGGAGACTTTAAAAAAGAGTCAGTGCACCCCGCCTCCCCCATGGCGGACGTGTTAAGTTTTCTTTCAGCCTTTCAGCCACCTTCTATTCGCACATGTATGACACTATCCAAATCATTTATATATATTAAAAATAGCAGCAGCCCTAGCACTGACCTCTGGGGAAAATCACTCTTAACATCACCCAATTCTATTAAGGTTCCTTGCACTGTAACTTCCTGCTTCTTGTGTCTCAGCCAATTCTGCACCCATCTAAATAAAACTTCACCCTGAACTCCCACTTCTTTTGTTATTGTTTGCAAGGTGTAGCGCAGTGGTAGTGCCGCTGCAGTGGAAGGTGGTGAAGTGATAGTGCTGCTGCCTCGTAGTAAGAAGACTAGGGTTTGCATCCCAAGTCTTCCCTGCGTAGAGTTTGCATGTTCTCCTTGTGTTTGCGAGGGTTTCCTCCCACAGTTCAATGACAAGCAGGTTAGGTGAATTGATGATGCTAAATTGGCCCCAGTGTGTAGTTGCTGGGTGTATGTGTGTCTGTGTTTGTCCTGCCATGGGATGGCGCCCTGTTCTGGGTTTGCTCCTGCCCTGCACCCTAGGCTACCTGGGATAGGCTCCAGCAGATCCCCATGGCCATGTTCAGGACTAAGCTGGTTTGAAAATGACTGACTGACAATAGGTTGAAAGACATTCTTGTGCATTCCACCCATGGCTTTATCCAATCCCAGTTCCTTGCACACACACGCATACTATTTCTCCCTTCAAAAACAACAGTTCCTTGAAACAAAGATGAAGAGACTTGGTGGGGTTGAAAAAATGCTATAAGATCTGATCGTACAGTTGCAGGGTCCAGAAAATAAGCTTCTGGGCATTCAAGATCAGACCTTTGGGATGTCCAGAATTTGTGATATACTATACAGAAAATAGCAGATAGACAGCTCATTTGAAATGAGTACATTTGCAGGGAACAGATGATATAGCCTAAGCCAACACTAGAAGACAGCTGTTGTGAAGTGTTGATATGCAAGTTCACTTAGTGAATTAGTACCATGTAGCAGTTAGAATACTGTACATGAAGCAATTCATGGATTACTGACAAGATTCAACAGAGCAGATAATGCACTGAGCCAGAATAATGAACAAAAGCATTGCCATAATATCCGTACATAATGAGGATGCCACATACATATATTTATAAGGGCATTGTTACTGAATGGAACATATAGAGACCCAGAAGCAAACCTCATAGAAAGCCCATCCTCAACAATGTGCATTTCATTCTGGCAGTGAAACAACGTTGGTCACAGAAGCAGCCAACATTGAATCTCATAAGAAAAAAATTGAAGGGATGAAAGGAGGAGGAGGAGGGTGTAACAGGAGGTGGGGTAAAGGTCAACAATGGTTTAAGTGGAGAAAGCACAGACAGAAGGCAAAGGAGCAAAATGGCAGTTTAAGTTAGAATTTTAAAAGGGCGTTTCTCAGTCCTGCGAGATTTGGACATGATGTTGAAGGAATTTAAAGTAAGTTTAAGTCTTGGAGGATGTGGAAGAAAGGGACCAAGATGATTGATTTTTGAAATTGAAACAGAGGAGACCATAGCCATACAATCAAGCAAAAAGCAGACCATAGTTGGTAAGCAAAGAATGGTAGCCCAGAGAAGTCAACAGAATGCAAGGGAGCAAGAAAATTGTAAATAAAGAGGTAGTAGTAGGATATTAAGAGGCAACAACAGGAGGAAGAATGAGTTTTGGGCTAAAATAATATGTGGGTGAACATAATTAAGCTGTTAAACTGCCAGATTTCTCCAAGTAAAGTATTTTAAGCAGTTGGAGAAGGTTTTGGAATTGATTAAAACCAAAAAGAGATGACCACCTAAGGAGATGAAGGTGCAAGCTTATGAAGCTGAGAAAAACAAGAGCATGAAGGACTAGTTGAAATAATAGCTGCTTTGAACAAGAAGCAGGCAAGTGAGCAGAGCAGTAAAAGTAGAGGAAATGAAGACAGGTGATCTGTCTTTGACGGAAAAGTGCCATGAACAGGCCGAGATGAGCCTTCTGTGCATATCATGCTCACCTAGTGGACTACCTACAGTCAATGTTTTCTTGTTAAAAATATTTAAAAATTTTCACTGTTACCATTATAATTCTTTTCAAAGAGTTAAAATTTCACTGGAGCTCAGTTTTGACCCTGCTATCTTTAAAATGCCTGGATAACTGACACTCAAATTAATGGTAGTGTTGACGATTTCTTATAATGGAGAGCTGCCCGTGAGGCAAAGGATGAAACTTTTGGCATTAAAAATATTTTACCCAAAAAAAAATGATTTCAAGACAAGAATAGAAATCCGAGAAGCCATTTTCATTCATCTTTTATACAAATCCATCTGCATAATTTTTTCCACCCCAGGAAATCAATATTCTAAATATGTCATCATTAATAAAAATAAAATGTACTGTACCAAGAAGCACTTTTATTAACATGGGGTATAAAAGTAAAAAAGACAAAACCTGATATGACAAAATTAATGTGAAATCTACACACTTACATTATCGGAAATTCTACTAGAAAGGAATTTTTTCCACATCAGCGGCTGGTATTACTTACAAGCGTGGAAAAAGATGATGGAGACAAATAGAGTACCAATATGTACAAATATTTTCATGGCAGAAATCAATGAGACAGAGAGAGGGGATGTAGAAATTGAGCTTGTGGATGATATATATATTAATGATTTCACTTGGAAATCTCTTGGAGACCACAAAATTAAAAGAAGAAATAAAATCAAACAGGGTCAATGCAAGTACCAGGAATTTTTGCCCAGGAAGCAAGGAAATATTTGTTTGACAAACGAATAACACACATTGCTTAAAATAACAATGTTTTGGCATGTTAATCTGCTTCATCTCCATATCTGCTAGTTTTAGACAAATAAACAAGCAATGTGCCACAGTTGTTGAAATCGAATATAAAGTAGAGTACAGCCAAAAAGTCCTCCCCTGCACTGCTTCAGTATGGCTCTGCACAAAACAAGCCAAGTAACACCTTCAACAAAGCAAAACAGTAGGGGAGGAAGAGGAGAATAAGAAAGGAAGAATGTTATACATCTAAAGCGTCAGGAAGTGAGGAGAAAGGAACAACAGGGTGAATCCAAAACTTTTTGTAGACAATTTATGCTCTGAAATATATCAGCTATTCAATCCAAGTTCTGTATATTCACACAAACTGCAGGTGACATTTTCTATATAAAAATGTACATTTGCTCTCATTTATAGTACTAATTATTATCAATTACAAATCTCATTATAGAAATGTGACCACAGTAGAAAACCTGCTTCTTCTCTGAATTGACTGTTTTAAACTACAATAAAAAGAAAAATATGTATAAATTGCAAACATATTACAACCACTGTAGTGCTCATTGAGTGTGTAGAAAACTCATTACCTGGCTTGCCTCTGTAATACCACAAAGGGATCCATCGCTTGTCTTTTTTTCCCTGCAGGCCTTAGTTAAGTCTGCATTGTCATCTGAAAACCATCAATTTAGCTTGCCATTTTATTGTCAGTTCTAAACACTGTTTGTCTGCATTGCACCAGTCAAGGTGTTATTTGAATAATGACTCTCTCTTCCCACTAGAAAGGTATCCAATCTCTACATTTATTTCTGCGTTCAAGGAACGGGTACTGAATTTGTAATGAAGGTAATGATGTTAGAAGAGGCTACCGGACGGGATGGTTTATGTTGGTAACCCTCAGTTTTAAACATTTATGTCCAATACATTTCATGTGAAAGTGGTCAAAGGTCTTATGTATTCTGTGATGGATGACAATACTGGCAGCATTTGATCCAAAAGTGGCGAGACAGGCAGTTGGGGAAGTAGGGGTTATCTTCATGTGACCCTTTCAGTTGCCTTCAAGACAGCACCACAGTTT
The DNA here is from genome assembly GCF_016835505.1 of Polypterus senegalus. Classification (NCBI taxonomy): domain Eukaryota; kingdom Metazoa; phylum Chordata; class Cladistia; order Polypteriformes; family Polypteridae; genus Polypterus; species Polypterus senegalus. The sequence goes on along the minus strand of NC_053169.1, from coordinate 45,364,219 downwards.
AACTGAAACATTTGCTTAAATGTTACAGTAATCAATGATTGTATTTATTATCCATCCATCCATCCATCCATTATCCAACCCACTATATCCTAAGTACAGAGTCATGGGGTGTATTTATTATATTGCTTTTTATTAAAAAAAATGTTGAAAGCTTGGGCTGAAACTTCCAGAATATAGTTTGATTGTATTTTTAGTGTTTGTGGTATTGCATATCTGATCTTTAGTCATCTGTATACCTTCATTAGCAAAATAAGCCATCTTTAGGCTATATGACTTTACATGACTTTACATGACTTTTTCTCAATTGTAGACGTCATTCACATAATCTTAGCAGTTGCAGAGACAGTTGCAGCATGTACCCATGATCTCATGTCATGTAGTTTGCCATATGTAGTAACCCTGTTCGACCGGTTTTGCGATCACCCAGACAAAATCAAACAGGTGGGGTGGTGTGTATTTGAGAGCTGACAACCAATGAGCAGATGCCCGGCAGTACAATTTACATAATGCAGAGGCAAGGATTACGGAGCACACATTTTTTAAACTTGACAAGGAGAAGATAGAATCGTCTTTCTGATGGCGTGTGTTTTACAAACCATGATAGAAAGGAAATGAAGATAAAAAAAAGACCGAGGTTGTGCCTGGACTTGCAGTACCTGTAAGACCTTCACATGGGCACCGGTTCAGTCAAGCAGCAAGTCTGGGGCAAGTTTGGCAAGTTTGTGATAAATTGGAAATCTAAAGCTGCCACCCTGTGGTCTGATTTGACATACCCTTTGATATCTACAGTAGCTGTGTAATGTGTCATCGTCTTTAGGGTTTGGTTTCGGCTTTTCATTGTGGTTCTCCTAATAGTCACTATGCCACCTAAAGTTCACAATGGGTAAAGATTCTGGAACACGGGCTTAATATCTCATACTGTTCGTATCTGTTTTAGTAAAATACCACAAGGATGTTAATATTATTATGGTTTTGTATAGCTGGAGCAACTGTGTGAATGAAAGAGGAATGTAATTTTTGACTTTAGTCATTGCAATCTGGTCAATTCATTTTTGGTCAATAGATATTTTTTGATTTACTTATATCGATCATAATATTACAAGCAACTTAACCATTTGATTTAACGTCAAACCATAAGGAAAACTTTGATGCAGTTGCACTGTATGTTTTTTCCGATAAATTAGCATTAAACTGTCATTTATAATGAGATCATGGTGCTTTCCTTTTTCATTTCACTACTGAGGGTAACTAACTTAGCCTAAACCAAGATGGAGGAGGTGCACCAAAAATTTTACCAGCATTACATGAAATGCCTAGATAATATGTGAAAGAAAGCTGATTTCGTACCTTACCAGAAGCCTGACAGGCACTTTATGAAGTGTGTAGGCTGCGTGTGAAAGGCACATTCTATCACGCATTACCATTGGCTTTTTGGCATAGATTACATTTCACACTTTTCCAGTACAATTTACTGGACCCTTGATGTAGTGCTTTAGCAGATATCTAGTAGAATGAAAACACGGCTGGCATATGACTAAGTGGGCTGCCCATTATCAAAGTAGGCTTTTGCTTGGCCTTACCTTGTATTTATAGAGCCTCTCACAATCTGTTCTGAAATATTAGTGGGGTTCTAAATGTATCGCTGAAAACCTTTTTTTATCTATCCTCTATTCTTCAATTAGACATTCATTAGTTACCATCTGTGGCTTGGTTTGCACATTCTTAGAATTGTTGCAAAAAACAGTTGTAAAGTGTGACTTTTCTGTTATTTTGAACACGTCATTTAAAAGATTTTTTTTTTTTACTTGGCAGTGGCCGTCTGATGTTCTTACTTTGTAACGGCTTGGCTTGCCTTCAGAGTCTAAAACCAAATGTTGTCAAGTGGAAAACGAGTACCCAGAAATTAGCATGAACTCCAAATGCTTAAAATTGCTATATTTTTAAAAATAAATTATCATGGAATGCCTTATTTCTTCTTCTATCCACTGCCTCCACTGTTTTGATGTTAGTTTCCAAATTTGTATAAAAAGCATTGAATTAATTAAACAAAGCAATAAACAATTAAATATTTACTCTATGCTGTTCATAATTCAAGTTAAAAATACTGTATGCAATCTGAGAATATGAGAAGATACTTTTTTATTTATTTTTATGAATGAAGATACTTTTTTATTTATTTTTATCAATGTGTTAGTGTATGAATCTTAGATTGATTTGCAATACCTGATCTCAGATAGAATCTGGTGAAACATTGAACTTACATCTAATAACAGACAGAAAGAAATAAAGCAAAACAAATGGAGACAAGACTGCTTAAGGTAAGCCGGTGTGCATATTTACACAAAAATGGCTGCAGGATACATAGCAAACATTAATCATAAAATAACTTGTATTGATATTTATAGCACCTTTTATACACTTTTGAAGCTAATAAAAATAAAATAATAAAAATGATGGTATATACTATTTAAAACTGGAAAAAATCAAATTCACACTTAGAAGATCTGTACATAACATTTTCAAAACCTGGCAGGATCTAATCAATAATATTTTAGAATAAACATTTAAATTGAGGAAGCAGGTTCTCTCTTGTCTTTTACTCCATTTATCCTTATTTAGTTATTATTTTCTCTATTTACTTATTTTTACTAGCTTGAGGTTTTACTCTGCTGGCCTAGCTTTCTTTCTCAGGGGTGGGGGTTGATTTTTTTCGAACCTATTTTTGTTATTTATTTGTATGGAATGTTATTTGATTTTAATTAAATCAATAAAATCAAAAAAATAAAATAATAATAATTGTGAAAAATAAGTTTAGACCAGAATTAGACCAAGCTAATGATTTGAGATATGATGCCATAGCCTTTATGGGCTTGTTTGTTCAGCAATCACACACTGAAATAGTAAGCAGTGTAGCACAGTTCTAAGTCAGTCTGAAGTCGAGTTAGTATGTAGATAACTGAACTAAAAATGTTTAACATTAAGGTAAGGGAAAGTTGGAATTTCTAGAATAACTTGAGAGTTGATACCAGAAGTTCTTGTCTTGAAATGCTGTTGCAAAATGGGCTACATTTATTGTAATCAAAGTTCTAATATGACACTTACTCATAAATGAGGTGGCTGCCATGGTGCCTGCAACTAAACACCGCAAAAATTAAAAATGAAAATTTTTAATTTATGAAGAACAGTTACCGGTCTTCAAAATCAAACCTGATTGTGTTTTCACAAGCCTAGTGGAGATCAATCAAGGTAGAAAGTCAAAATCTAACATTGAATAACAAAACAGCATTTGTAAAGAGTATGTACTACAGTGCCTATGAATGTATTCAACACCCCTGGAAAATCTCTTTTCATTTTCACATTAGTTTTTTTCTGTTGATCTGTACCAAGAAAGGCCTATTAAATCTACCCCTGATTCAATGTCGCATAACAATAAAATGTGAAAATCTCCAACGGTATGAATACCTTTTATAGGTGCTGTATACTCATGGCTGTGAGTATTCTCTGGTCATTAATTATTCAATGTGATTAGTAATAAGATCAGCCTTGGTGAAATGTTATTAGTTTATGAATTGTTGAACCATACTGTATTAACTTTTTGTAATTCACTGCTGTTGTAATGGTAATTAAATTCTATAGACAATTTTAAGCCCATAACTACATGGCACTTCGGTAACTTGAGCTGCCATATAATGTAGAACTGTACTTTCCACATTTACAGGAAAGAATTCCCTGCTATCTTCCATAAAATGGCTTTTAAAATTCAAGTATAGTTTTCATGCATAAATATTAATGTGGTTTCTCTTTCCTTACCATTTATTCACCTTCCTTCAGTTGTAAAGGCTGACATTTTCCTTTGCTCCTGTGAATTCCACAGTGGGATCAGGAGAGAAATAATGAGTCAGTGACCCTAAATCTACAGCACATTGGTACCCACGTACATTTCACTCTTCTCCCCATGTCCTTTTTCTGATGCCTGTTTTGTGACCCTTTAGTACCTGAGAGGCCTTCATTTATTTACAGGAGTGCAAACTGAAGACTGTCAATTTTTCTATTAGAAAGCAGGAGAGGTAATCCGCAGAACTGCAGCCAGACAACAAACTGTGTTGGCTATCAAACTGAAAGATGAAATCTCACCTGACAAGTGGCAGAACCCTGCCAGTTGGGAACCACAAAACCAGATGCCTCCAGCAGCAGTGTTGCCTGGTATTTGATTTGCCCTTCATCTCTGCCCAATGCTTATTTTCTACATTATGTAATTATATAAAGGCCTCCTAATTTTGTTTTAACAGAAATTAGCAACTTGAATCATATTAGTGATATACAAAATCATTGTTGTTTTATTACCTGAATAGTCAATAAAAAGGAAAGAAAGTGGTGACTTGTCTCACACATAAAGAGACCAAATAAATCCTTCAGATTTAAAGTACTGGAAAACAGGATTAAATGGGTAAAAGCAACTATACCATAAAAGAATAAACTCACCCTAACAAGTTAACAAAAGGTAGAAACAGGTACACAAAGCTTTCATTTGCAGCCATGTATTCACCACTGATTTGTCGAGACATGGCATCAAAAACCTGCCGTCACTGTGAATTTCCAATATCGAATTTCCTCTGGCCCAGTGTAAAGGAACCAGCATACTATGCAGGCAGATTCAGCCAAATGATATGCCATCACTCTGTCAGGGCCAATGTTTTAGTCCTGCAGCTCTGGGCCTAGTTAAAAGTTATTTGCTCAGAGTCTGCAGTGTGTGCTTAAAATTGGCCTCCAGGTAAAAGCTAGGGCACCAATGGAAAAGTGCACAATGTTGAATATTTTCTGTTACTTTAGCCCTTAACACAAGTTTACTTTGATTTATTTTTAGCAATTTGCATAGAAACAGGGTATCTATTGTTTGCAAAGTTTTATTTTAAATTAAATTTGCTTCAGCTTATTCATTATTTGGTTTTTATTGTTTATTGTTTAATGCACATACAGTATGTAGTTAATATCCAATATGTTTCCAGAGGAGCAATTAGGTGCCTTTTTATTATATTATAATTTCATTCTTTATTTTGTAAAATGGGAATTAAAAGGACAAGGCGTTTGTGTGTGTGTGTGTGTGTGTGTTTATTTTGTTTTTATTTTCTTTAAGTAATAAACACTTAATTACTTTTATAATTAACATTTTTACTTAAATAAAATTATTGTACTGCTTTGTTTCATCTTTTAAATCAATTATTTAATAAGCCCATTTTAAAAAAAAATAAGTGTTTGTAAAAAATAATATAACTGGAGAAAGTAATATTATGGTAGTAGTAATAATATTGTCGCATATACAGAGTACAGTGAAATTATTAATGTGGAACCAACACATCACAACTCTCCGGTGTAATGATAAACTTCACTTCAGGGAATACAAATTGCAATCATCGTACCTGATGATTGGCTGTGCTCCCATCTTGTCATCTTAATATAAGACTATTATATTTTTATCCATTTTACTAACCCACTTCTGCAGTTCAGGGTCATAGGCAACCAGAGCCTATCCCAGCAGCACTGGATTCAAGGTAAGGATCAGTCCTGACTAGCTGGCTGCTGGGCACTTGTACAGTGCATACTTATACACATACTCAGTCAGTTATTTGACTAACAGAGTCATAATTCTACTATAAAAGCTCAGATTAAAATTTAATTTAAAGATAATCAATAAAATAATTATCTGGATTTGCATATACCCTGTGTTAAACTGGTTCCTGCGTTGCCCCCAGTCATACCAGAACAGGCCGTAGCCCTATCTCTGAATTGGATTAAGGTTTTGGAATGTCATATTATTTTTTATATTTTTTTATTATGTATAATATACAGTATCTATAAAATGAGTTAAGCAAATTCAGAAAACAACTGGATGGATATGTGATTTTTTTTTTTTTTTATTAGATATCATTTAATATACTGTATTGTAGTGGATTGGTAAATCTTATGTTATAAAGCACTGTTTTTTTCCTAATCTCTGCTGTTTCTGTTTTTTTTACAATGTTTCAACTTGCAACTTTTACTACTTGCAACTGAAAATAACATTGCTATAATTTTTAAATACTTGATGATAAATGGTATATTGCTGTTCCACCAACACATAACGTCCAGTACAATACCTCATCATTTGCTACCCACTTATAAGCCTGATTATGTGTGCATTCAGCTTTTCTACTATACCAGTGTCTGTTACTAGAGCAGCTTCTATCACAGCTGGAAATTTTAAACCTCCTCATCAGTAGACATCCTGGTGCTTGACTCCATAAAAAGCAAACCACTTAATAACGTGGATTTGTGTTGAAGTCTGCAAGATGTCGTGCGCAGACAGCCGTAACTCTTGACACAGCACTACCAAGGGACAGTGCAGTGTGTGGTAGTGCCATTGCAGGTCTCCATGGAGCAATTCTGAGGAGCTTTCTGAGTGCTATTTTCCAATCCTTTAATTGCTTATGTCTCTTCAAAACATGTGATATACTCTTCGTAAGCTAAAATAGAATGGCTTGAACTTAATATATTCTGAAAACCAAAGGATATACTTGGATAATGGTTTCCTCAGGTTTGCTTTGTTTCTTTGGTTGAGTTGCTTCATAGAATGAATTGCTGCAAAAATTAATACATTTAATTACATTTTCATCATAGAATTTTTTTGCGCTTGTTTTTTTTCCGCATTATATACAGGCCACATCCAACACTTACTCGTGTTTATAATAGTCTAAATTACTACTTGCATGCCAATCCAAAATGCCAGCCGAATAACAAAGTGCCTCTAAATGTGCTACTTAATGATTACATTATAATGAAAAGTTTTGGAAAGTGCACACACTGTTAGCTTGTATTTTAATGCTGTTAGTTGAAAAGACAAAGGATAACTTTGAATATGTTTACAGAAGAGTCTGTATTTACCCACTGGGGCACGTGAGCTTTACGTTTCATGTCCAATTATAATAATGTCCTGGAGAATTCATTGCGTGCCTGCCAGAGTGCCAGTAGGTTTGTCCCTGAGTGCATTGAGAGATTTATAGACTAGTAAGCAGGGAATAAAGTTAATTCATCAGATTGTCTATAAAGTGAAATCAGCAGGAAGCAATCTCTTATTTATGCTCTCATACGACTGCCCATTATTTCACTCGAAATGTGTATCATGTGCTTTCTTTCCTCATAATGAAAGGGAATTGTCATTCCATGAAAATATGATTTCAGTATGATAACAAACTAATTTCTATCTTTTAAATTTTTACATAAACATTCAAATGTATTGTTTTGAATCCCTTTTTTACGGGGTGTGTGCAAGTGCACAATTACACACTAAATCTGCAGTATATTCACATGCACCTAACACTTGTGCATTTTTATTTTTATTGTGTTAGTTTACTTTCATATATTCAAATTCACAGTGACACAGTAGTTGGCACTGCTGCCTCATAGCTCCAGAGCTCAGTTTTCATATTCTCCTGGTGTCCGTGTTTGTTTTCTCCTGGAGCTCTGGTTTTCTCCCATATACAAAAGATGTGCAGATTACATTGATTGATAATTCTTAATTGGCCTTATGCAAGTATTTGAGTGTATGTGACTTACATTGGATTTGTACTGCATTTTAGGGCCAGTGCTGTTAGAACAGTCACCTCCCCACTACAACCCTGCATTGGATTAAGTGGACCTGGAAAATGAAATGAATGACTCAACTATTATATGGACACTATAAACGATTTTTTCTAGTAGTAATTAATGGTGAATACAGTGGCTAAGCGCCCAAGCAACTAATTTCTGTTTAGATTTAAAAGTACCAGATGTGATCATTGCTGTCTTGTCACGCTTGGGTCACAGATTTGCACAGAAACACAGGAGGTTGTGGAGACAGGAACTTTATTCAAACACTGCAAACAAATATGTCTCTTTTTCAAAAGTTTAAACATGCTCCTTGACAAGACGGAGATAACAGTTCCATCTCACAATTAAAAGAGTGCAAACATATCCTCCTCTTCAAAGGAGTGCACAACAGGAGCGGGGAAGGTCAGAGAGAGAGAGAAAGGCAAACAATCAATCAAAAATTGACAGGAGCTGTTCGGACTTTTAAGTCTGCGAAGTACCGTGCGGATCGTGCGATAGATCAGCCGCAAGTAAGCCTAGCAAGCAAGGGAGTAATGTGAAGGTAGTCTTTCGATGTCTTTTTTAACCTGTAGGGGTGCGATCAGTCCCACCAGCTCACAAAGGAAGCTTTCAGAACTGATAACATCATTTAAAGAATAGTTACAATAGATGAGACTGAGAAATAAAAAACAAGCAGTAGGTTGTTTTTGAAAAAAAAAAATCTAAAACAGAAATGTCGCTGCTTACATAAATATTTAATTAAAAAATCAACTTTCTGTTTTCTTACAAAAGTGATCAAAATGGCTAATCGGATGTTGTTTAACATAGCACACTATGTCGAGTTCAAGTCAATGAAGGTTGTGTTTAAGCTATTCAGTGCAATAGCATCATCTAAAATATTGCGGGCAATCTTATTATAAAAAAGGTACAGCAGGGCTCTCAACTGAGCTACTACACTAATCTAGTAAGCAAATGGAAATTAGGGATTGACATGAGTAAAGTGTTCAGACTCATGGAGGTGGTTAGTAGTGTGAACCTCAGCTGTTGTTTTAAAATAACTTCAAATAGAACATAGATGGATGCTTAAGGGTAGAATTCACATAAATGTTAGGCTTCATTGATGTATCAAGTAAGTTAAAAAGGAAAACAGAACATTGGAAATATCCAGCTTTCAACTAGATGATATTTTCTAAATGTCTGCTGAATTGGTAAACTGCAGTATGCTGCACCAAATTCTCTGAAAAAATAGTTTAGAAAATGGTTATCCTAGATTTGATTCTGTTTCCAAAGTGGACATGGCTAAACCTGGGCTAGGGCTAATTTGTGAACTTATAACGGTTTTATAAAGGGGCACTTTCATAAATTCGGCAGTAAATAAATAAATGCTGTATGATTTTCTGTTGTGATGTTTATAATTTCAGTGCTGACATATCTATATGGCCTATAAGTGAATTGTATATGCCTCTTTTATAGGTGTTAAAATTAATTTTCTGCTCAATTATTGTCATATCAATGTCTTCTGCCCCTTTCCTCAAAGGATATCAAATAAAGATTAACACTATAATCCCTGAAGCTGCGAAAAAACTCTTTTGTTTTATAAATGTGTCGATCAGCACAAGCAGTCTGCTATCCCATCGCCACAGTAGAACTTGGGCAAGAAGTTCTCCTCAAGTCTATTTATCTGGGTGTGAGGTACCTGGAGTTGTATAGGGTAAATAATATCTTGTTATTTGGAACACATTCATTTCATGTGTGTTCCATGTCTACAACAATCTGGGTAAATGTAGGATGACAGGAAATGTTGAACACATACCTAAAACAGAAACTTTTTTCATGTTATAGTACTAACAACAAAATTGTTATAATATAGTTGGAAGACAGTATGAATGGGAACTGTAGCCACAAAGAAGGATGCTGTTAAATTATTGCATGTCCATTTATACTGAACTTGATCATTACAGGAAAAAATAAATATTCTAAAGGACTGTGGAAGGTACTGCTTACATATTCTTTGATGAGAGGCAGAAGTTGCAAAAATAAAACACACATCTGCAGATTATCTTAACCTACCATAAACTACGCAAAAAGACAGAAGTTACATTGAGTGCATAAGCAGCAACACTTACACTATTTCACAAAAAACAAAGATGTCTCTGCTGTATGACACCTGAACATCAATTAAAATAATGTTCTTTCTAGTGCCACATTATTTTAGAATCTAAAAATTCTAAGATTTCAAGCATCGGTAAGCGATAAATCTCTGATGCTGAAATCAGCCTAAATGTTTTAAAGTTGCCTCTTAATAAAGCTGAGTGTAAACAATACAAATTACACTTCATGGAAAGCTTTAATCAGCTTGCCTAGTCATCACCGATTCACTAAATTACCCATTGGGGTGATGAAGTGACGTAAATAAATGTAGAAAATCGATGCAGCGTGTAAAACCAGATTGATTTTTAAAATGATCCAGAGCTGTTGGCAGCAAGTGTTTTGAAAGTGCTGGTCGGTTAATAGCAGATATTGTCAGGAAGGCTTCATGAATGTAATATCTTGAAATATAAGTTTATGATATAAAAATAATATGAATACTCCCTTATGGAACAGGAGCTTTTCACAGACAAATTAAATTCCCAAGGTTGATTTCAAAATATCTGCTTCATGATTTGCTGTACAACCTGCTTTTTAGAGCATCAGTATATTATGTGTGTCAGATAATTGCAGTATAAGATGTGACTTTGATTCAATTTTCCTGTACAACGGTTTGTTTTTTAAGTTTTGAGCTTGTTTGAAGTGTTATAGGTGCTGTTCACTAATATATCTTTATAATAAAGAAGGCTACAGATTGCTGCTAGACATATATTACTATTTTGTTCTCTGAGGGAGTATTCCAGTTAATGTTAGCGTTTTTCTTAAAATTTTGGCTTGTCTCCTGTTTTTTTCATGTATGATTTGTAAAAAAGTAAACATAATAACTATTGCTTTATAAGTGCAGATGTGATGCAAGTATCTTCATTAAATGCTCATCCATAGCCAGTCCCCTCTGCTGCAACTTAACAACACCTTTGGAGTGAAATGGAACTGAGCGAATCATGTTCCACAATAAGCAGCCGCGCGCACAATTACAGCTGAGGATCATCGAAATCTTCACAGCTCAGTGGCACGCAATTCCCCAGAAGCACACTCCTAGCTCTAAACAAGTGTCATATTCATTTCTGAAGTTTATCATGAGCGAGTAATGAGAAATTAAACCATGCACAGTGAAGAAATACGTTTGACATCAGTGAAATTTTTTATTTAGATTTGCTGTTCTTCTTGTTCTGTATGGTGCTGGGTGAGCATTTCACATGAATCTGTTTTTTTGTTCAGTTTTTCCATTATCTGTAAATGCATTATTGCAGGTGTATCAATTGCTATGCTGCAAATATGACATTAACATTAGATGCCCAACATGTAAGTTTTTAATGTGCACATTATGTTCAACATTAATATATTAAGTGATAAACAGCCATGTAGCAAACTGCCCCCAGGTTTCATTCCCTAGGTTGCTGCCTTTTGTGTTTACTTTTTACACATTCTGTCTAGCTGGATTACTCCTTGGTGTCCTTTCTAAGTCTAAAGACATACTGTTAAGTTGGTTGAAACTCTAAATTGCTTTCATGTGAATGTGCCCTGTAGAAGACTGGTATCAAATCCAAATCAAGACTTTGTCTTGTGTCCAACTCTGCCAGGATAAACGTCATCTCTTTGCAGTCCAGCATAGGATAAAAAATGCAAAATAGAAATAAAGGATATTTAATGAGCTACTCATTGCACACAATGATTATAGTGAGCTAGAGCCTAGCCTGGCAGTTTTTGACTAAAGGCTGAGACCAGCCAACACCGGGCTCCGTGTTACTACTACACAAGGCACATTCACTCAAATACAGTATGCACACTCGTAGAAATTTAGAATAACTAATTCATGTACCAGACATCTCCAGGATCTGGCGAGAGAACTGAAGCACCTGCAAAAAAAAAAAAAACAAAACATGCAGACACATGAAACATAGAGAGAGCATAAAAACTCCCCACAGAGTCTCCTGAGGTTTTAAAGCAGCTGTGCTAACCATGTTCTGCATTCTAAGTCAGCTTTTATATGTAGAATGCTCTAAATATTTTATTTAAAAAATACATCTCTCCTGGGATATTCACAGTGGAACCTAAATTTAATTTGCATGTGAGACATGTATCAGGCATTTACCACATGTGTTACTGGTGCAGCTGATCTGTAGTAACCACCGACCCCTGAACCATGTAACAAGTGTGTTTTAATTTTTTTGCCCGTTTTATTAGGGAAAATAATGGAGTTATGCTATTCTTTTATTGTGTCCAAACATCTGTTTTTGACGTACACACAAATTTCAGTTGTTTTTTTTTTTTCTTGAGAGTGGAAACTCTATAGCAGCACGGTGGCGCAGTGGTAGCGCTGCTGCCTCTCAGTTAGAAGACCTGGGTTCGCTTCCCGGGTCCTCCCTGCGTGGAGTTTGCATGTTCTCCGCATGTCTGTGTGGGTTTCCCCCGGTGCTCCGGTTTCCTCCCACAGTCCAAAGACATGCAGGTTAGGTGCATTGGAGATTTTAAATTGTTCCAAGTGTATGCCCTGCGGTGGGCTGGCGCCTGCCCTGTGTTGCCTGTGATTGGCTCCAGCAGACCCCCGTGACCCTGTAGTTGGGATATAGATAGATGGATGGAAACTCTATAGTTTTACATGCTTATTATTATTTTTAAATAGAGTTGATTCATAACCTTTTAGCTCTAATGCCTCATGGATCCAGTGTTCTGGCTTTGAATCACACAGTAGAGTGTTGTTTGTGTGGAATTTGTACACTCTCTCTGTGTCTATGTAGGTTACCATCCTATTTCCACAAATGCAAGATATGTATGATATGTGAACTGATGATTCCACACTGACCATTAGTGTCATGTGTACCAAAGAGGGCTGTATGATAGGCTGGCACCATGTCTGTGGCTGTTTCCTGCCTTAAAACCAGGGTTGCTGGGATGGGTCCTGGGATAGGTCTTGACCTGCTACTTTCAACTGGATTTTATCTTATGTTATGCTTATGTTAAGCACTGTATGCTTCATGTCTGAGTGATAGCATTCTAATTGTCAGTGTGAAGTTCACACATTCTGGCGGCATTTGCATGGGTTTTTTCCTCAGGCACTTCAGTTTCTCTCACACATTTTCCAAAGTTAGCTGGCAACTTTAATTTCCACCAGTGTATTCATTTTAGAAGTAGTTTGTTATGTGTAAAGAGCACAGTGAAGTTCTTACTTACATGTCTACCCAGCATACAACACATCACCATTCAGGAGCACCAGGACAAACTTCACACAGATTGGCTTACTTGATGTTTGGTGTTACACCCATTTCCACCTCGTTCATGAAGCCTTCTGGAGAGATCCCTCAGAGAAACTCTTTATAAAGTGACATTTTAAGCACAAAATTGGTCAGCAGTTTGAAAACTATAAATATTTTTCACTGCAAATGTTGCTGCTGTGTCAGAGGTTTATCCTCCTTTTGCTAAGAGCTCTTTGCTGCAAAGTCAACTTTTGAGTTCTTGATTGGAAACTATTTAGATTACTTTTCCTTAGTGTATAGAAGAAGCTCTTCATAAACACATGCATCATCTAGCCTTTCCCAGGAAAAACATCATTTCAAAAATTCTCCAACATAAGAACCTAAGAGAGGAAACCATTCAATCCAGCAGGCTTGTTTTATTCACAGTAGCTACTATCCCAATATCTTACCCAGATACTTCTCAAAAGTTGTCAAAGTTCCTGCTTCAACTACATGACTGTGTAGTTTGTTCCAGATTCCCACAAAACTTTTCGTAAAGAAGTTTTTCCTGGCTTCATTATTAATTGCTCTTCCTCTTAATTGCCACTGGTCTCCTCACTTATGTGATTCACCATTTAGTCAAATGAATTTTACTGGATCTACTTTATTGATGACTGAGGATTTTGACGACCTGGATTAGGATGCAGGATTAGGACACTTATCCTTTAAGATAACTTTCTTCTGCACATCTTCAAGTACTGCTATGTCTTTTTTTGCAGTGTGGTGACCAGAATGGTTTGCAATATTTCAAATGCAGCCTCACTAATGTATTGTATAGCCTATTAATAATGTTCCTCAATTTATTTTCAACAGTTTTTCTAATATAACCTAACATTTTATTTTTCTTTATAAATTTCTTCTGCTCATTTCTTAGATGAGAATGCTGTGTCAACTTAAACCCTTAAATCCATTTCAGAGGTTAGGATGGTGTCTCCCATCTTGTATTTATAATTGATGTTTCTTTTGCCTACATGTAGTACTTTGTACTTTTCTACATTAAACTTCATTTTCCACGTGTTCACCCAGTTCTAAAGATTGTCAAAGTTTTTTTTAATTATTTTTTCTGTCTCCTCTGCATTTGCTCTAATTTTCCATCCGTTTTTAGTGTCATCTGCAAGTTTAGCAAATGTGCTAAGCACACTGGAATCTGTCATTAAATATACTGTACATTCGAAAAGTAGTGGTCGAAAGACAGACCCCTGTGGGACTCCACTCCACATGGAGTATTCTCCTCTTAACAGTCACCTCTGATACCTGGGTGAGTGTGATTGTTGTGTACACAAGTGGGCCCTGCGATGGACTGAGACCCTGTCCCAAGGCTGTCTGTTGTCTTGCACCTACAGCTGCCATGATAGACTCTATCCCCTGACAATGATTTGTTATGTTACTATCTATTTCATAGCCCATATTACTCCCATCTTGAATCATGGCTTATTTAAGCACTGTTGTCCTGTAAGAGAAAACCTTCACCAAGCCTTCTGCCTTCCATTGCCCAGTGTTGCCCCCTCAACACTACTTTACTTCTAATTGCTAGTATTCTTAACTATACATCTGTCTTTTGGGTACTTCATTCACTTTATTTCGTGTGTTTTTGTTTCTGTTTCTTCATGTATTTCTCACATTTCTTATCTGTGTTCTTTTCCTCTTAGTTTTGCCCTGGCATTGTTTTGTAACATTTCCATATGTGTGCCTTTTTCCTGGTGACTCTTTTAGTTTTCTGTTCTTACATGGTGTTGTGCCTTAAGTCTTTCATGTCAATCTTGTTGCAATTGCCCAAAAATAAGACAAACAAGAGACTACTTACTAATGTTGTGTTGTAGTTTTTCTTACTCACATTTTTGTTAGCTTTGTTTCCAGTCTGGCGTTTTTCCCCTTTTGTTTCTTTTAATCAGCAAAAGTTCTGATCCTTGTGTAATTGGCCCACAGAATTATAGCTTGAGGGATGTGCTGCCTCCCCTAACAATCCATCTCTCCAGCAGCTTCAAGGACAAGATGTTGATGGCCATCTGCTTCCTGAGGAAGGTAGACAGAGTTACCTCTCAGTGGGCCACTGGGTTCCCTTCTCTTTCCTCAACTGAGTGTTGGACCAGCTATGTTGGAGCCAAGCGAGAACAAACGTCATAAAAACCCAGCATTGGTTGATGACACTTAATTTCTTCCATGTGAGATAAAAAGCTTAGAAATATGACACTGTACATTAAAATATAACCTCACTAACCACCTAATTAAGTATACATGCCCTTCCTGCATAATCAATAAGTCATTGATAGCATCCGATGTGCAGAGACTTAGGGTCACTAATAACAGATTGTGTGTGTGCAGCTCAGAGATATAATAGGGAAGACTTAAGGGGCTTTGCCTGTGACAAGATGCTGGTTGTTAAATGTGCTGGCATGATTATGTGAAAAAGATGATCCTTACTGGCACACACTCACCATGCCAGAATTGCTGTTAACTCCTCAAACATCATTCATTTAGTTGGTGAACTAACATATTCAGGTGTCCATTTTCAGGTGTCATTTGGTCTCATGCATGAGATGTGCAGGAAAGCCAATTCAATTATTTCAGGCATTTAATTAGATAACAGAGTTGAAAAACCCTTATATTACAATTTCTGGATCGCTTGATTTTCCTTTTAATTATATCATAATAGGAAGAACAATGGAGTGAGTTGTTACTGTTTAATTAAATAGCACTTTAGTGTTCCAGGATAAAAATGCACACTTTATGAGCTTACTGACTTACAGTCATGTGCATCCAGATGTTTATATAATGCTGTACGCTGCACAGATTTAGATTTACACCTTTAGAATGGCTGAACTAGGCTGCCATTGGTTATCTTCAGTTAAGTTCCAGACTCTAACACTCTGTGGCTTCTCTGTCACATTGAATCAGCACTATAAAGGATAGCTTTATGTATTACATGAGCATGTGCATAATAAATAGGTGCACTTCAGACGCAGAGAAAAGCCTCCTCTTAAAACCTGATTCTGTCAAATTTTAAATGACCCTGCAGGGTCTACAAGAAGAATGAAGTGTTTTGCTGTTGGCACATAAGTGGGTAGAGGAGAGCCTTCCTATGAAGATAAGAAATTAGGGCATCAGTCTAGCTAACAATTTCAGGAGGCAAAATACAAAGCTAATCTTATATGGGTATTGGTTAATTGGTTGTAGTCTCGGTAAGGCAGAATTTCTTTCACAAAGCCTCGCTGTGCTGTTTTATTTTATTTTTTTTTTTAAGTGAGAGGGTAATAAAGGCTCTTCACAGCTAAACTGTTTTTATTTTTATGTCATTATACCTAATATTTGTTGTACCTAAGGGCCATTATTACTCAAGGGGAATTGATGTATGCAGTGTCTCTGATTTTAAATGGACTTGGGCTACATCAGCGTGCAGCAAGGAACTGAAAGTCTTTTAATCTCTGCAAAAACGTCAAATCTGAAAATGATTTTAATGTTATTCTCCAATAGTAGGAGTCATTTATTCTTTTATTGTTTTTCGGAGTCTGCTTATTCCAGTATGGGAACCAATAAAATATACATAGTAATAATAATAAAACAGGATCGGGGGGCTACAGCTTTGGGTGCCTGCTAGGAATCAACCCGTGACAATGTGTTTATTAGGAATAGATATTTCATTAATTTTTTGTGAACTTTTCTTTATAAATTTTGTTGATTTACTACTTGTTTTGGGGGGTTTTCCAAGCATTATGACATTAATGTTCTGAGAAGAACAAGCAAAATGGCACCTTTTATTGGCCAACTGAATCAATTATGATATACAAGCTTTCAAGGCAACTTAGACCCCTTTACATCTTGCCTGAAGAAGGGGCCTCAGTTGCCTCAAAAGCTTGCCTACTATAATCTGTTCAGATGGCCAATAAAAGGTGTCACTTTGTTTGACTTCTCATTGCATTCATAATGGCTAACGTGGTACAACAGCTTACTAGTACAGACATGAATGTTATTTGCTTTTTTATTTCTGACGTTCATTTTTATGCTTATTTATTATTTGTACCGTTTCACCCACTATTTTGGCCTCCACTATTTTGTTGCCCCATTGATAGCATAGTGTCCCATATAGTAATGGATGCATCCTCGGAGGTTGTGACCTTTTAGGAATGACGCAATAGGATAAAAGTTTCATCTCAAGTCCATTTTCTCATCCAAGCTTGTGGATTCCTAAAACGTTTCTTCCTCGTGCACTTTATGTAATGTAAATTCTTGATCTTTTTGGTATTGACTGCTGTGTGTATTTTTTTTAAGTTCTCAGTTTTGATTCTAGTACTGTATGTCCTGATCTCTGGATTTCAGACCTTTTGTTTTGGAATTTTGACTACGCCTTCTCTCATGGTCACATTCTCTTTATTTTGCTACCTCATATCACACAACAACATGAGCCGGTCTTGAAGCATTTTTGAAGTCATTTACGCTGATTTAATTTACAGTCACTTTTCCTTCTAAACCACATAAGTTTTAGACGTGGAAGGAAAATCAGAATATAAAGAGACAGTTCACACTGTTAAGGGGCGAATATGCAAACTTCCCACCAACAGTTGCTGGTACAAAGTACCGTTTTTCCCTTTAACACATTGGTGCTTTGATAGAGTGCATATGCTGTGTAAGATATTCTGATTGAATGTGCGGAATCAATATCATATTGACCACTTTGAATCCAATCTCTTAAATGTTAAACAGAAAAATTAAAAAAGATTCTAAATGTAAAATGTTCTTGTTATAGTGATCAGTTTAAAGTATACAATCTAAACCAACATAACGACAGACTAATTTGTCTGAGCCAGTAGCTTCATGTGTGTGGCTGTCAGGGTGATTTAGTCCAAGGGACATATCTGTAAGTAGTTTTTTTCTCTTTCCTATAATCATTGATTTACTTTATTTTGAAATACAAAATTCAATTTCATGTACTTAGAAGTTCATATTATCTTTTTTATCACCGTGACCTTGACTCTAGCATTTATGACAGTCAAGAAAAATTAATCCTTCCCGTTAGCCTTTATCAGGAATGAGACTAATCATTTTCTATTGTGCTTTTGTAATAATTTGTTTCTTTGTTCTGTCTTGTAATGTTATAAGATATACAGTAGGTGGTTAACATTTGCTTCTGCACAACTTAGGAAGCTTTACAAGTACAGTGGCTGCATCAGAGTGTGAAACAAATTCAAGAATAATCAGTTCTTAGCACAGATTATTAAAAGAAGATATAAGGATGAAACATATTCAAAACAGTTGTATTCCTTATCTTTTTGTTTTGCTTTTGTATCAGATACCTTTATTAAACAGTAAACAGTCTGAAGAGAAAGAGTAATGCAGTACGCGCCATTCTGTGTTATATTTTAACTGTAATGTATTTATAATTAAAATATAGCATGCCAGAAGTGCACTTTATAATGATGAATTGTATTAATTATTCACCCTTGATCTATTTAACCTTATTCAGATTTACCTGCAGTGGACTGACACCCCTTCTGCGACTAGTTACTGCCTTATGAGTGATGCTGCCAGGAGCTCTAGGCCCCATGATTTGATTGAATGGAATTGATAATGGATGGACTGTTGATTCCTTGGAGTAGGGATCCAATTTTCAGGTCGGACATGACGACTCATTCTTCTGTCGAGTACACTTCCCCTTATCAAACGCTTAATAAAATCACAAGGTATATATTTTTTATAACTGGAGCACAAACGGGTCAAGCCACAGATGTCATCATGCAGAAACAATTATTTAAATTTAATAACACATATGTGAATGCTATCCTCAGAGTGATGCTAGTTATCCATTGTAGGGCACACAAAAGCACAGTCTGCAATTTAGTAGTGCCAATATATAGTATAGGTGATCTCAAAAGATGGGTGGCATGGTGGCACAGTGGGTAGCGCTGCTCCCTCACAGTTAGGAGACCCGGGTTCGCTTCCTATGTGGAGTTTGCATGTTCTCCCCATGTCTGCATTGGTTTCCTCCGGGTACTCCTGTTTCCTCCCACAGTCCAAAGACATGCAGGTTAGGTGCATTGGCGATTCTAAATTGTGCTTGGTGTGTGCTTGGTGTGTACGCCCTGCGGTGAGCTGGTACCCTGCCCAGGGTTTGTTTCCTGCCTTGCGCCCTGTGTTGTCTGGGATTGGCTAGCAGACCCCCATGACCCTGTAGTTAGGATATAGCGAGTTGGATAATGGATGAATGGATGGATCTCAAAAAATTCACAATAACACAAAATGGAAAATTAGTTATAGTTTAGTCATTTATTTAGAATATTAAATTCAGTCAGTCTATGACACAAATGAGAGAATATTTATTTTACTTTAAGTTTAGTTATTTATTTAGAGCCAGTAACGATAACGTGCAGTGAATACACTTGGTTTGAGCATTCCTAGTTTTCAGACTCTTTCTCTGTACGTTTAGCATTTGTTTGCTCAGAGGTTGACGCGCTTGCTGCTTCCAGCGCAGCTCTTCCTTTCTCCACCCTAACAGCCTGGTTCTTCTCTTCTTTTGTTGGCATCTTTTTGCGTTAAAACTGATTAAGTCAGTGTTTGGGTTGCGATTACTTAGTACGTTTTCTTTCATTTTTCACTTAAGCCTTCCATCTGCCTCAAGAATGATTTAAGATATGAAGAGGTAGGGGAAGTGACGGCAAAGGTGGTAGGGAATGAGAACGGCACCTGTACACATGTGCCACACGGCTGCTCTGCTGGCCATTGCCGAGAGTTGATTTTGCAATAAGATAAAATAAAAATGAAAAGAGTAATAACCTTGGAAGTTAATCATCACCCCAAAAGTGGATAGTAGAAGTCATATAGTATATGTGTACCAAATTTCAGGTCAATAGTTCAAATGGTTTGCAAGCTACAGGTGATTTAAAATCCTGGACAGGCAAACGAACAGCCACGATAGCGTATTATATATAAAGATATTACATCCAGTCAGTCTGTGACACAAATACGAGTTCATTTATACTACCTTACTAAGGTCAGAGTACAAGTTGTCTTGAATTCCAGGCATTTCCCCCATGTTTTATCATTTTCAGTAGTTTGCTCTCCAAATGTCAATTCACAAATTTATTTAGGAAATTAATCAGTCGGGCATCACAAATGATTTCATTCTGGTCAATGATTCTGTAGATTTTGCATGTTTTCCATCTATGTTTGGGCTTTTACCCAATTTTCTTGCCAAATCCCAAATTTGTGCAAGTTAGCTTAAATTGGCCCAGGATGGGTGTGTATGTATGTGTGCTCTTGTAATGTACTGGCATTCTGTCTTGTGTTTGCTGCTCCTTGTACTGTACCCAGTTCTTCTTGTAGGTACTGTGGCCCTTGCAAACTCAGAATTAGACACATTTTCAAAATGAATTGAAATTCAGTTCAGGCTTTGATTAATCCACTCACAATGTTTATATCTAATCGCTGATATCTCAGAATAGTTGGAAGATTACACAAATCAGTGAAAGACATTTCCTAATGATGTATGTGTTTTACTAAGCAAAGAATGTCTGATTTTTTGACAATCTGTAGGCTACCAGTTAACGTCTTCAGTAAATATGTCACACTGGCTGACAGGTTCAGTGCTTTCATAACAAAATTAGGGTGATGCGCACATTTCACAGTCTAGAAATAATGAAGGTAAGCTGAATGTATTCTTTCCATTTGCAATGTACTATACATGTATGGTAAAGGAGCAATTTAGTAGTTTCTTTTCTTCAAAATGAAAATATGTTTGGCAGCTGTGAGCATAATTCAGAATTAACTGAAGAAACATACAAGGTTGACAGAAAAAATTCCAACTGAGGGTCCAGAGTCCAAGAACTGTCAGTCGGTGATGCTGTTTACTGTAACACTATTCTGTGCAATCCCCTCAAATGAAATGACATTGGCTGACTTTATCTCAGAGGCCCTGCAATCACCACCCTTAATAAGCACATTAATCTACACTTGTTTGACCAGAACATAATATTAGAGACTCACAAGACACAAGCCCTATTGACCCTTAACGAATTTCTACATACATATTCAAAATAGTATTAAGCTTGTGTGCTAATAAAATCAGACCTAGATTTGCATTACCCAGCCTTAACTGTGTAATTTCCACAGTTCATGGTCTCCCATTTGACCTTCTACCGCAGATCCCATTGTTTCTTGTGAATATGTTACTACAGAATTTTTTCAGCCTGCCTTGATAATCAGAATCAAGGTGGCATCTGCCAAAAAAATAATCACATAGCGCAAATTACTTTGGCCATCACATGGGTTCATCTCCGGTTCCGCAGTGACCAGCTTACTGGAAGCCGTTTCCTCGGGTTTCACTAAGGTTTTTAATATGCATAATGGCCTTGTGAAAGCAACTGAAAAAAAGCAGTTTCATGTTTTCAGTGTTCAGTTCAAAAAGAATTATAATATTCACTTCACACATCACTGAGTGTGTGCCTGCTTGTAATTAACCTCTTAAAGCTAATATCGTTTTGATATTAAAACGGTAAGAGAAATTTCATTCTATGTATTAGGAACAAGAAAGAAAAATGAATTGAAATGAATCGCCACAGGGTATGGAACCAAATAATGTGATTTATGTTAGAAAAGTAATTTTGCAGCTCTCAAAAACGCTACAATCAACAGTAAAGCTGGTGTAAGAAGTACAGCTGCACACTTTTTTCCCAGATATGAGATAAACAGCAATGTATATACAGTGTGTATTTTTTTTTTTTTACAAAATTTTCCTGATGATTTTGCCTTTGACTATGAGGCAGCTAAAAAAAAGCACATAAATAGCTTGTATTTTGGATTATAAATTAAATGAGTGAATGTATCTACAACAGTAAAATATTCTAACTGACTGAAAATAAAACAACTATGATAAAATAAGATGCTTTTATTTTTACAAGGGAGCTTTGAAATGATGTCATTGATAAAAACTGCCATTGTAATGAAACAAAATTTCTAGCAGCAAATGAATACTTCAGTCTTTAACCCATCTGTTTAGTGTTGTGTCATTTATTTAAAGTCCTATTTATAAAGTAGTTAATAATATTACAGTAGAAATTAATTACTAACAGTGCACGGAAGCCAATAAGAACGGTAATAGGGTGCTGGGTTACATAATGTTGCACGCTGTATTGAGTACAAGTCAAAGAAGGTCATACTTAAGCTATACCATCTGCTTGTGGAGCCACATGTAGAATTTTATGTGTTGTTTCTTTCTCTCTGTTTTTAAAAAAAAAAAAAGACTTAACAGCTCAAGAGAAAGCCTGGTGAAGAACAGCTAGATTTAATTCCAGGAGTATGGAGTATGAGCTATGAGGACTGATTAAATAAGAACAATTCTTTAATTTGTTTAATTTATTAGTACTTTGGGCACCTAGTCTTCATTTCTAAAATTTAGGTGAATAAGGATTGAGGAGTTGTTTTTAGCATAGTGAACTATTTTTGCCAAAATTGTGATGTTCTTTTTCTGTTGTAAATATTGAAACCATTGTGTTATGCTGCTGCATATACTGTATATTGTGGTTGAGTAACAGTAAGGACCGAATCCAAAGAAATATTGGGATGTCAACCAGGTCTCCTCATTAAATTCAAACATAAATAAAAAACTAAACAAGCACACAATAACACAGAAGATAACTGAGAGTTATAGCCTCCTTGGCTGTAATTGAGCGGCTTGGTTGAGCAGGTCTGGTTAGGGTGGAGCTTTGTCTTCTAGACAACTCAAAAGCAAATGAGATGCTTCCTTCTGGAGACGTCCAGACTTTATAGAGCTTGGATCAGAAGGGGCAGAGTCAGTCACCCTCACTGACCTCTTCTTTGCACTGTGGAGGAAGAAGGAGATGATGGAGATGATGTTGTTGGCGAGAGCACCCCCTTGTGCCCAAGAGTGGTATTACATACCTCTTATGTGTATCCATGAATATATGTATATGTACATCTGTATATTTTAACATGTATGCACTGTAGTTTTTATACAATATACTGTACAAATGTATTACAGTTACTTATTTTATTCATATTTACAGTAAGAGAGTTTAGAACGTAATTTACAAAATGTATGCAACTCTCTTTATTTACATGATATGTTTTGTGTGTGTGTGTTTGTATTTCCTGTTTACTTTTTTTATTGCACGCTATTTTCATTTTTTGTATGTCTATTTTATTTGTAAATGTGAATGGCACTCAGACTCACAAGTGTTTCATATAATAACAAGCCACAGTACCTATCAAAGACAGGTAATAGAAATTTACAAATCTTTGACATCTCCTGCCCCACATGTACCTTCAGGGCCCTTCCTTTCTTGACTGGCACTCCATCTCTTGAGCAAGTTAGCATAAAGCCTGTCTCTGTTTTTGCCATTTTGAGGTGCCTTACTTAACCTGTCCACTTTAACAAACACTTGTACAGTATATTGATTAAATAAGAAAAGCATGTGAATTATTCTCATTTACTTGTAAGTTTTCACTGGTCTACTCATATACTTGATGTTGGAGGAGGCCACGCATAGTCTTTCTTAATGGTCAGACACAAATAATTAAATATTCTTCAACTGAACACTGCAGCTGATGTTTAGTTAGTAAAAAGAACCAGGATTAATGATGTAATTTAGAAAACCTGTAACTTTTTTTGTTAATGGGGTTCACCCTAAAGAGATATTTCTCTTCGTCTTTCTTTTCTTAATAATGAATGAGATGAATGTGCTTCTACCGTCCAGTCACGTGCCATGTCTGTTCACATGCGCTCCTTTTTCCTTTATGTCAGTAGTACTGCATGAAACAAGGAGTGTACCAATTTAATATGAGACCCTTTTGAAACCATTATTGCCACACTGCTAAAGTGAACTTTTGCCAAATCCACTCCTCTAAGATCTTGGTGCACAATCTCTAAAAGGGCAACATGTTTTTTCCGCAGAATGCATTTTTTTCCTTTTCAATAAAATTGTCTCTTAGCAATTACAAGTAGTAGAGAAAATCAGGCCACGGAATACAGTGTTGAACTGCTGCTATGTCAAACAGTTCTTTGGATAAAATCATGTATTTTCATTTGTTTAACATATTGTAATACTGCTTTAACAACTATGTAAAGGAATGTGTTAGTACCGACTATGAACAATAAACGTGATTGTTTAGAGGAAAAAAATGCAGAGGAGAAAACAGATCTTTGTAGCTAAATAAGAATATTAAATACATATAAAAATATAAAAAAGATCAATAGTGTCTTGTAAATACTTCTGTAGAGCCTGGTCCTTCACTCACTGCTGTATTTATGGGCAATAGCTATAAATAAGAATCTGTCAAAAATGAAATAGAATGCAGGACCTAACAGAATGCCAGGACTATTATTCTTAGTGATGCAAGAAGAGCGAAGAGCATATTGTAGTGCAGAAGGCAACTGCTTCAGCAGCTTTGTACCTCCCTAAGGTATTCCATAATTAGAGAGAGAAAATTATGGGCCCAAAAATTCAAGCACCACTGCAGAGTCTAGTTTTTTTGTTTTTTTTCCACAAGGTTGTGATATGCATTTTTCTTTATGCTTAAGGATAAGTGTTCAATTAAAATATAGAAAAGATCATTTAAAGTGTTGCTACCAGAAAACTGTTGACTAATCAAAACTACTGTAGTATTTTCCAGAAATGCTTTATATTTAATCTACATAAATGTTACTACTAAATTCCCAGTGCTTTTAGACAATTCTAAGTAGGTTCAGTCTGCCTTTCCCAGAATTGTTTTACACTATAATATTAAGTTTTAGGTTCATTACACAGGCTCATCTCACATTCATTTGGTAAATATTGAATATAACTAAAAATAAAATCCAGATGCAGTTTTGAACTCAGAAGAACAGGACTAACATAACTTATTTAGACAACACTTGAGAACGTCATCCAATGGAGTTCACTATTTCATCCACACTGCTGTTGACTAACAGCTCGATAATGGCCCCATCAAATTACCAATCATATCAGGGTCTTGAGCTTTATATGATTGCTTTTATACATTTGACATCAGATTATTTCACTTTATACAGGCCCCTTAATAATTATTCCTTCTCTGAAAACCATTTCTTTTGGACCTGTTTAATTCGTTTGAAAAAAGCAATTAATTTAGAAAGTTGAATGCTCAAAATTTAAAGTTTTTGTTCACACAAACACTGCTAATATCACTATATTTCTGCTTATCCAACCCTATCCTATCTTAAAATCATTAGTCAGGATAACTACATAGGAATGGGATTTTTTTTTGTTCTCTTTCTGCTGTTCTAGTGTTTAATCGTTGGTAATGTCAGCCTCATTCTAAGGCATACATCCATTGTAAATCTGCACCTGAATGGGAACTGTGTACTCTTCCTCTGATCATATTGTATCAGCAACATTTTTCTACATAGCAGCTTTGTTTGTACATTGACTAGTCGTGTAACCACTTAACAAACCTTTCATAGGGTTCTTATGAACAACAGTCATTTTCTTTAAAATTCCAACATTCAGTGTGTTCCAATTGACTTTAACATTGTGGAGTTTCTGTTTTGGGTGACTGGTACCTTCTGTATTCACAGACATTCACAAATTTCATTCAATCATGTATAAAACCCCTAAATCGTAACACCAAAATCAAGTTCACTACAGCATCAGGCACTCTCAGACACACTCCAACGCCTCTACTTGGTCAGTTTGTAGTCAATAATTAATCTAAACTTCTTTTGTTTTGAATAGATGCCGAGAATCAGAGGGCCTAGAGAAAAAATGGAATATTCATCTGTGTTTTTTTTTTATTCATACACTACCCTGACATTATTGGGGTTCAGGGTTCCAGTCCAAAAAGAGGATGTACATTTGTACAAAGATTCTAAAACCTGCTTAGTTCAAATCAGAACCAAGAAGGACCAGAGTCTGTCCTGGCACCTCTGCTTGCAAGGCAAGAAACAGCCCTGAATATGGCATCAGTTCACTGCAGGCCCGTACCAGTCTACTTTAGAATCACCAGTTACTCTTTAGGAGTATGGGAGGTAAATCGGAGTGCCTGATGGAAAAGCCCTGCACAGACAACGACCCTAGGAGGCTGGATGCAAGGCGCCAGTGCAATCGCCCCCATTCTGTCCTATTGGTATTATACTGTATATCGGTATATTTTAATACATAATTATAAAATTTGAAGCCAAAGGAGACAACATAATGGTAAATCTGTTATGCAACATTTTAGAGATCCTCACAGTATCATTATTACAAAACAAGGAATAAAATAATCATTTAATACTATTCTTATTGCTTGTTCATCATTAAATGTCATATTTTTCTAAAGCACAGAAAAGATTAGGAAGATGAAACCATATAAAATGAATATTAATTTCTGCTAGAAATACCACATACTCTCTGCTTCTTGGCAAACTGCAATTATTTTTTTTATTTTTTTATTATGCCCAGGTGTACCATTGACAGCTCAATAAGACAAAGCATGAAATATTAAGCAGCTTGTTTTGAAGCGTGTTGTGTAATTAAGACACAAGCATAACAATGATATGCCTCTAAGCATTTGGAGGAAGTTTCATAGGGTATATTTGTGCACAAATAAAAATTCTACCTGGTGTAGAGCCTTTTGCACAGATGCCATATGCAGTTTAACATGTAATATACATACATGCAGGACATATTCAGTACAATTTTTCATTGTGCCAAATAATTTAATTTAGTCCTATAAAAATATAAGCATGTGTATTCAATAAAAATGTAACATGGACCAAGTACATTATCTGTTTTTGCTTTTGTTTTGAGACTCTGCACAGTAGATTTGATTTTCACTAAACCTTAAAATGAGTGTTTCTAAATTTAAACCCAAATGTGACAGAAAATGAATGAGTGAAGGAAGACTCTGATTGATTGATAGATAGATAGATAGATAGATAGATAGATAGATAGATAGATAGATAGATAGATAAAGGCATATGATGATAGATAGATAGATAGATAGATAGATAGATAGATAGATAGATAGATAGATAGATAGATAGATAGATAGACCTATATTTATAACCTGGTGGAATTTAGATTTTTATGGGATCTTATTAAGTACATTAAGTACATACGACAGTCTGCTTTGCCCACAGCGTTACCATATATTGCTGAATAATATCATCGCCTCAATACTAGCCAACTACATTTCAATCAAGGCTTTAAAAGTTGGTAAAGAAACTTTGATACATTGTGTTAGTGTGATTTGAATAAAACAACAATTTTCCCAGGAGTCAATTGTTGAAAGTAGTTTGCTTGTGAAAATCAGCACTGAGCTTCTACATTTAAGAGCAGATATTCTGAATAAAATGGAAATACTCTCCCAAGACTGATATTTCAAGATAAGTTACTTATACTCAGTAATCATGGTGCCATGCTGGATGTTGTTTAGCACATGTACTCCATACATGACACAATAATAATCCTGTAAACCCTATTAACACTATGAAAGTATGTCATTATCAGGATTTTTTCTGATCAATATGTTCAGTAACTTTCAAATGGTTATTGCGCAAATAATACTAGCCAGTAAAGTGCATATACAACCAGGTTTGTGCAGCCTGATCTGCTGTTTTTCTTTACTAATGCTATGGAACTGACAGGTTTAACTGTTTACTCATTTGTAACGTAGCACATAATTTGTTTCACCAAGGAGCTGCTGAAAGGCTGTCTCAGCATGCACCTGAAAAAGGGAAAAATCGCTAGAGGATATTTCCATTTTAAAATAAATAGAAAAGCAGGTTGAAGGCTATATAGCCCCCAAATTTTGTGTCTCTAACATTTTTTCTGTTTTTTTTTTCAGCATGTAAATAATATATTTCTTCTTTTTTTCATTAGTACAAATTGTGTATATATCTCATCTTTTAATTATATGGTAGCAGATTTGCATCAGGCCCACTGTAAGTAGTTTTGTTCCCGGAGCTCCGATTCATGACCTTGTGATTTACAGCCTTTCTGAAGGTTGCACAAAGAACAAACCTAACCTCCCGAGCTGATGCCTAGCTCTAATGCTACCGTATACTGCCTCAAAGCAGGGCTGTGGATGTAACTTCATGCCTTGTAATGATCTACCATACTTCAATTGTAACCAATTGTATTTTAAAACTGGAAAAAGTAAGCATGTAGCAGTAGTGTTCAGTACTGAAGACAGATAAAACGGTTGCCTTCCACTCTATCATTTACAATTTAAATTTCACTCACTTCTGTGTTTAGTAGTACTCTTTAAATTACAGACTGCCTTGTAACCATGTTGTCAGTCTATTGATGTGCATCCAACAGCATGGAGCGGCATGAGTTGAAGGGGTCATCATGCCCTCCAGTTCCTAAAAGTGGACGGGTACTGCAGACAAGGTGTCTTTACAACCTTGCAATATGCAGTTGTGACACAGACAATGTTGGGCATCGGTCACAATACTGACAGCATTATGTAGATGTCTGTTCTTCAAAGTCCTTTGCAAAGCAAAGAATGAGGTCTGAGTATTTTGCTCTGCAGACTCCATTTTGTATTGTATTCAGCTCTGACTAGCTTTCAGTACACACAAAACACTTATATGCTGTCTGGAAACTTTTACAAATGTGAAGTCACTGAAAAGAGCTTCAGAGACAACAATACAGGTGTATTCTGTATTGTAGTGTTTCATATGTCATTGTAATTAAAATTCCAGCTTCAGTACTTTTAACTCTAAATAGTGTTGAATGAGATGTGAATTTTAGAATACAAATCTCTCCTACACAGGCATCCCTGATTTAAGTCTCTTTATTAATTATACAGTTTTTATTATTCAGAGGTGACTGGTCATGGACTTCTACAGAAATGTTCATCCTCAGTTTGCTTTATATGGACAACTGTCCAACCGGAGTAAACCCAGAAAATGGCTGGCAAAAGGAGAAATAGAGAGAGAAAGTTGTACACAGTAAAAACAAACACCTTTTGAGCATGTGTTTTGTTCCATCTTTGTGCTCAGACTACAGAATGAATGTTGATGATTTGGGGACATCTTTTGAAAATCCGGCATGTCATTGGCAATAATTCTTCTTCTGGGTTAGCAGGTTCTGAACTTAAAAAGAAACAGACAGACACATAATGGTAGCAGACAGTCATATACAGTATATTCTTTTTTTAGGTGGTTACCTGTTATCACATATGTATATGTATGTATGCCATCTGCTGTATCACATATACAGTATATACAGTATATGCTACTGATACACACACTAGCCATGTTACCTGTGGTTGCTCATGTTCACCACATCTTTGTGGGTTTTTCACTGGGTACTCCAGATTTGCTACAACTTCACCAAAAATTTGTAGGTTACATTAATTGCAATCTCTTAAATTGTCCCGGCTTACTGTGTATATCTGTCTCTTTGTGTGCGTGTGTGTGTGCCCCCTGCAATGCACTAGCACCATACCCAGGGCCTGTTGCTGCCTTGCATCAGACACTGCTAGGATATCCTACAGATGCCCGTGGCCTTCAATTGGCTTAAGCTTATTTGAGAATGTTATGATTTGTTGAGTTGCAGTACATCAAAACTGTGGTAATGCAGATTCAGTTGCATACTTTGTCTCAATAATAACACTCATCATTCTTGACATCATTATGATTTATTATAACTAATCATTACCATTCAAGATTTTAGTAGTCTTTGTCATAAAATTATGTTAGCAAAAGGTCAACACAAACCAAAACAAAGATAAATGGCAGAAATGAGATCTACTTTCAAGGAGCAGTGCCATTTCCAGAATAGCCCTCACCAACTGTGTCAGCAGAAAGAAAAACTCCTATACTGTTACTCAAATATGAATTATAGATTTCATGACCTCTTTATTTCCTTTTATTTCAAAATCAATATATTCAGAACCAGTGTTAGAGCTGCTTTTACAGCATTTTAGTGTGTTGAATCCTTCTGCATATTCCCCGATCAAAGCAGCCCTGTTCACAAATACTTCATACAGTAGCAAGTATTATGAGTTAACGAGGCCATTTTGTAGTTGTTTTTCAGTGTTCAGGTTATAATTTATAACTATTTTTTGTTACTGTTATCATGTTCTAATATTCTTTGGGTCATACTGCATCTTTCATGAATTTGAGAGACTGAAGGGTAAGCATCAGAACACAAAGCTCTCCACTTAAGCTCCCAACACTTCCGTCAGATGTCTTGTCTGCATGTGATTGGATCAAAATGGCCACTCTGTTCTGGGTCTTCAAATCAGTAGGCATGACACCCTTTCTGGACCACTAGATTTACCTTGGAGTTGTTTGTAGTGCACAGCTAGTGAGTGAATGAGTGCTTTTACATGTATTTTAATGACCCAGTTCTTTAAGAAATGAGATGTATAACCTTTTCCGATTAGAGAAACAGGGATATTGGTCCCTAAGAATCCAGGTTAACACTCCTAGATTTCTCTGTGAGTAGCCTGGTTATGTGGCCATGTAAACCCTTAATTGGATTGTGGATAAGGAATCCATTCCCGGGCTCCAGTTTACCAGGAGCCAGGGATTCCTGGACATTTTTCTTTCCCGCATTCCCGGGAATGAAACTGCTGTAATTCCTGGGAAACCGGGAACCGCCAAGCTCACATTTACAGTATAGCGTGTAAAAGTGTAAAAATCGATCAAAAAATAACAGAGTTATAGTTGAATACTAAAGACTTCATTGACATCTGTTAGACAACAGCTTTGAACAGCAACTTGAAATTGCGATGCGTCAGTCTGTTGCATCCACATTATCTGTGCCAAGAAACTTGCCATATCAGAATGATGACAAGAAACTGGATGCATCAGTAAAAGCTGAAATGGCGTTGTTTAGAACAAGTGTGTCCGTATCTGATGACTGTGCCGCCTACTTCAGTGGAGGCAGAGCGTGCTTCCTCAGTGGCTGGCGTACTCTGCACGAAGTACGCTCTTGCCTGGATGGCCGCACGCTGGACACGTTATGGTTTCTACACTCTTATTACTGCAACTAACTAGATCAGGGGTGCCAACAGTTTTTTGGCTTGCAAGCTACTTTTAAAATGACCAGGTCGAAACGATCTACCTACATTAAAAGTGTGTATATATATATATATATATATATATATATATATATATATATATATATACTGAGTATACTTTATACATAAAATATATGTTGTCGTACCTTGCATAACTGAATAACCCTTATGGCACAATAACAATTCAATACATTTATGGTCACTACAGTATTTAAACTTAATAATCTTCATGTGGGAAAAGGCTGACTCGCATAAATAAGTAGAGCCGAATAATGCAGTCAAGGAGCTTTTGAATTCAGCTGAGTGAAAAATGACGGCTGTCCGATTGACTGCGATTTTAGTTCCCTCTCTTTTCTCTTTCTCAGATTGTTTTTCGGAAGGAAGTCAGTTTCATAGTTTTTATGAACAGTTCTAAAGTGCGTTTCCACATTTTCCTTCTTTGGAATAGCAATGATAGATTGACAGATCAGACAAAGGCACATCGATTGTGACATTGTGAGAAAAAAAAAAATCCTCTTCCAATTCCACATGGAGCCCATACCCTCCCCAAACATTTTTTTTTAAGTCCCTTCTTTAGTTGATATGAATTGGAAGGCTAACTAGATCACAGCCGGAGTTTTGCAGTAGCTCACACGTTTGATTGTGCGTGTGGGATGACCAGTGTCTTAGAAGAAAGGAGATCTCAGACTGGCCGCCCTGTATGTCAATCAAGTGGCAAATGCCATAGGGAGGATATATGATAGACTAACATTTAACTCTTTCAGGGCTGATGTCGACTTTTGTCAAAATTCAGGAGTAGAGGATGGTAATCAGCTGTAAACTGCAACAAAACTCACCGTTACATTTTAGTTTGACTCTCTTTGCTAGAAATAGAGTTACATAGCTGTGTTGATTCAACCTTGATTCCTTACTTGTGCTTGAGTTGAGAAGAGCAAACAACCTCGAAAATGGCACCGTCATCTGCTGAGAGACCAAAGCGAATGTGCAAAGCAAAATACTCCGTGGACGTTTTACGTAATTTCGTTGAATAGGACTCCGACTTGTCGGAAACAGAGTTTGATGCAGATGATCTGGAGATGGTTGTCAAAAACGAAAGTGAGGTACCAGCATCATCTTATCGGTTGCCGGCTGATCGTGGTGCTGAACACTTTTGTGCGGCTGATGCGCCTAAAGCAGCGTTTGCCTGGGAGGACCACCACTTACGATGACAAGAGGTACAAACCAGATTGTGTCACACTGCAACCGCCACCGCCACCTACATGCTGTGTGAAGACAGCCAGGCAGCTGGCCCACCGTGCATTCCTGCTGACCATCGAGGTGCCCCCATGCAGCCACTGCCACCAGAGATGCCGAACATGCGGCAACAGCGGCCACAGCACATAGCAACAGGTGTTTTATGTTGACTCATGTGTGAAACCATCGCTTTGTGTGCTTTTCAGAGTTTTTAGGAAAAAATATTCAGCCCTCAAAGAGTTAAAAAAAATTTTTTGGAATGCAACACAATCTACCTGCACTACCTTTGCGATCTACTGGTCGATCGTTATCGACGCATTGGGCACCCTTGAACTAGATACATGTACTTATATGACAGCATGAACTGCTTGTAGATAAGGTTAGTCTTTTATTGGTGTCAACATATTGCAGTTGATTTATTAAAAATAAGTGTCGGTCGTGCACTGTGTCATCCCCAAGATTCCCGGGAATGACATGCGAGATTCCCGAATTCCCAGGAATGGATAAACCCGTCCAGGAATGGATTCCCTAATTGTGGTTAAGGATTTCATAGTCTGCGCATGTGTGCTGTACTCTATTAGCCCATGCTTGTCTTTGCTTTGCTCATGCTTCAAAGGGCCACAAGTAGGAAACAATGAAAGCATCCACAAAGATACATTTTCTCAGGCAAATGCTCAGGCGATCACATTATTCCTTCTCCTAGTTCAAATAATCTGTCTCAATATTTCAGAAATCATTAAATTTATGTTGATAAGTAGAATTACAGTGCTAGGCTCAGCAGCACAATCTTAGGGGACACAGGCTCCGTGCTTGTTTTTGAGTTCACAGTGGCTATTGATGGTGTTTAATTTTTTTCAGCGCATTTTAATGACATTGGAGTATTTTGCCAAGGGATAACTCGATATGTGGACTCATGTATATAAATGAGTTTTTTTAAGACACCAGGTTTCTGCCTTCATTGGGTTACTCGTCTTATCCTGGTTGTGTGTGTGTGTGTAAACTTATTCAATGATTGCTCGGTTACACTAGTGTTAAAAGCATCTGGTGTTTGATTCATTGTAAAGGAAGATTAAATCTTCTGTAGTTGATTTAGTTTGTTTTTTTTAGCTTATGGCTCTTAAATTAAAAGTAATTATAATATAATAGACCCAGATATCTTATATGGAATCTAATAAATTCAAACATCAATTTTCCTCATTGCCAGAAATATCTTAACCTATGATTTTATTGTTAGGACACACAGAAGGATGCTGCATTTTGTTCTGTCTGGCAGCAGAGTATGGCAGATAGCTTAATTAATTCATTGCTTGGCAATAACATCAAAATATGTTAAGGCTATTCCTCAGTAAAACTTAATTTGTTAAGTTTCCCTCTCTGCTCAAAGGCCTCTGGATTTCCATCCTTCCGTATCCAAGCAATATTTTGAAGGACCAGCACAGACTCACTTGGCAGTAACTGTCTCCATAGTAGCCATAAACAAAGTACAGGAAGCCAATTAGTGACAGAAAGAGTATAGTATTATTTCGTGTGATGAGCTCAATTCACCCTCTAATAATCCTTTTAGTTTATAAAGGATTTCTTGAAATTATTATATGCAGTGTGGTTCAGTTTAAAACTTTTTCCATAGCAGCAACATGTTCCTTTGTATTTTCCTAAATGTTTTGAGTCAAAGTCTAAAATGTTTCTTCCTGTATCCTCAAAGACATACACATTAGGTTAACTGCAGGTCTAAACGTTTTCCATATGCGGTTGGTTGTATGCATGAGTGGACCCTGTGATGGACTGGCACCCTGTCCTGGGCTGATTCTTGCTTTGGGTCCGTTGCTGCCAGGATATGATCCAACTCCACATAACCATGGACTGGATTAGCTGGGTTGTAGAATATTATGTTATGAGAGGGATATTAATTTATAATAATACAGAAATGCTGATCAACTCATAAAGAAAGATATGTGTGGAACAATAAAATATCCTCCTCATTGTCTTCTAGTCACAGCCAGACAGGTTTAAGAATAATTATGTTATTAAACTGATTGCTTATTTTACATTTGGACAAGAACGGAGGTGTATTGATTATGAAAGATAAATTCATAAGATAAAATCATATCATGCTTTTCTGTTTCACAATCATTTCAGAGATCATGTATCCATGCGTCCATGTTTCAATAACCGGGAATCATGCTGTGTACACTGGGCACCTGCTTTCCCTGGAAATGGTAAACTCCAGCTGTTTAGTTTTAGTGAACCGTACATGCTGGATGTTTACTCTTAGCAGTCGTCCTGCTATGATGTTTTGCGGCTGTTATTTAGTCATATTAGGGTGATTTGCCAGTCCAGATTTGTCATAATAAGCTGACAGCATATATTGGAGCAGCATGAGCAACAGTGTTAAAATATTAGAGCAGAAATGTATTTAAATATGAATAAGTAGAAATTAAATTTGTGCATAGAATAAATTAAATCATCTTCCAAAGCTAACCATCAAATAAACAGAAGTATGGGAGCATGGATACTTAGAAAAAAAATATCTTTCTAAACTGAATGTGAAAGACAAAGATAAATTAGATTTTCGAAGCCTTAATGATAGCATCTCCATCTTCACAGACATAACGCATTAGAGAGAGGGACCTTTCATAAAATCTATCAGACAATGGTGACTAAAACCAGTTGATCATGACAGATTGTGTGTCACTGCTTCAAATGACAAAGGGAGGCACCTTAATATAAAATGACACTACTTTTTTCTGCCGTCTTTAAGTAATGGCCTGTCTTGGTGTGACACTCGCTGGACATTTCTAGAGATACTTAAAATATCCTTTGACCCAGAAAAATAGGAACACTTGGCAAAAGTCAAAATGCTAAATGGAGATAAAATCCTTAAAAACAAAGACCCCTTAACATCCCCCCCTTAGTGTCACCTCTCAAGAGATCAACAATAGCCATTTAAAAAAACTGTCCTGTTTTAAATAAGCAGAATCTGTCCTTGAATCTCATTTCTGCAACATGAATAGCACAAACATTGATAAACATTTGTAGACTGGTTGTATACTTAGCTAAAATATAGGTATATTCAATTTATTTATTTTATTGTTGATGTGAATAATGTGTTCCAATGTAATAAATTAATATGTCGAAAACAGGAAAAAAAGGAGAATTAGCATTACCATTTACAAACATAGGGGCTTAACATTAAAGAGATATTTCTATTGCATGCAAGTTTGCTTTTTCACATCTTTCTTTGTGACATTGTCCCATATCTATTGTCATTGATCCATTTTCCTAGCATGACATCAAAGATGTCAGAACTTACCATCCTTGTCCTCTTATATTCTAGAAAGGAAAACAACACATGCATCTCAATCTTCATGTGTGTCTCCTTCCTCTCTTACTGCCTCTCACTTCCAAGTTAGATTTTTCATCATTTCATGCCCAGCCCAATGACTTATAAGCCCATGTTATTGTCAGGATAGCATAGGCCCAAACAGCGGCACTGGGTTTGGCATTTTGTTGAGTTTGTTGAGTTTCTGACCCAGTTGAGTAAGGGGGTCATTTTCAGATTTCAGAATTTTACCGATGAGTCAAGAGGCTTGTGTTGCAAGTGTCCCAGGAGCTGTATTTTAGCAGTTGATTTCAGTCTGATCCTGACACATTTACATTGGTGGAAGTTTAAATGAAGTCTAAAAATGGACTAAGCTGCCTTTGATGCAAAAACAAAAATCATAGATTATGTTTATTAAGCTGAAAGCAAGGAATGTTTAAAAAGAAATGCATAAATAAATATGCATTGTACACATACATAAATCATTTCATATGTCAATTAAAAAATATATATATACTGCATATATAAAATACTAGACATTAAGCCCGTTACAATAACGGGCGCTAGAACATTAGTAGGACCAGTCTATATTAAATGGCAAGGGACGTTGACCTCATTCTGTTTCTTGTCTTAATTTTTTTTTGTCAAAAATATTTTTGCAAAAAGCCTAAAGTAAAATAATAATAAAAATAAAATAGAAACGTATATGACAATACAGTAAGCATAATTAATATTTCCTTAGTGTAAAACTATCTGTAAGACACAATATCTGAAGAAAATATTTAGGTAAAATTTTCAATTTTTTTACCTCATGAAATTTTTCTGTACAATTTCATTATAGACAACATTTCTTGTAAATATTCTGTTTGAGTTTGACAACAGTTTGCCTTGTTCAGGAATCTCTACAACCTTGACAACAACATCTGGAAAACGTCTAACTCTTGATAATGCAACATATAACTGAATACTGGTTCTAGCAAGTAAATGCCAACTTTTTCTAAGGTTTGCTCTTCTGAGTCTTTCTCTTTTAGTGTTTTTCTGACGCTCATTTTCTTTTTCTTCAATCGATCTATTTGCTCGTATTTTTCTTTGTCTTTCAGCCTTTCTTTTGTTGAGGTTTACTTGTTGAGCTGACCGTTCTTCCAGGAGATGTTGCTTATATCGAATTTGATTGTCTGTGTCTTTTGTCCATCTTGACGTGTCCTTTTTTTGGGTGGCATGTTGCTAGTAGATACGTCTTTAATATTTTTTCTTACAGTAATACTGGCTTGTATGTGGCTGTAATATGCGTATTGTGTGTCTTTAATTTTCTCTCGCAGTAATACTGTTTTGTATTTCCGTAAAATGCCTGTAATTTTCTCTGACAGTAATACTGGCTTTGTTGTCCGTAATATGACTTTAATTTTCTGTCACAACAGTGGGCAATCAGCAGAGTGTCCCCAGCAACTGATGTAATGTGTGGTGTGAAGCTGATAATTGTGCCCGTGGCGTCTCCCCAGCAAGTACTGTTTAGTTCCCCAGCAAGTATTTTAATCTGTGCTGGCGTGCAGCTGATTATTGTATGTAAGGCATCTCCCCAACAATGGATTTTATGTGCGCTGCCGCGACTACCCAATCAGCACTCTCCCCAGCAATGGTGTCCTTTATTTCTTATCATGCGCGGCCGTGGCAAGGCCATTCACTGTGTGCCCAGCTTCCAGAAGACATCAGAAGACACACACACGGACATCTGGACGTACACAGGGGTTTGAGGATGAGCTGGGTTTATTTTTTTGCTGGGGCGTTTTCAGTGAGAGTTTACATGTTTTGGTGGAATTTAGTTTTCTTTAACATTCCTAACACATACATTTGCTACTGGTACTGTCTTGAGTTCACTTACCCTACACATTAGGAAGGATTTTAGGAAAATGGATAAATGCAGTATTTCTGTCTTCTACTCAGCTAGTTTAACATAAATAAGAGTTGGATAGGATAGAGATGAGAGAGGAAATGAGAGGAGGATTATTGATTAAGAGACAATGAGGAAGTAGTGGTTCTGATAGATAGATAGATAGATAGATAGATAGATAGATAGATAGATAGATAGATAGATAGATAGATAGATATCAAAGGCACTATATATCTGTTCCAGCAGCAACATTAAATATAAAAGAAACAGCAATTAAAAATTTCATTGTACTCTGTATACGATACTACATCAACTAATACTACTATTACTTCTTCTTCTACTGCTACTGCTAAAAATTAAAAATAAAATGTATTATTCTATAAGTGTTAGTCCAGAACTATAGACACAATAAAATAAAATAATACAATGATTGTACGGAAATTGTTTCCATGTTCCAGTTTGATGGTTTTATTTAGCAAGGGTGAAGAAGAGCATGATAGGAGGAAGAGGCATTGTATAGGTTGTTTGCACAAAACCAGCCCCAGTAACATCTCTTGGCATACTAGAGTGGAATTAGGTAACTGTGCTCCAAGACTACACCTCATAGAGAGGGTGGGTAGATTGCATCATTTCCTTCTTTTACAAAATACCTCAAAAGCAACTGAGGAGGTTTCTAGACCTTTTAATTTGATAATCCCTTTCCAAGCTTCTCTTTGCATGTAACTTGTCT
Source organism: Polypterus senegalus (assembly GCF_016835505.1). Taxonomy (NCBI): domain Eukaryota; kingdom Metazoa; phylum Chordata; class Cladistia; order Polypteriformes; family Polypteridae; genus Polypterus; species Polypterus senegalus. Next base: position 45,326,081 of record NC_053169.1, on the reverse strand, counting down.
GCAGCAAATCAGAGAATATTTGCATTTGACCAGATCAGACTTATTCATTTATTTCACCACCTGCTACTTTGTCCTTAACCCATCTTTTGTTTTTATTATTTCTGCAGTTTTGACATCCTCATTTAAAGTTCTGTGCTTTTAACAGCTCATTTTTTCATTAATCAAAATGAATGTTCAATTTGATTAAGCTGGCTGCTGCAGCTTCTACTAAGGAAGGTCTTTTAGACTCATAAAAAAGTAATAAAAATTTGTTGTCTGGTATTGAATACTAATTTAAGCTTCACTGAATGTATAGTGTTGAATGTATGTCCACTAGCACTTTGCTTTTTCAGTCTTTATTGTTTATGTTACCTAAACCAAGACAGCATCAACACTTATTCTGATTGTCTTTACTCTAGCAGTACATGAGAAAAGCATGCCGTAAACTGATTTGTAAAGCAATATAGTATTTGCTTCCAGTCATACTAATATTCAACCTCCAAGCTCAGATGGTTAAGTGCCACCAACTAACTGCTGTTCTTTCTATAGCATGACATGAACAAGGAGTAAATAACTTAAGGTGTACATCCTGGGGTAAATTTAAATCATACTGCTAAATAAAAAGTTAATGACATGAATAATCCAAAAAGACAATTGTATGTGGCATCATAACACTTCATGCATGGGAGAAGTACTCAAAGACCGCTGTGTCAAAGACAATACTAATACTGCAATTGATGAATTATTGTTTATTCTAACCAACCTTAAAATAGTTTTAAAAATCAAACTGTATGCTGTGATGGTGACTCAGTGGTGGCAAGTGTAAAATCTCAGCTCTGTAATGAATGGTGTGGAATTGGCATGTTCTTCTAGTGTTTTTTTGTAGGGGTTTTCTTCATTTCAGTTTTTCTTCAGCATTCCAAACGTGAATTAATTTAGAACTACAGGCCGCTGCCCCATCTAAAGTTATTTTCTATCTTCTACTCAATGCTGGCTCTGGCATCCAGTTACCCTTGATCTGAGTTCTAATCATGGATGGATGGAAGCTGTACATTAAGTCTAATAGGTTATTAAAAAACTAAGAAGAAATATTTAAGTATGTGTGCAGTATATACAAATAAAATATACACTACAGAAAAAGGTGCTTTCATTGTTTTCACTAAGCTCCTTTTTACACAGAGTCTGTTATCTACCTGTTGTATTATTTACTTTTATTTTTCTTGTATTACAACTTGATTTTTTAATGGACTATTTTGGGTGAATAGTAATCCTTTCTTGAGGATAAGCAGCAGTCCAATTTCTCATCTAAAATTCTTATCACATAATCTGGGATTGACAGTAGCTCTTCCTCAGCTATAATGTGAATGCAGAAGAGCCCTGAGAAATGAGATTCGGTGACATGAGTCTGCTGCCGAAGAGGATCAGAAAATCTGACTGTTCTAATAGAAAATTAAGTAATACACATTTTTATAGTGTGAAATTCTCCTCAACTTCTCGGAGATATAATTTGTCAGTTACAAGTACAATAATGTCTTTCTGAGTTTCAGTGTGCCATTATATCTTTTACAAGAAGCCATTCTCCATACATTGGATGTGCTGTTCAGGTAAATCCAAAAGTGGCCAAGAACAAACCTGGACTCAGAATGATAAAGACCAAAAATTGAATGAGATATGTAAATTTAAAGTAATGAGATGTCATAGTCAGAAGGGTGGTCAGCTAAATGAAGAGAAACTCAGCTTTAAGACAGAGCTTCACTCCCTTTTGTTAAAACAACTTCAGGTAGAAAGCCCTGTTTAGTTATGTTCAAAGTATAGTAATGATAATAATTAATTAAATGTACAGTATATAGTGCTTTTCTCACACTCAAAGCACTTTACATAGACAAAGGGGAACCACTTCCACCGCCACCAATGTGTAGCACCACCTGGATGATGTGACAGCAGCCATTATTGTGCCACTCTGCTTACCACACAATTACTAGGTGGTGAAGGGATAAGAAAGATAGCCAATTAGAGAAAGGGGGTGATTAGTGTGCTAGAATGGATGAGGCTATGATGGGCAATAGAGCCAGGACATCGGGAAAATTATACTCTTGTCGAAAGATGCCCAGGGATCTTTAAGGAACAAAGAGAGTCACAACCTCAGTTTTATATCTTATTTGATGAACAGCTCCATGCACTAGGGCATTGGGATCTACACACAGACCACAGGGTAAGCGTCACCTTTTCCAGTGGAAACCCTAGCTTTTACTTAAACAATCTCTCATCCAAGTACTGGCCAGGCCCGAACATTCTTACTTTCAGGAATATGATCTGTTCTGAAGCACAGTTGGTATGGCTGCTAGCAAAATACACTGAGAATGGTATGTTTTGAAAATCTAAATATTAAAACTGAATTATTTGTAAGGTTATTAATAATGGAAAAACTAATTCTTCATCCTTATTTTGCCTCCACATTTCAAAAGAAATATAACTGGCATCCCTGCCAACATGCTGGTAGAGTCTGTCAGCAGTGTTACCACATGGATACAGTGTCCTTGGTCCAAGTGCCATGCCCAGTCATTATCTATGTGAAGTTTGTGCATATCGTATATCTGCCTGTATTAATGTGGGTTCTCCCTCCAGTTAACCCTAGAGTGAGAGTGGCTCTTATGATGAAATGGTACCCCATCTAAAGTGGAATTCCGATACATACAATAATCAGCTGCACCCCACCCCATGATCATGAGTTGGATAGATTGTTTTGAGAATGCTATGTAATTGGCACATCATTAGAGGCTTTATTTTGCTTTTGGTCTTTCATGTGTTCCACAATATCAATTTCATGATCACGAATCCCATCTTCAGGTAGATTCTACAAGAATAATTTAGACTTTCTTATTTAATCAATCGGATAGAGCTTATGTTCTAAGATCCTGTTTTGGTCCAGAATAGGGGTGTCCGAATGTGTTCCTGGAGTGCAGCTTTGGTTGATGGGTTTCATTCCTCTCAAGCTTTTAATCAGAGGCTAATTCTGACTTTGAATTTTTAACTGGGCTTCTTAATTCTTCTTATGAACTCAGTTTGCACTTTTAATAATATTTTTTAACTAAGAATATTCTTAGTTAAGCTTTGCTGAACTAAGCTGTCTTTAAAGCTTTATTCTCATACAAGGATTTGTTATTTTATCTCTTTCATACTCTTGCTAAAGGAGCTGTTTTGTTTAACGTTTTTATCTTTTGTAATATAGCCAATGTCTGATGTAAATTATTTAAGAGACTGAGTAATAAAAAATATGGTATTATTTGCAGTTGGCTTTGTGTGCCATGAGCTATCTACATCTTTTTCATTATGATTAGTTAAGTAGTTGTAAATCTGAACATACATATTTAGGGAGAGAATTGGAACTGTTAGATGCCATCTTCCTGAAATTATTAATACAAGCAAAACACATTTCTGGAATTGCTATTATGTACAAAAACGGAAACAAGTTGTCTAGTTAAGCAAGCAGTTCATTAAAAGACATCAAAATAGTTTTTTCATAAAGAAACAACAACAACATTTATTTATATAGCACATTTTCATACAAATAATAAAGTAAAGGAAGAAATACAAGAAATAAAGAAAGAACCCACCATATAGCATTTGGTGGAAATGACAACTGTAAGTACCATAGTCTTGAAGCAACTAATTGTGACACCGCCATGCGTTTTTAAATGAAAAGGAATTTCAATTATGAAAAAATTTAACCAAACAGTTGAGTTAGCAACTCATTATACGTTCATCTGTAAAAATATCAGGAAACCAGTGTGGCCCTCAAGGAGTGAAACTTTGACAATAATGACCCTATAAGCCTACTGGATGTAATGCCCTTGATCAAGAGAAACAAAGATGCCATCTTCAGGCACAGTATAAACAAGATTTGTTCCGAGGCCAGGCCACTCGTTCAAACAGCAGATGAGAAGCAGATTATTCAGCTCTTCCAATTTTAGTTTTCGGCTATCATTCACAGATTTCTCCTGATAATACAATCCATACTTAGCATCTTCATACCCTTCGTTAGATTTTAAGAAATTATAGCTGTAAAATCTATTGATGGATTTTTATTATACCATTAAAAAAAGGATGTGGGCTCCGGGCCAGACGTAACTTTAACTACGACCTTAGTCACATATATAAACAAAGTCCCGATGGGAAGATATGAAAGAGAGGTTAGATTACATCTATGTATTGACTTGTCAAAATGATGTAAACCTGGCCAGGGAAGCGTTTTATTAGTGGAGATTGGGATGCCAAATCAAATCCTTTGGTCTGCAGTGCTGCAGGAGGCAGGCAGTTAATATCAGCTCAGGCAATGTGTGAACTTATAACCCAGACACCTTATCATCTAGATTCCTACAAGTATTATTTTACACAATGTGGTGTAAGCTGTTTATCAGAGATATACCAGAGATAAAGACAACTGAACAGCTCTTCTGACTTTCTGTTGTGACTGCAGTCAATGTCAGACATACGTAAACGTCAACTCTTTATACTCCAGGTCATTGATATAGATGACAGCCAGCAATCAAGTATAAAAAGTCACTACTAATGCTATTTTTTCTTGATTTGCTTTCTATGGCCATTTGTCATGCATCTTTACTACGGTGATCTGTGGGAAAATGGATACTTTTTTCATGTTTAGGTGGCACTGCATATTGACTGCGCCCAGGCATTTTGAGCAAATCAAATGTGATAAATCTTTAGGATATCCACTAACATCAGTTTGGTTAATGCCCTTGGCATTGGTGTCCTGAGTCAGCTAACAAGGAAAGCACAAACTACAAGAAGAGTAATTATCTTGATTGTGTGAGCCAAGCTCCTGAAAACAAAACAAAAAAAAAAAAAGAAGCCTCAAACTCGTTTATGCGTAGAGTGACATTCCATTATCAGGCATTAAAACAGAAAAGAAAATGCAATCACTGAGCCATTTGTAATTTTAATCTACTGCCTAACCAAAGCAGAATCACACTCTTAAGTCTGGTATCAAGCAACTGTGCATTTTGGAAGGCAATGTATTTAATGGTTCTTTCAATGAAAAATACTAGAAAAATGTTGTGCTGTAAACCATGTTCATCTTATTATCTGTTGCATCTTTATTGTAAAAAAAAAAAGGTGAATTCAGAAAATCCAATTAGGAGGGTTTTGTTTCCACAGTTTATACCATGTATGCCTTACACATAAAGTGAATACTGTTTAAAATTTTAAGCAGTTATTGTATAATAATTTTGTGTGCATCTTAAATCTGTGAATAATTGTATTTTATGGCCTAAAGTCTGTGGACATCTAACTATCATACTGATACAAGCTTGTTGGACATCTCATTCCAAAACTGTAGGCATTAATATGGAGTTGTCTACACTCCGTGGCTATAACAGTCTCCATTCTTTTGGGAAGGCTTTCCACAAGAGTTTGGAGTATATCTGTGGGAATTTGTTCCCATTCAGCCAAAAGAGTAGATGAGAAGACCTGATTCAGAGTCAACATTCCAGTTCAGCCCAAAGATGTTGCACAGGGCCACTCAAGTTCCTCTGTGTCTTTGTGGTCCAGGCTTTGTGCACAGGACCATGCTAGAATAGAAAACTGCCCTCCCAAAACTGTTGTCAAAAAGTAGGAAGTGCACAATTGTCTAAAATGTCTTTGTCTGTTGTTGCATGAACAGTATCCTTCACTGGATCCAAAGGCCCCAGCCCAAACCTAAAAAACATACCCAGACCATTATGTCTCTTCCACCAAACTTTACAGTAGGCATTATTATGCAGTTCAGAAGGTAGTGTTCTCCTGACATCTGACAAATCCAGATCGATCTATTAGACTTCCAGATAGTGAAGGGTGATTAGTTTATGCAGAGAACATGCTTCCAGTGCCTTTGAGTCTAAAGACGGCATGCTTTAAACCACTCCAGCCAACGCTTGACATTGTACAAAGTGATCTTAGGCTTGTGTACAGGTGCTCAGCAGTGGAAACCCATTTCATGAAGCTCCCTATGTACGGTTCTTGTACTGAAGCTGCTTCCAGGAGTGATTTAGAACCAGAGGATTGACAGTTTTTACACATTATACACTTAAACACTCAATGGCACCACTCTGTAAGTTAGTGCGGTCTACCACTTAGTTATTGAGCTATTGTTGCATGTCAATTCTTCCACTTCACAATAATAGTACTTACAGCTGACCAGGGCAGATCTAGCAGAGCAGACATTTTATGACCTAACCTGTGGCAAAAGGTTCATGCTACAGTATGACAGTGCCATGTTTAATGTCACTGAGCTTTTCAGTATGACCCTTTCTACTGCTAATGTTTGTAAATGGAAATTGAACGACTATGCGCTTGAATTTATGCATCTGTTAGCAATGGTTGCAGCTCAAATACCTGAACTCAGTAATTTGGAGCAGTGTACACATACTATTGGCCATATATTATGTACTTTAAATCTGTATTGGGTTTGGTGCTGACTGTAGAAAGGCACTATGTAATATAAAGGTTTGGTTTAGAACTGCTAGAATTGATCTATCGCTCATTAGTACTAGGGTGTTGTACTGTGTTAGCCCCCTGTTCGCTTCACTCGCCAACCCCTCAGCCTGTACTACACGACAGCCACTTCACGTCTCTGCTGCTCGTGTATGTGGATTTCACTTTCACCAAACAACAAATCTTTTAATTCTTGTGGATACGCCTCTTCATTGGGAAGAAACACTACTTTTCCCTAATGGCAACATGAATTAGACGATCTACTGTACAAGTCTCAAAGTTTAAAGCCGAACAATAACTACATACTTCTGTCATATCACCTATGTCCATATATTCAATCTCTTTTCACTGTTCCATTATTTCACCAAGCAATAATTTCCGTTTGTTAGCGCTAATGCGATCTTTACTATCAGTTTTTTGAGACTTTTCAATTTTAGTATATCTTTAGTAGATTGGACCGTGGGTGTGGTTGTAAATGTTTGAGAGGAGGGTGGGACTTGTCAAAATCTTTTGGCAAAAAGTCTTGGGACCTGAAATTATCTCTCGTGGGACTAGAAATTATCTCCAAGAAAGTCTTGTCCCAAGATTTTCTTTTATAATAGAGATATATTCAGAGAAGGCTGCAATACACTGGATGCAGATCTCGCGATTCCTGGATGTGAACATTCAGCCCAGCTCAGATTGACAATGTTCTGGAGAAGAATATTGAGTAATTAAACCTAACAAAATGAAAAATGAAACAAATGCTCCTAACCCTCAGGAAGCTACAGTCACCTTCTGGCAAGATTGGGCAGAGGCCGCCTCCTTAAAATATATTAAATCAAATGCAACCTTATATGATTTTATCTAGAAGAGTAAAAACATTATAATGCATTTTAAACAATTCTTTTAGAGGACTAGCATGCCAGTAGTTAGCTAGATATTGGCCATCAGGCAAAAAAGCTATGTAAACTGAGTGATATGTTACTACTAGCTATACTGTCCTCATTGTCACGTCACATGATAGCAGGACAGCAGCAGAAAAAGCTGCTCTTGCTGAAAATTAGGATTCCTGGCACATTTTTATGGGGGTCCTTAAAGCCCAGGATGGTAGTTATTTCTTAGGTATGTATTTGCACTTCTTGCATGCTTTCCTTACATTAATTAATAAATTAATATAATGTGATTGCGTGCCATTATCTTGTTGGTCTAGTTAACTATAACACCAACTGGAAATTTTTACCAGTGTCATGCTTGTTATGCTTATTTTCAAATGCAGTTACTTTTTTACAGGCTTCAGTCAAAATACTCTAGAATTTTACTAAAGAGTTTGTTTTAGAAATAGATTGATGGAACTAGTTAATGTAAATCAACCATTTGTTTCAGCACAACAAAAAGACTAGGCATAACACATTACTCTAAATATTCAAAAACATTTTTACGCAGTGTTTACTTTAATATTTTGTTTCTTGGACATCTGTAACCGCCTGTTCACTGAGTGATGGTACTACATCAAGTAAGTAGTACTGTCACATGTATAAATTATAGTGAAATTCTTATTTGTATGTCTTACCTGTATGCAACATGTCACCAGCCTTTGGCACTATGATAAAAAAAATGTATGAAAATACAAAACTCCATTTTGTTTAATAGCACTCAGGCCACACACATGCAACATTTTAGGCTCTAATCTGGCCCAGTCACTGCCATGTGATGTTTTTTCCCCATGTTTACTTGGGTTTTCTTTTATTTTTTGTGTGTTAATGTCTAAAGACATGCTTATTAGGTAAATTGGCAACTCTAAACTTGGCCCATTGAGAGGTCAGTGTTTGGACCCTAAAATGTACTGGCATCTTGTCCAGGGGTTGGTTTCCTTCCCAGTGACAGACTTCAGCCCCTATTACTCTGAACTGGATTCATCTGATTTGATTAATAAAAAATATAAACTCTTTTATATATAATTATTTCTAATAAAAAAGAGACAATCACTGCTATTTTGACTCAGTGCTTAACATGTATTGCCACCTTTCATGTTTTATTTAAAGTGCTTCCCAGTGAAATGTCTGCCATACAATATCAATAAGTTCACTTACAGGCCTCTGTTCGACATTCAACATTGATTTAAAGCATGTGAGTCGGGCTTGTAGTTAGAGTGCATAAAGCCAGCAAAAACCTTCAGCTTCCTCAATCTAGTCAGTCTGTCAGTCCCCAGACTGATGCTGATAAATTTGACAAACCTGCTGTACTGTTTTCATGAGTGTCACAACCCTCCTGGGACTTTAAGTCATGGTCCAAGCACCTTGAGGGCTGAGTGGCAAAGTTATAAAACCAGTTGTAAAAGTACTACATGGAGGTGAGGAGAGGAAGTCTATTAATACATAACTATTAATCAAAATGGGCTTCATGGATTAAGTTCGCTTTTCATTCTGGCAGAGATGTTTATGCAGGGACCTGCCACTGTGCATTATTTGTTGCTGTAAAGATTGTAGGCATAATAAGAGCGTACAGATTCTAAAGCGGTAGAAATGACTAATCTCATCCTGCATTTCATTTGTGCTTTCCGTTAGTCTGGTGCTAATGTCAGAGATGAGGGTAATCCGATAAACCCTGTGAGAGATGATTAGGGTAACCTAGGAGATTATGGTTTATCTCTAGGACAGCCCTGGAAGGGCAAGAGTTATAGTTTACCTGGCAGCTTTGTTTGTCAAGGCACCTTGACTGTTGGAGGAAATTGGTCAATAAAATCATCATTGACTTCATAAAAAAATGATGGCATTCTTGTCCTTGTGTCAGGGTCAAGGGTATGCAAACATCAGTAATCTGTTTAGCTTCGGAAGGAACTGAGAGAAGTGGAAAGAAATAGTAAAGCAATTTTATGATGAATCTCGATGACTTTGTAAATATAAGTTTGATATCTGGTGATTCATTGTTTTGGTATTTTACCTTTTTGCTACACGTAGTATAAATGGCTGCAATGTGAAAATTCCTTCAGAATATAATTTTAAGTAAACCAGACACTTATTTTGTTTTCTTAAGATTTGTATGACTTATATTATTTGGGTGTGTTAGGTGTTAAGTAACGCAGATGGCATATAATGTGTCCAGGCTTCTGTATTTGTAGCACGTTCATCCTTTTCTGAACCTGCTTCTCCCATTTTATGGTCACAGGGAATTGTTTCTTGTCCCAACTACAATGCAGGATTAAGCCTTGGGCAAGATGCCAATCCATTTCTGGGCACACCAGCAGACACACACACACTCCCATACTCCTCCATGTCACATCTTCAGAACATGAAAGAAAACTAAAATACCTGTATAAAGACAGTGCAGGGAAGCAAACCCACACCCCTTGGTGTTCTGATTCTAAAGAGTTAATCAGTGACCACCATGCCACCCAATTTGTTATATTATTTATTATGGTAATAAGACACACTGTGCCACGTGTAAATAGATTAGTAGGAGTTAAGGGGGGTTACTTCATTAGAATGCTTTCAGTCCATCCATTACTTAAGCTTATTTCTTACCTATACTGGACTAAAATGGACGTTTACCCTTGGTGTGCTATTCTCAGCTTATTGTCATGATGATTTTTTGTTGTTGAGGACTTACTTGTATTTTGTTCATATTATCATAACATCATTTTTTTCACTTGTGGTTTCCAATGGTTGTTTGTGGCTTGTTGTTGGCAACAATGTCTTCATGAATGTCTTGTCTTCATTATTTGAAATGATGACAATGAATCCACCTGTACTGTCTGGCTGGATGGAAGAATACTTTTTCACAATCAACTATTCCTTCTTGTGTAGATGATAGTAAATAGATGCTACCAGGAAGACTTTATTATTAGGTTCTTTTGTTCTCTGAAATTTAACTCTTATTTTTGTCTTGATTTGTTGCTTGTTCTCTTTTTTATCTACCCTTGTGCCTGTAACCTCGCCTAGGATTTTGCCTCATCCCTCACTATGCTTTCATCTAAAAGATCTCAACTCTTTTGCAAACCTTCAGAGTACTCTCCATTTCCCAGGATTCCTAACACTTATAAGCAAAGGATGATTCATAACACAGACTATATCAAAGAGGAATGGTGAGTCATCAAGACAATCTGGAACATACAGGCAGATGTAAGGAGATTCATGCTTGTTCTGTATGCTAAGCTTTAGCAGAGGATTAGCATCACTTAGGACCGACCACACATGTCTTTGTCGGCTAAAATAGGACAAAACAAAGAGATGGACTGCTCTTTGAACCTTCCTCCAAATTTCCATGTGTCCACATTTTGGTAATGACATACTCATCCATCCATTCATTTGTAACCCATGCATCCATTTGAAGGTCATGCGGAGGTAGGAGCCAACACTGGACAGGACACCAGTCTAGAATAGGATGCTCACACATTCATACAGAGTCAATAAAGAGTCATCAGTATACATGTATTTGGAACTGAGAGGCAAACTTACAGAAAAACCCACTCAGACATGGGAAGGACAGGTAAGCTCCATGTAAAACAGTGCTCAGACGAAGATTCAAACTTAGGACTACAAAGTAGTAACTATACTATATGAAGATAAGTCAAAAAGTAAAGGCATTTCGAGAATTACTTTATAACCATAACAGATAGAAGCTGGCACAGTACAACACGTTTGCGTTGGTTTATGGGTAGTTTAAATATACACAGTACAGCACTCTGACATTAGTCTAGTTGAAACTAAGGTCAAATGAATATGGATGCTCTGCTGCATTATTGCACCATTGCTGGAGAACGTGCCATGGTGAGATTTCTTTCAGCAGAAGGAGTGAAAGCTGCTGAATTTCACTGAAGGATGTTGGTGTGTGCAGATCAGTTCAGATTGGCTTTACTTTTTATATAATCAAAATATCATTTATATAATCATGTATTGCACCTATTTTCTAAACCTGATTTTTTCACGATGGGGTTTTGTGGAAGAATGTATAGGTTGTAGAAAGGATATATAGACTGGACTATGCATATGATATATACTGTAGTGTCATGTGCGTAGTACAATGCAGCCCTGCACAGGATACCAGTCAATTAAAAGGGCACACACATGCATACACTCACACTTGTTCACAACAGGCAAATTTAAAATTACCATTTAACTCTACATGCGTGTTTTTGGGGTGTAGCAGAAAGCCAGAGTAATCAAAGAAATCTCCTACAACTGCAGCCAGAAGTCCAACTCACCAACAATTTAATTAACCAATATATACATTCTAGTAATGTTTTGTTCATTTTATTAGTCATTTAAAGAATACACTTATCTTATTTGTTTTTTTCTTTTCTTGTAACCTGTCTCTTTGACATCTTGCAAAGCACTTTCAGTTACATTGTTTATGAAAATGTGATATATAAATACATTTTTTTTACATTTCATGAATATTAATTTTTTAAAGTTTTGTATGGGTTGCTCCAAGTACAAACACAGTAAGGCTGAGCAATCAAAGACAATATTTACATTTTTATAACTTTTCAAAATATTTAATAAATTCATCTGTTGTATACTATGGAATTAAAATAATGACTATTTTTATTACAATTACATCTTATGCAACACATTGTAAAATGAAAGAGCTGAAAACAAACTGAAAGGTGTATTAATAAATGTCTTTGTTGAAAACCTAATAAATACTGAAAATCAATTAGTTTTAGTCTCAATTCTGCAGATAAGAGGTTTCAGAGTTGCCTGTATGTTTTGTTTTTTAAAGAATTTATGCTTAAAAAATGACAGCAGTGACATACAACAAAAGTGTTTTGTATTTCAGGGGGAATAAACAGAAAATGAAATGTTAATAATATGCATCAGATCAAATTGCCTTACTGATTCATGTGCAGAAATCTAGTTATTTGTGTTATCTCCCTGTTGCCTTAATTCAGCTTTGCCCCTGGGGCATTTTCTTATTTCTGTTAGTTTTATCTTTAGCCAGTTTTGACACATTTTCTTTTAGTGTAAAAGAATGATTCTTTGGATACACTGTTAAAGAAACCAGATTTTATGCCCCAATAGCTGTATCATAGGTATATGATATTTATTTATCTATAAAGAGAGCAAATTCAGCATTTTGACACAGTGGTTTAATATTGTTAATTATGAAAAATTGTTCACTGGTAAATTGTGGGAATTGAGCAATCAGATGTGATAAACAGAGGTTCTGCCAAAAACAAAACACTACTGTATACCCATTAACAGTTAGTCATGCATAATGGTAGATTAAACAAAAAATGCAGAATACTTACCGGAAAATGTCATCTGATCACATGATTGGCCATTTTGCTATTTTATGTGGGATTAATACATGAAATTAGTAGCATATTTACAGTCTGGGAAATCAACACAGACCACCACTAATAAGGACCCAAAGAAGAGAAAGACTCACAATTTGGAAAACTGAGTTTTAAAAATGACCTGCTTGATAATAAACCAGTCCTTTACTGAGTTCCGAAATTAGGTTAGATTAGATTCAACTTAAAAATACCTGTTTGATATTTTCTGTATTTTTCTTTTTTATACAGTGGGCATTCACTATGTATGAAATAAAAAATTATCTGAACATTAACTATGATTAAAAATTGTGGGGTGAAGTCTCTTGTTTTGTATGGAATAACAGGGAATGTGTAATTTATTGCTGTCTTTCTTCTGAAGGCAACAGTTGTGTCAGCGATTTGTTGATAGTAAAGTAGGACTAAATTATAAGTTTAAATATGTCACTCTGTTCATTTTGTGACACATGAGTTGCTGTCTTGCATCCCAAAAGTCTCAGTACTTTAGCAAAACCAGCTTTATTCAACTTGAAACAGGAACAGCATGGTTATTTATTGCAGCGGGAGCTACCACTCTCCCATACACAGACACAACAAACAGGCATAGTCGGGTTCAGTTCAGTGGCCAAGTGATACTGTTCCCTGCAATTATAAAGTTCCTTGCATCACCCATCGGCAACAGGCACTTATAGTGCAATCTCAATCGGTTTGTAGTTGTTTCCGCGGCACTATGCTGCTGCGCTGTGAACCCGTGGTTACCTCAGCAACGGACAAGCAGTCCTCCACAGACGCGGCAGTTGCACTTCGGCGTGTCAACCCAACAAGGGGGGGTGGGGGTCCTAAAAGGGTTCAGAAACCTCACAATTGATATAGCATCTTTGTTTTCTTTAGAAGCTTCTTTGAGAAAAATTCAAATAATTTCCTTTTGTAGTTGAAGTACATATAACTGTTAATGCAAAGCAGCAAGGCATAATGTAGGTAAAAAATTACATATATATATATACATATAAATGTTCACTAGCTTTTAGAGGCTGACCTAAAACATGTCTTGCATGTATCACAACAAGAAACAGTAATTAAAATTACAACAAAGTGTGATTACTGTACTGTGTGCCATGTCAGGGCTATATGTTACATTATGTTTAGTTTATGAATGTCCATTTCTCAATAGGTCGCTCCTTAGTCATTTTAAAATTTATTTGTGGAATGCAGAAAACGCTTTTGGGTTAATTGTAATAAAGGATGACTTAGATAAGAAGGTCAACCCACTTCACTCTACCTTTTACAGTTCATTGTTTCTGCATAGACAAGCTTAGCTGACAACCATGCTGCACTGATCCCTTTTGAGTTTTAATAAGGATGAAATACATTATTTATAATATTGACAAACTTCAATTGTTGAGCCTATTATATAAAATATTAAAAGTTAGTATAAAGCAACAAACTGAAAAACATTTTTATTATTTTAATAATGCCTCCATTGAAATGAAAATTTTTCATGGCCAGAGCATAAAAAATCGTGAGGTAACGCCCGACAGGTCAATAGGAAAAAAAAAAATCAAAGCAGGATGGATACTGCATCATATGTATGTACACCTACAAGAAAATGAAGGTTTCTGTCCAGTATTGGGAACTGTCTCAGTAATACACTGCAGACATCAATATTAGTAGAGGGCTATTATGAGTATCACACATCTCAAAGCTAGAGTAAAAGCCTGAAAACATTCATTTCACAGCAGAGTCTGTTGTGCCAGGTGGTCTTTCATATTTTGTTTCTAGCCTAAAAGGTATAATTTATTTGTATGCAAATGTGCTAAGGTGTTGTGGTAAATTAGCAGGTCATGTGATGTATTATAGGAATTTTGCATGTTAATACAATAGGTCTTAAATCATAGCCCACAGAGTTAAACATATGGTTTTAGTACATGTTCCTTGTAACACAAGTATAAATTGCACCTGCAATAAAGGATCAAATGGACTGCCACCAGGATCTTTTTGATACGCACCTAAAGAGTCGGAGTGGTGACTCTGAGGCTAAGGATCTGTGCTGGTATCCAGAAGGTTGCCGGTTCGAGTCCGTCACTGCCAATAGAGATCCTACTCTGCAAGGCCCTTAACCAGCTTTTGCTCCAGGGGCGCTGTACAATGGCTGACCCTATGCTCTGACCCCAAGGGGTATGTAAAAACTAACAAATTCCTTATACAAGAAATTGTATAAGGTGAAATAAAGACCAAAAAAAAAAAAAGAATAAATTACACATTTATAAGTCAGATTGGAAAAAAGAAATCTAATAATGCCGTATTTCTACTAAACAATTACATGTATTTTCCTGACTACAATGCAGGAATAAGCCTTGGACAAGATGCCAATCCATTTCTGGGCTCATCATCACACACACACACATACACACTCCAATACTCATCCATATCACATATGAAAAGGATAAAAAA
Source organism: Polypterus senegalus (assembly GCF_016835505.1). NCBI lineage: Eukaryota > Metazoa > Chordata > Cladistia > Polypteriformes > Polypteridae > Polypterus > Polypterus senegalus. Next base: position 45,310,906 of record NC_053169.1, on the reverse strand, counting down.
TACATAGTCATGTGAGGCAGGATATGTTCTCTACACGTGGTGGTATCCCTTATTGTTGAAGACACCCTGTTTGCGGCTATATACATGACTCTTCAAAATTATTTTATTTTAATTTTAGAAAAGATAGTTCATAGAAAGCATGGTTATGAAGTGATTAGGATTAATGATGCAAATAATTATGTTCCAATTATCTGTTAAACCTTTGTAAAGAATTGAATGATAGTGGTGGCTGGTGATTTTTATGTGGAATCGATACACCCAAACCCCACCAAAATGCAACTATAATGGCTTATTAATTAATTTTGGTTGCATACAGTCCTAATATTTTTCCACATTTCAGAACCTCTAACTTAACTACACCCTAGTACTTCTCGTTAATTACACATGTAATTTAATTAGGTGCTCTTTTCAATGGTCTGTCTGCAGTCTGAGAATTTAACAATAAAGTGGGCTATACGTCTCCTCAGAAATGTTTTTTTTTATTGCAGTCACACTGCTCATACTTCACCTCTGTGTTTACATTTTTTCCTTAATTTTAGTTTGCTGGCTTATGCAGATTATTTGATTTCTGTTTTGTTATCTATTTAGCAATCAACAATGCAACATAAATATCACTTTGTGTCTGTGTATTCATTATAGACTAACTGTTCAAAAATGTTATGAAGAAAGAAGAGAGGGAAAGCAAACAAGTCAAGAGTAGAAAGATACTAATTTACTCTGATCCACTAAAGATTTTGTTGATTTTTCTCAGAAAATTAAAATATACACATGGAACGAGAGGAGAATCAAACCACTTAACTAAACACATTCATTAACACAAATGACAGCATTCTAATTAAGAAACTACAGATAGTCTTCAGCCAGACATTTCCTTAGCAGCTAAAAATCTTCAAGATTGAACATGACTGATAGAAACATTGGCCAGTTGCCTTCATAGGCAGAGACTAACAGCCTTGACTGGCATTGAAGGTTCTTGATTGTCAGTTGAGTCCCTGAGGCTACTGTAGATACTGTGATTTAGGATGAAAGGTGAATGCTTAGAATGTAGATAAAAAGAGGTTGAATATAAAACTCATTACAGTACTGGGTTTGTCTTTGCTCTTGATCCATCATTTCAGTTTCTTAATGAGAACCAAACTGTGCACCATCCTTAAAAAGAGCCATATGGTAGTCTACAAAAGGATCATCTAGTCATGTTCTTGAGTGGTTGCGGTGGTTGCTGGTTTTCATGGCTACTAACTAATTGCTGAGAAACTATTCTGCCTGTTTTTTCTCGGACTCCTGGTTTAATTAGACGTCTTCCTTTGCAAAGCCTCCCTTTACTCTGTGCATTCAGTTAAATGTGAAATTTACCAGGCTTTCCATAAATTTGCATTTCTATTCTGTAACAATCAGTTTTTTTTTTAGGGTGTCACTATTACAATATTAAACACTTGTTGTGGTGTGACTACTAACTGTATCCATCATTCCTGTGCAGGTTACACTGCAGTCTGTACTTGTGTCTGACCTACCAAACTGATTTAGAAACTACTTCTATTAAAAGTTGGACTATAGAAGGCCCATTAGCGAGACAGTGTTTTATAAAGCATTTTTAACAAGGCCCAAGCTGCTAATATTTCTGGGAGAGGAACAACAGACACCCTAGGTCCTTATGGGTTTGCCTGGGGAGTTCTGAAAGTAGCTAGTGAAAAGAGAATCAAGCCAGAATGTAGTTTAGCAAAATGTCAGAAACTCTCAACTGAATAAGTGTAAGTGTATAGTAGCACTCATAACTGTCTGCAGCACTCCACTTCTGGCTTGGGCTTACCTTGCAGTCAATGATTTTATTTGCTTTGTGAAACCAAATGACCAAACCAAACCAAATGACAATACTTTATCAATTCCAGTTAATAAAATCATCAAATAAAAGCAGCAAGCCCATAATATCTTACGTTAAAGTCAATTTAGCTAAGTGATTACAAGTGCCACACCTCATGCTTCATTTCTAAAAAACGGAGAGGTGCCCTGCCTGCTAATGTCAAAATTATCTTGCACATGTTTCAGCTAAATGTATGAAATCCCCAAATGGAATCGAGATTTCAGCGTATCAGTGTAATTATTTAAGAATTTGATACCTGATTATTATCAAAATTAGTACTTGTGAAGTTTCTGTGTACCTAACTGCATCACATTTCTTTCATGAAGTGTTTTACTTTGACCAAATAAAACTTAAAAGTGAGTACACACAAATCTGACATTTAGATTTACATGCCTTACTCCCTGTGGTGGGTTGGCACCCTGCCCAGGATTGGTTCCTGCCTTGTGCCCTGTGTTGGCTGGGATTGGCTCCAGTAGACCCCCGTGACCCTGTATTCGGATTCAGCGGGTTAGGAAATGGTTGGTTGGTTGGTTGCCTTACTCCTGTTCTTTTTATGTGTATTATGGGGTCCAGTGTTAATTGATTATATACAGTAGTATATAATAGTCCTTCTAGTCCTTCCTAGATCTCAATATTCCAGTTCTATCCTGGTAATGACTCTCTACACTGTATTTGTGTGGTAATTGCAGCTGAGTTCTTACTGCCTGTAGTACGCCTTAAGCCTTTAAAAAGGGAATCACTGCTCTCTGTTGTTCCGTGGTGCAAACGGAGAGCAGAGCCCCCATGTTTAATTTATAGAAAACAACAAGAGAAACTCACTGACCAAGGTCGGAATTTTACAGTTGTAACCATAGACACACCATGTTTCCACATGTGTGTGGGGAAAGCTGTACAGCCAACACAAATGAAATCACGAAAGTTGGGTAATTATTGACTTAATTTTTTGCTTTGTGTTAATTTTTGTTCATGCTAACCTGGACTTCACCATTCTGCTGCCATTCTGTAAGCTTTTGCATGACTATGGCCATATTATTTTGCTGGTGCTATGGCTGACACCTGAGGGGGTGTCATGTTATAGCTACTCCTACCAATAAGTGGTACTGACGGAGTACTGTCTGCATCCTAATATTGGGAAAAAGAGAGTGTGACAGGTTGCTCCTCCGGGATGCCTGGATCAGGGAAGGACCAGGAAGGGGCCAATATCTTCCCTGGATGCAAGAGGGCAGCCCCCCCTGATTTCCGTGGCCCAACCAAGGGGCTGCCTGGAGCCCTGGAGGACAGTACTTCCGCCACACCAGGAAGTGCTGCCGGAACACCATCATCAAGCACCTGGAGCACATCCAGGGCATGATAAAAGGGGCCGCCGTTTGTAGTCTGTCTGCTGATGACCATATTTTATTTCCCTCTTCTGTCTCATTTTTTTTAATGTCCATTTAAGAACAACCCTGCCCTTTTCCATCCTTGGAGACAATACTTTCATATTTCCTTTCATTTAATAATTGTGATGCTTGATCTAAACAAATATTTTCTTAAGTTTGAATACTATAATAATTTTTCTTAATCAGAAAACTATGATAACTAATTAAACTGAATTGTTTACATTAAATTATAAAAATGTATTATTTTGTTATTTTCTTTCTGACAAACGATGTCCACTACAGACATCTCATATCTTAACATCAAAGGTTGTTTCAGTTTTTTAATAATGCATCTTGTGTTAATAAATAATTCAGTGTTGCAGTTAAGCATTCAGTCAAACTAAAGATTACAATTTTGGCAAGTTGACTGACAACATATATTTACTGGCAGATACTAGTCATTTTTTAATTCATCAGCTGTGTCAGTAATACCGTTAATTTTATCCGTCTCTTAACGTTCAAGTCAAAACACATTGATGGCAACAGGATGGGTACGACTTATAATATAATTTAAGAGTCTCGTAACAATTTCTAGAAGCTGTCCTCTTCTCCCTAACACTGTCTAGATTAAGACATTTCCATGTTACTGTTAATTTAACTTCACATGCTTGTAAGAACAGCAAAGTATTTTTAAGCAAATGGCATTGGTTTAGTGAAGAGGGTGACAAAGTAATGCTGCAGGTAAAGCTCATTTTTCCTTGTTTCTATGCACAAAGCCGAGTAGCTAATTGCAATAAAAAAATATTTTTAAATAAATGACAATTTTTTTTCTGGCCCAAGGTGACTGTCACAGTAGGAGTCAATGAAAGGTTAGCTTTAAATTATAGATTTCTAAAGTCTTTGATTATATTCCCAACTATAAGCATGCCATGTGGTATAAATACTAATAACCTTCACAACAGCGGCACCTGACTTAAGTGGAGGTTTCACGACAGACACTCCATTAAGTTAGATGCCGGCAGCCATGGTGTATTTCCCTTACTGTATGATAAATATATTGATATTTTTATATACCAGTAAATTTGGTCGTGTAGGCAACTTTGCCTTGTGGATGAAGAAAAAATAATGCAGTGCAAGGGACTCCAAGCATATGAGCTGTTGATGTTCAGAGACAGCGTTGCATCAGACACACTTGTGTTCTCTTTTCAGTCTCGGTAGCATCTGAGTTGAATTTGAAATAGCTGAATTCTTTCAGCGCGTTCAGCTGTTTCAGATCCACACTCGAGTGAGGGCGTGGGCCGTGTTTATTGAGCTTGTTGATTTCAGACTTGGACAACACCCAATAAAGTCTGCCTTTCACCACCCCAACACATGGCTATAGTGCAAAGGACATCGCTGTTTGCAATTAAAGATGCGCAGACCCTACCTGTCTGAAACTCAGAAATATCACAAAGTCTATCAAGAGGAGACTCAATGGTTTTTGAATCCTTCTCCTTTAAGACAGCATGGAGGCTTCTTGGCATATCTAGTGACCTTAGTATGAATAGAGCAGTGTGTATTGATGAGTATCAAGGCTTGTGTTTAAAATAAAACAGTGGAGGTTTAATTTAATAAGTAAGACAATATTGTTCACTGCAGTGTGTAAAGATATTATTTTTCAAATAATTTTTGGGACTGCTGTAGTATATATTTTATCATAGTTTTGTTTGCTTTATGCTATACTATTCATTTAAATAACCTTTCAGTTTAATGCAGGCATATTTGTATTTTGTGATGGGAAATTTAACATGGCAGCACCAAACACACTGTCTTTCAACAGCTGGCACTCTTACTGTTAAAAGATAAATTGTACAGCATCAAGGAAAGAGTAAATAGATGCATTTTTTTCCCAGTTCAAAGTTTACAACAGAAGCTTCTAATTGGCACAGGCCTCCAATCTAACATCCCTGCCTCTCTGCAGGCCCATTAAATAATAAATGCTGCTGTCTCTGCAGCTTTGTGTTTTCCTCTGAAATGCTCAAATGTTATATTTTGAAAGCAAGCATGGTGGGTGGGTTGCTGGAATTTATACAGGGTGCCTCTTTGATCATGGAAACTGATTTACAAAATGCCACTTCCCTGTATTGATGTTGTGGAGTGAAGCAGAGGGTGCATTCTGCTCAGTGTAGCAGAATCTCTTTAAACAAATTGCAAAGCCAAATCACATCAGCTCATAATGTTTTTTCAGAACATACTTAATGTTTTCACCAAAAAAGCCTCCGCTACCGCTTTTGCAGTAATCATACGATGGAAAACGATTGATCTGATTTTTTTGCTGAAGGTTTGCAGCTCTGCCACATTGGTCAGTGCACACATACTGTATATATATATATATATATATATATATATATATATATATATATATATATATATATATATATATATATATATACATGTCATACACTACTAATGGGACGGAATTAATGTAAATATTTTTTGAGCCAGTTGTGAATTATTAGTACCTACAGTATCATTTTCAATTGTGGGTGCAACAAGTACAGTATGTATGAATTTATGTCTCATAATTTGTGTCTACTCTCTCCTTGTAAAAGTAACATACTACGAGGTGTGGCAGAAAAGTAATGAGACTTGATTTTTTATTTACCAAAATTTTTATTTTTTTCAAACATCAATGTTATCCCGTTCAAAGTAGTTCCCTTGGGCAGCTACACACCGATGGAGACATTGTTCCCACTGTTGGTAGCAGCGCTGGAAGTCTTCAACCGGTATGGTATTCAGCATGTCCGTTACATTCTTTTGGATGTTTTCTAATGTCCCGAAATGATGTCCTTTGAGGACATTTTTCAGTTTAGGAAAAGGAAAAAGTCACATGGACTGAGGTCAGGTGAATAAGGGGGCTGGGGAACCACAGGAATGCGTTTTTTTGATTGTCCTTCTGCTCAATTGTGAGGTTTTTCGGCACCATTTTGGCACAGACCTTTCGCATGTGCAAATGTTCAGTCAAAATTTGATGAACAGTAAATCTGTTCAAATTTAATTGTTCACTCAACATTCTTAATGTTAAACGACGGTCTGATCTCACAAGAGTGTTCACACGTTCGATGTTTTCATTGGTTTTCGAAGTTCAAGGCCTCCCTGAAAAACTTGAGCTCGGGATAAAGAATGTTCCCCATAGGTCTGTTTAAACTTTTCAAACGTCACACTTGCCGATTCTCCAAGCTTAACACAAAATTTAATGGCACACCGTTGCTCCAAATTCCGCTGTTCCATTTTGCGTGACGCACAACCAAAAACACAACTTCGCTAATAGCAGTCACAAAAATCATGTAGTTAACGGAAGGAGTTGAAACTCGCACTGAGCTATGGGAGGGTACTGATACACGTGCTCAATCAAGGACAACAGCGCAGCGTTGCCAGATCGCTTGCAGTGTTGCCAGTCTCATTACTTTTCTGCCACACCTCGTATATGACAAGTAACATGCAGTTTCAATGGCACGATGCTTAGCGCTTGGTATTTCTTCAGTGCAATCATTGCTTCTTTCTAAATGAGTATGGTGTTTGTAATGTGCTTATTTTAGTGGAAACACCCGATTAAGCCTGCACACTTGAAATGCTTGCCCTTTGACCTTCATTTCCTGTTTTCAGCGTAGAAAGAACCATCCATCCTTTCCTAATTAGCTTATGTAGTACAGGGCTACAGGGAAGCTGGAACAAGCATCAGTTTGGGACATATGTGTATAAATATTAAAAAACAATTAGGAGACTCCTTGTCATATTTTTATAGAAAAATCAAAATGTCTTGCTGCATTTTTAGGAGTTGAACACTTTTTGATGTTTTAGTTGTTTGTCTTAATTTTCCCCTTTACTTCTTCCATAGTACAATCACAGTCTGAAATTTCAAAGAAAATCAAAAAACATACATTAGATTACTTTTGCATTTGCAATTTATTCCTCATTTAGATGGTTTGCCTCTTGGAGGCTGCATGTTATTTAGTCATAGGCATTTTCCAAGTTACCTGTGTGAAAATAGTGTAGTTACTGCTGAATTCATGCAAGTACTTGCAGATTACTAAGAAATACAAAAAGAAAGAATTAGTACTATTATACCCAGTTTTCAAGGAAATTCAATTCAATTTACTGACTTTTTATCTTGTAGTAAAAAATTATCCATTGCTAGTCCGACAAAGCAGATACAAATTGCTAAAGCAAGAAATGACAATTCGGAACAAATTAATGGGGAGAAAAGTTTGAAAAAGAGACAAAACACAAAGAGAAAGGTTTAGGGAATCCACCCCGTATATTGTTAGTCTCAGTTACAAAGTGAAAAGCTGTGTGATACTCCGCCGAGTAGTCTTTTAAGACTGAGTCACAATCAAGACTGACTGCAGAGCAAAGGTGGTAGGTTTTTATAGTAGAGGGGAAAGAAGAGGCAAGTCATCTGGAGAAATGGAAGTGAGGTCATCAAGGGGCGTGGTATGGGGCCAGAAGAGGAAGAGAATTACTGTAGGTCTTACTGCTCCTGTAAGGTTGGGAGAAGGTTAGCACACTTGATTAACTCTTGTCCCTGCGTTTCAGCGTTGGCTAGACCCCCCTTCTTCCTCCCATTAACAAAAAACATTAGTTATCAGATACTGTACAAGCACATACATGTTTATTCAAGAAAAAAGGCAATAATGAGACAGTTAAATTGAAACCCTAGTGTTAATTAATTGGCTTACATAATTTAGTCATAGCCACAAGTCAAACAGATGATTATATAGGGGAGAACAGTTTAATGGCCTGGGGTAGAAATGGTTTGATGGAATTAAATGCTTTATCATTTGTTGGATGGCAGGGGGACAAACAGTTTGTTTCTGTACTGTGTGATGCTTGTGATAATAATGGAAAGAGATATCGGCTCTACTTGAACCTTCTACTGCCTCTGCCAACTCTCTTTTTTATGAGTCGACCTGTTTCATTGACATCTGTCCTCCAGTGTCACTATGTATTTGTATTTGTATTACCTGGGCTCATTTTGTGCAATTCTACACAGCCTCTTTTACAGTATGTTCACTGCTGATTACCTTTTTATTTTATAAGGGTCTGCTACCTTCAAAGTGTGGTGATGCTTAATCAGTGAAGCCAACTTTATCACAGTTCTTCTGCTGTTGCTCTATACTGCACAGCACTGTGTCCGGAAAAAAACACGTTTAGAAAATGAATGGACGGATGTTTAGGGGAAAATGGCAAGCTATGATGTTTTTTTTACTTTTTTGCATAAAATACTTACATTAGTGTTGGTATTTTCTGGGAAACACTGTTTCCTGACAGGCATATCACACCTTTTTAATTTGCACATCACAGAGTGTTTTGATTTATTCTTCAAATATCATCTCATTATTTTATTTCTTTAAATTTAAAAATTACTTCTTATTTTAACCTTGATACTTTCAGCTGTATTATTGTGTGTTGTTAAGTGTCTTGTAATAAAATACTATATAAAAGGCACTCTAAAAAATACATTTTACTTAGTTTTTTTGGTTAAAATATACAAAATGTGTAATAATAATTAGTCATTTTTCCAAGTAATATATGAACATGATGAATCCTGTTTACACATTAACATTATTTCAGTTTCCCCCGTGACATTTTTTAATCACATTTATGCTTACATTTAGTATCAGGTTATATGACAAGGCTACTTAAACTGTATCACACTCTGCTATAGATATGCCTTCAATATGTCACCTTGTCACTTGCTAATAATTTTAGCCCTGGAAATTTTGTTGGTCATCCTGGAGGTTAATAATGAATCTGTGAAAGGGTTACATACTGTACATTTGTCATTCCCTTTAGATTTATTTAGAAATTTTTTCAAAAATCAGAAAAGATTTGCTTAGCTATAAAAATACAGAACCAGTTCTCTAAATAAGGATGGCCTTTTGTTATTTGCAGCCTTCTTCTGAAATGATATGAACTGAATTTTTCCCTACATCAAGCAACACTGAATACTCCAAATGACAAGTGAAATTAGATTTTAGAAATGTTTGCAAATTTACAAATAAAAAATTAAAAATGACATAAACCCAAGTATTCAGACTCTTTACTCAGTACTTAAGTGAAGCACCCTTGGTTGTGATTACAATTTGGAGTCTTCTTATGTATGATATGACAAGCTTTGCACATCTGGATTTGAGGATGTTCTGCCAATCTTCTTTGCAGATATGTTCAAGCACTGACAGGTTGGATGGAGACTGTTGGTGGATAGCTGTTTTCAGGTTTTTCTAGCGATGTTCAGTTTGATTTAAGTCTTGAGCAATGGTTTAGCAAATCAAGGACATTCATAAAGTTGCCCCTAAGCCAGTCCTGTGTTGTCTTTGCTTTGTGGACGATTCTTCTTTTATTCATTATTTCCCGGACAGAGTAGGAGTCTCACACCAGATAAAATTAATCAGTAATATACACTTTATTGCACCTAGACTAGAGAAGCCCTCGTACAGGAAATTCTTTGCTCTTTTATAGCTTACAGAGTTGAGCAAAATGACATTATTATACCAAAAATAGAGGCGGTACATATTTCTTACTGCTGACAAAATAAAAAAGAAGAAGTTACCTTATTTGGAGCTTTAAAAACAGGAACTATAATAAAAAACTGGTTAAAGGGCAGATTCTGAGACAAACAGGAACTATAATAACAGACTTGTGCTGGGCAGATTCCTTTGACCTGCTCACCCAGTACACTCTGTACCTCACACAAGGGTATACATAGAAATGTCACATACACATTTTGTAACTGCTAAATGTCACAGGGACAAGCTGTATTTTTCCATTCCACACTCGACCCCTTTGAGCAGAAAAAGGAATCTGGCAGGTCAAACTTGAATCACTTTCAGGGGCCAGAAGAAAACTTGTTCTTGACGTAGGAGGTAAGCTTTAGATAGAGCAGAACGGAACACAAGAGCAATGAGACAGCGGACAAGAGGAAGTAAGCAGCAAGAAGGAGTAGAACAACTCCAACAGCAAGGGAGACAAAAATAGATCTGAACCATTGCCCCCAGGAGCCGAACATAGAGGTGAACCAAGAATGGAGAAGGAGGGAAAAGACAGAAGAGAGGGAGCAGGAGGAATTCGAGAAATGGAAGGAGTATTAAAAGGGAAAGTAAGCAAGGAAGAGAGTTGGAGGAGTTATGGGACAAAGGGAAGGGGTGGTTGCGAGATGGGGACGAGCAGTGGCACACATAACAGTCGGATTGATTGAGCTGACGAGCTGAATACAGGACCCATTGCAGCCAACGGTTCCGATCACCGTCCCAGTTTCAACCTCGAAGGTGGATTCTATGGAAAGACGGACAGAGAGGAGAATGGAGAAGTAGTATTGGAAGAAGAAGAAGCGTTAACAGGAGAAGATAAAGAGGAAGAGGTGGGGGAATTGGAGTACACCTCAATCTTGAACTTTCCCAACAGATCTGTACCAGAGACATAGGCACCAAGAATGTAGATGCCAGAATCATGTAAAGAAGCATTCTTAATAGTAACTACTAAAAGATTGCATAAAATAGGATTATTGCCTTTACAGGTTTCAGCATACGGGTGTCCTTTTATAATTGAAAACGAGTCTTTAGACCATGTTGCGTAGCTTGTCTAGGGTTATACCCCAGTCCTGGTTTCGTGTTAGCGAACACGTCGCTCCATGAGCTACATTCTGGGACACAAACATATTTTTGTGAGGAAGTCCAATCACGTGGAGAACCAGTACAGGACGCAACAGAACAAAAGTCCAGGGTAAAAGAATGAGTAGTACCCTGAAGAACGCGGAATCCTTGTGGTTCTCGGGTGCGAACAGGGATAGATAGAACAAAACGGAAAAGGATCAAAAGACAGAGGAATGGTGCCATCTTTTACAATGAGATGCGTGGATCCAGGCAGGTAGTCCTTCAACTTTCACAGCGTGAGGGGTTGACAGAAGAACTTGGACGGTCCTCGCCACCTGGGTTGGTGCCAGTGTTTCCTGCGGGTGTCACGAACCAGGATCCAGGTTCTTAATGGGATAGGCGAATCCTCAGAGGGAGGGGTGGATCTCCAGGCTTGCTTCACTTGTTCATGGACCTCCTTCAGAGAGGCTCGGAGACCTGAAAGACTAGAGAGAAGATCATTGTCCACAGTATGTAGGTTCACATTCCCTATAACCATACCAACTGGCATGGATCTACCGGTAAGAATCTCAAGCGCGATAGCCCCAATTGTCAGTGTGTCGCCCTCGTAGCCCCATCAGGGCCAGTGGAAGGGCATCAGGCCAGGAAAGATTTGTCTGCTCACAAATTTTTGCTAATTTTGACTTCAAAGTGCCATTGCATCTTTCAACTATACCTCCACTCTGTGGGTGATACGTACAGTAGTGGTGTACATTAATTTGGAGCCATGTGGTTAGTTCATTTATGACTGAATTCACAAAATGTGTCCCATTATCAGTCTGCAGTTTCTGAGGTATAATTTCCTTTATTAACGCTTTAGCCACAGTTTTGGCATCATTATGCTTAGAAGGGAATGCTTCTACCCATCGGAGAACACATCGACAATTACTAAACAGTACCGATATCCCTTTGGCGTTAATTGATGAAATCCATTTGGAGATGCTCAAATGGTCCCATTGGATTCGGGTAGGCGGGACTTACCTGCGTGCCTTTTCCCACATTAAACCTTTGGCACAGCGCACATCTCTTACAGAATTGATCTGCATAACTAGAAAACCCTACTGCTTCCCAATGCTTCTCAACATCCTGAATCATAGCATCTCTTCCCGCATGGTCCAGTCCGTGGGCTATTTTCGCCATTCCTGGAAAGGAAGCTTTCGGAAGAAAAGGCTTATTAGTCTGACGGTGGGTCCAAACACCTTCAATCAAGGAGCCTTCCTTGGACCATTTCTTCTTCTCAAGATCCGTTGCTGAGCTCTGTAAAGAAATCATCTGGTTATCTAGAACCGACTCCGAACTCTGTTGGAAAAGAGAAACTGGAACATTATTATGAGCAGCTCTTTTAGCAAAGTAATCAGCCAATTCATTTCCTTTACTAACAGGATCCTGTTTGCCAGTGTGTGCCTGGCACTTTACAATAGCCAATTTAGATGGTTTAGTTATGGCATCCAACAGAGATTCAATTAACTTCTGATGTTGAATGGGCTTGCCAGTACTGGTCTTAAAACCCCTTAATTTCCATAATGCCCCGTGATCATGGCAGACTCCAAAAGCATAGCGAGAGTCTGTGTAAATAGTTATGTCTTTTCCTTCTGACAGCTGACATGCTCAAGTTAGGGCTATTAGTTCAGCTGCTTGTGCACTGAGGCTAGAGGTAATTCGGTTAGCTTCCAGTAGGTGGTCCCCTTGGACCACAGCATAACTGGTCGACGGAGCTCCATTTTCTAATCTTAACGAACAGTCATCTACAAATATGATTTCACCTGTTTCTAATGGAGTTTCCTGCAAATCAAATGCGGCTTAACTTCTCGAGCAATCACTTCCTGACAATCATGCGGTTCTCCCTCCTCACTAGTCGGGAGTAGAGTAGCGGATTGAGGGTAGAACACCTTTCAATTGTGACATTTGAGAGAGTGCAAAGAACGTTCTGATAATGGATGGCTCTTGCTGTGGTTAGATGAGAAGTTTTTGCTTGTACTAAAATGGAATGAACTGCATGCGGAACTTTAACTGTCAGTGGACTCATGAGTACTATATCGGTGCTAGCTAAGACTGCTTCTGTGGCAGCAGCAACTGCTCTTAGACAGGGAGAAAGAGCAGCTGCAACTGGGTCTAATTTTTTCGAAAAATATGCAACAGGCCTTTGTTTGTCTCCATGTATTTGAGTCAACACGGCATTCATATATCCCCTTTTAGTCCACAAACAATGTGAATGGACGAGAATAATCAGGTAAACCGAGGCGGGGCAGAAAGGAGGGCAGTCTTTAGGTCAGAAAATGCGGTCTCAGCATCAGGAGTCCAGGAACGTGGCCAGATAAGGGAAGGCCGGGAGTGTTGGCCAGATCTTGCAGTGGCTGAGCACGTGCCGAAAAGTTAAGGATCCATTGTCGACAATATCCAAGAATGCCTAGGACAGACATAACCTGTTGTTTAGTGACCGGTCTAGGAAGATTCTGAATGGTTGTAATGCGACTAGTGGAGAGAGCTCTTGTGCCATTAGTAATGTCATGACCTACATATTTAACAGTTGTTTGTACCAATTGTAATTTAGCTTTGGACACTTTATGGCCATTTTCAGCCAAGAAAAGAAGTAATTTCATTGTGTCCGTTTCACATGATTCCTGCGAATCACTGCAGAGCATGATATCATCAACATATTGAATTAATGTGGAACCACGGTCTGGCCAAAACCCTCAAGATTTTGAGCAAGCGCTTGTCCATACACACAAGGAGACTCAGTGTAGCCCTGAGGCATAACAGTCCAAGTCCAACGGCGGTTTTGAAAAGTAAAAGCACGGAAGGAGGATTTTGGGTAGATCACCAGAGGTTCACAATGGGCTATTCTGCCAAAATCGTTTTATCCTGAGACCATAGGCAGGATGGGATATGTGCGAGCCAAGGCAATGGAGGAAATGTAACTTGTAAGGGAAAAACAGAACATGACGGGGAAGGTGTGCAGAGACTACGATTGACTAAAAAATCAGTTTGGAGAACAACCTTTGTAATTAAATGGTCAGAGGTGTCGAAGACACCAGGGCAACTATATTGCCAATCTGTCCAGTCAAGACAGTGTTGAACCCAAGGTCCAATTTGCACCCACTGGGTGTCATGCGATTTGGCAAGAGAAATATGAGGGACAGAGTCACCCAAATAGTAAATTTGCTGGGAAGGGGTGAGATGGACAGATGTAGCAGCTTTGGTGGAGGACAGGAATAAACAGGGAACAAGTATAATTTGCGGTGTGGGAGCTGAGGAAAGAAAAGATTTCAACCAAGGGGTATCAACTTCAGCAGGGAAGTATTGGGCAGTACAGTGAAGGGTGTCAGGGACCTGGAGATGGGGAAACAAGCAGGAAGGGAATGAACTAAGGGCTTTTAATAAAATGGTGTGTGGGGAAATGGAAAGAGTCCAAGCTGCAAAGGAAGGTGTTGGGTGAGAGGATTGAAAAAGAATCATAGGGGTGGAACAGTTAAAGCCTTTGGGGGTCATAGTAATCGATAGGGAAAGTTTAGTCATGAGGTCACGTCCCAAGAGGTTAACAGGGCAAAGTGAATTAAGGAGGAAACGGTGTAGTATGGATGGACCAGAAGGAGAATTTTGGACAGGGAGTGGGAGTGAAACTTTAAGGCAATGTGGTTGTCCAGAGGCTGTCAGAACAGTAATTGTGTCATCCGAGGCAGGGACCTTAGCCAGAGAAAGAGTAGAGCGTGGCCAGTGTCAACTAGAAAAATAGTCTTTTGTCCATTAACATGCAGAGATAAAAGAGGATCATCCTCAGGATCCACAGTCAAGAAGGGAAACATGGAGTGGCTAGAGGTCCCTGAAAATTCCTAGGGCCAGCCTTGGTTTTCGGGGAAACCGGTGTAAATTCATCTCCGGGGTAGTCAAAAGAGGCTTAATCTGACGATTTGGACAGTCTCTTTTATAATGGCCTGGCTGACCACAATTATAGCAATAGTAAGGAGTGGGGAGCTGTTGTTGTTGAGAAGGGTCTTGCAAAGAGGTAAAACCACCTCGACCCGGCGCGTCCTCTTCCTCGGAGCCTCCCGGGCACCGCGTGGACCGGTGAAGCCTCCTCGTCCACCAGTGTAGTAATTTAGTTGCGCAGCCAGCAACTTAGCCTGATTCTGTTCTTGCTTTTGTGAGGTCTGCCTTTCAGCATGTTCAGCATGTCGCTTGACCTCTTCAAAGGTAGCAGATTCCCAGCCAATACATGAGATACGGACTTTAGATTGAATGTCTGGAGACCGGAGACGAAGGGGCACGGCGCGAAGTCGGTCCTCAGCCCGCTCTATGCCCGAATAGGTAGCCATCAAATCTTGAATTCTAAGCCCCACTCATCCACAGTCTCATCTTTTCTGTTTTGCAGCAGAAATCAAAGCCCAGTCAGTGCCCTTTTATACTTGTCATCTAAATTCGCTTTCAGTAGACGCCACTGAGTTTGAAAATCTGCATCTCCATTCTGACCATCTCCTCGATGGAAGGTCTCACGCCAAGTCCACGGTTGTCCATTATTATCAGTGCCATGATTAACAGAAGCCCAAGTTGGACCCAATTTACGACGAAGGACCTGTGTCCATTCAGCAGCGTTTGGTTTATACATGCTGTCCAACTGTTCTAATTGTTCAATAAATTTCAGTCCCCCCTCCTTTTTAGGGTCAACTAAGGAGCTGACCACCTCTTTTAGCTCACTTAAGTCCCAAATATGGGAAATGGAAATTGTCAAGGGATTCTGGTCACCAGTAGGTTGATTGGGATTATGCCGGGGATTAGGGATCTGCATTAATGGGAAAGAAGTAGATGGAGGGAACTCGGGGTCAGGGGCAGTGGGGGAAAGTGGAACAGAGGATTTAAACACATGGGGTCGGTCATCGTGTAAGGGATTGAAAGGTGCCTGTGTCTTAGCCTGTCTTGGTGGTAACTCCCTTGTGTCCGATAAGGGGCTCGGGTTTTATTTCTAGTGGTTCTCCCTCTACCTCCTCTTCCCCTTCTGAACCTCCTGGAGAATCATAGGGTGGAGGTTCGGGAGCCTGAGTCCCAGAACCATAGAATATAGGGTATAGATGTTTCTTTCTCTGTTTAGAATGGGTGTCAGGTGGTTGGGCTGTTTGTAAAACTAAAAGCAATTCATCTTTTTCTTTTCTGGCCTTAACTTCATTGGCTCTCAGAACCTCATTCTGTCTAGTGATCGCCTCTAAATTTCGATCTTTTATAACCAATTCCCATCTATCAAACATATCCATGCGATACGGACCTCCCTTGCAACAACCAATATTTTCCTTATTTCCTGAATCTCACTCGTATCACCGGTGCCTTCTAATGGCCAACGCCCACCGCTCTGTTTATTCCACTTCTTACATGCCTTTTTAAAATCTAAGCCTGTCTTTTTCTCAATTAGTTTCCTAGGTGACCCATTTTTCCGCGACGTCTGTTGATCCTCCGAAAACAGTCCTTCCAGTATAAACTTAGACCCCTTAGACCCATCAGACCCCTGCTTAACTTTTTTACTACTAGCGGAACCCATTTTCTTTTATTGTCCTAGTTTCTTCCCTGAAACTATATCTTTTATTTTCTAGTTTCTTTTCCTGAAACTATATTCAGTGTACACTGTTCTTTTCCTACTCGATTTCCTTTTCTCTTAAATTACCTAACTGTTAACCGTCTTTGTCCGTGACTGACCTTTGACGGGCAATGGGCTCTTTACCTTAGGTGTGCCACGCACCTTTTAACCGTCCCAATGCCTATCCCACTAATATCCCAGTTCGGACTCCTACATCCTTTCCCAACAGTTAATTAAAAAACCTCGAGTAGATAATTAATATCCTGGGCCGCTAGTGTCAGTTTAAAAAACTGTCAGTTACTTATCACTCTTATCATACCCACCACCAAGGAAACCCCCGACGGTACTTACCTAGTCTAGGCATTTAGTCTGGTGCGCAACGCAGAGTACTCCACTCGGAGTCAGGAGGAGACCGGGGACTTCTCACTCAGAAGCCGTCCTAGGACAGGACAGTCCTAACTTTTATCGGAGCTGTTTACTCTGCTGCCGGTGCACACAGTAGCGGCAGTCTGCTTCAAAGAAGACAGATCCATAAGGCGGGTACCGATCAAGGAGTCAGCCGATCGTCTCCTGCCCCGCGTTCGGGCGCCAAAAAACTGTGGACGATTCTTCTTTTATTCATTATTTCCCGGACAGAGTAGGAGTCTCACACCAGATAAAATTAATCAGTAATATACACTTTATTGCACCTAGACTAGAGAAGCCCTCGTACAGGAAATTCTTTGCTCTTTTATAGCTTACAGAGTTGAGCAAAATGACATTATTATACCAAAAATAGCGGCGGTACATATTTCTTACTGCTGACAAAATAAAAAAGAAGAAGTTACCTTATTTGGAGCTTTAAAAACAGGAACTATAATAAAAAACTGGTTAAAGGGCAGATTCTGAGACAAACAGGAACTATAATAACAGACTTGTGCTGGGCAGATTCCTTTGACCTGCTCACCCAGTACACTCTGTACCTCACACAAGGGTATACATAGAAATGTCACATACACATTTTGTAACTGCTAAATGTCACAGGGACAAGCTGTATTTTTCCATTCCACAGCTTTGCGTTTTATCCTGTTGCATGGTGAACCTTCAGTCCAATCTGAAGTCCAGAACAGTTTTTTTTTTTATTTTATTAAAGACATTTCTATACTTTGCTCCATTCAGCATACCCCAGGCACTGTCTAGTCTCCCTGTCTATCTATCCCTCTAAAAAACAACCACCATGCTTCACTATTGGAATGGTATTGCACAAGTGATCTGATGCTTAGAATTGAGGTCAAACAGTTCAATCTTGGTTTCATCACACCACAGAATCTTGTTTCTCATGATCTGGGAGTCCTTTAGGTGCCTTGTCTGCAACCTCCATGAAGGCCTTCATGAGGCCACTCTAATATAAAGCCTAAAATTATGGAGTGCTGCATCCTTCTGGAAGTTTCTCTCATCTCCACACAGGTTCTGTAGATCTCTGCCAAAGTGACCATCAGGTTTTTGATCACCTCTCCTGCTAAGGCCCTTCTCCTACAATTGCTCAGTTTGCAGAGTTGTAGTTGTTCTAAACTTATTCCCCATTTAAGAATTATGGGAGCCTTTAATGTTGTAAGACTTTTTTGTATACTTTTCCAAATTTGTGCCTCAACAAAGTCCTGTCTCCAAGCTGTACAGGCAATTCCTTCAACCCCAAGGCTTACTTTTAGCTCTGATACACATTGTCTGCTCTGGGACCTTCTACTGTATAGACAGGTGTGTGCCTTTCCTAGTCATGTCTAATCAATTGAATTGACCATAAGTGGACACTAAACAAGGGGTAGAAACATCTCTGTGATGATCAGTAGAAAAGGAAGTACCCAAGGCAGATTTCAAGTGTCATACTAGAGGGACTGAATACTTGAGTCAAGATGATAGTTCAGTTTTTTATTTTACATACATTTGCAAATAATTCTAAAATCCTGTTTTTATTTTGCCATTCCTGAGTATTGAGTGTTGCTTGATGAAGGGGGAAAGTGAGTTTAACTCCGTTCAGCACAAGGCTGCAAAACAGCAAAATATGAACTAAATGATGGGATCAGAATACTTTCTGAAGGCTCTATACTGTATGTGCCTTAATCATTATGACTTTCTAGTCAAATCAGCAGGGTTTTGATGATTTTGTGGGCGTTAGTTTTTTTTTTTTCTTTAGATTATATCCTACTGGTCCAAATGTACATTTGTGCAAGTGAGAAAGTGTATGTCCAAATCTCAGCAAAAGTAACATTTATACCAGCAGTTTTTCAGAATGCCCCATTGCAAAAATATGGAAAAAGAAACAAAATTTAATTAATTACATTAACTGATAAGCTGTAAAGAAAAAAAGTGTATTTTTTATAGTGTATTATTTATAGACTAGGATTTATTACATTTGTTATCAACTCACACACCCTTTAGATAATAATATCAATACTGGTGTGTTGTGGGTCCTCTGGTCATTATGTCAAGCACAATGGCATTTTATTTAATTAATATTTATTTAATTACTAGGGGAGGCCTACTCCATTGGATAAATACTGTACATACGAACCTTTTCTTATTTCTGTGAGTTATCTTTTATTCATACTAAGATTTCAGATTTTATTTTCTACTTGGATGCATTTTTATTTCCGTGGCTATAGGGCTAAGATGCCAGGAATTTTCAGACCATGAACATTCAATTTATAAATATATAAAAAGTGTATATACTCTGTATGTATATCCAATAGTATCCCTCAAAAATAAAATGATATTTTCCCTTTATATTCATTATATTAAATCTTGCTGCACATTTTGGATTATGCTGTGCATGTAAACAGCTGACCTGTATCTTTTTCTGGGAGTACTTATCACATTTTTACTGTGTATGTAATTTTGTCATATTATTATTATTATTATTATTATTTTATTTTTGATTTTTTTTTTACTTATTATTAAATTATAACCTTTTGATAACATAAACATAATTTGGCTTCAAAACAGCAATTTCATTCCCCTGGGGTGCACATTCATTATTTTGCTGGCTCCAGGGTTTAACTCCTATACCTGGATGTTGTCTACATGAAGTTTGCACATTTTGCCTGTGTCCGTGTAGATTTTCCTCTGTGTGGTCTGCCGTCAAGTCCCAGTCTTCCCTCTTCAAGCCCTACCACCACCAACAAAGACGTGCAGATTAGTTAGGTAACTGCTCATTGTAAAGTGGCCTTGTGTGGGTTCTTGGATTAGTGGACTGTGTGAAGGACTGTCTTGCGCTGGCTTCTGCCTTGTGTCTGATGCTGCCAGGATAGACTTAGCCCCAAATGACTTTCAAAATAATGTATTATGTTATTTAATTTCCCTAAGGATTTTTTACACATGTAGTGCTGAAATTCAGTTAGTTTTTCTGTGCTTCCTTTGGAGTTGCTAAATGAAATATATTTTTTAACTCAATCCACTTTATTTTATTCCCAGTAGAATTCTTATTATGAAGAATAATGAAGCATCCAGGATTTTTGCTTTACTGTTTCAATATGGCACTCACTCTTAGAAGGAGCCCCACTTAATGCCACATTAACATATGCTCAGGACCAAACCACTTCATGTAGCCTTTTTTATTGTATACATCTGAGAAAATGAGAAAAGTATGGTCTTAATGGTAAAAGATTTTGTTGTAGTTCACATTGTACGAGGGGGCATCAAGCTAAAGTTAGAAAATGGGATTTATTAGAAAATGGAATGAACCTTAACAAAACTGATAATGTAATTTCTCAACGTAGTCTTTACACGTTTCTCAATACACTTGTGCCACCTGCCTGGCAGTGCCGGGATTCCAGCAGAATAAAAGGTTTTGTGTTGTCCTTGCAACCACTTGTGCACCCGAGTTATTGTCGAACACTACGTACAGTGCGGTACGGCAGTCACTTGTGCAAGTCACTGTGACTTGCTTGAGACCATTGTGATGCTTGCTTTTCGATCCAAGTGGTGGGGGCCGCTGTCTCAAGGAGTCCTTTTGCTGCAAGATGATGACACACACTGCTTAGAACACCAAGACTTGTCTGGAGAAACTGAAGTTTGAGGTATTGCCACATCCTCCTTAATTGCTAGATCTGGCACCATGTGATTGCCACCTTTTCAGAACACCAAAACAACTTCTGGGTGGTCATCGATTCAAGACAGATGATGACGTGAAGAAAGCAGTGCACGAGAGGTTAGGAGGACAAGAAAAAAAAATTATTCTGCTGGAATCCAGGCACTGCCAGGCAGGTGGCGCACGTGCATTGAGAAGTGTGGAGACTCCATTGATAAATGACATCATCAGCTTTGTTAAGGTTCATTCCATTTTCTAATAAATCCCATTTTCTAACTTTAGCTTGACTCCCCCTCATTTTCACCAGAACTGCTAAAGGTGGGCAAAATTTAAAATATTTTAACACAAAGAGAGAGCTATTTAATGTGTTTTTCGGACAAACCACATTCAATTTGTAAGAGTAGAAATACATACAAGCTGACCAATAATAAAAATAATAAAATGTACAAATGTAAAATCTTGTAAAGACAATTTCATATCTAAAGCAATTCTGATAAAAATTATTACCATTTAATAACAATTAACAAGATTGTGCAATCTTTTCCTAAAATAAAGGTTTTCGGAGCTTCTAAATGTAACAGTTTTGCATTCTTAATAGTACATACTCTATAATGAGCAGCACATATGATGTTTTAGGTAAAATTCCACAAAATGAAATGATGTGAGCAAAAACAAAAAGAAAAACGAAAAGTCACTGGTAAAACCATGCCAAAGTGAAGGCTGTCTAAATAACTGTAGTTTACGTGCTAGTGGACAAGTAAAAATGCCACGAGATTGCAAAGACAGATGGGAAGTATACGAGTGTTTTGTTTTCCTTATTAAAATGTAGTAAAGCTATTATTAAATTGTGCACTCTGTGCTGTCCTTCTCAAAGCTGAAAAGGATTGAAAGGTATAGAAAAAGGGTAGGAAAACAGAAAAGTAAACACAAGGCATGCATTGTAATAGGGGCATCATAAAATAATTATGAAATAAATTGAAAAATTTTTATAGCTTTTTTGCAGTAACAGAAACCTATGCATGACTTTCTTTCAAAGCAGGCTATTAAATATCAAAAGGAGATGATTGGAATTACTGCCTTGGTTCTTAAAATATGATTAGGGAAAATAATGTGATTTTCATGGCAACAATCTTAAATCCTAACAAAAAACTTTGAAAATTTTAGCAGCAGTGAAATTATGTGTGCAAAGTAATAAACTAAACCCTAAAAGAACAAAGTCGTCATCCTTCCAATTTTTCTGCTTGTCAGATTTTCTTTTGCTTCTCTTCTGATGACACTATATTCAAGGTGTCACATGGTAAACAATTTTTATTTCAAAACCATTTTCTTTAGTTTCAGTTTTATTATATTAATGACATAAAGTAAAAAAAAATGAGTATGAATGAAAACAAATTCACAACTCGTTTTCTTTTTTCTGCCCTTTTTATTCCCCACCCCCTTTTTAAATATCCATGATGTACCTTTTTTGAAAAACCATTTAACCTTTTCAAGTAAGGTAGAATGACACTCTTGACATCTAAAATATCTTATTATTTCACTTCCTGGCATGAATTTCTTCTCTGGGAGACTGTAATCTCAAGTCCTTTTTGCTTTTTTCCAACTGACTGAATTTGTTAATGGAAGCAATTTCATTAGAGTAACATGTATGCAAAGGGATGAGCAAAATCTTAAATCGGGAACAAGATTTGTTTATTATTTATTTATCACTCTGAGCCCTGAATGCCACTCAAAAAGTACCCAAGTCTGTAAGGGAAATTCAAGAGAAAGTCAAAGAAATCAAAAACGAACATGTTGCAAAGACAGCTCCAGACTTATTTTATTCATATCAAAATTAAAAAAAATATGTAGTAGAGTAAAGAGCTCTAGGTTTAAGATAACATTTCACATTCATTTAATGAAGCTCTTCACAAAGTTAACTTCAGGTTAAATTTGAAAATACACTGAAAGTTCAGTTGGGCACAATGAATGTTTCAGTCTTTTGGAACTTACGTGTGCAGCGGTCACTTCTGTTCATTCTGTTCTTTATTATTTTATGATTTTGCTTCAAGATGTTTCTAATATGTGCTTGTAATCTAGAGGTTCTCAATGTGCAGATCACCTTATTAAATAAGCTTGTGGATGGTACTGACTCAAAATCACAAATCATTTACTTTGGTCATTCCTCCACGCAGGTATATTCAGCGGATATTATATATAAACATATACAGTATATTCACTACTTTATATGTAAAGGTTTGTAATCCTCTCGTAATTTGCATTTCTGTCAAAACAGTTTATTAGACCATTTTATGATGCCACATGTATGGTGTGAACAAAAACTTCAAAAGCCACAAATACAAACAATTACAAATCACAAGCTATTGTATGTCTTCATGGCGAGTACACAGCAGTTGCGCAGTTGTTTATGAAAAATGATACACTGCCTTCCACTTCTTGAATATCGAATACAAAAAAATTTAAGTTAATTATCGATCCTGTCAGTAAGTCAACTATTTATTGACGGATTCAGTGTTTATTAATTAGGAGATAGGTATGTGCCAAATGAAATCACATTTTCAGGACAATCTAACGAACAGTAATCACAGCTTCATTGTGTCATCACTCAACTGTCCTCCAACTATAAGAATTAATCTCCTCTAGACAGCATTAGATATCTCAATAATATTATTATTTACAAAAAGTTAACACATTTATTTTGAAAACTTACTGTTAATTTAACAAATAGGTTTTGGAGGTTGTTTTTGTTTTTACTAATTGTGAAAATGTGTTCTAGTTTCCCTTTGTTCAATGCTCCTCTTCATTGGTGATGTGTATAAATATTAACTTCAAAAAAATGTATTTGACAATATTGATGTCACTACCAGGTAAACCCATATTTTCTGTTTCATCTGGAAGCCTAACATATAGTGTCCTTTTCAAAGAAAATGTCAATATCTTAATGTGAGGCCCACTTATCCTGTTGACAAGTAGAGCTTTGACCCACAATAAAAACAAGTTGAGAACCACTGCTCTGAACTGTATACTTCAACTAATTACTCTTGAAAATTTGGAGGGTTTCTGTGTCTAATGTTTTTTATTTTCCATTAAAATCCATCCATTATCCTAACTACAGGGTTGCGGGGGTCTGCTGGAGCCAATCCCAGCCAACACAGAGTGCAAGACAGGAAACAAACCCCAGACAGGGCGCCATCCCACCACAGGGCACACTAAGAACACACTAGGGACAATTTAGGATCGCCAATGCACCTAACCTGCATGTCTTTGGACTGTGGGAGGAAACCAACGCTGACACGGGGAGAACATGCAAACTCCACACAGGGAGGACCCGGGAAGCGAACCCAGGTCTCCTAACTGCAAGGCAGCAGCGCTACCCACTGCGCCATTTCCATTAAAATAATATTTAAAAAAGAATACAACTTAGCTTCCTCTCTTTTATCTTTATAGAGTAACTGAGAAATATTACAGGATTTTCCCTCTAATGTCTGAGTAAAATGAGTTTTATTGTGATTATACATCTATCCATCCATGTGTTTTTTCTAACCATGTAACTCTGTTGCAGGATGATGAAAAACCAAAGCCTCTTTGCAGCGCTGAAAGTATACCTAAAGTCAAGCTTGGGTGTGCAATTATATTACACTGACACATATCTACATTAATGCTCACGGACCAGTTTAGAGCCACCAATGAATCAAAAAGGCATAAACTGAATAAAAGTTACACTAGAACTTCATGTCAGTGTATCTGAATATCAATTCTGAATGATTCGCAAGTGGGTAACAACAATATATAAATGGAGTGGATCCTCAGAGCTTGCATCAACTTTTAAGAATGAGGCAATACTGACATGTCTTTCACTCACAGGTCTGTTGTGGGGATGTGTATATTTAAGGTATACATTTTTAAATGAGTAAATGTGGATATTGTAAAAGGAACACAACAGTGACAAAACAAATGGTCAGGGCATCATTGTTTAATATCCAGTTTGAGAGGCAGAAAATTAAAAAATAAAAAAGGATGGTTACATCACAAGTGACTTTATCAAAGATAGCTCTCCAGAGTCGTCCATTTTTGTTGAGGGCTTGGGCCAGAATGACCAGGACTCACTGGATCAGATTGTTTAAATAGGGATGAAGTAGAAGGAACAAAACAACTGTTGTCCAGGGGCAGAAGTGACATCATTGGTCGTCTGTATTCCTCTCTTCCATACTAAAGCAAAGGAAACTTTACTGGTGTAGGTGTTACAGTGAAATTCTTCCCCTGTAATGTTAGTCTGCTCTGCATCCATCATTGTCCTAAGTTTGCATGTCTGACAAGATCTACCTGAATATGCTCTGTGATGCTTCTGCCAGGGTTGATACCAACATTACATCCAGTCCCCCACAACTATGATTAGACTGAGTAGACACAGAAATAGATTTAAAACTTGAACTTTCATAATATTAATAAGCTGGTATGTAATGTACTCTTTGTAAAGAACAAGGAATCCAGTTCATAAGAAATTAACTTTAGGTTTTCAAGAATCAATATAATGTTACATATAGTTTTTGTATGGTACAATAGGATTTTGACAATTATAATTAAGTTTACAAATCAACTAAAGCTTGTTTTATATGGGACCTGCTCATAGTTTTGTTTTTTACTTTTACAATATACCATAAAAATTACACAAGACATGGTAAGATTCAAATACATAATAAATCCCCTATAACAAAGAAAATGAACTGAATTTATGCACAATAGTTAATTGGCAGCAAAACTTGATAAGCAACACAGAACAGTAGAAAACAGTCATTTAGAAAATAGCTAGCCTGAAATGCTAAAGGGAGAGTGTGGGTGCTTTAACAGGCATGCGGTGTGGTGGCTGAGGCACAAGACTTTAAACTACAAGCAAGTGAATCACACTGCCTAATTGTAAAAGAAACTGTGCAAACAACTGTGCCGTGTCCTGATCTTACAAGTTGCCTTGAACAAAGGCATCAGCCCAATTATACTGTAAATAAACATTTACACTGATGGAGCCTAACAGACAGATCAATTGAGAGAGTTCAGCAAAGTATTGGCCACAGAGCTAACAGATTGTTTCCCTAGAGTTGCATAAGGTATCTTCAGGATATTTAGATGGCTGGCGTCTGAAGGTCTCAGTCGTTTAGTAGTCATTACTGGGAAAGCAATGACGACAGACAGTTAAAGGTGATAGAATTTAGAAGAGTTCTGATAATGGCTTGATGTCATACAGGAAAGTCATACAGGAAACTGGTGGGAGGTACTCGGGTGCAAGTCAGACCTCCGGCAGCAGTTATTTTAAACCTGTTTGACTCTGTTAATATTTGAAATGTAATGGTAGTACATGCTGTTATCTGTCATTTAGAGAGGTGTTATTTAGATTTTACTTATTACCGCACCATGGGGGTACTTGCACTAGCAAGAACATGTAGAGACAGATGTGAGGTTTTTACTGTAAGATGTGAGCAACATAATGTAATAATTAAATGAATAACTCTGTGTGTAGGTAGCATTTTAAAATTTAGTTGGGCAGCATTATACATGAATATGGGCAACTGAAGCCAGCGTGAGTTTTAAATACAGGAGACATTTTTACATACTTTAATGTAGATCCATATGTGTGTGTATATATCTTATATGTAAATGTCTATATGTGGAAGTGTGTGTGTCTGTCTGACCCGGAAGTGAGAGGTGAAGTCAGGCTTAGGGCTCCACCATTGAGGATACGCAAGTGAGGCCAGCACGTCGGCAAAAAGAAACATCTGGAGAGAGAGTCACTCACTTATCCACTATTACAGAAACAAGGCGAGCACTTCAGCAAAACAGTATCCCTTTTACTTTTGCTCCCGCCGCTAATACATAAGTAAGGTGAGCACATTGGCAATGCGAAACCTCTGAAGAAAGACAAAGTCGCTTAGCCGCTAATGCACAAACGATGCAAGCATGTTGGCAAAATGAAACCTCCTAGGAGAGAGATGCCCAGAGTAGTTTTTTTGAATTACCTAACATCTCTACATTTTAGGTTTTTTTTTCTAACAATTTCAATAGCTTCTAGGAATCTGGCTTACACAGCTAGTATATATATGTATATATACTGTATATACATACACAGTGGTGCTTGAAAGTCTGTGAACCCTTTAGAATTTTCTATATTTCTGCATAAATATGACCTAAAATATCATCAGATTTTCACTGAAGTCCTAAAAGTAGATAAAGAGAAACCAGTTAAACAAATGAGACAAAAATATTAAACTTGGTCATATATTTATTAAGGAAAATGATTGAATATTACATATTTGTGAGTGGCAAAAGTATGTGAACCTTTGCTTTAAGTATCTGGTGTGACCCCCCCTTTGCAGCAGTAACTGCAACTACAGCTTTAACTCTGGGATGTTGGTGGGTTTCCTCACAGTAACTTCTCGCTTCAGGTCCTTCCACAACATTTCGATTGGATTAAGGTCAGGACTTTGACTTGGCCATTCGAAGACATTAACTTTATTCTTCTTTAACCATTCTTTGGTAGAACGACTTGTGTGCTTAGGGTCGTTGTCTTGCTGCATGACCCACCTTCTCTTGAGATTCAGTTCATGGACAGATGTCCTGACATTTTCCTTTAGAATTCTCTGATATAATTCAGAATTCATTGTTCCATCAATGAAGGTAAGCCATCCTGGCCCAGATGCAGCAAAACAGGCCTAAACCATCATACTACCACCACCATGTTTACAGATGGGATAAGATTCTTATGCTGGAATGCAGTGTTTTCTTTTCTCCAAACATAACGCTTTCATTTAAACCAAAAAGTTCTATTTTGGTTTCATCCGTCTACAAAACATTCTTCCAATAGCCATCTGGTTTGTCCACGTGATCTTTAGCAAACTGCAGACGAGCAGCAATGTTTTTTTTGGAGAGCAGTGGCTTTCTCCTTGCAACCCTGCCATGCACACCATTGTTGTTCAGTGTTCTCCTGATGGTGGACTCATGAACATGAACATTAGCCAATGTGAGAGAGGCCTTCAGTTGCTTAGAAGTTACCCTGAGGTCCTTTGTGACCTCGCCGACTATTACACGCCTTGCTCTTGGAGTGATCTTTTTGGTCGACCACTCTTGGGAGGGTAACACTGGTCTTGAATTTCCTCCATCTGTACACAATCTGTCTTACTGTGGATTGCTGGAGTCCAAACTCTTTAGAGATGGTTTTGTAACCTTTTCCAGCCTGATGAGCATCAGCAACTCTTTCTCTGAGGTCCTCAGAAATCTCCTTTGTTCATGCCATGATACACTTCCACAAATATGTGTTGTGAAGAGCAGACTTTGACAGATCCTGTTCTTTAAATAACACAGGGTGCCCACTCACACCTGATTGTCATCCCATTGATTAAAAACACCTGACTCTAATTTCACCTTCAAACCAACTGCTTGTCCTAGAGGTTCACATACTTTTGCCACTCACAAATATGTAATATTCGATCATTTTCCTCAATAAATAAATGACCAAGTATAATATTTTTGTCTCATTTGTTTAGCTGGTTTCTCTTTATCTACTTTTAGGACTTAAGTGAAAATCTGATGATTTTTTAGGTAGAAAATTCTAAAGGGTTCACAAACTTTCAAGCACAACAGTATACTGGATAGTACATACAATTCAGGATTCTGAATTATTCTAGCACAAAACAAGCACCTTATTTTCCTTGTTTGCTTATCTTAGCTTCTGGCCTTATTTGAGTCTCTAAGTCTTTAAGTTAAGTTAAATAAATAGCTGAGTCAAAACGTATTGTTACTGCAGAATGCTGTCCAGAACAACTTAATGTAATGGGTAAAGTATTTATAGTTGTAGGTTTTTGGTTTATAGTTATAGCTTTTTATATATAGGATTGTTTTCCTTTTTAATGCATTGTTAAAACTGTCAGCTAAAAGTAGGCAATTGTGCCACAAATAAATGCAGAAACTTAAATGACTTTTTGCTATGTTTGCCAAAAATGATACTATATATGATCTGCTTAACTAAACAAGACACTCACTGTATTTTATATGTGACAGGATTGTCCAGTATATCAGTCATTGCATGAGCAAGTGTCTATCTTTTAGGGATTCAAACTCAGGACCTTATATACGTGGTGGGTAAAAAGCAATGTTTAAGTCAAGCTCAAGCTTTTGACTGTGCGGATAATAACATCACTGGCTCGCTCTATATGTCTAGTCGCATTTTTTCAGCAGAAATACCCAACGTCTGCTGCGGCCTTTTTGTTTATTTCTCCCATAAAAGTCATGCATTACCACATGCGTTTCTTTTTGAGTCTCACTGATTTTCATAATTCCATGTGAAAAAAGCTAATTCATGTGTAAATATTACGAAATAACTGCATGGGACTTTTCTGGAGCAATAGTATTGAAAGTAGATTAGGTAATGCAGACAGTGCACAAATCACTATTTGGTAATTGCTAATCTTGTGGTATTGAGAATGTTGGCCCTTTCAGTCTGATTCTGCCTCTCAAGAATCTAACTATAATATGCCCCTACCTGTGAAATGATAACTTCAAGAATTCAAGTTAGTGGTATAGAACAACACTTTAATGTGTTTTACTTTTTTTGCTGATGTATTTTTGTTTCCAGAACAGAGGGGGATTATATTGGTGTGTTGTTGAGACCTTCACATTTAGAGGTGGCAAGGATGTTGATGGGAGCATCACTTCAGAGGTTTCAAGCTCATGCTACCTATATCCACACACCTGCTTACTATGCTTAGCTCATCTTAATTAAGTGCCCTGTTAAAAACTAAACATGACACCTTATTTAACTGCACACTAGATATGCTTATGCTGGAGTGCACATCTTGTTCGCTTTTGCTATTCAAGGGAATTGAGAGTATTCCCCAACTTACTGTTTCTCCTCCCACCCATCTGCTTACAAAACATTAACTCTTTTTCGTAATCTGGCAGTTTGTGTGCTAACTCTGTGTAGGCTGTGCACACCTTCCAATGTGCCAGTGACCCTGTCCAGAACTGGTCTTCAGGATTTACTTCATTACTCTGGCCCCAAGCATATCCTTAAAAAAATCATTAGATCGGTGTTATGCAAAGAAAAATCTGTTATAAAATCATATTATACCCTCTGACTTGTTTCATTACTTTAGCTTTTTTCTGTTAAATTTCTTCACATCCTTACCTATTGCTGTAGCCTGATTCACACTTCAAATGTTCATTCTACTCACATGTAAGTTTTAAGTGACTCAATAATGCACAACACATCTTTTTTAAATAATAGGCCAGAATTTCAGTGCAAAGAAGTCAGGGATCTACAGCTTGCCCGTTTTATATATTTTCTATAGGGATCGAGTCCTAGATAATACAGCTAATACTGACAGCTCTCCTGTCCTAAATGAAACAAGCGCTGATAACAGGATATCACATTAAAACCCAGCATGTAGTTCATTTCCAAGGGCTTGAATTACTGTGAAGCCCTCCAGGCCACTTTACCATCAGAAGAAAATTGCAAAAGATAACGAGTATACATGAGCTGAACATTATCATTTGTTAATTGAATTTTTTTTTTTCACCACTTTTCATTTTGAGCCGTTAAGGTTTAAGATCAGTTGAAATGGATTAATGTGCTCAGCCTTTCTTCTTTTACATGCTCCTATCACGTCTCAAACACACAGTTCTGGGGACGTTTCTTTTTATACTCGTTGCCACTATGCCTTTATTTAGGTTACCTCAGTTTTCCTACTGTAGTTTATGGCTCAACCAAGCCTGAACCTGAGGTATTAGATGAAGAGAGCATCAATTTGGATAAGTTCAGAGCAGAGGCTGCAATGAGATTTTATCTCATGACACAGCTGTGCTTCCATTATGTGTAAAGTGCTGTCACTGTGCATATCATATAATGAGGTCTGATTTCATCCTACACTGTGTGTAATGGGAGCGGCACCATTAACCACAGCAAATAATAACATTACTCGGCTATTCTAGACTATTTTTTCCATGCAAATGTAAGCACAAACTGTCTCCCTAAGGCTTAGCGTGAATAAATCTTTAAAAGGGTCCATCCAAACAATGTAGGTTTCAGTGCTCTAATTTTAGAATTTTTAATTTTCACCCAAACCCTCAGTGTAAAGAAATTATCATAAATAACTAAAGACCTCCGTGTTAAATTTGGAATGTATAAACTTTTTTGCTTTTCTTCCATTCTTTGCTAAAGATTTAACTCTTAGTGCTTGAATTTGCATTGACTGATGAGCTGAATTAGAGCAGAAGCCATACCATGAGAATTCTCTGTTTACAGAAAAGATGTTTAAAAATGCCTCATTAATATACGTTACAGAAGCGTGCTGCTAATGAAGCTTAAGGCCACATTCTGAAGGCATCAATATATTTTCATAAACATATTTTAAATGCAAATGTCTAAATGTGCATCTGCAGTATGTATAGGCAACAGGCGATCTGAACATTTGTAGCCCGCAGACAAATTGTTAGTAGATGAAGCGATTGGCCAGCTGATGATAATAGGGGTCCAATGTAAGCTGCAAACTCAAAAAAGAATGTTTGTTGGCTGTTTTTACACTTACCGTTTTTGTAAGGTAGGTACTGATTTCAATTAAAGTAAAAAAATGTAGCACAATGTGTTTTACATTTTATAGCACTGTCCTTATATATCGGTACTTGTTTTTGTGTCTTTCATTGCTGGGGTACAGTACTATTGTTCTGAAGGGACATGTAAATAAGAATTTCAATGTACTATGTACACATACCAATAATCCATCCATCCACCCATTATCCAACCTGCTATATCCTAACTACAGGGTCACGGGGGGTCTGCCGGAGCCAATCCCAGCCAACACAGGGCGCAAGGCAGGAAACAAACCCCGGACAGGGCGCCAGCCTACCGCATACATACCAATAAAATTGAACTCAAACTTGAAAAATAATTACAGACTTAATTATACGGAATAATATTTAAGTACATAAAGAGTTTAAGTCATGTAATATTTTAAGTGATAAAAAACAGAACCAAGCAAAGGCCTCTAAACAGGTGGGTGTAATAAAACATTTGTAAAATGTTAATGATATTATTGTAGTGCTCTATAGTG
The DNA here is from genome assembly GCF_016835505.1 of Polypterus senegalus. Lineage (NCBI taxonomy): Eukaryota > Metazoa > Chordata > Cladistia > Polypteriformes > Polypteridae > Polypterus > Polypterus senegalus. The sequence continues at coordinate 45,279,307 of NC_053169.1, read as the reverse complement.
TAATCCTTATCCAAATCACATCAAAAGCATAAAGATCTGAAAAAAATCATCAGTGTGGATCCATCCGTCTTCTTTATATCAATTTTACTGCACCCAAGAGATCAACTTCTTGTTTTGTTCCAATTAAGCAGAACTTTATCAATAACCATATATGACCTGAAGTAAAACATGTAAAGTAATTGAGATTTAATACGAAAGGAATGGTGAAAGAAAACCCTTCTGGGTGAGAAGTGCATGGGAGGCCATTTCTGGTCATAGTCAAGGTTTTGTTGTAACCAGCAGGTTGAAGCATACATCCGGTGTTTAATGGAATGTACTATGGACATTTGGTGTGGATATTTCTTACTTTTCTGTTAGGACAGACAATATGCTTGTGTGACTAGGGTTAACTAGAACATTTTTCACCCAGTTTTATACACACACACACACACACACACATATATTGTAATAATGACCAAGAAAGCAGATAAACAGTTGGGATGCCATAGTGATCCCCATATAATTGGCAGTCCAAAATATAATCAAGACATGGGTCTTTGGTCGACTGATTCCAATATGGCGGCAGAGCCATTTTTTTCACCCTGGAGGACATGAAGAGGCAGGTTCAGGAGGTTGGGAACTGGAGGTGATGTCTTCAAGGATGTACCTGTCAGTCAATGCATCTGGAGAAAGAGAAAGAGAAAAAGCATTAGGCAATAACAGTGCCAACACCTGTTTTGGAGTGTAATTACCTTCAGATGAATCCTGAAGTTGTCTTGTAAACATACATGTGTGACAGTATATATAGACAGAGCTCTTGACCAATGAATGAGGGGGCAAGGAGGCTTTCCAATTCAAAAGCACAGAATTATGGGACTACACCTTTCCTGTCTACTATGACTTCTGCCTTTCCCAGAAGTGATAGTTAATAATATTTTAGCAAAAATGCATGGTTTTCACAAATTTTGAGCAAATTGCTTGCTAACAGAGTTGTGGATTATGTGATATGAGTAATGAGAGAATTATTTCTCTTTTCCATGAATGTTTGCTACATTGCTTGCCTTTGTGTATCACAGGTCGCCATTAGGATCTTTTATAGTATATACTTTTTTCTCTTATTCTGTATGAAAACATGACATTTAAAAATTTTCTCAGCCATCATTACAAACTACTGTACATGGGGCAAGTAACATATAAAAATTATTTTTGGGTGGATTATTCCTTTAAGAAGGTTTCAAAATAGATACATGACTGAATAAAACTTAAAAATACACTGTTAATTGTGTCTTTGTTTTGGATGATGTAAATTTTGGAAAAGAAAAACAGTGTAAGACAATCTATGTTTAAATATTTCCTAGAGCATAGACAGAAAGCTGGGGAAAGCCATGTAAATAAAGAGTTTCATTTAATAAGTATTGACATAAAACTAAGAAAGACCCAGCCACCCTAAAAATCCACGTTTGGCTAGATTACCAGTCAAATCAGTGTCCATACATCGGCTGCACTGCTGACAGTTGAATTGAGGAACAATTTGAAGAGATTCTGCTTAATGTAAACATTTTTGTCTGGTTCAGTCAGTATATTTAATGGTTGAATTTGGATTTGACTTTCTCTTGACCCTACCGTATAAGGATTCCATAAAGGTCAAGGTGAAGATGAACGTGTCTGTATTCTTATTCTCTTCATGTCCTTGAGCCAAAATAGTAGATTGTTTAGGTATTATGATACAAATATTTCACTGCTTCAGCAAAGATTTACAAGGATTTTGAAAAAATGACAAAGGTGCCACTGCACAAAGCCTAATTTACATGATTGTTTAAGTATCTTTGTTACAAAAAGAGCCCCCAGCAATGTTAATTTCAGCTTCTGATGGATTTCTCAAGCTAAGTAAGATGAATGTGGCAGGCTTGCATTTATTTAACAATTAAACATAATTAAATGCAAAAGTATTTTGAAAAATTAAATGAGGCAAGCTATTTGGCTAAAAGAATCGAAAGACCAATTCTGATGTCTTCATTATATTTAGATACAGTATTTTAGTTATGCTAATATCAACACCTCTTGCTGTTGAGAGGGTAGATTATGTAGGCATTACTTAGCTGTTAAAATACACTAAAAATAAAAAGGTGAGCATTTTACCAAATTAAATTTCAGACCCTTGTGCTGATACACTTTTAACATAGAGAAAAGGGAGCATGAACTATACATACAGAAGCTCTTTCTCTCTCTCTCTGTCTCTCTCACCCTTTCTCCCTCTTTTTCTTTCTCTACACGAGATTGTCATGCAGAAAAAGTTTCCATATGCAAGGACAGGGTAAGACTCCCAGATGTGGAAAAGGACAATGTGCACTGGTAACGGACGTCATTATCAGTTGTGGGTTAAAGAAAAAGCAACCATCGGGTATGACTTCAGCTTATGACTCTTAAGAGCATCCTGGATGTAATTACAATTAGGGGACTGATGTAGGAGAGGTCCTCCAGACCAATAGTTGACACAAAGGAATTGCTTTAGGGAATATATAGAGCCCTCCTATTGAGGTCAGGCAGCCTGGAAATTGGCAAGAGTGCATGAACTTATAGGAATTTGGACTCAGGGATGCTTAGATACCTGGGGCTGCTGGATAGAGCTGCAGGGAGAAGGCCCCAAGACTTTTATAGGCCATTCCCTATAAAAATTAATTCTGGGATTTCTCCAGAAATCATCTTTACTTAAAGCATTTTGACAGCCTTCATTTGTCTGATTACTGCCTGCTGTAACCTAATGCATTAATCTTGTTGCTAGTTTATATTTAATGACAAAAATGCATTTTCCCTGTGTAAGCTACTTTTTGTGATTTATATGTGTTTATAGTTTTGTTTTTTTTTTTTCAGAAGAACTATGTTGCAATAAAAAAAGTGGCCTTTTAACTAAGTGGAGCTATTTTTGAGGTGTTTTTACTTCATTTACAATCATATTTTGACAATTCTAAATTGCCCACAGAGAATGAGTGTGTGAGTTTGCTGTGTGATAGACTAGGCTCCATTCAGAATTGTTTCTTTAATGGCTTCTGGATCGCTTGAGTCTGAAATTAGTAAAGCAGGTACATATACTGTACATGTGCATACTGTATGTATATACCTTGTGGCCTGTAGGAGGTGTTACTAAGCCACAAACTAGATAGATAGATAGATAGATAGATAGATAGATACTTTATTAATCCCAAGGGAAAATTTAAAAAAAATACACTGTACAAAAATAAACTGCAGACACAACTACACAAAGATATCTTGGGATTTTAAATCCAGTGCTTTTATTAATAACAAAGAGTACCTTTAACAGGCTTTTCTCCAAATAGCACAATCCAATTCAAGCCTTTTCTTTTCTTTCTCCTCCACATCTCCCCGACTCCCTGAGCCAAGCAAAGAGTTCTCTTTTAATGCTAGACCTAGGAGTAATTTCAGTGCTCAATCCATTTTCTGTGGGAGGCACTTCAGGATCAGATGGAACTAGTCTGGTCCCAGGGCAGTCAGTTCCCAACAGCTCCCCCTGGAGGCTGCCACAGAACCCAAAAAGGCAACCCTGTGGAAGCAGAACTCCCATCCTGCCCCCTGGGCATCCATACTAGGGTTTGCCAGAAGGGATACTGCCACAGAAAGAGTGTGCAGGGTCATAAGTGCATGCTGCCGACGGGGTTGTCATCTTATGGCCCTCAAAGTGACTCAGGTTGTTGAATGCAATTAAGGCTTCAAAGTGTCTCCTCTGCAGCTAGACTGTATTGGGAAAGCTTTGTGCATACTAATGACAATTTCCTAACCACAACATACTCTTAGACAAAAAATGTAATCCAGCGAGACAATGAAACTGTTACCCACATTACTTTAGAAAGTGAAAAGGAGTAACTTTGTTCCCTCATATCTCAATTTGGGATAAACCATGGGTCAGTTGATGTGGCATGAATAACTTCAAATCCTTCTAGTCATGTTTGCTGAAACCACCTATTGGTTTACTTTTTATCATAAGGGTATCATTTCCTGTACAAAATGTGATCCAAAAATTGCCTGCACACTAGGGTTTTTAGGGCCAAAAACAGGGGGAAACCCTGAAAAGCTTGATGTCTTGCATAACTAGACATCAAGATGAGCCAAATGTTATATCATAAGTGGTGATTTTCTCTTACCAGTGAGTCAGGAGGCACAGGAGAATAAAAGACTGAAGTGATTTCAAAGCATTCATAAGTAATTCATTAGTAATTCTTCTGAATACAGTAATATCCTTTTGCTTTCCAGGTGTTGTCAGCTTTTGGATTTTCTTTCATTCAGTTGGATCCCATGCCCTGATAGACTTCAATAATGACAGCTAATTTTAATAGTGATAACTTTTATATGTCGAAAGATTCAGAACATTAGAGAGCCACCCTTGTCCACATATACTTCTCAGTTTTCTAGACTTAAAAATACCAAGGTTGGAAAAACTTTGTTCAGCAACTGCTTTTGACACAGGCAATGTGGCACAGATTTTAAGCAATTGAAACAGTTTAGAAACTGTAATTTAGCATCAGACTCTTTCAATCTACCCAGCACTGCTTCAGCACTATTCTTTGCACGAACTGAAATACCTTGAGCTTTGTCAGTAGACCCACTTTAACTGATCTCAAATGGCATTGCTAAAATTGGCCCCTCTAAAAATGAGCAGATACATATGCAGACTAAGCGATGCATTCTCACAGACACTCGCAGTTTTACAATGCTTTGCTTAGTCGCAGTGTGCATAAGTTGATAGGCAGAAAATGTTGTGCATTGTGAAAAGCACTCATTTAATAAATCTCCAATGTTTTCTGAAAGTGGGGAGTGCCTGATAAACAAATCAAGCCTCCTGAAAAAGCTGGCATTATAAGCAAAGTGAATATGTGTGTAGACATTACAACTGCTTTCATAAAGTTATACAAACCAACATGACCACCACACCACTAGTATGTTTTATACATTTTTTTGTGGAATCAATAGCAATATTTATCACAGATCATACTCCATTTCCATAATGTATAGCAAACATCTTACCTATTGCTGGTTTTTCTTGTGCCGAAAAGGAGGCCCACACTTGTGCTTGGAAGTAATCAGTTAGTTATTAACAGGAGAACAGGACACTTGGGCCAAGAGGGCAAAGAGGGCAAAGAGGCAGGGTCTTGAGCCCCTGAAGCCACCACTCATTGTGCAGCCCTGATATGAAAAGAATAAGCACACTTGTCACAGATGGCACCCTAGCCAGTAATCAATCATGAGCTACCTGCTCTGCCTACACACAGCTGCTTAGTTTGTGTAAGAAGCTGAAATATTGCTCATGGGTTACAGCTTAACTTATTCAATTACATTTGACTACACTGGTTGTGAACACTAAAAAAATAAATAAATATAAAAAAATAAATCATGATTACGGGTGTTGAGATTGGAAATAAAATGAAACACATTGATATGAGTAGAGAATAAGGCCTAGAATGTGTAATCACAGTTTCATAAATGGTCAAGGCAGGAAGACATAATTGAGAGAATTTAATTTAAAACGTACCACACACCAGTAAGCACTGCCTGGATAGAATAATACTCAGTTTAATTTAACTTCAGAATGCCTCAAGTAGTATCTCAGCTTTTTAAAATATAGTCTCTTACAGATGGCTAGCAAATATTCAGGCTAGCTTTTTTCTTCGAAGTGTGCTTATATATATTTTGCAGCAGACTAACACACTTAAATTCTCTTATGAGTTATTTCAAGCGACGCTAGCTGTTATTTGAAATTCAAGCAAAGATTTTTTTTAACCATTCAACTTTATAAATTATTAATTTTAGACTATATAGCAAAACAAACAAAAGCCTAAAATTGCCAGTAGCAGATTCTTTTTCATGGTTAGTTGTAAAACATTGCGGCTTAAGGTGCTACAAAAGACATGACAACATACTTGCTGGCCTGGAAGAGGATTAATGGAAAGCATCATCGTTGAGTATGGTCAACCCCTCTGCTTCCGCTTGTCTGGTTTAATTACATCCCACTTTACATGAGTGAGTGCATCCATTTACTATATACTGGGTTATATGATGCCTGCGTGGACTGAACAGAAGATGGGAATTCATAGCATTACATCAAAGTCATGAAAATGAGCCATTGACTTCTGTATTACTATAGACTAATCTACAATAAAATCTGATGAAGTAGTTTAAATACTGTGAGTTACAGGAGTGTTTAAAAATGAATTCCCTACAAAACCAGGACTCTGAAGGGCAAAGTATTAACAAAAGGAAGGAATTAACATACAAAGGAATATTTACAACATGGTAAAGGTTAGGGAGGACAAGAGCATATAATAACACTTCAGGGCCACACTAAACACAAAAAATTCCTATGTAACTCATGGTGTGGCTGTTCTACTTAAACAACTCAATATATTTTACCCTGCTCATCTTCCTAATAAATAACTCTCCTTTTCAAACCTCTGCCTATCCTTCCTTCCTTCCTTTTTACCCATCAGTTTAGTCCTTGTTTCCTTGTTTAGAAGGAGTGTTTGTGCCTAGAGCCTGTAACACTTCAGGTAACGGGCTTCATAGTTACCCGGTGGCTGTCTAGAGCCCTGGTGCTGTCTGTGGTGGACTTCCTCTAGTAGCACCAGGTGCTCCTGCGTGTTACCCATCTTATAAAGTTGTACTAATGAGACCCATTTCACTGTTATTCTTAGGTGCTTTATGAGTCTAACTTTTACTGTATTGCCCTCAAGTACCTTTTGAAATATTAGCATTACTAACAAAACTAGTAAATTTATTGTTGGATTGTTACTGTGTTAATACTGCTAGCTCCTTGTGCTGGCTATAATGAGTGTCACCACCTTTGATAGTTTGACAGGATGTACATTTAGATATGTATATTGCATTGTATATTTTCATTTTATTGAAAGCCATGTGATGTTTTATATTTACTATGTTTGTGAATTTGAAGAGCTCTCTCAAAGTGTGTTATGCAATATATTAAATGAAAAAAATAAACTGAATTTTAACAATGGCTAGCTTGGCGGCCCTTGTAAATGGGTTCAGACCCTGACCTTATTCCTTTGTGTGTTGAGCTTCCTGTATCCACATGAGTTTTCTTGTTTTGTTTTTTTTTCCCTCAAAACTCATGCAGATAAGGCCTGGTATGTAAGAGTATTATTGTATTTGTTTGCGTGAGTGTACTTTACAAATGGATTGGCTTAGTTGGTTATCGACATTTACAGCACCAAATAGGATCAATCTCTGGTCACTGTTTAAGAAGTGCATGCAGGCTTAGTTGACTCCTACAAGTACTTGGGGTCTACATTGATGACAGGCTGGGCTGGTCTCGGAACATAGAGGAACTATATAAGCATAGGCAGAGGTGATTCTTTCCTTAGGAGACTGTGTTGCTTTAATACGAGAAGTGACATCTTCTAAATCTCTGTGATGACCAGTGTGATTTTCTATGCTGTGGTGTACTGGGCTGATAACATCAATTCAAGAGAGGCTCACTGAATCAACAAACTAATTAAAAGAGCAAGATCAGTTGTATGAGGACGTAGCAAAGGAGGGAATTAAAACAAACCATTATACTGCACATTCTCTCTTTGATACACCAACTCTGAGGACTTTCAGCCAATGAATTGTTCAACTAAAGTGTGTCAGGAAACACTACAGGGCCTCCTTTATACCAATAGAAATACACCTCTATAATGCCTGATTGGGACTTCTTTATTTTAATCACAGTTTTTGTTCCAACCAAAGTGTGTGTGTATATTTATTTAAAGAGATTCTGTAAAAAAACAAATTTCTCCCTGGGGACAGATAAAGTTTTATCTATCTATCTATCTATCTATCTATCTATCTATCTATCTATCTATCTATCTATCTATCTATCTATCTATCTATCTATCTATCTATCTATCTATCTATCTATCTATCTATCTATCTATCTATCTATCTTTTGTGTATGGTCCCATTCAACCTTTGCCCACTGCAGTCTCCGCTATCTATTCTTGCCTGACACGACTTCAACCCGACGTGTTGTGCATTCTGAGATACAATTCTGCACACCACAGTTGAGCACAGTGGTTATCTGAGTTGTTGTAGCGTTTCTGTCAGCTCAAGTCAATGTGGTCATTCTCCTCTGACCTCTATCCTCAGCAAGGCATTTCCATCTGCTTCTTAATGAATATATTTTTTTTATTTTCTGCACCATTCTGAGTAAACTTTAGAGACTGTTGTGTGTGAAAAACCCAGGAAATCAGCAGTTACAGAAATACTCAAACCAGCCAGTCTGGCACCAACAGTCATGACGTGGTTGAAATCACTGAGGTCACATTTTTTTTTCTCTTCTGGTCTTTGATGTAAACAGTCACTAAAGCTCCTGACCAGTTTCTGTATCATAATGACTTTATGCATTGTGCTGCAGCCACGTGATTGTTTAATTAGGTAATTGCTTGGATAAGTAGGTGTACAAGTGTTTCTAATAATTTGCTTAGTGATTGTGTACTGTAAATGCTAGTACATTTACAAAAAAAACTTATCATACGAAAAAGAAAAGCCATCATTCCATATTTTCCTGGTTTGTTCTGATATGACTGTTGTGACGGAAGGCCGGGCCCATGCCTGGCCGGGACGCCCCTTCACCACATCTGCCAGAGGGACAAAGGTGCGAAGCCCAGTATCTCCCTCTAGATGCTAGATGGCAGCCACCCTGGGTTACAGCTGGGTCTCAGACTCCCGCAGGGTTTCATGGGGGTTGGAGATCTGTGCAGCTCTGTGGGGTTCCGCAGGCGCCGCCAGGGGGTGCTGTAGCAGGAGCTGCTGGCCCCTTTTGGGCACTGGAAGTGCTCCAGGTGCTTGATTGGAAGTCAGCGACCACCACTGAGGAGCCAGAATCTGAAGGAAGAGGATGAGGTTGCCAGGCAGGTGTGGTGGAGAAAGAGAAAGTGCTTGGAGATTTTTGTACTGTACTTGGGACTGTGTTGTGGCTGGAGGGATTATGAGGAAGACGTGCTGTCCAGCTGAAGAAAAAAAAAATGTTTATTTTATTTTACCCGTGCCTTCGTGTCAATCTGTGTAGCGCTCTTCTTACACTGTTTACAATAAGTAAGGAAAGGAAAAAAAAAAACTTAAAGTGGCGTATTCAAAAATTCACTTCTCTGGGAACGCCAGTCAACTAAATTGTTATTTCTTAAATGCAACTATTGTGTCCAATTTGTCTATATCCTTTTAGTTTTTTAGTCCTCATCATACAGAGATGTCTTTTTTTTGTTCCATCATCAGCCAGCCAGTGCTTGAATATAGAATTTCCTAAAAACATACATTTGAAAATTAAGTGGAGTCTATCAGAAACTATAACATAACTTTAATGACAGTGGGTTTAAAATGTCTGCTGTCTGGAGAGAGACGGTTCAAGTCATCTACAAAGGTGGTCGTTAATCTTGATTTATTAAAGCTATATGTTCAACTGTATACATAAGGGGCTTGTATTTATAAATATTCATTGTTTGGAATATCAGTAAGTCCAACAATTCTGTTTCTTCCCAAGAGATACTACAACAAAGATAGAAAAAAAATGTACAAAGCAAAGAGTATTTATTTATTTGCGTATTTTTGTAAGCAAGAACACACACATGCCATTAAAATGCAGTGGCTTGCCTTCCTTCTAATTATCCTAACCTATACGTGGTCTGTGCAGTCATCTGTCTGTGGGCATCGGTATTTCTCTTGTATGCTGTAGTCTCAGCTGTAGTCTGCCCTGGGCTTGATTCCCTTGTCTACAAAATGCACATTATCCCATTCAGTCATGTTCTTTAATTCTTAAAGCATTTATAAAAGATGCCTTCTGAATGGATTTTTGAGTGCTTCTACCCCCATAAAAGTGAGATGTGTTAGTGTATGTTGGGCTTTCTGCCTTCCAACAACATTTAAATCCTATTAAGGTGCCAATCTGCCAATTAAGTACATCACAATAATGACTACTGATTCCCAGTTTGCCTGAGCACAGATCAGAAGCCACTGGGATAAACTGTAGAGCTTCAAGAGGGAAACTTGTTATTTAGCTGTCTCTGCTTATAAAATAATGTAAAATTTTGGGCCAATGATATTTCTTTCTATTTAATTAGTGGCAAATCCCTGGAGCGATGTTGCCATGGTAACTGAAACTGTGGCTAGAATTGTGTAGTGTTCACTACAATCTAAATCTAAACCGAGTTTACAGAATGTTTTTCCAAGAGATGATGAGCATCTATTATTAATATGATTATTAAAAGCTTTTAGTTTAATACATGGAAAAATCAGTGAGAATACAACCTCTTGCTCTTCCCAAAAATAAATTACAATTCAAGGTTATAAGGGTAGCCTCAAACTAAATATAGTTTTCACTGGAAAACAGGGCAGTGTGTTGGCACAGTGGGCAGGGCTGCCACCTTACAGATCCAGCATGCTCAGTTGCTGATGGTTAGCTTAACTGACCATTGCAAATTGGCACTGTGTGATTGTGGCTTTTTTATTTTTTATCGTTTTGAGTGGGGGCCGCCATGGTGGACTGATGGGCTCTATAACATCTTGCCTTGTGTCAGATGCTTCATGGATAAGTTCGAGCCCACAACAACCCTGAGTTGAATCAAGTTGGTTTCTAAATTCTACATAGAATTTTTTAGTAATTAGAACATAGTTGGTTATGCTTTTCAGTAGAAGTGCTCTTTACAAAAATAATCTATTCAAAAAAACTACTGTATTACCATTTTTGTGTGTTTATTGATAAAATTAACTTTGTAAAATATGAAATCCTGTTTCTGCCTTAAAAACATCTGTCCCATAGACTGCATTAGGTTTTTTTAGATTGAAAGCATCTTAAAGAAATGGTTTAAAAAAAACTGCAGAGAAATTATACATTTTACAAACTACAAAATCTAAATACACATTCAGTGATATAAACATGAAGTATCTTCTACTTTATTCACAAGTTCATCAGTTTAACTTACCCTGCTTTAAACAATGTTAACATAGCAATTACATTTCAATCTATCTAATAGCATATGTTAATATGAAAGTAATTTTGCCCTAAAAAAGTGATAAGTATAAAAAAAGGTTAGGAATTGTTCCCTTTTATCTTTATTAGAGTTGTACTTGCTTCTTATGAACAACTTCCGACTATCAAAAATGAATGACGTTTGAGGGAAAAACGTTACTTAAGGCATTTGTTTTGTTTTTCACTTAAAATTCATGATAGTCTTTTGTTTTAGTGTAACAAATGTGAGAGAGCTCGTTTGTTCATCCTTTCCTTCTGCCAGTACTTTATTTGCATGTTACATCACCCAATCTTTGCTGTGCTTCATCTTGACAGCCACGAGTACCCAAGGCTGTGCTACAGTTTAATGTAAATTGAGTTTGCTTTTTAATTTTTTTATTGGCGATTTTGACTTTTATACAATATTTTTGCTACTTTCAGTCTCCTGTTAGATAGGGCTAGAGTGACAGTTGGAAGTGAAATGAAGGATTTTGAGGTAGATATGTGTGTATCATATCCATTAACTGCCTAAAGGTCATTGCAAATCCACTCTAGAAAGAACTGTGTATGTTCGATAGAAAGACATTATAAAGACCAAATCATTTCACAATCCCTATCACAGAACATTTATCAGATTGAGTTTAGTTAAATGCACAGCAGTACAAGTGAAACCATTTATAATTTTGATGTGCTGTAACATGACACTCAGGCATTCAGAGTAGTTTAAATTCAAATTTTGAATATTAAAAAGGAATCCTATACAGTAGGTTCTGTTTAAAATGCTATATGTCTGCAGTAGTTTGGTTCATATCTATTGGTAACAATTTATAAAAAATCTATCAAAATATCTACATTTTCTTAAGAGCTATCATTACATTGCACAATATTTGTTTTTGAGGCAGATTTTTCCTTATTGGAAATGTGCCTCACGTGACTAAAATAAGACCTCTTATGGCACTTCAGTGGACAGTACAATGATGGAGAGGTTTGAGCTGAGCTGCCTTACAGCTCCTGAGACTTGCCTTTAATTCTCATCCTGGTCACTGTTTAAGTGGTCTCATGGGGCCTGACTTGATTTTCTAATGAGAATACACGTCTGGGGTCAAACTGTTAAAAAGTGTGCTGTGAATAGTGGCAAACTCTTGCTCTGCAAAGGCTATACCCACAGGGCTTCATTCTAACCCCCAATTCCTCCAGTCCGTGTGTTTTAAACTGTTGTCGGGGTATCCGGGAGAGAGCAAAGATACTGAACAAAAAACATGATGCTGAGAGAAAATAAAAAGCTAAAATTGCTGTTATCCACTCAGGAGCTCATTAGCACACGGAAAATGAAACTTAATAATTAATGTGCATGTTGTAATGAGCGCTGGGACAGCAGAGTCAGACACACATACACGTAGACCACTACAAGTACTGGGCTCCACATGTTTGAGAAGAGTCTCTGTCTGCTACAATATCTTTCGATCATTTTAACTATTGCATCACTACATGACACAACAGCAGTAAATAGATGTTTTGTTACGGGAAAATGGTTCCAGGGATATGAACATAAGTAGGCAAAGAATCAGAGAGAAGAGGTCCAATACTTCTATTTGATTTACTTATGAATGGGTTATAGAAATTAAGAGACAAACTTATACTTACAATAACATACATAACATACATCAAAAGACCCAGAGCCATCATCCCAGACCAGTAGACTGAGGGGGCCCGCTTGTCAGTCTTGTCAAAGGACCAGCCCTTTTAGCCTTTCATTTACTGGGCGGTGCGCGCTGTCCCCACGGTTGAGCCTCCAAAGAAACTGAGGGCGGAACCTTCCCTTATATACTAATTGAGCGTCCTTGCCCAAAGCGGCTTACGTGTAAGCAGTGTATACAGAAGTGATTAGTTTCAGCACACACACCTTTCCACGGGCGGTGTTGATTTGCGCTTGGTCCTGATGATGACGACACCTGGTACCAGGAGGCACACAAAAATAAGAATTGCGTGTGAAGCCCCTCGAAGTGAAAAACAAGTCAGCATAACCCTCTGGCCATATTCCCAGTACTTTTCCTTCTTGAAGCTGGTTTTTGCGCTGAGCGACCAACGCCCATCTGCTCTCTTGATCCCCCCCTCTCTTTAGAAAAATCCTTCCATTACATTCGGCCCCTCGCTCAGCGCAAACCCAGCGCTCTTGCCCTTCTTGTTCTGATTGCAATTTTTCGTAAAGCACAAAATACATAACAGTTAAATATAGTCATTAAAGCAATAATAATAACACAATTGTCCATAATAAATGCTTTTTCTTCGCTTGGAGAAATATTTTTCCAGTGAAATTACAATTTTTCTTCAACCCAGGACTTTGCTCACCGTAGAGGGTCACCTCGCCGGGGAGCGGTTACTAGCACTTCACCCAAGGAGTTTCTTCTGATTTGGTATTTCATCATCCACATTGTCATTAAGAAAAGAATAAGAATCTTTAACTGAAGGTGTCCATGGTTCAAGAAATTGGGTGCACACCTGTTTGACAGCAACTCTAGTAATAACTAATTAGGAAACTAGTAACAAGCAACAACGTACTATTAAGAGAGTAATTTCTGCTTCACTAACATGAACCCCCATGATACCCAGGTTCAAATAAAGTTAATACCAATTAATATTATTGGTGATGATACAGATGGCATAAATATTTATCTTAAATAACTCAAAAGTTCTCAGTTTTAGGTTGCCACCGCTGTGCACAATGATAATCGGAGATAAAGTCCTTGCACACCTCACCATGCTCACATCTTAATACACTCATTCATAAAATTGCCCAAATATACACCCAGCTGTGGTCTCAACCTTGAGCCACCTTTATCACATTAATGCAACCATCTTGTGGACAGTAGGTGTCAATCCTCCCTTCGGAAGATGTCAGCACTACTTCCAAAATGCAAATCACTGGGTCATTTTTGAGGTCACATTTATTTCAATTTCAATTTCAATTTCAAGGGTTGTACCCAAGCTTATTCATATCTTCAGAGATCTTCAAACTTCATTTGGGCTTTTTAATTCACGGACCTCACACTCTGTATGTATAGGACACTCCATCTCCTATGGGCCAAATTATTACTTCATTTCACTGATTTCCATAACATATATACTCATCAAGCCATGATGTTAATCATTTGACCTGTATCACCATCAACATGCTAGCCTAAACTGTTTTATCCTCTTCTAAAAGCTATAGATGTCCTGACCTATAGTATGTGTCCCTTATCCCCAAAGTACTAGTCATGTGTGTCATCCCATATGCTTACTATTATTCTTTTCAATTAATTAAATGTACCTAAATGTAAAGCTCTACATTATTTGCTATAACACTACAATCAATAACCTAGAATATCTAAACTGGACTGACCCTGACTAGTAATAGTGCATTGTCCCTTCAATGACAATCACTTAACAATCCCCTTATGTTAGATTAGATTCAATTCTGATTAACTTTACAAATAACCAAATCATTGGTCCTTAAAGGTGACTTATTATCTCATACAAAATATCAGAAGGCATATCAAAACATTTATCTAAAAATACAAATTATATAGTATTCCCATTAATACAAACATTCATTAAATACATATTATTTGGGAATCCCTATATTCTACTTTGTCTACAAATAATTAGCTTTCCTTCTATATCTTTCACAGTTCAAATACTTTTAACCCAAAAGATGTTGCCATTTGTCAAACAAGTGGACAGTCAAAGCAGGCTCCAGCAAGAACATTGAGCCCTGCAGAGTAAAAGTGTGACAGATTTTCTTCTCTAATAAGGACCAAAGCAGGTGTTGGGGTCCAACATCCCAAGCAAAAGGACCCAAGTAGGCAGATGTCATCTATGATTCGAATCCACGATGATCTTTTGGGCTCAAACATCACCAGCATAGTTGAGCTCTTGGCAGCAGGTATCCATGATGTCTGGAACTGGAATCAAGTCGTTGTCCAGTAGTCAGCTGATCGATGGCCTGATTCATGACTTGATTCCCTCTTTGGTATGGCTGGGTTCTCCTTGGAGTCAGATAATTAGTTTATCTGCAGACCTTTATCACAGCCCCAATCTCTGGTTCAACTTGAAATGCTGTCATCTACGATGCACTAGGAAAAAACAGCTTTCACCTGCAGATGTAAAGACTTAAAATGCTCATTTAAATAGTCAGCATATTAATTCTTCATTGGTAGCTACTTATGGATCCAAAAAACAATATGTCATAAGATGTCAGATCTGTTTCGTTGGGGTACCCTATTAAAAATATTGCTAGCAGTGAAACAAACGGTCAGTTCAATCCAGTCTGTGCTTGTCTGAGTCAATTTGTCTTTAAACAATCAGAGTAAAAATTTAGATTGATAAGCACAAAGTTCAAGTCCTCCTTTATAGCTGTTTCCAGTTTGGCTGCGGTTGCAATTTCCACTCAATTAAAAAAAAAACATGTCCCAAGTCATTATTAAAATAAAGTCAATCAATGTATTACAAAAGGAAAAGTACTCAATAATAAATCATTACAAAAATTGGTCCCAATAATATTGACATAATATTCAAATTATCTGCATTTGTTCCAAGATTTAAACTGGTTTCAAAATGTAAAATTTAAACAAAATTAAACATAACATATCAAGCAGAGTCAAGAAAGAAATCCACAATCTAGACGGGTAAATTCTCAATCTTTTCCTTGGTGACATTGAATAACAAAAAGGTTAGGCTCCACACTTCTTCCCCCATGTATCTAATCACAAACCATTGTTCAGTTATGCAAAGTCCTAAAAACATTTTTCTTTTTACACAAGGTGTTCATTTTTAAAGTTTCTATACATGTATAAAAGTGAGCCTTCCATTAGTTTTGTTGTGATCCCAGTATTCCACTGTATTTCACACAAACATGTCAATATTACACACAAAGGAAATGAGGAAAGAAATCAATATATCAAAATGCCCTATAATGCAAAATGTGTCTTTATTTATTTACTATAAAGCCCTCTAAGAAATTTGCACATTTCTACCCATATTTAGAATGAAGAACCCACTTGTTTATCAGGTAAACTAAGAAAATACTTCAAATCTACTTCAATTATATACACTGATTTTCTTTTCCCCATAACCTTCTGTCAAAGACAGTTGATCTTGCACATTCTTTCATTGTTATCTTCCAGATGTTTTATTACACGTTTTTCAGAATGTTGACTCCAAAGAGTACAGTCTGTTTTCCTCTTAGTTAACCCTCCTTATTCCCTTTCTTTCACTTACAGTTTGGCATTGGCTGTTTTTATACTGCCACATGCCATTCTTCATACCCATTGTCGCATTTGACCATCACCAAACAAATGCACACCATATTGTCACTTACACTTACCTTCATTACCACATACAAGTAACCCTCACATTATAGCAGCTTTCCTTGTGCTCTGCCTCTCAATATACAGTAAATTTTGTTTTCTAAGCAGCACTAATCAACATAGGCTTTGAAAGGAGTATTACCAATAACCTGCTTCATTTTGGTAAAAGAATGTCTCCTTCAATCGAAATTTACTCATTTTAATTAAAATCCTCCCTTTTATCAGAGTCTGGCCAGTACTCAAATAAAAGGGGTGCTCATATAATATGCTTAATCTGGAGACCTTTTACACCACCTGTTCAAATCTTTTTTTTTAATTTAGAATTAAGAGCTCTTTTAATTTCAACATTTACATTCACAATAATACCAATTATTTAATTCTTGCAAACAACACATATTTTTACACATTCTTTTAAGCACACTGAAACCTATTTAACATACACACACATAGGGATCCCTCTAATACACTATATAACATACACAAAATCACCCAAAACCATTGTTTTAACACATTCAACTTTACCTCAGTTTTGTTACTTATTATCACTTATTACTAAAAGTGATTGCATTCTTCATTTTATCAAATGTTACTCATACTCACATTTATTTTAACCCATATTTACTCAGAGCTCTGGACGTTTATATGCACACGGCAGCTTCAGCAAATCATAGTTGAACTACATTACCCAGAAGTCTCCATGTTTTTGCTTTCTTACTCCCAAACACACGTACGCACCCACAGAACAAACAACAGGCACGCTCACACATTTTTAGCACAAACATATTTACACACACACAGAGAACAATTAATGCTCAGGCATACACATAGTATACAGGCACACACATTGAATAAGTTCAGCACAGACATATTCATATACACAAACATTAGCGAGCGCCAGGTACCTTTGATGTTAAATACAGTGCACTTTTTCTTTTTCGCGCATTATATTCTTCTCAACGCTTGTTATTCTTTTTGGTGCTATCCTCCTACATTTTTGAAGGCTGCTTTACTTATCAGACTATAATATAAAACAGCCTCTCATGACGTTAACGGATGTTAACTCTAACACGATTCTACTCAGCTCGAAACGGCGCTGGTTTCTAGATCAAGGAGACTCCATTGGCGAAATGACTCGGCGACAACGAGGAATTGCTTCCGTGGCGATCCATTCCTGCGACAATTAGGGCAAATCCAACTATCAAGAAATCACGCGGTTCGATACTACAGCAAGACGGCACTCTCGTCAAAAAGACTAAACTGTCATTGAGAATATTAACTCAAAACAAACAACATGTAAGCTTCAACATAAATCACAAATAAACTCGAATCATGGCATAAGTGCTAACTACTGCGCCACCACACACTTTAACACTGAGCGATCGTTGCTTAATCTATATGGCATTCTCTTTATACATTGCTACGTGTACTGCTAGCTGCTCGCTAATTTTTAGCCAGGTATTTATCTTGGCTATGCATAAGGCTGCCTTTTCCGTCATCCCCTCGGCCCGCTGTACCCGCGGCAATAATACAGCTACCTGGGATTTGGCCATCGAGGCCCGCCCTAACGCACCCACCAAGTCCATTTGCATTTTCTTAAGCGCGGCTAGTACATTCACTGGTGTTGGGGGGCCTAAACTTTGCCAATATTGTGCTAATCCCCCACATCTCAATTCTCTGGCGCAGTCTCCCACACCGTTTCCTCTCAACCGGGAAGAGGTAAAGGAGCTGCCTCAGGGTCTTTATTCTTCTTCTTAAACATCTCTGATTTCTTTTTGCCTCACTCAATAGTTCAATATTTTACCAGATTCCCCAAAATCCTGCAAGTGACGCCAAAATGTTTTGTTACGGGAAAATGGTTCCAGGGATATGAACATAAGTAGGCAAAGAATCAGAGAGAAGAGGTCCAATACTTCTATTTGATTTACTTATGAATGGGTTATAGAAATAAAGAGACAAACTTATACTTACAATAACATACATAACATACATCAAAAGACCCAGAGCCATCATCCCAGACCAGTAGACTGAGGGGGCCCGCTTGTCAGTCTTGTCAAAGGACCAGCCCTTTTAGCCTTTCATTTACCGGGCGGTGCGCGCTGTCCCCACGGTTGAGCCTCCAAAGAAACTGAGGGCGGAACCTTCCCTTATATACTAATTGAGCGTCCTTGCCCAAAGCGGCTTACGTGTAAGCAGTGTATACAGAAGTGATTAGTTTCAGCACACACACCTTTCCACGGGACGCGGTGTTGTTTTGCGCTTGGTCCTGATGATGACGACACCTGGTACCAGGAGGCACACAAAAATAAGAATTGCGTAGTGAAGCCCCTCGAAGTGAAAAACAAGTCAGCATAACCCTCTGGCCATATTCCCAGTACTTTTCCTTCTTGAAGCTGGTTTTTGCGCTGAGCGACCAACGCCCATCTGCTCTCTTGATCCCCCCCTCTCTTTAGAAAAATCCTTCCATTACAATAGAGCTTAGATAAACATTGTGGTATATGGATATACAATGTGTTAAATCACTGCACCTGTTTGGTCATGGCATGTTTGCCATTGTTAAATTTCTTTAGTTATTCATTTAGACGTGCAGTCATAAGATGGATGTCGTGCAGCCTTCTACCTGATTTTATTGGTGTCGTTAGGCAGATTTGTTGATTCAGGGGATTCGAGTACTAAATCGGCATCTCTTGTGGCTCTTCGTTCTCTTAACTGCAGTCCTTTTGATGGAGTGTGATACAATGTTTACTTCAAATGCATCTTTTGCAGTTCATTTTTTCGTGAATATAGCTGCCAATTCTTTCACGCTTATATTGACTCCTACACACAGCTCACATTTATATGTCTAATAGGGCTTTTTAGGAGACTTTTCCACTGTACATGGTTCATTGTAAACAGGAACTTGGTCTCTGTTGGACCTCATTAACGAGAGTACCTCTGATCTTTCCGGTTCAAAATCCCCACCCCACTTTGAGTGCTGCCATTGTGTGGCATCAGATTGGTTTAGCATTGTGACATTCAGTGAGCCATGTAATTGTTCCCACCCAGTCTTAAGCACAATTCATTCATGGTTGTCTCCAGACGTATATATTATACATCTGGTATCAGTGAGACTACTGTTTAAGTGACTTTTGCACTCTTTCATTGGTTTTTCACTGGCTATTCTGGTATCATCAATATCCCATGCGTTTATGTAAATTGGTGACTCTACATTTTCCTGGTATGAGTAAATGAGTGTGGGTTTGTACACTCACCTAAAGGATGATTAGGAACACCATACTAATACGGTGTTTGACCCCCTTTCGCCTTCAGAACTGCCTTAATGCTACGTGGCATTGATTCAACAAGGTGCTGAAAGCATTCTTTAGAAATGTTGGCCGATATTGATAGGATAGCATCTTGCAGTTGATGGAGATTTGTGGGATGCACATCCAGGGCACGAAGCTCCCGTTCCACCACATCCCAAAGATGCTTTATTGGGTTGAGATCTGGTGACTGTGGGGGCCATTTTAGTACAGTGAACTCATTGTCATGTTCAAGAAACCAATTTGAAATGATTCGAGCTTTGTGACATGGTGGTCATGAAAGGATGGACATGGTCAGAAACAATGCTCAGGTAGCCCGTGGCATTTAAACGATGCCCAATTGGCACTAAGGGGCCTAAAGTGTGCCAAGAAAACATCCCACACCATTACACCACCACCATCAGCCTGCACAGTGGTAACAAGGCATGATGGATCCATGTTCTCATTCTGTTTACGCCAAATTCTGACTCTACCATTTGAATGTCTCAACAGAAATCGAGACTCATCAGACCAGGCAACATTTTTCCAGTCTTCAACTGTCCAATTTTGGTGAGCTCGTGCAAATTGTAGCCTCTTTTTCCTATTTGTAGTGGAGATGAGTGGTACCCGGTGGGGTCTTCTGCTGTTGTAGCCCATCCGCCTCAAGGTTGTGTGTGTTGTGGCTTCACAAATGCTTTGCTGAATACCTCGGTTGTAACGAGTGGTTATTTCAGTCAAAGTTGCTCTTCTATCAGCTTGAATCAGTCGGCCCATTCTCCTCTGACCTCTAGCATCAACAAGGCATTTTCGCCCACAGGACTGCCGCATACTGGATGTTTTTCCCTTTTCACACCATTCTTTGTAAACCCTAGAAATTGTTGTGCGTGAAAATCCCAGTAACTGAGCAGATTGTGAAATACTCAGACCGGCCCGTCTGGCACCAACAACCATGCCACGCTCAAAATTGCTTAAATCACCTTTCTTTCCCATTCTGACATTCAGTTTGGAGTTCAGGAGATTGTCTTGACCAGGACCACACCCCTAAATGCATTGAAGCAACTGCCATGTGATTGGTTGATTAGATAATTGCATTAATGAGAAATTGAACAGGTGTTTCTAATAATCTTTTAGGTGAGTGTATGTGACTACTGCATGCCCTGTGATAAACTGGCCTGTCTTTCAGGGATCCTGATTTGAAGTCAATACTTGATTGTCCCTGCGGTGGGTTGGCACCCTGCCCGGGATTGGTTCCTGCCTTGTGCCCTTTGTTGGCTGGGATTGGCTCCAGCAGACCCCCGTGACCCTGTGTTTGGATTCAGCGGGTTGGAAAATGGATGGATGGATGGATACTTGATTGTCCTGTTATACTGTAATGGAAGAAATATGAATACATGAATAAATGGCGGCCAGCACGGTGGCGCAGTGGTAGCGCTGCTGCCTTGCAGTTAGGAGACCCGGGTTTGCTTCCCGGGTCCTTCCTGCGTGGAGTTTGCATGTTCTCCCCGTGTCTGTGTGGGTTTTCTCCCGGGTGCTCCGGTTTCCTCCCACAGTCCAAAGACATGCAGGTTAGGTGAATTGGTGATTCTAAATTGGCCCTAGTGTGTGCTTGGTATGTGGGTGTGTTTGTGTGTGTCCTGCAGTGGGTTGGCACCCTGCCCAGGATTGGTTCCTCCCTTGTGCCCTTTGTTGTCTGGGATTGGCTCCAGCAGACCCTCGTGACCCTGTGTTCGGATTCAGCAGGTTAGAAAATGGATGGGTGGGTGGATGAATGAATGGCAGGACAACGGATCATTATATTAGATATACACATTGATATGAAAGATTCTCATATATATGCCATGATGTGTTGATGCTGTATGTTCTAAATACATTAGATTGATATTAGAGTATTTATATATGTGTATATATATATATATATATATATTTAAACAAAAGGAATTGTCTTTACTTCCAGTAAATTTACATACAAACATATAGTACATACATACACCCACACACATATATATGTAAATATATACGGTATACTCATACATTTTTATAGTCCTGTTACCCAGTTCACAGTGACAAGTGAATGGAGATCGTCCTGGCAGCAGACTCCAACTCATGTGGTGTCAACAGGACATATCAGGACACACTTACATGCACAATTCCACAAAGAGCAAATTTTGAGTCTAGCATCTGTCAGAAAGAATCTGCGGTGAAACCAATACTCAGATATAGACAAAATGTGCAAACTCCACACGGCATCACTGAACTGGGATTTGAACCCTGGATTATGAAGTTGTGAGACAGCTGTACTAACTGCTGCACCCCTGTGTTGCTCTGCTGACAAATGCATCTGATAAATTCTTTGTTAATCATTTAAATTTAGGGAATGGGGTTTTCACAATTAATAAAACATTTTTATTGCCTATTTTTCAACTTATTCATCAGCAGCTTAAAATAATTTAGATTCTCACATTATTAGCTTTTTGGCTTCACTACATTTTATGTGAGGCAGTGGTCAGAAATTACTTTGCCTTTCAAATTAACTATAATTACAGTGTGGCCTCTTAGTAATTGTGGGGAATATAGATTTTAAAGTACTTGGGACTTAAATTTGAATTATTTTCATACCTTGAATCTTAATTTGAGTAAGACAAGGAATAATTTTTCATTTGGTCCTTTCAAATGTGAGATGCCTGACATAAATATAGACATTTTAGAAATGTCAATTAGCTCATTTCTTTTTATGTTGGCGGTTTATTTTTTCCAATAGTTCTTAAATATTGTACAAATGTCACATAAGATATATACATTTTGATTTACATTTCTGCAAATTTTATGTTATCGCACTTCAAAAGATTTAAGCAACACCCTTAGTGTTTTCCCTTAAAGAGTGATTCAGAAAAAATTTTCCAATGGGACCAGAAGCTAAGAAGTGGACAAGAAAACCTGTGATTATTTGTAATCCAGGAGTCAAGCACACAGCCATCAAACCAAAAATTTGCAAGGATTTGTTTGCCAAGAACATAATCAGATGTACAACATGCCAATCTTAGATTTCACTCCATAAACCTCCAGGTTATCTACCAAGCAACGCTGTATTGATCGCTCCACAAAATGGCACCACCTGCAAGAAATAAGATGGCATCAAAAAAGACCCAAAAGAATTCAGCTGTATTAAATAATTTCTCCTGGACTTAAACATTCATTTGAGCAATTTGCTATCTTACACTGAAAATGAGTGTGATCAGACAGAATTGTCAGACAGGCAGTCAGCAAAAACAAAAGCAGAATGGAATCAATTAGCAAATTCTAAAATCAAAGTCAAAAAGCAAATCCAGGAATCAGTCAGAAAAAGAAGACAACAACATGAGTAGAAAAACCTTGATTCAATCAAAGTGTATGTTTTATCAGACACATATAGTATAGGCTTGATAGCACAGAGTAAGGGAACTAAAACTGGACAAAGACCACCAGTTAAAATAAAAGCAAAGCAGAAGCAAGGACAAAACAAATATTGGTACATAAAAGTGACATTTTAAAGAACTTGTATCTTAAGATAACATTTGATCTTGTTTATCTACCATAGTTTAACATGTACAGCTACACTCCTTAAACTCAGTTTGAAACTTTTACTATGATTACTACAACATTCCTCAGTTTCTATTAATTTGTAACGATTAAGATTTTTTCTTGAGTTTCTTTGGGAGAATACATTTTCATTAATAAGATTATTTAATCTGGCTGAGTGGTATGATGAAAGAGCTTTATCACTGACCGAAAATGGCTCAGTATTACCGCATGTATGTATGTATGTATGTATGTATATTTATATCTGTATAGGGTCATTATTTTCACATCTCCAGAGTTTGTGTGTTTGGGGCAGAGTTAACATACTGTACTTTGTAGGACACATACTGTGTGATTGTTATAATTGTTTTTATTTTTATAATATGAGTTTAAAAGAAATTTGTGCAGCAAACGTGAAAGGTTAGTTGAACTAGATATAAAGATTGTTAAAGCAAATATGTTGAATATAATATATATACTGAGCATATATAAATATATATAAAGGTAAAATTCCGTTACAACAAATATCTTTACAACGAAGTATTTTTATGGTCCTGACAGCTTCCCCATATGACACGAGTCTATAGAAATCTCATTATTACGAAGTACATTCAGCAGATACTTTCATTACAACGAAGTGCCCAAAAGACATTGAAATGCCTGAATGAATCATCCACAGAGCAGCTAGTTCTCTGGCCGCAGCTCAGTTGTGCACAACGATCCTCAAACAGAAACACTGTAATTTTTTTTTCTTTCTTCAAATTTTCCTCGTACTGTTTTTTTTTTTTTTGCCTGTTTTGTTTCCTGCGGTTTTCAATGATACCTTTTGCTGATTGCTCGTCAACATTTGAAAAACATCCATCGGAATTTAACTCATTGTCACACTATAGAAATGGCAGACACGAAAAAGCGATGAGTTCGTATTTAAAAAAAAAACTTTACATTTTTGCAGCTTTCGATTGCGGCAAAAAGAAAAAAGACATTGCCAGTGCATTCGGTATTTCGCCATCAACGCTATAAACTTTCTTGAAAGACTGAGCAATAAAAGAAGAAAAATCTCGGGTTGCAAACATATGTGAACTGCTGCATTTGAAGATGTTGAAAAAGCCATTTTTTGTGGTTCAGTGATGCTTGTTCAAGAAACATTCCTATTAATGTGGCACTCATTCAAGAACATGTGAGGTTTGTAAACTCTCTTGGGACCTCCCCCAACTAAACAACACACCAAAGAGCGTCCTAAAGTGCGATCACCGTGTCTATGGAAGACTGTTAATCTGTTGCTGGGGCAACAGCAGGCTGAAAGCTATGCTGCGTCTCTACGCCAAAGCAAACAGAAAAGATATCTATATATTGTTACAATGAAATATTTTTTAGGTCCCTGGGAGTTTGTTGTAACGGAATTTTACCTGTATATAAATATGAAAGGATAGATTTGTGTAAAGTAGCATGTTGCTGAATGGCAGTTCCTATCCCACTTGCTAACATGTCCATTACTTGTTTGGCTTTGATATCAGAGACGGTGATAGTCAGAAGTAAAATGCCACAAAAAAAAGAGGAAGAAATTGTCAGGTGTCAAAACTGAAAACATATACGTAAAATTAAATTACGGTTTGCACTACGGATTAATGACAGTTGCTATCAGATTCATTGACGATAAACAATCACTTATCAAAAACAGTCTGTCAACATTACTTCTGCCTAAGGCACCATTTAGCCAAAAGCCAACACTGTTTCAAATGATTAGAAAGCAGAATGATAAAGACAGAAAATATGATCATTTGATTATTAAGTAAATCATCATAGTATTGTGTTGTAGTTAATGCAAAGTTTGGATGAAGCGATTATTAATATATAATACTGTCGCCGAAGGCATGCAATGCCTGAACAATTTTTATGATGTTTCATCAGGCAATAAAGAATAAACAGACAGTAATATTTTCCTTGGAGAACGCAGTGTTTCACTAAAATTCCATTTGTTCTAGTCTAAAAAAAAATCCCACAAAGATCTTAAGAAGAAATTACCTTTTGTTTTTCCGAGAAGTAACTGCTCCAAAATGATGTAATGTGTGACTTATTTCTGAAATAACACACAAGCAAACACATACAAACTGTGTATGTGTTAATTTAGCATAGCATGAGATAGTGTGCTTTATAATCAAGCAATCTTTTACTGTATTCCTTTTAGAAATAAGTTAGAGAAGATGTGCATCTGCAAAAAGCAAAAACAGGTATTGTCATTCCTAAAAATATACATTTGCTTCAGACCAACAAGAAAAACATGGTGTTTCTAGCCATCTTTTTCCAGTCTGAAATAAAAAACTCTCACATATTTCTTTTATCTTTTTGCTGATGCATACCTTCTCTAGATTATTTCTGAAAACTCCTGAAGTATAAAATATGGGTTTACCAAATACGAGGCTATATTCCAGTGTGTACAATTTGTGTCTCTTTGTAATATTTGTGAATAATCTATGGATAGTTTTTTTTCTTTTTTTAGATTAATGCAAAAATAATTGACTGTGCACAAAAGAATACTGCAGAATAAAATCTGTAAGGCTCTCAACAGTACATTCCATAAAGATGCAACTGTTATTACATGTTAAAAGATGATTCTCCCAAAAAAAGGAACTTGTAATTAGTTCTAATTTGCTTCAGGAAATAGTGGTTTCTTTCAGATCAGTCCTACACCTTCACAGTCTTAATTATTTTTAGTGATTTTGTTCTTACCTTTCCCTCCGCTTAAATACCAATGCACAATTCACATCCTGGTTGTAGTATTTGAAAAATATCCTGTATGCATATACAGTATATGGCTGCTTGTTGCTTTCCTGTTCAAGTTTGAACATTGTACATTGTTTGACGGTTATGTTGTATGCCTTTTTGCCGTAATATATTTGCAATTACTGTATTTTGTGCTGAGCTCTTGGATGCTCACCTATTAGAAATAAAGTGAACTGAGTTTTAAATATATATATATATATATATATATATATATTGTGATAAAGGCGCTATATAGCGCCCAACCTGGCACAGACTACGCAGAGGCACGTGTTCACACTCAAAGGGCTTTTTATTTTCTTCAGCCGTGGGCACATGCCTTCCCCGTGTCTCACAGGCCCAACACAGTCTAAAGCACAAAATAAGCCACACAACCAAATGCTTCCTGGCATCACAACTCCTCCCAGGCAACCTCGTCCACTTCCTCCCGATTCTGGCCCGTATTGCTGGGAGGCAGGCACTTTTATACCCCACCCGGAAGTGTTCCAGGTGCCTGACCAGCTGGTCTTAATTGCACCTTCGGGTGGGGCTGATAAACCGTCCAGTGTGGTGGCTGGTTGTCCGCAGCACCCCCTAACGGCCACCCCATCTCCCAACCGCCTGCTGTGGTGGACTCCATGTCCCATGGAGCCACGGGGAAGATTGAGGAGGGATCCACGGCCAGGAAGGCTGCCCCCAAGCGCCCCGGGGAAGGTACTGCAATGTCCGTGATGGCTCCCCCGGGACGTATGCAGCAGAGGCGTCCCGGCCGGGCATGGGACCCGGCTGTCCATCACAATATATATATATATAGAGAGAGAGAGAAGTCAAGCAAAATGACCCCTTTCATTGACTAACTAGAAAGATCACACTATGGAAGCTTTCAAGGCAACTCAGGCCCTTTCTTCAGGCAACATGAAATACAGAAACGAGTTCCCTGTGTTTATATAGACACCAGGACAGATACTAAGATTCATTTAGCAAGAGAGGAGAGCAATGTATAGTCAAGATCTTTGCCTGGTGTCTATTTAAACACAGGGAACTCCAGTTTCAGTATTACATGGGCCTGAGTTGCCTCGAAAGCTTGCATATTGTGATCTTTTTAGTTAGCCAATAAAAGGTTTCATTTTGCTTGACTTCTCAAAACATTCATAATGGCTAACAGAGTACAACACCTCAGTACCATTGGTAAAATATATATATATTTTACCAATTCAGTGAGTGAGTTTATTTATCAAACATGCAGCACTGAGGTATATGCATCATGTTGTCTTACTCATATATCGACTTATTGTATATCCTCAGTATCAAGAGCTTTATGTGTGACTACTCTCTTTTGTCAAATCAATGCAGCCTATTTCAATTGCACCGTAAGGTGTAATATATTTTGTAGGTTTGGCTGTTTGTCATTATTCAACATCCATCATGAACAGCTGTAGCAGATGTTGGTTTCTGCTGACTTGCTTTATTTAATCCACAGATGTTGATCTGCCATAACAGGGCTCAATTCACTTAGACTCCTGGCCAGATTTACACCATGTCTGATGAATAACACTAGTGTCCTAGACAAGGGCATTTTCATTGCAGCATCCGTTATCAGCTCCCTCCATTTTCAGGACAATAAAATACAGCAATTTTAGTATGTGCTGTTTTTGAAAAATATTGTATTGCATTAGAATGAGACAATTGAGTCTTGAATTATTTTTTTTTACTTCATCTAAAAAATTACCAAATTTGGAAATGAATAGTACGTTTTACATTTTTATTCAAAAATAAATAAACAAATCCTAGAATATAGGAAGTTCAAGCCAATTAATTTCTATGTGCCACATGTTATAATGTAGTAATTTGGCTCTTAGCACTCTGGAAATTTTCAAAAGACAATGTCAAAGAAAAATCATGGGGCAAAGCAGGGAACAACTCTGGATGGGGTGCCATCTGATTGCAGGGGTTACTCTCTCTCTCTCTCTCTCTCTCTCTCTCTCTTTCTCTCACACACACACACACACACACACACACACACACACACACACACACAGACCAAATTTGGAATTGCCAGTGAATCAAACCAACACATCTCATAGTACACTACTAACAAACAAAGAGTATGATAAAGATCAGGTAACAGAAGAGATAAAAAAAAAACACCAGTGTAACACACATTACAAAAAAAATAAATAAATAAAGTGTAGGGGCCCAAGATCTTTGTATTAAGTTAAATAACTGCAGGCCTATGCCATCTGGCTCCCATGGTTTGACAGAAAGAATCCAAGACAAAGCTGGTTTTGCTGTCTTTGTATTAAATAAAACTCACTTTGCAATCTGGCCACACAGCAACTCTGACTTTAAAATAATGTAATCAAAATGAGTCAAAAAAAAAAAAATCTAACATGTTGTTCAGACAAAGGCAGATATGGCACCAGGTTGGCAAGTAGACTAACAACAGCATGGCGTGGAAATGAGTTATTATCGGTTAATGGAGATGATGGCTGTAATGACAGAGTGGACACACAATATGGTCTGTTAAAAATTAGCTAAATTTACAGCCAGCTCTAATGAAATCATTATTTATTCATTTGGCCCTATCTTTTTCCCTAAAAAGAAGACAATCACTCTTTCTAATTTGACAATTCCCCAGGATAAACATATGTTTGTTACATTAGTATTTGCTTGTCTTTTGATTTTCTCTTTGAACTATAAAACATGAAAGTAAGCATTAAAAATGACTTCATATTATTCTGAACAGAGTTAATGGCAGCTGTTCATTTTCTGGCTGAGTTGTGTTGGATGGAGTGGTTATGGTGTGCCTGATGGATTCATTTTGACATATAAAGATCTGGCCTGCCCCTCTGTATTATATTTATTTTACTTGGAAAGGTCTTTAATAATTGCATGTGAATGTAATCTGTTGGATTTCCATTCATTTATTCTACAGAAACCTGTAAAAAAACATTGAGCAGTAAACAAAGTGTCAGGGACACTCAGAATCGTAGCTGCAATTCAATGATATGATATCACTGCCGGGTGTCTACAGTAAAAACAGTCCATGGGGGGCATACAACGAAAGTAATTCCATTTCTGTGCAGAGAATCATTCCGGTACCAGCCCTCTGTTGTTTGGAACATTTTAAGCTTTGTATCGTTTTTTTTTTTTAATAAATACATCAGCTCTTTGTGGACCCAGACAAATGACCATGTGCTTAGTAACTCTGAAAGGAAAAACTGAACCATGTTGAGCACCTTAAAACTCTCTTAGACTGTTAAGCTACTGAGTTGTTTAGGGGCAGATAGTCTAAGAAGCTCTCTTTCATCATCATTGGTAAAGCCTTGTAGAGAGAAACTTGAAGCCTCACCTCCCTTTCTCATCGTCTGGTTTGCATAAGGAATCTTGGGCTTAATGACATTAAATACCTCATGACACCTGGACCAAAACCAGAGACAGAAGTCATTGACCATTTCTTATATATACATTTATGGAATTCATTTGAAAAAAAGATCTGCCCTCTTTTGCTTCATTGACAGTATTTATTGTTATCGTATGATGTATTTTAGTATTAAAACAATGTTAAACTGACAGAGCTGCACCGTAATTTAGTTATGTAATGTTATAAAGTCTTGTATTCCATTGTGAATCGGCTGTTGACATGGATTAAAATATAAGTCATGAGTAAGGAAAAGATATTGGAGCTACCAGGACATGTTCATTTCCTGAAAACTTTCACTTGAACGTTGCCAGTCCTGGGGCATGATCCAATTTTAGAAGATTCCAGAATCTTAGCTGACACAACCTCAATTATCTCAGTGTCCTATGTATTAAGTTCCCTTTCTGTGGAACAGTGCTTTCTGCCTCCAGTTATTAGAACTGCATTTATTCAATTTCCATTAGTGCCCGCTAAACCCATTTAACAGAGAGATTTTGAATAAGTAACCTTGCGGTAAGTTAGCTTTATTATTCCTATATCATTTATTTCAAGTGACATCTTTAATTGGGTTCTTTCTGAAAACAATGTAATGTGCTATTTAATGTCTTACTTATATTCTTGTTTGCCTTTACTTTTAATTTAAAATGATCATCTTGTGTATGTCTTGTCTAAAATGTTTATTATGTTTTTTTATATTTCAGGCTAGGTGTTAATATTATTCTCACGTAACACTTACAGTTATGCAAGAAATATAAGACACATGAAAATAAGCATGGTAGCCATGGTCTAGTAAAGCCATGTTAAACGTAATAAACGTAACGTAATATTATGGTGTACTGCATGTAGAACAAATTTATCATATTTGTCAGTCATTAAGGTGTGTGTGTTTGTACTCTGTGGTAACTTTTTACAGATGTAATGATTTTGCTGCCACTAGCTCAGACAAACCTATGCCATTTTTTTTTATATATTTTTCAATTGTTTTTAAAGTTTTTAACTCATGCAAACCTTACAGCAATGAAGCAGTTCTCAAATGACCAATAGTCATCAATCCTTTAATACTGTATACCCCAAGCCTTTGGATTATGTGGATTAATATTACATGACACAAAAAATAAATTGGTATAAATTTTTATGCTTAGTCTTATTAGTTCATCTTTTACAATGATTCCCAGTGTCCTCTGTTCCAGATGATTTTTTTCTTAACTACTCAAATCCTTTCTAATGATGACTGTTATTCATTCTTTACTTTCCATTTCATCATCCATTATTTTTTCTTGTACATGCTATTTTATGAACTACGGCCTTGTCAAGAACTCCGTATTCATATTGTTACACAATTTTCACCATTCAGGGTCAGCCTGCAGCATCTATGCTATCAGCAGTTACCTGAGACGTGTCACGGCAGCAGGGTACATTAAGCCTAACAGTCCTGTGTCTTATATGATCTGTAAAATCGCATCTAATTTGGCAGTGTCGTACTGAAATGGGAAGAACATTCTCATAATGTACTTTTTAAATCTTTTAAAGTGTTAAGGGACTATCTTTGTTGGTCACCTTTATCATCTAAATAATTTCATTCACATGTTTGTTTTTCTGCCTAAAGAGAAATCATTCTAAAAACTTAGTTACCGGTAATTATTTTCATTTATACTTTTTTGCACACTTTATAACAATGAGGAATTCATACTCTCTTAAGTTAAGAGGATATACAGTAAATGCCCACATTGGTCCTACAAGTATTGTAGCAGAATCAAAATTTAAAAAGTTCAATAATTGGTTAATTAATTTCAAAACCTGACACCTTAACTCTTAACGGAAGAATCCGGAGGTTCTTTGACTGGAAGCTGAAACTTTTGAGCAAGAAGGATAGAGCCAACAAAGAATATTATACATCAATCCACCCAGCCATTCATTAGATAGATAGATAGATAGATAGATAGATAGATAGATAGATAGATAGATAGATAGATAGATAGATAGATAGATTCATTCATTTCTTTAGTGTGTGATAGAAAATTGAAGAACAAAGTAAAGCTCACAGGAATATGACGAGAATGTAGTCCAACTGAGAATTACCCCCGATTTCCATGAAACTACAAGTCAGAAAATCTAAACACTGCACCACTGTACTTCCCATAGCAAAGTTGAATGGAAATAAAAATGCCATTTCACTTAAGATTATTAAAACTTTACAGATGTTATCATGAAATGGAATAATTTAATTTAGTCTTCAATATTGCAATATACTTTTCTGCTGTAGATTTAAATAATATACAAATAAAACATAAAGAATGTTACTTTTGATCAAGTTTACATGTTTAAAAGATTATAAGAACTGTGGTTAAAGCAGCATTTAATATGATTGTGTTTAACATGATGATGGAATTCAATAAGACTCATATTTTCTGTTACTGTATTGGAATAAGAAGCATTTACTGCCTGCTTATTGTGTGATGGTATTATTTATATAATTCATAAAAAATGTGCTGTACTGTTAAAAATATTTTGTGGCTTTAAAATTACTGTATTCCCCAGATGAGATACTGATTTTTTTCTTATATAAATGATGGCTTGCTGAACATATTAAAACCTTGGAAGGCATAATAAGTATCCTTTGGGAACTTATACAGCGATCCAGACTAAGATCTCCTATTCAATATGTGTTGCTGGCAGCCATCGAGGAGGTTGTCTTGCTATGATATTTTCATTAAAATGATTTTTGAATTTCATTGACATATTCTTAGTGTTTAGGGCAAATAGAGTATCATTAATTTGTGATATTTACCTGTTGTTTTTAGTTTGCAAAGTAATGGATTAGGATAAGCTCAGTCTTCTTAAATAACTTCACTCAGATCCTATTGCATCCAGAAATAATACTAAAAGTGCCTTTCTAATAGTACCCTTAATGCTATACATTGTTACCCCGTCCTAGATGCTGTAAACAAGTTTTGATTATGTTTAATTTTAGGAGCATACTATTGGGATTTACAAATATAGCAGAATGGGTAAATAATTTTTTATCATTTTATTTTTACATTTGTTATTCATTTTATATTGCATGAAAACGCCCTTAAAGATGACTATTTTCTGTTAATGGATGTTGCCGGAGTTACGTGCTTCCCTCTTGTAATCCATGGCTTGTTGTTAGCATAGCAGAATACTGTTCTTACTGGAACTACAATGTCCATACAGAAGTTGATATAGTCAGTAGTGTAGTCAACAGCCTCCTCAATGTTCTCACTATGTGACCCCTGCAGGATATCCCAGTCCATAGTTACAAAGCAGTCTCTCAGAGCCTGCTCTGCCTCAGGGGACCACTTCCTGAATGAGCGTGTGGTTGTAGGTAGCTCCCTCACTCTTGGTTTGTAGGGAGGCTGAAGCAGAACCAGGTTATGATCTGCTTTCCCAAGCGCAGGCAGCAGGGTGGCGCTGTATGCGTCTTTAACGTTTGCATACAGTAGGTCAATAGTCCTATTTCCCCGGGTGTTACAATCCACATACTGGGAGAAGGCAGGTAATGTTTTGTCCATTGTCACATGGTTAAAATCTCCAGAGATTAGCACAAGTGCCTCGGGGTGCTGTGTTTGTAGTTTAGCAACAGCGGCATGGATGATGTCACCTGCTATCTCCATGTCCGCCCAAGGAGGGATGTAAACAATAACAACAATGATGTGTCCAAACTCTCTGGGCAAGTAATAGGGATGCAGACTTACGGCCAACAGTTTGATGTCCCTGCAGCAAGTGGAGATTTTGACGTTTACATGTCCAGGGTTGCACCACCTTGTATTCACATAGAGAGCAAGTCCTCCTCCTTTCCACTTCCCGCAGGTATTTGCGTCTCTGTCCGTTCTAACAGTGCTAAACCCTGGTATCTCCAAGTTATCATCTGGGATGCTTGTTGTTAGCCACGTTTCACAAAAACACAACAAAATGGATTCTGTGTACGTCCTGACATTTTTCACCAGCACAGCGGTAGTGAGTTCACATTTTTCAGGATCACCGAAGGCTTATATCGCCACTTCCTCGCTAGCCGCTTAGCCTTTAGCTTAGCGCCAGCTCTGCTACCACGACACTGCCTTCTTACCTCTTCAGGTAAATAGGGAACCACACCGACACGGGCCTTTGTTCTCAGCAGTAGAAGTTGACTACCTGAATAGACGAGTCTTAGCGTGTAAAAATCCATGTCCAAGCAGTAAAAAGTGTCCAGGAAACGAATCCACATAAAAGAAAGTGATAGGAGTGATCAAAGAGATAGAGAAAAAGGTAGAAATATAAAGTTGTACATGGAGCTGCTGGAAAGGCTGCCACTCACGGTGGCGCCTATGACCTCACGGCGTAAGCTGTTCCAGTATCTCATCGAGGTACTTCTTAAAGGTTGTCAAGGTTTCTGCTTCAGCAACAACTGGAAACTTGTTTCAGATTTCACACAAATGTCTGAATGTTTTCCTTTACACAAAGAATAATAGACACATGGAATAACATACTAAGTGGTGTAATGGATAGTAGACTTTCAGGAACCTTCAGATCTTGAGCAATCTAGGTGAATTGGATAGACAAGCTTGTTAGGTTGAATGGCCTGTTCTCATCACAACATTTTTAATGTTTTAATATTCACAGTTCAGAGTACAAATTTTGTTTAGTCTCGGTTTTGTCAGTTATGGTTTCCACATACTCACTGTTTCCTTGTGGGTTTTCTCCAGGTAGTGAATTTCCATCCCACATCACAGCGGCCATTTTAGACAATGTGTGTGGATGAGTATGTCCTGTAAGGGACTGGCATCCCAATCACATTTAGTTCCTGCCTTGCATCAATGATAGGAGCTGGTTATTCCTCTGTTGGAATAAGTGACTTAGAAAAATAAATGTATGAATGTATTTTCTGTCAATATTCATAATGTAGAGAAAAATCTTTATCGCTTTATGTTTCTAGCCACTAATAGGTGACAGTTTAACAATCAATCTCATGTCAGATGCTCTTGCTAGCCATGAGCATTTCTCACCATGTAAGATTGTCAATATTTTATGTAGTGATTTGAAATCCTGCTATTTATGAATGTTGTTTAGTATCTTCTATTTTGCAGTGCCAAAGTCCTCCTAATTACCACCTATTTCTACTGTAAATCGTAATATCTAGTTAATTTAGTGTTAATCTGCAGGTTGAGCAGTATGCATTTTTTAAGTCAGATTTTTCAACCTTGGATCCCATGTGATATAATCTGCTTGGTCCAAACAATAGAAAATTACAGGAAATGAGATGACCAGCAATGAAAGACTTTAGTGAGCATTTAAAATTATAGAGACAGGCACGTTAATGGAAGAAACTCATTTGCAGTAAAGCCTAGGATTCTATATTAACAAATTAGAAGGCAAAAACAAAATAAAAGGCTGTGCTCACAAAATTGTGGCTAACAAGGCTGACGAGACTAGACAGGTAACTGGGAAGAAGTGGACCTGACACATGAGTGGTTTGTCACAGTAGCTTGATTAAATACTCTGCTTAATGTTTAGATGGGTTTCAGGTGAATGACCAGAGGAAGCAATTGTCGAGAAATAGGAGTCACAGTCAGCAGGTACATTTGTTACAAAGGGTGCAAATGTTTATATGCACTACATCTGTAATATGATTATTGCAGATATACTGTTGTTTTTCTGATAAAATGTAGGTAAAATGCATGAGTTACTTTTTGTCAACTTCTGTTTTCCTATGCACACAATATGAAAGGTATAATTTAAAATGTGATGCCAATAAAGTCTCCTGCCACCACTTTTAACATAACACTGATTTTGATAAATGGTCAAGCAGTTTACTATTAACCTCTAGGTCATGGCAATGATCGACCATTGTAACAGAGGGCCTACCTTTAACATTTCCCTCA
The DNA here is from genome assembly GCF_016835505.1 of Polypterus senegalus. Taxonomy (NCBI): domain Eukaryota; kingdom Metazoa; phylum Chordata; class Cladistia; order Polypteriformes; family Polypteridae; genus Polypterus; species Polypterus senegalus. Next base: position 45,244,082 of record NC_053169.1, on the reverse strand, counting down.
AGAGATCATCTGTACACTGCCTTATGGTAGTACTACAGTAATTTGTAACAGCAGTAGCATAGGATATTTTTTAAGATTTAGTTCAGTGATCCACTGATAGTGATTGACTCATTTTAAGAGCTTTAATAGACAAAGACTTGCTTTTTAAGAAGAATAACCAGTAGTGGAATCCATAAACTTATGTGACTCAACCTTCATCCACACTGAATACCTTACATCACTAATATGAGCTGCCCCAGATTGTGCTAATGTGTTGAATTCAGACTTATTGGCAAACAGTGTGTTAGACTTTTTATTTTCGGTGATGTGATAGTTTTCAAAAATTGCACCACAACAGAAAAATGATAACAGATGATTATTCTGTCTTTTGTTTCAAGTAATTCTAGGACTGTGTCATAGTGGAGCAAAAATGCTGTAGCCCTATAGTCCAGCTACTTGAGAGTTGGTATTAATAAACTGTGTGAAAGCACTCTGATTTGATACTGAGGGTTTGCTTTGTTTAGCATTTCTTTACTCTTTTGTGTCTCAAGGAACCATGCGGAAAAGGAGAGTTGACATATACAGTTATTTATCACATTTCAAGGTACCAAGGGCATATGGTCTTGTGGTCTCACCACCCCATCAGGGAGCTAATGTAGCCTTGAGAAAGAAAAGAATATAAACTGTAATAAGGGAACAGCAGGAAATAGTTGCAGACAGTTTTTTTTTTCCTTGTGATACATACATTAAAGGAAATAGAAATTGTAAGTAGACCCTAGAGTAAGAAATATTAGAATGCAGTATTATTCAGTTACTCACTTTATAGGGCCAGACTCTTTTGGGATAAATAGACATTATTATTCGATATTCTACTACTGCTGATACACAGGTGAGCTGTTTTAATGGTAGTCACTGTCTTTATATTAAGATAAAGAGAAAATGCCTGTTTTTCTCAAAGACATTCTTGGTAATGTTGTTTTGCTACCGAATTTACAATCTGTTCTATTCTATTTGCTAGTTGTCAATACTAAGAAATAAAAGTAAGAATACCTTAAACATATTTCTCATTTAGAAAACATTAATTCAGTCTCAAAATCCGCTTATTCTAGTACAGCGTCACAGAAGGCCAGAAGCCATCCTAGCAGCTTTGAGCACAAAGACAGAAATTACCCAGGAGAAGGTGCCTGTCAGTCACAGAATCTGCTCAAACATACACCCTTTTTAATTTACAACCACTCCACAACCTCACCTGCTCATCTCTAAGAAGTGGGAGAAAACCGACACAGGCACACGGACAACATGCAAAGTCTGCACAGACAGCAGCCAGCCTAGGATACCTAGGAACCCAGTCCTCTGCAGCTGTCAAGCTGTGAAATTAACATTATTTAATAAGTTTACTTCTGAGTGGCAAAAAAGTGACCAACACCCAAAATAATTAATATGGCCAAATGTTTAAAAAATACTGAAGTACCTGCTAGTTTTGGCCAAAGCAATGATACTACTTTTATTGCACCTCCTCAGCCATTATAAGGCTTACAATCAGTTTTATAAAAGAAATCAAATATGGTAAAAGCAGCATATGCAACGAAAATAATCTCATAATTCAGTTTCTAAAATTAGTTTTGATTTTTTTTACAGGGTCTCAGCTTACTAATGGATGTAAATCAACCATCTTCTAAAATGTCAAAGACAATGATATGCACTATATGTTCTTTGTATTGACTAATTTATTGCAATTGGTGGATCTGATATCTCTTTGATAAATTATTTCTGTTGAAAATACATGTTGACAAAACATCGTCAGCAGGTGAAATGGGATCCAGCTTTGGCACATGACAGTTAACACAAACATGAAGTTAATTGTAAACTTCACTTAGAAGCTTAGTAAAATGACATTGTACTACTCCTTGGATATTATACAGTAGCAGAAAAGATTTATCTTTCCTAATTTCAGTTGCACAAATGAAATGTTTCAACAGCCTCTTCTTTATTGGAATTATTTGCAACATCAATTGAGCCATGTCAACTTTTTTAACAAAGCACAGAACAACATAAAGCAACAGATCACAAAATGAAAGATTAATAAAAGCACAGACAAATGACAAAGAAACATCGTGATCTTCAAACGATTCTGCAATGCCCTCTAATCTAATTAGACTAAAAATAAGAAGGTGTTTGGCACTCACAGCTAAACAATGCCACAGCAAGATTAGAATTAGTAGGACAGATATCTAAGAGTCAGTTTTAAAGTAATTAAATACATGAACACAAGAGTGGTGGGTCTCTAAACTCAAGATATGAACAGAGTAATAGTCTAGACTATTGTTTCTTAAATCTTGTGGAACTGTGGAGCCCTGTACAATAAATAAATGTTGATCTGTAGAAAAGAAAAAAGTAAATTACAAAATAATCAGTTATGTGAAAAGTATTTTAATCAAGAAAATATTTATAAATACTAGGGAGCGCCCCCTGCTCGCTTCGCTCACCCACCCCTGGGTTTGGTTTACCGGATATACAATTTAAAGAGATTGTTAGTTTCGTGGGAATTGTTACATATGCATTATTTTCACTTTTACTTTAAAACTTTTGTAAAAACAATACTTGTCCTTTATTTCTGGCCCCGGGCGTGGTTACATCTGTTTGTCTCAGGACATATAACGCTGCTTGCGTTGTGAAAGGGGTGCGGCTGAACGCACGCTAAGGAGAAGTGGTCAGATCATCTGATGGCTTTCTGCTGCTGACAAGCCGCGTGTTTTGCTTGTTGTTGTTTTAAGAGCGGGGAGCACATGAAGCGTGTCTGCCAACAGCAATCCAACAACTGCTAGTTTAGATGTCCGTGGACTTGTTTTAAATGATGTGTCACTGCCTTGTCTCGTGCGACGTTGTAAAAACAATACTTATCCTTTATTTCTGGCCCCGGGCGTGGTTACGCCCGCAGGACGCATAATGCTGCTTACGTTGTCAAGGGGGTGTGGCTGAACGCATGCTAAGGAGAAGCCGTCAGATCATCTGTTGTCTTCCTGCTGTAGATTGCATTACCCAACAATCATTTTAAAGCCTGTATGGCAGCTATCCTTTTGCCACTTCGCGTCTCTGCTGCTCGCATTGTGAAGGGGGGGTGGTTAGGTTGACTGAACGCATGTAAGGAGAAGCGGTCGGATCATCCACTGGGTTTCTGCTGCTTGCGAGCTGCATGCATTGCTTGTCACGTGTCGTTGTTTTAAGAGCTGAAGATCACGTATCGTCTTTCTAGTCTTTCCCTCCCAGGATTTTTTTTTATAATAGAGAGCTATGCGTATACAGTATATGGAAGAAAACCATCCATCCATTATCTAACCCGCTATTTCCTAACTACAGGGTCATGGGGCTCTGCTGGACCCAATCCCAGCCAACACAGGGTGCAAGGCAGGAGACAAACCCTGGGCAGGGCGCAAGCCCACCGGAGGATGGAAGAAAACATAATAATAAAAGCTGTTCAATGTTTCAAGCATAACTAGTGAAAATAAGAAGAATGAGTTGCCATTGTATGACACAAATCATCAATATTTGGTGTAAGATTTGTTAAAGTTAGCCTTAATTTTAGCATCGTATTTGGCCAATTTCGATATTTTGTTTTCTTTGCAGGGACAGCTGAAAATAAGTATGTAAAAGAAAACTGGAGTAGGAACCTAAATGCTTACTCACTCAAACATTCTCATTCACTATGATTATTCACCATAAACTAATCAAGAAGTAAACTAATCTTCAGAAATTTCCAATACTGTCTAACATATGAGGAAAGATCAGTCAACATATCTATTTCATTCATGGATAGATCATTCTTTATTTGCAACACTGCACACATCAAACAACCGAGACGTTTAGTAATTACCATGATAGACAGCAGAACCTCTGCTTTCTGGTTAGGGTGAACTCTGATTAGTGCGGTAAGAAAGGCAAGCAGTGATGCGTCAAATGCAGGCTATTCGTTGATCGCCTCTAATGTTTCCAGTAGCTACAGCTGATACAAGAGATGGCTCACAGAACTCCTATAAGTTTTGCAGAACCCTAGGGTTTGAAGGAACAGAGTTTAAGAAACACCAGGCTAGGTGGTGCCAGGCAGCATTCACCAACAGCTGAATATTGGGACCTAAGATGTCAAGAAAGTCAAAGACAGACATCCTTATAGTACCTGTTGTAATTTGCTGATGCATCATACAGCAATGTTATTAGAAGCAGAAATGCAATCAAGATGTAATGAAGAAGAGATAAACTATTTCTGCATTTGTTAGTTTAGAAATTAAAGTTTTGATTGTATCCAAGAGGTGACATTTGTAGTTAAGGGTGAGCTTCAAGGTCAGTGAGACAAGATGTCATCATTTGGTACAACCTTTGAGTCAGTTTTGGGTTGAGAATGACAAGCATCTGTTCTGTTTGGTTAATATTTAGCGGAAGGTGTTTTGAAGACATGTTGGTGTTAAAGGTAGTGAGATTTTCATTGGTAGGCAGGCATCCAGAAGTGATCTTCATGTTCATTAAAAGCTAACATATTGCATTATACAATGTAGTGTTTTATTAGTACAGTATAGCTGTTATTTTCCAAAGATGATTTGTGTTTGTGTAATTGTGATTTCATAATGGGACTACAGTAAGAAAAAAGAAAAAATCATTATTTGTAATTACTATAATTAGTTTCCAAAACAAACACATTTTATTTCTCCCTGGCATTATATCATGTATCAAATTCCTAAAACATACATTGCATCATGATTAAGAATGTTAATTAAAGCTTATAATATGAACATTTGCTTAGCAAATTATCCAGTATTCTGAATTTTTCATTTAATGTTTTAAAAGATGGTTGCTAATTTTCTGCCCTTTAGATATATGTAGAGTTTCTTGCTAAAAATATGCTAAAAAATGTGCAGAAAATATGACTCCCATTTCTAAACTGTCTGTTAAGCATGATTTATAGTAGCAGCAATGTTATACGGTATCTCCTAGGCTGCTTCAACCTGGAACAGCTTTCCTAAATTAAACACCTTCATTGATGTAGCAAAGTAATTCACTTTACTGCTCTAGTACTTGGGCATTACTTTAGAAGCGTTTTGAGGACACCTTCAAAAAGAGGTCTTTATATGTCAGAGCTATGATAAATTTTGACCACATGAGGAGGCTCCTGAGAAGCAGTCTTCTGAAAACTATTTTGTCTGTCACCTAGTGTCACTGTATGTAGACAAAGGATATGTGAAATTCTTCCCTCAGCTATCTACTACAAAATAAAACACTAAGGTTTGTGTCCCCGGTACCTCAGAGTAATCTGATTAGTCAGTTTGGCTTTGGGGACGTAACCTGTGAGGAAGTGTGTGCAAGTGTGAGACGCATGTGGAGTGGTAAAGACGCACAGTGAGAGAGTTTAAAGTATAAAACCAGATAGGAGGCAAGAAAGGCGCCTCAAAAATAACGACAGAGTTTGAGAAGCAGGCTTTATGTGAATGCTCTTGAGATATGAAACATTGGTGAAGAGACTGTGAAAGAGTGAATACAGAGGAGCTAAAGGTGCGCAGAAGAGCAATGATATGAAGAATATTTTTAAATTGTTCTGTTACCTGTTTTTGACAGCTACTGTGGCTAGCTAATTATAAAATGAAAAAAAAAACTAGTGTTAATTTTGTTTTTGAAGAAAATGTATCCAAGTATCCAGCAAGACTAAAAAACACTATGATTTTAATGTCCAGCAATGTTTTTATTGCTCTACAGAATCATTCAAAGAAGTGTTACAAAAAAGCTTCTTGTTGTTTCACCGGTATAAAATAAGTCATTAATTAAATAACATATTACTTTCTTCAAAATTTGCAAGTAAATGGTGCTCTGGGGGGCAACTTGCATAGAATGTTAGTCTGCACAAAGAATTCCAACCATTCAAAAGTTTCCTATTCCATGTGACATTAATAATTTATCATAAATTAATAAACTGTTTTAAAATATGAACTCTTAGGAATTGTTTCTCTTATAAATTCTTTGCCAAGTGCTTATGCCTAGCCAAGAATAGATGCAGATAAATAATCATCAGGACAGCTCTGACGACTCTTCTTGTTTTCTACATTTTCATTAAGAGATAAATATGGCTTAAAATAACTTAGCCTAACTAAACTTGTTACAGACGGGGTTTGTTTTAAGATTCCTCAAAGCATTTCCAGTCACACTGTGAGCTTTTTTCATCATTTTCAGCTGTGAGACCTGTTTATAAATAGAAGACTTTTTTTAATAAAGTTAGGTAGATTTTTTTGTATCCGGATTGCTTCAGTTCCACTTCTAAAATCTTTATTTTGTAAAGCACCATGCAAAATGTGCTGTGAGGTTGGCTTAGTATTGACTGTTGCAATTACTCCTAGGGTGAAAGTCGTAACATTCAATTTCTTGGAAAAATGTCTTTCCATGCTCAAGAACAGAATAAAAATCTGTTATGACATTACAATTATAGCATGTCAATAGAATGCTGGAAGGCATCTCCGAGTGAAGACAGAGATGTCAAACGGTAGCAATATGCATGACCTTTAATGAAAACCCATAACCAGTCCAAAGTAGCCGGAATAGACGAGCAGACTTTATGAAGTTACATACTGAGCAGTGACTTTAAGAGATTATAGATGTATGACACAATATTTACTTTGATCATTTTTAGATTATTTTTATAACAAGAAATAGTATGACTTAACATAGTGGGATAGTGGAAGAGTAATGTACCGCATTGGCCGTTTATGGATGCAATGAAAGGTGAAGCAAAATGTCACCTGTTTATTGCTAACAGAGTAGGTTGCAATATGCAAGCTTTACAGGCAGTTCTGGCCTTGTTTTCAGGCAAGGTGTCATACAGAAACTGGAGTTACTTGTGTTTATATACACACTAGGAAAGAAACATGATTCTAAAACCTTTCTGTGAGACATTCAAGATATCTAACATAAGGGTTTTAGAGTCATGTTTCTTCCCTAGTGTGTATATAAACACAGGTAACTCTGGTTTCTGTGTGACACCTTGCCTGAAGAAGGGGCCTGAGTTGCCTGTTACTTTTTTGAGCTATGTGAAAGTATTGCATTTTCATCATAAAATGGTGAAACGGATTGCCCAGTTGCAAGAAATGTGTTTTTTTCCCATCTCTATACAAGTCATTGTTCAAAATAAATAAAGAGTCACCCTGTTTCATCACCACTGCTGACTGGACAGGCCCAGCTCAACGTGGCATTAGAAGGGAAAGTGGTTAAAAATACAGATAAATGACTTTTTCAAGCCTTTGCTGCCTAATTCATCAGAATTTCACTGGTGCGCTTACATTTTGTTAAATATTTAATCGTACTTGCAGCCTCTCTTGTAGCATTGTTGTCTTCTGGCAGTATTATTTCAATATGACATTGTCTGATGTGTTCTTTCTTAGGTTGTCACTTAAAAACCCAACGCCCTGTCTAAATATTTGAAAATATCACACACAGTGCTCAGGAAACCAATCAGCAGTTAAACTGTTGTTCATAGTCTGCACAAAAAGCTTCACTGTGTGGTGTCTTATAAAACATTTTATTATCTCGTGACAATGGGGAATGTATTCAGGCATATCTGTAATTATTTCACAGACAGAGTAAAATAATGTAGGATTCTTCATCTGCTGATGTTTGGAATTGCCAGCCTACTTCTGCATCAGGGAAACATAGACAACTTGATACATGCACTTATTAAAAGAATTACCCTGTAAATGTATTTTATAAGTTCATGGATCTGTAACTCTCTTCAATCTAGGTCACTGCTCTATATTTCTCAATGTGCAAGTGATATATCTCCTTATGAATAGCCATTTAAAAAAACAGCAACAAGAAGCTTCTACAGTACAGTGCAGTAAAAGGTCTACCAAGTTGTACTATTTGGTACAAGTAGGTTAACAATGTAAATACTCTGTATTTCTGCAAATAACTTGGAAAAACATGCCTATACTAATTCAACTATGTCTAATGTTACATGCAAATACATGGAAATGAACAATTTCTTAGCTTGAGAAAATGCAGAGGTACTTTTGTGCAGTCTTTGAGTTCATCTGCATTCATGTATCTCAATCCAAGATATTTTATAGTGATTGTTGGCATTAAACAAACCATTTACTTTTATACAGTATAATAGTGGCTGAAATATTTGGCATTGCCAGGGTACATACAATGGGTTGAGGGAAGAAAGCAGATATTGATATGATTTCTAAATGTTAACCCTTTTGTCAGTGTTGGCTGAAATGCAAGTGTCTCATCTTATGAATCGACAATTTGTTCAAATTCTTTATGATTGGATTCCATGATTGTACTAAATCCTTGCTGGACTGGAACCGTGAGTGCTACTTTTTTGTATTTCCTGGTTTTGTATTGTTTCATGAATGGATGTTTAATCTCATATTATTAAACTGGGTGGCTTGTTTAATAATTAAATACATGGACTGTAGAAAACATCTACAGTCAAGGGGGCTTGGAGTTCACAGGATTATTACAGGAGAGCGCAACTGTGGCAGCATTCAATAATGTTTTTAAGCTGATTCATTTAACAATGATTTAAAATTGCTACACATCATGACGTTGTATTGGCAGCAAAACCTAAAATTCTAAGTGCCATATAATAAAACAAAGTTGAATAAATGTGTACCATCAAGAAATATAAAATCTTACCAACACCTCCTTCAGTCACTCTCTTTCTACCATATTCTGATCAATTCTGCACTTTATTCTGTTTCATTGCAAAGTGTAGCTACCACATTTAGTAGCATTGACTTTTTCAAAAATCTATATTTTTTTTTGATAAAAAATATAGTGTCATCCATTCCTTTTGTTCATCAGTTATTTTCATGTGTACGCCGTGCAATGAAATTTCTATCTGTATGGTTGACCGACATACCACACCACTAATTTCCTTGTCCCATGGAATGAATCTCAGTAGATTATGAAAAATATAACTTCACAAAGTTATAGGTATCGATGAGAAAAGAACATTGCTGCTTCAGGGTTTGACAACTCTGTTTTAGAGCTGTATATTTCACAGAAATAGGTCCCGATGGAAATAAGTGGGGAAAAACTGTCTTTTGGAAATTCAACACAACCCATAATAAGACAAAAAGATGTATTCTTAGACGAAAGCTGTAATCCAGCAAGGCAATGAAATTGTTATCTAAATTAGTTGAGGAGAAAATATTGTACCTATAATCTTACATAAGAACCTGGTTTGACCAGCACTGATAAGGACATCCTCCCATCAGCCCCTGCACACTCTTGCTGATTGAGGGGAATTATAGTCCCAGCATGGGTACAGTTTTTTTTGGTTGCCCCTTTGCAGTTCCCCTTACCAATATACCTACCGTACATTGAAGTTGGACCAATGGCGACATCCATGGAAAATTTTATGAAAATCGGTTCCACCGTTTTTGCATGACTGGTGAACAAACAAACAAACAGATTATGATTTTATGTGTATAGATGTAAATGTGACTGACAAACAAACAGATTATGATTTTATGTGTATAGATGTAAATGTGACTGACATCACCCTTGTCCCCACATCCTACTGTAGGTTCTACCCCATGCCCCTACTTTTGCCTGTTGTTCACCTCGGCCCTGCACGTCTGTTTTAAGCTGCGGCATTGATTAGTGCACTAGTATTGTGCTAAGCTTGTTTTCATGTGCCTTGACACGTGGCTTGTTTATTTTGATTGTTATTTTGGATCACATACATTACGAAAATTATACTTCTTTTTATATGTTAATTTCTGTCTTTTTCCATGGCTCTATTCCATACTGCTATTGTTTCCAATCTATGCTACCACTTTAGCTTCTTTTTCTGGCCAAGCACAATACACCCGTTCTACTGTCTGTTGTCTGGGCCCAGCTTGCATGCCATGAAGACAAATGTCAGAGGGTTTCCCTGAGTGCACCAAGTGTTTCTGAGGGTGCATTCAATCAGTGGGAACTTGACAACTATGTAAAATGGAGTCCCACCATTTCATCAATTTGTGAGAAAGCAGTTTTAAAAAATGAATAGACAGATGGATCAAGAACAAAGTCATGAGCATCTATTAAAATCTGAATTCACTGTTTTATTGGACAGGTTTCTGCTCCCAATTAGAGAATAAACAAAAAAAAACCTGATGCTTCTTTTGAATAAAGTCAATTTAGAGAAGCAAGGATAAAGCTTCCTTTCCAGCTACAGGCTTTGCTGTGCATGTTATAGAAGCAGCAGATATTCAAGATGACATGGAGTTCAAAAATAGATTGTTAAACAGAAGGTGGAAAAAGCTTTATGTATTTTCCTTCAGAACAAGAATTGAACTGCTTTCATTTCACATTCTTGGGAACACGGCCGCATATTTCTTTTCAGCAGCCACCCATCTTCCATCTTGTTATGGGAAGTCTCTGTCAGAAAGAAATTACTTGCAAGCACTGTTTTTTTTCTTCAATAAAACCAGTTTCCGCTGTTTTATAGAGAGTATCCTTTTAATGCATACTGCTGGCAAAGCGTATTTCCTGCTCTTATTTATTTACATATTTATCAAGGTGCAAAGATTTTCACTTTCTAAATACCTTAGCTCATCTATTTGGAATCATGAATAATGCAGGAGGAAATTATGCAAAAGACCTTTTGTAGTAGAAGATGGTCAGCCAAAATGATATTCATTCATTAATTGAAATACACTTCAAAATGCCGAAGGTTTTGGTTTTATTTACCGTATACTTATTCCTGGCAACTATTTAATATTCCATTGGCAAAAAGTGTGGGATAAATACAGAGTGGAGCGCTTTAAAATACATTAGTTATTTATCCTTACGTTTACCTGCCATTCCTTCCACACTTGATTAGCCCCTCAATTCAGAAAATATATGGGTGGGTGGGTAACTTTTAAGGGCTTGTCAATGCCTAGCACTGCTGCCTCAAAGCACCGGAGACATGGGTTCATGGTCCCTGCCTGTGGGGAGTTTGCACTTTCTACTTTTGTTTGCAAATGCTTTGTTTTATTAATCCAGTCTGTTCACGCATACCAAAGATGAGTGAGCGTGGATGTGTGCTTGAATGTGCCTTTCAATATACTGGCATACAGTCCCTTCCAGTCACACAATGCATTCTTTTTAATTTCCAAAATGACTAGAACAATCACTTTCCTCCTGGCACTAGTACTAGCTCAGAAAAAGGATGGATACATTTTTAATTTAATTTATGTTAATATTATTAATCATTTTTCTTTGTCCCATTTAGCACTTAAATCCAGATAAATGTTCTGGTCTATACTAAAAAAGAAATCTTTGCCTAAAGCGTGCATGGTTACCAGCTGAAGTATCATGCCCAATTAACGTCCCCTCAGAACACTAATGGATATTCTATTTTAGACCATTAATTATGTGTGGCATCAGTTCCAGTTCACTTGGCATGACATGTATCTTCATATCGTTTCTGCTTAAGGTTTTCAGAAAACTAACAAATCCTTAAATGTAATGAATATGCAGTAATATTACCCAGCAATATAAATCAAAAATCAATTTACAAAACTTTAACTTCAATTCTTATATGTTAATATTAACATATAGTCAATTTTGGGATGTGTGTATGTGTGTGTGTGTATATACACAACACGCTTCAGTCCCTTCTTGCTGCCAGTCCTTCTCCCTCCACTCCTTTTCAGGCTTTGTCCTCTTCCTCCTGACTCCAGCTCCACAATGGCGGGGATATATAGCATAGATAGTAATGAGAGGCAGAGAGACGTGAAAAAGGTTTGAAGATCCACCTCGTATACTTGACAATTCAGAGGAAACAGCGAATCTCAAACAATGTAGTTACAAAAGACTATGTCCAAAACAGGACTCTTGGAATCTGACGAGGCATGTCTACTGCATGGCCAGAAGTGATGTCAGAGCCTGGTTGTAGTTGTAGTCTAGAAGTGGAGTCTATGGAGGAACTGGATGCAGAATCAGAGTGGCTTCCCTTCCGGGGATCTGCTGGGGAAGTAGAAAAAGCATTAGTGCACTCAGTCAACCCTTGACCCAGCATAAGACATTCAGTTAAACCCTTTTACTGCCTCCTATGTGCACATGTGTGACAATATATATAATACATTATAGTATAAATATTGCAGTCTTACCTTTAAAGCAAATAAAATCAGGGATTTAATATGTGCTATTCATATACTGTAATAACAAACCAGTCTGATAATTGCAGTACTTCTTAGTCTTTACAAATGCTTGCACTTCTTATAGTATGTATATGTGTGTGTTATTCTAAACTGTTTATGTCAGATCCTTTCTATGGAGACATATCTTATTGACATATCGTTCTTATTGAATTGTTTTTTTCTTTATCACATGGTCAGTTGCTTAGAAAATTAAACCTTACAAAAGAAAGTACTTTTTTGTATAGTATATTACATGTCTGGACATTTCTGCTGCTAGAATTCTGTGGAGTTTTCATTATAAAGATCTTTTGATATTAACATGTTACTTGAAACACAAGTTATATCATAGCTACAAATTAGAAACTACTTTACATTGCAGCACTGTCATTGTTCTATTGATATTTCTTTTATAAATGTCTATGGCTCACAACACCGAAAACCCAGATTTGTTCCACCAGGCCATTGTCTTTGTGTACAATGCACATTATTCCCTCTGCACAAATACATTTTTTCAGGAGATTCTGGATTTTTCTAACATCCTAAAGATGGCTAATGTATGACTCAGTGTTGGCTGAATATGAGTAAATGTGTTTATATACTGTATGTGTGTGTGCCCTGTAATACATTTGCACCCAAATGATTTTACACTCTTAAACTTAAAGGTGCTAGGGTGGTCTTCAGAGTGATGCTATAGGGGAGTCATTTTTGGTTACCATTAGAATCATCCACATGAATGTTTCAGAAAAAAACCTAATTATTTAGATCCCTATGGTCTCTAGCCATGAATAGATGACAACAGATTTGTAAAATACCAGTGTGTTCATTATTTTGCAGTGACTCTTGTTCAGGTACAGGTTTTCTTGATCTCTTGTATTCTGCTACATTGCAGATTTTTGTTTTGTCTACATATTGTAACCTTTACAATGCGTAAAGAACCAATTTTATATGTAAAGAACCCTTCACAGAATAAATTTTTTTTTTTTTTAAGCAATGGTCCTAGGAGGAACCACACAACCCAATAATGCGCCATTTTGGAACTATTATTTTTAAAAGTGAAGGCTTTGCCAAGTACTAACCAGATACTCTTTGGTTCTCCAATGGGATACATAGTATTGGTAAATAGATGGGTGTTGTTGTCTGAAGTTAAATTGAAGAATTTCATTTAATTTCAAAAAATCAGAACGTAAAATTTCACAATATTAAATATGACTATGAAATATAAAAATGTGAAATTTCACAATATGATCCTGCAGGTCATCAAATGTGGTGTACCTAATTCTCTCTATGAAATGTCCTGACACTGCACTTTATGTGGGAGAAACTGGACAAACACTCTGCCAGAGAATGAATTTACACAAGTGCCACATCAAGCATGGCAACACAGATATTCCTGTAGCAGCCCACTTCAGCAGCCATGGGCTCTGTGAGAGGGACTTCAAAGTCACAGTGCTTATGGGCAACTTCAAAACACAGCAAGAGAGAAAAGAATGGGAAGTTAAACTCATGCTAAAATTTAATACATTACAACATGGTTTGAATAGAGACAAGAGGTTTATGGCCAGATATGAGGATTGTTTGCATCTCTCGGACTGGCCCAGACAACATGACTACAGACCCACATTGTATTGAAAAACTCATCATTGTTGGACAGTTATCTTATCCAAAGATCTTCACTAGGCATTGTTCTCCGCTCTTGCTTAATGTATCTTAGCCTGGAGAGGTCTATTATTTTTTTACATTTAAAATGTCTCACTTAAAGGTTTTCCAATGCTGTATCTGTCCTGGTGTTTATATAAACACAGGGAACTTCAGTTTCTGTATTACATCTTGGCTGAAGAAGGGGCCTGAGTTGCCTCGAAAACTTGCATATTGTGATCTTTTTAGTTACCCAATAAAATGTGTCATTTTGCTTGACTTCTCACTACATCCATAATGGCTAACACGGTAAAACACCCTAGTACTACAATATGAAAGCATATCTTTTTTCAGAAGAGATTGTTTGAAGACACAGATGTTTCCCTGCAGATTTCTAAGTGACACTTACTAAGGGTTATTTTCTCTTTCACTGTATAATTCAGTGAATTTGTGTGCAGAAATCATTTCAAAGTATTTCCTTTAACATCAAATTAGTTTGTGTTTCATTACTTAATTAAAGGCGTGACTACAAACTGAAATATTATTTATCTAACCAAGCAACCCATAGTGATGTATGTCAGTGTCACCAAATATTAACATGGACTACTTTTATAATAGCTTTAAGCAACAAAAACTTAAATTGTTTGTCACTAAATTCAAATAACTAAACCAGTATGCACGGCAAGCCAGTAAAGGCCAGGAGCTCTTAATGCCTTGCCTTTTTCTTTTATGCAGACATCTTTATTTCAAGAGGATGGGCTCATTCTCCTGATGTCATTTCAGGGTAAAGGGGCTCCCCCACAGTGTGTCTTCTTATCATTTAATTTGACACTCCTACTGTACAATAAGTGGGTATTAGTTTGTCTTGGAGTAAGAGTTCCTTTTCCCACTGATGACTTGTATTAAACGTGTATGCTCTTCTGGGTCAGGCTATCCTGCCATTGAAGTTAGCAAATACATCAGTTTTCGTAACATGCTGTCCTTTTCAATAATAGTAATACGTTATATTTTAGAATGGAATTACAGAGAAACTGAGGTTTCCTTTCTCTGTATGCCTGGATAAGGTGTGCACAACTTTTCAAGTTTAAATGTAATTTGAAATACTTCATGCATTGCACCAAACAACACAAATAATACAGAAACAGGACCTTAAACACCAATGTACAGGATGATTCTAATGGGCGGGGCCCCAGGTTATGATGTATTACTGGCTTAATAATGAAGCAAACCAAACGAAATAAAGATCACAATATTCCTGGATGAATGTACGAACGAGTGAGGCATGGCACTCTTCTGCTGATACTGTCGGCAGAACGTCTGTATCTGTCTGCCGGACTGGTGCCTACAGCAAGCTCCTTTGTATAGAAATTTAATGCATTGGCAGTTCCCTTCCAAATTCAGTACAGGGAATACTATACACAGTTGAGCAGAGGGTTTTTCTTGTGTGAACATATTGGTGTACCGGTCTCAGATAGCGTTCAGGAAGAATACGGCATAAGGGAAACAACATTGAAACATCTTTTTCAGCAAGATGGGACAACCTGTATGTAACATGTCAGCTTGCAACATGGCAAAAAATGAATTGTTTTTTGGAAAGTGGGTCATTTCAGAGGGAACCATGACCATTGTGTTCACCAGACCTGTCACGTCTGGATTTCTTCTTTTGGAGGGCGCTGAAAGGAAAAGTGTGTAAGAACACGCCTCATACACTGGAACAATTACAGAGAAACATTGAACAGGAAATTGCTGTTATCACCCCTACGCTGCTTGCAGATACCTTTTCCAATATTGAGTGCCTTGTCGATCTGTGTTTGCAAGAAGAAGGTGTCCTTTTCCAACACCAAATGTGATTGGATAGTTTACACATCTATCAAGGTATGCACTGTATTTATTTAGTTTATATCACTTCATTATGACATGAGTAATACATCATAACCCAGGGCCCTGCCCATTAGAATCTCCCTGTATAAAAATGTGCAATATGTAGTAAAAAAGATGAATTACATAATTAGAGTCCCAAGTCATTCAAGTCATGCAAGTAAAACTGCTTTTCTATTATTCTGGTGTGGGTTTTGATGCTCTGCCAGGCTATATAGGTGGGAAATGCTTAGGGGATGACTTCATGTATAGAGATACTAGCTTTTTTCAACAGGTTTTCCATAGATCTCTGCAGCTAACAAAAACTCAAATTGTATAATGTTTAGTGTGAAGGTTATAATCATTTTTAGTCATTCTGTCTTGTGTAGTGTCGTAATCTTCCCACAAAGTCATGCCACCAATCAGAATGTTTTCATACAGCGGTAAGTCCTCGGGAGTTTCGTCTTCTCATTTCATCTTGCTCATCCCTCAGAAAGTGTATGTTTTACACTGTGATGAATGACATTTGATTAGCTTGTTTCTCCTCATTCTATTGTATTCTTTAATACTAAAACTGACAGAAGACCTATAAATATCCTGATACCATTACAGTACCAAATTTCATGAATGTATCCTACAACAGGGGAGGTAACCTTCTGCTTTTTTGGAGTACCACATGGTATAGACCACTATCATTGTGCTAGGACAGGTGAATTGTTTTTGAATTAAATATAAAGCTAAATATAGCTGAATTAAAGATAAAGTTGAAACTAAGTTTTAAAATTTCTTCTACCATTTCTATAAAGAATTAATTTTGAACTTAATTTTCCATGTACATTTTGAATTTGTACTAGCTGTTTTATCTTTACTTCATATTCAAGAATTTCATCAATGCCATTTTGTTTTCTTGTGGGCACCACCATTTTCCCATTGGGTGCGTCCTGGTAATTGCATTCTATAGGTTCATTGGCGCAGTTGCATTTATACTGAAGCAATACTGAGGAATGCAGTTCAAAATTGTTGCTTCATTCTAAAAGGCTTAGTGTGCAATTCAATTTAATTGTTTCTCTGGTTATTTGCTTCTAATTATGTTGTTTTGTATAAAATCTTTGCATTTGAATTTTATGAAAGATTGTTTGTCCTTTTGGTTTTGACCATTGCATGTTATTTTGTTTAACATTTATGTACTGGTCCTCATCTTACCTGCTATTCTCCATCCTTTGGCGGAACACTGTGCATAACAGCCTGATTAGAGAATTTTATGTCACACACACAAAGAGTTTCAAAATAGTGCTTGCCTCATATAATATATTGTAGGACTCTTAACACCATCTTCAACCCAGTTTTGGTAAAATGCTCACTTAAAACACATAATTAAATCGCAATGGAACATAACTATATGTTTTTTGCAAGAAAGAAATGTAGGACTTTTGTAATTTCATCTTATCTAATGTTATTGTAAGTGTGTATAATAGAAAGGTTCCTGAAAATCATTTCCACTTGTTTTGGGGTAGACATACTTGTAATTCTACATCCACTGTACTTGTCATCATCCTACTTTGACCAAGACCCCTGCAGAACGTTTGTCCCTTTTTCCTTATATTTGCAGACTACCCACCCTTGGCCTGTAAACTGGAGGGTCAAGCAGAAAATTCCACTGCATCAAAAATGTAGGATTTTAGCATGGTCACTACACTCATATTGGAGTTTGAATAATTTTGGCAACTGGAGTATGCATAAAGCATAGTTCTAGGAGCTACAGCAAAACTGAAAATACGCTGTTTTTTTATTTTTGAGGATTTCTATGATGTTACTCTGTAACTGCAATTGCCTCTGTCTGATCATTCATGTTTAAGTGGAAATCATAGAAAAAAGTACTATAAGTACTGTCATGTTTATCACATTTCTTCACCTGAGATAGGAAAAGAACCTATGACTGGCTACTTTCTTTTTTTATGGTTTGTTTAGCTCACCCATGTGGCATTAAGTACAAACAAATCATTAGAATCTTCCCAGCCTTCATGCACCTTCCCATGTTGACGTCATGCACAGATCATTAAAACAGCAATATCCTGACCAGCCGTGTGATTTGCTCTACAAAGTTGTTGATAACATGATTGTTAAAAACACCACAGTGGTGAGATTAAGCTCATTAAATTGTGCTTGCAGTCGCTTATCTGGGTAATGTTCTTTCTGATTGCAATACATTAACTAAACTTCTTTGTCATTATCTATTTTTGTAATTGGCTATATTTCAGGAAGATTACAAAACCTGAAAGATATTAAATAGAAAATGTTAAAAAGTAACTGTGATTGTTTTTATATAATTATAAAATTGCTATACTTGTTAAGGATCAGTTAAGGATAGATGAAAATATATTAATATAATTTCCATGTAAAATCACTGGTCCAGAAAAGGCAATGAAAATGTCTGGTGATGTGCTACTAAGCCAAATAAAAGCATGTGTTTTTACTTGTTATCACAAGAGAAACTTTGAAGAAAATGCCACTTATCCAGGTCTTTTATCCAAGCTCACTTCATTGCAGGGTCAGTAGAGATGGAGACGGTAGAGAATCCTCTAAGGAAAGAAAGGTACTAACCCTGAGTAGGCATTACTCCATTACAGGGTATAATTACACCCATACTTTTAAACATAATATTAATTTAGGGATATTTAGAGTGCAGGGAAAAACCTGGGGGTTGGTGGCAGTATTGGCACTCCAGTCACCATAAAAAACTTCCCATTGTTCCATTCCATCTGGACTAGTGTGGTGCTGAGGTGTCACCCGTTGTATGGCTTCACTGTCCTAATCTGGGATAATGAGGTGGTTTGTCATATGGTGGTTCTGGCAACATGCTGTATCAGCGCATGCTCCTAACCTCTCCTCTAATCTTGTTAAGAAAAGGTTTCATAACTTGTTTGATTTTTGATTTTGATCAATGACTTTTTTCACTGACTTAGTTTAAACCTTTGCTTCTAACATCTGCTAGTTCTTTGATGATTGTTTCGCTCAATGCACTTGTCTGTCCCTATCCTGGTCCGTAAACCATTTAGTCCAACTTGGACTAGCTGATTTTCATCCTGCTGTCAACAGTAGTTCCTATACACAGTGTGCCACCATGACATTAAAGACAAATCCATCCATTCATCCATCGTTCCATTCTCCAAACCTGTTTATCTAGAGCAGGAACTTGGGGAAGGCAAATTCAATAATGGTAATTATTGAAGTGAAATGCATTTGTACTTTTGTCAATGATGAATTTTACATGTTACCAGAAATCTGATTCAGACATTAGAAATACACGTCTTTATATAAATAAAATTGTTTAAAAAATCATTGTTTTTTGCTAAATCAAGGAGGAGGACATGTATGCAGTACATCACAGTTTATCACCTACATTATTGCCAAGTTTCTAAATTAGAGATTTTGTAGGTGTTGGTAGTCCTAGAACACATTCATCATGACTTTCCGTTTAGCTGATTAAATCAATCTTGTGCAAGCTTCAGAATCTTTAGAAAGTAATAGTATAAATGATTGTTGTTTTAAAGTGTATTTTATTTTACATTTTCTTCCCGTTCATTAAACTTCATAATGTATTAACATACATTAATATATTAAAGTGCATGGCCTGATACAATTAATGTATAGCATATGAATATTAAAACATTTTATAATAAATTCTTTGTCTTAAAGCAAATAATGAGTGTATATCCACTGTAAAGAAGTCAGCAATCACTGATTATATTATTCACAGGCAAGTCTAAGAGAAGGTCAAATGATCAAAACTGCTATCTTTATTCACACAACTCTAATTCTTTGGTGACTTACCCATTATTCCACCTCAAACTGCCACTAAAGCAATATGTTCTTCATGTCTTGTCTCCTTCATTTACTTTCACTTATTCTGTTAGCCCAGGCATTTTCCTCTTGCTAAGTAGGCCTTGACCCAATCTCTTCATCCCATTCTAGATTCCTCACATCTGCAGCTTAAGGAATACTTTAAACTCCCTGCTGGAGTTACTTCCAGGTAATCCTGGAACTCTTCCTAGGGTCAGGGTGATTGTGTAATATCTCTGGTCCACCAAGCCACAGTGTCCTTTTGAGATTCCTGGAGTTGTTTCACTGAGAGCCTTCTGTAGTTTTTAAATCTCCGTACCTTTAGACAGCCTCACGCTAAAGGGCCAGTGACCATGCTTTCTTCACTGAGGGACCTTACCCTTCCACATGAGTGACTGATGGGAGGTGACTGGCATCTTCTAGTCCTTACAGACCCATGTTTTAACAGGGCAACCTGGTTCCACTTTTGATGACCTGGATCCACTCGCCGCTGACTCTTCCTTTCAGGTTATGAGTCTGTCTCCCTCCAGTATTGGTGTTTCTTCCTGTTGCTTTGCAGGTACACGTATTATAGTGGTTCTACTCTCTAAGATTTTAATTTGCTTTGACTTTTTTCTATCATTTATAGCTTCTTCTCTGTCACTCATGGTAATTGCCCTGTTTTGTGCCAGTCATTCCACCCTGACAATGTTTTGCCCACTAGCTCACCCATCATTCAGGATTTGATGCATGTATATGTCTGGAAATGGTCGATTTTAGGCCTTAGGTTTTGGTACAAGAAGTCTAACAATTTTTGGAAAGTCTTTTTGCATGTCTGTGACTTTATGACTTTCTAGCTAACATTTTCCACCATTTTATTTCATGAATCTGGCATATGTCTAATTACAGTGAGTTGCCAGTATTAGATTTGAATCCTTTATGCTGGTCCAGTGGGCTATCAGGAGAGCATTATTATACCATATTCTGGCCAAGGCCTCTGGGGGTCATCGAGCCATGTCACTGTGGAGACCCAACAAATCTCTCGCTTGCTGTTGTTAGCCCTTTCAGCTCCAGCCAAGCTATTACATGTAGAAAAGGTGAATGCATCTCCAATTTTCCAAAAAGCATGAAAGTTCTTTTTTCTAATTTTATTTTTTCTTACGGCCTGACATCTGTGTT
Source organism: Polypterus senegalus (assembly GCF_016835505.1). NCBI lineage: Eukaryota > Metazoa > Chordata > Cladistia > Polypteriformes > Polypteridae > Polypterus > Polypterus senegalus. The sequence continues at coordinate 45,223,458 of NC_053169.1, read as the reverse complement.
GTGGATTATTTGTGTGTATTACTTTCTGGAGTTTAATTTATTAAAGTACTACTTCTGTTTTTTTTTTTTAAACTATTCACTCTGTTTGTAAATGTAAAGCCCTTGTGTTCTTTTGGTAATTTTACTATGCTTAGAATGTGACATGCCCACTTAACTTGCACTTGTGAAAAGCTGATTTACAGTACCTCAGCTAGCAATTGTACATTGGCCCTGGTATTTATCTTAATGCTGTTGTGATAAATATCTTGCTTGGGGTGGAAACACCTGCTTAAAATGTAATTTAAATTTAAATCTTTTATATATTCAGCAAAAAATATAACATATTAAAAAATGCATTGGGATATGTTATTATTATGTTGAAATACCCACAGCACTGTAGAATGATTAACAAAAGTGGTATCATAACTGAAGAGTTACTATTGATAAAAATGCCTTTAAACGTTCTCTTATTGTGCCATTATAAGTCTCAAATTTTTCTGAGTGTATTAACATGTCAGGCTTGAATTTGGTAAAAGTGAAGAATAAAATCACAATACTAAATTTACTCACAACCAACTTGCATTAAACATATACAATATATACTGTATTATCACTAGAGTGTTAAACATAGGAACAGTAATATAGTAACAGTACATAAGAAGAACAACATAGCAGAACTTTCTTAAGAAAACATAATCCAGAGTCGCTGGATGTCAGAGCCAATATGGACAGCATTGGGTGCACCGCAGGACCTAAGTCTAAAGAAGATGCTAGTCATGCACACACACTTTCATACTTTGCCGGAATGTAAGCAAGTGGAAATGGCCAGTTGTGTCATGCTTTGTCCTCATCTAAACCCAGAGTCACACATGTCACCTGACTCTCACGCGTCCAAAGTTCCTCTTTGTCCAATTGTCCAGTGAGAGCAAATAATCATCTATTACCTGAAGCCACTTCTGAGTAAACTGCTTTTCAAAGTAAGGAAACCTCTAATGTTCATGGGTCCAGATTATGTCATGTTTGAACCTTATGCTTAAATGGTCCCTTTTGTCTAACTCTCAGTTTTTCAGTTTTCTTTATTTTTCTTTTTATTGTTGTTCACGCTTATTTTGTCTTTTAATACAATAAGCATGTCTCTCTATGCTGTCTCATCCCTATGTTATTGTGGTAAAGTGAGGTCCACGTATGTTTGGAGTTTCTAAATAAATAATCGCCACACTTGCGTCTTTGGTGTTGGCGGGTTTCGCGGCACGTACAGGTATAGGATCGTCCACAACCCTAATTAACACCTGGAGCTGCTCATTACCACAGCTGTGCCACTTCCCTGTTTAAAAGGGAAATGCGAGTGCAAGAAGGGAGGAACTAAGAAAGAAAAACAAGAAGAAAAGGTGGAGGTTAAAGGGAGAAAGAGAGAAGAAGGCATGAGGCAGAAGGAGCAGGTGCAAGAGTGAGGGAGTTGAAGAGAGCAGGCTTGAGGGAGAGAAAGCAGGCAGCTGAGAATTGAGCCCTGCAGTGTGTGTGGCTGACACTTTTTGGAATGGATCACTCTGGCTGAGCTGCAATGAGGAGTGACTGGAAGTTTAGACAGCTACCCGCTGAAGAGCGGGAAGGTAGCAGGGGTTGAAGAGGCTTGGGAGGAGAGCCCCAGTGTGAGCGCCCTGGCTGTTGGGGACTGAAATTGAGGTCTGGAAAGGGAGCCTTTCCATAGCCATGAGACAGCAAGGACCCGGACCTGAGGAAGGTCAGCTGTGTCTTGCAGTTAAGGCGAGTTAAAGGATCAAGGCACCGGGTTTTTAAAAAAGATAGTTTCCTGCCAGTTGATTTTAACCTAATTTTTAATGGATATATATATTATGATTTTAACCTCCACAAGGATTATTTATTTATTATGGATATGGGAGCACTGCACTTTTTGAACACTTGTTTTTTTTTTTTAATAAAAGCATTATTCACCATCCCCTTGCTTGGTGTGCTTTGTCCTCATCCGTTCAGCTCATCTAGTTACGTTATTGACAGTGTCGGGTTCAAGAGAGTTCCATTATGGAAGAGGGAGCAAGTAGCCAACCTGCACTGTCACAGTCATCCTGTCCTAGTCGACTCTGTTGTACAGCCCTAAACACCTTATGGGTGAGCTTAACAGAAAAATAAACCCATTTAGGCATCTTAACACAACTCATTAAGTGGCTTTTTTTCAAAATGCCTTTACTTTGTTAAATTTAAACGTTCAGAAAATAATTTCTTGTAGATTATTCTTGGTGTAAAGAAAATATTTGTGCAGTACACTTAAATAAGTATACATTTTTGGAAAATATAGAAGCGCATCAAGGTAGCAATGGCTGAGTCTCAATGTCCTGCGAAATATCTTAGGAACACTACCTAATCAGAGTACTGTACATGAACAATTATCAACCAACCAATTAATCAGTCTTTATTTTAAACAGTGCCCTTTACCGAGTACGCCATTGCAAGGTACTTTACAACACAAATACTTTCAATTCACATAAACAAGAAAAAGTGCAGTACACAATCATTGAGTACGTGGCATATTATAGTCAAGTAAGCATGAATTGTTTGTACATAGGAGATGACTGGTACTGTGACATAACCAGAACAAGTAGGAAATAAAACTACAAGTGCAATTATACCAGTTAATATACAAGTGAGAAATGGTGAGGTTTTATGATTGATTTAATCACTGATAGAGCTTTATGGAAGGCAGCATATCCATTCCTTCTAAATGGCAGTGTCCATTAAAGCACAGGGGCCGCTAAAAAAATCAAAATAACTGCTCATAAAAATGAATAATACGTCAGAATAAACAAGAATGTCAGAAATTAAATACTAGTGTGTTCCTAACCATGATGTTTCTGATATAGTGATGAAATGCAATAATAAATGGGAATAAAAATAAATAAATAACTGACATGAAGAATATAATAAAAGCAAAAAATGACTCGACTATATGCTCCTGACAGGAACACAAAAAGCTGAGTGTCCATCATGAATTGCACACAAGTCTTTGAATGCCAGCTTTGTAAGAGACATGCTTCACATATTATCATAAATACCATATTCAAGGCTATGCTGCTCTCATACAAAGATTCTCATTTGAAGAGCAACAACAATTTATTTTTTGTATAGCTCAAAATCACACAAGCAACGTCTCAATGGGCTTTAACTGGCCATGTTTTGTGATATCCCTCCAGCCTTGACTCCCTAAAAAGCTCCCAAATCTCCCAAAATAAAACTCATAGGGAAGAAAACAATTAAAGAAATCTTGGGAAAGTAAATTTAAAAAACATTGTAGGGAAAAAATAAAGAATTTAGGTGTGTAAGGGGTGTCAAAAAATGAGGTAAATACAACGCACAAAACAGAACAAAATTAATCTTTTTTACAGAACTAGATGGCCAGTCTATCATTGCCAACTAAGAAATACAATACAACAGTATAAACTACAAGGCCAAATGCAAGAATAGATTATAACACTCATTAAATACAGAACTATCATATATGAGGATAGAGATGTTTTCAAATACCTCAGAAACAAATTAGAAACTAATGAAACTTCATTAACATAAACGAAGAAGAGACCACAAATAAATATTCCAACATGTTAGATGAGAACTTTGCCTAAACTTTGTGTAACTTTGAGCATAACTATGTCTGTGTTGAGACATGAATGTTAGACGAAGACAGTAATGTATGGCTGTTTGTTTTGTTCCAGTATAATAGCTAAAAAGGGAAATGGCAATGCTTCTTCAAGTCTCTAAGGCACAACTATTCAAATTCACTTAAAGTAAGCATCATAAAAACCAGAAAAGGAACAGAAAGATAGCTTTCTTGTCATGCCATTTTGAGCATGCATACCTTCCACAGATAAGGTGTTCATCTTTGGAAGTGGAAAAAATTACTCCAATACGTGATGTGATATCCTTCAAAATAACCCCATATAATGGTGAAATCAAAAAGGTAGCTTTGAAAAATGAATTGTAATTTTAACAACTAATTAAAGAATTTTGTTTATATTATAAACCCATTTTGTGTATTTTTTCTTTTTACATTTTAGAAGTATAATCATTAAAATCATAACTCTCACATAAGCCACACACACGTTTTCAGAAATGTATTTTCATTTATGTGTGTGTGCTTTCAGTACCCATGCGTAAACACGGGTAAATCAAATGCCACCCTTGAGAACACATAAATGCATTGACTGACGTGGTTGACGAAGTGAACCAGGGAGTTGATCTTTCCATTGAAGCATTCCCCACAACCATGTTTCTTATTTAGCACAGCTCAACTCTGAAAAGATAAATGGGTTTTTCTTTAACCAGTTTGCGCAGAGAATGACACAGACCACAGGATTATTAACAAACATTGATGCCGCAAGGCAAACTCTGACTGTGTTGCTATTTGTAAATTCAATTTAGAAAAAGGGTATGTGCTAAAATTTTCGGTTCAGTGAAATGAAGTAGCTGACAATAAAGTAACTAAAGACAGAAATGTACTTTAAGTGCAGCTAACTGGTAGTTATTAGTATTCGGTGCTGCACTGCCCCAAGGTCCTGTCTGTTTGTTGAGTTTCACTATAACCAATTTCTTGATCACAATTTGTTTTGTTGAAATGTAATCTTACATTTGCACACCAAATGTTGTCTGTTTTGTCAACTCCCACATCCTAAACATGTTTATGTTACTTTTCATTACTTACTCTTTATTAGCCTTGTGTATCTATTCACTAGCTTGTCTTTGCAATGGCCTGGTGCAGCATAGTGTCCAGAACTAAAATGTTGCCCTGCACCTAATTCTACTAAGACAGGCTCGAGCCATCCATTACCCTAAAAAGTTTGAAAGATGTATGTTATTTTGTCATCATTAACTTATAAGGAGAAAAAAAAGACTAGAATAAATTTATGTTCAATAGTTAACATGATCCATGATTAAAATAAGTATATCTAGTATTAAACCAGAAGAAGAAGCAATTAAAAAGCGGTAATTATTAAATGGAGTTTAGTTCCTGTAGCGGTAGGAACAAGTGTGACGTGAAAATCTCACCCCCTCCTATCAATAAGTCATATATACTCTTGTGAAAACTGGCCAAGTAAAATTCTCGATTGACTTAGTATAAAACTGTGGAAAACTCTTTGGTACTTGAAAATGCAATAAACTATTTGTTCTGTACATGGCTTTCTTTAGATCTATATGATGGATGGCAGTAATTTTAAAGACTTGCAGCTTCCAGGTCTTTACAAGATGTTAGAATCCACAATGCTGTAGGGCTGCTCAGTAAATTATAACTTATATTTCTCTCTGCAAATTTCTTTCATAAAACAGGTTACGGTTTAAGGACCTTTGTAAAGACAACATGGAAAGGAGTGAATGGCCAATAATGTTTTAGCGTGGACAATGTGCGAGAATAGAACTATAAACAAAATACTATGAAGATATACCCAAGGGAATAGTTGGAATATACATAATACAAAAACGTGCCCACAACCCTTGCTTTAATTGCTTATCTAATATCTTCATTTGCATTTTCTCCTAAAAGTCAAAAGTATTTTGTTGAGTAATAATGTGATAATGAATACTGAAACATTTTTTGTTGAAAAAATGATAAATAAGAAAACAATTAAACAAGAAGAGAACATAAAAATAACATTTAGCATTGTAGACTACAAGACAGTCTGTGTATATTTTATACAGTGTAGTGAATTACATAATAAGCCACATACTTAAGTGCATTGCGAAAATGCTTAAAATAAATTGGTATTTAGTGAACTTGAATATTACTTTTGCATCTCTTACAGGAAGCACACAATCACCCTGCAACTAGGTGAGCTTAAAATTGCAGGACAATTGCAGGGCCTAGCCATTAAATTTATATTTACTGCTAATCATTTGAGCTGCTCTGGCAGCCTGCCTAATTGCCAACACCAAAAGGAAACTCATGAGAATAATGATCGTATGACTTGAGCAATGACATTCAATGAGATACATGTTTTATTAAGCATTTATATTTAGATTGCAGCTACTCGTGTGTCATTTGCCCCAGAGCATTAGAGTAAAGCTTTGCTACTAAGAGGTTTAGTTTCATGGAAAAAGCCTAGCTAGTAATTGTATTACATTTGTCTGCTTTCTTTTGCTGTATTCCTGCATATCCATCACATCTTTATCGGTCGTAGCCTAAATAGGTAAAATATTGTAATGCATGTTTTATTATTAGGAAATCTGAATAACGTGTGGCCAGTTTCTATCTGTTTTTTTCTGGTTAGTGTTTCTAATCTATTTGGATGCTCCCAAGGTTATATATGGTCACAATATAATTAGAACAATTAGACAATCTTGAGGAGAAGAAGAAATCTTATACTGTTATATGTTGGGCATGGTGCATAAAGCAGTATGACATTAAGTGACAGTGACAGTCATATCTTAAGAATTATTATTTTTCATTAAAAAAACTAATCTATTTGTTGGATTTTCAGTATCTCCCAAAACATGTACCTTTATAAAAGTGCAGAAACTCACTTAGAATGATATTGCATTTGGATCATTTGGGTATCAATGATAAGGCTGACCCACGATGGTTAGCGACAATGTTAAGTTTATTTTAAGGACACTATGTGATCAAGAGATTTTCAGCTGGAAAACTGGTATAATATATTTAAAGACTAATCGCATTATTCCTTATTGTTTGTTCCCTTACTTCTGTAATGGTACCAGCCAAATGATTCTTTTATATGAGCCGGAAGGCAGATTTAAGTTTGCAGATATTTAAGAGTGAAAGAGGTTAGAAGAATCCAAAGTGTTCTTTAATGGGCTGAATTTTCACTTGAAGATCACAGAAAGGTACTAGTCTTCTGATCTGATACTGCCATATGATATACCCTGTTTCCTATTTTATTAGTTTTTCATCCATTAGTGTATACTTCAGACTCAAAATGTTATTGCTGTGCTCTATAGATAGACAGATAACAATGCATTTGTAGCAATGCATAGGGGGAAATTTTGCTTTTTTACAGAAGCTCACTAAATAAGTAATTAAATATATAAAAGAATAAATATAACAAACAACAACCCGCTATCTTACACACAGAATTACTAAAACGAAAGAAAACATTTGACTTGGCTAAAGAAAAAAGAGCAGTCACAGTGACAGCGAGGCATTATAAAGGCCTATTGCCATCGTTCTGAAGGAGCCCCAGTAATGTTTTGTGATATGCTTCTCTTTGATGTTTGCTGGCTGAAAGTCCTCGATGCTAGTATGTCATAGAGAGGATGTATAGTATATTCCATTCAGTCTTTTGCTTCTACCAGCAGGTTGTGATAGCATCCCATGGGTAATTTTTTTATTAGCTTGTTGATTTGGTGGGCCTCTCTTGAAGTGATGGTACTGGTACAGCACAACATTATGTAGAAAGTTTCTGGCCATGACAAAGTGGTAGAACGTGTAAAGGATGTCACTATCCACATTAAAGAAATATAATTTGTAATAATTTTATAATTTGACTAGACCAGTCCAACTTGTCATTGATGTTCATCACCTAATACTTGTAGTGTACCACCTCTGCATCCACTCCCTAAATAGTGAAAGTGATTGGTGTGCCAAAAGTCAAAGACCAGTTCCCTGGTTTTGCTGATGTTAAGTTACAGACAGTTTTTTCTGCACCAAATAATAAAGTTCTCCTCCTGACTCATATACTCTGTCACATCCTCTTTGTCAGTATACCCCAAAAGTGCAGAATCATCAGAGAACTTTAGCGAGTGACATGACCTGGTATTATAGTTATAGTCAGATGTGTATAGAGTGAAGAGAAGAGGAGACAGGACTGTTCTTTGTGGTGTGCCAGTGTTGCTCACATCCACATCAGAGAGACACAGTCCTTGAACCTCACAAACTGTGGTATACTCTGTTTTGGACATGCAAAGCAGATATGTTTCTATTTAAGCTTCTTTCTCACATATTGAAATCATTTCTACCAAACCAATTTTTCTGTCTTGGTCATAAAGAACATGTTCTGAAACTTTTAATTGTACCATTGGCCAAATGCAGGTATTTATTTCTCTACGTTTTTTAAAATAAACTATGTAGATCTTTCCATTATTACATCCTGCAGGTACTGGAATAGAGCTGCTGTTTTTCAGGGGATTTTAATATGTCTAATATTCCAGAAAATGCCTCAATAGTCTCATTATTGTGATCATCAACATAGTAGCATGCTGAATTGTGTTCATGAGTAGTAGAGTCTTTTATAAGACTTGCCATAATAGTGCTCAACATTTACACTTTTAATATCATATAAACTACCTCTAACAACTGTTTCTGGGATTTTTTTTTCTTTTTTTGTGAATTTCAGAAGGTTATGCCTGTAATTTCTTTAGAAATCAGACTGCATAATGAGTATCAGATTTCCACAAATTTAGAATCTATTTTATCTGAAATGATTGAAAACAATTATGTGATTTTTTCCCATGGTGTCATTTTTGTCTACATCTAAATTATACACCAGCAGTAGTGCATCTGTGTGTTGAGCAGAGGCTGAAAGAAAAAGACGTAAAGTTGATACCTTGTCATTACCTCTACCTTCATGTGATTGCAGTCATTATGCTTTCTATCTAGGGAATTAGCCCGTCTAGTAGAAATGATTTTTCTGCTATCAGAAATAAACAACACGTTTTTATTTGCCCTTGCAATATTTAGGAGAATAATTAAATGTGGTATCTTCGATAATTGTACTTTTTTTGAACAGTGCTGATCTCTTTTTATTTTGTAAAATTAAGCAAAAACAATCTTACTACTATTCTTACTTTACTATGAATTCTTCACATGAGACCTATTGCTGACTTTGTTCATTATTGATGTCCGTTTTTGGTGTTGATATATTCACAGAACAGTCCTAAAATTCTTCAAAATGAACAGATTGCTTCACATCTGTACTATGCTTGTGAGACCTAAATTGCTGATCTGTGTAATTAAGCACTTAATCAAACTGCAGTAATAATAAGTGTGTTTTACATTTTGTTTTGCTTTTATTAAAGTTACTAATGTTTTAGATAAAGGCCACTGTGGTAGTTGTAATAGGTTTCCACTCAGTCTTGTGAAATTACAACACATTGACCAAGTAAAACAGTCAGTCAGTCATCGTCCAACCCGCTATATCCTAACACAGGGTCACGGGGGTCTGCCAAGTAAAACATAACAGTAAAATATTTTTATTTTTGTTTGGCTTAATTATTCTCAGAATTCTGTAATAAGAATAAGAAGAACTGAATGAGCACGTAATGAATCCAAATTTTCGTAAGCAATTTTATAAATTGTTATGTCCTGGACCTCATATTACATAAACATAAAAATGGATCCGATTTAAGTAACACAAGTGGGGCCTCATTTTTTACTGGATGACCTTACAGCACAGACTATTAAAGTAAATAGCACACACATCTTAGTACGGCAGCCTAATAAAACACATTATGTCACACATACAGATCATTTCAAAATATTAACCTTATACTGTATAATAAATTAATGGATAAAGAATTAACTAGAAAGAAAAATTTGCCAGTGTTTTAGTATATTGATTGTGAAAAGGAGGAGGATTAGTGAGAGGTGACTGAAACTATTGACTGAATGATGAGTGAAATAATTGTTCCAAATTATTTATTTTCATTGATGTCTAAAAATAAACTGAATTCTTGTTTTAACCAAGATGGTTATGACTTGTTGCTGGTGATCGTATGGTTGCCCACTTGAGCAATATGCAATATGCGGTGTCCCGTTCTTCATGGAGTCCATTGATATTTACACATTGTGAGTAGATCATTCAAAGATCTTAGAAGTACAGATTTCTAAGAATGAAGCCAAAACAATATAAACATCCATGTGCATGGAACTGGAGAGAAGCAGTAAAAAACAGGAGTCTCAGATTCTTTAATTTATCACAAGATGATCACTTCTAGTATCAAGGAAAAAACAAAAAAACAGGAATACTAGGAACAAACATATATTTTATTCTTGCCCCCATACTGAAAAATGTAAATACACCATTTAGAATCCACTCACAGTATACACTAATGGTCCGTCATCGTCTGTAAAGTTAATCTTTTATTCAAAATGAAGACTATTTTGGTTATTCAAAAACTTTGTCAGTACCTGTGTAAATGCTCTCTGTTTTAAGAAAAAAATCAAAACAAAAGTTTTTGTCTTCTATCCAAAATCTTTGAATGTAGTGCATCCTTTCATTATTTGTTTGCATTTCCTGTAATCCCTTTTGCAGTGCCAACAACCTATTGGAAGAGGAGGTATGGAGAATATAGACAAACATTTAGCCAAATCATAAAATAAGAAAAACACAACCTTTTTATGATGACATCTCTCAAAACATGCACTCAGAACTCGGTTGATCTGCGGTGTCCTTTTTAACATCTGTCTCAACTATGATGTCTCACTACAGATAAAAAAAATAAAAGATTATTTGAATTTTAAAACAAGTTCTTTGTGACAACAACAATATGCATCAGATATCAGTCTAACTAATTGAAGTGGGTTTTTTTTCTTATAGCTTATTAGAGTATGCTGCGCTTAAAAGTAAAAACAAAAACAGAATTTTCTTGTTAACGAATTTTACCATGAAATACGCAATATCCTGAGCTGCTTGAGTCAATCCTGGTAGCGCTGTGTTTAGGCAGGTAGTAACATTAGAAAGGGTATTGACTGATCACAAGACCCGCTCACGCATCCATCTACACCCTCACAGCAATTAAACTTAAAACAATGAGGGGAACAGGGGAGAACATGCACACTACAGACAGTGACCATAATGGATCCATAATCCACCTCACCAGGAAATATGCATATTTTTTTGTGTTTGTAAATAAATTTTTCTGTTGTTTAATGAATACTGCTCAGTGTACTTTGATGTAAATAAAATTTAAAAACCTGTGCAGACAAAAATGTGGCCTTACTGACACCACTGGATTCTTTTGTGTTTGTCATGCCTATCTAACGGCAAAATATTTCAAGTGCTAGCTGGCCCAGTCCATGATAAATTAGACTGTTGGCCTAGTACTTAAATCTAAGTGCGAAAACATCATTTAATTGAAATGAACTGAAAACAGTGTAACTGCAGCCCACCACACCTACAGCATCACTCAGTCTAGACACACATATTCCACAGTGTTTGTCAGTGCATTTATCATTCAAACAGGGTACACCACCAGCACTATAACCTAATCAAAGATATTTTAAATTGAAAAAAAAAAACAAAAAACAAAATTATAAAGCTAAGAGAGCAAGTACTAATCCCATTGGAGCCCATTGGCTGTCTTACCGAGAGAAGTGAGGATCTGATAACAGGGTCTTGTGAAGCCAGCATGCCCTCTTTAAAGCTATTATTTATTATATAAGACTTATTCCTTCTCTTACTAAGATGCATTAATGAGGACAGATCACCAGACGGTTTAATAGACTTGAATGAGATGAATACTCCATCTATCATTCTTTTTTATTTCCTATATTGTTTCTATTTCAATTTTCACTTTATTGATGCTGTGTTCCATTTTACCTCAGATTTTAAAGCTGGGAATAACGTCACACCCAAGTTGACCATGTTCCAGTAAAACATTCAGAAAACCAACATGGAAAACCTGTGTTATGTTTGCTATTTCAGAATAAATAGCAGTTGATAACAACGAAACATGTTGTTATTTGCATATCCAAACACAGCAGCAGCATGTCCACAGACAGGAGTTGGACAGCACTGATGCAATGAGACACAAATAGAAGTGCTAATAAACAGTAGAGTACTACAGCTTTCACTAAAGTTCACAGTGTACGTCAGCATTTTGGATTGATGTCATGATCTGAACTCAGACAAACTCTGATCTGACAGACCAGCCCCGAGTTTCTGAGCTGGAAATCTGACTTAAGGAGGCCTCATAGTTGAAAATTTTGTTTAGGAACTCACAAATTTAGACTTCCCACTTCCCCCAACAAAAATTACAATGTCAGTTTGCCATTTGCCTCAGATATACAGCATTTGCTGATAAGATTCTCAACAGTAGAGTCAATGTATGGAATGTGCCATCTGTTGGAATGAAAATGCAATGAATTTTCTTACTGCATACCTTTGTGACCACAAGAGGGCACCAGAGAGCCTTAAGCCACAGTCCCAACAATAGGCGACACGTTTAATAGAATAAAATAAAATATTTTTATTCTTTTCTCAGGCACCTTCTCACAATCCTCTTGTCCAATCACAATAATAATAAACTTCCAACTATTGAGACAGTGATCTAATGGGTGCTCTTATTCTTCCTCCTTCTTCGCCTCCACTTAGTGTTGCCCGCTGCCTCCTGACTCCGACTTGCCCATCTGTGGCAGCGGGTTTTCTTTTATGTCGGACCCGGGAATGGTTCCGGTATCCTTCTGTCCCCTCTAGGAAGCACTTCTGGGTCATAGACAAAGTAGAGTGGACCTCCTCCGACAGTGCCCTCTACTAATCCCAAAGGACCCCTACAGGGCTGCACTTCTGGACTCCATTTCCTAAGCACCCCAGCAGGGGTCCCAACAGGGCTCTTACACGTGAACCACGGCCACCTAGCATATGGGGGATGGACCCACTCCCAAGCACCGGCTTCCTCTGGTCCCTACTATATTTTATGCCGGCTGGACACGATATGATCTCTCCACCCAGCTGGCCAATATTGTTTCCCTGAGGCCTCCCATCCAGGTAATAATCCATGCTCTTCCCTGTCCAGGATGCCCGTTTGTATGCCATACTTTACACAATTCCAATAGATGGCACATCACAAACAATATTGCTGACTACTGGATGGACAGATAGATAGATAGATAGATAGATAGATAGATAGATAGATAGATAGATAGATAGATAGATAGATAGAAACCTGCCTCTCTACTGTTCAGGACAATTAAAGGTCCAACACATTAAACAAATTATAAAACAAATACCACTTAAAAAGTTAATCTATTTGCCTGCTTGCAATATTTTTGAGAAATGCAGCTTTAAGAAGTGAAACCTCAAAGAAGAAGAAGACATTTTTAATATTATACCCAGTAAGAATGCCAAAAATAAAATGTTATACAGTATCACAATACAGTAACTCAGTATTACTCATGTAACTCAGTAATGTTGTATATTTGAATGCTTATTTTAAGGTAGCAGAAATTCCTTTTTCATGAAGAAGACTGTACATTATCTTAAGATTTGGAGAACAGAATGTTTATATTTTAGTAACACATCCTGTAATAAATGCATTTTGTATTTCTCTTTTGCTAGTCATGAAATGGATAAAATAGTAAGAAAAAAATAGAATAACTGCACCTTTTCCTAAGTGTAGCACTGATGCAGGTTGTTTTTTTTTTACATAATATGATAAAATTAAACTCTTGATGCTTGAACAACAAATGTGTCTGTGATCTCCACAGGAATGGAAATTTGAGTAGTGAGTGGCATCAGAAATCAAAGGCCCTTTACTTCAACATAGTCTGCACTCTTAAGGAGTAAAGAATTAATGAACTTGAGATATGTTGATTATAATGTAATACATGTTGGATACTAAAGATAAGCCTTTCAATATTTTTTAAGTTCTGCAGGCTTATTGGAAGTTAAAGGAAACATGTAGAATGAAGCCATGGTTTAAGATGCCTTTGATTAAATATTCTTATCTTATTCTGTCTATGTCCAGAACTGAAACCACTCTAATATACAGATCTAGGATTATTTTGAAACTATACATTTTAAAATGATAAATGTTCTTCTAGTCATTCCTATTGCTCCCTTTTCATGACTGCTCAGTAGCTGTTTTGATTTAATGGTAAAATCTTAGACCTTAAAATGCACAATGTAAAATGTATGGTATGAAATAAACAACATTCCAGGTATATTTTTAATAACCATAAAACTTTGAACTATACTTCTTAAAGGTAGAATTGCATAGTATGAAAATGTAATTTTAAGAATCACATTACAGACAGTCCCATTATACAGAAAACAGAGGATGTGCTCTCCCCTGATTCATATTCCTTTCCTCTCTTAATGTTTCAGTCAAAAAGAGATGTTAAATTTTCTGTAGTAGCATCTTTGTTCAGCATGCTTACTGTTTGATGAGAAAGATTAAGAAAGTGCATGATTTTGTGTGGAGTTTGCATGTTATCTGCTTGTCTGCACATGGCTTGTCTTCTGGGTACTCTGCTTTTCCTCCCACATCACAAACATTCAAGGTTAATTCCAGTCTAGTGCCCAATAATGTCACGATTGGCTCCTTCCCATAAATATTATGTACACATAATCACCACAGGAATGGGAATTTGCTCCAGTTATTGCCAGACTTATGCCAAATGCTACCATGATTGGCTCCTGGCCCCACAACTCTGAGCTGACTTAAATATGTTAGGTAGTGATGAGTGAAGAGATGAATGAATGAGCAATCTGATGACCTGAATTTGAAATGAAAGATTGAATGAGTAGCTCAGAATAATTGAATAAATTACATTTGTATAATTATTTATTACCAGTACAAATGACTAATCTCTCCAAAAATGCAGTATTTTGTAACTAACATAAATATCAATTCCTGGTTTATGATCATCTGAATCAGCGGAACAGATACAAGGCATTCCTGAGGTCACACATTGACCAAAGGAGGTGTTCCATTTGTGAGATTATTACTTTTTCTTTGCTGGGGTTCCTAGCTCAGTAACTTCATCAACAAGATGGCTAATCATTGGTCATTGAAAAACAAGAATGATCAAGAAGTGAGGTAATGGATCCGAGCAGGCAGATTCTATCAATATATATTATTTTAGACATAGAGGTGGTGGATGAAAAATGGAAAGTGTAGGTCGTTAGACAGGTGGGGACTTGAATAATATTTGCTATTATCTGTGCTATCACTCTTAGCATAATCATTAATCCTAATCAGTCCTCATCACAACCAATTCCAAAATTTAAAAAAAACAAACTATTTTGAAATCTCTATGTAAACCAAATTAGTATTACTCCACAGCATGTTAAAACATCTTTGATGGGCTTAAATTAAGCCTCATTTCCTCTCCATTCATGCTTATTTAAGCCATATTATATTCACTGATTGAGGCAGATGTGTTGGTATGATCGACATCACTGCAGAACAGACGGAGAAGAGCGCGGCGTGCAGTGAGAGTGTTTATTGAGTAAAGAGGTCTTGATGGCTTTAGCGATGTTACCGTGATAAGTCCATTCTCAAATTCTAGTGGTGTGAGTATCCACTACACATAGAGCAGATTTTTTTTTTCTGGTGCTGTTCTGATATTCTTGTCATCGTTCGATGATTTCAAACCTGTCCTTGCTTCCTCCCAGTGCAGTTGGGATTGGCTACAGTTCCACACAATCCTGAAGTGGATAAGAGAATATTATGTTTATGCTAAACCATCACTGTGTAGTGATACAGAAATGTGAGCTGATCAGTGCATGAAGAGATATTAGGAGAGCAATGAAGTGTCCTTTTCATTGTTATCAATGTATGGGGCTGCAAGTTTCAGACTGAAATCTCTAGAAATGGATATGCACACCTTTAATTTGGTGCAAACACATACTAAATGGTCCTCCAAACTGATATGCAGTTATTGATGTAACATTTCCGTCACCACTGCTGTTTTGCAAATTCTGGCCAGATTGTTCTGTCAGGGCTCATAAGTAGATTTGAAACCTGCAGAAGGAGGAGTGAATTTTAAAAGTGAAAAGGAAGGGGTGTTTGTCCTGACATTTATTCAAGGTCAATAATACATCTGCACTAGATGTAATGGCGTTATAATGTGTGTTGTGGTCCCAATGTGTCAATTTTTATATTAAAATTCTATGCTTAAAAGGGCATGTGTTGAAGCCCATGCATTGTGGAGGCTATTTAATAATCAGTCACACTGACAGTTCAGTAACTGGATCCTAGGAATCATAGTGACTTTATTTATGTGTCCGTGAATTTATTTATTTACTATACATGGCATCTTTATCTATTCATTTATTTTTTATTTGTTTCTCTTCTTCTGCAGCTTTATGATAACATATTAATATTTGTTTGAGATTTGACACAATGTAACAGAAGCCGACCCTCTCACTAGCTCCTCACGAAATTGCTGTTTTGCATATGCAGCAAAGATAATTTGCATTAACATTTAAGAGATGGAAAACCAGAATAAGAGTGCAGGCACTGGAAAACCTTGAGATTCCTTTGATCTGATAACAATATTGAATAACCCATCAGCCATTTTCTGCTTAACATTAAAGGAAAGAAATGTAAAAAAATACGTTTCTGCTAAATTGTATGCAATGCATTATTTTACCAGTAAGAAATGTTTTACTTATTTATTTTTTCCCACATTAGTAAAATACTACACACTCCTTGGATTTCTAAAATAATAATATTTGTGCAGAGGACCTTTTGAGGAAAGTTGTGCAAAATATGATCAGGTTTTTTATCTACACATAATTTATCTGTGCAGATGTTTCCTTTACATCAGGGTCATTGTGCGTGCCAGTTATTTCAGTCAGTGGACATTTTAAGTAATTCTAAGAACACAGTCAATGTAACACCACACAGATTATATAAGGTGTTAACCCTGGGTGATAGGTGACTGCGTAAAGGGCACACGGTGCAAACTGTGGATCCTGTGTCTAGTAGTCTGATTTTTTTCCCATTGAAACAAAACATTCAGTATCGTTCAAGAATATATTACTCTTCTACCATCGCTCTTAATAAAGTTTCTTTGATTCTGATATATTTTGCAGCTAAGGGTACTGGTATAGTAATTTTTTAGTATCAGCTGTGTGTTTCTAAATTTGAAGTGTTGATTGCTGTGGGAAGACACCAGTCACTCAAAGGCAAGTGCACAGCCAGTTTACTTCCTTTCATCCTATTTCCTCTTCTCAGCTAGCTGAAATAATCCTGCATATGAAGCCTTCCAATTATCCGCTCAATATCTTACCTGCACACCTATTTAAAGATACTTTTAGAGCGTTTAGTCCAATTGTGTTGGCTATTATTAACAACTGTCTAAAATCCGATATAATGCCAGACAACGTTAAACATGCAATTGTTCAGCTTTTGCTGAAGAAGCCCACACTTGATCTCACAGCTCTTTCAAACTGTAGGCCTATTTCTAAGCTCCCAATTCTGTCCAAAATTATGGAGAAAGCGATTTCTTTGCAGTTAATTTCATATCTGGAGGATAACAATGTATGTGATGTGTTTCAGTCAGATTTTTAAAAACTTCATAGTATTGAATCGGCTCTGCTGAAGGTAACAAATGATATTCTATTAACTTTGGACTGTGGCTCTTCTGCAATCTTGGTCTTGCTGGATCTCAGTGTGGCATTTGACACAGTGGACCATGGAGTTCTGTTAAAACGGCTTGAGGATGAAGTAGGCATTCAAGGCTGTGCACTGAATTGGTTCATGTCCTACCTGAAAGGCAGATCTATGTCTGTTAACATAGATGAGCAGCCAGCTCCTCTCACACAAGGCGTCCCACAAGGTTCTATCCTGGCTCCCCTTCTATTTCCCTTTATCTGCTCCCCTTGAGGGCTATCTTTTACAGACATGATGTCGCGTATCATTGTTATGCTGATGATACGCAGCTGTACCTCAAAGTTAGTTCTGACATCATTTCATCTGTAAAAAAGCTGTTGAAATGCTTTGAGGATATTAAACATTGGATGGCACAAAATTTCTTGCAATTAAATGAGCATAAAACAGAAGTCATTATTTTTGGTCCTACCACATCTACAGTTGAAATCGGAATGCACTTAGGACCTTTGGCAGAAATGATTCATAATGATGTCAGAAACCTAGGTATCATCTTTGAGTCATCACTAAGTTTTGAAATCTCCATGGTAGTAAAGTCCAGTTTTTACCAACTGAGGCAAATTTCTGAACTAAAATCCTTTCTATAACAGAAGGATTTGGAAACAGTCATTCATGCCTTTATTACATCTTGCTTAGATTATTGTAATTCCTTATATGTGGGTCTTCCAAAATCAGAGGCAGCTAGATTTTTGATTGGGTCAAGAAAACGGGATCACATCTCCCCCACTTTAGCCTCTCTGCACTGGCTACCGGTGATGTGCCACATTGATTTTAAAATCTTGCTGTTTGTTTTTAAAGCCTTGCATGGTCTCGCTCCAAAATATATCTGTGACCTCCTTCACCCCTATGTACCACCAAGAGCACTGAGGTCATCTGGACGACTGCTCCTTGTAATGCCAAGATCTCATCTGAAGTCTAGGGGAGACAGAGCTTTTTCTGTTGTTGCTCCTAGGTTTTGGAATGACTTGCCTCTACACATCAGGTCTTCATCCTCAATCGAGGTTTTTAAAAGTCGGCTTAAGTCCTATGTGTTTTCTTCTGTCTTTCATTGTGTATGATGGGATTGTGATGGATATTACAATTGGTTGTTTTATTAATCTGCTTTTGCATTATTGTTTGTATTGTGTTTATTTTAATGCTTTTTTGTACAGCACTTTGGCACAACCTTTGTTGTTTTAAATGTGCTTTAATAAAAATAAATAATCTAATCTAATAATCATTTAAAGTATAATCTCAATCCAGTCCCTGGTGGGATATGACATAGAGGCAAAATAGATATGTAACTCCTTCAAGGCAAGAGTTTCTTTTATTTGTATATGGTTATTAGGGTGTACAGATAGTAACAGAAAAAATCCAAGTTCTTACAAATAAACTTGACATGATCTGGTGCAAAATTACCACTTTGCACAATGAAAATGTGGCTAACTACTGGAGGTTTGTAACAAAATATTCTTACTTTATACAATGCTTTCATAATCTACTGGACAAGCTGAAGTACATCCTGGCCAAAACTAAAGTAGTAGAATCAGTCCAAAATTTAAATAACAAGCATTTTATTTATAAACCATAAGGAAGGGATAAATAGAGAAAGCAATATAAGGTACCAATTAATAAATGTCCACTTACAGCAACCCAGCATTGGATTAAGTGGGTTCTAAAATGAATTGATGGATTCTTAGACAGTGTCTATGTAAATACATAAACACACACATATGAAATAGACACATACCCTAAAGAGCACCATAAATCACTAAAGAAACATTCAGAGGAAATCAGTGACAGTGAATAAGGACAGGGCATGTAGTGCAGTGTATAAATATGATATTGCCAGTCTATTATGTCAGGTTTAATAAAATATCATCAATATTACCCATCAAAGTCTATACAATCGCACAGTTTATACCAAAGAAGAGTACAATTTTATCATACATTTGTTGCTGTACTCAATTTGGCCTTTTGCAAGTGAAATTCCCGAAAGTTGACGGCATGAAATGATTAATGTACAGGAAAGGTTTTCACTTGCATACCCTCATTACCATAGCTCCTGACAATGAGATTTCTAGTTCAGCAAAAAAGGGAAAAAAAAGCCTCTGTTCCACTTTTTTTTGATGATTTCCTGTGAGTGCTGAAAAGGTCTCTTACAGGTAGTGGCAGCCAACATCTCTATTATCACATTGGTTAATATCTCAAGACAACTCGGCTTCAGAATCTTTGTCATGCCAGAGATAAGTGAGTAAGGAGGGTTTCCATCAACACGTGTGAATGGATTTTCAGGAAGTGTACCGATTAGAATTGTCTCACAAATTATATTTTCTTCTGGACATGTTTTAACACAGATTTGAAACACCTTTAAGAACGAGGCCTGGATGCAATTTTATATTTTCAAATAACAGATTTTTTGTTTGTTTATTTGAAGCAACTAAACACCTGTGCATTGCTGATACTCATTCATGCAAGATTAACATTCAAGTCAATGTTACTCTACTACATCAAAAAAGCAGGTGTTAACTATTAAGTGTTTTTGATGTCTTAATAAAAAAAGTTTTTTTTAACATTACTCGAGTAACTTTTATGGGATGTAAAGAAAAAGGTAAACAAATGTTACATTTTGATTATGACACACTTAATTTAACCTTCAAGTCAATCAATCATTTATAACATAAATAACATAAGATTCTCAAGCCCACCTAATCCAGTTTAGGGTCAAAGGGGGATTATTGAAGCGCTAGCCACAAAGTAGGGTCATGCAGTCATAATCACATCCACACATTTGGAATCACCAGCTTGCTGAACATACTGTACACATCTTTAGGGATGTGGGAGGACAACCAGAGTATGTTTTGGAAGAACGTGCAAACTCCACACAGACAACCCGTCACATTAGACAAATCCAGGATTTGTGAGCCAGCAGTGCTAACAGCTATACCACCACTCCATAGTCAGTTAGTAATTAATTATTTTTGACAGTATCAATAATCACTTCATTTCAGAAAAGAGCAAACAAGATTACAATACACAAATATCACAGCTGATCATAGCAAAATGAAAAAATACACCCCTGAGGTGCTTGGAAGTATACCAGATAGACTTTAAACTAAATGGCCTTAACTAAAATGGCAAAATAATTCATAAAAATATAAGGAACTATACTAATCAAGCACAGCTACAGTATAAAACTACACAAAGTGATACGAAGGAACTGAAATGTACAAACTCTAAGTAGAGAATCAAAGGCTAGCAGTCCAAGCTAGCATACTGCACACTGAGGTAGTGGCATATTTTGGGGAATAGAATGTAAATGAGGGGACAGCAATTAACAACAAGTAGGTCTTCAAATTGAAATTGAATGTCAAAACAAATTAGACCTTACAAATAAATCAGATCTACTGTAGACGACACGAGCCATAAAACTGAATGAATCTTTGCCAAGAGTTTAGAATTGGAGCTTTTGGGACAAAAATATATATATATTAGTATAAGATGCATACATGATTAAGCAGCACAGACAAAGTGTTCTAATAATAAGAAGAAATTTTATTCATTTCATACACTCAAGGACACTTTACAATTCAATAAACACGTTAACAAGACAGTAGATATTACATACAAGAAAAAGAAGAATACTCATTGAAAAGATGAGTTTTTAACAGAAGTTTCAAATTAACTCTTTGAGGGCTGAATATTTTATCCAAAAAACAGTTTCTGAAAAGCAATGGTTTCACACAGAAATCAACATAAAACATCTGTTGCTGCATGCTGTGGCTGCCTGTTTGCAAAGAATGTGCAGCAGGTTTGCTGCCAGGCTGTCTTCACGTGGCTGAGGCAGCAGCAGCACCAGCGATCACAGTCGCAGTGCACTGCAATGTGGTTTCTACTTCTTATCATTGTTAAGTGGCAGTTCTACCTGGTGAACATTGTCAGTACCACGATTAGCTGGGGACCAATCAGCTGAAGCTGGAACTTCACATTCGTTTTCGATCACTTGTATCAAAATCAGAGTCCAACAAGTCATAGTCTAGTTCAGAGATAATAGGCAAAATGTCATCTGTGGAGTATTTTGCTTTATGCATTCGCTTTGGTCTCTCACCAGATGTCAGCCCCATTTTTGTCATTGTTTGCGCTTTGCTACTCACGCAAGCATAGGAAATCTCAGTCAAACTAATGAATCTAACGTTCCTTCAGACAATGAGATTCCAACTAAAACATTAACAGTTGGTTTTATCACAGTTTACAGTTAATTACCATTGTCAACTCCTCCTTTTGACAAAAGTCGACATCAGCCCTGAAAGAGTTAATAATAGATTTTTCCTCACAAAGGCTGAGGGGAAGAGAATTCCAAATTTTAGGGGCCACCACACTAAAAGCTCTGCCCCCCATAGTTACTAGTCTGTGTTTAGGTACAGTGAGTAAGTTTGCGTCCAATGATCTTAATGTACGAGCAGGAGTGTAAGGAAGAAGCAACTAAGATAGGTAATGAGGGGCTAAACCATGAAGGGCTTTAAAAGTGAGAAGAATAATTTTATATTTGATTCTTGAAGAAACTGATAACAAATGCAAATCATAGAGGACAGGAGAGATGTAAGCAGATTTTTTAGTGTGTGTAAGTAAACAAGCAGCAGAATTCTGAACATACTGTAATCTGTTGATATATTTTAGTTGGGAGGCCATAAAACAATGCATTGTAATAGTCCATACAGGTAGTGATGTAAGCGTGAATGAGTGACTCAGTATCTTTCACACTTAGGAAAGAATGCAGATGAGCAATGTTGTGAAGATGAAAAAAAGGCTGTCTGTACTATTGAGCTGCTGTGAGATTGAAAAGTAAGAAGCTGATCAAAGAAGTCCTTGAACTACTTTATCAGTCAGTACCAGAGCTACAGCAGTAAGAACATAAGAAATTTCACAAACATGATTAGAACATTCAGTCCATCAGGCTCGTTCATTTAGCTAATAGCTAAGCAGTCTCAATATCTCACCTAAATACTTCTTAAAGTTTGTTACGGTTTCTGAATCGCTGCATGTCATGGTAGTTTGTTCCAGGTTCTCATAACTCTTTGCTTAAAGAAGTTCTTCCTGGCTTCATTTCCTCTTAGTTTCCACTGGTGTCTTTGAGTACCTGATTCATCGTTAAGTTGAAAGATTTCTACTTTATCAATACCTTTGAACATTTTGAAAACCTGGATTAGGTCCCCACTCAATTAAACTAAACAGGTTTAATTCTCTCTGAGTTTGTCAGAGTAGGACATGTCCTTAAGTTCTAGGATACATTTGTTTGCTCTCTTCTGCACAGCTTCAAGTGCTGCTATGTCATTTGATATGATGAGTATATATTGTATTTGACAGGAAACCAGTGTCACCAAGCCATCTGAGTGGTAACATGTTCCAGGTACATTGTTCAAGTTGAGGCTTTACTGGTAGCATTCTGAAAATGTGGTAAAAAGTTGGTTTTTCATAGATTATAATAGTTAAGAATGTGTGATAAACGTATGGTAGAGTTTATCATCTACAGAGGTAGGACTGGTCTCTGGAAATGTTTCTTAGAAGATAAAGTTTTGAGTGCCGGAGATACATACATATGATAAGTACCTTAGTTACAAATTAACTTTGATGTTATGTTTTTATGGAAAATTGTGACACTAAGGACTGAGGCAATTGACAGTAGGACTGGCTTAAATACAGAAAGTGGCAGCAAGGACAAAGAAATAAAATACAAGGTGAAAAATCCACACTCCAGATTCTATGTATTATTCATTGTGTATACATTATGTTAGAATCTGTGAAAGGTTAGCTAAACAAATTGCCAAACTGACCACTGCAGTAAAGCTAGGGGACAGTAAATGTTAAAAAATGCCTTAAGAAATGAATATTTCATATTTTCAATGTCAGTCCTACCATGTCTTAATTGCCAAAAGAAGAATTGCCAGTTTTCACCTGATGTGTTTAGATGTGCTTAAACGATAAACTATAAGCTAATGGAGGTGCAAACTAAAACTGATGCCTGATGCTCCTTAATGAATTCCTTGAGAGAGGTGATATATCATGTTGATGTTTCTGATAGCCCAAAGGTTTTTAAGCCTGTCACATTCTACCTGTTCTTCATGTTCACAAAGTACCAACGTTCAGTGAGGCAAAACTTGCTTTGCAATCTTCATTTTAGATATTTCCTGTCTGTACAATCTCTTTAATGGTTTACACACGTTCAAACACTAATAAAGTCAGCTTCTTTTAATAAGACATAATGGGCTTTGCATACCATTACTCTTGTGTATGCAGTTTGTGCAGGCAGTTAATTGTGATCTATACTCATGCACGGAGAACAATAGGTATTTACTACTGTGTAGATTTAATTTTCTTATACTTACTGTCAAACATCCCAGGCTATTGTAGCCAGAAGTGATTACTTCACGACTTAGTAGGTGCCCTACATGAGCCGGGGCTGGTCAGGTAGTCTCCTCCTTTGGAGAAGCTTAATCAGCAAGCTTAATTAATTTTTAAATTGTGCTTGGGAATATATTTATGCCACCTTCTGCCTAAAGTATTAATTATCTCAGTGGCTGCTTGTGTGTTTCCAAATGTAAAAAATTGTATCTTTAATCAGCAGACAAACATTTGCAGTCTGTAATAGTATAGGATAAACTGCATCCTGTAAATTTATTCAAGGGAGACACAATGGCAGAATGTTCAGTATTGCCGTCTCACAGCTCCCAGAGACGAAGTTTATACAACAGGGAAGTCCACAGTCTGAGTCGAATCTGCAGGGTCTCTCTGGGATTTCACCAGGTATTCCAGATACAAATCCTAGTAACATGCATGGTATTCCTATTGCATTTAAGCTAAATGTTTCAACATGGAAGTGTCCATAGAAGGCAGGTTAGCCTCCAAGGTTCCTTATTGGTGAACAAGAAGAAATGCCCTCATACTGTTCTTTACCTTATTTGCCTTGTTTTACATGCGCAGCCTGCAATATTTACCCCTGTGTACCTTAATAATGCCTCAGATCACAGTATACTCCCAATTTACCACCGCTTCACGGACTGAAGTTATCTTACTTGAACCTGGAATAGAATCTTAGGAAGCCATCTCACTTCCCCCAAACCCCACAGTGATTGCTAGTGTCAGTAAACACGAGGTAGGTTTAGAGAAAAAACAACAAACTTTATTGACCTCTAAATCTATGTTTATTTGCTGAGATGCCAGACATGTCAAACACTAGATGTTAAAACAGAATAGAACAGACAACCTGAAAGATTTAAACCAAAGTCCATGCTGCAAGTTTCACATCAGATAGTTCACCTTGAGCAGTCTTTTCTCAAGACCACAGAGATGGCTGGGTACACTGAGAGCCCGCTAAGGTGTTCTGTCAAAGTATAAAACCATTACATCATCCAATTCCTCTTAGGCTAATTGTGATGCTTGTGAGTTGTTGTTTTTTTTTTTGTAAAACTAAGTTTTATTTTACACATTACAAAATACAATCCACAACAATTCATTTTCACGATATAGCAAAAACAGTTTTGTTAAAGAACAGTCATGTAAAGAAATAGTCATTTTTCCATGTAACTCTTAACCGAACACCATCATTCCTCCATGACATTAGACCAAACATCCACACTATTTTGGAATTAAAACCAATTCCCATTAAAGTCCCATTCCCTAATATCCACAAGTCCTTTCATCTCTCCTTAGCTGCAGTAAACCCCACTTTTTCAATATCTCTTTTAATATTCCTTTCTAGCTCCTTTTCCAAAATATTTTTTAACCCACTGAAAATCTCTGGTCACAACCCTTCTAATGAGGATACACCTAGCATTCTATATTTACTTCTTTGCCAGGCCATATCAAAAAGACTTCCCTTGGACTTCTGCCGTTCCCATCTAGACCCTCACCATTCAAAATTAAATCACATGACAAAACAATTAAATCTTTTACCTTTTTCAATAATCCTTTCTCCAAAACATGTGTCTAAGTGTCTCCACCTGGACTCAGTTTGGTCTTAGACACTTCCTTGTCTGTGTCAAACCTTTTCTACAAATCCTGTCCGTCACATAATCTTCCCCAGAGCATCATCCAGTTCAAGTCTTTTAAAGTATTTTCCAGCCCTTTTGGCTGTACCACTGTCCATACCCCGAGTTCAAAGTTTACTGACAAACTCTGCTCCTCCTCCTGTGTACAACCTTATACAAGTCCTTCTGTTTGCAGCACAAAGCAACATCTCAAACTTCCCTGTACTTTGTTTTCAGTTTGGCTGCATATTCATAGCCTGCTTGTGAGCGTGGGGACACTACTGCAAGTGGCTAGCCTCACATTGATGTCAAAAAAAGCTTCCAAATCCTCTCTTTTATACAGTGCTTTGGTGGCAGTTATGCCCAATACCATCAGAATGGACTCTAGTTCACCACAACACTGTACTTGACTCTGATAATCAATTCTGAAAGTACATGGATGGGTAATAACATTGATGGGAGTGCATGTGTATCTGTCTTCAAATGTTATGACAGTTGGCAGGACTTAACTTTATTGTGAACACATCCTAAAATTAACTGACATCACAGTCCTTAAGTAACCATGACTTTGATACATTTCTAAAGCCTATTTAACTTTAAAAGAAAGTACTTGAATTAAATAAATTAAAGGATGTTTCTCTTTGCTGTGGATGCAGTGAAACAGCAGCAGCATGCGCCTGCTTCCACAACATCTGCATTCCCTTTTAATAATTAATGTTTTAATTCAGCTTCTGCCAAAGCAGAGAGCTGTGATAGCTCAAGGCTAATTTAAGCTTAGGGCACTGGCATGTAAGGAGCTATTTGTAAGAATAGCCAAAGGCTCTAATCCCAGATCTGCTGTTATGGCCAAACTCTAGCGCATGTGTATTAGTTAAGGCTGACGCAGTACCGAGGGAAAAAATAAATGCTATGCAAAAAATATATGTTGTCTGTTAATTCAGTATTTCTGCAATGAAATGAACTGACTAGTAATATGTATGTTGAGATTAAATAAAGCAGCTGTTAACTGAAAGAGAGCAAAACTCAAACTAAATTGGTGAACTTTGTGTTTTTAAAATGTACCTGTATTTATCATGAACTTGATTTAAATTAATGGGTCATTTTTAATATCTTGTAAGTGGAATATGTAACAATGAAATTGCATGCCCTGCAAAGTTTCCCCAAAACACCTAGAACACAAAAGCACCAAGCATTTTAGACAATGAAGGCAGGTATTCTTATAGGATACGGAGATTTACAAAATGCACACAGATAAACAATCCTTTTCCCTTATTTCAGCTAATAGCCATTTTTATTTTTGTTTTTATTCACTTTTGACACCGTGGAACGCCAGATATGGATTCCAATTTAGAAAAACTACATAATGTAAAGGCTCAGGCATCTTGTATCATTGTTTTATTCCTCCAGTGTCTTCTCCATTTTAGGCTTAGTTATGAGAATATTCAGTACCCCAGTAACACAACCTCCATGCTTTTTGCCACCCATGAGCTTTGTTAAGAGCCAGATGTGGTAACCCACTCAAGACAAATGAGACATGTGCCCCCTAGTGACTATTGATGGATATTCTCACAATTTCTACTGCTTGTTTGTCCAGATTTATCACAGACATTAATTTTATAGGTTGTGGTACTACTAAAGTTTATTTATTGACCAGTATTTATATATAAATGTCAACAGCTTGAGTTTCACCTTTGTCTATAATTTAATATTCTTTCATTTCTTTATTTCTTGACCCTGCTTTTCTCCACTTTCCCAAGGGAAGCTGGGACCTATCACAAGTCCAATCACTTCAGATTCATTTGAACACAATTTCATAGTCCTTTTTACAAATTTTTATACCACTGTTTGTTTGTACAAAAGTGAAGTTTAAAGGTGCTTTCTTTAGGTAAAAACAGATTATCATATTGATCAAGCCAGAAGTCAATGTAAACAAATTTTATTCAGAATCAGTAGGTCTGTAAAGTTTCAGAAGTGTAATAAGAGTGCAGATTTGACTGTTAACGTTCTGTTCTATCAGCAGGATGCGTGTACAGCATCCACATCCACAAATGAATGGTGGGACACGCACACACATGCACAGATACCGTGCCAGAAACAGTTCACACCTGTTGCCTAAAATGTGTAGATGTTTTGAAAATTCAAAGTCAAAATTTTGCTCCCATTAAAATATTTTCTGTTCCACAGAAAAGTAAAAAGGCAATTTACAGTCTGGTTTAGAGTACAAGTGCTAAATGGGCTTTGCATTTTGGTACTGTAATACTTCCAACAGCACAATAGCACAAAATCACATTAGACATTCGGTTCATTCACTTGAAGCACAATGGTGACTCTGCAAACCAGCAGATGGCCTTAGGCTTTTGAAAACCAAGAAATCATCTAATTCAGGCCTCTGATTGTGGATCATAACTACTTCTGCCAAGTGTAATTCCCATCATTACTACTCTCAGTAGGTTATTCCAGCCATTGCAGAGCATATTCACATACAGTCACGATGAGCCAAAATAAAGATTCCAGTTTACTAACACTCTTTTTTGGAACATGGCAGGAAAACAAAACACCCCAGGACACAAAGGGAGAATGTGCAAACTCTATGCAGGCATTGCCTGGCCTGAAAATTACACTTGAGTCCTTGGAGCTGTAAGGCAGCAGTGTTAACCAGTGCACCACCATACATCCTAATGTAACACACCAGTCAGTGTTTTCCATTAGTTTTTTCATAATATGCATCATATCTTAGTTAATAGTACACATTCAGTTGTACATTAGCCATTCCCCAGTCGGCATTTTAAATTGTTCATTTACTTTAGACCAATACACCACACTAGATAAAAATTATATTGTGAAAATCTGACTACAGAAGACTCATGTTGGGTATGGAAGAAAATGAAATTGCCTGGCACAGAGGTCTACCTAATTAAATCCATTTCATCTTGATGAGCAATTAATCAGACACCTTTATTAGTGGCAGCATCTTATTAATTGTGCAGGCAGGATATTTATTATCCGAGGCATGCACTGTGGCATGAAACCATTTACACAGGAAAGCTGGAAAAGAATAATGTAAAGTGGCACCCAGCAGGTTCCAGTGGTGTTAGTCATATGATGTGTAAAACTAGCAAGACCATACGCTTTATATGCAATTGGGAAAGTGTTCTAAATAACCATGCCGTGAATCAGATGAGCCTTCAAATCTGTTTGGATTACATCTGCATCTATTTCAACAAAGAACTGAAGCAAAATTAGGTCATGCAACGTCAAGCAAGCAATCCTGAAAAAGTGCAACTCCAGGGACGCCTCATGTAGTCCCCTGCCTGGGAGGACAAAGAGAAGAGAGCTATTCTAATCTGCGAGGGAGTGAAGGTTTCCTGTACCTTGTCAGAGACATTGCCAACATCTGTCAATCTCAGTGCCCAGGAAGTGCAGACCTGGGAGAAAGGGAGGTTACTCTGTGAAAGGCATAGGCTCCTGGCCAGTATAAGGAGCTTTCTAGGATTCTAAATTAGCCTTTTGTAGGTGTGAGTGAGTGAGTGAGTGGGCCATGGTCTACCCTGGAAACATCGGACAAAAGAGAGGAACCAACCAACTAATGCAGTGGGCATCAGGTCATCATGGACCTCATTTACTCACTCATACTAACTCATGTAGGGTGGCCAATTTGCCTAATATATGTGTCTTTGAGATGCAGGAGGAAACAAGAGGAGAACATGCACATTTCATACAGACATTCCCTAGGCTGAGGCATTAAAATTATGATACACAAGTTATGTGGTAGCTAAAGAAATACATATAAATGTTTACTGTGGCCACACTACAGAGATCCAAAAATGGTTCAATCATCTTTTAGTTTCTATGAATATTTCTTGATAATCTAAGCCATCATGGTCAACATTTTTAGTGAGAACATTCAGAAACCTGTCTTGATAGAGAGCCCTAATCACAACTTACAGTAAGTAGGGTAACAGCCAAAATGTAAGAACATAACACATTTGACAAGTGAAAGGAGAACATTTAGTCCACCAAGCTTGTTTGTGTAGTTAATAGCTAAGCTGTCCCAATATCTCATTCAGATACTTGCTAAAGGTTGTCAGGGTTTCTGCTTCAACTCCATTTCTTGGTAATTTGTTCTCAATTTCCACAACTCTTTGCATAAAGAAGGGCTTCCTGCTTCAGTTCTAAATGTGCTCACCCTTAATTTCAGTTGTTGAAACATTCTTTCTCAACAAGGTTCTTCCTCAGTGGTAACATTGACCATTTCTTGGGAAAACTTAACTCCTTAAAGATAACTTGGAACTTCCATGTCATAGATTTCATATCATTTCACTTTTTGGTCATTCCATTTCAGTCTAATCTTAACTAGAGTAGCTTTTTATAGTGACCTACCTGGACATACATTGTGGTTGTGTTACTGGTAGAAGGAGACAGCTTCAGGAGTACTTTTATGCTTTCCCATATGAATCTTGCCAGATAAAGTATTTAATATCTCATTAGTGCTGATATTATTATAATAAAATGCAACAAAGATGCATTTATTAAACTGCTTTTGAAGGTAAACACTTAGGACATTTAATTTTAAATATAGTATAACTAGTTTATAAATACTGTATTTAGGCCAACTTAGCAGTTACCTTTCAAAATTGAGTATGATATACTGAACCTTCATATTTACATTCACTTTAAAATGTGCAAACTGTTGTGTGTTATGTTGTGTTGTCAAAAATGCAGAATTTGGAGGTGCAATGTTGTAATGAATGTCTCATACAGCAGTAATGGCTGGCATTGATGTGTGCACAAGGAACTGTAATAGATATAGGAGGGATGTAAGGCCTAGTGTAAGCACGCTGAAAAGGAAAGAAGGTAAAAGACACGAGGTTTCAGAACTTTAACCTTCACCAGATATACAACTGAAGAAGAAAAAGCAGGTAACATACATATGAGTGGAAGGAAGGAAGGAACAAAGCCACAGAAAATAAAAGGAGAAAACTTGAGAGTAGTGTGTAAGTACAGATTAATAAGTCAGTCAGTTATTGAGACCTGAACAAATAAGTGATCATAGGCAGAGAATAAACTTTGCTTCTTCTGTTTTTCTTTGAAAAGTATTTTGGAAGCCCTGTGAAAGAACGCAGACATAGAGATCAGTGTGGCAATGATCATTGGATGTGATGTGTAGGCTTTGTAGGGTCTTTGATTTCAATGGCTCAAACATACTTGCTAATACAGTCTGCTAGCCGTCTTTCTTTTTCATCTGTGTAGATTACTGGACACTTCCTATAAGAAATGCAGTTAATATGATTTTTTAGACCAGCAAGAAACATGTTGTTTGATATTGAATTTACCAGAGGGACCAGATACAAGGATATTGTTAATGACAATTTTGAGAAGGACATAGCAGCTCCTGTTACAGCTGAAATTACCTGGTTTGGAGTGTGGCTGTCCTTTATGAAGTTAGCTGTGGATAAGAAATTTGCATCAGTTAGGTCGTCAATGAAAGGAGATCATGGGATGGTTAGGAGAAAATGCTCCTGTGGAAAGATCAGTCTGCAAAATGGGAACATTTTGTTTAATGACTTGTGGGAGAGATAGAGTGTTAAGGTTTCATTATTGGGATTCCTCCTACAGTGGATGTTACGAGATCTTCTGACCTGATAAAGTGCCCTGTCCACACCATTAGGCAGATATCAGCTAAAACATAAGAACATAGGAAATGTGACAAATGACAGGAGAACATTCAGTCCATCAAGCTTATTTGTATAGCTAATAGCTAAGCTGTCCCAATATTTCATCCAAATACTTCTTAAAGGTTGTGAGGGTTACTGCTTTTGTCTTGGTAAGTTGTTCTAGAGTCCCACAACATTATGCGTAAAGAAGTGCTAAATGCTCTTCCGCTTAATTTCAACTGGTGTCCTCTCTAGTACATGATTCACTCTTAATTTGAAAGAATTCTGCTCGATCTCCTTTGTCAGTTCTTTTGAGAATTTTAAAAACCTGGACTATGCCCCCACACAGTAAACAAGTTTCAATCTCTGAGTATGTCACAGTAGGACAAGTCCTCAAGTCCTGGGTAGCACTTAGTTGCTCTCTTCTTCACAGCTTCAAGTGCTGCTATGTCTTTCTTGTAGTGGTGTGTTTTTGTGGTGTCTAGAAGTGCTACACTACTCCAGATGCAACCTTACTAGTGCATTATATAGTCTAAAACAAATGTTCCATTATTTATATCCAACAAACATTTTCTGCGGTGGGCTGGCGCCCTTTGTTGGCTGGGATTGGCTCCAGCAGACCCCCATGACCCTGTAGTTAGGATATAGCGTGTTGGATAATGGATGGATGGATAATGGATGGATGAACCTAACATTTTAGTTGCCTTTATGATCGTTTCTGCAAATTGTTTAGATGATGAAAATGATATGTCAACAAAAACCCCTAAATCCATTTCAGGGGTGCTTCCTTAAGTACAGTATATCCCATCTTGTATTTATAATTGATGTTCCTTTTGCCCACGTGCAGCATTTTTTACATTGTTACTTTAAACTTAATTTTCCAAGTGTTTGCCCAATTCTAAAGCTTGTCAACATTTTTCTGAATTGATTTTGTTGCCTGTTCAGTGTCTGCCATTTGTCCAATTTTAGTATCATCTGCAATTTTCACTAGTTTGTAACTAAACTGAAATCTGTTTCATGAATATAAATCGAAAGATGTAACAGTCCAAGGACAAACCCTTGAGGATCTCCACTAATGACCTCACTCCACGTGGCACATTCTCCTCTTATCTGTACTCTTTCCTTCCTGCCAGTTAACCAACTTGAGATCTAGTTTTGTAGATTACCTCTGATACCTACAGTATATCTTCTAGTTTTAAAATTAATCTTTGTTGTGGGACCATATCAAGGTAAATTATGTTGCATGCTTTGCTTTTGTCAACTAGTGCAGTTGCCTATTAAAAAATTCTAGAAAAGTTGTCTCTTTTACCTTCTTTCCTTCTCATCGTGGAAATAACTTGGTTTATTCTTTTGCACATGCTCACTGATGCAGTATTTGTCATTTGGTTAAAAGGAATAGCATGCAAGGTTTTCAATGGAAATAGCAGATGTTTGAGTGAATTTATGATCAATTGCAGCCTTGACATGTAAGGACTGAACAACGAACATTATACAGCACAGCACAAGAAGGCATGTCTTGTGTTCACATGATGTTATTCGCTATTTTTAATCTATCCTCTAACCTGTTTCATCCAGTTTTGGGAGCTGGAGGGCTGTATCAGGTACAAGGCATTGGTGAGCCCAATGCATCATGGGGCACATTCACACACACCCTCACTCATCCATACAGGGCCACAGAAAACAAAAGTTCACACAAACAGTGATTTGAACCCTGTCTCTTGGAATTTTAAAGTAGCCACTTTTTCCCCACTCTTGCAATCTAATCACATCAGAAAATGGTATATACTGTAACTAAACTAAGAATATCAAACTTCATCTGGTTTTTGAAACTTACACTGAGGAAAACATGTCCAAAACTCTAGTGGTTATATGGAAAAATCAGATTACACTGTTAAAAGCCAAAACCTTAACAAGTTCAACATAATTGATCAGCTGAATACCCAAGGTAGGCCACGTTACACATAAGCCGAGCACAAAAACAATGTGAAGATTAGTGCAAATAGATTTCTGTGACTGCCTTTTAGAATTTTTCTTCATAAAAAACATGTTTTTTAGTCTCTAGTTTCATAATTAACAAAAATTATAGCTTTGCCTCCTTTCACTGTTTTGTGAGATCTCTAGGTATCATCTATCTGCAATTATCGACAAATTATTTCACTTTAGGTTTCATTCTGCCAAGTGTTTTTGATTAGTTTTTTCATACTTGAACTAAAAATTCTCCCATCTGCATCAATCAATCAGTTTATCTTGGCCGTTTTTACCTTTTGGTGCCTTTCAATAGTCACTCAGTCATTTGCGAGATATTTACACCGGGAATCATACATTTACTAGATGCTTACAATGGCAGTTACTACCCATAAAAAAGAAAGGACATCAAAAAACCTCTTTTATTATTCTGAAAAACACTGCAGTTTCCTACATTTGGTATGGAGACAGGATTTTCTCGTTGCAGAGGGACAGAGGAAGTCTAGACTAATTGACTACAAGAAGTCTTAAAAACCAAATTGTATCCCTCAAGAGATCTTTCAATCAAAAGTAATTTCTTCCTGGTTTAGACATCCTATACTAAATGAACAAGTGGGAGCCTCAAAATGTGGTGCAGGCTCATTCATGTTTAATTATTTCTTTTATTTAAATGCAAATGCACTGAGAGAAAATTGTCATGCCAATAAATGATGTGATATGTGCTCTGGCTTCATTAAACTCTGCTCCCGTGAAAGTTTTGCTACTGCTGACCGTTTCATTGGTCTCTCTGGCAGAAGTTTTGTTTGACTTTTAAAACTTTGGGGCTGTTGTCAATAAAGAGGAAAAACAAGACAGTGTGCTATAATTAGCATTTAATCTTGAAAATGTCCTCTACCTTTAGATGCAACAGGGAGGCAACATTTTTTATTAGGCTATGGTAAAGTCATGTAAGCTTTCTTACATCTGTGAGAAGTCTCTTGTCCTCATATCAAAAACCAAGTTTTACTTTTATTTCTGTATAGACTTGCATTATTGTATTATTCTTTTCAGAAATAGGGAATTCCATGTTGTTTTTACTGGTAAATAATTTGCATTTAATTAGTAAAATGATGTGCTTTAGTGAGGCAGCAGTTAGCATTACTGTTTCATAGTTCCAGGAGCATAGACTTGACTCTTGGGCTCAATCTGTGTGGAGTGTGCTTGTTCTCTCTGTGTCTGCGGTGTTTCCTCTGGGTGTCCCTCCACTACCAAAGATGTACTGATTAATATAACAGACATGACTTGCCAGTTATGTGTCTATGAGGGTGTGCTTGTCTGTGGTAGTTTTAGATTTGTACCAAATATTCTAAGGATTGCTGCATCTCCTTACAAATCAGTAGTTGATGGAATGGGTTTGGAGAATGCATGGATAAACAGGTGGATGGATAATGGATTCAGTACATGAATATCACTGTTCTAAATCCAAAGGCCAGCACTGTACCTCAGGACTCCTCTTCTACCTTTCATGTCCCTAACTTCTGCCCTCTACCCTGAACTCTCATTTAAAAAGTAATAAAGCCACCTTGTAGGTGCTCTGTCATCTCATCTTCTTGTAGATACTAAGATTTCTCCACTTCTGCATCATTTCAGATTGGCGTGCCTGGTTATGTTATGCCTTGGGAATTAAACAAGTCGGGGTGGGGAGGGGGGTCAACTGCTGGCAGGTATTCTGTGCATATTCCCAATTTAAATTTAAATTTCAGTGTATTTAGAGAGCCCCAAACTTCTTTCTGCCTTAGGGCATCATAAATTCTTGCAATTATCTTATGCTTTCAGCCAGTATGGACTCAAATTATTACCTTGCTAAGTCTATAAGTTTTTAAATGATTGACAGTATATTTTGTACAGCAACCCTTAGGTGCAAGAGCAAGTTTTGCAAAGAGATTTGACTTACCAAAAAAAAATGTAAAATATAGTAAATACATTTTTTAAAAGTTACATCCATAAGCAATCTGTACTAATTTTGCACCAAGTAATCACTTCATTAGGTTTATTTAATAAATTACCGTAAAGCTTGAAATTGAAATAGCTAATAAAGAAATGTGGCCTAACTTAATGAGAATGCATTAAGTAAATCATTTAGAAATAATTAAAAAAAAAAGTTAATGCAATCTGAAAACCTCCTACCTAACTAAACACATGTCACTGCTACACGTTATTTTTATTGGGGATGCAACGATACCATTTTTCTCAGACTGAGTACGACTACCGATGCTCTTTTTTTATAATATTCACCGATACCGATACCATTGTAGTGAGACGAGAAGATAGTATTTGTTTACAGTATGTACATCAACTGTCAACGTCAAATATAACACTCATGGAATAAAATAATTAAAAACTGAACAAATAACTTAAAAGTATGGTACATTACATAGATTAGATTACAACACCATTTTTTAGAATAGCTCAAATTTTACAGAAAAAAATCAAAAATCACATGCAATTAAACGAATGTAAGCCAAACCAACATTGTTTTAAGTCTTTCAACATGGGATGCAATAGTACAACACAGGAACTTGCTAAACATAACAAGATCATTTGTCTTACTGGTATTCCATTTTTTAAGATAGCTAGCTCAGTGGCGTAAAGGTGTACAGGTCAAAAATCATTGGGGGAACACCTGGCACTGGATAGGTCTACGTATCTTTTGGGAAACTTAAATGGCAGATTCCTTTTGACGAACAGCAGCATCTCTGCGTGTTCAGCTGTAAGCTTATTTCAGGTTTCATTAACAATATGTGACAGGTCAATAAATCATCTCTCACTCTCTACACTACTGCATGGGTCTGAAAGGTATTTCCTTGACATCTGAGATAAGTGAGGAACCACACTTTGTTAACTGACCAGTACTTAAGTGGTTTGTATGAAGAAGAAACTGTAGTTTCTCCCAGGTAAGTTTCCATCTGTATGGTAGCAGCTACTGGAACACAGTTCATTGATGCCACTGCTTGCTCATCTATGATCTCATTAAACATTCGCTTCAAGCTACTACTCGGCTAGTCAGTCCAGGGATTTTGGGTAGGCAGTGATGTATTAATCCTGTCCAGCTGCCTCTAGGCCATACAATTCCTGCAGCTCCAGCAACACCATCTCTTTGGCCCCATTGGCTGTATAGATATTTGAAAAGAACCGATCCTTACATCTACAACAAAAAAAAAATGTTTTCTGATTATATTCTTGCCAGTTTTATGTACATTCAATAGGCAATTTTTGATACTTAAAGCCATTTTATGCAAGTAATTGAACAGATTGTACATATTTATTTTAATAAATTTTGTCAATTAAGGATTTTTTAATTAACCACCCTAGAGAAGTAATTAGTAATAATTTTTTTCAAATTTATTTACACACAATCATGTTCAGAACAAAAATTGGGGAAAATCTATTACTAACACATGCAGTTTCAAAAGAATAACGATCTACTGTATCTATCTGAGTGAGAATGAGATATATTCCTTTGAACAAATTTTTAATAGTGAATATAAGGAATATTAAATTAATGAGTTGGGATAGAAATATGTGCTCTTTCTTAGACAAAAGCAAAAATAATATTGCTCCAGTAAAATAATCAATTCAAATTCAAAGGCACCAATATTGATGCAGACACACACACACCAATAAAATCAACATGTAAAATTCATGTTCAGTGTTTTGCAGTTTGCAGTGATACACAGTAAATAACAAAACTCTACACCAGTAATACTTCACATTATGAAACAATGATGAAGCACAGCACGGATTGCTGTTCCGACACATTCAGAAAACAGATGCATTAGCTACTGTGGTTTGCAAAGAAACTCACTCTTCACATATATAAAAAACACATTTACTTTTAATATGAAATGCCAAAATTAGTATGTGTATTGAGCATTTCACTTCATTGATTAAAACACAAAGTGTTAATTGGCTGTTTAGCATGTGCAAAACAAACTCTTCAATTACAAAAAAGCAAAAGACAGTAACAAAACATTTCCAAATTAATAAAATATGTAAAAATGTTGCATAGTTTAAACAATTAAGTTCATTTTTTTTTTATTTTAAGTATTCCATCTTAGCATTTAGAGTTTGTGACCTAGAAAAAGCAAACAGTGGCATGTCCGCAGTCGCTGCTTATAACTGAAGTGTATCACATAGCCTTTTAAATGGGGATACCTCAGATCGAATAGAGTGGCGATGCCCAACTATTTTACTCCCAACATTTTTTTAAAATGCCCAACTATTTTACCCCTGTCTGTCACAGCATCTGCAACACTTCGCGGTGCAAAAATCACCGTCTGCCATTGCCAGCCGGAGTATATGAGCAGCACGGGAAAAGCTTGGGACTCCAGTGTAATCAATACCTTTTATTATATTTTGGGTATTGTCACGGACCACATCATGCACATAACTTTTTGGAATGGCCCAAATGCCAAGCATTTCTTGAATACCACTGCTCCAAATATTGGTGGCAAAGCCAGCAGCTAAGAGACGTGCTTTTTTACAAACTTGTGCGTCCTTGGTAAGATGAGCTCTGTGACGTGGGTATGGCTTGAAATGCTGTACTTGGGTTCTAACACATTCAGGAGGCGCTGAAATCCCACGTTATCAACAACTGACAGTGGTTGATCATTAAGAACAATATGCTGAGAAAGCTCTTCTGTTATTTTCACTGCCTGCAGTTATTGTTTGATATTCATTTCTCTCCTTGCTAGTCTGCTGCAATATTGGTTGATACTGTGCACTGCCAGAGGCAATTTCACTGTCCTCATTCGTATGTTTACTTGCACAGTTTACAGTCCGCTAGACTTTGGTTTTCGATGTTAATTATAAGGAAATGCTCTGTCTTTTTTTTTTTTTTTTTTTTGTTTTGCTCCTTGACGTTCACACAATAATCACGCTGCACATTAATAGTATTGATTATTGGCAACGGGGTATTTTTACAAGTATGAATACGAGTACAAGTATATTAGCACTGTATCGGACCCAAATTTAATACCAGTATTATTAATTAGTATTAACCTAATTTTAATACAACAAAGTACGTGGACATATTTAATTATTGTTTCTGTCCAGTACACGATCTCGTGTATTAATTAGAAGAGACAAATAATAACAATTTTTTTTTTTTTTAGAATTTCTATAAAGCATTGTGCACTGAATTCATTTTATAACATTTGCTAAATAAATAATTCTATTACTATTAACTGTTGGGTGAACAGTGACTGAATGGTACTCAGGTTACTTGTACCCATGCATGGGGCAACAAGACATGCCATGTATGCTGCCAATAGAGGACATACAACACTGTGACAATGCAGTTGTGAAGGTGTCTTTTTGTTTCAGTTAACTGGATAATAAAATGATTTAAATAGTTTAAAGGCGCAGATCTGTAAAACACTATAAACCTTTGGGCTCTTTGGTGGGAGATCCCATCTAATCTTGGTTTATGTACAAAAGGAGACATTTAAAAAAGAT
This sequence comes from Polypterus senegalus, assembly GCF_016835505.1. Lineage (NCBI taxonomy): Eukaryota > Metazoa > Chordata > Cladistia > Polypteriformes > Polypteridae > Polypterus > Polypterus senegalus. The sequence continues at coordinate 45,185,003 of NC_053169.1, read as the reverse complement.
TTTAGTTGGGTTTTTATATCCAGGTAATGAAATCTTTCTGCAGAACAGGACGTTCTTTTATTGATGTTGGTAATGCTACTTTGCTATTGCCAATTTCCTTTTGCAATACAAGTTTTAGATTTTTAGTTAACCTTTATGACAAAGATTAACTTTTTCAGGATGCTTTCACTTTTTATAAACATTTTGAGCAGGTGAAAGTGTACATTTAACCTTCCCTCTTCTCAACAGTATTTTCCAGTCCTACACAGAGAAGCAAAGCCCGTTCTGGTAACACTAGAGCATCATCAACTCAAGGTAGAACCCTAATCCATCACAGAGCACACTCATGCACACATCTTACTTCATACTACGGCGATTTAATACCATCAACATTCTGACCATATGCTTCTTTAGGATGTGGATGGAAAAAAAAATTTCTAGAGTAAAATTATACCGATGTGAACAAAATATGCAAACTCCACACAATTAGGCTAAGAAGTTAGTGAGGATCCATGGACCTGTATTGCAGCAATGTTAACCACTGTCCACCATGACCTCCAGAAAAAAAAAATTATATATTGTAAAATAAGCACAGAAACACTGTCAAAGGTTTGGGGGAATTCCCCATATACTGTCTCACAAAAAGAAATGATGTCTTTACAGACAGAGTTCAAAAAGGAACTGTCGCAAAAGGAAATGAGGGTAGTATATATATGTGGATCTGCAGGAAGTGATGTGTAGGAAGAGGCGTGATCTGGAAGGTTGGAACAGGAAGTGATGCTAATAGGTGGTTTCTTCAGTTCTGCCGGGGGAGAGGAAAGAAGAGTTAGAGGGCAGCACCAACCACTGGTTAGGCGGGTACCTGCATCTATTTGAGCCCATAAACTGTCTCCCAAACGCATGTGTGTGACAATATTTAAGTGTTGTCTATTTTTATACACAAAAAGTAACACAAATTATTGTATAATTGTCAAGCACTTAGTTCCCCACTGATTAACATCATGGCCTAAATGAAAACCAAAGCCTCAAACACAAATTTGTGATTATAAACTGTTAATGGAAGTATGTTGAACTTAGCGTGGCGATGAACCTAATATTTCCAACGGATAATTCTAGGCCCTTAAAGTGCTTTTGTGAAATTCATTTTTGCTTTTCCCATCTGTCTACCTTCTTCTAAATATAGATAAAATCCTTCCTTTATTATTTTAAAAATTGTATCACTCATAGGTTTCCATTTCCTTAAGCTGAAAGAGTTAAATTCCTTACTCCATACAGTACATGCTGTAACTCGCATCGTACAGTCCTGAAAGGAGTCTGTTTGCTCTCTTCTGTCAATTTTCATGTCTTGTCTTACAGACACAAAACCTGCATGTATTATTCCAGAGGTAGCTTCATGATTGTATTATGCAATATAAGACTGCAGAAATTTGACTCGTTTTTAGCACAGGATACATTATAACCAGATGTCCTAATAATCACTCACATTACCTGCACAGTCAAGGTGAAGTTAGTAATGCATGTACTAGGACTCCCAACCTCTTCAGGTAAAATGTATGTCATGTATGCCTGTATAATGAGTGATATCCGCTATCCCCAAGGAGTGGAGGGCGAGAGAGTGCATAAAATTCACTCTGCTTAATGTAAGCCGTTTTGAGTGTGTGTGCTCAGTATTTCTGGCAACATTCTAAGACTTGTCTAATGACTCCCATAAACTGTGTATGATTGAGATGATTTAAATTTGTCTTAGTTTTTGTATCATCCTACTTTGTATGGTATGATTTTTCCCCAAGCCAATCCTATCTGTGAAACATGTCGACTCTTCTGAATTTGTAGCATACTAATTTTATTCATTTTATCACTGCCTTGCTTTTTTGATGTCTGGAGCACTTTTTCATTATTATTAACCTATAAATATACAGCTTCAGGTTTAGCATATTTGTGAAGTATATAAGCCTTAGAATTGCAATTCCACTCCTGTTTAGGTTGGTTGGGGACTTGTCTAGTATTTGACATAAATCTCTTAAGAGAGCTGTATTTTTTTCTATTCAATCAAACATTAAGACTAGCACACTGGATTAAGTGCTTTATGTGGATTTCCGATAACTTGGAAAAAAATCGTAAATAGCATGCAACTTTAAAAAAAGAAAATCAGTTTTCTGTATAAAGTATTGATTTCAATTTGCAGTACCTTGGTTGATAGTGAAAATTAAAAAGTCTAGTGCAGAAGATTGCTGTATTAGTGCAATTTTTTTTTTCAGTAGTGAAGAGAATTTCTCAAACGCTGAACTCATTTTTATTAACAGCATACTGTATCTCTCTGCCATCCTGCGTTTTTTACAAGTAATAAGATATCTTAATGAAATCTATGTTCCAATTTGCATTGCAGTTGGTCTGGCATTTGTCCAAGCAGCTCATCAATAAGTCCATCACAGCACTTTAATACTTTGCACTGTCCTGCCATGCGTTCACACATATCCTGTTTTTTGTAATTCGCTTTGTGTACTGTAAAAGCAGCTACTAAATAAACAAAAGGTAATATTTAATAATTGATGGATTTTATAAAATAAAATAATAATTAGATATTGATGATTTAGTTAAGCTATTTATAGTACTGTGCAAAAGTCTTGGGTATTTGTGAAAAATGCTGTAAAGCCAAAATACTTTTAAATGTGTGGCCATGGATCGAGTTTATTGATCAATAAACTTCCTAGAAATTGCAGAAAACAGAAAAAAAACATAAATGAAATCAATATTTGGTGTGGTCACAATTTACCTTTAGTTCTACTCACATGCAGTTTCTGACAGTACTGAGGTGCTAGGCTCTTCCAAGCCACTTGGATAAGGTGACCATCTGGGGACAGTCCCATTTTTCGGACAACTGTCCCCACTCAGAAACATGTCCCCGTTTTGTCCCCGGTTTCAGCTGGTTCACTTTTTTGGATGTATCTCATCACCACGATAAATTGACCTCCACGTGCATGCACGGTGTTTTGACGGAGGTCATGCCTTACCGTATCCTGCAACTTTGTACTCTGTAGTGTTTAGAGTCACTACTCGTGATCTGTAGATTCTACGCTCCTCCACAACCCCTCTCCTCCCGCCCATCATGTACCCGGATTGGCCCAAAAAATTCTGGTCACCTTACCTTGGAGAACTTGTTGCAGTTCCACTTGCTAAGATTTGTCCCTGCACGTAATCCCAGGCTGGTTTAATGATCTTGAGATCGGGATTCTGTAGGGCCATACTATCTGTTGCCAGATTGTTTGTTACTCTTTTTATTTTATTTTTTATGATTTTGCTTGCATGTGTGGGGTTATTGTCATGTTGCAGAATGATGTTGGAATGAAGTAGATGCATCTCTGATGGTATTGCATGAGGGATAAGAATCTGCCTGTGCTTCTTAGTAGTGAGGGGCCATGAAATTTGACTAAATCACCAACACTACTTGCAGAAATGCAGCTCCAAGTGAAGCTCCACTGCAGACATTCATTCATGTATGATTCTCCAGCCCTTCATTTGATAAACTGATTTTTGTTAGAGCCAAAAATGTAAAATTTTGACTCATCAGGTCCTGATGCCATTTCTCTACACTCCAGTCCTTGTGTTTTCATGCGTAGGTGAGTTGTTTGGCTTTATTTCCACCTTGGAGGGAGGGCATTTTGGCTCCATGAAGAGTACTAATGATAAGACTTCTCTGGACTATAGGTGGGTGTATCAGAGGTTACTGCCAAATTCTATGCTGCAAACAGTGCTCTTCCAATTTCAAAGGGAAGTAATCTTGGCATCCACCAGTCCCTAGCCCTGCCCATTTGTTTGTGTTTCTGCTGGATTAAATCCTTTAAAGGACATTCTGCTTCTCATTAAATTTGCCAAAGAAATTAACTTCCCTCTAAAGAACTCGCCAGTCATGGTTAGAGACCTGTACATCAAATAGCCAAGGAAAAACCAGTAGTCGAGACCGTAAGACTGCATTTTATTGACAGTTCTTCCAACTTCATTTAATATTTCTGTGGGAATCTCTGCACGCATAGACTACTGTAATATAAAACAACAAAGCAGAATGAGGTGTCGTGTGGAATTACGTCTTTTGATTTGACACAGGCCTGTTAAGGCAGGATTGTTTCTGACCTCTTCGTGTACAGTACAGTGCTGTTGTCTGTTTGTAAAATACAAATGCAGCCACTTCCTCTGCTTTTTGCTCATGGAGTCTGTATTTTTAGTTTACAAGTGTATCATGCGTCATTTTCGTTTTAGCAGGATGCAGTTTCTTTGAAAACTGATAGTAAACTTTTAAAGAGCTAGTGTCTAAAAATGCCACTTTTCAGAAAGTATTTGCATTTGTCTCCAGTTTGGTGCATATATGGCTTTATTATCAATAAATTATGAATAAACTGCTAATATGCAAAAAAGAAATAGGTAAAATAGGATGTAAGTGTAGTAAAATAGCAATAATAATGATAATTTGTTTCTCGACACGCAAGAACTCCATGCAGAGACATTTAAAAGCAAATGCACTAAAAGAAATGTACTTATTCACTCTCTATATGTAGTCTAATGCTCTTTTTACTCCAATAGTTTCCTTACCTGTTAAGTTGGGAGATCGAGATAAATTTGGAAAACTCCTTGGAATTTTGGAAAGCACTGCTTTAGGCTGCAATGATGTTTGCAGAAATTTGCACTACTTGCATTTGACTGACTTGTGACGTGAATATGTGACAATTTTAGAGGTGTTTGAATAATTGCATTCCCTAAAGAAGAATCCAGTTATTATTGTTTAAAAAAAAGTGAAGAAAAATTTGATCTTCAATTTTATTAACTTCCCTGACTCCCCCACCAGTAGTATCAAAAATGGTATTGAATATCGATATCTTTGAAACTATTGTATCGAAGTTTGGAATTTCAGTCTCGTCATAACCCAAAACAGAAGACAGGCTTAAGATTTTCTGCCATGAATAGAGTAGGAAAGTTAGTAAATTTTTATGCCAAATGTTACTCTAATTTGACTAGTGTCTCTGGTTTAGGGTTTAGGGATCCCTTAAAATTTAAATCCCACCACATCTATTAGACTCAATGGATTAAAGTACGCATAACATTAATTAATACTTCAAGGTTGCATCTCCTTCAAGAATCAGTGTATTTAAAATCAGGATCAACAGTCAAATTTTAAAATGTTCATTTTGAAAATAATAACAAGCTTATATTTCACTGCATATTTGTAGGGAAAATTTCACTTCATGATTTAATAATGATGAATGGATAATCAAATGCAGTACACTAACGTTTAGTGCACTGAAGCGTAAGCCTTGTTTATCAGCTGTGTGTTAAGTCAACTTCTTAATTCTTTACCATTTTAATTTTACAAAATGGCAAGTGCTTACAGCATAATAATATAGGTACTGCTTTGTTTTTTTTCCTTTGTAATACTAATCTTTTTTATGTTGCAAATGACATAAAATCATTAGTCAACAGCTTTCTTAGAAGTTGACTATTTCATGCTTAGTTTGCTTCAAAGAAATGCTTCCTTAAATATTCTGCTCCCAACATTTTACCTTTGTCCAAAAATATAAGTGTTGACACAGGGCTGTAAAAATGACATATTATAGATTCACTTTTCTTAGTCCTTTAAAAATATTTTAAAACGTGTGTTAAATCTTACATGGGGTTTTATCCAGATACTTTGTTTTTTCTTTCCATATGCCAAAGAGATACAGTAGGTGTATGAATAGAATTAGAGCTTTGAATATCCTTTACAACTTTTAACATGGAACCAATATTAATAATTTTTAATGCTTCTGCACATTGGATTGAAATATAATACACAATTCATATTTTACTGTTTGTCTGTCAAGGTAATGCTAATGTGCAAAACTGGTCCTAGTGGTCCCTTTTTGCTCTGTGGTGACATTTTGCAACCACTTTCAACAGTGACTCCCTTCTAGTACCTTGTGTTTGTTTGAAAACTTGCATAAGTATGACCGCTGTAATATATGCAATGAAACCTTTAAAGGTTGAAATTACATAGTAATATTTGACAAAAACTATTCATATTCAAAGATTATTCAAATGTCTGCAAAATCACAACATTATAAAAATGTCATGAAACACGTCACGATCATGTCAAGGTATCACATTGAATATTCTCCAAATTATATCACAGCCTCCAAAAACATGGACGGATAATGCATGGCATGTGTTATTTTTCAATAATCTAAAAAAATCACAAATGAGATGAACACTTCAAATTTCTACTGCTTTTCAGCTATAAAATATAAATTCATTACATAACGGAATGATTCTAAACATAACGTTTGAATACAGGTAGTGATATTTCAACTAAAGCCTACAAAACTGAGCGTTCTAAAGCACAATGAATGTTATTTTGACTTTGTATTCTTAAGCAACAATTGACACCTCGAGGGGTTTCTGAAAACACCTTTTGCCAATGCACCACAACCGCAATGAAAACAGCTTTTAAAATAATTCAAGACGTTTACAGAAAATAAAGAATCTTCACTGGAAGAAAAGCTGTTATAAAAAGAACTGCTTGCAGAAAAGTTAATTTTGTAATGAATTTGAGGATTTGAAAAGGTTTCAAGCTACAATTATAGCAGCTCTTGTTTGCCAGGCCTGACAAGTTGCTATCAACTGTTTTTCGCTTGAAAATGCACATCACCTCCTACACAGTGAAACCTTTGTTAATTAGTTTAAATCTGGAGCTGTTATTACAGAGAAGTGGGAAAAAAATCTAAGATGATGTCATCTTTATTTTGGGTAGTGGAGGCAATCTTTATTTCTGTTTTATAAGCTGAGAACTTTTCTCTAAGAATAATGTCATGAGATTGACTTCCAAAAACACATTGATCGATTCCAACTCTCAGACTGATAAATATTATGTGGAACTGTTCTGTGATATGACTGAATACACATAAATAAATACTGTTTGTTTATTTATCTCTACCAAAATATCTATCTATCAAAAATAGGTTGTACACAGTGACGCAGTGGTTAGTCCTGCGGAGTTTCCTCCCACACCCCTATACCTGGGTTATGTTGTCCGGCAATTTCAAACTGTGTGCACATGTCTGGACCCTGTAGTGCATGCCTTCTGCCTGATGTTAACAACCCCTTAGGACCCTAAACTGGACATGCAGGTTGAGAATGTGTATGAGGACGGTCAAACCTACACTGCTTACTCGATGTATGTAAAATGTAGCAGACAATTTTTTAGCATGGGATGGACTGTTTAAATTATGTGGTACTTCATTAAATTAATAAAAATAAAATAGTACTATTTGTTTCTTGGTTATTTTGAACAATATCAGCTGTTGTAGCATTATTTCAAGTCGCAGGCCTAGCAGTCTATTTTCTTAAGAAGTGTTTCTCATTCCTTGTTGTCATTTTTATCTTTACAGGAAAAAGGGAATATTGGAGTAATATTTAATGTGGGGACAGATGACATCACAATTGAAGAAACAACTAAATTTGTAAATGATGGAAGATACCATATAGTACGTTTTACAAGAAGTGGTGGTAATGCCACTCTACAATTGGATGACTTACCTGTCATAGAACGATACCCAACAGGTAAGCACCCTTGAAACTTCAAAGTAATGTATAACACTGATAAATATTACATAACACACTAAATGATGTGCTTTATTTACTGCAAATAAGTCAAAACAAAGTCAGTGCTTCTTTAAAGAGTATATATGATTGTTATTATTTTTGAACATTAAACAGAAGGGTTTAAAAAACTGTGTTTCATAGTTTACTGCTGGTGTCTAATGTGGTTTTCTGTCTAGAAATAAAAATACTTCGTATCCTTTAAAATGTCAAAATGTCAGCAAAACTGATGACTTTCAGGCATAAAAGGCACTAAATGTCAACCTCCCCTTTATTGAATCACTAACATTTAAACTGGTGAAAGGCTTTGACAAAAGTTAGATCTTGTGCTGTCTGAATGCATTAAGGCTGTTTACAATTAAGATGCATTTATGTAATTTTTATTTGAATTCATATTATTTTTTTTTTGGCATAATAAACTGACACAGACTGTGGAATAGATTCAATTTATTGTCACAATTCTACTTAAGTAATTGAAACATGGTGAATATTATACAAAAATAACCAGGGTATTTATCAATGGAGGATTTAAATATAATACACTTAGTTCTTATGTGCCAGATATTACTGACTGATGAACTCAGAGCAGACTCGTTGTGCTACGTTTTGAATTTTCAAATAATTGTCTTGATTTCCTTTCCTGCATGTAGGGAGGCCATAAAACAATGGAAAAATTTCAAAACTGCTCAGTAAATATTCAATGAAACACCCTATCATGCATGAAAGAAGAAAGATAAAACTTTATGTAATACCTGAATAAAGGTTTGACATGACCAGCATTCATAGACAAGCACACATCAAGGATATGCTTTATTTCTCGTTGCTTCTTGTTAGTCACATTTGATATGGTGAGTGTGGCAGTTGTGATGCTACTCAGTCGTGTGATTCAAATGAAGAATTTTTTCAACATATAGATTATTACATATTTCCAAACCTGTCTAATTCATTGTAGGACTCCCTCGAGGTGGTCAGAGCCTATTCTGCCAGTGTTGGGTGCAAGGCAGAAATCAATTCTGGACAGGCCGTCTATCTATCTATCTATCTATCTATCTATCTATCTATCTATCTATCTATCTATCTATCTATCTATCTATCTATCTATCTATCTATCTATCTATCTATCTATCTATCTATCTATAATGCAGTCTGGCATGGACTAGTTTTAAATGATGGCAAAGAGTTATATTACCTTGAAATAGTATTCGGCCTTTCTGTCTATCTCAGAGTTAAGAGTGTCACTGCCTGAGATTTGATTTACACTGAGACGTACATTCTTAGGTAGAATAAAACAGTGACCAGTAAAATCACCAAACTGAAACAAAATAAATGTATATCATTTTTAAAGTATTCTTCCCAAGGGTCAGTGCTTTGTTGGACATTCTTTGTCAGCTATTATACCTAGTAATATTTTTTGATAAATCTTTATCAACTTTACCCATTTATTTTTGCAGTGTTGCTCTAGATCTACAAATGAGTTCAATATTAATGATAGGTAATATTTTTGAGGTCTTACCATATAATTAAATTAACTTAAGTCTAGGACATTAAAACATTTGAACAATTTTGCCAAAATTAAGCAATTTAGCCACAAAAATTGCCAGTCCTGTTTCCTTAAATGCTCCAAAATACAATTGAGACATATTTTGAAGCTCAACAACATACTACCACCCTACTTAACAGTTTATTGATTCTGTTAATGAAGAAAAGCTTTGTAACGTGTGTGATATCAACCCTTGACCAGTTTCCATCTGTGTCCCCTGGTTTTTGTTGAATATATTTTTAAGTGTCTGGGATCCACTGTACTAATTTCTTTCATAATTTTGAACACAACAGTTATTTTATGCTCTAATTTAATTTGCCTTAACTAAAAGAGGCTCAGTCTTTCCTTTTAGCTCATACTATGCATTTCTGGAAGGGACCACTAACCCTTCTCTCTACTATATCTGCAGATGAAGCCTCACTAGTGTATTATACAACCTACTGTACATATAAACTCCCTTAACTTGTACTGCACACGTAGTGCTGAATAAACTAACATCCTATCAGTCTTAGTCATTTCTACACACTCTCTGGATGAAGAAAGTGAAGAATCCACTACCTCTCCAAGATCCTTCTCATAAGGTGTGCTGTCAAGTTTTAAATCTCCCATTGTACATTCAGAATATTTTTTTTACTTCCTACATATAATACTTTATAGTTATTTACATTAACTATCATCTGCCACAAATATACAATATATAGTGATGATTCAGCTGGTGATATGTTATGTTAGATTTCTAAATACATGTATACTGAGCGTGTGTGTGTGTGTGTATATATATATATATATATATATATATATATATATATATATATATATATATATATATATATATATATATATATATATATATACAGTACATACAAATGAAAAGTGTTTAATGGGGTCTGCATTTTAAATTGAACTTATTTCTAAACTTTATATATAATTTGAAGACTTTCAGACTGATTTGTATCTCTGTTTATAATAACTCAAAAATAAACCACTCAATCCAAGTGAAAATGTGCACTGTTAATAACATTGTAAACTGCTTGAAGCATATTGATTTCAAGCAAAATCACCCCAGTAGATGATTCTCTACAAAGATAATGATTTTGTGTTATTTGTGGACAGTGGCTCATAATATTTTACTGCTAAAGGAAAGCCATGCACTGGATGTATCAGTTTGTTTCCCTAGCCACCATCCTATAAAGGCCTTTGTTTGTGGAATGCCAATACTTGATCGTCATATTCGATTGTAGCCACCGACTTGAGTAGCTCATTTAGATTCACAATTGGTCAGGCAGTAGTTTGCTAAGAAGAGTGCTTGTTGTCGGGCACTAATTTGAAAGGGAGAGCCCCAACTGGGCAGTTTGGTGTTGGTTTCATATTTATTTCACGTGTACATGCTGGCTTGCACTGAGCATTGTGGGATAGCCTTTGTAAAGTCATTCCTTTGAATTGCCCAGAATACTGTAATGTCTTTGGTTACTTTGAAAGTTGCTAGAATACTGTAGAACCTTTTAGAGAGTGATGGAGTTTATCCACAAACAGGTGATTGTCAAAGTTTCTAGACAAGTACACATCATCAACAAATTATTTTGGAGATAACGTATTTTGTCTCACTGAGGAGACAAAAGGGACTGAAGGATTTCTAATTTGATGGTTGGAGTTTTTTTTATTTAGCCTAAACAGTTGCATCTTTTGAAAAATTTCCATTTGATTGCTGAACCAAAATCACTATGTGAAAATGAAAATTTCTTGAACTTAAAATTAAATATCCAAGACAGTAATCTGGACTAAATCTAGATGTATTAGGTTGTGATACCTTTTTAAGACACTATAAGAGTATTTTATATGTGTTGGCTGCTTAAATTTGTTGCAAAGCATCTTTTCTGTTGAAAAAAGGAGCTATTCTTTTAAGAACTTCAGTAAAAAAAGTTTTGCTTTATTTTCTGACAGCAGCATTCAGTTAGTGATTTTCCATTTTCTATTCTCCTGCCATACACTTCCTGCTGAGATAAGTGTGTAAGTGTAAAAGCTAAACTCTGGAGAATGAAATGTATGTATCTGTTATATACTGTACTGTAGCAGCCGAAACCTTATACAGAAACAGTACTTAGTCTCTCACATTAGAAATCAGTCTTTACAATGAAAAGTAAAATTACTTGTACGGTTTTCACTTTTAATTACCAGTCATTGGAACTGATGTATTTATTTTTTGATTATTTCAAATTTTTTTTATAGTTTTTATTTCATTATTCTTGCGGCAGTTATCCACATATTGACACATCGGAGATGTCTGTGTGCTTTTGGTAAAAGAAAGTCACATGAAGTTAACACGTAAATTATATAAGAAAGACTCCCCAGGCTAAAACAGAGCTCAGACGCAGTGAGATTACAGTGGTGATAGGTGTGACCCTGTGCCTTGACGCCTAAATTGGTGCATTTTACCTGAAGTCCTGATTTGCTTTCAGAATTGTGGCACTTCAAAAAGTAGGTGCTAAGAATGTAATGTTTTCATAATTGTTAATCAAGATTAGATTTCTTTCCTCATTTATAGCATATCTCTTTGTCAAATTCTAGCAATATCTCAGCTTTCTTTTTTGCTTGCTTCAACTTTGGTTGGAGTATTACTGTAGTTTAGAACATCTTCTGTGTCCACCAAAGGGCTCACAAGAATGATTTACTCTGCATCTCCCTTGGAAGGCATAACTAGGGAAGAACACACAGTCCCCCAAAATCAATTAGGCATTTACGACATAAACATACAATCAGCGGTGTTTAATGCTTGAATTTGGATTTTGTTGAAATAATCAAGTTAAAAAATGTGTTCCACTAAAAGGTGTCCATTTTGATGCCACTATTAACATAATATGTAGGGCAGGCAGTGTAATGAAGTGGTTAAGGCTTCATCCCCTCAGTGTGACTCTGAGCACGTCACCTCATCTGCCTCTGCTCCGATTGGAAAACCAAAAGAAATGTAACTTATTGTATCATAAATGTTGTAAGTTGTCTTGAATAACGGTGTAAGCCAAAAAGTAAATGTAACCTATAATGCAGCTAAAAAAATAGAAAACAAAAAATACTAGACAATACAAACGCAAAGGATTAGATGCATCATCCAAAATATGCACCTTTATTGGTTTAGCAGTGTTCACGTTGTGAAGGTACTGAAATGGGATTTTTGACCCCAAAAATGTTCATATATTTCTTCACACAAAAATAAGTACTTTGTATTTTATTGTAGGCTGAATCATTAAAGTAAGAGAAGGCATTTCATAATGTCCTCAAAACATGCGACCACATAATTTATTAAAGTAACTGCTTTGTTTCAGAAATACAGCCCTGTTAATTGTGGATGTTGTTAATATTTTTCTTTCTTTGATTTCACTATTTCTTCTCTGTTTTTGGATTTTTTTGTGGTCTTTGTTTTTTGTATAGTGGACTATCAAAGTAGGGTTCTGTCTAGGTTCTAGGGTTCTGTTTAATTGTTTTTATCGATTTTATCGATTGACAATAAATGCTGAAAGAATCCCCCACCATATAATATAGTTTTGAAAGGCAGAGATTAATTTCATGAGTAACACAAAATTACAAAATAATGAGAAAATAACTACAATGGCAGTTTTTGTAACCTGTAACTAATTTACAGAGATTAATTTCCGTGTGTTTGTCCTTATCATAAGTATATCTAAATCTATTTACATTGTGCTTTATTGTCTAAATGGTAGTATGGGAGAAAGGTGAATGAAGTGACTAAGTGTCTTTGGCCTCAGACTGAGAATAACTTTTGGAGTCTGTGTGCCTAAAATCGAGGCCAGAATGACACAAGGGCAGTGTTTCTTAACCTTCCTGGCATCACAACACACTTTTTTGCATGGTCATGGCTTCATTACCCAATGGTGTTTTGATTTGGATGATGGGTTTCGCCCTTACTGAATCGAGCTTGATCATAAGATCTGGGGGAATCAAGTGTGATTGTCAGATTGGTTCCCGCTGTGAACCACTACTATTATAAACAATAGCAACTCATGAGCCACCACTGGCAGGCCATGACTCAGTGGTTGAGAAAAGCTGATCTAGGGTATCAGTGAGGAGACAAAATCATTCAATCAAAAATGGATAGTTAGTTTATCCACTGCCAGGCCTTAGAGATTGGCCAACTAACTACCCCCTGTCCTTTATTATTTATCACTCTCAATTTCACCCCTTCATCACCTAATATCTAATGGGTGATGTGTGTACTGGCACAAGAATGGTTGGATGCTGCATATTGGTGATGGCTAAAGTGGTTTCTCACTATTTATGTAATACGCTTTGAGCAGGTTAGAAAAGCGCTATATACGTGTAATTAATTATTATTATTACAACTATGTCTCAGAAATGACTTTTTGCTTGAAGACACAGGATTGAAGACTACATAAAGATTGCAAGGTAAGATGTGGGGAGCAATACGGAACACAAAATGTAAGCACATGAAGTTCCATAGGAACGTTATCCCTTTCAGCAATGAGATGTCATTTACAGGCAAAACAGCAACAACTTCTAGACATGAAAAAATGGTTTCCCAGAGTTTAAAAATACCTTAATATATATATATATATATATATAGACACCAACTTCCAATAATTAAAGAATACCCATAATAAAAGGGAAAGCTTCATTAGTCTACCTTCCAAAGATACCAAAAAAACCACTAACTGATAGACTATCCTAATTAATTTGAAAGCAAAACTAATTGATAGATTTGAATCTTTTTGAAATATGATTTCCCAAAATTATGTGAGCTGATAACCATATATTGAGAGTTTTATTGTTGATTTTCCCCAGAAAGTATAAATCACATCTGACTCTTTATGCAAATTATACCACAGCGAAATGTTCATGCAGTTTATTTAAATACTGTATCATTTAAACACTGTTAGAGCCTATTGTGATTGAAAGTAAATAAATTACTTTAAATAATGCAAAACTGTCCTGCTGGTTTACGCAGTTCATTTTTTCTGTGATCAATAAAAAGAGAGGAATCATTAATGGTATTCTTGATTGGCTGAACATTTAATGAATGCAAAACAGTACTCTATGGAGAAACAACTGAAAATAAATACCAGGAGGATATTGTCAGAGGAAACTGTACTTAAAGTTATTTTTTCTCATTTGAAAATGTGTGAAAATAAAATTTTTTGCCTAGAATCAGATGATATAGAGTAATCCCATTGTCACATACTCTGGTTATCCACCATTTTCTATAGAAAAGGAATAGCATCAATAGAGAATGTTCACCAAAGAGCTAATAGATTGATTCCAAGACTATGGAGTGTTAGCAATGAGGAAAGATTGAACTTGATTCCTTTCAGCTTAAGTCAAGTCAAGTTGGGTAGCATGCACTAATACAGTGAGTGCATTGCTGCACCCACTACATGACGAAACAACTTGAGATCCCGGTTGGCAAACCCCCAGGCAGACATTCAGTCCAGTCCCACCCTCTGGAAATGTCCCTATATCTGCTGCAGCCAGGTGTTACGTGGGCGACCACATGGCCTGGTCTAGCCACTTGGGTCCCCAACAATGAGGATCTTATGAGCTGGATCACCCTCGGGGAAAAGCGCCACATGGCCATAGTGGTGTAACTGACGCTCCCTCACAATGTAGGTAATGTACCTCATTCAGGACTCCATGAGCAACCGCTCATTCTACACAAAGTCAAGCCAACGGTACCCAAGGATTTTCCAGAGAAACACAGTACCAAAGGAGTCCAGTCTTCGTCTCAAGTCACTGGATAGTGTTCATGTCTCGCAACCATATAGCAAGACAGGATGCACCAGGAGTCTAAAGCCTTGGACCTTCGTCCTTTTGCACAGATATTGGGAGCGCCACACAGTGTTATCCCCCTGTAGTTGCTGCAATCCAGGCGATCACCCTTCCCTTTCCAGACAGGGATGACAAGTCCCATCTTCCAGTCAGTTGGGATGATGCCAGTCTCCCAAATCGAAGCAAAGATAGCTTGCAGTGCCCGAAGGACAGCCTTACCATCAGCCTGGAGAAGTTCACCCTGGATACCACAGATCCCTGCAGCCTTTCCTCCGCTCAGCTGGTTCACCATCTGTGCAATCTCAGTGAGATTGGGTGGGTCACAGCTAATTGGAGGACCGTGGACCCAGAGATATCCAACATCCTAGCCGGAGGATCAGCTTTGAACAACTGCTCAAAGTAGCCAGCCCAGAGGGTCACAACTGCAGTGTCATCCATAAGGACCGTTCCATCAGCCACCCTGACTGCAACTCTCCAAGGAACAAATTCTGATGTGTGTAATGCTTCAGTTCCTCTGCAAGCAGGACGTGGGTCGCTAGACCACAGATGGTGTGTCACTTGCTCACAGATTCCTCTAACAAACGCCTCTTTATCTGCCCTCAGAGCCCTCGCAGCCATCCTTCTCAGTTCTCGGTACAGACTAGAGTTGCCATTGAGCCATGCGCTGCAACTCCTCTTGATGATATCCAGGGTGCCCTACTAGATGAAACACCTCCTTCTGGGAACACCGGTAACACCAACACAACCCTCAGCAAACTTCAGGGTCTTGTCACGGAAGTGTTTAGGGAAGATAAAAATATAGTGTTTGCCAGCTGTCTCAAATTATTTGTTTCACAACAAAACTGGGCACAGATGAAGGATAGCTAAGGGAAAGTTTTACACTGATATCAGAAAGTGTTTCTTCATCCTGTGAAACCTATATGCATAGTCAGTCCATTGTCATTTTGCAAAGTGAAAGTCATTCCATGTGCCAGATTATCAAGAAATGGAACATTTTATATAAAGGTGTCTACTACTTTCTTTGAGAAAAGATGTCAAACAGGATCTAGCCAGGATAGAAACTGAAGAGGAATGCCCAAATGTGCAACCGCACGAGAGCATAAGAACATCAGTGTCTGTAGTTTTAGAAACGGACACCATAAAGGTCCCCAGTTTCCTTAAATAGTTCATGCAACAGTGTAATAGTAACAAAAGACTCCAGGATGCTAACCTTGGAGACAGAGTTTCAAAGAAAGAGCCACATCTGAAACGGAAGAATAAAGAAAAGGTTAAAATGTGCAAAAGAACACAGACATTGAATGATGGGTGACTGAAAAAGAGTATTATGAATGGATGAGTCTAACTTTGAGGTGTATATGTAAAATATATATTGTGTTTGAAACAAAATATGTTTAGTGCCTTCAAGAGTCAAATTCGCATATCTGTTATTTCATATGATTTTATTTAAAACCTGTACAAAATGTGGTCATACGCCATATAGGTCGTACAAAAAACCCATAATTTTTAAAAATGTACTCACGGATTATTTTTAAATGCTGTCAAACCAAATTGATACCCTAGGGACAAACTTGAATATAGCATGCATTTAAGTTCCTAGGGACCCCTTTGTGCCATTTGTATCCTCTGTTTGCATATGTAGCCAGTAGCATGAAAGAAGAATGTGTACAATTTTTAAACCCTATCATTTGAAAGAGATTACTCTTTTATAGGAAGATGTCTCTGAGGCATAAATATGCTCTCAAGTCGCACTAAAAAATAAAATAAAGCAGCTTCCTCATCTATTTATTTATTTATTTATTTATTTTTGCCACAGGCTTTTTCATTGCCGCAGTGGTGACATGCAACAGATTTTTATCTACCGAGTGCCATTTTGCATCAATGTTGCTGCCGTTGGCTCTTCAGCTCTCAAGTGCTTGTCCAAACAGACTTCTCCAGACTATTGTTTCTATTGGATTGAGTCTAGCCATGCATATCCCTTAGAGAATGAGCTGACAACGCTCAGGTTCTGCAAAGCCTAATAGAAGTGACAGTGGTGATGAAGCTTTTGGCAATGGCCCATAGCTTGGATATACAGAAATTTCTTTTTTTTTCCTTTTATTTTCCTTGAAATATTATTGCAGATGCAATTAACCATTTAAAACATTACTGTAGGAAGATACTTAAAAATATATCTTTACTGTACATACTTGGTACCCATACCTTTATTTCTGAAGTTGCCCTGATATGCAGTAAGAGATGTGCTGAATGTTTATGAAGTTTAGTGTAGTATCTAATTTTGATTTTAGAGTCCTACACATTTCTTCTACAGCCTGAATGCATGGTATATTGTCCATGGTAATACCATCTGCAGTCATGTCAAAGTTAGAAATAACCAACAAAGCAAAAATGCACAAAATAAGACAAAGTCCTTCTTCCCTGCCCTGTGTGAATATTTAACATGTACAAACCTGACACTTGGTAATGTTAACAATTTTAATAAACGCTTAGTGAAAGGTCTCCTCAGACAGTAAGTCGTCTTTTTCTTATGAATAATACATTCCTAATATGGCTAAAGTAATGTAATGGACAATTTACAATGTTATTTACTGGCTGATGATTGCAGTGCCCTGTAAGCAATTAAAGTTCATCATTTTCATCAAGTTCATCCTCTGTCTAAAACACAGAACCTATACACAGCATAATTATAAAGAAAGCTTTTATTCAAATATTCATTTTGTCATACTTATTTATATTCTACTGAAATACATCAAAAATGTTGGCAGTTTTTGATGAATTAGGTCATAAAATGAAAGATATGGGTGATTGCTATTGGACTACCTAGAATCCAACAACAGTTTGCAGAATGCTAGGCGCTGTATAGCTTTACAAAAAATGTTATCACTCCTGTTAAGTCTCCTCAGTTCTGGATCAAAACAAACATCAATCATTAAACCTGCTTCTGTCAGTCCAGGGTCAAGGGAACTGGGTGCTGTGCCAGGAGCATCAAGACAAGGACAAACCTTGATGGGATGCCATTCCTCCAGAAGGCACACTCACACAGGCACCTACTGTCACTCATGGGTGGTCAGTTTAGAGTTACCAGCTAACCTAACATTTGTGGCTTTAAGAGGAAAGATGAAACCAGAGTAACCAGAGGAAATCCCATACTGATACTGAAGGAATGTGCAAATCACTATGGCTGAACCTAAGATTTGACCCCAATCCTCTGATTGTGTAAGGTATCAACAGTAACCACTGAGCTGGAATTCCAGCCACTTTGTAAACAGTACACGGCCATGAAGAGTTCACTTTTGGTGAACAGCTGAATGACTACAGTTAATGGAATTGTCAGTAATTAAGATGGGCTCTGTCTTTGATGCTTACTCAAACTTTGGTTTGATTTCCAGCATCACAATTGCCTTTGTAGCTTTTGCAAGAATTCTTTTGTGCCCATGGGGATTTTCTCTTGGTACTCTCATTACCCCAAAAGGTGCTGGACTGCATAACCTTTTAATATGTCTATGTTTTGAGCATGATAGGGTTATTGAGATGGTCTAGTATGACTGACTGTGTGTGACTGTGCCCACTGATGGACTGGCATCCCATTCAGCATTGGTTTCTGGCTTGGCCCCCATAGTTTATGACAGGCTCCAGAGAAATTAAAATAAACAAGCTTCTCTCATGCCAGGCCATGAATTAAACTCCCAGGCCCTTGGGTTTTGAGATTCCAGGCTGGTTGTTCCCTTCAAAGTCCTTTTAATACACACTAGGTTATATTTATAGATGCATTTGCTTATGGCTGCATGAGCTGTGCCCTCTGAAAAATTATATTTTAGTCTTTTGGAAATGTATTGTACCCATGTCTTGGTTGACTTCACCATGTCCAAGTCAATACCTCATTTTGAAGAAGGCACAATCAGGTCAAAGTGTCATTAAATCTTTTCATTTGCTCCACTTTGTGATCCTGACTGCTGAAGATGTGGCCCAGTGCCAGAGTCAGCACCTCTTTGTGGTGGGAAAGCCCAGACTCACAAGAGCACAAGATCGACCCATCAAGTCGACTCAGATAATCAATCAGGTTTCTCATAACTGCGTTCCTGTCATCCAGCATCCGCCTGGATATACTTTAACCCATTTCCCTCTTATTGAAAAGCCTAGATGTCAAAAGACTGAAACCAGTAATAACATTTTGAAAGCTTAGATCAATAAGCAATTACAACTTCTGAGAGCTCCACAAAGCAGCCCATGGAGATGTTTTCTAACGACACTTACAGTAGCCGCTGTCCTGCTGTTAGCCCCTGTGAAGGCTGAGTAATGGGCCTTTGAATTTCATCTTTTTCAAAGCACTTTTTCATATTTTTAGTGGTAATTATGTATTACTGAATTAATCTATTGATTTATTTGACAGCAGTATTTAAATATGTTCTGCGTTAGCAAAATGATTACAGCAGTGCTTTCCTAGCAGATAATTGCTGGTAACCTCCGTCACCAGCATATACATCAGATTAGTTTACTACCATTAGGAACCACAATGTTTACACAGAATAGGAGAGCAGCATTTGGCGTGATGTCACCTAGTTAGTGCTGAGCAATTTCCTTCATGCATCTTCTCAGATTAGGTGCACCCCAGCTTCAATCATATATCTCTGAAAATCAGACCTCCATTGTCCTCCTTACTTTTATGCTTCTTCACCCTGACAGATTTTTTTAAAAAAGTTAATGTTTAATTTTGAAAAACTGACAGTTGACAGTGACCCAGTGTCCATTCAAATCTTTCTCATAACTTCATGTGCCATAAAGTTAGTTTTGTCTTATATTGAGACAGGGACTCATAATGCTACCCCAGCCTTAAGATAAAAAACAGCCTATTTCATGGTAAATACCACCTTGTGGTTTTCAATTGAGGATAATATACAGAAAAATGGATGTCATGAAGGTGTAGCAGGTAGCAATGCCATGCTGAAGCCTGGTGTAGTTCATACTAGCTGTCCCCCGTGGCTCCACCCACGTAGTAGTGAAACAGGACAAACTTTAAAATTAAAAAAAATGTAATTTGTATTGAGAAGAATTTATATTGATAGCTTTCACATCTGAGGGCATCTTGATATGCAATATTTTTGGTTTTGCTATCAGGGCAAGGACATATAGGTTTCTTGGGGAACTAATCCGGGAGAAAATAACGTAAAGCTGACCATGCAATAAGCATTGTGAGCTAAGATCAACCCCAGCCAACTTGAGTGTCTGTCCCTAGGCCTTCTTAATTGACATTGCAAAGCAAAACCTCTCCGAGAACTGTAATCACTTGAATTGAAAGGGCACGTAAATTGTGATTAGAGGAATGGGAAGGATTAAAACCCTGTCACCAATGCCACATCAGACCAACTCGAACAGAGGCTGGCGTGTGAGTGAGGAGGGCCCCACCCGCTTCCCCGACTCTGTGGCCTGCAGACTCTCTCACGGATTTGTGCAAATAAATCTCTGCCACAAGTGAACTATGATACTTAGCACGATGAGAGAAGTCACAAAATCAACAGGAATGTTCAAGCAAATTATAGAAAAAAACCCAATATATATATATATATATATGCTTTCACAGTGCAGGTTTCCAGTTTACTCCAACTGTCCAAAAAAGATGATTTAGGTTGAGTGAACTGATGCAGAATTAATGACGGTGGGTCGTACCCTGTGAAGGAGTGTCAGCCTGTCCAAAATGGCTCGGTTCAGCAACCATTTGTGCCATGGTGATCTCCAGCTGCTTGTGATCCTGACCAGAAAAAAATGGGAATAAAAAATGGAATAATGCATGGACCTCTTGTTTGTGTAAGCAAAATTATTTAATTGTGAAATACTTTAAAAAATAAAGAATACAAACATGTAAGGTATACGTGGCTGGCGCTGATGTTAACACTGCTGCTTCCCAATTCCAAACACCTAGGTTCAGATCCTGGCTCAGACATTGCTTGTATGGAATGTGCATGGTCCACTATGACATATTCTTCAAGTGTTCTGGTTTGCATTCACATCCCTGGAATTACCTGAAAGCAGCCATGCATGCTTATGCAGCTCTACCTTCACCTATTCATGGATATTTTTATTCCCTAGTGTCATGTGGCTTTTTAAAAAAAAGATCACTGCTAAAGTATGTCTACTTGAGTAGAGTCCATATATCTAGGCGACATCTTTGAAACTGTTAGTAGTAACATAGCATGACTTTCTCAGACATGCTTAGTCGATGTCGGAGTAGTGGGAGCCTGCATAAACCAACCCTAGACAGAGCGGCACTTCATAGTAGGGACTACTTATTTACACATCCATTTGAGACTAATTGCCCCATGGCTTCAAACCATAGGGGAAAAAAGAAAAACAGAAAATCCACACAATATATGGAGAACTTGCCAAATGCACACAAAAACCAAATGGCGATAGGATTCCAACCCAGAAATGTGGAGCCATGAGACAGCAGCCCTATCTACCATGTATTTGTACCATCCATCTTGAGAAGCAGTTGTTTAGGTTGTTGACTTCAAGTGTTTTTTGTTCTTTACATAATGGAAGTAACACAGACGATACCCTTCCTATTCTCTTCTTAACTATAACAAAACTAAAAGTTTAAATCAAAGATATGTAGCTTGCTTTGACTTTTCCTTGAATGTGTGTTCCTGGTTTTGCCCTGCCACAGAGAGGTATCCCATCCAAGGTTGGATAATGTTTATGCTCAATGCTGCTGACTCCTTATGGAGTGTGTGTATTTAGAAAATTAATTATTTTGTTGATTTTTTTTTATCATAATTTAAATGTATTTCAGTCAGACATAAGGATGGTGTTATTCCACACAGCACTTTTTGTTACAAGACTTTTGTGTTTTTATTATTTAGACCAGCGTTACTTTGACCTTTTCCCAGCAGACTGTTACAGCTGCAATTTTATTGTATTTTTAGCAGAGACAGTCCTCTGAGTGAAATCTGAATGCATTCTTAGATTGACTTTTTTTTTCTCTCTCTGTCATTAGTTAGTCTGGATATTTAGAAACAACTTATACTACTTATACTAAGTTTTTGCCAACTTATATACTAATGTTTTTTTCTCCCAAACCTAAAGAAGTGCAATAAGACAAATCTCCATCAGCTCTGTTTGGGTGAGTGTGGATGTGTACCTTCATACCTTGTATCCACGGGTGTAGACAGGTGAATAATCGCACGGTGAGTCACAAAAGTGTTGGAGTGCCAATGGGGTTGTCCCTTTTAATTCTTAAAATAATTATAACTCAAAATTAGTGTTCAAGGGCACAAAGCAGCCTGCTTAACTTCCTAGATGTATTTGGCTCTTCAGAGGGGGTCGATCACGGGAAACTCAATCTTTTCACCAAATTTAGGTCCAAATGAGATGCTGACATGACAAGGTGTCAGACTTTTATAGCCCTACGGATGGAAGGGGAAGGATTATTTTCCCTTTAAGGTGTGTCTTCTTGTTGCTGCAGTGAAGAGACTATTAGTGACAGCGCCCCCTCTTGCCCTAATGGGGTATTGTGTACCTGTGATGAGCCAGGAGGGTGTTTCTCTGACAAGCATGTGCGACAGGGGATAGGGAGGTGAAATTACACATTTTTCCACAAGAGTTACTTCAATCTGTGCATTGATTGTTAACATTATGGTTTATTTTTGTGCATTTTATTATTAACATCATTTGTACCAACTATTAATTCAAATATTATTTTATATAGCACTATTACTAGCATATACCATGCACCATTAATAGCATTCACCATTACAATAAAGCAAGTAAAAGAAAATTAAATTCTGCAGTTTGTTTGTTCCATCTGTTTTTTTAGAAGTAAACATGTTTGCCAGGTGAATTGTTTTAAAATTCAAATTCAGTTTACTAAATGTCTCCGAAAAATAAAATGCACACTACAAAGTCATATGAAATCCTCCAAGAGAAGACAATACAAGGAGTTTTTTGATGCAACTTTAATTCACTTTTATAAGTTATGTGAAAAACTGAAATGATTAAAACAAAACTAATCATTTTCTCTATTACCCCTATTCCTTGCATTTGTATTTAGTTAATCCATTAATTACTTGCCTGTTCATCGCAGAAGCATGAGCACAGTTAGTGCCAGTCCATTGTAGGTCACAGCGACACACATACTCACACTCTTTTATGCCAGTTAAGCAGAATCACCTGCTAGCCTATCAGGCACATTTCTTGGTTTTACATGAAAAACCTACACAGACACAGATTTGTTCTTTGTATTTCAGTTTAGTTCCTTCCATTTTAGTTCTTTTGGATGAAGATGAAAAACACATTATCCAGAGAAAGTCAGCGTGGATATGTTTTCAACGTGCAGACTTAAGTAAGAGAGTAACTGAGCTGGCATTTGAAACCATAGTAATAATTTGTTATATTTATATAGCGCATTTCAAAGTACTCAAAGCTCTTTACACGGTCAGTGATGAGCCACTTCAACCTCCACTAATGCGCCAATACACTCACCAAACATTAGCTGTTAGGTGGTGAACGGATGAGAGATACTGTAGTTAGCCAATCAGAAACGGGGGAAGATTTAAGGGGTCAGAATGACCAGGGCATGGTGGGTATTTGAGCCAGAATACACCCTACTCTTTACAAAGGATGTCCAAGGATCTTTAATGACCACAGATAGTCAGGACCTCAGATTTCCAGCTCATCTGAAGGAGGTCTCCATTTTTATGGTACAGTGTCCCAGTCACTGCACTGGGGCATTGGGATCCACATTCAGACCACAGGGTAAGCGCCCCCTGCTGGCCTCACCAACACCTCTTCCAGCAGCAACCTAAACATTTTCTTGGTTGTTCTCCCATCCAAGTACTGGCTGAGCCTGAACATGCTTACTTCAGGTGGATGACTTGTTCTGAAGTGCATGTGGTGTGGCTACTGGCATGACTTTGACCATGACTTTGGAGCTGTGTGGCAGCCCTGCTATCCCCTGTGCCATCATGCTACATGTTGATATTTAGTATTCCGTTCCTTGGTAATATTAGCCTTAATGACTAATATAGATTTGTTTTAATATTGCTATTAATTGTGAAGAAGACTAACGGCTCAGTAATTGGCTATGCAATAAACAGTTTCTTTCCAGATATGGTTTCTGCCTTGGGTCTGATGTTCCCATCATATACCCTCTTTAGGACTAAGTTGGTTGATAAATTAAACAAATAGTTAACTGCTACTGTATTTTATTAAGTAGCATTCTTCTTGACTTTAGTGGGTAAACTAACATACTCAGATTCAGGATATTCTTAAGTGGTTCATAACTGGATAAGTACTGACATATTAAAATCTTAAAAGTTACAAGAACAAGTTTACTCTGGCAATTTGACTGCTTTTGTTGCTTTTGATTTTCATTTCTTTCCGATTGATAGCTTTCTCTCTCTCTCTTTCTGTCCTTTTTCAAGAACAGGGCCATTTCACCTCAAATGACTGACACCTTCATTTCACAGAGAAAAATGAAATTAGACTGTCCCAATTGCAATATAATACACTAAGAAAAATAGAAAAAAATATTAGCCAAGCCAGCATACCAAGTGTGTCGCATCTGACCCTTAGATATAAAGATATGATTAAAAAATTTTCAACTTCTCTTTTCCAATACAGCTAGCAGATTTAGGTCTGATTCGGTGAATCGACCTTTCTCACTCCTTTCGGCTTTCTCAGATTCTGTTAAATTACCTTTATTCCCCTGAAGTCTACCTGTTCAGTCAGAATTAATACAGAACAATGTGGCAAAATATTGTCTATTTGATGGAAGAATGAGGGAGTCTGGCATTCAATCTTAGAAGACAATGTCATAGAGAAGTCCTTGGAAGGCCATGTTGTAGCCTGGCCTTTATTTTCCTAAAACATTTATTGAAAGTGAACACAAGCCGTAATGTGGATATGCAAGTGGGCATCAAAGTCAGGGTCCATCAGCATATCAGAGCCTTATGTACTTTGACATGCTTTCTGTATTCCCAGAGAACAGTGTTCTCATCTTCACTGCAATTTGACATCCCTCATTTGATACAATGCAGTCAATGTTTATACCAAGTAAATAAGTCAAACAGAAGCTGAAGAATTCCTGCTATGTATTTACTGGGTGCCAACAGGTTGCAAGAAATGTAGGAATATTTTAACTGTCAGTCTCACATTATCACACAGAGGGCTTAAAGGGCATTGGAAAGCAAGATTTCCAGCAGACTATAGAAATCCAGAAGTTTGTAATTTGTTAATTTTGTTTAATTCACTTGCTGGCTTATAAATCGTATTTATAAAGTATTTAGCTAATATAGTTTTTCTTCCTGGCTGCTGATCAGTGACCTACCCCCTCTATTCTCATCTCAAGCTTTTATTACTTCATTCTTCTTGTCTGGCACTTCTTTTAAAGAGAATGCCAACTGAAACAATTAACAGACTGGTTAGGGAGATCCTGTGTTAAATGCATTGGCAGATTGTGCATCCTTATGTGTGACCACTCATGGTTTATGGTATGTTTACATGTAAGTCTTTGTAATATTCAAACAAAACTGACAGTGGCTGCCAGTTCATGTAAATCATTTTAGGCATGCAATATGACTGAGACAAGAAAATTACATAAAAATGTATTCACTGCATAGATGCACCCAAAGGACCCTTTTTTGCATAGATCAGATATGTATATCCCTAGATAGTCATCTGGTTGGTGTTAGGTCAGTCCATGACATTAAGCGTAGAGGATGAAGGTAAATGAGAGTGAAGACTTGCTGTCAGGAATGGAGAAAGGTCAGAGAGAAGGGAGGGGCAAGAAGGAGACACTTGCTTCGATAATGGGAACAATGAGAAAGGTAGGCATCTTGTAGGCAGGGTGAGAACCTGCTAAATCAGCCGGAGTACATTTTGCCTTTCTATTCATTTCATTTTTTCTGTTTTGTCTCAGAGTTAATTTTTTCCTATAGTATGGAGTCCAACAAAATTACTTTATCTTCATCATTTTCATCACTCTTTGGTATTTTATTTTGATTTAAAGTAATCCGTTGTTGTAATACAGATGTGCTTCAAAATTTACATTAATGTAGTTGTAGAAGAACATATTATACTGTACTAGCTTAGCAAAATGGACAGAATTGTACAATGGCAAGTCCATTTGTTTCTAACATGTTGTGCATTTTGGACCCTCTGTTCACAGGATATGCTAGTCCTTATACCCCTCTTTCTTTGTAATTTTGTTACTGTTGTTCATTATAGCACTCTTGTAGATACCAGACAGACATTACTCCCTGGCGGACACAAAAACATTTTGTCATCTTATATATATAATGTACAATCTGGCATACTTTATTTCACTTGCAAAAACTTTTATCCCACCAAAGACATATTTTATACAGCCTCAGCACAGGTGTCAAGATAGTCTTTGGTCATTTTGTCAAAAGTTGGCAGCAACTGTGAACAGATGGGATGAATACTTTTAGATGTAGGGAAGAATATTGTTGGTACTGTCTACCGTAAACAGCTAAATGTTATTGCAGTATTTTAGCAGTAAAAGAAGGTGCAACAAAGGATGAAGTGTACTTACATTAGTATAAAGGCATTTAATATACTGATAAGGAAATGGAAAATACACTAAATTAGGTATATCTGTGAGACACAAAACAATTTAAGGATTCTGCAAAGATTTATAAGGATAAATAGGACCAGACAATAAAGAAACTAGTGATTATATAGTATATATAAAGTGATTTTGCAGAGGTCATTAAAAAGTGAATAAACTCCTAAAAACTTTTAGCAAGCTAGTTTACATGGTATGATACTTTTATGTTGAAAAAAAATTATTCAGACTCTAGTAATTTCAAGTTAACTAGAAGAACCTGAAAAACAGGGATTTACAGAAGCAAAGTTGAGAAATTCATCTGTCCAGTACAACAGTGTTAACAGGGAGTCAACATTTTTTAGTAATATGCTGAAATTTTGTGAGGAATCACCTTCTGTCAGGAGACTGCACTGTGTTATTTTACTTGTGTTTCATAAACTATTTATAATGTATGGTATACAATAGTATTGGAAAAGTCAGAAGAAAGGCTTATAGATCAATTGTAGGACTCTACCCGCATTAGGTGCACTATACGGGAAGATAACAAATGGAGGTTAAAGGATTTATCTCACAGTTGCTTTAAAAAATGATCTTTGACAGGGACACATTAGCTGGTTAAGAATGCATCTCACAAAATATTACTTTACACTCAGTAATACTTGCTGAATGTGAAACACATTGTACAGATGAGAACTACAACTTGGGGATCTTCAAATATCAACTAGATGTGTTAAGTCTGCTTTCAATCAAACAATCTTTATTTACATTTTATAGTCTGCATCCTCTCGATCCATTCCCCTGATTTCCTACAACAGACAGAGACGTATGTATCACTTTTTGGTTTTAAGTAGAGTGTTGAAATTGTAAATTGTGATCTTGAAAATTTTGTTAATAAGTTTAGTCAGGTGAACTGTTTTCTAATATAAATGTTAGGTTCTTGTCAGGCAGTTGCATTAGAATATGGTTATTGTCAAAAAAAGTAAATAAGCCTTGAGTCTGCTATTGTCAAAGCCTTTTAGCTACAGTATTATAAATGTGATTAAGTATTACATAAGACACATATGTTGAGTTCTCTTTTTTTAAACGAATTGTGAAAAGTCAAACTTCTTCACACAAAGAAATTTTAAGAGTTTCTTTCTATGACCAGCAATTTAATGTCTTTTTCGAAGCTGGAAGCATATATACTTTAGGTATTATGTGTTTTCGAAAATTGCTCACTGCCTGGTGCAGAAGGTTGGATGTATTTTGAAAAAAAAAAAAAAACTAAAACATGTTTAATCTGAACAATGTTTAACTAGCTTAAAAAAAAAAGAAAGAAAAAAGAAAAAAGCACAATTTTCTGAGTATTTTTTGCAAAGCTATGACTTGGACATGTATAAATTTGTTGTTTGGTTTGTTTTATAACATAACTTTTAAAAACTAGTTGAAAATGCAGTCTTCTAATTCTTAATTAATATAGGAATAATTTGTTGGCTAAAATAAAATAAAATGAGTGGATGAAAAGTTTGACCTCTGAAATGTTTTAGGCAGTATTTTATAAAATTCTAAAACTACAAAAACTCATGTGGTAATTGTATAGCTAAGGCTTTAAGTATTAACATTTAACCTTTGACCTTACAGATTTTAACCAATGAAATGTCTCTTTAAACTTTAAAGGAAACAATGATAATGAACGCCTGGTGATTGCTAGACAGCGAATCCCATATCGACTTGGTCGAGTAGTTGATGAATGGCTACTCGACAAAGGTAAAAACATTGATTAAAACTTCAAATAAAAATAATTTGAACATAACCAAGTAGTACTTTGTAACACAAATAAACATAAAATATAAATCTCCAGTAAAACTAAATAAAACAAACTATTTAAAAGAGTAAAACTGTAGCTTGTAATATTTGCACACCTTGCATAATAATGTATTTACCCATTAAGAAGTTTCAGCTGTTTAATAATATATTCTGATAACCTAAGGTTAAAGGGACTGTAAATATAAACTTCTAACTCAATCTTCTGAAGTAATATTAGTCTCTGTTAACAAAAAATGATAAATTATTTATAGAGATTTTTTGCTGTAAATATCTAAATTATTAACTAAAACGGTCCAATTAGAAATGTTTATAGTCTGGTTCATGACAAACCGCACTGTTTAAAACTTAGAGGTAACTTAAATAGAGTACAATACTAATTGGCATCAGACATGGAGTCCCTTTAACAAACACTGTAAACACTATGAGGGATTTAAGCAATGACAACTTTAAAACAAAATTAAATCACTTTAATATTGGTGCATGCTTTTTTGTTGTGCTAAAAATGCTTTTATAAATAGAAAGCTTTTCATAGTGAAATTTCTATATTTATAGAAAGGTTTGCTTTTTCTGTTTATTTTCAAATGCAAATGTTAACATGCCCAGTCATTGTTATGTGTCTCATTTTTGAAGCCACCTTCACATCTGATGCATACTCTATTTTGATATATTTCTATGTATGTATGTGAATATATTTACATACATACATTTATTTTAAAAATAAAATGAAACTTGCTGAAAGGCAATCATATCTAGTCAACTTTGTATATCTTATTCTGCACTTCTTAGTTTGGCTGTTTGCACATGTCTGTTGCAGCAAAAAAAAAAGAAGCAACTTCATGTGCTGCAGATTTTATTTAGGAATTTCATTGTTCATGCAGTCTGATCACTTTTAATTAGTTACTTAATTTAAGCTTTTTATATTCTGTCTTCTTCCCTAGAGAGACAATCAGTCATTATCCAACCCACTATATCCTAACTGCAGGGTCACAGGGGTCTGCTGGAGCCAATCCCAGCCAACACAGGGCACACACACACACACCAAGCACACACTTGGGACAATTTAGAATCGCCAATGCACGTAACCTGCATGTCTTTGGACTGTGGGAGGAAACCGGAGCACCCAGAGGAAGCCCACGCAGACACAGGGAAAACATACAAACTCCACGCAGGGAAGACCTGGAAAGCGAACCCAGGTCCCCTTACTGCGAAGCAGCAGCACTACCACTGCGCCACCATGCCCCCAATTTGTAAATATTTTCATATTAAATCTACAACACAATGTTGAAAATCTTTGGCCTAATTATGAACATTTTATTTTAAACAGAAATTTGTGATATGGTTCAGTATGTACACATGTAGACATACTGGCCAGACAGATATTTGCTTCTTGGTTTGTGAAGCAAGAAGGCAGTACTTGGTCTATGTGATGTCCTCGCATGCAAAAAGCTCAAAGAGGAAAATGAGACATATTTGTATTAACCAATGTTAAAAATAGGCCTAAAGAGTCAAGTTTATCAACTTAGAATTTTATGTAATGCTTTGTTAACTATTACATTTCTGTGTGACACCTAATAATAATGTAAATGTTCAAACTTAAGAAACTATTACATAAAATGAGAGCCATGAGTTTCCTGTTTCAGAGTAGTTATACAAGTAGTGCATTGCCATTGGTACACTGTACTCATATAGGTTTTTATAAAATAGTTTTGCTTTCATTTGTGGAACTACATTTTTTTTATGTTTTCAACCCATATTTTAGTACGGTTAAGGAAACAATTTTTTAAATGTGTTTGATTGTCCTTTTAGCAAAAAAACCCCAAAAAACTAACATTTACATTGAATTTGAATGTCATAGGCATTCCATCATAAAGCAATAAATTATTTGCTTAGTTGTTCGTAGGCAATTTATTGCTTTCATTTGCCACCTCATAAATTTTTTGTCACGTGATGCAATTATTATTCATCATTGTTCCCAGCAGTACAATGTCCACAGTCAACATTTTTGTATGTATGTAACATTGTTTTCACAGGACGACAACTTACTATCTTCAATAGCCAAACAAGTATAAAAATTGGAGGCAAGGACAGGGGCCGACCATTCCAGGGCCAGCTTTCTGGTCTTTACTACAATGGCTTGAAAGTTCTGACCATGGCAGTTGAAAATGACCCCAACATCAGGATTGAAGGCAGTGTGAAGCTGGTCGGGGAGACGCCATCATCAATGACAACAGAGTCTGCGGTGGCTGCAAATCACTCAGAGACCTCCACATCCATAATGGAAATTACAACCACTACAGCTTCTAGCAGGAGAGGGAAACCACCAACAAAAGAAACCCAGGTTTGAAACTTGTTTTCACCTTTTTTTATTTTTGGATAGCATGATATGTAAAGATTTGCTGTTGTGTCAGAAAGTACAGCACTCGTTTTCTTTCATTTATTTTCCACAAGATTTTCTTAGATATTTGATGTTTAAGATCATGGGAATGCTACTTTTATATTATTATCATTCATAACTCTTATATGCCTGCAAAAGGTTGTTTTTCAATAATTTCAAACAAAATTTTTTCATAAATGTTTAGCTCAGAAGCAGACCTCTGAGACCTAGATTTGAATGTAAAAAACATTTTTATAACGTAAGTGCATTATCTTAAATAGTTGCCAAGATATGAAGTTTCTCACTCTGCTTAGTTTACTTGGTTTTCCGTGTCATAGATGTGAAGCACTTAAGAAAGTAGGTCACAAAATCAGTCAAAATGAGTTAACTAAGTGCATGTGATAGTGAAAGGAAAGGAAGGGACTTGGAGAAAAGACCTTTGGATGCTGGTGGATTTGCATTTGTTTTTTTTCCAGTGTTACCATAGATCAAAATGCTTTCTTCAAGAAAAAGAGGATGGGGAATATCTGAAGCAGCAATGCAGCACAGAAAAAAAAACGAAATAGGATTGTTTAATAGACATGAATAATGTAATGAAATAAGCAGCTTAGTTGTTTTGATGTTTGAAGAAAACAAAAATGTATTAGAAGTTTCACTCAAAGAAGTGCAAAATCAAGCTCACTCTCAGAATGGGCAGTTTCTGCAAAGGTGTTTTCCAGTGTATTTTTATATAATTTTTATTTATGCCCATGTAATGTAGTGTTGGTTATTTGCCGTGTGATTGAAGACATTAAAACTAAGCTTCTGTATGTATGAACTCTAAAGCTGTGTAAAGTAGGTTTACAGAATGGATGAATGTTTTCCATTGCTAATCACTTCATTTATATTTTTCCTATTGTGCATTGCTTTAAGTGTAAACAGTATCCCTATATTCCCAGCACACGATTTATTGGCAGATAGAACACATTCTTTCTTTCTTCCTCTTCTTCTTTGCCCACTATGTGCTTGGTCAACCTTCTCCAAACAGCTCCATCTTGCACCTCCCCACCAGTCAAGCTCTCTTCCTTCAGATCGTCTTTAATTTTATCCATCCACCTCCACTTTGGCCTCCCCCTCTTTCTCTTCCCATCACTCTTTTGTCCTCATATTCATTATCTCTCTTCACCACATGTCCATACCACTTCAACCTCCTTTCCAGTACATTCTTAAGATCTCTCTCCCCCTTTTCTTGTACCGCTGATTGTCACATTTCTTATTCTGTCATTTATGTATCTCCAGACATCCATCTCAACATTTTCATTACTGGCACATCTAACATCTTCTTCTGTGTTCTCTTTACTGCCCATGTCTCTGCTCCATACGTCATTTCTAGTTTTACCACTGTCTTAAAAACCTTACTTTTAACCTTTGCTTTAATTCTTTGATCATAACAATACTCCTGATACATTCCTGCAGTTGTTCCAACCACATATGAGCAGATAGAACATGTTACCATACTGAAATATCTTTGTTTTTTTGCAATATACCACTTCTGAGAGTTCTGAATGTTGATTATCTAAAGATTAGGCCCATTGGGTCAAAGGTGGGTAGGATATGAATTGACTTTTAAACTTTGCCTTTGTGAAACAGTGATGTCATTACAATGTGTGTACAGTAACAATGAAAAACAAGGTAAAACTTCATAAAATGACCTCACAAACACCTCGATACGACTTCAGTCATTTTTATAAGGAGGAAAACTTTCATGGGTTTTGTGTAAATGTTCAAATCGCTGTGTGCACAGATGGTCAAAGTCTTGAAACTTGTAAGAAAATCTAACTTCATCTAAATTTCAGTTATAATAACAACTGAAGATGTGCACATTTTATTTACACGCCATTTAGAATTAGTCCAGGGACCACTATTAGCCAATATGCTGCGTGTAGATGAAACAGAGTGTTGTGGTCATGAAAAGAAAACTGGATAGAAAAAATACCTAGCTACGTTATATAAAATAAAGGTTAGCACAAATAATATATCTGATTTTTATAACACAGATTGTTTTACAAAATGAATAAATAAACGGCTTTGATTTTGTCCACAAAAAAGCATGGCAAAGTTTCAAAAACCACTTAAGGGCTGTTGTTGTTAAGTTTCATTGTTTCAATAATGAAGTGTCTATGGAAGTCTGCATGTTCCTCCCGTTCATTTTCTCTGAGTTTACTGTTATATGCAAAGAGATCCATGACAGGTCAGTTGGTGACTTAAAACTGAATCAGTACAAGTAAGAACAGTGTGCAACTGTAATGACCCCAAGAGCCTCTTCTGGGTTTGGTTGTTACCTTGTATCTGATGCTCTCGTGAAAGAGCCTGACATTTTTGTGATAATCTTTTAGCTCCTCACAACTCAGTAGACTGAAAAACCGTGAACAAAGAGATCATACTGATTACTTTTTGATAACCAAGTTCATTCACTTTAAGTTTTGTATGACATCCCCTTTATAAGGGGGGAACAACAAGGTCACCCAATAGGCTCCTGTATTGCATGAACTAAGAAGTTAAGAGTTTTAGACACAGGAGTGAGTTATTCATTAAATTAAAATGGATCATTTTTATAATATCTACTGTAATAAAACTGTCAGCATCATGTAATAAATTGCTGATGTGATATTCGTTTTATTGTGAATAAATTATCTTTTTAATTAAGCCAGTGCAGCAGTCTACTGACTGTCTTAGTGTTAGTTATTTAGTGGGTCCTGTGTGGAGCATAAAATTAATGTGTATGAAAGTGTGGATATGTTTTAATTGTTTTGCCATTTCTTTTTTGTATATGAATGAATCTAAAATTGGAAGGTCTAGTCAAAATTTACTACCAAGCCCATTACTACCAACCTTCTGTATTGCCGGAGGTGATCCAAAATATTTATAACCTTCACTACAATTCCTAGTACAAATTCATAAAAGAAATGCAGTAAAAAAAATACATCATATTAACACTGCACATCCATCTCCTTGTCTGTCCCTTATGTTTTGTAATTCTTGTAA
The DNA here is from genome assembly GCF_016835505.1 of Polypterus senegalus. Taxonomy (NCBI): domain Eukaryota; kingdom Metazoa; phylum Chordata; class Cladistia; order Polypteriformes; family Polypteridae; genus Polypterus; species Polypterus senegalus. The sequence continues at coordinate 45,151,304 of NC_053169.1, read as the reverse complement.
AATGTTGGTTGTAATATGAATCATTTTTAGAGTTACTAATATGAATAAAGACACACTTAACATTTCTGAAGAATATCACACACTTATCTACTACAGATTAATGGTATTTAAAAAAAAAAAAACAGTGCTATTCTATCTATTGTAACCATGCTTCAGTATTTTCTGGTGATAAAAAAATGTTTGTTAAGTGGAGCAAACATACTATAATTATAAAGGGGAAATCACACAAATTTGTGGGAATCCAGCAAATGCAATGCATAGTTGCTTTATCATTGGCTTTATCATTTACGATTGCAGTGCACAGACATATAAATATAAGACGTTTGTTGAGTTGTTGACTTACTCATCAGACAAATATTTTTAAAGAACTGAAGTAGATTTTCAAATTGAGTACAGATAGAAAAATTTGTAAATCAAGTTTACGAGCACAGATAAAAAAAAAAAAAAAAATTAGGGCGATTTCTACTTACAGATATTTACAAAGAGATATATTCCAGCAAATCAATTAACTTTGGTGTCATCCAAGGATAAAGTGGGTACTTGCTAAGTATTATTCTTGAAAATATGATGACAAGAATGCCATTTCACTCCATTGAGTCAAAAGGTGCTCTTGATAATACAACTAAGGCTCTTGCATTGTAGTTGATGTACGCCTGGGGTGATTGCATGTTTTGGAACAAAAGAAACTGATTTTGGTCAAGCAGAATTGAATTGCTTTCATTTAAACTGATGGGCTGGGGCATGGTCAGCATTTATTCAGGGCGATCAGTGGGGTGAAGGATGTGTTTCTGTTTATGCTGGTGAACTCAATTGATGGGAAATTAGTCAAAAGGTGGTCACGACAGGCTCCCTACTAGCCTGACCTGATGAAAGACAGGCAAGTGCATTACCATAGAAATGGTTTTGTGAATGCCCAACTCTCTGTAAAACATTTTAGATTGTGAAATATGCTTGTGTTTGTCTGCATGGTCACATTTAGGATTCTTTTTCTTCAGATACTGTATTTTTTTTTGTATTGTTCAGTGTGCTTCACAATTATTTGGGTCATTTTTGCTTTTAATAGAATGAGAATTATTTACACATACAATTGCTAGTTTTCTTTTAATCACACCTAACACAACTTCATTCAGCAGGTTAACAGAAAGTGGACTGATAGGTAAATTAAAAAAAATTTTTGTACGATAGTACAGTATAAAATACAGTATAGTTCCCCCAGGTTTGCTGTGTCCAGTGCCAGCTTATCTTAACTTTGTGTAAATAACATCTCATAACATTCTCACACCTGCATAATTGAATTTGGGGTTGTGGGGAATTTAGGTTTATGTGGAGCCTATACCCAATGTGCAAAACACAACACAGAATGCAAATCATCACATCGCCCATTCCTACACACACCCACACACAGAGTCAATTTAAATTCAGCAGTTAACATAACCAGCAAGTCTTTGGGCAGGTAGGAGAGAAATCCCACACAGACACAAGAAGAATTTAGAAGTGCCACATGGATAAAAACCAAGCACAAAATTCATATACAGGATACTAAATCCATGAAGCAGCAGTTCTAATCACTGTGCTCCTGTGCTACTCTCTGCACATGTGCATTTTTTCATAATATTGTGGGGTTAATGGGATTTTTATAGTATAGGTTTAAGAAGAAGGATATGTCACATTTAGTTAAGTATCCAAAAATCCTGTTTGCATTTCCTGCAAGTCCATTGCTGTTGCTGTTACCTCCTGAGCAGTTCACTGGCCCCCATTTCACATAGGATTTCACCTGAGACCAAGGTAGGACTGCACCCAAGCATGTTTGCATAAAGAGATAGACAGATATAACATTATTTGTAAGAAAGGAACCATCTCTCACTGGTTTCACTCACACATACAGTAACTACACTCATTCAACTGAGACCAACCTAGAGACAGCAACTCAACATTTTTGCTAATTTTATAGAAGCTATAGTACCTAAAGGAATCCACCACAGACTTAGGACATTGTCGAGATTCAACACAGACATATATCTAGGTAGTCAAGAACTGCTAAGTCATTTATATTATCTATTATAATTTTCTGAAATGCAATTAAACTAATTTAAAATCTCAGGACTTTCGGCACCACTGGATGCAAAGCTAACACCGATATTCGACTACCAGACCACTCCAGGGCTCACACATACATACATCTCCTACTCGGGCCACTTTAGAATCATTCAATGTGAATGTCTTTTGGGGATATAGAAAGAAAACCAGAGTGCCTGGAGGAAAACTCTACACAAACATCAGCAGAACATGGCAGTGCTAACTACTACACAACCGTGCTAGCCTTATACAGTATATGTGTGTATGCGTGCGTGTGTGTGTGTGTATATATATATATATATATATATATATATATATATATATATATATAAAGTAAAATATGACATAAACAGAAATAAAGAGCTGTGGCACCACCTTGGTGACCTCATATAACTGAGTCTTAAATCAAAAGACAAACATGCAAGAATTGCGGAAATGTTTTCACAGACTCGAGTTCATAACAGAATTGACTCAAAATGACCAGTTTCTGGAATACTAGTTCACAAGGCAGGAACTGGGGAGTCCAGGTGGATGGACACAGATGTGACGTTAGAAATGGAGTGGCTGTCAATCTTCCATTCAGCAGTGAAAGGAGAAAAGAAGACATTAGTATGCAGCACCAACCCCTGGTCCAGTGGATAATTACCATCAACAAAGCCCCTAAGCTGACTCCCATGCAAACGCACATATGTACTGTATATATATTGTGGAGACTGGCCCAGACACAGACAGGCGGACACATTCATCTCACCCACAATCACGTTTATTTACAAATATAAGTTCACAAGTGCACCACAAAACCCCCAAAGGTTCCCAAAGTCCTGGCCACACAATGCCTTCTTCAGACCGCCTCCTTCTCTCTTCTCTAGCTCAGTCCACTCCACTCCCGACTCTCGCACTGAATGAAGGGAGGCGGCCCCTTTTATTATTACCCGGATGTGCTCCAGGTGGGTTCCGGCAATCACCCCCTGTGTGGCGGAAGTGCCGGCTGCATCCCCAGAAGCACTCTGGGTGTCCCTGCTCTTCTCCCCCCCCCAGCACTTCCTGGTGTGGCGGAAGTGCGGAGGTCCAGGGCTCCCAAGGCACGGGAACGCCCCCTGGCGGCAACCACGGGCCCCTACAGGGTGGAGCTTCAAAGCTCTGTGCCCGTGGCCCCCAAAGCAACCAGGATGGCGGCCCCCACATGATCCAGGGTGCGCGTAGACCCTCCTCCGGTCCCTCAAGGCATCCCGGCCGAGTTGTTGCCCCTTGCATTCCTGACAATATATATACTGTATATATATATGCCATTTGATGTACAGTACATATGCATCTGAAGTTTAAGAAACTGCAGATCAACAGAGATTGCTAGAATTGGTAAACCTTAAAAATGTGGGTGGTTCCCTGGAAATATATATTCCACTAGACTGAAAGAGGGGTCTTGGGTAATGGGAAAAAACAGCTAGACTTCTCCAGGCTGACAGCTGGTAGCAGAGGGTTTCATTATGGGACATATGGAAGCCTTCTACCAAATAGGAATTGTATACATTTTAAGACATTGATTATAACTTCCATTTAAGCTATGACAAAACTAAAAGATTAATGTATTATCACATTAAATCAATCTGTACCGCTGTGCTGCTTGCTAAAATGAAATGATTGATGAAAATTATAAAATGTTTTCTCATGTAAAAGTAATGCACTAAATGTAGATTTCGCTTGGCAATGTAATAAAAATGATCTTGAATGAAAATTCCTTCTGAATATTAAATGACATTAAATGATACCCTTCAATGAAAAACCCCTTCCTTTTCAGTGTCTTAAACTAATTTTACAGTGTATTCATAGCATTGCACAGTTAGAATACCTTTTCATGTGAACACCAAAGAGGCTCTAAATAAGAAGAAAAAAAAAACACTCAGCAAGTGTGTTTAAATATGAAAGATTTGTTCAGTATCACGCTCACAATATTCTCTGCCATGTGCTAACCAAATTGGCCTGCTTCTTTTCAAACCAAAACAAAGCTGCAGAATGAATCCATTCTTGGAATGATCCAAGGTGTGCAGATGCCAGCTGTTCACTCTCCAGCAGTCTGTCCTTATCTAGGCTGACAGCTGAGCCTATGCAACATAAGGCAGCGAAAAGCTATAGCAGACATTGGCCCTTCAGAGACTCTCGGACTAAGACATGTGTGTCTCTTCCACTTTTCTTATATTGATTAGGAAGGAGAAACCCATTCTGTTTAACAAAACTCTCTAGCCAGATACTGACTGAACCTTTTTAGGCCCAGTGAATAATGTTCTACATATGGTACAGCTATTAATTATGATATGAAGCATAATGTAAATACAAGTGGTACCAATTATTTTATGAAATGTAGACAGGACATAGCAGGCCATGCTCAGATTTTTAAAAGTTTCCAATTGTGAAATTATTCTTCCATGAGACTGCACACAGTTTACATTTTTTGCATATTGCATTCCATTACAATTGAAATCAGCCTGGGATTCCTTTAGTTTGTGGCAGTCCTTTGTTTTTGTTTTTCTGTAAAAAGGTTTTATTATACTATTAACAATGGTTCCTGTCAAAGACAGGTAGTAGAAAAACTAAAATATATTTCCTATCTCTTGGCTTACTTGTACCCTCAGTTCCTTTCTTCTGTCTTTGCACGTGTCTGAACCTCTCTTAACTGGCATTTCTTCTTGCGGGCATGTTCCTATAAAGCCTGCTTCTCAGACTCTGACAATATTTTCGAGGCATGTTTCTCACCTCCTGAACGGATTTATACTTGCCGTCTTTGAAAGCAAATCTGTCAGCATGCGTCATATGTCTTTACTCTTTCTTGTGTGTTTCACATTCTCTGTTTGTCTTTCTTTGCATCACCAAGGCCAAACTGGCCACTCACACCAAAGGCAAATTGACCAATCAGATTGCTCAGAGGAACTGAACACCCAGACCTTGGTGTTTTATTATACAGTAGGTTACATAGCAAAAAGACATTTAGTAGATTACATACAGTAGCAAAAATACATTATAAGCTAATTGTGTATCTGTGGTAGTGTGTCTGCAGGGTTGTCCTTTAATAAACTGGCATCTTCAGTAAGGGAAGCAGCGTATATTTGTAACATATTACAACATTTAAAGATACATAATATTCTAAATCCATAACTAAATGTAAAACATAACATAATATTGTCATCCATCCATCCATCCATTTCCTAACCCGCTGAATCCGAACACAGGGTCACGGGGGTCTGCCGGAGCCAATCCCAGCCAACACAGGGCAAAAGGCAGGAAACAGTCCCGGGCAGGATACCAGCCCACCGCAGATAACATTGTCACTATCTTTGAATTCTGTTCATAATCACAGAGGGGGACAAAGTCTTATCAATGCAACGTTGAGCACCAGGCAGCCAACAGCTCCATTACAGAGCCAATTCACACACACACAGGGCTAACCTGGAGTCACCAGTCAACCTAACCTTCACATCTTTGGGATGTGGAGAGAAAACCCATGTAGACTTGGGTAGAACATACAGACTCCACACAGAGAATAAGTGGTGTAGGAGTCGAACACAGGAGCAGAGTTAGCTGTGTTTTTGCACATTTTTTTTTGTTTTAAAATTAGTTATATAAAGAAATAATCTTTTTGATCAATAGAAAAAAAACAGAATGTGGTGTTATAAAACAAAATTAGCTGAATATGTGCAGAGCTGACATTGAAAGGTTTTAAATTCAGATTTCCATTTCAGAGCATTTGGCGTGATATAAATTAGACAAAAAAATGTAAATTAGACAACAAAAGTAAAGCTTTTTGCTCTCCTGAGTGAAATGATTAAATGATCTTGCTAGACCTTAACTGTTTTGCTTTTTTAATTTAATTCCTTTTAATAAAATGCCTAAGTACAGTGTTTCATATTTGATGAAAATTGATTTCACCTGTTAAAAGGATGTCCTTCAAAACATTTCTCTTCCAAACTCCTGAATATGTTTCCCACAGAGGTTTAAAAAACTGACTGAGCTTGAATATAAAATCTATTGCAATGGGCCTTCACAAACTGTGCTGTATCATCTTTAATAGAGCAGTTTGTGAAAAATATGGGGTTTTACGCAACTAAATAAGCTATGAGTGCAGCAAGGCAACTGCAGCATTTCCTTTCTAACTGGTGCTTGTCCTGCTGTACACGCTTGCTGCAGAGCAGTTGGAGTAGAGAGGGGATGAGAATCCACATTTTACAGGAACGTGATTACGAAGTTAAAATCTACAAATAACTGAAGAGTTGCTTGCAAAAGACTGCGATTTCAATGATGAATTTGGCCGTTTGACTGAGTTTCCTAATGTGTGTCTTGATCAAATGCAGGTTGGATTTATGAAAAGATTTTTTTTTTTGCTGGTTTGAAATATTTTACTGTATCGATATTTTAAGCCAAAAGCAAGACAAGCCAAGTTTTAGTTGGTTTAGTTATCACATAATAGAGTATACCTAGCAAATATATAATTCTTATAAAAGCAGCTGTGCAAAATGTGTAACACAATACAAAAGGTTAAATATATGTTTAAATTACTGTAATAGTCATGCAGCCACTATAATGAATCTGTTCTTCTATTATTTTACTGTACATGTTTGTTCTGTATAGAGCCTATACATAAGTGGCCTACAGAAAATAATGAATTAATTCATTAATACTCAGGTTCATGAGATTGTAAAGTATAGAATACTTTTATAGGCATTATAATTCATTCTAATGACTTGCTATTCTCCAATTCTGGCTTTCTTCCCATATCACCAAATACAAGTATGTTAAGTTAATTGGCAATTCCCAATTGGCCCATTGTGATTGTGCTTTTGTGACTGTGTAAGGTGGCACTACAGTTGACCAGTGCCTCGTCCAGAGCGGGTTCCTGCCTTGCACCCGACACTGTGAGGATAAGCCCCTGTCCTCTTTGACCATGAACTGGATTTAGTGGATTTGTGAGTGTTATGTTATCTACATAGAATTAGTGCCAATAAATTCTGAATTTAATTAGTTTTAAGATTTGAGCATGTGATATACCATTTAAATTTATTTGGCTATAATACTGTTTGAGTAAAAATGCTTTATAGATAATTTTAAGGCGTTCAAATAACAATGTACATCTTTCAGAGATTAATCTTGAAATATATACTAGTGTAATGCAAATATTAGGGGAAAAACTGGCACCAGTTTTCACATATTTTGGCATTACAGAGAAGTAGTTAAAAATGATGATGCACTACCACCTTCAAATTCCAGATTTAATATATAATAATACCAATAAGTATTTATTCATCCCTGATAGAGGATCACAGGAATCATGGGAAAAAGGGGTCCTTTCATCGGATTGGCTGGCCGAGCAACGTTTCAGTCGTGGAATGGCCAAATGGGGAGGCAGCTTGATGGATGAGGTCTCCAGGACTCTGAGGTCTCCAGGACTCTGCTCCGTGCTTCTAAAATTTTTATTATTATGCTGTCTTAAGGAATTGTTCTGTTCTGTATATTGTATTGACCCCCTACTTCTGACACCCACTGCACGCCCAACCTACCTGGAAAGGGGTCTCTCATTGCGGCACTTCCTGTGTGATTTTGGGCTATACAAAAATAAAATGTATTGTATAAACATAAATTCAATTAATATTTTAACTATCCCACGAGATATATTAGGTTTGCCTGCTGTACTTTTACAGAGAGACCAAAACATCACATTACAACATGGCAAACAAGAACTCAAGCATTAAACTTAGTTTTGTACAAATTAATAAAATAAAGTAATGAACATGCAGTAATTTCACATGATATAATATCAAATCATACTTAGTGCATATAAAATTAAACCAACATTAAGACTTAGCTGGTGATTGAATGAAAATGATTATGCCCATAACTTACATCTGTGGATGTTTATTAAAATAAAATGTAGAAGCGAGATAATGCTGTATTTCAACTGGCTGCTTTTTCTCCTCGTTATCTTGAACCTCTGATCTGATGACAGCACCAGGGATTGTGAGAGTTGTGTGTGAGTTTTGTCTGAGAGGAAGCACTCTGCTTTCTGCAATACTCGCTCGTTTAACAGGTCTGTTTGACCTGACTATTGGGGCCTTGTTACTTCATTTATTTATTTCACATTTTCAATAATCCCAGCTTTGTTGTTAACTTAAATATTACCAGACCAGTTCAACAGAATACAAGTGAAAAAACGGACATAATTCTGGATTCAAATTACAGAAACAAAAGAGGTAATATTGTCCCTTTCTGTAGACTGGTTGTGCGTTTTGATTAAAAGTCAGATTTGAATCTAGGATTATCTGAAGCTATTTATAGTGCCTGGTCTTTAATGATTGTTTCCTGTTTTTTCAATAATCAATAATGGTTCCTTTGGTCTTTTAACATAAATTTGTAGGAAAAACTTACCACACCACTTAAGAAAATCATCTGCCACTGGACTGTGACCCATTACAGAAATAGTTAAAATCACAACATAAAGGAGGTCAAGGAAATGGTGGCATGTATAGTTTTTATATTTCAGTAGGGGTGGTATAAATGCAACTTTCGCTTCACAGGTTCAGGTATCTTATATTTGGCACTGTGAGAACGGGGCTGCATGAGTTTCACCAGGATACCCCAGTTTCTTAAGACACCCTGAAAACTGGTATTTCAAGTCAATTGACAACACTACTTTGGTCCAGTATGAGATGACGCAAGTGTGTGTGTGAATATGACCTGCCACGGACTGACTGTAACTCCTGATGACAGTGTAATGGAAATGTTCAGAAAATGGATCAATGCATAAATAGTTCAAACAACTAAGGATGGAAAGATTGCACTATTTTTATTCTGGCATTTTACAGTACTGCAGATTTTGGACAGGACACTATAATTTATTCCAGGGTATTTGTGTCAGTGCTCTAAATTAGAGATGAACCATAGTGGAGTTGGGGAGGAAAGTCAATACTTTGCACAGCAAACAGAACTGGTTAGAAGAATCTAACTTATAATTTAAATTTCCATGACCTGATCTGTTAGCTTTTGTGACTCCGAAGGTCCATTTGCCTGTTAAATATTCGTTGTTGGTCTACTGAAAAAGCTGACAAAAGCATCTAAGTCTCCATGGCATTAACTGCCATTAAATAGGCCAAGCTCTGTACCTGCTGTGCTTGAAAGTGCTATGAGGTTTTAGAGCAAGGAAACGCAGGTGAGAGCCCAGGAAAGCAAGAGATGCTGATGTTGTAATATGAGGGAAGATGGAATTTGCTCACAGTCGTGAAAATTATTCCTTAAAAGCCACCTGCCATTCCTCCCCAATATAATACATTTGTGCATTTCTGTACCTGATTTTTTTAGTTAGAAAATAAAAAGCTGTATCATTTCCTATCAAATGAATTGACTTATTTGATTGAAGTGTTGACTTTTCTTGATTTTCCTAATTGATTTCTGGTGGCCTTTCCTTTTCTGAAAGTGTAAATACTGTACTGTATGTGAAGAGTAAAGGAAAATGAACGAAATTCATCAGGGGCATTCTGAAAGTTGGCTTTTGGACACTGGAACTATCTTGACAAATTAAAATTTCAGATGAGGCACGATGATCACAAAGAAAACATCTTACCTTTATTTGTACTGAATTTACTCACTTTATATGTTTACCCTAATAACTGCTGGATAAATCTCAGCATTCTTAGGTATTACAGTTCAAGTACTCCAGTCATGCTTTTAATTTTGTTTAAAACTAAAATTGCAATTCAGGCATGTCTAGTATATTTAAGCACATCACACTTTCTAAAAATACAGCATGCAAAAGAAAATGCTGATGAAAGTTCAACACCTATGCCCTTTGCTTAATCAGCACATTAAGTTCTTCTAATAAAAATCTCCCAGTCCATCCTAAATTTGAACTTCTTTTTCTCATTACTGAGTTGAATTGAGCTGGTGCCTATAGTATGCTAATAGCATAGAGTGCAACGCAGGAGCCAACTGTGAATGGGATGCCACTCCCTCACAGTGAACACTGCTCATTTACTGGAAAATGTTACAATGACCATAACTACTTCTTCTTTCAGCTGCTCCCATTAGGGGTAGCCACACCAGATCATCTTTTTCCATATCTTTCTCTCCTCTGCATCTTGTTCTGTTACACCCATCACCTGCATGTCCTCTCTCACCACATCCATAACCTTCTCTTAGACCTTCCTCTTTTCCTCTTCCCTGGCAGCTCTATCCTTAACATAATTTTCCCAATATACCCAGCATCTCTGCTCTGCACATGTCCAAACCAATCTAATCCCGCCTCTCTGACTTTGTCTCCCAACCTTCCAACCTGAGCTGACCCTCTAATGTCCTCATTTCTAATCCTGTCCATCCTTGTCACACCCAATGCAAATCTTAACATGTTTAATTCTGCCACTTCCATCTCTGTATCCTGCTTTCTGGTCAGTGCCACCGTCTCCAATTTATATAACATAGCTGGTCTCACTACCATCCTGTAGACCTTCCCTTTCACTCTTGCTGATACCCGTCTGTCAAAAATCACTCCTGACACTCTTCTCCACCCATTCAACCCTGCCTGCACTCCCTTTTTCACTTCTCTTTCACAATCCCCATTACTCTGTGCTGTTGATCCCAAGTATTTAAACTCCTCCACCTTCGCCCAACTCTACTCCCTGCATCCTCATCATTCCACAGACGTCCCTGTCATTCACACATTCTGTCTTGGTCCTACAATTTAATAAAAAAACACCTTTGAATTTGTAAGGAAATTGGAGTACCCCGAGGAAACCCATGAAGAGATAGGAAGAACATACAAACAGACAATAATCAGACTAGACATGTAACCTAGGAGTCTTCTGCTGAGAGATTTTAGGATTCAAGAATTGATTTTGTGTTCAATTTCTATCTGTGACACTGCAATTGCCACCATTTTGTAGCTAGTTACTGTGACGCTGCATGTGTTACATGTAATGTCACAGCCGCCCACTATTTAAGAAGGAGTCACATATTAATAAAGTATCTATCTATCTATCTATCTATCTATCTATCTATCTATCTATCTATCTATCTATCTATCTATCTGTCTAGGTATATTAAAGGGTTTTCAAAGTTTTGTTTATAAGCAGGGAAAAGACTTTGCTTGAAAAATTCAAAAACCCTTAGGGAATTATTTCAGAATTTAACTTATCGTTTGCAACTTCTGTTTCACCCTTAGAGCACGTTTTCTGATTTCACATCTTTTGTGTTTTAACCAATGCTTCAGTCTGACTTCTCTTCTCAGTTTGTTCCATAAATCTCTGCTGCTCAGATCTCACGTCTCTCTTGATCATTCATCTCAAAATTGAACAAATACAACAAGAGCATTAACCACAATGCATCTTTTCTGGCCTACTAGTAAATATCCAAAACTAATTGCAATTTAATTTAAAAAATAGACTGATAATTAACAAATACTTGATTTTAATATGCAAACATGCATTTAACTTAACTAGAAAATATTGATTAAGAAATCCTCTGCAAAGACTACTGTCCCCTGACTTAGAAGGACTGCTTTAGATCACCTGTCCCAATCCTTTCTCCCCATGCCAGTTATGACATCAACATCTATAACAAAGAGAGCTTTTATTTGTAAGGGTAAAATATAGGAGAAGCATAATAATATGCAGTATATATTCAGGCTAGTAGTATAAAAGCCAAAGGTGCATGTGTCAACTGATGAAAATAATAAATACTGTTTGCTCAAAAAACTTGGCCACATATGACAATTATTTGGCTAGACTGGGCCTCTACATTTGCTGTCCTTCTGTTGTTGCTCTGCAATGACATCTCATGACAATCTTCTGCATCACTTTAATAGGCCTGCATCACCGATGCCACATTTCTCTGATCTATAAACTCTAGGGGAACAACAGAAAAAAGAAAGAAGAAAACAAGAGTTGTACCTTTGCAAGGTAACCCTATGACCAATCCTTATTTACACTTTCAAGCTCATACTCAAAAAACTATTTAAGGATCATCCCATTAGGTGGTGCAGGACCTAACACTTCCTAATATAAGGAGATGAAAGTGACAAGCATTGTTGTTTGACCATTTATTCAAGTGGGCCAGACATACAGCTGAAAGCCACAGAGACATTGCCAGGTAAGTCAAGGCAGTTTCACAGATCTTTCAAAAACATTGTTTTAATGACAGTGTGAAGATAAAAAACACCAAAGCATCACTAGAATTAAAACAGTTTAATTACAACTGAGTGATAAGTGAGACAGTAGTATAATACAGTATACAGCAGCAATGACTAAAATGGCCAACAGCTATTGAGTAGTAATTACCGTTGCTCAGCAACAGCAGATATTTTTGGAGTGGCCAAACTGCAGAGGTAGAAAACACACTCTCCTCCCATAGTCCACCATCTGAGTAATCTATTAATGATAATCAGATTTTCTCTGCTCTTGTTCCGCAGTAGAAATGGCAGCCACCTCCACAGCAGACCTGACATTCTCAGCTCCCACATCTTCCCACACACTGCAGCACAATAAATCTCCAAGCTACAAAGTCCTCCCAATGAACAATTTGAAGGAGCCAATTGCATTGTATATGATCCTCTAAATAAACTTTTTAGATGCCTATACTTATATTAGACCTCCTAGAAACGGGTTCAAGCGTTAGCAGTTGGCTGTGCATACATCTAAACAAATGTAAAATATATATATATATATATAACTGGAGCAAAAAATGATGCTTTAGTGGTGTTGTGGACCTTGCATTGACTCTCCATATTTGCATTTGCTAGGCTGTCACATTTTAAATACTGTATATGCCCCTAAATGGCTTCATGTAAGTGTTTGAATGACAGAGATGGAATCCTATAGAGGAAGATTCCTGAATTTAGTATGGACTCTGCCTCCTCTGGAATTCCAAGTATATTACTAAAGATCCTAAGAATAAAGAATGTGTATGATGTTCAGCAGATGAAAGATAATGTTACAAATATTCAAATTCATCTACATTCTGCACAGTAAGAGAACACCATATATGGAATAAAATGTAACATGAAATTAAATAAAATGATTGAAAAACAAATAATGCCTAAAAACTGCTTTAGTATTAGGCTTCAATGCACTATGTAACTACTATACATATCCTTCTATGCAGCTTTATTAAGTGTGTCCTGCATTGTTATAAACATTGACACAGACTACACTCAGCCATAATCAGAAAATAATCAATTATACTTCAATTTTAAGAAGTAGCTGTAAATCTCTTCAAGCTGCTTTGTAGACTGGCTTGGAGCCTATACTCCCGTGTAGTGAATAGATGCACAGGGATGCACTTTCTATTAAAAAAAAAAACTGAAAGAAATCGATGTAAACTGCATATTGTCTAATTTTAGAAACAGTGAGGTCTTACAGTTCTTGATTTAAAATGCTCACTTTTGTAAAGATCAGTCTTATTCATTTATCAGACTTAAAATTATGACTTCACATCATGAGATAAAACAATGTGTGAGATGCATGCTACCAAACAATTTACTTATTTTGAAACATCAAATGTTGGAGAGTATCAGCAATAAACATCCAGTAGTAAATTTTTGCCAGTCATCAATATCTGACATTTGCTACACTTATTAACAAAGCAATATTATTGTGCACCCCTAGCTCAACATTGAAGCACAATACCGATGGCTTTAATTCGATAGATGCAGCAACCTGTAACAACAGAACACTTTAGGGAGTGCTGAACTCGTGTGGAATTATTTATTTGAAAATATCTATAGTATATTATCATTAGTTGTCATCACAGTTAGAACTAATCCCCAGGTTTCTGAAATAAGGACCTGGGAAACCCCTTCACGTTTCACCTTCTGTGAGCCTAATCATGCAAACACTTGATTGAAATGTCTGGCAGTTATTGCAGCACAGCGATTTATGGAATGAGGAGGCAAAGTCTAAAATATAGATAAGTCATTTCATTATATTGAGGCTGTCCTTGCATTGACAGATTATTAAAATTAATACCCAATCATTTTCAGGCCTTTCCTTTAATATTATTTTTGATGAAAAAGATATCTATCTATTTTACCTAACACTTTTGCGGAAATAGTAAGCCAAACAAAAGTGTAACTTTTGTCCCTTAATCAGAAACACAGTGCAGATTTTGTAAGTGATATCATACTAATTACTTTTCTAATTAAGCATTCGTTTTCTCTATTTTATTTTGTGATTTAGGACTGTGGTGGGTCAGAGTAATTAAAAAAAAAATTATATTGTTATCCTAGTCACTGTAAATGGTTAACAATATATTCTGTTACTGTATGTAACTTTGCTATAAAAAATCATGGTGAGTGAAGGCATTTAAAAATGAAAACAGTGGTATTTTTTAAAAATATTTACTAAATAATTCCGTGGTATGGTTTCACCAAAAATAAGTCAAACATTTAAATAATCAATATTTTTAACACTGACTCATATTCCAGAAAATGTGAAGCTGTGAAATTAAAATCATTTTCAATGTAATCCATATGTTTGTATGTACTAGGTGCAAAGTCATTCTTGCATTAACATTTGTCATTTTGTCAGTTTGTGCTGAACATTCGTTCCATACAAGATTATACAAGATTATACAAGATTAAAATGTGTTGCACAATACCAGCCACCAGATGTATAAGGAAATGAATTAGTTTTATGAACGAACTAGCAAAATACCCGCGCTTCGCAGTGGCGAAGTACTGCTTTTAAATTTTTATTAAGAAGAAAAGTAAACCTTTTTAAACTGAGGGAAAATATACCAATAATTATTTGTTAAGGGTCTCTTTGTATACCACGTTGTCAGTTCAGCACTCCGGTTGGAATATGACCAAGCTGTGCGAGCTTAATCTTGAGCATGCAACGTATAGTTGGCCATGTGAAAAGCAATCTTGCCTCAAATCAATGGCAACCTTTTGTAGAGTCTGTCCCTGAGACTTATTAATTGTCATCGGGAAGCAGAGCCTTACTGGAAATCGGAGGCATTTGAATTGAAATGGGAGATCAGAGGGTATAACGGGGATACGAGGAATAAAAACTCTCTCCCCTGAGCAACTTCCAGTAAAAACAGTTGCCTCAAATAGGTTCTTTTGCAGACACATGACCTTAAGTCTCGTGCTATTACAAAGTTTTGGTGGCTGTAAGTTTTTCAGTAACATTATTAGTGTCCCAACCTTCAAAATTAGATTATGCTCAGGAGTGCCTGGAGGATTCAGAGTGTGGAGAAACTCTAGCGACAGCATGTCTGTTAACTTGTGGATTTTTCTGTGAGTATTTGGCAGCAGCATCACAAAGTTGTTTCCACAAGACCGCATTAGCTGCGGAGCTCAGCTCGGAGCTAAATGAAGTGAATGAAATGAGGTGAATGGGAGGGGAAATGTGACTCCCCCACCCGCCTTAACTCTCAATCCTTCCACAAACACACAAACACAGTCTCTCGGATCTCAACTCTTCTTTATATAAATCAATAAAGGAGAGAGGACTAAACACTAAGGAAAAAGAATGGCAAGACCGTGTCAGCTGTGGAGCTCAGCTTGGAGTGAAATGAATGAAATGACATGAATGGGAGGGGAGATGATGACGTGACTCCCTCTCCCACCTTAACTCTTCATCCCTCCACAAACACAGTCTCTCTGCATGACAAACGCCAGCGGCAGTGTGTCTATGAACTTAATTTAAAGTTAAGCTTTACACCTTGCTTTCCTATTCATTTGCATAAGCACAGTCCTTCACCAGCAATTTTAACTCCATTACAAAGTGAACAAAATTCTCATTTATACCCTGCGTCTTCTCATTAAACTTGTATCTCGTGAATATCATATTCGCCTTTGGCATGACAAACGCCAGCAGCAGCGTGTCTATGAACTTAATTTAAACTTAAGCTTTACACTGTGCTTTCCTATTGATATGTCCTCAAAGGCTTGTTCAGCTTCATAGGGTTGTTCCTCTCTTACTGCATCAATAAACAGCTCGTATTCCTCTTTATCTGAGACGTCACACACTGCATGCCACGGGTTTACCTTTCCCAGTCCTGCAAACTTTAGCGAATTGGTTCAATTTACCACATTTTTTACACTGTCTTCCTTTAGCTGGACATTGACTTTTTCCACGGCGTGCTTTGTTTCCCCAGTTGCTGCACTTATGAATATGCTTGTATACGTCACTCGCTTCATATTCTTTTGCTGCCTCAGTCAGTCAGTCAGTGAGGGCTTTGCCTTTTATTAGCATAGATGAACTCACACATGCATTGCAGTAAGAGAAATAGCAGCAGGTTTTTGTAAGTTACAGCCAACTGTGAAGATAACGTACTAAAGAACTTTAATATCAGATGACAACTATTAAAAACACTTATTGTGGGCCCGGAATAAAATGAACATGTAAAACTCTCTGTGTTTTAATGGCAAAGCCCAAGAGCTCTTTGAAAGAGTGCTACGGAAGTGACAGTTCTGTTTTCATAGTTAATTATATGTTTGTATTGTCCATTTGTGGAATATAGAGTAATATGGCAAATCAGTCCATGTCCTTGTGTTGCCACCACCTACACAGCAAGATGTCTGAAAAGGGCAGAATTGTAGTGTATTTCTTCCAAATTGTGGAAAATTAATGCCTGTGGCTTGTTACCATGGCTGCTGAAGGTAGCTGTAGAGGGGATATTTTTGGAAAAATAAAGGAATCTGTCCTGCAGTGTTTTCTTGTTGACATTTCTGTTGGATTTAAAAGTAGATGCAGGTGTTAGAATGTGCGCATTCCTTCTTGGTGTGACAAACAAGCATTAAATTAACCGTGTATTGGAGAGTAAAGGAAAAACAAATTTACCTATAATTGCTTTCTTATTTTTAATCATAGAAATACAACCAACTCTTTTGATAATTGTTTAGCTTACCATAATGATATTCCGATTTTTTTTTTTGTTAAAAATTTACATTGTAATTTAGGGTTTCAATGTGTTTATTATTTTACTACTTTTCTATATGTCTTTCAGAAAACACTGCAGGAAATAGTGTTCAACATCCAAGTGAGAATTGGGCTTATTTAAATTTTGTCACTCTGAAAGCCATGTTATTTTTTGCTCTCATGATGGATAGGCTGGTTGCCTTTAAATAAATCTTACACTCTTCTATCTGCAACATGAAAAATTGAACGTAAAGGTGTTCTGGAAATGGACAGATTGAGTGCTAGAGTTATGAAGAAAATAAAGCATTCTACTAAATGCATTTGTCCCTGACTGTTTCCACCCAAGGTTGTCACTGTAAAAAAAAAATCTTATTTTACCTTTACTGAAGAAGCATTTGTTGTAGATAATATAACTGTCATACAAGAGTTAGGAGACTTCTCTGACACATTTTATTGTAGGTAAGCATAAGAAGAATTATGGAAAGCTGAAAATGTATCAAGAAAGTGATGTGAAGTACATGACAGATTGGTTGTACTTAAATAGCCAATGACATGCTTATTTATACTAAATGGGACAAAACAACAATAAGTAAAAATATCTATTTTATGGGTACCTTAGACTACACACAAGTATGCATGTATATCTATACACATTTGCACATATTATACTATATATATATATATATATATATATATATATATATATATATATATATATATATATATATATATATAGTGAATATCTACACACCATTTCAGCTTGTTGATATAAAAGCTCAAATCAACACCAATCATGTCAGATACAGTATTTTTCATGTTTATTATAATCTTGTAACCAATAAAATGTAAATGAAAAAGTGGATTATTTTTAGGAGAAATGCTTATTTATTTGTATATAGCAAACATGACAACTTAACAGATTTGTGAGATTTATTTTATTCATTCATAGTGAATACATACTGTACAACCAAGGACACGGTGACAGTCACAATGCACTTATTCACACACCAACACACAACCGATATGAAGTTCCCAATCAAAGTTTCCATCTTTGTAGACATGGGGCAAAAAAAAAGAAGAAAATTGAAGAAAGGCAAAGTCTTGGTAGGGGTAATGAACTGGAGATCGCTAATATTTAAATTATAGATTTATAAATCTGCAGTGCGCTTAGTACTATGGAACACATACTATACAAGTACTAAATGAAGTTATGGATAGAAGTAATAAATATGAAGTTCCATTTATGTCTAGGATTCATTCATTTTGAAAAAAAATGTTTGATTCAACCTCACTGACAGCGATTTTTAAAGCTCTTGAACATCAAGATATTGGAACTCCACAAATCATCTTATTACAAAAAATTGTACTCAAATGCCACATCTGTAGTCAAACTTCACCAAGACAGCGGTAGATGTAAAGATCGCCTCACTTCATTGTGTTCTTGTATGTTTTCAGTGTTTACGAGGTACAAAGCCAGTCAATCAACCAATCACAATTTTATACACAGAGTCACTCAAAGAGCACACAATATCAAGGTGTAATACCAAATTTCCAGTACTGTAGAATCTAATGAGCTGAAGGTGCCATGGATGTAGATATGTATACCTGTTGTTGCTAATATCCTCTTAAATGCTCATCTGAGGTGTATTTTTCATTTGTTTTCATTTTTATGAATGCTTGTAGTAAAATGCAGCACAACCAGACAGAGGCATCCTGTTGCAGTTTTTAGAACAAATTCACAAATGATAAAAATTCTTGGTGATTGAAATGGTCTTGCCTGATTTTGTTTTTCTCCTCTATTTTTACCACTCACTGTTTGCTCCACTCACCATTTGCTTGCAATTTTGCACAGATGTCATGGCAGGTTTAGAATGTACTCTTCATGGTATAGTTGGACTGGATTGAAAACAGCTATTTTAAATCTTGCAGCTGGTGATGTTACTCAGTGGCATTTCAAAGTAAAAGATGCTAAACTATAGAAGGAATTTTAACAGTAGCTTAGGAGCATTTTGTTCATTTTGAAAACATTTTTTGACCTTTCCCCACCCTTGAAACTACAAGTGTGATGAGATTGAGTTTCCAAAGGATTATTGAGAGGAAATGGCTGAGAACAGGAGATTAACACAAGGCAAAACCATACTGAGGGACAGGCCAAGGTCAACGCCAGAGAGCTCATCAAAACCAGAAAACAAGCCATGAGGGCAAACTGAGAATTTAAGTCAGGAAACCAAAGGTGTTCAAACCAAAATGGAACCTGTCATTTGGCCCAAGTGAAAGAAACTAACTATGCTAAAAGTTTTATTGCTTTTTTCCAACCAAGGCATAGCGCTATGTTTGATGTCCACCCTATTTATACCAGACTTCCACGGACATCAATGAAGTGCCGGTCTGTGCTTCATGTAAGCAAAAGACAAGCAAAATTAAATAAAAATAAACTTGGCCAAAATAAATAAAAATGTTTCAAAACCCAGAAAATTTTTTTCTCCGTGATCAAAAGCTTTAACACACAAAACAGCATAAATAACAATTAAAACAACAACATGGGTTTCCAGATTTAAAACTTCTATGTTTGTACATGATTGAGTAGGTATTGAGCAGAATGGTACACTCACAAATTACACATATCCTTCTGGTTGATAAAAGTTACAAATTTAGTTTTTATAATTCCAAAAGATAACGAAAAATAGTGAAAATCAGTGCCTGCTAAGACCAGAGGATCAATGTCTGTTCTCATGATTAAAAAACCACTCGAAATCCAAGGTCTTCAAAAGATGATGGTTTCCTGAGATCAGCACTCTTCCTACAGTCTCTCTTGAAGTCAGGCACACTTTTTCCCAGAATACAGAAGTGCTGACAGTGATTTATTCTGTTTTTCGATTACCAGACTCACTTCTGTTATCCCAGCTGACATGCATATGTACATACATCAAGGACATCCCTGACACCTGTTTCAAACATTGTACCCCTATTTGTCTATTTCTTTTTGTTTTGGAACTATTTATAGAAAGAAAGTGCATATGACTTTGTGGCACAGGTGACAGTTACGTGTCATTTTGCCACACAGTCTCATAATGATCACACCGTGTCACATCCCAGCTTACTGCTTATTTAACAGTTTTCAGCACTCTCTCTCCTTAGAGATTTTTCTCTGCCATGCCAAGTATCCATTTTTAAGACTCAACCCATTTTTCCACAGTACATTTTCTTCACTTTTTCAAATCAAACCTCAAATATGGAATGAATATAATTAAGCATTGCATACAATGTTTTTCTTAGTTTTCAGTCACATTATTATAACAGTATGTGGGATTTTTTAGCAAAAGTAAATTTTTGATTAGCCTGATGCTTTAATATGACTTTTTCTTATAAATTCATTTTTTGAATTAGTTTAATATAAACACCACACCAATGTCAGCTGTATTTACACACCCACACACTCATACCAAGAGAATTCAAAATTGCCAATAAACCTTACAGATTGGTCTTTCGAGAGATGGAAGAAAACTGGAGTATTAGGAGAAAACCCACAGTGAGGCAGTGCAGACAACACACAGGGAGTGTCTGGGCCTTAAATGTGACTAGAGTCCTAATCCACCTCCTGTGTCACTCTGTCTGCTTATGATTTCTTAGAGTAAATATATTGATTATATTTAGCTTATTTATGGCATCTTTTTTATTAAGGTATTAACGTAAATATTAGGGAAGTGGTATCTGATCTTTGGTAAGAAGAGGCAGAAGATAAACCTGCAGATTACCCACCCACTCTAAATGTTTCATGACAATCAACTGCCAACTGCACAAGCTTTACCTCATTCAGAATACTATACAAATAAAGGACAAAAACCCAAAGTCAATTACATATGCAGCACAATATCCTTAGCATAAATGCCTAGTTGCAGCTGAACATGCAATCAAGGGAAATTAATTGGGAATAATAACCCTTTATTAAAGTTCATTACCTTAGATTGACCTTTTCTTCTATTATTCTGTGAGAATACTGTTACAACAGCTGCATGATGATAAATACAGAAAAGATTTTAATATTCTACTTATTACTATTGTTCAAAATCAAACTGTGAAATGAGAGTTGAACATGGTCCTCCTACGGACTGCATATCACTTATCTATCAACAGTGGACCATAAATCAAGCTTTTATTTAGTACTCTTCTTTGTGGTTTTCCATAGGCATACCACAACATTCTCACAGCTGATTAATCCAGGTCAGGGTCATGGAAGCTCATACGTGAGCTCATACTCAGAGAGGGATGACTTTTAACTTGATGGGTAACTTATAGTAAAACATGCACCTGCAGGAGAAAAACCCCTTCAGACACAGGAAGAATCTGCAAACTGCACACTGACATTGACAGGCCAACATTTGAAACCATGAGGCTGGATCAATGAGGCAGTAGTGTTGGCCGCTCTGTGACCCTAAATACACATATATATACAAGGAAGAACCAATAACTTCTAAGAATAAGCATTGTGTGGCATATGTGTTATATATAATGTAAGAAACGCTTGATCTGCAGTATAATGCCCAGCGTTTGGTCACTTACACCTTCTCAAAGTTTGTTTAGGCAGGATGAAAGAAAAGCATGTGTAGAGTATCGGCAAATAATTTCAAGTTTTGGCCAGGCAACTTCAACTTTTCATAGATTCTCGGTAAATTGGCAAGTGAAAGGCAGCAGATGCTGCAGGAGGTACACCATAACCAATCACATCTTGTGGTCACCTGGCACTGGTGATTCACAAAAGAAAGAATTTTTTTTGAAGGTGAGAAGTAAAGGGGTCAACCAGAATGGATATTAACTCAACAGAACATCCATAAGAGTTAACCACTTATGCATGAAAACTGTTCACAGGCTGTTGAAAGGCCAGACACAAACCTCAGCATTCATGGCAGTTGCAGTGCAGCTCACATGTTCTTGTCATGTCAAATGTTCAGTCACTTAAGCTGAGTGTTTAGATGCCAAGTACTTGTGTAGACTTTTAACATTCACCCTTTGTTTATGTGGTTTATATCCAGCTACACTGCTATTTTTGCACCCATTCCTAAGAGTTATATGGCCATTTTAAATTTGCCCCATGTGGCCCATCAGTGCACTGTTGCATCACAGATTTCTGTATATTGCATATTGTCAGCATGAGTTTTTCTCCAAGTACAAACATGTGCACATAGGAAGAATGTTTACTTTTTGTTTTCTGTTTCAGTGTGATACTTTTTTATATTCAAAAGATTATTTTTATGGTTAATGTATTTAAACAAAATGAAAAACAATTAGATTGTTCCAGTCGTTACCTATAACTTTAAGTCAGCCACTGCTAGTGTCTAAAGTATATATACGCATTGCATCCCACTGCCCAGGCACCATAACTATTTACAGTGCAGTACTTTCCTTTATATCAGTCAGAGTCCATACAAAAGGCTGTGCTTGCACATGATGTCACTCTGACACTGCTGAGCACTTGCATCATAATGAGAACTTAATCAGTAACTGTTTATACTGTATTATTTTATGTGCCTCCTAACTTCGGCTATTCACAGTCCAAAACAAATGATCCCCTCCTCTAAGCATTTATCCTACTGACTCCACAGAAAGAGGCACATGAATAAAATGGGTGCCAGAGCTCCTCTGAAATGTGTGTGCAACATTTACAATCCATGAGTTTTTGTTTTGTGGCTCCCTTTTTTCATTTCCTTTACTGGATCTATTGATCAAATGATACATTTTTGGGCTTCATCTTAACATCTGTCACTCAGTCTATTCTTCTACCTCATTATGGGATTCAGTGGATGTGGTGCCAATTATGCCTTGCAAACAGGAAATTACAGTGAAAGAATAGCACAAGTTAAAAAGTAAAGTTCTTCCTGCCATGCAATTAAAATGCCAATTAACTCTGAAGTTACAAAGTCACATTTACAAATTCATTGACTCACTTGATAACACTTTCCAATAAATGAAAGAGAATTGCATGGAATTATAAATGAAGAAGGAATTACAAATGAAAAAATACAACTATTAACTCTTCTATTTTCACAGAGAAACCAAAAAATACCGTTTGGAATGAATTTAATTTTACAATAACATACTTTTTTAAGGAGTTTTCATGAATGTGCATCCCATTCAGGCTGGGTTTCTGTCTTGTATCCAATGCACCCAAGATAGTAATATGCTCCCAGCAGCCCTGTTTTGGAGTAAGCAGGCTTAAAAACTTTTGAATGAGGATGTGTGAATAAACATGACTGGCCGCATCCAATCCTGAACTGGCTGCTGCCTTACATTCATTGTCATTCTAATATCCGTTTCAGATCCTCATGACTGTGTAATAATAAAGCAGTTTTTGCAAATAGATTGAAAAGTACACTAAGTCGTCCAGTTAATGTTCCTTATTTCTTAATATGCAATCTAAGATTCTGCTTTTTTTCATCTTTCCATAATATCATCATGTTAGTAATATAATTCAGGATAAGTTAGAATGTAGTCATGTTTACTCTGGTAGTATTCATGTTAAGTATAACTTCATAATTATTACATCACATTCAATATATGTACAGTATATCATGGATTTACTTATAAGAAATCTTCACCACCTACACAAGTACAAATTGTAAATGCTTGTACTGCTTCATGCTGCTCTGAATTCCTAGGTGTTAATATCAGCAATTTATCATTTTGCACTTTAATATTAGACAACATTTTTTCCAATATATCACCCTCTCAAGTTCAACAGGGGTAGTGAAGCCCAAGCGTTGACTGATAGGAGTAGTAACTGCTGCCAGTTACCCGCTGGGAAGTTGTGTCCACTGTTGTCTGCTGTGAGGCAGCAAGAATTCATCTCAGTGTCCCTTGGCCATTCAGAGCTATTAAAGAAAGGTGCCCTCTGAATGACATCTTTTTCTTTCAGTTTTCATTTAAACTTCGTTGATTTCTGAATTACTATTCTAGTGTGATTCATTGACAAAAACAAAATGATATGCTAAATGCACTCTAACCATACAACATGATTTGTATTTAGTTTTAAGAACCTCACTGTATTATATTGTAAATATATTATTAAATCATTACATTATTTATATTTAAATTATTAAATTAAAAAATACATATATCAGTTTATATTTCACATTGCTGTTTTAAAAGAAATTAGGAAATTCAGCTTGTTATCATATAACATACAACAAAATTTCAATATGCATCTCCCTTACAAGTGCATAAAAAATCGAATGGATAGTTAATAAATGCATCGATCTAAGCAAATAATAAAAATAGAGAGTTGGATGTATGATCAACCAGTAAGAACATATAATATAAAAAATTATTGTAGATTATAAATTAATCAGTATGACACATAAAAACATATTTTGCACAGTATGAAGCCCAACAGGTCTTTCAGCCACACATGGTTGTGGGTGATTGGGTCAACTGCATTGGGGTAAAAAGTGTTCTTGAGTTGCATTATGTTGGCTTTCATTATTCTGTAGCAACTACCAGAAGGCAGGAGAATAAACAGATAGAGACCAGGATGAGAAGGGTCCTTGAAAATATTTGATGCTCTGTTCAGACAGTGGGTGTGCTATATATTTTATTATTATATATGTGTGCTAATGATTTCTGGGCAGCTGTAATCATTCTCTGAAGTGACTTTTTCTTTTTAGTGGTACTGCTGCCATACCAGACAGTGATGGCATAAGTGAGCACACTCTCAAATGCACAGTGGTACAACAACACTAATAATGGCTATAATGTCTTTCTCAATATCCTTAAGAAGTACAGTTGTTTCTGTGTATTTTTGGTTATTGCCTCTGTGTGTATCTTCCATGTAACATCATCATAGATGTGAATTCCAAGATTTTTGGAGGAGGACATTGTCTCCACAGATTCTCCATTAATTGAGATTGGTTCAATTTGCTGTTGTCTGTGCAATCTAAAGTTCAAAACAAGCTCTTTTGTTTTCTTCATGTTAAGTTCCAGATTGATTTCTTCCAGACCACTGATGAGACCAATAACAACTGTATCATTTGCAAATGTTATGATAGAAGTGGTATTATGGCAAGGCAGGCAGTCATACATAAATATGGTATAGAAGAGAAGACTGAGGACACAGCCCTGTAGCAGCTCAGTATTGGTCAGGAGAGTGGAAGATGAAAAATGCACCATGTCTCGCTGTTTGGTGTCAATTAGACAAAAGGTCCTGGAGCCAGAGGCAAGTGGAGTGCTTTGGGCCAACATCTAGTAACTTGGAAACCATTTTCTTAAGTTTAAAAAAATTCAGACATGAGTGTCAGTAGGCTTTGTGCCGTAGGACCAAATCTGTAAAGACATGGAATAACTACTTGGATTTACAACTAACTAGATGAATCGATTGATGGATGCATGGATGGGTGGATGGACTCGTTCTTTTATACTTAAAATGATTATACTTTAGCAAATTGTTTCCATTACTCTTTTATAAAAGTTGAAATGCATTTCTTTTTATTTCACTATATGAATTCAAACAGAACGCTGCACATTGCTGTTGTGTTCAGCACTGCTGCAGCTCCAGAGGAAGGTGTTAGTGAGTATCCTGGACCACCATTGCCCATGTGCCCATTGATTTTCTCTTTGTACAACAAGGCCATTTCACACCTTGAAGATGCAAATAATAAATTCTACACTGGCCTGGTATAAATGAATGTGGCTCTATGCATAAATGTGCCATGTAAACAACTGTTATTGTCTTGAGACTGCAATGTCTGAATTACACTGAGCTTTTCCTTCACCCTGTAATAGGTACAGCAATATTATGAAATGAGTAGATTGAAAGCGATTACAATGTAGTATCATAAACCGAAAGGTATAGTAGCAAAATAATGCACAGATTAGATTACTTGAACATACATTTTCTTGCATATAATGTACTTAATAATTA
The DNA here is from genome assembly GCF_016835505.1 of Polypterus senegalus. Lineage (NCBI taxonomy): Eukaryota > Metazoa > Chordata > Cladistia > Polypteriformes > Polypteridae > Polypterus > Polypterus senegalus. The sequence continues at coordinate 45,125,423 of NC_053169.1, read as the reverse complement.
TTTTGCCATTGTTGCATGTACTGTATGTTACTTAAAGTAAAACTAAGTATTTGTATATGTATCTGTAGTACTCTGCAAAGTTATTGTTTTTTTCTGTTAGACAGCCTGGTTCTCAAAAAGTTTAAATGATTAAGAAAATTGCATTGAAGTGAATGATGTTCTTGATCTTACACCTTGATTGTACAGAGCAATAATTTATTGGTTTTTGAGCCTGCTGTTTGAACTAGAATAAAACTAAAGCATCTCAAACAGAAATCCAAAAATACTCTTTTTACACTTCTTTAATGTCTGTAGTACTAGGTTGTTGTACCGTGTTAGCCATTATGAATGTTACAACTTGCCTGAAGAAGGGGCCTGAGTTGCCTCGAAAGCTTGCATATTGTAATCTTTTTAGTTAGCCAATAAAAGGTGTAATTTTGCTTGGCATTTCTCTACACTTCTTTAAAAATGCTACCTGAATACATAAATGCACAACACTGTACAAAATCAAAAGATAACATCTTAATTGTGAAACAGTGTAATGACAAGCTAAGGGTACTTCTGCTTACATCTTTTTTTTAAAAAACATCTCCATTCCCATATTCTACAATCTATCCGACAGCAGAGGTTGTTCCATCTCTGGGAAACCATCATCACAAAATGAATAATTGCACACTTAAAGTAGAATTAGGGTTTCATGTGTTCTGTGTCAATTAAAATTTAACACACCTTGTTGAAATGAAAGAATGGAGAATGTCAAGCAATTGGCCAAAAATGTCTAATCCAATTTCCTACATAATTTTGTGATCACATACCATTCTCCACTGTACCTCAGACTACCACTGGGCCATTATCACCTTCTCACTCATTACTCTTCACTTTCAGATGGAAATCCAGACTAAACTGAAAGGGGAAGCCTAATACCATTACATTTTTAAATGTAAGTCTGGCAGGGGAAGCTGGACATGTGGGCAAGATGTCAAAAAAGATTGAGACAAGGCAAAAAAATATAAAAGAAAGAATGCAAAAGTCATAAAAAAACAAACAAAATGAAGGTCAAGAATACAAGTGATTCATAGAAATTAGAAAATCGAAAACATGATCAGAATGCATGCTAAATAAAAGATGACTGATCAACGGTATCTGTACAAATATTTGTTAATTAGGTTCAAACAGACCTGAGTTGACTACACACTAATCCTCATTGACAGGCAACAGCAAGGCACAATAAGCTGAGTTTATAACTAGAAGAGGAAGAGCATTACAACTAAACAAGTAAGCAAGCCATACATTAATTGATTTTATTGAAATTAAGTGTGTCTGAGGGATGTTCTATGGTTGGGTGGCCCTTCCCTGGAACTGGCAAGACCAGTGCTAATAAAATAATCTCTTTTAATCTAAAATATCCATTTTGTCCATTCACACTGTTAACATATTGCTGTGGCTGTAGTGTTAATTGTGATGAACTAGCAAATAAATAAATAATAATATGCATACAGAAATAATAAAAAGATCAGGAGCAGAGTGAAAAACCTATACTATTATTAGGGAGTCCTCTAATCAATCACCCATATTAAATCATAAAACATATTTCTTATGTAGTTTAAAGTAAATGTAAATTCAGTCTTTCTAGGTTTTTTGCTCCAGTCCCTACTCCTTTAAAAAATAGTGTACGTAATGTAAGACAAATAGCAAATGCACAAATCCTAAGGTCTTTCTGATATGACTACAAACACTGAATCAGGAAGTACAATGATGCAGTAGTTAGCACGTCTGTTTCACTGATACAGACTCCTGGGTACATTTCCAACACTGAGTGGAGATTTGTGTGGAGTGTTTGTTTTCTCTTTATGCCTGTGTAAGTCTCCTCTGTGTACACTGTTTTTCATCCCACATTGTGAAAGCTAAGCAGGTCATGTTAACTGGTGATTCTAAATTGGCCATGTGTGGTTTATGTATTCACATCTGAGTGTGACCTGAGATGCACTGGCACTTCATGCTGAAATTATATGCTCCAACCCTTCTTGTCCCTGAACTGAGAAGATTGGAAGAATGTTGTCATGTGATATGGTAATTCTAGTCACGTTTTACTTTTAGCAATAGAAGAATTGACCCTTATAGTGTTTCATTACCCCTGAACTAACAGCAAGAGAGTATCAGATATGAAAAAGGGTGTGATAACTAAATACTTTATTTTCCTGCTGGGTTGGCTGCCCTCTTGCCAGCTTTCAGCTACCTCTCTAAACACTTCTCTCTCACATAACCTTGGCTTCTCTATCTCCCATCAGTGAGATTTTGCTTTAAGTCTCTTCCCACCTTTGGGCTCAGTTAACCCAACAGCATCTCCTGGGACACTTCTGGCCAAGCTCCAGCATCAAGGAAGGGACAATTTTACCTTACACAGATCCCAGACCAGAAAATTCTTCTTCTGGCCTCTGCTGTCCCAAAACTCCTGAGCCAAGAAAGGTTAAGCTGTCTTTATTAGTAGACTAATATGATGGAACACCACTAGTTAACAACCATGTGTGACCAACTAGTAGGTAGGAGTGCAATGGATATTATTTTCTGCCAGGCCTCCAAGAACTCACTGTTAAAGGAGCACTATTGGTCCCAGATCTACCATTACATTACATTTGGGTGTAATTTGGGATAGCTGCAAAGATAGCTGCCTGCTGGCATCCTGAAGGAGTTCATCTAGCTTTTTCTGAGGACCCCACACTTCTCTTTCTCATTTTTGAGGGCCCATAGTAAATTATGTCTGGGACACCCAGTTTAGCTGCAAGCCCTACTGCCTCCTGTATGAATTCTTTTTCTGCACTATCATGTCACGTTTTTCTCTCTTATAGCTTATACACTCTTCAAAATGCATTCTTTTTATTCTAGAATTAGCAAAGCCAATAAAGTCACACTTTCATATTAATTGCAAGAGTCAATTATATCTAATCAGTCAAGTATCATCTGATATGCAGATTTTTCTTTCATCTAATAAAATTTCCTGCAAATACAATCAACTTTTATTCATCATAATGTAACATTTTCATAGCCCTTTGTGTCAAAGGGTATAAAAGGTTTCACATTTTCTTTAACTTCCTCCAACTGATATTTACAAAGTGTTTCATTTATGACATAAATTAAATTAATCATTTTGGCACTACATTTTGAAGGATATGGTGGATAGAAGTATGGAAGATATCAGAAGTCAAATTTGTGGTGTGTGAGCTGTTTTCAAGCCAGCAATTCCGCTTCTGTCGATTTGCTGTTTCATTGTAATGCATTTTTATACTGTTTGAAAGACACATATTGTGTTGCACCTGATACCCGCATCCCCATCACCAATATATTAGATTCAAAATGTTGTTTTTTTTTAAACAGGATTAGCACATTATGGATTGTTTTTGTTTACTATTCCAGGCATATTTTCCCTTTGACTTTATTTTTTAACCAAATGTCATTTGAATATTTTTATTGTTAATAAGAGGTCCCTTTTCACATTCTGTGTTACCATCATTTACATATGCATAGATTTTCATGTTCTGAGAGTGAAGTATGTTTTACAGCTATAAAGTCACTGTAACTATTGGTACTTAAAATATTACAGTGGATGCTTTCACATCATTTTAACTACACACCATTCTGTACTGCAAAGAGTAGCAACACATAAATATACTGTGAAAGGTACCCACAACACAAAGTCAAAACCAGCTAATAGACCAGTGGCAAGTCATTGTTATTTTTAATGGTTACCATAAATATATATACAGTAACTAGCTGTGTAAGCCCGTGCTGTAAAAAGTCTGGGGTCCTAGAAACTATTGTAATCATCAGAAAAAAATTTGAATGTAGAGATGTCAGGTAATTGAAAGGAACTACTCTGGGCATCTTTCTACTAGGAGGATTCGTTTTGCCGACATGCTCGCATCGCTTGTGCATTAGCCGCGGCAGGAAAAGTAATAGGGATACTGTTTTGCCGATGTTAACGGCTAAGCGACTTTGTCTTTCTTTGGAGGTTTCGTTTTTGGTGATGTGCTCGCATCGCTTGTGTTATTAGCGGCTAAGCGAGTTTTCTGTGTCCTCGGAGGTGGAGCCCAAACCCCAACTTCACCTCTCAATTCTGGGCTGGACAGACAAATACACTTCCACACATAGACTTTTATATACTGTATAAGATTTTATATATATATATATATATATATATATATATATATATATATATATATATATATGCTACCGTGGCTGTCCGTTTGTCTGTTTAGGATTTTAAATCACCTGTAGTTCGTACACTGTTTGAACTATTGACCTGAAATTTGGTACACATATACCACATGACGTCTACTATCCACTTTCGGGGAGATGATTGACCTCCAAGGGTATTCCTCTTTTTATTTTTACTTTATTTTATTGTAGAATCAACTCTTGGCAGCGGCCAGCAGGGCGGCTGTGCGGCACATGCGTATGGAAGCCGTTCTTATCCCTACCACCTTCACCATCACTTCCCCTATCTCTTCATATTTAAAATCATTTTTGAGGCAGATTGAAGACTTAAGTGCCAGTTTAAGTGAAAAATTAAGGAAAACATACAAAATAATTGCAACACAAGCACTGACTTAATCAGTTTTAACACGAAAAAATGCCGACAAAAGAAGAAAAGAGGCGGGCCACTAGGGTGGAGAAAAGAAGAGCTGCTCAGGAGTAAGAGCATCAACCTCTGAGCAAAAGAATGCTAAACATACAGAGAAAGAGGATGAAAGCTAGGAATGCTCAAGTCAAGTATATTCACTGCACGTTATTGTGCAGTGCACCGTTACTGATGTATGTATATATACACTAGGGTGTTCCCCCCTGCATACTTTGCTCAGAAGCCACTTCGTGTCTCTGCCACTCGCGTTGTGAAGAGGGGGGCTGAATGTACCCCAAGGTGACGCGGTTGCTCCTCTGAAACGGTGATACAGTGGGAAACAAATATTTTTTTTTTTATACATCCTCTTTGCTTGATCAGCTGATGACTTGCTGCTGCTGCTGCTGCCGTGCAGCGTGATCTGCATCTCATGCGGAGCTTCAAACATGTAAAAGCCTGTACAGCCACTGTCGTACTCTTTGTGTTATATTTCTGGCCCCAGGCTTGGTTACATTTTTTGGCACAAAGTCCTGTCTCGCGAGATGCGAGTTCTTGATATTTTTTAGTTTATAATTTAAAAACAGAATAAGAATCTGAAAATCTAACAACATCACATTAAAGTTTGATAAATTCTGAAAAGAATGATACCAAACATATATATGCAGGTTTTAAAATAAGCGCAATTTAAAACGTGACAAAAAATGTGACATAAAAACATCAGCGTTGCACTTCTAGGCTTAGGATTTTTATATATATACATATATATACAGTATATTTTTATACAGTGTGTGTATATATATATATATATATATATATATATATATATATATACTAGCCATGTGCTCCCAACTACGTTGCGCGTGTTAAAGTTGTCTGTGAAGGGCTCCCTGTTTAAACGTGGCTGCCAGTCGTGAACTGGGCCCTTTGTCGCACAGCATTATGATTTTTTATAAGGGAAACAAAATTACAAAAAACCCTTGGACATTGATTCGATAGGAACGGCCTACTCGGAATCACTGTCCGAATAGTAATTATGTGGTGGTGTAGGAGCATTTCTGCTTCTGTCCGTTCACAGTCCGTCTCGTTTTCACGACGCTATCGTTTCCTCTCACATTGTCTTCTCAACCTTTCTCCAATCTTGCAGGTTGCTTTGTGGCAATCCAAAGAGTAAGGCAATATACACGGAGCAATGGTTATAAAAGGGGGACACACAGGTATCCAGGCTCTTTAAAGCATAAATAGGGATCACTTCACTGACATGTGAGCAAGCCACGGTACAACTGTGAGACGCACAGCACTCGCCGGCTACAACGTAACAATAATAATTTCCGGAATGTGCTGTTACGTTGTCATTCATTTTACCCATTGTCTTTCTTTCATTCATATGTTACATAGGCACGTACCTTTTATCTTCGGCAATATCATTCTCTAACCAGGCCTCAGGAGCTAACCAGTGTAACACTGTCCACCCCTTTCGTTATTCTGGTACATTGTTGACATCCGTGAGTAATAACAACGTACTAAACTGGTAGGTAGTCTACGTATGCGTGGAATTCGCGGACAAACAAAGATCAAGATCTAAATGAAGATCTCTTTAGTTAATTTAAAGCACAACAATTTGTTTAGTTTGAATGTCTGTGTTTTGAGGTGTGACTGGAGTACTACAGTCTTCAGTAGTATAAGCCTGGAGGAGATTCTTAATGCAATGCCTATGTTTTAGCTGTCTCTCTACTGCCATCTAGTGCTTTTTCTTCTAATTCATTCACGGACAAACAAAGATCAAGATCCAAATGAAGATTATATATATATATATATATATATATATATATATATATATATATATATATATATATATATATATATATATATATCTGGAAACATCTTCCACAGTATAATCTTCAAGTATGAACATAATAAACCATGTGTGTCTATGTTTCAGCATAAATGTAGACAGCTTTGAGAACAGTTAAGTACATTTGCATCAAACAACACAGTCATTTTAATTTCTGCATTCCACTGACATTCAAAAAAATTGTCAATAAGAGTAAATGGCCATTTTATCCTAGACTCTGCAGTGTGTTTTTGAGTTGAGTATTGCTATGTGCCTGGAAAGTGTAGTGTAGAAAAAGTGGATAAGGCAGATTGGTAAGTGATGTTGCATCACAGCATCAGAATCTTAGATTCAGAGCTGGTCCTCGACATTGTCCCTGTGGAATCTGCATTTCTCTCCATGTCTGTGTGGAACACTTCCTTTCCAAAAAAGTTTAAAAAAAAATTAGAACCCTGATTTAGGATTTTTTCGCTGATGAACATGTATCCTGTACAAATCTACTTTCCTATTACTAAACATTATGTAGCAGTTGATCGTTATGCTGAAATACTAATACACATCATGCAGAGTGCTGTCTACTTTGCTTCTTACTCATAAACTATCACTTCTGAGGTTTTCTGAATCTATTTATTGTAGAATCAAATTGTTTGAACAAACATTACAGATTTATTAATTCAGTTATATATTCCTTTTCTGAGACTAGTAGTATTGAGTGAAAAAAAGGAACAAAACCAGGACAGGACACAAGGCCACTGTAGGACACCAATAAGTTCATCTTTCAAATGTGGAAGGAACCCACATGGACACTGGGAAAAGGTAGTAACTCCACTGTAATAGTAACTATGCCAGGATTCAAGGCCTGGTGATCCTGGAGTATTAACTCCTGTGCTGCTCACCACAGGATTAGTTCAGATTAAAATATTAACACTTCACTTAAAGCAAGCAAGGGATATGAAAACCATATACACAGTCAACTGTATAATTTTCCACTTACAAAAAACAGCAGAATTTAGATATGTTTTTCTTGGATGGTAAGGAGAAATTAGAGCACAAACAGTTAACAAAGTCTCTGCTATCTCCTTTAATCCTGTCATTCTTCAGTATTCATCCAATATGGACCCACCTAGGGTGTACCCAGCTGGCACAAATTACAGATGGTGTTCTCTTTGGCAGTCTGCAGATTATACATTCATCCTCTTGTGAAAAACATATTGAGAGGGTCTGTTATCAAGAAACTCCTAATTTCATATTAATTCATTTTCATACATTTAATTTTTCACAGAAATATTAAATTATAATGTGTCAGTTTCATTGTTACTTCTGTACTTAATTTCCATTTTGCTGAAATAAATATTAATTTTGTATTCATCTTTTGAGGTAATTAATGCTATACACATATTAATTATTGTTCAAAGGAAAATATCCACAAATGTTAAAACAGCAAAATTAGATATCTATGTTATGTTTTTTCCCTTCTCTGCAGCTTCCTGTTGCTGTTTTAATTAAAAAAGGATATAGAACATATGCTGACTAAGCATTATTTCTTATTATTAACTGTACCTAGTCTTCATAATGCTGCTTACACTTAATGCAAATTATACATTCATCCTCTTGTGAAAAACATATTGAGAGGGTCTGTTATCAAGAAACTCCTAATTTCATATTAATTCATTTTCATACATTTAATTTTTCACAGAAATATTAAATTATAATGTGTCAGTTTCATTGTTACTTCTGTACTTAATTTCCATTTTGCTGAAATAAATATTAATTTTGTATTCATCTTTTGAGGTAATTAATGCTATACACATATTAATTATTGTTCAAAGGAAAATATCCACAAATGTTAAAACAGCAAAATTAGATATCTATGTTATGTTTTTTCCCTTCTCTGCAGCTTCCTGTTGCTGTTTTAATTAAAAAAGGATATAGAACATATGCTGACTAAGCATTATTTCTTATTATTAACTGTACCTAGTCTTCATAATGCTGCTTACACTTAATGCAATATATTTTAGTCTCTGTTAAAATAAATGGGGGCATGGGGAGTAGAGGCCATTAGTCTCTCTTGTACATATTTTCCTACCAAGGAAAACATTTTTAGTCAGCATGTTAAATCTGCTGTATAATACAGAAATCTTTACTGTGACTAATAAACATAGGTTGCTGTATATCTGAACCTGTTGGGTTAATTGTTTAACTGCAGTATTTGTGTCCTATGTTCTTAATAAATTGAAAATGAAAATATGTAGAATTGGGCCCTTTTGTGATAGTGTATTGTGATAGGGTAGAAGATGTTATACTAAGGAAAGCATTATTTTTTGAATATTCAGAAATGTTCATAGACCTAGGGCAATTAGTGAAAATTATGTAGGTAGGAAATTAATAATTGAAGGTAAACACAAAAGCAGGACCTATGAGGCATATTAATTTCATTGTATATAGAACAATCCCTTGTATTAAGTAATTTGTGCTTTTCTAATGTAAAAGTGACTGCTTAAACTGATTAGTCTAGTCAAATAGACAGGAAAATAAATATCTAATGGCCCAGTGGCAGCTCCAGGGAGACTATATTAATGCTGAGTCTTAACAATTACAATATGTCTGAGGGGATTCTTCTCTGAGAACCCCAGTTTCCTCACACATTCCAAAGAACCACAGATTAGGTTAACCAGCAACACCAAATTGTCCCCCGTGTGTGTGTGTGTGCCCTCCATGATTGATTTCTGCCTTCCATCCGCTGATTCGACAGTTGGCTCAAGCACTTCGATCCAACCTTTTATTTTCGGCTTTCGCTAATCCTATTTTTAAGTCACAAGGGTTGAAGCCTATCCCAGTTTTGGAGAAAACAGATGGTAAAGTATTATTTGAGGAATGAATACCTGATGCTTTACATTGTGTTAGAATATATTCAGAAATTATATTTGGATGGATTAACTGTGGATATTCCATTGTTACTCAGAGTATGTAAAGTAAAGGTAAGCTTCAGTTGTTCTTATTGTACGTAGCTTCTGAAAGATGCACCTTAAGTGAATACTATATACTGTAGTATATATCTGGAAGCCTATTCATTCCTTCATCAATTTTTAACTCACTGCTTCCACTGAAGCCGTAAAAATAGGCAGAAAGAATCCTGGCAGCATTGAGTATAAGAGAGAAACCAACCTTGTATAGGATATCAGCCGAATGCAGGATATAACTTTGAATAAAATATATAATTTCTAATAGGTGGATGTTCTGGAAAAGTTAGCATGGAAATTACTGAAAGAAAGAAAACAATACTTTCAATGAAAAGCAACAATCATGTCATAAATGAAATGTTCCTTGAATTAAAGTCAGCAATGTATGACTTTTAATATTTCAAATGTGATTGGAATGTTTATATTAGTAAATGCATTAATAAAGGATTTAAAACCAATGGAAGTTTAAAAGGTAAAAAAAAATGGGAGCCCTAATTACGTAAAGGACTGATACCAGTTCAAAATGACGGTGGAAGTGCAAATTAGATAGCACATTCACTTCTCTTAATGGGATTGTACGTGAAAATGTATCTGAATATAGATTAGGTTCTTTTCACTGATTTTCATTTTAAACCCATTAGGGTAACAGAAAAAGGCTGCTATCAGCAGTGGATAATTTAATGTGATTTACTTCTATTTTCAAATCTTGTGCAGAAGATTTTAAGGGTATTGTAATGTAAAATTGCACAATTAGTAGCAAATAATATCCACCTTTTATTCAAGCGTCCAGGTATACAGCGATACATTTATGAGATGTAATTGTTGTCTGGCTGAAAGCTTAATTGAAAGCAACATTCTGCATTATTTATCTGTTTTGACTTTTTCATATTATGTAAAATGGCATTAATTATTTACAATAGTTTTGGTCATTTTGTATAACTAATTTAATGTATGAGCAGTTTCTAAACAAGTACTTTCACAATGAAGTAAGAAGACACCTTGTTTTAGTTTCTTGATGGAATGGTAGATGTATTTTACAGTGGTATAATTAGTGGTGTTGCTGCACCACAATACATTGACTCTAATTTGGCACCTTCTGTGGAAAGTACACCTGCTCTTTGAAAATAGGCGGCTTCCATTTTCTTCACACAGCTTAAACACATGTTCTCACATCATTTGGGATGTTTAATTTGCCAACTTGTGATTGTGTCTAGTACTGTGTTTAACTCTACTTCAGGGTTTTGGGAGGCTGAAGCCTTTACCAGTAGCAGTGGGTACAAGGCAGGAAACAGCCCTGGCCATTGTGCTGGTCTGCCACATGCACACTCACATTTACACAGGGCCTGAAATCACCAGAGTGGGTTGGCACCCTGCCCAGGATTGGTTCATGCCTTGTGCCCTGTGTTGGCGGGGATTGGCTCCAGCAGACCCCCGTGACCCTGTGTTCGGATTCAGCGGGTTAGAAAATGGATGGATGGATGGAATCACCAGTCAGTCTTAATAGCAAGTCTTTCCGGATATGGACAGAAAACTGGACTATCTGATAGAAAAATTCATGCAAGCTCACAGAGAACCTACATATTCCATAAAGACAATAACTAAGAGTGAAATTAGATAGCAGTGCTACCCAATGCACCACTGTGCCATCCCCAATACTATTAGTGTTTGATATGTTATTACTGTACTGCTAGATTATCTTTAGAATTACAGCATAACAGAGTATAGTATTCTTAAACCAGCTTAATCCAATTTAGAAATTTGAGATTTAAACTTGGCCATGTCTTTATGAAAGACTAATATCACTGATACAGTTTATAATGGAGCATTTTCCAGATATTCAAAAAATACATGCTTGTTAAGTTGATGCTTTTTATCATGTCTTTTCAGGCATTAACACATGCCTTTGTACTGTCCCTTGCAATTTATTGCTCTAAACCACACACAAAGAAGCTCAAATATCAATCGGTCAGTCTATAATTTTGCTTTATATTTTCACCTGAGAAGCACAGAGCAAGATCACAATACAATTAATGATAAATCAATGCATTCTATATTCCTACAGTTAGACTTGCTATAGCCAACATAGTAACACAGATGAAGAGTACATCAAAGGAGTAAATGAGTAGCTAGGCTTTGGGGTGATGCTAAAATAGAAATTAATATAGTCTAGTTATCTATGAGATATACTTTAAATACAACTGTAATTGTGACTGAATAAATTACTGTAATAAAAGACACAACTGATTGCTGTCTAAGTCAAACGATTCCTCTTAGTTCAGATTGCTGGATTAGCTGTTGTAATGGTGAAGCAGCGAGAGGTGCTTAAAGCCAGAGTGTGAGTCTCCACTGATGCCATGGCTCAATACTTTTCCCTGGGGCTTTGCTGCAAAAGTGATTAAGGTGTAAATGTCTTACAATGTGGTCATTGTGTTTGGTTCATTGATAAGGCACAGAAGGCAAGGATTAATGGAGAGAACTGTTCCCCTAAGGGTACACACACAAAAAGAGAGCACCATATTGTGCAGTGTGTGCAACTCATAAACCACACTGAAATTAATTCTGACAATCTAACAATCTTTTAGCCAAGCAAGTAATTATCTGAACTCTGTAGTGTAAAGTGTGCAACTTTTCTTTTTTTCTAAACACTCCAAAGACAGATATACAAATCTTTTTTACATACATAATTAATATTTGATGCTAGCATTCATTTAATTTCATATTTAGGATATGTGAACAACTAATAAAATTGGTGATGATCTTCTTTAATACCTTGTCCGAACGAAGACTCACAAAGGCATTCTTTTAGCTTACTTGTATTATATTAAAAACTTGTACTCAGTCTTAGGTAAAACGGAAAGCGATTTTTGTTTCAGCTACCAATTGTTACTCTCTCTGTTACTAGCCTTCAACGATCCACCATAATTAGTGAGTAGCTTTCACCTAAAAGCCGCTTAAGACTTTTGAATATTAGCCTTTACACCGATAAGATGTAATTGCTGCAAGCTTCGGTTAATGATGTGCGCAAAGCGTGCGAAGGCGACTTTTCCCGTCGGAATGTGCAGCTGAAGCTCGGGGACCTCCTGCCAGCAGCTTGTCAACGGCACGCTTTGACTGTGATATACAGTGTGTGCTTCTATTCCGCAGAATCAACTGCAGCATCTCCTCGGCGCATCTCTGCCAGACAACGATTGGCTGCTGAGTGACACGTGACGGACGGAGGCTGCCTGAAATCTTCCCTTCGCCCATCGGAGTGCAGAGCACTGATAGGCTGGGCTGATGCGCAGGCAATTTATCATCCTGATCTCCCACTGAGTCTAGGAGCTCTCTTGTCACCACTATTGATTTCAGAGGATGGACTAAATTTCCTAGTATTTCCATTAAGAATTAAGAAAAAAAGCTTAAAGCACGCAGGGTAGCCAGACAGACATGGATATGAGATGGCACTGTGCATCCACCCAGGTAGCTGCTTTTATCACAGTCGTTGCAGAATGCAGTTACTGCAGCATGCAGAGGATTAAGCTACCAGTAGTCACATCGAGATCTGCATTGCTTTTAAGATTGAGCTATTAATATATTGAGACGGGAAAGCTGTAATGCTTGATGCAAATAGGCTGTAAACGTACTGTATTTATAGCGTGGGATCACTTTGAACACGTAGCACGAATGCTTGTTAACTGCACTTAATCTTAAAGCATATATTTCCTTTACATAGCATGCTCCTATTTATTATAATTTAAACTTATTTTTTGTAAGTACTGTGTGCACGATGGTGAATGGGATCGTCAGTCTGTAATTTACTATCCATAACAGCCTCATATTTATTAAAGTGTTTTTGATATGTTTAAGTCAATTACCTTATGCAAGCATGAAACTAAAACTTTGGCATGAGTGTTGTCTTTATTTAGATATCTGCATGCAGCTCTGCTTAATATTACTTATTTGCTTGAACATATTAACAATATCATTTTCATTTTTATCAGTATTTCATCTGTAATCATGCTATTCCCATCATTCGTAGAAACACTAATGAATTAATAGTAGATCTGTTCCTTCTTCCACTCATACTAGAGGAGTAGGCAAGTTTCTTTTCTTTCTTTCTTTCTTTCTTTCTTTCTTTCTTTCATGGACTTGCACAGAGAATAGTTTATTGTGTATTTTAACATTCAGTTTTATTCTCAGAAAATGAAGCACATAAAACCTTGCAAAGATTAGCAGTTACTAGGTAACAGGAAAAAAATAGTAGGAAGAAATGGATTGCATCACATATGTTATTTTTAGGAGATATATAATACTTTAATACAGCAAACAGTATTAACATTCTAGTACTAATTTGATAAAATGAAAATGTGTAAATAATTATAGCATGATATTACTGATATTTGAAAAAATACATTTTAAGCTATGGAATACTAAATGCAAATTTTTTAAAAATCAGAAACAAATGAGAGATTTATCCTTTGTTTGTGCAAAAGGTTATGTATAAAAAGGAAGCTAACATACATTAATCTTTTAGACATCGACATCTATATTAGGATGACAGATAAGGTGCTATTACCTCTGGTGGGTTTGGGACTGAATGTCAAAATTCAAGGAAAAGTCATGTGGGTGTTGTGGAGGAAATTCACTTTGTGTTCATGGATTTTTTTTTCTAAGAAGGTCTGTTTTTATCAAGGACAAACATTTAGCAAAGTGGGTTTTGTGAGATTTAGTTTTGTAACTGTTAGAGCATAGATGTTCATTAATGCACCTGTGATAGATAGATAGATAGATAGATAGATAGATAGATAGATAGATAGATAGATAGATAGATAGACTTTGTAGAGTTCTGTCCACATAAAGAGTTTCTACTGTGCCTTTTAATAATCTGTATGATGTTGAAATATGTGATACTTTTTTAATCCTGAAAACAGCACTGCAATAATTAAGAATTATATTGTATTATGTATTGAACAATGCTAACTAATGTTTAGATCTAAAAAATATACTGTGAATATATTCCACATATTCTTCATGTGAAGCTCAGTCAGAAGATTTTTTTTGACGTTTTAGATTATCTGCATGAATAAACATTTGTGGAAAAAATACTGTACATATTACTTTATTAACAGAAGTGATAGTAAGAAATACTTATAAAATGTACTTAAAGTATAAAAATGTTATGGGGTAGGAGGGTACTGATCACAGTACAAAAACCCTTGGCCACTTAAGTTAATAACAATGTAATACTTCAGAGGTTATTGTTTGCAAAAGCTTACAGTATGTAAAAAAAAGTAGACAAACTATATACGTTAACTTTAAATACAAAATTACGGTAAATTATCACTCTTAATTCTTAACCTCTTTGAAGGATGCTTACGGTAATATTTAAACTGAGTTCTTCTTCATATTAGTATGTTTCAGACAGCTTCTAAATTTAGTGCATGGGTTGTTGTGTTTGGAACATTGAACATAAAAAATATAAACATTCTTTCAGAGGTAGTGATATGTGAAAGTGCTTGCATGTTCTAAATAAGCTTCTTCATTAATGTTCAGTGGCTGCCTTGCATTTCACATTAAGGAGCACCTTAATAAATTAGAATCTGGTGCCAGCAGTGTAGTTCACAACATTGCACATAAAGAGATGATAAGATGTGCATGCTCTTATCTCTTTTTATCACATCTCACAGGAAAGACGCTCATGCTTCTTCATTAGTCTGAGAAGAGTCGATCTTATGGCATGTTTTTTAAGACATCATTTCCAATGGATTAATTATTAAATGGTGCAGAAAGTGTATGTGAAAAAATACAGTAGTGCAGTACCTTTTGATTTAGTGAAATGCATTTTGAGATGTTTTGAATATTTAGTAGAACCTATATTATATCATAGGAAGTTATTTGTTAGCTCTCACATCATTCATTTTGGATAAAGGCACACTGGTTAGCTGCCCAGTCACTACTGGTAATATTATACACTGATGTGACACATTAGGAAAAAGTCACAGCTTGTGGTTTCTCTTTAAACTACCAGAATGGTGCATCTTAGTCCCCCTCATTTTATCACTTAGCTCAAGGTGGTGTAAAGACAAAAAAATCACAGGGATTTCTGAAGAATAAAAATCAATTCATTGTAATATTAAAAAGACGGATAACTAATTTCTTGGGAAACTTGGTTTTTCAGAAGGTTTTGGCTTCAGACATTTTTTAATTAGCACTAGAACACACTTAGTTTTGAGTTTAAGTCAGTTTGTTCCCATACATATTGTATTTGCACAGCATCAATTCAATACACCTCTTTTTTGTATCAATTATTCATTTACTATATTTCTTCTAAATTTACATTTATAAAATGCAGGGAAAATAATATAGATAACCATAATGTAAAAGAATACATTTATATACATTTGGAAATAAAATGCATATCCTTTTAGTCCATTTTTTGACTTTTCTAGGTAGAAATGATAAAGTTTAATACATGTTGGACACAAAAACAGTATTAGGATGGAATTATTATGTTAATTATTATATGAATGATTATGATATGAACCAGACTTAAGAACTTGGAAATAATATAAAACTATATTGTGTCTGAATTTTAGAAGTATAGTATATTCACCCAATCCATAAAGGTGAATACTGTATGTGTCTCCTTGACTAGGCTTGGATTTATTGGTCAAAGCAAAAGTGAAAATGGGTTGAATTGGGTGGCTGTCATCACAGATGCTCTACTTGGACATTAGTTTGAGCTACTATTTGTTGCTTATGTTATAAGCTCTTGAATACCATTACCATTCAGTACCTAACACAATAAGTGTGTTCATTTGTTCAAAAGAGATGTAAAAGGCAATCTGTTAATATACTATAGATATTTAATATTAAATTTGTGCCTTTGAAGAAATGGTTGCTCTATACTCCGTTGGATAGCTCCTCCATCCCACAATAAATACGATGTATATGAAATTAGGAAGAAAAGTTATCGTGAAAAAAAGGAACAGTCAGATAATCCTGAACACCAAACACACTCTCTCCCACTTCATAGCGTCTTAAGAGAAGGCTGTTACAATATTGTTTAGGGGTGGTGGAGGGTATGCTTTAAGTACAACTTAATTACTTAAGCAAGACCAGCTATCTTTTTGAAACTGCATTAGAAGGGTTAATTTTAAGAGCAGTCATTCTGAATGGCAATAATGAACTATTAACACACTCAGAGTGAATCAGTATAAAAGAAAGAGAATAATTATATGCTGCTTCACCAGGCAGGGTTGTGATATTCTAATCCAGCACTTTACATTTTTTTAAACAATGGCATTTTGATTTATAAATATATTAATACCAAGCATACTCAGAATACTAAATCAGTTCTGGTTGTGGTTTTAGGTCCAGATGTACAAAGCCAGTGCATGTATGACACCAGTATGTGCAATTTGTATAGGAAAGTTTGAGTAATTTCATTGATTGTTTTTTTATTCTCTGGTAAAGGATTTGTGGTTCTTGACTTTCCTCAAGAAGCTGAGAATTCTGTCCATAACTTAACCCAATGTTTGTCTCATTTGTAATGGTGTGCTGAAGAAATGGAGCCTTAATTGATAGTGAACTATGAGTACAGATACCTCACAAAACAGTTCAGGGATAGCTTTCTGTTCATATCACTCTGGTTTCCTAGTCACTCAGGTAAATCTTCTTTATGCAGCTGAGGAACTGATTAACCTTATTTATACCATTACAACATTCTGTACTTGTTACAATTCTGTGTTTTAAAAATATTTCATATTTTGTTATAATGGCCTGAAATAAATAAACTTGATAAAAGCTTCCCGCGTAATAGTTTTTAATACATTTATTTGGGATGTTCAGCAATTCTTGGAAAGGGATTACAAAATCATGACTCTCCTGGAGATATTTAGCCTTTTTTAGGTTATCTGTATATTTTCTTACTGCTGACTTATGTTTTTGGAAGTCCTACACATTTACAGTTTCTCTGTACTTCCAATATAATATGCAAGTGGATGATAATTCCTTTTCTTTCTGTTTTAGTTGTGTGTGGCTAAGACCCGGTTTGTCATTTACTGGCATTAATTAGTGAAAGCTAGGACAGGGTGGGGGGTGCTCTTTCACTTGTCAGAGTAGTGATGCTACAACATTTATTAGTATTCAGCTCGTAAAGCCCAGTGGATTTCTGAGGATTGAAATTATCAGGTCTTTGCATAGGCTCAACAGGAAGCAGCGAGGCCGAAGCTGTACGTCTGTTTTTTCACATCATATCAGCACTCAGGCACAAATACAATTCTTGCCTTAGGGAGAAGCACAACACAGCAAATGTCTTTGTGGTAAAAAGAAGGAGGCTAGGACCAAAGACTGATTTTCCAGCTGGGTTACTGGTCTGGATGCCTATGAAAGCAGTCCCTGAAATTTACCAAGCACCCTAAAATCATCCTAGAAAAGGTTATTTTTTTCCCACTCTTTCCTTTGCAGCTTGCACATAGAACTAAAGATTATTTTGATTTGCAATTTAACACATTATTTGTAGAGCCTGGTGAATATGATTTGTAAGTAATTATTTAAAAAGCAACCTCGTGGTCAAAAAAGTCTAATCTTGTACTGAATAATTACTTCTGTTCGTATTTCCGAATTTCATGCATGAAAAATTCATTATGAGGATGTTGTAAAATACTGCATGCAACAGCAGTATACAAATTCTACAGATTAAATTTTCTTTCTTACCATCTTTCTCACAGGACTGTATGGTAGTGAGTGCCAGTGAGAGGGTTCTTTTGTTTTATCTATTATTTTTTGAAAACTAATTGTATTTTTGTTTTATTTGTTATATTTGTTCAACTTTCCAAATAAATCAAATTTTAAGATATTATCACTTTGATGTTGATTCAGACATAAATAGTACTAATATTATTATGGAAAAATATTGGAATATGGGAAAAACAAAGAGCTGTATTTATTAGGTTCTCTAAATTAAAAATTTCTTAATATTTCTTGCATCTTTACTTCCAAAATGACCCGTGTTGTCAATGAAAATGAATAAGTGTGTACTATAATGACAATGGTAGGTCAGTTTCCTTTACATTACAGTATATTTCAAAGAAGAAAAAAAGACAGTTATGATATAGGAAACTGAAAGGTAATATGTCCTGGGTAAACAAATAGTCCTTTTATAATTTTTGGTTTAACATTGTAAATGATAATCTGATTTGTAGGCTTTTTCCTCTTTCATTATTACTACTTTATTGAAATATGTCACAAAACAATGTAATACTGCATAATATTCTATATGAAAATGAGGCTTTGACATTCAGGTATATCCTGCCTTTTTTGATCAAAGTATGGGTGTGCTTTGTTGTTGTATGTTAGTAGAATGCGGACTGTTGTTGGTTTAAATTAGAGGTGAAGTGGTTTAAATGGGAATAAATAAATAAGGCTTATGGTTAGATCATAAATATTTAATATGATTTTTATATAATGTGGGCACAATGTGCTGTATATATAAATGCATATTTTGATTACAGGAATATAAAGCATCCTGTCAATTTTACAAAGAGGAATTCTAAAGTGAATCAGCCACTTGGCTGAAAGATTTATTGAAATGGGGATAAGTGGGACACACAACGGTCTGCCATCCCTTCCAGCCTTGAGTCCTACCTGGTATCTGATGCTGCAGGAATTAGCTTCACCTTTGGTTCTCTGTAACTGTAATGGATAAACTGGTTTTCAAAAACTGGATGGATTTTTTGTGGAGCTACTGTACATAAGAATATAAATTGCTTTTAAAGTAGGGTTCTGTTAAATTTAAATGTAAACACATTCATGTTTATTTTCTTCATACAATAGTTCACAAAAAAAATCTTAATTGCTTAATAGCTTAAAAATCCAAGAAATTGTAGCATGGTATGCTATAGTGCTGAACAACGAAGGCTTTAATTGAGTTTGTGAATTCAGTCATTGAGGATTTATTTCTTGAGCTGACGTTCTGAATGAAAATATGTTTAAATGCTACACAAAACACCAAAGTTTTTCATCTCTTCTTTCTCTTTTATCAATACTGTATGGCTTTGTGTAAACAAAAAAATGTGTGAGTACCATGTCTTTCATACACAGATTTGTTTTTAAAGTAGTATGCAGTAAGTATCGAAACACTTTTGGTGTTTAATCACAAGAATACAAATTCTGCAGCACTGTATTATGGTGCCTCAGTAGTTAGCACTGCTGTTACTTTACAACTTCATTAGACAAGGAAAGAAACACACACAACCATTTCTCAGTAGTCCTAGTTTACACATTGATTTTCCTCAGAGTAATCCCATTCTCTTGTCACAGACGCAATATGTGCAAGTTATGTTGTCTGATGAATCTGAATTTGTTTTGTGTGCTAAACAATGTTTGTACACATATAAGTTTATCCTACAGTGAACTAGTACTTTATCCAGTTTTTGATTGTGATACCTGATCCTCCATATATGTAAATAGGTTTAAGGAAGTTCAAACAAGTGGAACAACTGAAAAAAAGAAAAACTACTGACAAAACATTTGAATATCAGAATGCAAAGACAATGTGAAGATAATTATCCTGCCATACAGGCCTACAGTATACTACATTAGTAATCATTATTTCATTTATTTTTTGGGAGCTGGTGTGCCTGACAGCACTTGTGTATGCACCCAAATTGAAAAACACAGCACTAGTTTACTGTTACTAATTATAAGACACATAGGTGTTTGGGAAGTGGGAGGAAAACTGGAGAAAACGCAGGGTTAACAAGAACATGCAAACTCCACACAAGCAGTGCATGGGCCATACGGACTGTGCAGCTATGCAGTAGCAGCGCTCACCATTTTGTCACCATGCTGTTCATTAGCAATTGTTACCTAAGTAAAATAAAAATAGAATTATTAAAAGAAAGGTTATAAAAAAACTGTGTGTTGTACCAACCAGTGTAAATTATAGGGAAGGAATTTAGCATTCAACAGCACACAAAAATATGTAGTGTAAAAATTAAACTCAGTATCAGTGGAAAATAGTGTATGTGCAGTCACCATTACAGCTAAAAGTTGTTTTTGAATGTGATGGCCTGAGTTTGAGTAGGATTAAACAATTTGTTCCTTGGGTAGTTGGAATCCTGTGATATAGCAGAGGCATTATTATTGCAGCATCTGAAACAGATCTCTTAAGCACAAGTGTAAGTCAGGTTCTATATAACTTTTATTAATGATACACATGTATATAATGGATATATACAGGGTCATTAAAAATAATGTACAGTTTTTTTTTAATTAGTTTAGTTCTGGTAGTTTTAAACTCATAAATACATTGCTTACACCAAGTGATTTTGTGTGTTATGCAGGTGGAATAATGTTTCTCTCTTCTGCCACCAGGCAGCACAATAAGCAAAATGGAGATGCCAAATCGACACTCTTTTAGAATAACCCTGGACTGTAGATTCCATTATGTTTTTAATGGAATGTTGAGTTTTGCATCTAAACTGTTTTATGCTTAAAGTAATTGTGAAATAAATGAAATTGTATATTAATTCACAATTTTACTCACAGAATGTCACACAAATAAAAGTCAGACATGCCCCTTTCAAAAATGCTATAAATCACTGTAATTGAACAAGCATAAAGACAGTTACAAAAACACTCATTTTCTTTATAGTGTGTATTTCTTTACATGCACACATTTTCAATTGTATAAACTGGTTGCAATGCGTGAATTGGAGCATCATTAGTCTGACTGGTGACAGTTTAGCTGCACTGAACTGTAAAGAAATGCCAAGCATAGTACCTAATAAAGCTTTCGTGAGAAGTTTTGTCATTTTGGTAAGCAAACGCTGAGAATAGTGGGCTCCCTTGTGGTCTCATTGTATGTAGGGCACTTTGTTCCGTAATGGATCATTTGCAGAAAAGCCTTGTCTCTTGAAATGGAATAGCCAGCATCCGCACAAATATATTGTAATTCTGCTGGCAAAGCAAATTTAAAACAGTATATCAGTAGCATGTAATGAAAAAATTAGGAGAAATACACCAGATTTGGGCTTTGTGTTTTTTGTTTCATTTTAGCTTTTGATGATAATTATAGAGGTGTGCTACATGGTGTTGAAGCATTATTTTTCAGCTCTGCTGATTGTGAAGAAAGTGCTCATTTGGGCTTCTGCTGTATGAGATCTATATTAATTGATTTCTTTTTATCAGCTAGTGTAGACTCTTCATTTGACAATCACAGTCCCTTGTGAAAAGGTCTGTATGTGTCATTATGGAAAAGAGCCTTTGGAATGGACAGTCACCTATGGTGCTATTTATTGCAGAGTTGGTCTGAATTACAATTTAGGATGTCTAATCCGTTCACGGGCATGTATGTAGTAGTATGACCTTTATGTTCTTTTAATCTGTGCCAGTAAAAGGTGTTAAACGGAAAACAGATAATTGGCTTCACTACACTGCCAAAGCCTTTCAATTTTCGTTTATGTGAACAATAATATGTACTGTACTTCTTTGTTTAGGTTTACTTGTACAATTTGTTCTGCAGTTATTAAGCTATATAAAAAGTAAGAACTGTCACTTGTTCTCTTGAAAAATCTTTTGGGAAAACAGAGGATGGAAGAACGAAACTTCCCCACAGCTAAAAGTGGCAGCATCCAGTTCTTATTATATTTCCCAGTATTGTTTGCACTAGTGAGTATATTGGAGAGACAACAAAACACAGAATGCACTGACACTAACAATATATAGATTTTTACAGTCATGTCAAAGAATTTAAAAATACCTTCACCTCAAGTGAATTCTGAGCAAAGGTGACATATTAACTGCACTTGACATGCCAGTCAAGGGTATAGTGCTAGCACACAATATTTGTTGATCTGCTGGAACCTCATAACACTTTCTAATATAAGGTCACTAGATGTACGTTTATTTTTTATTTTATTCCTCCCTAGAAAAGACCGTAACCAAGCACAGATAACAGAAATGTAATGTATCCTGATGCAATTGTAACCATAAATTGTAGAGTTTAAAATTTAACATAAAATGTTAAGTACAACTGGCATGGCTCACTCCTACTTAATTAATTTTAAATTGGAATCAGTTTTTCACATACTCTTTTCATCCTTACTGGGATTATTTCATGGAAACAAAAATAAAATAGGATAGTTTTTCTCAAAGTAAAATTAATTATGGACAATGCAATGAAATTAGAAGTTGTAACTATAAAGTACCGCAGTCATGTGCCACATTAACATGATAATGTATATAACACAAGAATGCAGCTGGATCACTTTAATTAAACTATGACAGCCAAACACAAAGAATAAGGCATGTAATGGAACAAGAAACAACAAAAAGACTCACCACCTGAAAGGAGAAATTAAAACAGTAGATGTTTGTCGAGCATTGAAAGGCTTACGTCACTCATTTTACCCTAAGTCAGTGTGAACCTACTTTACGTGTACAAAATTAAAAAAACATTATCTAGAGAAACAAAAACACTAAAAGATTAGAGAGAGAGACATATGGTTGGTGTTGCAATTTTGTTTCTATGTTCACTTGTGTGATACATTCAGGGAGAATTCCTGATGTATGTACAAAAGCAGACTCCAGCTACCAGGGAGACTTGATAAAAAAGAAATGGATAATTACACCTCTTTACACATGACAATAAGTGACTGAACTGTTGCATAACATTTCAAGCACACATATTTATTATTGCAAACAATAGCTGTGTCATCAATATAGGTAAGGTTTGGGAAAATTCTGATTATCCCATTATTGCTGGCCCATAAATGAATTACATCATAAAGAGATGAACACTTTCTTCCTAATTTTTAGGAGCTGATTGACAGCTACGTAATTCATATCTAATAATTCACAATGTACAGTAGATTAGATTGCACTAAATTCAGTGGTGAATTTTTAATCCAATAAAATGATGAAAATTTTAAAATGGAAAATCTCGTGTATTTGTTGACTGAATCTTCCTGTACTGCAACATTACTTGTTAAAGCTATGTGGTGGTTTAAATAAAGTAAGTCCAGCTACAGTTCATGTTATAATTCCAGGAAGCATCTCATGTACTCTCATTAGATGTGGTACTTGTTTATTCTGGAAAAGAGTTATTCTCACTTTATATGTGGAAATTGCATGTTTCTTTAAATACTGCCTTTCCATTGGATCATGTGCTAGGATGTTTGCTCTTCAAAATCTATGAAACAAAAAATGTAAAACATGATGAATGTAAGTTCGTCAAATAAACACCCTTAGTTGCTTTTTCACTTATGGGTGTCTCATGATCAGAACTCAAAAGGATTAAATGAATATATTGCATGAAATTAATTTTGTTTTTCCTTTTAAACAACATCAGTTATGTGTTTTCCTTATGAAGAATAGAAGGATGCCACTTATAAATTTCTTTAGTTACAAACAGATTCAGTTAATAAGAGAACCTGTTTAATCCAATTCATGGTCTTAAAGAGCTGGAGCCTCTTCTAGTAGTGTCTCAGTTGGATGGGCCACCAGTCTATCATATGGCACATTCACAGACTCACGCAATTCAGGTCAGTTGAAAGTCATCTATAATTACCTGCTCCATCCGCACTGACATGGAGAGAGCATGCAAACCCCAGTCGGACAGTCACAAGGCTTTCATTCAAAACTACTGGCCTTGAGTTATGAAGCAGCAGGGGTAATTTCTGTGCTAGGCAGTTTAAAACATATTGGAAAAAAATCTTATAATATTCAGAATAAACTTAACAGTAATTGTTGTGTAGCTAGGACCATAGAGTTAGACAAGATTAATTTTTAAATCAATGCATACAGTTTATGAAGTGAACACACACAGCAAGATTAATTACAGTGTATAAGATGCCTATGTGTTAGAATTTAATTGCTGTATTGTATTGTATGCTGATACTAAGAACACAGTAGTGCACCATGTTCAGTGGGTACCGAACATGTATCGAGAATCCATACACAGCTGTCTAATAAAAACTCAACTTCCTACTTATTGAATTTCGGAATCCTCTTCAAAACAATTGATGTTGTTATTGCATATCAAGTATCAACACTTTGATACACAGGCAGGAAGAATAAAATAACCACTTTCATAAATCAACTGAAAAAAGCAAATGTGCTTTCCATCACAATACCCAGTCTTTCCTGGCAGTAACTTGCACCAGATGGGTGACTTCCATCAGTGAGATGCTTGTCCTTCACAGCAGATTCAATAATGTTAAACTGAAATTAAACCGGAAAGGTGAATTGAATCCTGCTGATCCCGACCTGCATACTTGTCTTTAGATGTTCATTTTCCTTGAAACATTAAAAACAGATCATTGCTTTCAGAAGAATAAAATTCATGTTAAATCAGATTCAGTCCAGGTGTCAGTATTTGACACAACATGTACTTAAGTGTTAGAGGCATTTTGTTTTCAAATTATAAAAATATCAGGTTTTGTGTATGCATTCAGGTAAAACTACATGCATTGAGTCAAACAAAACAGTGGCTTTTTAACAGTAGGGATTAGCAATTAAATTTTTGTAGTGCAAAATAATTTTTTAATTCTGCAGATATTATTATGTCTGCTGGTATAAGCATATAATAAGCATCGAATCCTAAACAAAATGTAGTGCACAGCCTAATAAATTTGGAATCTTGGCTGTGTGTGTTTCTGAAAATTGATGCAGTGATTTTTCAACCATTTTCAGTTTCCTGTGTTCCTGTACAGGTGACAGAGTGGTACAGTGGCTAACACAGATATTATACTGACACTGTCTTAAGGTGTGTGGGTTTTTCTCAAGTTTCAACAGTGTCCTCCCTCCCACAGCTTAACCGGTGGCTTTAAATCAGCCCATCTAGGACAAATTCCTGCCTTGTACTAGATGCTGCCCTAATAGGCTGTGAGCACCTGGGGCCTCATGCATAACGCCATGCGTAGAATTCGCACTATAACATGACGCAAGCACAAAAGCCGAAATGTGCTTACGCACAGAAAAATCTAGATGCAGGAATCTGTGCATACTCCAACTTCCACGTTCTTCAGTTCCATAAATCCTGGTAAGGATGAAAAGTAATGCTTGTGCATGTGCCTTCTGTCCCGCTCCAAACTCCTCCCAGAATTACGCCTCTATGAATATGCAAATCAATGTAAATCGCCCTTAAGCTCAGCCTTCTGTGAAAAGACAATGGGAAAAGCACGGGGGAAAATATAAGAATTTCAGCAAATACCAAGTGGAGGCAAAGGAAAAAAATACTTTTTGTTGATTTAAACAGTGGTATAATCAACAAAAGGAAGTTGATCGAGTGACATAGCGTGTCGGAGAAACTCGAAAGCTCACGTTCACAAAGTTGCACAATGCCAAAATAAAAAAGAAGTCACATATCAAAGTCTCAGTGAAAAGGCGAGTTGTAGTCCACTGTCTGAGCTTATTAGGGTACAGACAAAAAAATAGGCACACAGTGGGAAAATAGCTCGAAATGTCAACTTTAATTTCGAAATTTCCACTTTAATCACGTAGTTTATTTTGTCATTAAAGTAGAACATCATAAACTTCATCTTAAAATCATTTAATTTACTAGTTTCTCAAATCCCATCGTAACTAAAGTAGCATGTTAAATGCTTTGTTTTGTATTTGATCTTCTATGTGCTCTATGTGTGTGAATCACTACGTGCTTCCGTTCTTTCTCTTTCTCCGACAGGACACAGAATCAATTACATTCGTGATATTACAGGTCTCTGAATAATTAAAATACTGAGATGTATACGTGATATCTTTTTCATAATGATTGGAATGAAAGCATGTTATTAAACATGGAAACACGTTGGCGCAGTGATTGTTCATGTCTCACACAAGATGCTGCTGTGCCATGCGCGACTTTCAATGAAATAATTTATTGTAGCAGTAGTGTCTCTTTCAAACGTACTAACCTTCAATTCCTGTCCTTACTTTTCTTTCCCCAAATACCCAATCGCCACACAATCAGCTCTGCAATAGACGTTAAGCCATCTGTAAGCTTACAACGACGATTCTTCAAAACTTTTAAGGAACATTTAAATATCTTCATAGTACGTGTTTAATTATTCTATCCATCTATCCTTCCAGTGTCGCGCCAGCCTCAGTAATTATACAGCGCGAGGCAGGAACAATACGTGAACTTGCTAGCGCTGCGGCACTGTGTCCTCACATATTTAATTATTAACAATACAGATTATTTAAATGAAGTTAAAGTTTTATCTGTATAATATATTCAACATATTTTGCTGCATTTCATCTTACAAATGATACCGTCATCATATGTAAATACGTGCTTTATAAATTGGCGCAGGTTGTGCATTATTATAACTGTAGTGCAAGTTTACAGTGGGGTAATTGTACTTATAAGTACAAACAGTTCTACAAGGAGCAATTGATTGAGTGCGTTTATAGTTCTTGGGATGAAACTGTTTCTGAACCGCGAGGTCTGTACAGGAAAGGCTTTGAAACGTTTTGCCGTGGCTGAGGCAGCTAGGGCTTGATTCTGTAATACCAATAATTCTCTTTCCGATCAGCTGCTGATGTGATTCCCCACTCAGATACAGTGATATAAATACTCAGAGTGGTGCAGTGATGATCCGCTGTGGCAACCCTTAAAGGGAGTAGCTGAAAGAAGAAAAAGAAGAAGGAGATGGTGCAGTGAGAGTAACAACGCTAAAGCAGTTATGGTATTTGGAATACTATGGCTATTCCCTGGACCATTATATTGTTACAAGTTAATTACAATCAGATGCATTACATTAATCAACAATATGCGGTTAGTTTCAGTGTATTTATAAAGCTGTGTCAGGAAAATAAAGAGTAACCACAAAGGAACAGTAGCACTGCTTTGATACTGGGTACCGCCAGTCTGCAAAACCGAGCGGAGAACTTGCGTACAACAGGGTATGAGGTACTGTGGAAAAGTGCGTGGCTTTACGCCAAGTGTAAGTTTTATACATCGTGATTTGAACGTGGAAACATTCTTACGCAACATTTCTGTGCGTATGCACCGTTTATGCTTTAGGCCCCAGCAATCCTGAATTTGAATATCCAGGTTCTAAGAGGCTTTAAGCATTTTCTCCTTTATTACTTTAACCTATAATAGCATCTAGTTTTGATCAGGTCTAAATAATAGATGAAGCAGTCCTGGTTAAACAAGTAATGCATTTAGAATGTAGTTTTTCATGACTTTATTCTGTACACGATTCCAACATTGCCTTCCATTGTTCTTAAAAATGGTTTTGCAGTCCTTACCAGCTACGGGAGCTACAACAGCCCTTTTTTCTGTGGTCCACAGAAACTTCTTGTGATCACAAAGCTGTAACTTAAACAGCAGACCATGATGATGACAGCAAAAGTTTGTGCTTGCTTTGTAGGAAGGGGCTTCTCACACTCAACTCTGGTTGCCTTGTCACCAACTGGAGCATCAGTTACAACACAAAAAGGCATTTTTGTTTTCTGTTATCTATTTTATGTGTCATTATGGATCTAGGTAAGATTAAATGATATTTTTAAGTGAAATTAATGAAGGACCATGAATATTTTTAAATATTCTCAAACTTTGTCACCATGTCATCAATAGCGGAACAGGTCTTTGTCAGAAATTATATACAATACTGTAAAATACCATTAAATTTAGGTGACCCAGATTTTGCTTATGTTTGTGGAAAATTAATTCAAATATAATACGTAGAATATGTATATTAGGAAATTAACGGATAGCTTAATCTGGGCTGTGATCATACAATGTAAATTGTATTGTCCTTCTTCCTGTTAGGCTTGAGTTTACTTCTGTGACTGTAATTTATAAACTTATTTATTTTCATTTTTTAATTTAATTTTTTTTTGTAGAGAGCTCTCTGATGTAAATTTTTGTCTAAGGCTCTATACAAAAACTAAGCTATATGATCTGGTAATAGCCCTAAAAATGTAATGGCTGTATTCATAATTATTTTAATGGAATTGCTATCCAGTCATATATCATTTAGCTTCCTACCATATAATTAAGAAGTGTGATTTGATAATGAGACTTAACAGGTTTGTGGTTTTCATTATCCTTCCTTAGGATTATTCTCTGTAAAGCAATTTCTTTCCCACCAGTATCTGTTAAGCATTTTTTTACTACACAAATGTAAGTTTATCAGTTTCATTTCATACCATTTCCTGCATCCTTATTTTTTTTAATAGTAAGCATTATCTAAAACTTAATGTTTTTTGTTATCTTTTGTTATTTGATATGAATATTTCATGAAACACAGCCTGAAAATTTGTAATCTGTGATCATATTCATTTTACCAGCATTTTAATTCCATACCTTATTAGTCGCACATAAATTTCATTTCAGTTTTCACACTTCATCGGTTTAGTTTAACATAATAACGTATTCAATGGTATTCAGTGATTTTATGTGTGGAGTTGAGCTACTTTCACCAAAATAAAATTATTTCTAAACATTTCATATATTTTTCCTTTTTATTTTTTAAAAGCAAACTAGCACAATTTTAAAAGGAGTTATCAGTAACAGTTTAGGTATTGCAAAAATGCCTCTTTTACTCATTTACTATTATGTAACAAGACCTTAACATACACTTCTTTGGGTGTTCATAACACTTACAAAGCATCAGTGTAAGTGTTATGTTTCTTCATCTCTGCAATGTGACCTGCTAACAAAACTTCACTTTGGAGTGCTCTGAGGTGGCTTAACTAAGATACATTTCTCTTGATATTATGTATTTAGTCCTGTGAATCCTTCATATTAACAAGTAATTTTACCATCATGTCAATGTGCTACACTGCACAGAGATCATTAATCACTTTACTGATGTTTTATTATTGGTATGAAGGCCAAAAGAAGCTCTTTTTAAGGTCTTGTTACATATGAGTAAATGAGTGATAAATGTACTGTATTTTGGTATGCCCTAAACTAAAGTGTTACCGAGTTTTCTTTGGATAGATTGTAACAGGTTCAAACTAGCCATGTTATTTTGCGTATTTTGTTTCCCTCCTATTTACAGCCCTACCCACCAACCCACCAAGATTATCTTACCAAATTACTCTATTGGGCTGAAGGAACTGTTTTATAAGCAAGGAGTTTTGATACCATTTCTTTAATGCTATTGTGCTGAACTTGTATTAGTTTCACTTTTTTTCCTACCTTAATATTAAGGAAGTACACAGATTTATATTTTT
Source organism: Polypterus senegalus (assembly GCF_016835505.1). Lineage (NCBI taxonomy): Eukaryota > Metazoa > Chordata > Cladistia > Polypteriformes > Polypteridae > Polypterus > Polypterus senegalus. The sequence continues at coordinate 45,095,863 of NC_053169.1, read as the reverse complement.
TTTCCTTGACAGTAAAATAAGATTCACTGTGAACAATGACCCATTGGGTAGTGTTAATGATGTGCCATACATGAGTTCAGATTTAGGCTGGTACACCTTCACTGTGGTGTTTACACAGTCTTCAAACATGCTGTACTGTTAACCTGTGTATGTAAAGGAGTTATAATTGGTTATACTGGTGCCTGTGCTGGGGAGATCAGCCAGGTTTCCAGCCACATATCTGCTGGGCTGGACTGGGCTGAGCTCCTTGTGACACTGAATTGGTTTAAGAAGTTACATTCGTAAGGCTTGTGTACTCCACGACCCTGTATTTGACTGTAAATACAGATGAATGAACAGATGAACCTAATGTTTTTTATTTTGAAAAGAAATTCTGTTATTTCTAATAAAAGGTATACAGTTTAAGGTAAGGTTATTGCTGCTATTATACGGTAGAAGAAAGCATAGATTACCTCTTAGTTTCACTTTGTTATACCACAAGACATTATTGATGCAGACTGAATTAGTTGACACATTTGGTCTCATTATAAAATCATTTATATAATGTCTAAATGCCTGGTAATTTGCCTATTATAACAACTATAAGAAATGCTGTTTTGCACTGTGCTAGTTTGTCATTGCTCTTAAAGATAAGGGTCAAAGAAAGCATATAAATTGGGCCGTAATGTATTTATTATGTTACAGTCAAGTATTTGCACACATACAGTATATTTATATGTGTCTGCATTTGGGCGTGTGTGTCTGTGGCTGAACTTCTACCTTTTACTGGGTTTGTGCCAGGGCAAGATTATTTTGTTTATTGAAAACTATGGCACCTTACTTATGAATCAGTCAAGTCTCTGAAGTCTTTAAAAGAGCTATGTAGAAATAAGCGAACTAAAGGCACTCTTTGACAGTGCAACATTGAATATCATTTACATCAAGAAACATTACTGGGGCACTTTTGTACCATCAGTAGTACACCTTTATAATTCCTCACTGTGACTGCCCTCTTATCAGGTCAGAAGTTTTATCTCTGTTGTGTATTTATTTGTTATAATATGTATTTATTTATTCATTGAGCTTCTATCAATCTGTCTTTGTACAGTTCAAATCATATACTAAAGTTTTATTTTTTTTAATTTTATAACAAAATAGCATTTGGAAGAGAAAGAAATGAGAATATAAAATATTGTAATATTATTAAAACATGTCTTAAAAGTGAGATACGGTATAATAAAAAAATCAGTTTACTAAAGTAGTTTTAAAGAGAAAATCATTTATTTTTCCACACTGAATATTCTTAGCCTACTGCATCTTGTGTCCTACTTTTTGAAAGATGCTTTTTTGGGTTATACCGTAACAACATGTTTATTCTCCTGAGTAATTATAAATATTATCAGAGTTTTTAAAATAAAGATTCATGATTGCGTAATTTTTAACAGTATTTTCAAACCATAAGTCATATTATATGAGGTCAGAATTCTATAGCATCTTAATTTGACTTAAAAACATTCTCATAGACTGTAAGTGGGAATGTTTAGTAGATTTCCATGAATTCAATAGGGGACAAAATGATATGCAGTAGAGCCAAGTACAGGAAATCAAACTACAGAGTTGCCTGGGTTCAAGAAGAGCCCTGTCTTCATGAATTATAATTATGGGTCAAGGACAGCCTTGGACAATATTGGAACAGGACGTCAGTATAGCTTTAGCTTAGGAATTATTTATATAAAACATAATTCTTTAATTTTATTGTTTCTCTTTATGTAGATTCCATACTTTTTCAGTTATTCTGAAATATATACTGCGTTGCTGTTAATAGCCTTGTATAAAGTTAATCTTGTGAACTGCAACAACCGATTAAAGAAACAAGCAGAGATGTTTTGGTCTGAGCAAATGATTGTGGAAGAGCTATATTCGTACCTTATCCTAAAGGTACTCCACTTGTTCTCTTTATGTATTTAAAAAAAAAAAATAGAATAAAATAAAATCCCACAATACAGCATAGCAACAAATTGATACAAGAAATCTTTTGTGCCTTCAACAATTAGGCTTTTTAACAACAAAGAGCACCTAATTACATTAAAATTAATGCAATGAAGTTTCCATTTGTATTTTATCTCTTTTTATGACCAAATTATTTTTCATTGTGAGATAATAAAGTCTGCGGTGGGCTGGTGCCCTGCCTGGGGTTTGTTTTGTGCCTTGCACCCTGTGTTGGCTGGGATTGGCTCCAGCAGACCCCCGTGATATAGCGGGTTGGATAATGGATAGATGGATGGATGGATAATAAAGTTTACCTTGTCTCTATATGACAGTATTTTACAGCATAGTAGAAAAATGTAGTTTTCTGAGAGTACTATGCAATACAAATATACAAGTATGCAATTTTAATTGTCAGTGCCATAAGTTGTCGATTTGTAAAAAGAAACAATTTAAAATCCGAATATTTTTGGAACAGTAAAACTAGAAGAGATTATCTATTGTGTTATATAAAGCAACATCATTTTGATGCTACTTTCCAAAAGGCTTTAATGATTATTGTGTATCAGATTTTTTAAAATAGTAAATACTTTTTTAAATATATAGATTCTCATTATCCTAGACTGCACTTCTTGCCATGAGGACAAAAATTGACAGAGTCGCCGATTCTCTGAATAACAAAGGTTACTAAAATGTAATCATGTGGAGATACACAGGTTACCTCTTTTTCTGAAAAAAAAAACTAATTTCCTTCCAAAATATTTCCCACTACTTTGTCTACCATCACAGTTTTGGGTTGTCTTTACATACTCACACCAAAATATGAATTTGTTAGCTTTCTTTTAAGCTCAAGGCCTACAGTTTCATATGATGTTTCCTAACCAAAACCCAATTAGCACACATACTCATTTTTCCCTGAGGATACGATCTCATTTCAATATTTACACCGCTGTGTGATTTAGTGCTGTGTGACTGGCAACACACACTACAAGTGGTACAATTTTGACAGTCATCTCATGTTCTCCTTCCTCTTAGTAACCACTGAAGTTGTTTTAGCAAAGAAAACATACAGGATTTATTTTGAATATTTATGTTTAATAATATTAAATTCCACAGATTATAATTTCTGAAACTGTCTATGACTTACAGAACTCTATGAATACCCGTCAGCTCCTTTGAGCTATTACATTCATCAATATTCAGTCAGGCTATTCAGTCTGCCTGATTTTGTTTTGTTGGGTAATTTGTCCTAGTATCTCACCGAGTCATTTCTTAAGTGACGGCAGGGAATCTGCTTCAGCAGCATGACTGGCCACTTTATTTCAGACTCCCACTGCCATCTGGGTATAGACATGCTTTTGTTTTTTGCTTTAATTTCACTTCTTCCAGTGTTTCCTACTAAAGTCTTTGTGTGGGGATTTTATAGTTTAACTAATTATAATGCATCAATAGATAAACCATTTAAACATTGTTTGTTTTCTTATAAATATAGTAGAATGTCTATTGTACTGTGAATAAGCTGGAAAAAGTCCATGTGCCATAATATTTTTAGTGCAATTTTAAAATTATCAGTTGACCTCCGATCTTTCTTGAAACATTATGTGATATGTAATTGCAGTCTAATAGAGCGAAAATGTTTGCCTCAATGATGGAGAAAGATTACAGTTTGGAAATGGGTGGAAATTAGAGGATACATGGTAGACAGAATTAAATGGATTTATATATTGCGGATGCCCTTTTCTTTTAGAAATAAATAATTCAATAGTTATCAAATGATGCAAAGCTATAGTAGTGACATGTACTTTAGAAATTAAGTTATAATTATCAAAATAGGAACATTGTGTCCAATATAGATTATTTAAGCGTCTCCTCTTGCTTTTGTATATAACTGAGCTCTTTAGTGTATGAAGTATATTCGAAGGTGTGAGCCTAGCCTAGGCTCTATATAAATCTGCTGTGACAGCTGTCTGTCTCCTCCAGATTCATAAAGGAATGAAACAACAAAAGTGTTCCTTCATGCTGTATGTAGGTCAGGTGACGTATCCACACAGATCAGAAGAGCTTGTTTAATGTTCTTGGTTGCCTCTGCCTGTATTTCCCCTGCTTATGCGACTGTAAAACATCAGAATTCATGCACAATGTATACAGTGCTAGTAATTTACCTCTACCTGGATCTTACTAACGCTGGGTAAAGACAAAAAGTAGAAGCGGGTTATCTTTTTGGCTTAAAAAAATCTTAAGAATTATCTCTAGCAGATGTGAAGGTGTTAAATTATGTAGCAGTTAAATTTTCATCTGTACACTTTTTTATTGCCCAGTCTACTTTTGGTAAACTGTAAAAGGATACACTGCCAGTGAGGTTCAGAACTTTATCTCCAGGAACACTGAATATATTTGACACTTAATTGCAAATTTCAGTTACAGTTACAGTATAACATTAACCATTATTCACAGTAATTTCGTTTTTTTGTTTAGTTTCTGCTTGCGTTGTCATACCCAATATGCAAATGTTTCAATATTTGTGGGACAGATTTGAATGCAAGGGAAGATGGTCACTTCTTGTGATAATGATATTTGTATACATTATTTATCTTAGCAGTGCAATTCCATAATATCCTTGGCTAGTATGTTACAGAATGTGACACTGATTCAAAACTGTAAAAGTTAAATACATTCTGTGTCATTAATCCAAATGAAATAGCAAAGTAAAGAAAAGACAGGTCAGTTGGCAGCCTGACTATAAGATAGCCAAAATTCCATTTGATTTAGATCTTGGAGAAAATAAAGCAGGTCCTTGAACCAAAATCTGCCAGATCTAACAAAAATGATTGTTTAGCTATTTGCAGAGAATTGAACAAAGTGTTAATACTCTAGAGTTGTCCAAACATCTATTTGTCAATGCTATGTAACAGCCATTGCCCTGGCATCTGCTGAGTTTGTATGTGAACTTCATTGGTTTTAACTTCCACTGAGCTGTGCTGTATTTTGGGTAATTGTTCTTAGCCCATAGTTATTGCTTTGTGTTTTTGTATTTTCTTGATTTTGCTATCACAGCTTAACAACATTTGCATAGACCCCTTGTACTTGCCACTCTTGTGTCTTCACTTTTTGTATGGTTTATTTAACATGATCTTTTCAGTCTAATAGTTCCTTAGTATATTCTGGGGCATAAGGCACATGAGCATTTTACGCCTTGATGCTAAACTGAAACATCTACTAATGTCCATAATTGCTTAAGAAGCATGAGATGGTGTGAGGCTGGAATCTGACACCAGAGATGCATTCCAAGACCAGAAGGAACTATCCATCCATCCATCCATTATCCAAACTGTTATATCCTAACTTCCGGGTCATGGGGGTCTGCTGGAGCCAATCCCGGCCAACACAGGGGGCAAGGCAGGAAACAAACCCCCGAGCAGGGCACCAGCCCACCGCAGCAGAAAGAACGAGCCGGTTAAATTTGAAATAGTGTCTTGTATCACAAGATTCAGAGAAAAGAAACAGAATGGAAACTGGTTAGTTTTCAAAATTAATTAAGTGTGCAAGCCTTTCAATAGGCTTAAAAGAGGCTAGGTATTTAAAGGTCTAAGTAGGTACATATAACAATTTTCCTGTATCTTCTTTCTCTCTGCCTTTTTTCTTATTAGGGATTTCTGTAATGAAGGTATACCTCTGTTTTCCATCACATGCTATTTCCAATCATCTCTTTATTACACACCCAGTCTTCTGTGTATCCTTCTCTACTATATCCTTGCATCTCGTATCTGGGTTACCTCTTCTTCTTTCTCCTGACAGCTCCATCTCTAAATTCTCCACATCACACCACTTTCCACTTTTCCCCATATGTGTCCGGCTCCCTGGATTCTTCTCTCCGTCATCACCTGTTTTCTGTTTTCACTCAATCCATTTTATTCACCCTATACCTATATATTCATTGCAGAAGTTTTGTCTTCAACCTCCATTATTTCATTATCCCTTCTGGTTGATCCCAAAGTTTCTGAACTGTACATTGTTGCTTTTCTCATTACCATTTAGTATATTTTCATTTTTATCTTGACTACTATCCTTTTTTCAAAAATTATTTTCATACACTTTATGCAGTTTATCGAATTTCTCTGCTTAGTTTCCACCTTTAGCTCTCTGTTCCTTTGAATCATTGACCTTATGTACGGGAATGACTCCTCTTTTGTTAACTTATCTGTTCTCAGCTTCACTTTTCCATTGTTATGTTTTTCACTAAAGTTGGAGAACACATTTTCAGTTTTTGATCTGATTATCTTCATTCCATACACCTCTAGAACATCTCTCTACTTCTGTAATTCCATTCCCAGTTCCTCCCTTTTAATTTGTACTCAAAATCATCTGCAAAACACAGACAATAGTGAACCTTTCTTCACTGCTGTCCTGAATTTGTTTAATGTTAAACAATTAGTATTATTATTATAATGTGCTTGATGCTGACTCCAATCTAATCACACTTTCAATTTGAGCTTTTCTTCTATTCCTGTTTCACTCATGAATATATCTAATGAGGTTGTATGTACTGCTTTGGTACTTTTGTCTCAAACTTTAAAAAAAGCCTCCAGTGCTGTGTCTAATTTCGGTGCTTATGTGCAAATGTAAACACATGCAGTAGGAGGCAAAAGATTAGATACATACTGGCAACATTATTTTTTCCTTAAGGGTTAAAATACAGCTAAAAATATTTTGTATCTTACGTATAATGTTTGTAAGGTTTTATGTAAAATACAAAGATAACTTACAATATATGTCTTTCATTAAAGTTCCTAATTCAATTCTCTATAAACCATTCTTTCCTTTTAAAACTGGTGTACACAACATCCAAGGCTACATATCTGCAGAGTTTAAAGTTAAGCAATTTGAAAATGTATTAGTACATATTAATATTGTGAGGCACTTTGCTCTTAATACAGTGTAATGTGCTTTCCAAATGCTAGCTTTCATTTGGAACTGCTTCAAATTTGTTTGATCCAAACACAATTATTTATTTTCTTTTCTTTAGTAAAGCTGTAAACAAAACTGCAATACATCAAAGTGTCATTTATAATTACTCACTCGCATATTTCTTTTTTTCAGTCAACAGATGACATCCTGGTGGCATCAGCAGAATGTCCTAGCGATGATGAGGACATTGATCCCTGTGAGCCAAGCTCAGGTGGGTTAGGTTAGTCATCTTTTTTTATTACTTTTTTCTTGGTGTGAATGTCCTTGTGATAAACTTCTATATATATAAAAAAAAACATTAAAAGGAGTTGGTTTGGTCTTTTAAAAGAGATCATGTTTTAAATGTGAAAGATAATGTGTACAAATGCAGGATTTACATAATGCCAATTCCAGATGCCTATTATTAGTGCAGCCTACTTTTCTAACAGCACATCCTTGAAAAGAGACTTGCCTTATTAATTATGGTTGTATTTCTTTAACATCATTCAGTCTATAATTTGTTTTGCTTAGTGATTTGCCAGTCTTTTAGGCATTGTTATGGTAAATTTCAGTTTTTAAGAATTCATCCCATCTCATCTTCTGAAACTGCTTTTCCTGGTGAGGGTCACATTAGTAGCAGGCCAAACAGGTCTTCCCAGAATTACCTTTTCCCAGCTACATATTCCAGCTTTTCCTGGCATATTCCCAGGCACAATCCCTTCAGTGTGTCCTAGGCCTGCCTCAGTGTCTCTACCCAGTGTGACGTGCCCAAAGCAGCTCTAGCGGGGCATCCTTAGAACATGCCCAAACCACTTCGATTGACTTCTCAGTCCAGAGGAGCGGCAATTCTACCCTGAGGTGCTCCTGAATTGCGGAGCTTCCCACTCTATCATGAATGCAGATCGACCAGTAAATAGAGAGTTTTGTATTTAGTCTGAGCTCTTGCTTGACCACCACAGACTGGTATAGCAGCCACAGCTGCTCCAATCCGCTTGTCAATTTCATGTTCCTTTTTTTCCATCACTCATGAACAAGATTCCAAGGTACTTGAGCTTAAAACACTAAAGGCAGTTGTAACTTACCCAGACAGAGCAATTCACTCTTTTCCAAGAGAGAACCATGACCTCACACTTGGAGGTGCTGATTCCCAGCCCCTTCACACTTGGCAGCAAATGACTCAAGTGCATACTGAAGGTTACAATCATATGAGACAAAGACCTAAAGCAACGATGCTACTCCTTGCCTCCCCAACTGGACACCCTCACATCCTCAGGATTCTATGTTAGAAATGCAGTAGTTTTTTGTATCTTATTTAATAATTCTACATTTTTAAACTGTGAAACAAGGTTTACATTATCTTTACAGTATACCAACAGCTAAGCTAAACAATTTGATTGAACCAGGAAGCTGGGGATAACTGGATGGAATTTACCCGCATGTCAGATAATTCACTTGCTAAATAATATGCAACTGGAAGAGAATGTTAATGGAGGAATGGTCACATAGCGTGGTATTGAACTCAGTGAGATCAAAGACATTGAAATAAAATATGTAGTCACAGAGATGGGCATTTCTTTACTAACAAATACAAAAAATCCAAACATTGGAGAAATTTTATGGATCTTCTTGTTTCTTCTGTAAAGAGAAAAAAAACAGTATAGACAAGATGAAGATCAAGAATGATATCTAAAACTCCAGTTGAAATTATCTATATTGACTTCCCTTGCTTCAAAGTAACATCTCAGATGCTTTTAACCTTAAATTATATTTTAATCTCAATGTGTTTTATTATACAAATATACTTTCCATTTTAATCATCATGTTTTACCTCTCTTTACTGACATTTAGCTGCTGTAACAGTAGAAATGGATTGCTTTATAGGCAGCGCCCCATCTAAAAAAGATAACTACCTGAAGCTAATGTGTTCAATTCAATTCAGTTTATTTTTGTACAAGTACAAGTGCAAGTACAGAGCTCTGTGAAACGTTCGCTGGTAAAACACAAGTGTAAATTTTAAATACTAGAATTTGTACTTATAAAGGCACAGATTTCTTAAAAATGCACAGAAAAAAACAAAGTGCAAACTGATTACCATACATGGGAACCAACATTCTGTGTTCATTAATTAATTGTTGAACTATGGCCAGTTGACAACAGAGGAGACAAATTCAAAATGTTGTAGTTAATCGTTTCCATTTGCCATGTCACCCTTAGCTAACTTTCTCTTCATGAGTTCCTTTTAAGTTGTATCTTGTTTATCTTTCAATAAAATGCTAAGATTTAGATTTTTTTAGATTAAACAGTAGAAACATACCTGCTGCCAGGATTGACTCCAGCCCACTTATGAACCTGAACTGGATTAGGAAGATCCAACAATATCTTATAGACTCAATTATTTTGTTCTTTTTCTTTTTTCTTTGCCAATAAACTTCAGCTGAAGTGAAGTAAACTAAAAAGAACATCCCAGAAGAGTTTTATTTTCTCAGCTGACCTGTGTGGATTTTATCCACTAGAACACTTATCATTGTGTTTTATTTGTTATTTTTTGATGTACCCTTCTTCAGTCTCACTTTCAGTCCTGCACCACTCAAAATAATCTTATGATAAATATCCTGCTGCATTATTATGATACATTATCCTAGCTAATGATACATTTTCCTACTGCACAGTTCATTTTTGCACTAACTCTATGAACTACCTAAAGTTTCAATTGTTCAAATGTTAGTGTGAGAACTAACATTTGAGAAAAAAGGATTAATTTGCATTTAAAATTTCAAAATATGCAAAAAACTGTTCTTTATAGCATTGAACCCACTAGATTAGTAACATCATTTTGATTATGAAATGTAGAATTTAGGGTAATTTTGCAAAATATAAATATCCTCAGATGAATGCTTGAATTAAATTTAGTACTGAATCATAAAGTACTGAGGATGACCTACATTTTATCTATTAAAAATTAATTACAATATAAAATTCATAAATGTAGAATGATAAGGGATCTGTGGGGGTATAAGATACAGTATACTGAAGAAAAGCTAGTAGCATCACCCGCATGATGATTAACTCATTGAAGTGAATTTAATTGTCCTCTGCTGTCACAGTTATTCCTTGGGCACCTCTAAATCAAAACAGGAAACTCGAACAAATCAAAAGCACTTTAAACGTTTTAAATATACAAGTGTGTACATTGGTTAAAGGGACAATACCACTTAAAACCTGCCTACTTGACACTTGTTCAGATGAGCCTTCTTTTTTCTTTCCCTGTGGCACATTCTAAGACTTCTCTGGATCCCCCTGAAGTAGGTGGATGTCATGGCTGGCCTGTACACTGGTACTGTGAGGGCTGTGCAGAGTGGAGGCAGAACTTCTGCATTTTTCCCAGTTGATTCTGGGGTTCATCAGAGGTGTGTTTTTGCTCCTACTCTGTTCAATGCTTGCAATGACTGAGTGCTGGGCAAGTTTGTGGGGTCCAGAGGCTGTGGGACATCATCTGTTGGTGAAGAATGATTCACAGATCTTGACTTTGCTGCCGATGCTGTGATCTTCACGGAGTCAATGGAGGCTCTGATCAGGGCTTTCGAGAGACTGAGCAAGGAGTCTGAGTGTCTGGGCTTGCGAGTGTCTTAGATAAAGGCATTTAATGACCACTTAGGCACAGCCATTAGAAGTGTGTCTGTCTGCAGAGAGAGTGTCGACTTCATCAAGAGGTTTACTTACCTCGGCAGCGACATTCATGTCTCTGCTGACTCTTCCTATGAAGTCAGTAGATGGATTGGGAGAGCATGGGGGATCATGAGGTTGCTGGAAATTGGGGGGTGGCGCTTCTGATATCTGTGCAAAAGGACGAAGGTCCAAGTCTTTAGAGTCCTGGTGCTTCCTGTCTTGCTATATAGTCACGAGACATGGACGCTATCCAGTGCCAAGAAGCGAAGACTGGACTCCTTTGGTACTGTGTCTCTTTGAAGAATACTTGGGTACCACTGGTTTGACTTTGTGTCAAATGAGCAGTTGCTCACAGAGTCCCGAATGAGGCACATTACCTGCATTGTGAGGGAGTGTCAGTTACAGCACTACGGCCATATGGCGCTATTACCCAATGGTGATCCAGGTCACAGGATCCTCATTGTTGAGGAGCTGAGTGGCTGGACCAGGCCAAGGGGATGCCCACGTAACACCTGGCTGCAGCAGATAGATGGTCATTTCCAGAGAGTGGGACTGGACCACATGTCTGCCTGGGAGGTTGCCAACCAAGATCCAAAGCTGTTTCATTGTGTGGTGGGTGCAGCAACGTGCTGTACCAGTGCATGCTCCCCAACCTGACCTGATCTGATCTGATTCCCTTGAACTTTTCATATTCACCTCTTTGTCATTAGCTACCAGCTAATCAGCTAAAGGACTGTTGTCATACATTGCTGATCTCCATCTTCCAGCACACAGAGGTTATAAGTCAATTTCTGAAACATTATGCAGAAGATCTGTGTGTTTTAGACATGACAGAGATGAGACGTGGGTCCATTATGCATTATGCTTAAAGAGAAACCTGCAAGTCACAGCAAAAGAATAGAAATGGTGTCAAAAACAGTCTTGACATACTGTATATATATATACAGTATATATATATGGAATCATTATAAAATGGATTTTTAACTGCTTACTTTGCTTTCCTGCCACATTTCAAAGGTGTGTAGTTTAATCTGTCAACTGATTATAAATTGACCCAAGTGTGGCTATGTTCATGTGTTGCACTGCAGTGGACCGGTATTCCAACTAGAGTTTATTCCTGCCTTACAGCTTCTCTAAAGTGGATAGGCCACCGCATTCTTATGATGCTGTATTTGAACATGGATGGAGTTATCAAATAACAGTTAGTATTATTTGCATTGTGACATGGTGCTTAGCACTGTTACTTCACAGCTCCCTGACCCTGAGTTTGAATTCAAGGCTGGTAACTGCTTGTGAGAAGCTTTCACATTCTCGTCTTGTCTATGTGTTTTTTTCAGCGTTCTCCGATTTCCTCTTACATCCCAGTAAAATAATCTAAGGTTAATTGGCATCTTTGAACTGGTCAAGTGAGAACTTGGGAGTATGTGTAGAAAGTTACTCCCTTTGGATTTCTCCAAGTTCACTGGTTTCCTCTCACATCCCAAAGACTTGTATATTAAGTTCATTGGAAACTTTAAGTTGACCATAAATGTGGTTTTGTGCCACCCATGGAACTGGCACTTTGTCTACAGAAGTTCATATTGATCACTTGCTACACCTGGTCTTGAATTAACTTTAACTTGATTAAATAAACTGATGATATTGGATAAAATGGATAGATGAATTTTAAGCACAAAAGAAATAGCAGGAAAAGAGAAGGGTTTATATTTTGTGAGACTGCTGAAACTATTTTTTGCAAATGAAGGAGCATTATGTGAACTAAAATAATCACATGCATTATAATTATTAGGGTTAGATGTAGCATTATCCTTAATCAGTACACTTAAATGAATGATACCAGACAAGAAGTCACTAAAAATAAGTCTGACACATCTCGAAACTACCACCTCTGAAATCATGCTATTTTTTTGTCTTTCTGTTACATAAATGTATGAATCTGACAGCATTATTATGTGTGTTAGCATTTGTTTTCTTAGGTGTGTGTGTGCGCGAGTCCTATCAGTTCAAATCAGATTGCATCTTTTCCTCACAGTTGTTAGCTTAATGTGTGGGTGATGTTAAGCGCTGAATTTCTCTCTTTAATAATCAAGCAATCAGATTTGTAAGTGTATGGAATGTGTACCCCCAAGCAAGAAGAACTGTTTCAAGTGACTATGAAAAAACCTAGTAAGAAAGTTAATCAAGTCCTGCAGTCAGTAATGACACCCTTCTACATCTGGTTGACAAAGTTAACACCAAGTGAAAAATCAACTTTTACAAATTACGACATCTATCGATCTGATCTCTCTGCTGTAATTTATGTTGTAGAAAGCCTGAATTGTTTTCTCATATCTTTATTTCTTGCAATTGGCAATTGAAAGAAAGAAGTAAAAAAAGAAAAATAATATGTCTTGAATAAGAGTGCAGTGCATGCGGAAATTCTTGCCTTAACCCATCATTCAAATATGAAATTTAGACCTATTTTTTGTCTGTTTAAACTGATACCTTTAACACTCATTTGTGTGTTAAAGCAGACTGTATAAAAATTAATATTCTTTATGAAATGGCATTTTACTGCTTGTATTTTGTTTTACTCATATATTTGTTATTTTTGTTGCCATTGAATTCTCATATGTTTAACATACTGTATTATGCTTTTTATTGAATTAAAAATGTAAAAATACAAAACAAATGTCAGTAAAGGAGACACAAACCATGGCAACATGTTTTAAAATGAAAATTGTAAGCACTTTCCTCCACTAAAGAGGCAGCTACAGCAAGTAAAATACAGTGGCTATCCATTAATGAGAGCTGCAGCTCTAGGCATTGTACATGTTTTAGGGATCATTTTAGGTTTGAATCACTGTCTGTCTTCCTTGTAGGAGTTTTTATTCCATTTCATCCATTCTTCCTCCCCATTCCAAAGCTATTCCTGATACGCTTAGTGGCATTATTTTGGCATCATATCAGTCTGAGTGTTAGTGTTTGAGTGAGTGGGACCTGGAATTAAATCGAAGCTCAGTCCAAGGCTTGGTTCTTTATCTTGCGAGCTGACATTGCATGTCCCCCCCCACCCCCCCTTTTTGAATTAGCAGAAGAGGAGAATTTTACATTATGTCATGTATTGCTGTTTTCTGCTGGTTCTGTTGGTAAAGGTGCAGCTTCATCATTCATGCAATTTACAAAAACACAAACTACAGACTGATCATATTGATCACAAAGCCTTGTCACAGTAAGAAATTAAGAAATGCAAAAAATGACATAGAACAGTTTTCTGTATAATTAAATTTACTGGTGCTCTTGCCAAAAATTTTCATTTTACAAAAAACAATACTACATCCATTTTTTTTTTTGCCTTTCTTAATTTCTTACTGTGACAAGACCTTCTGTTCCTTATGACATGCACAGGCCCCAAATAGACTGTTGATATATTTATTGTACTGCTTCATTTTGCAGACTTTATTTCCACCTTTCTAATTGGGTAGGAAAGGTAGTTTTAAAGATACATTAAGAAGAATAGACTTATTATTCCATCCCCAAATCTGAATATCATGTATCTCAGTAGCAGGAGCTCATTAAAAGAGATTGCACGATTGTGTACAAGCTAGCTGACTAAAATGTTTATTCCGGAGATTTGTTTCTTCTTATATTTGTAGGTTAATAAACATTTTGCTAAAATAATGAGCACATTTTGTTAAAATAAGGAAGTTAAAGATATCTGTGATTATAGTTTTGTACTACTCTGTGCTATCTGACTAATTCTTCTTGTACAATTAAAAAACGTTGCTTAGTTCTGCTCTCATCTGAAGCTGAGTAAGAATATGAAATTATGAAATATATGATTGCATATTCAGTTGCCAGCTCTTGTCCTTCAGTTTAACGGGTTTATAAAGAGAAGAAAATAACCAGTCATCCATTCAAGTGAAAATCATATTTCAAACCAAATTTCACATGTTTTTTTCTAACTTATTTGTGGCTAAGAGGCTTCACTCTTTCTTCCTTTACCTGCACTTGAAAATCCTAAAATAGAAGAAAGTTAGTAAAAAACTAGTGCAAAAAACTGAACATGCTGTACAAGAATCGATGAATACCACTGCATCTTACTAAATACTGTATATGTAATGCTGTGATTGCTGAGTTAGTTAACATGACACATGAAATAACACCTGAAGAAAGAAGGGTTGCAATTAAAATTAAAAAACAGTCATCTTTGTTTGTTTATTGATCTTAACAAAAATGAATATTGTGGCCAGTAAGCGATGTTCCCTTTCCATGCATTATCTTTGCTAAACTTCATATTATCTTCAGTAAATGTAATAAACCCATATCAAATGGTGGCTAAACTAAACACCTTTTTTAGTCATGGATGGTCACTGACATTGTTATGTGTAGGTATTCTATTAACCTTTATATTAATCTTTGCAAATATGCGTTTTCCAAATTTTTCTACAGTATTCTGTGAAAAATTATTTTAGATATTTTTACATCTTATTTTACTATATATATATATATATATATATATATATATATGTAGAATGGTAATAAATCTGAATTTAAAAATAGATCACATTGCAGCTAAATATACAAAATAAGTATTAAAGTGCAAAATAATTAGTTAAAAATATGCAGTGCAGATCAATTCAAAAGCATAAAAGTGAAACAAGGTCAAAGTTTAGCTAAGGGGCACTCTGCAGTCCCAGTGGGCTTGGACTCCTCTAGAAAATCTGACCCTATGAAGAGCCAGCCTTGGGCTTCTTTCATTAAGAAAAGTCTACCATTCCGCCAGGGAATCTGCTGAATTTTTAAATACTAAGCTCTCGGAATTTGTTTCTTCTTTGTTGCCTCATCTTTCATTCCCATCTTTGAATGCTTAGCTATTTTCAGCAAACCCTTGTTTGCCCACATTTTTGAAGAATCTTCACTGTTTTATGTGTGTTTACTTAATCTGTCGTGTTGAGTGCTGTTCCCATTGTGACTCTTCAGGGATTCTCAGTTCAGGTGGGTTTTTGATCAATTTCTAGAGCCTGCTGTGGGTCTGCCAAACACACTGTAGTGAGATATGAAAAACATGCAAAGCAAACAACACTTTGTCAAAAAGTTACCTCACTACTTTTGTGTATTTTACTTTGATCACCTTTTCCTGTTCTTCAAAATCTTGTAAACTGTACATTTACATAAAATTAACACACATTCCTAAAGACGGGACTGGATGTGAGATCATATAATAAAATAACCAAAAGAGAGGCACCAAAGTGTTGGGTTGCCTTTGGGAAAACCTAGTTTATTTAACACTGGAGGTGGTGTTAAACCAGATAAAGTTTAAAGAAGGGTTTTAGAGTGTGTGTTAAGTTGTCCATCCTCCAAGAAGGTGGTCAAAGAAGGGATGCTAACTTTCAGTTTAGGGCTTCTTTTATGCATCTTCAGGCAGGGGAGATGGAGTTGAAGTGGAGACAGAACAAAAACAATACTTGTATACCCCAAAATCACACAAAGAATGCCTCAGTGGGCTTTAGCAGGCCATGTTATTTGACAGCCTACCAATCTTGACTCTCTAAGAAAACAATAAAAAAAAACTACCAAAAGAAAAAACCTTGTAGGGAAAACAAATAAAATGGAAGAAATCTTGGGAAAGGCAATTCAGTGTATGACCTCCTTCCAGGTAGGCTGGGCGTAAAATGGGGGTCAAAAAAATCAGGTAAATACAATACACAAAAAGAAAGCAATCCTCTTCAGAGAACTAGATGGCTAATCTATCCTTGCCACCTCAGAAATATAATACAACAGTACAAGCTACTTTGTTCTTGCACAGTGCTCCTCACCAAGCGCAGACACAAGCACTGTGACAACTCTCAAGGCAAAATGCAATAGATTATACCACCCACTAAATAAAAAACTACACATATAAGATGCAGATTAGAATTTCAGGAGCGTTATCCTACAAACTGATGGCTGAAGCAGAAAATGGGTGACTGTGCAACACGCTTTCCCATCCCCCATATACCCATAAAATTAGCGAACACATAATAAGAGACACACCAGGCTCCTGTTTATGACAGCAGGCCATTTACTCTTTCATATCCACATCCAAATCTCCAGTAACCACCACAGAAAGACCCATATAAATAGTCATATAAGTTACATTTTTAAAATAGCTCATGCACACGTTAACAAAAGGATATGTGAATGATAGGACACACTGACATTTTATTACAGATCGTCTAATTCATAATTAGCAATTCCATATTTGATTTGTCTTGTTTTCTTTGTTGCATGATTTTATATAGACCAGTGGTAGCAAAGTGGAAATTTTGGTGCACACTAAAATTGAACAAAATCTGAAGTGCAAAAAAAAACTTGTAGTTGCTATACATTAATGTATAGTATAAAACAAAACTTTGTGAATATTAACACAAAACTTTGTCAAAATTCACCTTGAAATGCAATGCCAAGACATAAACACATTTTTTCACTTTCTGGGCATCCTGTAGATTATTAAAATGAACTAACAGTGTACTGAGGCAATAAACATTCTGTTAGCCTGACAGACTTCTATCTTTCTTTTATCCACCACACCTTTGGTATCAGGCTTACGGGTTTGCATAATTATATTGCCAGCTACTTAAACTTGTTTGCAGCAAAGGGCTTCATACTTCTGAAACTACTGGAAGAGATTCCTAACTTATCTCCCATTGGAAGTCCTACCTTGACTTTCATACATTCGCATGCAGGTTTATACTCTACAGGAGTAAAGATGTGTATATAAGCCTGTGATATATAGCAATACACTTGGAAGGCAGAAGATCAGGTGAAAAATTGACCTTCATTACATCTGTATAGCATACACTTAGGTGTTTCATTATTATCCGACATGTAATGTTCAGTGTGTGTCTTCTGTTGTCCACACTTTACTCATTGCAAATCAAGAAAGATGACAATATAAATACATTTCCTAAAAACAGACAAGACTGTGCATCTTAATGCAAAAAGATCTTTTTAATTAATACATGTATGAAGCTAGAGAACGGTATCTTCTGCTGGCACCACAGCTATTTCACAGTGGATGTAGAAGTCACTTGTTAAAACTCAAAATATCTGGGGGTATTAAAGATAGTTGAACACAAAACAGCATTGCATATTTGTTGTTAAGAGTTTTGTAGACACTATTTTTTAATCCCTGTAAACATTTGATGGCATTACTGTGTTTGAATGCATTCAAAAGATTATATTTCTATTGTCAGATGATAACTTCCTTCAAATGTAATGTTCTGCCTTCATTTACCATATCTTGGACATAACGCCATTTTGAAAGGTATTGCTTGTACTAACTTATATTAATTTTTAAAATAGTGGACATAGTTATGAACGGCAGTGTTCTTTACTTAAAGTAAAATGATCAGAAATGGACACTGAATGGTAGTATTACCCATGCCTGTAAACATTATGTGTACATCAAGTATTAATTTTCAATTTCTATATTTACTTTCGAAGCAAGCACAATACTGGAATTCTAAAGAAATCAAATGATACATTGAAATACATATGAACAATTTAGTATTAGAAAATCAACAGAGGGGCGACGCAGTGGGTAGCACTGCTGCCTCACAGTTAGGAGACCCGGGTTTGCTTCCCAGGTCCTCCCTGCGTGGAGTTTGCATGTTCTCCCCGTGTCTGCGTGGGTTTCCTCTGGGTGCTCGGTTTCCACAGTCCAAACACATGCAGGTTAGGTGCATTGGTGATTCTAAATTGTCCCTAGTGTTTGTGTGTGTGTGTGTGCGCCCTGCCCAGGGTTTGTTCCTGCCTTGTGCCATGTGTTGGCTAGGATTGGTTCCAGCAGACCCCCGTGACCCTGTAGTTAGGATATAGCGGGTTGGATAATGGATGGTTGGAAATCAATAGAACATTTCATAGAATGAGTACATATGGAGAAGGATAACAAAGTGTGTTATGAAAAGTGAATATGCTATTTGTGTGCTCGTTCGTCACAGACTGTTGGGTATTCAATTTGGATATTGTGAAACCCCAAACATGAATACTCAAATCAATCCCCGGTTCAAATAAAGGGCTGTTTATTACAAAATACCTTGTGTGACGATGATTTAAATAGGGTGTTTCTTCCCGTTCTCTTTCTCTCTCTCTACCACACTGCTACTCCTCCAGTTGAGTGTTGCCCTATCTCCGCTCCAAGCTCCAACTCACCTGGACAAGGCAGAGCATTTTGTTTTATGGAGGACTCATGATTACTTCCGGTCCT
Source organism: Polypterus senegalus (assembly GCF_016835505.1). Taxonomy (NCBI): domain Eukaryota; kingdom Metazoa; phylum Chordata; class Cladistia; order Polypteriformes; family Polypteridae; genus Polypterus; species Polypterus senegalus. Next base: position 45,077,058 of record NC_053169.1, on the reverse strand, counting down.
AAGGCTTTGCCCATTGGAAGCACTTCTGGGTCATAATGATGTCCCAAATATGTAACTCCCTGCAGCACCCAAGGACCCCAGCAGGGCTGTGATACTGGACAACAATTCCCAGCATCCCTATTGGTGTCCAAATGGGTACCGATATCCAGGGCTGCTGCCATCTAGTATATGGGGTTAAATAATAATATAAACTAAATATACTGCTCTCCCCCGTCCTTCCATATTATTGCCATCCATGCCAGGTAAAGTTCCCAAGTCAACTCTGGCTGGGACGTTGATCCTCAGGTGTTGTTCTTCACAATATTACAAAAATTACAGTGTTGTAAATGAAGACTCCTTATACAGCATGCTTAAGTACCAAAATTGATGAGCCATATTAACAGGAAAAGACAGGCCTGTACATAGATTTTTGAATGAAAATTGTGTGTCATTTCCCAACTGTTTACTTTTCAGCCATTTAAAAAAATGTACTGTATATAGCCCCACATAACCAATAAATAAGAACCAAAGAATGCCTGTTTTCCCTGCTCGTAACCACGTATCTGGAATGGTTAAAGATATGCCTGACAGCCTGAATGCTCCAGCCCTCAGATACAATATGATAGAAGGAGACTGAACAGCTGGGTATGGTTTACAGGATTATCATATGGAACAGATGGTACCAACAGAGGGCATCAGTGGGGTCATTGTATGTTACTGCATTGTTCTGGAGCACACTTGATGAAATAAGCACACCTGCTGTAATGTCCACTATCAGAAATCAAATTAATTCTATGTCAAAACAGAGTGCTCACTGTACTAAGTAGTGTATTTGCAATAGTTACTGATATCCCTAGTGGATATATGAGAATATTCAAGTATTCTTTAAAAAAGCTAATTCAATTTTATCTTATTCTATATCATAATACATGGAATATGGCTGTAATAATTTTTGTACAGTCACTGTATCATATTTTATGATAAACTAATTCTTGCTGTATTTTCAGGTCTCGTTGAAATTAATGGCGAAAGCTCATTGTTTGTTTTATCTGTTACAGCTAATTAGTAGAATTAAATATTTTACATTTTCTAACAGCTAATTGCTAGAATGCAGGATATTTAGGTTTTCTTAATCTGGTTTATCTGACTTATTTTTGTAGGCACTATGTTCTTAAATTAACTACTGTTTACAACTACAAAAAACAATTCAGTTCATTAATATAATAAGTATTTGAAATCACTGAAACAGGAAAACGGTTAACATTACTTTCATGATAAACAGAAGAAAGTTAGCTTCATAATATTCTGGCTGTGAAACATACTGTATAAAAAAAGTTAGAAGCAGATGATGTGTATATGAAGGATATTCAGGAAGAATGGAAAAAAGTAAAAGGTGAAGATAAAAGGCAAAAGTGAGGAGCCACAAGGGGAAAAATACCCTAAAGTTCATTGCCTTGAAAACAGAGGGGAGTAAAATTAGCTATTGATCACTTAATTAATTCCCCAACCCCAGCTGGTAAGACCATATAAATTATCATATTTACAAAGACACCAGGAAAGGTCGCCAGACCATCAAGTTCCTAAACTGGATTTTGCATGTTTTATATATATATATATATATATATATATATATATATATATATATGTATGCTATGTTTCATTACTGATGGTTCACTACTCAATAAAGGTGGTATACACTCCGTACATGCAAGTATTAAGGAAACAGTGAGTGACAGTGAGCTATCTATTTTCAGCTGCCTTACCTGTGTCTCTGCTGTTCGAGATAGGCTGCTTTGAGTTAATAGTGTCAGAGACAGATGAGGTTGAAAAGCAGCATCTGAGGATGGTATTGATGAAGGCTGCCACTCATTATCACAGACCCTGTCAGACAGCAAATAAGTACCCAATGACTCTAGGGAGCTAAAGAAATTCAGGAATGGTGGAAGGTAAAGAATTCTCAGGTCTGTGGCTAGTTTACTGTGTTTTCTGGAACAAAGTATACAGCAAGTACAATGTAGTTTAAGATAGCCAATCTTTTGTTGCTGAAGAAGATTTTATATACTGTTAATTCTCTTATCACAACGCTGTTGTGGGCCTTTTTCAACTCATACTTTACATCCTACATTTTTGGTGTATTTTTTCTTGTAGGAAAAAAAGTCCTACATCTGAAAGCTTTAGACCACCATCACAAGTCTGTAGAAAATAGGTTAGCAGTTCTGCCTTATTAGTTGCAATTAGTAGTAAATGAGCAAGTGGTATAAATAAACAAAACACAGCACATTAAACACTTAATACTGTATATGCTAGATAGGAAATCTGGCATTTGGATATCATTTAATGATACAATAAAATTGTGATGTCTGGGTTGGCTGCAGCTCACATATTCCCTTGAACCTAAGACATTGATAGTCATGTACCCAGGAAGAGCCAGTGCAATGAGCAAGAGTAAGATTCAAAACTGCTTTGTGCTTTTATTGCATACAAAAACAAAAGTGCAGCACAAGAGCCCTACATAACAAATACTCAATAAATAAACCCAATAAAACAGTGGCATTTGTGGATGCTTAAAAATCTGATAAATAAGTTAAAATCTACATGGAACGGTAAAATTACAAATGTTCTGTCTTTCTCTTCCTGCGTTCTTATCAGGACCTCAGGCATCCCATGGACGCAGCCTGCTATATCTCCCTGGATCAGCCACCCAAGACCCAGAGCTGCCATGTCCTTCAGTAACTGCAACTTTGAGTGTGCTGTGCCCTCTCACAGATGCTGCTGCATCTGGCCCAGATCTTTCAACCAGTTCCTGTGGCCTTCCTCTCCCTCTTCACTTCTCACATTTCAGTAACTCTACTGTGGAGAGACATCCAGCTTTTGGAGCTCACCCAGTCCTCTGTCCTGCTGTCCAAAAACAAATCAGTAGTACAGATCCCGCCCGATTTGACCTCCTCTGTTTACATTTCTCATTTTCAGCAATTGCCTTTTTCTTTCTGTTTTAGAAATGCTTTTTGTTTCTTTTTCCTACTTTGTCATTCTTTTGATTCTCACCTTTTCTGTCCTGCTCAGGCTCCCTTTTGTCCTCCTATGGGAGCAGCACACAAACCGTAAAGTGCTGATGTGGAACAGCTGATTAATGAAAGGATTTACGTGCCTCCATACCAAACACCCCATAGCAGCCCATTTCTTCAGGCGAGTCCACAACCACAAAGCCCAACTCGCACTGTTTTTACTTAAAAACTAGCACACTGCCATGGACCCATAACACACCTCATTACAAACAGAAATGCATATATCTGAATACAATGAAAGGAACATAAATAAGTATGAAGGAAGTCACTACCAATCATTAAAATCTCACACTGCCTAATATTATGGGTTACAAACATTAGCTAAATGCATATGTACTAATAGTTTATATGTATTAACAATTTCTTTTTCTAAAAAGTATATTGGTGACAGGTTTTATTGATGAATGAACAATTAATGTATGTGCATTCGAATTATCCCATTTTTTTATAACCTAAACTCATTTCCGTCTAGTCAGTTGCAGTTGGTATGAATTTCTCAACTGTCAGATTCTCAAATGAAGTTTAGCAATATAAGAAATGTATAAAGAATTACCATGTAGAAACTTCTGGAACTGGAACTACTATTCTGTATCTTGCCCCAGAATCATTCAATAGTTAGGTCATTATACTTAGTCAATGTGCCTTGGAATAATCTGACATTTTAGGCTGTATACAGTAGATGGTATCCTGGTGAAACTGAACTGCAGGCAAGAAGCTGCAATGCAGGGCAAGGATAGATTCCAGAAAGGCCATAAGAAGGAAAGTAACCTGCTACAGGCACTGATTACATAGGCCACCACTCCAGAGAAAGAGGAACAACACCAATAGAGAAGATACAGCATACCGAGTTCAAGACTGCCTTGTAACAAATTTTCTGTGGACGTAGACCTAACAGGGTAGCAAGAGGGAACAAGCACTGTGGACGTATGAGAGAAATGCCTTTTGCCATTAAGTGGTAACATGGTATCTGTGGTGAATATAGAGGAACTCCTGTTGTACTGATTCTCAGGAAAAAATGGATAACTTTAGATGGCAGAGGGACCTAGTAAAGTAACCTCCATGGCAGAGGTCTGTGAAGCTTGTAGCTAAGAGGAGATACAGAGCAAGGGTTTGATAGGAGGGTGGAAGTAAGGCCATGAAATAACAACAGAGAGAAAGACAGGAGATGGAAAAGGAAGCATTATTACAGGATTTTAGGGTAGGCAATCAGACAAACCATAATAGCTGGCAGATGGCAATATAAACCTGTTTAGAAAGTGCACAAATGTAGCAGGAGTATTTTTATTATTATTATAATTGGTTCTATAATTTAGTTAGGGAAGCTTGTTTAATTCTTAAATTCTTGTATTACTATGTTGTGCTCACTTGTGGGAGTGAAAAGATTTTGCTTTTCACTTTTCCATTCGCTGAAGTCAGTTATCAGTGTAAAAATATGAATTTGACAGGCTGAAAAAAGGCAATCTGTCTTGGGCTCACTTTAGATGGCAGGCAATGATGTTAATTGTTACAAATCAATGGGAGATTTAAAGGCTTCAGCTAACAAAGTAGTGATGGATTGCTAATATGTGCTTGCTGGTAATTATCACACTGCTACTCAGTGTAGATCTTTTAAAGATTAACTCTTCCATTTAGCATAATGCTTTGATTTAAACTGTACCCTAAGCTTAAGTGATTTTGAAAAATGGATAGAGAACTTTCCCTTAGCTTATTGGAGATGTGCCATATTCAAGTGAATCAAAAAACACAAGGCTGCCATTTTTTGCCCTGGGCACCCAGCCACATACTGTATATGCTCTGGCACGACATTCAATATTAGAACTACTGCTTTTTTTATTACCTTTACAATATTTTCAAATCAATCACTTTTCCCCGCCTTTCAATAAATAATTGAGTTTACCTTATACAAACAACTGACTACTTCTTTTAATTGGTTTACTTGCAGTATCTAGAAGATGACTGCATTTTGTAAGAATATTTATGGTGCTTTTCAAGGCATTTTACAATCACTGTAACATTAACAGGGTTAGGAATATACACTGAGTGGCTACTTTAATAAATACACCTATCTATCATTTAGCAATTCAGTTTACACTTGCCGTCAGAACAGCCTGAATTCATCGGTCCTACTTTCAGCAAGGTCTTGAAACTTACAGGGAAGGCGCCCATGTTGACTCAAATATGTCAAACTGTAGTTCCAGATTAGTTGGCTGTGAATCAGTACTGTGAACATGTTGTCCCATTTCATTCCAGAAATAATTGATTAGATTGTGAGCTTGTGAGGGAGAGGCCACTACATTAAGTTGAACTGACTACTGTATTCCTTATGCTATACAGAATCACAAATAACGTCATTACACTGCCACCACCAGCATACACTGGTGGCACTTACGAGCATGGGCACCTGGGCATTATTCCAAAATCTGATTCTTCCATGAGGAGTAAGGATTCAAAAGACAGATAATATTTTGGGATGACTGGAACAATTGTGTATCCCTTAGCTAAATGTAACTGTGCCCTCTTTTGTAATAACCAGAAGAAGAAATCAGCCATTTCACTTGTACATTAGTAAACAAACTGTAGTCATTCTGTTATTCTTCCCTCATCAGGGTAGCTTCCTTCAGCAGCCTCTTTCATCAGTTAACTGTTTCTAATCTTAGGACCACTGTTGACTGGATGTTTTTTTGGGCCAATTATGATACATGCATCTGTGACGTTTGGCATGAAAATCTTAGCAGGTTTATTGTTCCTGATATACTCATCTGACCTCTGGAGTCCTCTACCATGCCCACATTTAGGGCCACTTAAATATTTAGTCTTGCTTATTCACCATCTGAACTCTATGCATTGTTTTGTCCACCTGCTTTGAATGTAATTGCCAGTCAATGATTGATGAGTAAGGAATGAGTATACCTAATAAAGTGGCTGGATGCTTCAATTTTATTATTGCTTCTTCAATTATTATTACCTGCCTACTCTCTCTTCTTATATTATTTATTTATTCCAAACATTTTATTTAACCTAATAAGAAATAAACCATCCAGAGAGTAAAGTGAATGAACAAATTGACCTTCATTTTTTTACATAAAAAGATCATGTATAATAAGCAGATTTATCTTGATTTCCTGAAAATTTAGTATATCAGTGCATAAAAATGAAACACTTCTAAAATGCCCTGATATTTTTCTCTAGTCTGTGAGTAAGTGGAGATGATACTGTGGGGTATGAACTAGCAGGTCATCAGTTCTTTCAGACATGTTCAGTGCATTCTACTTGAGGACTGCTTTAAAAAGGCTTTTCATATTTCTTATTCTTGAACATAAATGTACTTTTTAAAACGATTTGTTCAAGCTGTTTAACTTCATCCCACTTTTTTCCCAATATAAATGTAAATTTCAAATCATTGAAACAACCAATGAGAATCTTTCAATGCAGAGCTCTGATTACAGCCTGCATGTGTTCTGCTCTTTGCCAGTCTTTATGAGGATGTTTTCTTTTTACTTTGTCCCTCTTATTTGCTTGGCTGAGATATAATTGACTCTTTCACTACTGTGCTTGTAGGGTACTATCAGTCCTTGCTCAATGTATCAGTATAACTTTCTGAGCAGATTGCAAATGACCAGTTTTATTAAAGGGAAATCTCAGAATAGCAATATTTGCTGCCTCACATAGTGTTTGTCACTACATTGAATATGTGCAATGATTATAAAAGAAAGAAGGAGTGAGATGATCAGACTTGATCTCTACACCTAAATCTTACCAGGTATTTTCCAAGAAAACTAGTTTTGCATGTGTTGTTCACTCCTTTTTGATAATGGTAGATGGATCGTCTGTCATGCTTATTTAAACATTTCCAATTATCTACCTCATGTTTTTTCCATTAAATTTTTGGAGTGTACCAATTCATTTTATTTTGCCTTTCAATAGGAATTATATTATAAATACTCAGAAAAATATAAATCATAGAGATTACAGTAAATTCAGAAATAAATCCATAATATAATTTTGCCCATACAGGTTCTGTGCCATCCCCACAAGAACCAGGAAAGGGAGAAAACCGTGCTCATGTCATATGGCAATACATTTGAGAGTCCCAGACTACTCGATTACCCATCCTTTATGTTAAACATTAGCCAAAAGTCTAGATTATGCGTAAAATGCTCCTGCAAACTATGTCCCACTGCTTATTCCAGCAGTAAGTTCCAAAGGTCAACAGCCTTCTGGAACAAAATATCAATTAATTTCCTTTTCCTAAATCAAACGTTCTTATATTCATTTCACAATTTTAAGTTTGCCCTCTAGTTGCTACTCCACTAAGAGCAAATGCCACCTGATTTTTGCCATTCGCTACCTCTTGAGCACACACTTTTCCCACAGTTCAATGTACTTCATCATGCAAGAGGAACACAGCAAGTGTTCTTTCTTTTAACAGCACAGATAAGAAAAGATAGACAGCTGGATGACAGCAAAACATAACTGACAAGCCAAGGTCAGAACACCACATGAACAAAAACATGAACTAAAGGTGCGGTGGATGTTATAATTGGAATATGGCAATAAATTCAGATCAGAGCAAAACACTTAACAAAGGTAAAGTAAAATTATGGTCAAGAAGAGAAAACATTGACTTTAACAAATAACCAAAGGCACTAAGAAAATAACTGAATGGAATTGAAACCCTGCTTAAGTAAACTCAGTAATCAGAACTGGCAGTGTAAGGTGTGGCGCGGGGAGTGATTAAGTATGGGCCGTGACCCTAACATATGGAAATGCATGTGGTGAAACTTTCGTTAAAAAATGTATAAGACTTTATATAATATCTCTCACTTGTTACTCATTGCAAGCAATAGACATTTAGCCATACTATACTAGCCTTTCTAATTAAGCCCTTAACTTAGTTTTCAAATATTATGCTGTTGTGGACCAGAATGCACATAGTAGCTCATAAGAGATCTCATTAGTGGATTCTCCTCTGATGACTAGGATTAGCCCACTGCTACTGCTAGACCTACTGCTTAAGACAAAAGACTTTTCCTTTTTATTTTACCTGAAAATCATATATTGTACACCAAAGCCCTCATATTGCTATCTTAAACTAAATGGCATGAAGGTTTACCTAAAATCTGCTTCCCAGCCACATGTAAAATTTGGTTCTCCCTGAATACGTAACAGCTTCTGTTTCAGTAGTTCCATAGCAAGAAACACCAATATCATGTATCACCAGTGTATTTCACTCTGAAATTTAATATCCTTCCGTAAGTCACTTATATAATTAAAAAATGAAGGGGACATAACAATTTTCTCTGGGGAACACCACTGTATGCTATCTGGACAGGTCTGCCTTCCTAGCAGTAACTTACTGCATCTCACTGCAATCTCATCTGGTTCCAGTTTAATTATTACTCTCTCATGAGGCATTATCTGTAATGTCTTATGAAAACCTAAGTTAATAAAATTGTATGCTTCTTTCTAATCCCCTTTATCATTTTGGATTTGGATATGGAGACCTTAGAAAACTAATGCTGGGGAAAGAGTTCCAGACAGTAACAGAAGGGAAGCGGTGATTCTAAGAAATAAAATAAAACATTTACTGTTTACTGCAAACATCAAATAATGCATAGTTCTCATAATTAATGGTTCTGTTGTCACTATACAATATCCTTTTTGGCATTTATCAAATATGGTGCTTTAAATATGCATTTTTTTTTTAAGAAAAATCAGATATCATAGGGCTGGTTAGGTATATTTAACATCAAGGAGATGCCTACCTAATACAGTCTGCATGTTGGCTAAAGTCTTCCCAAGGAAGGCAATTATGTGAACTGCACAAGATTCATTTAGAGATTAAGTATAAAGCTTGTTTTCAAAACATGTTCCTTAGTCCTTGAGAACAGTCATGAGCTCAGCAGCCTAATCAAGAAGGTTACCTAATTTTATTTATTTTTTATTTATGTATTTCATTTTATGCCTGCAACACCTTCTTGGTGGAGGACAGTGAATTGGAGAAAGTACCTTTTGCCCCAGACCTCTTCTAGTTCATGCCGTTTTTGAAGACACTCACAATAACACAAAGAAGCCAGCAGTGTAAACAAGAGGCTCATTATATACTTTAGGGTTACATGCAGTATGTGGTTTTGTTGTATTTGTCATGATCAGCCTTGTTTAACACACATTTTTTGGACACAATTACTTTATTATCAACTACTATACCAACTTTTTAATGCTGCAGTTCACTGGACACACATAATTGTTTTATTTACATTTATTCACTTAGCAGATGCTTTTCTTCAAAGCAACTTAACAAAAAAGTTTCCAGGACAAGGTTACAAAATTGATTATGATGTGAAGAGCTTAACCCAAACAGAACAACATAAAACTAGTTAATCTCCCATCTCTCCTTAGTTATAAAAACCTATCATAAAATCCCTTGTCAATTAGACAGATAAGGAAAGAACAAGAGTCTTCAAAGACTTCTTAAACACTCTGAGGGAGTCCGCAGTTTCAACGGAGGTGGGCAGCTCACCACCAGTTACACATGAAATGAGACCGGCTTGAGATTGGATGCCACGCAGTGGTGGCATCACCAGACCTGAGTGGGTGAGAAAAGTTATATTTAACATTTGGGACTGGTCAATTATTACAAATGAAAACTTGCAATATTGACTGTTGTGTGTGTTTAATTTACGACTTTCAAAGAAATGACCAAACGCTCCTTTTAATGTTTCATGCATGCATTGCTTCTGATTGTATTTCTCACTGATATTAATGTTAATTAAACTGATGCAATTATTGCCACAAGTTATGGTTAAAATCTGTTTTCTTTTTCATTTTAAATGTTTACTATTACTAGGAAAAATGGCCTAAAGAATTGTCCTGGGTTATACAGTGTTCATATTTTATTTGAAAGTGAATTTGATAACTTATATAATATGTTGGTGAGCTGCTGTGCCTTCTTGCTCTTCAGTACTTGGATGTGTGGTCGAGTGAGGAACAACATGTCCAAATTATAAATGTTGGGGTGCCAACCCAGCCTGCCCCATTTAGTGTGGGACAGAAATCAAAAAGAAACAAAAACAGAGATCCAATTAGGGCTTAGTGAATTCTTCCTTCTGGTAAGTCACAAGTTAGGAGCTCCATTCTGCAGTGTGCTCTACTCACAGAATGACGCTTCCTTCCAGCGACCCCGTGAATTATAGGCAGGAAACTTGAAGCGGCAGAGTCAGCTGCCCTCATTGGGTGTCATCTCAGCACGGTGGAGGGAATGGAAGAGGACAGCAGCCACTTTTGTCCATGAGTGGTAGTGCATACCTCAGATGAACATGGAGGGTAATCAACTGACAGAAATGCGTGACAGGTTTTAAGATTGAATCCTGTTGGGATTCTTTCTGTATGGTATTTGCGTAAGATACCTATGATTCCCCACGGATTAAATATTACATGTATTGATTTTATGAAATTTCACTATTGTATGATTGTGCACATTTTAATATGACTTTCCTTAAAACGCACATGTACTTGGGTGAGTTCTTATTTTGCATGTTATTTCACCTGGTGCAGACTCCAGGCACCTCGTAGCAGTGGACAGAATAAGTGATTCTGACAATATAAAGTTCCTAAAGTCTACCATAATGATGATAAATTAGACAACCTGCATAGCACCAGTAAGAAATCATTGTAACATGCAGTATGACATCATTTTATTTAGACATTCACTGCACAAGTCACATGTATAATTCCTTCCTTATTTCTGCTGATGGAGTCCTGACAAGTTAAGTGACACCCATATGATCACACTTAAATTCAAAGACTGAAACTGAACTGCCAGTTAATGTCATGTAGTGTAGCCTAATGTCTAAAGGCCCACTCACATCACATGACTTTTCCAGTGATTTTCAGTCACAGAATTTCTTTACACTTCCTTAATGAGTTGGAGGCAGCTATGCCAACCTGCCATGACTTCCACTCACTCCGACCAGTCTGCGACTCATGGCGACAAAACCAAGCATGTTTGACTTCATCTTAAGTTGTAGAAGTGAGCTCTGTGCATATGTCGAGAACGAATGACCACCTAGCCAGAAGTACAATGCACATAATGCAACTATGAAGAATAAAGAACAAAGATGTTTTGGACCTCACAAACAGAATCAAACGTGTCTGTTTGAGGGCTCATGTTTTACATACCACAACTGAATAGAAACGGAAAAAAAAAATGGCTAAGATTGTGCCTGAACTCGCCATACCTGTAAAGAATCCATATTATCACCGGATCTGTCAGGCAGCACACTATTAGCTGTCAGGAAAAAGGGCAAGCTTACAGTTATATGGAAATGTGAAACTGTGTTGGAAAGATGTCACAGAGTTGTCTAATTTGTCATGCCCTGGGATAGCCAGTCATGAAATCTGTTTCGTGCATTTTTTTTTTTTTCTTTTTTATTTCTACATACGCGCATACAGTATGGGGACCCTTAAATATATGAATATAAAAAGCAATACGGGTAGAGTTTTACTTGTTTATAATGAGAACACCTAGTCAGAAGTATTGTTTTGTCCTTTACACTGCTATATACGACAAAACTTTGAATAAAACTAATAGTGATTATTAGAATATACTGCATTTATAGCCAATATATTTAAGCATTATAATTGTATACACTTTATGTTAAATGTATTAGATGCTCTTTATAGAGTGAGTATGAATGACAAACACCTTTAAGATAGCAAAATTATCTTAGAAACGAAAACATTTTCATACTGTTGATTAGGAGTATCTTTTGAAAATCCTTTTTTTTGGACAATGCCTTTGAGTTTCCATTTAACTAATACATTTTCTCACATTATGTCTTTATAAGAATGGGGTAAAAATTTCTTCCAAAGAGATTATTTAAGTAATACATTTCAAAGACCTTGAGTCATTTGATTCAAAATCTTGGGTACCTAGTTGAGCAGATAATTGTGAATTTTAGTAAACTTTCCTCTAACATGTTATTGAAATAAAATATGAAATTAGTTTTAATAAGCTAACATTGAATTAACCTCTCCCATGTTGCGTGATCTACCTACAGCAAACCCTACTGGACCCGGAACCAAAGGCTTTCCAGGACCATCCGAAGTTATCAGAGAATCAAGCAGCACAACTGGAATGGTGGTCGGCATTGTGGCAGCGGCTGCGCTTTGTATTCTCATCCTTCTCTATGCCATGTACAAGTACCGAAATCGAGATGAAGGCTCTTACCATGTCGACGAGAGTCGGAACTACATCAGCAACTCTGCACAGTCCAACGGGGCTGTGGTGAAGGAAAAGCAGGCTAACAGTGCCAAAAGTTCCAATAAAAACAAGAAAAATAAGGATAAAGAATATTACGTCTGATCTCACTGATAAAGAAGAACACTTGTATAATAATATAGTCTTCATTTTATCTGAGACATGATTTAATAAACTTAATTTACTTTCTAATCAAGCACATAGGACAAATCAATGTGGACTGAGGCCAGAGGAAAGAACAAACAAAAAGTAAATCCAATGAACTCAATAAGACAATGAAATTCTATGCTTTGTTTCAAGGAAACAAGAGCAGATTTAGGGGTCAAAAAATCTTAAAACAGTCAGTGTTTTCATTTACGTTGCCTGTGGTTGTGTTGCTGGGACATTTTCTTAATTAAAAATGCCGCCAAACATTCATGATGAGGGAAAAATAACATTATCAAGATGGAATTCATAAAAAGCTACCTATGATTGTGGAATCAGCCAAAGTATTTGCACTTTTTTTCAAGAGACATTGGTGACCATATCGGACAATTCAACGAATGGCTCATCTTATAGACCCTTTGAAAGTGCAAAGAAGATACAAAGGCAGTGGGTTAATAAGCATCTCTTTGTTTTTGCTTTGTTAAGAAGGCACATGGAGGCCTTAATTTCATACAGTTGTGAAATCTAAGGCAGTTGTTTTTTTGCAGATTTCCAAGGATGTCTAGATGCAATCATTTGGGAAATTCCATGCACGCAAAATATCTTATTACATATGTTTATATACAAACACATCTATATGTGCTTTCTGGACTGTGATGAGTGATGTTTTATAGCCTGTTGTATAGACGATGCAAACTATATCTGCTCTTCAGCCATTTTTAGTAAAAAAAAAAAGAAGAAGAAAAAGACAAAACAAAATTAAATGTTATTAGATGTTGCTAGATATAGAAGATTTTATGACAACATCTGCAATGATGGTTTTATTTCAATTTTTTTTTTAATAATTTTTGGTTTTATTATTTTTTTTTTTTTACAGACATCAATACTTGTGTCATGTTTCCCCTTGCATTGTAGAGTGTCCTCCCTAACTGTATGAACGAAATGTATGAATGTATGGTTCATAAAAGATAGAAGATTTTTTTTTCCAAAAACTGTACAGCAATTCTTTTTTGAATAAAGATAAATTACATTGGGGAAGAAGCCTTCACATTTGAGGAGAAGTATATTAGCCCTTATTGATTTGACCCCGAAAATCTATTATTTAATTGAAAATATTCACAAAACAGAATTCTAAAGAAGATTGATTTACTCTGATCTGCCTGTCTGTATACTGTCTTGTTGTTAATGTGCTTTACTTTATTGAAACATGGACCCTAATAACTGAAAAAGTCACAGAAATATATATAAAGATTTTTTCTAAGCTATGTTTTTGGGTTACAGTAAACTATTGATTTCAAATTAAACTTTATTTGAAGACAAATTAGTTTTGAAGGAAAAAGAAATTAAAACTTGTTACCTAAGTGATCTTATGTCTTTGATGGCATTATTTAAAATATTTGCTAATGGAACAAAAATACAGTGTAATGATTCAAAAATGTAAAGCATCACCTGATGGAGGATGGCTAACACTGCTTGCCAAGAAATTTGTTTGTTAAAAGAAAAAAGAATTATGCACAGAAATAGAATTTTATTATTAACCAAAGGGTAAAATTGGAAGGTAACGAAAGCTAAAAAATAATACTCATTCCAGACATTTCTTAATTTTATTTAATTTTCTGAAAGATGGTATTAAATTACCTTAAACATTGAGTATTTTAAGCCTGTAATGTGTCCCCTTTATTTTGCTTATTTCGGGTGACTTCACAAATTTCAGCTCTTCCTTCGCCCTCTAAATAAAAGCAAACCTTGGCTAAGACGGGTACACCAATAGAAAACTCACGAGAAGACCCTCGCTGGAGATATGCAGGTGCAGTCTCTTTATGAACGAGAAGGTGGAACTTACAGTAACCTTAAAGCAGCAAGAGGAACACCTTGACTGATCTTTTGTATGCCATGAAGATGTGTAAACATTTATGTCGCCATGTGCTGCGCTCTTCACAGGCGTTTCTCAAAATATTCAGCGAGTGTGCAGTCCTGTGTTTGATATTCATGTTATTCATCAAAATGTCCTTTAGCCCAAACCTCCCATTAATATTATTAGTAACAGCTGCTAGTAGTGATGTATGATTTACAGTTTGTATTGAATTTGCTAAAAATAGATCAATACTTGCTAGGATATTGGAGTGTTTTCTAACAAATCTGTCATCCTTGATAGATGGCGTCTAAGGAGATTTTGCATTATATTGCCCTGAAACAACCTGATCACTTATATATAAGTGATCTTATGGAAGAAAACCCCCAACATCTGAAAACAACAAGGGTTTAAAAAATGTATTCTGTCTTGCACTTGTATAAATACCCTAATTGCTGTTAAGCCCGCTATAATTCAATATTAATCCCGATCGATATGTCTCTCCTTGCTAAGTTTGCCGTCCTGTTTTTCACTGATTGTTTGGAAGCCATTTCACTGACTTCTAGGACTGGCTCCTGCCTTTCTCCTGACGTGACTGAGTTAGGCCCTGTCTCCCAACAACCCTGTAACAGAAGAAAGAAAGCTCCAATTAGGGATGGATTTAGGGAACCTGAACTATACTTCATGGTGTTTACATTCAAGAGCCACGATCGCACATTTTGGTTCAGAATTATTTTTCAAGCATGTTAGAAGATCACTTTAAATCTTTTTTCTTTACACCAGCAATCCTGGTACACATAATAGTCTTAAATACAGCTTGTAGTGATAAGATATGATTTTTACATAACGCTGAACATTTTACTGCAAATGTTACATTTCGAGTTATGAATATTTGTTTAAGGTTTTCCAGTTATGTATGTTAAAATATGTACACGTGTGATCCTGTTTAATGTAACTTACAGTTCATATCCTGGTAACAGTTTGATATCGACGCCTTTCTACAGTTTAAACAACATTCCACCCACAGCCCCTGATCTGGATGGCGCTCTCTGATCCAGTAATGTGAAAAGGGGGGGAAATGACAAATGAGGGGGCCTAATTCACTTTAAAAATAAAATATGCACATTTCAATCAGCAGCATTTTATTCCTGAATAGAAACAATACTTATAGTGCCTTTTAAAATGTATGTGCCCTCATTCTCTTTTTCACATGGCTTGGGATTGGGATGTTTTACATTGAGATTTTTCTGTTAAATCACAGATTCTTCCTCACAGAGACCGTCACAAAATAAGAAAAATAATACAAATAAAATAATTTTCATCATTTTAAACTCTGAACTTTTTAGTGTGGGTTCACATCTAAACCAGCTTACTCCTCTTATCCTTGTGTGGTTTCTCCCTTTGGATCCTCCGGTTTTCCTCCTACATTCCAAAGACGTGTATCTGGTTAAGTTGGCCCAGTATGAATAGGTTTGCCTATGTGTGTGTAAATAAGCCTGGCAATAGATTGGCACCCGATTATAGGCTGGTTTCTGCCCTTCTCATTGTACTGCCAGGCTGAGTTTTGCCTGTGCACAGCCCTGGATTGGATTAACCCGTTCTATAAATGATTGAATAAAATGTTATCAGAATTATTTAAACATTTCTAGTGCAGTGGCCCATTCTCCCACCACTACTCTTTCTTTGGATAAGTCTTCACTAGCACTGCACATCATAATGAATCAATATGTGCCACTTCCAAAACTTCTCTACATCAGGTTAGCTGAAGAAAGAGGAATGGGGATGGGCAGCAATTTTGAAATCTGACAACAGATAGTAAAATGGGATTACGGTCTGGACTCTTACTGACCTTTTCTAGGACATCTGTTAAACCACTGCGGTGGCAGTGTGCTTGGGATCATTGCTCTCATGAAGCATGAACCTCCTCCCCAATTTTAGTTTCCTGCAAGCAGGGCATGCGTTTTCTTCAGTATTGCTCTGCATTGTGGCCCTTTCTTCTCTCAGTTATCCAGACAATATACAGCAGCCAATTCCAGCTGGTGAGAGGAACACCAAGAACATGACGTTACCTCCCACTATAGTTCATTGGTCATGCCATAGCTAGGCTGGTGCACCATGTTTCATCTTTGTTTTACATGCCACTTGAAGTTTGGGCCTAACAGTCACACCTTAGTCTCATTATAACACAAGACTTCCTACCACAAATGTTTAGTGTCCTCTAGATCAGCCTTTCTCAACCCGTGGATTGCCTTGTGTGACAGATGAGTCAGCGGCCTGCCATCCCAGACATATTCCTCTCTGCACACTTCACATACCCTGGATTTTCGATACACTTGTGGAAATCCTACAAGTCCAGTTTACCACATTAAAAGGCAAACGGACAGTAAACTTGATTCAGCATTAAATACCCGTGTGTTGAGGTATTTTTCGATGAGTGCTGTGCATATTTCATTATTATGTACACTGTATTTAAATGCTGAAAATGTTTTTATTGTTATTTGTTACTGTTTGCAATTCAAGGAAAAATATTGGCAACTTTACCTTAAAAGTATTGCTAAGAAAAGGCTTATACTGAACAAAAGTAGACAAAACTGGGTCCTGATGCCAAAAACATTGAGAACCGCTGCTCTAGATGATGTTTGGTAAAGGAAGGGCCATGAAGAACCTTCTGCAGTTCCTTGGAGATCAACGAACCATGAACCTCTCTAGTTGCTGCCACTTGTTTCAACAGTATACCTTATTCAGAATAATAACTGGTCTTGCATATCCTCCAAGATGTGACCTTGTTGTATGACCGACGTAAGAGGGATGATCAGATCTAGACGTTCTTTTCCCTCTTCTATAGAATGAACTGTAGACGTCAGTTTATTTTGTTACTCATTCCCAGCCTTGTGCTTCTCTGTAATGACCTTATTTTTAGCTGATTATTTCACATTCATTTCAATCCTTTTTTTAAAACTCCTTACTGCACTGTGGACCCTTGCTGAAGTATTTATCCTCAGAGCTAAGGGTGATACGTGTGACCTACTACATTTGTGGTATTCATCAGGAAGGCTGCATGTTAGTAAGTTATGCTTGCAGTTACAAGAGGGATTCATGCTTTTTTTAATCTACTGCTTTCTGTTTTTCCTTTTGTTTTAACAGTTGAAAGATTCTGATATTTTCCATTTGATTTGACTTAATATTCCAAATTTTATAGATCTCTCATGAAAAATGAAAGTTAATCTGCTTCAAATTCACAATCTGTTGAAAAAGAGGGTGAAAAACGTATTTTAATGTGTTTGGTACCCAGGAGTTCCAAGAGAAAAAATATTGTGGCACCCAGCAGAGATTTTAAGGACTTTCTTTTAGGAGTCAACAAAGGTGTATTTGGGATCATACAGTATAGATAGATAGATAGATAGATAGATAGATAGATAGATAGATAGATAGATAGATAGATAGATAGATAGATAGATAGATACTTTATTAATCCCAAGTGGAAATTCACATAATCCAGCAGCAGCATACTGATAAAAAACAATATATATATTATTAATCTTTCTCAAGTTATGAAGACTAAACAATAATCAAAAGCACACAATTAAATAATGAGTTAAATTTGAAGGTAGTTTCCCCTGATTGATTTTCTTTTTGTTGGCTGTTCCCTGCATTTTCCCACTAAGGCATTTGTCTTTTTGGATGCTTAGCCACGCACACTGCCTTCTTATAAAGTGCAATTGTGTCGTCATTAAGCGTTGCATGTGTGCCCCTCAAGTTGCCCAGCAATATGCCACTTACATGGTCACAAAAAAAACAGCAAGAGAAAAAAATGAATAATATACTGTAAGAAAACAAAGTCAAAATATCAAAAAGTGAATATATTTATAATGACTTTGGTGTAATAAAAATGAAAAATAATAAAAAATGGAAATTAAAACTTAATATTGAAGCAAAAGAACACACAATACGTAAATCAAACACAGGTTCCTGACAGTTTTTGGTTGAATATATTTCTAATGTATTGTAGGTATATACATATATACTAGGCAGTTTCCCCCACTCGCCAGCCACTTTGCGTCTCTGCTGCTCACATTGTGAGAATGGGGGCTTAACAAACCCCAAGGAGATGCGGTCACTCCAGCTGCTTCAGCATATAAATGTCAAAAGTGGCCATATGAATCACATTGTTATTTGTGTTACTTTTCATTAAATTATGTACAATGTAGTTGCATTGTGTGATGTACCCTAAGTCAAAAAGCAGTGCGTCATATTTATCATTTTAAAATTAAAAAACAATTCTTTTTGGGAGCAGACTAGCAGTGTATTGGAGGTGCATTTAATTCTGTATGGCAGTCGCACGGTCTCTCCATGCTTCCTGGCTTCTCTTCTGGTAGTCTGAGTTATTCCATAACTCAAGGATGTACATTTTTTTTTTATTTTATTGATTTTATTGTAATCATTCCATACAAATAGATACATTTTTACAAAAAATAGGACTGAAAACAAATCAACCCCCACCCCTGAGAAAGAGAGCATGGCCAATGGACTAAAACTTAAAAATAGTAAAAATTAATAAATTGATGAGTTTATTAAGCGGATACAGATACATGGAGAAGAAAAAAGAAATGGGAGAGAATCTACTTCCTCAGTGCTTTAAGAGCTTATTCTAAAATATTATTGATTAGATCCTGCCAGGTTTTGAAAAAGTTCTGTACAGATCCTCTAAGTGAGAAGTTGATTTTTTCCAATTTCAAATAATATAAAACATCAGTTACTCACTGACTTAAAAGAGGAGAGTTAGGATTCTTCCTGTTTAGCAAAATAAGTCTGAGTGCCAATAGTGTAGTAAAGGCAATCACAGTTTGTTTGTCCTTCTCCACTTTAAGCCCTACTGGAAGAACACCAAACACAGCTGTTAGTGGATTAGGAGGGATTGTGACACCGAGGCTGTCTGAAAGGCACTTAAACATGTTTGCCAGAATGATGTTAATTTGGTGCAGGGCCAAAACATGTGGCCCAGTGAAGCTGGAGCTTGATTGCAGCGTTCGCAGGTTAGATCTTGCCCTGGAAACATTTTAAGCAAGATAGATATGCTTGATATATAATTTTGAGTTGAATAATTGTATGCTTTGCGTATGTGGAGCTCGAGTGAATTCTCTGCATTGCTACCTTCCACTCCATTTCTGATATGTTGAGTGAGAGATCTTTTTCCCATTGTCCTCTTGGATCTTTGAAAGGGAGGGACTGTAAAATATTTTTATATATTGCAGAAATGCTGTCTGAGTCCTCGAGACTGAGCAATATTTTTTCCAGCATAGAGGAAGGTGGGAGATGGGGAAAATCGGGCAGGTTCTTTTTGACAAAGTTTCTGATTTGAAGATAGTGAAAGAAATGTGTTGCTGGAAAATTAAATTTGGAATGTAATATTTCATAGGATGCAAAGATGTTGTCTATATAAAGATCTCTAAGCAATTTAATCCCAAATGTTTTCCAGATATTAAAAACTGCATATGTTTGCGAGGGTTGAAAAAGGTGTTTCTCATGCAGAGGTGCCACAGATAAAAGATTCTCCATCTTAAAATGCTTTCTACATTGGTTTCATATTCTGAGTGAGTGAAGCACAATTGGGTTATTAGTAT
The DNA here is from genome assembly GCF_016835505.1 of Polypterus senegalus. Classification (NCBI taxonomy): domain Eukaryota; kingdom Metazoa; phylum Chordata; class Cladistia; order Polypteriformes; family Polypteridae; genus Polypterus; species Polypterus senegalus. The sequence goes on along the minus strand of NC_053169.1, from coordinate 45,057,138 downwards.
ATTGGCGATAACTTGCATTTATTGGGGCACAAAGCAGGGAATATAAAGAAGTACGCAGGATTTTATTTCTATTGTGGACCAGACCCATGTATGTTCGTCTATTTGTGTCCAGGTTTTTATAGCTTGTATGTTTGCTGCCCAGTAATAAAACTGGAAGTTAGGTAGAGCCATGCCACCTTCTGTCTTAGGTCTTTGTAGAGTCGCTCTTTGGATACGTGGATGTTTTAGGTTCCAAATAAATGAGGTTATGGTTGAATCTAATTGCTTAAAGAATGATTTATTGATGTATATTGGAATGTTTTGAAATAAAAAAAGAAGCTTAGGAAGGATATTCATCTTAACAACGTTAATTCTTCCAGCTAGCGTGAGATGGAGGGTTGACCATCTATGCAAGTCTTGCTTAATTTTTTCCATACATATGGCAAAAAATTGTTGATAAAGAGCTTTATGTTTACTTGTAATATTTACCCCTAGTTATTTAAACTGATCTGCAATGATAAAAGGGAAGGTGTCCAATCTAATATTGTATGCTTAAGAATTCACTGGAAAGAGCAAACTTTTATTCAAATTAATTGTGAGACCAGATATCTTTTGAAATTCTGTAAGTGCTGTTAAGACTGCAGGCACAGTATTTTGTGGGTCTGATATATACAAAACCATATCATCTGCATATAGAGAAATTTTCTGTTCCAGTCCTTCTCTGATAATCCCCTTTATCTGATAAGCATTTCAACAGTGACCTGCCAGTGGTTCAATGGCGATTGCAAATAGCAGTGGTGACAAGGGGCATCCTTGTCTGGTACCACATTCTAATTTAAAGCAGTCTGAGCAAATTTTAATACAAACTGAAGCTTCTGGATTGATATATAGTAGTTTGATTCATGCTCAAATATTCGGGCCAACCCCAAATTTCTCTAACATAGTGAAAACGTAGTTCCATTCAATCATATCAAATGCTTTTTCTGTATCCAACGATAATAATAACTCCGGGGCGTTTGACTTTGCAGGTGAATATATTACATTAAACAGGCGTCAGAGATTGGAAGTTAAGTGTCAGCCTTTGATTAATCCAGTTTGATTTTGTGATATTACCAAAGGCAACACTTTCTCCATCCTTCTAGCTAGGACTTTGGAGAGTATCTTAACATCATTATTCAGAAGTGAAATTGGTCTGTATGATGCACATTGTAATAAGTCCTTGTTTTGTCTAGGAAAGACAGTGATTAATGCTTGATGAAGAGTTTGAGGTAGACTTTGACTGTCTCTAGTTTCTGTAAAGGTCGCTAATAAGAGGGGAACTAGCTGAGTTGAGAATTTCTTATAAAATTCGACAGGGTAACCATCAGGGCCTGCTGCTTTCCCACTCTTTAGTGACTTTATAGCATCTAGCAATTCTGATAGTGCCAGAGGTTTATCCACTTCCTCTGCAATAAAAGTATCTACTTTTGGTATCTGTTATGTATCTAGAAATGCATTAGATTGTGTTTTGTCTTCTTTGAACTCAGCAGAAATAATCAATCAATCAATCAACATTTATTTATATAGCACATTTTCATACAAAAAAATGTAGCTCAAAGTGCTTTACAAAATGAATAGAAAAATAGAAGACACAATAAAAAATAAACATAAGTCAACATTAATTAACATAGAATAAGTAAGGTCCGATGGCCAGGGTAGACAGAAAAAAACCAAAAAAAAAAACTCCAGAGGCTGGAGAAAAAAAATAAAATCTGTAGGGGTTCCAGACCACGAGACCGCCCAGTCCCCTCTGGGCAATCTACCTAACATAAATCAAACAGTCCTCTTTGTATTTAGGGTTTTCATGGAAGGACCTGATGATGATGGTCACGTAGACTTCTGGCTTTCAGTCCATCAATGTATAATGTATAAGGATTTATAGTAGTCTTTAAATGTGTGCATTACATTTTTATTATATTTTATATATATTATATTTTATTATATTTTATTTCCGTCCGTGTTGGTGATTGCTGGGATTGTATTGCAAACTTCTTGCTTGAGGATTTGTTGAGCTAAGAGCTTATTAGCTTTCTCTCCATGTTCATAGTAATGATGTCTTGATTTAAAAATGAGTTGTTCAGTTTCTTTGGTTGTTAAGAGGTTGAGCTCTAAATGCAGAGCCTGTCTTTTCTTATGAAGAGCTTCACTTGGACACCTGGCATGTTCTTGATCTATTCTAGTAATTTTGCTGGTTAGTTCTGATACCTTCTTAGTTTCTAATTTATTTCTGTGGGAAAGATATGAAATAATCTGTGTTTTTAAGAAGGCCTTCAGAGTTTCCCAGAGTATTCCTGCAGATACCTCTGAGGATGTATTTGTCTCCAGGAAGAAACTGATTTGTTTTGATATAATTTCTGTACAGTTCTCATCTGCTAATAGAAGTGGGTTGAGACACCATCTGCGAGATGAGTGTGTGGGGCATAACGATTTTAGCTCCAAGATTAGAGGGGCATGGTCAAAAATAACAATAGCGTTGTACTTGCAAGATTTAATTGCAGGCAAGAAATTATTATCTATAAAGAAGTAATCAATTCTTGAGTAGCAATGATGCACTGGTGAGTAGAAGGAATATGTTCTTGAATTTGGGTTTAGAAACCTCCAGGGGTCTGATAAGTTGTGGTCAGTTAAAAACTGTGTAATTGTCTTTGCAGTGTTAGATGTCGTTGCCTCCCCCCCACCACCCCGTGACAGGAGACCTAACTAAGAGTGGACTTAAAGCACAATTAAAAGTCCCCAGCCATTATAATTTTATGAGTGTTCACATTGGGAATACATGTAAATACATTTTGCATGAATTTCCTATCATCGACATTGGGTGCATAAACATTAACTTTACAGTTAAATAAGTTGCCCATGACAATCACATATCCCCCTTCAGGATCAGATACTCCATCTGATGCTACAAATGAGACTGTACTATGTATAAGAATTCCCACACCTCTAGTTTTCTTTGCAAAGCTGAAATGGAACATTTGGCCAGTCCAATCTTTTTGAAGCCGGAACTGATCTTTGCTTAATAAGTGGGTCTCCTGTAAAAATACTATTTTAGCGTTTAGATCTGTTAGGTGAGAGATTACTTTCTTTCTCTTTAATTCATGATTCAGGCCTTTAACATTCCAGCTTACAAAGTTAACTGTCGCATCATGGAGACATTGATTCTGAATTTTTGATGTCATTTTGTAGTCTTAACTGGAAGTGAGACAGCTTCAACCTTAATTTCTAAATTTCCCGTGAGTTATTGCCATGCAGCCTATTGTTATGTTGGAAGTTATAATTATAAGGATTAAAAGGATAGATTAGATGTAGCTTGCTCTCTTTCTCTCCCCCCCTTATCCCCCCACCCCTCCCTTTTGCCTCCCCACGTGTGGCTGGACCCCACTTCACAAAGTCCCAGTCCTCTGACATACCTAGAGACAGAGCACATCCAAAACAAAGAAAGCCCCCCAGCAGTGGCATTTGAGGATTAAAAAACTGAGATATCTATTGCCAATAAAGTCTAATTACTATAAGCATACAATATAATCATCAACAGTCTTGAAATATTAAGACAGTAAACCCAGGGAATGGTGTTAAATAGTGGCCCTGAATAAGCATTGTAAACCCTAATGCAATAATAACAATAACAATAAACCAAGGGTATGATGTTAAACAGTCTCCTTTAGAATAGTTAAAAACCAAATAAAAAAAAAGAAAGAACTACTTTAATTTCTCCCACACATATGCGTAAAGAAGAAAAACGGATGTATAATTATGGAACCCGTATCATTGCAAGCAGATCAGACAGCAGGTAATATCTTCTTGCCATACCATGACAGGATGCGATTCACTTTCGTATTTCAAAAAAGCGTCGGGATCAGCTTTCTTAACTCCTTTTCTGCTTCCTCCTTGAAGGAGAAGATGTGATATTTGTCTTGAATGTCCATTTTTAGTTTGGCAGGATACAGGAGGCTGTATCTGATATCGGCTTTCCATAACTGCTGTTTAATGTTGTAAAAAGCTGTACTTTTAGCAGCTGTTGAGGATGAGAAATCAGGGGAAATACAAATGTGGTTATTTTCAAATATAATCTCATTTGTGTCTGAGAAGTGCTATCACATTAAGCTTAAACTGTAATCCCTCGAAGCTGACAATTAAAGTCCTAGGTTTAGAGGTATTTGATCCACGTATGCGATAAGCTGCCACTATCTCTGTATCTGATTTAAAGTCCTCTCCATTTATTTTTGAGAACAGTTCAGCTACGAATTTCACTGGGTTTGGACTTTCACAGTTATCAGGTAGACCTTTGATTCTAATATTATTCCTTCTACATCCATCTTCTAGAGCCGCAAGTCTGTCTCTGAGTTTTTTGCATTCGGAATTCATGGCTATAGCTTTTCCATCGCCATTAGATGCCAATTGTTCCGCTGTTTCAATCTGAGCCATGAATGTCTGCTTAACGTCTTCCAGCTGATCGGCAAGTTCTCTCAGTTTAGACGCATTTTCCTGAATGTGTTCCTCAATTTTTCTCAACATATCTTTAAAGACTGCATCAAAACGATTATATATACATTTTTCCAAGTCTTTATATTCCTGCCGCATCTCTTGCAGCTCCAGATGCAGCTTCTCGTTTTGTCTTCTCATTTGTCTTGAGCGTGCTATTTTTTTCTTTCTTCATATTTTTCTGCATGCCTTTCTTGAGCTCACTTATGGCTGTGGCCAACGTTGCAATCATTTCCTTCAGTTTGGACAAATCATTTCAGTTTTCATGCTCTGCGGGTGAAGTGGCAACCCCCGTTACAGCCGATGCTTACGGCTCGTGAGGAGTAGATGAATGCGCGGGTTGCAAGGCCATCTCTAGTTTCAAGTGATCTTCTGGAATCAGCGAGGTATCGTGACCTGCATCACTTGCACCTTCGCTCCCATTTTTGCTCTCGACTGGAGATGATACACTGGAATGGAGTCCTGGGAAGTCTGTGTTTTCACCTGCCTGTTCCAGGTCAGTCTCCGACAGGCCATACCTTGCACTTGGGCCTGATGCCTGTCTAGACTTGGGTGTAGTTTTAGGATTCTTTTCCATTTCTTTCTGACCCCCTTTCTTGTTACTCATGTTTATATACTGTAGTAGAAACTCCCTGGGTTAGGTAAATACAGGATACCTTGGGATAATAAGAAATAAAAGAAAAAATAAAGCCGCTGCAACGGAGCTCTGCTTCAGATGTCCATCTCCTGTAATGGATGAGACCAACCAGGATGTACATTTTTAAATTTGTCCGTTGTGAGCATGTGTAGCTGGGATGGATTTGAATGAAATGTTAAACTGATGACATCTTCTTTTAAACCTAAATGCAAGATATATATTAGTTGTAAATAAATAGCTTTATGCTGCCTTTCAGATGGTGTATCTTATTAAAGGTCCGGCTGCCTGCCATTCCCATGTTTTGCAACATATTTGATCAAACACTACGTGCACTATGTGTCATTGTAAAGCAAGGCAGTTAATGTGTTTCGAAAGGCTCCGGGCCCGTCCTCTGCCAAAGCATTTTCTTAGCTTCTAATATTGATGGGGTTCCCATTTACCCATGTAAGAAATAACATTAGCTTTATTGATTTAGTGCCTGTGGGCAGCATTATCACTAATTGTTTTCTAAAAGCTGGTGTTGAATTCACTCCAGTGAGTGTGCCCTGCTATGGACTGCAATCTTGTCTAAGTAATAGTAGGAGTGGATACAGAAGTGAAGGTTTCCTTCTGAGCTGGTTAGATAATTTGGATTTAGAGGATACTGCGCAATAGTAGTGCATAAGTCTTTTACATATGAGTGTCAATCATTCAGTCAGTCAAGCTTGTTTGGTTAGACAATAGATACGTTGCCAGAGGTTTCTTAAGCCATTAAATGCTTCCATGCTCTGATTCAGAAGTTTTTGTAGATTCCACTGACCCTTTTTGTGATAAAGTACCACTCAGTTTTCTCCTTTAACACATTGACTGCTGGACTACTTATTTGCAGAACACTGTAGTATCAGTCTAAGCATAGATGATAAATAATTAATTCAATCACAATTTGTAAGAAATGAAATGTATCAGAAAGGAAAGGTTTTATTATCTACAGTAGCTCTGTCAAAAATGCCAAGAACCAGTTAATAACTTTATTTTAACCAACACAGCTAAAAGTCACCATCTAAAAGACAGTAGTTGAAGTCTGGCACCTCACAAAGTGCAGGCTTTGAAGAACATGTGCCATAAATATAACACATTTAAATGAGCTGTCTGGACTTGTTACACACAACACTTGTGGTAGTTGATGACTGTTTGTGCTCAGTGGACGTCACAATGTCCATGTAGTGCTGTCCTGACAGTCGTGACAAGTTGGACAACCTGGACATCAGTGCCAGAGCGTACAAGTTTCACATCATCCAATTGATTGTACCTATCTCGATCACTGTTATTATCATTAAAATATTCATCTTGCAACAAATCTATTTGTTTCAAAACATCAGCAGCTATGTACCATTTTGACGATTTCATAACTATACTGTACACTGTCCACTTATAATACAATTTTTTGCAAAATGATTCATCTAAAAAAAGAGAAGAAAAATTTTATGACTATTCACTAGATGGCAGCACTATAGCAGATACCTGAGACGTGACAGCAAAGCTTGGCAAGCAACATGGCTTCATCAATAGTGACTGTACACTGAGTTATGAGTTCTATCGTACCTTGTCAGGCTCAATGAGATAAGAGTTAACTCATACATCACATTCAAACTGTTAAATCATTTCCCCACAAGTTCAATCAATGGCGCTTGGTACTTGCAGGGTCAGCGTGAAATTATGCCCCACATTTTTGCTATACCTCTGCCCCCATATATCCTCACTAGCCATGAGATGACACACTTGATCCTCACATAATACGTATTGAGTTATAGAGATCATAATAGTACACCAACGTTACAGTGCACACTAGGATTATTGGACAAAATAAAAAATGAAAAGGGTTAGCTTAAAATAATAACATATACAAAATAGGTATTAACAATAAAAATGTATAAATTCTTCTCTGCTCCTCTTTGACCTGAGGTTTGTTAATGTGAAACTGAATGTAAAGCGGACCTCGTCGGGTTCAGTCATCCTGCATGCTTCTCTAACTGCCTTGACCATTTCACAACCATGTCCCGCAAGCTAAAATTCACCTGCATGCTAAATACATGTGATGGAAAAAGATAAGAGACATTTACCAGACATTGTATCTGCGCCTGACACCTTATCAACATTCCAGTAATTAACCACATTTTGCAAATTGACAATCGAAGTATACAAAATACCATATATGAAAATCTGGAAAATTAATGTCAGTATCAGATACCGTGCCGTTTTGATTATCTGAAGTTCACAGTGCAAATTAAAGTTGTGACGAATCTGAAAATTTGAAAATAAAAATAGTAGCAGTATATAAATTAGACACTTTATATGTACAGCATGTAACTCTTATGATTCATACATAACTCTCATTATTTTATACTGTTGTCTGAAAATGCTGTCCTGGCCAAAGTGCTGCCTTGTTGCCTCAACCCACACGCCAGCCCTGAGTGCAATTCATTATTTGAATGACCAAATTATCAACACCTTTGAGTGTTTTCGAGACCTGGATGAAGCCTGCTCTTCTCTTTTAAACACTGAACAGGTTTATATCCAATGGCCAGTCAGAACAGGACACGTCTCCTAGTGCAGAGATGTTCTTGGATGCTTTTCCCCCACACAGTTTTGTAGCAGGGTAACTAAATTTGCAAATTTTTCCAAATGCAGTCTCCCAATAATAAACCAGCAACCTAACTAATCCTAATTTCACTGCAAGATGTCTAGTTTCTGTACCCATGAGTTATAGCTTTTTTTCTTTAAGAGGAAAAATAAAGACTGTTTTTCCTTCATTTTCTTTCTTTATTCAGTTTAGCCGCAGCCATGTATTTAGTCATTAACTGCATTAGCACATAATACTCACCGGAGCACCGAGGTTCACATTACATCATTTTGTTTACGTCGTGTCAAATGAAACATTTCAGTGTGAATTTCAGAAAAATCTGCTTTATTAGTAAATGTCATAATAAAATCTAATATATGTTCAGCCTACTAGAGAACTCCCAGAATAACATCTGAAAGACGGCACTAATTGTTTTTGGGCGGAGCAGATTGTTTTGCAGACATCTTAAGACTCTTTCAAATGTAGATTTGAGAAGATTGTTCTGTGGGTGGTGCCAACTAAGCTTACAAGAATAGAAATCGTTTGAACTTTCTGGCACACATGTACTACTGCTGAATAATTGAAATTGATGAAAAAAAAATGAATAGAAGAAACCACACAACTTAATAACTTTCTCCTAGCAGTTTCTATTCATAGGTATCTGTTTACATTTTTTAAGTAATCTCATATACTTGATTCATACAATTTTCTAAGTTATTTCTTGCACTGAATACATCTGGGAGCACAAGAGAAGAGACGTGGATGGACTGCTGGACCACAGGCTAACTCATCATCAATGACTTTCAGCTCTTCTTCTGGTTAATCTTTTATGTCACAGTTGTCATGATTTGTCAGGGTCTCCACCTTTGCTTAAATGTAGTGCCTTTTTGAAAGTCCATAAACATTATTCTTGTGTATATTACATTTTTTATGCTTTGAATATTGTATTGTCTATTAATTTAAGTACTGTATGCAATTGCATTTTATGTTATTATGTTGGTGTTCCATTATGTGCCCAGTCTCCTTAAGTAAGAGTGAGTATCAAGGGATATGACCACCATGATGGTCAGCTGGAGTGCCGCCTTTGCCTTATTTATTCAAGGTGGATCCAGTTTGGTGAGTATTGTTAGATTTTCAGTTGTTACTGATGTTTTGCTCTGTTTTTCTGATAAATGATTTGATTTTTGTAATTGTCCAAAATCCATGTTTTTACTTTTTTGTTCTCTTTTTTTGTATATGAACTAAATTATTTATTTATATAAGGACTCATTAAGACCCTATCCTTTAGATAGATTGATACTTTATTAATCCCAAGAGGAAATTCACATACTCCAGCAGCAGCATACTGATAAAAATGCAGGTATAACAGACAATATCATTGTATAATGTTAATTCCAGATGGAATTGAAGAGTCGCATAGTGTGGGGAAGGAACGATCTCGTCAGTCTGTCAGTGGAGCAGGATGGTGACAGCAGTCTGTCGCTGAAGCTGCTCCTCTGTCTGGAGATGATAATGTTCAGTGGATGATTAAACCAGATGTTTCTATGGATTCATTTCCCTTGAAGGAATTTTTTGTGTGTTTTGGTCACTAAAGGTATTTTTTTGAATTTTAAAAACCAGTTCCCCTTTCATGGCCTGTGCAGGCCAAAGTAGAGTTTGGCGCATGGCCGCCTGGGGTGAGGCCTTTTGTTGGTTTCCAGATCAAAGGGATAGTGGTCTTGTTTAGGTTATTTCAATGTCTATACATTTTTGGTGTGTTTTGTGTAGCTACTTTATAATAACATTTACTCCCTCTATAACAAAAACAACATTTATTTATATAACATGTTTTCATACAAATGATGTAGCTGAAAGTGCCTTACAAGATGAAAAAAGAAAAAATATAAAAATACTGATTAACAAAGAATAAAGTAAGGTCTGATGGCCAGGAGAACAGAAAAAACAAACAAAAAAACTCCAGAGGGCTGGAGAAAAAAAAAAAAACACAGAATCTGCAGGGGTTCCAAGGTTACGAGACCACCCAGCCCCTAATAGGCATTCTACCTAACATAAATGATCTAAATTAGTCCTCATGGTTTTCAGGCTTCACATGGAAGAATTAAATGATGGTGGTCATGTGGACCTCTGGCCTCAATGTAGGGACTGCACGGTGCTTTGATCAGGTTTTGGAAAAAAAAAAAGTAGAGGAAGTAAGGGTTAGTATAGATTTCAGAGCCATGAAAAAATGATAATTAAATGAATTCCAAAAATAAGTAAAACAGATAAAAGTGTCATCTAATAATGGAAAAGCAATCACAATGCTCACTCTATTGTATTTCATGTTGGTATACAGTGCCCTTTTTACACCATATCTAGTGCTGTATATTCTTCTTGAACAATTCAACCCTATTTTCATTTCTCCACAAAAGATTTTCCCAGTGGCGTTGTGTAGTGTCTGGACAGTCTTTGATAAACTTCAGGCATGGAGTGATTTTTTTTTTTTTTGGAGAGCAACAGCTTCCTCCTTGGTGTCCTTCCATGAACAGCAAGCGTGTTCAATGGTTTGTATATGGAAGAATCATGAACAGAGATGTTAACTTGTCCCAGAAATTCCTTCAAGCCTGTAGCAGTTACTCTCGGGGTTCTTTTTTGCCTCACTGATCATTCTATGTTGTGCCTTTTGAGTCATCTTGGCTGGATGGCTACTTCTAGTGAGAGCAGCCACAGTGCTAAATTATCTCCATTTATTCTCAGTTTGTCCAACTGTGGACACATTAACATCTAAACCCACAGCTTTATGCAAATCATCAATTCTTCTCAGATCTCATTATTGCAAGGCATTCTTCATGTCAGCAGATGCTTCTCCTGAATAGCAAACTCAAAACGGAGTATTTTTTGTTGGTCAAAGTATCTCTAAACCACACCTCTTATCTCGTTTCATTGATTACACTCCAGTTTTACCAGCTCCTGATTCCATTTAGCTTTTGCTGAAGTCATCAGCCTAAGGATTCACAAACTTTTTCCAACTCACACAGTGAATGTTTAAATCATGTACTCAATATGTACAACAAAAATATAATAATTTGTGTGTTATTAGCTAAAACAGATTTTTGTTTGTTTGTTATTGTAACTTATGTAAAGATCATACCATATTTTAAAACGTAATTATATATAAATGTAGTAATTACCAGAGGGTTTCACATGCGTTTTCTAGCTACTTTAGGTTTTCTCCCACTGCTTTTCCCTGAACGCATATACTGTAGTAACACCAAGGCAAGCTGTTAGAATGACAGGTGACTCGTGGCATATTATGAATGTGTGAGTTTATGTGTCGTGTGATGGATTAATAACCCATGCAGGCTGAATTTCTCCTTGTAGCTGTTGCTACACGTATACTGTAAGCTTTAGCTCTCAATGACCCTGACTTTTGAGAATTGATGGATGGAAAAAAAACAGAAAAATTAGTATTTGATGTGTATAGTGAACAGGAAATATGATCAATAATTCATATGGCACTATGATTTATTCTTGTTTGTTGAGATTTTTTTTTGATTTGTCCTACATTTACACATAGCTAGTTTGCATTTATACACACATATAAACATGTTTCACTTTATACTAAAAATAATTAGACACACAAGGAAAATTATTTTGAGGCCAAAGGGAAGGTTGTTTTAAAATACAACCATAAACATGCAGAGACTAAATGCCCAACTAGAGAAGACTGATGGCAAGCATGATGTGCATGTTGTTCCAACTGTTGGATCCTTGAACATGTGAAGCTAAAGTAATATTAAAACTTAAGTGAAATGTTATTTCAAATGTCTTGAGTGTTCTGTATGTTTCTTTCTTTTGTGATGTAGTTGTGTGTATGAGCTGGCATTTGGGTAAAAATGAAAGAACCTATGAGACACTTTGTAAAATAGTGCACTGTCTATATAAACATTGTTTATCATTATTACATGTTTCAGGTTGATGATATTCATTTCAGTTCAATTCAATTTGTTTTTGTATTGCATTCTCTTCAACTTTACAAATTACTAATTACATAATGAGTACACATAAAGACATAGATTTCTTTAAACAAACTGGAAAATTGATTAATATAAATGGAGCTCACCAGTATCTGTCCATTAATTATTTCTTGAACTATGCCCAGTTGACAACAGAAGAGTGCAAAAGAAAAACTCCAGTTAGCAGCATCCCTGTGGAAAATGAACCTCTAAGGGGTCCATCGTCAATTACAGGGAGATTCACTCGAAAGAGGCCCCGAATATTCTGTAATAACTCTTGCTAGGATGAAGCAATCTAAACAAAACAACATTCAAAGTGCTTTTCAGTATAGCGTCGAACAAGCTGGGATGCCCTCGCGTCGGAGTGATGAGGTAGGTGCCAGACAGCCGTTGTGACGTTTAACCTCCGTTTGCAACTTCTGAGTGCGTATTGCCCGTACCCCTTCACTCAGTCACTCGACTTCTCATCAGAATTGTGGTGTACAGTGTTGAGCAGCATGTCTTCATAGTGCAAACCTATTGGGTCACCAATTCGTTTAAGCAATGTCAGAATTAACTGAATGATTATGAGTTAACAGAAGGTTATTTCCAGCAAGATGGAGCAACATATCACACATTGGCAAGGAGCATGGTAGAAACTGAGTCCTTCTTCAGCAACAGGGTAATTTCAAAGGGGCTTTGGCCACCATGGTCGCCAGATATCACACGCCTAGATTTCTTCCTTTGGGGTATGCTCAAAGGAAAACTCAATTGGAATAGGTCTTGAACTGTGGAATATGTGAAGGAAAACATCCAAAGTGAAATTGCTGCTATTTCCCCCAAGATGCTTGTCAATATGTTCAGGAAAACGGAGTCCCACGTCAAAATGTGTCTGGCAGAAAGTGGAAACCACTTCCAGCTTCGCATGTAATGCAATCGACTACACATATGTCAAGGTATTTTTTTGGTTATGATTGCTTCATTATAATGGGAGTTACAACAGAATATTCGGGGCCTCTTTCAAGTGAATCTCCTTGTATAAAAGAGAAAGTCAAAGACAGTCAGACACAGACAGAGTACTGGAGACCTTAGCAAGCTGGTTGCCCTCCTCCTCCTGGGACTTCTACTTTAGTCTGTGCTGTCTATTCTGACAACAGAATCTTTCAATCAGTTGATTCCAAAGTACTCAGTATCACAAATGTCTTTCCCGAGGTAGGAAAACAGCTTGAACATATAGCAGTGGCATCAACTGCTACATCAAGATACTGAAAAGAGAACCCGCCCCGAGGAGAGGAGAGGTTAGGAGCACACACTGATAGAGTGCATTGCTGCACCCACTACATGACAAATCAACTCAGGATCCCAGATTAAGACCCGAGTACAGGGGTTGGTAGTAATTTATAAGGTATGTAGTGCTTATAAATTTTTTTACACATGACAAATGAACCAAAATGCAATATACACAACTAATCAGCAGCTCTAGTCAGGGTATGCTAGACTGAAGTAGTGAGTCTTCAGCCTCGATATTTAAAAACTGAGATTAAATAGGCATTTATTATATTAGCAAGCCGATTATTCCACAGCTTTGAGACCCTGTAACTAAAAGCTTGACCTATCACTTTTAATTTATTAATCTTCAGAATCTTTAGTGAGCCGGCATCTTGAGGTCTTAATGTGTGCTTCGGTTTGTGAGTAGTGATAAGTTTAGATAGGTAAACAAGAGGTTTTTGAAATTACCACTAAGCTTCACTGGAAGTCAGTGTAATGACCTAGGAACTGGAGATATGTATTTGTACTTTCTAGTTTTTGTAATAATTCTTTTAAATTAACTGATAACTGCATAAAGAATGGTCTAAGCAGCTAGTGAATAATGTCTTGTAGTAGTCAATCCTACTAGTAATAAGTGCATGAATGCATTTTTCAGTATTCTTCATACAAACTGTCTTAATTTTCAAATATTTTTAAGATGGAAAAGTATTTCCATCTTAAAGACATTTATTTATATACCACATTTTCATACAAATAATGAAGTGCTTTACATGAAGAAAGAGAAAAAAGACAAAATAAATAAGAAAATAGAATTAGGGAACACTAATTAACAGAATAAAAGTAAGGTCTGATGGCCAGGGAGGACAGAAAAAACAAAACAAAAAAAAATCTACAGGGGTTCAGAGGCCGCAAGACCATCCAGCCCCCTCTAGGCATTCTACTTAACATAAATGACCTCACAATCAGTCCTCATTGTATTCAGGGTTCACATGGAAGAACTTGATGATTCAGTAAAGCAAATGTTAAGATCAACTGAGGGAAAATGTGTCAGAACTTTATTGTGAGCATCAATACATTTTGTCATTGTTATTTTGGGTGTATAAGCACATACAGTATGTGTTCTCTATATGAAGTTAGCAACAATGCAATGGCCACTATTATTCAAATTACACATTTTGCACTCTTGACTGTTTTTAAAGTGATCTGATTCACTGGTTATTGATTTACTGCTTCATATTTCTGACATCAATTTCTTTTGTCTTTGCAGTATATATTAAAATGATTTGTATTTGAATGTGTGCTTTTAACTACAATAAATTGTACTTCTTTAATAGTTTCTGCAATCTATCATAGACATAAAAACGTTTTGCAGAGGTTTAACATTTATTTAAAATAGTAGGAGTACCCAGATCTGTTCAGGGAAGAATAAAGTACATATGTAGTTAGTAAATAAATTTCTCAGGTGGAAGATGTTGGCCCCAAGCCAGGATTTCACAGACTAGCAACTTTTCTTACCTGTGCTAAGTCCCACAAATGCCTCCTATTTGGCACTTTGGTAATAAAGTGCAGGGGCCTCATGCATAATGCCATGTGTAGAATTCACACTAAAACATGGCGTACAGACAAAAGCGGAAATGTTTGTACACACAAAAAAACCAGATGCATAAATCTGTATGTTCACCAACTTCCACATTCTTCTGCTACATAAATCCCAGTCAACGTGAAATGTAACACACATGCACGCACCTCCTGCCACTCCCCAACTCCTCCCAGAATTACATCTCTTTGAATATGCAAATCAATATAAACAGCCCTTCAGCTCAGCATTCTTTGAAAAGGCAATGGCAGAAGCACGGGGGAAAATAGAAGAATTTCAGTGAATACCAAGTGGAGGCAAGGAAAAATGTACTATTTGTTGGTTTAAACAGTGGTATAAACAACAAAAGGAAGTTGATTGAGTCACATAGAGTGTTGGAGAAACTCAAAAGCTCAAGTTTATAAAGTCGCACAGTGCCTGAAGTAAAAAGAAGTTGTCAGATATCAAAGTCGCCGTGAAAAGTCGAGTCGTAGCCCACCATCTAAGTGTACAGAGAAAAGAAAAAAAAAATGACACAGTGGGGAAAAAGCTAGAAATGTCAACTTTAATCTCAAAATTTGCACTTTAATCACGTAGTTTATTTTGTCAATTAAAGTAGAACATCATAAACTTCATCTTAAAATCTTTTAATTTACTAGTTTCTCAAATCCCATCGTAACTAAAGTAGCATGTTAAATGCTTTGTTTTGTATGTGTTCTTCTACAGTATGTGCTCTATATGTGTGAATCACTAGTGCTTCTTAAACCGGCTCTCTCTTCCTCCAACAGGACACAGAATCCAATACATTCATGATTTTACAGTTCTCTGAATAATTTAAATGCTGAGATGTATACTTGATATCATTTCAGTAGTCATATCATATCAATTAAAGCATGTATTAATCATGGGAACACGGTGGTACAGCTGGTGCCACGTCCAGAGATTGTTCCTGTCACACGCAAGATGCTTGCTGAGCTGTGCGCGACCTTCGATGAAATAATTTATTACAGCAGTACTCTCTCTTTCAAACGTACTAACCCTCAATTCTTGTCCTTCCTTTTCTTTCTAAAAGTACCCAATCACCACACAATCAGCTCTGTAATAGATGTTATGCCATCTGTAAGCTCAGAATGCCGATTCTTCAAAACTTTTAAGGAACATTGAAATATCTTCGTAGTACATGTTTATTTATTCTATCCATCTATCCTTCCAGTGTCACGCCAGCCCCAGCAAGAATACAGCGTGAGGCAGGATCAATCCCTGAATGAGGCGCCAACTCCTTGCTAGCACTGCAACACCATGTCCTTACATGTTTAATTATTAACAATAAAGATTATTTAAATAATGTTAAAACTTTATCTGTATAATGTAAAAAACATATTTTGCTGCATTTCATCTTAAAAATGATATCATCATCATATGTAAATACGCGCTAAAGTGGCTCAGGTTGTGCAATATTATAACTGTATTGCAAGTTTACAGTGAGGTAATTGTACTTATAAGTATAATCCCTTGCTATATCACGCTTCGACTTTTGCGGCTTCACTCTATCGCGGATTTTTTATGTAAGCATAACTAAATATATAACGCAGATTTTTCGCTGCTTCGCGGGTTCTGCGGACAATGAGTCTTTTTACTTCCTGTACATGTTTCCTCAGTTGGTTTGCCCAGTTGATTTCATACAAGGGACGCTATTGGCGGATGGCTGAGAAGCTAACCAATCAGAGCACGCAGTTAAGTTCCTGTGTGCTGAATGCGGTGTTAACCAGGAAGTCTCGTCTTGCTCATTCAGCATCAACGTGTTTCGCTGTGTAAAGAGTTAACTTTTGTGCTCTTTTGTGTTTATCTTTGTGCATAGTCAAGCCCTTCATTAAGGTTTCAAAACGATCTGCTCCTGCTACTGCTTCAGGGTCTGTGCCCAAGCGGCAAAGAAGATGTGA
The DNA here is from genome assembly GCF_016835505.1 of Polypterus senegalus. NCBI lineage: Eukaryota > Metazoa > Chordata > Cladistia > Polypteriformes > Polypteridae > Polypterus > Polypterus senegalus. The sequence goes on along the minus strand of NC_053169.1, from coordinate 45,040,649 downwards.
ACGATTGCCGAAAAGGTAAATGAGGCTACGATTCTTTTTATTTAAAAAGTAGGAAAGGAATATAAGATCTACGTTCGCAGTGTCCTTTTAACCAGCGTGCAAAACAAGTTGTAAGTGGATGTAATAAGGCAGTAGTCTGGATGGAATCTGCTTCAGGGATTTGGATTGAAGAAGAATAACGGTGGTGCTACACAGTTGCCTGAAGTGGCTCCTTTAGAAGGGCTGTAACGCTCTCCTTTGTTGTGCAGTAAAATTAAACTCATCGTTATCGGACAAGTCATTGTGTCATTATTGGTGAGTAACCATAATTAATTTTCTACTTACAGTACTTAGTACATGTACATACGTTTAGTGTCACTGTACACACATTTACTGTATACAATTTTTCTTGAATTGTACGTATTTATTGCTGGTGGCCTGTCTATCATAATAGCTGTAACATATGTGATATCAGAGACACTCGATATCTTTAAAATAATATTTAGGTTTTACTGTATATAAACAGTGTGCTTACATACATAATTTCAATGAATCTTACCTAATATCTAAGAGAATACTAAGGGATCATGCTGTATAACTGTGCAGGGAATATTTATAAACAGTGTGGGAGAGTTTTTAAGGGCTTAAAATATATAAAAATAACCATACAAACATATGGTTTCTACTTCGCGGATTTTCACCTATCGCGGGGTCTGGAGCATAACCCCGATCGAGGAGGGATTACTGTACAAACAGTTCTACAAGGAGCACTTGATGGACTGATTTGTTGCGTTTATAGTTCTTGGGATGAAACTGTTTCTGAACCGCAAGGTCAATACAGGAAAAGGTCTGAAACGTTTGTCGTATGGGAGCAGTTCAAATAGACAGCATGGCTGAGGCAGCGTGTGTTTGATGCTGTATACTGATAATTCTCTTTCCAATCAGATGCTGTACAGCTGTGACTCCACACTCAGATACAGTGGGATAAAAACTCTGAGTGGTGCAGTGAGAGTAATATGGAAAAAGATGATATGCTGTGGCAACCCCTAATGCAATTAGCTGACAGAAGAAGAAGAAGGTGCAGTGAGAGTAACAACGCTAAAGCAGTTATGGTATTTGGAATAGTTTGGCCATTCCATGGATTATTATATTGTTACAGGTTAATTACAATCAGATGCCTTAAACTAAAAAACAATATGCAGTTAATTTCAGTGTATTTGATAAAGCTGTGTCAGGGATGTGGATCTAAAAATGAAAGGGAAACCACATTGGAACAAAAGCACTGCTTTGATGCTGGGTGCTGCTAGTTTGCAAAACAGAGTGGAGAGCTTGTGTACGCTAGGGTTTGAGCTAGTGTGAAAATGTGCATGGCTTTACGCCAAGTTTATACATCGCGATTTGAATGTGGAAACAGGAGTATGCAACATTTTTGTGCATAAGCACCGTTTATACATGAGGTTGTTGGTGTTTTTACTAAAAGTTCCTGAAAGGGAAAAAAACTCAGAGCAAAACATAGCGTATGGTCTTCCTCTGTACAGGCAGAAATCTAAGCACAATTTGGCAGATATAGGATGATCAGTGTAGATTGGCATACCAGGCAAATACACACACAGACACACATTCAACTTTTTTTTTCACATCAGACTAGTAAAACATGTGAATCTGTGGTCCTAAAATAAAAGACAAATAAAAAAACACCTTAAAAGGTAAGGAGCTGCTAAAACATGTTTTGTTTTCTAAATAATTACCACTTTCAGTTCCACTAAAAGTAATAATGCCTTTTATTACTTCTAGTGGCTCACGTAGAACAAGTGGAATTCTTCTATTTTGGCAACACCTTGTTTTGTTTTCAACATGGAAAAATACAGCTTGACAGTGATCACATCACTGATGTAACTTGGCTAAGTAGTAGTCTTCCAATAAACTTTGAAGCAAGAAACTAAAAGCAATGATTTACTATGGTAAATCAATTCTTTTGTTAAAAATAGTTTTTTTTCCTGTTGAGACTGTTGGCAAAAGGTAAAGTCTTTTCTTTGCTGTTCTGACTTTGAGAAGGTCATACACGCTTTTAATTTCATCTCACCTTGAATACTGCAGTTGTATCCAGGAGTCAGCCATTCCCTTCTGTCTTGCCGACAGCTCGTTCAAAAATCAAGCTGCTGTGCTATTAACTTGAACACAGAAGCAAGTGCATATTACTCCCATAATGGCCTCTCTTCATTCACTGCCTGTTGGCTTAAGAGTCGATTTTAAGTTTTTATTGCTTGTTTATAAGTCTCAAAATGGTTTAGCACCAGTCTACCTTACCAGTCTCCTTAAACCATATGCCACATCTCAGTCTCTAAGATCTGTTACTGCCTATTCCTCTGACAAGGCCAAAGCATAGGGGCAACTGTGCGTTTGTGGTGGCTGCTCCTCGGCTTTGGAGCAACTTGCCACGGCAGATTAGATTAGCACCAAATTTGAGCATTTTTAAATCCAGGCTGAAAACACACCTTTTCTCCTTGGCTTTTAATTCAAGTTAAAAGGGTTGTTGGTTTGTATTTTATGCATTGGATAGCCATTGCATTTCATACACGATGATAGTAATTAAGGAAAGTTATTTTATTATGGTTTATGTTATTTACTTCTTCTTATTATTATTTAATTGTACAGCACTTTGGTAAACATGTCTATATTTTTATATAAGTGCTTAATAAATAAACTACCTAGACTTGACTTGCCTAATTATCCTTTCTTGTTTTTCATCACTTAATCGCCTTCTGCAATGTCTGATGTATGCTCTTCTTTTTCTTTGTACTATTATGGTTATCACTTGCTTTCTCGATCACTTTACTATAAACACATAATCATAGGTCACTTTACCCACTTTTATGACCACCCGGTTTCCACAAGCTAAAATTTTATATTCAGCATTACTTCTTGCTTGTCATTGTGCTTACCTCATCTTGTGTTCTTATTCTTTCTCATTCTTCATCACTTAATCACCTTCCATGATATACCTAATGCTCAGCAGATGTTGCTGCTGTTCCTCTTCTTTCTGGTGTCATGGTGGTTATTACTTGATCTTTCAATCACTTTGCAGTAACCTCACAACCAAAGGTCATGGCCACCAGGTTGCCACTACATAAAATATTTTGAATTTCCAGAACATGTCAGTTCATAAGCTTTCTGTTAAGACCAAGATCAAGGTTCTAGCCCCATTAGCTCATGAGTGAAACAACAGACAGATAGACAAACCAACCTTAGTATTTTCTACTGTATATGGAGATTTTGTATATGTTTGCAGATTACAGATCACCTCTCCAAGGTCTGACAGCAGTAATATTGCATACTTGAACCTCTAGAAATGGCCTTTTAACATTCTGTAACATCACATTACTACACAATACACACTTTCCGAGGCTCATTTTGTGTGATCCACGTAATCACTGACCAGTCCAGCACTTTAGTGCTAACCAACAAGAAAGCCTTCCTGTGATTTTGATTCCATCATGTTACCTCAGGTCAGCTAGCAGACAGTGAGATTCAATTTGTTGTAGCTTGCATAATTCTGAAAATTGAATTCTGTGTGTATTAATTTGTAGGATCATGTAGCAATCCTGTGCTGTCCATTTTAAAAAGTAGAAATTTACAGTTATGGAAAAGTAGGAGATAAGCGATCACCAGGCCGGAGCCAGATAAATGAATTTTATGAAAGAGTGACACATATGTTGCCAAAATTCTGTGCTGATTGACTAAATCTCTGAATGCTTCATCAGAATTAATTCACCACCCCTACATGCTGACCTATCAAGTCGCCTGCAATCAGAGCATCTCCATTTCAACCTCTCAAAAAGAATAATGTTCCACCCAGCATGATCATTTTATACTTAATGAAAATGAGACTGCAACTTGAGATAATTAAAATGCCTAGTCCACCCTCGAATGCAAAAGGTCAAGAGCTCGAGAAGGGTGCTACAAGTTAGAAAAAAATGTATAGCAGTCTGTCAGGAGGCTACAAGTGCTGCAGTTTATATCCTGTCCTTTAGAAGGTACTGTAATGGTGAATGCATTTTAGAGAATTGCATTACAGTGACAGGAGCGCCAGGATTCAAGATAAATAAATAGACAGGCATACTGCAAAAAGCCTGTTATTTTACAACCATTCTTGTAAGATTTAATATGATAGTTAATTATCTTAGATAAATACTTAATGTGCATTATTGTGCCATCATCTATGTGAGCCGAGGCAGAATACTTCAGACACATTTAAAACAATGAGCTTGCTGTCTATGCTACATGTGTGAGTGTTCACTACTAGGGCCTGGCATTCTGTCCATTCCTGCCTTGTGCCCAGTGCTGCCAGGAAAGGCACACGTCTCGGTAGTGAAAAATGTAGACTTAGAAAAGATACATTCAACATCAAATGAAGAAATGGATCTCTGACTTAACATGGTTATGTGACAAGCCAAGTGGACACATTAAAAGAACTGCGAATGTGCATGTGAATCACACCACAAACAGAAATAAATATGGTGGGAAAGCATCAAGAGTGTAAAAAAATCTGCATTCAATTAGAGCAACAGAAATTATGGTAAATATATAATTCTGATTAATTCTCTGTTGTTACATTTGCTGTTTTTCCTACATAATTAAAACTAATTAGCCTGCTTCTGCATCAAGAGAGAGAAAAGATAATTCAATGACTTTGGACTCAAACCTATTTTGAGGTGATTTGCAGTAAGTATAATTCATATTTTGTGAGTGTAATCATACATTATGTAATTCATTGTAATCCATTCAAAATATTTGTTTTTATCTTTGGTTGGATGTTAAGTAAATATGCTAGAAACTGATTGACAGTTCAGAGGGAAACTTAAGTAACATAAAAATACAGGTATAATTATGGCTGCTTTTAAGAGGTTTATACAAATGTGTGCTGCTCTGAGCATAATGGGGCATTGCTGCCTCCTAAATCCAAAATAATGGTTGTTGCTCCTGGTCCATAAAGTCTCCATGTCCTTCTTGTGCTGGTGGATTTCTACCCAAATCCCAAACTGCACAATGTAATAGATAACATGGGTTGGCTGGCTTCCCTACCAGGATGGATGGCTTGTTACCTGGCCAGTAGGCTTTTTAAGTGAAGGAGGTTGGTGGACAGACATCTCGACTGGGACGACTAGTGGTACCTTTCCTGGTTAGGAGACTGTTATAAAGGATACACACGGCTAAGACTGCTCCCCAGGGCTTGTGCTTCCCTAATATACTGGGAGGCAACATCCCTCTGACGTGCATGCCATTCACACACCTGCAGGGCTGCATGATTGTTGTAGTTTTGGTGGGTAGCTCTGTTGGGGTCCTCAGGAGCTACTAGGGGGGGCTGCAGGAGGCAGGCATAGAGTGCATTGCCACACCCACATTAAAGTGGGTTTTCCCCACATTTTACTTATACGACCGACATTATAAAATACCAGAAATTATACTGTAAAATCATGTCTGACTCATCCCCGGGAGAACTTATCCACGAGTATATACAGCAATTAATGGATTTAGATCGTGTTTTTTTTTTCTATAATTTATTAGAACCTTCTGGTTGAGTTTGCGACTTCTCTCATCACGCTAAGAATCATAGTTCATTTGCAGGAGCGATATATTCACGCTAATCCGAGACAAAGGCTGCAGGCCGAGGGGAGGGGGAAGTGTGACTTCAGGGCCCTCCTCACCGTCCTGTTTCACTACTACGCGGGCAAAGCCACGGGAGATGGCTAGTCTATAAATAAATAAATATTCCATAAAATGTCCATGATGGTGAAGGTTGAAAATCAATCAAAGAAATAATCCATTAAAAACAAATTTGAAACAATGCAGGAATCTCCATTAAAATTCTCAGTCTCCGGTGCTTCCTTTTAAAAACCAACACCTCTCGGCTTATTCTACTCAGACCTCGCAGCTCAGAGAAATGTCAACCAACAGGTGCAGATATCCTTCAGTCCTGACCAGTGTCCCCACCACACCAATCCATGCTATTCCATGAGGAGCCACCAGACCCTGTTCTGGTCCACACTTACTGCTGCCATAGGGCTCTACCTGGCAAGAGCGTGCCATCCTCGCACCATTGCCTATCGCTGGCTCCACCCGGGAGAGGGAGCGCTCCTCAGTGTGGTGATCATTCCTGCTCCCAAGTCACTCAACAGGAGTGATCCCTGAGCCCCCTCTTGAGTGCTGGCCATGCGCTACGCCCTGGGGCTCCATTCCCGTCTCTTAACACCGGCTCACTCTCACTCCTGCGATTTCTTCTTCCTTTCGTTAACCTCCTTTCTTTCTGTTGCTTTTCTCATGCCGGCTCATTCTTATAGGCCTCCATGGGCACAGTGTCTCAGTCGCGCACCACATGAAGCCAATGATACAACTGAGACATTACAATTGTTCTGCCATAAAAAGTAACTATATGGTTACAATGGTTACATTGGGCTATTGAATGTCAGATGCTCATTCACCAGTAGGGGGCTAGAAGGGGATACTGAAAATAAGTTTTGGAAGTGTTTCTGGTCTGAGAGTAATCACTCGAGTCATTCTGATGCAACACTAAATAGCCACTTAGGATGATATATGACAGAAGCGTTCAAAATGTAGAATTTATCATTCTTATATTACATATGTATAGCATATCTTATTAACATACAGTATGTTGCATTTTGGGAGGGCACCAGTGTTGTGCATGAACTAGTTCATTTTTCTAAGAACAGTGAACATAACGTTACGTATTTACAAGTGAAGAACTTGTACGTGAGCTAGTTCAGATTTATGTGACATTCTGGATCTGGTTTAGGTCTACATTAAACGTTTTGCCTTACCCTGTAATGTAGAGGTGGAGCCGAATCCGAATACTATATTTGGATAAGCACAAATAGTAGATTTGTACAAATATTTATTTTGTACAAATTGTTTGCCATTTATTTGTATTCAGAAAAAATAACATGAAATCAAACAGGCACTGTCTGTGTCTGCCTGCTTGTGCTTAAGCTGCATCCCCACTGACATGAGCACGCGGTGAAGCTCCGCTTTCGCTTTCAGGAAAACATTATACTTCGCAAGGCCACTTTATATTTTACCCCGTTAGACATGCAATATGCGACATGAATTTCCACAGTCACCATTTCTGTCACACAGTTGAAGATAGAGAGCTAATTTATATGTATACTGTATCTAACTCAATAAAGTGTATTTAAATAAAAACGTCTTCGTAATTATTGTATTTTATTCAAGAACACTGTAATAGCCTAATATAAGGCATGCAAAATTAAAAAAAGTAAACTCATGGGTCATTTATTCTCACTTCTTAAAAAATACAAAAATGAACTGAACATGAACTAGTTCAAAATTGAAATGGTGAACTATGAACGTGAATGTATTCATTTTAATCTGTGTGAACTGAACCTTGAGCGAATTATTGTGAGATGTGAACTTGCACAATACTGGAGGGCACTATCTCCCTCTTGACCTCCCACCAAAACCCCACCTATTATTAGCTTATATATTTTCAGTGCTTGAAGCGGGCTGGTTTTCGTGCTGGGACTTACCAGTTCTCCTTGCCACACATTATCAACCCGTATGGGTAGACCCCCTCCACCGCTCTCTGCCACATTAACACATTAACTGCATTAAGTGCAGTTTCAATGTAATCTGTGTACATCACCATGCATTTGGACCTCCAAGGAGGACCCCAGCACTCTTCGATGTCATCTGTGCATAACAAGCAGGCTATCAGACCTCCAAGTACACAACAAGGAGTACCGCCCGTTCTTTTTTACTACTTCAGCCAGTGTATATTGCTGATTATTCCAGAATAGCAGTCTGGTAAAGACCACAAGAGATATCAAAGTCAAAAATCTCCAATTAATTTTAAAATGGAATGTATGGACTAAGCATTATTAGTGAAATGTTAATGCCATGCTGCATCAGTTTCTAAAATATGGTAGTAGGGTAAGAAAATATGAAAATGACAAAGCAAGGAGAGAAGAGGCTTTTACAGAAAAACATTGTGAAAAGGAGAACTATAAGCATGAGTGCTCTGGAAGAAAAGATGAAAATAACATTCAGTTTCAGAAAGAAGGACATAATTAGTAAGCAATCATTTATGTTTGTAATCCAATATTGATTTTCTGAGATTTGTAAGAAATCCGGGTAACCTTTTTTGTCATCAGATCAATGGAAGTGAAGACCTTTGTACAGTATATATGGTGGCATGGTGTTTTCCAGCTGTAATTTCTTTTCACTTATATGTCAGCTTCAGATTTGTGCTCGGGCAAACTGAGGTCAAGCTAAGAAGTGAGAGATATCCAAACATGTTGCTATTAACTCTTTTTAAATCTTATTGCATTTTTACAGCTGTTAACATAACGCGCTGTAGGAGAAAACTAGAAACATATGACAAGAACCTGCACAAAAACAAGGCTATTGTGTAAAATCCACCTGAGATTCAGCAGCATTAACCCCTGCACTGTTGTGCTGCCCTAAGCTGGATGTGAATGCAAACGATCTGGAAATTTTCCTAATGCTACTCAGATGATAATCTTTGTTCAGAATGTAATAAGCTAGTGCAAAAATGGCACCTGTACACAAAATATAAATGGAGCTAACTCCTTTGATCAAATGAACAGATATGTAAAAAGGCACTCTAACTTCAACAAAGTTGCCATCATCCAAAGTTAGATAATATTGCCAGGTCTGTTATGATGATGAACTGAAAACCAGAGAATCCCTCTTTGTATTGTATATTGGCAAAGAATCACAAAGCCATTGATAAAGAAGAAAGAAAATCAGAACTTTTGATTTTTACTTCCCTGCAGAATGAAGCTCAGCTCCATGCTGAGAATAAATGTAGCTCCTACTTCAGTTTACAAGTAGACAAGAGAAGAGGTTTTAAAAAATTCAAATCAAGTTATGAGGATTACAGCACTTGATCAGACACTTGTACTCTAGAGCTGATAAATGATATCTCCCTTTCAAGAGTGCTCAGACAGCATTTCAGGTCCCAGTTAATAAGCAGCATAAGAGCTCCCAACTTCTTTTCCTTCTAATGAAGAGTATTGTGTTTGTTTATAAAAGTGAAATTACTTTTATGTTCTATATATTTGTTCCTATTCTAAATAATGCTCTTTCAGGAAAACAAAAAAACAATTTAATTGCCCGGATTACCTTTCCTTGTTTTGTGCACCAGGGAAGCTCAAGTGGGAAATCATCTTGTCAAAAGATCTAACTCTCCCCTTTGAAAAATGAAATATGTTGCAACATACACACAAATATGTGAACATATTTTGCAATATAATGAAAAATATATGTTTTAAAGACTGTATTTGAAATGTAATCCAGCATACATTCCCATTAATATATTGAAACAAAACATGTTTGTAATTACACTGTATATAAGACATGCAATATATTGGAAAAACTTCAAGACAGGCTTCCCCATAATCCAGTGTATTGGTGTCAGCACGTGAAGGATGTGATGTAGTTTAGGTTTAAACATTTACTGTAACCTTGAAGGCATTAGATATGTCAAGAAAAATGAACAAAGATGCAGAGCTACCAGTTTGTTAAATGTTTATCTGTTCGTTCCTACTGATGAATAAATCTATCAACAGTTTTAACCACAAAAATATATTGGGGAAATTATTGCATCTGTTCTGAATCAGATGTCCTATTAGTGAAAAGTTTATTTACAAAAAAGACAAATATATTAAAATATATTGAATGATCTACTGTATATGCTATAGAATATACTTCACAGTATAAGTAGAATTTACAATATTTTTAAAAATGTGCAGCGATATATATGCTTTACAGAATATATCTTGCAAAAATATATTGCAATACACAAAAATGGCAAACATATGCATATTTTATTATATATTTAAGCATACTGTGTCACACATGTGCGTCTGAGGATCTCCTTACTGACTAATTTGAAGTAAATGGTAACTCACAGGGTGAGAAGGGGCGCTGTCGCTAACTCTGTTTCCTTTTCTCCCCACAGCTCCCAGAAACCTCCCAAGAGGGAAATTAGCCCCGCCTCTTCCAGTCCTCCCATTATAAAAAGACCAGGTGCCTCCACTGACTTGTCTTTTTATGAGACCAGTTCCGACCAGTGAAAGTGCTAGGAAAGCCTCCCATTGTTCTGACAGCTAGAATTAAAGGTGAATTTATTTTCTGTTTTGTACCCTGCATCCTTATGTTAAGTATTACCAGATAACACTTGTTTAAGTTTCTAGAGAATTATCAGAGAATTAAAAGGGATTACCTGGTTGGGGTCTCAAAGATTTGTGATTTGCTCCAGCTCTGTTTGAACCTCACAACTGCAAGATATTATAATATAGTTATCCTTAAAGAATACCCATCAGCCACAACATTAAAGCCTCCTAGCTTATATATTGTAGGTCACTCAAACAGCTTTTACCCATTGAAGTATGGATTCCACAAACCTTCATATGGTGTCCTGTGGTACTTAACACCAAGATGTTTACAACAGAACCTTTATGTCCTGTAAGTTGTGAGGTGGGGCCTCCATAGATCGGACTTGTTTTTCCAGCACATCCCACAGATTCCTGATTGGATTGAGGTCTGGAGAATGTGAAGGCTAAGCCAACACCCTGAACTATTTGTCATGTTCCTCAAATCTTTTCTGAACAATTTTTGCAGTCCAGCAGGGTGCATTATCCTGCTGAAAAAGGCCACTGCCATCAAGGAATACAGTTGTCATGAAGGGGAGTATATGGTCTGCAATTTTAATCTTTAGGTAGGTGGTACATGTCGGAGAAACATCTACATCAGGGGTGCCCACACTTTTTCGGCTTGCGAGCTACTTTTAAAATGACCAGGTCGAAATGATCTACCTACATTAAAAATGCTATATATATATATATATATATATATATATATACACACATACTGATTATACTTTATACATGAAATGTATGTTGTCGTACCTTGCATAACTGAATAACCTTTATGGCACAACAACAATTCAATATATTTATGGTCACTACAGTATTTGGATTTTATAATCGTCATGTGGGAAAAGGCTGACTCGCATAAATAAGTAGATCCGAATAATGCAGCCAAGGAGCTTTTGAATTTAGACGAGTGAAAAAATGACGGCTGTCCGATTAACTGCAATTTTAGTTCCCTTTTTCTCTCTTGGATCGCTTTTTGGAAGGACGGCAGTTTCGATGTTTTTATGAACAGTTCGAAAATGCCTTTCCACATTTTCCTTCTTTGGAATAGTAATGATAGATTGACAGATCAGACAAACGCACTTCGATTATGACATTGTGAGATAAAAAATCCTTTTCCAATTCCACATGGAGCCCATACCCTCCCCAAACATTTTTTTTTAAGTCCCTTCTTTAGTTGATATAAATTGGAAGGCTAACTAGATCACAGCCGGAGTTTTGCAGTAGCTCGCGCGTTTGATCGTGCGTGCGGGATGACCAGTGTGTTAGAAGAGAAGAGATCTCAGACTGGCCACCCTGTATGTCAATCAAGTGGCAAATGCCATAGGGAGGATATATATATATATGAATGCAACCTGATCTACCTGCACTACCTTTGCGATCCACCAGTCGATCGTGATCGACACATTGGGCACCCCGGATCTACATGAATGTCATGGATTCTCTGCAGAATACTGTCCAGAGCATCACACTGTGCCTGTCAGCTTGCCTTCTTTCCATAGTGCATCCTGCTGCCATCTCTTCCCCAGCAAAATGATGCATACAGCATGATCTAAAAAAATATGATTCATCAGACCAGGCTACCTTCTTCTATTGCCCCATGGTCCAGTGTTCATACTCATGTACCCACTGCATGTGCTTTCATGATGGACAGGTGTCATCATGGGCACCCTGACTGGTCTGTGGCTGTGCAGCACCACATGCAGCAAGCTGTAATGCACTGTGTATTCTGACTCTTTTCTCTCATGGCCAATATTGAATGTTTCGGCAATTGATACTATAGTAGCTCTTCTGTGGGACAGGACCAGTTGGTCTAACCATCAATCCCCATTTACTTCAATGAGCTTTGGGCACCTCTGGTCCTGTTGCAGGTTCACCAGTTGTCCTTACCTGGACTACTTACGATAGATGCTAACCACTGCATATTGGGAGCACCAAACAACACCTGTCATTTTGCAGATGCTCTGATCCGGGCATCTAGCCATCACAATCTGGCCCTTGTCAAAGTCGCTCAGATCCTTTCCCATTTTTCCTGCTTCTAACACATCACCTTCAACAACTGATTATTCACTTCCTACCTAACATATCCTACCCCTTGACACCCTGGTGCCATTATAGCAACATAATCAATGTTATTCTCTTTACCCGTCAGTAGTTTCAATGTTGTGGCTGATCAGTGTATATTGTAATATATTTTAAAATATATTAATTTTGTTAGCAATGTGGTTATAAAAATATATTTCAAATGTATTTAATTTTTATAAGGGTCATTTTAGTAATGTTCTGCATATCTTGATTTTTCTCTAGCATTGTAATGACAAATGCACACAGCCACCACTAAATAAATAAACCATAAAAATACAATTGTGTTCGTGTCTGTATAGTCATGACAATGACTTGTTAGCATATTTTCAAATCCCAATATTTTGCCACTTTCAGAAACCCCCAATGAACAAGCATGACCTTAGGTTTCTTGTGCAGACAGTCCTTTCTGTTTATCATGAAGGTCACCAGAAAAAGCAATTTGAAACATGTGGAGAAGGACCAGTGCTTACCAGCTAAACAGGGCTTCATTTGGGCCAGAGTTGACCTGTACTACAGACTGTGATCCCTCTATGCTCTAGGACCCCTAAAATCTATGTAAATCTTTAAAAAATATTTTATAGTGTTTAAATAAACATACTTGAGGTGATTAGTCAGCATACAGGCTGGGCAGACTCGTGGCAGATGAAATTTAATTTCAGTAAATGTAATGTATTAAATGTAGGAAGAAAAAATGTTAGATTTGAATACACAATGGGTGGTCTGAAAATTGAGAGTACACCTTATAAGAAGGATTTAGGAGTCATAGTGGGCTCAACACTATCAACTGGCAGAAAGTGTTCAGAAGCCATCAAGAAGGTTAACAGAATGTCAGGTTATATAGCGCCTTGATGTGTGGAGTACAAGTTTAAGAAGGTTATTTATGTAGAAGCTTTAAAACACACTGGTGAGGCCTCATCTGGAGTCCTGTGAGCAGATTTTTTTCTCCAGGCTACAAAAAGGACATAGCAGCACTAGAAAAGGTCCAGAGAAGAGCGACTAGGCTGATTCCAGGGCTACAGGGGTTGAATTATGAGGAAAGATTAAAAAAGCTGAGCCTTTACAGTTTAAGCAAAAGAAGATTAAGAGGTGACATGATTGAAGTGTTTAAAATTATGAAGGGAATTAGTACAGTGGATCGAGACTTGTATTTTAAAATGAGTTCATCAAGAACACAGGGACACTGACACTAAAAAATAGGCGTCCATTTTTTCTTATTTTATTTTTTTACATACAAGTGCTGCAGAAGTTCAGTGTTCTCTTTGTTTTTTTGTTTTTTGTATCATTTATTGAATTTATTAAAAGCAAATAACATTCTATAAAATCAGGTCAAACTTAACAAAACTAAAATCAAATCAACCCCCATCCATGAGAAAGAGAGGAAGGTGAACAACCAGATCAAAACTGTTAAGATTATTAAAGAGAGAAAGGAGTCTTTTCCGATCAATAGAAATGCTTATTCTAAAATGTTATTGATTAATTCCTGTCAGGTTTTAAAAAAGTTCTGAACAGAACCTTCTCAGTGAGAATTAGATGTTTTTCCAATTTCAAATAGTATATAACATCAGTTACCCACTGACTTAAAGGAGGTGAGTTAGGATTCTTCCAGTTGAGCAAGATAAGTCTACGTGCCAATAGTGTAGTAAAGGCAATCACAGTTTGTTTGTCCTTCTCCACTTTTAGCCCATCTGGAAGTACCACCAAACACAGCTGTTAATGGGTTAGGAGGGATTGTGACTCCAAGGCTGTCTGAGGCATTTAAAAATGTTTGTCCAGAATGATATTAATTTGGTACACACCTAAAACATGTGGCCCAGTGAAGCTGGAAGCTCGATTGCAACGTTCACAGGTTGGGTCTTTCCCTCGAAACATTCTGGACAATTGTAAACAAAATAAATGTGCTTTCAAGTTGAATAATTATGTTTTGCACATCTGGAGCTCAAGTGAATTCTGTGCGTGGCTGCCTTCTACTCCGTTTCTGAAATGTTGAGCAAGAGATCCTTTTCCGCCTCTACTCTGGGATCTTTAAAAGGTTCTCTTTCTGTAGATGTGTTTTCCCAAAACTACCAAAGTTCAGCAGCTCTAGTATGCAAAATGGGATTCTGGCAAAAGCTTGTCACGTTGAAATGATTCAAGAGAAAATATCTTTGTTTTAAAAACTTTAATAAAATTTCAAGGTAAAACAGTTCACACCAAAATAGAGAAAAGATTGGCATTGAAAGAATATAAAAGTTCTATTTAAGACTTATATGTCTTGTTTGTTTCTTTCATACAGCTGAACCATTTCTAAACATTATAAAAACATTTCTGAACGGTCAGAAAACTGTATGCTTATCTCATTTTTATACTGTAAATGGGTCTTTTGGTTCTTGCTGGCAATGGGACGTATTCTAAACAGAAACAACAACTGACTTCATTAACCCACTGTATCTCAGATATAGCAAGAAAGTTCTATCTCTTATTAACTTACGGGGGTAAAAGGCTATACCATTGTCTATGGCAAAGAAAGAAAATTATATTCTGTTCAAATAAATAATATATTCTATTCAAACAATAATATGAGTTTAACTAAAGCATTAACTTTCTAAGATTGGCTCTTACACTTTCTGTGTTTGAAAATATTTTACAAGTTAATAGGGTTAAATGTCATTTAATATCTTGCTTGTTAATGAATTTAGCCACTAGAGAAACCATGGATTTTACATTTACAAATTATCTTCTCCTGTCATTACAAACCCGAGAAACAACTCATCTCAACTGCCTTTTGGGTAAGTTGCAGTTTTGAGAGAAGTTATAGGGAGAGCAAACAGGATCTGAAGGCTACCAGAAAATGTAAGAGACACTGAGGAATTAAAATGGGGTATAGAAAGCATTCCTAATTCCAAATGCCTAAGATGCGCCATTTTACCCTACTGGAAAAACTGATCATCTAAAGATAGAGAGAGCAAAGAGCTAGAGCTGGAATAAAAGCAAGGCAGAAATAATTCAGATTTGGCTGATTATCTACTAAAATTAAAAATATGTGAATGGTTTCAGATAAGATTGGTGAATTGTCAGGTCTCATAGTGAGTGATGGTGTGTTCAGGTGACTGGTCAATTCTGTGAATGATGTATGGTATAAAAGGCAGCATATTATGACTAAAAATACAATGTGTAAACCAGACATTGAAATACTGGCTGTAGGAGTATATCCATTGTGGTAGGACAGCCCCCCATATACAGACAAACACGACGCCAGATGCCCAAAACACACACGTTTAATGTTTTTCCTCTTATAAAGCACCACACAATGCTCAATTAGCTAACTATGTCCCTTCTTTCTCTCTCTTCTTCTCTTTCTGCCGCCTTCACTCCTCCAAACACAAGCTGTTCTCTTCCTCCCAACTCTGGCTCGTCTAATGGAGTGAGGCGGCCCCTTTTATAACACCCTGGATGTGTTCCAGGTGCTTCATGATGATCTTCTGATGGCCGCATGAGCACCTGGAAGCACTCCAGGTGGGCTCCATAATCCTCCGGGAACCCCCTGGCGGTGGCCACGGGCCCCAACAGGGTTGAGCATGCAGACCACAGAGGCTGCCCTCTCGTGGCCCAGGGGTGGCATTGTCTCTCTCCCGGTTCTTGCAGGCATCTTGGCTGGGCAGGATCCCCGGCTGTCTGCCACACCATTTTATATGAGTTATAAATTGTGCACTTCAAGAATTTCCCTTTCTCTTGTAAAATATTTTTTAGAACAATATACACTCACCTAAAGGATTATTAGGAACATCATACTAATACGGTGTTTGACCCCCTTTCGCCTTCAGAACTGCCTTAATTCTACGTGGCATTGATTCAACAAGGTGCTGAAAGCATTCTTTAGAAATGTTGGCCCATATTGATAAGATAGCATCTTGCAGTTGATGGAGATTTGTAGGATGCACATCCAGGGCACAAAGCTCCCGTTCCACCACATCCCAAAGATGCTCTATTGGGTTGAGATCTGGTGACTGTGGGGGCCATTTTAGTACAGTGAACTCATTGTCATGTTCAAGAAACCAATTTGAAATGATTCAAACTTTGTGACATGGTGCATTATCCTGCTGGAAGTAGCCATCAGAGGATGGGTACATGGTGGTCATGAAGGGATGGACATGGTCAGAAACAATGCTCAGGTAGCCCGTGGCATTTAAATGATGCCCAATTGGCACTAAGGGGCCTAAAGTGTGCCAAGAAAACATCTCCCACACCATTACACCACCACCAGCAGCCTGCACAGTGGTAACAAGCCATGATGGATCCATGTTCTCATTCTGTTTATGCCAAATTCTGACTCTACCATTTGAATGTCTCAACAGAAATCGAGACTCATCAGCCCAGGCAACATTTTTCCAGTCTTCAACTGTCCAATTTTGGTGAGCTTGTGCAAATTGTAGCCTCTTTTTCCTATTTGTAGTGGAGATGAGTGGTACCCGGTGGGGTCTTCTGCTGTTGTAGCCCATCCGCCTCAAGGTTGTGCGTGTTGTGGCTTCACAAATGCGCTTTGCTGCATACCTCGGTTGTAACGAGTGGTTATTTCAGTCAAAGTTGCTCTTCTATCAGCTTGAATCAGTCGGCCCATTCTCCTCTGACCTCTAGCATCAACAAGGCATTTTCGCCCACAGGACTGCCGCATACTGGATGTTTTTCCCTTTTCACACCATTCTTTGTAAACCCTAGAAATGGTTGTGCGTGAAAATCCCAGTAACTGAGCAGATTGAGAAATACTCAGACCGGCCTGTCTGGCACCAACATGCCACGCTCAAAATTGCTTAAATCACCTTTCTTTCCCATTCTGACATTCAGTTTGGAGTTCAGGAGATTGTCTTGACCAGGACCACACCCCTAAATGCATTGAAGCAACTGCCATGTGATTGGTTGATTAGATAATTGCATTAATGGGAAATTGAACAGGTGTTCCTAATAATCCTTTAGGTGAGTGTATTATGTGGGAATTGGCACTGCTTTTTCTCTAGCACCTTATATGTGGGTTCTTCTCAGTTGTATGTTTCCTGAATGTAATGATTAATTATTTACAGTGGTGTGACATTATTTTATTTATCAATGGGGTGCCGCCAGGTTATTATTTCCGTTACTGACATGCGGTTCCTGTTTCCTTGACACCACTCCTTCTGTCATCAGCATGACCCTTTAAAACCGGCACAGATTAATTTGGTTTCTGTAATTAGGAGAAAAACTCAATGAAACTTTGTCTGATTTCTGGCTTCCGAATCTACCAGTTCTTTCTTTGACTTTGATTTTTGGTTTAGGATTGGGCTTTGGTGTTTAGGATTTGCACTTTACAGTTTTGACTCGTTTCTGGTTTGACAAACATTACATCTCCTTGTTCTCTTCTTATCTTAACAAAATATTTTTTTCCTCCCTCTAAAAGTGGGGACTTAGTAACATAAATTATTCCAGTTTCTAATGATGAATCATTCTAACCCTGCATTTATAATATGTGATGACTTCAAACATATGACTTTGAAAGGAACAATGACAAATTTCCATCAGTAGTAGATGTTCCATTCACGAATACTATTAGAAAGACCTGCTTTATTTATATGTGAAAAATTCTTTTAAATGTAAACCTGTAAACCACTGGGTACATCTGACCACAATCTGATTCATCAATCTTCATCTACAAGCCTATTATTAGACAGCAACAGGATAGTAAAGAAATGAATTCTGAGTCTGAAATGACTCTGAGGGAGGGGTAGAAAACTTACAAAGCCAAAACAGAAAATAAATACAATTAAAATAACACATTACCATGTTTGGAATAGACTGACAATGATTACTGGACTCAAGCAATTCAGAGCTGAGGTGCTGGGTGGACCGTGGACAAAGTTAGCAATTTTTTAAGAGATGTTTCTTCCCACTGCTACTTTCTCTCAATAACCAGTCCCATCACACCATCCCTACTATATCAAAAACCTACACCTAACATTCAAATGGTATGGCCAGTCTTTATGGACACCCCATACTGATGGTCAGTGGTGGACTAAAGGTTGACCAAGTAAGGAGACAATTGAGGAGGCTACACAATATTTGTTGACCACTTTTGTGAATTCTTGTCACTTGGTCAGTCTGTTGCTAAGGCTCCAAAAAGTGCCACTACTGTGCAAAACATCTTGCATTGTTCTGATTCCAAAGAAGACAAGCACCTCTACATCTAATGACTACAGATCAGTGGCATTTATCTCAACCATCATGAAAACCTTCAAGAGGCTACTCCTGGACTATATCAGACCTCCTGAGAAAGATTTGTTAGACCCAATGCAGTTTGCCTATTGGAAAAAGTAAAAGACGCAATTATCTGTCTTCTTCACAAGGCCTATATCTATGGACAAAACTGGCACCGCTATGAGGATTATGTTATTTGATTTCTCCAGTACCTTTAACGCCTGCAATGCCATCCCTGTTAAGAAGTAAGTTTAGGCATAAGCAGTGGATAATGTCCTGGATTATGGACTATCTGTCAGGCAGACTGCAGTTTGCGAGACTTGAGGACTGTATCTGTGATGTGGATGTAAGCAACACTGGAGCACCACAAGGTACAGTCCTGTCTCCTTTTCTCTTCACTCTGTATACCTCTGATTATAAATATAAGAGCAAGTTGTGTCAATAGCAGAAATTATCTGATGATTTTGCACTAACAGAGTGTATTGATAACAGGGATGAGACAGTATATAGAAGTCAGGTGAAAATGTTTGCTTCTTGGTGCAAAGAGAAGTGTCTAAATATCAACATCAGCAACACCAAAGAACTGGTTATTGATGTTTACTACACAAAAGAGCCTCTTTGCTCAGGTACTATTCACAGAGTCAACATAACTAAACTAAACTAAATTTCCCCTTTGAGACATGATCCGTCTTTTTAAACACATGGTTATATTCATGCAACAAATATTCCTGGGATTATTATTAATGCTCCATCTAACATGTGAATATTACTGTAATGTAGGTTTTACTCTTATTATTGTGCTTGTAAATCATGGCTATGTTATGCACGCCTAATGAAATCAAATTATCTCAGCTGATGTGCTAACTATTTAAAAGGTTTTCGTTTATAACTCTGTGATCGCTCAGGCAATATGTCTGGGATTAACAACCTAGAATTCACATTCTGAGTCTGTTAGTTCACATCAATATACAAATCCAGACAATTCACCTCTTCTCCATTTCCTTCAAAAATAGACAGTCTTCATGTTTAACTCAATGACGTGTCCGGCACAGAGCTGATGGTTAGCCAAAAAAGGGGGGAGTATCAGGGACTGCTTGTCTATCATGGATGCATTTTTAAAAAGACTTCTGCTGACTTGGAGTCTTTTGTACAAGCTCAGTCAGTTAGGGACTTTGTTTTTGAGTTCAATACACTGAAATGTTTAAAATGAAAACTTGAGGTGCCTCTGCCAATACTAAGCATACATCTTCTCTGTTTGCCTGGTGCAATATACAGGATTGTGATTTTAGCAGAGAATCTGGTTTAAACGAGCCCTTTAGTGAGGTGGGGCTGAGCCTTAGTAAACATTATTGGAAAAAAGTTATAAAAGTTAAGTAGCAAATAAAGCCACAGAAGGCTAAATCCTCAGATAAATTAATGCAGCCAGTCTAAAGCTGGGTTCCCAGTTCTTCAAAGAAAGAACAAAGCATTTGGTGATTAGCATCTGTTTGAAAGTGATCCATTGTATGTGTGACCCAAAAGTATGTAAATCTCCCCTTGGGATTAATAAAGTATCTATCAATCTATCTATCTGTCTATCCATTGTTTTTTACACACATTTAAACTTAAGTCATCAAATTTCCATTTTCCCTAAAAACTGCTTATAAATCTAGCCAAATTAATACACATAATATTGAAATGCAAGTTTATTTATTAGGCTACGTTCACATCACCAGGCTGAAGTGACTCAAATCCACATTTTTACGTTAATATGAAACAAATCCAATGTTTTTAGGGCTGTGTGGACACAAATGCGATGTTTTCATATCTGATTTGAGTCGCGTTCATATGTGGTCCTAGATTGGCTATGCATCCAATTCATGGCCAGGCGACATGAATGAGAGCAGTCAGATAGGAATTCTTGTGGTTTTTTGCCTATGCGTATGGGCTAAGCACTGTGGTCCTCAGCCATTACTGGTAAGGCAGAAAAACAGCAAGGGAGGAGAACTACAACAGTCACCGTCCTACCATTGCTGGCTCCTTTCTCACACCTACATATCTCTTGTTGCCAGAAATAGCAGCAAACACATCAAAAGCTACACATGTGGGGTTTGTTTGCCTTCTTGTCTTAACCATGTACAGCTAATGAACTGTTTGCTGTCCGCTAAAGCCAAATGTCATTAACACACTAGATACTAGCATGTCCATTTTGTCGGTTTTAATACCATGCGTCATCTCACAAATATGACTTTTTTGTTGTTGGTGAAGCAGATAACTTGTGCACAAATGTATCAATGTGCAGATGAAGACCTTTTCGGAGGACCAATGCATTCACATTACAGGTAGATACAAGTCATGTGTACATATGAACGTGGACCATCAAGATAGACCAATCCGAAATGAGCAAAAAATCGGAACTGAGCAATGAGTATTGCAATGAGAATGTACAGTAACTTTAGATATTGAGCAGGACTGGCTACTGAAAGATTTAATTATTAACCTCTTCAATTTCTTTGATTATTACTGTAAAATTAATTTGAAATGCAAAAGAAAATATCTTGTTCTAAATAAGGAAGTACCACTCAAGTTTTTGTCACATTCACTTGAGTTTAACACTAATTTTAAAGTTCACCTTTTCACATATAAAACCAACATAGCTTTTGTAAATAACTTATGAATGCCCATACTAAGAACAGTATACTACAATCGCAAGATGCAGGTCTTCTTAAATAAACTACTTTACAAGTTGAAGCCTTTAGCTCTTCAGCCCCTCAGAGTGTTGATTTATATACAGTGCATCCAGAAAGTATTCACAGCGCATCACTTTTTCCACATTTTGTTATGTTACAGCCTTATTCCAAAATGGATTAAATTCATTTTTTTCCACAGAATTCTACGCACAACACCCAATAATGACAACATAAAAAAAGTTTGAGGATTTTGCAAATTTATTAAAAATAAAAAAACTGAGAAATCACATGTACATAAGTATTCACAGCCTTTGCTCAATACTTTGTCGATGCACCTTTGGCAACAATTACAGCCTCAAGTCTTTTTGAATGTGATGCCACAAGCTTGGCACACCTATCCTTGGCCAGTTTCGCCCATTCCTCTTTGCAGCACCTCTCAAGCTCCATCAGGTTGGATGGGAAGCGTCGGTGCACAGCCATTTTAAGATCTCTCCAGTGATGTTAAATCGGATTCAAGTCTGGGCTCTGGCTGGGCCACTCAAGGACATTCACAGAGTTGTCCTGAAGCCACTCCTTTGATATCTTGGCTGTGTGCTTAGGGTCGTTGTCCTGCTGAAAGATGAACCGTCGCCCCAGTCTGAGGTCAAGAGCGCTCTGGAACAGGTTTTCATCCAGGATGTCCCTGTACATTGCTACACTCATCTTTCCCTTTATCCTGACTAGTCTCCCAGTTTCTCCCGCTGAAAAACATCGCCACAGCATGATGCTGCGACCACCATGCTTCTCTGTAGGGATGGCATTGGCCTGGTGATGAGCGGTGCCTGGTTTCCTCCAAACGTGACGCCTGGCATTCACTCCAAAGAGTTCAATCTTTGTCTCATCAGACCAGAGAATTTTGTTTCTCATGGTCTGAGAGTCCTTCAGGTGCCTTTTGGCAAACTCCAGGCGGGCTGCCATGTGCCTTTTACAAAGAAGTGGTTTCTGTCTGGCCACTCTACCATACAGGCCTGATTGGTGGATTGCTGCAGAGATGGTTGTCCTTCTGGAAGGTTCTCCTCTCTCCACAGAGGACCGCTGGAGCTCTGACAGAGTAACCATCAGGTTCTTGGTCACCTCCCTGACTAATGCCCTTCTCCCCCGATCACTCAGTTTAGATGGCTGGCCAGCTCTAGGAAGAGTCCTGGTGGTTTTGAACTTCTTCCACTTATGGATGATGGAGGCCACTGTGCTCATTGGGACCTTCAAAGCAGCAGAAAGTTTTCTGTAACCTTCCCCAGATTTGTGCCTCAAGACAATCCTGTCTCGAAGGTCTACAGACAATTCCTTTGACTTCATGCTTGGTTTGTGTTCTGACATGAACTGTCAACTGTGGGACCTTCTATAGACAGGTGTGTGCCTTTCCAAATCATGTCCAATCAACTTAATTCACCACAGGTGGACTCCAATTAAGCTGCAGAAACATCTCAAGGATGATCAAGGGAAACAGGATGCACCTGAGCTCAATTTTGAGCTTCATGGCAAAGGCTGTAAATACTTATGTACATGTGCTTTCCCAGTTTTTTTATTTTTAATAAATTTGCAAAAACCTGAAGTAAACTTTTTTCATGCTGTCATTATGGGGTGTTGTGTGTAGAATTCTGTGGAAAAAAATGAATTAAATCCATTTTGGAATAAAGCTGTAACATAACAAAATGTGGAAATAGTGATACTCTGTGAATACTTTCCGGATGCACTGTAGTTGCTAATATTACTAAGCTCCCTTTGATCTTGACATTCCAATCATGGCTAAAGATGGAATATTTGGACTGGGCATACCGTTGTTAGAGTTGTTGCTGAAGCTGTCTTTATTAGTTTTAATTAACTGTTGTGATAGTTTTGATTGGGTATCGCAGAGTCGTTTGAGGTTTCTTTCTGTTCCTGTGTTTTTTAAAATGCTTCTAGCAGTGGGAAAATACTTTAATATATTACTATTATATGGACCTAAAATTGAAGTTTATAAATCATGCCAGAATTAACAATGTTATACCTGCAGTGTGCTGCAGTATTGGAGTATTGGATCATAACCTAGCGCGGTTATGATCGTGAACAGAAGGAATCTAAATAGAATGAAACATTTCTCTTCTCCATTGCTGGATGGTCTTATATCCAGTAATAACTACTCATTTTTAGGCATATTAAGAAGTTAATATATAAAAAATGGTCTAAAGATAGCAACAGCATTTATTTATATAGCACATTTTTATACAAACAATGTGCTTACAAGATATCAAACAGAACGTTACAAAAAAGAAAATTACGATTAGGGAATAATATTGAAGAATAAGTAACAAGGAAAAAACAAATAAATCTATACAATCTTAAAAGAAACATAAATATCAAGTAGAAAAGTAGTATTCTTATATACAATAACATGATCCAAGTCTCTAAATATGTCTGGTGATAAGATCAGATGTCTGGGAGGACAGGAAAAAAAAAACCTTCAGTTAAGTTGAAGAATAAAAAAACAAAATCTGCAGGGGCTCCAAGGCCAAAAGACTGCCAGCCCCAACTGGGCATTCTATCTAACATACACATTCTTAATTCATTCCTGTTTGTTTCCAGGCTTCACATGAGAGGATGTGATGAAGTCGGTCTTGTGGACAGCTGAGGAACTCACCTCCATTCCAGCATCAGCATGGTGCCTTGATCAGGTGGTGGTTGTGCAAATCGCCAACACAGAAAAAACAGAAAAGACAGCAGAGAAAGGTAAAGATTAATAAAGAATACAAATCCCTGAAGAATCAGATAATTCTACGCATATTTGGTCTATTCGGAGTATAACTAAAATCTAGCTATGAAAAAAATAAAATAAAGAGTTTTTAGATATATCTTGTCACACACACATGTATGGTAGGCAACTAAAGGGCTCAGAAGGAGGTCATTCCCAGTCAGACCAGGGGGTGGCAGAGTGCACTAATCTTTTCTCTTATCTTCCTGCAGACCAAATGCGGAAAATTCTGCCTGGCTTTCAGGACGACGTCACATCAGGTTCCGCCCAAGAAGACGTCATTCCAGTCCAACAGAAGAGCCCACTTCCTAAGAAGTCGCCACCCGATGACCTCATTTTCAATTCCAGTCCCAAGATCCCTCCTCCTAATTCTCTTTCAACAATATATCCACCATATTTCCTAACCTGTTCAGTTCTGTTGTGGTCTCTTGTCTGTAAAGACCTTTGCATCAACCTTTTTCTTACAATCAGCAGCCAATTCTCAATTATATGGGAGGCTGGCCCAAACTTCTTTATTGTGTCAAGGCTTGATTATTACCACAGTCTATTTATTTGTATATTTCTACATATAAAAGTGCATGTTGGCTTTGTATTCAACATTATGGTTTTCAGCTCTACCATATTTTATGTTGTGCTTTTTTGACTACAGTACATAATAATTGTAAAATTAAATGGCAGATTTAAGAATAAAATAAAATATATTTGCTCATTTCTATTTAAAGAATTAATTAACATGAACTAAATATAGAAATGTGTTTTCCTTTACAATGAATGCTTATCATTAGCAGAAACCTGATAAATGACAAGTCCAAGGAGGCAACAATTAAAGAATATAACTTTAGTTTTGCAATTAATGTGGCCAGTTTAACGCATTAAAAATATTGCTGCATCCAGGGCAGTCAATGAGGCAATCCCCTCATAATGTTGTTCATTTTCTTGACTTATACATACCGACATAGATGCTGGGGAGTGGGAGGAAGTGGGGGACGGGGTTAGGGGTGGTTATGGCAGTCCCGGTACAAAGCTAGAGAACAGTCGCAAAGATAAAAATTACGCCATTTTTTTCCCCCACTTCATGTTGCTGTAAGAGGTTCAAATTAAAGTCCTATCACACAAGTTCCAAATAAATTACTTTGATTGCCACTAAAAGTAACACCACGATTCTACCAACTACAAAAACATTAAAATTCATATGAGTGCTAAACTGTCCGAAGAGTCTTGACTACCAAAAATACTGTCAAAAAATCAGTTTGGAGATTGGAGCTCGCAGACACAGCACTTAGTGAGCACTCGTATGCCCACTGCCACTCAGCTCTGCGAGAGTTGCTGGTGAACACACACTCTGGCAGCTGGACCCCTTACACGTCTCCTGGCTGCTACAGTGCACTCTAAGTGCTATTACTACAAAACAATGATCATGGAGCTGCTTTTATGTTAGCTTCTCCAGTTGATACACAAAAAAGCAGAAAAAGGTTTAGGGAACTGCCTCCTATATTGTACAGCATACAATGCAAAATTACAGAAATTTGCAACAAATAGCTCCAGAGCAACGTCTGGTTCCGTGTCCAAAAAAGGGACAACTAAAGATAACTAAAGACAAAAGGTGCTGGGCTTTTATAATAACCAGGAAGGAAGAGATGGGGTCCAGTAATTGAGGCCAGAAGTGACCTTAGTAGGAGTCGTGGTTAGGAAAGGGAAGTAGGAAGTAGGATTCTATGCTGGCTTCCCTTCAGAAGATCAGTAGGAGAAGAAGAGGAAAGGTTAGTGCACTTTGAAAGAATCTGCTCTTGTTTTCCGCCCTCGGTTAAGCCCTTAGCTTGCTTCCCAAGCGCACATGTGTGCCACCTGCCTTTCTCAGACAGGTCTCGACCACCTGATGACTATGCCTGGAGCACTACACTGTTATTTCCACAGCGCACCAGTTGAAAAAACACTTGTGTAGATTATAATTATCAAGTCGTTGATGGTGATCAACAATTGAGGATAGCATTTGCAGAGCTTTAACACAAGTTTTAATGTATGCCCATTTAGGAGATGCTTAAACTTTGAATTAAATCAGTCTTTGGCAGTGCATTCGAAACCTACAGTAATTTTCATTGATTAGTTTTACTTTGCCATTTCTGTGTTTTATATACTTTGCCAATTGGAGAATTAACACAAGATTTTTTGTTGTTGTTTATGTAGGTGCTTATAATACAGGGGTCAAGAAAGCTTTAGCATTTTAGATGCCAAAATTCAGAACACTACAAGAATCATAAAATCAATAGTAAAATTAAATATCCTGAAAGCAGCACAGCATAGACCTCAGAGCAGAACTTCATCTAGTGTTCTGCAAACCAGAGTCTGAAACATATTTTGGCTTTGTCTCATTTAAAGTATCAGCCTTATTCTGGTTGCCTAAATCTGGGTCATTGTTTCCTTTCCTTTGCACAGCATTAACGTGTGATTATTTATGAATCTGCTTATTAGAATATGCTGTAGCAGCTTTACAGAAATAAAGTCAGGTTGCAATGAATTTTTGAATGATAAAACTTCATGATAAAAATACTTAAAAAAAACAGGTTCAACTGAATATTCCATCCAAAAATTGCATTTTGGATACTTTTCTTACCCCACGTAACCATAATTGTGGGCTACCTGAGAAACAAACAGCACTTTGTGTGTGTCAGCAATGACCATGCGTGGCACTTGAAGCACTATAGGGAACTGTTCACGTCTCCCTTCCTGTGTTCCCTACACACAAGAGACATCCAGTACAGTACAGAAATTTTCAGATGACTCGTCCATCATATGCTGCATTTATTAATGGAGACCAGTTTAAGAAGCTTTTGGAGGACTTTGTCTTGTGCTTAAGGGAGAACCACCGGCAACTCAACATCAACAAGACAAAAGAGCAGGTGGTGGACTTCCAGCATGCCAAAGAGCTTCTGAGACCAGTCAGATTTCATATAAACAGCAAGCGGGCCTGGGCTGACAACACAGTGGTGCTGAATAAGAAGGGCCAGTGCAGACTGTACTTCCTAAAGAGATTTAGGTATTTTGATGTATGGTACTAGAAAGCTACTGGTAACATCTTCAGTAGTAGCCAGTGTATTGTTCCCTCAGTCCATAGCAGGTAGTTTATTGTTCTATGCTGTGGTCTCCTGTAGCAACTTGAGGTCAGAAAACACACAATGCCTGAACAAACCTATTAAGAAAGGCTACTCCATCACAGACTTAACCCTGGATACACTGGAAACTGTTGTGGAAAAGAGGATGGTGGCAAAATTGGGTGCCACCATGAAAAATTCCCTCCATCCCCTCCAGGAGGTTCTCTCTTTGGAGCACTTTTAGCCACAGACACGTTCCTGTAAGCACCTCAGGGGGTCTTTTCTGCCTATCTCAAACTAAATTCTGATGCTCTTTAAGTTCATTTCAATACATCCATCCATCCATTTTCCAACCCGCTGAATCCGAACACAGGGTTGCGGGGGTCTGCTGGAGCCAATCCCAGCCAACACAGGGCACAAGGCAGGAACCAATCCTGGGCAGGGTGCCAACCCACCGCAGCATTTCAATACAATATCCACTTATTATTTATTGATTGATTGATTGATTGTTTGTATTAATTGTGTGTCTGTATCTTTGTTTCTGCTTGCATATTGTAATCATTTTAGTTAGCCAATAAAAGGTGTCATTTTGCTTGACTGTTCATTACTCCATAATGGCTAACATGGTACAACGGCTGGGATTAATAAAGGTTAATGCAGTCAAAACTTTTTTTGTAAATTGCCTTAGCAACATATGAAAAGGCAAACACCATGTTGAACCAGATCCAGATGATTTTACTTCTGTTATTTCTTTTTGGTTTTATTAAAATTACCTGTGGAATAATAAGCAATATTTTCAAACAGACAAATAATGCTTCCTACATAGGATTGTGTTTCTGGGTTGGTGCCTGAAGGATAATCAGATCTATGTCTAAGGCTATGCTGACATGAATCCTGCCAGATTTGGAATACCACCAAAGAAATCAAAATGTAATACAAATGACACAGAAATTAGCAAAATGATCAACAAGGAGCCATGAATACAAACTGCCAGTCTACTGCCACTCTGTATGCCAGCTCCGCGTGCTTTGTCTGCTCTCCTTCTTACCTGTCTGCTATCTTTTTTCTGTCTGTTAGTCCTTGTCTATTCCTCCTTCCAGCTGATCCTTGACCCCATCCCATCTCCAGATTCCAAACTCACTTCTGCCTTAACTGTGAAGCTGACAAGCCCCAGAATCATTTGTATTTATTTATTTATTTATTTATAAAGCACTTTAAAAACAACATCAAGGCTGACCAAAGTGCTGTACAATAAAAACTCAACATACCGTATAAGACAAACAATAACCAAAGGGTAAAAAAAAACAGAAACACATAAGAGCTGAAGAGATTCGTAATAAAAAGTACACAGATAGTCAGCATATACTGGGTTAAAGGCCAGAGAGTAAAAGTGTGTTTTTAAATAAGATTTAAAGATAGCAAGTGAAGGAGCCTGCCTAACGTGCAACGGCAAATCATTCCAGAGTTTTGGAGCTGCAACTGAAAAATATTTCCACAACCTTTTTATTCTCAATGACTGCCGATTTCAGCTAAATAGACACAAGTCTAGAACTCCACCTTGCAACATCTGATGTATTTGCACTGCTGAGCTTCCAGTGGCCCCTAAATGGACTGGATTCTGTCCTTTCACTCAATAATATCATTTAAAGACAAAGAAATTAACTAGAGCAGATTAAGACTTCTGGTCTTTAGTGTTTCAAAATATTTTATTAAAAACAGCTACTTAATGATGAATAGACATGCAGGTGAAATGGCACTAATTTAGCTAATTAGCTTGTTGTCTCCCTTGTTATTTGCAGCTCATGGTTAATTACCTTCTTGTTAATTGAAAGAAAGGATAAAGAATTTAACATTTTTTCAAAAGCAAGCAAGTGAATTCAAACAAAACAAATAAAGTTAGAAAATATATTTAAAGTCATGGCAATTTAAATGTAAAGTAAAAAATCACCATTTATTCCTGTAATAGCAGATAGAATTAGAGTGAGCCACCCGATAACTGAAGTGGTTTAATGAACAACGGGATTGCCATTAAATTAGAAAATTGGTTGGAAAAAACAACTGCAGCCACTGTGACACACCCGCTTTAGGGGAATAATAGTTTCATAAATTTCCACATGGGACTATACGGGTAAGTTCTCTTTTGGCAGGATGGGAGAGCACTGGCCAGCTACAAGTCCACCACACATTCACCCTACGACAGGCAATGTGGCCCTAAGCTTCAACCCGTTGGCCAAGAGGTCTGGCAACTTACTGCCTGTCAACCATCTGACTCTACACAGAGTGCCAGGCATTACTTCTAACCCCTGTGTCACTGCTGTGCTCCCTAGCATTCTAGTTGATTATAACATACTTCATCCCTGGTCATGTCTCCCTCTCACTTGTTGTGGTGCCCTGCCTGTTGCCTTTCTGAGAGTCTCTTCATACCTACAGAGGTCCTGTGCTCCCTCAACTTGTTCCCAGTGTCTATGTCTTTCTCTTTGTCTCTGCCATTACATGGGACTTCCCTGTGCTCTGTGGACCCCTGGTGATACCCCAGTACCTGGTAAACTCTTGCCACATGGACATACCTTCACAGTTAACACTGCTATATTAAGTTTAACAGAAGGGACCACACTGAAAATAACTCACTACAAATATCTTGTTTTTAACAGTCTTTAAAGGGCAAAGGGTTCATCATGATGTCTTTGTGATTTTTTTTTTACTGCTATATATTTATACATGTGCCAGCTTTGTTACTGCCTGATACACTACCAGTAAAGAGTTTTAGGGCACCCTCATATTTCCAGTTTTAACAAAGATTTAAGCCGAAATAGTGCAGTGTTAAACTGACAGGGGAAAAAGTTTGTTATCAAAAACTAAAAAATAATGTCATTTTCAGAGTTATCAAAAAGGTCTTTTTCAGAGAATAAAGGATAAATTAACATCTGATTACTCTTATACAGCAATGAAAATTGATGCAAACAATTCCTACAAGTATCCTAACTTTTGTTGATTACTTTCAAACCATTCTGCCTGATTAAAACAATGTATATTACTATCACAGTGGCAAGAAAAATGCAATTAACAAAGGAAGAGAGACAGGTCATTATAACTCTTAAATGTGTAGGCCTTTCCCTGCAGAGGAGGTGTCAGTATGTACAGCTTCCTACACCATTAAAAAGGAATTCGGAAACAGAGGGAAACTCTGACAGGAGTCAGGAACAGGTCTGGCAGACCCAACACCACAACAGACTCAGAGGATAAGTTTCTGTAAAGTTAGCCATCTTCTGGTCACTAAGGAGGGAAGCAGAGATCAGGTAAATAAATGTTCCACCTATTGTTCCACTCTGAAATACACTATATGGCCACTATATGGAAACCTGACTATCACACCAATTTGAACTTGTTGGTCCTCTCATTCCAAAACTATGATCTTTAATACCATATGGGGCTACCCCAAGGCCTCCTTTTTGCACTCTGCTAGGAAACCTTTCCACAATATTTTGTCTCTGTCTCTATTGAGTCTCTGTGGGAATTTGTGCCCATTTAGCTAAAATAGCATTTGTGAGGTCAGGTACTGGTGTTGGATGAGAAGACCTGGCTTGCAATTGGCCTTCAAAGTCATCCCAATGGTGTTTAGTACAGTTCACGACAGGCTCTGTGTAGGTCACTCAAGTTCCCCCATACCGTACTTGTTAATCATTTAAGCCACAGAGTCAGTCATGCTAGAACAAAAAAGGGCCTCCCCCAAACTGTTGCTACAATTTTGGAATAACACAATTGTCTATATTAACTGTACCCTTCATTGAAACCAAAGAGCCAAGACCAAACCCAACCTTGAAAAACAGCCCCAGAACATTAGCCCTGCTCCACCAAAATTATCAGAGAATTCACTCGCGCTCCATATGCACAAAGCATACAATTATACAACTCAAAATTATATATCGAGCACATCTGTCTCGACTAAAACTCTCCAAAATGTTTCCAGGGCATGATCCAACCTGCGAACGTTGCAACCAAGCCCCAGCCTCACCAGGTCACATGTTCTGGGCCTGCACCAAATTAACATCATTCTGGACGAAAAATTTTACTTACCTCTCAGACAGCCTTGGACTCACAATCCCTCCTAACCCATTAACAGCTGTGTTTGGTGTTCTTCCAGAGGGGCTTAAGGTGGAGAAAGACAAACAAATTGTGATTGCATTCACTACACTTTTGGCACGCAGACTTATTCAGATAAACTGGAAGAACCCAAACTCTCCTCTTCTAAGTCAGTGGGAAACTGATGTGTTATACTATTTAAAATTGGAAAAAATCAAATACTCAGTTAGAGGATCCGTACAGACTTTTTTCAAAACATGGCAGGATCTAATCAGTAATATTTTAAAATAAGTTCATAAAGTACAGATAATTTATTAATTTAGGTATGTTTACAGGTCTTAAATTTCACGCAATTTCTCTCTCAGGGGTGGGGATCAATTTGTTCTTAACTTAATTTTCTTTTTGTAAAAACTTGATTGATTTGTATGGATTGTAATAAAATTAATAAAAAGGAAAAAAAGAAAAAATTATCAGTAGGTTCTGTGCAGTCCAGACAGTAGCGTTCTCCTGACGTCTGCCAAAACCAGATTTTTCCATCAGCCTGCTAGATAGTGAAGCTTGATTCATCACTCCAGAGAATACATTTCCACTGCTCCTGAGTCCTATGTTTAGTATTGCATATAGTGAACTTAAATATCTGTGCATCTATCTCAGCCATGAAAATCCATTTTATGAAGTTCCTGACTCACAGTTCTCGTGTGGATGCAAAACCAGCGGCCTTTTGGAACTCTGTTGTGAGGGATGCAATGGAGGAAAGGTGATTTTTACATGCTGTGTACTCGTCTGCACCCCTCTCTTAATGGCTGAGCTTTTGTTGATTCTTGACTGGGACAGATCTAGTTGAATAGAAATTTCACCTACTGAATTGTGACATCCTAAGACAGGATCATGTCACAGGAGCTCTTCACTAAAACCCCTTCTGCTGCCAGGGTTTGGTATTGGAGATCACATGGCTATGTGATTGTATGCACCTGTAAAGAATGAAACACCTGAACTCAACAATTTATCGGGGTCTCCACATAACTCTTATAGTTTAGTTCTTTTTGGTTACTACCTCAACTTTACAAAGTCCTAGAGAATTGATATGATTATTATTTTGTTATAATGATTGTATTATTTGAATAATTATTTATTTCATTTGAAAGTTGTACAGTGACTTCTATCGCAAATGCCTGACCACAACATGAAATAAATGAATATCAGAAGAGACTGTGAAATATGTCCGCAAGTCATATGTAAAGATTCTCCAGATACTGGTTGGATTATGCACTCTGTCTAGAGCAGGACTGATACATCAAATGAGACTGGGTGTGCTTTATCAACAAGATGACTTCCAATCTTCTCAATCATGATGTAGCAGCAGTAAGTACAATCGTGCCAGGCATGTTTGATAGAAACGTTAATGGGGTTAAAACAAGTATTCATATTAAGTTGTGTTAAGATGTTACACTGAACTTGACATTTTCAACAAAACATCCCATATCTAAAGTGATATTGCAGATTCAAAACTTCTTAAAACTCTTTTGATGGCCTATATTAAACAGAAGTAAAAACAAGGTAAAAATAAACTCCGAAAAGGGGTTAGAAATACCAGAGAACCACATGAAATGTTTTTTTAACGTTATGTAAAGATGCTGCTTATTATAATTATTAAAATGGCCAAAAATAACAGAGAATCACATGAAAATTTGTTTTTTATTGTTATTCATAGCTGCTGCTTATTATACTTATTAAAATGGTGAAAAATAACAAAGAGTCACATGAAACCTTGTTTTTTAATGTCATGGAAAGGTGCTGCTTATCAGAATTATTATTGTTAGTTATATTTTGAGGTATTATAACACTCAGAATGATGCTTTACAGCACCGCATTTTCAGCTTGTGAGATGTGTGGAATGCTGTGCTGCATTTTACTGAAACTTGTGACCTGTAATAATGAAGCAACATTTCTTGGATTTAAAACAGAAATGGAGGAGCTCTGGGAATTCACATCAGTCTATTTTATGGAACTTTCTATGATGGCTTTTATATAAGAACACTGGTTAGACTCATTCCAGCTCAGTCTAACAACCACATATTTAATGTAGCAGGCATTTTTCAAGATATACAATCTGCTACATTTAGAATTAATGTTTAATATGGGTGAAAAAAAATGTTCCTTAGGTTTTATTTACTGTTTAAAAGCTTTTCAGTTAGAAATGTGCAGCCTAAGAATAGATCACATGAATTCATTCAAAAATGAATGACACACATTTTTAGCTCACTAAAATGGCTTATTTCTACACTTGTCCAAATGTTTGTCTTGGTAACCTTAACTGCATATGATACATTGATTACGCGTCTCATTTACATCACCGACCCGTCTTGGGTTAGTGCAGCGTTTCTCAAATAGTGGGGTGCGCCCCTGGCTCCGTCAAGGGGGGCGCGTTTGACCTCGGGGAACATGCTTTTTTATTTTTCTTTTAAATTTTTTTTGAATTTAGAATGTACTTTAAATCTTTTCTGTTACATTTAATAAAGCTATTCTATGTTGTAAATTGGTCCATATGTCTTTCTTTTTTTATTCTCTTATACGTTAATAAGGATACAGTGTTATGCAGAGGTGTACTTATAACAATTTTATAGACAAATGATACTATTTATAGTCGCGATGTGTTTTCTTCTTCCTAGGGGGGGCATGACAGAAAATAATTGAGAAGCACTGGGTTAGTGTGACCTCAACTTACAGCACTCTGCAGATATAAGCAAGCATGTAAAACTTAATACATTTTCTTTTTAACTGAATTTTAATCATAATTTAACTAGAAACATTTGTTTTTTATTTATAAAGAGAACTAGTTGTGAAACATGTGAATATATGCATAGCAGTCGTCTCCATCTACTTAATTACCTTTTTCAATCATTTTGTGTCTTTCGCACGTGTCTCACAATTGTCACTTGGGTTTGGATTTTTGAGCCATCAGTGTGCCTTTAAAATGTGCAAGCATTGGTGATGAAGTAAGTAATAACACGGGAAGAAAAAATGGCGGTCATAAAGCAAACAGAAACTGTTTAATCACAAATCAGTGAAAATGAAAGCTATTTAATAGTATACTGTTTCATATTAACATTAAAGAGTATTGCAATGATTCATTTTTTTATTCTGTTGCCGTACATTTGTATTACAGTCACTGTCAGTTTATTAACAAGTGTGAAGACATTTTATGTAAAATATGTAACAGAGCATTATAGAGTTTTGCTTAATTTCAGTTAACAGATACTATATTTTTCCTTTATAAAATCATGTTGTAAATGTTTACAGGAATTGCAACCTAAGACCAGCCTGTATTGTAAAATATAAAAGCAAGTTGTTCCATTATAAGGCCTCTAGCCCTAAAGCATTTTACATAAGAACATAAGCAATTTGACAAACGAGAGGAGACCATTCAGCACATCAAGTTCATTTGATTAGCTAACAACTGTCCCAATATCTCATCCAGATTCTTCTTAAAGGTTGTCAAGATTTATGCTTTAACTCCATGTCTCATTAGTTTGTTCCTGAGTCACACAACTATTTGCATAAAGAAGTCCTAAATGCTCTTCCCCTTAATTTCCACCAATGTCCTCGGATACGTGATTTACCTTTAAGCTGAAAGAATGTTGTTAGGTCTACTTTATCAATGCCAAGGAGGATTTTAAATACCTGGATCAGGTCCCCACGCACTCTCCTTTACTCAAGACTATACAGGTTTAATTCTCAAGGTCTAGCTTAATCCAAACACCTACACTTAGATGCGACTCATATCATCTAAAAGCTTACACACATAAATTTCAATTCCTCACCTTTGCGATTTTGCCTGTCTTTCCTATGTAATGTGTCAGTTAATCAGTCAGTCAGTCATCATCTAACCCGCTATATCCTAACTACAGGATCACAGGGGTCTGCTGGAGCCAATCCCAGCCAACACAGGGCGCAAGGCAGGAACAAATCCCGGGTAGAGCACCAGCCCACCGCAGTATGTAATCTGTGTCCATCTGTTTTATACTCATAATATCATATCATATGCAGCTGCACAAAACTCCAACTCATTTACTATTGCTACTAAAGCAAACAATTCTTAATGTATTAGTGATTTTTTTTGTCTTTTTACATGTAAGCTAGAAACTTAAAAGCCATCAAGTATATATTTTTATAAAAATTATTGTCAGTTCTTTTATGCTGTGACAAAGGTGCTATTTCAACACCTGACCCGACACAGACAGACATGGGAGGCACATTTATAAAACAAATAAATGTTTTATTCTTTTCTTCACCTGTGGGCAATGCCCCCCATTCCCACAGGCACAATACAGTCCCAATAAGTGCCAAATACAATCACCACAATACTTTTTTTCTTCTTTTCTCCTCCACTCCTCTCAGGTAAGCTTTGTCTCCCTCCTCCCGACTCTGGCTCTTGGAGTGGTGGCTGCTGGCTCCTTTTATAGCCCACCCGGAAGTGCTCCAGGTGTTTGACAACCCACTTCTGGCTGCACGTCCGGGTGTGGTAGAAGAATCGCCCACATGGGCTCAGGAACCACTGCAGCACCCCCAGGTGGTAGCAACGGACCCCAACAGCCTTGATTTCCAAAATCCCATGCCCGTTGCCACTATGTAACCCAGGGGGGCTTCCATCTAGCGTTCCGGGGGAGGTACTGTCCTGACCAGGTTTGCTCCCCTGGTCCATACAATGAACTGGTATCCCGGCCAAACAAAAACCCTGGCCATCTGTGACAATGTGTAGTTTTAAATAGGCCTATCTTAAACCCCTTGCTCCACTTTAATAATAATAATAATAATAATACATTTTATTTATATAGCACCTTTCCCATGCTTAAGACGCTTCACAGATTCTTAGAGAAAAAACAGCAGGGTATATGTAACATTGGATACAAATGTTTTCCTGAGTAGAACAATGAACCAGATAACAAAGCATTAAATAGAATAAAGGCCAATAAAACAGAGTAAAATACTAAATTCAATACTAAAAGAAAAACCTAACAAATAACCTAATTTGTGATATAACAGACACACAAATTATCCTGAGCACCTGGACAGAGAGGTAACTGAGAGAAAGGGCAGAATGTTAAGTTAAGTTGAAAGCCTTCCTAAATAGATGAGTTTTAAGTTGTTTTTTAAAAGAATGGATGGAGTCAGCTGTTCTAATTAATTTTGGGATGTTATTCCAAAGTCTGGGTGCTATGGAGCTGAATGCCCTGTCACCCATAGAGTGCAGGTTAGTGTGAGGCATAACAAGATTACCAGAGTCAGAGGACCTTAGTAGGCGAACAGGAGCATAGTGATTTAGAAGGTCACTGGTGTAGTCCTGTAAGACACAGGGAGTCAGTGAAGGCAAAACAGGATGGGTGTGATGTGCTCACTGTTGCTGGTTTGAGTAAGGACTCTTGCAGCCGAATTTTGAATCAACTGGAGCTGTGATATAAGATTAGAAGGGGCACCTGCCAGCAGTGCGTTACAATAATTGATGCAGGATGTGGTAAAAGCATGGACAAGTTACTCAGCATTAGAAAAGGATAGGAATGAGCGAACACGGGATATGTTACAATGAAAGTATGAAGGTTTCTTAATGTGGTTTACTGTATGTAGGCGGAATAAGAAAGGGAGGAATCAAAAATGACACCAAGGTTCCTTGCATTAGAAGAAGGTCTGATGAGATCACCATCAAGAGTGACTGAAAAGGAGCTCATTTTCTTAAGTAGTGCCAATTTGCAGGAGTTCAGTTTTGTTGCAATTTAATTTTAAAGAGTTCTGCTCCATCCAGGTTTTAATTTCACTGAGGCAAGTCGTGAGCTAAGAAAACTCTGATGAAGTTGCACTTTTGACATTGAAATAAAGTTGAGTGTCATCTGCTTAAAAGTGATAACCCAGTCCATAGCTACAGATAATATGGCCAAGGGGAAGCATATAAATACAGAAGAGAAGAGGGCCGAGGACACAGCCCTGTGGAACTCTTTGTATGACTGGCGCCGGGCTGGATCTGCTGTTGCCAAGACTAACAAACTCTTGCCTATCAGTCAGATAGGACTTGAACCTCTGGAGGGTGGTGCCAGAGATGCCCAGCATGTTCTCCATTCTGTACAGTAGAATGTCATGTCTGACAGTGTCAAATGCTGCACTAAGGTCTAACAGAATTAATATGCTGATTTGTCCAGAGTCGGTGCCATAAGCAAATCATTGGTTACCCAAAGAAGAGCAGTTTTACAACTGTGCTGCACCTTGAAACCAGATGGAAAGTGTTCCATCAAATTATTAGAGGTTAAGTAATTGGTGAGCTGGGAGGCTAGAAAACATTCGAGAACTTTTGACAGAAAAGGTAAGTGGGAAATAGGCCGAAAATTGTTAAGATCATCACCATCAAGACCAGACCTTTTTAACATGGGGGTTACAGAAGCGATTTTAAAGATGGCGGGCACAAACCCAGTGTCGAGGAATGTTTTGATTATTGTTGTAACAGTCAGGATTATGGCATGAAGGACAGGATTTAAGACGTATGGTGGGGATGGGGTCCAGTGCACAAGTAGTTGACCTCATCTTACAAAGCAGGTCATTAACAAATGCCGATATGATGTGAAAATTTAGAGAAGGAGCTGGATGGAGTGGGAAGACAGGGAAAGATATAAATGGATGATGGATTTATGTTAATGGAATTATTTAGACGTTTAATTTTATTGTGGGAAAAATTGGGGGAATTTTTCACAGACTTCAAGTAGAGGAGGTAATTGGGCCGGATGCAGGTTGAAGTAATTTATTAATTACAGAGAACAAAACCCTTGGGTTATCATGGCCACTTTCTATTATTCTGCGATAATGCGTGTTCTTGGCTGCAGTTAGTTCATCCCTGCAAGCCCTTTGATGGTCAGAGAAAACCTGTGAGACAGGACCGGATTTTGTTATTACCTTAGGAGCCAGACACTCAAAAGACAATGGACTGTCAATGGGGATTCTTTTGATGTTTAACTTTGATCTAGCAATTACTATGACTCCTCTGCCTTGTCTTGAGCTGCGAGGCTCCGTGAAGAGAATGTATCCGGATGGAGCCACCACCGTGACAGATGTAAACTCATTTGGTTTTTGCCAAGTTTCTGTTAAGCATAGCAAGTCAAGGTTTGAGTCTGTAATGAATTCTGATAGCACCAGTGCTTTGCCATTAAGAGATCTTGAGTTAAACAGTGCTACATTAGCCGATGTGGGTTTGTTGTGCACAGATCCATGACCAGAGTTTATTTTAACATATTGCAGATTTGGCACACTGACACTCCTATTTCCAAAGGCATGAGTATGACGGCATATTCCTGAGCAAATGCTGCCGGTGAAGTTTTCATTTGCAGCCCGGCTGTGGTGGTGACCTGACCCGCGATGTAAATATTTTGGGTGCCTCACATTACCATTGTCTTTTGGAGCATTCCAGTCTGACCATTTGCTCTGGACAAACTGTTTAATATGAAGGAGTTTGTCACAAGAGTATTTTAGCATAGTAGAGAGCAATACTTATCTGATAGTAGCAGAGAAGCATCACAGCACAGCAGAGAAGGTGAGACGGGAGGATGGGGTGGTGCAGATGAGTGGCAAGCAACAGAAAAAGCATAGTAGGAGATATTACAAAATGCATATGAAGATACCAAAATTCGTAAGTTTCAACACACAACCACATACATATAACGCTGGGTATTACAGGCGGGATCACCCAGAGCCGCATCCAGCTAGGTGTAAACTTCAGGTCATTTCTTAGTCATTAAGCACATATAGAAGGAATCGAGAGCAATCCAGTGTATAAATTATAATCAAGAAGACAGACCATTCCCAGCTCATAGATCATCACGGTGCAAAGTAATGCCCATAGGGGTCGTCCAGTATGCCACAAAAAGATTTGGTTGTACCCGGGGCTGCAAACCCAGTCAAGGCAAAGTCCATAAAAGTAAATTCAAATCAGCACAGTTCGAGTCAATAGCATCCCTGAACTATACATACAATAAAAAGAAAATGAACAATTGCAAAAATTTAAAGTATAAGGCGAATTTTAACAAAAAGTGTTGATAACAGGGAGGAGCGGCAGCAACATGCGTGCGCCAATGTCTCCTCCTCTGTCCCCTCTTTGACTAACATACTCTAATGCTGACCCAATCCACTAGAGTAATCCAAATTCAAATGTAATCCATTACAATAATACATGCCCTAACTATTCCAGACGGTTCCCCAATGTCCCACAAACCTTTGCCTCTCTATCCCATACCAAGATAGGAGATACACATTAAACCTTATAATCTCCTTAAACATACCTGGACTGGTGCATGGTACAGGCAGATCTTCAGAGAAGACCACCTTGTCAGATCTCTTCCTTGGCACTAAACGTTTTGAATTTGGATTGTGGAACAAGCACCTTTACCTATGTCATTTCAACACGAGCAATAACAGAGAGATTCAGGAGTCAATCCACCTGTCTGTCTCTTACCCTCATGCTTATCTCTGACATTACACAACCTATTTCTGCATCTCTGGTATGAAGTTTCCTCCTCTAGAAATTTTAGGGTGCACACTATCTCTTTAAAGCAATGTTTCTTAAATGTTTTTTTTCTCCTAACCCAATTTTGACTTCTTTGTGTCTTCAATACACAGAATTGCTGATGACTGTCACCTTACCCCTTGAATAATCACCACTGCAGGCCATCACTGGCGAATCAGTGCAGTCAATTATCACTTCATCTTTGGAGAAACACTTCCCATCATGAGAAACATTGCAAGCATTGAGTGCAATTGTGAATCTTAGCTCTGCACAACTCCAATTCAGGCAACATGCCACAGTTTAAGAACCTATGCTCTAAAGGATGCCTGCTCAAGATCTGTCAATACCCTACTACAACATAGGCTAGCATCTTTCTTCTCCTCCTCAAATAGGTGTTCTCAAGGCAAGACTATCAAAAGTCCAGTATCACATAGGACTTGTATAGCACTGGCCCGACATTTAAAGTTTGGACAAAAAAATCACTTGACCCTATTTTCAAATTAAAAAATTAAATATAGATTTAGATGAACTACTGTAGTTATGTGACACCTGGTGGTCCCTTCTAAGCCCTTATAATACTTTGGACAGCCTTTCTACACTGCTGCTCTCACCCTTTAACTGCCTGCTATATCTCCTTTGCCTTTGCTCTCCAATCAGCATGATTGCTCCCTGTATTGAGTATGATGTATCTGATTATCTTGTAATCTTTTAAAAATGTTAATTCCTTCTCTCTGTTGGGAAACACACTTCTTTACTACATCTGGCTACAATTCAGATTATTTATTTACTATTCTAATGGCTTCTGCGGCAGATTGTGTCGTTCACTCAGCAAGTGCTGTAAGGTTGAACAGAAATCCTTTTTCAGCTCACATCAAGCCCTGTTTTCTTACTCCTGTATGGCTGAAAAAAAAGCAAAGCAAACACCCTAAAGAGGAAAATAACTGTAAGACGTACTGCAAGGCTCCTCAGTACAACTTTTCAAAGTAAGTACCATTATGATGCACATAAAATTAGAAACGATTAAAGATTCTCTGCAAAAAACACTCCAATGTTTTTTAGACTTTTTTTTTTAGAATTTGGTAATAATTCATTAATTTTGTATTAAGATAAACAAATGATCTTCTATTAAGCCTTTTGATGTCTCTGCATGCAGGAGACTTATATTAGGATTTTTGTCACATAACTCTGATTTCACTTGATGTGTTATGGAGCATGATTATATGCACTGATTGAATTTTTGTTTGCTCTTTGTGTAATTCAATTTAATATGATTGATATAATTAATACAATTTTTAATAGATAATAAATAAAAGAGTGATTGTTAATAGATATACTGTATACACTATTCAACATTTTAGAAGCTATATTGTTTGCCTGGAGAAAAAATAACACACACAATAACTTAAAAAAATGTGAAGCAATATTTGAGCATTAGAATATATTGCTACTGCGCCTGTCTGCCAGTCTCTTTGTAAGAAAATCAAATCTCAAAGTTTCTTTGTTGTATTTATACCATTCACAAATTTTTTGGTGAATGTTGTGTAACGCGAGAAAACTGTACTGCCACCCAGTGCAAAGAATTAAAAGGTTCTAAATTCAATATTTTTGCATCAGATACCAATTCTAGTTTATGATTTCTCAGACTACAGTCAATGAACTCTTTATTAGTTACAATATGATAAATTATTACCTCTAGAATTAAAATATAAAAATGCAAATACCAACCCTCATTTCAAACAATATATTCATTAGACATGAAGAGGTGATATTTTAACATGCTAACTTTTTTACTCCACTACCTCTTTTCCTTTTGACATTCACAATACCAACCTACCACCTGGATCAACCAGACTACTCATTTAGCAACAGGTCTCCAAGACCACTGAGAAATTCCCATGTGTTCTGAGGGCATCCCTCTAGTCTAGCCATGTCCAAGGTCTTCTCCCTATCCATGTCATCTCAATTTTCTCTCTTTGATCTGAGGATACTGTGCTCTTAAGCCAAGGCCTTCATTTAATGTTGAGCTTTTCACCCTGCTGGAACCAAATCCTCAAACAAAGCTTTAAATTTACAGGTCAATTATATACTCATCATCATTTGAGGTCACAAGTTCTGGATAGTAATTGAAAAAATAAGGTTCAAGAGTACAAGCAGATGAAATGACAATTGCCATTGTTAGTCATAGCATTACTAACTTATTACTGCATCACTTTTTAAACCTTAATATGCACTGTGATGTATTGGATGTATTAAAATTTATCCCCAGACACTGTCTCCCTCGAGCATGGAGTTTCAACGTGTGAGTTTTCCCTGGATACTCCAATTAACTCTCACACGTCAAGCTGTTAATTGATTCTGCATGGGTGAGCGAGTGTGGCCATATGCATTTTTGTGCCCTGGCGTCTTTTTCAGGACTGGTCTTATACTTGAGATAAATATTTTTGGAATTGACTTGCGTTCTTCATGAAAAATAAAATGAAAGAAAGTCTTGTATTCTATTTTTTAGGATAAATTTCTATTGAAACAAGTAAAATGTGAAATGAATAATCGTCAAAAATGATTTGGGCCTAATATAAAACTCATAAAATATAAAATTCTAAGTGCACGACTTTGCTACAAAAAATTAGTGAAGTACAATTCTCAGATATAAAGTGGAAACTTGGTACTGCATGATCCAACTTGGTGAATTGAGTTCATTCCTATAGCTGTTCCCTCACATAAGGCAGCCTGACCCCGATACCATACTGGCCAGCTTTGGCCTACATGGACCTAAAAGCGATTTTGGCTTAAAATGTTCAAGATATGTTTAACATCCCCAAAAATATACCAAAATTCACATAAACACCCTACTAGAGAGATGAACAATAAAAAACTCTGGCTGATGGGCAAGGCCAAACAAAATCTTTATTTATAAAGATGTTTATTTTAAAGTGCAAATAGAAGCACAAGAAATGTGGTAAAATTGTTAGGGTTAGCCTAAAAGGCAATCCATTGTAAACAAGCGAAAAAATAAAAATCCAAAAAATCAAAGCAAAGGACAGAAGCGAATAAATCCAAAATCT
Organism: Polypterus senegalus; assembly: GCF_016835505.1. NCBI lineage: Eukaryota > Metazoa > Chordata > Cladistia > Polypteriformes > Polypteridae > Polypterus > Polypterus senegalus. The sequence continues at coordinate 44,997,970 of NC_053169.1, read as the reverse complement.
ATAAAAATACCACATACTCACAATCAATGAACCACTAAAGGACCTGCTTCCCTACTTCAGATACTGTATATGGAATGAGGGTGGTCCTTCAGCAATGACATTAGGGTGGCCTAGCTTCTTGAGTTTCCACCCACAAACCATAAGGAACAAAGGAGAAATCATAATGCTGTACATACATGGTAAATACATAAACAAAATAATAATAAGAAAAAATACATAAATTCAATAAACATAAGAAATACAGAAAATATAGACAGACGCAGACAAGGAAAAGAAACATAAGCCAAGGAATACACATCTGCTGAAACATGACACAGCCAATGGAAGCCCAATGGATGGCTTTCAAGCTAGAGGACATTAAAATAATAATTTTTAATGACAAACTTATTTTAATTTTCATTTGGAAACAGAGCAAAAGTTTGCCTAAATTATGTTCATATCGATTTTTCAAGACAATGCACTCACATTTGCTTCCTATTTTTTAAAAAAATGGAAAGTCTTCTGAAAGACTAAAATATTCTTATTCCCATGAAACTGATATAATTTTCAGCCACTTGCTTCCTACATCAAGGACAAGCCCTTTCAGAACAGCATTGTTTTTCAGAAAAGGTCATGTTTGTCTATATTTTATATTTCAGGGATTCTGTGACTTTGCTCCTTATGCATCTATGACATTGGATATTTTCATTTCCCCTCAGACAAGATCTGAATTTGCTGTGCAGCAAGGCAGCTAGCTTATCAGAGTCCTGTAGTTTTTATTGAACATTGCTTTTAGATATGTAGCCCATTTACTGCTGAGCATGCCTACTGCTGAATGAGAAAAATGAAATACAATCATGTACTTGCTTCTTAATTATCAGGCAAGTGTCCTTCTATGATTTGTGACTGTTTTGTATAGATATGGTGCACATACTCTGTTCAAGTGTATACAAAGGTAGCCTCTCTAAGCTGTGCTAGGAGAGAAGCACAAAATAACATGAGAGCTAAATACACATCCCTAACAGTATATACAGTATGAATGTGCACAGACACTTTAGCATATACTGCTACTTATTTTTATTATAACAGATAAATTATTAACAGAAATGCAGTTATTTGGTAGTTCTACAATAGTATTACTAGATTAGACCATAAACCCAAGTAATATTTAATTTATTTTGACCGAGCATCATGTTTTTATAATTAGCACCATACATAGGGACTTAGGTGTGATATTAGACAGTAACCTCAAATTAGATAAATATATAAATTCCACTAAGACTTGTTATTTCAAGCTACGAGTGTTGCCAAGATCAAGGGCTTTTTGTCTGTTGCTGATCTTGACTCAATGCCTTTATTTCTTTGTAACTGAACTACAGTAACTCGTTACACACTGGAGTTACCCAGCAATCCCTTTCTCATCTATAACTGTTCCAAAACGCTGCTGCTAGAATTTTGACTGGCGTATGTAAGTCTGGCCATATCTCTGTTGTATTATCCTCCCTTTGCTGACTTCTAGTCCATTATATAGTTGATTTTAAGTTTCTATTGTTTGTTTTTAAGTGCACATTCATATCTATACTAAGCTTAACACTTTTATGTTCTATCTCTCCAACTTAGGTTTCCCTGAACAGATGTTTGACTAAAGCTTAAAGGTGAACATGCTTTTGCAACAGCCTACCTAAGACTCTGGAACAAACTACCTGTTCACGTCAGGTCCGCAATAACATTGGCCTTTTTTAAATCGAGAATGAAAATGCATCTTTTCTCTTTAGCTTTAAATTAGAATTACTTCTTTTACTGTCTTTATTGTGTTTTGCATTTTATGTCTTTTGTTTAACTTTTTTTTGTCTTATAATGTAATTGTTTTTGCCTTTACCTTTATTTTAAAGTGCATCACTTTTGTCAGTGCTGTTTTTTTAATGTGTTCTGTAAATAATGCAAATGAAACTAGTACTTACTTATAATATAGTATAAGCTGATCAGCATTATCGGTGTATTGTGTTTCCTATCTGATGTTCTGCTAGGAGACATCTCTGGGTATGTGGGTAGGTTATAGAACCTGAGCCAAGTTGTCATTATGAGCACTTGAACAAATCACTTAAGCAGCGGTAAACTGCCAGTTGAGCTCTGAACCTCTTTTTGAATACGAGCACTAAAATATGTTCACCTTTTCATTTTTCAATGAGGAATTCATTTTCCTACTTCTACAGTACTTTAACTATGAATATGATGTTGATAAGACAATAAACTTCATTAAATATCAAATATCACCCACCCCAACTGCATTTTTACCATTTTATTTATTTTTTTATCTGGCACCCCTTCCCCTACTATTCGCACTTATGTATGCTCTCTACCATTATAAAATCTCTGAGAGGAACAACAGATGTGTGACAGTACATACTAATTTTATTACTCTGATATATATCTTTGAGGGACCCCCCCCCTTCCAACTCAGGCTTTGATAATATGGACCTAATCCTCTCACTCTGACATCGCCCTGCTTTTTGGGGTGTCATTTTGTCAACCTCAAGCATTGGACTATATTTTTTGGACAGATTCACTATTTTTAACCGGTCCTTGGGCTATACATTTTTTAGAAACCTGGCAAGCCTGAGATTGATGTAAACATCAACCAGTTGTGTGGTGAGGACCATTCCTGAATTATGAGGTTGGATGTAGGGTCCTGCAACGGTCAATGCTGGTCAGATGTGGCAGAAAAATGTACTATATTACTACATTTTTTATTGTGACATTTTAATCACACTCAAAGGAGTATCAGTTCTTACATTTTAAAATTATATGCATATTTTGGTGTTTGCACAATTAAATATATTTGTAGATTGCAATTAGGCTTTTGTTTGTCCTGCAACAACTAACATTAGGAGGGATTCCTAAACAAAACGCTCTAAAGGTGCTTAAATCCATTGTTTGCTGTCATTTTGGTTTTCACAGTAATGAAACAAAGGGAAAAATAAACTTGCTGTGAAAAGTAACATTTTTCAAATGAAAATGAAGTGCCTTAGCAACACTACAAGCTTAAGCACTCATCTAACATGCGCAGCACCCAGAGCTTAGATTAAATACTGGTATTTGGATTTGAGAGTTTTGTGCAGTAATTCAACATACAGTACTTGGTCTTCCTGAAGAGACAGCTGGTATACTAAATTCAGCTCATACAATTAAATAAAAAGATTTAAGTGGAAGGAATTAATTCAGAATTGATTGTACTGGACAGACACATTTTCCCATTATTCACCCTTTACTTAAAAACATCAGTGAATTGAATAATTAAGTGTATTATTTGTGGAATTGAAATGCAGTCCTTATTGAATTGAATTGAATGCAGTCCTTATTGTCTCAGGATACTTAAAAAACATTATCACGTAATAACCCAAGTGTCAGAATGATATCAAAAAAGTTATCCAGTGTAGGTGCTGGAGAAAATAAAACCTTTATGGGTTCCAAGGCCTAATTGACCACACAACCCTAATTAATGTGTTACAGTTATTCACTATTACCTACATCAAATAAAAAGTTCAAGATGACACAACACTTCTAGCATCATTATCATGTTAACATCCTTCATCCTTTCCAGCATCAGAACTTTTTATACTTTCTAATCATGATAACATGTTGAATATTGAGAACCACATGCAAATAATAATTTCAGCGTACTCCATACAAGTGCAAATTACTCTAAAAACCTATAAAGCTATATTATATCACAATGTTCCTGGTAATTTCCATCCATACACCTGTAGTTATTTAGGTTAAAATATAAAAAATTTGGTTACATTTTGGTGAGACTGATAGACAGATAGGGGTGGCAAGCACAGTTTTGCTTTTGCTATCCATAGTAGTGAAGTAGGAACTGAATTAGAAGGCAAAGTTCTGTATTTACCAGTCAATCTTTCTGCCTACTCATGACCTATAGTCATGAGCGTTGGGTAATGACTGACAGAATGAGATTGCGGGTACAAGCAGCTGAAATGAGTTTTTTGCGCAGGGCGGCAACACTTTACCTTAAAGGAGAGGGTGAGGACCACAGGCCTCCAGGAGAGGCTCAGAAGAGAACCACAGACACTCAGCATCAAGAAAATCTAATTGAGGTGGTTCAGGCATCTGATATGGATGCATCCCTGTGGAGGGTTTATGTGCATGACCAGCTGGGAGGAAACCCCGGGGAAGACCCATGGGTTGCTGGGAGGATTATATCTCCCAGATGGCCTAACAATGCCTTGAGATCCCAGAGTATGAGCTGCAAAGAGTTGCTGGGGTAAGGGATGTTTGGGGCTCACTGCTAAGATTGTTTGCCCTGTGACCCAATTTCAGGTAAGTGCTGGAAAAAGAATGAATGGTTACATTTTCAGATAATGCTAAAATAAGTGGATTTGCAGATGCTTAAAAGTATAAAAGATTAAATATCCTTTATCAAAAGTACAAAATGGTTTGAAAATTTTCAAATGACGATACAGTGGGTGGATTAGCCGACAGTCAAATCAATCCATACAGGCTGACATGCTCTTCATGTGACTTGGTTCTTCAAGTCTTCCCTCTAAAAAAAATCTACCATCTAAAATAATAACTTAGTGAGATCTTTTAAAGTGAATTTCATTATCTGGTTACCAGAAATTTTAACCAAGACTGCAGAGTAATTTCTCTGTGGAGCAAATAATGTGTGATGCCACAGTGTGCCCAGCACAATGCTAGCAAATAAGAACAAAGTGGGTGATTTTTCTCCTGGCACTGCAGGAGACCATATTGGTATGCATTAAATATGCTGAAATGACTTTGACATATCAATTGCATAGTGACATCTTTGTAAAGATGATACATTTTCATGTAATACTTAACATATGTTTTCATTCACAAATAAATAAACAAGATGCCTTAGTTCTGCTCTTCTCTGTTCTGTTTAGTAGTTGTAATCGGCTTCAGTTACAAAATTATTAGCCACTCTTCTCGTTTACAACTACAACTAATTTTATGAGGTTTTAATCTATACAATAAATATACATTCCAGCATTTATACTCTATTTCCACTGTGTTAGTTATATTGAGTATTGCAGAACAAATGATTAAAACAACTGTAAAAGGGGACCACAAGAATATGTGCAGTGAAATGGTTTTTTAGTTGCAATTTACTTTATGTGGCATATTGCATAAATTATACTCAATAATTATAATCTGGCAAGGTGAAGAATAAACAAATTGCAAGACAAAGTGTCAGAGTTTCTGGAAAAAGGCACATATGGAACACAAATCATCTTGATTTGCATCAAGAGAAACATTAGCTACGAAAAATATACAGAAAGGCTAGCAATAAAACAATTACAGTTTTAAAATAGAATTTCTTGTAGACCTTTATGTCTGCTGGTTTTGATCTTATTTTACATACAGTATATCTGTAAAGAAATAAACACTCATCACCTTTACTTCATATCAAAAAGGCTGCAGTTGGATAATGTTTGGAGTAAAGCTGCTACACACCAGGGCCTTTGTGGCATGGTGAATAAACTGGACATTCTCACATAGTGTCGTTATCAAAATGCAGCATAAGTAACTGCTACTTACACAAGAAACTAACAGCATTACTTAAACAGGCTTTCTGAGGATCAATTTTGTAAAAAAAAAAGGAAAAAAGATAAAAAAAAAAAGAAAGAAGACACGATTTGGGAGTTATTGGCCTTGTTCACCTGTATGTTTCCAAAATGGCATGATATCCTTTGAGGATACAATTGTTACTGTTCACACTTATTTTTCATAGAAGTTGTTAAGTGTTTGCATTGTACCAGAGAAATGGACAGATATTTTGGGCATTTCTAATGGGTATCCAAATCCAAAAAGAGAGCACACTGATTTGCCCAGCAGATGAAGATTTTACTAAACACATAGATTCATAAGTTTAGTAATTTTTTAAACAAACTTCACTCCAAAGGCATCTGCAACCACTTTCTTGGAAGCTCTCAAAACATAATTGAGGGGACAAATAATATTCTACCACCAGTCACATAAAAGAAAACATGGATAGCAGAAATAATTGATCTTACCTATTAACTTGATAAGGAAACACCAACATGGCCAACACTAAATCTCTACACAAAGAGGACAGGGTTGTCAATATCTTGAAGAAATGAAGAACTTAGCAACAATTATCTGGACAAGTGGACCTCAACATTCTGTCTTCATGGCTCCCTTTGGCAATCTGTCATTACTAACTTTAAATTCTCATTTGTGAGTTAGCCGACCCATTTGTTTTACTTTTTTTGCATTTAGAAAACAACAGTAGTGTCAGATTTACACTTATATGAAATTAAAACATATCTGTATGTTTTCTGTATCTTCAAATGTTTACCTTAATTCATTTATTTTTTGGAGTTTACGTTCTTAATTGTATCTGAATATAGACAATTAATTTTGAGCAGAGCAGACACCAGCACAAGTGACTACTTTGGTGTGACCCATTTGTGTGATTATTAGTAAACAATTGTCTAAAAATATATTGAAAAAGGAAATAACACATATACCGCAAATTCCTGCTTTATTCAGTAAAAATATATCATAACCAGTTTGTGATTTCCAAATAGTTGTAAAAAATGTAGAAACTGGGACATAATGGCTTGTGTAACTGAGGTAGGAGTCAAATTAAGAGAAGAAGTTGGTTGGAACAAAAGCCGGCATCTACAGGGCCTCATGAGAACTGAATGTTAAGAGCCACATATCTAGACCACACTACTTATACTGTGAACAATAAAACATACTGTATATCAAAATAGCATATGAAATATGTATGAAAGAAACACAGAACAGTCACAGAAATCAGTACTTCCTTGAGTTAAAATCTGTTAAACAAAGACCAATAAAAAACATTTCTGGAGAATATTGTGATGTCACACTCTTCTGAAGGTACCAAATACTAGTTTGAATGAACAATTCTTTTAACAATTTATGGACCATATATTTTTAACAAGCTTGATAAACCAGCAATGTCAGACTTTAAGGAGCCATTAAATGTTTACAAAGTTGAAGTGCTGCAGGCCTAGATGTGTACATGTGATAAAGCCCCTTTTTATTAATCTCAGATTAATTTATTTTCTCTTTTTATACAAGTATTTTCATTGTTTATTGTTTGCTAGCATCATTATGATGCCATTTGATTTTCCAGATTCCATTATTTTGTGCTTCTTATTTATGGCTGCAGCCACATTGTTCACAGTCTATATTTCCGTTACTTGTCACATGATGTGGAAGTCATGTTAATGTACTGAGTCAACATTCCCAATCTTTCTAAGATGGAGGCATAAAAAATTAAAATAAAATAAAAATTAAAGAATGTCAGCAATAGTTAAAAGAAAGAATACTAGTTTGTGGTGTTCATAACAGGCATTTGCCTAAATTTTATTTATTTTTTCCTAATTATCACCATTAATGTGGTGTTTCTTAAAGAGTGAATAAAAGTCTATAGTAGACTTTGTGTATAGTATTTTCTGAAAAGAAACCTTTCAATCTGAGAATCTTACAGACCTGTTTCCTCTCTAAATATTGACCTGAAGAGTCTGAGCAAGAGAGTGCTGATTTATTTTACACAATCAGACTAGTTCCATTCATAAAAGACAATCATTATACAATTTACAAACTATTGTCAATTTAACACTATATATCTTACTTGTACTAGCCTTTAATGAGGCTTTGTTTCCCATAAATGTAGAAAATGCATAAAGCAGAGTTGAATAAAACTACTTATTTATCACCCTACTTACAGTAAATTTGAGTTTGAGTTTACACCCAGTAAATCTGTGCAGGCTCAGTTTTTATAAACTGATACTGAAAGCCTTAGCTCAAACAGGCAATATAAACTGATTTCTTCACTTTTAAACAGGGAACCCCATAAGGCACTGTGATCGGAATTGCTTGTTCCATCTCATCCCATACTGCCACGGCTGCATTAATAATTTATTTCTAATATTTGTTCATCTATATTATGGGTTATTAATATTTAATTAGGACTGTTATTGTGCTTTAAAAATTATTTATTTTTAAAATTTTTATTAAATATGAGTCACAGCAGTTATTTTCTCTATGTCTATCTCCCCAAAGAGCTAACATCCCTTTTACCAGGGATGGCCACCTTATCTAAAAGCCCACTCACCACATACCAAGGTGACCTCACCTTTACTCTACAAGCATACACAGGGACACATCTCTCAGACTCTGTAACCTGAATGACTGTATGTTTATAATGAGCTTTTCTTTCATAGTATCCAAGATGGAGTAATGGCAGGACCAACGCATATGCCCTCTTATTCAACTATGATCTTGTTAAATCTGATCAGTAGATTTAAGCACTCTAGTTCTCACAGATTCCAGCAAAGATTTACACTTAATCCACAAGAGCAACTAAATATTTGAAGATACTTCTCAAAAATATATATAAGATGCGAAGGACAAGACAGACTTCTAAATTCAGAAGGTAGCATAGGTACCATGCTCATTCGCCTCTGCTTCAGATCTTGGCCTGCGACTTGCTGGGAGGCTGATGGATATTATCTTCTCAAAGCCAATTCTTTCTATTTGCCTGTACAAAGCTTTAAAATTTTGCCCTTAGTACTTAAATTTTACTGAAATATAATAAAATGTATTTTGTTATTCTGAAATCCAATAAGTTATAAAGTTTGTGAGTATATTAATTGCCGATTTTTAGTTCATAAGCAAATGTCTGTTAGTTCCTAGGCAGTTCACATTTGTAACAGCAGTATACTTCAATGATTCATCCTTCCTTTATCAGAAATTGCCATTGAAGAAGCTGCTCAGGGTTTTGTGATTAGGCTAGCTTTTAGAATGCTTTTTTTCATTTACAGTACATGTTTTGTTCACATGGAGAGATTTTAATATTTTGAAACCTGTTCTATTTAGAGATCCATTTTCATATACTTGTCCAAGAAAGATTTAATTTCTTTGTTTTGGTTTTTTTTTTGTGTGCGTCACATCACTATTTTCTTTTCTCAATATATATAGTAGCTATTGATTTACTAGTTTGAACATCATGATTGGTGAGGAACACCACAATGTCTCCTGTTACGACAGCCACTGCTCCAAGATTTCAGATTCTTCAGGGTGAGCCGAGGGGCAAGCCTTTAGAGAAAAGTACATTCTTGATTTTTGTGGTGTCAACTCACCTTCAAGTCAGAATGCTTTTCCGAGTTTTGAGGCAAGGGTTGCCATCAAGTCATAGTGCATTTTAGAGTTTTTATTTTTGCAGTGATATACAGTAATCCCTCCTCGATCGCTGGGGTTGCGTTCCAGAGCTCCCTGCGATAGGTGAAAATCCGCGAAGTAGAAACCATATGTTTGTATGGTTATTTTTATATATTTTAAGCCCTTAGAAACTCTCCCACACTGTTTATAAATATTCTCTGCACAGTTATACAGTAAACCCTCGTCTATCGCGATTAATCTGCTCCAGACAGATAAATGAATTTCCACGAAGTAGGATTCTTTATTTATAAATCTAATATTTTCACAGTTAGAGCATAGAAATCCTGTTTACGACCTTCTAAATATGTTTTTTTAACATTATTAGAGCCCTCTAGACATGAAATAACACCCTTTAGTCAAATGTTTAAACTGTGCTCCATGACAAGACAGAGATGACAGTTCTTTCTCACAATTAAAAGAATGCAAACATATCTTCCTCTTCAAAGGAGTGCGCGGAATGTCAGAGAGAGAGAGAGAAAAGTAAACAATCAAATATCAATTGGGCTGTTGGGCTTTTAAGTATGCTTAGCACCGCGATAAAGCGGCACTAATGAAGGGATCAATGTGAAGGTAGTCTTTCAGCATTTTTTAGAGGAACATCCGTATCTTCTAAGCAAACAGCCACTGTGCAAACAGCCCCTCTGCTCACACCCCCTCCGTCAGGAGCAGAGAATGTCAGAGAGAGTGAGAGAGGCAGAGAAAAGCAAACAATCAAAAATCAATATGGGCTGTTAGAGCTTTTAAGAGTGTGAACCACCGCGTGGGAAGCATATGGTATATCATTGAAGAGTTTTATTCAATACATAATATGTGCTCTGATTGGGTAGCTTCTCAGCCATCTGCCAATAGTGTCCCTTGCATGAAATCAACTGGGCAAACAAACTGAGGAAGCATGTACCATAAATTAAAAGATCCATTGTCTGCAGAAATCCGCGAACCAGCGAAAAATCTGTGATATATATTTAGATATGCTTACAATTAAAATCCGCGATGGAATGAAGCCGCGAAAGTCGAAGCGCAATATAGCGAGGGATCACTGTACCACTTTCAGGTAGTGCTTGAAGTGGAACCAAATTATTGGTGGTATAATACACTAGCATTCAAACAAAGAATGGGGCAGCAGGGCTTCCCATGAAACTTTGATCGCCGTTATACACTAATGTGCTAGGTAGGTCCCCTGTGAAACTTCCAGCATCATGACACAATAACCATCGATTGATATCCTAAGCCTTTTTGATAATGTAGCTTTATGTAAAGCAACAAAGCCTGTTTTCACTATACATTTGTATTCTATAACCCCAACACTCACTTAATACTTCAAAAGTTATTTTCATGATGTCATTGTGCTTTCTTTGTGTAATTGCTTTTCATGGGTGCCACCATTCAATGTGTTTAGTTTCAAGAGCATGGTCATTTTGGAGCTTTAGGCACATGATTGTGCATGCTGTGTGACAAATAATATCATCACAGTCACTCTATAAAAGATGACTGGAGACATTAAAAAGCAGTGTCTGGAACTGAAAAAAATAAAGGAAAGAACAAGAAAACGAACAAACAGAAAAGTTCTGTTGCAAATTATTGCAAACTAGCAGAATACCCGCGCTTCGCAGCGGAGAAGTAGTGTGTTAAAGAAGTTATGAAAAAGAAAAGCAAACATTTTAAAAATAACGTAAGATGATTGTTAATGTAATTGTTTTGTCATTGATATGAGTGTTGTTGTCATATCTATCTATTTATATATATATATATATATATATATATATATATATAGCAAAATAGCTGCGATTGGCAGCGGAAGTAAAAGAAAAGGAAACATTTTAATAATAACGTAACATGATTGACAATGTAATTGTTTTGTAATTGTCATGAGTGTTGCTGGCATATATATATATATATATACACATCTATACACATATATATATACAGTTATATATATATACATATACACACATACATATATATACATATACATATATATACACATACTGTATATATACACACACACATATATACATACTGTATATACAACATATACATATCTACATATATACTGTATATACACATATATATACAAATCTACATATATATATCTACATATATATATTAGGGGTGGACTCGATTAAAAAATTAATCCAATTAATTAGAGGCTGTGTAAGAATTAATCTTGATTAATCGTATGTAATCGCACACGTAAATTTGCCCCAAATCGCAAATGTTTTTTTTTTTAATTTAAAACGGTTTTAGTGGGCGACAGAATCAAATAATAGACATGAATATTGTAAACTGAAGCTGTTTTAATTTCTGAAAAAAAAGCTTTTAAACTGCATTTGAATTCAAAACAGAAACAAAAATATCTCCTGGTTAAAATTGGGCAGACTTAAAAATAAAGTGGTAGTTTAAGTACTTTAAGTACATTTTCAGAATAGTATTGTCTTTAAATAATAATAACCAAAATTTCACCATAAAGTGCAGTTTTTCTTCTTAAAAAATAAGTCAGAAACATAAAAGGTAATTTGACCAGCTTACTCTTTAAACTCTGAGTAACATTAGCCAAAATTATTTTGTACATTAGGCTAAAACAGTGTGATCATTGAACATTTTGTAATTAGATGTATTTAGAATTACTAACGGTCACGGAAGTCCAATGATCCCCAGTAAGAGCCACAAAGTCCGCTTTCTGTAATGCATCTAATTTTGCTTGCTTTTCAGTGTGCACAAAACCATGCTTTTATCAAGGCTTACTCGGGTAGTCGAAATGATCAGTCGTAGGAACGCGCTTTATTCCGACTCTAACATTTTTGTAGCTGTGATGTGTGCATCAGTGTAATGGATGTACCAGGAAATCATGCATTGACAAAAGTTCCCGTTTGCTTGGAATTGAAAGTGTGATTAAATGCGTTATTTTTTAACGCGTTATGGAGTACATGCATCGAAGCTTCTCAACTGTGCTTGTGCTAAGAAAGGGAAAATTTTAAAAATAACGTAACATGATTCTGCGTTAACCTAATATTTTTCATACGTCCCAAACCAAGGAGATGGGAAGGTAAAATGAATCGGTAGCGCGTACATAGTCAGTACATCCCTCTCGGGAATCGAACCTCGAATGTCGGCGTTAGAGGCTTAAGACTCTACAATTGCGCCACCGCTTGTCTATGCTAAAGTATGTATTGTAGATCGGGCTATAGATATACATTTATATATATATACCCGTGTATCGCAGTGGAGAAGTAGAAGTTATGAACATGATTGTCAATATACAGTAATTGTTTTGTGAGTGTTATTGAATGTTGCTGTCATCAAGGATTTGATTATCATTATTTCTTTCAATCAGGCTCGTATTTGTACGATGTGTTCAAGTTACATTCCGTGTTTGTCAATCGTTGTAAAGATAAGAGGTTTCATTCATCGATTAGTTCCTTACTGCATCAATAAACAGCTCGTCTTCCTTTTTATCTGTGATGTGACAAACTGCATGCACGGGTTTTTTTTTTTTTTTTTTACGCTGTCTTCCTTTAGCGGGACATTGACTTTTTCCACCGTGTGCTTTGTTTCCACAGTAGCTGCATTTATGAATATGCTTATCAGACGCTTCATATTTTTTGCTGCCTTTTCAATTGTGTAATTTGGTTTTTGTTCAGCGCTCTTTGGAACTGTTGCTTTTTATCTGTGCACTGCGTCAGTTCACGTGAGCCACTCGGTGTACTTGCATCGAAGGTTCCCAGCTGTGCTGGTGCCATCTCGTGCTATGTCCATAGCTTTATTTAATGTTACCTTAGTCCTGGCACTTAAAACTTTCTCTCGCAGTTTCGCTGAGTTTGTGTCAAACACCACCCTGACCATCTCATCTTCCTCTCCATAAGCACAGTCCTTCACCCGTGAATATTTACCCGTGGCAGTTTGCTATTGGATTGCCGCTGACGGATGGCCTTATATGGGCAGGCACTAAATTACAAACGCCAGCGGCAGCCTGTCTATGAACTTAATTTAAAGTGTAGGTTTACATCGTGCTTTGTTTCCGAAGTAGCAGAACTCGCTTCTTATTGTTTCGCTGCCTTCTCAATTATATAATGCATGTTTTCTTGAGCGCTTTTTTGAGGTCTTCCTGGTTTTCTATGTACTGCGTGATTACGTGAGAGGCGTGATGATGTCACACAAACTCCGCCCGGCGTTGAAGCTCATCTCCATTACAGTAAATGGAGAAAAACTGCTTCCAGTTATGACCATTACGCGTAGAATTTCAATATAAAACCTGTCCAACTTTTGTAAGGAAGCTGTAAGGAATCAACCTGCCAAATTTCAGCCTTCCACCCACACGGGAAGTTGGAGAATTAGTGATGAGTGAGTGAGTCAGTGAGTGAGTGAGTGAGTCAGTGAGTGAGTGAGTGAGTGAGTGAGTGAGGGCTTTGCCTTTTATTAGTATAGATAATATAAGTTCAAATTCTTGTTCTCATTTACTTTTGATCTTCAATTTCGAGTTTAGTGTCTAATTGTCAGGACTATCCTGTTTGATCTTCTATTTTGAATCATTAGTTTTTGCCCAGTCCCTTACCATTGGCCTGCCTATTGTATTGTGCGTATGTGTGTGAGTTTTTTTCCTCTGATCCTTTAATCTCAATTATATCATAAATCTGACTCATTTTGAATTTGGAATCACAAGTTCTACAATTATTAGGACTTTAGTTTCCTTGAGGAGACTTTATAAGACTCACTTGCTATGTTATGTTACTTTGACATTAGTTATACTTTAGGTTTATACGATCATAATAGTCATGCTTTGGGATTTGGTTTTGGCATTTAAAGAAATGTTTTTGTTAGTTCCTTTTCTAAAATCATAAAAGCAAAGTGTACATGGAAGCCGATAAATGATCGACATTCCCCTAAGAAAGGTTAAAACACTCCGTCAGTTTCTTCTTTGTTTAAAACCATGAGCCCTATGGGGGTTTAATTTTGGTTTGTTACGTTGATTTGTATGGAATGTTATTTGCCGCCATCACCAGTCCTTCAGTGTCCAATGGGGCACCACGCTGAGCCACACAAATGTTCCTAACCACCAGTCCTTCAGTGTTTATGGGAGAAACCACACAACAGGCTGCTCCTATTCCCATGTATCACTTAACAGGATCAACTTCCTCAGCCCCCTTTGAGCATCTGCCACACTCTCCTCTCTCTGGGACTCATCCCCAACCACCTGCCTCCCCAGTGGGCTACTCACAATCTTGCCTTATTTACTTATTTTCCTCTTATTCTGCTTCTTATTCTCCTCCATTAACTTTAATTCCATCTTTGTCTCTATTCTTTTCGTTGTCTTCCTGTTTCTTGCCCAGACTCCCTTTTAAGTTGTGGCCAGGCACAGGTGTTGCTATCACTAACTCCGAGGCATATACAAAGCACCTAACTGACCCAATCGCGCCTGCACATCAATGCACAATCAACCAAACATCTCAATCAACCTCAGAGTGGCGTGTGCACGTTTTCATGTGTTCCTGCACCCACCTGAAGCCTCCACACTCCAAATTATTTTTTTAATTTTAAAATTGTACAACATCACAAACCTCTCTTATCAGAAATGGTTTATTGGGTTTGTTTTTTTCTGTGGGAAATTTTTCATATTTATAATATTTATAAATTTGCATAAAATTTGTATTTCTACATTATATGAGGTGAGACACAAAAATAATTGGATTAGTAAAAAAAATATATTGATGAAATACAACATTCTGAACATTGTCACCTTCTATATACTCCCCCTCCCGATCTCTACACTGCTCCATATGTATCTTCTATTGATTGACACAGTGCTGGAAGTCTTCTTGCTTGAGGCTCTTCAACAGGCTTGTCTTCACTTCACCCATTGAAGCAAAATGTGTTCCCTTCAGGTCACTTTTGATTTTTGGGAACAAGTAAAAATTACAGGGAGCTAAATCGGGCGAATAGGGATGATGATCAAGGACAGGAATGTTTTTGACAGTCAAAAAGTGCTTTACAGAAAAAGCATTGGCGTGAAGCATTGTCTTGGTGAAGCACCCACCCCCCTCTCGACCACATTTTGTTGTCCTTCCTTGAAATGTTTGAGCGACTCAAAAACTTGTGTGTGAGACAAACTGTTATCACCTTACACTGTGTTTCTGTCACCGTTTTGTTCAGTTTCACAAGAAATTTGATATTGATTCACTGTTCGATGTTTTCACCCGACATTATAACGGCAACTCATGTAGCGATTGTTGTGCAGATACTGACTGGGCTATTCACAGGATATACCTAGCCGGTCGGCGGTTTGAGAGGGCGTGTAGGAGGAGATATAGTTCTATGATTCATGTCCGGCCAACCTCCAGATGGTTTTCTAGGAAAGCCCCTAGCCTAGTCTGGTTAATTTTGTGTCTCAACTCGTATGTATTTTATATTCACTCACGGAGCAAATTATTATGAAGACAATACTAACACTGGGTAGAGCCCCCAATTGTGCTTTAAACAGCCTCAGTTCTTCATGGCATGGATTCCACAAGATGTTGCAACCATTCTGTTGAGATTCTGGTCCATGTTGACATGACTGCAATTTTTTCAGATTTTTCAGCTGTACATTCATGCTGTAAATCACTTGTTCTACCACATCCCGATGGTTTTCTATTTGATTCAGATCTGGTAACTGGGAAGGCCAGTGAAAAACACAAAACCCATTGTCATGGTTGTGAAACTAGCTTGAGATGACTTTTGATTTTGTGACATTGTCATGCTAGAAGTAGCCATTAGAAGATGGGAAAATTGTTTCTATAAAGGAATGCACATAATCAGTAACAATATTTAAAAAGGGGGTAGCATTCAAGTTTTGACTGATTGGTATTAACAGGCCCAAGGTGTGCTAAGAAAATATTCCCAACACCATTATACCAACACTACCACCAGATTGGGCTGCTGACACAAGGTAAGTTGGGGGAATGGATTCATGTTGATGGCACAAAAGTTTGACCATACCATCTGTGTGTCACAGCAGAAATTGATATTCATCAGACCAGGCTACATTTTTCCATCTTTAGCTGTCAGATTTTGGTGAACCTGTGCCCACAACAGCCTCAGGTTTCTGTACTTGGCTGACAAGAGTGGAACATAACATGATCAAAAAAGCATCTCAGAATGTACAACATGTTGAACCTTGAAGTTGGTGGTCTACAAGGTTCAATGTGTTGTACATTCTGAGATGCTTTTTTGTTCATCACAGTTGTACAGATTCGTTATCTGAGTTACCATAGAGTTTCTATCAGTACAAACCAGTCTGGTCATTCTCCTCTTACCTCTGTCATCAACAAGGTGTTTCTGTCCAAAAAAACTCCAATTCATGGGTATTTTTTTATACCAGTCTAAACAAACGCTAGAGACTGTTGTGTGTGAAAATTCAAGGAGATCAGCAGTTACAAAAATACTGAAACCAGCTTGTCTGGCTGAAACAATCATGTTTAAATCACTGAGATCACATATTTCCCCATTCTGATGTTTGACATGAACATCAATTGAAGCTCCTGTCTTGTACCTGCTGAATTTAATGCACTGCACTGCTGCCATATGATCAGCTGATTAGATAATTGCTTGGATAAGCAGTTGTAATATATAGGTGTTCCCAATAATTTTCTCAGTGAGTGCACATATCCTGTTCAACAAAGGAATATCCTAACAATCGAGCAGTATCAAGATTTGTATTTCCTTTACTGTAGTTTATTTCTGTTACTGCATATTTAAAGGTGACTGAACCTTAATTTGTGAAGAAATAATTTAAATCTCACAGAGATATTTGAAAGCAGTTTAGAGATTTCCCCAGCTTTGGATGGCTAATAAATACTTACAACAACAACAACATTTATTTATATAGCACATTTTTATACAGAAAAGTAGCTCAAAGTGCTTTACATAATGAAGAAAAATAAAAGACAAAATAAGAAATTAAAATAAGACATTAGTTAACATAGAAAAAGAGTAAGGTCCGATGGCCAGGGAGGACAGAAAAAAAAACTCCAGACGGCCGGAGAAAAAAATAAAATCTGCAGGAGTTCCAGGCCACGAGACCGCCAAGTCCCCTCTGGGCATTCTACCTAACATAAATGAAACAGTCCTCTTTGTATTTAGGGTTCTCACGGACGCTCTTGATGATGATGGTCATGCAGACTTCTGGCTTTTAATCCATCCATAATTGTTGGAACATCATGATGCTTTGAGTAGGTGGTGGATTTCTTCACTTAAGAAGCATAGCAAAAGTTAGACCTCTTAGATCACTGAAAGATGCTGAGAAATTAGTTCACGCGTTTGTTTTCAGTCGACTAGATTACTATAACGCAATCCTCTCTGGAATACCCAAAAAAGACATAAATCATTTGCAACTAGTGCAGAATGCAGCTGCTAGAATCTTAACCAGGAAAAGAAAATCCGAGCACATTTCTCCAGTTTTGATGTCACTACACTGGTTACCTGTGTCATTCAGGATTGACTTTAAAATTCTGCTTATGGTTTATAAAGCCTTAAATAATCTCGCCCCATCTTATATATCGGAATGTCTGACATCTTATATTCCAAATCATAACCTCAGATCCTCCAATGAATGTCTCCTTAGAATTCCAAGAGCAAAACTTAAAAGAAGTGGCGAAGCGGCCTTCTGCTGTTATGCACCTAAAATCTGGAATAGCCTTCCAATAGGAATTCGCCAGGCTAATACAGTGGAGCACTTCAAAACACATTATTTTAACATGGCCTTCTCATAACTTCACTGTAATTTAATCCTGATAATTTGTATATCCATTTCATTATAATAACTATTCATGGTGGCTCTAAAATCTGTACTAACCCCTACTCTCTCTTCTGTTTCTTTTTCCAGTGTCCATGCAGCCAGTTGTTTAATCCTAGCAGACGACTGTAGTACTCATTTGATCGTCTGACGAGAGGTAGTGGACCTGAAATGAAGATCTTTGCTGATGAGTTCCTCTACTTCGTGTCTTTAATTAGTGCTTGCGAAGTCAGCCATGAGAATTTCCGACTGTCGGTGCCTTATGTTGTTCACGCCGGCTTGCAATACAATCGCTCCAACTGCCCTCTTCTTGTGCTTCTCGTAGATTTCCGGCGCATGTCTCATCACATCTTAGACACGAGCACCGGGAAAACAAGAAACAAAAGATTTTTAATTAGGGCATGCGATATTGAGGTTTCTAACAATCGAAACACCTACCACTATTACATCACCAGGGGTTGAAGGCAAACTGGGGACGTGGAGAGGGTTGAGCTGGTTCTGAGTCCAGATGCTCGTCTGTGCCGATGGAGGTGTTCTAGCCTTGAACCCCTGCCTGCATAGCTGAAATATGCCGAGGTCTTCAAATCCCTAAGGTATCTTCATCTGGACAAGAGTTTCTGAATCTATTTGTTGAGTGCCTGGAGTTCTTCTACGACGACGGCAATTGTCGGCCATTGTCTGCTTCTGCTTCCGCTTCGTGCCCTAGGAAGAATGAGAGAGAGAGATTGTTTAGCCTCATCAAGGTGCGGAAACACCCGCGCTGCATTGCACCCAGGAACCACTCCTCAAAAGAAAAAACCTAAATTGTGTGATATTAATTAGCATTGCATTTTTTAGTCTAGCTCAGGTGAAAGTTATAATTACATTCATTGGGAAGGCTGTCATTTTTTTCTAGGTTTCTGAGCCCTCTTTTTTATTGTTAAGCAAGTCTACAACTTGCCCCAGATGTATTACTCTTTATAATATTTTCTCCTGTGTATGTAGAGATATAAGAGTAAATGTACAAAAGTAAAAAAAAAAAAAAGATCATTCTGCCATTCAACCTGTAGCTATCTACTATGTATAAAATAGTTACAATCACCATTGTCCAAGTGGGAGCAGCTCACCTACACAGTATATGCTGTACATACATATTTAAGCACACACCCACACAATTATATAACTGAATCATTTAAAGAAGTAAAAATACAATACAGAAAAGGAATTGAACAAGGTGAAAGACATCTTTAAACAATTGAGAATACTAATGAGATATAGAGAATTGATAACTTGTTGCAGATGGTATTCTGAGAAAGACTCTTAAACATTGGTTTTGAAAGGTCAAAACCATTTATTCATTGATAAAATAATATCAAGACAGTCCAGAAACATGGTGGTCTGCAAAAGAAAGTCAATAAGCAATTCGAAATTAGGCAATACTTACCTGTATTTAGAGACACATCAAAAACAGATTGGAAGGAGAGTGGTTTAGTGGTGCATAGTAGCAAGAATATACTGTTTGATTCAAGGGTTGTTGACAGGAAAGGAGCTGACGCTCCTCTAGGGCAATGCTTTTTCCACTCCAGTTCTCAGAGACCCCCAAGGATATAGGATTTTATTGTAACCAATTTCACAATTGGTGCATTAGTCTTACTTTTAATGGATCTTATTGTTTAGTTATCTGGCCTACAAATGTTTCTAAGAAATGTGTACGTTATTTGTATTCTTTGCCATAGCTTCAAATGTTTCCTTGTTTCTAAGTGGATCCAAAAGCTGATGATTAGCAATGAGCACTGCAGACACAGGTGCAAAGAGCACTAAGTGTTAAAGGGCAATCATTACTTCACTGCCAGTTTCACTTGTTGGCTCATTCTGTATGTTCCTTACCAATGAGCAGATATGTCAATGTGGCACTGAAGTCATCATCCCCCTAGTATTCAATGTTGTCAGCACCTGGATACAATTAAGGGAACAAAATCTAAAGAAAACAATGAATTAAAAAGAAAATGGCAAAGGAAATAAACATTTCATGTTTTTGGAAAAATATAAATATTTGAGAATTTTTTGGAATACATGAACAAAAAATGACAGCTCACTAAACAATGAGATCCATTTAAAGTAAAAATGATGCATTGATTGCAAAATTGGTTGGAATAAAAGCATGCAACCATGAGGGTCCCCAAGGACATTCACTGATGACCAAATGAAGCCCTGTAAATCATTTAAGGCTTCTTTTAATTGTGCTGGAAAAAGATTCAAAGTTTTGGAGCTTCAACAATAGTGACATCTGGTGGTTTACAGAAACCATACCAGCCATGAGTTCAAAGAAGCCTGCGGAGGAAGTTACAACAACTTCCTTCTGTCAAATGCACTTAAAGCTTAAAGGTACTCTATGTGCTTATTTTCATCTTGTGATAATCTTGTTGTCATTAACTATTTGAGGGCTGAATATTTTTTCCAAAAAGCACACAAAGCAATGGTTTCACACAGAAATTTACATAAAACGTCTGTTGCTGCATGCTGTGGCTGTCAGTTTGCTAGGAATGTGAGGCCGGCAAGCTAGCTGTCAGGTTGTCTTTATGTGGGGTGGTAGGGGTAGCAGTGGTGGTCACAGTTGCAGTGCATCACAATCTGGTTTCTACCTGTTGTTATCGTAAGCAGTGGTCCTGCCAGATGAACATTGCTATAGACACATCAGATACATGAACCTGTTCAACACCACGATCAGGTGGGGACTGATCAGCAGATAGTGGTACCGCACATTTGTTTTCGATCACTTGTAGTGAGTCCAAGTCCAATATGGAGTCCAAAAAGTCAGAGTCCAATTCAACGATAATATGCAAAACATCATCCACGGAGTATTTTGCTTTACACATTCACTTTGATCTCTTGCCAGATGTCAATGACATATTTGCCGTTGTTTGCTCCTCGCTACTCATGCAAGCGAAGGAAGTCTCGTTCAAATCAATGAAATTAAGTGTCCTTTTAGCAAAGAGAGTCCAGATAAAACATAACGGTGGTTTTTATCACCTTTTACATTTGATTACCACTGTCAACCCCTCCTTTTGACAAAAGTCAACATCCGCCCTGGAAGAGTTAAAATGCTGCAGCAAATGTACATGTTAGCATGTGTGATAATTTTCTACAAAAAATGTGTCATCCTAAAGATGTAACTTGCTTCAATAATAGTACCCATTATTAATAAATTTTAAGCCACCACTAATTCATAATTAAGTAACAACTTATTCATGTGAATGGATTTATACTTGGAGTCCATTTGAAGGATTCATATTTTTTCCCTCAGAGTACTGAGGAGCAAAGAGAGTCACATAATGACAGAAGGGGGTTTAGAAAATGTGTCCCCAATATTAAAGACACATTATACGTTCCACTTAAAAAAAATGTATAGAATAGTATTCCCTTTATTGTTGGATAAGAGGTTGAAATGTTCTAACACTTTTTTCCAGTTCTGGACGTTATTTAATTCAATATTATCTCTATATGAAATACAACCAATAGTTTCGCCTCCCCTGTTATAGCATATGGAATAGTGCAAAGCGTCAAAGTACTCTGCACATAAGGGTGCTATATAATGTACTGTAACATTCTGGTAGCCTTCTTAATGGGTTCTGAACACTGTCTGGATGTTGACAGTGACAAGTCAACTATGACTCCTAAATCTTTCTCATAAGGTGTACTTTCAAATGCCAGACCTCCCATTGTGTATTCAAACCTACAATTTCTACTTCTTAATTTTCATCTGCAACAAATCTGCCCAAGCCTGCATGCCATCCTAGTTCCCCTATAATGATTCTAGATTATCTGCCAATGCACCTAGTTTGGTGTCATCTGCAAACTTAACCCGATTGTTACTTATATTCCTGTCCAAATCAGCTGCCATGGCACTGGCGCCGGTGGAATACCACCCAGAACATCAGCCAATTTCAAATAAGGTTCCTTGCATCATAACACTCTGCTTCTTGTGTCCGAGTCAATTTTGCAAACATCTACAAACACCCTGAACTTTCAAATGCTTTCTGAAATGCAAAATAAATAATATGTATGTACCACTGTTGATTGTATCCTTTTGTTGCTTTCTCATAGAATTCTAGCATATTTGTAAAACATGACCTCCCTTTTCTGAACCCATGCTGATTGTTCCGTGAAACTCCCGTCCTTGCCATGTGTTGCTCAATCTTTCCCTTAATTATTTCTTCCATTAATTTACCTGTGATACACATTAAGCTTACTAGCCTATGATTGCTTGGATCTGCCCGGTTACCCTTTTTATACAATGGGATAACATTTGCCATTTTGCAGTCCTTCAGAATTTTCCAGTGTGCAGTGACTTCCTAAAAATATATGTCAAGTATTTATATATGTACTTGTGAACCTCCTTAAGCACTTTAGTACTGGTGATTTGTTTGATTTTAGCCTATTGTGACAGGGGCTTGGCATCCTTACCTAGCTGGGACGCCCCTGCAGGCTACTGTATATTCAGGGGGAACAGCCATGGACATTGCAATACTTTCCCCTGAACGCTAGTTGGCCACCTCCCTGGGGTGGAACAGTGTTTTGGGTTCCCGCAGGGCATCCTGGGAAGTGGAGTTGGGTGCAGCCCTGTTGGGTCCTGCAGGTACCGCCAGGGGGTGCTATATTTGGGACTCATGAGCCCGTGAGGGCAACCAATTCATCACACCCAGAAGTGTAGTCGGAAATCAGGGATCAAGCGCCTGGAGCACTTCCGGGTAAACTATAAAGGAAGCCAGCGACCACCACTCAGGGGCCAAAGTCGGGTGGAAGGAGGACGAAGCTTGGTGAGGAGCGGTGGAGTGAGAAGAAGTGGAGAATAAAGTGTTTATTGTGTGCTTGGGACTGTGTTGGGCTAGTGGGACACGGGGAAGACGTGTCTCACAGCTGAAGAAAAATAAAAATGTATTTAATTTTACACGTGCCTCCTGTGTCTAATCTATGTCGGGTTGGGCACTATATAGCGTCTTTCTTACACTATTTAATCTGAGCAACACTTTCCCTCCACTACTTCCAAATCACTCAACACCTCTTTAGTAGCCCCTGTTACCTGTGGGATGTTATCCACATCTTCATGGATGAAGAGTTCAGAGACATGAAAATTTAGAGCATCTGCTGTTCCACTGTGTGTATTTTTTAATTCCCCCTTACTATTCTTGATGGACTTCACCTCCTCCTTGACTGTTCTTTTACTACTAAAATACTGAAAGAATCATTGGGTCGTCTTTCGCCTTAGCTGCTAAATTCCTTTCTAACTGCCTTTAAGCCTCCCTAATAGCCTTCTTGATGGTTGCCTTATGATTTGCAGTCAAGGTATTAATTTTATACAGCTGCTTTTTCCTTTGCAGCTTCTTTTTCAACTGTTTATTAACCCACTGCAATTTTTTTTTTAACTTCCTACTAATTCCAAATTTTAGGATGTACCTGTCCTACATTATCTGTAAAATGTTTTTAAGCCTGTTCCCCATTGACTGTCTCCACACTTAAAAGCTTATGCCAGTCCATCTTTGCTCCACCTGCTCAAAGTTTGCCGTACCAAAGTTAGAACTTAAAAGTTCTGACCTTTGTATCACTCTACCAAAATATTGAGAACTGTATTATATTATGGTCACTTCACCCTAGTGGCTCAATCACCTGTACAGCCTCAATTCTATCTTGATTATTACAAAATACTAAAGCTAAACAGGCTTCATGCCACATTGGTGCTTTACAGGGTTAAATAAAAGTCACTGATGACATCTAAAAACTCTTGTGCTCCACTATTTGTAAGGTTGACCCAGTTAAAATTTGGATAGGTAAACTCCCCCATGACTATAACAGCCTGTAAACTTGCCTTTTATATATTAGTAATAAGTTGCACATTAATATTACTGTCTGCATTGGGGGTTTCTAAAATAAGTCCTGTTTCCTTAATGCTTTCCAGATTAATCCAGATGTCCTCACTAAGGCGTTTCTCATCACCCAATTAAAGAACGAAATGCATTTAAAATATGTTGTAAAGTGTATGGCATGTTCAGTGTTATTGGAGCAGGTGTAATGGATAATAATGGAATCTGAAATATACATATTCACTGAACATTCTCTTCATTTAGCTGGAATTACAAGAGTATTGGACTTTATTCTCCAGGTAAGTTTGTGAAGTAAGTTTGTGAAGCTATATTAACAGTACTATATTTTAAATCATAACTGAAGTTACTGTTGTCAGGATATGCTTGTTAGGTTTCGATTGTTACGCCTCTCTTAGTAATTAACAGCTACTGCCACTCACATCAAAGAAAACATATACTTATTCTTTGAGCTTGATCCTACTGAAGTAAAGACGCTTCCTCTATGAAACAATAAAAAATGAAAGATACCGAAGATTAGACAGAAAAAGGAAAAGATGGAATGTTAAAAAAGAAAAAAGACAATTGGAATTAAATCAAGGAGCCCAAATGTACCAACAATGTTGCATTTATTTTCAGAAAAAGCTGCATTGAAGATTTCAAAGTATCAAGAGAAATACAGTAAACCCTCGTTTAATCCGTTCCAGACTCTACCGCGATAAATGAATTTCCGCGAAGTAGGATTCTTTATTTATAAATTGAATATTTTTGAAGTTAGAGCATAGAAAACCTGTTTATGACCTTCTAAATACGTTTTTTTAACATTATTAGAGCCCTCTAGACATGAAATAACACTCTTTAGTCAAACGTTTAAACTGTGCTCCATGACAAGACAGAGATGACAGCTCCATCCCACAATTAAAAGAATGCAAACATATCTTCCTCTTTAAAGGTGTGTGTATCAGGAGCAGAGAATGTCAGAGAGAGAGAGAGAGAAAAGCAAACAATCAAAAATCAATAGGGCTGTTCGAGCTTTTAAGTATGCGAAGCACTGCTGGAGAAAGCAGCTGCAAGGAAGGGAGCAATGTGAAGGTAATCTTTTAGCATTTTTTAGAGGAGTGTCTGTATCCTCTAGGCCAGTGTCCAAACAGCCCCTCTGCTCACACCCCCTCCGTCAGGAGCAGAGAATATCAGAGAGAGTGAGAGAGAGAGAAAAAGCAAACAATCAAAAATCAATACGTGCTGTTCGGGCTTTCAAGTATGCGAAGAACTGCGCGGGAAGCATATCGTATATCATTGAGGAGTTTTATTTAATATGTAATACATGCTCAGATTGGGTAGCTTCTCAGCCATCTGCAAATAGCATCCCTTGTATGAAATCAACTGGGCAAACCAACTGAGGAAGCATGTACCATAAATTAAAAGACCCATTGTCTGCAGAAATCCGCGAACCAGTGAAAAATCCATAATATATATTTAGATATGCTTACATTTAAAATCCGCAATGGAGTGAAGCCGCAAAAGTCGAAGCGCGATATAGCGAGGGATCACTGTAAAAGAGAAACATACTCCTGCTGCCCCTATTCACTATCCTTACGAGGCTGATAATCAATAGCCACGCCTCTGATCCAGCGTCCTTGGAGTCACCCAACTGAAACTCTTTGCAACAATGCATTACGCTAAATTTAGCCTGTCCAACGCCTATTAAATGTAAATTCCTATTGTCTCCTTAAGTCTTCTTTCAATTCTTTGTCTCCTTCCTTTTTACGGTAGAATAGTTCTCATGGATTAGGTCTTATGGAAAATCATTAATATGAATACTGCTTAGAATTTGCAATACAAAATATGTGGTACAATTCTGCACACAATGACAGTGTACTGCATGATGACAATATTCACGTATTTGCTTTCTTTTGTTACCGACTAGAAACAGATTTAGTGATGGCTGATATAAAAATGGGATGCTGCAGTCAAGGGATTCTCAGGATTGCCACTTGTAATCACAGCATGCATTGCTTTTAATTTGCACAATTACACGCTCAGATGTGTACAAGCTGCCCTGATATAAACAAGCGGCCACCATATGGACAAGAGAAGAGGACTGATTGGAGACAAATTGTGTCAATAGGAGTAAAATGTTGGCTAACTGGGTGATGATAGGTGCTATTCATCACAGAAATTGCCAACAAAGACTGCCTTGATCTTTATAATTATATTGTACAATATGTTTTTATTAATATTTTCCTTGAAATATATTTTTTCTTGTGATTCTGTTAGTAGTTAGCAAAGAAAATATAAGAGTATGGGCGCAATTTTCAATATTTTCTCATTCATACTCCTATTATACTAACACAAAATATCTATGGATTTTTTATCTGGATACCATAGCACATTTTTTGAATAGTGTAAACAAAAGATAAATAACCAATTAAGGAAATCTGATTTTTATAAATTCCCAAAATACAGTTAGCTAGGAGCATGTGTTTAAACTGAGAGAGGAAGACGTGGGGAGAACGTGTTCTGTACATTCAGAACCTGGGAAACTGAGCCCATATTAATGAGGAAGCATCACTATGGACTACTTCAGGAGACGACACGTTTAAACAACTCATATGTATCCTATAAAATATTTGTAAAATTCTTTAGTATTGACTAATAATAGTTCACATTTTCCTGCCAATTATAAAAGATTGCTGTAAAATCATCAAAATTACGATACAGCTTTTAAGCAATACCTTACCTTTGTAAATCAAGCCTTGTAGTTTTAAAATAATAATGCTTACAATTTTAAACTGAGCTAAATATAAAAATATAGCTGTTGCTGATAACTAATAGGCTGTGTAGAAACAGAAAATATTTTATATCTTTTTATACCGTTTACATAGAGAGAGGTCAGACTAGCAGGATAATGTTGGAAGGGGTAAATTATAAGGTTGTTAATCACATTATTATTATAGATTACAATATAATTATAGACTGTGTAGAAATTCATAGAGAGTAATGCATAAAGTAGATGCGTCTAATAAATCTATATTTATCTTTTCAAGCATGCTTTTAGGATTTGAAGTGGAATTTCAAAAGTTTCTACTAACTGGCCCTAGAGTCATAGAGATTGTGGAAACAATGAATTAGTGCCTTTCAACTATAATAATAATAATAATACATTTTATTTGTATGTGTCCATTAATACAGTGTATATCATTGATCATCCTACAGTACATTATTAATTATCATGTTACCAAAATGACTGCAGTGAAATCATGCTACCGATTTCTCATCTTCACATTTACATGTTCACTTTTCACCAAATTATTGTTTGTTCTCATGTGTTACAAATGAGCATTTTGGCTGCTTTATCATATGCCTATATACTCCATGCTAAATTCTGAGCTCAGTTCCAATCAGAGAATAAGCTGTTGCAAGAGCTAAGAATGCGCAAAAGCCCAACTGTGGTTATATTTTATTAGGTATTTTATTATTGTTTTATTTTGATTTTATTTCTCTGAAATGATCAAACTCAACTCAATGTAATAAGATAATATTACACATTTATGAAATTGTTTATGTTGCTTGTTTGGTTTGACTGCTTTTTGCATAACTGAAAGAAAGAGACCCTTGGGTTTTCTAATTGCCCGAATGCATGATAGTCTTGTGCTTCCTTGACAAAACTCTTAGACCAGTGGGTGTTCATAGTGTAGGGCCAACTTCCCCGTTCTGTTTGGGCTTCATGTCTTTTGACTAATCCTGTTTAGGCACAACTTACGCCCTCGTAACTTATACTAAATCAGCTTTTCACTGTAGTCCTTGTACTAGGTTAAACTTGTTTTTTGACATTGCATGTTTTACAGTGTACATGTGGAGGCCCCTAGTGCTGAATTTATAATGGTTCAGATCTGCTATTCTCTGAGTAGGACAGGCATACATAGTAGAACAGTTTGTTTTCACATCTATTGCTAGTTAACCAGATGTTATCATTCTATGAGTAGAACAGCCTTTTTCTCATAATATTTTAACTAGGGGGCTTACCGCCTGCTCGCTTTGTTTGCCAACCCCCCCAGCATGCACTATGTGTCATCCACTTCGCATCTCTGCCACTCATTTTTGAAGAGGGGGGCTAAACACACCCCAAGGAGAACCCCCTCTTAAACGGTGATACAATGGGAAATAAATGCAGTTTTTTTTTTTAACCTCCTGGCTTGCTGCTGCTGCTGTTCCGCGTGATCTGCATCTCACACCGTGCTTCAAACATTTAAAAGCCTGCACAGCAGCTGTCCCACACTTTGTCTTTTATTTCCGGCCCCGGGCGTGGTTAAATCTTGTGACACAAAGTCTCATCTCGCGGGGAATGAGTTCTTGATATTTTAGTTTATAATTAAAAATGGAATAAGAATCTGAAAATCTAACAACATCACATTAGAGTTTGATAAATTCTGAAAAGAATGATATCAAACATATATATGTAGGTTTTAAAATAAGCCAGATTTAGAGTGTGACAAAAAAGTGACATAAAAACATCACATCAAATTGTTGCACAAAATCATTGCACTTTTAGCCTTAGGATTTTATATATAGAGAGTAGATAAAGCATTGTCGTGGATGGCCGGGGCCCTTGCATGGCTGGGACGCCTCCACACCGGCAGCTGCCCTGGATGATAGCGGTGCAACGGATTCCCACAGGGCACCATGGGTGCTGGAGTTTGCACTTGTGGGTGGTTTGTGCACTGTGTGCGGTGCTGTAAGAAGAAACGAAAATAAGAATGTGTGTGTTTATTGGACTTGTGTCTCAGTGTCTGTCTGTGTCAGGCTGGTCTTCCACAGCATGTACAGAATGTGAAATTAAACAAAATCGCATTTTCATGTCAAAATATGGTGAGCTCACTGACAACTAATTGGTATGTTGCCTGACAGCGACAATGGCTGTTGTGTGAATGTTTTCTAGGTATGATAAGTTTAGCTGCAGTTTCAGCCTTTTTCCTTTTTCTATTCTGTGTTGGCTTTGAAAACTTGAAGCATCATACAGACAAGCCTCTCGTCTGTTTTTGATTCCCAAAACATCCGTGTTGCTGCTTTATTGTGCGATCACAGTGTATTCACAGTGTACTCTCGTCTGGCAGTTCATTGTTCATCAGTTCTCACACACAAATAGGAGCCTGCATCTACAACAGGTTTGATTTTGTCATGGTGAGTCACAGACCACTGTCACTGAGTCACTTGGGATGTCACACTACATGACTACCGACTTATTAAGATCACGTAAGAGAAGTTTATGACTGACACTCTCTGAAAGAGTCATGTAGTGTGATGCTGGCTTAAGCTGAATGAGGGGCATGTTGCAGATGTATAATGAGAACATTAAGTGTCAAAAATTTTCAATGTACAGTAGAAACTAACAACAAAACTGTACACTGGCTTTTAAATTTGGTGTTGGTGTGACATCTTATTAAAACAGACGCACTCAGCCAATTTAGATTCCAAATAGAAAAGAACATGCTCCTAAGCTTCTTTTTTTATATCAAGACATTGCAATATACAGTAATCCCTCCTCGATCGTGGGGGTTGCGTTCCAGAAACCCCTGTGATAGATGAAAATCCGTGAAGTAGAAACCATATGTTTGTATGGTTATTTTTATATATTTTAAGCCCTTATAAACTCTCCCACACTGTTAACATTATTAGAGCCCTCTAGACATGAAATAACAACTTTTAGTCAGAAGTTTAAACTGTGCTCCATGACAAGACAGAGATGACAGTTCTTTCTCACAATTAAAAGAATACAAATATATCTTCTCTTCAAAGGAGTGCGTGCGTCAGGAGCAGAGAATGTCAGAGAGAGAGAGAGCGAGAGAAAAGCAAACAATCAATACGTGCTTTTGAGCTTTTAAATATGCCGAAGCACCACGATATAGCGGCATTTTTTAGAGCAGCGTCCGTATCCTCTAGGCAGACAACCTCTGTGCAAACAGCCCCACTGCTCACACCCCCTCCATCAGACGCAGAGAATGTCAGAGTGAGAGAGACAGAGAAAAGCAAACAATCAAGCACCGCGCGTATATCATTGAGGAGTTTTATTTAATACGTAATACATGCTCTGATTGGGTAGCTCCTAAGCCATCCGCCATTAGCGTCCCTTGTATGAAATCAACTGGGCAAACAAACTGAGGAAGCATGTACCATAAATTAAAAAACACATTGTCCGCAGAAATTCACGAACCAGCGAAAAATCCATGATATATATTTAGATATGCTTACATTTAAAATCCGCAATGGAGTGAAGCCGCAAAAGTCGAAGCGCGATATAGCGAGGGATCACTGCACATCAATAAATCATTTTTTAAGCAATTAGATTCAACAATAACCTCATTTATTTGGAACATCCACGTATCCAAAGAGCGACCCTACAAAGACCTAAGGCAGAAGGTGGCATGGCTCTACCCAACTTTCAGTTTTATTACTGGGAAGCAAACATACAAGATATAAAAACCTGGACACAAGTGGATGAACATACACAGGCTTGGCCCGCAATAGAAGTAAAATCCTGCAGTACTTCTTTATATTCCCTGCTTTGTGCCTCAATAAATGCAAGTTATTGGCAATATACTAATAACCCAATTGTGCTTCACTTGCTCAGAATATGGAACCAATGTAGAAAACACTAAGATGGAGAAGCTTTTATCTGTTGCAGCTCTGCAAGAGAACCACCTCTTTCAACCCTCACAAACATATGCAGTTTTTAATATCTGGAAAATATTTGGGATTAACTTGCTTAGAGATCTTTATATAGACAACATCTTTGCATCCTATGAACAATTACAATCCAAATTGTACTTTCCAGCTACACATTTCTTTCACTATATTCCAATTAGGAATTTTGTTAAACAGAACCTGCCCAATTTTCCTCATCTTACACCCTTTGTTCATGCTGGAAAAAATATTGCTTAATTTCAAGGACTTAGACACCATCTCTGTAATATATAAAATTATTTTACAGTCCCTTCCTTTTAAAGATCCAAGAGGACACTGGGAAAAAGATCTCTTAATCAATATATCAGAAAAGGAGTGGAAAGTAGCAATGCAGAGACTTCACTCGAGCTCCATATGCACAAAGCATACAATTATACAACTCAAAATTATATATCGAGCACATCTGTCTCGCCTAAAATGTTTCCAGGGTATGATCCAACCTGCGAACGCTGCAATCAAGTCCCAGCCTCACTGGGTCACCTGTTTTGGTCCTGCACCAAATTAACATCATTCTGGACCAAAATTTTTAATTACCTTTCAGACAGCCTTGGTGTCATAATCCCTCCTAGCCCATTAACAGCTGTGTTTGGGGTTCTTCCAGATGAGTTTAAAGTGTAGAAGGGCAAACAAATGGTGATTGCATTCACTACACTATTGGCACGCAGACTTATTTTGCTAAACTGGAAGAATCCTAACTCTCCTCTTTTAAGTCAGTGGGAAACCAATGTTTTATACTATTTGAAATTGGAAAAAGTCAAATATTCAGTTAGAGGATCTGCACAGATTTTTTTTAAAACCTGGCAGGATCTAATCAATAATATTTTAGAATAAGCTCTTAAAGCACAGAGGAAGCAATTATCTCCTCATTTCTTTTTCTTCTTCATTCATCTCTATTGGTCTATTAAACTCATTAATTTAGGTACAATATGTTTACAAGCCTTAAGTTTTACCCCGATGGCCACGCTCTCTCTCTCTCAGGCGTGGGGGTCAACTTGTTTTTCAATCTTAATCCTATTTTTTCTAAAAATTGATTGATTTGTATGGAATGATTACAATAAAATCATGAAAAATTTTAAATAAATAAATAAATAAAAAGAAAAGAAAAGAACATGCTGGTTAGAAAGTGAATTTTATGAGCATAGTATTCAAGTAGCTATCAACAAGGGCTAAGTGATCTGCTGTATAACAGAGGCAGTAAACAGCTCCAGGGGCTGCAGGATGTTCTTTTAGTGAGTTAACAATCTTTTGAGGAGGAAGACTGAAGAGAAGATCATGAAAGTTCCCAAGTGGGTTGCAGTGATAACTGCCTGTTAAATGTTTGTGGTTTGCAGTATAAATTGTACAATAAATATCCAGAATTTTTTTTAATTCTATTAGTCATAAAATAAAATGTGCCAAATTTAGAGATGATTATGAAATGTTACTTCTATTTCAGATCAGTGGCAATATCCACACATATACTGTGCTTTTGTATTTGTTACTTTTATTTCAGGATTAACTTAAAAAATGTGTCCTCTGCTTCTTTGACACTAGGTATTGTCTGCCGTCATTTATTTATTTTTTTGATTTTATTGATTTTATCGAAATCACACAGCATTCCATACAAATAAATCATTTTTTACAAAAAATAGGATTGAAAACAAATCAACCCCCACCCCGAATCTGCCATCATTTATAAATGTCTGTCAATATTGTGCATATTTAGTTACAGGAGACTAATTACGTAGTTAAATAACTGTTGTATTCAGTGGTTGTCCGTGTAAAACAAAAAAATAGTATATACCTAATAACCCTTCTATAATCCCTATAAAAAGTAGTCACCTTCTTTGAAGTGTTCACATTTTATTGTTATACAACATGGAATCACAGTGGATTTAATTTGGCTTTTCTGACACTGATCAACAGTAGAAGATTTTGTTAATGTCAAAATGACTTCTCACATAAGTATTCACCCCTTTATTATGACACACCAAAATCATCAGTGGTGTAGCCAGTTGAATTTAGAAATCCCAGAATTATTTCAAAGGAAATCACCTGCCTAGGGTTTCAGTTATTTGAAGAATAAATGCAACTTCAGCTTGTGGTGAGTCAGAATTATGGATTAACCTACATAATGAAGACAAGAGAACACTCCAAGCAGTTCTGTGAAAAGGTGATTGAAAAGCAGAAGCCAATGGATGGAGACAAGAAAATATCCAAGTCACTGAATATGCCTCGGAACCCGGTTAAATCAGTCGTTAAGAAATGAAGAGTATGACACAACTGTAAATCTGCTTAGAGCAAGGTGGGCAAAAAAACTGAGTGATCGTACAAAAAGAAGACTAGTGAGGGGGGAACCAAGAGACCTGTGAAATTTCTGAAGGAGTCACAAGCTACAGTGGTTGACATTGGAGAGGATGTGCAGACAACTGTTGCCACGATGCTTCACCAGTCACAACTTAACACAAGGGTGGCAAAGAAAAAGCCACTGTTTAAAAATATTAAAAAAAAGTAACATCTCAGCTAGAGTTTGCCAGAAGGCACATGGGAGACAGTGGAGTCAGCTGGAAGAAGACCAAAATGGAGCTTTTCAACCATCAGTCTAAATGCAACGTCTGGTGTAAGCCAAACACTGCACATTATTAAAAACTCACCATCATCACCATAATTCATGGTGGAAGCAGCATCCATGCCATAGGATGCTCATCTGCAGTAGGAAGTCCCTGAAATTCTCCTGTGGGTAGAGCATAAAATAAATACAGAAAAATACAAAGAAATCCTGGAAGAAAACCCAATGCAGTCTGCAAGAAGTTTGCTGCTGGGGAGAATGTCTGCTTTCCACCAAGGCAACAACCCTAAACATAAAGCCAAAGCCACACAGAAATGGCTTAAAACAATTTTAATGTGCTGAAGTGGCCAAGTCAGAGTTGTGATCCCAAACTAAATTGAGAATACGTGGCTGGACTTGAAAAAAGGTTGATCATTCACAGTCTCCATGCAACCTGACAGAGCTTGTGGAGTTCTGCAAAGAAGGATGGAGAAAACTGACTGTGTCGAGATATTCAAAATTGGTAAAGAGAGAGGGATGTGCACACAGACTCAAGGTTATCATGGCAGCCAAGGCTGCATCTACTAAATACTGAGCTGGAAGGAATGAGCAGTTATTGCAACCAATTATTTTGGGCTTTATGTCTGTAATGATTTTAGACCACTTTGCAGAGATCAGTTTTCACTTTGACATTAAAGGTCTTTTTCTGTTGAGCAATGGCAAAAAAGAACAATTAAATCCACTGAGATTCAGTGTTGTATAACAATAAAATGTGAAAAACTCAGTGGGGGTGAATATTTTCTTATCAATCCACGTTTAACCCCATTTTGGATCAGGTTATGAAGCCTGTGCCTTAGACAGGGTGCCACTACATGGCATATCCACACTCACTCATATTTACCCATAATGGGACAATTTTTAATTGCCAATTAACCACATCTTTAGGATGTGGGAGGAAAACCAGAGTACCTAGAGAGAAAAGAAAAACATGAAGCATAAAATGAAAATTATATATAATTATATTTATTGGATGACATACTGCAGCTACTTAAATTGTCCTATATTTTATTTTTGTTTTTCTTTTGACTCCCAAGAACATTAAGCACCATTTATTGCTTTGATAACATACTTGCATATTATATGTCTGGTGGTTTCTTTAATGAGCTCAGACTGTCTTCCATATGAATAATTAAAATATGCTGGGCGTGAGATTTCATTAAGAGCACCAGGAGTCTGATTTAAATGGCAGGCACCCTTTTGCAGGCATGGAGGGAGGGACTGGTATAGATGCTCTAATCTGTTCTCACATATGGCTGTCTCTTTGGACCCTCTGAAGTTAGTTCAGAGTGCTGCAGGATGTTATGATTATTACTGACAAAGGATTAAATAAGGCTGCAAGTTTATATTAGTCTCATTGTGAACAAATCATAAATCTCTGGTTCAGTCCAATGGCTGGTATAGGGTCCTGACAAGCAAAACATCTTAAAAAGTAGAGTATACATTCTATATCACCTATAGTAAGATAATACAGAATAGAAATGGTGTGTTTGTTATCTGCAGTGGGCTGCAGTGGACTCTTCCTGTCTTGCACCCTGTGTTGGCTGGGATTGGCTCCAGCAGACCCCCGTAACCCTGTGTTAGGATATAGAGGGTTGGATAATGACTGACTGACTGACTGTTTGCTTATCCAAATATATTTCTTACTAACTGTAAAATTAACTTGGAGTAATTAACACAGACCTCAGTGTTAACTTTTGCAGTGCACTATCTATTAGAATGCATTTTGTAATACATGTAGTAATAAATTGCATTGCATTTGTCATCCCAACAGATGGTGCATTATTAGCATTTGAGTAATTAAATGCATTACTACAAATGCTTGTGATGTGCCATCTGTTGGAATGACAAATGTACTGATGTCTCTGTTATTGTCATTTGGTGTTGGGTTTGTAAAAGCATTTTTAATGTTTTTGATGTTTTGGAATGACAGCACCACAGCTACTGGACAGACACCCAGACACAGATGCTTATCTTTTTACTAAAATAGATATAGTGGAAGGTTGGGAGGAGCAAAAATATATACATAAAATAGGTGGTGTCACACATGTGCGATTAAGAGGCAGTCAAAAGCCTAAAGGTGAGTGAAATATCGCCTGATGAAGGATTGTCATGTGGTACTTACCTGAACCTCTTCTCACAACAGGAAAACCGAGGAAAAATAATCGCCTCTATTTCCGAATTCCAAAATGGCCACCATTACATCACTTCCGGTGACCCGACATGACATCACTTCTGGCCATCACTATTGACGTCACTTCCGGTTACTCGAAAAATGACGCTGTTTCCGACTCCTGCATTCATCGTCACTTCCTGCCAACCATTTCCTGTCCCCATAATTCATTTCTGTATAAAAATGCCATTTTGTTCCATAGACTTTGTCAGTTGTTACAGTAGAGTATTTTTGATCATTCATCTGCTATTTTTGCTTCATTTTGTCTGTAGGACAATATACGGGGATGGTCCTCAAAACTTTATTTTTGTGGAGTTTTCTTCTTTTCTGGATTTAATTCCACAGTGGGTACCCACGTGATAATGAGGTACCCAAATTTGCAACAGGAGATCACATACTAAC
Organism: Polypterus senegalus; assembly: GCF_016835505.1. Taxonomy (NCBI): domain Eukaryota; kingdom Metazoa; phylum Chordata; class Cladistia; order Polypteriformes; family Polypteridae; genus Polypterus; species Polypterus senegalus. Next base: position 44,962,232 of record NC_053169.1, on the reverse strand, counting down.
GAGCAAACAGCATGCTTGAAAACTGCCAGATAAATAATTACTCCAAGTGCTCTAGTGTAAGCGAGGGGCCATGGGAGAATGACAGCTCTCATCTAAGAAACTCTCCCATGTAGATGTGATGTATACCAGCTAATGTGGTTTATTTTTTCCTGTGGATGCTTTCTGCAGGTCTGTATCATACCTTGTACCATTTTTTAGTGTCCCTATGGTAGTTGTTTTTCAGTAACGCTGCCCCAGAAGTGAAATATGCCGAGCACAGAAACAAGAAAGGGAACTAGGAATGTGTTAGACATATAAGAGTGAGGCCGTAGATGAATGGCAAGATGCTAGTACTTTTCTACCTGGGCAACAGGAACATCACAAGGGCCCTGACTGACATAAGCGGGACCTTGTTGCCCTTAAAATATACAGCTAGGGAGCTTCTGTGGAGACCCAGCTGTTTAAGTGTTATGTAGGGCTCAATGAGACAAAAAATGATAGGGACAGTACAAGGAATTCTAGCTTGGTATTCCTGGAGCCAAAAAAGGTCATCTCACCCTTAAATGATTCCAGAACTTAGTCCAGAGGTGATGAATGATAAAGCAGCCTTTGGCTACAGGCATAAAGTTGGGATTTAAAATTTGGGGAGAAGTTCTATGGGCAGGAGGTAGAGGCAGAAATCAAGAGAGAGAGGTGAGACGTGTTAAGAGAATCCATGCTCCAGTACTTGATATATGGAAAAGAAGGCGAGTCTAGTGACCATAAAGACTGGAGTGAAGGCCCATGTAAGAAAGTCCAGTATTGAAGTTGTGTTCCTTGGGTGTCTAAGCAAAAACAAATACATTTTTTTTAATCTTGCCATTAATTCCAATTGTGAAAAGACATCCTGAAGGCTTGCTTTTATAACACACACACACATATATATTTGTGTAACCTTAGGAAAAAACTGAGATATCTTGCACGTAATGGACATGTTTTTTCCTACATGAATCAGAATATTAGAGGCCAGGCAGTACCTCCTCTTCAATTAGACTGCATAATTTAGGCTGAAGGCATTTAATTAATCCTAGAGGAAGTTCACCATTTTGGAATTCATTACCTAAGATAAGCTTTTAGCTCAAAGTTACGCATGCCTAACTCTTTTAGTGGCAAAATTTACCTGTTTCTCTTGAAAGTTCCCCATAAGCAATTTAAAATGATCAAAAGATTTTTCAAAAGATCATGAAGGTTGGTTTATGGTGTAATATTTTATATATTAGGAAAGCCCTTATAAATATCCTCAAACTGTGTCTCAGGGTGGATTACAAGTTTAGAAAATTAAAACCAAATAATATTTTATAATTTAAGCTGAAAGGATACTGTTACAGCCAGAGCCAGCACATGGAGTGAGGTGATGAGGTTATCACATCAAGCAGCATTTTGGTCTATTACCATACAAGAGTATATTTTTTATATTTATACAAAAAATAAAAATTAAGCAGGTACTGTAAGAGTTACATATATATCAAGTACCTAATTTATACACCGCCTTTAAAAATTGTGAAAAACCTAGAGAGATTTTGTATGGAAGAATGGTCAAAAATACCTCCATCCGGAATCCTGACACTCACCAAAGGCTATAGGAGGCATCTAGAGGCTGTTATATTTGCAAAAGGAGGCTCAACTAAGTACTGATGTAATATCTCTGTTGCGGTGCCCAAATTTATGCACCGGTCTTAATTTTGTTATGATGTATATTGCATATTTTCTGTTAATCCAATAAACTTAATGTCACTGCTGAAATGCTACTGTTTCCATAATGCATCTCATATATTAAAAGGAAGTTGCTACTTTAAAAGCTTTTTTATATTATAAAATAATTATACAAAAAATAAAAATTAAGCAGGTACTGTAAGGGTTACATATATATCAAGTGCCTAATTTATACACCGCCTTTACAAATTGTGAAAAACACTTGCATTTTAACAGTTTCATATATCTCAGAACTACAATTTGCATCACTTCACTACATTGCAATCACCCGAGCATCAAAACAGTTCATGTGAATTTTGAAGCTACATGTATTGCGTATTTATATGTATTTTCATGTATTGTATTGTTTACATGTTGTGTTGCACACATGTAAAATGGGACAACCTGCAAAGCTCTGAAGAGGTAGGCACTACGTCATTAGAGAAAATGCAGCCAGTAACCACTCTTCCTTTCTCCTTTGCAAAGTAGAGGACCATTGCTGGTAAAATGTCTGACATCACTGCCTTCCCCAAACTGTAAGCTTTGCTTCTTCAACAACAGATGATTTTTAAGTGATGAAGAGCTTGGAAGTTGGTGTTCACTTTGAACCCAGGGACTCACGGTGTGTATCTCAGAAAACCTACCTTAGAATGGCCTTAAAATAAGTTGCAGTTAGACCACTCTGGTCCTAACCTTGATTTCTGTTGCTCTTTCTTTTGTTAATACCTGCCAAGAAACAGGACCACAGCCTGGACCCTCAAATGCCATATTGTTTGCTGTCCTTCCTTTCACAAGTGGTTGTCATTTTATAAAACTTTGGCAATTTCTGTAATGTTATCAGTGTCCGTTCCAAGTACAATATCAATTAAAATTAGCAATACTTGTAGTTACTTGGAAAGGGCTAGCACCATTGAGGCTGGAGTGCAGTTTGACACTGCCAAGGAATTTAGAGAATCATGCAGGATGAGCAAAACAGACAAGATTCTTATGATATTCAATTTAAAGGATATGTTTGGTATTTTTCAAGTCAAAGGTATTTCTTCACAAACACAGCATATATGCATTTGCCATGTGAAATTGTGCTCTAAAGTTAATCACTTTCTATAAATTAGAAAAAAGTATCATGCCAGCTTTGGCACTTTACATTACAGTCTATGGGGCATGGGGAAAAAAATGAAAAACTTACCAAGCCAAGACAGTTTTTAAATATTGATCCACATCTTGCAATTACACAGTCATCAGAAAATACTTTATACATGTCGCATTTGAACAAAATAACACCAATATTATGAGACTCAGCCAGTGAGATAGCTCAGCACTCTGCGTGCGCAACAAACTTTCACCCACCTGAGGGGTGGTTTATAACTGACAGATCAAATCACATTAACCTTTTCGTGCCACATATTCGGTTTTGTTTTAATTTTCTCCCATATTTACATGAAAATTCACACAAGTGAATGGAAAACGCATCATTGCTAGAAAAATAGTACCAGGAATATGTGATACAATGAGTACTTCTAGATCCATTTTGTTGTCACAAACATGTGTTGGAAATATGTAAGACATGGATTAATACTCAATAGCCATCTTGGCTTAAAACAATTGACGTATTTGATAAGTTTTTAAGCTTTTCCTCTGTGCCCATACTGTTTGTTGGAAAGTGCAAGAGCAATTAAGTTTAGAACACAATTTTGTGTGGCAAATGCATATACTGTATACCATGTTTGTGAAGAACTAACTTTGACTTGAAAAATACCAAACTTATCCTTTAACACTAGAAATACCTGAGCCTATGAAAAAACTCGTAGATCCGTTCCACCTTATATCCCAGTGCACCTCTCCGTCAGTGTCTTTTGTCCTGTAAATGTGCCCATTAAGTCAAGCAGCCTACTATTCCATCCCCCCACAGCTGCAGAACGTACACAAAGTTCTCCCAGCTCATGCCTTGATTATCTGGGAGTGAAGTGCTGGAGTTTTAGAGTGGAAATAATAGATTGTTATTTGGAACACCTGCATTTCATGTGTGTTCCGTTTCTACAATAATCTGTGCAAACACATTGTTAAAACAGAAACATTTTTCATATTTTAGTAGTAAATGACAAAATGTTGGCATAAACTATATAATGTGTGAAGCCTGAAGTCCAAAGATCAAATAAACACTTTCACAAAAGGTTCAAGGATAAGACAACAACTTCTGTGGCGTAGCAGTAAGATTTGCTGACTTGTAATCAAGAGTCCCTGGTTCAATCCCGACTGCTTCCTGTATATGCCATTTTCAGTAGTGAGCTGCTCTTATCGTTAATATTGTACAGTACACATATACATTTGTACTTTTAAAGTACTTGTAAAAGTTACCATTTTTTTTCACTTTGAAAAAAATGAGCTGGGAGAACTTTGTGCACATTCTGCGTTGGGGTGGGGGAATGGAATAGCAGGCTGCTTGCTGCTTGTCTTAATGGGCACATTTATAGGACAAAAGATGCTGACGGAGAGGTGCGATGGGATTTAAGTTGGGCCAGATCTACAAGTTTTTTTAGTAGGTTCTGGTAATTCTAGTGTTAATAATCACAAAACTTTGTGTGTGTGTGTGTGTGTGTATGTATATGTATATATTTGGATCAAAACAGAAATGGTGCAGAATTTATACATTTACATTTTGGTTTTTAATGCCAAGTCTGTGTGTTTTATTGATTTTAACCTCATTAGCATAACATTTTTCTCAAAAATACAATATTTTTGGCTTGAAAAATTACATTTTTATTAAATCTCATCTTTCTACTGTAAAATCTCCAAAACACTAAAAGTACAAATTCAGAAGTGCAAAAAGTATAATATTGTTACAAACAATAATAATGATGAAAAATATAAATAACAATATGAACTGAATAATAATAATATATACTGTCAAAATATGACTTTTGTGTGGTATATCTTTGAACAGGAAAACTGCTTAGGTGTATGGTCATTCACCCAACACTGTTCAGCAGAATTTTTTCAGTCACGTCATCATCAAGTAAGTGGATCTTGGCTGCCAATGTTCAATTTTATTCCTGGCTGCCCCACAATATCAAAATGAGGTGGTGATGGTTAATTTGAAGCAGGGGCAATAGAAACCCAAATGTGGGAGTCACTTTTGGATTCACTGTCTGTTTCAATTTCACTGCATGAAGACGAATTTGCTTCATCATCACTGTTGATGAGAGGGTGCTCAACATCATTGATCACTGCTGCTGAAAAACGTTTATGAGACGCCGTTATGAGACTAGGAGAAGACACGTCTATGCCATTGCTGAGGTTACACTTACCTAAGACACGGTTATACCGTTGCTCGAGTAACCCTAGGGATTATCACTGTTAGCACATTTACAGCCTGAGTAATCCTCAGGTCTAACGCTTACACAATATGTGTCTACACAGTTGCCTGAGTGACACTCAGCACTAACACTTTTAGCACTGTTTTCACAGCACGAGTGACACTCAAGTCTAACACTAAGGAGGTTAAAGTAATCCTTTTCTTTTTTGAAAATTTTTGTCTTGAAAATTTCTTCAATTTCTCCAGAAAATAACATTTGTTTGCAAGCTATGTTACCTAGCTTTGCCCAGAAAATTTCCTAAGACAATGAGGACTAGTTATATATACATCTGTTAAACAGATGTATCAAAAGTACTCTGTAATTAACGGAGTACTTTTGTGTATACAATATTGTATTTTTTTTTTAACTACGGGCTAATAATATTATTTCACTGGAACTCCTTTACTCTTGGCTATGAGTAAAACATTCATGCTGTAGATAAATTCCTGCTTATCCAAGTGAATGATCTTGGTTTTTGTTAATGGTCATTAGAAAACACAATTTTACAGGAAACTGTATTGGTTTTGAACTCAGCAGGTAATTAGTAGGGATAATAGAAATTTTGGGTATAAATGTAATTTCACTCAGTAGCACACATTATAAAAATGGTAGCTTCGATCAGATCTGAATGAAACACTTTGATTTGTAGTCTTCTACAGTTACAAAGATTTGTAGGGTTTTGAACAAAAGCAATTTAAAAAAACTGAAACTGGTCGTGTTTGGAACCAATAGTTTACTTCAGAGAAAGTGGGAAACAAAAAATTGCAAATAATAAAAACTGAAATAAACTTGGTAATAAATTTCCAAATAAACTTGGAAAAGACGTAAAGTGGAATAAAAAGCCCAGAAAGTTGCACATCTAATCTTGTAATGTGCACCTGCATATGTATCTCACAATGGTAGCCTGCCAAATGAACTAAAGTTTTCTTCAGTGTGCCGCTCTCCGTGTACACCCCACCCCTTCTGATGGCAGCCTTTAATTGCATAAACTGGCATGCCAAATTCCTCTGGACTAAGCCAAAAAAGGATGCTATGCGCTTGCATAGCCTACTCACTACAGCATTATTATCAAAAAATACAAAAGCAGGGGTCAGCAAATATTATTTTTTTTTTCTATAATGTCAACAATCAAATCAGTCAAAGCATTTTTGAGCTTTTGGGATATTTAGTTTTTCTATTAGAGGGATTGTTATCACCCCTAAATATTATATGAAAATGTTTTTTCTTAGCAGACGCCTACTGTCCTAGATGTACAATCCTTCCAGATTTTAGCTTTTTAACTAAATGAGCAGCAATTGTTGAGTGAGCGAACGAGTGACTAAGTCAAATTTGTATTTTCTATTACAATGCATTGTTTTATGGCCTACCGACTAAGTACTGTATATCAATAGATTACAGTATGTTCAGAATTCTGCTGCTCGTTTACTTACACACACTAAAAAATCTGCTCACATCACTCCTGTCCTCTATGATTTGCATTGGTTACCAGTTTCTTCAAGAATCAAATATAAAATTATTCTTCTCACCTTTAAAGCTCTTCATGGTTTAGCCCCTCATTATCTGTCTGAGCTGCTTCTTCCTTACACTCCTGCTCGTGCATTAAGATCATTGGATGACAACTTACTCATTGTACCTAAATACAGGTTAGTAACTATGGGTGGCAGAGCTTTCAGTGTGAAAGCCTTTAAAATTTGGAATGCTCTTCCTCTCAGCCTTCGCGACGAAAAATCTATTATTAATTTCAAACTCCTGTTAAAAACATATCTTTTCAATGAGTATTATTCATTTCCTTGTATGTGATTTTTATTGTTTTGTTAATGTGTTTATTGAATTGTAAAGTGTTCTTGAGTGTATGAAAGGCACTACATAAATAAAACTTATTATTATTGTTATTATTAGTTTGCATTTTATATATTGTCTGTCGTGCTTGGGTCTCTGAGTTGCACAAAATACAGGCAGTTGAGTTCTGGGCAAATAAAACTTTATTCTGGGATTAGCAGGAACAGCATTAAGACTTTATTCAGTAAAGAACCTTTAATTCAAGCAGATGCAGGTTCCTAGCCACCCTCCTGCTCCAGCTATTTCCTTCACTTTTTAAGAACTCATTCTTTGAACGGGTTTAGTTGCAGAGAAACACTGGATAGAGCAGACTCGAATGATGATCTAGAAAAGGGAGAAAGAGAAGTCAAAAGGGTAAGTGAACGCTCAACTTTAAAAATTCTAAGCATCGTGCAAGAAACATGTTACTCGGTAACCTGGGCAAGTTAAGAGTGTCACCACGCATCTGATGGCAGTTTGTGAGAAGAAAGCACAGCAGACCATCTTTGTATTGCCGCCACCACCAGAGGAGTCGAAGAGGCAGCAACAGCGATCACAATATATAAATTATTTTGTCTGTTGTTCCAAGGATTTACTGTATTATGGAAGTATTGCATTGTGAATCCTGTGCCACAATATATATTCTACAGTAAGTGGACAGTACTGTATATGTGGGGGCAAACATGTGCTTTGCTTCAGACAACATTATTTAATATGCCAGTCCTGGTTACAGCTTCAAACTCGGACTAGTAATTTTAGCTGCATAGCAGAACCCTTCCTGAACAAATGATCAAATAAAACTCCTAGTTACATATCAGAACAATCAAATTAACAACCATGGACCCCTTTGAGCAAATTATAAATGAAATGCTGTAGCTCTTCCAAAAGGGAGAGTTCACTCTCTCTTTCCAGTTCACTCTTGGCAGGTCTTTTTAATGCCTATAATACCACCAATGTACAAAATGTCTTGTGCAAAGGCCAGACATTTGTAGGCTGATCTAAAACCATATGTTCATAACAAGTAAAAATACAAGCTGCAAGTCTATCTTTCTCTGCATTTTTAGTGACATGGAGCTGTTAGCTTCTCAATATTAAGAAGACTAAATGTGTCATCACATTGACTTTTGTTTCTTTTAATAGGGAAAACTGTGTTTTGATAATAAGAAGGAGTTTTGTTATATTTGTATCTGTTCAAACATTTGTGATTATCAGAGATATTATGTGTGATGGCCTGTGGGTGGAAGAAATTGAAGCATCAATGTTATTGGCAAAAAGAATCTCTGAGGTATTGATGTTAGTTTGGTCTTTAAGCTAATTTTGCTTTGAATTGAATCGGCGAGTTTCAAGTTAGTTTATTGGTGTGTCTTTCATTAGCCTTTGACTGTGCATTGTTGGACAAAGGTCACTTCCATTTATTTCAATACACTCTCTGACACTATGTTAAATCAGTAAAGCACTTTTCCATAGATATGAAAAAATATTTTTTTCTTATGTCACATGCCTAATATTGTAAGAAGAGAAGATTTTAAATGTGTGTTATTATTAGAAAAAGGAGAAATAAATAATAAGGTTTCCATAAAAAATGATACTTTGATGTTTAAGGACTAATTACAGGTCAGACTATGGAGAAGATGTAGAGATTTAAAAAAGAAGAATCGACTGTCAGGGATTGTCAAGATTACACTGTTGGGTTTAACACTCTGGTACTGCCTACCCTTCTAGTTGTTTTTCTGGAAAACAAAATTTATGCATCAGAAAATACAGCAGAACACACACATCATTACATACAAAAGGTTTGTGTCTTTCCTCCTAAATGTCTGTTACATCCTAGTTTTTGATATTTTAGATAATGGAGATGAGCAAACAATTCACTCAGCTTTTTTTCCCTAATTTTATCGATAGATAGATAGATAGATAGATAGATAACAACAACAACAACAACATTTATTTATATAGCACATTTTCATACAAACAGTAGCTCAAAGTGCTTTACATATTAAAGAATAGAAAAATGAAAGACATAATTATAAAAAATAAATCAACATTAACATCGAATAAGAGTAAGGTTCAATGGCCAGGGGACAGAAAAAACAAAAAAACTCCAGACGGCTGGAGAAAAAATAAAATCTGTAGTGATTCCAGACCATGATACCGCCCAGTCCCCTCTGGGCATTCTACCTAACATAAATGAAACAGTCCTCTTTGGATTTAGGGTTCTCACGGAAGGGCTTGATGATGATGATGGTCACGTAGACTTCTTCCTTTTAATCCGTCCATAGATACTTTATTAATCCCAAGGGGAAATTCACATAATCCAGCAGCAGTATACTGATACAAAGAAACAATATTAAATTAAATAGTAATAAAAATGAAAAAAAATTAAAATAAAATTAATGTTAACAATAAAGTTCATATCTAAGTTTACTAGACTTACTCTTAAACATAATTAATTTATCTTAAATGACAGTCACCACACAGTTTACAACAGTGACATTATGACTATTAATTTTGCAGGTCAATAAAAAGAAAATACACCTCTTCCCAACACTGAATCATCTTACATGGGTTTGCCAGAACTCCCTGACAATCACTTGTGTCAAAGGAAGCTGTCTGTTATAGTGTGGAGAAATTAATCAAAATAAATCATGTGAGTGTACAGTGTATGGTAATGTTTAATTATAGTGATTTCAGTTTTAAGAAGAAAAGGTCATGCATTCATCAAATCAATCTCCCGTGTGATTCCTAGTGCTCAACAATTTTCTTCTAAGTTGTTCATTAGAACGTTTTAAAAATGGCACGTTGTTGGATCAAAAAGCTTATCCAAGGCCATCTGCTGACATGCCGTTAACCTTTAGACCACATGGCACTCAGAACTGATAACCTTCTGTGCAGCGTTCATTACAAAATTTCAAAAGTCAGCTTTCAGTGTTTAGGATTTTTCTTTTTTGTTTACTCTTTTTTTATTTTAAAACTGTGAGTAAAAAAGTTATGATTGGCATTCATCATCTTGCAGTTCCTTTTTATGTGCCTTACTCCTAAAAGAACAATGTCATCTTGATGTCTTTTCAAGTCTTTTGTCTCGGATTTATAACATTGCCAAAGTGTCTGTTTTACATGGATTTGTCTTTTCTAATAACATTGTTGTTTTCAAGCCTTTCCTGTGTAGCATTGACTTTATGTGTGGGGTCATTGACTTTCTAGAATACAAATCTTCTACCAAGGCACTGGTTTCTTGCAGACCGCATCTGGTTGTTCTCCAAAATATCCTTGAATTTTGCTGCATTCATTTTACTCTTACTTACCACCCATAGGCTGCTTTCCCTCAGCCTGATGCCATCACCGCCATGATTCACATTGTGGGTGGTATGTCTTTGATAAGATGCACAGTTTGGCTTATGTCAAACATGGCATTTAATCTGATATCTGAAAAACTCAATTGTTGTCTCATTAGACTACAGAATCTTTTTCCAGCCTTATGACAAACTCTTTCTGTTTTTAGCAATAGCATTCTCTAGGCCAATTTCTCCTAAAGCTGGGACTGGTAAAGAACCTGGGCAACAGTTGTGCTTTGCGTTACTTTATATTTCAGCCAGCTATTCAGCTTCCATTTTATGTCCTTTTTTTAGATTCTTTTGTTTATGTTAATATTGTTACTGCTGTTAATTATTTCCATTATACAGTGATTCTTATTTGTCTTGTGTGTTATTTAATTTCTCCGTGTCTATGCTTGATGTATTATGTTCCTTGTGTCTTGTGAGTGGTTCCCACAAGAAGAGGGCCACCAACCATCAAGAGGCTGCCCTCGGCCCTATAAAGGCTGAAGAAAACCCACAGTCCCCTGTCGTTTATTGAATGTGCTGGCAGTGGTGAGTTTCATTTGTGATTATTTTGTTAGTGAATTTGCTTCTCTGCTTAACTAAAACCTGATATGGGGGTAAGAGTAATTGTTCAGGATAATAGTAAGCTTCCTGAGTGACCTTTGCCTTCCACTTCCTCAAGTGAGCCCAGCCTGACTCCCAAGATTGAAGTAGCTCTTATAAACACTTTAGTTAGTCTGTTGGCATTACCTGTACTAATGCCATTTTCCCAGCATATTACCTCATAAAAAGTGCACTGGCCACTACAGGCTGGTGAAAGACATGCTTGAATTGCCTGTATGTATACACCAAGTATCCTCAATCTCCTCTGGAAATCAAGGCAACGTTGAACCACCTTCTCTACAGCCTCTGTGTTGGTACTCCACTCAAGCTTGTCACTCAGATGCATACAGAATTATTTATTTGTCCTCATCACCTCCACATCTTCATCATCAATGAATACTGGAGGCAGAGTTGGCTGGACTGTCATGAAGTTTATACTACAATCAATTAAAACGCTTTGACTGCAGGGTTAAGTGATCTCCGTCAAACTAATTCCGTTACTTCTAAAACCAATTGGCTGCATCATTGATGATAGTAAAAGTAATATGCTTTTGTGATCAATTATTTTGTATTTTATATTTGTACTTAATTTACAACACTTTGCAGAGATTGTCACCTTGACATCATTTTTATTATTAAAAATAATAATAATAATGTGTTTTAATTAAAAGTACTTTTCATAGTTATCAAAATTAATAAAAGCAATATTTAAAAATAAATTTTAAGTTTAGATTTAAAAACAGAAAGTAAGATACAAATACAAAGCTCCAAAGGCAGGGCATTCCATAGCTGTGGGCCTGATACACTAAAAGCTCTCCCACCCCCAGTACACCCCAATTGGCAAAGTGGAGCAGTTAGTAGCAGGGAATCAGAAGAGCGAAATGAGTGGGATGGAAAAGATGAGTTCAATAAGGAAAATGGATACGGTGGGCCAGACCATGAAGGGCCTTAAAAGGGAGGAGAAGTTTATATTGGATATGAAAAAAGACAGGTAGCCAATGCCAGTTTTGAAGTGTAGGAATGATATGCTCTCAAGGTTTTAAATGTGTAACAACCCTTGCTGCTGAATTTTGGGCATACTGCAGTCTGTTGAGGCACCGTGCAGGAATACCAAACAACATTGCAATAATCATGTTTTTAGGCGACAAAATCATGGATAAGGGTTTCTGCTGCAGTATTCAAAAGAAAAAGACACAAACTTAAGACTTGCTTAAGATAAAAAAATGCTCCCTTGGTAATATTATCTGCGGTGGGCTGGTGCCCTGCCCAGGGTTTGTTTTCTGCCTTGCACCCTGTGTTGGCTGGGATTGACTCCAGCAGACCCCCGTGATCTGTAGTTAGGATATAGCGGGTTGGATAATGGATGGATGGATGGTAATATTATTAATATTGTGGTCCAAAGGAGAGTGTGGGATCTAAAATAACACCAAGATTTTTCAAAGGTGCAGACAGCGATGTAATAAAACCTGGAATTTCTAATGAAAAATTGTTCATTTTGCTTCAAAGTACTTGGAGATGAAATAATTAAAGCCTCGTTTTTTTTTTACTATTTAGTCTGAGAAAGTTTTCAGACAGCCATGTTTTTATATCAGCCAGACAGGCTACCAATGCAGGAGGAAGTAGGAGGTGGTTGTGCAAGTCCTGTGTGTCATATGCAGCAGTGGTTCTCAACTGGTCTGGCTTTGGGACCCACCATCACCCCTAATGTCAAGCTGTGACCCAAAATTTTCAACTTCTCAAATTTATTGAATGAAAAGATGGTGCATTTTGAACCTGAGATAGTAGAATAGAAAATTACAGTATGCCAACACAAAAAACCTGATAAACCTAATAATAAACCAAAATGTTTTAACAGACTCAACAATGCTTTCATACACAACTATAAAATAAAAAAGTGCAACTACTGAGAAGTATTTACTAAAACAACTCAAATTATATAGTTTTACCAGAGAATCCTCACTCATTGAATCTATGACAACCAACACTACACTATGGAAAAAATGCAGTTTCTGCATTAGCAGTTTTTTTTTTTAACAAAGAGAAATAAATTAAACAAAAAGTGAAGTTCAAAAGGATTCATGTATACTAAATTAAGTTTTTTTCTGATTACCTTATCCTTATGTAAATGGTGAAAACATTGTGCTTTGAAGAAAATTAAGCAACACTCATTTCAACCTTAGGTGTAACACTGACATTATAAACCTGCATTTTTAGGAATTAATGGGAGAACTGGGCATGTTTTTTGCTCCTGACAAGAGTCTCAAAGTCTGGAGTTACAGTAGATAAAGCACCTCTGAGGTCATGCTCAATGTCCAGTTTGTTTCTGTGTTTTGTCTTCAGCTGAACCAGAGTTGAGAATCCACACTCACAGAGACAGACAGTGCTGAATGGTAGCAGGATTTTTACTGCTCGAGTGGCAAGACAGGGATACTCATTCATCACAGTGCTACACCAGAACTGGGAGAGGCTTACCTCCATTAATTTCTTTTTTAGTGTGTGGTGTGACAGATAGGGGGCGCTATAGCTCCCTTGAATCCTCAGACAGTACGCCAGACACCAGATAAAAGTTCAATAATTAATTTTATTAATAATCAACAGTGTTGGTCTCGTCCGATGCGAGAGATGGACGTCTGAAGTGGAGCTACGCTAGCAGCGGTGTTATTTTTCATATTATTTGCTTATTATCCTGAGATATCCTGTATTTATTCAACCCGAGAGGGACTGCTGCAGTATATGTAAGCACATATAAACATGGCCAACAAGAAGGGGGGTCCAAAAGAATCGAAAACTAAAGCTACACCCAAGCTAAGATCAGCAAGCCCTAGTTCAAGATATGGCCTTTCAGAGACAGACCTGGATCAGATGGGCGAAAGTACAGACTCCTCAGGACCACGGTCCGCTACATCGTCGCCGGCTGAGAGAGAAAAGGGGAGCGAAGGTACGATCATGAGTGCAGATCTCGATAGCTCGCCGATCGGAGATCACCTGAAACTGGAAAAGGCCTTGAAGTCTGCGGCTTCAATTACTCCATGCAAGCCGGGAGCAGCGGGGACACCAGCTACAGTAGAGTCTGCTGCTTCATGTACGGTACAAGAAAGCACAATTGAAATGTTTAAACTGCAGGTGATGTTCGCTGAGCTCATGCAAGATATAAAGAAAACCAAGAATGCAAATGAGAAAGCAAGGGCAAAGGCAAGTGAAAAAATGAGACAGGAGGTGAGACAAGAGTTGAAACAGGCAAATGAATGGCTGCGACAGGAATTCCAACAGGCAAATGAAACGCAGCGGCTGAAATTGCAACAGGAAAATGAAAGGCTGCGACAAGAGATGCAACTTGAGCTGCGACAGGTGCTGGGTAAAATTGAAGAACGCATTCAGGAAAACTCGGTTAAACTGAGCACGCTTACTGATCAATTGGAGGATCTCAAGGAGACATTCACGACTCGGATTTAAAGAGCTGAGAATTTAGCTGCCAGTGCCGAGGAAAAAACAGTAAATGTCAGCTCCGAATGCAAAAAACTCAGAGACAGACTGGCTGCTTTGGAAGATGGAAGCAGAAGGTATAATTTCAGAATTGAAGGTCTGCGTGAGAATCGAGAAAGTTCAAACCCTGTGAAATTTGCAGCTGAACTTTTTTCTAAAATAATCGGGGATGACTTTAGAGCAGAATCTGAGATAGCAGCGGCTTACCGCGTATGTGGATCAAACACTGTTAGACCCAGATCTTTTATAATTCGTTTTGAAAGATTATCATTTAAGCTAGAGGTGATGGCACTCCTCAGAAACAAAGAAGATATTATATATGAAAATAACCACATTCGTATCTTCCCTGACTTCTCTCCAGCAACAGCTACTAAATGCACAGCCTTCTACAACATTAAACAGCGGTTACGGCAAGCCAGCGTCAAATACAGCATCTTGTATCCGGCCAAACTGAAAGTGGAATTGCAGGGTCAATTCTATGTCTTCGCTAGCAAGGAAGAAGCAGAAAAGGAATTAAGAAAGCTGATCCCGGGACTATTCTGATACATAATAGTGAGTCATGGCGGTTAATGATAAAGCAAGGATTAATAATCTACTGTCTGATCTATTTGTTTAAAATACAGGTTTTTATCAGCATATATTCTCATTATTACTAAGTATTACTAGGGCGCTATCTGTTTATGTTTTATTGTGCTTAATTACTTTTTCTTTTTCTATTTTTTTTTTTTAGTAAATTATTTTATCTCTACCCTAAATGAGACTGTTCAACATCATACCCTTGGTTTAGCTATTACTGCATTAAGACTTGTTATGCTTATTCTGGACACATTTTTAACACCATTCCCCGGGCTTATCTGGGTGTATCATCTTAATGCACTAAAATTGCTGAAGACTATATATATATTTTAAGTGCAAAATTCTTTTTTTTTTAAGACTATATTGGTAATAGATATCTCTATCTTTTAACCCTAAAACGCCACTGCATGGGGGCTTGTTTTGCTTTGGACGTGCTCTGTCTCTGGGTATGTCAGAGGACTGGGACTGTGTGAAGTGGGCTTTAGCCTCACTTGGGGAGGCAAAAAGGGAGGGTGGGGGTTAAGGGGGGGAGAGAAAGAGAGCAGGCTTGATCTATACCTAATCTATCATCTCAATCTTTATAATTATAACTACCAACGTGATAATAAGCTGCATGGCAACAACTCTATTTTAAAATAAGCTCATAAAGCACAGAGAATTTATTAATTTAGGTATGTTTACAGGTCTTAAATTTCACGCCGTTTGGCTTGCTCACTCTCTCAGGGGTGGGGATCGATTTGTTCTTAACTCAATTTTTCTTTTTGTAAAAAATTGATTGATTTGTATGGATTGCAATAAAATTAATAAAAATAATAAACAAAAAAAATCAACAGTGCACAAAACACCCTCCTCTCTACAATACTGATATATATAATCAACAATCACTACGATAACATTTCTCCACTCCCAGACACATTGCCACCCTTCCACCCAGCTCAGCTTGTTGTCTGAGGATTTCCCACAGTCCTTTATAGTCCTTGACCCGGAAGTGTTTCGCTCCTTCTGTCCATGTGAATAGGAACACTTCCGGGTCAGATAAAAGTCCTTTTTCTTCACCCCAGAAGCACGTCATTCCTCTTGTCCATGTGACCCAGACGTACTTCCGGGGCGTAGGGCAAATATTCTTTGCTCCTCCCTGCAGCTCCATCTAGTGGCCCCTGTGGTATCCAGCAGGGCTGAGGATGAAAACTCCATTGTCCATAATTCCCTGCTGGTATTTGGGGCACCTCTATGCTGTAGGGAGAGCTCCATCTGGCGGCCTGGGGGTATTGGCCGGGATGACTGGCCGGCCGTAGACCACAGTAGTCACATGATAGCTCCACCAGCTGACTCTCTTCATTGCTTGGCAATGTGATGCTTTCCGTGTCAATTCCAAATGGGTCAAGTATCCAGTTATCATCCCTCTGTTTCTCGGGAAAGTAATCATTAAACCACTCAAGACGTTTATTCAGATGTGTCGTAATCATTTTCCTCATTACATTTTTTCCTGCTGCGTCCATTTGCTGTATCTCATGACAGGCATTTTAGAAACATGACTTGCCCCAAAGGAGATCTTTTTTTTGAAAGCATTGAATTTGTCATACAGTTCAAAAATGTTGTGCTCCCTCCCCTGCACAGACACATTTAATGTGTTTAATTGTTCAAACACATCAGTGAGGTAAGCAACGTGTGCAACCCACACACTGTTGCTAAACAGGTCTGCAAGAGGCAAATTATTCTGGGCAAGAAAAGCTGCGATTTCAGCTAGTAGTTCATAAAAACAGGACAGTACCTTTCCCTCGAAAGCCAGCGTACCTTGGCATGATACAACAACTGTATGTGCTCACTACCAAGATTTTGGCACAGAACATTGGGTGTTCTTTGCACTCCGTTTAATGTAGTTTACTGCTTGGATGACATCTTTTAATGTTCCATGAAGCACTGGTACCATATCCTTTGCTGCCAGGGCCTCCCAATGTAAAAAATAATGGTTCCAAGTTGCATTCGTTGCTTTCTCAAGAATTCTCCTCACAACCCTCGAGTTTTTTCCTGTCATGGAGGCAGCGCCATCAGTTGTGATACCAACACAAATATCCCAGCTTAGGCCCACTGAACACAAATACAAGTCCACAGAGCTGAAAATGTCCTCTGCAGTCGTAGTAGTAGGGAGCTCTCTTATGCAGTGAAACTTTTGGTTGCGACCCACCAGTTGAGA
This sequence comes from Polypterus senegalus, assembly GCF_016835505.1. NCBI lineage: Eukaryota > Metazoa > Chordata > Cladistia > Polypteriformes > Polypteridae > Polypterus > Polypterus senegalus. The sequence continues at coordinate 44,945,178 of NC_053169.1, read as the reverse complement.
ATCACTGATCTACAGAACAGTGAAATCCTCTAATAATGACGCCAAGAGGGTGTGCATAAATAATAAAGTGCAGGGTGTTAAGAACTGATCGCTGAGATGAATCAGACTTAAACCCACCAAGGGCAACAAATTTCTGTCAGTCCTTAAGTTATGATTTGAACCAGGCAAGAGCGCTCCCAGTAACGTTTGATTCATGCTTGAATCTAAACAAAAGAATATCATAACGCACTGTGTCAAAAGCTGCAGTAAGGTCTAAAATGATCATTAAGTGAGTCAACTGAACTGCCTGAATAATGGCAATTCCATGTCCGACCAGGTGGCGGCAGGGTGCACTAACTGTTTTCTCGATCTCTTGCAGACCATTCCCGGGAAACCCCACAGGGTTCTGGTGCCATTGATGATGTCACTTCCACCTGCCTCCGATGACATCACCGCTGATGCCGCCATTTTGAATCAATATTGCAGTTCTGTTTTGGACTCAGTCGAGTAAACAAATCACAGCCTTTCAAATACCTTTTTTACAGCCAAGGTACATTATACGGGTGGCTGCCCTAAACCTTTATGATGTCTGTCGTTCTTGTCACAAGTACTAGAAGTCCACGATCCGCCATAACCAGGAGATCACCCTAGTCTTCCTGATAAGTGCAGTATCTGTGCTGTGGTCTGAAACCAAACTGAAATTCGTCAGACAGATCATTAGAGAGAAGATGGCTTTCAAACCACCCGAAGCAGCACATTCTAAGATTTTACTGGGAACAAAAGATTGGTCTTTTTCTGTTAGTCAGTGTTAAAAAGGACAAATTAAATCTATGTAAAATCTTCCAAGGAGGTGAATACTTTCTATAGGCCGTGTAGTTTAGTACCGGTACATTTTACAGATATATCCTTTTAAGGCTAAAGCTCTATTTCCTAGTGGAATTTCCATATTGAAAGTATTTTGAATCCATTATGTTAACACCAGAATCATATTAGTTATTTTTTTCAATATATGTAAAAATTACATGAGCTGTAATTTAGTGCTGCAAATATTTATCACAAATACAGAGTATACACCCCAGTGATGAATGAATATATTTATAAATAAAGTGTGGAAAAGTAAATAAAAATAAAAAACTAACTCTCAGACTCTTGTTTTTTGTCTGCTAACAGAAAAACTAAAGAAAAGAAGAGTTTTTCAGTATGTTTTACGTTTAATTTTCTCCGTGATGTGCTTATCTACTTCTTATCATTAGTAACAGGGTAAACATGCATACATATTGGCATTTCAGAATATTTAAAACTAAATCACATTGTAAATACAGCTGCTCTACTGGCACAAGGAATGATCCATATGCTTTCATTTAGGCTGTTGAAGGTTGATATTGTTAAAGGTTCTGATGCTGAAATGAAAAAAAAATGTGGAAGAATGAATCCAAAGAGCAGATAGGCTCACAGCACGTGGTGAAGTGCTGACCTGGAGTACGGATGACAGATATGCTGCCAGACAGCCCTTGAGCAAAGTGACCAGATGATTCAAGCTGAGCTGATTGCTGCACACCGAGCACTTTTACTGTTTTCTATTATCTTCTTGTCACAGCCAGACAGAACCAGGGTTCCAAATTCATAAATATTGCATTGTGATTGAGGATGAAAGATTGTATTCCCCTGGATTTTACTGCAATCGAGGCAAACTGCCATAGCCAATGTGTTTGGAATGGGTGAGCAATATGGAAATAAAATAGGCTTACAAAGGTGAAAAATAATGATGCAGCTAGTAAGACTTCATCAGGTAATATGTAAAGATAAAACCAGCATGTGGTGAAACAGGAGCAGAATTCATCAAAGCTCCTGTAGAAGCTGAGAGCTGTTTTGTAGTGACTTGGTTATTCAAAATAGACAGACATGCTGAGAAAAGAGAAAAAGATCAAAAATACAGTGGAGAATGTAACTAAGATATATACTTGAGATACATTCATGTGCTGTGTCAGGTGCCTCAAAAAATGTAATACTGCAATCAGCACTAAGCTTATTACCAACTATTAACTTTATCTAATATTTTACAGCAAATATTATTAAATCAATATCTTAACTGAACATTACTTTGTAACACTATTTTTTCAAACATGTTTAATCCAATTGATGGTTACTCAGGGTCAGAGTTGATCTAGGCACAGAATCACCACTCCATTGCAAGGCCTAAACATATACACATCTACACTGGCACCCACAAACACGTAGGGTCAATTTAGAATTGACAGTCAACCTAACAAATCAATCTGAGTAAATTAATATAATCTTGTGAAGACACAGCGACAAGGTGAAAACCTCAAACAAAGAGCACGACATTTTAATCTGGGACCCTGGATCCTTGAGGCAGCAACACTAACCACTATGTCACCATGCCTGCCCTTGTTCAGATCGTGTAAATTCAAATAGAAAGAAATTGTATCATAAGCATGAAAACACTTTCCTTTTTACAATTTTGCAAAGCATGGTTTTGCCAGATTGGCTGATGGTATAGTCTCATTCAATTATATTTTGAGAATATCTTACATAGTGACTGGGTGTATACAGGTACTGTAGGTTGGAAGAAGAAGATCATTTGCCTTGCCTCCTTCTTTTAAGCCTGAAAAACGCATCTTTAGATATGGTAAACATAATATCCAATATGGTCCTGAATTGGATTTTGTCCTAAAATATTCCATGTATTATGGTTTCAGTTAGGACCTTATTGTTTCTAAAATATGCTGTGTACTTCCCACTGACACAGTACAATTCTTTAGCAGTCTCAATGACAAATTCATAGTGTGCCAAGTAGTGTTGATCAGTGAAATACACCAAACCATTTTAACTGTGAATTTGCTGTGTTTTCTAGTGACCTTGTTCACTGAATATTTTCCTGGAAATTCAATGTGCAGCTGGCTTCAAATAAAATTTTCGCCCCAGTGCCTGAAGATATCTTAGAGCTGTAGTGGCCAATCCTGGATGGGACACACCATTGAGTATATAACACTGATCCTACTAATGGTCTAAAAATTAGCAGAAAACTTGCAAATATATCTAAATGCAAACAGCACATGCAGAAGGAAACTGGAAATGTGTTGGTGTATTTGTGTCTTAGTAATGTTGTTCATTATGCATTGTGTTTGACCTGATGTGGTCCTAGAAGGTTATTGATTTGTATACAGTACATTTGTTACTACTGTTGTTTGTTACTGGTTGTTATTGTTTTTGATGTATTACTACCTATTTCAAATTATTACTCTGTATTCACCTTCCTATTACTTATTTATTTATTTATAGTATAGTGTAGTGTAGCAGCAATACTTAAAACTGTTTACATCTCCCAGCAGTCCTGGCAGTATTACGCCATTGGGCAAATTCAGAAGGTGCAGGGGTTGCTTGGAAGAGGGAATAATTAAGCAGGCTCTTTAGAAAGGACACAAAAAGACTGAGAGGATCATGATCAACTATCCATATTTATTTATACACATCACACACACTATTGGATTACGACTATAACCGCCGTGGATTACATTTTCTATCTGGATGTATGTGCTTGGCCTATCCCTGCTTGTCCGTGTGATTTCACCTTCATCTGCTCCTGCTGTACTGGACTGCGTTGGACTTTATTGTTAGTGTTAATTGTTTACTGAGTAGTGTCCATTGTTTCGTTCAGTTTTATGTATGCAACATAAATAATTATCACAGGCATGTGATCGGGGAGGGCTTTTGCATGCACATTTTATGTTTAATTAGGTTTTTTGCCTTCTTTATTTTTTGAATATATACTTTATTATCTTTATTATGTCTTTATAATTTATCACATATTAGTGTCTCTGTGTGGGGGTGTGAGCATGCCAGGTCAAAGCTGGGTGTGTTCCTGGGTACCCCATAATAAAATAAACAAATCACCATCTTCAGACAACATAAATCTTGGCCTCCTTCCAACCTCTAAAATTGTAGAGTTCTTGCATTTGTCCTGTGCTTTTATATATATATTGTACTGCAGTCCTAGAAAACAGCATTTCATGTCACTGTATGCTGCTATACTGTATATGAATGGTATGACAATCAACCCACTTTACTTGGCTTGACCTGTGTGTAATACTATGTGAGCCTACCCATTACCCAGAGTGCTGTGCTGTCAATGCAAATAGAAGGACTGACGAATCCTTGTGCTTTAGTGTTGTGCTTGTTACTACCCAAAATCGGGCAGGCAATGTAGATTGGGTAGTGACAGTGCTTATTTGAAAGTAACAGCAGAGAATGAGCAAAAGCGTCAGAAAGACGAAAAAGAAAAGGAAAATGTACTTTTCGGATTGAGGGGGGTGATTTTCTGTTATTGAATCTACTGGGACAAGTTTTAATGAATTCATGATTCCTGTCTGCAAAAAAATTACTATTCAGACATTTAATTCTATTTAATTTTATCAGAGGGAAGCACATTGACTCAGTGATTGGCACTGCTGCCTCAAATTTCAGGTCACATTATTAATTGGTCCAGCACAGTTGGCAGATACTTCCCTAACCCTCAGGGATACTTAATAGACCATTGCACTGTTATAATCCACTCAAAATTAGTTCAATTTCTCTTTCCTCATTGTATTCTATTTGGCAAAGTTCCCAAACATTTCCACAATTTGCCAAATTTGAGGTGATGCGAATTCAGTAATATTTACATTCAGTAACATTTATAAATACAACTGTATGATAAGTCAACAAAAAAAAGCACAACTTTTGGCATTTTAAATTACAGTATCACAAAAATTTCCTTATACTTTGATTCTTAATTACTGTTTAAGCTGTGTAATATTTGGCCATATTCCTTACTTTTGTATTTTAAGTTGCCTTAAGTGGGCACAGTGGTTAAAGGCGCCGTTTGAGAGTTGCCATCCTGGGTTGTTGCTCTAGATTTTCCTCAGGTCTTGTGGTTTCCTGACATGTACTTGTTGGGTTGCGTTTCTAATTTGGTCCTTGTTAGGTGTGCCTTGTCCTTTTCCATGGCATTGACATAACTTATTTTTCATTCTCTTGTTTCCGCACATTTTGTAATTCTGGGCCCTGTACTACACTTATAGCAAATAACTGATTTTCTGTATTTCCAAACTGTTCAAAGTTATTCAAACCTTTCTTATTACCTCAGAAATGTCTCTGAAATGTTCCTCTGTCTGTCCTGCCAATAAATGTTTATAATTGCTGGTCTGATTTATACCTCAGTTTTAGGGTTTTGGTTTTTAAAATGTACTTTTCAAAATTTTGGCCTTTTTATACTTCACCATCCTAAATGACGTTTGTAACTGTGAGTTACTGAAGGTTTTCTGTTTCTTGTACCCGCACCCCCGCTCCACATTGGACTTTTTTGGCATTTTTGATGTTGTGCACCACAGTGAATGGTAGTAATATTAAAGGAATTGCTATCTCGGACTGACCTGATGAAAGTGATCTAATCCTTTTAATTTGTTTGTGTGCTAGAACAATAAAAGCCATTGAACACTTGCACAGAGAGACAGCTCAGCAAATAGAAGGACACATACTGTACAGAAGACTTTGATGTTATAAATCATTGATCATTCTTGTGTCACTCAAAGGAATAGATGCTTTTATCCTTCAACTAGTACAGCATGTGCATCTGGGGAGTCTTTTTAAGGCACTTGCATTGCCTTCTAAGATGTCAGAATATTTATAGATTCAATTAATATATATCGACAGCTTCATCTTCAGTAAAAATTTATACCCGGTCCTATAAATTACTTCAAAAGTACGAAAGTTGTGAATATTCATGCTTTCTTGGAAGTGTGCTGAAGAAGAGGGAAAAACTGGGGATGTACTATAATGAAATGTAAATGTGTTACGCACAAATAGTATAAAATAGAGGCTACAAGCTTTATTATTCTGTTAAATAGAATCTTTGTATTTATCAGTAAGCATTGCATAAAATGTCAAAAGAAGCCAAAGAAACAATCATTCATATGTTAGTGCTGAGAGACAGGCACATTATAAAGACTAGTAGAAGATAATAACAGGCAACTCTAGAAAACACGATGAGGCGAGAAGTTCACAGATGTGTGGAGACCCTGTAGAAGGTACGACTATAACACTGATATTCCAGCATGTCTGTAAAAATTCAGAATGCTTCAAGTGTGAACAGAGTGCAAGGCGGTGTACATTTTATATTAAATTGTTAAACAAATACCATTAAAATCAAAATAACTATTTTCTTAAACTTAAAAATAGAGAAGTGTAGAAAGCATGATACAAATATTGGAAAACTTCTTAATGTGCAATGAGAATTTTCAATGTACAGCTTGTGGGCGGCAATGTCGTTTAAGGTTTATGATAGATTTTTAATGTAGCAAGTCTATATATTTCCTTAGCTTAATGTTTTACAATTTGCATTGTTGCACAATTAAAAAAAATCTACTCGTAGCCTCATCTCTTAATAATTCATCTTACAAATGTTTCAGATTTATTCAGTTAATAAAAAAGCAATAAAAAGGTAGCTGAGAAACAGAAAGCAACATTGCATGAAAAAGATTTGTGCGTGTGTATGTGTGAGACCTCTGCTGTGTAGTAACCACACTGTTTATGACAGCTGCATTTATTTTATTTCCATTAATACCGTGCAACAGGATTGAGCCGCTTATTATTTTATTTTTTGTGTGTAAGCCTGTCTTGCTCCTTTTTCTGCCTTATTTAGCTGGAATTCCAGGAGACACTAAATGAAATAAGCAATTCAGAAAATAGACTGACTTAATAAATACACAGGCCAGGCTGCCCGGTCTGTGGTGTCACTACAGCCTTAGTTCATTGGGCTATGGATAAACGAAAATATTCATGGTGTGCCACAGGACTTGCCATCACAAAAGAGTCTGTGGCAGACCTTTATTTTAATCCCCTCTTTACATCCTCATACCACAAACATTCATTTGAACTGAAGTATTTAATTAGATAGATTTTTGACTATGCCAAATTCACCAGCATATTCCTGGGATCTTTCTAAGACATGGATAGGTGTGCTGCATAGACAGTTACCTGCTGTTTATGGTTAGCAGGCATTCTGTATTTCCTGGGGCAGTCACATATTTCTTGCTTAACTTTCATGTCCTAAAATAATTTTTGAAAAATTGTCATCTGTCCTCTATTTGTGAAGCAAAGCTTACGAACTGGGAACTGCACAAGTGCAACATCGAGGCACTTAAGTCTGAGACAGCTTGCTTTAGCCACATACTTAATCCATCAATATCAGTAAGCATTTGTAGTTGTTTAATAAAGAACTTCAGAGAGAATTTAAATTTCTGAAAAAGAGATGTACAGTATGTGGTCCCAGAACAGCAAACTAATATACCAAACATGTGGATGTAGATATTCTATTTGCCATAGAGGGATTCAGAGATATTATTCAGCATGCTAATACCAAAAAACATAAAGATGCCGAAAGTGTGCCAGGTAGGACAGGACCTGAAGCAGACACAATTTATGCGAATGTAGGGCTGATCGCATATTGTTCAGCAGCATAAATAAAATACGAGCTCAGTGGGTTGTATAGGGTTTTCTAATTCAATGGAGTAACAAACCATGTCAAAGTGATTATAAATTGTATTGCAGCATAACAATATATCCCCACCAAGTGTATAAGGTGTTGTTTAAAATAAAGAATAAAACTAATAAAGTACCTTATTATTTATTATTAGGCTTTTTTTGGTTTTATTCTTTAGAGCTGTCATGTGTATCAGCAGTGTAAATGAGTTTGAATACAGCATTATAAAACTGCAAATAACCCCAGTACCCCATTTTCTTCCTTAGGGGGGGCATCCTACATTATATTAACAACAAAAACAACATTTATTTATATAGCACATTTTCATACAAATGATGTAGCTCAAAGTGCTTTACATAATGAAAAAAGACAAAATAAATTAGAAAATAGAATTAGGGAACATTAATTAACATAGAGTAAAAGTAAGGTCCAATGGCCAGGGAGGACAGAAAAAAAACCAAAATGAAAATCCAAACGGCTGGAGAAAAAAATAAAATCTGCAGGGGTTCCTCTGCCATGAGACCACCCAGCCCCTTCTAGGCATTCTACCTAACATCAATGACCTCAATCAGTCCTCATTGTATTCAGAGTTCTCATGGAAGAATTTGATGATGACAGTCATGTGGACTTCTGGCCTTTAATCCATCAATGTAACGACATCACGGTGCTTTGATCAAGTGGTGGTGGTGCAGATTTCCACCACAGAAAACTAGAAAAAGAGCAGAAGAGAAAGTAGGGGTTAGTACAGATTATGGAGCCACCAGGAATGATAATGATAATTAAATGCATATAAAGAGTATCAGGGTTACACTAAAATGAAGCTATGAGAAAGCCATTTTAAAATAATGAGTTTTTAGCAGTGTTTTAAAGTGTTCCAATGTATTAGCCTGGCGAATTCCTATCAGTAAACTATTCCAGATTTTAGGTGCATAACAGCTGAAGGCTGCCTCACCACTTCTTTTAATTTTAGCTCTCGGAATAATAAGCAGACACTCATTTGAAGATCTAAGGTTACTATTTGGAGTGTAAGGTGAAAGACATTCTGAAATATAGGATGGAGCGAGATTATTTAAGATTATTTACATTATTTATGTAAACCATAAGCAGTATTTTAAATTCTAAATGACACAGGTAACCAATGTAGTGACATCAAAACTAAAGAGATGTGTTTGGATTTTCTTTTCCTAGTTAAGATTCTGGCAGCTGCATTCTGCATTAGTTGCAACCGATTGATGTCTTTCTTGGGTATTCCTGAGAGGAGTGCATTACAGTGATCTAGCCAACTGAAAACAAAAATGTGAACTAATTTCTCAGCATCTTGCAATGTTATAAGAGGTATAACATTTGCTATATTTCTTAAGTGAAAAAATACTGTCCTAGTAATCTGAAAAATGTGTGATTTAAAATTCATCTCAGGGTCAAGGGAGAATCTGACGGCACCCACCTATCTGCTATAAATAGCATTGATGGCCATGAGAAAAGTATGAACAAAGGTGACACGTGGTTTCTTTCAACATTAATGTATAACCTCAGACACACACACACATTGTCAATGAACTTCAATATGACACAAAATTACTGATATGAATTAGTCTGTAATTGCCTGATTTATCTGAAGCGTTAGATTAACATGATATCTCATTTAAACTTTTCAGCAAAAAAGGAACATTACTGTGTATGTTGTCCTTTAAATATTTTTTGGATGTCATACTTTATGTGCTGCTTTTCTGTAATAAAACTTGCCTATCTATAAAGTATTTTATTTACTTATATACAGGACAAGTTTGGTCCATTCACCAGCAATGCCCGTATCCCTTTTTTTTGGTTGTGTGATCAGTTGTTTATTGAACATTTCAAATATAGCAAATTTAATACAACCTAACAGAACTCTTCCCCTGAAAATGTCACCAAAATCCTGAATCAAAGAATCAAACAAAGAAGTAATAAAATTGTAATAAAATTGACAAAACTAACCAAATGCATGTTACCCAAGAAAGGGAAAGCCTCAGAAGAGAAACTAAAGTAAGAGGAACCAAAAGAGGCAGTCATCCAGCGTTTAAAGGGCTGAACAGCAGCAGATCAGTCCTTGATTGTGTTATGGGATGCTTTTTTTTAAATTCAAGATTCACATAACTGCTTATATCACAAATTGTAAAATGAAAATGCTAATTTTATCACACTTAACAAACTTAGGGGAGTTCCAACATGAATCCAGGAAGAATGAAGCAACAAGGGTGCCTAAAGAGATATGGTTTTGCTGGTGTGATATGAGATGTAAAAGGATTAGAGTTTGAGGCAGTAAAGAAATATCAACAGAGAGGAAAAACTTACAATGGGTCCAAAAGGAAACCTGCAATGGCAGAGTCAGAACATGTGGGGAAAAGTGCCAGAGACAACCAGAGGACAACAGTGACAATGAGAATCTGGTTCAACACTTGTCAGATGGCACATTCAAGAAGTAGTGTAAGGTTTATGAAGGAGCTGAAATTGGGTTTGTCAATAATTAGGATTTCAGGAACATCAAACCAACTTCAAAGTACTGTGTAGTTTTTAGATTGGGCCTTTTACTGTTCCATTAAAACTTGGCAATAAAGGGATATGCCTTCCAACCAACAATTGGGGCCGGGTTGGGGGGGTGAATGATTGGGAACATAATCATGGATGTTATAAAGTTGAAATGGTAGCTAATTTTCATTAAATATATAGAAAGAATAAAGGTATATCAGACTAGAAGTGGATAGAAACATTGGCTTAATTAAATATGCAATGATAATTAGAGGAGGCTATTATGCTAATTGATGTAATAATATCCACTCCAAGATACCTAGGGCTGTTAGTAACTGGGATTAATGGAGGTAAACAGGCTTGTTGGGATGAATTATTAAGTGGCAAGGGAGTTGATTTTGCCTAGTTAATTTTATAGCTGGGGTGATTTTCCTAAGCTTTAAATGGATCTAAAATAACATGGATGGATAGAAAAAAACTGTGCCTAAATAACAAGGAACAATGGCATTAGAATGAAACTGTATGAGAAGGACTGTAATATGACATAGGTATCAATAGGCCAAAACTGGAGCTGCTATCACCTGTGGTTCAATGGGCAGATTAAAAAAGTGTGGGGAAAATGGACGTCCCTGAGTTGTGAGGAAACTGATAAGGGGGATGTGTTAACCATTCTAATCGAGTTTATACATTCAGTACTGAAACTTATTCTGTAAATCACCTGTCACAAGGATGGACAGCTAATTGTGTTCAAAAGGTTTTACTAAAATCGTGTCAGAGGAGATCTGCTGGAGTCTTGAAGTCCTGGAAACAATCACTAATATGCAGAATCCTACAAACATCACCTGAAGTAAGTTGGGAGGTTAGAGAAGCCAGTGTGTGAATCACATTTTGAACACTTTTCTGTATTCAACAACCAAAGATCATATCTAGAAATATAGCAGTTGAGTTAATAAGTGAAAGGAGCCTGAAACTTTGACATAACATTAGGACCTTTTAACATGTAACAAATTTACATAGAAAATGTGTATTCCATAGTGAACGCTGTGATTGGTTAATATGTTTAAAAAGGAACACAGTTTCAGCATCAGGAGAGAGATAAGAAAGGGAAGGTTTTCTGCACCACAAATAATCTGAATGGGTTTAGACCGGTGGGCAGCATGTCAGTTGCCGTAGGGGAATATGAAGCCAATTAAATGGATTGATTATACTGATGGAATTTGAAGGAATACGTAGCTGTCGGAATGAGGGTGGAACATTTTTAACGCAGTGGGTCGAAATTATCTGCTGGCAGGACTTCATTTAGAAGGCTGATAAGCTCACCTTTACTTTTTCCACATGTATTCCCACCACTATTGTAACACCAGCTCAGAAAATACTTTAAAAGCAGTATGGTTGCTGAGGGGTTGTTACAACTTGGTCTAATAGAATTCTCTCCAAACCCAGAGCCCTACCTACAGCTACTGGGTCCAAAGACGTCTTTAGTTCTGCTAAGTAATCCAACAGAGATGTCTAATCAACCATGAAGCATAAATGGGGCAGACTGTCAAGAAACATTTTCAAATAGGGGAGAGAGTGGTTAGGGACATCTGACAACAAACTGGTAAAATTATGACAGGCTTCTTTATTAATACATTGATGTTCAGTAGATGTTGGTAAAAATAGCAGGGTTTGTGGAAAGTGTTAATGCAAGAAATATACTAGGTTTGGTACCTGACATGTAATAATGGTTTATATTATGGTGGATCAGAAATTCTGCACTGTAAGTCAACAGGGCATTGACTTCATTTCTAGCTGTGACAATCTATAAGTCATCATGCTTCATAATTAAAATAGAGCATATTCCCTCTAACAGGGTAAATTTAAATTCTAATGCAAAGTTTACATGGCATTTAAAATGGACTTGGTGAGAGAACAATTCTGTAGCAATGCATCATAACCCATCAGCCATCATGGATCTTTGCCTTTCAGACAAACCACATGTAAATTAAAACAGTAATAAAAAAATGTAGAATCAGTGGCCCAACACTACTGTCTGATCTGGCTCCTCTGACCATAAGATGGATAAAAAGCCAAGGAGTGACTGCAATTGTGTCCTTTGTTGAAAAAAGGCAAGCAAAGCTATAGACCAAAGCTGTCATCATCAACAACTACAGTATATCAGGGCATTAAGACTTTTCTTCGAAAATTAAAAGCCATTGAATAGGTTCTACATCCTGAAGATTGTAGACTGCAATTAAAGCATATGTTTTGCCAGCTTTGCTAGTGATACAAATGGGGATTAACAGTTAAAAGAAGAGCTCCCATAGAAGTAGGGTGAAGGAGGCAAAGCTTTAAGCTGCCATCAGCATAGAGTGTCACATGATCCTCTATCTGTATAAAGACCAGAATTACTGCAAACTGTCTGCCATAACAAATACCTCACCAAATAAAGTTTTCTTTTATTTCGTGTGCATTTGAACAGAATGTGGACACAAAAATGAAACAATGAAGCATTTGGATAATTGTGACAGCAAGTGTTATGAGATCTGAATTCAAGTTATTCTTGGGTTTGCTTCTGGTTGAAGCCAAAGTTACCTGTGAGGATCAGCTGGGTGTGAGCAAAAAAAAAAAACAGCTACCTTATTGCTTACAATTATGTAATATGATTATCTATTCATATGTAAAAAATGTTAATGGATTACAAATGCACTTTACAATGTATTTATTAAAGTGGCACACTTATTTAAACCTAAAGTACATTACCTGCACTTTTTAAATCCTATTTTATCTCTGTATTTTGTGTTGACCTTGTATGCTGCATCATATTTTATCTTTTTATGTTTATCTTTTATATTCTATTGTCCTTGCATGATGCACCAATACTACCATAACAAATTCACAATATACAATACACATGTACCTGGCCAATAAAGTGCATTGTGATTCTCATATGATGTATTAATTCATGTATGAAGTTGGACAGTTATGCTGTATGTTGCCCATGACTGGAAGTTAAAAAAAAAAGTGTGGGGAACTTGACCGTTAACTATTTTAAAACAGAATATTTCATAGATCTAGATTATTAAAAAAAATCCCTGGAAGTGATCATCCTTGGGATGTCCTAATTAAAGGCTGGACCATCTTTACGGAAATCACCTTCTTTGTAAGCCGTTCAAGTCACACCTGCTGTTTTCTTTTCAGTTTCCAAAACAAAATGCCTTCTTGTTCAGCACAGATCCTTTTATGCTAGTCCAGCATGCTTGGCTCAGACCTCCAGCAGATTAACAATGTTCATGAGGAATGGGCGTAAGACAAACTAAATGGGTCGCTTTGATATAAGTCTTCAAAGGATTTGCCTAAGGCCCGTTTGACAGTCCGACCTTTGTAAATCTTCAGCCGGGCAGTGGAACTTGTTTGTGCACAACAGGGAAATGTTATCTGATAAAACTTAAAAAGTCATGCACACTCACAAGGCACACACACCTTAGAGAGAGCATTGGTGGAATTTGTCTTGAAGGTAATGAAATCATCTAGAGCTGATAAAAGGTAGAAGTCTTCTACACAGAGAGAAAATTATGTTGACCCATCTCTTGCGTACAACCTTTTCTTATTGTTCATTTTGGGGTCATATCTTGCATTAAAGGTAGGCCTACATCCTCATCAATATAATGAAATGCAATTGACAAATTCTAGATTTAAATAACTAAGCAAATACCAGGAAAGCCTTCTAGTTATATTCAGCTTACATTTGTGCTTACACTGGCTTCACTGCTTCTGATACCTCATGACCTAAATATATTTTACACCCTTTTTGAAGCTCAAAAGACTGAGGCTGCCACCAAGGCTCCTACCTCAGAACAGGATTTGTATTCCAAATTAGTGAAAGTGAGGTGTTCAAGACATGTTAGCTGTATACTTTAAATAAATGCTTCAATGTCCTCGACCTAGGACACTTTGATTACATACTGGAATAACTGTTGAAGAGTAACATTTATATGGTATGTGCTTGGAAAGGTTTATAATAGCTTGTATAAACTGTAGTATTCTGGTCTTCCTACATAAAATCCACTCTTCATGATTAATGGGCCATTACATAACACATTATATCTCTAGCCATACACAATACTCTTGAACATGTTGGAAAAGGATGATGCCTGCAGTGGTAGTGCAGCATGCCTTACAATAAGGAGAGAAGGGGGTCACACCACATGCACTCCATGTGTGGAGATTGCATGTTCTCCCCATGTCCATATGGGTTTCCTCCCACAATGTAAAGACATGTAGGTTAGGTGAATTGGCAATGATAAATTTGCCCTAGTCAGTGTGTTTGGTTGTACTTTATGTGTGTTCAGTCTGCGATGGAGTGGCGCCCTGTCCATGTGTTGTTCCTGCCTTGCACCTGATGATTGCCACACAGCCTTACTCAGGATAAGCAGGTTAGGAAGATGGATGGATGATGAATTTTATTGCATATAGTTCATCCTTTAACACAAGTGTGCCCTCTAAAGTGGTTTTCAAACTTTTGCATCTTCCCCAATTACTCAATGAACATTGTATTACAGTAATATGCTTCTTGACATATGGCAATATTCTTTACTTAAATACATTGTAGGGATGAGAAGTTCACACAACAAAGCCTAATATATCTGAGTCTTGAAGTTAATTAGGTAACACTTTATTTTAGGTACCACAAAAGTGGTAGCTCAAGTGCCTCAAGTTCGGAGAAATTACAGAAGTGTTTGCAGAAATATCGCCAAACAACGTGAAATACATTGAAGTCAAGGGGGAAGGGCTAACTGAACTAGATTTGATTGGATTATAAAGGTGAAAACTTTAAAGTGTTCCTGAATACTAGGGATACATATGCCAACTATACTGGACTGTTTACTGTGGCCAAAAGGATGACCCGAGCTATGCAGCAGCAGTGCCAACCATTGTACCACAGTGCCTCCACGAGAGCAAGGAACAACGATGCTTTGTCAAAACAAAGCATAAATGCTGAAATCGTATTAGAAAGTCAGAAAAAATATGTAGATCTTTTGAAGGCAGGAAATTCAAAGTGGCGTGTTATGTTGAAGCCGCTGTGCTGATGCTTTGCACTTTTTCTTCTAGCAAAAAGAGAGAAATGTCTTGTAAATACTAATAAATCTTTTGTTATTATTATTATTTCATATGGTCTCCAGTGTGTGTGTGTGTGTGTGTGTGTGTGGTGGTGGGGGGGTGTCAGTTGCCTTCAAGGTTTGTTTTTTATCAGCACGTGGCTAATTATGCATGCATAGGGTACGTCCCCCCTTCTCTTACAGGAGACAAGCAGAGATAACTCCTTATTTATACTATAAATGTTTATTAAAAATACAATTTTGAGAACCTGAATTATTAACTCATCAAAGTAAAGGATCAGCATTATCGGGGGTTGGTTGAGCCTACCCAATGTTGGCTGTTACAGCTCCAGGGGATGTTGTGCTGGCCTCTCAAAGTATTATGAGGCACTAAAGAAAAAAAGTCTCCTCAAATGGCTGAATTATCAGTAAATAATTTGACAAACAAGGGGCGAATGCAAATGTAGCAAATTCACTGCAAATAACAAAATTCACTGATCAACACTAGTAACAAGACCTTAACAAAAGCCTCTTTTAGTTTTCATAATACTCATAAAACCTCAGTAGATGGCTTATTCTGTTCTGTGTAGTGTGGCATATTGTCATGATGGTAAAGTTACTTGTTAATATGAAGGATTCACAGGACTAAATATATAATATCAAGAGAAATGTGTCTAAGCCACCTCAGACCCCATCAAACTGAAGTTTTGTTAGCAGGTCATATTACTGAGATGACAAAACACTCTACTGATACTTTGTAAGTGCTATGAAGACCCAAAGAAGTGTATGTTAATGTCTTGTTACATAATAGTAAATGAGTAATAAATGCATTTGGCAGTACCTAAATAAAAGTCTTAATGTTAAATTTTACAGTAGGCACGTCACATGTGATAAAGATAAGCAACAGGAACTCAACCATACAGCATTTAAACACAGATGTCCCTCCAGGTTACTTCCTCAGCCTGAGGCTGTGCTCAGTTTTCATGCATAACTGTTAGTTAAATACATTAACCATCACCCTTCTCAAATTTTTTGATGACACCACAGTAGAAGAGCTGATCAAGAACATTTACAAGACTTCACACAGGAGTCAGACTGCAGGTCAGAGTGAAGATGAAGCAATAACCTGTCTTGGAAAGTCACCGAGCCAGAAATGAAATGAGGCACAAGAATGATCACATTGTGTGATTAGCAAGAGTGGAAACGTGCATCATCTTCAGAACTCCACGGATCACAAATCTCCAGTTATCTGGTTGTGACATGTAAAAATGAGTTTACATGGTAAAAGGATCAAGCACACATTCACTTTCAGAGAAACCTGAGGAAATGTGAGGTGAGTGAGGGGTTAATTGTGAGTTTCAACCATACTACTCACATAGCATTCTCACTTTTGCAGTCAGGCATATAGCGCCAAAGCATCACAGTTCAGATGACCAGGTTCACAAATACAACATGCTTCCAAAAACTACTGTGTTTGACTGACCGCATCCATTATCCAGGAGACCATTAAATGTCGTACTTTGGGTGTGCATATTGCTCTTTAATATTGTATGTTTTGCTATACTCCATAATTTTATTGGTGTCTTACTGACCGTTTTTGTCTAATTAATTTTTCTGGCACAAATAAAAAACCCTAAAACGCTTATTATAAAGGACGGTGCAGTGGTAGCGCTGCTGTCTCTCAGTTAGGAGACCTGGATTCACTTCCTGGGTCCTCCCTGCGTGGAGTTTGCATGTTCTCCCTCCGTGGGTTTCCTCTGGGTGCTCCGGTTTCCTCCCAAAGTCCAGACAGGCAGGTTAGGTACATTGGTGATCCTAATTTGTCCCTAGTGTGTGCTTGGTGTGTGCGTGTGCCCCGTGGTGGGCTGGCACCCTGCCCAGGGGTTTGTTCCTGCCTTGCGCCCTGTGTTGGCTGGGATTGGCTCCAGCAGACCCCCGTGACCCTGTGTTAGGATATAGCGGGTTGGACAATGACTGACTGACTTATTATAAATAGTAAATAAAACATAGACTAGTGTCCATTATGGTTACTGTCCTTGAAGAAGAATAAAAGGTGCTACCTCACATACAGTATCTCCAGAGTCATAATCTGTAATATAGAATAGGATGAAGGCTCTCCAAAAGTCTCATACCCATCTTTTTTAATAAGACTCAAAGTATTTCTTTACTTGAGTTCCTGAAATTAAATTCTATAGGTGTGATTTGATTTCACTATCAGGTGTCAATTATAATACATGATCTAAAGAAAGAAAGACCATGTTGGTATATTTTATTAATAATAGCAGGTCCAATTGTTCTTTTTCCTTTTTTCCTGAAGTGTGGATGTTATAAACGTGTTTTTGTCAAAATAATTTAACTGAGAAAGACAGATTTAGTGAACAAACCGGCTGAGACAGACAGTTTGGTGACAATGGAAACAGCAATTCCTTTTTATCATATATGTAGCTGTTGAAATGACAAACTTTCTGTCATTATGTAGGTGTGAAGTCTGGGAAGAAAGAACAAGTCACCCGGTTTTATTCTTAGAGTTCTTTATCAAAGTTAATTTGATTGAAGAATAGCATTTTTACAAGTAATAAAGGAATTGATAGGACAGACACAGCAATGACCTTCTTCTATTATAATTTAGCAATCCTAACTCTATTTGTGTAGGAGATGCTACCTGATGTGGTTTTCAGGCAATTTAATTCAGTCGTCTTTGTTGGGATATCATTGTAGCTGAGTAGCCAGACACAATGGCTTTCAAAAGCAGGCCAGGAAGGTGACAGCTCTTTTTATTTGGTTTTCACCTTCCTTGGACTGTTTGGAGTTTTTTGTTTGGTAATGAATAATTCTTTTCTAGTGTACAGTAAGATTACATTTTCAGAGAGGGTTAAAAATTGGGTTCCTGATTTTTTTTAACGATTTACCTAATTGAGTCTTAGGTTAATTTCTTGGTCACTTTATCCAGACCAAGGGAAAAGGAATCTGATGATTAAGGACTCATTTATTAGATTTACACCGCTGACTTTAAATGAGCCGTGGCATTTTGTTTCAACACTGGGGTTAAGGTTTGTAGGTCATTGAGAACTAATTTTTCCTTCTCTTCAATAAAGAGTCAGGATCAAACTGTTCATGGTCACTGACCAGAGACCTGCTGCTGTGATGCAGATAAGGAAGAAGGATGACCCTGTATTTATAAAGTGGTGCTGGAGACCAAAGTTGAAAACTTATTGAGCTGTTCAGGTCTTCAGATAATGGTTCACTGTAGATAACTATCAAGGACTTGCAATGGCTTCTCTCCTGTAAGGTATCACTAAGGCCACGTTAGCATTTTTTGGATTGACAGTATTATGTCTGGCTATTACTGCCTAGGTTTTGTTATAATTAGACTGTCCTTTCAAGAGCCTAATCACAGTCAGTTTCCATTGTAATTGGATGTATTGGTTAATGACTAGGTGACTAGCCAGCAATTTTCTAGGGAAATTTAGCCTTCTTTTCGTAAACACATTTATATTTTTTTTATTAAGGGCTAGTTTAAAAGGGTTTTCATGCTGAAATGAGGAGATGCATCATTATCCATTTATCATAATGCATGTGAGGCAGAATTTCATCATAAATATGACTAATAAAAAATTATTTTGAAGTGTGGAGTAGACCCAAACGAAAGCCATGCCGCTGTATCAATTGGCGACTCTGAATCAGTATACTGTATGATGCAGTATTATGAACTGATGACCCTTCGAGGAGAAGGGCATGTTTTCTCCAACTTGCTATTGAGATGCTGAGCTTTCATGACCCAGAACAGGAAAATGTAGATCTGAAGATGAATGCACAAGTAAACAAAGGAACAGACATGGTTTTAACTCTGTCTGCCGATCAATAAAAGTAGCAGGCAATTCCAGGTTTCAGTCTTGTGGAACTCTCTTTATCATTCTGTCAATAAGCAAACATCAACTGAGAGGATTAAAAGAAGGAATTTAAAGAAGGTTTTTTTTTTCTTTTAAGGCTTTTTATAGAAAGCAAAATTAATATCAATCTGTATTGTTTAAATTAATAGTATTCATTGACTTACGATGTCCACATTTGAAATGACAAAATAATTTGAAACATTTGTTTGTGAGGATTAATTAAAACATATTGTATTGGTGCTGACAAGTTGCATTAGCCTGGAGATGAGACCCCAACAGTAAGAGCTGGCACTCCATTATGCAAATGAGCAGCTACAAAGCTAAATGCAGGTGAGCCTATGAAAACAGCAGTCTTACCAAAGTCACAAAGAAGTATTCTATTTAGTGTGGTACCTAAAAGAGTAATGTAAAGGGCAACAATCCTTTTGGCACTCAGCGCTGGCGCTGCATTGGTGTTAGAAGTGGGATAATGAGAAGATCTACAGATTAGCAACAGGTCAAGTGCGGGGTTTAAAATGGATTTACTGGGCTCTTCTGAGGGGTTTCTGTAGAGTCTCGAAGTTGACAGGGTGAGCAGCTTCAGGGGCTTTTTTGGGCTCACAGAGTTGGGGAAAAGTGTGGCAGATAGAGTTTCCACTGACCTCAGGTGAACAGTGTGGAGCAGGGCTGGTGATGAGATTGCACTGGGAATGCACAAGATGATTATTACATAGCAGCTCTGGACAGAAATTCTCAGAGCTGAGATCTAGCCCTGGAATACTGTTTGCAATGCCAGCTCAGTAATCGGCTGCTCCACACAGCACAGTTCGTCAACCTTTATATAATGGACAAATCATAGCACAGAAATCCAGCGTTAAACATTTCTTCAGCACTGCATGTAAGCACAGCACTCAACATCCCAGCTGTACTGCCAGACAATGAAGCACTCAAGACTCCTGCTGATGTGTCTTTTTCACTGGCCACAGAGCCACAGTGGAAGCAAAGACCATCACACCATTTTTACGTGCCATTGAAAGGAGATGGAAGTGGTAACTGGGGACAGTAACTTCTAAGGGAGGACTATGTAATGGTGCTGATAAGTAGCATAACCCTAACAATTACTCACAAATAATATCAGCTGGCATTCCATCATGCAAATGCGCAGCTCCAGGGGAGGCATGAAAAATGGCAAGCCTGGCAAAGTGATAATAAAAAAGCCCATCTATTGTAGCAACAGCAAGCAAGCAATCCTTTCAATGATAGCAAGCTACCTAAAAGAGCAATGTGAAGAGCAAGAATCCATTTGGCCTTCAAGTGCTGGCGCTACAATATCATTTAGTACCTGAATAGATTTCTCCATTTTAGTTAAGAATGTCATCTAAAGGAACAAATACCTTATCCTCTTCAAGCATGTGATTGTTGACACCATCTTTCAAGTTAAAATCAATTCTCTCTCTCTTTGACTGCTGCCTTACACCACTTCAGTGGGAAGTCTCTCTGTCCCTGTTTTACTTCTTCCCTTTCTCTCTTTCCTGGTTTCTCATTTACTTACACATCTCTTCATATGCTACTGGAATTTGGCTGCTCTATACCGTGTCCATTTTCTCAAGTTATTTTCAATTAAAATTGATACCTTCTTCACGCTTCCATGGGTTTCCTAAGGACTTGTAAATTGTTTTCTACATTTGCTTTACTTCAAATGACCGGACACATTCCATTCTTTAATGCGATCCAACATCTAGCTCATAACATCGGTTTCATTTTTTTTTTCTGGACTGTAAGTGACACACTGCACTGTATTGAAATGAGTCATTGTCTTCTTACCTGCTGTTGTTGGGTTATCATATGTCACTTCTCTCTGTTCTTTTTAACGCATTTGACCACGGCACCAAACCTGCCCAAACAATCACATTCCACTGCCCAGAATCTGCAACTCCTGCATGTGCTCATCCCAACCACGCTGTTTACAGCCACTATTCTTTGGTGGAGAAAGCACTTCTGTGAGAAAATGTTTGTAAACCCAGTGGAACAGCATCCAAAATATAATTTGACTAGCGTCTAAGATGGGTTGAAATCTAAATAATCAACGTGAACCTCAGTGTTAACGTTTGCAGTGCACTATGCAATGTATATGTCTGTTAAATACCAATTGGTATGAAATTCCTGAAATCAGGGCTAATGTATGTGATTTGCGATCTGTTTGAATGATAAATGCAATGCTTTTTATTGCTAAAAACATTTGTGAACAAAGGAAACATTCAGACCATAGTATGTTTATGTGTATGTATATTGTTAATGATACCGGGGCATCAGCGAGCCCCAAACATGAACACACAAAGAGTCCTGGGTTCAAATAATGGAAGGTTTATTCAATTCACCTCCACCAAGTATCAGAAGCACAAAACAAACAAGTTTTCTCTCTCTCCCCTTAATTCTCTCACCACCGCACTGCCTTCTTCTTCCCAGCTCCAACTCACCTGGATAAGAGAGTGCAGTCCTTTTATTACAGACCCGGGAGTACTTCCGACTGCCCGATGGAAGCACTTCCAGGTCACACAGAAGTCCATTATAAGAGGTAGCCTGTCTCCCTGCAGCATCCTCTCGTGGCACCCAGTAACCTCAGCAGGGCTGCCCTGCCAGACTACATTTTCCTACATGCCCTGCTGGCTTCTGAATGGGTACGGATATCCGGGACTGCTACTGTCTAGTGTACCGGGAGAGAGAAAAGCCCCCAGCGGCATCTTTCCTTTTCAGTTGGCTGTCCATCTATCTTTTCTGGTCCTTCCTTCTGGGTCTGATCCCTTTCTCCTCTCTGGCCGGGATACCCATCTGCCTTTTAAGAGCCTTCCATCTGGGTAAGGATCCATCCCCTCTTCTGGCCGGGATGCCTGTCCTGACCCTGTGGCATCTACAATATATATTTATTTATTTCATTCAAAGAGCTTCTGTAAAAAGCCAATGTTCCCTCTGGGGACAAATAAAGTTCTATTTATCTATCTATCATAGCATCCAGACAGACGCACAGGCACATCATTTTATTAAGACAGATCATTATTTCAATGATAATATTAGTACATATCTGTATAATAGTATATTATCTAACTTTAATGAACATATTGTTTCCCCACCAGGTACACAGAAAAAAAAAACTTTATTTTGCTTTGCAACATTGTTCAATTTGTGTCGACCCCTTCCTCGTGTTTATTTTGTGAATAAAAGCACAATTTTTCCCTGACATTTTTAATGCTTTGCTGCTACTCTGAGTGAGGAGTGCTGTCCTATGGGCCCCTGTTTGATTTTTCAAGTGGAAGTGGAGTGGGCTAAGGAACCTTTTATAGCAGTGAAATAGTAGACAGGAAGGTAAGCAAAGTTAGGTTGGGGAGCTAGCCAGCATTAAATGGGACCCAAGTCTTAGTAGATTTAAATGAAATGTTTGTTCCCAGACCCTTTTATTAGTGAGTCTCACTATATAAATCTTAAAAACAACAGTGATTTTACACAGACCTCATAGTGTATGGTGATATTCTCTTCATGATCATAGTAATATTAGAAAGCCACACTGAACAACCACAATACTAAGATGTGCAATCTACCTCTTTTATATCACCGCCCTTGCATCAATTAGTGATGAATGTATGACGTACTGCATCAGTTAAGAGTAAGGGGCCATGTCAGTTGCTCTTCTAGTTCTGATTCACAATGTGTATTTTGCTGTGGCACCTTCTCTGCCAACTGTTATTATATTTCCCCAAGTACTCAGTTCGTCTATAGGATTGAACATTATTATTCTACACCACTGGAAGAATAAACAGACATGTAAAGAAGTTTATAGTATTTTATTTTATTTATTTATTTATTTATAAAGCACTTTAAAAATAACGTCAGGGCAGACCAAAGTGCTGTACAATAAAATCTGACATATAAGACACACAATAACCAAAAGGGTAAAAGAAACAGAAACCAATAAGAGCTAAAGAAATTCACAATAAAAAAAGTACACAGATAGTCAACTAAGGTCAAGCTCAAGTTGGAGAAAAAATTTATCTGGGTGTGAGGTAGATCTGGAATTGTTTGCAGGTTTGACAGAACAAGTGAGAGTAAGAAAGAAATTCCTTAAAGGACAAAACAAGAAAGCAAGGCTTGCCTAGGCCATGAAATACCGGCTGTGGACTGGAAGACAGTCTTATGCACCATGTCACACACATGCACATGGGAGGCAGTCTAAGGTCTTAACTGGGAGTAAAATACAGAGCCGGGGTTGATGAACGGTACACTAATGCATTTTCTCACCTGAAGAGAAACCAAACTAAAACTCCACCCACTTCCACCACTTCACCATGCCCTCCTGCAGACCTCATTTCTAGCTGAAATCCCACCCCTTCCTGTCTTTTACCTATAAAAACCTAAGCCTTAACTCTGTTAGTCAGTCGATGTTTGACTCAGTCCTCTGTGCTTACTCTGTTGAAAACCTTCTCAGTTTGTTGCTACAGTATATGGGGTGGACTCCCCAAATCTTTCACTGTGTTTCTGTGCTTTCTTCACAACCAATAAATCAAAATTTTGCTGTTGAGTTGGGGAAAGGGTGGTTCCTCAGTGTGTGATACCAACTGTCAGACATGAAGGACTTGCACAGAATAACTGGTAGTCTGAATCAAAAGGGTCACCACAGCATTTTGCAGCTGTGTCTAGTAGGTCAGTTGTTCATCCTAGAGGAAGACAATGACCGAAAACATACTTCTAGGATATGTCAGAACTATGTTAAAAGAAAAGAACAAGAGGGCACACTTCAAAACATGGACTGTGTAGGACAGTCTCCAGACATAAACCACATTGAGTTATTTTGGGATGAATTAGACAGAACGGTGAAAAGAAAGCAACCTATACATGTGTGAGAACTTTTGCAGCTGTGTTGGGAGGATCTTTCTGACCAATACTTGATTTCTCTTATAGAAAGAATTTCACGTACAGTATGTGTTTGGCTGTTATACGGTATCAGCTGTGATGGATACCTGGGCATCAGTAAGTCTAAACCCCGACACAAACAAGGAATCACAGTCCTGGGTTCAAATAAAGGTTGTTTACTAACAACAAATACGTCCAACACGGTACAAAAACACAAACCACAGGCTTTCTCTCTTCCCAATAACTCTCTCTTTCTCACCACCGCACTGCCCTCCTCCAGTCAAGTGTTGTTTGCCTCTCTACCTCCCAGCTCTGACTCGCCTAGATAAGGGAGTGCGGTACCTTTTATTATAGACTTGGGAGTACTTCCGGTGCCAAGGTGATTGCCTGATCGAAGTACTTCTGGGTCACACACAAGTCCCTCATCACAGTAGGGAGTTTGTTTCCCTGCATTACCCTCTTGAGGCACTCATGACCCCAGCAGGGCTGCCCTGCCAGACTACATTTCCTGGAATGCCCTGCTGACTTCCCATGGGGCACCGATAACCAGGGCTGCTGCCATCTAGCATGCTGGGTGAATAAAAAAACCCCAGCGATATCTTCTCTTTTTAATGGACTGGACATCTATCCTTTCTAGTCCTTCCTTCTGGGTTTTCTTCTGGCCGGGATGTTCATCAAGCCCGCATGGCATCTACACAGCAAAAGGTGGCTACTTTGATGAATGAAAAATATGAATACAATTTTGTACATTTAGAGATTCTTTGACTTACTTTTTTTAGCCATTGTTTATTTGTTCTTTGCCTTGATTTCATGAAACATTATGACATTAAACTAACTGCATTTCCATAAAAGCTGAAAAACTGAGGTGTTCTAAAACCTTTGACCTGTAGTGTACAGTATATTTTGCTAATCAGTTTACACAGTAAAATCACTTAGGCATTTTAAGAACTAAACAAATGCATTTACAAAAAAGACACAGAAAAATAACAAATTAGCCATACATTTGTCTTTGAGAGATCAAAAGAAAACATAATAAAACATAAACAAGCTGACAGAGACGGGAGTAGATTCATATCTGGTGGCATGGATCGAGGACTATCTTACAGACAGACCTCAGTACGTGCGTCTCGGAACTGCAGGTCTGACATTGTGGTCAACAACACAGGAGTGCCGCAGGGGACTGTACTTTCTCTGGTCCTGTTCAGCCTATATACATCAGACTTCCAATACAACTCGGAGTCCTGCCACGTGCAAAAGTTTGCTGATGACACTGCTATTGTGGGCTGCATCAGGAGTGGGCAGGAGGAGTATAGGAAACTAATCAAGGACGTTGTTAAATGGTGTGACTTAAACCACCTACACCTGAACACCAGCAAAACCAAGGAGCTGGTGGTGGATTTTAGGAGACCCAGGCCCCTCATGGACCCCGTGATCATCAGAGGTGACTGTGTGCAGAGGGTAATGACCTATAAATACCTGGGAGTGCAGATGGATGATAAATTGGACTGGTCTGCCAATACTGATGCTCTATGCAAGAGAGGGCAGAGCTGACTATACTTCCTTAGAAGACTGGCATCCTTCAACTTCTGCAATTAGATGCTGCAGATGTTCTCAGACGGTTGTGACGAGTGCCCTCTTCTACGCGGTGGTGTGCTGAGGAGGCAGCATAAAGAAGAAGGACGTCTCACGCCTGGACAAACTGGTGAGGAAAGCAGGCTCTATTGTAGGCATGGAGCTGGACAGTTCAACATTCGTGGTAGAGCGACGGGCGCTGAGCAGGCTCCTGTCAATCATAGAGAATCCACAGCATCCACTGAACAGGATCATCTCCAGACAGAGGAGCAGCTTCAGTGACAGACTGCTGTCACCATCCTGCTCCACTGACAGACTGAGGAGATCGTTCCTCCCCCACACTATGCGACTCTTCAATTCCACCCGGGTTGGTAAACATTAATATTATACAAACTTATTGTCTGTTTTACCTGCATTTTTATCACTCTTTAATTTAATATTGTTTATCAGTATGCTGCTGCTGGAGTATGTGAATTTCCCCTTGGGATTAATAAAGTATGTATCTATCTATCATGGAAAATGTGATATACTGTATATAGTTTTATTTCTGAAACAAAAATATTGCAATGGCTCAAATTTCATTCTTGTATTTACTTTCTTAAATATACAGTACTTTATTTAGCATATAATATAACATTAATAGAGAAATTATACAGAGGTATATCAGGACATAATCCAGGATGAGATATCAGTCCATTGCAAAGCACAATCATTCGTACAGAGACAATTTACAGTCTCCTGTTAACCTAACATGAAGTGGAACATTGGAAGTATTGGGAGAAATGTGACACGGACACAGAGAGGATGCTGAAATTACTCATGAGTAAGAACCAGAATGGAACGTGAACACTGATTTCTGGAACTGTGAGGCAGTGACATTAAACACTCTGCCACCACAGTACCCAGGTACTCCCATGCATTTATAAATAACCTGTAATCTCACCCTAAACTTAAATGTGAAGCAAAAGGATATTAGTTACCCTTAAGTAAATTCAATAAACCTGCAGAACCACATGGGGAAAGCTGAACAGGAAGAATCCTACAGTTGCTGTGTCCCCGATCATAAAACAAAGGCAAACCAAATTGAATTAAATGTCTGTGTAGAGATTTGCAGCTGTCAAGGTGTTTATTTTAATAGCACACATAAGGATAGCACCTAAAATTACAGTAGGCAATGAAAGGCATCTCTTTCCACCTGGAAACATGTTAAGCAGACACATAAGAAAATGCCAGAGGTTTATTTAATATAGGCCAAGTATAAGCAGTTTCCAAGCTGTGTTAACATTGCCATTGTGTAATTTCTATAAACAGCGGCTTTAAGTTCTATTTGTCAACGGCACTGGTATCTTTTGCTTTGCAGGGTTAGGTAAAACTGCATAACTATGTGATCACCTGGGAAAAACATCTGTGAATCTTGTGAAATTGTAAATGGTTTTGAAGGTTTCAGTCTATACTGCAGATTAACAGTTTTTCAGTCTACTTTTTTTCTCTCTTATTATCACATACTAAAATGACTGTTAATGTACATTGTGCATGCACAACAAATATTTTTGACAACAAGACTAAAATAAACCCAAGCAATTCAGGAATTTGCCAGTTGTAGTCCCTTCAAGGATGAGGCTTTCCTTCTTATTTTATTTAATACACCAGTGGTCCTCAAATAGTAATCTTATAGGTCCACTAAATTATCTCCTGAGTCAAAGATCAAGAAAGCAGTAGCTCAAATGAGTAAATAAACAGAGAACAGAACTACGTCCAAAGCAATGCTCCAAAAATGTAAGACCTATGTGCGAAGTAAGCATTGCAGTTTTAATGAGAAAAATGACACCTTATGTCTTATGTAGTACTAGGGTGTTGTACCGTGTTAGCCATTATGAATGTAGAGAAAAGCCAAGTAAAATGACACCTTTTATTGGCTAACTAAAAAGATTACAATATGCAAGCTTTCGAGGCAACTCAGGCCCCTTCTTCTACACCTTATGTCTGTAACCATGCCTTTAAAATTGGCACAAAAAGGTGAGATGTCCAAGAGAGACATGCATGTAAGTGGTCATCATTGAGTCTACTGTGGCATGAGCTTTTTTTTATCCTAATCATTTTTGAAAATTCTGATTCATAGCACTAAGTCAAGGCAAACATGGTGAGAATTTAAAGGACCGGTTTTTGCAAGAGAGGAATATTTGCTGCAGTAACCATCTTTGTCCAGAAAATGACAGGATCACCATGATGACTGTCCTTTAAAGGAAGATTTTCTTGGAGGTCTATCAGCTCAGTTTGCAGTGAAGCAGCATCGGCCCACTGACAGACTTTGTGTTTCCATGGAGAACTCAGCAAATGGTCCAGTGATTGTTGCTGCCTTGTGCCTATGCTTATTAGGATTTGCTACAGCCCCATGTGACCCTACCGAGTATTAAGCAGGCTTAGAAAATGGTATTGTATGGTATGGTTTTTCAATGAAAAGTAGGACTTGATTCCCCAGTCTGTAGTCTTCAAAGTGACTTTTGAAATTTTCACTCAATTTGTCCAAGAACTCAACATAACTCTGATGGTGATGCCATCCTTTGGTTTGTGCCAAAAGTTTTGGGAAGTGAACCATGGCCTCCTGTGTGTCATATATAAATAATTACATCAAACAAAAATAAACATCTTCCCTTTTTGTTTCATTCTACATTAAATTCACAAACTGTTTAGCTATTGTTTAACTTAACAGTTCTTTCTGAGTGCCCCAAAATTGTTCAAATACACTACTTCTGCTGAGCCACCTAACATTTATGGAGATGTAAATCATCAAATGTTTCACCTTCCTCTGTCAGGAATGTGTGCAATAAACAATGCTTCAGAGCAAATCATGCTTTCAAATAATTAACAGGTTTCATCACTGTTGTCAAAAGGTCAAAATACATATCTCCTAGATTGGCACACAAAACTGTCTGGTGGATTACGCAGTTATAGGATGTCAGTTCTGCCTGATAATCTTTCAAGACTTTCACCAATCCCTTCTCCTTTCCTGTAATGGAAGGTGTTCCTTCAGTAGCTATTAACGCCACATTCTTCAGGTCAGTGTCTCACTCAAACTCGGCATCTGCATTATTGCTTCATAAAGGTCTTCCCCTCTTGTGTGGTCATGAAGAGTTTTTAGACCTAAGACATTCTCACAAAACAGCATTTTCGTCATTATAAAATCTAACAAAGAAAATCAATTGTGCATTAACTGTGATGTCCATTAACTCATCCACAGCTTCCGAAATTAATTTTCCCTTTTTAATAGCATAACTAAGTTGCTTAACTAAAATCTTGCGTCTTGCTACACTGGAATCTGAACAAGGTATTTGACTTATTTTTCCTGTCATTTCACCTTTTATCTTAATTACAGAAATTGTTCTGCTTGTAGCTTGATATGATGAGTTCAACTGGTTTCATTTTTTATCTCTTACCTCAGTGTCCCGGGGACAGTTCTCCTCTAAATTTGTGTGTTTGGTATCATAGTGGTGTTTCTCATTGCTACTCTATATAATGTCATCTGTTTTGTGACAAATTAAGCATTGGTTTTGTTCTTTTTGTGACTTTTGCTTTTTTCGTTAACTTTGCTCAAGTGCAAGTTCTTTTCATACTTGCACTTAAGTAATTGAAAAAAAAATATTTTGAAGATGTATTTTTCAGTTCAGTCAACTTTTCTTTGTGCTGAACATTTTTGAACACACAATTTTTTACTTTTATTGTTCTACGAGTTTTCACCACTGTTAATTTGCTGAGAATTTTCTTGCTGTGGCCTGCGGAATGGCAAAGTTAAGGCATTCTAAAGTGGCAGGCTAAAGTCTCAAGGAGTGGCCAGCAACTTCACAACCAGATACAAGCTTACATAGCACTATTTTTTTTCTGTGTACTGACAATACAGAACCAAAATAATTACAGTGGAACCTTGAGATACGAGTTTAATTCATTCCAGCACTGAGCTCGTATAGCGAATTTCTCATATCTAGAACAAACTTCCCCATTGAAAATAATGGAAATCCAGTTAATCCGTTCCGCACCCCCAAAAATATCAACATAAAAATCAATTTTCCTAACAACACTGATAAATAATATATACAAGTGGAACCTCGGTTTGCAAGTAACTTGGTTTACGAGCTAAAACGAGCAAGACGAGCTAAATTTTTTAATTAATTTTGACTTGATAAAACGAGCGATGTCTTGCAAAACAAGTAGTATGGGTACACTTTGTCTGCTGAGCGTCATGTGAGCATAACTGAGCTGATGGTTCTTCTCTCTCGTGCGCATCTCTCTCTCCTTATCTCTGTCACTCGTGCACGCGTCTCTCTCTCTCTCTCTCCTTATCTCTCTCGCTCGCTCGCGCGTCGCTCTCTCTCTCTCTCTCTCTCTCCTCTTGAGGGCAATCGTGTCCTATTCTCCGTCTGCATGTCCGCGATATTTTTGGATACACTTATAAGGCGAACTGCTACAGCAAAACAATGAAATCACAAGCGCACAAACGCGTAGATCCTCACGCTATGGGAGAACAAGGAACATTGAGTGTGCTGACGGGCTGGCAGCATCAGCTTGGGTGAATCCCCGAGTCAAGGCGGATCGGGAAACGCGTCACGCATACCCACACCCTGGCTCGTGGCTCTTTACGTGAGCCAATGCTCGTATTTAGATCCGAATTTTTTGCTCATACTTTCTTCTTATCTTGAATTTCTCGTATACAGAGGTGATCGTATCTCAAGGTTCCACTGTAATTATTTTTTTTGTTTCACAGTCTGGATTAAATTTTGTTTAGGTCTGGATGTGGACCAGAGTCGGCCTATTGAGTACCACTGTCATATACTGTAGTAATCCACACAAAAAGAGAACAAATAATAATAAACAAATTCTGCATAAATTGGACCTCATGTTGAAATTAAATTCCTAAATAAGGTGAAAATACAACCGCTTAAACAAATGTGCCATGCCCTTTGTCTTCAATGCAGAAATACTGTATCTTGCAACTAACAGATACTCATTTTTGAGCACCAAAAAGAAGTATATTATTACTTCATTATGAACCTGCATGATTTATCATCTTGTTCCAATGATTTCTTACCCTATGTGCATATTACGTAAGTCTTTTGGGCATGATATATTATAATAGGGCACTCTGGTTACATCTCTAGAGAGAATAGCTTGAAGAAAAATCAACAAGCACAGCAAAGGGGGGAAAATATCCAAAAAAGGTTTTATTTCCCATAGAGTGTGGCTTACAGCATTACACAGGGGAAAATGAACAAAAGTGCAAAACTAGGAGTTGCAAGCAACATTTGAGTTCCAAGCCAATAATTTTCTTGAATCAGTAGCAAAATGTAAATTGTTGCCTGAAGCTAGTGACCCTATTTGAGATAACTCCTGATTCAATGTATTATTTGACTCACTGGGGAAATCTTGGCTTCCTACTGTATTTTCACCATTTCTTCCTGAGAAGCTCAATGTGATGATTACAGAACTCTGTATTTGACATCAGTTATGCAAGCTGAGTTGATGCTCATAAGACATGTAAAGTGTCACTTTGGTTATATGCACTTACAAACTAATACAAGACGGAGATGTCACCTCAACAGGTGACCTATGATATTAGTTTTGACTGTGCTGTGAATGCACCGGATATTTATATAGAAAATGTAAGTATTCTGACTGCTCTCAGGCAACAGAAATTAGAAGTGAAAAGAAGAAAACCCAGAAGTCAAAAAAGTACTAAGAAGCCCTGAGGGTACATACTCAGAGCTCCCTCTTGCAGTCCAGGGTCTCATGTACTTTCACAGCACCACGTGTAAGGTAAGGTAAGGAGCAAACAGATTCTTCTCCCCTGTGCTCTCAATGAGCTGCAACACATTGTGCTGGGACTCTACAGAGTCCATTAGTGGTTTGGGAGGCTCCATACAAGTTACCTTTTGTGACTATATTGTTTTTCTTTGTTCAAGTCAGAGTTTTAATACGCTCATTGCCATTCTCTCACTCTCTGTCTCTCTCTCTCTCTATCCACATATGTATACTGTATAAAATATTCTTGCTGCAGTCTACAGAATGGCAAAGTTGGATGTTTATAGCAAAGCATGCTAATGCATTTTGAATAAATTCTTGGAAACCTGCAGAAGACAGGCTCACCTTGCAGTTACATCACCAGACCCACAGTCAAGAAGGTTACTTGTTTTCTGGACTGAAACAATGCACCTTTCTATTCCTTGACCACAACATACAAATTTAATAATTGTTTCCAACTGACCAGCACAACATTATAGATATGCAGATGAAGAGGCCTGAGGTGGGTGCTATGGAGATCTATTACTGTGTACAATAAAGCACTGATAATGTCACACCTTGAATTGGAAGAAATGGATGTCAAAGTGTCAGACATTGTGGTTAAATGGAGCATACTGTCAGGCAATAAAAGTTTATATTGTTATGAATCTAGTTAGAGTTCATTTTTTTCTGTAAGAGAACTGTTATAAAAGAATGATTGTTTGCCTAATAGTCATTTAACATGGGAAATAAATTCATGAGTTTATTTCCTTTCCAAGAGGCTGCATTGAAATATTTCATGTTTTAATTTTGTTATTTATATATTAATATGAATCAATTTTTGTTAATTGGTAGGCACAGCCATTTTGTGGCTTCATGGCTAACCACAATATGCAGTTTTTAGAGGCAGTGCTCTTGCAGTTGGCATCTCCACAATGGTATTAAAGGGTCACCATTTTGATCAATGCACTGTCCATCTTTGTGGATATAAAAAAAAAGAAAGATTGCATGCCTTACATGATGTTATTGTGGTCTGGCTTGTTTAAAATTATTACAGTTAGTCTTCTCCCTTAGGGTTTTGTTTGCCTTCAGTTTCATTTCAGCAAGTTGTGGTGTCCCCACTGTGTCTACTTCCTGATCCTCTACTCCTTCTATACAGAGTGAGTGGTGTCATAACATTTATAATATGCGTGCTGGCACAACATAAGAGAACCAGGCTACTCAATTCTTCAAGAAGACTGTACATCAGATAAGCCGATTTATATGTTCTACTAATTGAAGTTGTGCATCTTGGGACATTCTTGTTTATCCTGGTGTCGGGAAGAGGCGATTGATGTGTTGCATGTTGGTCTGACATGCAAGTAAGAATTACATTATTCTCTGCATATGTGGCACTACTACTACTGTTACTGTACAAATAACTTCACCAACCATTTTATCAACATATTCCAGTCCTTGGTCAACTGTCCCATCCTCCACAACAACAAGAAATTGAATATTTCCTGGGAGACTTCCATTACCTAAAAATGGGTGGTGTTGATTCTAATCTAGATTGTCCACATTTTGCACATCACTCCAACATGCATTAGAATTTATGTTCACATGAGTCCAAGAGGAGGAAATGACCATCAAACAGAAAAGATGCCCTCTAGGACTTGGCTTCAAGTGTTATCCTGCCCTTAAAAAACATAAAAAGACGAGGACTTGTCTGGACTCACATTTGGTTGAGTTCAATGGAAGATTTCAACAAATACAAGTTAACACCACAGAAGGAAACACAAATCTTGCATCTCAGATCCCAATCTAATTGTAGGCAGCAGTGGTCCAGAAACCACAATGCCTCACACAACAACATGGAATAGGTCAGAAGATGTCTTCAAATCTATCAAGGATGAAAACAGGTGTCAGAGCATAAATGAACCTCTGAGAAATATACATTGGAGACATTTGTTAAAAGCTTTGTGTTTATCAGCACGAAAGGGCATAGTGTTTATTGTTTTATCCTATCTAAATACTCCATTTATTATCCTTCTGTGGAAGCCTTCCTATTTTGGAAAAGACATAACAACCATGCAGCTGTTTAAAACATTTATGAAGAAGTTGAAAGTAAACAAGGATGTTGAAATTGATTGAATTATCTGAGTATAAAAATTAACAAAGACTAATTTTATACGAAGGTATGCATTGTAAGAGAACAGACAGACCATGATTAAGAGTTGGAGCACCACCCTGGTGGAATGCAGCAATGCAAAAGAAAACAAGCAGTAATTGTGGTAAGATCTTTTCAGATGTTAACTCTAAAGTTAACTGTTTTCAAAATGGCCAAGCTTCTGGTAATAAGTCCTGCTGGCAGGAATAGGTGGGTCCAGGAGGCCCGGCACCAGAAGTGACATCAGAGATAGTATAGGCTGTCAATCATCCAATCTGCAGAAAAAGAAAGAGAATAGGGATTAGAACACAGTGCCAACCCCTGGAGCGGCAGCTAATTACAGTCAGCATCAAGTTTCAATTATACCCCTGAGCACCCTAATAGATAAACAGATATTCCTGCTTTGGTGTTTGTGCCAGTAGGACAGTCATTTCAAATGCGTGTTATTCAAGCACACACTTGGCACAAGCACAGCATAATACTCTGCTAACAGAGATGAGGTGGAACGGCTGGCTGCATGGTGTGAAGACAACAATCTATCTCTCAATATCGACAAGACAAAAGAGATAATCGTGGACTTCAGAAAATCATGTCCTGCCCACATTCCAGTCAGCATCAACGGTTTCGATGTGGAGATTGTTAGGAGTACCAAGTTCCTCAGTGTGCACATAACCGAGGAACTTACGTGGACACATAACACCTCATCATTAATCAAGAAAGCCCAGCAGAGACTACATTTCCTGAGGCAGCTGAAGTGAGCACGTCTTCCCCCTTCCATCCTCGCCATGTTCTACAGAGGCACCATTGAGAGTGTTCTGACCAGCTGCATCACTGTCTGGTATGGCAACTGCAACATATCTGACCGCAAGCGCCTATCAAAGGATAGTGAAGACAGCAGAGAACATTATTGGGGTGCCTCTCCCTTCACTACAGTACATATTTTACAAACGCAGTGTCCGCAAAGCCTGCAGCATTGTGCAGGACCCCTTACACCCCTCACATGGACTTTTCACACTTCTGCCATCCAAGAGAAGATATTGCAGCATCAAAGCCAAATCTGCCAGGCTGCAGGAGAGTTTCCACCCCATAGCTGTTAGACTCCTTAACACCAGGCTGCCCCCTGGGACCTTCCACACAGCCTCAACCACCTTTAAAAACAGAACTTTTATGCATGAAAACCACTGCCCTGCAAAGATGTGTGTGCATGTAGAAAAGAACTGAAAATCTCATACTGACCTTTAAGGATTTTGTCACTCTTTATCCTTCTACTGTAAAACATTGACCTGTCATTGTTTACACAAGTCTTAAACAACTATTATCATACACTGATAATTTCTGTATTATCTGTATCTATTATTTATTTATTATATTACATCTTACACATCAGTATTACTGCTACTTCTTTGACCCTGAGCTTCGCAATTTCGTCTATATGTATACTTGTATATGGTTGAGATGACAATAAAGTTCACTTTGACTTTGGCTAACCCTGTCCAAATGAAGGTAAGTCGATACATATATGACAAAAAAAACAGTACTTCAACCAGTAGTCCACTTGTGCAGCTGCTTTAGTAGTTGCTATGCATATGCAACCCAATGAAAATTCTGTATGAAAAAATAGAAACACACACCACATCACAGATGTGCACACACTATCATCTTTTTTTCTTTTCTGACTATATAGATTATTCATGTGGCTGTAGGCGGATGTCAGAGCATAAATGAACCTTTTGAGTAAATTCTTGAAAAATAAAGTGTAATCGCCTACATTCCCTCACAGATCTTAACCTCTTTTAGTCCCGCATCACAAAACTGTGAGTCTAGTGCCAAAGGTATGCATACCTCTAAGTGGGACCCTGCTGTGCACTTAATTGTTTAATTGGTTCATCTAGCCAACATTTACAATAAAGAATATACCTTAACCCATGTATAAATTCATTTGTGTTCTGAACACAGGCTCTCTTGGTTCCGATTTGAACTAATGTGAGAGTCCAAGTCTAATAGTGCTAGGAGCATTTTTAAAATGTCTAGCTGGTATGATTGACTATTAGCACCTCAGTGACACTTAGGCTTTAATTGATTAAACAAACATATACTTGAATGTTCCCTTTATTGATGTATTCACACAATTCATATAGCTTGCATTTACACAAACACTGTATATCAGTATTTTACCTTGTACTGGGACTATGAAGCACTATATGAGTTTCAAAACAAGACTGTCTAAAATTCCAGAATTTCCAGTTACAAGTGAGAAAGAGGGGTGTATATGGTGCTGTACTGCTTACTGAGCAAGTGTTATAAGTCTGATTTGAATAGGACAGCAAAATGGGGCAGCAACAACACTCTGGTGGTGCTATCTATTGTGCCTTCATGGTTTAATATCTGAGGATGGTCCTGTTGGAAGCCATTGAGCCCTGCTTTAGACCTTTTTTCAAACCATGTCACCTGGACGCAGAGAAACAAAACTGAAAATCTGTCAAAACACATGTTCTTATACCAGTTGTAGGAGACATTATGTGCTTGATGATGTTGATGTGGAGCATTCACAGCTGTTGGATACAAGTTAAATCAGCATAAGTACCAAGTGCCTTCAATGTCTAATTATTTTGTCCTCCTCTGCCTGTTTGGAAGGGTGTGTGGTTGTGTTTGATGAGCTAGCATTTAAGAATAATTTTTTCAGGCAGTGTTTTCTCATTATTAATTTGAAATGTTCCTGTCCTTCATTTTGTGAGCTTTTTACATGAGCACTGCTTTGTTAATAATATTTTAGCCAAAATGCATGAATTGTACACGGCTTGAACATATGACTGGATAATGGACATGTGAATTATGTGACTCAAGTAAATCCTAAACTTTTTTCTCTTGTTTTGTATGAAGACATTACTTTTAAAATCACTACAAACTACATGGAGTAATTTACATATAAAAATTATTATTGAATGGTGTAATCCTTTAAGCCTGCCGAATGTCAAGCTCGTGATCTTGGACAGACATAGAAAAGGACCTGAAATTACTTTTTAAATTTGTCAAGAGCTATTGCAGGTATAGATTGTTTTCAAATTTTTATTTAGATATTTTTACACTTTTTGAGTTAATTTCCAACAATGATGGACGGATTAAAAGGCAGAAGTCTACGTGACCATTATCCTCATCAAGCCCTTCCGTGAGAACCCTAAATCCAAAGAGGACTGTTTCATTTATGTTAGGTAGAATGCCCAGAAGGGACTGGGCGGTCTCATGGTCTGGAATCCCTACAGATTTTATTTTTTCTGGAGTTTTTTTGTTTTTTCTGTCCCCCCTGGCCATTGAACCTTACTCTTATTCGATGTTAATTAATGTTGATTTAGTTTGTTTTATAATTGTGTCTTTCATTTTTCTATTCTTTAATATGTAAAGCACTTTGAGCTACTGTTTGTATGAAAATGTGCTATATAAATAAATGTTGTTGTTGTTGTTGTAATTTACTTCTTTTTTCGGTTGCTACTTACTTTTATTGTTCCCAAGGGTGTTGACATTTTGCATGTGTTACTCGTGACCGTTGCTCCGTTTGTGACAACAGTTCCCTTTGCTACAGTGTTATCTCTAGTGTCACCACACTAGATGTCATGATTTGATCACTATATAAGATGGTGGCACAATAATGAAGATATCCAAGCTTTGGCATAAACATACATGATTTCTCCATCGAATTATTATTTTTATGACTTTTCAGTTTGCTTAGGACCATTTTGCATTTTGACTGCTGATTTTTCTATTTCATTTTAGTTTTTACCAATTGTTTTTTCTTTGTCATTTGCAATATTTTAAACCTCTGCTTATCGTCCTGACCATCAAGTTTGCCTAATTCCATATTAGCCATTTCATCCTCTGGTCAATTTTTTCTCTTCTTTTCAAGTGGATATGAAGTCCTTTTCCATGGTGCTTCACAACAGTACATTTTTTGTAGATACAAAAAGAATATGAGGTGCATTATATGGGCAGAACTACAGAATATATTGTAAACGATTTTGTGCCATCTGTGCAGCATAATCATAACAGTGCATCATGTAAATTCAAAATTTAAATTACGAAGACCTGGAGGTTACTTTCAAATTTAATATTAATAGTTAAAAAAAAAAAAACAGTGGTTGGATTTTCTTTACCTT
This sequence comes from Polypterus senegalus, assembly GCF_016835505.1. Lineage (NCBI taxonomy): Eukaryota > Metazoa > Chordata > Cladistia > Polypteriformes > Polypteridae > Polypterus > Polypterus senegalus. The sequence goes on along the minus strand of NC_053169.1, from coordinate 44,907,667 downwards.
GTGATTAGGGTGGCAAATAAACAATATATTAAAAATTCTCATCTGAATCACTTTTTGTCTCATTCTATTATGATTAGTATTTTTGTTTATTGTTTCCTGCATATCTCCTTGGGGTTACATCGTTTTTAGGATTTTAACACCCAAGAATGTCAAATCCAATATATATATTTATTTCTTTTTCATTTTAAAGTCATTAAATTATGTTTACATGTTTTCTGAAACCATTTCGTTTTCAAGGGTGCTGCAGGTTTGTGGCTCCTTTGCCATCATGCAGTCAAGGCCGTCTTAACAGCATCATAGGCCCCTGGGCAATGTAGTGTGCTGGAGGTCCCTGTTTTGATAGCAAAAAATAAATATACATAGGCATCAGAAACAGTTTGGGCCCCTATGCTTGCTGGGCCCCACAGCTAGTGCCCACTGTGCCCATGGCTCATTCTTAAGGGGAACACACTCACTAGTGCAATGGTATATGGTCGGCACAATGTAGTTCTTAGCCATTTGAGATTTCAGATGAAACCTGAGGCTTAGTTAATTTGTTTCTTTGTTTCACCTGTAGTGCACCGATCTTGAGTTTTGACTCTTCACAATGAATTTTGTTTTTTGTTTGGACTTAGATGCACTGGTGGTAAGATATAAACCAGACATCAATTGGAGACAAGTCTATCGCAGGATACTGTCACAAACAAACATACATGATTAATAGGAATCATCACAGGAAGTGCATCTTTGGGATGTGTTAAAAACTAGAGTCCACACAGATTACTCAAGATTATTTATTGAGAATATAGATAGCGACCAGCATGGAATTTAAACCCTACAGCAGTAAGTAGTAGCTCCCAACGAACATCAATACTGTACAAACATGCCACCCTATGTTGTCCTTCTCTAATTTCTATGTCAATAAAATGTTTTTATATATGTTCAATTTTACATTTTAGTGAAATACAAATCTAGCATATTTCCTTGGAAAATGATGGCTAAAAGCTTTCTAGTCTATGTGATATAACCAAAGGACCTCAAGAAGTGCATGTGCAGGGTGTGAGCCACAACACCATACCAGCAGCACCCATGTTTCCACATTGGTGCTCCAGCTTTTAGCATGGGCTCTCTATCTTGCTTGGAGGTTGTCTAAGGTACTTCAGCTAGCCTTGTACTATCATGGTAGCACCACTGCCTTTGGCAACCTCTTGCCATCTGAAAACCAAGGTAAAAGCATTAAAAAAACACATACATAGAAAATGGTATGTCTTTTGATTTTTCATGTTACACATCATTAGCTACTTGCTTCAACCTAACAACATCTACATTAGGTTGAACAAGGCACTAGAGTGCTTTTTTGCATAATATTGTACAATATATTGTTTGTTTTTTATCTTTTATTTCTGTATTACATCTTGTATTGGTGCATTGTTTTCTGGTGTCTTATTCTATTTACTTTATTCGATTTAAAATAAATACACTTGGAAAGCCAGGAAAAATAAGAAAGCCAATGTACTTTATACACATGGCAAGACACATTTAAATGCGACAATGAAACTATTGATATCTTCTGAGAAATTTAAGTTGCTTAAAGAGTATGAATAGGCATTTTTTGTTTCTTCTTCAACTATCGTGCACTATGGGGGCTGTATAAAGCTTTTGGCAATTTTATTTGGCCAAAATTAGGAATCAAGGAGGAGAATGAAAGCATTTCATTTATTATTATTTTTACACATAAGGGACAGACTGCAGCCTGCACAAAGATGAATGTGCCTACATACTTCTCCTACCACAAACCTACACCATACCTTATAGCTTACTTATATATTGTGTGAAGGGCTGGGGGTTCCCCTATCATTAAACCCACAAATAGTGTAATTTTTTCTCCTGAGTCTGCCCAAATTCGTAGGTTTTCAATTATTTCAGTGCAGCTGTGCTTTTTCCCATTTTTATATAGCACAGCAAAATAGCGAAGCATTACAGGGGTATTTTTAGAGCAGTTTCATATTTTATTAAATTTTAGATGTGCTCACTGCACATCTGGCTTGCTCAGTGAGTCTAATGTAATATTTATGACCACCATTCCTGTTTTGTACGTACAGTTTCATGATACAGGTCCCAACACAGGAGTGCAGGAAAGTGATATCTGCAGGAATGGGTGAGCTTGAGTAGATAGAAATTTGAATAACAACAATGCTTGCTTTTCCCTCTGGGATGAGTGCAAACTATCAAGAAAAAGTCCTCCTCATTGATTTTGTATGCCTTTTTCCCACAACAGAGCTAACGTCTACATTCATAAAACTGAAACAGTCCCAGTAACAAGACTGTTCAAAGCTGCTAATCAATGTTTTTGTTTAAATAAAATAGACAGTGATAAATTAAGTGTACAGTTTTGTGACAGCAATTACAAACATTACATTCTCTACGTGTGCAGGTAAGGTATAACACTATAGTAATGAGACTAAAGAAAGTTGCAGATTGATTGTATTTGTCAGAAGTTTATTGTAGTAAAAAAGACATCCTATATGAAGGGAAAAAAACATTCTATATACTGTTAAAAAGAGCACTGATAAGCAAAAAGTATACAAACCCATCAAATAAAATCCTACATTCATCAATTTTGATGTAATGTGCCATAAATACAAGTTTCCAATGGTCCAGTTAGACTATATTAGTTCTTGAGTTTAATTATCTGTTATTTCATTTATGGTCAGATGAGAAGGGAGATGAGAGAGTGTTGTCTTTCTCTCATTACTTCATCAATAAATTGTGACACACGTGCGAGTAGGAGGCAGCTAAAGGGCTTAACACTAGAATTACCAAAATTTACGAAAAAAATGGAAATCTGGCCCACCTTAAATCCGCTCGCACCTCTCCGTCAGCGTCTTTTGTCTTGTAAATGTGTCGATAAGCCCAAGTAGCAAGCAGCCTGCTATCCCATCTTCCCACCACCGCAGAAACAGCAAAAACCTCTCCCAGCTCAAGCCTTGTTTATCAGGGAGTCAGGTACTTAGAACTGTATAGTCTAAAAAATATATTGTTATTTGGAACGCATGCATTTCATGTGTGTTCCGTGTGTACGTGTAGAATGACAGGAAATGCAAGAAATGTTGAACACATACCTAAAAGACAAACTTTTTCCATGTTTAAGTACTAATGACAAAATGATATATATTTACAAAGTACAGTGACGGCAGCTTCCACCTGCAGCTATAGACTCCTCAGTATGCGAGCAACTCTCCACGCTAGTGTTTAGATGTGGACAGTGTATGTGCCCAAAAAAGATGTCTAATTGCATTCTCGTACCATTGCTCACGTACTGAAGTGTCAGTAGGCATTTTTCATGGTATTACACGTGTAATTTGTGAGCATGCCCTTGTCAATCAAAGATGAGAAGCTCTGCAGTCCACTTGTGACTTTACGCTGTAGGAAGATACATAAATAAATCAAGGTAAATAACATTCAATCTGGCTTTTATATAAGTAACATGTAAATGTTTCTTATGTAGAAGACCATCAAAAAACATAATCACAAACAGGAGTTTGCATGATACATTTGCAAGCTCTATATGCCGTTCTGTTTCGTTGAAGGACAGGTGTGGGGCAGACTGACTGGCAGGATGACGCCGGACCTCATCCTGCATCAAAACAGTGCCATCTTTCGCCTTTACGCCTAGGGCAGCTGCATTGTTCTTATATGTGAGTGGACGTTTCTTGCGGCGTGGGCTTCTGTTCTCTTTCTCCGATCTGAGTTTGCATCTGTTATAGCTCATCTTTATTTGAAAACAGCAGTGTCAGATCAGGGCAAGTGTGAACACGACTGAGAGAATAAAACTGAATAAAAAATGCTAACCTTTACAAGCACCATACATTCACACCAGCTGTTACAGACTCAAATCAAATGTATGTTTTTATTGTATAATAGTAACAATAAGAGCAGCTCTCTACTCAAAACGTTTATTCTGGGTCATGTGAAGACTCAAACCCGCTACCTTTTGAATGGAAGTCAGCAGCTCTTACCGCTGTACTACCAAAGTAGTCACTACGACTATATACACTAACCCGATTTCTTTTTCTCTGGTTATAGTCTTGAATAAAAGCACACTTGTTCTGTTATATTTGTACCTTTTGTGAAAGTGCTTATTTGATATTTGGACTTCAGTCTTCACACATTATACATTTCATGTCAAAATTTTGTCGTTAGTACTAAAACATGGAAAAAGTTTGTCATTTAGATATGTATCCAACATTTCTATCATCCTACACTTACAAATAACACTATATTTTTTAGTCTATACATCTCTAGGTACCTCACTCTCTGATAAACAAGGCTTGAGCTGGGAGAGGTTTTTTGCAATTTCTGCAGCAGTTTAAGATGGTATAGCATGTTGCTTGCAGCTTGGGCTTATCGACACATTTACAAGACAAAAGGCGCTGAGAGGTGCAAGCGGATTTAAGGTGGGCTGGGTTTAGAAGTTTTTTCGTAAGCTTTGGTAATTCTAGTGTTATGTAATAGTAATACCACATCCGACCAGTGGGCGGCAGGGTGTACTGACTGTCTTTCTTAGTTACGTGTAGACTTTTCCTGATAAATCCTGCCAGGTTCCGGCACCTCTGAAGACCTCACTTCCGGTTCCGCCCCCTTTAATAATGTCACCTCCGGTCCAGATGACGTCACTTCTGGTTCTGGGGATTGGATTATTGGGCACTTCGATGAAGTCTCTTCCGGTTATGTGGTGGTCACTTCTGGTTCCGGCCCCTTAGATGACGTCACGTCCTGCTTGGGCCTTTAAAGTCACCATCTTACCACCTAGGAATCAGTTTGGTTTTTGACTCAGTCTTGGGAACAACTCTTTTATTTTCAAAACCCTTTTGCAGCCAGGGATATTATACGGGTGGCTGCCCCAAACCTTTTCATGATGTCCGGTCTATGTTTATATCACAATTGCTATTGTATAGGTTTAATATACATTATACTGAAATACAATTCTAAAATGTTCTAGCTAAAAATAACTTAAATATACATAAATGTTGAAATGAATTTAACCTAATGAAAATACCTTAATCTAGGTGTTTAAATGGAAATAGTAAATCAGCCCACCCAAAAAGTTCTTGCAATCCCCTTCGTCTGAAATAGCCCTTTTTGTTTGTTTGTTTTTCTCTTTCCTGCCAAGTTCTTAATCAGAAGCCAAATATTCTCTTTAATTATATTCTTGCTTTAGTGAAACACTGTTACTTGGTCATTGGAGATTTGTACAGTGTAATAATTTGCAATGCATTTTTACCAAATTAGCAACATCCATATTATGGATGCCCTCCTACACTGTGCTTTCAAATTTTCCCCAATTAATTATTATTAACAGGATTCAATTATTTTAATAGCAATAGTGAATAACTATTACATTTACAAAACCTCTCTTAGCAGAGAGACGTTACTATGGTTACAGATATGTTAAAAAAAATCAACTAATGAGTATGATAAGTTGTAGAGATAAAGACGCACACACATGACACTCCTGCAAATACAATAAACCCATATTGATGGCTAAGCGATGCTGCCCTAACTACAATAAAGCAACGCATGAATGATTTAGTCTGGAGGGCATCACATATTAGGAAAATGAATGATGAATGGCAGTGGCATGTCTTTCTGAAGCAACAACATACAATTTTGTGTTTCATTTTGCAGTATCTTTCAAAACACTTTCAGTTATGCTCATAAATAATGGCTTCCCTTCCTGCATGAATTACCAAGAAATTGTGAACAATTAGACTGACACTAGGTACTTAATATACATGTTTTTAGATTAGCCTTGTGAGCACTCAAACAGAAACCATTTTTTTAGATTAATGTTAATATCACCGTTTGAGTCAACATTCTTCAGTAGGCATAGAGAATCCCTTAAACAACCATAGCAAAAAGTCATTCCTTAGCATGTTACAGTGCATTCACAACTAAGCATTATAGGCAAGCATTGTTGTAAATATCTTTCAACAAATTTTTATGCTAATGGTATTTAGGAACAGAATCAATTAAGCTGTCACACAAGTAAAATTTAAATTCAACAGTTATTACTGCATACAAAGTGTACCAATGGGGGTTTACAAGAATAAGGATTTAAACCATCTGCAGCCCCTATGACAGTGATCCCGATTAAGTGTGTTTGAAAATGGCTGGAAGAATAAACACTGTGTATGTCAGGAGAGAACAGTGAACTGGCTTTTTGAATTGCTGGTTACTTGAGAGATCCCCAAATAGGGTAATTCTGGTGCATGAGCCAATTTTTTTTTTTTCAAGCTTTCAAGAGGTTGCATCATATACAAGACACCTCAAAGAAACCCGGACTGAAATTTTAAACAGGCACAAATACTAAAAGAAGTTTTAGTCAAGTTCATTCAATGCTGGTCATGTCTTATTTTATCAAACAAAATTGATCAACAGTGAAGAAACAATGCACAGCAGATAACAAGGTATGGTATTTTAAAGAACAAATGCCCTGGAATCCTGAAGACCTAAATTATCCTTTTTGTAGTGTTATTGGAACTGGTCAGTTTGAGGTTATTGTTTTAGTTGGAAGTTCTAAACCTAGGACCATCAATTGTTGGCCTGGGGCCAATTGCAGTAGGGTTTTTCTGGCCCCAAATTGTTCTCCTCCAACACATTTATTTTTTCAGCTGTATTAAACTTTGTGTAATCTGTAAACATTAGGCATCTATAAAATCTGACATGTTCAGAGAATTTGAAAAGGGTAGCAGCAAAATGTAGGTTAACAAGACACACAAGGTGTAGGAGAGAATTCAACTGGCATTCACCCCTTGGTGAAATGAGCTTGCAGGGAAACATATTGTGCCGCACTGCCAATGCCATAGGCAACCCACCGTGAACAAACAATGGCAACCCAAGACCCAGCAGCTAAGACACACCGTTTTACACGTACCCAGCATGCGGACACTGAGACTCTAAGACCGGTTTGTTGCAATCCATACCAGGAGTTAATGTTTGCACACTGGTGACCCACAGAGCCTCAGTTGCAATGATCTGTACACTTTGTGACTGACATATGGGCCATTTTGACAGATGGTAAAATGGACGGTCCCACATGCAGCCATAAGTTGGTGCATGACTGTATATGACTGATACTATCTATAACCTGACATTGGATATTCTCTGCAGAAACATGAATATTATGTGCAGCAGTTGCAGCTGACAGAAGGACCTGTTTTACAGATTCAGTAACATTATTAGAAGCTTCTATTAAATGTCTTTGTGCTTAGTCAGCGTTCATGTAACCTTGAGAAAACCACTTGTTGCTTTTTGTTATTGAGTTATTAAATAGATTAGCATTTTCCTGTTTTGATAGCTTGCTTTCAAAGCCTCAGTTTACCTGTTTTGGGCTTCCATGTGGTGGATAAGATTCCTTGAAAGTGCCATGATGCTGAAGATACTGATGCCCCCAGTTGTACTTGTGTATGATAGTGAAATGTTTGAACTGAATTATTATTTGTGTGACGTGAACATGTGGAAAATTGGATGACAGTGTCCAGTAGTGAATGAGGAAATACGCCTATTAAGGTCTGTCAGATATGTGGGTGTGTCTGTGTTGTATGCCTTAGGGGTCTTTGAGGTCTTTGTTACATTGGGCTTTGGTGTAAAGGGGAGTTCCTCAGCTAGACTTTGGCCCTATGTCAAATCTAATTGATGGTGACAAACCTATAATATCTATGATGAACAACTTTTGCAAATGGAAGCAATCAACCCATTCTCTTCAAAATGTTATGTTACATTCTACCATTCTTTGATTTTTTTTTTAACTTTTTTAATGAAGAAGCAAAATTGCTGTAGTCTATTACTTTTGCATATAACCCTTCAGATTTACTAGCATTGATTTGTATTGACCTACGAGTTTCCGTAAGCCATTATTACTTTAGGAGAGAAACAACTGAAGGACTTCTTCTGGTTGTGCAGGAATTGATGGCTTTTCACAGCAAAGCATAGATTAAAACACTTGGAAAGTAGATTTCAGATCCAAACTTTAATATGCAGATATAGACGTACATATAAGTGTGTGTGGTCTACAATAAAAAGTTAAAAGTAGAACTTTTCTTAGTTCTCAAATTACACATAAAGGAAAATAAATAATGTTGAAAAATCTTAAACAGATATTATTCACAAAGTTACAATACTGAAGTTGGCCTGTAGATTGTTGCTACTATTACTATTGAGAAGCCTTTGACTGACTTAAAGCGTAACAATTATAACATTATTAATAAATTAAATATTCTGAGTTAATGGTGCCTTATAGGAACCGCAGAGATGATTAACGTTCTCAAAGATATAACATTATTTTCTGGTTCTTTACTAATTTAACTTTAGCAAGGGAATAACTTAGATAAACATATTTACGTAAACAATTTAATAACAAAAAAAACTGGGGTTATTTACCCTGTTAACATGCTAGAGTGTTGAAGGAAAAAAGTGTGGACAGTAGCAATAAGAGAAAAGTAAATGTGAGTGGGAGATGCCTCCTCACACACAAAATCTGAAACTGGCCATTGATCAGACACAAAGAGGCTACACAAATTTCTTTTCTTTTAGTAACCTGTCCATGTTCATTTCTGAAATCCATGTTTATGTTTTCATATTAAATACACTGTATGTATTTTTTAATACTAGAGCTGACACACATTTTTTGAGTAGTATAGTCAAGGACGCTAAGCCAAGATTCATCTGTGTTCTTTTGTTGTTACTAATAGCCTGTAGGCGCAGCATCCTGATAGTGCATATCTACTGTCCAGCCTCAAAAAACCACAGATAGCCTAAAACAGCTTGACTGTACATATAAATAAATAATTACTTGGCACCCAGCATGTTGTTGGCAAATATTATTCAATTAAAATGTTAGCATATGTTTTCAATTAAAAGAAATCCAGAGTCACATTGCTTTTCAGAAGAATCCCTTTGCCTTCAGCTGGGCACACGAAATAACAAGTACAAGCTAATATTTTCTGTGTAAATAGTTTTATATTTACAGCTGCCAAACACAGATATTTAACTGTATATGTGGGTAAACATATTTGCAATGGAAATCTGGCAGTGTTTCTCAACCTTTGTTGCTTTGGGACCCGTTTTTACCTTTTTAAGTTTACTGACATGATGACCCACATACAGCAATCATAATGCCCCGTGAGTTGAAATGACTGCAATTAGAAGAAACAAGTTTAAGGGAAGGTGCCTTAGCAGCACTGTTGAGTGGTTTGGTGATTGGGAGCAGGGACGTGCAGTCAGGGGAGACAGAGCCTCACCTGTCATCATGAAAAGTAAAAAAAACTAATAATGATAACATGAAATAAATGTGCCCACTGGTCTGTGCTATCCATTTGTTTTCTGTATGATTCCAATAATTTTGATAATTTTTATAGTCAAAATTGCTGAACCTCACCTTGGACTGCACTGTTCTTCACACACTGGATTGATTCATGCAATAGTCACGTGCCTGTTGCTGTCTCTCTGTGTGTCGCCAATATAATGTTTGCAGACATGTTTATTATACACCCTGACTTTCCACAGTCTGGCTAATTTCTTTAATGAATGTTTGTGACATATCTAGTCTTTCTGATCGGGCATAAAACCGCAGTGAAGAGGTGAAAGTTGAGGCAGACAGTACTGTGCCACACTGAAGGGGGCGTATGTGAGCCCAACAGGTTCTTGAGAGGCTTTGGGTGCCAATAAGTTAGCAATATCAGAAAGTCAAGTCTGCAGCAGTCTGTCTGTTTTTTTTTTTTTGTTCAGATTGACTCCCAAAATGGAAGATTAAGACTTTTAAAAGGAAAATAAGTAGGTCTTTTACAAGAAAGTGACAGAGATTTTTGTGGAGAAGGATAGGCACATGGACTTCATTTACAAATAAAGGTAAGACCATAAACAGTTTTCAATTTTATAAAAAATGGGACTAAGAAAAAAACAATCCAATATTTAAAAACTAAATTTTGACCTTAAATAAAATATCCTTTTGTTGAACAGTCTGTATTAAAATTGATTAAAGCATCAGAATTAAAAGCTTTTAAAAACAACTAAATATTTCAATTAAGGTCAAAATTGAAATCCGTTTTTTAATTGTACACCTCTCAATACTTTCATTTGTATTGAATGAGTATGAATTGTGGAATTACAATAGCAAATTTATAACACATAGATGGTGCAGAGCAAATGTACTCTCTCTCTGCTCTCTCTCGCGGCTATAAATGTAGTGTTCTTTCCTAGCCAAATATGTACCATACCTATGTGTGTGTAAAGAATGCTGATGAGATATGAAACATAACCAATAGTCAATGTGCATGTTGCCAATTGACTAGTGAATAAGCTACTCTTTTGGGTTCATATATTTATAACTCTGACTCTGAATGAGTCCGTGCCTCACCAGCCATGAACCTCACCTCACCTCACGTCACTGATTAGGAGGGGTTGGGGTCAGCGCATTTCAGAGGCTAAACCAGCATTTTTTTTTCTTGTGTGCTACTAACCCGGGAATGGCAATGCCGATCTCACAGCAGTCATACTTGGAAATTCTATGCATGGCAACTACAGTTCAGTGATGTTATGCTGGCATCATGGGGCACTTGGGGAAAAAATGTTTGTCTAAGTTGGCAGCACAGTGAATTTCCAGGAAAATATTCAGCAAACAAAGTCACCAGTTAACAACAGCATATTCTCTGCAAAAAAACACTTTGGTGAGGTAGCCATGCAATGGAAAATATTGGGAGAGGACCATAGGAGTTCAATGAAAAAAATTAATTTCTTAAAAAAATTAACTGTTTTTGTTATATCAGAGAAACTGAAGATGTTTAGGATAATTATATGGGAGGTGTAGCAACTGATAACATGGCCAGAATACTGTATCTACTAATGATTTAGACCAATGTTACAACTTATGTGTTTGTATGACAAGCAAGCCAAGTGTACAGGGTGCTTTGAAATGAACTGCAATTCAAAACACAAGTTGATGAGAACAGGTGCCTAAAATTAATGTCACATGATGTGCCTATGGTTTTGAATGGTGTGCGCTATGATGACTGAAGTCACAAGAGAGAATTCCTACCAAACAAATGCCTTTACATAGGTAAACATTGGTAAGAAAACAATTTAATGCCTTGGCGACTGATTTTTGAAACAACTTCTAATCTATCAACTAGGGCCAAAAGTAGAATTTGATATTGCTGGATGGTCCAGAAGACTAACTCCATTATAAATTCCTAGCAAATCACTATGCAGCATGAGTATGTAACATGGCTATGCTGAAATGCCTTAAGTTTGTCTCCTTTAGAATCAGTGCAAGGACTGTCTTTTGGGTGGGGAGAGACACGACAGCAGGATGGACCAAATATCACCAAAGCAATGTTCATCACCTATAAAGAGAACAGAGCACCTGTTTTTTTAAATATACTCACCTTACATCATTTAAAGAAAACACTATCTGCCTTGATCAATTGATATGAGTGCTAAATTTTGTTATTTATATAATCACCTCCTACTATTTAATAGACCTACACAGGAATTCACACATTCTTCCATTCATTATTCAGATTTGATTTTCCTGGTTTACAGTAAGTGATGTGGAATTAGACATAATTCCAATAACAATAGGCTCAATTAAGCCCTTTGCTACAACATACACTTGTATGCACAAACATTCACACATTCCTGTGCAATTTACAATAACCAATCTTTGTAAAAGAATGTGTTCCAAGAAAACATGTTTAGAACATGTAGACTCCATACATATGTCAAGCTTGAGTCCATGTGCTGCTTCTCAGATATGCCATAATATTATAAATGAGGCTAGTTGAGTAACAAAGAAATAAACAAATAATAAATAATCTTTCTGTGATTTTTTAATTGGTATATATTGGCCATTTTCAATCAATATTATATTAAATACAAACAATATTATTTCAAAATTTCAATTGTAAGCACCAGTTGTGATTTTTGGGTTTGGTAAATAACTATCTGACCTTGGAATCTCAGAAAGCCAGAGATGATTCAGGACTGAAGTAAGACCTGACCCTTTACATGACACCAATCTGTCAAAAAAGGTACACAAAACATCCTCACCACTTGGGGTTCTGCATACGGGACAAAAGGTTGAACAACAGTGTAGTGGTTAGCACTATTGCCTGCCTGATCCAGCATAGTTAGTTTGTACCCAGTGCCCAGCCAGAATCTAAACTAACCCATGCTTGATTTTGTTTTTCTTTGGTTAGGTTAATTTACAATGTTTAACTATTTTAAATTGTGTGTGAGTGTGTGCGCGCATGAGAGAAGCTTGCAATGAACTGGCATGCCATCTAGCACTGTTTACTGCTAGGAGAAGTTCTGGCACTATGCCACCCTAATTTAATTAGGCAGGTCTGAAATTGTTATGTTACAAGAGAGCAAGAATTAACCTTTGACACCGCATGCCTAGATCTCCGTTAATATAGTCAGGCCAAGAAAATTGTCTTGAAGGTGTTGGGACTGATGCAAGGATCAGCTGGGCTAAAAAACACGTTTTTTTTTTGTCCGTAGCTGTGGACTGGCATTTCTCTGAGAAGCACCTCAGAGTGAGTTATTAAAAGATCATTATGTCATTTTGTATCAGGTTGAAAATACTTAAACTTTAATCTCAAAATAAAAATAAGTGACTTTGGTACAATTGTCGCCCAAACATTTGTAGACTGGAATCTGAGATAAACTTCCACTTGTTCTTCATTATCAAGTTTAAGATGTTAATTAAATTCTCTTTCAAGAAACCCAACTTTAGAAATCAATATTATGTTCAAGTCTATTGACAAGTTTTTTTCTTACACTCTTGAGATCTGATTATTTTATTCTATGCCTGTTTCTCATTTCTGTTGGTCATTTATATTGAAAAAGATTGTCTCTAATGGTTGCATTTCTAATGCATTCTCTGTCTCCATCTCTCTTCTTTAAAACAAATGTATACCACAGCACGACTGCAAATTGCCTCCCCACTGTTGCCCTTGACTTGGATGTTTTCCAGAAATGTAAAAAACACGGTGTGGGCTTGTTTAGTAAGGGAAAACAATTTATATCACCACCTTTCTGAACAGCTTCCTGACCCATTTGTAAGAGCAAATGACAGAGCCTGAGAAGCATAAACACAACGACATATTCAAATAATAATGCAAAGGAAATTGCAGTGAATAGAAGAAGAAAGAATCTTGCAGCGTGTATTCAAGCAAATTCACAACACATGCTGAAAAGCAGCACGACTTTTTATTAATGCTTACTTAGGCTGCTAAATATGTTTCCCTTTGCTAAAATGTATACCATGTTAAAGGTTTACTTATTGCAACATTTAAGTGTACGCTTTTCTAATGCATTAGCATCTTTAAAATCTATTGCCATGAATAGCCTTGAATGGAAATTATTATAACTTCACCCCCACGCTTGATAAATTAGTGAAATCTTGACAGGTGCCTGCAATGCTTTCTCGAGCATGAATATCACTCTAGCACAAGATATTGGAAGCTTGTTATAAATGTTCACTTACTGTTGTTGTTAAACCATTCTGTCGATTACTGTATATTGATGTTAAAATGACTTTTTTTCTGCAAATTCAGCCCACTATCAGAAGTGAATATTGCAATTGTACTGCAAGAGGACTTGACATTCTCAAGCCAGCAAAATTGCACAGTTCTGTAGATCAAAACAATTGGGAGGCCATTAACAAAAGATGAGGATCTGTGCTGTGTTGTCGACAAGGAAGAGTGAATCCATCAGTTACGTGTCTTGAGAACGTTTTTTTTTGTTAACTTCAGAAGCAAGATTTCTGGCTATTTGTAAGCTTTCTAGAAGCACATGCTCATTTAACTTTGTGGAACAGTTAGTCTTGGGATAAAGTGTAGAATGAGCATTATCCTTACTGACTAGTCACATGTGAAATGGGTCAGTAGTTATCCACAGAGTCTACTAGTACTTTAAAAGGTTTTTTATCAGTAGTCGTATGGTGGGAAAATATGCGTATGCATATTGTCATTGCTTAACCTCCATAGCATTACAACCGAGCGTCACTTGGGCTGTGAAAACAGTGTTAAAAACGTTAGTCCCAAGTGTCACTTGGGCAACTGTATATACACGTCTCGTCTGAGTGTTACTCAGACAATGGTGTAGGTGTGTCTCACGTAAGCACCAGGCATGAGTGTTACCTGGGCAATGGTGTAGATGCATCTTCTCCTAGCCTCATAATGGCATCTCATAAGAAACATATTTCAGCAGCCCAGGGGCCTCATGTATAAACAGTGTGTACGCACAGCAATGTTGCGTAAGAACTTTTCCACGTTCAAATCGCAATGTATCAAACCTACATTTGCCGTAAAGCCACGCACTTTTCCACGGTACCTCATGCCTTGTCGTACGCAAGTTCTCCGCTCGGTTTTGCAAACTGGCGGCACCCAGCGTCAAAGCAATGGTACTGTTCTTGTGTGATTACTCATTATTTTCCTGACGCGGCTTTATAAATACACTGAAACTAACCGCATATTGTTTATTAGTGTAATGCATCTGATTGTAATTAACTCGTAACAATATAATGGTTCAGGGAACAGCCATAGTATTCCAAATACCATAACTGCTTTAGCGTTGTTACTCTCACTTCTCCTTCTTCTTCTTCTTCTTCATTCAGCTCCTCCCGTTAGGAGTTGCCACAGCGGATCATCTTTTTCCATATTACTCTCACTGCACGACTCGGAGTATTTATACCACGTATCTGAGTGTGAATCACAGCAGCAGCTGATCGGAAAGAGAATTATCGGTATACAGCTTTAAGGACACGCTGTCTCAGCCACTGCAAAATGTTTTAAAGCCTTTCCTGTATGGACCTCGCGGCTCAGAAGCAGTTTCATCCCAAGAACTTTAAATGCACTCAATCAATTGCTCCTTGTAGAACTGTTTGTACTTATAAGTACAATCACCGCACTGTAAACTTGCACTACAGTTATAATATCTCACAACCTGAGCCACTTTATAAAGCGCGTATTTACATATGATGACGATATCATTTTTAAGGTGAAATGCAGCAAAATATGTTTGTTAAATTATACACATAAAACTTTAACTTCATTTAAATAATCTATATTCTTCACTGGGAGTGTCGTGAAGGATAGAATAATTAAACATGTACTACGAAGATATTTCAATGTTCTTTAAGCGTTTTGAAGAATCGGCGCTAAGCTTACAGATGGCTTAACGTCTATTACAGAGCTGATTGTGTGGCGATCGGTTACTTGGGGAAAGAAAAGCACTGACTGCAGTGATGGCTACGCCAATATATATTGAATATAAAACAGAAAGAGAAAATAACAACACAGCTAAAAACGCAGCGACAAATTTCGACAATAAATTATTTCATCGAAGTGAAACACATGTTTAATAACGTGCTTTAACTCCTATCATCATGAAAATGACATCACGTATACATCTCAGTATTTTAGTTATTCAGAGAGCTGTAATATCACGAATGTAATGGATTCTGTGTCTAGTTGGAGGAAGAGAGCCAGTTTAAGAAGCAAGTAGTGATTCACACACATAGAGCACATACGAGTAGAAGATCAAATACAAAACAAAGCATTTAACGTGCTACTTTAATTACGATGTGATTTGAGAAACTGGTTAATTAAACGATTTTAAGATGAAGTTTATAATGTTCTACTAAATGGCAAAGTAAACTACGTGATTAAAGTGGAAATGTCGAGATTGAAGTTGACATTTTGTGCTTTTTCCCCACCGTGTGCCTTTTTTCTCTGTACCCTAATAAACTTTGATATGACACTCAGACAGTGGGCTTACAACTCTTCTTTTCACGGCAACTTTGATATGTGACTTCTTTTTTATTTCCGGCACTGTGCGATTTTGTGAACGTGAGCTTTCAAGTTTCTCCAACACGCTATGTCACTCGATCAACTTCCTTTTGTTGATTATACCACGGTTTATTTGAACAAATAGTATGTTTTTCCTTTGCCTCCACTTGGTATTCGCTGAAATTCTTATATTTTCCCCGTGCTTTTCCCATTGTCTTTTCACAGAAGGCTGCGCTTAAGGGCGATTTATATTGATTTGCATATTCAAATAGGCGTAATTCTGGGAGGATTTGGGGCGTTACATAATGCATGTGCACGAGCGTTAGTTTTCACGCTGATCGGGATTTATGTAACGGAAGAACGTGGAAGTTGGAGTACGCACAGATTCCTGCATCTGGATTTTTCTGTGCGTAAGCACATTTCGGCTTTTGTGCTTACGCCATGTTATAGTGCGAGTTCTACGCACGGCGTTATACATGAGGCCCCAGGTGTTGCACGCTTTTGACAGTGATACAAGCAGTGATGTTGAGGGGCCTCTCATTAGCAGTGCTAATGAAGTGAATCCATCTTCAGTCAGTGAAATTGAAATGGACAATGAAACCGAAAGTAAGTCTGATGAATACAAAAGTGACTCTCGTGTTTGGGTTTCTGTTGACCCTGTTGAAATGAACCAGCATCAACTCATTCATATATTTTTGGGGCAGCCACAAATAAAAGAGAACTTTGACAGCCAAGATTCACTTATTTAGTTATTTCTTGATGTTGATGTGATTGAAAGAACTGTTTTTGAGATGAACCATTATGCTGAACAGTGTCAGGAAAATGACCGTATACTTCAGCATTTTCAAAGATATACCACACAAAAGACATATTTTGACAGTATATACAGTATTAGCATTGTCATCATCATTATTCTTCATTTCATATTATTATTACTAGGGGGCTTTGCCCCCTGCTTACACGCTAACCCCCTCAGCCTGTGCTATGCGCCAGCCCCTCGCATATGTGGATTTCACTTTCACCAATCAACAGATCTTTTAATCCTTGCAAATACGCCTCTTCATTGGGAAGACACACTACATTTCCCTGATGGCAGCACAAATTAGACGATCTACAAGTCTCCGACTTAAAGTTTAAATCTGAACAATCTATTCAATTTATCTATTCAATCTATTCTCTTTTCGCTGTTCCGTTATTTCACTGAGTAATAATTTACGTTTGCTTGCACTAATGCAATCTTTACTGTCATTTTCCTGAGACTTTTGAATTTTAGTACTTTCATTATCTCTAATCTGCTCTGCATGGGTACTGCGCCAATGTTTTTGAATTCTTTACGACGTTCTACATTGTCATCTACTCTTTGTCTTTTATTTCCGGCCCCGGGCATGATTAAATCTCTTGGCACAAAGTCTTGTCTCACGGGACTTGAAAGAATCTCTCTGAAAAAGTCACGTCTCGTCCCAGGATTTTTATTATTATAATAGAGAGATTTATATCACTATTATACTTTTTGCACTTTGTACTTGACTTTGTACTTTTAGTGCAGTATCAGAATTATCATCATCATTATTACTATTATTATGGATTTCATATTATTATTGTTCATTATTATTTATATCATTATACTTTTTACACTTTTGACTTTGTACTTCTAGTGTTTTGCATGTTTTACTGTAGAAAGATGAAATTTAATAAAAGTGTCTTTTTTCAAGAAAAAAAGAAACACGTTTTACATGTTTTTTTGAGAAAAAATGTAATGCTAAGGAGGATAAAGGTCAAGGTCAGTATTTTCCAAGTCAAAGTTATTTCTTCACGAACATGGTATGTAAGAGCCATTTGTTAGTTATTTAAGTTACTGTATATTAAGTGTTTGCCTATATATTAGTGCAAAGTCTATGGGAGGTTCTTATAACTCCTACAAGCTGAAATAAATTGGTAAATTCTAACTACTTCTTGTCTGTTTGACTATGGATTAGTCTCAGTTAGTGACCTGCCATGCCATGTGTAAGGCATGGGGGGCACACAGTTTTAAACCATGCCTTAACATGACCTATAACGTGAAAGTTAACATGCTCTGTTGAATGTGCAGTATGTTTAGCGTGTACTGAAGGTGAGGTAAAGCATCTTTAAGTATAAAAACAACTGAGATTTGACAAGAAAAGCTAAGTTTATAGAAGAAACTTTTTTCCTATTTTTTTGCCTTTTATTCTATGTGTGTAACCACCTTTTTTCTTTATTCTTGTGTGGATTGTTTGCTTTAAATTTTCACTAAATCTTTTATAACAAATTTTTGGAATGAGAGATTTCCTTTGGCACGTGTATAACCCGTGCTTGATCCTGCCTTATTCACCAGCAGCAATATGGTATATGTGTATTTGCTAGGTGAAATTGTGTTATAAGGTTAGGCACTTTCT
This sequence comes from Polypterus senegalus, assembly GCF_016835505.1. Classification (NCBI taxonomy): domain Eukaryota; kingdom Metazoa; phylum Chordata; class Cladistia; order Polypteriformes; family Polypteridae; genus Polypterus; species Polypterus senegalus. The sequence goes on along the minus strand of NC_053169.1, from coordinate 44,889,420 downwards.
ATTAATTAAAAAATATATATTTACACTGTATCTTGTCTGTTCTGGTGCTTTAAAATGGTGGGCAAGGGGCATGGAGGAAAAGTTTAAAAAACTTACTTTATACATTTATTTTTCTTGGTATCCAGAACTTTTGCTTTCACATTTGATTACTTTTTTATTATTCACAATTTTGAACTGACACCAGCATTTTGCTTTTCTCACCCTATTTTAAAGACTACTCTTTGCATATTCTTTATTTAAACTTCATTTCCTTTGTTAACATCAGATAGATAGGTGTGGCTATAATCAAGAGATATAAAGTGTTCTCTAGTAGGCTTGCAAACCTGACAACCATCTCCTTGTTTCACCTATGTACAGTAGTTGAAGAAATACAAAAAATGAGATTTTTGGATCATTTAGTATGAAGTTTTCTAGATAGACAGAATGTGTTTTTTGTTTGTTTTTGGGTTATTTTTGGAAATATTATACTTTTCCTCCCACATATAAAAGACATGTGCATGATATGATTGATCAGAAGAAGAACTGGACTAATCAGAGTGAGAAGTAAATGAGCAAATACTGTTCATAGAGAAATGTAGGTGATAGTTAACTGAAAGATATAAAGAAAGTAATGATCATTAGTATCTAAACACAAAAGCAAAAAGCAAAGTCAATAGACAATAGGGACATACAAAATAGAAATTAGTGTACTACTTGGATAACTACTTAACTGTGCCACCATCTTATATACAATAAGGATTAAACAATGATATCATGCTTATAATGCCAGAGCTCACGTTGCCAGCAGTGGCCTTTACATTCATACAAAGTGGGCACAAATTGACAGTGCCTTTAATTCAAAACAATGATTTAAAAACACATTGAAGAAAAGCTTCCCTTTTAAACCCCCTTTTTTTAAAATTCCAAAATGTCTTATAACAGTCCAAAATTCAATTTCACTGCAGTGTATGAGATTCATTGGCGATTGTAATGTGGCCTCATTTGGTTCTGTGTAAATGAGCCCTAGAATGGACTGGTGGCCCATCCAAGAGTGAGTCCTGTTTTGTCCAAAGTTGAACCTGAAATGAATTAACTTAATTTAAAAATATTATATGTTATTACTATTATGTAATTTATTGCAAAAGTGTATTTGTAGTATCATCTCATTGCAAGCAAAAGCAGTATTTGAATGAATCCAGGATTATCTTTACACCACATCAGGTTCTGTAACATGGTTACCGGAGAAGATAGAAAACATGCAATTTTACAAACCATATTTTTTCACTGATCAGGGTCTCAACCCTAAGTATCTTTAGGCAATAATTTCTGTTATGAGTAGAAAGCAAAAACCAGCAACTGGGAAAAATGGCAATGAAAATTGCAGCATGACTAGATGAAACCCGCACAATGTTAAAATCTCTGTATATTAATTTATTTTGTTTAAAGTATATAAAAATTATACTTTCCCTATGTCTCCCATTGAAAAGGAAATGTAAAACTGGCTGCAGCACAGGGAAACACAGACTAGTTTTTCTGAGAATCCATGGGCATTTAACTTTACAGATCAGAGCATTAATTATGTAGTTTGTGTTCTTTGTGCTCTTAATCACCAACGGGCACTGAATAGTTTGGACATGCTGCAGATTAGGACTGCTTCTTAGGTCCATTGGCAAAACTGTAAACCTGGCTGTGTTTTCACAAAATTCAGAGAGATCCTGATTTGGATAAAGCATTATAAAAAGTGAATGAACTCAATAGGATGCTTCAATTAATACAACTATAGTGGAACTTTTGCACAGTGTGTATCTTCATATCAGATTGTTTTCATATGTTAAAAGGTTATTCAGTCACTACGGGTTCTAATTTAGAATTAAAAAGAAACATCTCATGCTGGTACTTTATTATAGGCTTTCAGTACTAGGAGTATCTTGGAAGCTTCAAAATTGTTCACAATATCTGGTGTTGTTATTTGAAAGAATATACAGTAATAAAGAGGAAAATGTTGTGTGTTCACGAGATAAGGATTTTTAGAATCACTTTAAAAAGATGTCCTTTATTACTTACAACAAAAATATCTGCCAATTTATTAAGCAATATTTACATTGAATCAGTTATTCATATATTCTAAAAAGAGAGATGTGTTTTACAATAAACTGTTAAAAATAACCATAATGTAAATTATTGGATAGTCAAAAGGGTCTCTAAGCCAAAACTCAAAAGTATTTGTGACTTCAGAAACTGAGGAAGGCAGTGAAATGGAAAAGTCCAGCAAAGACAAGAAGGCATCTCCAAAGGGAACACATGGGAAAGTAATCACCATTATAAACAGCCAGTGTGTTTGGAGACTTGGTGTCCCTTCTTCGGGGTAAATGGGAGTGGGGTTAAAAACAAGTCAGAACAAAATTCATCCAAAAGAATACAGAAAATGTTTTCATACAACTAGAGCAAAATAAAACCTTATTATACAAAAACGGATGTATCACTCACTGTTACATTTGTCATTCTTTATCAACACTGATTATGAATAATTACTGTAGACTCAGATACAAAACAAAGTTTACAAAATGCAAAATATAAACTTGAAAATTTCATAATGAACCAAATTTTTCATAAGGTGTATCCATCCATCCTTTTAGCAGCTCACTTGAACTTAGTTGTGGGGTATTTAGCAGATGATCAAGGCTACTATGTTAAGTCTTAGTTAAGAGCATTGCTTAGTATGTTACCAATAGATTTGTGCTCTCCAACATCTTTAACCTTTAATTTATAAGTAAATATAATTTACAAATTAATACTAATGCTACTTAAAGTATTTCTTACACAATCTGATTATTTTTACCTCCCTTAAAAATCCTGTTTTCCATCCTTTATGGATTTAACTTTCAGAATACTTTGTTTTTCCTTCTTAGGTGTGTTCTGATATAATGCAGAATGCACCTACTGTGATAGCCGTGTCTGTCTGTCCATTCACATGAAACAACTTGGCTCTTAATGGACTGATTTTATTGAAATTTGGCAGACTATATTCTTCAAAGAAATTTGATGGGGTAGTTTAATTTTCATTGAGATTTCTCGCGTATAGCACACTTTACATATTTCTGAAATTTGTAAATCTCCCCTTGAAAAGCATTAAGGAATTTGCATACTTTATAACGCTTGAACCTTTCTTGGCTGATTTCCCTATATGTCATCACCTTTGGAGGTGTATGTGAGTTGGATAGCAGGTCAACCCTAAATCGCCCTCAGACCCCTTCCTGTGATACTGATAGGTTAAATAATATGACTTACACAATATCAACAAAATGACCATGAGAAACAGACAAGGTGAAAATAATTATTATCATGGACGGCTGGGATGCCTCTTCGCTGGGCGTACCGGGGGAGCAAGCCTGGTCAGGACAGTAGCTCCCCTGGGAATGCTAGATGGCAGCCCCCCTGGATTGCAATGGTACCTTGGACTACTGCAGGGCTTCATGGGAGTTGGAGTTGGATACAGCCCTGTTGGAATCTGTGGGCACTGCCAGGGGTTACTGCAGCTGCTCCTGAGCCCGTTTAGGCAGTTCTTTCACCACACTGGGAAGTGCTGACAGAAGTAGGTCATCAAGTACTTGAAGCACTCCCGGGTAATGTATAAAAGGAGCCAGCAGACACTACCTGGGGGGGTCAAAGTCGGGAGAGGGAGACAAAGCTTGCTGAGGAGGAGAGGAGGAGAAAGAGAGAAAGAAGAAGAGCAAAGTATTGTGTGGCACAGTGATCCCCCGCCATATCGCGGTTCAGCTATCGCACCCCCGCTACATTGGGATTTATTAATACTACTAGCAGAATACCCGCGCTTCGCAGCGGAGAAGTAGTGTGTTAAAGAAGTTATGAAAAAGAAAAGGAAACATTTTAAAAATAATGTAACATGATTGTCAAAGTAATTGTTTTGTGTATTTGGTGGCAGCATCACTAAGTTATTTTCGTCTAGCTGCATCAGAAAATGTACGACGACGTCTGACAAGCCTCCTTTTTACTGTTTTCTCACAGCTTGGATTGCTGCTGTCATATATATACACACACACACACACACACACACACATACATACATACATACATACATACATATATATATACATATATATATATACACATACATATCTTCATATCTACATATCTATATACATATCTACATATACACATATATATATATATATACACACACACATATATATATATATATATATACCTATCTACATCATATATACACACACATACATACATACACACACACAAATTATATGTATGTATGTATGTATGTGTGTGTGTGTGTGTGTGTGTGTGTGTGTGTGTGTGTGTGTGTGTGTGTGTGTATATATATATATACATACATACATATATATACACATACATATACTTGTGTGTATGTTTGTATGTGTCTATATGTGTGTGTATAGCTTTGGTCACTGAGTGCAAGGGAAAAATAATAAAATATAGTCTATAAGTTATTAAACAGTAAAACATTAACGTTTTAAGAAGTACAGCTACATTGAGCACTACTGGAGTGGTTGCGGGTAAACTACATTTTAAAGACTGTGTAACACAACAGGTAAGTAACTAACAGCAGCTAAAATGTATATGGATCATCTCTCGGTAGTAGATCCCTTTTGAAAGGCTACACGACGGCTGTGGTATAGAAATTACATTTTCTATGTGAACGTTAAAATTTGTGCCTCTGGTAATGTGCCTTACCAGCAATTAAATTAATTATTTTTGTGTCCTCTGCAGTGTTAAGAGAGAAAGGGTTTGGTTTGGGATAAAAGGAAAAAGGTGTAAAGAAAGGAAAGTTGCCTTTTTCTTTTATATAGTATAGAGAGATGTGTTCGCTGACGTTATGATTGCCTTTTGGGGACAGTCGCGGTGGGTCTTGTTTAGACTGGACAGACGTCCCTGCCATTAATCGGCTGTGATGGCACTGTCAGTCCTCCACTCGTGTGCGTGTCTTCATAATCCGAGCTGAGGACCTCATAATTGTATACGTGCAAAGAAAGTGTGAATCACCTTAATATTATTTTGCCGTGGTGTAGAAAAGGGGTCCCGTGTTTGCACTTGTCTGGGCTATAGCGCAGGGGGAGGATGAAAAAAATTAAAAGTGCTCACTTTGACTTAAGGCAGAAGCGCAGTCAGCGTCTCAAAGGCCGGCACAGCTATGCGCGTGCGCTGGCTGCTCGACTTTTGCTGGGTAGGAGACCCCTTTTGTATACACATTCATGATATCAAAAGTCTCAGCGCTCTTTGGAGGTCATTCATACATACATATAGATATATATATATATATATATAGCAAAATACCCGCACCTCGCAGCGGAGAAGTAGTGTGTTAAAGAAGTAATGAAAAAGAAAAGGAAACATTTTAATAATAACGTAACATGATTTACATTGTCATGAGTGTTGCTGTCATATATATTCCTGCCTAAATAAGTCACCCTCGCTTCGCTCTTACTTTTTTACCGTTCATTTAATCATGGCTAGTGGCGGAAAAATTATAAAATGGAAGAAGGATTACACTGAGTATGGCTTTACCAAAACAATTATTGATGATGAATCGATTATTCATAAAGCTTGAATTGGTGATCTGTTTTTCTGTGTTAACCTCATATTTTTTCATACTTCTTCTCAAATTAAGGTGGTGCGAGGGTTAAATGAATCGGGATGCGCTGATCAATGTAATCGGTGTACCAGGAAATCATGCATTGACAAAAGCTCCCCTTTGCTTGAAATGCAAAGTGTGATTAAATGCATTATTTTTTAACGCGTTATGGAGTACATGCATCGAAGCTTCTTAGCTGTGCTTGTGCTAAGAAAAGGAAAGATTTTAAAAATAACGTAACACGATTGTCAATGTAACCTTTTGTAAGTAGTGCCTGGAGGATTCAGTGTGGAGAAACTCTAGAGACAGCGTGTGTATTAACTTGTGGATTTTTCTGTGAGTATTTGGTGGCAGTGTGACGGTTGCTTGGAAGACGGCGTTAGCTGAGCTCAGCTCAGAGCGAAATGAGGTAAATGGGAGGGAGATGATGCGTGACTCCCCACCCGCCTTAACTGTCAATCCCCCACAAACACAGTCTCTCGGAATTTGCATAAGCACACCCCTTCACCTACAATTTTAACTTAGTTACAAAGTGATCAAAACTGTCGTTTATATCCTGTGTCCTCTCATTAAACTTGTATCCCGCATTACCTGTGGGCATGTGAAACGCCAGCGGTAGCCTGTCTATGAACTTAATTTAAAGTTTAGGTTTACACCTTGCTTTCTTTCGAGTAGCAGCACTCATGAATATGGTAGTATATGTCACTCGCTCGCTTCTTATTGTTTCGCTGCCTTCTCAATTATATAATGCATGTTTTCTTAAGCGCTTTTTGGAGGTCTTCCTGGTTTTCTACGTACTGCGTTGACAGTCAGTTCACGTGATTACGTGGGAGGCGTGATGATGTCACACGAAACTCCGCCCCCCACGTCTTTCCAGCTCAACTCCATTACAGTTAATGGAGAAAAATACCTTCCAGTTATGACCATTACACGTAGAATTTCGAAAGGAAACCTGCCCAACTTTTGTAAGTAAGCTGTAAGGAATGAGCCCGCCAAATTTCAGCCTTCTACCTACACGGGAAATTGGAGAATTAGTGATGAGTGAGTGAGTGAGTGAGTGAGTGAGTGAGTGAGGGCTTTGCCTTTTATTAGTATAGATTATTATTACTAGGGGGATCCGCTCCATACTCACTTCGCTCGCCCACCCCCGGGTTTGGTTTACCAGATAAAGAATTTAAAGAGATTGCTATTTTCATGGGAATTGTTACATATGCATTATTTTCATTTTTATTTTAAAACTTTTGTAAAAACAATATTTGTCCTTTATTTCCTGCCCCGGGCGTGGTTAAATCTCTTTCTCGCGGCACTTATAACGCTGCTCGCGTTGTGAAGGGGGGGTCTGAACGCACGCTAAAGAGACGTTACCCACAAGTGATGAAACAAAATAAAACCCGTGTGCTTTTATAAGTGTGCCTTCTGCATCTGTCTGTGTCGGGTTGGGTGGCTGGCACGCCTCCTACTGGTGTCACATATTACACCAATATATTAAATCAATTTTATAAAAAACTATACAAACATAAATGGCAGCAACCAAATTCATGAACGCACCTCCCTCCTCCACACACCAAAAAATGCAGCATGCGAATAACTTGAAAGAAACAAAACCCTTCGACACAGACAAACCCCAAAGTCCAGGCAGTTTCTGGACACTTAAGATATTAGTCCATTTTCATTGTTCTCTTTTCCCGAGTCTTTAAATGTGCTAACCCAGATAAGCAAGGATTGCTCTTATCTCCCCCACATTAATTTCTCCGGACTGTCCCATCCATTTCTACTTCAGAGTGGGTCTGGAGCAAAGCTTTCAAAATGGCCACCTCTTTAAGTGGGCGAGGACTTGGATATTTGCTGTTTTTGTCCCATTTTAGCAGTTGGTGTTGAAAATCTTTGTTTTATTCTTTTTCCTACTTCTTGCCTTTCACTGTCTTTTTAACTGTATCCTGGTGTCCTTTATCCATGACAACCCCTGTAAACTACAGCAACAGATCATGCCCCAAAGGTCCTACTTCATATTGTATTTTGTTCCTATTTCTTTCTTTTACTTGTTCAGCAGTTGCTCCTGATGGCAAAACAATGAAACACCAGCAGTTGTGTGTAATGAAGCAAGCAAACCGTGTTGCTGGACACGAGATTGGACAGAGATTGATGACCAAGTACAGTAATCCCTCCTCGATTGCAGGGGTTGCGTTCCAGAACCCCCCGCAATAGGTGAAAATCCGCAAAGTGGAAACCATATGTTTGTATGGTTATTTCTATATATTTTAAGCTCTTAGAAACTCTCCCACACTGTTTATCAATATTTTCTGCACAGTTATACAGTAAACCCTCGTTTATAGCGGTTAATCCGCTCCAGACAGATAAATGAATTTCCACGAAGTAGGATTCTTTATTTATAAATCTAATATTTTCGCCGTTAGAGCATAGAAAAACTGTTTACGACCTTCTAAATACGTTTTTTAACATTATTAGAGCCCTCTAGACATGAAATAACACCCTTTAGTCAAAAGTTTAAACAGTGCTCCATGACAAGACAGAGATGACAGTTCTTTCTCACAATTAAAAGAATGCAAACATGTCTTCCTCTTCAAGGTGCGCATCAGGAGCAGAGAATGTCAGAGAGAGAGAGAGTAAAGAAAACAATCAAAAATCAATAGGTCTGTTGCGCTTTTAAGTATTCAAGCACCACGATAAAGTGGCGCAATGAAGGGGTCAATGTGAAGGTAGCCTTTCAACATTTTATAGAGGAATGTCCGTATCTTCTAAACAAACAGCCTCTGTGCAAACAGCCCCTCTGCTCACACCCCCTCTGTCAGAGGCAGATAATGGGGCCACTCATACGCCTCCCTGATGGTATTGCATGATGGATAAATTTCTGCCTGTATTTCTCAGAGAGAGTGAGAGAGACAGAGAAAAGCAAACAATGAAAAATCAGTACGGGATGTTAGAGCTTTTAAGCTTGCGAAGCAGCGCGCGGGAAGCATATCGTATATCATTGAGGAGTTTTATTTAATATATACTGTAATACGTGCTCTGATTGGGTAGCTTATCAGTCATCCGCCAATAGCGTCCCTTGTATGAAATCAACTGGGCAAACAAACTGAGGAAGCACGTAACATAAATTGAAAGACCCATTGTCGGCAGAAGTCCGCGAACCAGCGAAAAATCCGTGATATATATTTAGATATGCTTACATTTAAAATCTGCGATGGAGTGAAGCCGCAAAAGTCGAAGCGCGATATAGCGAGGGATCACTGTACTACCATATAAGAAAAGTACACATTAGAATTATATTTATTTACTCAATAATATGTTTTTATTATTCAATACAGTATTAATGATATTATTATATTATTTACTCATCACCTTACAAGTTTCAATTTTAGATTTAGGAGCTGGAGCCTTACCAGGCCAAATTAGAATACAAACCCATCAAAGATGCAACAAAATTCCTTCACAAGACAAATGTAGACGTCCCCACACTCAGCAGACAATCATCCTACTATGCTGTAGGAAATGGAAGTACCCAGAAACAGGGAAAAACTGCAAACTCCACACAGGTAGGGACACAGGCCAGGCATCAACATTCGGATGCCTGAACTTCAGCACAGAGAGAAGTACTAACCGACTATGCCAATCTGCCACACTTTATTAACACTACATAATAAAAAATTATTTTAAAAATGTTTTAACAAATTGTTATCTCTTCTTTGTAGTCATCTGTAGTCATCTACTTTACCAATAGATATTCGCCAGGCTAACTCTGTGGAACATATTAGAAAAACTGCTAAAAACTCATTATTTTAATATGTTTTTTGTAGCTACATTTTAGTTGTATTCCCAACAGAATATATGAACATAGAATTATCATTTTCTTTAGGGATCTGCAATCTGTACTAATATTTAATATTCTCTGTTGTTTTCTCCAGTTCTTTTGTGTTCTGTTTCGGATTTCATAGCGATCTGTGTCATCATTACCTGATCAAGGCACCATGCAGCCTCCTGAGATGATGGGCCAACAAACTCCATCAAATCCCATCATGAGAATAATGCAATTTGAGAGGCTTGATTTATAAATAATTATGCTAGGTACTGTAGAATGCCCAGGAGGGCTGGGTGTTATGTCCTTGAAACCCCTGCCGATTTTATCTTTTTCTCCGGAGGTATTTTGTTTTTTTCTGTTTTACCTTGTTTATGTTGTTATTTATTTTTTAATATTAATACTTATTTTTCATTGTTTTGTCCTCTTGTAACTTTTTGTTATCTAGTAAAGCACTTTATTTATATTTATAAATAAATGATGTTTTGTTGAGAGTAATCACAATAATCCTTTATAATGTTTGCATGCTTGAAATGAAAGGCTATGGAAGACTTCAATTTCAGTAAAGTAACTTGAGGGTTTAGTATTAGCAGTTGAGATTCAGCTGACAGCATTCAATTTAGAACTTGATTGCCAAAACTTAACACTTGAAGATTCTGCATTGATATTTAGCTATTGGCCATTAACATTTGGCCCTTGTGGTGTGAGATTTGGCTTGTAGCTAAGAAAACTGACATATGGAGACTGTTATTAGGCGACTCTTCTCTGTCCTTTTTATTAACAAAGTACTTTATTTGTTGTTACAGGAATCCTAAATGTCTTCCACAAACATAAAACATATAGCCACACTATGTAACATATGTCTTTCTTACTGTCTTGCTCTCTCTGTCTTTATAATCACTACCCTGTGGACAAAAATATGGTTCAAAGCAAAAGCTTCTTATTGATCAAGCAATCCAACTCTGCTGCCTTTAGTCATTGAATTAGCTTGGCTTCATGAAATAATGAAGTGGAATGTGTACCCAGTGTTCTAATTAAAACCCATGGTCATTCATCTATTTAATTGCTACAATGCCTTCTAGGATAATTTCATCCCCAATGTACCATTCCTCTTTTGCCTGAGCAAGTGACTTCAGAAGCATGTGGCGTTATGCCAAGTCCTACAGAGAAAAAATTGTCGGCTGTGAAACTGCATAGAAATAGCATTACAGAATGAAAAATTAAACAGGACAAGCTGAAAGAGTGAGATTTTCTACTAAGCGTTTACCCACTGGCTTAGCTACTGTAGTATTGACTCCCGACGTCTGGTCATTTTAACAATTATCTGGTCTAATTTTGTGAAAAGAAAAAAGTAAGCAATGAAGGCAACACGAGCTTCTCCAGGGGTGCCAGATTTTTTTTTTTAACCTTTGATTTATGAATAAAACTGCTATAATATAGATTTCTCATTCAACATAATTTAGAGGTTAGAGCTAGAAAAAAACGCATTTTTGTCTTATCGTGAATGATGATAGTCAAATGCTGAAAAAGATGTCAGTGTGCTATTCTTGATTTTACATTTAATCGACAATACAAAATGCAAAGAAATAGTGTTCAAGAAAGTCACCCAGATGCGTACATCAAAATAGATTAAAGAACTTATAAGAAAAAGAAAAAATATTTGTGTGATTATCTTTTTCTGAAATACTTAACACTAAAAACACTATTTATTCAGCAAAAAGTTTTTGTATATATAAATCCAGTCTTAATATTGTGGGCAAATCAAAGTATTAAAGCAACATGGAAAATCAGTGAAACAGTCTCATCACAGCTAACAGATACACAGCATGGAAGTGCAAGTGAAGTGGCTGGTAAACAGGATGGCATAAGACCTGGCAATACTAAGGTGAAGAGACAGTGTCATGTGCACAAGCCTAAGGAGTGTTTTATGGGTCTTGGAGGTAAGAAACGAAAAGGAAAAAATGTAAAGTTGTGAATGCAGCTCCCGTTTGTGCCTTTAGAATGGAGGAGAAGCACTGGGAAGGTGACTAACATTACTTCCATTTCCAAGCCTTTAGCCCAGCCCCTTCTGCCTCAATGAATATACAGTACAGGCCAAAAGTTTGGACACACCTCCTCATTCAATGTGTTTTCTTTATTTTCATGACCATTTACATTGGTAGATTCTCACTGAAGGCATCGAAACTATGAATGAACACATGTGGAGTTATGTACTTAACAAAAAAAGGTGAAATAACTGAAAACATGTTTTATATTCTAGGTTCTTCAAAATAGCCACCCTTTGCTCTGAGTTACTGCTTTGCACACTCTTGGCATTCTCTCGATGAGCTTCAACAGGTAGTCACCTGAAATGGTTTTCACTTCACAGGTGTGCCTTATCAGGGTTATTTAGAGGAATTTCTTGCTTTATCAATGGGGTTGGGACCAGCAGTTGTGTTGTGCAGAAGTCAGGTTAGTTGGACGATCATTTATTTTTCAACATGACAATGACCCCAAACACACCTCCAGGCTGTGTAAGGGCTATTTGACTAAGAAGGAGAGTGATGGAGTGCTGTAAATGGTCATGAAAATAAAGAAAACACATTGAATGAGGAGGTGCGTCCAAACTTTTGGCCTGTACTGTATAATCAGCCACAATCCCGGGGAGCTGGTGTTCATTTGGACCCCCACTTTCCAGGAGGACAGAGCTCCACCACCAGCAAGCATTTAAAATTGCTATTTATTGTAGCCCTAACATTAGCATTGCTCGTCAGCATTTCTGTTCATTTTTCCTATTTTATTTCCATCACCTGGACAATAAATAGAGTATCGCCTAGCGTCTCAACCATTTTTCTCACTTTGTTTTTCTCATTTTGGACCAGTAACACCAAACACTAAAAAAAGTACTCACCTGGTAGAAAGGCCTACCTTTCTAAAAGAACAGATTTAAAAAGAATAAATCTTTCCAGACTAAACGCAGTTTCAAAGACGTTTTATGGTTGGACAGGTGGCACATATAGAAACAGAAATTTCAGACAAATAGTATATTTACCAAATGTTACATCAGTTAAAATGGAAAAGGAAAACAAATTGTACCAGCGTATTACCTTTAACGGAGATAAACATATCATTGTATGAGTTCATTTAATGTGGCTACCAACTTAAAAAGAAAAAGACTTGGAAGCACTGTAACAATTTTGGAGCCTAATAAGTTTCTTATTTCATTAAGTGCACTTTATAATGGGAATCTGCACAACAGAACTAGAATTATTAAAAAAATGTGATAGCCGGTATAATAACACTGCAAAAAAGGAACTAAAGTGTGTTTGCTTCCACTTTCATTGACGTTTGCCTGCATATGGTATTGTATTTCATTATAGATCAAAGCCTTCATGTTGCATTGAACATCGAATATAAGTTTTTCCATTTCATGTTCAGTCCAGGGGCCTCATGTATAACGCCGTGCGTAGAACTCGCACTATAACATGGCGTAAGCACAAAAGCCGAAATGTGCTTACGCACAGAAAAATCCAGATGCAGGAATCTGTGCGTACTCCAACTTCCACGTTCTTCCGCTACATAAATCCCGATCAGCGTGAAAACTAACGCTTGTGCACGCGCATTATGTAACGCCCCAAATCCTCCCAGAATTACGCCTCTTTGAATATGCAAATCAATATAAATCGCCCTTAAGCGCAGCCTTCTGTGAAAAGACAATGGGAAAAGCACGGGGAATAATATAAGAATTTCAGCGAATACCAAGTGGAGGCAAATGAAAAACATACTATTTGGTATAATCAACAAAATGAAGTTGATCGAGTGACATAGCGTGTTGGAGAAACTTGAAAGCTCACATCCACAAAATCGCACAGTGCCGGAAATAAAAAAGAAGTCACATATCAAAGTCGCAATGAAAAGGCGAGTTGTAGCCCACTGTCTGTCATATGAAAGCTTTAAGGGTACAGAGAAAAAAGGCACACAGTGGGGAAAAAGCATGAAATGTCAACTTCAATCTCGACATTTCCACTTTAATCACGTAGTTTACTTTGCCATTTAGTAGAACATTATAAACTTCATCTTAAAATCGTTTAATTAACCAGTTTCTCAAATCACATCGTAATTAAAGTAGCACGTTAAATGTTTTGTTTTGTATTTGATCTTCTATGTGCTCTATGTGTTTGAATCACTACTTGCTTCTTAAACCGGCTCTCTTCCTCCAACTGGACACAGAGTCCATTACATTCGTGATATTACAGCTCTCTGAATAACTAAAATACTGAGATGTATACGTGATATCATTTTTATGATGATAGGAGTTAAAGCACGTTATTAAACATGTGTTTCTCTTCGATGAAATAATTTATTTCAGCATTACTCAGGGTCGGCTCTAGGCTTGTGGTGGCACTGGGCAGAGGAAGAATCGGTGGCTCCTTCGTCGGCCAATGTAAGTAGGGAAGCTTATGCACGGTGGATGGCCACGTTTGTTGTAGACACTGCATAGCCGCCTCGTGCTCATGACACAAGCATTTAACTTTTGCGGAAATTTGTCGCTGCGTTTTTAGCTGTGTTGTTATTTTCTCTTTCTGTTTTATATTCAATATATATTGGCGTAGCCGTCACTGCAGTCCTTGCTTTTCTTTCCCCAAGTAACCGATCGCCACACAAGCAGCTCTGTAATAGACGTTAAGCCATCTGTAAGCTTAGCGCCGATTCTTCAAAACGTTTAAGGAACATTGAAATATCTTCGTAGTACATGTTTAATTATTCTATCCTTAACGACACTCCCAGTGAAGAATATAGATTATTTAAATGAAGTTAAAGTTTTATCTGTATAATTTAACAAACATATTTTGCTGCATTTCACCTTAAAAATGATATCGTCATCATATGTAAATACGCGCTTAATAAAGTGGCTCAGGTTGTGAGATATTATAACTATAGTGCAAGTTTACAGTGGGGTGATTGTACTTATAAGTACAAACAGTTCTACAAGGTGCAATTGATTGAGTGCGTTTAAAGTTCTTTGGATGAAACTGTTTCTGAACCTCGAGGTTCGTACAGGAAAGGCTTTAAAACGTTTTGCACTGGCTGAGACAGCGTATTCTTGAAGCTGTATACCGATAATTCTCTTTCCGATCAGCTGCTGCTGTGATTCACACTCAGATACAGTAATATAAATACTCCGAGTGGTGCAGTGAGAGAAATATGGAAACAGATGATCTGCTGTGGCAACTCCTAACGGGAGGAGCTGAAAGAAGAAGAAGAAGAAAGAGGAGAAGTGAGAGTAACAATGCTAAAGCAGTTATGGTATTTGGAATACTATGGCTGTTCCCTGAACCATTATATTGTTACAAGTTAATTACAATCAAATGCGTTACACTAATAAACAATATGCGGTTAGTTTCAGTGTATTTATAAAGCCGCGTCATGAAAATAATGAGTAACCACACAGGAACAGTAGCACTGCTTTGACGCTGGGTGCCGCCAGTCTGCAAAACCGAGCGGAGAACTTGCGTACGACAAGGCATGAGGTACCATGGAAAAGTGCGTGGCTTTACGCCAAGTGTAGGTTTTATACATCGCGATTTGAACGTGGAAAAGTTCTTACGCAACATTTCTGTGCGTACGCACCGTTTATACATGAGGCCCCAGGACACTTACAGGGCCCACTCACACTTGAGCATTGTATATTTCCAGTGTTTGTTTAGAGTTTTTCAAGCTTTTTAAGTTTTCATGTGTTTTTTGAACTCTTTCAAGCATTTTTCCAGTGTTGTCAAAGAAACGTTCTACAGAGAAAATATGACTGACATCATTTCCATTTTGTAGGCTGTGTGGTGTTGCCGCGTTGTGAGGTTATTGTTGTGTTTTCAGAATGTCTTCTGTGACTTTACTGATTTTAGTCCTGGCGATCACAGCACTGTCATCAGCATTGTGATTGCACATATTCTGGACTCTCTATGAAGAAGGCAGCATCCTCATAAATTCCAAGATTACAAACGGGTGTCAATAAGCATGTATATAGCGATATGTGAAAAATATGCATAAAAAAAATAGTGCCTCCTGCTGTCAATGCCAGCGCATGATCCGGTTATCTGTAACAGCCTGTGAGGAAGGGGTTATTGTGCACACAATAATCAACTCAAAAGAATTGAACATACGTTGTATTCATACTGTATACATTTAATTTTAAAGGGGCTGAGGAGTACATTTAATTAACTAAGTTCTGGGTCACTAGGAGCTAGTGATTATCAGAGCAGTACTGCGTGCAAGGCAAGAAGAACACGTGGTGAACAGTATGCCAGTCATTTTCAGGGCTCAATCGTTCATCCAAGCAGAAAAGAATGTGCTATGTGCAGTCTGGTGGCAAAAACATATTAATAAAGTATCTGCTTAGTTTTAATCCAATTATTTGAAAATTATATTTTAAAATAGTATGATGTATTCACCTAGGGGCTTAGAATGAGTATTGATAAAAGAGGTGGATGTTATTTACTTCAAGAATGACTAAACATATTTTCTTAATTGAGAAGTATCACTGACACATTTTATGTATTCAGTGTTAAAACAGGTAACAATACTTAGTTCAACATTCTCAATAATACCGATCAATCCAGAAAGGTACAGGCTTATGCATATCTCATATGGTGCTTGTGAAGAAGAGCTCTGCGCTACCACTCTTCCTGTTTGTTAAAACATCTGTACTAAGCTTTAACCTGCTTCATCTGATGCGGGCTAAATGTATATCTAGAATTTTTGTTGAATTCTTCTCACTTGAGCTATGTATCTTAATCTGTTTCTCAATAGCTGTCAGTACAAGACTGATCGATGCACACGCGTGCACAAAGAGCTGCTTCATCTGGGGAGAGGTGTTGACGTCATGTAAAAATATGCTTAAAATACTCTTTAATTTTCTTTTACCAGTGTTTTATGAGTGTTACCATTTATTTCAATGAAGCAAGTGTTTGGCCAGAAACACTCAAACTGCTGCGTGCAAGAGTTTTCTAAAATGCTTGCTGCTAAAACGCTTAGGTTTGAATGGTGTTATTGAACACAATGGCAAGTAACTTTTTAAGCGGTTTAGAAACATTTCAGGCTAATGCTAAAATGCTAGAAAAATGCTTAGGTGTGAATGGACATTTAGTCTATTTTATAGTGATTTACAAAAATAGATCAATAACACTCCATAACCCAATAATGACAAAGTAAAAACATGTTTTCAGAAAGGTTTGTAAATTTATTTAAAAAATCTAAAAATGAAATCTGTCATTTATTTAAGTATTCAGACCTGGGAGCTCTCTTGCTGCGAGACGATGAAGCTACGGGCTGTTTAATAGGAATTCTGCTGGCCGCATATTCACATACAGGCGTGTAGCACCTGTGCCCACAGGGAGTATAAAGAGCCCAAGCAGGATAGAAAGGGAAGGGAGAATAAAAAAAAAGCACACAAAAGGAAAGAAATAAAGAAACAAAATTGAAAATGATTGCTAGCTTGAGGAAGGTAAATGGTGGAGGGCAGAGTATGCATGCTGCTGATTAGTTTCTAGACGGCACTCTCGGCAGCTGCTGAGATGTGATGAGGAGCTGTTAAGTGGGTATTAGAGACTGCAGGAGCTGAAGAAGGAATGGGGGTCCTAAAATGCTGGCATTTGAGACAGGGCACAGTGCCCCAGGACCTGCAGTGACTGACGGAGGTGCCAGCTCTGGGTCGACGGGTACCGGCTGAGGTGGCAGATTAAGGTGGGATTTGAAGGGTTGTGTCCGTAAGATGCCCAGGAATCTGAGAAGAAAATGCTGAAAATTATACCTTTCAATTTGGAATTTACTTTTTATTGTGTCTTTTAACCTCCACAGTGGACAGTGTTTTAAGTATTTGAATTATTTAATGACTTGCATATTAAGATATCCTGTACTGCACTTTCGTATTTTTTTAAGGAATAGAAGCACAAAGCACTTTTGCACCTTGCCCTTGTTTGATGGCCCCCATTGCAATGGCTCATCCTTGGTTGGTACATGACTATCGATGTCCCAGGATCAAGGGAGTATGGAAGCTAAAGCCAACCCAGACATCACAATATGAACAAATTCAGAAATAATAGCTAAAAACAGAAGCCAGGCTTAGACTGATTCCACCTGGTTTCTGAAGCTAGTGAAAAAGTGACAATTAATGTGCTATAGGAACAACAGACCTCTAAGCTAAGGCTGGTAAACACGTGACAGGTTCTGTCTTCAATGCAATGAAACAATTCTATAAATACAATTCAAGATTTCGAAAATGTAACTAGAAGAGATTTTGTATAAAGGAAACAGCAAAAGTCAGCTAGAAATAGAGAGAAACAAAATAAACTTTGTAGGATCAAATAGCCAAAGTCAGGGCTTCATTTTTTTCTCTAACTGGTGAAGACACAAGACAACATTTTGTTTTTTAATATATGTGTCAATTTAATGGCACCATATTACTTCCCTGAGGATATAATAGTATAAAAATTCCACTAGTTTAACTTCAAACTTATTTTTAACTGTTTTCAATTTAATTAAACCACTCTTGTAGAACTCTTAATCAAGTACCGGCTCAGGGCACTTGCTCATATTTACAGCTATATCATGATAACAGTAAATCACTAAAACTTACAACGTTTACATATTAAGTTAAATATGATAAACATAAAATCATGGAAATCTAAAATTATGTTGGCTGAATAACTGATATTTAACCAGATGACAAGATAGGGAATGAAACAAAAGCTTCAGTTTTTGCAGCAGAGAAAGTAAACCTCTGAAGCGTCCATGGTCATCTAAAACAGGCAAAGTCACACTTCCTATCTATGATCAAGGCCATCCAGCCCCTTCCTCTTCATTTCTGGTAGTAGAACCTCGTGCATCAACACGACAATAACATACATACAGATATAGAGGAAAATGCTTGCATTTCAATTATACTTCTCAATGACTCCTTATGTTTGATAAATTGACTTCTGTGAAACAGCAGCAAGTAAAGATGTATCCAGCATCACAGCACCACGAAGAACAACAATATGCAATTGTTGTATATTTCTGTGTGGATCCCATTTTGTTTTCCAATGTTGATCTCCAAATGTGCTCATTGCATTCTTTAAATTAAATATGGTTGCTCCCCACTCTTAATACCCTTCAATATTTAGTTTAACTGAGACGCGCATGTGGTGTCAGAATGGTTCTTTATATTTCAGTGTAAATCATTTATGAGCCATGACTGATGTTGTACTGATGTTTTATGATCTGCATAATACCAACTATTTCTGAGGCTGTTGAACATTGTCTCACATGGAAGCTCAGATAAAGTTGTATCATTTGATATATGACAGACGCATGTCACATTTTCAGGTATTTTAGACGGCAATGTAATGTAGCAAAGCATCAGTAAATTCTGGATAAAAGAGATGTACTGTATAATGAATAGAAGAACTTTCATTGCATAGGGTCTGTGAACAGCCAAAGGTATACAATTGGTTTTTTTTCAGTTTGCCTCAAGTGGAGCATTAATGCTCTACAAAAATTGCCAAGGCAAGAATTTCATGCTGTATTGCCATAATTAACAAAAGTTAATTAAATTAAATGTGATGTACGCCATCAGAAAGGTAAGTAGAGCCTGGGTTAATGTATTGTGCAGTCATGTATGTGCCATACCTTTGCTTCCCTAATACTCAAATTGAGACTATCATTTTTAATTAAATGACCTTTCTTCTTTGCATATGTATTCTTAATTGTATTTATTTGCTACATGCCTTGTTAGTCAATTGCATCGCTGGGTACTGTATGTTTAAGGTTAATCTGATGACAGTCCTGTTCCTTGTAATATTTTAATTTGCATGACTGCTAGTATATTAAAATAGCCCTACATACAGTTAAAGTATATACTTCAAAGAAATAACATATAGGAAATCAAATGTATCGTTCTGAATGTTGCTGTATTCAGGAAGAGAAAGTTAAATAGTCCGACAAAGCTTTACTGCTTAATGTTAATTATGCAGCTGCTACTTGAAACATTAAACTGCATTGTGGACTCCAAGCACTAAAATGAAAAAAGTCTTTGTTTTGCTCTTATTTATTTATAATTTGTAGCAGTACTATTATGCCAAATCAGTGATAGCTGAAAAATATATATTTTTTATAAATTGTATCAAAGCTCAAAGGCATTAATATGCCATTACTGGCTAAAGGGAACTTTTTGTATAAAACATTTTTTACTAAAATGAATACCTTGCTGAAACGCTCAATTAATCTTTAGGGGTATATGTAAAAATGAAAGTGTCTATGCAGACATCACATGCCTTGCCTCCCTAGGAAAATCTATGCCTGGGTGCTGGAATAGATCTCCATACTGTGGCATCCATCCTGACTATGGAACAGTGGACTAACTCTTTCTTTTCATACAGATAGTTGAGGGGGTGAAGAATATTTGTCAACCCTGTCTATGTGTACTTTGTGAACTTTGAGGAAGCTTATGATCACGTACTGGGGGGTCTCTGTTAGAAGGTTCTGGGGCTGCTTGTGACCTATTTGATTTCTGTATTTGCAGTGCAAAAGTTGTATTTGCATACTTGGTGTTAGTTTGAGACATTTCAGTATGAATGTTCTCTTGTTTGTGATTTTCATGGCCAGAATATGAACACAAAGCCAGTGTTTTGAGGGGATGCAGTTTAGGAACCTGAGTATTGCATCTTTGCCGTTTGCAATCAATGGTGTCTTCTTGGTCTCATCAAACTGTTATCTCCAGTGCACACTGGAATAGGTAGTAGCCATGTATGATGAGGTTAGGATGAAAATTAACAGCTCCAACTCTGATGTCATGGTCTCCTTCCAAAAGAGAATGCTGTGTTCTCCGTAGTTAAAAGATGGTCACGTGCATCAAGTACTTTGAGGTTTCTGGTTATTTTGTACTGATAGAGGTGATCAATATAGAGATGCAACAACAGCAGATTTGAGAATCAAAGCATGGTGGTGAGGCAGGAGGTAAGTCCACAGACAAAGCTATGAATTTTATATTTCAAATTATATTCCCAGCTTCAAGTATGGCCAAGAGTTCTGGGTAGCAATAAAAAAAAATTGCAAGTGTGCCCCCCTCAACTTTCTTGTATACTGAGATAGGGGAAAAGGTCATCAGAACCACTTCGCGGAATATTTCTCAAATATCATAAATCTTTGTTTCTCATCATAAATAATTAATAATATCAATACACAATCATTTATCTTTATTTATAATCAAACTTTATATTAAAATGATATTTTCGCACCTAGGGAGGTCAAAAACTGTGGTGGAGTTTTTTCATGATTACATAGGCATTACCTAGATTACGTACAAAGTAAAAATAGTTATAATCAAATAAAAACATAGAAAAGGTGTTAGTGTTATATAATGTTTGTTGCAATAAATTGCTGTAGGTAAAACTGCATTTAGCTACATTTAATATGATTATATATATATATATATATATATATATATATATATATATATCTATATATATCTATCTATATCTATACTAATAAAAGGCAAAGCCCTCACTCACTCACTCATCACTAATTCTCCAACTTCCCGTGTAGGTAGAAGGCTGAAATTTGGCAGGCTCATTCCTTACAGCTTACTTACAAAAGTTGGGCAGGTTTCATTTCGAAATTCTACGCCTAATGGTCATAACTGGAAGGTATTTTTCTCCATTAACTGTAATGGAGTTGAGCTGGAATGACGTGGGGGGCGGAGTTTCGTGTGACATCATCACGCCTCTCACGTAATCACGTGAACTGACTGTCAACGCAGTGCGTAGAAAACCAGGAAGACCTCCAAAAAGCGCTTAAGAAAAAATGCATTATATAATTGAGAAGGCAGCGAAACAATAAGAAGCGAGCGAGTGACATATACTACCATATTCATGAGTGCTGCTACCTCGGAAAGAAAGCAAGGTGTAAACCAAAACTTTAAATTAAGTTCATAGACAGGCTACCGCTGGCGTTTCACATGCCCACAGGTAATGCGGGATACAAGTTTTTTTTTTTTTTACCGTGTCCTGTTTGGCTGTGAAGCAATCAGAATTGATGTCTGAATGCTGGCGACTAGCCTTACAGTTTTTCTCTCAGGTGGAGCGTTACAGCTTCTGCTGACGTCACGCCTGATACCAAAACTTTATTAAAAATATTTTAGATGTTTTAAGATTCGAACCGGACACGGAGACAAAAGTGAAAGAAAAGATGAGAGAAGGAAGAGATGGAGGTAAAGGGGGAGGGGGGGTTTCGTATAGAATAAACAATAAATGAACCAGAATCCGCTTCTAGACCTGCAGAAAGAGAGGGGGAAAAAAAAAACCACAAGACAAAAACATTGCTGCATCAGCTACATGAAGATATATAAAAGTAAAAATGTTTGCTGACAATCATACAGTAATTATTACTGAGGCATTTAAGGCCACCACAACCTTAGATCATGTGCTGAAGATGTCCAAGTCATACTTATGAAATCACCATGTGAGCACCTGTGTGTGTACGCACGCTTGTATGTGTAAGGTTTCTCTATAGGAGCATCCAATAGTGAGTGTGAAGGGCCACAGACCTGCCCCCAAAACGTGCGGAAGATGGAGGGAGTTCCAAGCCCAGAGATCCAGAGGTCACCCCAGCGCGGAGCCCCCAGGGAGGCCGTCCCCAGAGAAGCCCCAACCCCCACCCGAGAGGCGCAGAGGATCACCCCGGGGGTCACAACCAGCAGCCGGCAGAGTCCCGGAGATATCAACGGCAAGCCCTCAGGCCCGCCGCAGCCGCTCTCCCCGAGTCGGCCGGGCCCGGAACCCAGCAGCCCGGGACCCGAGGCGACCCACCCGCCGAGGATCCAACAGAGCCCAGGGAACCAGATCCCACCAGGCAGCCACCGGGAGCGACCAGACAGATGCTTAAGGCAGGGGAGGGTAGGCAAAGATGTTGTAGTATTGCCAGATGTCCCAGGAGAGGGAGGAGTCCAAAACCCCACCTGACATATACAGTCACACACAAACACAGTCATACACTCCCTCCCTCATGCTCTCACATACACATACAACCCAAGACTTACAAGGATGTACGCCAGACACCCATTCACACTCCCCACACACCCTACCTAACTCTGGTCCCGGTGCTGCCGCACCTGAGGTACAGCCATTCCTGGACGCCAGAGTTAGCCCGTTCCGCAGGGGTAATAGTGAGCAGGCACCCCCATCCAACGTAGAGCAAAGCAACCCACCACTCCAGACCACAGGCAGACGGCCAGCTCCCACTCCTAGCCTCCAGCCCCGGCAGCTAACTGAGAACAGAGTGTGATAAGACCTCTAGTCTCCCTCCGCCTGCTCTAATGTAGTGTTGGTGTGTGCTGATAAGGTGCATTTTGTGGTTGGGGCGCAGGCAGTGCCGGCACCATGTGGCCTACACCAGCTGATGCCAACACACAGCCCCACCTCCCCCAAAACTCTCCGTGACTAGGTGCAGTTTAAAATTGAAGTGGACACCGCACTCGGAGTGAGGCTGAAATTTCCCCACCGGATGCCGTTGAGTGTGCCCACTCCCAAGGCCCTAAGTGTGCTTTTGTGTGGAATTTTTTTGTGGAAGTGTTTAATGTGCAAATAAAATTGGGGTGTAGGCTGCCACAGGACTGCGGAAACGGGATCCATACCCGCACCCCCTGACTTACCCACACCCCAAGGCCCTATGTGCATGTTTGTGTGATGATGTGAAGGAGCAGGAGGAGGGAAATGTCTGAGGATGGGGAGGAACGGCTGAGGGGCCTGAGCCCTCCAGGGAGCCAGCTCCCCTACTGGCCCCAATAGGCACCTCCGTTCCCAAAATCCCCCCGGGGCCACGGAGGCCCCAGCCTATCTAGCCATGGCCCGAAGCAGCAGCATCACAGAGCCCCACGGAGTCTGAGGCCACCAACCCACACCACCCCAGCAGAATATTTACTCCCATCCCCACATTTACTCAACATTCAGATTAAGTAAGACATAAGACACCCAGGATAAAGCTGGATCCTCCCTCCCGGACATCCCTCCCCATGGTGGAACTGCCGCACGTTCCGCCCTCTTCCCGCAGCGTACATGCCAGGACCCAATCCCCAAGGCCCCACCCATATCCCCATCCGGGACGGCCGCCCCAAACCCTAAGCCACCAGGCCCACACCCAGACCAACCCAGGGGCATTGCGCCACTAGGCAGCGACCGCAGCCACCGCCAAGACCCCCTAAGGCCCTACACACAACCACCAGAAGCCCACCCCGAGGTAACCCAAGCACCACCAGAGTCGGGCAGCAGCCCCCCAGCCCAAGACCCCCTAGTGAACCCACCCCAGGGATCCTCCAGATACTCCAAGCTCAGACTCTCCACCACATCAACCACAGCATCCCGCAGGACCATATCAATGACCCTCCATCATCGCTATGTGATGGAACCGATCAAAGGAGCCCAGAGAGATTGATTTGAAGTGGAGGCAGAGGCTGTCTCAAGTGTAATATGATCCAATAAAAGATTTCTATACTGGTTAATGCAAAGATTATCTTTGTTTTTCCAGTTTATGAGGATAGTTTTCTTAGCGATGCATATGGCAGTGAGAACCACGTGAACCAAATTTGTTTCAATCGGGACATCCTCTAGGTTCCCCAGCAAGCAAAATGAGGGGGAAGTTGGGATATCACATTTCAGACACTTTGACAGGTCTTCACATACTCTATACCAGAATCCCTGAACAGGTGGACATGACCACAGTGCGTGGATATAACTGTCAGGAATGTTGTCTGTGCAGTGTGTGCAGGTGTCAGATGGCACAAATCCCATCCTGAACATCCGATGACCTGTATAGTGTACTCTGTGTAGAATTTTGTATTGAATTAGTTGTAAATTGGGGTTTCTGATCGTTTTAAAAGTTTTTAAACAGGTTTGGGACCAGAAAGTCTGATCAAAGCTAACTAATAGATCCTCCTCCCATTTGCCTATAGGAATTGCTATTGTATCATCTATTTTGGTCAATGTTTTATATACTTTAGACAGTAATTTGGGGTGTTTGAGATTACAGAAGTCTAATACCCTTGATGGTGTTTGTAATTCTACTTTAAGCTTAAATTTTTCTTTAACTACTGATTTAATTTGGAGATATTCTAAAATCTATTCTTGTCTATCCCAAATTGGGAGACTATTCTGTTAAATGGAATGAAATCCAATCCTTCAACTATGTGTTCCATGTATAGAATTCCTTTACTTTTCCAGTATGGGAGGTTCATCATTTTATTGTTTTGCAATATGTCAGGATTATTCCAGATGGGTGTGCGTCTGCATGGAATTAGTGAAGACTCCGTCATTTTTAGATATTCCCACCATGCTGTCAGTGAGGTACTGATATTAATACTTTTAAAGCTTTCATGCTTTCTTATTTTTGAGCTAATAAACGGTAGGTCCGAAAGCTCTATAGTATTGCAAAGTGTCTGTTCTACATCTAACCAGGACTCATCCAGCGGGTTATGTTGCAACCATCTTGGTATATATTGGAGCCTGTTGGTTAAGAAATAATGATAGAAGTTGGGTAGATCCAACCCTCCTCTATCTTTGGTCTTCTGTAGTGTTTTTAAGCTAATTCGTGGAGGTTTATCCTTCCAAAGGAATTTAGTGATGGAGGAGTCCAGGGATCTAAACCAATCAGATGATGGCTTGTTTGGGATCATAGAAAATAAGTAATTGATTCTTGGTAAAACCATCATTTTAATTGTGGCAACCCTCCCCATAAGTGATATCGGTAAGGATTTCCATCTAGCAAGATCATCTTCCACTTTCTTTAATAGTGGGATGTAGTTTAGTTTAGTTAGATCTGCCAGCCTGGGAGACACATGAATGCCCAGGTATGTAATATTCCCTGATTCCAATTGTGTATTAAGGGAATTGACAAAAGAGAAATTAATTGGAAGAACTGTGGATTTTAACCAGTTTATTGAATAATCTGAAACTCTTGAAAAGGAGTTTATTAGTTCAATTGCCTGGGAGAGAGAGGATTGAGAATTCTGAAGATAAAGTAACACGTCATCTGCATAAAGACTGATTTTATGTTCTATGTTCTTACACTTTATGCCTTTAATAACTGTAGTTTGCCTGATTGCTGCTGCTAGTGGTTCAATAAAGATAGCAAATAGCGAGGGGGAGAGAGGGCATCCCTGCCTGGTCCCCCTCTGAAGACAGAAGCTATCTGATGTTTGGTCATTTGTCCTGACGCATGCTGTTGGTGAACTGTATAAAATTTTTAACCAGTTTATGAAGAAGTTTCCAAAACCAAATTTATGTAAAGTTGCAAATAAGAACTTCCAGTTAACTCTATCAAAAGCCTTTTCTGCATCGAGAGATAATATACTGGTTTCCATGTTTCTGCTATAAGAAAAGTCTATTAAGTTGAGTAATCTACGTGAATTTGTGGATGAATGTCTCCCCTTAATGAAACCAGTTTGGTCTGGATGTATTATGAAAGGGGTTACCTTCTCTAATCTTTTTGCAAGGGCTTTACAAATTATTTTCAGGTCAACATTAATAAGAGAAATTGGGCGATAGCTGGTAGGAAATATAGGATCTTTGCCTGGTTTTAACAGGAGACTAATGTTGGCTGAATTCATGTTTGGCTGTAGTCTACCATTTTCTTGTATTTCACACATCATTCTGAAGAATGTTGGCGCCAGAATGATCCAGAATTCTTTGTAGAACTCTGCTGGAAACCCATCTGGACCTGGAGCCTTCCTATTAGGCATGGAGTTAAGAGCTTCCTGAAGCTCATCTGATGTTAATGGCGAGTCCAGGACTGTAGCTTGGCTATCTGATAATTTAGGAAGTATTATCCTGTCTAGAAACTCATTGATCTCATTATCTGATGGGTTAATCTGTGGTGAGTACAAGGTTTTGTAAAAATCTCTGAAAGTGTTGTTTATTCTTTCAGGGTCATATACTATATTCCCAGTTGAGTCTTTAACAGCAGATATGGCAGTTTTCTCTTTGTTTATTTTTAACTGGTTGGCTAAAAACTTGCCTGATTTATTACCGTGTTCAAAGTTTTCTATTCGTAGTCTTTGTGCTAAAATTGTGTTTTTGTCAATAATTCCTTTAAGTTCTAGTTTACTTTTACGCAATTTGTTTTGTAATTCTTCTTCTGGGGATGCCTCTAGAGACTTAATGATTTCTTCTAATTCCTGAATACGTTTGTTTTCTATTTTTTTCTTATGTGATGAGAAGGAAATTATTTTACCTCTCATCACTGCTTTCCCTGCCTCCCAGAGAACAGATGCTGATGTTCCAGGAATGTCATTGTGTTCTAAATATAAAGCCCACTCTTTTTTATAATATTCCACAAAACCTTCATCTTTAAGCAGTGACGTATTAAACCTCCAGTTTTACCTGATGGGATTGTTTTCTTATTTAACAGAGTTAAAGAAACTGGAGCATGATCGCTGACAACTATAGGGTGTATCTCAGTGTCTGAAATGTCAGCCAATAATGAGCTGCTGACTAGAAAATAGTCCAAACGTGAGTGAGAGTGATGAACATGTGAGAAAAAAGTATACTCTCTACGGCTGGGATAAAAAGATCGCCATGCATCACAAAGCCCATAATCACTCATATACTGTTTGACTATATTAGTGGAATGCCAACTGCGCTGAGTCCCAGCTGTACTGAGCCTGTCTGAAGAATGATCCATCCAAAAATTAAAATCTCCGCAAGTATAAGTGGACAGTCCAAGTGTTCGGAGAGTACAGAGAAAAATTATGAAAGAATGCGGGTCATCTATGTTTGGACAGTATATGCTAACAATACATAAGCTTTGATTTTGTATAGATAGTTTTAGTATTATAAATCTACCATCTGGATCTGAGACTGTGTCCAATACTTTGAAATTTGTATTTTTGTGTATTAAAATAGCTACACCTCTTTGTCTAGAGTTATAGGCGGCAGAGAACAGTGTGGGAAACTCAGATGTTTTAAGTTCATCTGCAACTGTGGCAGACCTATGAGTCTCTTGTAATAAGACAACATCTGCCTGCAGTCTTTTAAGCTGATCAAAAATCTTTAATCTCTTCTCTCTAGAGCCAGTTCCATGAACATTCCAACTGACAAACCTTAGTGTACCCATAGTTGTGTGTGTGATTAGCTAATGTATGGTGCCTTCAGGTGAGTTAGTTAAGTAAATAAATGTATAATTTAATCTGAAGAAAAAAAAAAATAAAAATAAAAATAAATATATATATATATAAATAAAAATAAAGCAATAAATAAGTAAATAAAAATATATGCATAATAATGCTAATAACAATAATAATATTATTAATGCTGATGATAATAATAATATGAATGCTGAAAATAAATAATAATAATAATAATAATAATAATAATAATAATAATAATAATAATAATAATCAGACAGAACCAAAAGTGTTTGTGGTTGTATGATAAAATGTAATAATTATAATCTAGTGTTTGTATGCGTTGTGTGTGTGCTGACGAGTGTAGGAAAGTTGTGTGATTGTGTCATGCGGATGTAAAGTTCCAGAAGCAGGTAAAAGAAGGAAAGGAAAGAGTGATAAAGGTTAAGAAAAGAAAAAAAGTAAAAAGAAAAGGTGTTAGAGGTGTGGGGTGGCGAGAGAACAGGTGATCCCATCATCTAAACACGGATATAGCAGCTTTTTTTTATATCCTGACATGCTCATACCCAGTGAATCCCGATAAGAAAAATAAACTTGTGACCTGATGTTGGGCTAATAAAGCCAGTCTGTCACTCCTCGCTCCTTGTACAGCCTGTTGTTGACGTAGAGCTTGTCCACAGAAATGACAGCGGCTCCCTTCTTGGATGAATTTTTACGTATTGGGAACAGAACTCTGCGGCGATCCAAAATTTCTTTAGGAAATTGATCATTCACGCTAAAATTTTTCCCTTTGAGCTCTTTCCCGTGGCTCTTAACAAAATCCTTCTGTTTAAAATGCTCAAATTTAGCCACGATGGGACGAGGTCTTCTGCTGTCTGCTCTCTTGGCTCCAAGGCGATGTACCCGTGAAAGGTGATGTTTTTTACCGTTTCTTCGGGTATCTTCATGTGGGTCTGGAGAAAATACTTGATTGTTTGTTCGCAATCCTCCGGTTGTCCTTCCGTCTGCTCTGGCAGGCCTGCGAACACCAGATTGTCTCTCATGCTGCGGGCCTGAAGATCCAAAACCGTCTCCTTCAGGGTCTTGTTGTCTTGGGAGATCCGTGTCCATCCCTCTGTCAGGGAAGACACAGTCTCCCGCAGAGACGCGTTTTCAGCAGCAAGCCGCTCCACCTAATCCTGGCTGAATTCCAGAGATTGTCGGAGGTTCTGGAACTCCTGGTGTAGAATTTCGAGCAGGTGGAGTCGTCCCTCAAATCCCAAAAGCCTTTTATCTATAGAATCTAATAATTCTAATATATCCTTGCGGGGAGATGAGGTCGCCTCGGGGGAATCTTGAGGACGGCTTCTCTTGGTAGCAGGTGTTTCCGTGTTAGCTGCTGCTTTCTTAGGCCCCATGACAACAGACTCAAAACTTGATCAATATAATTTTGTAAACTTTCCAAATTTTCTTCACTTACCTCCAGGTTGAGCGAGTTATACTTACCGGATTAATTGCGTTGTCAGTAAATAAATTTGGCGTAAATGTGTCTTAATTGTTTAGAATGTTCGCTAAAGAGCTGCCATCTGCTTCAAACGCTGCCGAGAATCCGTGATCTTCCTAGCCAGCGCTTCTCTTTCCCAGCATGCTCCCGTAGTGTCCGACCCTCCCTAAACTTGCGGGATACAAGTTTAATGAGAGGACGCAGGATATAAACGAGAGTTTTGATCACTTTATAACTAAGTTAAAATTGTAGGTGAAGGGGTGTGCTTATGCAAATTCCGAGAGACTGTGTTTGTGGGGGATTGACAGTTAAGGGGTGGGGGAGTCACGTCATCATTCCTCCCATTCATCTCATTTGGCTCTGAGCTGAGCTCTGCAGCTACGCCGTCTTCCGAAGCAACTTCGTCAGACTGCCACCAAATACTCACAGAAAAATCCACAAGTTAATACACACGCTGTCTCTATAGAGTTTCTCCACACTGAATCCTCCAGGCACTACTTACAAAAGGTTACATTGACAATCATGTTACGTTATTTTTAAAATCTTTCCTTTTCTTAGCACAAGCACAGCTGAGAAGCTTCGATGCATGTGCTCCATAACGCTTAAAAATAATGCATTTAATCACACTTTGCATTACAAGCAAAGGGGAGCTTTTATCAACGCATGATTTCCTGGTACACCGATTACTTTGATCAGCGCATCCCGATTCATTTTACCCTCGCACCACCTTAGTTTGAGAAGAAGTATGAAAAATATGAGGTTAACACAGAAAAACAGATCACCAATTCAAGCTTTATGAATAATCGATTCGCCATCAATAATTGTTTTGGTAAAGCCAACCTCCTTCCATTTTATAATTTTTCCGCCACTAGCCGTGATTAAATGAACGGTAAATAAAGTAAGAACAAAGTGAGGGTGACTTATTTAGGCAGGCATATATATGACAGCAACACTCATGACAATGTCAATCATGTT
This sequence comes from Polypterus senegalus, assembly GCF_016835505.1. Lineage (NCBI taxonomy): Eukaryota > Metazoa > Chordata > Cladistia > Polypteriformes > Polypteridae > Polypterus > Polypterus senegalus. Next base: position 44,859,419 of record NC_053169.1, on the reverse strand, counting down.
ACGTTATTATTAAAATGTTTCCTTTTCTTTTTCATTACTTCTTTAACACACTACTTCTCCTTTCTGCGGGGCGGGTATTTTGATATATATATATATATGAATGACCTCCAAAGAGCGCTGAGATTTTTGATATCATGAACGTGTCTGCAAAAACTGGGGTCTCCTGCCCTGCAAAGTCGAGCAGCCAGCGCGCTGCATAGCTGTGCCGGCCTTTGAGACGCTGACTGCGCTTCTGACTTAAGTCAAAGTGAGCACTTTTAATTTTTTCATCCTCCCCTGCGCTATAGCCCAGACAAGTGCAAACACGGACCCTTTTCTACACCACGGCAAAATAATATTAAGGCGATTCACACTTTCTTTGCACATATACGATTATGAGGTTCTCACCCCGGATTATGAAGACACGACACAGTAGAGGACTGACAGTGCCATCCCAGCCGATTAATGGCGAGGACGCCTCACCAGTCTACACAAGACCCACCGCGACTGTCCTCAAAAGGCGATCATAACGTCAGCGAACACATCTCTCTATACTATATAAAAGAAAAGGCAACTTTCCTTTCTTTACACCTTTTTCCTTTTATCCCAAACCAAAGCCTTTCTCGCTTAACACTGCAGAGGACACAAAACTAATTTTCTTTAAATGCCGGTAAGGCACATTACCAGAGGCACAAATTTTAACGTTCACATAGAAAATGTAATTTCTATACCACAGCCGTCGTGTAGCGCCTTTCAAAAGGGATCTACTACCGACAGATGATCCATATATATTTTAGCTGCTGTTAGTTACTTACCTGTTGTGTTACACAGTCTTTAAAATGTAGTTTACCATAACCACTCCAGTAGTGCTCAATGTACTTGTACTTCTTAAAACGTTAATGTTTTACTGTTTAATAACTTATAGACTATATTTTATTATTTCTTCCTTGCACTCAGTGACCAAAGCTATACACACACATATATAAAAGCTATACACACAAGTATATGTATGTGTATATATATGTATGTATGTGTATATATATATATATATATATATATATACACACACACCCCTATCTACATTATATATATATATACACACACACACACACACACATACATACATACATACATACATACATACATACATACACATATATATAATTTGTGTGTGTGTATGTATGTATGTGTGTGTATATATGATGTAGATAGGTATGTAAATATATATATATATGCGTGTATATGTAGATATGTATATAGATATGTAGATATGAAGATATGTATGTGTATATATATATATATGTATGTATGTATGTATGTATGTGTGTGTGTGTGTGTGTGTGTGTGTATATATATGACAGCAGCAATCCAAGCTGTGAGAAAACAGTAAAAAGGAGGCGTGTCAGACGTCGTGGTACATTTTCTGATGCAGCTAGACGAAAAAAACTTTGTGACGCTGCCAAATACACAAAACAATTACTTTGACAATCATGTTATATTATTTTTAAAATGTTTCCTTTTCTTTTTCGTACCTTCTTTAACACACTACTTCTCCGCTGCGAAGCGCGGGTATTCTGCTAGTGTATATATATATATGTATTTGTGTGTATATATGTGTGTGTATGTATGTATGTATGTGTGTATGTATTTATGTGTGTGTGTGTAAATATATATATATATATATATATATATATATATATATGACAACAACACTCATCACTCACAACAGTGACAAAACAATTACATTGACAATCATGTTACGTTATTTTCAAAATGTTTCCTTTTCTTTTTCATTGCTTCTTCAACACACTACTTCTCCGCTGCGAAGCGCGGGTATTTTGCTAGTATATATATAAAATTAAATGTATTACCAGTAAGAAGACAGGGAAGTAGCAGCTTATTGTTCCCATTACATTTTTATATTTACATGGCATGTTCAATGTTTACACGTTATTGTTAAACTGATGATGTATAAATTAAAATATAATTATTAATAGTTATTGAAAGAATATGCATTATATTGAATACAGTTTTTAATATATAATATTAACATGATAAAAAAATGTAGATGGTTGTTAAAATAAAATACTACTTCCTGCTGAGTAATTTTTCTCAACTTTCATATCTATATGCTTTTTATCACTACAAATATCTATACAAAATTTGAATCATCTATCTGTAATTATAACCATAGTTTACTTTTGTAACTTTGTAAATTTGTGAAAGTATTCAGTTACAATACCACTTCAGGTTGCTGGAGGTCCCCCAAAGTTGATAGGATTCCTTACTTTTGATATAAAGCAGATGTACAAAGTCTCATTGACCAAGGCCAAAGCATTTTCAAGTTATCATGTTTACACACAGACACAGAGACAGACATAATTTCAAAAATGTAATTTTCTGACTCAGGAAGGTCTAAAACATCAAGATTCATTAAAATCTCGAGGTTGACTTTTTTCACAATTCCTACACTTTCTTTATTCAGTACTATGAGCTCAATTGATATAAGGTTTGCTGGGCTCAATGACAGGAGCTCAACAATATGGAAGACCTTCAAAGCATAACAGCTACTACTCTGGATCAGACTTGGGACACTTGGGGGGTATTAGGTCTCTCTTGACTGTCCTGGGATCACCTGGGTTTTCTCAGGAAGGTCTAAAGAAAGTTGCAAATGATTGGGAGGTCTGATCTGCCAAACTCAGAGTGCTGCTATTACAACCCTCAGCAGAGAAAGATGAAAGTAAGTGATTATGAGAATTGTGATGACAATTTTTTAATCTAAAAATCAAAAGTGATGCAATACAATGCACCAGTGAATTAATACGCCAGAACATTTAAAAATTACATAAATGGCAGTTAATGACAGTTATTGGAGCAATTTTAGTAAATTTGAGAAGGAAAAGCATCTTGCTTGTTGTGGCTAAAAGCTTTGAGATAGACGTTATTTTAATTGGAGAAAGATGAGTAATAAGCACAATAATCTGAAGTTTCATCAGCTGCTTCTGAAAAAAAATCAAACTTTTCTTTCAGAGCTTTGTCAATAGAATTATCTTTTTATCATTAACATTTCATCCTCTCAAAGATGATTTTTTTGTTAAATATCATATTCATAAAAATACTTAATGCATATTTAATATATTGTACAGGTGTTTCTGTTGTTTCTCAAGGTCAGTGACATATTCTGGTTAGAAAATGTGGTACAAAGAAAGATTATTACAAATAATCGCGTAGCTAGGACCTACAGTGATATAATGTAGTCTTGTGCTCTATGCTTTTCTGTCTTCCTGAGCCATTCTATATACTGTCATTAAGTGACAAACTAATTAAAATGCAAAAGTAAAAATAATATAAAATCCTCTTAAAACCAAAGAACTCAAAATTAATAGATATTCACCTCAGTTCCAAGAATCACAGTCTTTTAAAACCTTTCATTTATTTATTAATGTCTTAAATTGGAACGGTGAAGTCTTGAGTATAGCTGGAAAATAGTAAAGCGTACGTGCCTAATTGGGTTGATAGCATTAAATAAGATAAGAAAGCCTTTTTTGGGCCAAATTTTAATATTTCTGCAATATATTAAGACAAAATGAAACATGAATTTCAAGTTTTCCAAAAAAAAAAACCACTCAACCAAAGATATAAAATATCAACCATTTTATGGACTGCCTTTTTGCAAAAAAAGTCCTTATACTAACTTATATGATTCCCCTCACTAATGCTAGCTAGCATTTAGATATTCTGATAAGATCCAATGCCTGGATAATAGAACATGTATGCCACCATCTTGAATAGCCCAGGGGTGATGAAAAAGTGTGACATGATCTCCCTATCATATGACTAACACAGAGAATAGCAACCACAAACTATCATTCTGTTACAGTTTTATATTAGTAGAGATTACAGAATAGTGAAAGTATTAATAGCACACTTGAAGGAAAAATGCAAAACCTCCAGAAATGGAATTAATCAAATCCAGGATTGCAAACTTATGATTCATCGCAATGCCATTCACATTTTTGAATTTTCCCTCATATTAATTAGGGGAGATGCACCTTTCCCATGCAATTAATGAGCTAAAACACCTTTTAGCTGCAGGTTGATAATGTCAGTTCTTTACAAAAACAATAAACAGATAATGTAAGCCATGAGGTTGTAAATATTGCTTACTCTGTGCTTACAGAGAAACTCTTACTTAATTCCTTTCCTCTTCCATTCACTTCCACGTAAGAAACTTCTTCTCCTTTTTTTTGCTGAAGTGCCTTCCCTGGATGTTGACCAACTTTTACTGGTGATCTGAGTGTTAGAAAGTAAATGAGGAAAATATACAAAATACATGCAAGCTAAAGTAACCTCTCTTAAAGTAAATTGAAAACAGTAAACCAGTCCATAATTAACGCTGCAAAGGATGGTCCTCTGTTTTTACACAAGTTTGCAAATTCATCAATGCTTTTCAATGGTAAGTTTTGAAATTTAAAAATTTTGTATAGCATGCTCTGTTTGAGATATCGCAATGAAAATTAAATTATATCAGTAAATTTCCTCAAAGAAAAACTATACTAAATTTCAACAACTTCTCTACCAGCAGATTGATTTTATCTCAAGAAAAATAAACAGACATGGCTATCACAAAGTAAGTCACAATGTGACGTTTTCACATTCTTCTGGTTTTTCTGTCTAGGTAGTCAATTTTTTCCTGCATCCCAAATATATGTAGAATAGGTCAACTCAAAATTGGCCCAATGGAAGAATGTACCTATGATGGACTGGTGCCCCTATTCAAGTTGAATTGATTCCTACCTTTCATCCAATGCTGGGGACAGGCACCAGCTCCCCATAACACTGAACTGGATAGGCAAGTTACAAAATGAAAGGATAATTAAGTGTGGCCACCAGGGAGCTTTCCAGCTCCCAAGACACCCATAACAGACAGGCTCAGGACACGAGTGCAAAATAAACAAGAGAATTTATTGTGGGAAGCTCTTTGCTAGTAAGTGTTTCCCACCACAACCACAGTACAATACACAATAAACAGCACTCAGCAATACTTTGTCTTTTGTTCTCTGTGTGTCTCTCTCTTTCACTTCCTCCTCCATTCAAGATTCATCCTTTATTTATTTATTTTTTTTGTTCTTTATTTCACGTTATACAATTTCTCGGATTTGGAATTTGTTAGTTTTCATATACCCCTTAGGGTCAGAGCACAGAGTCAGCCATTGTACAGTGCCCCTGGAGCAATTGAAGGTTAAGGGCCTTGCTTAAGGGCCCAGCAGATTAGGATCTCTTTTGGCAGTGACAGAGATTCGAACTGGTAACCTTCAGGATACTAGCACAGATCCTTAGCCTCAGAACCACCATTCTGCCCAACTTTCCTCCCAACTCCCAACTCTGGCTCTCCGAGTTGAGGCAGCTGGCTCCTGTAATTTAACACCCAAGAGTACTTCTGGTATCCTGTAAGAGTGGTCCAAAAGCATTTCTGGGTGAGGTGGAAGTCTCCCAGTCTCTTCAGCACCTTCTGGAGGCACCCATGGAATCCAACGGGGCTGAGTCATTAAACTCCAAGTCCCATGATGCCCAGTGAAAATCCCATGCAGGCTGCATTCTAGGGATCCAGGGTAGATAGTTCCCTGCGCATGCTCTCTCCTTCCATTGTAGAGGTATTCTGGCTGGGTAAGGGACCCAGCTGTCCTTCACATAAGTTATCCATTCATCCATCCATTATCCAACCCGCTATATCCTAACTACAGAGTCACAGGGGTCTGCTGGAGCCAATCCCATCCAACACAGGGCGCAAGGCAGGAAACAAACCCGGGGGAGGCCCAGTCCACTGCAGCACATAAGTTACTTTGATAATTAATTTATAAAATGTGAGATGCACAATTTTGTGAAACTACATTGTCAAAAAGGTCCAAAACAGAAATTGTTTATAATAAATATATTTGGTGATTTCTTTCTTCATTCGTGCTTTGTTTACTAAAATATCTCATCGAGATGGATTGAAACCACAATCATTCTAAAATAACAAAGAAAAAGCCACACATTGACAAAACAGATGAGTGCAAAATACATCTTCATTTTACTAGAGGTGACTGAGCAGTTTATGAGTGGCCATCTATCAATGACTTTGAACACTGCCAACAGCTGTAAGATAAACGTATATCGATTGTAATTTTTATTCCTAAAGGACATTAAAGTTCTATGATGTTTGAATGGTTTTTTTTTTTCAGATTTACTATGGTGGAAGACATTGAAATTTTATTTTTACTCATTTTATTTTTTTTCCTGCAGCAAATGTGTGTAGTTTGGGACAGCCTGAATCCTATCACCACATCCTTGCACTGATACACTGAGCATTTTGAGCACTGCTCATATGACATAGCATTTTTTTTTTAGTTAAGGTAGTTTTCTGATACATGGCAGTTTTTATACAGCATAACATTACAACAGACACCCAGTCATATATTTTCTTTAATGTCTGTGCTATTTTGTATCCCACAAGGAATATTCCCATCACTTATCCCCTAGTATGTGAGGATAATGCAAACCTGAAGTACCCCCAGGTGTTAAATTGTTTGCTTTCAGGATGGACCAGAATTAGTATTTTGTCAGTGGAAAACTTCAGAACTATTATCAAACAAGAAGCAATGTAGAGGACAAAAGCAATATATCTTCTTTGTTTAATTTGTTTTTCTTCTGGTTGCTGTATGTGTGTTTTGTGTCAATGTTAGTTGGACTTTAATACTGCTGGGGTTTAAATAGATGGGAATTTATGGTAGACTGAGAGAATTATATTAAACAGGGTGATAGCCTCAAGTCTTTGTATGATTCCATGTCCAGGACCTTGCAGTGTGGCAAATGCAGTATATTCAGAACACCGGGAAGGGGCTACAAGGCCTGTCAACCTATGTTAGGTACACTTTCAGCATTCTTTTTGGTTCCTCCATTGTTTCCCAGGAATTAATTTTTTCCAGGATTTGTGAAAAATAGAATTTTGTATTCCTCTTCTCTGTAGCTTATCTCCCCCTAAAATACTACAAAAAATATACATAATGTTAAGTTAACAATATGATAATGTTAACTTTAATTGTTTTTAGAACATGTACAATTTTAAGCTAGGTGAATGACACATAAGAGTAACTTGAACTGAAGAAAAATAACACTTGCTTCTTTCTGCAAGGTAAAACAAGTGCACAGCTCCACCACTTTTTAAGACTCATGAAATCCTCATTTATTTGACATTTTGCAGGTGTGTGAAATGATTTCCTAATAGTCATTATGTCAACAGATAATCCTTTAGAAAGTAAACACTTAATGTTGCCACATACGGAGTTAAGGATGTCACTGAGCGACAACATGTGGGTACAGATGCTAATTTTGGAATTGGAAAGGTATAAATAGAAAGAAATCCAGATTGTGAGGAGAATTTAGCACAGTCGCTTCAATGACAGCCAGGTCAGGTAGAAATGTTTTAAGAGAAAGAATCAACATGACACCAAACTGCAAATTTCCTGAATTTAGTCTCTGTGTATGATAGTTTTTGGAATACCATATACTGTATCTATTCCTGGAATATGTTTGAACAGTATACAATAGGACTGACTGTCTCCAAAGCTGTATATTATCAATATTTATGATAATAACATTATCAAGAAAATACCATGGAAGTATGATGCAGGATTTTGCTGCATAAGGTAGGAACTGAGCTATGAGGAGAGAAAACAGAAAATGTGGCGACAGCACTTTACTGGCAAGATGCTTAACAAAGCACTAATGACTCATATAACTTGATTTAAATGCATAAATAATGCACTAAACACTCATTGTTTGACATGTAGTAAGCATAGTCTATGCAAAAAAAATTGGTCATAACAAAATTTGTTTTTAATAATTATAGCCTCTTACAACACTGGTTCATACTCTTGCAACTGAAAATGCATGCACATGTATCTAATTCTAGTTAGATAGAATATGTAAAAACACAAAATATTTATTTAGAAATACAGTGTTAAATTGTGACTTACTTATTCTGCTTCTCTAATTAGGATCATGGGCAGACCACCTATTTTCATGTCAGTTTATCATACATATTTAAATCCGGTGCATTTGATGAAATATTATTTTATTCTTTTATAATCATTTTTTGTTTCTTTAATGAATAATAGTTCAGGTTCTATTAATTTTTCAAAAACGATTGATTAATGTTTGTACTGATCCCACAGAATTCTAGTAAAAATATTATTCAAAACGTTGCAGTGCATTGATTATAAATAAATTAATACATTTTCTATAATTAAAACTATGCTTGGCAGATTAAAATGTAGTGGAGTCATAATTTTATTTCTTATCTGCATGATGCAATACTTGTAATTTAAAAGAAAAAAAGTATGTTAGAAACAGAGAAACTTTCTTATATTACCAGTTTTTATCATTTTTTACTAGGAATTGTTTTCATTAAGTTACAAGAATGTGACAACAGCATAGCTTTCAGTACCATCAGTTATTATTTTGACATTGTAGTCATAGTTAGCAGCTGGTTAAATACATTTTTATATTTATTTTGCCATTTTTATTCAGTTTTTCTTATTTTCTGGCTTAAAGGTTATAGAAGGCTTTTCCTAGAAGAGAAGAGGTGGATTATACAGCCACCATTACAACGTGATAAAACACCAAGTGAAAAAGAAATGGGAAAGAATGCATGGAGAAGAAACTGCCATGCTGTGTAAGCATCCAGAACATCTCATAACCTTTAAGCTATACAATGAAAGTCTACAAAATGTGCTGGCATGACTCTTTACATTTAACAATATGGACTGACAATCTGTGTTGTGTGCTCTGTGTTAGGAGTGCTGTTTTATCAATGGGGGATTGGCAGACTTTAGGCTTTCTAGGATTTGTGACAGTTAAGGTCCTGATAGTGGAAAAGAGATTCTGACCAGTGTTTAAAACCTGAGTGTTTTTCATCTGACAGAGTATGAAAATGCTCAGTGTAATCACTTGTTTTATCAACTTGGAGAGTACAGATATTTGCATGCCCGGTATATCTCATGAAAAGTTAAATGGTTTTAGGGCCATTTTTCTGTGTGTTCCTAATTCTGTGCAGAGTGATAACCCCAAAAATGAATGAATTGTTTAGATAATGAGCAAATATGAGATGCACGTACATAATGTACAAGCTATTTTTTCATGCATTTCTCAAAACCCTTCTCAAGCAGTCACTTTCCAAGCCAGCATAATGTACTACTCTGTTAACCCTGCCCTTGAAGTTGCCTACAAAAAAGCATCATAGATTGACTGAAAAGTAGATGACTGGTAATAATATCATATATATTTAATATTGGTCCTTCAGTGGGATGAAATAAACTTGTAAAATGTATGGCGAATGGCTGGGGATCCTGCCCAGCCGGGATGCCTGGAAGATGGGAGGACCGGGAGAAAGACAATACCTCCCTTGGGACGTGAGACGGCAGCCGCCCTGGTTTGCATCAGGGCCATGGGATCTGAGCTGAGAAGCTCAACACTGTTGGGGACCATGGCCATGGGGCGCCTGGAACTGTAGCACTTCCGGCACACCAGGAAGTGCTGCAGGAAGGTCATCATGGAGCATCTGGATCACATCCGGGTGCATTATAAAAGGGGCTGCCTCACTCCATTCTGGGAGCCGGAGTCGGGAGGCAGACAACGGAGCTTGCAGGGGAGGAGTGGAAGTGACAAAAAAAAGAGAAATGAAGAGACAGAAAAGGGACTGAGTTATATGTGGCTGATTTGTGCACTGTGTTGTATAAAAGACAGAAGAAGAATTAAAAGTGTATGTCTGTAGTTGGGTTATACTCCATCTATCAATCCATTATCCAACCCAACTACAGAGTCATAGGGATCTGCTGGAGCCAATCCCAGCCAGCACAGGGCGCAAGGCAGGAAACAAAACTATGGGCAGGGCGCCAGCCCACCGCAGGGTGCACACACACACACCAAGCACACACTAGGGACAATTTAGGATCACCAATGCACCTAACCTACATGTCTTTGAACTGTGGGAGGAAACCGGAGTACCCTGAGGAAACCCATGCAGACACGGGGAGAACATGCACCCGGGAGGCAAACCCAGATCTCCTTACTGCGAAGCAGCAGTGCTACCACTGCACCACCATGCTGCCCAGGTTATATTCCACAAATGTAATATAAAGTAAACAATGTATCATAATTTAACAAATATGAAAAAGAGTATAAATAAACACATAACCGACCATGTACTGTTTCTACTGTGAAAGCAAAATAAATCGCAGGCACATCATAAAAGAAAAGCACACTTTTCTAAAGATGAGTCTGTTCTTCTTTTAGAAGACAGCACAGTCCTGTTGTTTACTAAAAGGCTCATTCACACTTAGTGTGGCCGCGTCGACATGAGGATGCACTGTGGTGCACGAGACGCAAATTTCGTCAGCAATTGTGGTGAGCACAAACAAGAGTGTTTGCAAAGTGTTGAGACCGTGCAGTCTTATGTATGTCAATTGTACATGCGCTAAACAAGAAAACATGACCTCATTCAAGGATCAGTTGTGCAAAAGTCCATAGTGATTGCAAAATCTCCTGTGTGAATGAGACTTCAAAATGCTGGATGTGTGAATATATTTGAGTTACAGCTCACACGTTTAATTTAAATAATGTGTAAGTGCTGTGTTTGTGAGCAGAATTCAATGGATGTTCTTCTGGCTAGGCTTCTTTTATTGCAGTTGTCTTTTCTCAATAAACCAGTAAACCCCCGATTCTCTAAAGAAACACAAATCCAAGAATGGCAATCACTTTCTGTTCCCTCTGATCTTTGGAGGGATGAAAAAAGATAAAGGGTGGGAGTGTCCTGGGAAAGTTTTAATTTAATTAAATAAATATATTTATACTAAAATTAACCAATTTATTAAAACTAAAATTGAAAAGTAATTGTTATATCATTTAAGTCCAAAATGTCTTTGAGTTGCTGCACTTACAAGTAAAACAAATATCAGAGTGCAAAGGTTTAAATGAAGTAAATTGGAAACAAAAAATTCATAAAATGGTAAATTTAAAATAGTTAATCAAAAATGTCCTTATAAACAACATTTTTGGTAAAGATTGTTTCCTGTCCTTGTATTAGGTCTCCCTGGTATGGAGTAGTTAAAACATTCACTTTAACGTCACATGAACGCTGGACTCTTGAAAAGGCAACATAAAGTTGTCCATGTCCAAATACAGGCTCAGATAGGTAAATCCCTACCTTGCCCATGGTTTGTCCTTGGGATTTGTTGATCGTCATGGCAAATGCAGCCTTAATGGGAAATTGCCGTCGTTTAATTTTAAAAGGTAATTTTGTCCCAACTTTAAGGTTAAGATTGTGTTGTGGTAATACGGCCGGGCTAATAGTATTTAAATATTCTAATGGAAAATTAAGATGCTCAGTTTCGTGTTCAGAATCAACACTGTCAGTATTTAGAAAGATGTGGCTTTCTCCAGGAAGCAATCCAATCACTTCGTTATTTATGTGGTCAACGTCAATAGGTTGTATATGCGCTGGTGTGCACGTTCGCGTTCGGGCGACGGTTGTATTGTGCACGGCTTGCTTCTGACCTCTCATCTTGGCTTTGAGATCTATTGTACATTACTAAACAAAGGTTGTATATGCGGTGGTGTGCGCGTTCGCGTTCGGGAGTCGGTTGTATTATGCACGGCTTGCTTCTGGCCTCTGCCATCCGTGCATATACACAAACATTACTAAATGAAGGTTGTATATGCGGTGGTGTTCGCGTTCGGGCGGCGGTTGTATTGAGACCTGAAGTTTATTTTACAGGTTGTGTTGTGTTGTTTGGGCGCCACCTACTGACTCTGGGAAGCCGCTGGGTTTGACTCAGCGGCGCTGAGGCTCTGTGCGCGTGCGCTTTCGGTGCTGCTCGCCTCTGGCATCCGTGCATATATACAACTTTCGTTTAGTACTATAGATGTATCAGCACCCACTTTCTTTCTTCCCGCATCTCCACATAACCATGCAACACAAAAAATGTCCCCCTGAAAGTAAAGCTAGCAGCAACCTTAGAACACCAGTTCTTTTAAAGAATATAGACTTATTAACTTATAAATTTGTAATTATTAACAGTCTAAATTATTGAGATGAACTTAACAATTGATCTATAAAATGTCATACTATAAATTCTTTATTGCATTTCATCATGAAAATATTATGATCTCAAAATAAATCTTAGTATTCCAAACATTCAGCGAGCTGTCATAATGTGAATCTAATATATTCTGTGTGGTGACTGCTGCCTATGGTTTTGGTTGGCACTAAAGGAAGCCCATTTAAGAGGCATGTAGTTTACAAAGGATTTCATGTATTTCTTTTTTTTACAATTGGCTTTGAGGAACACTCTTAAATTAACAATTAATCTTAAGATGGCATTTAAAACGTTTTTAGCATTACAATGCTTTTGGGAAATGCAGCCCAGGATTTATAACATTAATTCAAATAATTTTAAAGTAGGCCTCAGACCCTTCCAATGATATAGCTTGTTTTTAGTTTTTATGGGGAGAATATTAAAACAGATAACAGACTAAGAGAAGGGACACTTTATTTTAAAGATATTGTCCTTTATGGCCTAAATAGAAATTATCGGAGGTTATTATTCTCTCTTGGTGAAAGGGAGGGTTGTTCTTTTCATTTTAGGGAATAGCAGATTCTAACATATCAGTTTCCTATTTGTGAATGAGAGTAGCAGGGAGCAGGAGATTAACAAGTAAATTATTATTATGAGCAACCAAATATGAAAACTTTGGCCATAGTCTGGTAGTGATAAATCAATAAAACTCAATTACCTTTATTTTAATTTGTTCTTATGTAGTAATCTGACACTGCTGAGAAGACAAGTTCAGGATGCATGTAAAAAGGTAGAAATTAAAATAGAAAATGGGTAACAGGACACATTTGCATATCTATGAAAACAGGCAGTAGTACATTAACAAACATCAAGTTATATATGTTTTTCCATTTTTAATGTTATAGAACATAAACAGTGAGGGCATAAATTAAGGTAAACAGAATTTAAAGGTGACATGGGAGATTGGCAGTGGTATGAGACTACTCCTGGAGAAAATTAACCTGTGGCATTCCGTTGTTCTTTGAAAGGTGTTCAGTGAAAATCTGTGTGACCCTGGCCAGCTAGCTGTCCAGACTATGGTAGTTTACTCTAAAATATACTACAGTACAAGTTATACTGTATAAATGTGGTAGAATCATGCAATGGTCTGGCTCTCGATTGGTCAAAACTGGTGTCATTGTGCCTTAAACACTCAATGTTCCATAGGACTGGCATAGTGCCACAGACAGATAACAAAAATATATATATATTGTGATATATGGCCGGCAATTTATCCCGGCCAATACCCCTAAGCTGCCAGATGGAGCCCTTCCTGCAACATGGAGGTGTCCCGAATTCCAGCAGGGCTTCATGGACCTTGGAGTTTTGAATTCACAGCCCTGCTGGATACCATGGGGGCTGCCAGGGGATGCTGCAGGGAGGCTCAGGGACTTGTATCATCCGTATAGCCCGGAAGTACTTCCCAGTCACGGGGACAGAGGAAATGACATACTTCCAGGCTAAAGAGAAGAAGGATTTTTCATCTGACCTGGAAGTGCTGGGAAATCACATGGACTGAAGGATAGAAGCACCCGGGTCAAGGACTATAAGGGATTCTGTGAGCCAAGTTGGGAGGAATGATGGATAGATTAAAAGCCAGAAGTCTGTATGACCATCGACATCAAGTGACTCCGTGAGAACCCTAACTACAAAGAGGAATATTTCATTTATGTTAGGTAGAATGCCCAGAGGGGACTGGGCGGTCCCGTGGCCTGGAACCCCTGCAGATTTTATTTTTTTTCTCCAGCCGTCTGGAGTTTTTTTCTGTTTTCTCTGTCCACCCTGGCCATCGGACCTTACTCTTTTTCTATGTTAACTAATGTCTTATTTTAATTTCTTATTTTGTCTTTTATTTTTCTTTTCTTCAGTATGTAAAGCACTTTGAGCTACTTTTTGTATGAAAATGTGCTATATAAATAAATGTTGTTGTTGTTATTGAAGGGTGACTGAGCTGCTGGGAGTGGAGGATTGGATTGTTATTGTTGTTATTATTATTGTATTGATTATTGGGAATATAGTGGAGGTGGAGGTGCTTTGTGCACACTTTATTGAAGAAATTAAAATATTTCTGACTTTTATCTGGTGTCTGACATGTGGTCTGAAAGTTCAAGGGGACAATAGCGCCCCCTGTCTGTCACAATATATTTGTGGAATGAAAAAGGTTTAGAAATACAGTAATCCCTCGCTATATCGCGCTTCGACTTTCACGGCTTCATCTATCGCGGATTTTAAATTTAAGCACATCTAAATATATATCATGGATTTTTTGCTGGTTCGCCGCTTTCTGGACAATGGGTCTTTTAATTTAGGTTACATGCTTCCTCAGTTTGATTGCCCAGTTGATTTCATACAAGGGACGCTATTGGCGGATGGCTTAGAAGCTACCCAATCAGAGCATGTATTACATATTAACTAAAACTCCTCAATGCTATAAGATATGCTTCAGCGGCGCTTGTTTTGTTTGCTTCTCTCTGTCTCTCTCACTCTCTCTGCCTGACGGAGGGGGTGCGAGCAGAGGGGGCTGTTTGCCTAGAAGATAGGACGCTCCTCTACAAAATGCAGCTTTATCGCGGTGCTTCTGTATACTTAAAAGTACGTATTGATTTTTTGATTGTTTGCTTTTCTTATCGAGCGCTCTCTCTGACATTATCTGCTCTTCACGGTGCTCCTTTGAAGATAAGATATGTTTGCATTCTTTTAATTGTGAGAAAGAACTGCCATCTCTGTCTTGTAATGAAGCACAGTTTAAACGTTTGACTAATGGGTGTTATTTCATGTCTAGAGGGCTCTAATAATGTTAACAGTGTGGGAGAGTTTATAAGGGCTTAAACTATATACTGTAAAAATAACCATACAAACATATGGTTTCAACTTCGCGGATTTTCACCTATCGCGGGGTCTGGAACGCAACCCCCGCGATCGAGGAGGGATTACTGTAGTCAATCGCCGAAAATGATGGCTTTTGATCCTGGACTAAAAAAATTGTGAAAAAAGGGCATCCCTTACTTAAGCAGGCACATCACTGTAAGGTTTGGGAACTGATGCAGAAAATAAAGTGAAGTAAAGAAAAAAATAAAAATAAGAAAGTAAATAAAAAAGTATTCAGCTATTACTATAAATGAACTTCAAACATGGACCAAACATTTACACCAGCTGATGGAGCCTTGTTCAAAGCGTTATGGCAGACTGAGGAAATCTAATAGAATGCTTCCTTTAATCAACTAGGATCGCTTACATATGATGACTACGAAGCATTTCAAACACACCAATCAGCATACCAATAAATGGTATATTCCAGACCACTGTACTAAGTACATTATTACATACATCCATCCATTATCCAACCTGCTATATCCTAACTACAGGGTCACGGGGGTCTGCTGGAGCCATCTCAGCCAACACAGGGTGCAAGGCAGGAAACAACATTACATAATGTTTCAAAATAAAAAATAACACTTCTTATATGTAAACTCTTTATCAGAGAACAAAATAAAAAGTCAAATGTTATATTTAATCTCATTTTCTAATTTGAATTTGCTGGCACAAATGTCAGGGTCTCCTAAGAAAAACACTGTCTAATATATAAATGTCTATGCGTGGAAATGCGTCTGTCTGTCCAGCCTGGAAGTGCAAGGATACAGCATGAAGCTCAGAGAACACGACTCTATCAACATATTGAAACCACCAAGAAATGTGGCTAAAGCCACTAATACACAAGAGAGGTGAGCAAATCAGCAAAATGAAACCCCTGAGGAGAGAGAAATGTGCTTAGCCGCTGATAGACAACAGAGCAGTGGATGTCAGCAAAACGAAACTACAAAAAAGAGAACCTCGCTTAACCGCTAATGGACAACCAATGCAATTGACTGATTGAAGTAACAGACTCCATGGTTTCTAAGAGTCCAGGCTTTTTACAGCACAGGCTTACACAGCTAGTTTCATAATAGTTTAACTTATCTTTAGAATTATTTGAAGGTCAGAACTTCATGATATACTGCCATAATGTTTTCTGAAGTAAAGAACAGCATGTAAATCATAAATAAGTAAATATTGTTGATGAAATGATGCCATTGTGTGTCTAAGGCTTAAAGGATGACAAGAAGATACCAAAGGAAAGGCAGAATGTATTCAACTAAACACTTGTCAGGTGTTAATGTCAGTCCTAAGATCAGCCAATACCATAGCCCTAAAGGACAAAACAGCAAAAAACTACTACTACTACAATAATAATAATAATAATAATAATACATTTTATTGTACAGCACCTTACCCATGCTCTAGAGAGCAAGCATTATTAGGTGTCATTAAAAATAGATTCTGGATTTTCCAGAAGGTTTAGAAGAGCTAATATCCTACCACACTTTCATGCCAGCTTTAACTGGAAGGGTAATGGCCTTAATTAACATTACATTCCAAGTCATGAAGCCATGGCCAATGAATCTTGTGACTCCTCCTTAGTAATGTCTTGTTTTGCATAGTCCAAGCAAGATGAAACCTGCTCTGCCGAATGACATACCTGACACCTGTATACTTATCTAAAAGACAACAAATAAAACTGGAATATAGTTTTCAAGGTATGATCCTTATGTAAATATTTTATGTTAACTTTAGCCTGGATGCAGAAAAACACAGTTAATAAAGCACTGCTGTAGTCAAATCACTCCAAAACAAATAAATACATCAACTTTTCTATATTCTATGAGAAGTCTCTTTAATTCTTGGATGTAGAATAATTAAAGTTTTTTCTATATTGTTGCCAGGCCAGGTCTTCATTGTTAAGTGACCTGCTGAGAGCTGGTGCTCTTTGAGTTATGAGCAGCTATTTGAGGCACCTTGTCCAATAACCCTTCAAACTTGCTAATTAACTGTCAGCCAAGAGCCCATGCAGCCACTTGCAAGACCTCCTTAGTCCACTCTCACCAAACACAGAATCAGGGAGATCTGCCTTTGCTGGCTCTTCTGTTTCTTTAGACATTTTCACTCTTTCTTGCACTTGTGCTTCTACCTACAGTATATTTTACTTCTGTGTGTCTACTCCTGACAGGGTCTACTGCTCTGTATACTGTAGGTGTCATACTCCTCTCTTCCTGCCATAGTAGGACTCTCACTTTAACACTGGTTTCCAGTGTGACTTCTGTCTATCCTTTGTCAACTTAGTGGAGCTCAGGCCACTGACAACCTCTTGCTAGCTAGAACTCCGGTACAGCAAATAATGTGATTTTACCCCTTCCCTGTATGGATGGTGTTTTAATATTACTTCATATTATTGAGAAATGTCACATTCCTGATTAAGCAAACTGTTTACATCCTTGTAAACAAACAGCACTACATATATTATATTGCCTCTACATGAATGAAAGATAATTTAGATTTTACTAGAATCTGTCACACACGTGCGAGTAAATGTAACACTACACCAGACCAGGGGGTGGCAGAGTGGGCTGACTGTCTGTCTCAGTTTCTTGCAGACCATTCCTGGGAAAGCTCACCAGGTTCCGGCACCTGTGATGACATCACTTCCAGCGCTTCTGATGACATCACTTCCAGCACCTCTGATGATGCCACTTCCGGCGCGGGCACCTCTGATGATGTCACTTCTGGTTCTGCCATAGATGACATCATTTCCTTCCCCAGCCCTTAAAACCGCCATCTTACCTCCAAGTATTCAGTTCTGTTTTGGACTCAGTCTTGTGAATATCTCTGTTCAATTATTTCAAAACTTTTGCAGCTGGGATATAATATACGGGTCGCTGCCCCAAACCTTTATAATGTCTGGAGACTCATTCATCTTACTAATCTTTAAGTTGATTATGCCTGTAAAATGTGTTTGTAAATAAGTTTTTTTTTTTAGTTTAATGTAATTGTATGTTTTTGCACATTTATGGTATAACAGTCTATTATAGTATATTTCTGAAAACATTACATAATATAAAGAAGAATATAAAATATTTCTATTTTTTTGGACCTCGGCTTAAAGTGGCATGCAGGTTTCTAGTGTTATATTTTTATTTTGTACAGTGTGTACCTTGGTCAGTTGTATGAAGCAAATGTCACATGCCAGTATTGTCTAGAATGCAGCTGGAAAAAGATTTTCAAAACCTTTGAGTGCAAAAACATTTTAAAAAGGCTTTAATATGTAAACCACTTTCCTCATTATCATTCTATTTAGCTGTTCATTTAAGCAACAGCAGTTGCATATTAATGTAAGAGAAAAAATGCAATATGCAGTCTGCTTGACATTAAAAAC
This sequence comes from Polypterus senegalus, assembly GCF_016835505.1. Taxonomy (NCBI): domain Eukaryota; kingdom Metazoa; phylum Chordata; class Cladistia; order Polypteriformes; family Polypteridae; genus Polypterus; species Polypterus senegalus. Next base: position 44,841,038 of record NC_053169.1, on the reverse strand, counting down.
TAGAAAATGACAGTTGGAACCAAAATGAATGATTGGATTATTTGTTTCCTGATGTTTCATTTAAATAGATTTGTATGATATGGCTAAAGGAAATGGTCCCTGCAGTTTGCTTCACAAGTAATAATTACAGAATATTAAGTGATTAAAAATACAACTCAGGAATCCCTTCTGGTTTGGAAGATTAAAGATTCATGTAAAATGGATTAAATTCTTCCACAAATATAGAAATGTTAATAGTCATATGTTAACATATTTGTTGAATTTGGAGGTTCTGAACCTTAAGTTCTAAATATAACTGTATTTTAATGTGAAGCCTTGATGAAAGAACTAGTTTGGCCTTGAAATGTATCACCAGGAGAAGCGAGCCGAGTCTGCAGAGTGTAAAACTCATCTAGAGACATGCCAGTATTTGATGGCACCATGCAGGAATCTGGCTACGGGTTTCTGATTATAAGGTCTCACTGGAACCTCCAGATTTGGTGATGATACATGAACTGACGGCAGCAGCCTTATAAGTCATATTTTCCTCCTTTAATTACGTCTTCGTATTTATTTTTTTTTCTTATATTGTCTGAATTTTCAAACATTTAAAAGGGTCTTGATTTAAGGTACTGGTGCTTATTAATGTTTTATTCCATACAATCTTCTGCATAATTAATGCTATATATTTATAGCATTATATATCAATTTGCCATATAATTCCATTCTAAAGTGACACATTTTTTATATATTAAAAAAAAGCCTCAAGACTTACCGAAATTAGCCACTTTAAAACAGCTAAGATTTTGATTTAAGCAACAAATCTTTGCTTTGAAGTAGCAAGACATTTTTAAAAAGAGACATGCTTGTAATAACAAAAGTAAGCTGGAAGTAAAAAAACTCTTTTTGACTATTACCTTGAGTTAAGGATCCATTTCCTTTTCACTTGTCTCCTTGCAGCAGCCATCATGGGTGTAATTTTGACATACACAGTCTGGTATTTTTCCATTTGCAAAATTTCGATGGCTTCAGGCTGCATATTATCCTACTTTTGTCTTCAACGGTTATAAACTGCCATGCCTTGTAACAAGTGATTCTCTTAACAAACGTTGGGTGTCTAAGATAGCAGCAGAGCTGTCGGTGTCTCCTGAAATCATCTGGTTTGAGTTTGGATTTGCTGTGATTCACAAAGGGCACTAGTGTTGGCGGTACCTGCCTCTTAAAATCCTATTGATTTCTTATGCCATGTGCACTCATCATTTCATTATATACAATGCAGACACAGTGGTTTAACTACAGATACACTTTTTTTCCCTAAATGACACCTACTTTTTGCATGTTACATTCTGTATTTTTAGTTTACATAGCCTATGGAGTGAGATTCATGTTGAGTGGTAGCATGGTGCATATTGATGAGGTATGCACTTAAGTTTCATGGTACATTGTTGTTTCATCTTAACTAAACTGATTACACTGCATTGCATTTTTTATTAAAGCCTTAGGTTTTTGAAAGGTTAGGTTTTTTGCATGTTGATACTTTTAAGTTTGGAGGGCTTATCAACACTCAGCATTACACACTTTCTGTGGCAGGTTGTGTATGTTCACAATATAAACAAAATACGGAGAAAGTGAAAAACACAATAGGGCCAAACTACAATAAGACAGATTGAACCAGTTTTTATAGCATGCACCGAATCACTATTGATTCAGAAATGGTAATGAAAGAGCCGAGGATAACATTTCTGAGTGAATGAATGGAATTAGCAAGTTTCTCTGTTTCTTCCTGGTAGACAGTAACTCAAACTCATAACATGTTGGGGTAGTTCTGAGTTGTGAATTTCAAATCAACTTTCAACTGTTTTATAACACGTAATGGAAGGCTGTGAGTGATTGTATATATCACATTTTTTTCAGTGATTATTGTCAGGTAGTCCACTGAAAAGAGACAGCAATTTATATCTGGGCACCGACATTCAATAAAAGTATTTGGAGATAACTTGATGAAGTGAAACCATATCCCTGGGGTTGAAAGTTTGTTGCAGACATAGACGGTCAATGAGGTGAAGCGTAAAGCTGGAAAATCTCCTTTTAAAATGGCTAAATCCAAATGTTTTGATTTTTTACTTCTTAAAATGAACTGGTCACACTGTTGGGCAAATTGTGTTCCAACTCAAGATATGGAATCAATACCCGATAACAATACTGACACACTTGATACATTTTTGAGGCTTTTAGATAGATAGATAGATAGATAGATACTTTATTATTCCCAAGGGGAAATTCACATAATCCAGCAGCAGTATACTGATACAAAAAACAATATTAAATTAAAGAGTAATTTTTTTTTTTTTTTTATTATTTATTAATTTTATTACAATCAATACATAGCAATCAAGTTTTACAAAAAAAGAATTATGCTAAGAACAGATCGATCCCCACCCCTGAGAGAGAGAGCAAGCCAAACGGTGTAAAATTTAAGGCTTGTAAAAATACCTAAATCAACACATTCTCTGTGCTTTATAAAATCATTTCAAAATATTACTGATTAGATCCTGCCATGTTTTGAAAAAAGTCTGCACAGATCCTCTAACTGAGTATTTGATTTTTAAATAATATAACACATCAGTTTCCCACTGACTTAAAAGAGGAGAGTTTGGGTTCTTCCAGTTTATCAGAATAAGTCTGCGTGCCAACAGTGTAGTGAATGCAATCACAATTTGTTTGTCTTTCTCCACTTTAAGACCCTCTGGAAGAACCCCAAACACAGCTGTTAATGGGTTAGGAGGGATTGTGAGTCCAAGACTGTCTGAGAGGTAATTAAAAATTTTTGTCCAGAATAATGTTAATTTGGTGCAGGCCCAGAACATGTGACCTAGTGAGGCTGGGGCTTGGTTGCAACGTTCGCAGGTTGGATCATGCCCTGGAAACATTTTGGAGAGTTTTAGTGAGACAGATGTGCTCGATATATAATTTTGAGTTGTATAATTGTATGCTTTGCATATGGAGCTTGAGTGAATTCTCTGCATTGCTACTTTCCACTCCTTTTCTGATATATTAATTGAGAGGTCATTTTCCCAGTGTCCTCTTGGATCTTTGAAAGGAAGGGATTGTAAAAGGATTTTATATATTGTAGAGATGGAGTCTAACTCCTTGAAATTGAGCAATAATTTTTCCAGCGTGGATGAGGGTGCAAGATGAGGAAAATCTGGAAGGTTCTGTTTAACAAAGTTCCTGATTTGAAGATAGTGAAAGAAATTTGTAGCTGGAATGTTAAATTTGGAATGTAATTGTTCATAGGATGCAAAGACGTTGTCTATATAAAGATCTCTAAGCAAGTTAATTCCAAATTTTTCCAGATATTAAAACTGCATATGTTTGTGAGGGTTGAAAGAGGTGGTTCTTTTGCAGGGTGCCACAGAAAGAAGCTTCTCCGTCTTAAAATGCTTTCTACATTGGTTCCAGATTCTAAGTGAGTGGAGCACAATTGGGTTATTAGTGTATTGCCGATAGCGTGTGTTTATTGGAGCACAAAGCAAGGAATACAAAGAAGTACTGCAGGATTTTACTTCTATTGCGGTCCATGCCTGTGTATGTTCTTCTATTTGTGTCCAGGTTCTTATCGACTGTATATTTGCGCCCAGTAATAAAACTGGAAGTTAGGTAGAGCCATGCCGCCTTCTGCCTTTTGTCTTTGTAGGGTCGCTCTTTTGATGCGTGGATGTTTAGAATTCCAAATAAATGAGGTTATTGTTGAATCTAATTGCTTAAAGAACGATTTATTAATGTATATTGGTATGTTTTGAAATAAAAAAAGGAGCTTAGGAAGAATATTCATCTTAACAGTGTTAATTCTTCCAGCTAGTGTGAGATGAAGGGTTGACCATCTATGCAAGTCTTGTTTAATTTTTTCCATGCAGACGACGAAATTTTGTTGATAAAGAGCTTTATGTTTACTTGTGATGTTTACCCGAGGTATTTAAACTGTTCTGCAATGATAAAAGGAAGGGTGTCTAATCTAATATTATATGCTTGAGAATTCACGGAAAGAGTACACTTTTATTCAGATTAATTCTGAGACCAGAGAGCTTTTGAAATTCTGTGAGTGCTGCTAAGACTGCAGGCACAGAATTTTCTGGGTCCGATATATACAGTACCATGTCATCTGCATATAATGAGATTTTCTGTTCCAGTCCTTCTCTGCTAATCCCCTTTATCTGATCAGTATTTCGACAATGTATTGCCAGTGGTTCAATGGCAATTGCAAACAGCAGTGGTGACAAAGGGCATCCTTGTCTTGTGCCACGTTCTAGTTTAAAGTAGTCTGAGCAAATGTTATTGATGCAAACTGAAGCTTCTGGGTTAGTATACAGTAATTTAATCCATGCACAAATGTTGGGCCAAACCCAAACTTCTCCAAAATAGTAAAAGGTATTTCCATTCAATCATGTCGAATGCTTTTCTGCATCCAATGATAATAATATTTCTGGGGTGTTTGATTTAGTTGGTGAGTATATTACATTAAACAGGCGTCGAAGATTTGAAGATAAGTGTCGGCCCCTAATAAATCCAGTTTGGTCTTGTGATATTACTGAGGGAGCACTTTCTCCATCCTTCTAGCTATGATTTTAGAGAGTATTTTAACGTCGTTATTCAGAAGTGAAATTGGTCTGTATGATGCACATTGTAATAAGTCCTTATTTTGTTTTGGAAAGACAGTGATTAGTGCTTGGCGAAAGGTTTGTGGAAGAGATTGGTTATCTCTGGCTTCTGTAAATGTTGCTAATAGGAGGGGAGCTAGCTGAGCGGAGAATTTCTTGTAAAACTCTGCAGGGTAGCCGTCAGGGCCTGCTGCTTTTCCACCTTGGAGTGACTTTATAGCATCCAGTAATTCTGATAATGACAGAGGTTTATCGAGTTCCTCCACACTAAAAGCGTCAATTTGTGGTATCTGTAATTTATCCAGAAATGCATTAGATTGTATATTGTCTTCTTTAAACTCAGTAGTATATAGGGATTTATAGTAGTCTCTAAAAGTGTACATTATATTTTTGTGTTCGATGATTTTATCTCCGTTAGTGTTAGTAATTACGAGATTGCGTTGCACATCTTGCTTGTGAATTTGTTGCGCTAAAAGCTTATTAGCTTTCTCTCCATGTTCATAATAATGATGTCTGGATTTGTAAATTAGTTGTTCGGTTTCTTTAGTTGTCAAGAGGTTTAATTCTGAATGTAGAGCCTGCCTCCTCTTATGTAGAGTCTCGCTTGGTAGTCTGGCATGTTCTTCATCTATTTTAGTAATTTCGCTTTTTATCTCTGCTACTTTCTTCGCGGATTTATTTCTGTGGGAAAGATATGAGATAATCTGTCCTCTTAAGAAGGCCTTAAGAGTTTCCCAGAGTATTCCTGCAGAGATCTCAGGGGATGTATTTGTCTCTAGAAAGAATTCGATTTGTTTGGATATAAATTCAGTACAATTCTCGTCAGCTAATAGAAGCGGATTGAGGCGCCATCTGCGGGGTGAGTGTATGGGGCTTAGTAATTTCAGCTCCAAGATCATCGGAGCATGGTCTGAAATAACAATAGCATCGTATTTACAAGATTTAATCTTAGGCAAGAAGTTATTATCTATAAAGAAGTAATCAATCCTTGAGTAGCAATGATGTACTGGTGAGTAGAAAGAATATGTTCTTGAATTTGGGTTTAAAACCTCCAGGGATCTGATAAGTTGTGATCAGTTATAAACTTTGTAATTATCTTTGCGGTGTTAGTTGCGTTCCCCTGTGGAGGAAGTCTTATCTAAAAGTGGATTTAGAACACAATTAAAGTCCCCAGCCATTATAAGTTTATGAGTGTTCAGATTGGGAATGGATGCAAATAAATTTTGTATAAATTCCTTATCATCAACATTAGGTGCATAAACATTTATCAAAATCATTTTACAGTTAGATAAGTCTCCCATGACCATCACATATCTCCCTTCAGGATCCAATACTACATCTGATGCTACAAATGGTACTGTTCTATGTATGAGAATTCCCACCCTCTAGTTTTCTTTGTAAAACTAGAATGGAACATTTGGCCAGTCCAGTCTTTTGCAGCGGAACTGATCCTTACTTAGTAAGTGGGTTTCCTGTAAAAATACTATTTTAGCATTTAGACCTGTTAGGTGAGAAAGTACTTTCTTTCTCTTTAATTCGTGATTCAGGCCTTTAACATTCCAGCTTACGAAGTTAACTGTCCCATCATGGAGACACTGATTCTGAGTTTTTGATGTCATATTATAGTCTTAACTGGAAGTGAAATAGTTTAGGTCTTAATTTCCTATTCCCCCAAGAGTTGTTGCCATGCAGCTTATTATTACGTTGATAGTTATAATTATAAAGATTGAGATGATAGATTAGATATAGATCAAGCCTGCTCTCTTTCTCTTCCCCTTAACCCCCACCCTCCTTTTTGCCTCCCCAGGTGAGGCTAAAACCCACTTCATGCAGTCCCAGTCCTCTGACATACCCAGAGACAGAGCACGTCCAAAGCACATCAAGCCCCCATGCAGTGGCGCTTTAAGGTTAAAAGATAGAGATATCTGTTACCAATATAGTCTTTAAAAGAGGAAAAGAAAAAAAAAAAAAATTTTGCACTTAATATATATATATATATATATAATCTTCAGCAATTTTAGTGCATTAAGATGATATCCCCAGATAATAAACCCAGGTGATGGTGTTAAAGATGTGTCCAAAACAAGCATAACAAGTCTTAATGCAGTAATAGCAATAACAGTAAACCAAGGGTATGATATTGAACAGTCTCATTTAGGGTACACATGAAATAATTAGAAAAGAAAAAGAGGAGGAAAACGTAATTAAGCACAATAAAACATAAACATTTAGCCCTAGTAATACTAAGTAATGATAAGTAATAATAAGTAATAATAATATAAGAATATGAGAATATATGCTGATAAAAACCCGTATTTTAAAACAAATAGATCAGACAGTAGATTATTAATCCTAGCTTTATCATTTACCGCCATGACTCACAATTATGTATCAGAATAGTCCCGGGATCAGCTTTCTTAATTCATTTTCTGCTTCCTCCTTGCTAGCAAAACATAGAAATGACCCTGCCATTCCACTTTCAGTTTTGCGGATACAGGAGGCGTATTTGACATTGGCTTGCCGTAGCGCTGTTTAATATTATAGAAGGCTGCGTTTAATAGCTGTTGCTGGAGAGAAGTCAGGGAAGACGAATGTGGCATTTTCATATATAATATCTTCCTTTTTCTGAGGAGTTCCATCACCTCTAACTTAAATGATAATCGTTCAAAACGAACTATAAAAGATCTTGGTCGGGTCTGGCGGTGTTTGATCAGCGTGCGTAAGCGCTGCTATCTCAGATTCTGCTTTAAAGTCGCCCCCGATTATTTTAGAAAAAAGTTCAGTTGCGAATTTCACAGGGTTTAAACTTTCTCGATTCTCCGGCAGGCCTTCAATTCTGACATTATACCTTCTACTCCCATCTTCTAAAGCAGCCAGTCTGTCTCCAAGTTTTTCTCGAGTTTTTACATTCGAACTGACATTTACTGCTCTTTCCTCGGCACTGGCAGCTAGATGTTGGCTATTTCGATCCGATTCGTGAATGTCTCACTAAGATGCTCCAATTGATCAGCAAGCGTGCTCAGTTTAACGAGTTTTCTCAATGCGCTCTTCAATTTTACCCAGCACCTGTCGAAGTTCAAGTTGTACTTCTTGACGCAGCCTTTCATTTGCCTGTTGGATTTCCTGTCGCAGACATTCATTGGCCTGTTTCATCTCCTGTTTTAATTCCTGTTTCAGTCTCTCAAGTGCCTTTGCCGTTGCTTTCTCATTAGCCTTCTCGCTTTTCTTTATATCTTGCGTGAGCTCAGCGAGCAACACTTTCAGTTCAGATAGCTCAAATGTGCCTTCTTGTACCGTAGATGAAGCAGCAGACTCTGCTGAAGCCGGTGTCCCGCTGCTCCAGTCCGCGTAATTGCGTAACTGAAGCCGCGGACCTCCCGGCCTTTTCCAGTTTCAGGTAATCCTCTCCAATCGGCGAGCTATCCACATCTGCACTCACGATCGCACCTTCGCTCCCCTTTTCGCTCTCAGCCGGCGACGATGTAGCGGACCGTGGTCCCGAGGAGTCTGTACTTTCGCCCATCTGATCCAGGTCTGTCTCTGAGAGGCCGTATCTCGAACTAGGGCTTGCTGATCGCAGCTTGGATGTAGCTTTAGTCTTCGATTCTTTCGGACCCCCTTCTTGTTGGCCATGTTTATATGTGTTTACATATACTGTAGCGGTCCCTCTCGGGTTGAATAAATACAGGATATCTCAGAATAATAAGCAAATAATATGAAAAATAGCACCACTGCTAGCGGAGCTCCACTTCAGACGTCCATCTCTCGCATCGGACGAGACCAACTAAAGAGTAATTAAAATGCATGTAAAAACAGACAATAACTTTGAATAATGTTAGTGTTTACCCCCCCGGGTGGAACTGAAGAGTCGCATAGTGTGGGGGAGGAACGATCTCCTCAGTCTGTCAGTGGAGCAGGATGGTGGCAGTAGTCTGTCACTGAAGCTACTCCTCTGCCTGGAGATGACACTGTTCAGTGGATGCAGTGAATTCTCCATGACTGACAGGAGTTTGCTTAGAGCCTGCCTTCCTAACAAGTTTATCCAGGTGTGAGGCGTCCTTCATCTTTATGCTGCCTCCCCAGCACACCACTGCGTAGAAGAGGGCACTCGCCACAACCGTCTGGTAGAACACCTGTAGCATCTTATTGCAGATTTTGAAAGACGCCAACCTTCTAAGTATAGTCGGCTCTGACCTTTCTTACACAGAGCATCAGTATTGGCAGTCCAGTCCAATTTATCATCCAGCTGCACTCCCAGGTATTTATAGGTCTGCACCCTCTGCACACAGTCACTGTCTGATGATCACATCACATTTAACACATTTATCACATTTTGACTCGAGCCCCATCACCACCATTTTAAAATAAAAGAAGAGGTTAGGCATTTAGGCATTATTTCATTTAGCAAATTAAGATATACCATGACTGTAAAGAAATAACTTCAACTTAAAAAACAGTTAATCTTATTAACAGTGTGATGGACAGCCGGGTCCCATGCCCGGCCGGGACGCCTCTGCTGCATACGTCCCGGGGGAGCCATCATGGACATGGCAGTACCTCCCCCCGGGGCGCTTGGGGGCAGTCTCCCTGGCCGTGGATCCCTCCTCAATCTTTCCCGTGCTCCATGGGACATGGAGTCCACCACAGCAGCCCGGTTGGGAGATGGGGTGGCCGCTAGGGGGTGCTGCAGAGAACCAGCCACCACACTGGACGGTTTATCAGCCCCACCCGGAGGTGCAATTAAGACCAGCTGGTCAGGCACCTGTAACACTTCCGGGTGGGGTATAAAAGGGCCCGCCTCCCAGCAATCAGGGCCAGAATCGGGAGGAAGAGGACGAGGTTGCCTGGGAGGAGTGGTGGAGGAAGGAAAGTGTGGGTCTTTTGTGCTTGGACTGTGTTGGGCCTGTGGGACACGGGGACGACGTGTGCCCACGGCTGAAGAAAATAAAAATAAAAGAATTGAGTGTGAACACGTGCCTCTGCGTGGTCTGTACCGGATCAGGCGCTATAAAGCGCCTTTTTCACAACAGATAAATGATTAGAATATGGCATGCCGCCCTGATTTCTCAGGTGGCTTTGTTTTGGTATCAGTTTCTTCTACTTAATTCCAGTTTTACATTAATTTAAGCTTAACTCAGACCATCTAACTCTAATTCAGGGTCTTAGGAGCACAGCCTATTCATGCAGCATCATGCAATGAAAGACATGAACCAGCCCTGGAAGGAACACCATTTCATTGCAATATTGTATCATATAATCCTCCACACTCTTAATATTTCTAAAACATAGTATTTGATAGTTTTAAAAAGCATTATTTGTCTGCGGGCTGCAAGCTGGCACAGTGGTAGCGCTGCTGCCTCTCATTACGTAGACCAGTGTTACATGCATGGAGTTTACATGTTCTCCCCGGGTCTGTTAGGCTTTCTTCCTGGTGCTCCAGTTTCCTCCCACAGCCCAAAGACATGCAGGATTGATGGCGATAAATTGGCCCTAGTGTGTGCACATGGTGTGTGTCTCTGGGGTCTCCCTACAATGAACTGGCATCCATTTTAACCTGTAATTGCTGAGTGCTTTGAGTAGTGAGAAAAGCGCTATATAAATGCAAAGAATTATAATTATTATTATTATTATTATTATTATTAAGGATTGTTCCTGTCTTGTGCCCTGTGCTTGGTTTGACAGGTTCAGCTCCCTGAGCTCCTGATCAGGATTAAGCAGGCTTAGAAAATGGTATGATATGGTATTATTTGCCGACCTTCTCTGCTTACAATTAGACTTTCATTCAGTAGGGTGAACTGTTATTCAGCTTTGTAGATCGCACAGAATAGCATTATGAAAGTAATTTTCTGAGGGGCATGCAATACAAAACATGGCGGTCGCACTATGTCTACTTAAACTGTTTTATGTCAAAGCTACTATGTGAGAGCTTAGTGTGATATTTGGTCAGTGCCAGTCAGTCATATGGTATATCTCTCATTTATGTGTTTATGGAATTGTACAGAATTCTATATACACCTTAGCTGCTGAATCGTCCTACAAGCCTTCACTTGAATGTCTTTAAATGTGTCAAGAAAAAATATATTAAATTATATGTTTAGTGGAAAAAAAAATCATAAGTGGACCAGCTAATCTAATGGGTTATGTAAGCAATGCCTCAGGCCTTCAAACCTCAGCTTTTCAGTCATGTTTTTTATCATTGCTGCCACACAATTGGTGAGTTCAGAGTGCAAGTCCTTATCTGTTTGTGTGGAGCTGACATATTCTCTTCATGTCTTAATGTGTCAGTCCGGTACTACGGTTCTCTCCCATATCTCGCAGAACTGCATGTTAGAGTCATTGGTAGCTCTAAATTGTGTTCGTATGTGTCAGCTTGTGTAGATAACCTGTCACTGAATGGTGCCTGGCCCTGGCTAGTTCTTGCCTCTTATTTTATAACAGGAAGGACTAAGAAATTGGAAAACCTGGGACAGAAATAATAAATTATGCAGCTTTGTTATAAATGATATCTGATTTACCCGCTTTATAAGATGTTATCAAATAACCGCGGCACATGCTATTATGTGTTCACAATAAGTGTTATTATATAGCCTTTTGATAGAAATCATGAAACAATAATTTCAGAAGAACTGAAGCAGACATGCCCTTCATGCTTATGCTGTGATGTTGCTTCCTAAATTGTTAATCAGCCTTTATTTTATTTAGTATCATTAGTGGAAGGCACCAGTGTAACACATTTTACCACACCTTACATTACAATACAAGAATAAAACAAGTGTTGAACGAGACTCCGTGTGTAAATGCTTTTAGTTTGTACGGTTATGTGTATTATGTAGTTATGACAGAAAATACTTTAGTCCACAGAAACCTAATGCAAGTCTGTATAGCAAACTTAGAATTAAAGCAAGCAGTAAAGTCTAGCACACTTTGAACTTTAAGAAATATCACTTTAAACTGACATGGGTCATTTGATTTTCTCAGTACTGTATTAATGTACAAGCACTGCAACTAACACCTGCCAGTGACTGCAAGAGTGTTCCACAGTGGGCGGGTGTTCCATCACAGCTGGTTCCTGCACAGTGACCACATTAATATTAATACTTATTACATGTTATGCTAATGACATTGGTTACTTTTCTGTAAAGTCTTATTATGACCTACAGTTAATTGCTCACAGCAATGAGACTGAGTTCATCTAACTGGCAGTCAGTCCTGTTTTTGTTTCATGTATACATATGAGTGATGCTGCACTCATATTATCAAATAAAAAGGGACATATTAAGAAAAATCATACTCATAATTATTCAGAAATCCACATTGTTGCCAATGTTTTACTTGAGTTCTTTGATACAATATGCAAACATTTAAATACATTAAAGTCAATTAAAAAATCATTAGAATGATATATTAATGCAATTTTGGAAAATATAAAACAACAACAACAACAACATTTATTTATATAGCACATTTTCATACAAACAGTAGCTCAAAGTGCTTTACATATTAAAGAATAGAAAAATGAAAGACATAATTATAAAAAAATAAATCAACATTAACATCGAATAAGAGTAAGGTTCAATGGCCAGGGGACAGAAAAACAAAAACTCCAGGCGGCTGGAGAAAAATAAAATCTGTAGGGATTCCAGACCATGATACCGCCCAGTCCCTCTGGGCATTCTACCTAACATAAATGAAACAGTCCTCTTTGGATTTAGGGTTCTCACGGAAGGGCTTGATGATGATGATGGTCACGTAGACTTCTTCCTTTTAATCCGTCCATCATTGTTGGAGCATCATGAAGCTTTGAGTAGGTGGAGGTGGCGCAGGCCACCACCACAAAGAAACCGGAAAAAGAAACAGAAAAGAGAGTAGGGGTCAGTACCGATTTTAGAGCCACCATGAATAGTTATTATGATGAATTGAACATATAGAGTATCAGGATTAAGTTAAATTACGATTAAAATGAAGTTATAAAAAGGCCATGTTAAAGTAATGTGTTTTCAGCAGTGTTTTAAAGTGCTCTACTGTATCAGCCTGGCGAATTCCTATTGGCAGGCTATTCCAGATTTTAGGTGCATAACAGCAGAAGGCCGCCTCACCACTTCTTTTAAGTTTTGTTCTTGGAATTCTAAGGAGACACTCATTTGAGGATCTGAGGTTACGATTTGGAATATTAGGTGTCAGACATTCCAATATATAAGATGGGGCGAGATTATTTAAGGCTTTATAAACCATAAGCAGAATTTTAAAGTCAATCCTGAATGACACAGGTAACCAGTGTAGTGACATCAAAACTGGAGAAATGTGTTCTGATTTTCTTTTCCTAGTTAGGATTCTAGCAGCTGCATTCTGCACTAGTTGCAAACGATTTATATCTTTTGGGTAGTCCTGAGAGGAGTGCGTTACAGTAATCTAGTCGACTGAAAACAAACGCGTGAATTAATTTCTCAGCATCTTTCAGTGATAAAGAGGTCTAACTTTACTTATGTTTCTTAAGTGAAAAATGCTGTCCTAATGATCTGATTAATATGTGATTTAAAATTCAGATTACAGTCAACAATCACCCCTAAGCTTTTACCTCCGTCTTGACTTTTAATCCTAATGTATCCAGTTTATTTCTAATAGCCTCATTGTATCCATTATTGCTGATCACTAAAATTTCAGTTTTCTCTTTATTTAACTTGAGAAAATTACTATTCATCCATTCTGAGATACTAGTCAGACATTGTGTTAGTGAATCAATAGAATCGGGGTCATCAGGTGCTATTGATAAGTACAGCTGTGTGTCATCAGCATAGCTGTGGTAGCTCACGTTGTGCCCTGAGATAATCTGACCTAACGGAAGCATATAGATTGAGAATAACAGCGGACCCAGGATAGAGCCTTGTGGAACACCATATTGGATATCATGTGTCTTGAGTTGTAATTCCCACAACTAACAAAATATTTTCTCCCTGTCAGGTAGGATTCAAACCAATTTAAGACACTGCCAGAGAGGCCCACCCATTTCTAAGGCGATTTCTAAGAATGTTGTGATCAATGGTGTCAAATGCAGCACTCAGATCTAAGAGGATGAGAACAGATAAATGGCCTCTGTCTGCATTTACCCGCAAGTCATTTACTACTTTAACGAGTGCAGTTTCTGTGCTGTGATTTGTTCTAAAACCTGACTGAAATTTATCAAGAATAGCATGTTTATTTAGGTGGTCATTTAACTGCATAATGACTGCCTTCTCTAGAACTTTACTTAAGAAGGGCAAGTTAGAGATGGGTCTAAAATTTTCAAGAGCCGAGGGTCAAGATTATGTTTCTTAAGTAGGGGTTTAACTACAGCAGTCTTAAGACAGTCTGGGAAGACCCCAGTATCTAGTGACGAATTTACTATGTCAAGAACATTATCAATTAGCACGCCTGATACTTCTTTGAAAAACCTTGTTGGTATCGGGTCAAGGGCGCAGGTGGAGGTTTTAATTGAGATATTATTTTTGTAAATCAGGTAAATCTATCCTAGTGAAAGAGTTTAATTTGTTTATAACAGGGTGTTGGGGTTTAGGGGATCCTTAGTGTTGGGGAGATATACTATGTTATTTCTAATATCATTAATTTTTTGATTGAAAAATACAGCGACAGCCTCACAGGTTTCACTGGAAGCACTTAGGAGGCATTCCTTTGAGCTACCTGGGTTTAGTAGGCGATCAATTGTTGAAAATAAGACTCTAGGATTACTAGCATTGTTATTTATAATATTAGAGAAATAGCAGCGTCTCTCAAGACGGACAGTGTTATTGTATTCTGTTATTTTGACTTTTAATATTTCGTGGTGGATAGTAAGTTTACTCTTCCTCCATTGACGCTCAGCTCTACGGCATGTTCTCTTTAAATCAGACACTCTTTGGGTCTTCCATGGTATACCAATGCTAGAAGATTTTTTCACTGTCTTTTCAGGTGCAACTATGTCAACAGCAGCTCTCACTTTAGAATTAAATCTTTCCACCTTACTATTTACATTGTCCTCGCTATTATAGCTGGCACTATAAACGGACTGATTGCTTAAAATGTTTGTAAGTTTTAAAGCTGCTGCCGAATCAAAGAAGCGTTTTTAACAATATGCTTCTCATGAGTGTTTTTTATCATTATTTCTATATTAAAAAGTAGAAGAAAATGGTCTGATACACCAATATCAATGATCTGTTTTATATCAACTTTCTGTCCTTTAGTAATCACTAAGTCTAATGTATGACCTGCTTTATGTGTAGGCTGATTTATGAGTTGTCTCAAATCAAAAGAATCCAGGAGGTTCATAAATTCTTTTACTTTTAGATCACACTGATTATCTATATGAAAATTAAAGTCGCCAACTATTAGGAGTGTGTCATAATTAGTAATTAAAATTGACATTAAGTCAGAGAATTCCTCAAAAAACGACGCGTTATATTTAGGAGGTCTATACACGGATAGTATTAGAACTTGAGAATCTCCATGAATAACAACGGCGAGATACTCAAAGGACTTGAACTTACCAAAACTGACATCTTTACATTTTAATCGGCTCGAGTAAATGTTAGCCAATCCGCCCCCCCTTTTTCCCTGGCGGTTTGAATGAGTAAAACTGTAATCCGGGCGCAGATTCGATTAAAACTGACGCGGCATCTGAATTCAACCACGTTTCATTTAGTGCAATAAGATCTATTTTTTTATCACTAATAAGATCGTTGATAAAAAACGTTTTGTTAGTTAAAGCTCTGACATTCAATAGTGCCATAAAAGGAAAACCATAAGAAAGTAATGATTTGCAGTTTAGCATTTCACACCAACTCAATTTCTATTGCTATAACAATGCCAATTGTATACAACTTTGTTTGGTGAAACATCTACAAATAAAACACAAATAGAAAAATATGAAAAAAGTCACAGTAACAATCATTCCCCAACAGCCCACAACTAACCAATTTAACAAAACATGCAGTGTGAAACACACCAGGGTCAAAATTGTAAGTTTTTAACTTCTAATTTCTTGCAAATAAGCCTGATTATGAAATATGGCATCCCATCTAATTCCATATAAGATATAGGAACCTCACATGCTAGAGTGTTGGACATGGTGGTCCCCATGAAAACTGATTTTTCAACTTGGTTTTAATAAACTATTTGCTGTTTTTTGATTTGTTGAAGCTGTGGATCTGTTCTGTTCTTAATCACAATTAGGAGGATTTCCCTTCTGGGAGTCTGCAGAGAAAGGAAAAGAAGCATTAGTGCACATTGTCAACTCCTGGTTCAGCGTAACTACACTCTTAGTCAAGCCAATTGACTATATTTGTGAGAATATACACATATACATAAATATATATTTTTTTGGTGGTCTACTCAATTTAGTAAAATATAGGTCTCCATGTCATTGAATCTCTTACAAAACTCAAAACAAACAAATGTATATTAGTAATATTAGTAACGTTTAACCCTAGGCCTCAGTTCGATAATCGACTTTGTGGTTGTGTTGTCGGACTTGTGGCCATATGTCTTGGACACTTGGGTGAAGAGAGGGGCGGAGCTGTCAACTGATTACCACCTGGTGGTGAGTTGGCTTCGATGGTGGGGGAAGATGCTGGTCTGGCCTGGTAGGCCCAAACGTGTTGTGAGGGTCTGCTGGGAACAGCTGGCAAAGTCCCCTGTCAGAAGTAGCTTCAACTCCCACCTTCGGCAGAACTTCGACCACGTCCCGAGGGAGGTGGGGGACATTGAGTCCGAATGGGCCATGTTCCGTGCCTCTATTGTTGAGGCGGCTGACCGGAGCTGTGGCTGTAAGGTGGTCGGAGCCTGTCGTGGCGGCAATCCCCGAACCCGTTGGTGGACACCGGCAGTGAGGGATGCCGTCAAGCTGAAGAAGGAGTCCTATAGGACCTTTTTGTCCTGTGGGTCTCTGGAGGCAGCTGATAGGTACCGGCAGGCCAAGTGGAATGCAGCTTCAGTGGTTGCTGAGGCATGGGAGGAGTTTGAAGAGGCCATGGAGAACGACTTTCGGACAAACTGTATATTGTGCGGATGGTGCACTGCTGACCTCGACTCGGGACGTTGTGGGTCGGTGGGGGGAGTACTTCGAAGACCTCCTCAATCCCACTAACATGCCTTCTAATGAGGAAGCAGAGCCTGGGGACTCTGAGGTGGGCTCTCCCATCTCTGGGACTGAGGTCACCGAGGTGGTCATAAAACTCCTTGGTGGCAGGGCCCTGGGGGTGGATGAGATACGCCCGGAGTTCCTCAAGGCTCTGGAGGTTGTAGGACTGTCTTGGTTGACACGTCTCTGCAACATCGCATGGACATCGGGGACAGTGCCTCTGGATTGGCAGACCGGGGTGGTGGTCCCTCTCTTTAAAAAGGGGGACCGGATGGTGTGTTCCAACTACAGAGGGATCACACTCCTCAGCCTCCCTGGAAAAGTCTATTCGGGGGTTCTGGAGAGGAGGGTCCGTCGGATAGTCAAACCTCGGATTCAGGAGGAACAGTGTGGTTTTCGTCCTGGTCGCAGAACAGTGGACCAGCTCTACACCCTTAGCAGAATCCTGGAGGGTGCATGGGAGTTTGCCCAACCAGTCTACATGTGTTTTGTGGACTTGGAAAAGGTGTTCGACTGTGTCCCTCGGAGAATCCTGTGGAGGGTGCTCCGGGAGTATGGGGTACCGGACCCCCTGATAAGAGCTGTTCGGTCCCTGTACAATCGGTGTCAAAGCTTGGTCCGCATTGCCCGCAGTAAGTCAAGCCTGTTTCCAGTTCATAACTTTTATGGACAGAATTTCTAGGCGCAGCCAGGGTGTTGAAGGGGTCCGGTTTGGTGGACTCAGGATTGGGTTACTGCTTTTTGCAGATGATGTTGTCCTGTTTGCTTCATCAGGCCATGATCTTCAGCTATCTCTGGAACGGTTTGCAGCTGAGTGTGAAGCGGCTGGGATGAGAATCAGCACCTCCAAGTCTGAGATCATGGTCCTCAGCCGGAAAAGGGTGGAGTGCCCTCTCAGGGTTGGGGGAGAGATCCTGCCCCAAGTGGAGGAGTTCAAGTATCTCGTGGTCTAGTTCACGAGTGAGGGAAGAATGGATCCTGAGATCGACAGGCGGATCGGTGCGGCATCTGCAGTGATGCGGGCTCTGCATAGGTCTGTCGTGGTGAAAAAAGAGCTGCACCGTAAGGCAAAGCTCTCAGTTTACCAGTCGATCTACGTTCCTACCCTCACCTATGGTCATGAGCTATGGGTAGTGACCGAAAGAACGAGATCGCGAATACAAGCGGCTGAAATGAGTTTCCTCCTCAGGGTGTCTGGGCTTTCCCTTAAAGATAGGGTGAGAAGTTCAGTCATCCGGGAGGGACTCAGAGTAGAGCCGCTACTCCTCCACATCGAGAGGAGTCAGATGAGGTGGCTCGGGCATCTGATCAGGATGCCTCCTGGACGCCTCCCTGGTGAGGAGGAGGCCCCGGGAAAGACCCAGGACATGCTGGAGAGACTATGTCTCCCGGCTGGCCTGGGAACGCCTTGGGATTCTCCCAGAAGAGCTGGAAGAAGTGGCCGGGGAGAGGAAGTCTGGGCCTCTCTGCTTAAGCTGCTGCCCCCACGACCCGACCCCGGATAAGCGGAAGAGGATGGATGGATGGATAGTAACGTTTAAATGCAAATTGGCATGGCTCTCTCCTCAGTTCCCCACCTTAAAACATGAACATGTCAGCTACCTCTAATTCCAAGTGCTGCTGTTGATCTGCAATTGAACAAGCATACTGGCTTTGTATGAATTTCCTGTAGTCTTCTTTGAAGGCCATTGAATTGTACTGTATTTGTAAGCCCATACTACCACAACTGAGAGTGAAGAAAGTATTCAGAGAAGTTAGATGGTACATTTTGTTTCCACGGTGTAAATGTGTGGATACTTTTTAAGCCTAGCTTGATGCTTAGGCATTTTGTGACTTGAAACAGGCTTGTAATTGTTGTGATGATTGTTTTCGCAACATTTTTTGTTTGAAATTTATCTGTCTCTGTGCTTCCCCACTAAAAAGTCTGATGCATACTGCAGGGAATTACATCACACATTTTAAATTTTAAAAAATACAAAGCTGACCAAAGCTGAATTATGTAGAAACATTATGGCAATCAGAAAAACACTGCTTCTGAAATGCACGTCATACTTTTCAAACTATTTTAGCTTTAAGTTATTTCATTGCTACAATTCCTAAAACCTGCTTTCCCCTAAGTTAGGAAACACTAGCAGGAGTACCCCGCGTTGCCCGGCAATCTATAACTGGTGAATTTCAGAAATGAAAGAAAAAGAACATAGAAATAGAACAAACAGTTTTCTGATTCACATTTTATTGTAAGTTCCTCTACTTTGGATTGTATCTGCTGTGTCGTTTGAGAGGCCCTTGAAATAGGCTTTTCTCTGGCATCTGAAGTGGACAGTGGAATTGTACGTCTTTTTTTCGGTGGCATGGGTATATTTGCATAAAGTAGGAGAATTATAATGTGTTACATGGTATTACGTACGGAATACGCACCACAGTGAGATGAATTTACTTTATTTACAGTACGTCGGAAAGCTAACAAATCATAGACATATAGATAGACACCGCATTCACTGTGTTGCCCAGTTGACACAATACATCAGCGCGTTCGCCCTATTGTGAGTGGTAAAAGTGCCATTTAAACTAATACACGTAGACGTGGAAACTGGGTTTTCTGATGAAAAAACAATAATGTTTAAAACTGTATCGTTTACATACAACAGATTTTGGTGAATCGTTTAAATGTAATTATTTATATTCCTTTATACACTAATAAAGGCAATTATTAAATACTACTACTACTAATAATAATAATTGTCCCATATAAGTAACATTTCGCGGACTGCCTTCTTCCATCTCTGAAACATTTCTAGACTTCGTCCTGTTCTTACACAACACAATACTGAAGTATTGATTAATGCCTGAGTCACCTCATGTATAGATCACTGTAATGCTATTCTATCTGGCATCCCACAAAAACTTATCCATCGCGTACAACTTCTTCAAAATTCTGATGCCAGGATAAACCTGCTGTTCTAAATCCACTGAACATATTACACCAATTCTCTCCCAGCATCTGTGGCTCCCTGTTAACTACAGAATACAATACAAAATACCGCTCATAACATTTAAAGCTCTCCACAACCTCACTGATCTCCTACAGCAGGGTGCCCAATGCGCCGATTGCGATCGACCAGTAAATTGCAAATGTAGCACAGGTAGATCACGTTGCATTCAAAAAAAATATTTTTTTAAACATTAGTCTATCACATATCCTCCCTATGGCATTTGGCACTTGATTGACATAAAGTCCAGTCTGAGATGTCTTTTCTTCTAACACATTGGTCATCCCGCACGCACGATGAAACGCGCAAGCTACTGCAAAACTCCGACTGTGATCTAGTTAGCTTTCCAATTTATATCGACTAAAGAAGGGATTAAAAAAATATTGTTTCAGGAGGGTATGAGCTGGATGTGGAATTGGAAGAGGATTTTTCTCACAATGTCACAATCGAAGTGCATTTGTCTGATCTGTCAATCTATCATTGCTATTACAAAGCAGGGAAATGTGGAAAGGCACTTTCGAACTGTTCATAAAAACTACGAAACTGACGTCTTTCCAAAAAGCAATCTGATTAAGAGAAAAGCGAGGGAACTAAAATCGCAGTTAATCGGACAGCCGTCATTTTTCACTCCACTGAATTCAAAAGCTCCTTGACTGCATTATTCGGCTCTACTTATTTATGCGAGTCAGCCTTTTCCCACATGACGATTACTAAATCCAAATACTGTAGTGATCATAAATGTATTGAGCTGTTATTGTGCCATAAAGGTTATTCAGTTATGCAAGGTACGACAACATACATTTTATGTATAAAGTATACATATACACAGTATATATATATATATATATATATATATATATATATATATATATATATATGTATACTGTATACTGTATAATGGTCATTATAAAAGTAACTCGCAAACTGAAAAAGTGTGGGCACCCCTCTCCTACAGACTGACACCCCTCTTGCTCCATCAGATCTTCATCTGCAGCTGTACTTTCTGTACCACACGTCAGACTCTGTTCTATGGGAACCTGAGCATCTCTCATAGTGCTCCTGAACTCAGGAATTCTCTTCCGGCTCATATACGTCAGCTTGATTCAATAAACATTTTAAAACAACAAACTTACTGTTATCTGCTCGAACCAACACCGACTTACTATACTCGGTCGTCCAGCGGCGTCACTGTAGCATTCGAACATTCTTAGCCAATCATGCAATACTACATCCGCGTTTGCCACGTTATGTTCTAACTACAAAGGCAGAGTCCCATTGCATGGTTCTAACTTGTATTGAGTCGAGGTATTGACGCGAACACCATACATACAGGGTATTGAAGCACCATACATCATCATACATACGGGGTATTGACACGAACACCATACATACGGATACTATCAAATTATATACAGTAATCCCTCGCTATATCGCGGTTCGACTTTCACGGCTTCAGTCTATCGCGAATTTTAAATGTAAGCACATCTAAATATATATCACAGATTTTTCGCTGGTTCGCTTTCTCGGACAATGGGTCTTTTAATTTAGGTTACATGCTTCCTCAGTTTGATTGCCCAGTTGATTTCATACAAGGGAAGCTATTGGCGGATGGCTTAGAAGCTACCCAATCATAGCATGTATTACATATTAACTAAAACTCCTCAATGCTATAATGCTCTCTGTCTCTCTCACTCTCTCTGCCTGACGGAGGGGGTGCGAGCAGAGGGGGCTGTTTACACAGTGGCTGTTTGCCTAGAATTTGCCTAGCATTTTTTCACTTAAGAAACATAGCTAAAGTTAGACCTCTTATATCATTGAAAGATGCGGAGAAATTAATTCACGCTTTTGTTTTCAGTAGACTAGATTACTGTAACGCACTCCTCTCAGGACTACCTAAAAAAGACATAAATCATTTGCAACGAGTGCAGAATGCAGCTGCTAGAATCCTAACTGGGAAAAGAAAATCCGAACACATTTCTCCAGTTTTGATGTCACTACACTGGTTGCCTGTGTCATTCAGGATTGACTTTAAAATACTGCTTATGGTTTATAAAGCCTTAAATAATCTCGCTCCATCTTATATATCGGAATGCCTGACGTGTTATATTCCAAATCGTAACCTTAGATCTTCAAATGAGTGTCTCCTTATAATTCCAAAAGCTAAACTTAAAAGAAGTGGTGAGGCGGCCTTCTGCTGTTATGCACCCAAAATCTGGAATAGCCTGCCAATAGGAATTCGCCAGGCAAATACAGTAGAGCACTTTAAAACACTGCTGAAAACACATTACTTTAACATGGCCTTTTATAACTTCACTTTAACTTAATACTGATACTCTGTATGTTCAATTCTTCATAATAACTATTCACAGTGGCTCCAAAATCCATATTGACCCCAACTCTCTCTTCTGTTTCTTTTTCCGGTTTCTTTGTGGTGGCGGACTGCGCCACCACCACCTACTCAAAGCATCATGATGCACCAACATTGATGGACTGAAAGCCAGAAGTCTACGTGACTATCATCATCAGGTCCTTCCATGAAAACCCTAAATACAAAGAGGACTGTTTGACTTATGTTAGGTAGATTGCCCAGAGGGGACTGGGCGGTCTCGTGGTCTGGAACCCCTACAGATTTTATTTTTTTCTCCAGCCTTTGGAGTTTTTTTTGTTTTTCTGTCCACCCTGGCCATCGGACCTTACTCTTATTCTATGTTAATTAATGTTGACTTATGTTTATCTTTTATTGTGTCTTCTATTTCTCTATTCATTTTGTAAAGCACTTTGAGCTACATTTTTTTGTATGAATATGTGCTATATAAATAAATGTTGATTGATTGATTGATAGAAGATAGGACGCTCCTCTACAAATGCTGCTTTATCGCGGTGCTTCTGTATACTTAAAGCACGTATTGATTTTTTGATTGTTTGCTTTTCTTAGCGAGCGCTCTCTCTGACATTATCTGCTCTTCACGGTGCTCCTTTGAAGATAAGATATGTTTGCATTCTTTTAATTGTGAGAAAGAACTGCCATCTCTGTCTTATAATGAAGCACAGTTTAAACGTTTGACTAAAGGGTGTTATTTCATGTCTAGAGCGCTCTAATAATGTTAACAGTGTGGGAGAGTTTATAAGCGCTTAAAATATATAAAAATAACCATACAAACATATGGTTTCTACTTCGCGGATTTTCACCTATCGCGGGGGGGTCTGAAACGCAACCCCTGCGATCGAGGAGGGATTACTGTATTTAGAAGGTCGTAAACAGGTTTTCTATGCTCTAACTGCGAAAATATTCGATTTATAAATAAAGAATCCTACTTCGCGGAAATTCATTTATCGCGGCAGAGTCTGGAACGGATTAACCGCGATAAACGAGGGTTGACTGTATAAGGATTTTCAATTTACAGTTTTTATTTTCAGGATCTTAAAAGGTTAGTGCATTTTTTATTCCAACCAGAACTGACTACTGCAAAGCTTTATGATTTGCTTAATACTCTACAGTTAATTCAAAACATGGCAATAAGGTTATAAGAAAATTGAAAAGATAAAATCATGTAATGAACTACTGTACATTTAAATTTAGAGATGATTTTAAGACCTTCCTTTTGAAAAATAAAGTTGGAGATGGCTTTATTCTTCTGTACCTAACAGAATGTACTAATGGCTTTTTTCTATAATGTATGATGTAATCACAGAATGTACACCTGCTTAATATTTCAAGGATAAATATGATTATGGTACTGAAGGAGACAGAATATTTAGAGTCTTCAGAAATTAGCAAAACTAGAGAGGTTCCAGCAGTCTTCAAAGAAGAAAGCAGTTTAAGTCTGTGATGCCCCAGGTTGTCCATAACCTTCCATCATCCTGTTACTAGGACATCAATAGTCATGAAATGGAGAATAGGAAAGTACAATGAGGACACGAAAACAACAAGAATGGTTATAAGTGCAATTATAGTGCAGTTTATTCCAATCACAGCAACAACAATGTTCCAGAAAAATGTATCCTTAATTCAGTATTACGGAATGTAAAGCCCCTTTGGCAAGAATCACAGGTTTGACTCTTCTTGGGATTAAGTCTGGCCTATGGCCAGGCCACTCAAGAAAACCTATGGGTACATGTCCTAAAGCCACTGTGGCATCGTCTTGGTTGTATGCTTCAAATCATGGTTGTACTGAAATTACTACAACGTAGCCCCAGTCTCAGGTTGTACACATCCTAGAACAGGTCTTCTTCAAGGACCTCTCTTTACTGGCTGTATTCATCCTTTACTTCTAACTGGTGTCCCTGTTCCTGCTGCTAAGATGCACCCCATAACATGATGCTGCCACCATCAAGCTTTACTATTAGGCAAGTGATCAAGACTGTCTGGTCTTCATCAGACAAAGTACTTGGTATTCTGCCAGTTACTCCATTTGGCCAGGTGGCCAACTCTAGGAAGAATGCTGCTGGTTCCAAACTTTTTGGTGTTTTTTTAGTGATAGGGTCTGAATGCTTCACGAATCTACTGTGTACGTGTGTGTGTGTGTGTGTGTGTGACAGATTGGTAATACAGTATGTCTTGCATTATGCTGTGATGTAATGGATATGTAATTCATTTGTAGAGAAATTAGGTTGCAAGTAGAAATGCTTTCTTTAATAATAGACTGTACTGACATCAGCTGAATTTTATATATTTCAATGTAAATTTAAGTATTTTTATTCTCCGCATTTTTTGCTCCACTTTAGATCATCATTTGTCTTGTCAGGATTCTAAATTTATTGGTTGTTCCCAGTTTCTCATCTAGGAACCAATTAACCAATTAACGAAGCACATCAAAAAAGATTAATAACTGCTAAAAAAAATTCAAAGAAAGAAGTGGAAAAAGGGCTTCTAGATAGATAGATAGATGGTACTAATCCAGCCTGGCCCATAGAATATTTATATATTTTGTCAAAAAAAACAAAAAAACATACACAGTTTAAAATATCTGATGTGACAACAAGAAGGCCACATCAATCATCTAATTAAATGACATGGCCCATTAGCAGAAAGAATTGGCTTCTAATAAAAAAATTAGTCTGAACAAAAGCCTACCATTGAGGCATTTCAAGACAAGGGGTTTTTACCCCGATGTAGGTAATGCTGTAAAATGTCATATTTAATCAATGAGAGATATGCAAAGTTACAGTATGTTTCATTGAATTCACATTGTGAACCAAATTAGTTCATGGGAGAGCACTTTGATACTCGGTCTTTGTCTGTTTTCAAAACTCCATCCAAATTTTTATTTTCTCACATATCCAAAACTAAGAAATTGTCAATTCATGTTAGATATTTTCATTGCTGTATTGTTACATATTAAGATGCTGAGCTACCTATTGTGTTAGTTGAATGTGATGTAGGTCTGTGGTTTGTATTTCACCTACTAAATCAGACTGCATATTTTAGTTCAAGACACCCACGTTAACATTGCCTTAAGTCATACTTAAATTTACACGTATTAAATTTGATTTAATGTACAGATTTCTCCTTGGTTAGCATATATAAAAAAATTACTATCAACAGAAAAAATGAAAAGTTACCAGTACTTATTTAACAAACCATCAAAAATGTAAAACATACCTGTGTGGTATCATACACTTAACTAGGTCACTAAAACAATTGAATATTCATTAAAAAAGACTGACTTCATTTTTCAGCAATTAGATTTAGTCTGTAGCACTTCCATTTTAAATGGGTTTTATTTTATAAGAAAAACTATGATACTTGATGCAATGTGTAACAAAGAAGATTTTCTTCTCAGAAACCTTCAGAGGGCTAGCCAACTCTTATATCTGCGATGTATCAAGTGGACGCATTTCAAAAAAGTGTTTGGTAAGGGTCTCACTTTCAGTGCATTCCAATAAATGTCAAATATTCTAATATTGTTAAAGTATATTATTTATTTATATGCAGTAAGTTAAATTCCTTCTGTGTTGATTTTTCCAATTGCATTCTGAACTTCTTGCTATGTATTTGCTGGGCCAAAATCTCATTACCATTCCCTAACTCTTCACAATAAGAAGACATGGCACCTGGCACTGCTTCTCTTTTGGTCGGGATGATGAATTGTATTTGTAGGGTTAGTCGTTTTATAGATCTCAACAGTAGACTATTTTACATATTTGACATCACTTTTAATAATATTAGTAATTCATTTTGATGCATTTCTGACTTTTAAATTATTTTTGTGTATAGTGTAAGAGATTACTTGTTCCTTAAGTAAACTCCAAGTGTTTCCCAATGTGTTCCCACAGATGTCCCTGGATAAGCATTCAGAAAATCAATTTGTATGGAAATAAATTGAATTCTTTATCTGCTGTTAATAATGAACTGCGTTGTCAGTTGCAAGTTGGATTAGTGATGTTTAAAATTCTAAATTCCAGAATAAGAGAAATGTGGTCAGAAATAACAATGGCATCATAATAGCAATACTTAACAAAAAGAAGCAGGTTGTTATCAATAAGAAAGTAGACAATGTGTGAATACAATTGATGCTCTGCACAACGGAAAAATTAGTGGGTATGAATAGAGAAGTTTCTGTGTGTCAGATAAGTTATTGTTCTTGATAAAATGCAAACGTTACTGACTTTGCCTTAGATATTGCAGTTACAGTTTGAGCACATCTTACCTTAAATAAGATTTAATACATGATTACAGTCTACTTTCATTTTGAGCTTTTGAGTTAGAGATTGATAGGAGAACTTTAATTTATTATCATCCCTGTGCATATATACAGTATTAGCCAAGATCAGGTTATTTCTATTCATTTCCTAACCACTGTAATCTAATGCTGTTGTGAATTAAAAATTATCCTTAGTAGTATAAGGTTGCTTTAGAAACAGGTATATCCACTCCTGTAGTTTTCTTGTCATAACTGGAGTAAATACCTGGCCAAAACACTTCAGTCTAGATTGATCCATAGTGTTTAAATGGGTCTCCCCTTTTGACATCAATTTGTGGGAACAGGATACTGTATTTTTTTCTAAAAAAATGAGACTGCTGTTCCTAGAGAACAATTTCACCGTTGAACAATGATGTCAAGCCTTGACAGTTAGCCAAAAGAATCGAAAAAGTCCTTCCATCTATAACTCAGTAAGGCAAATATTATCAAGTTTTTGCTAAATCTTCAATGTAAAGTATACTTCAGGAGCTATAAAACATACTGTTGGCTTATCAAATCTAGGTATAGAAAAGCTTTTGGTAAATTTCAATGGGAATATTAATTTACTATACTATGCAAACTTGAGTTTGGACCTATATACATGCATGAATAAAACAAATACACTCTAATTTGGTCAGTGCAAATAATAAAACACTTCTCTTTAAAATAGGGAATCAGAGAGGGATGCTGTTTTTGACACAAACTCTATTTTTTGTTGCTCTTGAATCCTCTTGTTATCTGGACCCATAAACAATGAGACCTTTGAAAGACAATTTTTTTTTTAGGAGATCATATGGTACTTATATTGCTGATCCATGTTCATTACATCCATGTATTAGGTATATTAAAGGAATTCCACAGAATTTCTGGGTTTAAAATTAACTTCAATGAGTCAATACTCTGACTATGATCAATTTTCTATAATTATCTCACAACACTTAAAATACATACAAACTGAAATAATAATGATCTATTTAAATTTAATTTTAGTAACTTAAAGAAGTGCCATGGACGACATCCATGGGTCTTGTGTTTTTAAATTTTTAATTACAGGCAGTCCCCAGGTTACGTACGAGATAGGGACTGTAGGTTTGTACTTAGGTTGAATTTGTATGTAGGTACATTATTTTCATAAATGCTATTGTTGACCAACTGTAACCAAGTGCTCTGCCAATTAATGATGGAGTTTCACCAAGAACGAATGAGGCAGTCGTGTGTGGCAGGTGGGCCGCCGGGAGCCGCCCAAGGTACATTACACTGTGCAAGCAGTGAAATCGCTCCCCTCCAGCCTCCATCCAGCCACCGCTTGCAGCAGTACCAGCCGCCCACCGAGAACGAACGGGGCAGCTGTGTGTGGTGGGCAGGCCCAGAAACCGCTTGCTGCCGGGAGCCGCCCATGGGACACTACACTGCACGGGCAGTGAAATCGCCTCCGTTCAGCCACTGCTTGCAGCATCTCCAGGCCGAAGATGACGGAGCGGCAGTTACTGAGGCGCATGCATCGCAGCTGCGGCCCCGTTCGTAAGTCGTAGGTTGAATGTCTGTAACCTGGGGACTACCTGTATTTTAAGTGTGTGTGTCATACTTATTTCCTTTCTTGACTTTTTGTAAAAGGCCCACCTGCAAATGATTAAGTTTTCACAACTCTAAAAATTATATTTAGAAAAAGTGATTAAAGCTTTTTTGTTTTTTTATGTGAAAGATCCCTTATACTGGACACAAACAATGCAATTGAATACTGGAACCCGAGTGAAAAGTGCACTCACAGCATTTTCTTAGATGGAGTTGTTGGAATAAACCGTCATATTTCTTCACATGGGCTATGTGAAAATGAAGGCACACATCCAAGATGGTACTGTGGCTGAAGCTAGAAGGAGTGATATAGGCTGTGAATGAGGCACAGTTTAGGTAAAAACGTTATATGATTTGAGTTTAACTATATTAAAGTGCTGCTGCATATACTGAATCACATACAATACACACACAATGTTTTGACAGCTGATAATTACTTAAACCATATTTTTTCCCCATACAAGCCTCATTGCATACTTACAGCTTTGCCATCATATCAGACCCCTGGTACAATGTAATATGCCATGTGGTGGGAATGTGGAGCCAAATTACATTTTGGATATCGTGTAGTTCTAGGACTGAACAGGATCAGAGGAGAGATAAGAGACAGACAAAAACATTAGGCAAATCTATGGTACAATTTATAAACAGAGTCCCGCACATGCAGAATAAACCTGTGTCTTTCCATCTGCACTGATACACAAACAAAAGTAAATGGAAAACACACAACACAAAAATAACAAAAAGTTCCAATATGTACAAAGCATTCAAAAATAAACTATAATGACAACTCCACACACACATACAATCACAGCCTTCCCCCTTTACACACAGTTCAGGAAGATCTTTGAGGAAAAAAAAAACAAAGAAAAAATATTTGTAATCAAAATATAGCATGTATGTACAAAAACAATTACTGTACACCAGAAGAAAACCATATACACAATTCAACATTTCTGCTGCTTACACAAATGCTGAATACTGAAATCCTTCACACCTCACTCCTTTGGTGAAATGGAGACACCTCTTGTATACCAATTCCTTAAATATGGAATGGAGGATTGCTTAGCCAATCCTCAGCCTCATCCACCACAATCATCTATTGAGATAAACACAGGCATGTTCACACTGTATGCTGAGACATGCTTTAGGAGGCTTCCCATTTAAATTCTCATTTCCTGTGCATGTACCTCCACAAGCCATGTGTGACCATCCTGAGTTCCTGCATGTTGTTGCCTTCTTAAAGATAAGTAATGCCTAAATTCTTCCCAAGGGCTACAGGTTATGGACAACCCTTCTCGGGATCCCCTTTAGTAAACCCAAGTAACTAACAAAGATGATTTTTCTTCTTTAGATGCTCCCCATGTCTTTCCAGCAATGATGGGTAGCTACTCGGTTGCTGGCATCCATTTCCAAATGTCCCAAGATTTTGCACAGGTTTATCCCATGTAAAACTGAACACGATGTGCCTCTCACCGCAAATCCATCAAGACGGCTCATGGAAGTACTTTGAAGCACCTTAAGCAGTTAAAACAGTAAGTGCCTTTTTTATTAACATCATTGTTTTTGCTACTTAAACTATACAAAGCTACATTTTTGTGAAAACAGTAATGTCTACACACATTGCCACACGCAGAACAGCATTACAAACAATAAGCCTTACAAAACATAACTGTTAACGACCAATTATTCAAGATCAAGTTGAGCAAACCCAGCATTAAATACTGAATAGATGCTAATGTAAATAATAAATAAATACTAAATGTTATTCACTCTTTGGAGAAAGATTCCACATAATTATCAGGTATAGACAGTCTTTGACTGTGGTGGTGCAACTTGTTAAGGCCACTGCTGATAATATTTTCACATCTTTAATACTTTCCATCGCAGATAACCCATTTGCCAAAAAGACAAGCTTGTGTGTCTTTTAGAAACCATTTCTTTGGGTTCTTCTCACACCCTGCAGAATGACTTGTGCTTGGTGGCAAAATGCACATACAATAAAACAAACAAAAAAACAAATCTGTAAAGTGGCACCATTTTGCATATGGACAAAAATGCCAAGAATATGTGCTGAGTACTCATGTAGACTGTTTTATGTTAAGTTCATATGCCACTTTCTATTTACAAATTATTATGTAGAGAAAAATGTGAGTATGGTTGTAAATTTAAAGGTATTCCCCCTCACACCAAAATAGTTCCTACTTCTTATTTTACTTGTCCATCTGCTTGAAAGTTTTTGTTTTGATTTTCACAAATAAATATTAAATACTGAAGCAGTTCTCTGCCCAGCATGCCTGTGGAATTAAAAAAAATGAAAATGTATCCTAATAGTTTAACTTAAAATATACCTCACGTGCAATGGAAAAACCTAGTAACTGCCATTTTTTTCAAAGTTGAGTTTGTTTTGTTTTTGCAGTTACTGGGTCTTTCCTGACATTATAAGGTAGTGGTGATGGCCAAAAAACGTCTTCATTACGGGTCATAGCACAATGGAAGAAGTTAGTATGTTCACAGTATTTTACATACTAAAAGGTAACAACTCCACTGACCGATGAGGAAAGACTGCCTACCAATGAAAATGTCAGATTATGATCACGTGATTTAAATGCTGCAACTGCATGATTTAAGTGGCAGGTGTTGTTAATTCGTGGAAAAAAACAATATTGGGTTATCTGAAGCTCAGGAAAAATGAAATCTAGACATCATTAATTATAGGGGCAACATCATTTTCTCAATTTGCCAAAACCTTGAAAGATGTGACATACTAGGTTTTTCAATAGTTGGTGAGATATGCAAACAAGAAACTGCTAAGAGCTTTCAATTAAGTTTTTTTTGGCTATCCATCTAATTTTGGATGTAGGGAGGTAAAGGTGCCATAACATCATGTTGAGCTGATGGGCCATTACTAAGTACTAAATTATTTTTTTAAGCCTTGGCGTATATAGGCATGAAAACAAATTGTGATGGTTCTCAGGTTAATGGAAAGCATAATGTTAATCGAAAATAATTTCTTAACCTTTCATTAGCTAAAGGAATTATCATAATAAATACACTACTGATGTTTCTATGTCTCTTTTTATTTTTATTAATTAAAATAAGTTCATCCATCCATCCATCCATCTATTTTCCAACCCACTGAATCCGAACACAGGGTCACGGGGGTCTGCTGGAGCCAATCCCAGCCAACACAGGGCACAAGGTAGGAACCAATCCTGGGCAGGGTGCCAACCCACCGCAATAAAATAAATTCTTACTTTAAAAATATGACACAATTGTAATTATTTTCAAAAAGATTAGTTAATTATCACATAATTAAGGAGTCTGAATAATTATTAATCCGCTTACAACAGTATTCAAAGCCTTACTGGATACAATAAAACTATGTAATAAAAAATCTTTTGTGATATGCTACACCGTCTGCTTGTTGCCTCAGAAAGTCCTAATATTCCCACTTCAAGACAGTATGAAAAAGATGTTCTTTTTAATTTAAAATTACAAAAAAATTTCCATTCTCCAAAAGAGACCCTAAGTAAACATTCTGACCACCACTTATTTAAGTCATCTAATTTTAACCTCCGTCAAGCGCAATGCAATTTGTCACATGTACGGGCGCAAGATGTCTGTCAGGCACATGTCTGAAATACTATTGTAAAGTAATAATTGAAAATGTGAGTGCTTACATATATCACTACAGTTTGGGGTAATGCTTTAAAAATACAACCTGTACAAAGTACACATGATTTCATTTGCAATAATTTTATCCGTTTATTCCACTTTTAACAAATGACAAAATATCTAAGTACATTGTGCAAAATATGTACGTGACACAGAAGATGTTCTTTGAAATAAATGTTTGTGTAAGTATTACGTTATCTTCATGTAACTGAACAAAACTCTCCTTGTTTACTCTGTAGGTTCATTTTCAAAGCATGACTTGCAGACCAAGATGGCATGCTCCATACAAAGTGCAGTGTGGCATTTTTTTGCATTTGTGTCTTAAAAGCCTTCTGTGACTGCTGTCTCTGGTACATGAAGAGAACCTTTTTCTTTTGGCTGATTGTCCTACAGTGTTTCCTTCATCTTCACTTTCTGCCTCTTCTCTGGGTGGGCAATATTTTTGCAATCTTGCTTGAAGATTCCTTGGCATTCCCACTGTTTTTGCAGTTTGTCTGACTAGTTCTCCTGCAACAAGTTCTTTGGAGAGTATCTTCATGCTCTCACGTACATATGGAGTGAAATTGCACTATCGGGCACAATGTGAATGGTGACAAAATATAAAGTAATACTGTATATGACAATGCATTATTGCAACATATGGTAATGGAGAGTCTCAGACAAGTAAAACTAAAGTAAACTAAAGTAAAAAATAAAAAAAAAATCCTATTTTGTTACGAATGACGTAGTTGGGCTCAATGTGCCTGCGGGATGTCTGACACCTTATCTGCCTCCCACAATGTCGAATCTGTGATTACTCATCACGTTGTTCACGGGCATGTGATGTGTAAGTTTGGTTCACAGGCTGGCCCAGCTCCGCCAATCAGAACATGAGATATCCAAAATTTTGTCATTTGTGTGCCTGTCAGATCAGTTGCGCCTGACAGAAGGTTAACCACTCTTCAGATGTGTTGCAAACAGAATCAAAGTGGAATTTGATATGAAACATTACACTTACTGTCCTGCCATTTTATGAGAATGTTAAAAAGAATTAATTCTCTTAACGATGAGTTACAAATTATTTTGTCTGTTTCACATTGTATCAGTATTTTTGAATTTATATTGAAAATATCCATTACCAGAAATTCAAAAGCAGTACTTCGTCGCTGCGAAGCGCGGGATTTTGCTATATACAGTATATATATATGTAGATATGTGTATATATATATATATGTATGTATGTGTAGATATGTATATATATATGTAGATATGTATATATATGTATATATATGTGTCTGTGTGTGTGTATATATATATATATATATATATATATATATATATGTATATATATATACTAGACATTAAGCCCGTTACAATAACGGGCACTAGAACAGTATTGCATAAACATTATTAGGAACAGTCTATATTAAATGGCAAGGGACCCTGACCTCATTCTGTTTGTTGTCTTAATTTTTTTGTTAAAAATATTTTTGCAAGAAGCATAAAGTAAAATAATATTAAGAATAAAATAGAAACGTATATGACAATACAGTAAGTATAATTAATATTGCCTTAGTGTAAAACTTTATAACAGTCTGTAATACACAATATCTGAAGAAGATATTTAGGAAAATGCTTTTATTTTTTTACCTCAGGAAATTTTTCAATAAAATTTCATTATAGACAACATTTTTTGTAAATACTCTGTCTGAGTTTGGCAACAGTTTGCCTTGTTCAGGACCATCTACAACGTTGACAAAACATCTGGAAAACTTCTAACTCTTGATAATGCAACATATAACTGAATGTGGCTGAATACTGGTTCTGGCAAGTAAATGCCAACATTTTCTAAGGTTTGCCCTTGAGCTTTATTAATTGTTATGGCAAAGCATAATGTAACTGGAAATTGTCGCCTTCTTAAGGTAAAGGGTAAATTAGTAGAGGATAGAGCCAAATCAATACGGGGAATATTCTGACGCTCATTTTCTTTTTTTCAATCGATCTATTTGCTCGTATTTTTCTTTGTATTTCAGCCTTTCTTTTGTTGATGTTTACTTGCTGAGCTGACCGTTCTTTCAGGAGACGTTGCTTATATATGATTTGAGTGTCTGTGTCTTTTGTCCTACTTGACGTGTCCTCTTTTTTTGGGTGGCATGTTGTTAGTAGATAGTTAGTTAGTAAACATGCACGGGGCAGTATGTGTGGTGTCTCCCCAGCAATGTATTTTATGTGCGTGGCCACGACTACCCAATCAGCACTATCCCCAGCAATGCTGTCCTTTATTTGCTTATCATGCGCGGCTACACCATTCACTGTGTGCCCAGCTTCCAGTGTGTGGGCGTCTATGGTGCCGGTCGTGCGTGTCGCACCGAGCCTCGCGCATGCACACTTCACCAAAAGACACACACACACGGACACCTGGACGCACACAGGGGGTTTTATTAAAGAGGATAGATGTGTGTGTGTATGTATGTATGTATGTGTATATAGATGTATGCGTATGTGTGTATATATATATATGTATATTTATGTGTATGTATGTATGTGTATATGTATATATGTATATGTGTGTGTGTATGTATGTATGTGTATATATATTTATATATATGTAGATGTGTATATGTATATATATGTATATATGTGTATATGTAGATATGTATATATATGTATATGTATATATGTTAATATGTGTGTGTGTGTGTGTATATATATATATATATATATATATATATATATATATATATATATATATATATATATATATATATATATATATATATATGACAGCAACACTCATAACAGTGACAAAACAATTACATTGACAATCATTTTTACGTTATTTTTAAAATGTTTCCTTTTCTTTTTCATAACTTCTATAACACAGTACTTCTCCGCTGTGAAGCATGGGTATTTTGCTAGTATCTAATATATAAAGCAGAGTCTGCACTGGGCATCCGATCGCCACCAAACTTGGCATGGGGCTCCTTTGTGACCAGGAGGAGGTCATGGGGTATGTTTAGTTGGGAAAAATGTTCTTAGTGAAGCGCAGGGCACCTTTTCATTGACAATTCCTCACATGTCCCCGTACTACCAACAAGAGAAGGACTGCTGATGCAAGACCGGATGAATCATCTGAAGAAAGGGAAACCAACAGGAGAACAGCTGCTGATGCAATACCAGATGAATCATCTCAAGATTGTGTTGCTCAAATGAGAAGGTGAAACTGTGATCTCTACTTCATCCACCTGAACCTCTACACTCTTTGATGTCAGGATCAACACCAATTTCAAAGTATTTTTTGAACAACATTAGATAGTACAATTCCTGTTTTCAAATGACTTCTTTTGGTGCAAATAAACAAATACGAGAGGATGGGTTCATGCCCACATTCAAAGTGCAAGGTTAAGTTTACCATACAATAGGATGGTACTTCCACTAACTGATGGGACAGTTGAGTTCCTTCAGATCTACAGATATTTCCACAACAGTGCATCATAGACACAGCAGAATACCCAACATGAGACTGGACATTATGATGGATTTAGAACGATTCCTTCATGAAAACAACGCATATGTCACCCTTTTCAAGATTGCACTTCAACGTATGTCAACAGATGATTATAAAGTTGTCATAAGAGCAGACAAATGCCACAGGGAGAGCATCACCGACGATTCAGTGCCCCAACACTTGATGAGGTTACCATTGTAATGGTAGGCAATGACTTTGGGAAGCGGGACATTATCATTGAGAAAAGGAACAGAAGTCTTCAGCGTGTGGCAGACACACACAGGTCGTAGGGTGCCCTTCAGTATTCACTATTCTTTTAACAAGGTGAAGATGGGTATTACTTTGGAATTCCACAAACAGATCCATCTACAAGCAACTCTGCTGCTGGCAAGAAAGTCAGTGCAATGGACTTTTATTCTTACCGACTAATGAGTAGAGTTTCTGAAGAGAATCACATCTTGAAATGCTATATTATTGAGGCAACTATCATAACAGGTTGCAAAAAATGTGACAATGTTTTCATACCAAGAATACCACTGATTCTAAATGATTTACCCTTTGATTTCAAACGGCTACAATTTCCTGTTCATTTGGCTTTTGCTATGTCAATCAATAAGGTTCAAAGGCAATCACTGCAACTTGCAGGCATTAATTTGGAAAATCCATGCTTTTCACATGGACAACTCTACATAGCATGTTCTAGAGTGGGCAATCCTCAGAATTTGTTCATTTTCGCACCACAAGGGGAAAAAAAATATAGTGTATTCAAAGACTCTGGAATAACTAATTGTATTACCTATTACAATAAAATGTGAATCAGAAAAATGTTTGTTCTATTTCTATGTTGTGTTTGTTTCATTTGGGAAATTCATTATACATTCCCGGGCAACACCGGGTCCTCCTGCTAGTAACAAATAAATTGCAGTGTGGTGGCAATAGTCATTTCCTGTATTACAAAATGTAGCCTCTTAATCAGTAGGTAGCCATTTTTGTGCTCTGAGCAGCTTGTGGGATATTTTCAATGATACACTGACTGATAAGCAAATTTAAAATAGATCTTATAGTTATCTGTTGAAGTGACCACAGTATGATGGCCTTATAATTTTAACTTTGTCTAAAAAACAGCAGGTTGCTACCTGATACATTGTGAGGGTCATTGGACATCCCAGAAATGATCTGAATTCAACATAAGGCATATTATAGTTTTACTTGCTGTGATTATAAATAATATCTAGTATTCAAAAATGTAAGCCATAGCATTGGCTGGATCTCTATTCATTCTAAGAGAAAAACATTGTCACTTTTGTAAATATGCTGTACTTGAAAGACTGTGGTGGGCTGGCGTCCTGCCCGAGGTTTGTTTCCTGCCTTGCTACCTGTGTTGGCTGGGATTGGCTCCAGCAGACCCCCGTAACCCTGTAGCTAGGATATAGCGGGTTGGATAATCGATGGATGGATGTACTTGGAAGAACCAAAAAAGAAAAAAAACCCAAAGGCTCTTTGGATGGGAATGTAAAGCACAGATGCAGGATTTTTATGAGTACTGCTTGAATATAAAGCAGAGCTTGTTTTACTTCAGATACTTTGTAATTATTCACACTTAGATGTGGCCAATATTCTGTGTTTAAAAAGTGTACATTTATCAGAATAAGGCAAATGTTTTCATCACTTAAATGTATTGTTATTAATGTTAGAAAAGAAATGAAGCCCAAAAGACACTGCTTAACTGTACTTTATCATATTTAAATGAAAAAAATAACAATATATTTTCAGAATATTAAAGG
Organism: Polypterus senegalus; assembly: GCF_016835505.1. Lineage (NCBI taxonomy): Eukaryota > Metazoa > Chordata > Cladistia > Polypteriformes > Polypteridae > Polypterus > Polypterus senegalus. The sequence continues at coordinate 44,804,098 of NC_053169.1, read as the reverse complement.
TACTCTCCAACTTTGTAGCATGTCTGGCTTTATTTATTTTTTTTTTTTGGTTTGCATTTGTTTCTGCACTTTCCCCTTTTGCTTTTTGGTTTTCTTTGACATTACATGGTGACTATGACCATCATATTGGTATGATAAAGTGAGAATGGCTACTTGCAATACATATTTTTTAATGAAAGCAAAAATGTCTTGTGGAGAACATTGACTTGTGCTTTTGGGAAAAGACAGGAGAAGATGTTATTGCTCTAACAAATGGTGAAAATCAAAAGATTCTTTTTGTAAAAGAATAAAAAAAAGTTTTGCTTTTCAATTAAAAACAACAAAAAAAGAAAAATTTTGCTGACAGTGTGGGTTCAGTTGCTTCTTAATTAAATGAATGCTCTACCCAAAACTGATTTTTCTTTGTTACTTACCCATTGTAGTTTCCACTGATGGGTAAGAAGAAAATGTTCATTTGTTAATCTTTACTCACATGGCATCATACACATGATGCCACATGAGTAAAGTGAGATTATTTTTTCTTCCATGGATGTTTTTGACATTGTTTGCCATTGTGTAGCATTGGTCACTAGTGGCTTCTATAATATCATAAACCTTTCTTCTCTCCGTTATACATGAACACATCAGATTAAAACATTTTTCTCAGTCCTCACTAGAAACTACATGGGATAAGTAACATAAAATATCATTTTCCAGTGGAATATTTCATTAAATATCTAGCATAGGGATCTTTTATTTGTTTTTTATTCAGACTCCTCCTCTCAGTAGTTATTGTATTTCCTTGGTGTACTTTATGAAGGCCATTCAGTTTATGTGGTGCTTCCTTTGGTTCTTAAAGGCGGTGGTCCAGATCTGCTGAGCTGACTGAAAAGCTTATCACGGACACTTGGTTTTCTCTGTCTTTTTGTGTACCAGAGACAATGATGAGCAGAACCAGCGAGCACACATTCTCTCCTTCTGCATCTTGAATGTGAGGGTTTATATACTGTTGTATACATTGCTGGTCCATCCTTCCCCCTATGCATCAACAGCCTTTTTTGTTTTCAGTCTGCCTGCTTCTTCTCCGGTAACATTACAGCATAAATCAAGCAGCTTCATGGAAGACAATTTTAAATTCATAATTTCATCATTTGCCTTCTTTTAATTAAAGTGTTGTTTTGTCTCTATTGAGTTTCATAAATTCAAGGTTTTGACCCATGCTTCAGATGACAGTTACGGTTATGGATGTTATAGGTTTAATAAAGTTAATAATAAAAAGTCCATTTCTTTTTCTTGACAATTCAATCTAGCAGTTATTTAACCTCCAGTGGACATTAATGAAAACTATTAGTGCTGTTCAAAGCCCATATGAAGTCCTAAGCAGTGTCCAGAAAGCATGCCCCTTTAGTCTCATAACTGAACTCCTCGTTGACCATTGTACAGATTGGGAGCCGGGAATTAGGTGTAAGAGTCTGGAGAGCACGCTGTTTGAGTTGCATAAATGGTGCACCTTGGTGTTCATGGCAAGCACTCAGTATTATTAGACTTCAAAGGAGGGCCGGGTCCCCCACAGTGTCCAGATCATGTGCCCCTTGAGTTTCCAGAAAGGCACCCCTTGTTCTCCATAGCAGAATGCCAGGTGGGGCTTGGTTGGATTCCAGCACGCGCACTGCTTGAGTTATATAAGCAACACCCCTTAGTGTCCAGAGTGTGCACTCCTTAATTTTCAAAAATGAAACCTGTGCCACCTAGTGAAATGACCAGATCTGAAACCAATCACAGCTTCTGGATTTTTGCAGTATATTTGTCACCACTGGATTATTACATTTTCATTCAGTTGTATCTAAAATGACGGTAGGATATAGGACAACGTGAGTAGACTTTAATTCCCCACACTAAACTGTGTCTTGATGTTTTGTTGAAGAGTTTATACTTAATAATGTCTGTTGATTTACAGTACAATGTATTTCTGTCTTTTTATCCAAAGTTGAATAAAATCTTATTTTTTCTTTATTGTCTTCAAAACATTATATGACAGCATTTTCAATATTGCAAGTTTTTCTTACCTGTAATATTCTGTCATGAATATACAAAGTACTACAATTCTTCAGCTTCAATTATAGAATATGAAGATCCCGATAAACAAGAAATCTTAATCTTAATTCAACTGAATATAAGTAGAGAGCAAGGCCAAGATAAACTTTATTACTCCTCATTACAACATTACTTTCATTATGTATGTTACAAGTAACTTAAATTACAAAATAAAACTGGATAAAATACATATAAAATGTGCATTGAAATTTCACTGTTTTTCTTAAATCTAATTTAATACTGCTTCATTTCTTGAAGTACATTTTTTATTAAATATCTTATGTTCTTGTGGCACCCCATGTAGTGGCAAGGTTGGCACCAGACTACACATTGGGCATCTTCTAGTTCAGGACCGACCAGGATCAGACTTGAGAGAATTCAGATATGGAGATACAGACACTAGAAGGTGGTGTTTTCCAAAAACAAAAGTGAGTTTTATTCTCAGGTAAACAAAAAACACAAAAAAAGTCCCAATCAAAAATAGAGAATGATATTTACAGTGAATTTGCCAGTCCCAAAATTAAAAATAAAAAGAAGAATGTGTAAACACAAAACGGTAATCTTCCGAAAGAAAGAAAACAATCAGGAAGAAACTACAGACAACAAAGTCGAAAGAGTCCCAAAAAATATTCACAAAAAAAAAAAAAATGTATATTCAACAACAACAACAACAATATTTATTTATGTAGCACATTTTCATAAAAATGATATAGCTCAAAGTGCTTTACAGGAAGAAAGAGAAAAAAGACAAAATATTAAAAAAAAATTAGGCAATACTAATTAACATAGGATAAAAGTAAGGTCCGATGGCCAGGGAGGACAGAAAAAAAAAACAAACTCTGCAGGGGTTCTGTGGCCAAGAGACCACCCAGCCCCCTCTTGGCATTCTACCTAACATAAATGATATCAGTCAGTCCTCATGGTTTTCAGGCTTCACATAGAAGAACTTGATGATGATGGTCATGTGGACCTCTAGTCTTCAATCCATCAATGTAGGGATATCACAGTACTTTGATCAGGTGGTGGTAGTGCAGATCGCCACTACAGAAAACCAGAAAAAGAACAGCAGAGAAAGTAGGGGTTAGTGCGGATTTCGGAGCTACCATGAATGATAATGATAATTAAATGCATATACAAAATATCAGGAATAAACTAAAATGAAGCTATGAGAAAGCCATGTTAAAAGAATGAGTTTTTAGCAGTGTTTTAAAATGCGCCACCGTATTAGCCTGGCGAATTCCTATTGGCAAGCTATTTCAGGTTTTAGGTGCATAACAGCAAAGGGCTACCTCACCTTCTTTTAAGTTTAGCTCTCGAAATAATAAGCAGACATTCATTTGAAGATCCAAGGTTACAATTTGGAGTGTAAGGTGAAAGGCAGTCTGAAATATAAGATGGAGTGAGATTATTTAAGTCTTTGTAAACTATAAGCAGTATTTTAAAGTCAGTTCTAAATGGCACAGGTAACCAATGTAGTAATATCAGAACTGGAGAGATGTGCTCAGATTTTCTTTTCCTAGTTAAGATTCTCGCAGCTGCATTCTGCACTAGTTGTAATCGATTGATGTCTTTTTTGGGTAGTCCTGAGAAGAGTGCATTACAGTAATCTAGCCAACTAAAAACAAAAGTGTGAACTAATTTCTCAGAATCTTGCAAAGTCATAAGAGGTCTTACTTTTGCTATATTGCTTAAGTGAAAAAATGGTGTCCTAGTAATCTGATTAATATGTAATTTAAAATTTAGGTCAGAGTCAATAATTACCCCTTGATTTTTAATCGTAATGGATCGAGTTTATTTCTAATATCCTCATTATATCCATTTTTGCCAATCATTAAAGGAAAAACAAAAAGTGCATGGCAAACCCAAAATCTATATAAATGCCTCAACTAAAACAATACAATAGCTAGGGGATATCTATACTTCTATACAAAAAGTAAATATTTCCAAGTAAGTCACAAGCTGCTGTTTGGTATACTAAAAGAAATCGCTATACCAAACACACTATCCACACCACCAAGTTTAAAGATGACCTATAAAGGCAGAATTGCCTCTTATACTTTGGGAACAAATCTTACAGCCAATCCAGCAATACCCTTACACCAATCGTGAGTGACGCAGGTGCATTCTGCACAGCTGCTACACTCAGTCCCTGCAAGGCAGGTATTAAATAGGTTAACAGCCTCACGTGCAAGCTGGAGTGCATCCCAACATGCTCTCTTCGAACAAAGCCAATGCTCTCTCAAAAGTAAGATACTTTCCTTTGTAATTTTTCTGCCGACTTTATTATAGGATCCTCTTTTTAGACTAACGCATGCACTCACGAAATTAACTAAACTAAAACGCTCTGTACTTTTCTCTTTATCCACGGCAAGGGATAGGGAGACACTCGCCTTTATGAAAGGTTGCGAACAGCGTCCTCCAGCAGGCCTGGCCTGGAGACGTGCCCAATCCATCACTGCACCATTCTTAACTGCCAAAGGCAAAGTTAAAGTCCTCGTGTAAATGCACCCCCATACTTCGGCAAATAAAACAAGTAAGTGCTTCTCTGTTTGTTATGTGAAATTTGTCCTTACACTATTCTTCGAGCTTTTTCTTCTAATGCAATGGTAATGCATATCAGGCAGTTTACCACACACACCCTTCCCCTTATGTCTCCAGTCTATTAGGATGAGAAAAATAATTTGCTACGAGGTTCTTTTTTCCTGACACATGGTGGACCTGAAATCGATAAGGCTGGAGCCCCAAATACCAGAATTCCTCCCGAGCATTGGAGTGCCTTATTCTCCGCATCCACTGCAAAGCTTAATGGCCATTCTCAGTCATGAAAACTGCGACAAGCTTCCACCTGCTGCTAAAGTCACTCTCCACGCTAGTGTTTAGATCTGGCAGTTTTTACAACTGCACCGCCCAAACAGTCGTCAGCGTCGTAGCCTAACCTAATTTCTTTTCTTCAGTTATATTCTTGAGTAAAAGCGCACTTGTTTTGTATTACTTGTACCTTTTGTAAAAGTGTTTACTTGATATTTAGACTTCACCTATTATACACTTCATGTTAAAATGTTGTCATTAGTAATATAACATGAAAAAAGTTTCTGTTTTAGCTATGTGTTCAACATTTCTTGCCTCGCATTTCCTGTCATCCTACATTTACACAGATCATTGTAGACACAGAACACACATGAAATGCATGTGTTCCAAATAACGATATATTATTTACCCTATACAACTCCAGGCACCTCACACCCAGATAAATAGACTTGAGCTGGGAGAACTTTTTGACTGACTTGAGCAGCGGCGATGGGGGGATGGGATAGCAGACTGCTTGTGCTGATCGACACATTTGCATAACAAAACATGTTAATGAAGAGGTGTGAAGGAATTTAAGGTGGCCCATGATTATGAGTTTCTTCGTAGGCTTCATGGATTCTAATGTTAAGCTTACTGTAATCCATACAGAAGCACATCTCACTGTTCTTCTTAGGGATGAGGACTACAGGGCTACACCAGTCACACAGAGATGGTTCGATGATCCCTAGTTATTTTCATCTGTTTCAGCTTCTCCTGCAGATGTATATTGCATTGAATTAAATTTGTCTTACTGGGTAGGGAACCAAACAAGTCCTCAGGAACTGTATCCAACACTTCTTTTCTCTTTGTTTCTGCCAGGTGTTACAAGGAGGGCAATGTTCCAGCTTCCTTGCCCAAGGGTAACTACTGCTCATCTACCTCTTCCTTTTCTAGGACACTATGATGATCAGGCATTTAAGTTTCAAACATGACAGGACCCTGTAGTGCAGTCACTGTGTAAGGCCCCTGCTACTTGGCTAGCAAACTGCTTTCTAATGTGGGCAGTAGCAACAGTACCTTTTGTCTGATTGTGAGGTCTCGGTCTTTGACTTCATGGTCGTCCCATAACTTCTGTTTGGCTTGTGCATTCTTCATATTTAATTTTACTAACAGGTTAGCCAGTTTTTCCTGCAATTTGAGACAAATGTTAGTATGCTCTGTGATTCAGTTCTGTCTTTTTTCCCTTCTAGGGCTTTTAGGAGTGTTAGAGGCCCTTGTACATGAAGCCCATGTAAACCTCCTGGTAAGCAAACAATAGATATGGCAGCCATTGGTGCCAGTGTGACCCATTTTAATTTACAAACGTTCGCAGCATTTGTTTCAGAATGGCATAGTATCGCTCTGCCAGCCAATCTGTCTGCAGATGATAGGGTGTTGTTCTTAACCCTTTGATGCCTAGTAAGATTCCTACCCTGGCAAATAGCTGTATTAGTGCTTGGACTTTATTGCTAGCGTTGGTCTTTTTCAGGGGAAAGGCCTCTGGGAACCTGGTTGCGTCGCACAATACTAAAATATACCTGTTTCCAGCATGGCTATGTTCAAGAAGACCCACTAGGTCAACTGCGATATATGTGAAAGGCTTTTCTACTATTGGTAATTGTACAGATGGAACCTTATCCCACTTCTTCACAGGTCCAACCTAGTGACATTCTACCCAGGTTTTAATGTAAATGACCACATCCATAGTCCATCCTGGCCAATAGAAATGATGAGACAAATGGTCTGAAATCTTCACTTCCCCTAAGTGACCTGACCTCGGGAAGCTATGACTTAGGTACAACACTTTTTCTTGCAGATTAGAAGGCAACACCAGCCTCTGCCCATGTTCATCTTGGTGGTAGAGAATGTTATCCATGAGGATAAACTGCTGTCCAGTTTTAGATCATACACCCTTTGTGGCTTTGTCAAAGCAGGGATACAGACTGGTGTCATCTCACTGAGTGGAGGCCACGTCGCTCGATAAGTCACAAGTTTCACCTAAGAAACTTAAAGGCAATATGGGTTCACCCTGCTTTTGAGGAACACAGCTTTTAGCGAATCATATTGTAGGGACTCATCCACTCTCATGGCCAAAAATGCCTCTCTGGCTCCCCCTGTCAGTAACGGAACCAGACATATTGCCAAGTGTGTTCTTGGCCAGTTACACACTGTAGCCATCCTCTCAAAAGTAGACAGGTAATGTTCGATATTCCTTTGGCTACTTAAATGGCACCAAGAAAAGATAATTCCATGTTCTTACGGGTGAGCCTCTACTTCTTTCTGTAGTTTTGTCTGGCGTTGAGGACCGGGACTGCTAGACCAAGTTCAACTGTCCTTGCAGTTGGGTGAACTGGTGCTGTAAGCTCCTGATGCATTGCTTCATCTGTTGATCCTTGTCTTCTCCAGTGATGTTGGGATCCTCAACTGCCTGGACTGCTCCCGAGTCCATTCCCCAGAAACAGCTTGGAGTGTCATCTCACTGCACATTCTTAGGAGCTATGCTGGCAAAACTGCCTTTGTCTGTGCTCCAAAAACAAAAATATTGTCTGCACTCTCACAACACCTAATTGATCCCACCGCTGCCACCAAAATTTGACACCCCTTTTAGTGGCAAGGTTGGCACAAGACTACACAGTGGGCGTCTTGTAGTTCAGGACTGACCAGAATCAGACTTGGGAGTATTCAGACATGTAGACGCAGTAAAAACATGTAAGTGTTTCTCTTTTTACTACGTGAAAGTTATTCTTACACTATTACTTTTTTTCTTTTTAAAGTGGTAATGCCTAGCAGGCAGATTACCACAGTTCTAAATGTTTAAATGATTTGGGAGTTGTAGTGGACTTGTCACTGTCCAAGACCAAGTAATGTACAGAAGTGATTAACAAGGCTAATAGGATTTTAGGTCATATAATACAGTGGGTTAAGCAGAAATCAATGGAGGTTATTCTTAAGCTATACAGCACATTACTGAGGTCTTACCTGTAATATCGTGTGTAGGGTTATTAGAAATAAGGGAAGACATGAAAGAGTTTAATCTTTTCAGTTTAGGCAAATGGAGTTTAAGAGGAGACATGACAGATGCTTTCATAATCAAGTACAGAATTAGTGCAGTAGATTCCAGCGGTTACTTTAAAATGGGATCATCAACAAGAACACATATGGGCAGAGGCAAGCTGTATAAGGGCAAATATTTTACAAATGTTAGCTTTTTTTTCACACAAAAAAGCATACATAAGTGTAATATATTGCCAAATGGTGTGAAGGATAATAGTACTTTGGGTATTGTCCAAAATAGATGCTTTTTTTTTTGTTCATTACGTTTTTAAATGCTGACTATCACAGTCTTGCAAATGAGTGCAAACATTTACTATAGTCACCAGAAGCTTTTACAGATTGGTGTGAATTAGACAGATCATTATTATAACTTGGAAGCAATACTGCATGTGCTTCTCAGATCACCTAGACTAGTGTTGACTCCTAACCTTGGAGGGAGACTTAGCATACGGTGCAAGGAGAGGAAGCAAAAACCCCTTTCGCTTGTGCTGCCCTTGCAAATGCTAGATCATTCTCCAACAAAATGGACGCCCTCTGACTAGACATTGTCACACATAAAACTACAAAGAACTGCTGACTTCTGATTTATTCAGAGACTTGGCTAAATCCCAGGCATACCGGACATTGCAGTTGAACTAGCAGGCCACACAGAATGTCCGACTCTGGTAAGAAACAGGAGAGATACCCTATGTTTATATTAATAATGCTTGGTGCACTAATACAATTATAATAAACAAGTAATACTCTCTGGACATGGAGCATTTAATGCTAAGATGTCAGCCATTTTACTTACCCAGGAAACATACAGTTGCTATTGTTTAGGCAGTATACATAGCACCACAAGCTAATGTTAAATCTTTACTCATGTGATTATACAATGTCATCATTAAACAACAGAACGCACACCCTGATGGAGTTTTTTCATCGCTGGGGATTGTAATCAAGTGAATTCTAAGAATGTACTTTCTAAATTTTACCTACATGTAAATTGCAAAACTAGAGGGGAATACATCTTAGATCATGTTTATACAAAAGTAAAAGATGCTTAGAAGGTTATACCACACTCCTCACCTTGGACAGTCTTGCCATCTTTCTTTGTTTTTTGTCCCTGTGCACCAGTCCCTTGTTAACAGTGCTAAACCAACCAAAAGCACTGTTAAAATATAGTCTGAGGGTGCCATGTTCCAACTCCAGGACTGCTTTGAACACACAGATTGGAATATATTTTTGCATTAGACAGACTTAGAAACACATACTTCATCCTTACTATCATATATTAATTACTGTGTGGACAATGTCACTGTTAACAAAAGGATCAGAGTGTACCCAAATGAAAAGCTGTTGATGAATAATGAAGTCAAATAGCTGCTCAAGGTGAGGGACACAGCCTTTAAATCAGGAGACACCTCAGTCTATAGAACTTCTACAACTAACCTCAAGAGAGGCATCAGGTCTGCAAAACTTAAGTATAAACAGTGGATCGAGGAGGACTTTGACCATAATTACAACCCAAAGTGGATGTGGCAAGGCATTTGATCAATCATGGATTATGAAAAGAGGAATGATAGATACAAGCCAGCCAACATCAGTGCTAACCTAGCAGAGGAATTTAATGGTTTCTTTGCTTGGTTTGAACTAGCCCCCAGTCAAATTGAAACTGACAGAGGACTCATAGCTTCTTGTTCTACACATACACAAGGTATGACAGGCACTTAATAACATCAACATAAGAAAAGCAGCAAATCCTGATGGTGTGTAAGGACACGTGCTTGAAGCCTGCACTGACCAAATAGCAGTGGTATTTATATACATATTAAAATAACATCAGTTTGCCTACTGGCCAAACACAATAACTAAGGATGCCATCAGTGTGGCTCTGCTTGCTGCCCTCTTGCACCTTGAAAAACCCAACACCTACATTAGAATGCTTTTTGTTGACTAAAGCTTGGCATTTAACACCATCATACCTAGTCAGCTGATCAACAAACTCCATGTACTAGAACTACCTCTCTCCATATGCAACTGGTTACTGGATTTTGTCACCAACCACTCCCAGTCTATCAGGTTGGACAAGCACACATCCTCCATCCGCACCCTAAGCAATGGTGTGCCACAGGGTTGTGTGCTTGGCTGACAATACTTCAGTGGTAGTAGCCAAAGCACAATAACACCTCTGCTTTCTGAGAAAGCTAAGGAGAGATAACCTTCCCCAGGAGCTGTTGGTGAGCTTTTACACATGCACCACAGGGGGCATTTTTGACTACCTGCATGATATGTTGGTACAATAGCTGCACCAAAGCCACCAAAAAAAGCCCTGCAGCGGGTCATAAAAACAACACAGGACATTCTCATGAAGCGTAAACATGAATATCGGCAGAGTTTCTTTGCAGCCTTTGTTGATTTTTGTAAATGAGTTGCCCTTTGGGACATCCTGGGACTTTGTGGGATCCCCTCAAGGTTGCTGAATATTATGGCCGGCCTGTACACTGGTACTGTGAGTGCTGTGCAGAGTGGGGCCAGAATCTCTGCGTTTCTCCCAGTTGATTCTGGGGTTTGTCAGGGGTGTGTTCTTGCTCCTACTCTACTAAATGCTTGCATGGACTGGGTTTTGGGCAGGATTGTGGGGTCAAGCTGCTATGGGGCACCTGTTGGTGAAGAAAGATTCACTGATCTTGACTTTGCCAACAATGCTGTGATCTTCGCGAAGTCAATGTAGGCTCTAATCAGGGTTCTCGAGAGACTGAGCAAGGAGTCTGAGTGTTTGGGCTTGCAAGTGTCCTGGATAAAACCAAGATCCAGGCCTTTAATGACCTCTTAGGCACAGCCATCAGCAATGTATCTGTTTGCAGAGAGAGTGTTGACCTTGTTGAGAGGTTTGCTTACCTCAGCAGTGACATTCATGTCTCTGGTGACTCTTCCTATGAAGTCAGTAGACGGACTGGGAAAGCATGGGTGGTCATGAGGTTGCTGCAAAGGGAGTGTATCGCTTCCGATATCTGTGCAAAAGGACAAAGGTCCAAATCTTTAGAATCCTGGTGATTCCTGTCTACCTATATGGTTGTGAGACATGGACGCTATCCAGTGACCAGAGACAAAGACTGGACTATTTTGGTACTGTGTCTCTTCGGGTCCTTGGGTACCTCTGGTTTGACCTTTTGTTACTTACGGAGTCCCGAATGAGGCACATTACCTGCATTGTGAGGAAGCGTCAGTTACGGCACTACTGCCATGTGGCATGATTCCTCCAAGGGTGATCCAGCTCGCCGGATCCTCATTGTTGAGGTGGCTGGACCAGGCTAAGCGGACACCCACGTAACACCTGGCTGTAGCAGATAGAGGGTAATTTCTGGAGAGCAGGACTGGACCACGTGTCTGCCTGTGGGGGTTGTCAACCAGGATCCCAAGCTGTTTCGTCATGTGGTGGTGACCTGACCTGACATTATTGACACTGAACTGCCATCACTTGAACATCTAAACAAAACTTGCGGTATGAGAAGGACTACAAGGACATCACTCATCCTGGACATAACTTGTTTAAGCTCCTCCTATCAGGCAGGCACTTCATATCAATCCGTACATGTACAAATAGACTGAAAAATAGCTTCTTCCCAACTGCTATAAAATTGTTTAACTCTGATATCTCTTCAGCCTAAGATCATTTCTCATTGAAAATGTACAATAACTTATGTATGTAATGTACTGTTTACTAACATGTACAGTAATAATCTATGCTGCTGTACATTCATACAATAATAATCAGTCCTGGTTACTTAAACATGTAACACTGTATATGGCAGCTTGTTAACACTTTGTATGATTATTTCCATTCTTATTTGTATTTATTTATTGTATTCTATTATTGTTATCTATCATGACTATTTGCCTTTTGAATTTTAAAGGCACCTTGGGGTTGTCACAAAAGTAATTTCACCGTATTATACAATGACAATAAAGATCTTGAACTTCAACATCAAAACTGGATGGTATTTTAAAAGGTTAGGTGAATAGTCTAGAGTGTAGAAAATATAATCAATAGTTATTAAAGCACAAATCATAGTGAAGTACTATGTTATGTAGAAGCTTGCGAGTCAACCTGACACACAACCTGCAAACATGTATGATTTTACTGGTGAAGAAGACAGGTGTTATGAGATAAGGTAGTTATGTCCACTAATTATGGTGCTGGAAAGCTGCAGTTTGTTGCATGTTGATTAGCACATGTACTTTTGTACACATAATAATGACATATGTTTACTTTTTGTGCTATATTTAAATGTAGATTTCACTTGCATAAATACTTTACATCCATATAGTGTTTTAGTATACATTGGGAATGTGAAACACTATATAAGCTGCAGAACAAGGCCTTTCTGAAATGTAAACATCCAGAGAACTACTAAAAAACACAATTTAAGGTGAAGGCCTACAACTTGCCTGAGTTTATGATTATAGAGGGAAAGAGTGAAAAAGAAGTCTTCTATTTTGAACTGTATTAATTGGGGAAATGCAAATAACATCCATCCATCCATTATCCAACCCACTATATCCTGACTACAGGGTCATGGGGGTCTTCCGGAGTCATTCCCAGCCAACACAGGCCACAAGGCAGGAAACAAACCCCAGGCAGGGTGAAAGCCCACCGCAGGGCGCACACACACACCCGCACACCAAGAACACACTAGGGACAATTTAGAATCGCCAATGCACCTAACCTGCATGTCTTTGGACTGTGGGAAGAAACCAGAGTACCCCGGAGGAAACCCTCGCAGACACATGCAAACTCCACTTAGGGAGGAACCGGGAAGCGAACCTGCATCTCCTAACTACAAGGCAGCAGTGCTACCACTGCACCACCATGCCACCAATGTAAATAACAAATCAAAAAAATTATTAAACGGTAGAAACAAATATACCCTGTTGTTGTCTATTTTGTCTTGTGTCTTTGTGTGTTTTAAAATCTGAAGGCTGTTTTGTTGAAACTCATTGAGCAGTTCAGACTTCCACACCAAGCCATCTGAGGACAACTGAAGAGCCAGAAAACTCACTGACAGAGAAGAAACTTGGCCATGTTCCCTTTGTACTAGAGACTCTTGTTCAGATTATGATGATTAGAATTATGTGAAGAAATATCTTGTGGTCTGCTACATGTCAAAGTAGTGGGAACAAATGAAGGTATCAATTCATCCATTGACATATATAAATAGACAAGGGTTCTGTTTATCTGTCACGTTATTGCTCGTGAACCACTAGGACTAGAACTTTGATCTTGGCCTTAAACGAAAGCATATGCAGTGATACATGCTGGTGAAGAGGCAAACTCCATGAAGTAATCATGTTTTGGGTCTTTCTTACGGGTAACAACTTGACACTGTGATATGGCAGACAGGAAAAATAAAGTGGTGACATGAAATGCAATCACAGAATTGAAAAAAAAAACAGCAGCACCATGTGCTAAGTGTTAAGTGCAGGATAAGAATCCCCGGGCATTCACAGCAACGTGATATTTCTGATTGCAAAAGAAAGTAATGCAAACCGTTAAAGCACAAAGTACAACAAGAGCTGCTGCCTCTCACCAATGTCATCACCGTAAAGCTGTTTTTTTTGCATGTCGAAAACAAAACCATGTCTTGCTAAAATGTTCTTCTTGCTCTAAATGAACCACCTTTACTTGAGGATCAGGGCTTTGCATGTTTACTACTTGAGCATTAACACAGGTATTCAGAAGAAAATAGGAATGTATAAAATTATGAATGTATGTTAATTATCAGTACTGCTGCTTATCTGTTCTGAGTTAAACCAGAATTAAAAGCAAATCTAAGTGCTATTTTTCTGTAATATTCTTTTGTTTGTTCTCATCATCTCTTTTGAGATGTGTTTGTGGACTAGGATTGGGCCACAAGACCAATCAGCTGGGCCGGTTCTAGACAGGCATATATGAGGGGGCAGACAGAAATGTGAAGGGGGCACATGGTGACGACGGAGGCGGGAGAGGGGTGGGGGTGCTCTGGATAACTGTTTTTGTCATGTAATTGGATTGCACTTTGTCAGGCCTCTACCCTAAGACCGGTCCAACTTGGGTGTCCCACCTGAAGGCTAAGCTTCTGCTGGTGTAGCTCTTAGGGTCACTGAGGCACGCAAAACCCCCTGACCACGATAACGTGGCAATCCCTCAGGAGGAAAACTGAAAAATAAAACAACAAAAAGTAAAATAAAATATTCCTCATCAAATTATAACAACTAAAAACATGACATTTACCTTAATTTTATGGCCTATATCAAATATATTTGAAGCCAACAATAACACCTCTCAAAACTAACAAAACTGAAAAGGGTAGGCCAAGTTATAAAAAAAAATCAATTCACCAAGTCTTAAAAAATAAAATAAAGAATAAAATAAAATATCCATCCAGATCTTTACAACCAACAACATAAAAAATATCTTAATTGGATGGCCTAATTCTCAAATAAATTTGCAAAATAAAGTAAGAATAAAATAAGACCTCTCAATATAGCCAATATTTACAAAACTAAAAAGGGTTGGCATAGTAATTTAAAAAAAAAAGAATCACCATGCCTTTTCCTACAATTCTCAAACTAATTGGTAGAACACAACAGATTTAGAACAGAACATTTGAACTTTTTCCTTCTTTTTTTGTCTTGTTTTAAGCTTGTTTGTTTTGTAAGCAACTGAACTCTCTGTTTGCAACTGAACAGCTCCGCTCTCCTTTCTCCTCAATCCACTCTACAACAACAGTCTCCTGTTTCCCTTTGCAAACACTCTTCCAAATTCATCCACATCCAAGTTATTTGTTATGGACTTCTCATGGGCCAAGATCACCAAATTCCTCTTTTTTATGTAACATGGTGTGACGATAGGGGTTAGGACCCGTGACAAAGTGGAGAAGGAACTCTCACACGATGCTGAAGACACACCAATTACCAGGGCTGTTACATACAATTTATGCAACTCAGGAAAGGCTTCCTTGTACTCCTGCAGGAGTTTATACACAGTGGACAGGTCTGTTTCCTTTGAACATTTTTTGAGCAGCATCTGTTTTGCCACAAGAACTTCATTTTCAGACTTACAACATCTGCTACAGTGCCAGCCATCACAGCCAGAGGGTGCAACAGGATGGGATCTAGAAATGCACTAGATTTGGGTGCAAGACTAGATGTGGCTCTCATCAGAATAAATCTAGTTTCCATTTCTTATATGGCCCTGTCAAGGATTTTGAGCAGGGATCTTTTCAGAGACTGATGGGGGGAAATGGTAGGGTCACCAGAGTCTGTATGGCCCAAAGTTGAGAGCACAACACTTTGACCCAGGTGTTTGCTCATTGTTCTCCTTCTCTTTGTTGGATCTGACTCATCCTCAGCAGGAGATAACACTCCCCAACAGTCATCCTCACGGATATTTTTTAAGGAGTCCAGTGCTGCACTAACAACCTCAGAAGCACTGCACAGATCAACTGACTGAGACTGTAGAATAGCATTTGCTGGTTTCAAGACACCAAGCACCCGCACTGGGAACTTTCCAATCTCAAAGAAGTGATGCCTCTTAATTTGGCATAGCAGGCCTGATTCCTCGGTGCACAGGTCAACTGCAGCATCATCATCCTCTGTCATCTCAGATAGGATACTAAGGATTTGTTCTTGATTGTCCACAGTGCACCTTGTCACCTCACCTCATAGTGACTTGTCCATCTGATCTCAAGCAGCCTTTTTAGACAAGGTGCATCATGTTTATTGAGCACATAGTGGTGGTGAAAAAAGTTGTAGAGTGAACTAGATAGGCTAAAAATCTTTTGCACACGGCTCACTCTGCATGGCATGCAGAACCACTAAGTGCAGTTGGTGGTTGTAGCAGTGGATGTATGGGACATATCTGTCAAGCTTCTTTTGGAGCAGAGCATGTACCTCACCTCTAACGCCATCATAACACTGGTTAAGTATACTGTCAGCACTGGAGCCAGCAACACAAAGGTGTAACAACATCTCAGAGGTGATGGACTCTTCATCAAGTTGTTGCAAGTCGAGCAACCCAATAAGATGCTCCTCTGGCATGGAATTTCTGACAAACCGTATTATCACAGACACATTTTCCACATTGCACCTATCCCTGGTCCCATCACTTTTGAGGCAAAACCCTGCAGAATCAGCACTTTCATATTTTTCCTGACCGTTCCAAGCACCATGTCAGCCAGTGTTTGGATAATTTCATTTTGGATATCCTTAGATGTGCATTTTGCATTTTATGGGACACCCTTAGCAATGCTTGCTAGCTTCTCATCCTTCTCCAAGGTATATTCCATCAGTTTTAGAAAAATACCTGAAGCAATGTCATCATCATTACCCGCTGCATCATGTCTCAAGGTTTCTGCAGTCCCACGGAGCCCCAACTCATTTACACAGAGAAACCTTACAGCACTACCGATACTCTTGACATAGTAATGGTTTTTTCAAGTTGTGTTTTACCAACCAACATTGAATCCACAGTCCCCCCGTGGCCTCTCTGCTTTTATGCTCAGTCCAGATGGTTGAAGCATGCACATGGTTGTGGCTGGACACATGTTTTTGTAGCCCCTTGTCTTGATCAAGTGCTGCTTTCCAGTTGTTAAAACCAGTTAATGTAAAAAACTACATCCCTCTCATTAACAGTGCTGCCATATTTCCAACTTGGGAAACAGAAACATGCGTCCCACACAACAGAGTACTCCAGCCGTGGTTGGGTGTGGTACCAGGCAGGATTGAATGATCTTAATGTTGTACCACCAAATACACATTTGGGGTAACTACCCGTATTGGCTGGGATGGTGTATTACCATTTAACTCACTGGGTAGCTGAGCGAGTTGCTTTGGGGCAGCAATTGTTGGTAGAGGTACAGGAGAAGCAGTGCCTGTTGATGCCACAGGAGTAGACATGCTAGTTGCTGTCTCTGATCATTGCTTCTGCTATTGGTACAGGCAGGGGAAGCGTCACACTTTTTAAAAGCTTGGGAAAAAGGATGCATCTCACAGCATTAACTTTCCCTTTGTGAACTGCTGGAAGCTGGGGAGGAAAGTAATAAAGCTTTACTAAAATCGCTGTGATTTCATCAGTATATGAAACGAGAAAACTGTTGAGTGCAGAGTTGAAAGCTGGGGCGGGGCTTTGTGTCGGGGTCTGACAGACAGACACAGGTCCTCCAGTCGGCACTGTGCATCAGATAGGCTCACAGTGGTGCTTGTGGGATCGAGAAAGAAACACTTCTCTACCAGACTGAAACTGTGAGAAGAACAATGGACTAGTCCCCCATTGACTGTACAAATATAGATGTATTTTTTAGTTGTTAATTATCTCACGAGTCGCTATGACTTTGACAACAGAGAGGTGATATTTCAATGTATCTTAAAAGTTTTGAAGAATCGGCGTTCTAAGCTTACAGATGGCTTTACATCTATTACAGATCTGATTGTGTGGTGATTGGTTACTTGGAGAAAGAAAAGGAATGACAGGAAATGGGAGGAACAGGGGAGATCTTCCTTTTGTTTCTGGCACAGTGCTTTGTTGAGAGGGTAGACAGATGAGCCATCACACTGAATAAACACAGTTCTATGTAATAAGGCCCAGAGATGCCATCATGTCTTTCCTTATTGTTTGCTAATTTGGTGCTTCTGCCTTTTGGTTATTTTTGAACACTAATCTCCCCCTACTGTTTTAATTATTTGGTTTTGTTGGCTCTTTTTTGGATTTTTGGGTGTTGCAAGAATTTTCACCGCTGTTACCATAACTTGGTATCAACTTATCTTAAAGGATGAATTTAGAAAACAAAGTGTGTAGTTCAGAAAAAATACTGCATCATGCATTTCATGAAATAGTTTATGCTGGCCAGCAGCAATGTTTACTGTACATCTGAATCTATGTTTCCTTTATTGTAATACATTGAGTTGTGGAACAAGCAGAATGGCATTTTGCTTACTGTAAATGAAAACATTTTTTACACTAAATGTATGTAGAACAATGGCAAACAAGTAATATCATTTTTTATTAGGGTTAGGGTTTACATTTTTTAAAATATTTTTAAAGCAAGCCTGTATTGCTAGTTTATTATCTTCTAGCTGTAATACCCAACATTGCCCGGGAGGAAACTAAAGTGTTTTTTTTTTAATTGTTTCAGAAAAATATAATTAAATAAAACTTTAAAAATAAATTAACAAACAATGAAGACTGTTATCATCCAGTTGACGCCCTGAACCGGCCAACTCTATTTAATTTCTATTTAATTTGAACAGCAACAGGGGCATGGTGGTACTCAAACATAAACAATGGTGGCAGTCACCTCCAATTCGCCCTCTGGTGGTCGTTCCAAGTGTCAACTAGATGATAACATGCATACAAGAATGCACGATCACCCCCCAACCTACCCAGAAGGGGGTGGGTTAGGTTTGATTTCACCTTACAGTATGTTTAGTCGACCAAGGAGAAACATGTGTACCAAGTTTCATGAAAATCGCTCCAGCCGTTTGGAAGTGATGGTGGAACATACATACACACATAAATACACACACACACACACGCACACACACACACACACACATTGATTTTTACATATATAGATGAAGGAACACTTCAGGTAGAGCTCTTCCCTTGTATCTCTCTTGTTGTCAAGTGGGGGGCTAAATACTGGGTTTGATGGATTTTTCCAAAATGTATTTCTGTATTTACTTTGGGTTTTTTTATTTGGGTTGTGTTTTTGGATGATTCATTTTTTTTTCTTAGATTTTGTCATTACTTTTAAAATACTTACATCTTGTTTTTACATTTAACATGTGGAGCATTTTTCACAACAAAACACTTTCTTGGACATTAACCTTTAGCCAGACATTTGGTGGTAACCATTTCGATTGGAAGCAGTTAAAGACACTCAGTGAATCATTTTGATTATTGCTACTTCAACAAATCCTGAAAAGTGAACCATTCAATGGGCATACAAATCATGGAAGTGATCTATATGGAGTGAAAGCTATGGATCTTGTAATTCTTAAACAAAATATGCTCCAATAAGCAGTCTTGAACTTTTCTTAATCTGACAGACATAATATTTATAAACTTCACTTTTGTGTAAGCATTCTAGTTATTTAAAGAACTGAATTATAGCCTGCTCCAAAACAATAAAACACAAGCAAAAGACAATGAAACCACCATATAAATGAGTATGAACACAGATAATGAGAAGCAGACACAGTAGAAATACATTTAATTGTGAAGGTATTTAATAAATTGTATGCCAGTGGTTACTTTAACATAAATTATTCATCAACTATACACAGAAACAACACTGAGACTGATTACGGGAAACTTGTACAGATATTTGAAGATTAATCAAACAGGAGAATATTTGAATACAGCACCTTTGAGACTTCTTGAATATTGCTTCAATATTACTTTAGAGACACTAACAGTATTATTTATATTTCGCTAAATGACATGTCCTCATACAAACCAGGATTTTGCAGTTGGTAGGGTTTCTTTGATTTATCTACCAGGATATAATTTATTTTTGTGAATTTTATTCATTAAAACATGCAATGTATTTGGTCACTGTGTTTGTTCAACTTGGCATTGAACCGTACACTGTGGGAGGTTGATGAAATAGTTAATAGTGACAGACTAGATATCGGTAGATCACCTTTGACGGATCTTGAATATGCAGATAATACAACGCTATATGGCAGGGAGTATAATGGCATTAGTAGAGCTGTTGAGAGTATTTGGATCCGCATCAGAGAAGCTGGGTTTGAATAAAACCTTAGCCAAAACGAAATGGATGAAGGCTGGTGAACAACAAGAAACAAACAGACTGAAATATAAAGGTCAACAGCAAGAAGGGGGATTTGGGAAGTGAGATCAAGGTGAAACGTGGCTGTGAGATGGACATGATTAAGAGATTAGGTGTGGAAGAGCAGCATTTAAGTTAGAAAGAGGACTTCGATGCTTGAGATGGATTATGGAAATAAGATAGCCAAGAACAATTAGTAACAAGGATTTGGGAGAAAAGATTGGTGAAACGCAGGTGTATCAAGAATGATAAGATGGGCATAACATGTATGGTGCCCGGACAGAGAGACAAGCAGAACGATGGGATCCTGTAGGAAGCAGAAGAGCAGGAAGGGCAAGAAAGAGGTGGAAAGATATGATGATAGAGGAAATAAGAGCTGGAGGAACAAGAGGAAGAAACCTGGAGGATGTGGCACAGAATAGAGAGAAGTGTAGGAAGCTTTAGGTGGAGATGCAGTGTTGAAGATGATGAAAATGTGACTAAATAACTAACTAACTGAAACAATGAAAACTTATAGAATACTTTTGCAAAATTTTGATACTAGTTGACACAACACCACCTGAAAGTTGGAATCCACCTTAATAAAAGGGTAAGTGTCTGTCTGTGTGTCTTTGTCATTCCAATAGATGGTGCATCACAAACATTAACACTGCTTCTACAAATCCCGTACCAAATGGCATATAACAGAGACATATGCATTGCATGATGCACTACAAATATTGAAGTCATTGCTGATTACTTAGATTTCAACCCGGGGTAGCAAAGCTAGTTTTAGAAATAAGTGTTGACATTTCACCAACCTAATAATGTTTTAATTAACATCATTTAGTAGTTTATTTCTATTAAATGAATATAATGGTTTATGCAGGAATATAGAACATTTTTTAAAACATTTTACATACAGTAATAATCATGTTTTTCTACAGTTGATAAAAATAAAACTAGAAAGTATATTAAGTCAGCTCAACCTAATGTAGAAACAGAAAATAGAGACTTTGACTTTACTCACTTCTAAGCAGATCTTCGTAAATGAAGCAGATGATTCAAACGTTTGGAATTACCCATATTTGGACATTTTTCAAGACACCACATCCACTTTTGATCACTTGGGCTGGGTGATGTATAAAATTGTAAGGTCAAACAATTGTCTCCTTACACACCGCTGACAGATGATGTTGTTGCAGGGGGTGGGGTGTCACCATTTTCATTTTTAAGCCAATGTTGCTTTCCTGCAATTTCTATCATTTTTAATTTGGCTACAGGGTGTTCTCATTGATAATAGCCATATCACTGTAACAAGATTTGCAAGTACTTCATTTAATATACAAAAGCACAGATGGAAAAATTGGAGGCTAGGAAGAAATCTTTTGGCTTCAAAGTAAATGAGCATGATAAGCCAAAATATTTAGCCAAAGTTATTTGTTGACTTTGTAAGAAGGTTGTTGTTTTAAGATAGTCACAAATGATGAACATTTGCAAATACACCATCCAGTGGACTTTGCACGTTTAGCCAACCCTGCTAGCACAAGCGCTAATCGTCTCACCTGCTCTTAATTACGCTCATCTGCAAATGTTTGCTCCTGTCAACAAATTTTAAATGTTCTTTATAAATCTGAGAGTGCTGAATCCGATTCTGGCAACAACTTCCAGTTTTTCAGTGATGAAGGTTTAAAATGAAAAAAAAGTATATTTTTAAAATTAAATATTTAAAAAATTATAAATTACACATATAATTGTTTTAAATACTGTATACAGTAATTATTACTTACAAAAAGTAGTCACTTGGTAGTTTTTTCCACTTATAATCCAGCTGGAATGTCCAACAGATGTTTGCTAGGTAATGTAATAAAACACAGACACGTTCACAAAGGTTTGGGGTTTTGAGCCCCGTATACTGCAACAAATAAAGCTTGGTCCAATAATATTCATCAAATCATAAGACAAAAATGGAAGGGGTGGACGGACAATATAAAGAGGCGGACCGGAAATTAAACATGATGGATGGTGGGAAGTCGTGGTGGCATATGGTAGTTAGACGTCATCAATGGGGGACCAGAGGGAAGAAAGGAACCCGGAAGTGCTGTTCTTTGTTTTGCCCGGGCCGGCTGATGGCAGCGGCGTTTCATCTTGTCTATGGGAAAAGAGAGAGAGAGGTTAGTACGCTGCCTTCGTCCCCTGGCAGGGCTTGTTGCGGTATGCGTCAGGTCCTTAAGCTGTTCCCGAAGCGCTCGTGCGTGACAACAGATGGATAGACAGATACTTTGTTAATCCCAAGGGGAAATTCACATACTCCAGCAGCAGCATACTGATAAAAACAATAAAAAAAAATATTAAATTAAAGGTGATTAAAATAGGTAAAACAGACAATAACTTTGTATAATGTTAACATTTACCCCGCCGGGTGTAATTGAAAAGTCGAATGGTGTGGGGGAGGAACAATCTCCTCAGTCTGTCAGTGGAGCAGGACAGTGACAGCAGTCTGTCACTAAAGCTGCTCCTCTGTCTGGAGATGACACTGTTCAGTGGATGCAGTGGATTCTCTATGACTGACAGGAAGGAGCCTGCTCAGCGCCTTTCGCTCTGCCACAGATGTCAAACTGTCCAGCTCCATGCCTACAATAGAGCCTGCCTTCCTTACCAGTTTGTCCAGGCATGAGGCGTCCTTCTTCTTTATGCTGCCTCCCCAACACACCACCGCGTAGAAGAGGGCACTCGCCACAACCGTCTGGTAGAACATCTGCAGCATCTTATTGCAGATGTTGAAGGACGCCAGTCTTCTAAGGAAGTATAGTCGTCTCTGTCCTCTCTAGCACAAAGCATCAGTATTGGCAGTCCAGTCCAATTTATCATCCAGCTGTACTCCCAGGTATATATAGGTCTGCACCCTCTCCACACAGTCACCTCTGATAATCACGGGGTCCAGGAAGTGCCTGGGTCTCCTAAAATCCACTACCAGCTCCTTGGCTTTGCTGGTGTTCAGGTGTAAATGGTTTGAGTCGTACCATTTAACAAAGTCCTTGATTAGGTTCCTATACTCCTCTTCCTGCCCACTCCTGATGCAGCCCACGATAGCAGTGTCATCAGCGAACTTTTGCACGTGACAGGTCTCCGAGTTGAATTGGAAGTCCGATGTATATAGGCTGAACAGGACTGGAGAAAGTACAGTCCCTGCGGCGCTCCTGTGTTGCTGACCACAATGTCAGACCTGCAGTTCCTGAGACGCACATACTGAGGTCTGTCCGTAAGATAGTCTACGATCCATGCTACCAGGTATGAATCTACTCCCATCTCTGTCAGCTTGTCCCTAAGGAGCAGAGGTTGGATGGTGTTGAAGGCATTAGAGAAGTTGAGAAACATAATTCTTACAGCACCACTGCCTCTGTCAAAGTGGGAGAGGGATCAGTGTAGCATATAGATGATGGCATCCTCCGCTCCCATCTTCTCCTGATATGCGAACTGCAGAGAGTCGAGGGTGCGGCGGACCTGTGACCTCAGGTGGTGAAGCAGCAGCCACTCCATGATATTCATCACATGTGATGTCAGAGCAACAGGCCGGAAGTTATTCAGCTCACTAGATGTTAGCTCACTGCTAACAGAGACTCTCACTCCACCATCAACTATAACATCTCTCCATTTGAGTGGAACCTCTTTCCATGTTTATCACAGACAACTCCCATGTTCTCGGGGGAAGAAATCCAAATGAGAGTGTAGGAAGTGGATTTTTAAAAACATCTTGCACCCAAGTGCTAGGAAGAAAGAGAGAAGTTTTTTGCCTTTTTGTGCCTTTGTGTTTCCAAGAAAATGGTGGCACACATGCTTTTTTTCAGTAAAAGAAGGGTGTGTATTATTTTACCATTTGCTTACCTGTTACCTGGTCAAGACAGCCTAATCTTATATATTTCTGAAAAAACAACTGAAACATACTTCCCTCTTCTAGACAATAAAAGGGAATCTTTACAACCTTCTAAATATAAATTGCTGTATTTTTTGAAATAATAAAAACGAAAAAAATACTGATTGACTGCAAAAAAATGTGTACCTTTAAATTATGGGTTGGTTCCAACCAGTGCCGGTGCTAGGTTATTTTGTGCCCTAAACCAAGCTTAATACTGCGCCAACCTACTGTTCAATAGGTAACCCATGTGGCTGGGCCCACCACAAAACCCTTATGATCTGCACCCTAGGCGAATGCCTAATTTGCCTTAATGGTTTTGCCGGCCCTGTTTTCACCTCAACTAGAAGACTTTTTTGGTTGGTAGGGTAGTTCTTCTCCTTTAGAGTCAAAGCAAGGGAAGCATAATCAACTGGTCTGTCAAGTATGTCATGATTCTGAAAAGGATAGCTCCTGCTCCTTTTGATAAAGTATGGCAAGTGACACAGATATGACCAGAGGTTAAATTAAACAAGGGCTAGAGAAATTCAGGTGTCATAAAGTGTGTTGTATTTTGACATGCTGTATCCAAGGAGCAACTTTAAGAAGCAGTTGACACAGATGCATTGCTAGCACAACATTTGAACAAGTACCTCACGCATTAGATCATCACCTCTATCAATATTTTTGAAAGGTTGTGTACTCAGAGAATGGTATCCAAAATCTCATATAGTAATAAGATGCCTGTAGAAAAGAAGCAAAATGTCACAAATTCTGTTTATGGAGATACTTACGAGTATTTTAATTAGTGTTCCCTAATTTAATTTTGTCTTTGTTCTCTTTCTTCATCATGTAAAGCACTTTGAGCAACATTGTTTGTATGAAAATTTGCTATAGAAATAAATGTTGTTGTTGCTATTTCTGATGGCACTGTATGTGTTCTTGGAAAGCTGCACTGACCCATTTGTCATAAGTAGAAGGTACCAGTCTAATAGCTGTAACATCACTGAAGCACTGGCCACTTCTACTACTATGGGGAAGAGATAGTTATCAGGTAAAATTGCCTTGTTAAAAGACAGCCATGCAATGCAGATTTGCAAGCAGTTTCATTTCTCCTCCACAAAGTCTAGATTTATATCCCATAAGGATCTTCCACCAGCTCATTGATTCCCGTGCTCAGCAAAGTGTAGCATACAGCTTCAAACTCCTTTTGAATGCCAAACAGCTTCTGTGCAGCAGCTGAATCAACAGATTTACTTTACCGTCATGCAGTGATTGGGGCTGTAAGGTTGGGATTCTGTTCCCAAGAAAGGAACATGAGTAAGATGTGTGAGGTTTTTATAGTTAATGTTGTTAGCCGGGTCTTAATTTGTTTATTGTTGATAAATTGTGCACTGCTAGCACTTGCCGGCTGCCTTCTGCATTTATTTGTGTCACGGCAGTGGTTCTCAGGATTGCACCTGCTGTGAGGCTTCTGTGTGTGAAAAGTGGAACTGTGATGTGGTGATTGTCACACTTTCTGTCATGTGATATTACAGCAGTTGATGTCTGAAAGATGTGATTTGCAGCAGATGAGTAGTATGTTTTTTTGCATCCTTTTGTGCAACACTGGCCATGGTCTACATTTTTTTTGTTTGCTTGTCCTGAATTTCTTTTGTTTACTGTTTACCTCTCACTTTGTTTTTCTTTAATACTTCCATTTTGCTTCAAGATTTCTTTTGTATTTTGTGTTTTGGTGTCTCTTCCTTAATAGAACTGGAGGTGAAGAACACCCAATGCATTAATTTCCAGGTTGAATGCAGGGCAAGCTAAGGTCATTATGTGCTGCTTGACTCTTCTTGATGCCATCAACTAGATATGAGTGAAACAGTCAAGTTCAATTCATGCACAGTTTCACAAAACTGACACTCAAAATCATTTTGCAGGTGATTTCAGAATTTCAAAATGCAAAACTCACTCACTTTGAGGGCTTTGAAAGGTTTCTGAGGTTGAAAAGCAAGGAATATGGCGCACTAAAGCCATATTCACACTTCCCTGTTTTTCTATACAGCTGCGTAAAGCATATAAATTATGGTATGTTTCTTCTTTCTCATTCTTTTCCTTCACTACTCTCTTATCTTTCTACTCTCACCTCTTGCTCTCTTGTCCAGCTCACCCTTATATTCTTCCGTGGTACAGCACCTCAGACACAAACCACAGGAAACCAATAAAGCAATCGAGACAGTGCAGGTGTGCCCCATTTTGATCGCTCCACTAACTCTGCACAAACACCCACGAAGATCGAGCTGACTATTTATTTATTTAAACCTGATTACCAGTTATAAAGCTGCAGACCCTCTACATCACAAGCTTCTTTGTTAATTTTAAATTATTGTATTTCATATGTTTAATGTAATTATGTACTTTTTAAGTATTGTTTTGTTCATTGATTGTCAGTCTCAATGTAATGTGCTATGTTCTCTTGTGTTCTTTGTGTTTTATGAATGGAAGCCTAAGGGGGTGGGCACCCATTTTTTCATTTATAGAAATAAATTCTTCTTTTAAAAGCCAATTGTTATTTATAGTTTTCCTTTCCCTGGACAGGCATTGACAATTTTTGATATTTAAAATTATTTTTATTCTTTTAAGCCAAAACCCCTTTAAGCCCCATGTAGGCCAAAGCCAGCCAGTAGAGTATAAGGTTCAGGTTGCCTTAGGCAAGAACTTTTCTGGGCAGGCTAAGGAGGGCTCCGGCTTGTATCTAAGGTCTTATAGAAGTCTTACAGAATTTTGCAATTGTGTGTGCCGCATAGCAGTTTGTTTACTTCTTCTGTGGCAATTTAGTGTTTTTTTTTTAAGCTTGGAGCGAGGACAGACAGGGGCAATGATAGGTTAAAATGTGTTTTAACATGTGGGTTAGCTTATCTGCAAAAGTTTCAAGGATGCTAGATAATATGCTTTGGAGGCCTTACTTTCTGAAAGCCCTTATGCATGTCATGTTTATTGAACTGTAGCATAACATTCTGTGGTTCATTAGGTGACTTGAAGAAAGGCAATCAGAGCTTGAAAACCGAAGAAAAATGTATTCAGTTTATCTACAAGTGCAGTATCTTTACTTGTAAGTTTACTGCCATTTTAGTGACATATCCTTTAAGTGTAGTAACAGTCTTTGCTCTGAATAAGTTGTTTATTATATTTCCAACTTGCCCATAAAACATATTGAATTTTGCTTGTCTATAAATATTCTAAGGTTTACATCTGGTCTGTATTTTTTCTCTGTTGTCTGCGTAAAACTTTGTCTTGTTTTAAAAAAAAATTCATATGAACATTATTATTAATCCAGGATTTTAAGTTGGATATAACAATATCCTTCTTGTAGGGTCACATCTTGCAATAGGGTGCAACTGATTAAAATTTGTAAATACTGTATGCCTTTGAATATTCTCCATTGAAAGGGGTCCTGTAGATATTGCTCATTCGTACCTGACCCACATTTAATAATGAGAAATGAAAAGGAGAGAGATATTCTGTGATTGGTAAAGTGAGAACATGTAAGGAAGCAGTAAGACAGGAGGAACACTGATCCAGACTGATGTTGTGTAGGTCAGAAAGGAAAACTGTTAAAAGTAATTCGGTAGCAGTTAGTTAAAAATTATAATGGCTGAAGTTTCCTATCATTATAAAAGCAACCTCCAGATATAGACATGTCCTCATGCTTACTGATAATGCTGTTAAGATGACGCAGAGCTATGCCTGTATTAACTCTGTACATTTCAGCCACAGGCTATTATAATGATGAAAGAAAATTTCCTCAGTAGTTCAAGAGCCCGACTTTAACGAAAGATATTCTAGATAATGCGAGTGTGATTTCAAATGCCTACAATTCAGTCATGCAAAATTCTGTGACCGTGATGTACAGTTTATATAAAAGCTGTTAATTGGAAATGTTTCATAAACAACGTAGACCCAGTCGGGTTTGCTTTTCAGATTAATAGGTTACCAGAATGGGTTACATACAAATACACAAATATAAGAAAATAAGTAAACAGACAGGAAATCATAAACATTGTTATAAGCACACACACTTACGGGATCACTGAAATATGAATATTGAAATCTAAATTCATTGAATAAGAATTCAGCAGGATCACTATAACTACTAGAACATAAAATGCTTATGGCTGTGAGGATAACTATTAATTTTGATAATGTTGCTTTGATTATTTGTGTTCTTAATCCGGGCGGCACGGTGGCGCAGTGGTAGCGCTGCTGCCTCGCAGTTAGGAGACCCGGGTTCGCTTCCCGGGTCCTCCCTGCGTGGAGTTTGCATGTTCTCCCCGTGTCTGCGTGGGTTTTCTCCGGGTACTCCAGTTTCCTCCCACAGTCCAAAGACATGCAGGTTAGGTGGGTTGGCGATTCTAAATTGTGCTTGGGGTGTGGGTGTGTGTGTCCTGGGTTGGCGACCTGCCTGGGATTGGTTCCTGCCTTGTGCCCTGTGATGGCTGGGATTGGCTCCAGCAGACCCCCGTGACCCTGTGTTTGGATTCAACGGGTTGGAAAATGGATGGATGGATGTTCTTAATCCTAAGATTTTTAAACAGATCGAAATAAAAGTGTCATTATAGTTTTATCTGTTTTAAAACACGTGTGTCTCTTTAGAAAGAATAGTCATCAATGATTCTTCCTAGATATTTGGATTGCTCCACTAAGTCCACACACTTCCTTTTTATTTTTGCAGAAGAGTATTCTTAGTTTTAGACATATTTAGCATAAAAAGGACCAATAACACCACTAATCAAATGCTTCAGGATAAAATCCAACACTGTTTACCTTATCCTGTAAAAGAGCACAGATTTTAAGATAGTTCAGGCCTTGTTTGAACTCCTGCAATTAAGAATAAACTGAATTGGAGACAAGATAATGCCATATGTCTGGCATTGCCCTGGATAGATAGATAGATAGATAGATAGATAGATAGATAGATAGATAGATAGATAGATAGATAGATAGATAGATAGATAGATAGATAGATAGATAGAAACCTTAGTAATCCCAAAGTAAATTGAAGGCTTACAAAAAGGAACAAATATACATGTAACAAAAATTATTATAATCTTAAGTATGTTAACAAGGTAGAAATACACATACAACAAGAATTATCTGTAAGTAGATTAACCAAGGGAAAATTAACATCTCAGGAATGGAGTGGAAGTAAGTCATACATAGAATACACTCTAGCTCAGTATGTGCCAAGCACTCAGTGATTCAACTTAAAACCTCACATATATCTCTTGAAAAGTGTCTAAAATGTGCGCAGGTCAAAATCCAACTTGCAAGTGCTAGCTTCATTAGGTCATACTTTTGCGACTGTACCAAATTATCATAATTTTGGGCAAAAATCTTTAAATACTTATTATACAGCCTTTTAACCCATTAACAGCTGTGTGGTGGACTCGCAGATGGACTTAAAGTGGAGAAGGACTAGTTGGTTGTAATAGCCAACATCACACTTGTCTTATCTTGAGTAACTGGAAAAATCCCAACCCACCTATAAGTCAGTGGGTAATTGATGTTCTATATTATTTGAAATTGCACCTTATTAAACGAATTAGATTAAGCAAACATATAGGGGGGAAAAGATGTTATTTTGTTTTTTACTCTTTGCACTTCTCTTTTCTTCTCTTTGAATTCTTGTTTTGATCTTTCTCTGTTTTCTTTTTTTAATTCTCTGCTACTTTTTTGTTAGATTGATTTTGAAGTAATTTGTTATAAGGTCTGCAAATGTTATCTGCTTCATTGTGTACTATGTTACTTTCTTGAAATAAAATTAGTAGGAAAAAGAAACTTAAAGTAGCAGAGATTTGATCACTAACCAACAACAGAAACCAAAAGCTTGACCTCATTTTAATGAGGCTTGAAAAGATTTTGTTAAACTTTTAATAGTTATTCTTTGTTCAAAGATAGTCATATATTTAAATTCTTTCAGAAATAGAAAGGATGCATGCAGCACCCTTTGTTCTTAGATGGCAACTTCAAAGTCACAATTTGGGTCATGCAGAGCATCAATTTGGTCATCTTTATATAAAATATACTACTGTGGCTGTCCGTTTGTCTGTCCAGGATTTTAAATCACCTGTAGCTCGCAAACCACTTGACCTATTGCTCTGACATTTGGTACACATATACTACGTGACCTCTACTATCTGCTTTAGGGGTGATGATTGACCTCCAAGGTTTTTCCTCTTTTTATTTTTATTTTATTGTAGAATCAACTCCTGTGGTGGGCTGGCGCCCTGCCCAGGGTTTGTTTCCTGTTTTGCACCCTGTGTAGGCTGGGATTGCCTCCAGCAGACCCCCGTGACCCTGTAGTTAGGATATAGTGGGTTGGATAATGGATGGATTGATGGAATCAACTCTTGGCAGTGGCCAGCAGGGCGGCCGTGCAGCACATGAGTATGTGGGCCGTTCTCATCCCTACCACCTTTGCCGTCAGTTCCCCTACACCTCTTCATATCTTAAATCATTCTTGAGGCAAATTGAAGACTTAAATGCCAGCATAAATGAAAAATTAAAGAAAATGTACTAAGTAATTGCAACACAAATACTGACTTAATCAGTTTTAATGCAAAAAGATGCCAATGAAAGAATAGAAGAAGTGGGCGCTAGGGTGGAGAAAAGAAGAGCTGCTTAGGAAGAGGCAAGCGCATCAACCTCTGAGCAGACGAATGCTAAACGTACAGAGAAAGAGGAGGAAAACTAGGAATGCTCAAGTCAAGTGTATTCCGTGCAGTGCGCTGTTACTGGTTGGTAATGATTGGGCATCTCAATGCTCTAATTGTACTTTTCCTATTTTTATGAGTAGGACATTTTTTCATTAGAGCTAATCCACAGTAATTTCACATTCTAAAGCCCCTTATTTATATTTGCCAGTCAGGCTTCAGATGTTCTTGTCTTACTGCGACAAGGACTCACATGGAATTTTAATTTGGCCATCTGGTTGTCACAATGTCGTTATGGGTGTGAATGAACAGACAGACGAACCTTAAAACTCTGCTCATCCTTTTAGCTACAAAACATGGATCACCTCAGAGGCAGGTAATAATATTTAATGGCTACAGGAAGAATAACTGTTGGTAAACTCACAAAACTGGGACCCAGCACCCATCTTTTTTGACATTACGACACCAAGAAGGGATAGCTGTTACTAAGCATTAATGGCCACAGGCTGTGCTGGGCTGCTACCTCTTAGGGTACACAGAGAATTTATTGTGTTGAACTGGTGTCATGGTGGTTCCAGCTTCCCATCAACCCTACTCAAGATAATGCGGGTTTGGAAGATGGATGGATGAATTAAAAAACGGGTGTACAGTCCAAGGCTGGCTTCTGTTCTGTACATCTTGTGCTAGGATTGTAGCAGTTGCAAAGACACTGATTTGTTTATTTTATTATGTGGACCCCCAGGAACACACCTAAACCTTGACTCAGCATGCACACACACACACACATACACAGACGCACACAGACGCTGATAAGTGACTCAATGAAAACATGTAATAAAGATAAAGTATATATTTAACAAATAAAGAAGGCAAAA
This sequence comes from Polypterus senegalus, assembly GCF_016835505.1. Classification (NCBI taxonomy): domain Eukaryota; kingdom Metazoa; phylum Chordata; class Cladistia; order Polypteriformes; family Polypteridae; genus Polypterus; species Polypterus senegalus. Next base: position 44,772,882 of record NC_053169.1, on the reverse strand, counting down.
AGAAACAATTATTAAACAAAGAATGTGTATGCAAAAGCCCTTCCTGATTCCCCGCGATAATAATTTACATTCACTACATACATGAAAGCAAACTTAATAACAGACATTACTCAGTAAACAATTAACACTAACAATAAAGTTCAAACACAGTCCAGTACAGCAAGAGCAGTTGTATCATGAAGATCTGGCGTGATTGCAAGTGCTTCCCAGGCAAAGACATATCAAACCAATCCGAAATCACACAGACAAGCAGGCACAGGACAAGCACAGACATCCAGATAGAAACTGTAATCCTCGGTGGTTGTAGTTGTAATCCAATAGTGTAGGTTGTGTGAGTTCAAATACAGACAGTTGATTGTGAACTCCTTTTTAAAGAGACAGCTTAATTATACTTCTCAGGAGATCTTGCACCCTCTAAATCTGCCCAATGGTGTAATACTGCCAGGGCTGCTGGGAGGTGCAGGCAATTCAAGTAGTGCTGCTGCAAGATAACTCTTATTTCCCACTACTTTGAATTGAAATAGCTGGGTGGATTATTGCCACCATTTCTACTTCCCATAACAGTAACAGCAGTACATGGTCAAATGAACTTTCTACCAATCTTTCCCACAAATTGGTTTCTTTTTGTCTTCTGCCTTAAAATACACATTAATGCAGAAGAATCTAAAGTAGAGATCTGTCCATAAATGGGCCAAGGGTGTTTAGTTTCTATAAAGCACAATGCTATTGAGAGAAATGTCCTTTCCTTGTGCAGTGTATTATAATAAGGTTCTATTTGTAGTAACAGCTTATTTTTGGGAAGCTTGTTTTACATTATATTACACAGCACTCACAGTGCTGTATTTTGTGATTCTCTGCTTGGAAGAAAATTAGCTTCATTAAACACAATAGTTCAGCAGGTGCTAGAAAAGCATATCAAATAACAGAAATTAATGATAATTGCCACTGAGTAGTGTTCAAAAATCAGTGAACTGTTAACATACAGATTTATTAACCTTCATACTTTTAATAGTCCTGTGATTTTTTGTGCTACCGTAGCAAAATGGACCATAATTAAATGGATAAAGAGTTAATTTTCATTTCATTTCTGCTCTTCAGTATACACAAAACACTATTTACATTCATATTAAAATGAATTTATTTCAAAATGTATTCATTTATCCTATAGAACTCCTTAGTGTACACTGCTCACTCCACTCAAAAATAATATGTTTTTTCATGTCGCTTACCCCATGTAATTTGTAGTGAAGGCTGAGAAAAAAATTTAATCTCAAGCTTTCATGCTTTCGTGTTTCTGACAGAAAAGAAGTCAATGTTAGCCAATTTTTTGGCCAACAGCAAACAATATCAAAATGCACATGGAAAAAGTTGATGTCCCAAAATTCACGTGTCAAGTTCACATGCTCACAAAGTAGTCCCAAACACATTTGTTTATTAAAATACTAGCTGATTACCCAGTGGCTTCACTCACTGAGTGCAAGGGAAAAAAAATAAAATGTAGTATATAAATTATTAAACAGTAAAATATTAACATGTAAGAAGTAAAGATACATTGAGCAGTACTGGAGTGCTTTCAGGTAAAGAACATTTTAAAGGTGCTATAACACAACAGGTAAGTAGCAGTAACAGGAGCTTAAATGTATTTGGATTAACTGTCGGTAGCAGATCCATTGTGAAAGGCGCCCCACGACCGCTGTGGTATAGAAATTACATTTTCTATGCGATCCTGCAAATTTCTGCCTGACAACCTTGCACCACGTGTCTGTGATTTAAGAGAAATTATTCTGAGAAATGTGGACACTGCCCTTCCGTGCTTAATGGGCACAATGTCCAAACAATTCCCAAGTCCAAAACTTAACATGAAGAGGTCGGTACATCTTCTTAGATATAAACCCTCCATCTTCTTAAAAGAATTCATCACAAAAGCAACTTTGAATGTTGCAGGGTTTTAGTGACCTGAACTCACCTTAAGGGACAGTAAGTAGTCGTGCAGCATAATTTACAATTAGCTTTGCTTCGATGGCGCCGATCACACTCATTCGCAAAGATTTCTACTCTCCTAGGAGCCGATAGGGCACTCAAAGTGCCACAAACAGTCCGAGAAGAGAGAACGCCGCAAAACTGAGAAGCTCTCGCCCAGTGGAGCAGCCCGACTTGTATGGCTGGATGCCTTCACATGTGGTTTATATGCCATGAATAATATATTTTTTCATGGACATTTTGATACTATGTGCTGTTGTCCCGCATCGGTCACTGTTGACTTTTGTTCCATTAGAAACTTTTTTTCTCCGTTCTGCATGAAGGCATGAGATTAAACACATTCCTCAGTCATCACTACAAACTACATGGGGTAACGTATAAAAAAATGTATCACTTTGGGTGGAGCATTCCTTTAAGATAAACTTCAATTGTTTATTCCCTTAATAATTTCAAGATTGTTCTACAAATTCCCTTTTTTGTAGTTCCTACATTACTATATAACAGCAAATTCTGTAAGGATGCAGTAGAATGTTTTTGCTGACAAGAGCTATGTACAGAATAGATATTATTTATGATGTGTAGTGGTAAGATATCCTTATATAGATCAGCAGCACATCATAACCAGAGCCACGTGGATATGCTTTCCAACTTTCTGTTCATAATTTACATACTCTCAGTTGACTAGATGACGATGTACCTCAGTTATTTTACAAAGTTTTGGTCTACCTGTGCCTGGAAATGATAAATAGTAATGTAAGAGTAATGGACAGAGTATTTAGCTTTATAATTCAGGCAGCACAAATTTTATAATTAATTTTGTAGTAAGTATACTTGTATTTCTTGTCCTGAGATGATAATCAATTCAGACAATGCAATGCAAAATATGGTTGAGTTTTTGTGTTCATATAAAGTACCTTTAAAATATTTTATTTATAAAATCACTCATCTAAAATATTATTACATTGGCTTTATTTACAGACATTAACTTAATGCTCATTTTTCAGGATGCAAGATTTTCAGTGTTCTCTTTATAAAAAATTAGTTTCTGGCATGAGTTACTGCTTTCTGCCATATTGATCTTATAGTAGTTCTGTAATGTACTACATATAAATTTCCACTTGTATTAACTGAGTGACTGGCTTCTTCCTGATCAAGTACAAGGTGACAGGAATGGTTTATTGTTTGTTTGAGTATGGAGTGTGCTTGTTTGGAGGGATTAGAGCAGGGGGTGGGAGAAGGCATGTCAGAAAATATGACAAAAAGAAAGGCTGCATCAAGACTGAGTAAGGTGCGATATCTGACTTTATCATGGTGCAGTCAATGCCAACATTTGCTAGCTAGTGCTCCTGTTCAGTGATATGAAAAGAATCAAGCATTGCATGCACAATCGTCACCTGTAAATGAGCCACAGAAATTCACGTTCTCGTGGGGCCTTTGCTGCTGGTGGAGTGTTCATTAAGGCTAATAACATTTTTTAAAAGACTGGAATTGAGACCTTGCAATGATGTGTAGAGAGGGGCAAGGTCTAGTATTGATTCCCGTGCCAGCCCTAATAGTGCAACGTAACTGCTTTTGAGGTTTGAATGACATTGCCAGGGTGAGACGGGTTGGGGGGCGGGGGAGGTCTCAATTGGATGGAACAGTTACAATCAGCCAATTTCTCCTGCTGGTGGTCCTGGCAGTAGCGCAGCAATTTTAACTGTGCAGCGCACCTGATTTTGAACTGCAGTGCAGGAGTAATTGGGGGACACATCTTGTTAAATTTCATTGCTTAGCAGTGGGCCGGCACCCGTTGCTTGATAGTTCACTGGGTACCCCAACCACTGGATCGTTAAGAGAGTGCCTAAACTTCATGGGGTACACATTTACAAGATTACTGAAATTTAAAAATGTAAATTGCTTAATTTATATTTAAATTTTATGCAATGCTTATTTTTAGTATGTGGCTCAATTTGTGGTTCAAAAATGAGAAATTTGAGTTCTTCATCTTCAATTGTGTTATTACTTTTGTGGGGTGTGCGAACATAAATCAAACATTATCTAGGGGAGCAGGGCATGGAAATGGCTGGGAACTAATTGCTTAGAGTGATTCAAACATAATAGGACATATACTTTTTAATACTTTTAATATTTTTGTGTTTTTTATTTGCTACTACAGGGTACATCTACAGTATATCTTTCATCTATATTAACAATATTCACACATGACAGCTCCACAGAACTAAAAGGAGACCCTCCATAGCTCTTCAAATCATATAGGCTACAGATGTTAAACAAGCAATAACAAAACTTCAGCACACCTCAAAAGAAGGAGAACAGTTTGCTTCAACTTTAACATCAAAATCACTCATCAACGATACAGTCTTTTGCAGCTTAGAATCAGTATTTCCAGTGTCATTTAACGTCAAGGTGCAAACCAATGGTAAACATCAAGCATAGGAAGGGCAGATTAGTTTTCCAGGGAACATTTTTTAAACATCTGTTCAGTTGCAGAACAGTTTTCTTTGGGCAAAGAAAACTAAGATCAACATGTATCAGAATGATGAGAAGAGAAGATTATAGAGAAGAAAGGGAATGGCTTATGATCTGATGCATACCACATCATCTGTGAAACATGGCAGAGGCAGTGTTATGGCATGAGCATGAATGACTGCCAATGAAAGTTGGTCACTGGTGTTTATTGATGATATGACTGCTGGCAGAAGTAGCAAGATGAATTCTGAAGTGTACAGGGGTATACTACCTGCTGAGATTCAGGTGAATGCTGCAAAACTGAGAGCACAATGCTTCACAATACAGATGGACAATGAGCCAAAACATACTGTGAAAGTAAACCAGATGCTTTTCAGTGCAAAGTACTAGCATATTCTTCAAAGGCCAAATCAACCAACTGACCTCAACCCAAGTGGAAATGCATTTCATTTGCTGAAGACAAAACCAATGGCAGAAAGTCCTGCAAACAAGCAGCAACTGAAGACAGCAGCAGTAAAGGTCTGGCAAAGCATCACTAGGGAGGAAACTTAGCACTTGGAGATGGCCAAGAGTCCAGACTTCAGGCAGTTACTGACTTTAAAGGATTTTAAACCAAATATTGAAAATGATCATTATACGTATGATTATGTTAGTTTGTCCAAATACTTTTGAGCCCCTGAAAATAGGAGGGACCACATATAAGAGTGGCTTTCTTTTCTAAACAGCTCATGCAGTACTTTTGTTAAACCCCTTAAATTAAAGCTGAAAGTCTATACTTCAATCACATCTTGATTACTTTGTTTCAAATCTATTGTGTTGGTGTACAGAGCCAAAATTATGAAAATTGTGTCACTGTCCAAATACTTATGGACTTGACTGAATAATTCAACAAAGACAAACTCTGGAAGACTGAGCTTGATAATGATGGCACATTGATTTTGTAACTGGAAGTGACTTTAATCCAATCAGGAGAAGTTACACATCCCTTTAAAACTAATCACACAGAATATTCTCTGGACACTCTCACTGAATTCTCTGGGGATTCTCTTGGGGGACCCCTCTCTGGGATTCTCACATCTGCAACATGAATGAAAACCTCTGAAACTAAAAGCTGATGAGCTGTTCTCTATTTGGGGAGCAGAGCGCTGACAGCCTCTTTCACTTTGCGGATTAGAAATTGACCATCTGTCTATCAAGCCAAGCAGTGAGCTAATGGTCTGACAAGGCTGAGAAACAGCAATCCCTTCAAGAAGGGGACTTCAGCATTTAAACTCTTTCCCCTAAGCTGCAGACGACACAACAAAGGGCCAAACGGCAAAAAACAAGCTGAGAAAACAACATCATGGAACATCACAGACAAATGATCATCCAGTAAAGAGAAAGAATGCACAACTACACAAAAATAACCCTGACCTTAAACCTGTAGCAGCAACAAAGCAACAACTCCACATAATATTGGATGTTACCTTCAAAGTCAGGGTATTACAGAACTATTTATCAGTGCCTAGATAAAGTAAAACTCTAAATAGCAAGTAAACAGCCAGCCTCTCTATATTATACAAGTGTGTCTAGTTTTATATAACAATACATATACAGTATATGCAGTTACCATATTTTAATAATCCTTGTGTTAATTAAAAAATTGTACTTTTCTATTTCTTAAACTGAGTGTGCTTCTGATACTGTGATATAATTCTAAAGGCTGGAAATCCCCTCCTACAACAGAGAAAGGTAATGTAAAGAAATTAGGAGCCTTCCAAATTATTTGATTAATTACCTGTATTGCTGAAGGGAAAATGGATACTTAATTAAAAATGTTAAAATTCATCTTTCCATTTCCAACATTTATTGGCGTCCCTCTGAGTGGACATGATAAATCACACTCATTTATTTCTACATTTATTGGCATCACTCCAGGTGGGTGTCTTATTGATTATAAATTATTGTATCAATACAAGATACTAATGAAAGAAAAAAAAAACAACTAAATATTTTTGTGATATATCATGTTGTATTTAATGTACACTAAATGTACATGAAATGTGTTTTTAACCTGTCAGTCTTTTTTAGAGTCAAACATTACACTCCTTCTAGCATACACTTTAAATTTAAAGAAGTTCTCTTTCTGTAGAAGAAGTTACAAGGTACAATATTGTGTTTGTACTGATAAAAATGACAGAATGTGGGATAGTGGCTAAGGCATATGACTTTTAAAGCACAAGGCTGTCAGTTCTGTCTTTGGCTCTGACACACTGTGTGACCCAGAGTACATCACTTAACATCATTCTGCTCCTAATAAAAACAACGTTTCCTGATCTTTAAAGTCACCTTGGGCAAAGGTATCTGCCTAATATGCAGTAATAACAATAAAAGACATCAACCTTAATTTTAACAAATTGCACCATTGTGCACCATTGTGTAAGAAATGGTGATATGATTACTCATTCATTTATTTGAGTCTTTTATTATTATTAATTATCGTTTAATGTTTTAGAATTTGGTAATTGCATGGGAAATTGATGTATAACTGATGTACTTACTGTAAGTGAGAAACATGTGAACTTATTTCTTTATGAGTCACTTTAAAAATTGAAAACATGAGTCGCCTTCAGGCCTGTATAAGACTGTTTTCTAAGATAGCCATGAACTGGTTGCACATGAGACTCTCTGTGTGTTGACAGTTTGATATTAATCATTAAATGCAAAATGAAATGAAATCCATTTCTTGAAGCTCATGACTTTAATCAGTTGTCTATTTATAATTATGTTTGTTTTGCAAGGATTGATCAATATTGTTATTGCCATTCTGCATTTAGGATTTAATAAGTTTATTACTGCTTTTTCAAACCATTTTCCAAATATGGCATTCGACAGACCACAATAATTATTATTATCATCAAGAAAAGACACCTCTTATTTCAATAAAGTTTCAGACAAGAAATGACTGCACACAAGTACTTAGAACTGGTCAAAGGCTGAGACCACCAGTGTGGTGTTAATAAAGTGTTAGTCCTGCTCCCCGCACATACAGACTGATAAAAAACAAGGTCATAGCCTGGCCTAAGGCTGCAACTTAATACAAGTAAGTGAGACAGAGGAAAAGATATCACAGACTAGGATAAAGGTCTTCTTATACTTCACGTTGTGCACCATGTTTAGAATGCTAATAACTATGATTTATTTCCTCTGGGTAATATAGTTTTTGCTTTTCTTTAGGTTATAATTTTCACACTTTGAAACAGTAATTTAACTCTTTATGCCAAGTATATTCAATAAAATGGCAACAATTCCAAGTTTCATTTTGCATACTTTGCATTTTCTGTTCTGAAGATACTCATTAGGAGATATAAAATAATATTTCCTTAAGACCCCTAGAGAGAAGAAAATGTTTTCTTTTGAGGTACTGGCATTTCAAAACTAAAATGTATAAAATGAACAATAAAAAATATTTTTATTTTCAGGTTATACCTACAGGATACACCTGTAGTTAGTGTCTACCTCTACCACTAAAACTTTTGACTTGTTTTTATAAGTTTACTTTCAACAAGTCAGTAATGTTAACTGTAAACTGAATATATTGTACTCCTATGGCAAATCCACTGTATTTAATTAACCAGGAATAGGAACTCAGTGTTATTTTTGAGAATAACATTGAACTCATGGGGTAAAAAGAGTGCAGACTGATCCCTCACTAGCACCATGATTTCCAAATATTAATCTTCAGATTTATTAAGGAGCTTAAAGTGTCTGTGTTGAGCCAAATGGTTTTGTATAAGATAAAAGAATCATTGAAAACTAAAATATTACAAAGGCATTTCAGTAAAGCTGAACATTTTAGAAGTCACTGCTGAAGTGGATGTTGTGTTGTGTTATTTGCATGGAAAATTCAGTAATTCTTTGTGAAAAAATAGAGACTGGATTCAGATTTTTAAAGAAGAAAGACTGCAACCCCCCATCAGACACGCGATCCAGGCCCACCCTCTGAAAATGACCCTCTGTCTGCTGCAGTCAGGTGTTACATGGGTGACCCCTTGGCCTGATCCAGCCATTTGGGTCCCCAACAATGAGGATCTTATGAGATAGATCACCCTCGGGAAAACGCACCACATGGCCGTAGTGCCATAACTGACGCTCCCTCACAATGCAGGTAATGTGCCTCATTCTGGACTCCATGAGCAACCGCTCATTCGAAACAAAGTCAAACCAACAGTACGCAAGGATATTTCAGAGAGATACAGTACCAAAAGAGACCTCATGACCCCCCATGCTCTCCCTATCTGTTTACTAACTTCATAGGAAGAGTCACCAGAGACATGAATGTCACTACCAAAGTAAGTAAACCTCTCGACAAGGTCGCACTCTCTCCACAAGCAGACACACTGCTGATGCTAAGAGGTCGTTAAAGGCCTGGATCTTGGTTTTTATCCAGGACACTCACAAGCCCAGACACTCTCACTCCTCGCTCAGTCTCTTGAGTACCTGGATCAGAGCCCCTATTGACTCCGCGAAGATCACAGCATCATCAGCAATGTCAAGATTCGTGAATCTTTCTTCACCAATGAAGATGCCCCACAGCCGCTGGACCCCACGACCTTGCCCAACACCCAGTCCACACAAGCAATGAACAAAGTAGGAGCAAGAACACAGCCCTGACGAAACCCAGAATCAACTGAGAAAAATGCAGAGGTTCTGCCTCCACTCTGCACAGCACTCACAGTACCAGTGTACAGGCCAGCCATGATATCCAGCAACCTCGAGGGGATCCCGTGAACCTTCAAGATGTCCCATAGGGCTGCTTGATCAACTGAGTCAAATGCTTTGTGAAAATTGACAAAGGCTGCAAAGAAACTGTGCCGATATTCAAGTTTGTGCTCCATGAGATGCCTTGGTGCCAGGATGCAGTCAATGGTAGACTTCTTAGGCATAAAACCAGACTGTTCCAGTCGCTGGTAGGTGAGCAAGTGATCACGGATCCTATTGAGGATGAACCTAGCAAGAACCTTACCCGGCACCGAGAACAGTGTTATCCCCCTGTAGTTGGTGAAATCCTGGTGATCACCCTTCCCTTTCCAGAAAGGGACGACAAGTCCCGTTTTCCAGTCAGTTGGGATGATGCCAGTCTCCCAAATGGAAGCAAAGATTGCTTGCAATGCCAGGAGGACAGCCTTACCACCAGCCTGGAGAAGTTCACCCTGGATACCACAAATCCCTGAAGCGTTTCCCTCCCTGGGTGCCTTTTCTGTTGTCTCAGTGTATGCTCTGACCGTGGTGAGTGATGTCTCGGCGAGGGAGACATTTTATTCGCATCTTCGCTTGGTGGTTGATGGTTGCCCACGAGGTGACACTCCTCTGGTAATGGGTGACTTCAATGCAGCCATTGGCACTGACAGGGCTGGCTATGAGGATTGTCTCGGTCCCCATGGGTCTGCTGACCATGGTGAAAATGGCTCCATGATCCTTGACTTTGCAAAAGGTCAGGGGCTGCAAATCACTGGATCCTGGTTCCAGCACCCAGAACCGCATCGTTGGACTTGGTACTCCAATACTGGTGGTGCGGTGAGAAGAACGATCACATCCTCATGGGCAGACACTGGAGGCTCTTGCAAAACTGCACGGTCTACAGAAGTGCCCAGTTTGTGAATTCTGATCACAGACTTGTTGTTGTTACTCTTAGGATCAAGCTTAGGTCCAGTAGGTTACCACCTACTAGGAAAATGAGCTTAGACTTGGCCAGAGCCCAAGACCAGGCTGTTTCTAATGCGTTTGCACTCAGTTTGTATGAGGAACTTGCAGATTTGGGTACGACTGTCGATCCTAATGTGATGTTGGAGACCTTCCATGACAAGACCCTGAAGGTTGCTGAGGGTTGTGTCTGTGTTACTGGTGTTCCCAGAAGGAGATGTTTCATCTCGCAGGGCACTCTGGATATCATCGAGAGGAGTCACAGCGCATGGCTCAATGGCAGCTCTAGTCTGTACTGGGAACTGAGAAGGACAGCTGCAAAGGCTCTGAGGGCAGATAAAGAGGCATTTGTTAGAGGAATCTGTGAGCAAGTGACACACCATCTATGGTCTAGCGACCCTGCTTACAGAGGAATCAAAGCATTATGCACATCTAAATCTGTTCCTCGGAGAGCCACAGTCAGGGTGGCTGATGGAATGGTCCTTACTGATGACACTGCAGTTGTTACCTGCTGGGCTGGCTACTTTGAGCAGTTGTTCAAAGCTGATCCTCCGGCTAGGATGTTGGATATCTCTGGGTCCACGGTCCTTGAGGCTGATCCTCCAATTAGCTGTGAACCACCCAATCTCACTGAGATTGCACAGGTGGTGAACCAGCTGAGGGGGGGGAAAGGCTGTAATACATCAGTAAAAAATACAAGGATAGATGGGATAAGAAGTAACTAAAAGATAAAGGAAAATTCAGATTCCATGTGAAATTATATAGAGATGTCCAGGGAGAGATGAGAGATGGTGAACTGCCAACTGTTTGTTAAACACACAGAAATAATACAATACAGCAGGTGAACAGTAATGCTCTACTCCAAAAGAAATAAATGAGTGAGGACAGAGAGAGCAAAATGACCAAGACTGAAAGCCATGCAGCTCATTAATGATAAGAAAAGGCTCATTTGATATCTCTGAAACAAAACAAATTGACACTGTCGACTTACCATATTAAATATATTTACATGCATCCTGTTATGTTGGAAATAAAAGTGGATCCTCCCAACTGTCTACAAAACCCACTGGATGACATTTTGTCCAGGGATCCCCTGTAGATTTTGTTTTTTTCGCCTCTCCCTGGAGGTTTTTTATTTTTTCTGTCCTCCTCGTCCATCTGACCACAGCATTGGAGTTCTCATTAGAGCCTTGAACACAGTACAGTATACAGTATAAAAAAAGCTATAAATAAAGACTCCTTTTTCAGTTATCTGCATTTGTAAGTGTGTATCAATTTATTCTTTTTTATTGTTTTTGGTATGTCATTTACTCAGTCTTATTCTTATCTGTTTCTAATTTATTTTTGTTGGCTTTCTTTGTCAGTTTTTATTTGATAACTTGTAAAGCAATTTCAACTACATTCTTTGTCTGAAAATATGCAATAAAATAAATGTTTTTATTCAATAAAATGTTTTGTAATCTTTAAGCATATTAAATCAAAATCAAGTCCAATTATATTTGTCACATAAATTATGTATACAGCCCAACATGTACGGAAATGCTTAATGTGGTAATTTAAAAAACACTGTCTTTGCATGGACACAAGAATATGTGTTATTGCCTCTATTAAATACTCAATTTTATATTTAGACATTTTCTTTACGCCATACTTTTTTTGTAATTTCATTTAGATGCAGATGATGACTAAGAACACATTCCTTCATATGTCTAATTCAAGCTCCATATGATTCTCCATTAATTATCTAATATCTGTTAAGTAAATGTCTTTTATTCATATGTACATGTTAACTATTTAGAGGAATGTTACATGCATTAAAGTCCAAATCCAGACTGATTGATGTTTATGATTTTCTAATACAAAGTATCACATTTGACATCCTTTTAAAAGTTACTTCACTGTTCCCCATTCATGATGTCAGTCTAGTAACACAGTTTGATACAGTAAAAGTCTGATATAATTTCACTGCCCATATTAACATCTTTATCATTACTTACCTATTTGAGAAACAGATTCTCTTCCTGAAATGTACAACTGGTACAAAACGCAGTGAATTTCAAGGAACCTCTGCCTTTCTTTCCATTGAAGAGCAAAATGAAGGTCATCGTTACAGTGAGAAAATGTGTTCTTCTTCTGATGCCATTTTAAATTCAATTAGTTTTACCACATTCACAGATGCGGCATAATAATGAAATAAAACAGGCTAATAAAAGAAAAACAAATGAGCATATGGGCCATTTGATTATTAAGGCCAGTATTCACAAATCTTCTGACCTTTCCATATCGTTATTTTAATTGTGAGTAAACTCCAATATGCAGAGTTCATGCAGTATGTAAGTTTGCGGATGGCGTGCTGTGTGTGTCTCTTATTAATTGTGCATCTAAGTATGTTTCCACAAATAAATACATTTTGTATGAAATATGTTTCACTTTATTTTGAATTCTGAGTTGCAACCTTTAACATAGATTAAAAAAATAACTTGCAATTTCTTGATTAAATCATTGTTAGATAAGCTTCATTTTCACTCTTTGCCATTTTCCTTAGTTTCAAGCATGAAACTGGCCATGTACGTAATTACTAATCTCATAAGCTTTGTATTAATTCCTATTTCAGACTTTAAATCTTATGCACCAAGTAACTAGAAAAACATAGTATAACAAAATATTGTTACTTTACATGATTTTTCCTAATGCAATTTTTAAATTGAATGTTTCTTAGTATGTTAATTTCACTTTTATTGTTCTAAATGCCATTAGGTTGATTTTGACACAGAAGTAATGAAGTAGTGTTTTTTGTTTAAAAGTAGAGAGTTTTTGCTGAGATCATTGATTTTCAATAAGTCAGCAATTAATTTTACCCTAAATGCTGATAAAGTGTATAAAAACTGTACAATTATTAATGAAAAATAACTGACTAGCTTATCATATTTCATTGTCAGAGGAGCTATTCTACTGAATGACTTATGTTGATAAATGGTTTAATATACTTTGTTAAAGATTTTTGTAAACATCTAATCCAATGCATGCACACTTTCTCAAAATAACAACAGTCTCCAAAAACTATATAAATTATTCAATATTTGTAGTTTTCCTAAACACAAGTCTTTTAAGCATGTGGCATCTAACTGAAGACAAATGTAATTAAAACATTTAGACAGTATATGAATCTGTGTCTGCCTCCATGCACTGCATTTGTATGCCATTCTATACTTTCTTAATAGACGACTAGACAATAAAAGAATCAACAGATGTTTTCCACAATTGTATGAAGACAACAGATTTTCTCATTTCCAATGAAGCAAAAACACTAGTAGCAAAACTTCATGTCAACAGCATCAAAGGAAATTATAAGCAACAACCATTGATTTTATCTACTGAGATGTAGAATTACATATTTGTCAGCATACTTGTAATTGCTAAGAGTACTGAGAGAGAAAATCTGTGTGTATTTTAAATCTTTTATCTTCTGTATACTTTATATCTCTTTTAAATGTTTCTGCCATTGAAAGTAATCCTTAGTCAATCAACAACAGAATTATTTGAAACAAATTCTTATTAGCTAGTAAAAGGTTAAAACAGTTAAAAATTTGTTCATTTGTGAATAAACAAATACAGTAACACCTATAATGTTTGGGACAAACGCAGATTTTTCCTTGTGTTACACATCTGCTCCACAGTTTAACATTACAAATCAAACAATTCAGACGTGACTAAAGTGCACATTGCAGACTTTCATTTCAGGGTATTTACATACACTTTGGTCATACCATGTAGAAATGACAACACTTTTTCTACATTGTCCCTTCATTTCATGGCACCATAATGTTTGGGACAATTGGCATCACAGGTGTTTGTGATTCCTCAGGTGTTTTTCATGGCTTCATAAGAGACCTCGTTCAGCTTCTACCCTTTGAAGTCTGTAGTTGTCATTGTTCAACATGAGAACAAGAGCTGTGCCGATGAAAGTCAAAGAAGCCATCATGAGGCTGAGCAACAACAATAAAGTCATTTGAGACATTGGTAAGATCATAGAATTGCCTAAATAAACTGCCTGGAATATCATTAAGAACAAAGAGCACACTAGTGAGCTCAGCAATCACAAAAAGATTTGTAGGCCAAGGACAACCTGCAGTGCTGATGACAGAAGAATCCTCACTATGATAAAGAAAAAGCCCCAAATGCTTGTCCGACAGATCAGAAACAGTCTTCAGGAGGCAGAGGTAGATGTATCAGAGATGAGTATCAGCAGAAGACTTCATGAACAGAAACACAGAGGCCACACTGAAAGATGCAGACCTCTAGTTGGACACAAAAACTGGATAGCCAGATTACAGTTCGCGAAAAAGTCCTTCCTGTACAATTCTAGAACAAGGTCTTGTGGATAGACACAACAAAGATGAACCTGTATGAAAGTGATGGCAAGAGCAAAGTGTGGAGAAGAAAATGAACTGCCCAAGATCCAAAGCAAACATGGTGGTGGGGGTGTTATGGCTTGGGCATGTATGGCTGCCATAGTTAATGAAACAGTTTTCTTCTTTGATGATGGAATGAATTCTGAGGTGAATGGAAACATCTGATATGCTCAAGTTCCAGTAAATGCCTCCAAACTTACTGGATGGCGATTCATCCTACAACAAGATAATGATCCCAAACACACTGCTAAAGTAATACAGGGTTTTTCAAAGCTAAACATTCCAAGCCAGTCACCTGATTAAATCTAACTGAGCAGGCTTTCCATATGTTGAAGAGAAAACTTAAGGGGACAAGCCCCCAAAACAAGCAGGAGCTAAAGATGGTTGCATTACAGGCTTGCCAGAACATCACCAGAGAAGAACCTCAGCACCAGGTGATGTTTGTGAATCAGAGACTTCAAGCAGTCATTGCATGCAAGGGATATGCAACAAAGTACTGTACTAAATATGGTGGCTTTAATAGACCTGCCACTGCTGTGTCCCAATAATCAAGGTGCTTTGAAATGGGGAGACCACATAGAAAAAGTGTTCTCATTTCTACATGGTATGGCCATAATGAATGAAAATACCTTTAAATAAAAGTCTGCAGTTTGCACTTAAATCACATCTGATTTGTTTGATTTGAAATTGTAAACTGTGGAGCAGAGGTATAAATCAAGAAAAAATGTTTCTTTGTCCCAAACATGATGGAGGGCACTGTAGTTATGGATAAGCCTGTGAGAGATTGGCATACAAGGTAAAATACAAGGTGTCACAGATTGTTTGTATAAAGATGAAAAAGAACAGGTTAGAATACAAAGACATGTATTAGGAAGATTTCAGGTGATGAAAGGAATGAAATAAAGGGACTCATTAAGCCCAATCATTTTTATAATGTTCATGAACAAAATTGGGGACCAGCGTATATACAAAATGTAGTTTTGACTTTTTCCTAATGAGAAAGTGCTGATAGTAGATACCACAGAAAAATCTCTGAATATCTGGAATACAGTGCTAGAAAAGAATTATGACAAATTGCAAAAGTAAAGTAATGTTTGTGAATAAGATGGGGAAGATGAAAAAGACTCAAGGAGGTAGACCTGGAATGAAGGATTACCGTATATACTCGCGTATAAGTTGGGTCTTGATCGATCATAAAATCAGATCCCGACTTATATACCCGTTCAAAAATGTAACACTACATTTTTTTACATCTTGCATTCTCCAATCTTGTACCAGTTTCTCAGACACATCGAATTTTGTTGCAGCAGTGCAGTTACCATTTTTTTTCATCACTTCAATGACTTTTAATTTAAAATCAGCTTCATATTTTCTTCTGATAGAATTCTTCATCATAGAAAAGGGATGCTCTTACGATAAAGGTGTATGAGGGTGTGAGATACAAAAAACACAAAACAGTGCAAACGTCACTGCAGAACAGTTCAGGTATTACCGTGAGGTCACATAGGCACAATACAGTGAAAAAAAAGGCAGTGTGCTCCGTGGTTACTCTCTCAGGAGGGCGTTAGCATATCATAATCTCTTGGACCAATAGCGTGAGTTTTCCACATTCGACTTATACGACCGACATTATAAAATACCGGAAATCATACAGTATAATCAATCCCCAAAGAATTTATCTTATTATTAGATACTGCCAGGTTTTAAAAAAGTTTTGAACAGATCTTCTAAGATAAAAATTAGATTTTTTCCAATTTCAAATAGCATAAAACATCATTTACCCACTGACTTAAAAGAGGTAGGCTAGGATTCTTCCAGTTAAGAAAGATAAATCTACATAATAATAGTGAAGCAAAGTCAATTACAGTTTGTTTGTCCTTCTCCACTTTAAGCCCATCTAGGAGTATACCAAACAAAAATAAATTACCCATGACAAATACATATCATCCTCCAGTATCAGATACTACATCCAATACTACAAATGAAATTGTTCTGTGTATTAAGATTCCCACACCTCTAGTTTTCTTTTTATAGCTTGAGTGGAAAATTTGGCCAGTCTCTTGGCATCTGAAACTGATCCTTGCTTAATAAGCGAGTCTCCTGTAAAAATACTATATTAATGTTTAAACCTGTTAGGTGAGAGAATACTTTCTCTTTAATTTGTGATTGAGACCTTTGACATTCTAGCTCACTGTTTTGGTCATAAATACATTATTGTTGAACTTTTGTTGACATTTTTTTTAGTCTTAAATTAAGGCAGTACATTATTACATAAAATAGCTTTAACATTAATTTCCAGTTTTGCCAGGTGCTATTGCTATGACGCCTGTTGTTGTGTTAGCACTTACAATTGTGGGAGTAAAAAAGATGGATTAGAAATAGCTTGCTCTCTTTCTCTCCCCCACTGACCCACCCCCCTGGCCCATGTGAGGTTAGACTACACTTCGAAGTCCCATTTCTCTGACATAGCTAGAAACAGAGCACATCCAAAACAAAACAAGCCCCCCAGCGGCAGTGTAGAGGGATTAAAGTAGAGATATCTATTGGCAGTACAGCCCAAATACTATAAACCTAGAATATAATCTTAAACAATCCTGAAAGAATAAACCAAGGGCATGATGTTAAACAGTCTAATAAATGGTAAATGCCTAAATCAGCATAACAGTATTAAGTTAACAGTCACAGCATCATACAGTGACAATCAAGATAGACACAAAATCATGCTAAAAATTTCCTTATTCACTTTTCCCATTACCTTGTTCGACTTTAACATTGTTTCAAATCTTATAAACATATAGATTGTGTTTAACATTGTTTGAAATCTTATAACCACATAGATTGAAAGAACTTGAAAACATAACGATTTGTGTAGACAACCAGAAATCCAGCCTAAGGAAATTATGTCTCTTCAGTTTTTAACCAAATCAGGCTGCAAGTGAGTCAAATCCAGGTCTATGAAATTCCCAAAAACATTGATAAACTTAATTGAGTATAATTCCGCCAGGTAAATTATGAATGATGTACTTGATTTCATTGACCCCTAAATTAAAATGTTTAGGGAAATCCTGAGTTATGTTGTTCAAATAGATAATCTTGGCAACTTTTCAAAAGAATTTGAATGAGATCTTTGGTCAACAGACTAATTAAATGAGCTTAATGGAGTGATTGGTCACCAGTCATTTATAACATTTGTTAAGTCATTCTGTTGGTTCTAAATCTTCTATGTACAAAAACTAATTCAAGCCTGTAACTCACTGATGTAACAAAATCCTTCTTCTGAGATACATTGTAAAAACAAATGTTAAAATCCATGACTCAAGACACAAAAACAAAGCACTAAAGGTTTTCCAGAGGGCTTAGACCCCCACCACCAGTTTTTTATGTTTCCTTTTTTGATGTTGTAGCCCTCCAATCACAAGACTGATTCATGGTTAATATTACTGAGAAAAAAACTAAATGGATATGGTTAAGGGCAAGAAAGAAGGAAAGAACCATAAGCAGAGCACAGATTCATATGTGGCCCCTTTTTTATTTTAGCCATTAGTTACAACCTCAGTAGAGGTGAATGAATCAGTTATAGGGAGGGGGTCTTATAAGCCCAAGGCATGACACTTCTTTTACAATTATTAATGGGTAATGTAGCATGTTTTGGATTTCCAATTTACTCTTTGGTTGCCACTTCACCTTGCCAGTACTTTTATCTTATCTCTTTAAAACAATTTGTTTCCAAAACTCTATCTGCTTATTACTGTCCCTTCAGTTTTGTTGCTGATGAGAGTTTTTTTGCCTTGTTGTAAGGCTCCTATATTTCTGTCATCTTGTGTTAATAGCATGTTGTGATAACTTTATCACTACATTATGGAGGCTACGTAATTACAGGTTTTGATAATTTGGTGATCATCGACTTAAGTTGTTTTTCTCTGCCAACCTGATTGCTGTTAATAATAATAATAAATCACATTTTTATAGCGGTGTGGTAGTGCTGCTGCTGCCTTACAGTAAGGAGACCTGGGTTCACTTCCTGAGTTCTCCCTGCATGGAGTTTGCATGTTCTCCCCGTGTCTGTGAGGGTTTCCTCCCACAGTCCAAATACATGAATATTAGGTGCATTGGCGATCCTAAATTATCCCTAGTGTGTGCTTGGTGTGTGTGTGTGTGTGCCCTGCCCGGGATTTGTTCCTGCCTTGCGCCCTGTACTGGCTGGGATTGGCTCCAGAGTACCCCTGTAACCCTGTGTTAGGATATTGCAGGTTGGAAAATGACTGACTGACTAACTGACATTTATATAGCCCTTTTCTGACCTACTTGTACAAAGCTCTTTACATAGACAGTCGGGTGCCACTTCAGCCACCACTAATATGCATCATCTACCTAGATAATTGGACAGCAGCCATTCTTCTTCCGGCTATTAGATGGTAAAGGGGTGAAAGAGATAGTTACACAATAAGGGACAGGAGAGAAATTTAGCCAGAACATTGGGAACTATCCTCCTCTTTTTGAAAAATGCCCTGAGATGTTTTATGATGACAGTAAGTTGCTTTTAAACCTCATCCAAAGGATGCTGCAAATTTGCACAGTGTCTCTATCTCTTCATTGTGTGATTAAATCCATATAAAGACCACAGAGTAAGTGCCCCCAACATATCTTCCAGCAGGAACCCAAACTTTTCAAAATGGTCTCCCATCCATGTACTTCCTGGGCCTAGACATGCTTAAATTTCAGGTGGATGACCTGTTCTGAAGTGTACACTTCTCTAAGGTGGTCAACTTCTTTTTTATGATACTGTAAATTTTTAAAATGTCCAATGAAGGTGCTAAGGTTCTGATGGATTTTTTATTTTCATTCAGCACCTTAACTGCTGGCTTTTCTTGCCTTTCGTTTTAAGTTGTACTGTCTCTAGGGCGACTAGCAAAGATTAAATTCAATAGTATCTATTCAGAGCTATTTTATGTTTGTACAACCAAAGCAATGTAAAACAAATAAGAAGCTCCTGGTATTAAACTGTTCAAGAAAGGATGGAACATTAAAGTCAGTCAGTAATTTACCAACCCGCTATATCCTAACACAGGTACACGGGGGTCTGCTGGAGCCAATCCCAGCCAGCACAGGACGCAAGGCAGGAACAAATCCTGGGCAGGGCACCAACCCACCACAGAACACTAAAGTATGAATCATAATAAACACTGTCTTCTGGGTGTCAGTTTTAATGACTAGTATTAAACTTTGATTAAAGAAATGCATACTGTGGTTGTGTTTGCTGTTTGAATGGAATTTCATCCAGTATACTATGAAGATCCATGGTGAACCTCTTCCAAGTCTAAAGGTCACTTCTGTCAGTTGTTCTGCATGAATCTGCTAGTCATTGAAGGAGATATGGAAACCATTGTCTCTGACTGTTGGATTATAGTCATTATAACCCTCTTTAGGAAAAACAGGTAAATTAAAATAGAGGGTCTTGTAGAATGTAAAATATTAAAAGAAGTAAATGGCAGAGCAATGCTAGCTAGCCCTATGGCCTGCTTTTCAGTTGGTAAAGATACACTCAGTCAAACGGTACAAGGGACTGATATTGAAACTTCATAATCAAGACCTAAATTCTTCAAAGGATTTAATGCACTTATGTAAGGTTTTTTTGGTTTTGATATGTGAAGCACTACATCTACAAGACTAGAATTCAGAATTGTAGTGCAGAGCCCCAAACACTGTAGACATATCAGGCAAGGAGTAGCTATAGCAAAGGTATCTCATAGATCAGGCATCATGGAAGAAGTATTGATTAAGTTTTATTGAATCCTGGAACCATCTTGAGGAAAGGATTGCTGCATTTGCTCACTCTGTTGGGGTGTTAAGCGGCGGCTATTGAAGCTGCTGAAGAAAAAAATGTAATTTTTTTTACTACTTCAATTTCTAATAAAAAGTAAGACTTAAATTACTTGAAATATGGACTCAGAGCTCACAATTACCCACAATACAGAAGGATAAAGGAGAACAAAATAAAATAGCATCAAACCCCCAACAAACTTTAGTGCTTAATAATCTTTGCAGTACGCTACTGGTAGTCCTGATTACATTGAAAACTGTGCAATAATTTCAAATTACTTACATTCAATCACATCCTTTAAAAATCACTTAAGTAGTTTATTTTGAAAGTTTACATATTTGCAGTTGTATAAATAGGGAAGTATATACCTAATTCAAGGAATAGCGTGTAGCATGTATCAAACAAATGTTTTCTGTGGCTTGCTTCATGCTGAGTATTGTCTTAAAGCTCTTTACACTTGCATCATGACACAATACTTATTCTTACAATTAGAGCATAGACAGGTTAAACAAGTTGCTCTGGGTCATATTGCAAGACAACAGTGAGATTTAAACCTATGACCTCTGGTTAAAAGTCCAATTCCCTAGCCAGTTTGCTATATTACCTGCCACACTGTTTATGCTACAATGATGATGGCTAAAGCAGTGAAACGAATCAAGAAAGAAGTAAAGGTCAGAGGAGAACATAGACAGATGAAGTAATCATTGAAGCAATCATAGAATTGTGAAGGTGGGCTTCAAAGGATAATCAATAACCTGAACAACGCAGTTAAGACATTATATGAATTAATGGATTAGGACAATAAGAAATGCTTAATTAACCTTGTGGTGTGTATGTAAAATGTTCTTAGATGGATAATCTCTGAAGAACAGCAGTCCCATAATATGTTGCCTATAATAATAGATGATAATGTAAAAGATCCTGAAAAAAAGACTTTCAAAGAGCAAAGCAACAACCTTCCAATGATTTTGTGAGCTCACATTTTATATCAAACAATTGTTTGGTAGCTGGAATCTGTTTGGGTAGACTGAGCAGAAAGGTAGGAAACACCCCTGATAATAGATGCCATGCCATTAAAGGGAACACTCAACCAGATACGCAAACTGGGTCATTTCTGAGTTGTGTTGTGGAAAAAAACTTTCCTCTATTTTCAAAGAAGCCATTCTTGAAGGCCAGATGAAAATTCAGAACAGTTCTTCATTTGAAAGTAGTTATGCACAAATATCTCAGTCCATGAAGAGGGCAACCAATAAAACAATTCATTCTCTTTTATATTTTTCTAATATTATTACCTTATCTAATACATCACAACAACAACATTTATTTATATAGCACGTTTTCATACAAATGGTGTAGCTCAAAGCGCTTTACAAGATGAAGAAAGAAAAAAGAAAAATATAAAAATAAGAATAGACAATACTAAGTAACAAAGAATAAAGTAAAAAACAAAACAAAAATAAAAAACTCCAGAGGGCAGGAGAAAAAAAAAACAAAATCTGCAGGGTTTCGAGGCCATGAGACCACCCAACTCCATTTGATTCTTAATATGCATAATTCTATCATCCTAGCCAAACAACTACAGCAACCAATAATTTTCTTCCATTATTTTAAACATCGCTTCGTTGATAGTGGTGTCCTAACAGGTTTTCCCATTATTCTTATCACCGCTTCATAATAGGAGTGTTTGGGCTTTCTCACTAGTTTGATCTCACTTTCAAGGGGGTGTTTATTACTCATTTACTTCATTTTAACCTTAGTAATTACCATAATGCTTCCTCTTAAGATGAGACAACCCTACTTGCTGAAGCTTTAAGCTGTGTTTAGTTAACACTTTAGTAACCTCTTCAGTCCTTTTCCTTATGATTTTAATAATCCATTGATACAACTCAATTTAAGTATATAGTTGTATTAAATTGTAAAAATTAATGTATTGATTAAAAATTCTTGATTAAAATTCTGTAGTTGCCAGTCCACATAATATGTATATCTTGGAGAGAAGAACAGAGTACATGTGGACGTGAAAAAATATGGAAACCATAGACAAATAAGACTGGGCCACTAGAACCACTGAGCTGTGTGACAGCAGTACTACCCACAGCTTTACTGTGATGTCAGCAAGAAATATTAAGTGTCAAAACAAAAGGACTGAGGAAGAGGTCAAGAAAATAAATTTTTGAAACCCAAGGTTAGTAGTGTAGGATGAAATTCAACATGATAATAAATTTAAGTAGCAATCAATATGAGGCCAAACCTGGAATGCTGCATCCAGTTCTGGTCTCCAAGGTACAAGAAAAGACATAACAGTGCTTACAAAGACCAGAGAAGAGTAGGCTGGCTCCTAGACTACAAGGTAGAAAGATTTAAAGAGCTTTTTTAGATTAAATATATTAAGAAAAGGAAGTGACACGACTAAAGTGTTTAAAATTATGAAAGGAATTAGTAAAGTGGATTCAGACTGTTAATTTAAAATGAGTTCAACAAGATCATGGGGAAACACATGGGAAACTTGATAAGGGTAAATTTCCAACAAACGGTTTTCTTCACACGGAGAACAATAGACACATGGAATAAATTACCAAATAGTGTGGAATACAGTTGGACAAAAACTTGAGTTGATTTAATTTTGAAAGAATTAAGTGGATATGATTGGCAAGCCCATTTGGACTCAATAGCCCGATCGTTTAAAAAATTGCAAGAACAATCGCATATTCACTAAACAATTATGTTCCTTTAAAGTTTGTCTGCCTTTTAATCACTGTGAAAAATGTTAAATATCTATAATTAACCTGCATTTTTAAAAGATTGTTAAAACAAACATAATGAGCACTTAACAATATGTTACATTAAAAGCATATAAAAGCTTCATTTTGTCAAGAATTATCTTCTGGATATGTGATAGCTAAGTGATAACACATCTGGAGCTGCTAACACAATTGAACAATTGTTGAAAACAGATTTTGCATACATTATTAGAACGATGACCTACACATATAAATGCAAATTCATAGAATCGTGCAATGCTTCTAAGAATCTTTAAAAGTTGATTTAGTCTGCTGATGTACAAGATAGCAGCGTACAAAGAGAAATGTGGCAGCCATGCACTGCTACTCCATTTCACCACAGCCCTTTATACCTAATCACTGCTGACTTACACTGGTATGAATGAAAACGGCTTTGTTCAAGTGGAGAAACATACGGTAGCACTTTCAAAGTGTTTGCTTTGCACTGTTGATGTTGCTTGTGTTGACACAATGAACATTACACACAATGTAGCTGTCATTTCTCCCTTGTCAAAAGCTGTGCTATTGAAACACATTATTGAAAATGGGAGTCATATATCAGCACATAAAGAGCTGAAAAAGAAGAAAAATAAGAAGAAAAAGAAATTAACAGTTTTAAAAATAGCATTCTGCTTGGTAATGATCAACAATCAAGTGCTGTACACATTGCAACAAGTATGATGCGACGGCAGTGGATGATATTTTCTGAAAATAAATGTCTTTGTGTCCTCTTTCAGTAGCACACACGCACACACATATTTATTTACAGCACAGTGAGTTTGATATCTGATAGTTTGAAATTACAAGTATTCAATGTGCACAGTGTATCCAGGACCTTACCTTGTTTAAAGCACAGCAGATGAAGAAGACATTGCATTTATATAGCGCTTTACATAGAGAAGTGGGGAGCCACTTCAACCACCACCAATGTGTAGAATCCTCCTGGATGATGTGAGGACTATGCCATTTTGTGCCAGTGTGCTCACCATACATTAGCTATTAGGTGTGAAGAAGTGAAGGAGCTAGTTAACCAGTTAGAGACAGGAAATAATTAGGAGGCCGGAATGACCTGGCGGTGATTGACACTTTAGCCAGGGCATCAGGATACATCCTACTCTTTACGAGACATGCCCAAGGATCCTTTATGACAACTGTTTTATGCCTCTTCTGAAGGAAGGCTCCATTTTTGCAGCTCAGTGTCCCTGACACTGCATTGGAGCATTGTAATCCACACACAGACCACAGGGTAAGCGTCACCTGCTGGTCTCACCAACACCTCTTCCAGCAGCAACCCAGCCTTTTTCAAGATGGTCTCCCAATATTGGCCAGGCCCAAACATGCTTAGCTTCAGATGGATGACCTGTTCTGAAGTGCATGTGGTATGGCTACATGGCATGCTGTGCAGGGTAGTGGGAAATGGGCTGGAAAATGCAGAGATAGCATAACGGACATTTCATCACACTTTATGCAAAATAAGCATGTCATATTGCAGTTTCCTTTCTCCTTTTGTTTCCTACAATGGTGTTAACTGTATAAATGCAGGCATCAGATGTTTTCTGAAAAAAAAATATAGGTATGTAGACGGCAGCATGAGTCTGCGCACTGTCAAATTGCGAACGTCCTATAGTAAAAGAACATGGAACTTCCAAAAGTGAGAAGCAAAGAGCCAAATAACTAAAGCAGGTGGATACAAAGATTTTCAGCATATATTGGTTCATTACACCTTTGTCTTTCAAGGCTGTGGCTTCAGTCTTTATAAAATATTTATATTTTGAAGTCAGCTGAAGAAGAAATATAAAAATACATATGTAAATAAATGGCAGCAGATTTTTAACAGTGCATATTCTAGATATATTTCCAATAAATGTTTTTAAAATGGTTAAAACTCAGGTCTGAGATCCTGTTCAAAGTCAGTAAAAAGTATCCTTTGGAATATTCTGTACAGAATTTACATCATATACAGTATATTTTTTAGCTGTAGTATTTTTGGTATAAGGCATTACCCTGGGAAATAAATCCTGATGACAAACTAAAGGCATTTTAAATTCTGCTGAATACAATTAGAGTTCAATGTTTTCATCCCCAGACGTTTCCAGTGCTTTATTCAGAACCTGGTGCAGAGGAACTACTGTGATATTGTTATTTCCACTAAAAAAAAAAGAATAAATGCCACTGTAAATTCAAGACATTCTGTGACCCGGAAAGATACAAATACATATTACTTCAGGACAATTCCGAAGAGGTAGAATAACAGATTAGAGTGTTTGTTCTAGTCTTAAGTTTATTAAGAATATAAACAAAGTGTGGGTCTGTTAATTCCAGCTAGCATGTCACATTCATAGTAAGCAAAAGATGTGTGATCTGATTTATACCAATGAAAAAATGCATGTTTAATCTCTAAGCTATTACTCTGCTGAAGATAACAAACATATTTATATGTCTGATATCTGCAATTACTTTAGCTACAGTGTGTCTAAAATGATAGGGGCATTATAAAATATATACAAGACCCAGAAACAATTTTGACAATTGCAGCTCTGAGCCAGCTGCTAATAATCAAAATTTTGATCTCTCCTTTATTGAGTTATTACATCTTGCAGCCTTGTATATTCCGCATACAAATTAAAATTATTGTTTGTTCAAATTAAAAAAAAAAAACCAAATGATATTCTTCTTTTCCTTCCTTTAGACTTGCATAGAGAGGAACATAGCTTTAAAACACCTCAAATAACTTTATTGTTTGGTTCTCCCAAGGGCTGAGTACTGTAACTAGATGAACTATTCAACTGGAACAAATGTACCGTGTGCTTGAAAAGAATGCAAGTCCCTGTCTGCCCATTTATTATCAAAAGCAAGTGACTCCTCAGCTGTCAACAGCTCTCATTGATCTTGCTCTTCTTCTTTGTTTTTCTTCTGTTTTCTCTTTATTCAGACAAATGCCTTCATATAGTTCAGTCTACAATTGATCACTGATTACGTATGAGTTTATGACACCAAGATGATCTTGTGATCTTACATGACTTTTCTATAATGATGTTAATTTCAGAACGGTGTAAATCTTTTTTTTTTTTATTTTGTTGTTGCTTAATTCTTCTGATTAAGCCTCAGGAATGTACCTTTCACTGTAAGCAGGGTCAGAACTGAACAACATACTAAATTCATTACCATCAGCTGAACTGTTTTGGTATGATAACATGGTTTTGTTTTTTTGTGCCCCCCATCCTCCTGGCCTGTTGAAAGACTTTTTCTTGATGAAATTTCAAAAAGCTTTAAAGTCTACTTTTTAAAATGAATGCAAAATTTCATGAATGGTGCCATTTTATAGTAAGGCATTTTGAAACCTACCCCCATTACAACCACAATTCTCAATTCAATTTTTGAAAAGCCATAGAGCCTGGATTTTAAGTTGGTTCAGCTTTATTATACATGCATAATAGCATTAAGATCAACTCAGCTAATTTAGAATAATGTGCAGTTGTTGGGTTACCTATTCCCCCTTGCCCGTTTTTACTCCTGCCGATGAAATTTTAAAAAGGTGATATACTCAATATTTTGTGTTCAACCATCAGCAACATCCATGCAAAATTTAATGAAAAGCAGTTCAATAATTTTTGCATGATTGAAGAACAAACAGACAAACAAGCAAACAAGATGTGATCTAAGGGTTGAAATAAGGTGCTTAGGTGGAAAATGAAAAAATAACAAACAAGGTTCACAAATTTTATTAATATACAGTAGATTACAATTGCTGGTACAATATAGTTACAAGGCTCAGAAGCAGTGGAAGGATCTGCATGTTAATACACGAGATGCCCCTTCAGTCTCAGGCTCACTACTTAAGTCTGGCACATGCTAACTAGAGATGCTGAGCAGCTGTGCATACTACATTTCTGTAGGTTAGTAAATTGTACAGACATATAAGTAATACAATATTTATAAATCATTTTAACCCTCCTCTATTCTACTTGTAATTTCAGTTAAGGGAGCGTTGGAATCATTGAATGGAAAAATTCTCTCATCAGATTGGATGGCCCTGCACAGACTCCATTATAGAAAACTCTGAAGTTAAGTAGGCAGGCAGTTGGCCGAGTTTTCCAGGAATATGACTTTATTTTTAACTTTTTCTTTTACAGTTTATACTCTCCTTTGTTGTCCTCTGTAGTTCATCAGCTACTTAATGGACAGATATTGTTAGTTTCTAATTTATGCGTGGTATAGTGGGTCCGCAGCTTCAAAAATATGACCAGTTTTAAATCCAGATAGCCGTGTCAGTCTCCGTGGGCCTGATTGCGCGACCTCGGGTGTTAATGAGGTAACTGAGGTGAGTCACACCTGCACATACAGTCGTTCTCAATTGCTTCATCGACTTCCTGCGGCGTGTGATTAAGGTGATGTGCGCACAGAGCCGTTTAAGTACGGGCCGGCACAGGGGGATCGAGAGGGAAAAAGAAAGAAAGAGAAGGAGAAGGAGGTTAGAGGACATGAAAGGCAGTCTTGGGAGGACGATCTGGCCACTTGGAAGGAGAAGGCAGTACGAGCTGGGGCCCCACGAAGGAGCATCGGCTGTGGCGCTCTAGGGGCTAGTTTGCCCCACGGAATATTTGCGACTGAGTGAGCGCAAAGGAAGACAGGAGGAGAGCCGACCTCGGATGGTCTGGCTGCGCAGTTTGGAGACAGCTTAGACGGGGGTCATTAGAAAGGAGTTCATGGTTGCTGAGTCTCTGCCAGCTACGTGAGTAATGGGTGAGCCAGGGAGAAAGAGAAGGAGGTGGGCTGAGATTGTGAGGAGT
Source organism: Polypterus senegalus (assembly GCF_016835505.1). Lineage (NCBI taxonomy): Eukaryota > Metazoa > Chordata > Cladistia > Polypteriformes > Polypteridae > Polypterus > Polypterus senegalus. The sequence continues at coordinate 44,744,945 of NC_053169.1, read as the reverse complement.
TAGACTGCATTTTAACCTCTGATTTTAATGAATTTATTATGATTTTTATCTGCCCATGTTTCACCTAATTTAATGGATTTATTTATGTACTGTTTTTTTTAAGGCACTGCACTGTGGACACTTTTTGGAATTGTTTTTGACATTTAAAAAAAAGCACCTTGGCACTTTTTCCACCATCCCCATGCTCCATGTGAGATATGTCCTCATTTGTCAGCTTATCTCGGTCATAACTATCGGCAGTGTTGAGTTCTAGAGGCTCCCATATGTGAAGAGGGAGTCTGGACGGGAAACGCACCATCACATTATGTTTAACCAGTGTCTACTTTGTTCACCATGTGTTTTAACAAATCTGTGTTTTTATGTTTCCTGTTCTATATTTACTAATTATATCACGCTTGTATTTTAACAGAGAATTGTTCAGAGTGCTCTGCACCTGAAGAGTGCTATACAAAAATAAGTTGTAATTGCACAACATGCATTGTGTTGTCAAATGAAAGTTGAACATAAAACAATTGATGAAACTAACATTTTAATATAAGGAAAATAACCAGAAAATCTGAGAGAAAATAAAAAAACTAACATGTACTACAGGCAGGAGTCAGTGGAAACATGGAAGTACAAAGCAAAACTAATTGTGTATCATTTTAGTTAAAATGTTAGTATGAAAAGTTCCCAAATCTTCCCTGACTTTCTTGTACACAACTCTAGAAAGCATTACTTGTTTTGAAAAATAATTCCATTGTACAGCTATCCAGTGCAGTGCAAATCCATCTTAAATAGGCAGGTGTCCGTGACTCACAATGTCACATGACTTCCAGGTCAGGTGTCTGGCAGTGGCCATGACAACCATAAGCAACAGCCAGGAGGAGAAAGTTGTAAAATGGCAACAACTGTGAAGAATGAGCCAAAAGTGTTCAAACAAGAATTTATCACAATGCCCTGTTATAATGGTTAAAACTTATGTTGTTCAGCAGTCAGATTATTACAGTCCAGATAATCTGTAACTTTAGAAACTAGAAGATTCTAAGCGACCAATATTCTGAGCCGGGAGCCACTCTTTTCTAGGGTCCACGATCAGTTCTTCTGCTCAGTTTTTATCTTTATGTGGGAATATGTTGTGTAATTTCATGTCATTATTTTGACTTTTGTGATATGTTTGGTCTTTTTTAGATTATATTTTGCTGTTTTAAAGTTACATACCAATAATGCCAGGGGCTTCAGTGCAGTTGCAAATTTCACTAAAGCCGTGACTACTGTTGCCGAATACTTTTGCATGCATACTTCTAAGTCATGTCATTTAGGAAAAAAAAACCCTGAATTTAAAACTTTTCTAAGTTGTAAATTATTTATGTAATAATTTAATGTTTTTGTCTTTGGATGGCACATGGACATTTATTTTATTCCTTTAGCTAAGGCAATCGCTTTCAGCTTCTCTGTGTTAGGAAACCTGCTTGCTCATTTGGGCTATTTTGATTCTGTCTAATGACCTGAAATAATCTCCATTACTCGATAGTTAAACAACCCTGAGTTGGTGCACTACTTCATTTATGCACAGCTGTAAATGACTGTAACACTGTGAGATCAGGAATTGTTATGAGCCTTAGTCAGACCCAACAGAAAGTCAATGAACTGATCACAAAAAAGATGTTAAAAAAACACGCACAGAACCAGTTGCCTCTAAGGACTACATAAGTGACTGCCAAGTAAGTAAAGATTCAGGAGTGTGTTTCTAGATTTGTATTAGAAGTATGAAGCAGAAACCCTCTCCAATTCTAATTAATGCTTGTCAATTTTGTGATTATTTACTTTGAGCAAAAGAGGCTTGGAGTAAAGTTCTGAAATGCATTTTAACAGCTTAAGGGTTCACACTGTCCAGAACCAGAACTTATTTACAATGATATAAATCTTGATGCCAAGCTGATAATATATACATCTGAAATCTTGTATGATTCTCTTTTGAATTTCAATGACAACATACCATTCTTATGGCAATTGTTATAGCTGATCCAAAAGTTGTTACCACTAATAAAAGACTGAATCGATGCAAGCAATAATTTCTTCAGAAATTTCTTAGTATCTGATAATTCCTGAAATATGATTACCACTTTCCCTTATGACAGCATGAGCCAACTATTCTGATCACAATCTCAATTTGATAATGAAAACTTCTTATTTAAAGATAGATTAAAAAACATTCTCCAAGGAATTGAATACTGATAAGAAACAGATCAAAGGCAGGCTTTGAAATACACTAAGACCTAAAGTGGTGAGCAAAAGTAATAATCCATCTATAGCAACTTGGCTATCTTCTTAGCAATAATGCACGATCAGAAAGAAAAAATAAAGTGGAAACATAGGAGTTATATTGCAATAAACTCAGTAATATATGAAGCAATAAATCCCAGCAACCCAAATAGGTTTTGAATTATTTTACCCTTGTGCCAGATTCTGCATTTTCCCTTACAATAAAAATGCGACAACTGTAAATTAAAAAAACAAAACCTTCAATTAAAAATAAAATTAATCTAAATTCTAGTCAAACAGAAATCATGTGACTTACCAAATTATGATCTAGTGTCATGAAACTTTCCACACCTTATTTCAATGCCTGATTATCTTTTAGTATGTGTCAAAAGTACTTAGATTGTTAGTGGATGTTAGTACATTCACATTATAGAATTTGTAAAATTGATTTATTTCCAATAATTGGCTTGACTAAAACTTTGTTGATTTTTTGTTTTTTTGTTTAAACTTTATTCAAATAACTTGTTTTCCAGTTACTTAATCAAAAAATTTGCTGAGATTAATTTTAATCATGCTGCCTTCATTCTCCTTTTCTATTGCTCGAGGGTAAAATGAAGCGGCCACGGTTCTGAAATTATTTCACTGCTTTGATGGTAGTAAAGTAAATAATGTGTTTATCTGAGTAATGATTGTGTCACCACATTTTTGTAATTAATTTTACTGTATGTTTTATTTAGTTTTGATTAACTAATATTATGATATGAAGACTACAAAAATGTGCATGCTGTAATTAACATAATGATGACATTCTTTGTAACTCCAAGGCATTTCAAGTTTATACTCAAAGATCATTTATATATTTTATAGTTATTATAAATTACACATTCTTAATTTTTTTCCTAATTATATGTCCTGTTCATGTCAAAACCTGACCCTATAATTAAACTACTGAAAATCAGAAAAACAAGAATGGTTAAGGTTATATTCTAAAAATAGAAAAATACCAGAAGAAATAATGTTTCAACACCTGAAATTAGTGAACACAAATACATTAAATGCATTAGTTTTATTTATTTGTAGAACCTTCGATGACTGCAATTTTTTTTTTTTTTAATCTTTGTTAGGTATCATTGATGTATTCACATTTAATGAATGCATCCTTGCTTAACTGACTTGACTAAATGCTGTATGTTCATAGTTGCTCCTGTACACTGTCTGGACGTAGATAGTGACTAGTCCACTATTACTAGATCCTTCATATAATATTTACTTTCAAATTTCAAACGATTGTGCATTCAAATCTAACATTTTACTTCCTAGGCCATTTACTCATATTGAATTTCATCTGTCACCAATCTGCCCAAACCTGTATGCTGTGAAAGTCCTTGTGTAACAATTCAGCTGATCCTATATTATCTCCCCTTCCACGTAGTTTAGTATCATCTGCAATCTCAACCAATCTCTTGTTCATATTCTTATCTAGATTGTTCATATACAGTATATTAAATAAGCAGCAGCCCCTGCACTGATCCCTCAGTGAGGCTACTTTTAACATCATCTAATTCTGAAAGGGTTCCTATCACCGTAACCGTTTGTTGCTGGTCTTTAAGCCAATTTTTGACTACTTGCACACACCACCTTGAATTTCCACTTCTTTTAGAGATGACTAACTTCTCATATCACATCTTATCAAATGCCTTCTGAAAATCAAGTTAAATAACATGCACCTTTTTGATCATATGCTTTTGTTGCATCCTTATCTAATTCAGCATATTCATGAAACAATCTCGTCATCTGATCAGATATGATAACTGTTTACTAATACCTTTTATTCACATGTAATCCTTGATCATTTCCTTACTAACACCTCTATAAATTACCTGTGATGCATGTTAAGCTTACTAATCTACAGTTACTTGGATTAGCCTTATACATTAATATCATATTTACTATCTTAAAGTTATTAGCAATTTTTCCAGTGTGCAAAAAGTTTTGAAATGTACACAACATGGATTATATACCGTATATACTCACATATAAGTCAAGTCTTGAAACCCAAAAAATCAGTCATAAAATCAAAGCCCGACTTATGCGCCCATTCAGAAATGCAACACTTAATTTTTTTTTTTTTATATTTCTCGCTTCCTCCAATCTCACATCAGTTTGTTAGAAACATCGAATTTTGTTGCAGCAGCGCAGTTGCCAGCTTCTTTTGCCACTTCAAAGACTTTTAATTTAAAACTAGCTTCATATTTTTTTCTGATTGGACGCTCAATCGTAGACAAGGGATTCTCTTATGATAAAGGTGTATGAGGGTTCGAGATACAAAAAACACAAAACGGTGCAAACGTCGCTTTGGAATAGTTTGCGTATTACCGTGTGGTCATGTAGGCACAATACATAGAAAGAAAAGGCAGTGTGTTCCGTGGTTACTCTCTCAGGTGGGTGTTAGCATATCATGATCTCTTGGACCAATATCGTGAGTTTTCTGCATTCAACTTATACGACCGACATTATAAAGTACCGGAAATTATATGGTAAAATCATGCCCTGACTTATCCACGGGAAAACTAAAACATGAGTATGTACGGTATGGACTCACTAACCTCCTTAAGTTAAGCACTCTAGGGTAAATCTTATCTGGTCTGGGTGACTTCGTAGATTTCAGCCTATTTAATCAATAAAGCACATTCCTATCTACGATTTCCAAACCACTAAATACCTCCATCGTGGTCCCTGTTAGTTTTGGGAGGTTATTTACTTCATTACACAAGTATAAACTATAGACAAATGCAAGTTCAGAGCATTTGCTGTCTCTTTGTCCATATTTTTTATTTCACCATTAATTTTACTAATGCCCATCATCTCCTTCTTGACCACTCTTTGGGTCATCTTTCACCTTTTTAACAATATTTCTCTACAACTGCCTTCTAGGGGCGGCATGGTGGCACAGTGGGTAGTGCTGCTGCCTCGCAGTTAGGAGACCTGGGTTCGCTTCATGGGTCCTCCCTGCGTGGAGTTTGCATGTTCTCCCTGTGTCAGCGTGGGTTTCCTCCGAGTGCTCTGATTTCTTCCCACAGTCCAAAGACATGCAGATTAGGTGCATTGGCGATTCTAAAACTGTCCCTAGTGTGTGCTTGGGGTGTGTGTGTGTGCGTACCCTGCGGTGGACTGGCACCCTGCCTGGGGTTTGTTTCCTGCCTTGCGCCCAGCAGACCCTCGTGACCCTGTAGTTAGGATATTGCAGATTGGATAATGGATGGATGAACTTTCCCATTATATTTTTAACTGCTGCTTGCCTGCTTAAACACAATATACCTGATTTAACTAGTATTCTTTTACTTCCTTCTTCACCAGGAAGCTCAGTCACTTATTTACAAGTAACATATATGAAACTTTGTAACTATTTTCTTATTATCCAACTGGTGAGGAGTGCTATGCCTGCCACCACTGCTGTTTCACTTGGATGCAGTGTTGAGAAGCACACACAACCTTAACAAAAAGTGTACCATTGCTCCTGGGCAGCTGAAAAAAAACAGCAAAAATCTTTAAAAAAGAAACTGTAAAAAGTACTGACTGGTCCCATATTGGAACCAAAAATACATTTTAGGAGCAAGTGTTTTATATTAGTCAAGTTTCACACACAAATAGCATGTGTCACACAGCTGTCAGGATAATCTACAAACAAGTATGACATCAGCAGAGTACACTCTCAGTACATCATCAAAGCACATATATATTGCCTGAATATAAATGTATATATTCATATTCAGGCAACATTAAAATATGTTTGTGTGAGGAAGAGAAACACTTAGAAATGTGCTGGGTTTTTACAACTGCCTCTGTAGCTATTATGAGGAGGATTCAGGAGTAGGTTGCTGGAACCACAAGACCACCAACTCCAGAACTTGAAGTAAGTGTGAGTAAAGCTGTCAGAGCTCCTGGGGAAGTGTTGACTCCTCTAGATTTGAGGTCTTACCAATTCCTTGCCCATCTGTTGAAGAGAGAGTCATCTCCTTTGGAGCTTCCCAGCCTTCCAATTTGAATTCAGTGCCAACCAGATGACAACTTCTTCATAAATGGAGATGTCCAAGATATTGAAAAATATGTGTCCAGTGTAGGGGTCTTCTTTTGCAGCTGTAGCCACTCACCAACTTATCCAGATTATCTAGTCCTCCTGTTGTTACATTGTAATCCATAATAATTTTAGGTTTATTATGCTTCCCACCACAGATTCACTCGTTTCTATGCAGCATGCTCATTAGTACCAATTGCTTTCCTTTTTTGGGATGTAAGATACCAGGGATGTGTTGGCTGTGAATAGAAATTACTTGAATAGACAGGCCTGTCCTTTGTACTCATCAGTTGAGGTGGTAGCTCTGGCCTGTTTTTCTCACTGTTCCTATTATTGTCTACTTTGTCCTCAGGAGTTCCTGTTTGTAAGTGTTAGAAGTAAAAAATATGGTTGCATTTGATGTTGTAACAACAGAGTCCCTGCTTCCCTTGGTTTTTCTTCAGGGGCTCCTCCATCTTTAGGTATTGTGTGTGAAAGAGAATGGTATTGTTGGAGGTTGGATGGATATGGTGGAACTGATGGAGGTGTTCATGGTTGATGGTTATGTAAATGACTGGCCTGATGGGATTAGATTTTGGGTATTTGGAAAAAATGCCTCTTAAGTGTGCTAGTATTCTTTTATAGAATATTTTCACATCTTAATTACTCCTGGGTCTATCAGACCCAAACTTGGTATATTCTAAAAAAGCACTGTTGCATTTTTTCCCTACCCCTTGCTGTATGTGCGTTTGTCCTCATCTGCCTGGCTCATCTTAGTTACGGTACAGAGGGAGGCAGATTCAAGAGGCTCAACAGGACACAACCAGAACATGGAGCAAGCCCGTATTGTCACATCACCAATGTAATGTAAATGTGTTATAAGAGGTAACTTTATGTATTTGATAAAATTTTATCACTACACATGTTCTTTAAAGAAAGTGAGCCAAGTACATTGAAGCTGATGTTGAAAGTAGAATTTGTGATATCTTTTTTTTTTTTTGGTAACTATTGAAAATGGATCTCCCAGAGCTAAATACCACACAAAGGTCAATAGTTTATGCAGTCCCTTTCGCGAGTCATTCCCACATCGATGAAAGCCCATAATAATGTGGTTGCCATCTTGCAGACAGGAAAATAAAGCCACATAGCCTGCAGACCTAAAAGAACATTCTGATAACTTTGTGGGCAGATATATCTCTTCATGATATAGTGGTGATATTACAGGACTTCTTGTAACAGGCTCACTTTCATTGTATTATGAGATTATCATTTTTATTTAAGCCCTCATGAAATCATACATCTAATCTACTTTTCATGACTTAAAACTTTGTTTTCATAGTGTGATGTTCTGAAAAAAAAACAGCATTTCTGGATAATTTGACGCAATTGCTGCTCTGACATTTGTGCATCATCAACACCAAGTTTTCAACCAGTCATCAATTTATTGAATCCTGTTATTTAAATGTAGAATTGCCGGGAGCCAAGGGCCGTACCGGAGGAAGACCCTGGGTTTGACACTTGTTCTCCTAATGAAATAAAGAATATAATTTAAACTGTATTTAAAATAATTATAATAATGTTATTGTAGTTTCAAGTATTTTTATTGCAAGATATCCTTCCTGACATTCTTGTTTCTCCATGAAGTTAAGACTTTGAGATTGAATTTAGCTTTCAATACACTACATTGCAGCCTTTTGCTGCTAAAGCTTATTTAAAGCTTTCAGAGTTTAAACTCTTTGCAATTAGCAGATTGAAATGATTTCTCAGTCCTTTCCAGTTACTTCTTGATTTAAAGCCCCAAAGGTTAAACATTACAGCTACTGCCAAATCACAAAAACAATGTGAATCATCAACCTGCCAATAAGCGTTCTGTATTCCTTTGTTAAATGTGACACTGTGGAACACCAATTTACTTTAAAGAATTTTATAGCCCTTTTGGCTGAATGTCAGCATTAAATGGATTTATAGATTGAAAAACCAGAGCAAGTTATATCTTCTGGGTCAAGTAAAAAGTGGTCAACTGAAAAAAAATAATTTGCTTTAATCTGAAGCAAACTGCAGTTTGATTGAATGGAGAGCAACTCAGTGTAGTGGGAAGGAGCATGATATGGTCAGCCATCTGTGCAAAAATTATCACATTAATTTTGTGAGCATTCCGAAAAGTACAAAGCTTTACCATGGTGGCGAGAATGTCTTAAAAACAGGAAAAGACAGCTGATCTGACCATTTAGAAAAACCGAGGGCTGAGATTTTGAAGGAAACTGCACAAAGAGTAAGTGTATCTTTCTGACAGTTCTTTATCTTTTGATATTGCAGGTTATTTGGTGAAGTTTTTCATTCTCTTGGTGAAGAGAAAAAAGAAGAGAAGACAAGTTAATGCCAAAAGGAATACTAGTCATACATCAGTGGTAAAAGAAGAACTGATCATCTATCCTTGTTCATCACCACGTTCCCTGCTCATGAACCAAGTGCAGCCAATTCCTATACTAACAATATGGCAACAATATGGTGCACTGCTACATAACAATGATACTAACAACTGGAAAGAAATAGAAGAAGCAATGATTTCTAGAAAAAATTAGCATGTTTCTAAATAAACAGACATTAACAATAGGTCAATCCTTGTGTGTTCTTAATGTACTCAAACAAAACACTTGGTCTTCAAGGTATGAAGTAGACGTGCAACTACTTTAATTTACAAGTCAGAGATACCCAGAAGCAAAAATAAATGAACAGATTAATCTTCTAAAAGACTTTGAGTTTAGAGTAAGGTGTCTTAAATTCTAATTTCTTACTTGTTAAAAAATGACTATGGGAAAATGCTCCAAACTATATCAATAAGAAAGGAAGCAAATAAAACCTACAGCTGCCTGACCTTCCACATTTTTCATTATGCTGCCATTGCAAAAGCAGATAGAGTTAGGATATGGTTTACACACACTCATGTGGCCAGACAGGATTCTCAAATGAGAATATGCATCTGGGGACAACTCATTACACAGTGTGTAGTGAATAATGGCAAATGGCAATCCTGCTCTGCAATAGCTGCACCCAGGGGGCTTCACCCTAAAACACCCACCTCCAATTCCTCCAGTCTGTGTGTTTTAAACCACCACAGGGGTTTCAGGGAGAGAGCAAAAGATACTGAACCAAACACTTAATGCTGAGAGAAAATAAAACACTAAAATGGTCGTTATCTATTCAGGAGCACAAGGTAACTGAAGTTTAATAATTAATTTACACATTGTAATGAGTGCTATGGCAGTAGAGTCAAACATACACACACGTAGACCACTGCATCTATTGGGCTCCACACGTTTGAGAAGAGACACTCTGTGAGCTATTTAATTGCTCCCACCCAGTTTTAAGCAAAAATGGTTGTCTCCAGATGTATGTATTATACATCTTGTTTTAGTGAAGCAAGAGTTTACGTAATACACTGGTTTTCTAAAAGTTTCTAATGCAAGGCTGAAATAATTACCACACATATCAACAAAATACACCACTTGATTTGGATATTTTAAAATCAATTCACTGCTAGCTAGGTTTCATAGCTGTAACTATGGAATAATGTAATTTTTGGCAATAATGACATGCTTCAGAACTTTGAACCCTAAACATTAATTCTGCTTGTAGGCTGTAAGAAGAGAAGGCATCGTTTATTTGTGCATCATAAATGTTACTGTTGTCATTTTCTGCCCATTAGAAAGACCAGACCACTTTTGTCAACTGTAAAATCACTTAGTTTTCCTGCAAATTTCTGTATTTTAGGTCATTTATTTTTTCATCAAAAATAGAACAGAATAATTTGGCCCAGTTTACAATGCAGTTTCGTACCTACTTATATGAGTATAGCTAACATAACTTCTTATGTCTTCCAATAATGTGTAAGTCTCTACACCTTCCAACTAATAAATGAATAGTAAAGAAGTGAAATTTCCATCCCAGTTTATTTATTTATTTTTCTTTTTGAATACATTTATAGAAAATTAAATTAACTAATTTAGTATGTACCATGGGTCTTATTCATGATTTGTAAATTAACAAACACATTTGCGTGTAAAAGGCGATTTTACTAAAATCTTATGCCACATTCACAAACCATGAGTAAATCCACAATTTTCTCTTAATATCCTGCGTAGGTTCATAATTACCAATCAATCGTAAATTGTCAGGCATATGCACGTTGTCAGTGCATTATCATAATCCACATCCATCAACATCCCAAATCGGGGCAGAGTGGTGGTTCTGAAGCTAAGGATCTGCACTGGTATCCCGAATGTTGCCGCTTCAAATCCCCGTCACTGCCAAAAGAGATCCTACTTTGCTGGGCCCTTGAGCAAGGCCCTTAACCTTCAATTGCTCCAGGGGCACTGTACAATGGATGACCCTGCGCTCTGACCCCAAGGGGTATGTAAAAACTAACAAATTCCTAATACAAGAAATTGTATAAGGCAAAATAAAGAACAAAAAAAAAAAAACAAGGATGTGCTTCCCAGGCTCTGTCAAAATGGATAAAAAGTTAGCCTATTTATACTTCTCAAATAAATACAATTTAATCGACAGGAGAAACTTTTACTGTTACCGAGAAGCCAGTTGTCTTGCACAGCTCCTTGTTCCTGACGCATAACACAAGAACCGTGCTGAAGAATGAAACTGTCGTGCATACTGCCAGGCCATTGGGCAGTGACGTTCAGCAGCACGTACTTTGCATCACATCTAAACTGCACATTAATAGAATGGAAGTGTTTTTGTATTTATATTGGTCTGAGTAGTTTAAAACAGCTGATCAACCATTCATCAGTTTCTTCCAACACATCATCATGATCCGAGAATCTGCGCTCTCTCCTCAGTGTGCCCTGGGCCAAATCACTACGTTCAATTAATTCAGGTTCAAATAAATGCTCTTTTATAGGAAAATACAATCAATTAGGTACAGAACTGCGTGGTGTGTTTACTGAGAAACAAAACAATACACAAAATACAAGGGCTGATTGAAAAGCAATGACACTTATTTTTTCACTCAGAATCAGATGACTCCACAGGCTCTAAACATTTTTTTGGTAGTGTCCTTTACATTGAATACATTTTTTACAAAATAAAAAAAAAACGACTTAAAGACAAGTTAATAGACTATTTTGTGAGAACACCTTTAGCAATGCATTCATGGTATTTCTTACTTCATCATCTGAAAAGAACTTATTGCTGTATAGTTGTTTTTTCCAGTGTAGGAAATGGCAAGAAATCACACTGTGCTAAATCCAGGCCATATGGAGGGTATTCCAATGCAGTCCCACCAATTTCAGTCAGTGCCACCAATGTAACAGCAGCAACATGCAGCTGGGCATTGTCATGGACCAAAAACTAGAAATCAAAATGGAGCAGATCTGGGGCCTCATGCATAATGCAGTGCATAGAATTCGCACTATCACATGATGTAAGCACAAAAGCCAAAATGTGCTTACGCACAGAGAATTCCAGATGCAGGAATCTGTGTGTACTCCAACTTCCGCGTTCTTCTGCTCCATAAATCCCGATCAGTGTGAAAACTAACGCTCGTGCACGTGCCTTCTGTCCTGCCCCCAACTCCTCCCAGAATTACGCCTCTTTGAATATGCAAATCAATATAAATTGCCTTTAAGCTCAGCCTTCTGTGAAAACACAATGGGAAAAGCAAGAGGGAAAATGGAAGAATTTCAGTGAATACCAAGTGGAGGCAAAGAAAAACGTACTATTTGTTGGTTTAAACAGTGGTATTAACAACAAAAGGAAGGTGATCACCTGACATAGTCGCACAGTGCCCAAAATAAAAAAGAAGTTGTCACATAACAAAGTCGCTGTGAAAAGGCGAGTTGTAGCCCGTCTGAGTGTCATATGAAAGCTTATTAGGGTACAGAGAAAAAAAAAGGCACACAGTAGGAAAAAAGCACAAAATGTTAACTTCAATCTTGAAATTTCCACTTTAATTACGTAGTTTATTTTGTCATTAAAGTAGAACATCATAAACTTCATCTTAAAATCGTTTAATTAACCAGTTTCTCAAATCACATCGTAACTAAAGTAGCATGTTAAATGCTTTGTTTTGTATTTGATCTTCTATGTGCTCTATGTGTGTGAATCACTACGTGCTTCCGCTTTCTCTTTCTCCGACAGGACACAGAATTCATTACATTCGTGATATTACAGCTCTCTGAATAATTAAAATACTGAGATGTATACGTGATATCTTTTTCATGATGATAGGAGTTAAAGCACGTTATTAAACGGGAATATGGTGCGTGATTGTGCACAACTTTCAATTAAATTATAGTAGCAGTACTGTCTCTTTCAAATGTACTAATCTCGAATTCCTGTCCTTACTTTTGTTTCTTCAAATACCCAATCGCCACACAATCAGCTCTGTAATAGACGTTAAGCCATCTGTAAGCTTACAACAACGATTCTTGAAAACTTTTAAGGAACACTGAAATATCTTTGTAGTGCAAGTTTAATTATTCTATCCATCTATCCTTCCAGTGTCGCATCAGCCCCAGAAAGAATAGAGCACAAGGTAGGATCAATCCGTGAACTAGCTAGCGCTGCAAAACTGTGTCCTCACATGTTTAATTATTAACAATACAGATGATTTAAATGAAGTTAAAGTTTTATCTGAATAATATAATCAACATATTTTGCTGCATTTCATCTTAATGATGATATCGTCATGATATGTAAATACGCGCTTTATAAAGTGCCGCAGATTGTGCAATATTATAACTGTAGTGCAAGTTTACAGTGGGGTAATTGTACTTATAAGTACAAACAGTTCTACAAGGAGCACTTGATGGACTGATTGACTGTTTAAAGTTCTTGGGATGAAACTGTTTCTGAACCGCGAGGTCCGTACAGGAAAGGCTTTGAAACATTTTGCTGCGGCTGAGACAGGGTGGGCTTGATGCTGTATAGCGATATTTCTCTTTGCGATCAGCTGCTGCTCTGATTCCCCACTCAGATACAGTGATATAAATACTCCAAGTGGTGCAGTGGGAGTAATATGGAAAAAGATGATCCGCTGTGGCAACCCTTAATGGAAGCAGCTGAAAGAAGAAAAAAAAGGTGCAGTGAGAGTAAGAACGCTAAAGCAGTTATGGTATTTGGAATACTATGGCTATTCCCTGGACCATTATATGTTTACAGGTTAATTATAATCAGATGCATTATACTAATAAACAACATGCGACTAATTTCAGTGTATTTATAAAGCTGCATTGGGAAAATATAGGATAACCACACAGGAACAGTACGACATAGTATGAGGTACCGTCGAAAAGTGCATGGCTTTACACCAAGTTTAGGTTTTATACATCGAGATTTGAACGTGGAAACTTTCTTACGCAACATTTCTGTGTGTACTCACCGTTTATACATGAGGCCCAAATGGGTTTTCAGAATGAGTGCAGTTCCATTTCCTCTGTCACAATGTTTTGAATCCGTTCAAACAAGATGCCAAGTGAACCTGAACATTTACATAAATTCAGCCTTCTGTCTTCTTGCAAATGTTCGTTAGTCTTGGCAATGTTGACATCTTTAACCGTGGTAGATAGCCTCCCTGAACATGCTTCATCATTCACTCATGTGTTGCCAACCTTAAAGTGCTTCCACCCCTGAAACAGAGCAGTATGGCTAATCATTTCAACACAATATGCTTGCCGTAACATTTAAAGAGTTTCATTACCACTCTTCCCACTCTTTCCAAGCCTAATGCCACTAAGACAATAACACACCTCTCACATACTTTCACAAAAACATCTTTTTCATCCATCATGATGACATGTACAAGGTGTTTTCACTCGCTATGATAGGATGCTGAAGAATACAACGGTACAAAAACAGGCTCACACATTGTCAATGTATGCTGTTCACAAATGCCTGTACAGCACTCCCATGTCTTCCTTCCTGACAGAGAAACAGGGACAGACTTGTTACTTTTCAATCACCCTCATAAACAGGAAAACAACAAAAGAGAATTAAACATTTAAAGCTAATGCAAAAATAGAACTATTTCTAAATGTATTGTTAATGTAAAAATCAAACTGTTGTGCTTTTCTAAAAAGATTAAAAAACACCAGCTAATTAAATAAGATCAATTATTATTGTGAATCTGGTTGGAACAAAAACCTGCAGCCACTTGGGGGACCCAGGATGAGTTTGGGAACCATTGCTCAAGTTATTTAAATTATAACACTGACAAGGTGTAAATAAACTTAAGATCTATTGTACTTTTTCCAAGTGGCCTTTACACACTGCACTTTTGAATTTAAATGTTTTAATATATACCAAAATACTTGTCAGATTGACCAATGACTCGAAATTGGAGTGTGGATGTGGGCATGCTGTGCTTTTAGATGGACTGGTGCTTCATCCAGGGCTGAATCCTTGTTGTCTAATCTGAAGATTTAGGGTATGGTTGAAATTTACTGTACAGCACAGTATTTGCTGCATGAATGTCTCTTGCATTTTTTAAATTACATCAGGTGTGTCTAGCAAAAGGTTAATTGTGAAACTCACAGATAAATATGCATGAAAAGAGCAAAGTAAATTATAGGATTTTTATAGTTATTATTGTCACATGTTCAGAATACAGTGAAATTCTTACTTGTATATTCTAACCAACATGCAACACACCTCCACTCTCCGCCATCATGACTAGTCTATACAAGTACCTTGTCAGTAAAAGTCTGTGTTACTTACCTAGAAATTCTCAGAGCACAGTGTATAACAATACCTACCATTACAATGTACTCTTAGAACAGAAGAAACTGCATTTGAATCAAACACAATATTCTCTAGTATTTACAGCAGTTAAAATGTTTTTAGACATTTCATAGTTATGTTGATTATTACAATTACAACTGCCACAAAATATAACAGCCATAAGGTGAATCCTAATTATTAGATAGAAAGTCTGACAAAGCAAATGAACCCCTAGTGATGCTCTCATCTTGGAAGGAGGCATAACGTTTGGCATGTTTATGACGCAAGATATAGTACAGCCGGAAGACTATTAGTTGTTAAGCTTGACTTGATATTTTGAATCTTTTTTCACTACTTATCTTCAACAAAGCAAATCACTAAGAGACTCATATTCTGCATGCAAGAGTTGTCCGAAGGGTGACATTCCCATCACAAAAATCCGAGCAACACAGGGTCATTGTTTGCCTTTGCGTCTGTTCATCCTGAGTTTGGAATCTGTGCAGTTTGACACTTTACTGCTTATCCAGTTGACTTTGTGCAGTGACCCACTCAAGTAAGATTGCCTGTAGTTAAATCCCATATGGCCAGTTACATTACATCCATGATTTCTGAAATATGACAGGATTTGTCTCATTAGCATTTCTTAGCACTTTTGCCACAGTGGTAGGGTACGAGATATATATGATCAAACAGTTTTAAAAAAGAGCTAAGTAAACATTTCAATGTACTGTAATTACACAGTTTGTGCTCCAAATGCTTGCACTGATATCTTAATACAGTGGGTTGCTTGCAGTATATGGTATCCATGGTAACAGGAAGAGCTTCAGTTATAATTTTGATTAATACTGAATAAAAGACTAAAAATTCTTAACTGTTGCAGTTGTTTGGGAAGGACAAATAGACATGTTACATGACTACCCAACACAAAACATAAGTTAAAGCTTTATAAACCTCACTGTTCTCAGAACTGTGCATGAAATCATTTATGAGCATATTTTAACACTATGATACTAAACCCACATTTCTCCCTGAAGCAGTATGTGTGCCATTTCTATATCCTTCAGCCACTGGTTCACAGCCTGTCAGAAACCACAAAATTGGTAAGAAAAAAATGTCACCTTGCCTGCATCTGCACTGAGTGAACATTAGTGACCTCTTTATTCAGGCACCTACAATGGAGCTGATCTGCTATGAATAAACTTCAGGTGGAAAATCCTTAGTTTATATGGAAATGGAGGCTACCAAAGAAGATGAACAACAGAAGCCAGGCTGGAATGAAGAATCTATCAATAGGATATTAAATTTGACTAATACGATAGGCTAGACTGTGGTGGGCTGGCACCCTGCCCGAGGTTTGTTTCCAGACCCCTGTGACCCTGTAGTTAGGATATAGCAGGTTGGATAATGGATGGTTGGATGGATGATAGTCTAGAAAAACAAAAAACACAATGTTTAAATACTATAAAAAATAAACACTGCAAGGATTTTTATTCCTTTGTCAATAATCTGACATTTCTTTTTTTGTAGTCTTCTGAAATTAGAATCAAACAGTAAAGTTTGAGTGCTGGCAGCAAAGTGACAAAAAGCAGACCGCCATGGAGACTGTCCATGGTTTCGCCAAAAGTGGGGTTTTAAAACAGTGCTAGCCAAAGAATATATTTTCATTTTTCCTATAAAAGATCGGACAGCTGAGCCAGAAGCATGCAGTATATCAGTAATACCGCAGGAAAATAATAGTATTGGAAAAATATGTAAATAATTACTTTCAGATTGACACAATTCACACAATTAACCTTTATGAATCATGTCACATCATGAGTTTGTATGGTTAGAGAATCATTTTTTAAAATTACATGTAATACTTCAATTTAGCTTACCCAAAAGTACATTTAGAGCAGTGTAGAGTTAAGCACTGACACCTCACAGCTCTAGAGTAGTGGCCAGTGGAGTAGAGTTCGCATATTCTCCTTCTATCTCCATGAGTTTTCATCCAGATCTTCTGATTTTTACTTGCATATTCCCATGAAACCAGTTAAATGGATGAAAAAAGGTTTGAATTTCTGGACACCGTTTATAATAATTGACTGTATGACATCCTTTCATTTGATCAATTATTCTATTAATTGTCATAAATCAGTCCAACAAATACCAAACAAACAAATGGTTATTTCCTACATGCCTGTTGCAATGTGAATTTTGAGGGATGGCCTTAACTAGCCGGAACACCCTAGAGGTGGAAGGACAGGGGGAGACAGCTAACACAGGGCTTTGTCTCTCCTAGGATGCTAGATGGCAGTGACCCCAGGGTCTGAACCCTACATGGATGCCCGCAAGGCATGTATCGTATTGTACTAGGTATTGCAGTCCCAGAGGACAGCCTTGTTGGGTCCCGTGGGGGCTGCCACGAGGAGGTGCTGGATTTAGAAGTCCCTATTCCATAGGGCTCCAAGTAATTTGGAGTTGCAGTGTCACACAACCAGAAGCACTCTCGGGGATTAGATAAAAGGAGCTGCCTGCCTCACATCAAAAAGCCAGAGTCAGGAGAAGGAGGATGAAGCTTGTGAGAGAAGGAAGAAAAGAGTTACAATTGTGCTTGTGTATTACTTATACTTGTGGCGGTGGTGGGAAACGTTTAAAGGTAAGCGTTTCCCATGAGTAAAGACTCTTTTGCCTTTTATCCTGTGTTCAAGTCTGCTTCTGTTGGGTGTTTGAGGAGCTGGAGCACCCCCTGCTGTCCACAGAATGTTATTATTTTAAGTGGGACAGGGTAGCATTTTTTGACACCAGTCCATCAGGGCTCTACATACATTTGAAAATCTTTAAAGGTATAACACATAGATGCACAATATAATAAAGCATGCTTTTGTATGATGTCCTTATTGTTTTATATAAACAATCAAAGGCAGAGAAACGACCATGTCATTAAAAGCTAGATTTCGATTGCATCATGCCTACACAAGTTGCTATGGGTTTTTAGGCAGTTATATAATAGAAAGAGCAGGTATTCAGCTTCCAAATATACAGTAGCTGACCCTGTATTGCTTGATATCATCTGGAGATCTAGTTTATAAAGTTGATTGTTTGCTTGTTTAATAATCAATTAAGGAAACTGAAATTTCAACTAATAAAACATTTGAAAATACATGGGTGGGGGTTGATTTGAATTTAGTTTTGTTAAGTTTGACTTGATTGTATGGAATGTTACATGTTTTTAAAGATCAAAAAAAATTGAAAATGCCAAAGTATTCAAATAGCTTATTGCTTATTCATTTAGATGGCTACATTTCTTGCATATGCAGAAGGAGCCATTCACTTTGAACGTGGACCTCAGTGATCAGAGAGCTCGTGCTGAAGTGCCATACCTTTGACTGCTAGAAGCTCTGTAATTGGAGTGCTGAGGGCAGTAGCTTTTATTTGAAACAGTTAAACAGGGTTGCCTGATATGGCCTCCTTGGTCTGTTTGCCCGGTCACAGTAGTCAAAGTACTTTTTAAAGTAAGGAGTAACATAATGTTATACTTGATTTATCATAGTAAAAATATCAGCAATATTTAAAAGAAATAGATATGCATTACTCTGTTACTACCAAAGCTTATTCTAATATGTAGAAGTATTGCATTTACAGGTAAAATTCCTTTACAACAAACTGCCAGGGACCTAAAAAATATTTCGGTGTAGTGAAAATTTAGTTGTAATGAGATTCTGTATTTGTTGCTATAGTTGTTTCTTTAACTTGTGTCCAAGCATTTGCAATCATTTCAACAGCTTCTTTTGCATTAATTTTAATCTCCTCCTGTTTACAAGTTATGCTGACAAGAATGTTTCCAAGCATTTTCTTGTGATAATACACTTTCAGGGTGTGAATGATGCCCAAATCCAATGGCTTAAGCACTGCTGTGCAATTGGGCGGGAGGAATTCAACATGAATATTATCTAAATGTGGAAGCATGTTGTGGGCAGCACAATTATCATTCAGAAGCCGAATCATCATGTTATTCTTCTTTATATTGTGAGGTTTCTGAACTGTTTTGGCACCAACCCCCATCCCCAATCCAACGGGACAACACGCCGAAGTGCATCCGAAGCGCGATTGCTGCATCTGTGGAAGATTGTTTGTCCATTGCCGGGCTGGCCAATAGCAGGCTCACAGCTGTGCAGTGAGGCACCATAAAAGCAAATCCTAAAAGATCAAGGTCACACTATAAGTTCCTGTTTTGCACTCCAAAACACGAGGCTTAATCTCAGTACTTTAGCAAAATCAGTTTTATTCAGCTTGAAACAGGAACGGCACATTTATTTATTGTAGTGTGATATACAACTCTCCTATACACAGACACAGCAGTATATAGTGGCCAAGTAATACTGTTCCCTGCATTTATAATGTTCCTTGCATCACTCATGATGATCTTTTCTGTTTGCTTCGGTGAAGAGCCGCAGCAGAGCTGTGAGCCTGCTATTGCCCTGGCAACAGATAAACAGTCTTCCGCAAACACGGTGATCGCACTTCGGGACGCTCTTCGCCGTTTTGTTCAGTTGGGGGAGGTCCCAAGAGAGTTTAGAAACCTCACATTTTCTTGAATGAGTGCCGCATTAATAGGAATGTTTCTTGAACGAGCATCACTGAACCACATAAAAACTGCTTTTTTGACGTCTTCAAATGCAGCAGTTCACATACGTTTGCAACACGAGATTTTTCTTCTTTTTTTGCTCGTTCTTTCAGGAAAGTTCACAGTGTCGATGAAGAAATTCCAAATTCACTGGCAACATCTTTTTTCTTTTTTCCGGAATCGAGTACCACAAAAAATTAAAGTTTTTTTTCTAATATGTACTGTTGTCATTTTTCGTGTCTACCATTTCTATAGGAGGGTGACAATGAGTTAAATTCCAAAGAATGTTTTCAAAAGTAGACGAGCAATACGTAAAAGGTATCATTGAAAACAACAGGAAACAAAAACATCAAAAAAACAGTATGAGGAAAGTTCAAAGAAATTTTTTTTTTTTTAAATATTTCTTTTGTGCACAACAAGCTGCGACCACAGAACTAACTGCTCTATGGATGATTCATTCAGGTATTTCAAGGTCTTTTGGGCACTGTTGTAACGAACGTATCTGCTGAATGTACAGTCGGCCCTCGTTTATCATGGTTAATTAGTTCCAGACTCTACCGCGATAAATGAATTTCCGCGAAGTAGGATTCTTTATTTAGAAATCGAATATTTTTGCAGTTAAGAGCATAGAAAACCTGTTTATGACCTTCTAAATACGTTTTTTAACATTATTAGAGCCCTCTAAACATGAAATAACACCCTTTAGTCACCATTCCACTCGTATTACCCAATATATTAGACAAAATAAGAGAAAATAAGACATATTAGATGTTACAAATATCATATTACTAGAAAAATACCCCCGCTTCGCAGCAGCGAAGTACTGCCTTAAAATTTTTATTAAGAAGAAAATTAAACCTTTTTAAACTGTGGGAAAATATACCAATAATTATTTGTTAAGGATCTCTTTGTATACCATGTTGTCAGTTCGGCGCTCCGGTTGTAATATGACCAAGCTGTGCGCTGAGCTTACTTTTCAGCATGCAACGTACAGTTGGCAATGTGAACAGTAATCTTGTCTCAAATCTCACAGCTTGGATTGCTGCTGTCATAATCGGTTTGAGTTTCATGGTTTGTTTCAATTACGACAGCATTTGCAGGGCTTGTGTTGAAGTGACATTCGGCATCTGTCAAGCATTGTAAGCATACCACCTGTTTCATCGATAACTTCACATCCAGCTTTTGAGAGTTTAAACATTCAGAGAGAAACTTTTAACTGCCGGGTCTTAGCTAACATTAAATACAGCCGTGGACATCACACGAGATGGCACCAGCACAGCTGGGAACCTTCAATGCAAAAACACCAAGCAGCTCACGTGAACTGACGCAGTGCACAGACAAAAAGCAACAGTTCCAAAGAGTGCTGAACAAAAACCGAATTACACAATTGAGAAGGCAGCAAAAAAATATGAAGCGTGTGATACATACAAGCATATTCATAAGTGCAGCTACTGCGGTAACAAAGCACACAGTGGAAAAAGTGAATTTCCTGCTAAAGGAAGACAGTGTTAAAAAAAACCCGTGCATGCAGTGTGTCACATCTCACATAAAGAGGAAGACGAGCTGTTTATTGATGCAGTAAAAAACGAATCAATGAATGAAACCTCTTATCTTTACAACGATTGACAAACACGGAATGTAACTTGAACACAACACATCGTACAAATATGAACCTGATTGAAAGAAATAATGATAATCAAATCCTTGATGACAGCAACAATCACAAAACAATTACTGTATATTGACAATAATGTTACGTTATTTTTAAAATGTTCCCTTTTCTTTTTCAGAACTTCTTTAACACACTACTTCTCCGCTGTGAATATTACAGGGGCGGATCTACCGGGGTGGCAATTGCCACCCTGAGAAAAAGCCTTGCCACCCCAGCACTAGTATCTCAGTGTTCTAAAAATAAAAGAGTTTCCTCGACCGATTTACAGCAGCAACGCTCTATTATGATGACATAAAAATAGCATATACCCGTAAATAATAGAACAAAATCGTCTTTCTATTAAAGCGTAGTCCAAACAAACGACTCTTATGAACTGCTTCGTTTTAGTGAATCAAAGACATTTAGTGCAACCAGCGGGATCATCACAGACAAATTCCGGCATTTTTAACAAACCGAAGCAGTTAATTTTGATATCTTTGCGTATATCAATGACTAACAGTTTAACTGTAAACTATTTTCAAAAGTATGTTGTTCAGTAGCTTGCATCTTCAAGTCCGAACCTTTGATAAGTGGCATCACGTGACAACAACGCCGTGTCCAGTCCATCGATATGCTGGAGTTGAGAAACAAAACTAGGTACTGAATTACTTTCATACTTAACAAATGAATGTTTAATTAAACATGTCTTAGTGTTGCCTGAGGTAGATGCTTGCTAGTTATATGACAACTAAACAGCAAGTATGTGTAATCAGTTCTATTTAACGTTAACCTGTATTACCTTGTTAGCTAGTGCAGCAATCAAAATATTCCATAGGAGCACATGAATTTACTGAGTTATTGTATAGCTTAATGTTTTCATATGTATTCATTAGGGAGGTGAAATTGTTCAGTGTAGTGTATGTTTAGAAAGCTATAAAGTCTAAACTTCATACTTGTTGCATCTCCCAGGATACTATGAAAAGAAAGGCTGACATCCAGAGTTTTTTTAAACCAAAAAGAAAAGGAAAATCAGAATCAGATACTGTGGGAGTGGAAGGTGAAGATAAGATAGAAAAGGGTACAAAAGAAGTTGTGGAAGACAGAGGAGGTGATGGAGTGTTGGACGAAAGAAATATAGAAATGGATGACAAAGAGCTAGAAAGAAGTGAAGAAGCAGAAGATATCCAGCATGAAGTGAGTGAAGAGGTGGAAGAAAGAGGGTTAAGAGAGGAAGAGAGCTCAGACATTGAAAGAGAGGAGAGAGAGCTTGAAACGCCAGCACCCTGTTTGTCAGGTGTCCATGGTATGTTGTTCATTGTGCTTTTCAAATATTTCTTTACATAAATAAAAATAAGCACAACCTATTTGATTTATTTAACCTATAATCATTTAAAGAACCATAGCTCAATGTATGTTTAACCTTGCTTATCGTGGTTACAGTCAGTGTTCTTTATTAGATATTGTTGAGATATATGCCTAAAAAAAACCTTTAGACAAAGGTTGCTGCAGTAGTAGCTGTACATGAATGATTAGGTGTTAAATGTTTCACACTGTAACATTTAAATATAAGTGATTTTTATTTTACTTTACTAGGTATATCAAAATTTAGGTCAGAAGGCCCGACCCAGCCAAAACTACATACCTTCCCAAAGAAGACCTTTCCAGGCGGAGTCCGGAGGAGCTTCCGTGCTGATTGGTACCAAACACATCCATGGCTTGAATACTCACAGTCTAGAGATGCCTGCTACTGTTTTGCATGTAGACATTTTTCTCTTCCTGATGCTCCAAAGAGTGTTTTTACCTCCTTTGAAGGGTACAGTAATTGGAAGAAGGCTATGTTTAAAGATAGTGGGTTTTCTTCTCATGCCAAATCTGAGAACCATGTAAACGCAATGGTAGCATGGGCAGAGAACAAAAAAATGCAGGACAAAAATACTTCGCTGTTGGGTGTCATGGATGAACATTACCAGAAAAAGGTAACAGAGAATCGAAAATACATCAAAACATTGGCCGAAATTCTTGTCCTAACTGCTTCTGAAAATCTAGCCCAGCGGGTCACAGAGAGTCTCCAGACTCAGACAGACGAGGTGTTTTTCTGGCCATGCTAGATTTGTTGGGCAAACATGATCCCATTGTTAAAAAGAGACTTGAACAGCAAGCTAAAAATGCAAAGTATACAAGTAAAACCATCCAGAATGAAATACTGTCTTTTCTGGTAGAAATGGTGAAAGAGGAAATCATGAAAGAAGTTAAAGAGATGGTACAGTTTTCTGTGATCGTAGATGAGACTAAAGATGTTCAGAAAAAAGAGCAAATGTCAATTGTTCTAAAATACTATTACAATGGTCTGATTTACGAAAGCTTTCTAGAATTTCAAGAGGCAGAAAAGCTTGATGCTGCTGGGTTAACTGAGAAAATAATTGGCTGTTTGGAAAAGTATGGTTTGGAGTACAAGAAAAATCTTGTAGGTCAGGGGTACAATGGAGCTGCTGTAATGAGTGGGGCCCATTCAGGTGTCCAAGCGAGAATAAAAGCAGTGGCCAAGCATGCATTTTATGTGCATTGCAGTGCACACAGTCTCAACCTGGTCATAGTAGATGCCGTCAAAAATGTCCCAGACGCTGGGAATTTCTTTTCTTTGTTGGAAAGTCTTTATGTGTTCTTGTCTGGATCTTATGTCCATCAAAAATGGCTTGAAGTACAGCGGAACATGTATGATGGTGTATCAAGGGAGCTCCAGCAACTCAGTGATACACGCTGGGCTTGCAGACATGTAGCATGTCACAATGTCATGGATAGATTGCCTGCTATTTTGCAAGTGCTTGAAGAGCTCTCGGATGAGAACAATCCTCAAAGAGCCGTTGAAGCAAAAGGCATATTGGCCCAAATTGATGTCAGTTTTGTTGGATGTCTTGTGCTCTTTCAAAAGGTGTTGAGTGACTTTAATATTTTGTCTGAGATGCTCCAATCTAAATCTGTTGACCACTCTAAGGCTGTTGAACTCATTGACGCATTAAAAGAAACACTGACAAATTATCGCAGTGAGGCTTTTTTTGAAGACCTATGGTCAGAAATACTTAATATGTGTGAAAAGAGTCACATTTCAACAACATTTCACACCCGAAAGCGGTCAAAACAGATGGCTACAAAATTTCAAGATTCCATTGTTACTTCCACACTTGAACAGCATGTAGAACCAGACAGCAAGGAGACTTTTCGAGTCAAAGTGTTCTACCCAGTCTTGGACACCATGATTGGGGAAATGGAAAGACGTTTTTCAGATACCGATTGCAACATCATGAAAGGCATTCAGGCTTTAAATCCGTCAAGCTGTAGTTTTTTTAAGGGAGGAAGAGATTGTCTCTTTGGCTAATGCTTATGAGTCAAGTGTTGAAGATATTAAACATGAGCTTCACCAGGTAGGGAGATTCCTAGATAGACTTAAGATGAATGGAAAAGAAAGTCCTACTACTCTGATGGAGTTTGCTCATTTTCTGGAACCATATAAGCTTGTTTTCTTTGAGCTATTCAGGTTGTGCAAAATAGCTGTAGTGTTACCAGTTAGCAGCGCAACATGTGAGTTTTTCAGCTCTGAAGATAATCAAAAATTACCTAAGGTCTACAATGGCAGAGAGTAGATTGTCAAGTTTGGCTATTCTCAGCATTGAATCAAAACGCACCAAGGCCTTCAATTTAGATGACTTTGTTAAAAGATTTTCTTGAACAACATGGCAATCGTCACATTCAGTTACAGTAGGTTCTTGCATTCTTTAGATGTGAGTAGTAAATATGTCTGCAACTGTACACATATGCACCAAAGCTGTTTGTTGGATGGTTTAATAGACTGCTGGTCATAACCTTGTTACACCAAAATTTGTAATTTAGTTTTCGGTCCATCCAAATTTGTTGGTTTTGTTAAAAAAAGAAGAGATACTTGGATTTAAAGGGACTTTTGTTGCTTTACTTGCACTAAAATTATTGAATTTGTTTTTATGTCTCATCCAAGATATTTGAATACTTTAAAATGTCATTTTGTTGCTCTTGTTACACTGAATACTGTGATTGATTTTATTCATTTTGAAGACATATGTTGGTGATTTAAATGTGGTTTCTGTATATTTATTATGTGTTTTTGACTTAACGATCCATTGAGATTTTGTATCAATGTGCAGTCTGCATTGTTTGTCATGCTTAGTAAATTAAACTTGGCATAGACTTTGCGTAAAACGCATAGGTTTGCGTAAAACACAATAAAGAGAAGTTAAATATACCGTACCATCTCATTTAATTTATCTGACTTTCCAATCCAGATATCAGATTCAAGTCAATCACAAATCAGCCTTTATTTCATTTTTATAGAACAATGTAAAAGTGTGCACCCTAGTGTATACACCGAATAAAGAATAGCATTCCTTGAATCCACAAAAACCATGCAAGGATGCTTGCTTCAGTGTTGCCACCCCTCATAATTTTAATGCCACCCCCTTGCCACCCCATGAATAATTTTCTAGATCCGCCCCTGCGAATATATATATATATACCCCGATCTACATACTCTCAAATAGACAAGCCACACGCCGTGGCACAATTGTAGAGGCTTCGCTTCTAGCGCCGACATCCGAGGTTCCACTCCCGAGAGGGGATGTACTGAGTATGTACGCGCGCTTCCCGATTCATTTTAACCTCGCATCTCCTTGGTTTGGGACGTATGAAAAAATATGCGGTTAATGCAGAATCATGTTACGTTATTTTTAAAATCTTTCCTTTTCTTAGCACAAGCACAGCTGAGAAGCTTCGATGCATGTACTCCATAACAAAAAATAACGCATTTATTCACACTTTCAATTCCAAGCAAAGGGGAACTTTTGTCAATGTATGATTTCCTGGTACATCGATTACATTGATGTACACATCACAGCTGCAAAAATGTTGCAGTCGGAATGAAGCGCGTTCCTACGACTGATCTGAGGAAAATTTCATTTCAAAAAACTACACGAGCGAAGCCTTGATAAAAGCATGGTTCTGTGCACACTGAAAAGTAAGCAAAATTAGATGCATTACAAAAAGCGGACTTTGTGGCTCTTACTGGGGATCACTGGACTTCCGTGACCGTTAGTAATTCTAATTACATCTAATTACAAAATGTTCGATGATCACACTATTTTAGCCTAATGTACAAAATTATTTTGGCTAAGGTTACTCAGAGTTTAAAGATTAAGCTGGTCAAATTACCTTTTATGTTTCTGACTTATTTTTTTAAGAAGAAAAACTGCACTTTATGTTGAAATTTTGGTTATTATTATTTAAAGACAATACCATTCTGAAAATGTACTTAAAGTACTCAAACTACCACTTTATTTTTAAGTCTGTCCAATTTTAACCAGGGATGATATTTTTGTTTCTGTTTTAAATTCAAATGCAGTTTAAAAGCATTTTTTTTTTCAGAAATTAAAAGAGCTTGAGTTTACAATATTCATGTTCATGTCTATTATTTGATTCTGTCGCCCACTAAAACCCTTTTAAATTAAAAAAAAACATTTGAGATTTGGGGCAAATTTACGTGTGCGATTACATACTATTAATCAAGATTAATTATTACACAGCCTCTAATTAATTGGATTAATTTTTTTAATCTAGTCCCACCCCTAATATATATATGTAGATATATATGTAGATTTGTATATATATGTGTATATACAGTACATATGTATATGTGTATATATGCATATATATTTATATATATATGTATGTGTGTATATATATATATGATGTGTATATATATGTTTATATATGTGTGTGTGTGTCTGTGTATATATATATATATATATATATATATATATATATATATATATATATATATATGTATATGCCAGCAACACTCATGACAATGACAAAACAATTGCATTGTCAATCATGTTACGTTATTATTAAAATGTTTCCTTTTCTTTTTACTTCTCCGCTGCCAAACACGGTTATTTTGCTATATATATATATATATATATATATATATATATATATATATATATATAGATAAATATGACAACAACACTCATATCAATGACAAAACAATTACATTAACAATCATCTTACGGCAAAGCTGGTATTCTGCTAGTATATATATACACATACATATACTATGGGGTGCCAAACAGGCAAATACATTGATTTTCTGAATATATAAAGTCCGCGTCAGTATATATAAAGTCAAAACTTAAATATATAAAATCATTCCACTTTATATATTCCGACGCTGACTTTATATATTTAAGTTTTGACTTTATATATTCCAGCTTACTTTATATATTCCGAAATATTCCAACACCATCTTTATATACTCAGGTTTTGACTTTATATATTTGGGAATGACTTTATATATTCAAGTTTTGACTTTATTTATTCCGACAGTGACTTTATATAATCAAGTTTTGATTTTATATATTCGGGAATGACTTTATATATACAAGTTTTGACTTTATATAGTTAAATTTAGTCATCATTGCATAAGTTTTTCTTTACCATAGAAATTTAAAGACTAAATTCAACTTCAATTCCTACCAAAGATATTTCTGGCGACTAAATAGAACCTACTTATATCCAAATTTGAGCTATTGAGCTGTCGCCTGCCTGAATAAGTCACCCTCACTTCGCTCTTACTTTTTTACCGTTCATTTAATCATGGCTGTTGGCGGAAAATTATAAAATGGAAGGAGGATTACACTGAGTATGGCTTTACCAAAACAATTATTGATGGCGAATCGATTATTCATGAAGCTTCAATTGGTGATCTGTTTTTCTGTGTTAACCTCATATTTTTTCATACTTCTCAAACCAAGGGGTAAGGGTAAAATGAATCGGGAAGCGCTGATCAATGTAATCGTGTACCAGGAAATCATGCATTGACAGAAGTTCCCTTGCTTGTAATGCAAAGTGTGATTAAATGCATTATTTTTAACGTTATGGAGCACATGCATCGAAGCTTCTCAGCTGTGCTTGTGCTAAGAAAAGGAAACATTTTAAAAATAACGTAACACGATTGTCAATGTAACCTTTTGTAAGTAGTGCCTGGAGGATTCAGTGTGGAGAAACTCTAGAGACAGCGTGTGTATTAACTTGTGGATTTTTCTGTTTTTTTGGTGGCAGCGTCACAAAGTCACTTCTGTAAGACTGCGTTAGCTTCGGAGCTCAGCTCAGAGCGAAATGAGGAATGAGCTTGCCAAATTTCATCCTTCCACCCACACGGGAAGTTGGAGAATTAGTGATGAGTCAGTGAGTGAGTGAGTGAGTGAGTGAGGGCTTTGCCTTTTATTAGTATACAGTGGTGTGAAAAACTATTTGCCCCCTTCCTGATTTCTTATTCTTTTGCATGTTTGTCACACAAAATGTTTCTGATCATCAAACACATTTAACCATTAGTCAAATATAACACAAGTAAACACAAAATGCAGTTTTTAAATGATGGTTTTTATTATTTAGGGAGAAAAAATCCAAACCTACATGGCCCTGTGTGAAAAAGTAATTGCCCCCTTGTTAAAAAATAACCTAACTGTGGTGTATCACACCTGAGTTCAATTTCCGTAGCCACCCCCAGGCCTGATTACTGCCACATCTGTTTCAATCAAGAAATCACTTAAATTGGAGCTGCCTGACACAGAGAAGTAGACCAAAAACACCTCAAAAGCTAGACATCATGCCAAGATCCAAAGAAATTCATGAACAAATGAGAACAGAAGTAATTGAGATCTATCAGTCTGGTAAAGGTTATAAAGCCATTTCTAAAGCTTTGGGACTCCAGCGAACAACAGTGAGAGCCATTATCCACAAATGGCAAAAACATGGAACAGTGGTGAACCTTCCCAGGAGTGGCCGGCCGACCAAAATTACCTCAAGAGCGCAGAGACGACTCATCCGAAAGGTCACAAAACACCCCAGGACAACGTCTAAAGAACTGCAGGCCTCACTTGTCTCAATTAAGGTCAGTGTTCACGACTCCACCATAAGAAAGAGACTGGGCAAAAACGGCCTGCATGGCAGATTTCCAAGACGCAAACCACTGTTAAGCAAAAAGAACATTAGGGCTTGTCTCAATTTTGCTAAGAAACATCTCAATGATTGCCAAGACTTTTGGGAAGATACCTTGTGGACTGATGAGACAAAAGCTGAACTTTTTGGAAGGCAAATGTCCCTACATCTGGCGTAAAAGGAACACAGCATTTCAGATAAAGAACATCATACCAACAGTAAAATATGGTGGTGGTAGTGTGATGGTCTGGGGTTGTTTTGCTGCTTCAGGACCTGGAAGGCTTGCTGTGATAGATGGAACCATGAATTCTACTGTCTACCAAAAAATCCTGAAGGAGAATGTCCGGCCATCTGTTCGTCAACTCAAGCTGAAGCGATCTTGGTGCTGCAACAGGACAATGACCCAAAACAAACCAGTAAATCCACCTCTGAATGGCTGAAGAAAAACAAAATGAAGATTTTGGAGTGGCCTAGTCAAATTACTGACCTGAATCCAATTGACATGCTATGGCATGACCCTAAAAAGGCGGTTCATGCTAGAAAACCCTCAAATAAAGCTGAATTACAACAATTCTGCAAAGATGAGTCGGCCAAAATTCCTCCAGAGCGCTGTAAAAGACTCATTGCAAGTTATCGCAAACGCTTGATTGCAGTTATTGCTGCTAAGGGTGGCCCAACCAGTTATTAGGTTCAGGGGGCAATTACTTTTTCACACAGGGCCATGTAGGTTTGGATTTTTTTTTCTCCCTAAATAATAAAAACCATCATTTAAAAACTGTATTTTGTGTTTACTTGTGTTATATTTGACATTAACAATCATCTTACGTTATTTTTTAACACACTACTTCTCCGCTGCAAAGCGCGGGTATTCTGCTAGTATATATATACACATACATATACTATGGGGTGCCAAACAGGCAAATACATTGATTTTCTGAATATATAAAGTCCGCGTCAGTATATATAAAGTCAAAACTTAAATATATAAAATCATTCCACTTTATATATTCCGACGCTGACTTTATATATTCAAGATTTGAGTTTATATATTCCAGCGCTGACTTTATATATTCCGACGCTGACTTTATATGTTCAAGTTTTGACTTTATATATTCCAGCGCTGACTTTATATATTCAACTTTTGCCTTTATATATTCAGAAACGAGTTTGACTTTATATATACCGACGCTGACTTTATATATTCTAATGGTTAAATGTTGTTTGATGATCAGAAACATTTTGTGTGACGCTGACTTTATATATTCAAGTTTTGACTTTATTTATTCCGACAGTGACTTTATATAATCAAGTTTTGATTTTATATATTCGGGAATGACTTTATATATACAAGTTTTGACTTTATATAGTTAAATTTAGTCATCATTGCATAAGTTTTTCTTTACCATAGAAATTTAAAGACTAAGGTGTACCAGGAAATCATGCATTGACAGAAGTTCCCCTTGCTTGTAATGCAAAGTGTGATTAAATGCATTATTTTTAACGCGTTATGGAGCACATGCATCGAAGCTTCTCAGCTGTGCTTGTGCTAAGAAAAGGAAACATTTTAAAAATAACGTAACACGATTGTCAAACCTTTTGTAAGAGGATAGTGTGGAGAAACTCTAGAGACAGCGTGTGTATTAACTTGTGGATTTTTCTGTTTTTGGTGGCAGCGTCACATCACTTCTGTAAGACTTTCAGCTCAAATTTCATCCTTCCACCCACACGGGAAGTTGGAGAATTAGTGATGAGTCAGTGAGTGAGTGAGTGAGTGAGTGAGTGAGGGCTTTGCCTTTTATTAGTATACTGTAGATTATTATTGTACATTTAATTACACACACACACTAACCTATGAAAATAGTGCAACTTGTTCGATGATGAAGCGATGAAGATGAAGAGATGTACTGCACAGCCAAGAAGAGCAAGGTTACTGCTCGGCTCGGCCTCAGTAGGAGAATCTTCAGGTGGTGCAGTATCTTCAGCAGGTGCGCTGTCGTCTTCTTCTGCTAAAGGAGTACTAGGAGTAGGCAGTGGGTGTCTGGGTGCGCGGCTGAAAAACATTGTGATAGGCAGTTGCTGGCGCTGTCTTTTCATATGCGTGAGGAGGCTTTTGTAGGGTTCTTGCCATCTTTGATCATATCCAAGAGTTTCACCTTCTCCTGGATGGTAAGCATCTTCCTCTGGTGCTTAGTTTCATCGTCAGAAGGCTTAGAAGAAGCAGCATGTTTAGGAGCCATCGTGGGGTTTAGATAAAAGTTCTTTTTTTTTTTTTTTTTTTACTGTGTCCTGTTCGGCTGTGAAGCAATCAGAATTGATGTCTGAATGCTGGCGACTAGCCTTACAGTTTTTCACTCAGGTGGAGCGTTACAGCTTCTGCTGACATCACGCCTGATACCAAAACTTTATTAGAAATATTTTCAGATGTTTTTAAGATTCGAACCGGACACGGAGACAAAAGTGAAAGAAAAAGAAGAGAGAAAAGGAGGAGATGGAGGTAAAGGGGGAAGGGGGGGTTTTCATATAGAATAAACAATAAATGAACCAGAATCCGCTTCTAGACCTGCAGAAAGAGAGGGGGGAAAAAAAAAAACACCAGACAAAAACATTGCTGCATCAGCTACATGAAGATATATAAAAGTAAAAATGTTTGGTGACAATCACACAGTAATTATTACTAAGGCATTTAGGGCCAACCACAGCCTTAGGTCATGTGCTGAAGATGTCCAAGTCATACTTATGAAAGCACCATGTGAGCACCTGTGTGCGTACGCACGCTTGTATGTGTAAGGTTTCTCTATAGGAGCGTCCAATAGTGAGTGTGAAGGGCCACAGACCTGTCCCCAAAAACTGCGGAAGATGGAGGGAGTTCCAAGCCCAGAGATCTAGAGGTCACCCCAGAGCGCGGAGACCCCAGGGAGACCATCACCAGAGAAGCCCCAACCCCCCCTCGAGAGGCGCAGATGATCACCCCGGGGGGCCACAAAAGTTCTTATAAATCGCAAACACAAGAGCAAAGATGCTTCCGATGTGTAGCGATGTAGAAGCGTGTATGAGAGAAATGAACTTGCATGAGGCTGAGCCAATCAGTGGCCAGGATAGGAAGAGGATAGGATAGCCAATCAGTGAACAGCACGCTCTGATTGGCTTGGTTTCACCACAACTTTGGAAAAAAGTTATTGCCCACGCACAAGGTCGAGCGGTTGCACCTGGCGTTGAAGAATTTGCGGTGGTGTGTAAATACATAGGCCTACAGTCCATACATACAGTAATTTTAATTTTAATTGTAATACAGGGGTGTATAATTGACTCAGACAACCGAGCGAGCGCTGTATCATTTTCACTGTCTCGATCAACCTTTTAATGAATATATTTGAAAAAACCGCAATAGAGTGAAGCCGCGGAAGTCGAAACACGAAGTGGCGAGGGACGACTGTATTTCGTAGTAACGCGATTTCTATAGACTCTTGTCATATGTGGAAACCGTTGGGACCATAAAAATACTTCATTGCAATGAAAATTTAATTGTAAAGATATTCTTTGTAACTGAATTTTACCTGTATTTAGCAACATGTACACTTGTTTAGGTAAAAAATATTGAGGAAGAGGTTTAAGCATATGTGTTGCATGCAATTAAGTGAAAAGAAATGAACAAAAGTTATACAGTAAGTATACATTCATTCCTGCATGCACTGAAGGGTAAATTTAATCAGCCCAGTTTATGGTCACAGAAAGCCACTGGGTATAAGGCAAGCAAACATGGTGGACAGTCCTAAGCAGGGTATGATTACACAGCCAAGCAGTAAAATAGGGTGCGGCATGCAATCCAGTAAAATAAACCTATTAATAAAGTGTCAGTTTGGTTTTTAGTCCAGTTATTTGCTATAGATATTTTGAAACAGTGTGATCAGGCTTTGTAGCAGCAAGCAAATCTTTGGTAACTCAGGTTGGGAATGGAAAAAGGGGATGGATATTATTTAATTCACATTACATGCAGAACTAAATGTTTTTATAAAATACAAGAAAATGTTAAACTTTGTCTGTCTTTGCCTGGTCATTTTCAATAAGGTTCAAATATGGGCTTTGGATTTATTAACAAATACATTTTACAATAAGTAACTATATAACATGTTTATTAACTTTTTTGTAAGCAATGTTAATCTAACTAAGTTATTTTTAAAAATAACATTCCCCAGCACTTAATGTTCAGTTGGCAAGGAGGTGTTTTAGCCTCCCGTTAACCCACTAAGACCTCTTTCAAACCTTTCGATCAGAGGTCCTGAGTCACAGTCCTGGAGGACCGCAGTGGCTGCAGGTTTTTGTTCTAACCCGGTTGCTTAATTAGAAAGCAATTCTTGCCAATAATTTAATTTCATGGCTTGTTAGTGCTTTAACTCTGCTATGTCGAGTAATTCTCATATCCTAGATGTTGTTCCCCTTTCTAAGAATATCATCCAAATGATGTAAAGTCTAAAATGGATGAGTAATTCTCTGCCCTTCATTTTTTCTCTTTACTTTCATTCCAAGAACTTAATTAAACCCAATAGTGCATGATAAATACACACAGGTGTAGATTGTTACAAGCTAAATGGAGAAATGCTGGTCTCTTTTGTCATTTGCATGTTATTGCTAATTAGGAGCAATTAAAAAACAAGAATACAGCTGTTTAAGGTTAAAATAAGCAATAAGGGTTCAAAATCTTAACGAGTGAGACAAATAAAGTGAAGCAGAAGTGTTACTTGAGCAATACGTGCTTCTTATTAAGCAATTGGGTTGGAGCAAAAACCTGTAGCCACTGTGGCCCTCCAGGACTGTGATTGAGAACCCCTGCTTTAAATGGTCACACTTCTCTATAAATTGACAAGTCACATGCATCCTGGGAGGATATTATCCCAATCTTCCAAAATCATAACTTTCTTCTTCTCTTTATTAAATCCACTCACCTGTTCTATGACACAATTTTCTCTATGGAGCTGTTACATAGCAAATATTGTAGTACTTTCAAAAATATGGCCCATTGAGAAAAAGACCAAAGATAAGTAAATATTCTCTTTCCATATAAAAGACAGAATATGTATTTGTTTTTAGTTAACATTTGCTCAAATACGGCTATCTATTATTCTAGAAAGCATTGGTTCACTTTGCTTACTAATTGTGTTGTGACCACATGGGGGTGTGCCACCATCCAGCTTGCAAACCCCTTTAATAAGTAAATTCTACATAAATAAATTCTACACCGCTGACAAGTAAAGATGCTTTATTTAGTAAATTCAGACAGCAGTAAATCTGGTAAAGAGTGTCTCGCTAGGTTTGTCAGTGGCCTAAGTTCTTCATTGTAAGAAAACAAGCTCCATAATTCAAAGTTCTGGGTAATCATCAGCCTTTTCCCTTTTCTTTAAATCCTTAGTTTGTCAGTGTTATGGACACTTTTTGAATTATACACACTTATAAAGTGTGCATGCTTCCCCTCTCTTCACCTGTTAATCTACTGTTGCTGGCTCCTTTTATCTTGGTCCTTAGTTATCTAGTGCAGGAGGAGTAGGCCCACTCCATCATAAAAGCCTTATCAGGCTAAGCTGCCTGCTTTACTTATGCATCGTCTGAATTTCTCTTCCAGTTCAACCTTAAAAAGAGAAAAACATCTATATCCATCCATTCATCCTCTTCCGCTTATCCGGGGTCGGGTCGCGGGGGCAGCAGCTTGAGCAGAAAGGCCCAGACTTCCCTCTCCCCGGCCACTTCTTTCAGCTCTTCCGGGCGAATCCCAAAGCGTTCCCGGGCCAGCCGGGAGACATAGTCCCTCCAGCGTGTCCTGGGTCTTCCCCGGGGCCTCCTCCCAGTTGGACGTGCCCGGAACACCTCACTAGGTAGGCGTCCAGGAGGCTTCCTGATCAGATTCCCAATCCACCTTATCTGACTCCTTTCTACTCTGAGCCCCTCCCGGATGACTGAGCTTCTCACCCTATCTTTAAGGGAAAGCCCAGTCACCCTGCAGAGGAAACTCATTTCAGCCGGTTGTATTCGCGATCTCGTTCTTTCGGTCACTACCCATAGCTAATGACCATAGGTGAGGGTAGGAGCGTAGATTGACTGGTAAATTTAGAGCTTTGCCTTACAGCTCAGCTCCTTTTTCACCACGACAGACAGCGGATGCCGCACCGATCTGCCTGTCGATCTCACGCTCCATTCTTCCCTCACTCGTGAACAAGACCCCGAGATACTTGAACTCCTCCACTTGGGACAGGATCTCTCCCCCAACCCTGAGAGGGCACTCCACCCATTTCCGGCTGAGGACCATGGTCTCGGATTTGGAGGTGCTGATTCTCATCCCAGCTGCTTCACACTCAGCTGCGAACCGTTCCAGAGAGAGTTGAAGATCACGGCCTGATGAAGCAAACAGGACAACATCATCTGCAAAAAGCAGTGACCCAATCCTGAGTCCACCAAACCAGACCCCTTCATCACCCTGGCTGCACCTAGAAATTCTGTCCATAAAAGTTATGAACAGAATCGGTGAAAAAGAAAGAAATCAGTGAAAAACATCTATAGTTCCTTGCTCTCTCCCTTACACTTGGGCCTGTGATCTTAGCACTTGCTTCACAGAGAGGGATGGGAAACTGTGATAATGTCTATTAAAATCTTTTAAAAAATAAAAAAGTGCAGCCATGGAATTCTTTCTACATCACCTACTGATTTATTTGTGAAAGAACACATTATACTGCCAGAAATCATAAAACTCAGTTTCTCCTGTGATATAGTGTTACAGTCTATTATGTTACATGTAACTTGATAATCCTATTCAAGTAGAACCATCAACTTAAGACCTTCTACTCATTTTCAGATATTAATATGCCAGGGGGCAGAAGAGTACATAATATGTCATTGTCTGAGCTGACAAAATTGCTGACAAATCTGGTCAGATTCAAGGAGGGATAGATAAAAATTAACAAGCAGCCTCAGTATACTACATTTCTAATACAGAAAAAAGTCATAGCTGTTTATGAAATAACAGACAGACCGCCAACAGATATACTTTGATAGTGTGCTGTATTCTGCACTCTACAAATAAATAAATACAATAAAAGAGTAGCACGGAGGCTGAAAAAATATCAACACAAATGGGAACAAATAATCTGACTTCATGGAAACTGGACTTGTGGATGTATGTTTTGGGGCAAGAGAATCAATGAAAAAGGGAAATATACAATGTTCCTACTTTTATGCAATATGCACATATTTAATACTTTAAAAGGAAAAATAAAACACAAAACCTCAAGTGTAAAAACAAAAATTGGTCAGTGAAGAAATTAACTGGACCGGTTCTGCCAGCCTGAACAGCTCTGTGCTTGTTGTCACATATGTAGAAAACAAAGTTAACCAAATGTCATACTTTATTCCTTGTATGATAGTCTTTAATGCTCTAGGACTCCCTCAATATGCTTCCCTCGTTTCTTATATACAGTAATTTTGATTTGTGCTTTGCAGTGCCCAATGATCAGTGCATAAATGCTGCTTCAACATTATAAAAGATATCTGCTGCTCCAAAATACATATCTGCATGTGCAGGGAAGCCCATATTTGCTGAGGTAACTTATTTCATTCCTATAAAACTACTCATATGGTTTTAAAAGATGATTAAAAAAAGTCAATAAATTAAAAATTTCAGATATTATCTGACTGTCAAGTTTGAGCATATCTGGAATCAATCAATCAATCAATTAAATAATTAACTTGACACCACAGCTACATTTGAATACCAGTAATATATTATTTTATGAGGGTTGATTGAAAAGTGTGTGAGTTTTATGGCATGTTTTATGGCATGATCATGTATGACTGCCAGTGAAAGTCAGTCACTAGTGTTTATTAATGATATGACTGCTGGCTAAAATAAAAGGATGAATTCTGAAGTGTATAGGTCTGGACTGTCTGCTGTGATTGAGCTAAATGCTGCAAAACTGATAGGACAACACTTCATATTACAGTTGGACAATGAGCCAAAACATACTGTGAAAGCAAACCAAGTGCTTTTCAACGCAAACTAGTGGAATATTCTTCAAAGGCCATGTCAATCAACTGACCTCAACCCAACTGGACATTCATTTCACTTGCTGAAGACAAAACTGTTGACAGAAAGTCCTACAAACAAGCAGCAACTGAAGACGGCAGCAGTAAAGGCCTGGCAAAGCATCACTAGGGTGGACAGCCAGCACTTGGAGATGGCCATGGGTCAAGACATAAGGTAGTCACTGACTGTAAAGGATT
The DNA here is from genome assembly GCF_016835505.1 of Polypterus senegalus. Lineage (NCBI taxonomy): Eukaryota > Metazoa > Chordata > Cladistia > Polypteriformes > Polypteridae > Polypterus > Polypterus senegalus. The sequence goes on along the minus strand of NC_053169.1, from coordinate 44,707,376 downwards.
TTCAACCAAATATTGGTTAATAATGATCAATATGTTTGTGATCATGTTAGTTTGAGCTCCTGAAAATAGCATGACCATATATAAAAATGTCATTCTTAAATCGCTCACATGATATTTTTTGTTAAACCCCCTAAATTAAAGCTGAAAGTCTACACTTCAGTCATATAATGATTGCTTTGTGGTGGCATTATGAAAATTGTGTCACTGTGCAAATAATTATGGACCTGACTGTATGTGAAAGATGAATATGGAATTATTGGAAATGTTTGGTTGCAGTATTTGCAGCTAACTGTAGCACAGCTAGTTAGTATGTGGAAAGGGGCAATACATTTTTACACACCATGTCAATTGGAAATTAATAAATTCACAAATTAAATAAATGAAAAAAAATATTTTTAAAAATGGGTTATTTGTTTACTCTGATGCTATTTGTCTAACATTTAATTTCGGTTGAAGAACTGAAAACATTTAGTATCAAAAATGTACAATAATAGAGAAAATCAGGAGAGGGGGTTAAAACCTTTTCCAAGCACTGTAGATGTATTCAAATTGTCTCCCCTAGAATAATTTTCCATTTTCTATTGCTGCTGTGTTGCTTGTCAGGCAATCAAAAGGTTAACATTTTTCTTTGTCTGCCTCCTGAGTTTAGTTTTCCATTTTAGTCAATTTGATGAAATTGCTCTTAGATAAGGCACTTAAATCTAACTATACACTGTAATGCTGCAGTGCACCTAGTAATGTGCTTTTGAGGTGTTACCGTGTGTTCTGCCTTGTGTGTGATGCTGCTGAGTCCATTAGAACAAGTTTATAAAATGGAGAAACTCTTTGTGAACCTTAAGATACAAGGTCCATTATGTCACCCTGTAATTATTTTAATGTATATGAATTTATATTAATGTAACTTAAAAATATTTGTTATACTCATGTTTCAGAATATTCGGTTAATGCATATTGACAAAGTGTTATGCTCAGGTAGAATTAAAATGAGGTGGTGTGATTAGGAGATAAACACCACCAGACTGGATAGGCAAGAACTAGGATCAAGTCCCAATAGTAAGATCTCTAGGAAGTGAGCCTTCAGTTTCCTATAAAGAAAATAAGAATGTGTAAGAGGCAGGACAGAGCAGCAAGTAGGTTGGAGACAGACAGGAGGTCGGAAATATCAGCACTAAAAGAAAGAATCAAATGGCAAAAACAGAATACTGAGCAAAGACCAAAGGTCAAGAAACAAACCTATGGCCCTTCCACTATCTTGGTTAAAGCTGCCCCTAAAGAAGTGAAATAAATCGAGAGATGTCACTACATGGATGTCAGAGGCACTTTTATAGGTATTTAATAATGACCCAAAACAAACTGTGACCAGCATCAGGCATAGCAGTGATAAAGACAATGGCTGCTACTATGCAGAGATAGCCACAAAATGGCGGTGAGACATAAAAAAAAACAGAACCCAAAATGGCATTGTTAGAATAACAATAAAATAATGCAAGTAGTACAAAAGCAACGTACATGTGTATACCATGTTCAAAATTAAAAACAGAAAGTTTCCAAAACTATGATTACAACACAAGGACCCTGCAGATTCTAGCAACTATATACTGAATAGCTTATTTAAGATTCACTGTTTCATCTATACTAATAAAAGGCAAAGCCCTCACTGACTGACTGACTGACTGACTCACTGACTCATCACTAATTCTCCAACTTCCCGTGTAGGCAGAAGGCTGAAATTTGGCAGGTTCATTCCTTACAGCTTACTTACAAAAGTTAAGCAGGTTTCATTTTGAAATTCTACGCGTAACGGTCATAACTGGAACCTACTTACGTACATATATACGGCCATAGCCTGCAGCTCGGTTGCCGTGTGAGGCGGAGTTGCGTCCCCCATCACCACGGCCTCCCACGTAGTTGGCTGCCTGCCTATATTGCGTCCCCCATACTCATGCCTCCCACGTAGTTGAGTGCCTGCCCATATAAGGCTGTCTGTCAGCAGCAATCCAATAGACACGCTGCCGCTACGAGGCGTTTGTCATGCCTGAGACGAATACGATATTTGCAAGATACAAGTTTAGTGAGAAGACGAAAGGTATAAACAAGACTAAAGATCACTTTGAAACAGAGTTAAAATTGCTGGTGAGGGACTGTGCTTATGCAAATGAAGATGAGATGGTCAGGGATAGAATAGTGTTTGGCACAAACTCAGCAAAAGTGCGAGAGAAACTTTTATGTGCCTGGTCTGAGCTAACAATAAATAAAACCATGGACATCTCAAGATCGCACGAGATAGCACAAGCACAGCTGAGAACCTTCGATGCATGTACTCCAAGTGGCTCACGTGAACTAACTGTGAACGCAGTATGCAGACAAAAGGCAAGAGCTCCAAAGAGCGCTGAACAAAAAACGCATTACACAATTGAGAAGGCAGCAAAAGAATATGAAGTGAGTGACGCTTACAAGCATATTCATAAGTGCAGCTACTGCGGAAACAAAGCACACGGTGGAAAAAGTCGATGTCCAGCTAAAGGAAGACAGTGTAAAAAATGTGGTAAATTGAACCACTTTGCTAAAGTTTGCAGGACTGGGAAAGGTAATCCCATGCATGCAGTGTGTGATGTCTCAGATAAAGAGGAAGACGAGCTGTTTATTGATGCAGTAAGAAAGGAACAACCCTCTGAATCTGAACAAGCCTTTGTAGACATATTAATAGGAAAGCAAGGTGTAAAGCTTAAGTTTAAATTAAGTTCATAGACACGCTGCCGCTAAATATTCACAGGCAAATCCACAACTTAATACTGGGAATGCCTGTTTCTTGTGTGAAGCCTGTTATGTTCTTGTGTGCCTGTGTGAATCTTAGATTCACGAGTACCGATTTGGGTAGTGAACACTTCGATGAATGAAACGTGTTATCTTTACAACGGTTGACAAACACGGAATATAACTTGAACGCAACACATCCTCCAAATACGAACCTGATTGAAAGAAGTAATGATAATCAAATCCTTGATGACAGCAACACTCATAACAGTCACAAAACAATTACATTGACAATCATGGTACGTTATTTGTAAAATGTTTCCTTTTCTTTTTCATAACTTCTTTAATACACTACTTCTCCGCTGCGAAGCGTGGGTATTTTGCTAGTAGATATATATTTAGATGACAGCTTTGTTTCTTTCCCTTCTGCAAGGTGGTACTTCTGGCAATGCCCGTTTTAAGGAGACATTTCTTAAACGTTTATACTTTTAAAAAATTAAAAGTGCTGTAAGAGCCATTTGCTAGTTATTTAAGTTATATAAATGTTTTCCTAAATATTAGTGCATAGTCTATGGGAGGTTCCTATAACCCCCATAAGTTGAATTGAATTGGTATATTCTATTTCTAACTAAACATTATTCTCAGTTAGTGACCTGCCTTGCCAGGTGTAAGGCATTGAGGGCACATGGTTTTAAACTGGTTTTAAACCATGCCTAATGTGCCTTGCGTGCATTAAGTGCCAAGACAACGTACTTTATTGAATGTACAGCGCTGTACGTGTAAAGCGTATGGAAAAAGTAAAGCATCTTTAAGTATAAAAACAACTAAAGTTTTACAAGAAAAACTAAGTTTAGAGAAGATACATTTTTCTGATTTTTTGCCTTTTATTCTACATGTGTAACAACCTTTTTCTTTATTCTTGTGTGGATCGTTTGCTTTGAATTTTCACTAAATATTTTAAAATGTACTTTTGGACTGAGAGATTTCTTTTGGCACACGTTTTACCCGTGCTTGAACTCGCCTCACACTTCTGCAGCTACAAGTGCCATGCAGGTAGCCTTTGTTAAAGTTCTTCCTTGTTTATTTTCAGTACTGCATGTCTTGTTTTACCCACCAAATAAATGTGATGAGTAGAAGTCAATGCACTATGTAATTAACTGTTTATTAAAACCAGCTGGACCCTAAAGACATGCAGACAGGTTGAGGTGGCTCTGACTTAGCCCAAAGGTATACACACACCGACCTCAAAACCTTGAAGCCCTCATAGACGTTATTCATTACAAAATCACCACTATTCCCCTTGAAATGGCCGAATGAGTCATGCGAGCGTTCAGAAATCATCTCAAAGAGTGTATTGCTACTGATGACCTCCACCTTGAAGACATCATTTTTAAAACACAGTGAAAAAAAATCTATTTTGTATACTCTTTCTCATGTCATAATGAAATGTATTTCATCGTGTAGCGTTTTTGTAGAATAAACATTTGAAATTTGGTACTTTTTTCTGACTCACCCGGTATCTATTGTGTGCCGTACCTTATACCATACCTGCAGCGGTTATTTGGCTGAGGTCAAACAGATTTCAACTTTGACCATCAATTTAGCAGAGATTTACTTTTTACAGGAACATTTTTCAGTAAAATTTATGTCTTCCTCTTCTCGATTGCATACTGATCATATTTTTCTTTACTTTATTCTGTTTTTTAAGTTTTACACATGTTTACATTTTGGTAACACCTTAGTATAGGTAATGCAAAATTGCATGTATTGCTCAATTACTGTCATGTAACATGACTTTAACAAACACTTCTTTGGGTCCACATAACACTTACAAAGCATCAGTAAAGTGTTCATTCAACTGTACAAATGTTACTTTGTAGTGGTCTGAGGTGGCTTAACTGAGACATATTTCTCTTCATATTAACAAGTCATTTTACCAACATGTCAGTAGGCCACACTTCACAGTGATGAATAACCTGTCTGCTGATGTTTCATAAGTTGTCATGCACATGCATACAGGGGACAGCTGAAAGCAATGTGCCCTAATGCCTTCTTTCTTCCTCGCCCTACAGACCAGATGATTGACAGCTATAGGTCCTCTGATGTTATTTCTCGAATCTGTCCAGCTGGACCCGCCTCTTCCTACAAGAAGGACTGAAAACCAGATACTCTTCCATCTTCGTCAGTTCTATCTTGAACTTGTGTCTGAAAAGACATTTATTGCATGTTTTTTTTTATTTACTTTGAAATACAGTTATACAGGGTTACCAGACAAGTACCCCAATTCTTTATTGTTTACTCTTACAGTGGAGTAGTCGGCAGGAGGAGGCAGGTGCAGGTGGACAAACACTGGAAGTGACGTCAGAGGGTGTTATAAAAATCAATCATCTGCACTGCAGAGGGAGGAAAAAAAAAGGCATTAGGATACAGAAATGACCCATGGAGCGACAGTAGAATTAGTCAACTGAGCACTTCAGCTGTTTCCCATGTGTGCACGTGTGGCAAAGTGTTATAAAAACCAAAAGAAGCCTTCATTAAGGTCTTGTTCTATAAGATAAAATGTGTAATAGATGCATTTTTGCAGTACCTAAACTAAAGTGTGGGGTGGTTCCAGTCAGCCGTGCTGAGTCCTGACTCACAATGGTGGATGGGCAAGTCTCATTAATACAAGAGGAGAGAGACCTATTGTGGCATAAATCACAGATAATTTTCAAGATTGTCACGGCACATAATGTATTCAACCCTGCTGCAAATGGAACTGTATAGCTGCAGGTCAGTCAGAGTGCCCATGCTAACCTTTGTTCACCATTAGAAATTCTTACAATGAGCTTGAGAGTCAGAAATGGACCTTGGAACAATGGATAATATTTTGGCTCATTGGTTATCATGCACGTGTGTTTGAAGTTCGCCTTCAGAGCTTACTCAAGGTAAGCCATACCACTTCGAAATAGAAGGGGGCGCTATCACTGATGATATCATCTCCTTTTTCTCCAACAGCCCTGAGAAACCACCCACGGAAGGAAACTGACTCTGCCCCTTCCAGTCCCTTCACTATAATACCGAGACGTCTAGCATGTCTCATTTTGAAGAGAGCCAACTGCAGAACAAAGCTTTCATCTGTATACTGACTGCTCAAGAGAGCATTAAGCTAGCCTGAATATTCCTTTGCTTTCCTGCTCTTGTTTCCTTATACATTGTTACGCCACCGTGTGCTTGTTTATTTTGAGGATGCAGTATACGTTAAAAGGAGCAATCTGGCTGGTGCCCCAACATTTAATTTTTGTGGATTGAGTTTCTGGATTTGAATTTTCAAAGGATTTACATATTTTAGGCATTTGTGAAAATAATTTGAGTACTTCAGAAGTGATCTCTGCATGTATCTTTGTATAATGATGTAAGTCTGTGGACATGAAAACTACAAAAATCAGTTAATAAACCTGAATGAAACTTGGAACTGGAAATATCAATATAAATGCTCCTTTTTCTATTGATTTTGACCAAACCTGTTCCAGTAAATTTTTCCCAGCCAAAATAATGATTTTACATTTTTTGTGTATGGTGGACTACTAGGAGGCAGTAAAGATTATTATAAATTTATCACAATTTTAATAGATCCTGTTTATTTAAAAGTGGAATATGTATATTGATGCAGACGTCAACTAAATTATACATTTAATTAAGCATCCATTCTCTCCACTTCCCTTGCATTGATACCTTGTTATTAGTCTCTAATTGTATGATTAGGTCATTTGTCTGCATAGATTATCATAAGACTGTGGAACAAGAATTACTTTACGAGATGCCTTATGAAAAACACACTAAAATATAACCTGACAGTTTGATGATCTTTCAAGTTAAACCTCTGTTTATGACATTAGGTGAAATTTGCCAGTGAGCGTCTCCTTCACCTTAACCAAGTTAACCAAGTGAATGAAGATTGAGAAATTCCATAATGAAAGGAGAAAAGGTTGTGTTACAGTGACTATTCACAAAGAGAAACCTTCTGCCAGAAATTGAAACTGAGGAATTAAAACTCATGTTCAACTGTGAATAGTTTGTTACTGACTTGTGAATCTGTAGAAGGCTGGAATACTATAGCATTAAGAATAAATCAAGCAGTAGGATAAGTTGCAGAGAAAGATTTCAGAAAATTTGAATCTTTGACTATTACTGTGTATTTAGTTGTTTGTGTCAAATTGTAACATTTTGCTGCCATTTTCTGGACCTGCATTTTTCAGTATGGATTCAAAAGAATCTGGCTTATCCCAAGAGCATCTGGTTGTAGGTAGAAGCCCCCCAATTGAAAGCTACACTATCTCCAAAATAAGCAAGCAGTATATCTTATAATCATGGAAAACATCTTATTTCAGTAGGAAAAACACACACACAAAATGTGAAAACTCCAAAAAGAAAACACCCCACATACAAACTGAACCCACAACAATGCACCACCATGTCAGTCTATATGAATATTAAACTACCAAATAGTGACTGAATTAATGAATGGTTTATGGAACTGTTTGGAGCTTAATTCACTGCACATCATCCTTAAAATGTCTTCCTTCTTAACATTGAAAATGCTTTACATCCTTAGTTTTCATTCATGATATTTCTTACGGTATGGCACAGTTGCCAGTTTTGCCACCTTATAGCACCATCTTATAGCGCCTGAATTCCAGTTCAAGTTCTGACCTGAATGCATACTGAATAGAGGTTGCTCTTCTTTAGACTTTTGTGTCACACATCATTTGTGCTGACTAGTGAATTAAATTGGACTTATGTGACAGTCAATAGTTGTATATGCCCTGAAAGGGATAAACATCCTACCAGGGTGTGCTATAGCGGCTCCATGGCTTTGAAAGAATGGCTTTTTTTTTAAGTAATCCATTGGCCGTGTCATTCTCCGTGGGTGCACTCACGCAAGTGTGGGGAGTGGATGAGGTAATTGGGGCAAGACACACTTGCACGTGAAGGAATGATCGTTCTCAGTTGCTTCATTGGCTTCCTGCGGTGTGTGATTAAAGCATCGTGAGGCCCAGAGAGTGGTGTTAATGGCAGATAAATGGCAGCAGGAGAAAAAAATATATATCATACTTTCGAAGCCGCGGACCAGCTATACCACACAGGGCTGGACACATGCTCTGGCTCTCCTTGACAACGACTATGGAAATATAGGAAATTGACCCCAATTAGGGGTCTTTTAATATGCAGGACAAATGGGCCAACGCTCACTGGGCATAATCTACAACATTCCTTTCACTAAATCCATACTCAGTGCATCTTGACACTTTCCTACACCAGAGAACAGGTATGGCATAGAAAAAACTTGAAACTTAAAACCTCCTTATAGTTTGATGTAAACTGAAATCTACAGTTAAACCTTTATTTCATTATTTTCTATACATTGATATGACTGCAGACCTACTCTAAGGAGTTCCTTTACTGTTCAGTTCCATGGACAGCACTTTGCTAATGGGTACATCTGCTTGATCCTTCTGTACATCTGCTGATCTTCTCTGAGAGTCATTGTAATCATACTATGATGTTGTTGTAAACAATGTGGAAGGCGGCTGGGTCCCATGCTTGGCCGGGACGCCCCTTCTGCTTATGTTCCGGGAGAGCAGTCATGGGCTCCTCAGTATCTCCCCCGGGACGCTTGGTCAATAACAGGCATGGAGATGATTTTTCAAAGTGGAATGTATATGCTGGGGGAAACTGCACCCATTGGGTTGAAAGGTTACTGCAAAGGAAAATGAGTAGTAAGGTGAAGCACACAGCCAGTCATTTTTTCAAAGGACCGAATCTCACTAAAAATTTTTTTTTTTCTCTTGCTCTTCTTTTCCTTCCTAAAATGACATAGATAACACAGTTTTGCATCATGTGTAGAATCTTAAGACGCGGATCAATACTAGATAATACTCTTGGCCTGATGTATTTGGTAAGTTTAAGACTTTTGTTTTTTCTGGTACCCTTCATCAACATTTTAAAGCACTTAAAAGAAGGCTAGATATTTCTAAAATTGCTTCACTTTAGAGGGCGGCACGATGGCGCAGTGGTAGCACCGCTGCTTCACAGTAAGGAGACCTGGCTTTGATTACCGGCTGCTCCCTGCATGGAGTTTGCATGTTCTCCCCGTGTCTGCATGGGTTTCCTCCCACAGTCCAAAGACATGCAGGTTAGGTGAATTGGCGATCCTAAATTGTCCTTAGTGTGTGCTTGGTGTGTGCTTGCTGTGTGTGTGTGCACGCCCTGCGGTGGGCTGGCGCCCTGCCTAGGATTTGTTCCTGCCTTGCGCCCTGTGTTGGCTGGGATTGGCTCCAGCAGACCCCCATGACCCTGTATTAGGATATATCGGGTTGGAGAATGACTGACTGACTGACTGGCTTCACTTTAGAACAGAATCTCGTGCGGTAAATTAATGAATACCATGATTGTGTAAAAATAAGTTAACTTGAAAAAAACCAAACCTGTCTTTTAATGCCTCCTCATTGTAGTCTGATACCACTTACATACCTGCTACTCCATGATTCAAATCCAACACACATTATAAATCAGGGGTTCCCAACCTTTTTTGACAACTTTTCAAAAGTAAATTTACCCCCACTTTGTTTTGTTCAGTAATTTCAGTTTATACCAATACCATAATAAAGCGATCAATAAATTGGAAATTTTAAGATATTGTTTTTAACATTTTTATTTTAAGTGTAAATAACAATTAATAACAGCACCTAATAATGCTATTTCACAAATTAGGCACACTTCAAATTTTCTTCTCAAACTCAGACGTTTTGAGCAAATTTGCCCCCTGAGTAGATGAAATTTACCCTCAGTTGGGAGCCACTGTTATGACTGACAAATGTCTATTCTACGAATCAGTATCAGGCTAATGGAGAAATAATTGTTCATTGCAACTTGGTATCCCTCAAGACCTGAGTAACAAATATATATTATCTACACTTTGACATCATTACATTTACTCAGTACTCTCTGATTTGATTTGGTTTGCTATGATTTAACTTTTTAGCATCACTACAACTCAGGGCAGTGGCTAACTGCTGATAATGACATCCTGCCCGCCCTGCTAAACATTTTATTGTCAATTTGATTCCACATTGCTGCTGCTACAAAAAGGGTTTGCTTTACTCCAAGTAATGTATGTTGCTACCAGTTTAGGAGGATAAGACTATGAACTTTCACCCCTGTATGTTTTTCATAGTAGCACCACAATTCAGCCATTCTATGTGTGGATATCCTTCTTCTGTAAATTCTGTACTGATGGATTGTCAATAAGCACTCTGGCAAAAAATGTGAATGAGGAACCTCAGACCTTGTCCACTGAGTACCTTTAATGCAATGAAGTTCAATGTTTTCTTTCTCCTGAGAGATATACTGTACATACTGTATTTAAATACTTAAGAAATTTGACAATGGATAAGAGACCATTGAGTCCATCAGGCTTGTTTGTTTAGCTAAAATGTCCCAGCTCTCAGGCCTAAAGCCACCACCTCATGGCACAGCATCCGCAACCAAAATAGTCTTCTTGTATTATTGATTCCGTACTTTTTAGTACACTACACATGTTCTGACTTCCTTTGCTGCCTAGTCTATAAGCCAATATCATCAAGATTTTTTTATCAAAGAATCCCGTAATGTAACATAATGCCACTAAAGAATTCTAACAATGACTGATACAAAAATGTTTTCTATTTAATTGAAATTTCCCGGGTTACTATAATCTCTTTTGCAGGCTTTATATTTTATGTTTAAATTAATCTCCCCATGACAATATAAAGGATACAGAAGGGGTCCAGAAAATAAATGGTAGGATTCATTTGCATTCCTTGTGCCCCTGATTTGGAAAAGCAAATTATAAAAATGGATGGATAAATGAAAGAGTGGATATTTTTGCATAACATTTGTAGTTCTCCATCTGTCTTTATTATCACACTCATATTGTTGCCACAGAAGATCAGCCCCTGGCGGAGTGATTCGTTCAGCCATTCCACAGCTGTCCTCATGGCAGAGGGAAATAATTCTGTAAAGACGGATTCATTGAAAAGAGAGCATCCTCAAAAATGAATTATTGTTTTGTTGCACAGTATACACATACATATTTTTCTTGTGCTCACATTAACATCTGTTATCAACTGTCAGAATACATTTTAGCTGGCATGCAATAAAATACATTTTCACTACAGCAAGTTATTGAAGCTTCCCAATAGGGAGAAAATATATATATATGGAATATATATTTATGATATATTATTATGGATTGCCATTACACAAGAAGTTGTCTGGCAGGATAGGCTGACAGAGAAAATGATAAGGTCCAGCAGTGTCAAAAGAGCAGAAGAAAAAGTCACTCAGACAATTAGAACATAAATGAATACAATTGATAAAACTATACATAATCTCAGAGATATTTCAAGTTTTTACCAATTAAATCATACAATTTTTCATTTTATATATATACTGTGTATATATATATATATATATATATATATACTGTGTATATATATATATATATACTGTATATATATAGTAGGTAATAATCTCTGCATAGCTCAACATGACGATCAGTTAAACAATGGTGCATTCCAATTTCCTCTGCAGAACAACAATGTAAACACATTTACTTTGATTCAACAATAGTATTGTTGTCGGCTATCATGAAGTACCTGATTAAAAACCAATATCCCCAGAACTCGTCATTTTTAAAGGAAGCAGGCAGTTCTGTATCACCACATTGTGTGCAGATGAGATACTAATCAAACAAGTCTGATTATTCAAAGCAGGTGACCCTTTTGCAAGACAAGTAAATAATTATATCCTGTAGATAGCCATCAACAATAACCTGTAGCAGAAGTTTCCATAAATTGTGCCTTTTCTTTAAAACACTGAATTCTAAACCATTACATTCTCCCCAACTTTTTTTGAGATGTCTTCTGACATCTTGCTGTAAAGCCTCGACCTTTGCTTCAGTGCCTAGTGTATCTCAACCAATGGTCTTAGGTAATAATCAAATCCTGAGTAGGCTGGAAGCACTGTTGTGTGGCTTGGTAACAGATACATAAGATTCTGTATGATTGCATTGACACCAGAATTAAAAAGGCTGGTATGATGGATGCTCCAGTCTGCGGTATGTGAATACCTCTGGGTTTGACAGGGCGAGATGATCTTCTTAAAGTATCCTCTTCACTTTGTTGTTCTGTTGCTAAGTCTTCTTGACCATTTGTGGGTTCCACTGAGTCGTCAATATTTCCCACCTGGGGTTCTGCAACACTGGTCTCCATTTCCAGTCCTTGTTCCATTGATATTCCTTGCGGAGGATTTCTGTCAGGTTGTTGTGGTTCTCGTCGTTCAGGATAGAACTCTCAGGCCTTGGCTGTGAGCCTGGAGCATGACTCAGGTTCTAAGACCTCAGATCTGATATGTGCTGGAAAGCTTGGCAAGGGACAGGGGCCATATGAGGTTTCACTCATATGAGTGATCAGACGCTGAGTCTGGTGTCTCACTATTTGTTCTTGCTGGTCTTTGTATTTTCCTTTTCACTGTGTTTGATTTAGTGTCTTTTTCATGAGGTAAGTCATTAGTAGTCCTTAGACAGGTGTGTCGTGTTGTGAGAACCTCAGTTTGAGAGGACCTGTTAATCCTATTTCCCGATTCCCACTTCTTGGTACAGCCAACTGTTCTGTGTCCCATTTGACCACAGCAGAAACACTGGGGTCAGAATTCTTTTCCCTGCTGGACACATCCTCTGCATCTTTGTTTGTGACTACCTCTTGATACCTGAGTGTCTAGTTGTGGAAGTGCATGGACGGCTCTCAAACTATGGGTATCAGTATATTTCACAATGTTTTCAAAATTTTCTGCTAGTTCTAACACTTGAGATATTAACTGCTTCACGATCTTTTCAAAATTTCTTTCTAGCACAGACACTTGAGCTGTTAGCTGCTCAATAGTTGTACTTTGAGCTCAAGGTGCACAGATAGCTGTCAGATTATCATTATCGTTATGTTTCACAATCTTTTTAAATTTCTTTGCTAGTTCAGACACTTTAGCTGTTAACTGCTTAATAGCTGCATTGTCCACTTGCATCCTATCATTTGCCTGACTCACTTTAGTCTGATCAGCCTGTGTATCGTCTTTTGCCTCTGCTGAATTTACAGTGACTGACCTATGTTTACTCAGAGGGTTGAGACGCTTTATTCTCTATGCTTCCTCCCTGGTGGATCTAGTTATCTGCTCTAAAATTACAACATCAGTCACCTTTGGGTCAGTGAGAAATGGTTTTTCGTCTTGTCTGATGTTGTTATTTTTCTTATTCAACCCTTGATAAAGGGTTTGAAGGAATATGCCCTGCACTAATTTTCTGTCATACCTGAATTCAGCTCCATGCTGCTGTAATGCAAGCAGCACACCCTGTTGAAGATCCATTATTCTATATACAAATTCTTCAGGTGCCTCCCTATCATGTTGCTTCATATTGCTTAGTTCCTGAAACAGTTCTGTGCTGCTTTTATCCCTAATGCGTAGCCTAAGAAATCGTTTGAGTTCTTCTAATGTGAGATCATCTCTACTCATGAGAAAAGTTTTGAAGATACCCGGTTTAACTACTTTTAGTACGTTCTTAGTAACTTCAAACTCAGTAAATCCCTCATGTAGTCCTACATCTATTTGTTTTCAAAGGTTACTGTATGAAATTTCAGAACCCCCATCATAGATTTGCCCACCATGGACTTTGAACTTCCTGTGAGGCAGAAAAGTAGCAACATCAGTTAGTCTTACCTCTTAATCTGAAGTCATATAAGAACGGCATCTTTTCCCCAAGTCTCCAGAGTTCCTCCTATTTTCAAAGTTGTGCCAAGATATTTAGCTTGGCTTGATTGAGTATCCTGATCTAGTCCTGTGGTGATGACACCTGTACAGTCTTTACTCCTAGCAGGGGTGAAATCCTTTCCAGTTAGGAGTTGTGAAATCACATCCTAGAGGTGAAGTAGGTGAGACATGCCTTCGTCCTCCAAATTTCTCAACTTATCATCTTTACCATAATTAAAAAGGAAATAATGAAGTTCTTGTTCACCTAGTTGTGAGAGTTCTATAGTTTCATCTCCTTCTCCATCTTTTATACCTGCAGCCAGAAGGCGGAGTTGATTGTAATCCAGCAATATTCATTTCTTGTGGATAACCCAGAGCAGCATCTTGCATGATCTGGATGTTGCCATCTCCCTTCTGTACCTGAAGCTGGGCTCTTTGGATGTCACACTTACAGGTGTCCTTCCTGAAGCTTCACAACAGAAGTTCTCAGGAATAGTGATCACTGTCTCCATGACAGGGTGCTGATCTCAGACAAGTCCCTAATTGTTACCGGCCTCAGGCCTAGGGGAACCTAAGCCAGGTACAAGTCACTGTTGCTACAGGGTGTAGCCACAGCGATATGGTGAAAAAGCATAAAAGAAGCAGGCAGCAGCCACAAGTCTCAGACCATAATTCTCTGTTCTACTTTATTCTCATTTACCCAGAAATATATAAATGCTTCAGTCTCTGCATAGATCAACATGACGATCAGTTAAACAGTGGTGCATGCCAATTTCCTCTGCAGAATAACAGTGTAAACTCATTTACTTTGGTTCAACAATAGTATTGTTGTCAGCTATCAAGAAGTACCTGATTAGAAACCAATATTCCCAGAACTCATTCATTTTTAGAGGAAGCAGGCAGTTCTGTATCACCACATTGTCTGTGGATGAGATACAAAGCAGTCTGATTATTCAAAGCAGGTGACTCTTTTGCAAGACAGGTAAATATTTATCTCCTGTAGATAGCTATCAACAATAACCTGTAGCAGAATTTTCCACAAATTGTGCCTTTTCTAAAAGCACTGAATTCTAGCCCATTACACCTGTCTCCTGGAATCTCCTCCATGCTCTTGAGACTGCGCTGAGAGACACAGCAAACCTTCTGGCAATGGCATGTGCCATCCTGGAGAAGCTGGACTACCTGTGAAACCTCTGTAGGGTCTCTAGGTATTACCTGATGCTACCAGTAGTGACACTGACCATAGCCAAATGCATAATGAGTGAAAAAACAGTCAGAAAAGATGAGGAGGGAAAATGTAAGTGGCCTCAATTCCTGTTTTGGGGGCTTGTCTCATTGTTGCCCCTCTAGTGCACCTGTTGTTAATTTCATTAACACCAAAGCAGCTGAAACTGATATATATATATATATATATATTGTCACAAGAACGAGACATGGACAGATAAAGGGTTGGGACAGCCACCCGTATAATGTGGTATCCTGGCTGCAAAAGGTCGTTTTTATCAAATAATCAGCACTGAAGTGCATTCAACTGAGTCCAGAACAAGACTGAGGAAACAAAGGAAAAGGGGCAGGTTTTAAAGGGGGAGACAGGAAGTGAGGTCATATGGATCCGGCACGTGGTCTTCCACCATTGGTTCATAGCCGGACGCAACATCAGAGGGACTGGAGCTGGTGTGGCCGAGTTCCATTGGCTCAGTCCCGGAAGTGATGTCAGGAGAGCCAGGTGAAATCCCGGTGATGGTCTACAGGCAAGGGAGAAAAAGAGTCAGTGCACTCTGCCACACCCGCATGCCTCGAACTGCCTTCACTCAAGCCCTTTAGCTGCCTCCCATGCGCGTGTGTGACAAGGCCCCCTTAGCCCAGACCCGTGGGTCGGGCGACCTAACCGAGAGGTCGTGAACCCTAGAAAGAGCATCAGCGTTGGCGTGGAGAGCGCCCGACAATGAACGAGCGAAAACTTGTACGGCTGCAGGTCAAGAATTCGGATTCGACTCCTTGTGGAGGGCCATCCACTGTAGAGGTGCATGGTCCGTGACAAGGGTGAATTCCCGGCCCAACAGGTAGTACCTCAGCTGAGTAATCGCCCATTTAATCGCCAGAGCCTCCCTTTCCACCGCAGCATACCTGGTCTCCCGGTCCAACAGTTTCCGGCTCAGGAACATGATGGGGTGCTCCACACCATCGACGCTTTGGCTCAGCACGGCGCCCAGGCCTGTGTCCGAAGCGTCCGTCTGGAGGATGAAAGGCAAAGAAAAGTTAGGTGCCATCAAAATAGGTGCGGACGTAAGGGCCTGCTTTAAGTCACCAAATGCAGTGCCTGTTTTTTCAGTCCATACCACAATGTTCGGGCCCTCTTCTTTGTTAAATCAGTCAAGGCGCCTCTCTCCGAAAACCGGGTACAAACCGGCGGTAGTACCCGGCTAACCGAAAGGCTTGGACCTGCCGCTTGGTTCATGGACGGGCCATTTCAGAATGGCATCAATTTTGGAGCACTGTGGCCTTACGGTACCCCGACCCACCAGGTAGCCTAAATATTTGGCCTCGCTTAATCCAAAGAAACATTTCTTGGGATTAATCCGGAGCCCGGCCTCACCAAGTGTCCGTAATACCGCTTGGACATGCTGTAGGTGTTCCTTCCATGTGCTGGAATAGATGACCACGTCATCCAGGTAGGCAGCACTGTATGAGTTATGAGGCCGAAGCACTTTGTCCACCAGGCGCTGAAAGGTTGCTGGAGCCCGTGTAACCCAAATGGAAGGACACGATACTGCCAGTGTCCGCTAGGGGTACTAAACGCGTTTTTCCTTCGAGTCCGTTAAAGGAACCTGCCAGTACCCTTTGTCATGTCAAGTGTGGTCAGGTATTGAGCCTGTCCAAGCCTCTCGAGGAGGTCGTCCACGCGTGGCATTGGATAGCATCAAATTGGGAGACTTGTTAAGCCGACGGAAGTCATTGCAGAACCTCCAACTCCGTCAGGCTTACCGGCGAGCACAATGGGGCTGGACCAGGGACTATAACTTTCCTCAATCACACCTAGTTCCAGCATGCGCTTGATCTCAAGCTCCACTTCAGCCTTTTTGCCTCGGGAAGACGATACAGGCGTTCTCGGACAACAACCCGGGCTCTGTCACATGTTGTGCTCAATCAGAGAGGTCCTTCCGGGTTCTCACTGACTACCTCCCGAGCGGTCCGGATAACTGTTTCCAGCTCCTGCCGCTGTCTGGGACTTAAGTCCGTGCGAAGTTAAGGTCGTGTGTGTGGCGAAGAGTGAGCGGGGCTGGCGGAGGAGGGATCGGGGTCCCTGTCCTTCCACGGTTTCAGCAGGTTCACATGATAAACCCGCCCTTTGGCCGACGCATTGGGTTGACTCACCAAATAGTCGACCAGTCCCTTCCTCTCCTTAACTTGTAGGGGCCCTGCCAGTGGGCAAGCAATTTAGAGTGGGAGGTAGGCACTAGGACCATGACCCGATCTCCGGGCGGAACTCCCGAGAGGCGTGCGCGGTTGTAGTACCGGGCCTATGCTGCTTGAGCCTCCTCCATGTGACTTTTAAGGACAGGCCGAATCTTTCCAAATCTATCGCGTAACTGCGAGATATACTCCAGTATGTTTGTGGAGGGAAGAGCCTCTTCTTCCCAGCCTTCTTTCAAAATATCTAATATGCCCGAGGTTGTCGCCCATACAGTAGTTCAAAGGGGAGAACCCGTGGAGGCTTGTGGGACTTCCGATAGGCAAAAGGACGAGAGGGAGGAGCTGATCCCAGTTCCTTCCATCCTCGCTGACCACCTTACGCAGCATTTGCTTGAGAGTTTGATTAAACCTCTCTACTAATCCGTCGGTTTGAGGATGATACACCGAGGTCTTTAAATGCTTTATTTTCAGTAACCTGGCAGTCTCCTTGAACGTCTCCGAGGTGAAGGGGTCCCCTGGTCTGTCAAGACTTCCTTGGGGATCCCCACGCCAATACCCTAGTAATTCCCGTGCGATGGCTTTAGAGGTAGCTGAGCGCAATGGAACAGCTTCGGGGTATCGTGTAGCATAATCCACGAGGACTAAAATGTACTTGTGTCCTCGGGCTGAGGGCTCTAGGGGTCCCACCAGGTCGACCCCGATTCTGTGGAAGGGAACGTCAATCAATGGAATAGGAACAAGAGGAGCGACGAACCTCCTCATTAATTCCTGGCCAGTAGAAACGGAGCTTGATCCGCTCCAGAGTTTTCTCAGTGTCCACCTAGGAGGTGGGCGTGTGCTAGTTCGCAGACCTGTCGCCGGAAGGTACACGGAATTAGCAGCAGCTTTCTCTCCTGCCCGTCATGCATCGCTACACGGTAAAGAAGGTCGTTGTCTAACACAAAGTGAGGGCCCTGTGGCATCGACTGATCAGTGCGCTGGCCATTGACAAGGACCATTGCATTTTTTACAAACTTCAGGGAGTCGTCATTCCATTGCTCCCGTCTAAAAGAAGCCGGCGTTTCCTTAAATTGGAACTGCAACACGGAGAGAGGGTCAGCGTCGACCTCAATGGGCGTGGTTTCCTCCCGCTCTGCCTCGGCATTGGTGGATAACGTGTCAGCCCGCGACGGCCCAGGAGTTGCCACGTCAGTTAGGGCGACCGCTTCGTCTCTCTCTGCCAGCTGATTACGGCGTGGAGGCAGCTTGAGACGGTTCATCTCCGTCCATAACGAGGCCCAAATTAACCCCGGGAGTGGTATGTGTCTCACCGCTTTTAATTTTAGACCAGTCCCGCCCTAGTATCACTGGGTGTGGAGGATCCGGTAGGACCGCTACTGTGAGTTTACGAACTGACCCTCCGTAACTGATGATACAAGCGGCAGACCTGTACCAGTGGATATCTCCGTGGACACAAGTTATACCGGTCTTAAATTTTAGCCACTGTTGCGGTTGCACAAAGCGGCGGGCAACAATGGGAATGTTGCTGCCGGAGTCGAACAAACCTGTGGTCTTGTGTCCGTTGATGATCACCACGCCAGTATGTGGGACCACCAACGGATTAACCAGAGCACACCAACCCCTCCTCGCCCTCCACCTGCATTCCTCCTCGTCTCCAAGCAGTTTGCCCGCCCGCGGCACCGCGGACGCCAATACAAGCTCCAGATTGTACAGGGAGGGGCTAGGTCTTGGGACGTACCCGGCTGAGTTTGACATGAGGACGGTTCTGCTCCCCCAGAGTGTGAGGCCGCCCTTTGCGTCTCCAGAAGCTCTATGAGCTCAGACATGTTCTTAAACTGCTTGCCCCAAACAGGCTGGGTGAAGCCACGGGGAAGCGCTTCCAGGAGCAGATAGCAAGCTACCTGCTCTATTATTTGGTAGGGCGTGTTTTCAAATGGCGTAGCCAATGCCCTACCGTTGCCCATAAGGACCAGGCTTGTTTGTTGGTCGGCCGCTCAGGGTCCAACCTCCATTTTTTTATTTTATTCACCTGCCAGTCTGGGGCACCCCTAGGTGGTAAATGGGGCTTTGGTTTCACAGGGAGGCAGGCACTCTCCCCCAAGAGAGCATACTGAGTCCCTTTTGCCTCCCTCCAGGGCAGCCCAATTCTGTGAGCCCCACCCGCACACTCCCTGGCCTCTCCAGGTGGCCTAGTTATGAGTGCTGGGAGCGGAGCCCGCACCGGGTCACGCCGAACCATGGGGGACCCTTCCCGCCTGAATACTCGGCCCCAGTACGCTCCCACCTGGGTATATTGCAGGTCCTGTCCCCTTCTCTTCTGGGACTTCTCCATCCTGCCGGCTGCGCCACTGTCACAAGAACGAGACATGGACAGATAAAGGGTTGGGGCAGCCATCCGTATAATGTGGTATCCTGGCTGCAAAAGGTCGTTTTTATCAAATAATCAGCACTGAAGTGCATTCAACTGAGTCCAGAACAAGACTGAGGAAACAAAGGAAAAGGGACAGGTTTTAAAGGGGGAGACAGGAAGTGAGGTCATATGGATCCGGCACGTGGTCTTCCACCATTGGTTCATAGCCGGACGTGACATCAGAGGGACTGGAGCTGGTGTGGCCGACTTCCATTGGCTCAGTCCCGGAGGTGATGTAAGGAGAGCCAGGTGAAATCCCCCGGGGATGGTCTACAGGCAAGGGAGAAAAAGAGTCAGTGCACTCTGCCACACCCCGCATACCTCCGAACTGCCTTCACTCAAGCCCTTTAGCTGCCTCCCATGCGCACGTGTGTGACAATATATATATATTGTTTAGTGTCTATGCTACACTTATTTTTCATCCTATATTTTGTATACTGCTCTTGGTTCATAAATGGATGTGTGCTAAATAAGAAGAAACTAAACTGAACTATATATAGTCTGTTATTGCTTGTGTAAAGTTAAGAATATTTTATCACATCCTAAATATATGGCCCTTATGTTATTTTATGTGAAATTTACATGGATAAAGCAGTGGCATTTTTAGCAATATTTAAAAATGAAAAGACAGAATTTTTATGAGCTCCAGTTTTGTGTACTTCTGTTCTTACTTACAATTTTAC
Organism: Polypterus senegalus; assembly: GCF_016835505.1. Classification (NCBI taxonomy): domain Eukaryota; kingdom Metazoa; phylum Chordata; class Cladistia; order Polypteriformes; family Polypteridae; genus Polypterus; species Polypterus senegalus. The sequence continues at coordinate 44,687,297 of NC_053169.1, read as the reverse complement.
TACATGAACAAGTGGACTATGTGTTTTCTTTTCCTGTAAAATAAATGTGATTTTTTACTATGTTACCACTGAAGTACACATAAGTATATAGCGAAAAACCCCAAAGTGAATATTTATAAATGGACCTCACCAGTAGTAACCACCAAGGAGGCACTACTAGGTGGATGTAGGGTGTCAAATAAACAAGTAAACAGATAAATGTTTGTGGCATCACAGGATACCAAATTAAATTTCCAGTGAAAATAAAATTCCAAAAAGAAATTCAAAAAGGTTAATTGTGTCACTAGTGACATCTTTTCGCAGTCTATGAATGACCTCCTTCGGGTCAATAGTCTGGTCCAGGGTGACATTGGACTTACTGTACCAATGAGTTATATAGTGAAAAAAGTGAAAGGGGCAGACAGGAAATAACATCAGTAGTCCCCCGGGAAGTTCCCCTCCATTCTGGAGCAGAAAGAAACTGTATTAAAAGCAGTGTCACATCCAAATCTTACCCATTATTTTTAGTATGACCCAGAACCGTGAACCATGCCTGATGCTCACATTCTTAACAAGGTCCATACAAGGCTCTGAACAGTGTTATACTGTAGAACACAGTTAAGATTTTTCACTAATACTCAGGAAATCCACCAAGAAACTAGAGGACAATATGGATTCCCTGTAAAACAAGGAGGGATACCTTTCTGCAGCTCACCAGTCCCTTTTGGGACTCCCATAAATGATTTCTGGGTTATCCCTGGAATCGTTTCCTGGTCAAGTCCTAAGATTACCAATTTGGTAATCCACATTGAAGCTTGGAGTTTGAAGGCCACTCAGGAGCAAAGTCACAGCTGTTGGGAGGAAAGGAGGCCAGTGTGGAAGAAAACAGGAGGAGTTAAACACGGAGCATACTGTAATTTGTACTTGGCAGAAACAGACCATCCACCAACCCCACTCTGCCCATTTATTGATAGGGTCATTGGGGCCTCAGGATTTTATAATTTTCATTGTATTGATACCATTACGTTATAACTGAGCCACCTGAAATTAACTGTACCAGCTTACATGTCCTTATAAGATGGCATGATTTGTCCTTGTGCCCATCTCCTAGATACCACGCCAAATTACTAAGCAATCATCTCTAGCCTAGCTTTATCTCTATCACATCCTTGCCTTCTTAAAAAGGAAAAAGTTTTTATACCCTCAAAGTGAGAGACCATTTGCTCCTTCCAGTAGCTGCGAGGGAACATTGTCAGTCTTTCTCAGCCTCACTATTAACTGTAGAAACCATAAGCAGTCCACCAGGCCATCTCTTCTTCTCTGTTTCTCTGAGTAAAGAGTTATGTATCTCTAGCATCTGATGCGTTGCTTGTCCTTCAGTATTCTGATAAAATCGTAGGCACCTCTTACCCTCTGTTTCTTTAGTATTGGCATTTATGGATTACATTTGGTGATACGGACTAATTTCCCTTAGTTAAAGCTTCTATTGAGACTGTCCACTGTTTTGTGCCACCTTAGTAGGACTTTTGCCAGTCAGTCAGCCCTTCATAAAACAAGTATAAAAGACATCAGTACCTTGGCTCAACACAGAATAAAGCTATCATGGAGCTGCAAGGCCAAACCTTCAGAAATATGTGAGGGCACATTTGCCAAGGTTAAAATCTGAAATCCAAAGTGCTGTAAGTAAGCAAACACAAAAGCACTCCGGCAGCACTGCCCTACTATTGACTGTGACATGGGAAAACTGTATTACTGTACTTTCTGACTTAGAAAGACAAATTGCTGAAGTGACTTATTAAATATTCATCCATGCATTTTCTGAACTCGCTCTATTGATTACTGTGTCTCACTATTTTATTCCTTATAGTGTAAAACAGTAAAAGGTTTAGATTTTTGATGCTTCTGAACTATACTAATAGTAAAATACACATTCAAACAAGCAGACAAGCAGAAAGTAAAAATAAGACCACTGACCCTTTCACATACATTTATCTGCCTAGGATTTTTACTTTTTTTTAAAACCATAACTTGAATTGTTATCAGAGTAACAGAAAATGATGTTGCTTGAGCACCGAGTTACCTAATAATTCAATGTGTGTAAGATGTTTGTACTCACATTACCTCAGTATGGTTGCTGAAATGCCAGTTACAACAGAAAACAATGCTAAATTACTTTAGGTTGCCAGAGCAAATTAATTTTGTAACAGATAAACAGATGTATTTCTCAAGAAAAAATGCAGACCAATATGGAGTAATGGCTTAGGTAACATACTGTACTATAATGAATAATTGGGCAGTACTGATGACTGCAGGATTTATGCTGTTAAAAACCCTGCCAGACCCATTTATTAGATTGAAAAAATAACAATTGCAAAAAAGTCTCAAAATGTGCTTCCCTCGGTTTTTACTGAGTGCCTGACTAATATTAACTAGCCCCTAAAGCTCCATTGTGATGAAATATCCAGAGTCATGCGGCCATGGCCATCATCCCTGGAATCAGTGACATTATCCTGTTGCTATTTTAAAAGATGGTGACATACATAGACAGGATACTTAACTAACAAATGAGGGGAAAGGAAGCCCTTTGGTTCTAAAAGTGACTCCCATGAGGCTGTACTTTCAAGTTTTTGATGTGTGTTAATCAGTCTGTAAATATACAGCATATTTAACAATATTTTAGTAAAAAAAGTATATGTTTTGGGGCGGCACGGTGGCGCAGTGGTGGCGCTGCTGCCTCGTAGTTAGGTGACCGGGTTAAGCTTCCGGGTCCTCCCTGCGTGGAGTTTGCATGTTCTCCCCGTGTCTGCGTGGGTTTCCTCCGGGCAATCCGGTTTCCTCCCACAGTCCAAAGACATGCAGGTTAGGTGGATTGGCGATTCTAAATTGGCCCTAGTGTGTGCTTGGTGTGTGGGTGTGTTTGTGTGTGTCCTGCGGTGGGTTGACACCCTGCCCGGGATTGGTTCCTGCCCTGTGTTGGCTGGGATTGGCTCCAGCAGACCCCCGTGACCCTGTATTCGGATTCAGCGGGCTAGAAAATGGATGGATGGAAGTATATGTTTTGCACATTTTGTAGGCAGGACTGGATAAGAGATATGTAAATTACGCAGCACAAGATTTTTTTTTTGTCTTTTTTTCCCATTGATGTTTTTTATATCATTTGTCATTGTACAGTGTTGGACACTGTTGCTTCTATTATTTAATAAATGTTTTCTTTCCATTATACATGAAAACTGAGATTTAATTTTTTTTTTTGGCTATCACTACAAACTTCATGAGGTAACATACAGTTTAAAAACTACAATTTTTGGGTGGAATATTCCTCAAATAGTTTCCCATTGTAACTTTTTATGTTATCTGTAAAGTGTTCACTTTGGCTAAAAAACATGACCTGAGAATTTACTGATTTTCACGGACTGTGAGAAATATTCCATGGACCGGTACTAGTGGCTCAGAAATCCAGCTTTATTTTTACAGCTTTTGTCACATGGCAATTAAAAAAAATTACAGGTTTTAATTAACTATCCTTCATTCACTAACAACTAAAATTAAGGTAAAAATTGAGATGACATGCTTTGATATGGGATGAAAAATGCATGATGGGATACAGTACTGCATTTTACAACACATGACTCTACTAGTGCTTTTATTTGACTGAATTTTAACGACTTTTTTGCATCTATAATCTGATTTCTTGTGAACTCGCTGATCCAAAAGCTGTACATGAAAATGAGCAAAACTATTACTTTAAATTAGAAATAAGACCTAGTGTTTCATTAAGAGGTGTTTTCTGTTCCTTGTTATCCTGAAAGAGAAGATCAAGTTTAGGGGAGATAATGAATGGATTTCTATAAAGCAGGGGTCTCCAACTCCAGTCCTGGAGAGCTATTGTGGCTGCAGGTTTTCATTCTAACTCTTTTCTTAATTAGTGACCAGTTTTTGCTGCTAATTAACTGTCTTCCTCTATTTTAATTGACTTTTCTTGAGATTCTGACCGCTGAATTGATTCTTTTTTCCTTAAACAGCACTTGAACATAAATTCGATGTGACGTGAGGCAACAGATTAGCAACTAAGTTGGGGCCTCACACTCCAAACAACTTCACTTCATTCAGTTTCTTAATTTGAAGCCAATTCTTGTTATTTCGTTTTTTAATTCCATGGCACTCATTCTGCCATGGCAGACATTTCCAAAACTGTTCATTTTCTTTTCTAAGAGCGCTGCCAAAATATTTTGTGGACCTGAGCAGATCAACATTACTGAGGCATTCACCTTTCTTTATTTTCAGTTATTGTGTGACGGATGCAGGTTGTTATTTATGTGTTGGTACATTTTGTGTCTTAATTTTGTTTGGTTGCTACCTTAAGGAAAAAAGAAATAATTAAGGGGCCTGAGTCTTAAGTTGTGCATCAATTAAAATTAAGGTAAAGAGTTAATTAGTAGCAAAATCTGGTCACTAATTAAGAAGAGGGTTAGAATGAAAACTTGCAGCCACAGTAGCTCTCCAGGGGCCTCATGTATAATGCTGTGTGTAGAACTCATACTATAACATGGCGTAGGCACAAAAGCGGAAATGTTTTGTACGCAGAAAAAAATCCAGATGCATAAATCTGTGCGAACGCCAACTTCCATGTTCTTCCACTACATAAATCCCGGTCAGCTTGAAAAGTAATGCACGTGCACACACCTGCTGTCCCACCACACCTCCTCCCAGAACTACACCTCTTTGATTAGGCATATCAATATAAATAGCCATTAAGCTCAGCCTTCTGTGAAAATAAAATGGCAAAAGCACAAGGGAAAATAGAAGAATTTCAGCAAATACCAAGTGGAGGCAAGGAAAAACATACTATTTGTTGGTTTAAACAGTGGTATAAATAACAAAAGGGAGTTGATTGAGTGACATAGCGTGTCGGAGAAACTCGAAAGCTCAAGTTTACAAAGTCGCACAATGCCCAAAATAAAAAAGAAGTTGTGAGATATCAAAGTCGCCGTGAAAAGGTGAGTCGTAGCCCACCGTCTGAGTGTCATATGAAAGCTTATTAGGGTACAGAGAAAAAAAAATAGGCACACAGTGTGAAAAAAGCACGAAATGTCAACTTTAATCTCAAAATTTCCACTTTAATCACGTAGTCTATTTTGTCATTAAAGTAGAACATCATAAACTTCATCTTAAAATTGTTTCATTTACTAGTTTCTCAAATCCCATTGTAACTAAAGTAGCACGTTAAATGCTTTGTTTTATATTTGATCTTCTATGTGCTCTATGTGTGTGAATCACTACATGCTTCCAGGCTTTCTTTTCTTCCGACAGGACACAGAATCCATTACATACGTAATATTACAGCTCTCTGAATAATTAAAATACTGAGATGTACTTGTGATATAATTTTCATGATGATAGGAGTTAAAGCATGTTATTAAACATGGGAGCATGGTGACGCAGTGATTGTTCATGTCTCACACAAGATACTTGCTGCGCCATTTGCAACCTTCTATGAAATACTTTATTGTAGCAGTACTGTCTCTGTCAAATGTACTAACTCCAATTCCTGTCCTTACTTTTCTTTTTCCAAATACCCAATCACCACACAATCAGCTCTGTAACAGACGTTAAGCCATCTGTAAGCTTATAACGCCAATTCCTCAAAACTTTTAAGGAACACTGAAATATCTTCGTAGTACGTGTTTAATTATTCTAACCATCTATCCTTCCAGTGTTGCGCCAGCACCAGCAAGAACACAGCGTGAGGCAGGAAAACTCCACGAACAGAGCGCCAGCTCCTCGCTAGCGCTGCGGCACCGTGTTCTCACATGTTTAATTATTAACAATATAGATTATTTAAATTAAGTTAAAGTTTTATCTGTATAATATAATAAAAATATTTTGCTGCATTTCATCTTAAAAATGATATCGTCATCATATATAAATACACGCCTTATAAAGTGGCTCAGGTTGTGCAATATTTTAACTGTATCGCAAGTTTACAGTGAGGTAATTGTACTTATAAGTACAAAGCGTTCTACAAGGAGCACTTGATGGACTCCTTGAGTGCGTTTATAGTTCTTGGGATGAAACTGTTTGTGAACCGCGAGGAAAGGCCCTGAAGCGTTTGCCATATGAGAGCAGTTCAATAGACAGTATGGCTGAGGCAGAGTGTGCTAGATGCTGTATACCAATAATTCTTTTTCCAATCAGCTGCTGTAGAGCTGTGATTCCCCACTCAGATTCAGTGATATAAATACTCCGAGTGGTGCAGTGAGAGTAATATGGAAAAAGATGATCCGCTGTGGCAACCCCTAATGGGAGTAGCTGAAAGAAGAAGAAGAAGGTGCAGTGAGAGTAACAACGCTAAAGCAGCTATGGCATTTAGAATAGTTTGACCATTTCGTGGACCATTATATTGTTACAGGTTAATTACAATCAGATGCATTAAACTAATAAACAATATGCGGTTAATTTCAGTGTATTTTTAAAGCCACGTCAGGGATGTGGATCTAATAAAGAACGGGAAACCACATTGGAACTGTAGCACTGCTTTGACGCTCGGTGCTGCCAGAATTGCAAAACTGAGCTGAGAACTTACGTATGCCAGGGTTGGAGCTACTGTGAAAATGTGCGTGGCTTTACACCAAGTTTAGGTTTTATACATCGCGATCTGAGCATGGAAACGTTCGTACACAACATTTTTGTCCGTACGCACTATTTATACATGAGGCCCCAGGACTGGAGTTGGAGATCCCTGCTATAAAGAGATAAAAAACTGTCCTGCAAAAATTGCTGAGCAACATAATTTGAAAAGAACGTTCTCATATACTGCCAGCATGTCTAAAGTTACTTTAAAAGTTTTACAATATATTTGTTTCTTGTACATGGAGTTCTCCCAGAGTAGCATTTACCATTGTCACACACGTGCGCATGGGAGGAAGCTAAAGGGCTTGAGTGAAGGCAGTTCGGAGGCATGCCGGGGTGTGGCAGAGTACACTGACTCTTTTTCTCCCTTGCCTGTAGACCATCCCCGGGGGATTTCACCTGGCTCTCCTGACATCACTTCCGGGACTGAGCCAATGGAAGTCGGCCACACCAGCTCCAGTCCCTCTGATGTCACCTCCGGCTACTGAACCAATGGTGGAAGACCACGTGCCAGATCCATATGACCTCACTTCCTGTCTCCCCCTTTAAAACCTGCCCCTTTTCCTTTGTTTCCTCAGTCTTGTACTGGACTCGGTTGAATGCACTTCAGTGCTGTTTGTTCTGATAAAACGACTTTTTGCAGCCAGGATACACATTATACGGGTGGCTGCCCCAACTCTTTATCTGTCCATGTCTCGTTCTTGTGACAACATGTTTGTGAAGTTATGCTTACTGAAAGAAGTGAAACTGATTTTGTGCCATCAGATTAAGAAGCAATATAGATAAATATGTTCATTTATATTAAGGTGAAGAGTATCTATAATGTGAATCATGCTACCTACTGGTTTAAAATGATTAACTTTCACTAAATATGATTAAGTAGGATCTGTAGTTTATATGTGGGCTCATTGGTTACATTTGTTACCTATGGTTTTATAGTACCCAAGTGCTGTATTTACTACGGATCATTAAATGCTGTAATTGTGCATAATTCGATCAGTTTGTTAATGGTGCTCAAGGGTAACTTTTTCTTTGTTGTAAATTTTTTTTATTGTTGAATGTTAAGTGTAATACTTATTGATGCCTGCAAAAGTCATGCTATGCCTCATTTCACCAAGAATAACAGTAAAGAAAAAGTCTTATAGTGTTATGTTATGCTTGATTCTCTTTGTTTTGACAATAGTGCTATAAAAGAAAACATACTCACTTCTACCTTTCCATGGAAGGTCATCCCAAAATCCTGTTATACTTATTTGTAAATTGGGGGTCATCTTGTTGCGTTCAAAGTGAGTAGTGTGAGATGTAAAACTGAGGCCCTGACTCTCTGTATTCATTAAAGATCGCTGGGCATCTTTTGAAAAGAGTAGGATGTCCCCCAATGTCCTGGCTAAATTGCCCATCGCGGGCTTGTTCAGTTTGACCCTCTAAATCTCCCCTGTCTCAAATCAGCTAAGTCTCTCTCTCACACCTTTATCTCACATAGTAGTTCATGTTTGGTAAGCATCCTGACGCAAAATGGCTTCCGTTGCCTGGGCCAGGTGGATGGAGCACATGGGTGGTGCCTGAAATGGTCCCCCACTGTTTATGTGCAGAGCTTTGAGTATTGAGAGAAATGCTTTAAAATGTAATTAATTCTTAATTAGACCAGTAAGGACTGAATTCAGTACTTTAAACAGTTAAAAAAAACTATGAGGTAACTTTATTTTTATAATCTTGGGAAAAAATGATTGTACAGTCTAACATCTTTTAAATACTGTAATGCTTGATTGTTAAATATTTCTGATTGTATAATCATTTCCTATTTTACTTGTTTTCAATGTTTTAAAGCAATTCATCTTGCATGAGACTAAAGGTAATATGACACATGCCATATAACAATAAAAACTGTATATAAAGAAAACACCTCTAAAAATAACAGCATATTAAATCTGTGAGGCGTGCTTCTCCATCTTAAATTTCATTTATACAAATTTCTTACCCCAACAATGTTTCATAAACCATTGTGTGTTCAGTAGTTCTATTTTAATTAGAATTAATTTGCCAAGTTTATTATAATGTGTTGTTTTGGCGTATATATTTTTTCATTTGAGGTTGTTGTTTTTACGAGCACATCCTTGATACTAAAAAAGGACTCATTATGATTGCAAAATTCAGAACACCCAAGAAAATATAGCAATATGTAAGAAAAATAGACTATTTTTATGGCCAATTCAGGATGACAAGCACACTTCACACAATGGACATTTTAAAATACTCCGATGTGGGTTGTTTGAATTCAGGTTCTATAACTCAGGACATAAACAGACCACTTATAGGGAACGATAACATAATAAGCAAACAATATTATTTTAATTTTCTGAGTGGAGCTTAACCAATAAAGATGCCGTGGTCAAACTGAAATGTGTAATGTCAACTGCTGTGGAAAACACTTAATAAATTAAAAAGTCTTGAGTCATCGCTATAAATTAAATCCAAGGACCTCTTTTATTTACGCCAACTGGTGGAGGCTCACCACATGAGCAACAATGCTCTCCATAGCAAGTCTGATTAGTCTGAAGAGAACATCTCATGCTGTCACTTACAGTGGGTTCAATTACATATAGTAGCTAGTAAATATTTCAGTCCCACCAATGAGCACTCGGATAAAAGGAGCATTCTGATAATGCCCCCATGCCACTAAATAATATCAAGAGGTCCCAAAACAGTCAGTCATTAATAGTCTTGTCTAAACATTTGTTTTACAGAATAAAACTTCTTAGATGTAAACTCTTATCAAAGAACAAAGCACAAAGTTAAATGTTATACAGTACATATAAGTCATTTACTAATATATGGTGTGCTGGTACAAGTCAAGTCAGGATGCCCAAGCATAACAGCCAGAGAGTTTCAAGCACCTTGTTTCACTTACACAGCCAGCAAAATAAAATAACTATAAACAGAATCTCTCATTCCATACAGAGATCAAGGTAATCTGAATGAGATAATAATGCATTGTAAAAGATCCTGACCGGACACAGGCACCGAGACAAACGTTTATTATGTTGTTTCCTGTACACAGCACAATGCACCAATCAGACAAAATTACTCAGTCCTTTACTTTCCTCTCTTTCTCTTTCATTTCTTCTGCTGCCTCCACTCTACTCTCACAAGCTCCCGACTCCAGCTCCTTGAATGGAGTGAGGCGGCCCCTTTTATGTTGCACCTGGATGTGCTCCAGGTGCACCCTGATGAACTTCCTGCAGCACTTCCTGGTGTGTCGGAAGTGCTGGATGGGCACCCAGAAGCACTCCAGGTGCATTTGGATCTTCTTCCGGCAGCACTTCCTGGCATGGCGGAAGTGCTGCAATCCATGGCTCCGTAATGATGCGGGTGCCCCCTGACGGTGGCCATGAGTCCCAGCAGGGTTGAGCTGCCCCAAAGCAGTCCAGGGGGGCTACTCTCTTGTGTCCTGGGGAAGATAGCGCCTCTTTCCCGGTCCTTCTGTTCTCCAGGTGTCCCGGCCGGGCGTGGGTCCCAGCTGTTCACCACAGCTTAGTAATGCGTTCCAAAATAAAAACTTTACTCCGTTATCTGGTTATTATAGTGAGGAATTGATAAATTAAGGTAGTGGGGTTCCTTTTGTGTTCTGTTAATTTCAAAGTACATCAACTCTCTACTGTCTTTAACTCTCTTTCTTTTATACATAATCTACAGGCCATTTGACTGGATGGGGCAGTCCCATTCTTGGACCATCATGGATGTTCATGGGCTCCTCAGACTTTTGACTTTTCTTAAAGTATGAGGTATGTAGAGTTCACAGATGTCTTAAAAGTAAAGTTGGCCAAGAAATAAGTTGGCCGTGACAACTGTAACAATAATAAACACAATTACAAGGCACAAGGGTGCAAATTATTTCTTGAATATTTACAAAATTTACTCCACACTATTTTGACAATGTTGGTGGTGGGATCATACAGGGATGATGCAGGGGAGATCTTGAAGAAATATCTTTCTTTAAGTAGATCAGTGTTAACTTTTGAAGATACTTTGCTTGGTGAATTTTCTTGTGTGACCCCTGTGATCAAAAGTAACTTTTTATGTATTACTAGCTGTGTAAGCCTGTGCTGTAAAAAGCCCGGGCTCGTAGAAATTATTGAAATCGTCAGAAAAAAAATTGAAATGCAGAGTCAGCAGTTTCGTTTTGTGGACATGCTCGCCCCCCTCGTCTATCAGTGGCTAAGCGAGTTTCTCTCTTGTTTGCCTTTCCTCACTTTCTTTCAACTTCATGCTGTAGCCTTGCACTTGTTTCTTCTTCCAACTCATTAACTTGGGGCTGCCTTGCCGGCTCTTTGAGCTTCTTGCTGTAGCTTCGCAATTCCAGACTGGACAGACAGATACACACACTTCCACACGTAGACGTTTATATATAAGACTAGGGTGCTTCGCCCCCTGCTTGCTTCACTCACCAACCCCCATGTTTGGTTTTCCGGATAGACACTTTTAAGATTTTTTTTTTCTATGAATTGTTGCTATTTCATTAGTTTCACTTTTATTTCAGAACTTCGGTAAAAACAACATTTGGAATCTTTCGAGTCCCAACATGCTGAATCTTTTTAATGAGGTCAGTGAGATATGTGTTTAATGACTTTGTACCATAATTCAGGATAGGCTTCTCTGTTTGGAATTTCAGCACAGACAACAACAACAACATTTTTTTATATAGCACATTTTCATACAAACAGTAGCTCAAAGTGCTTTACATAATAAAGAATAGAAAAATAAAAGACACAATAAAAAAAAAAATAAGTCAACATTAATTAACATAGAATAAGAGTAAGGTCCGATGGCCAGGGTGGACAGAAAAAACAAAAAAACTCCAGACGGCTGGAGAAAAAAATTAAATCTGTAGGGATTCCAGACCAAGAGACCGCCCAGTCCCCTCTGGGCATTCTACCTAACATAAATGAAACAGTCCACTTTGGATTTAGGGTTCTCACGGAAGGACTTGATGATGATGGTCACGTAGACTTCTGCCTTTTAATCCATCCATCATTGTTGGAGCATCATGAAGCTTTGAGTAGGTGGAGGTGGCGCAGGCCACTACCACAAAGAAACCAGAAAAAGAAACAGAACAGAGAGTAGGGGTCAGTACGGATTTTAAAGCCACCATGAATAGTTATTATGATGAATTGAACATACAGAGTATCAGGATTAAGTTAAATTGAAGTTATAAAAAGGCCATGTTAAAGTAATATGTTTTCAGCAGTGTTTTAAAGTGCTCTACTGTACTAGCCTGGCGAATTCCTATTGGCAGGCTATTCCAGATTTTAGGTGAATAACAGCAGAAGGCCGTCTCACCACTTCTTTTAAGCTTTGTTCTTGGAATTCTAAGGAGACGCTCATTCGAGGATCTAAGGCTATGATTTGGAATATAAGGTGTCAGACATTCTGATATATAAGATGGGGCGAGATTATTTAAGGCTTTATAAACCATAAGCAGAATTTTAAAGTCAATCCTGAATGACACAGGTAACCAGTATAGTGACATCAAAACTGGAGAAATGTGTTTGGATTTTCTTTTCCTAGTTAGGATTCTAGCAGCTGCATTCTGCACTAGTTGCAAACGATTTACAGTGGAACCTCGGTTCACAACCATAATTCATTCCAGAACTTTGGTCGTAAACCGAGTTGGTCGTGAACCAAAGCAGTTTCCCCCATAGGATTGTATGTAAATACAATTAATCCGTTCCAGACCGTACGAACTGTATGTAAATATGTAAATATATGAAAAGATTAAGCACAAATATAGTTAATTACACCATAGAATGCACAGTGTAATAGTAAACTAATGTAAAAACATTGAATAACACTGACACAAAACACCCAGGCTCCCTGCTCAGCCTGCTCGCGCGCTCTCTCTCTGTATCACACATAGACACACACATGCACCACCCACCCCCCACCCCCTCCCTTCCCTGTCAGCAGCACGTGCTTGCTCTCTCTCTCTGCCACGCGCTCACTCTCTGCGCTTGCTCCCTCGCGCTCTCTTTCTCTCTGTAGCACACACACACCACCCACCCTCTGTCAGCAGCATGTGCAGCAGTTTTTTTAAAATTAATTTTAAGCACAGTGGAAAAAAACGAACATTAGAACAAATCTGAACTTTAAAAACCAACCACAAGCAACCAAAAAACATTGCAGGAGTTCATGCTAATAGCCTTACAGCCCAATCGCTGTAAACACTTTTTTTTAAATGAGTTTTAAGCACAGCGGGAAAAAAAGGAACATTTGAAAAAAGAGAAAAGTAACATTGCAACAATTCACGATACAAACTGAAAAATTAACTTCTGAAAAATCCGTAATACAAAAACCACCAAGAAAACTAACCTTGCATGAGTCGAGTTCTGACATGAAGTGTTTTCCTTCAGGTGTTTTCTCTCTTGTGATTTCTTGGGTTTCTGGTGTTTTTAGCTGTTTAGCTGGTGGGAGCGAAAGCCTCATGCAGCCATTCCAAGAAGAAATCTTTGTGACCCAACCCTTTGTGTTTGCCCTCCACATTACTGGCAGTCTGGCTTTGTTTACATTGTGCTGCTTGAAAGATTGGTAAATGAGTAAACTAGTAAACAGTTTTTCAACCTCTTGTAATTTCTTCCTTTACTTCGATTTCAATTTTCTTCAAAACATTCTTCTTACCACTCTTCACTTGCTTAGAAGCCATAGTTAGTTGCAAAAGCACACGTAATACTGTAGAGCACAAAGAGAGTGCACGTCTGACTGAGAACAATGAACAGGGCTCTTGCAGGCACGCGGCTCGCTCGCTTTTTCTCTTTCTCTCTTTCCCTCTCAGCCTGCCTGTGCCAGGGTGGAATTAGGGGGATGGTTCGCTTGCACGTACTGCCTGCAGATAGGCAGGCAAACACGTGCAGCAATCTCCCCCTCCCCAGCAGGCACGTGGCTCACTCGCGCGCTCTCTCTCTCTCTCTCAGCTCAGCTCAGGCAGGCAAGGGAAACTGGCTTGTTCGTATACCGAGTGTGTGGTTGTGAACCGAGGCAAAAGTTTGGCGAACCTTTTGGTCGTGAACCGAGTTGTATGTGAACTGAGACATTCGTGAACCGAGGTTCCACTGTATGTCTTTTTTGGGTAGTCCTGAGAGGAGTGCGTTACAGTAATCTAGTCGACTGAAAACAAACGCGTGAACTAATTTCTCAGCATCTTTCAGTGATATAAGAGGTCTAACTTTAGCTATGTTTCTTAGGTGAAAAAATGCTGTCCTAGTGATCTGATTAATATGCGATTTAAAATTCAGATTACAGTCAACAATTACCCCTAAGCTTTTTACCTCCGTCTTGACTTTTAATCCTAATGTATCCAGTTTATTTCTAATAGCCTCATTGTATCTATTATTGCCAAAAACGATCTACATCATCAGCAGTTAATAATTTTTTTTGCAAAGTAACCAATAAATGCATGTGAGGTAAACTCAGATTTTGACATTCTCTGACTTAAACTTCAAAGCCTTACAATATTTACATACTTCTGACATATCACCTATGTCCATATATTCGATCTCTATTTGCCTTTTCGTTATTTCTCCGAGTAATAGTTTCTCTTTGTTTGCGCTAATGTGATGTTTACTTTCTTTGTTTTGACACTTTTGTTTTTTTCTGCTTTCATATTCTGTATCTTGCTCTGCATGTGTTTCGCGCCTACAGTTTTTTTTAGTCTTTTCAATTCCACTGTTTTCATTATCTCTAACCTGCTCTGCATGTGTTTGTCCCCCTTGTTTTTTAACCTCTTTATGACATTTTACTTTGTTTTCTACTCTTTGTCTTCTATTTCTGACCTCACCTTGTCCTGCTTTTTTTCAATGATACCTGGTCTGTGGTGATTATTTTCCTATTTTTCGAGTAATTATTTCTGTTTGTTTTCTTTTACTGCGATCTTTACTTTCTTTTTTTTTGATCCTTTTAATTTTCCTGCTTTCATATTCTTTAACTTTCTCTGCATTAGTATCACGCCTTTCGAATTCCACTGCTTTCATAATCTCTAACCTGCTCCACATGTGTTTAGTGCCAACATTTTTGAATGTCTTTATGAAGTTCTACTTTGTCTTTTACTCTTTGTCTTTTAATTCTGAGCCTGATTACACCTGCTTTTTTTTTCAATTCCACTTGTTCCAGGCTGATTACCTTATTTTCTGAATTTGCACCTAGATTATTCTTTTTCTTTTTTGCACTTTTGAGTCTCTTTTCTCTGCACTGCTCTTTCTTCTTTACTTAGTCGTCGACGTTTTATCTATAACATATTGCCCTTATAAGCTTTATATGCGCTGAGAGCCCTGGATCTGTGTGTGCTCAATGCCTTTACACGACTAAGTGTTTTGTTGCCTGTGGTATTGGTTGTAAGTAGGGTGTGTCTTGCATGAATCTCATGTTCTACGTCCCCGTGAGACAGTCCTGGGTCAATTTCTTGGCACAAAGTCTCATTTTTATAGTCCCCGTGAGACGCTCCGTGGTCAATCTCTTTCGTCTTGCAGGTCTTTTAAGTGTCTTCTGTGATCTTCACGTAAAGATCACGTCTCGTCTCCCTAGTCTTTCTCTCACAGGATTTTATTTTATAATAGAGAGATACTGTTGCAGGGCTTATAGTTTTTTTTGTTAATTCTGCAGCATTTTTCTGCACAAGTTTAATTACTTCCACAGTAATGTACTCACCAGTTAAATTCACATAATCACACATTTAATGTCCTAGTAATAAGTTATATTCCTTCCATTTTTTATCCAGTGTTCATCAATCAATCAATCAATCAACATTTATTTATATAGCACATATTCATACAAAAAAAATGTAGCTCAAAGTGCTTTACAAAATGAATAGAGAAATAGAAGACACAATAAAAAATAAACATAAGTCAACATTAATTAACATAGAATAAGAGTAAGGTCCGATGGCCAGGGTGGACAGAAAAAAACAAAAAAAAAACTCCAAAGGCTGGAGAAAAAAATAAAATCTGTAGAATTGTAAAAATTCATATATTGTAAAAATGTAAAAATTCATATGTAATGTCTGCTGCTAGATCAGCACGGATTGGAGTCACATCAGCAATTGGCCCTGCTGGCAGGTCAAAAGCTTCTAAATTTATATAAAAAAAACTAAAATATTGGAAATTGACCATGTGAATTATAATACAGCCCCCAACTTTCACAAATGACCTTTTAATTGCAACTTGTACCTCATGTGGGGTCTGACCTTCTCGCCTGCTCTCTTGTATTTCCTACCATGTACAAAGGTAAAATAAAATATTTCATATTGTCATGCTGTGACCTGCTCAATGAATTTGATCATAATCCAAGAGGTGGGCATTTAGCCCAGAAGAAGGAAAGAAACACCTCTCTTGGAATTCCTTGGGCCAGTGAATGGAAATTCTCAGAAACGGATTTTGTGGAACTGTTGCCATAGGCTAGCAGTTCCAATTCATATTCTTGTACTCAATAACAGGGTTAATGGAAAACAACCTATTGGAGGTATGGAAGGAGGTTGTATTTTCTGGCCCTTGAAATTTGAAGCTAAGTGGAAAATTTTTTATGGCAACTTAAGGAACTTGTACACGATCAAAAAAGAATTTCAGGTAAAAGGGTTAATGAAATGCCATAGAAAGAAAAATTACACATAATGTATTTAACTGTTAAAAATTAAGGAACATGATTGACTCCAGCTATGTCAGTCATTTGTATCTGATATGCCTTACTTTGTTTTCCAGTGATCTTGAAATGAATTTAATTAATATTCATACTCAGGCACATTTACTCCTACCTGTTTATATTTGTAGATTGTTTGATATCTTACGCACTGTTAATGCTTAGCTATGGATGTACTTTGAGAATTCTAATATTATAGCTGGAATTGCATCAAAAGTCAATATAAAATATATCTGATGTTTTGTTTTTCCCTAAGATTGTTACAAAAATGTGAACAAAGTAGAAAACTTCAATCAGCTTTAACCAAAGACAATGAAACCACAAATAACTTTACAAAATGTGTCTATTTTCTGAACGTTTTTATTCTTAATCTTTTCCTGCTTCCATGTGGAATCAATGTGTTTGAACAACCATCTCCATACTGCTTGGTTCTGTATTTCTTCCCCAGATAGACCCTTTTCCTTTTCCGTATCCATCCTCCTCCGTTTCACTCACTTTCTCTTCCATTGTACTTCCACCACCATCACACCTTTGCCCCCTTGTTCATTGTCTTTCCTTGCCCATGTCCATACTACTCTAACCTACTTTGCTGTGCTTTCCTAGGTTACGTCCACACTACTAAAACAGCATGTTTAAAGAAACAAATCTTCATACACCCTAGCATATTCATATTGTTTATGAAAGTATCTCTGCCCACACTAACACGACCAAAAACACGTATGATTAAGCTGTTTACCAACACCAGGCATATGCACATTGGCATAAAGAGGAAATGTCCTCCTTGAATGTAAGGTTATACTTCCTTTATCATAAAACTGTAAGTAAATGATTTGCCTTTTCTGCATGTATCCAACATTAAAACTGTACAAGACACAATTTAGATTTATACAGGTAAAAAACACACCAAGTGCCAAATGAGGCAACTGCTCTGTGTCCATTATGTTAGAATGTGGATTTTTCTATTAAGGGTGACAATCATGGAATGAGTTATAATGAGTAGGATCTCATCGGGGAAGGGCATGAATTAAGTATGAACCAATCTTAGTCTGCATTTTTAAAGCTCTTTGTTTTCAGCCCTCCAAACTGCAGTGATGAGCTGGCATTTTCGGAAATATACAGCTCTGGAGAACATTTTCAAAAGTGTTGGTTAGTTTGGACGAAAGGTGAAAACGGAGACCAATGTCTGTGTTTTCAAATTAGAATGTATCAGTGTGAAAGTAGTATTAGACATCACTCCTGCTTTTGTTGTACCTCTGATTTCCTCACTTCTTATTCTGCCCTTTATTGTAATTCAACACATCCATCTCAAAAATCTGTTTTCTGCCATTTTCTAAACCTGTTTAGTCCAATATAGCTTTTGAAGGCTGGGGCGCCGAGTGCATTTTGTCTATTTTCATTCTGTTGATTGATAGCAGTCATTTTCATTATGCACAAGAAAGAAAGTAACACTGGGTAGGACAATCCCAGGATGCAGTCTGCCAGTCCACCACACACACACTAACTAGGTTCAATTTAGCATTGCCAATTTACCTAACCTGCATGTTTTTGGGCTGTGGGAGGAAATCCATATGGACACAGGGAGAACATGCAAACTCTAACTTCACACAGGGAACACTCCAGTGTCCTTGCTGCAGGACAGCAGTGCTACTTCTGTACCACCCACATAACTAAACACATAAACAAAATACAAAGAATACATACATTTTATCTCATTTTCTGAAATAGCTTTACCTGGAGTGTATCTTGGTGGTGGCAATTATTAAAGAAAAAAATAAATATGTCATAGCATATTAGCAATAATAGCCATAAAAGTAATTAACAGTTTCTGAAACATTAGATTTAGCATAAAATAGAATGTCAAGCAAATAAGATATGTCAAGCAAATAGTTAAATAAAAAATCAGTCATATAGCATTATTTTTTAAGCTTGAAGCAGAATTGCTAGTATGGGAAAGGAAGACAGGATGACGTGTAGAAACTATCAGGACGGAAGAAGTGTCATGTAAACCTGTAGTTTTAAGTCAACTGAGAAACAATATCAGTAAAAAATAGGCCCTAGTAGGCATGCAAGAAGCCAGCTGCAATAGAGAATCAGCAAAGATGGCAAAAAGGCATTGCTGCCAAGGTCAGAGATGATGTAATGTATGGAAAATAACAAAATATATTCTAGTGTAAATAAGTTTATAAAATTATACTAGCATTTAACTTTAGCGCAGAAATTAAGGCAAGTCAAGCATGCCAAGCAAAAGATTAAATAAAGGCATATGCCATATTTCTTTTTAATTAAAGCTTAGCTTTGGGTATCAGACAAACCAGCTTAAAAGTCCGAGAAAGAGGAAGTGATGAGAGGAAAGCCCATAAATGGAAGAGAGATAATGTCTGTACTGGCCTTGGCCAATGAAAGGAATAAGCAAAAAAGGAAACTAAAAATGGACAATAGACATTGAAATAACAGAGGCCAGCTGCAGGGAAAGTCAGAAGATAATGATGGTGATGTGGAAAGCATACCCCCAGACACAGACAGACCGACACAAGTATGTATAAAACACACTTCTTTATTAATTCTTTCAGCACCACAATGCCTTTTCTCACCAACTCTCTTCCTTTCTTCTTCTTTCTATTCTTCTTCTTTCTCTCTCTTGACCTCCTGTCCCCTACTCACAAGCTTCGTCTCCTTACTCCCAACTCTGGCTCATCTACTGGAGGAAGGTGGCCCCTTTTATTATGACCCGAATGAACCCCAGGTGCTCCCCCTGACGTCACTTCCTGGTGTGGCGGAAGTGTCAGAAGAACACCTGGAAGCACTCCGGGTGCCCTTGGGATTACTTCCGGCAGAATTTCCTGGTGTGGCGGAAGTGCCGCCATCCAGGATTCCCTAACTGTCCGGGCACCGCCTGGCGGTGGCCACATCCTCTCATAGTGGTGAGTGTCCCAGCTCCGCTCCTGTGGCCCCCAGTTAGACCCGGGCAGCTGCCCTCTCATGGCCGGGGAGAAGTATCGTCCAACTCGGGGACTGTCCAGGCGTCCTGACTGGGCAGTACCCCGCTCATCTGTGACAATGGTTCCCATGAGAACCCGAGGTATTGGCCGGACAGGTGCAGAGGGGAGTCAGAGAAAAACAGCAAATGAGCAAATTGGACGAGGTTGGAGTGGTAAGAAATTACTATATAAGTTTTGAGTTTTCAACTGTTCTGGGCTCAATCTGATTTGTCCGAGTTGTGTTGAGTCTGTGTTGTTGTTTTATTGCAGTAAAGCTTTAAAACTCTGTTTGCCTATCCTGAGTCTTAATAGCCTTCATTTTCAGGTAAAAAGCCTCTTGGTGACAATTTTTCGCCACAACACAATCCAAGCAGGTAAGCCCAGACTTCCCAGTCTCCAACTACAGATTCAAGTACTTCCCATGTGTCAGCAAGTCAGATGAGAGGTAAAATTCCTCCAGAGTTTCCTGGGTCTGCCACAAAGTCTCTGCCCAGTGGGACATGCTCAGAGCAGCTAGAGGTGGAGCCACCTTGGGGGCCTCCTGACGACATGTCCAAACCACCTCAACTGGCTGCTCTCATTTGAGATGTGTATTTTATACGTCTGGCTCTGCCAGACTAACTTAAAGTCATTCAGTCGTTAGTTTTATTTAAAGAAGTGTAATAGGTAGCATACAGTGCCCTGTGCTCCTCTAGTGATCATGGAGATTTCAGTGTTTTATTTTGAAGTGCCAGGCACAGTTTAATAGTTTTTATTGAGCATATCGTGAGGAAGTCAGCAACTTCTTTTACAGTTTATCAAGTTGGTAATGTTGTTTCTTACAGTTGTCAAAGACTTTTTTTTTCTGGAGATGAGGACACCAACTATTTCTTGAGAAGAATGAAAACAGGCATTGAATCAGCAGGACTACTTACACAATTCCCCTGTGCTCCTGGGAAGTCTCACAGGTTGTACAATACATACATAATTTCAAACTGTGTTTTGAAACTTGTTTAATGTTTCTCACCCTACTTATGTCCTTTCGTTCTATTGTAAGATTTAATTTTTGTTCCAGCTCTGTCATTACTTAGAGGTGAGTCTCATTTTCTGTCATGATTATTAATGTGTATCTCAGGTGGTGCATATGCTCCCCATTAAATGTGTTTAAGTGTTGTTTTTTTATGCAAGTTCTTTGAATATACCCTCAAGCACCATATCAAAAAGAATGGGGAGATTTTGCCCCTTTGCCTTGAGTATCTTCTAAAAGTTATAGCTTCATTTTACTCTTGTAGTGTTACTGTTAATGTATCATCTTCTTTGTTTGTTTTGTGAAGTAAAGCAACATGCCTGTCATCTTTTCTACAGTTTTATAGTAGACACTCAAAGGCCCTCATATTTCATGTGCCAAAACCATGTTATAAACTCTAAGTGCTGTAATTAGCATTTTTTTCCATGAACATTCTCAAGAGTGTTAAAAGGTTCTAATATAATGTATGCTAAACCCTTACAAATGTTTTGGTTTTGTTGGTCTGCTACCTTAAAAATTTGTGCAAAGACAGTTATGGGTTGAACATTTTTTGTTGGGAAACTTTCATGCATAATAAAAATATGGGTGAGTTAGTTCTCTAGGTCACATTTACTTTCCTTAGAAAAGTAGCGTCACCACCATTTGCTGCTTCAGTGATTTCAGGCCTGTCACACTGACAACTGCCACACTGAAATTATCTGAATGATTCAGAAGCAACTCCGTTTCTTGTGTACAGTTGGATTCGTAACAGTTTTCCAGCAGGGCAAATAAACAATGCAGGACACTGCGTCCTTTGGCTTCATGAAAATTTTCATCAGATAAAATCAGTAAGTGTGTTTATCCAGATTTGTTCTAATGACTACAGCTTTGACTTTAACATATTTAACTGATAAGCTTTGACAAATTGATAGACATGCTTGAAAGACAAGGTAATACACAGTGTCACACATGTGTGATTAGGAGGCAGTCAGAAAGCCTAAAGGTGAGTGAAACATCACGAGATGAAGGGTTGTCATGTGGTACTTACCGGAATCTCTTCTCTCCACAGAAAAGCAGAGGAAAATTAATCACCAACATTTCCAGATTCCAAAATGGCCGCCACAACATCACTTCCGGTCACATGAACTGACATCACTTCCGACGCTTCAAAAAGACATCACTTCCATTTCCATCAAACAACGTTGTTTCCGCTTCCTGTTGCCACGTCAGTTCCTGCCAACCATTTCCTATTCCCATAATACAATTCTGTATATAAACGCCATTTTGACTGATAAACTTTGTCAACTGTTACCTCTTTGGTTGCATTTTGATCATTTATTTTGCTACTTTGTCCGCAGGACAATATATGGGGACAGTCCCCAACACTTTGTTTTGTGTGAGACGTTTTATTATTTGGGAAAATCTCCACAACAGCAAACAAATATACTGTAGAATCCAACAGCTTGGTCAAAAACAGAGAAGATGTTCAAAAAAATCAAAAATCATAGTCCCAAAATAAAACCCAAAGACGAAGATCTAGAAAACAATAGCAATAGCACTGAAACTCACAAATATTCCACACCCTAGCACATTCAATGGACTGCCAGGAATTATGGGCGGCCCTCAATTAATTAGGGTGGAAGGTCATTCCTGGCAGTGACAGGCAAGTAAGCCACCCATAAAACACAAGGGACATTTCCTAGACCACACCCCTTTCTCAACAGACACACAGAAAAAGGTACATTATAAGCAAAAGAAACATTAATACAAATAAATAAAAAATGATACAATACAGAAACAAAACTCTGTGAACACTGGCCAGGGGGAAATCGCAGCCTGAAGCATGACAGATATACACTACTAGTACATGTAATTATATTTTATCATTGTTCTTTTTGAAAATGATTCACTGTTACAAAAATATCTGATAAAGAAAATTGTGATAAACTCTTTAAAATGACTATAAAATTAATAAAATGCTTCACCGTTCAATCCAGGTAACCAACTCTCCAAACACACCTCAATATTACACCATGTGTGCTTTATATTTTCTTACTTGTTATGCTTGCAATTTCATATTTTGTTTTAAAAATGGAACAAAGTGAAGAAAGTTTAGTTTATGGCAAGACAACAGCAGCAGCAGCTCTTTAGAACATCCTCACTTCTGCAGCCAGAGTTCAGTAACACTAGATTTCCTTGTCAGAGTCAGACTCCCCAGACATTGGTTTACAGCAGCAACTCTGTCAGCCTTACAGACGGAAACTTGGCAAGATGAGACTTCTCTGAAAGCTCAGGCAATAAGGGCCAAGTCATAATGTAATCAAGTGTCTATTAAAGGTTTTAAATATCATGAGAGCTGGAGGTCAAGAAATGCATAATTCTCTCCAAATGTGTGTCCAAGCACAACTGTTAAATAGATAAGCTTTGGACTCATGCAAAGACAAGAGATAGACAACTGTGGTGGCAGACAATGGGTGTGATTTTACACAATTTAGTGTTTTACATGTGAGAATACATTTTCTAAAGTTTGTATAATCTTTTAGAGTAAATCCACAACTTTGTTTTTGACTACAGCAATATTTTTCTTTATTTATGTGATGCCAGTGAATTGATCAAGTGATGATCATCATCATTCTGATGACACCACTGCAAGTGACACTGTAAATATGATGGTGATCATACACTGCCCTATCTCTTGCCAATTACAAAAACACTTGAACGTTTTAGCTGTAGTAAACTTTACTCCAAGTAGGCCCTAGTGTCAGGATCTTTCTGACTTTCACCTTGCCTTCGCCTTTGATTCCGATTGCTATCCTGGTTTTGATACTGTTACTCATTTTGACTCTGTCTTTCAGATCCCTTTTCATTTCCTTCTGTCCTTATTCACAATAGTACTTAGACTCTATATGTGTCCTATTACAAAGATTTTACACTGCACAACAAAATTTTTGCTTCTTGAACACTGTTGGGTGTTTCTTGTAGAGTTTCTATAGAGGGTGCTGATCACGAATATCACATCAAAATTTACCTATCACGTTACTTTAAAGAGTTTTGTCATGATTTTCCCTTATATTTGTATCCAAACATTTTTTGTCCCGTAAATGACTTATTAACAACGGTTTGTGCAGCCTGGGCATGTCCAGGCATGGAATCAGGCCAGGTTGGAAGCTGTTCTGCGGAAGTTGACATCCTGGGCAGGTCTGAACGAGCTTGACACTGTCTTAGCATGCTATAAAGGCGGCTTGCATACACCAATCCTGCTCATTTGGTTTATAAAGTGTAGAAAAGAGACAAACCACTCAAAAAGCTTTGGGGTTTTCTGGCCCCGTATACTGTAGATAGCGAGTCCAAGTAGATTTATACAAAAGAAATTCATCTAACAGAGACTGCCAGAATGGCTGAGTGGGGGAGCATTTATGATGAGGGACTGGAAATGAACAGAGAGGAATGCTGGGAAGGAACCAAGATGAATTCTGGTATTGATGATGTCATCAGAGGTCGACAGAGGGAAGGTGGAAGTGGTGATGCGTGGTCAGGTAGACATGGCAGATTCATGACAGTGGTGCGTCTTTCTTTCTGCAGAAATAAAGAGAGAGAGGTTAGTAGCCCTCCAATCCCTTCTGGCATGCGCTTTCACGATACAGTTTAGGTTCTTACGCGGCCCCTTAATCGCATGTGCGCGACAACAGATAGTCAGTACATACAGCATGTATAGTATCAGTATAGTAAAGTATAGTATCTGTAGCAATATAACAGTAAGTAAGCTTGATGTTATAGACATTTTGGTGTTTGACGATATGTCTCGTCAATGTCGTAACAGCCGCGATACATTCTGCTATATCTGTGGTGAATATACACTTGCGCCTCAGAGACGTTGGATGACTGCCCATGTGAAGAAAACTTATCATCTGTATTTCTGCTGCAAAATTAGTGATCAAGACAAGGAATGGGCACCTCACATTTGCTCTGCGACATGTGATTTGTCAGTCTGAAAACCTGGCTCAGGGGCACTCAAAAGACGATGCTGTTTGCTGTTCCCATGATGTGGCAAGAACAGAAAGACTATGTGACAGACTGTTACTCCTGTTTGACTAATGTGTCTGGTTTTTCTGCCAAAAACAAGAAGTCAATTTAATATCCTAATCTGCCTTCAGCAATGAGACCTGTGCCACATGACGACACTCTTCCAATTTCCGAAACTACTAAAGGATTGGACCTTAGACGAACCAGATGAGGAAACTGCAATGCAGGGTACTGACAGTGACATTGACCAGGATTTTGAACCGTGCTCATCAGGTGATTCACATCTGATAACACAGTCCGAATTGAACGATTTGGTCAGTGATTTGGGTTTCTGTCATAAGCAAAAGCCGAGTTGCTGGGTTCAAGACTGCAGGAATGGTGTTTGCTGTCACCAGGTACAAAATTTCTGTGTTTCGAGACCGACATCATAATATAACCACATGTTTTGCACAAGTCGACAGTCTCTGTTTCTGTTGTGACATTGAAGGATTGTTCTCGGTCTTGGGTTGTGATCAATGTTAAGCCTGAAAGCTGTTCTGCTACACAATGGCAACATTTATCCTTCAGTACCTGTTGGCTATACAGCACACATGAAAGAAACGTATGAGAATATGGAACTGTTGCTGAAGCACATCCAGTATAGCAGGTACAACTGGAATATCTGTGTAGATCTTAAAGTCATTGCTCTGTTACTAGGACTGCAGCTCAGCTATACAAAGTACTGATGTTTCATCTGTAAATGGGACAGCCGTGCCAAAGAGTCTCACTATTCTCGACAGTACTGGACACTCCATAAAAAGTTAGTTCTAGGACAGAAAAATGTGGCACATGAATCGCTTGTTGACTCGGCAAAGATATTTTTGCTTCCTTTTCACATAAAACTTGGACTCATAAAGAATTTCGTGAAAGTACTGAACAAGGAAGGCAAAGGTTTTCCTTATTTAAGACAGATGTTCCCAAGAATATCTGACGCCAAGATCAAAGAGAGCATTTTTGTTGGCCACCAGATCAGACATGTTATGAGTGACAAGCGGTTTGAATATCTGTTAGTTGGGCTGGAATAAATTGCCTGAAAAGCCTTCAAAGACGTTGTTGACAATTTTCTGGTTAGTTACAGAGACCCAGACTACATTCAGCTGGTAGACAAACTTCTCAAAGCATACAAGACATAGAAGTGCAACATGTCACTCAAGATTCATTTCCTCCACTCACACTTGGACTTCTTCCCCGCAAATCTCGGTGCTGTCAGTGATGAACACGGTGAAAGGTTTTACCAGGACATTGCTACAATGGAGAAATGATACCAGGGCAACTGGAATCCGTCAATTCTTGCTGACTACTGTAGGACACTGCAACATGATGCACCAGACATTGAATACAAAAGAAAATCAGTCTGATGCCTTGATGAGTGGCATGGCCAATGGGTGCCCGAAGATTGGAAGTCTATGAGCACAATGATATCACATTCATGCCGCGGCTGTGGAATTCCCTCCCTGACTACTTGAGAGCCCCACAGTCGACCGATGCCTTCAAACGAAACCTAAAAACGTATCTTTTTAGAAAGGCATTTTGTTAAATTATTTCTATAGATTTCTTGTTTGTTAATTTATTCTTATTTTGTAGCACTTTGAGATTGGTAAATATAAAGCGCAATATAAATAAAATTTATTATTATTATTACATCCATCCATTTTCCAACCCGTTGAATCCGAACACAGGGTCACGGGGGTCTGCTGGAGCCAATCCCAGCCAACACAGGACACAAGGCAGGAACCAATCCTGGGCAGGGTGCCAACCCACTGCAGGAGACACACAAACACACACTAGGGCCAATTTAGAATCGCCAATCCACCTCTCCTGCATGTCTTTGGACTGTGGGAGGAAACCCACGCAGACACGGGGAGAACATGCAAACTCCACACAGGGAGGACCCGGAAGCGAACCCAGGTCTCCTAACTGCGAGGCAGCAGCGCTACCACTGCGCCACCATGCCACCTATTATTATTATTATTATTATTATTATTATTATTATTATTATTATTATTATTATTATTATTATTATTATTATTATTATTATTATATGCATCATTTATTTATTTCTAGTTTGTGACCACTTGTATTTTGCGTGTGGTTATTGTCCATTCTGTGTCTTTTGCTGTTTTAGGCACTGTGGTACAGTAGTTAGCACTGCTGCCTCGCTGCAAAGATCACAGTTTTGGCCACAATAATTGGTTTAGCATAGTTGGTAGACATGTCCTTAGCCCTCAGGGACACTTAGAAAAATATTGCACCATTACAGTCCACTCAAAATTTGTCCGGGTCTTCCTTCCCCAATGACTTCAGTGGATGTTGCAGAGTTTGGTGAAGTCCCAAAACATTTCTGTGATTTTGCCAAACTCGTGGTGAAGCAAACTCCACAGGATTTGCTTTTCACTAGTCGGGTGCCATGTGCTGGTTAACCTTTCCCGACAAACCAAGTAAAGTGTTTGCTTTCATTTTAGATGAATATATCTGGAGCTGCATGCAGTGAGTAGTGTTACAGGAACTTGCCCAGGCTTTTTTTTTGCTTAGTGCCAAAGCTGGATTGATGGGTGAATGTGTAATAGGATGGCACAGAAGTGAGGTTGTTAAGGGTCCTAACTCACAGCTCCAGGGGACAGGTTTGAGTCCCTGTCAGTATGCAATGTAAAAGTTAGGCTCTTTGTATTGCATTTTCTTATGACATTTCTGATTTTCTCTCACATCCTTAAGATGTGAATATTAGATTGACTAGCAACTTTTTACTGGTACTGATTGATTTAGTCGATGAGTATACCTTGAAAATGACTGGCTGATTGTATTTAAGGGTACTATTTACTGAACAAAAAAGACTATGACTGGATTGAACAATATATAACTGTTATTTTAAAAATTGTAATATTTTGTAATATTCGTTGTAATGTGTTAGTAAAATGAAAAACTAAAATATTTCTTTGTGTAAATATGGCAGGCCTAAATCCTTGAACATCACAAAATGTACTTAATCAGAAGCCACTTCCACAGAATGTCTGAATGTGTCATTCAGAAGCCAGATGCTGTAAAAATCTTACGTCAACTGTCTTGTAACTTAAGCTGTAAGATGTTGCTAATAAAGGCACCATTCTGCTGTGATTTTGCAAAGTGGCAAAAAATATTAAAAATAAAGCAGAGAAGGCACAGCTGGTGAACTAAAACTAAAATCCAAATGCTTGGACCTGGCTTCTTGAATGTTCTCTTCTTCTTTAAACCTCGAGGACATTTATTTGTGTTTATTATTTTTTTTCTCTTCGTTCAAACTGTTTTAATGAAATTCCATTTCCATTCAGAGGAACTTTGACATGTCATCATCTAAACAAAAAAACAAATCTCCAATTCACATACAAAGTACACACACAAAAAAGAAACAGCTGAGCTACACTTTATGCCAAAAATATTAGCTGGTACAAATAAGACAGCTAAAAATCAGATGTCACTTTTGTTGAGGACATTGGCCTTTACACTTATTACCTTGCACGCTGGGACTATACAATTCTGTTTTAAGAATCTGTTGAATGCCGAATTGCCCATATTGTCATGTCTTTTTTTTAATCTTTTGTGCTTCTTTTCATGTCTGGAGTCTTTTATCAGATCCGTAATACACTGGAGGTTGGCATCACTGTGAATCAATCAGTGTAAATAACTGCAGTGCGTGATACAGTGATAACTTCCCCTTCTAGACTATTATAAGTGACAGAGTGATTTCAGTCTTGTCTAAGAGAGTCCCTACAAAAAAAAAGGGAGGTGCAAAAGAAAATGGTTTATTTATGACATCCCAGCTAAACTAGAAAATGTTTTAACAGCTTAAGGGACACTGTCAACATCTGCATGAAAAAAGGAGTCAGAGCTAGGAAACTGTTTCTGATATAAGAGCTATTTTTGATGCCTACTGACCACTGGCTACCATGAAATTGGCATGTCTAACATTTACAGAAAAGCATTCATTCGTTTAAATATTGCTGCTGGAGCTGTTGGCTGCTGCTGAAACATACAGGCCTACTCCTGAAGTGTTGGATTTCTGCACCCTTAAATGCAATCCTTTTTTGTCCTGCAAAAATGGATTATATTCTTAATATCAGTGCACTGCATTCATTAATTGCTCACTAAGTGCATAAGATCATTTGTGTTTTTTGGAACTTTTACTATAGTATAGCCTCTTCTAGTATATCCTTTTATAATTTGTTATAAGTATGTACAGTAGCCATTGTGTAGAGTTTTGGGGGTAACATTTCTTATTGCAGTAATCAGATTTTACAGTAGCATTTTGAATCGATCTCAGCATTGTGTAAGACTAGATTGTAGGGCTATGTTGAGGGCTTTTGTATGATGTCTGAAGGCAAAGTTTGGTTTTGATGTCAGATTACATGGTTTTAAGTAGATAGTTTTGGAAGTTTGAAGTTTGGGAATTTTGAGTGCAGTTATGGAATTGCTTAATTTCAAGAAATGTGTCTAAGCAATTCAGAAAAACAGTAATACAGGAACAAATTGCAAACTCCACACAGACAGTGACCAAGCTGAGTAGAAGAGCCAAACTGGAAAATTAATATTAATGTTAAATTCACTTAAGTGTCTGCTTAATTTCAGTAGAACATCAGTTTCACATAGTTACTTACATTATGACATAATCTTTAACCCCCTGTAAAATTACATGAAATAGAACTTTCTTACCTTTTCCTGTAAAAACACTGTTAAATTAAAACAGTTTAGAAATAGTCTCACTTCTAGAAACATGGACAGTTAAAGTAGTCTACAAATGGGACAGATCAGAAAGAGAGCTATGAGAAGCAGGTAAAAACCTTGACCAAGAAAAAATAAGCAATACCATAATGAAGACAGACATCAAATGGATCTACAATCCACCATCAGCCTCTCATAAAGGTGGAGTATGGGAAAGACAAATTATAAACATAAGAAAGATTCTAAACTCAGTACGCAACCAACAGTCACTCAACGATGAAAGTCTCCAAAAAGTAATATGTGAAGTTGAATCAATCATCAATAACAGACCCATCACATAGACATCAAATGAACCGAATGATTTAGAAGCTCTGACACCCAATCACTTACTGTTACTGAAGACACAGCCCAACATGGCTCCTGGACTCTTTTCTAAAAATGACCAGTACACTCGAAGAGTTTGGAAGTAAGTTCAATAATAGCTGATTTGTTTTGAAAAAGATTGTCTAAAGTACTTCAAGAATGTCAAAAATGGCTTACACCAAGAAGAAATTTTGAGCCAGGAGACATATTTTTAATAGTAGATAATACCGTACCCCCAACTCTTGGGTAATGGGTCGAGTCATCAAGACAATACCGGATGCCAAAGGTGCAGTCAGAAGAGTTTGTGTGCTGACGAAAACCAGCAGACTGGACAGACCCAAGAATAAACTATGTCTGCTACAAGAAACAGCTAATACTTGAAATAAGAAATTCTAGAAATGTTTGTTTTGTAGTTAAATTGAATCAATAGTTATTTGTAGACAATATTTAGAGTTTAAGAATAGTACATGGCTCGTATTGAAGTGGAATATAGTAATTGTCTCTGCTCCTGCATAATTAGGAGACAGAAACTGGGAGTCAATCCTACAGTATGTCACTGTGACTCTGGGGCAGCTAAGAGAGCCACTGTGCAACCTCCACTTGCCTAAGAACATGTAACACCCAGTAGCCTTTTTTACTTTGTGATCTACAGTGCATCCGGAAAGTATTCACAGCGCATCACTTTTTCCACATTTTGTTATGTTACAGCCTTATTCCAAAGTGGATTAAATTCATTTTTTTCCTCAGAATTCTACACACAACACCCCATAATGACAACGGGAAAAAAGTTTACTTGAGATTTTTGCAAACTTATTAAAAATAAAAACATTGAGAAAGCACATGTACTGTACATAAGTATTCACAGCCTTTGCCATGAAGCTCAAAACTGAGCTCAGGTGCATCCTGTTTTCCCTGATCATCCTTGAGATGTTTCTGCAGCTTAAATGGAGTCCACCTGTGGTAAATCCAGTTGATTAGACATGATTTGGAAAGGCACACACCTGTCTATATAAGGTCCCACAGTTGACAGTTCATGTCAGAGAACAAACCAAGCATGAAGTCAAAGGAATTGTCTGCAGACCTCCGAGACAGGATTGTCTGGAGACACAAATCTGGGGAAGGTTGCAGAAAAATTTCAGCTGCTTTGAAGGTCCCAATGAGCACAGTGGCCTCCATCATCCGTAAGTGGAAGAAATTTTGAAACCATCAGGACTCTTCCTAGAGCTGGCCGGCCATCTAAACTGAGCGATTGGGGAAGAAGGGCCTTAGTTAGGGAGGTGACCAAGAACCCGATGGTCACTCTGTCAGAGCTCCAGAGGTCCTCTGTGGAGAGAGGAAAACCTTCCAGAAGGACAACCATCTCTGCAGCAATCCACCAATCAGGCCTGTATGGTAGAGTGGCCAGACAGAAGCCACTCCTTAGTAAAAGGGACATGGCAGCACACCTGGAGTTTGCCAAAAGGCACCTTAAGGACTCTCAGACCATGAGAAACAAAATTTCTGGTCTGATGAGACAAAGATTGAACTCTTTGGTGTGAATGCCAGGCGTCACGTTTGGAGGAAACCAGGCACCGCTCATCATCAGGCCCATACCATCCCTACAGTGAAGCATGGTGGTGGCAGCATCATGCTGTGGGGATGTTTTTCAGCGGCAGGAACTGGGAGACTATTCAGGATAAAGGGAAAGATGACTGCAGAAGTGTACAGAGACATACTGGATGAAAACCTGCTCCAGAGCGCTCTTGACCTCAGACTGGGGCGACGGTTCATCTTTCAGCAGGACAACGACCCTAAGCACACAGCCAAGATATCAAAGGAGTGGCTTCAGGACAACTCTGTGAATGTCCTTGAGTGGCCCAGCCAGAGCCCAGACTTGAATCCGATTGAACATCTCTGGAGAGATCTTAAAATGGCTGTGCACCGACGCTTCCCATCCAACCTGATGGAGCCTGAGAGGTGCTGCAAAGAGGAATGGATGAAACTGGCCAAGGATAGGTGTGCCAAGCTTGTGGCATCATAATCGAAAAGACTTGAGGCTGTAATTCCTGCTAAAGGTGCATCGACAAAGTATTGAGCAAAAGCTGTGAATACTTATGTACATGTGATTTCTCAGTTTTTTTATTTTTAATAAATTTGCAAAAACCTCAAGTAAACTTTTTTCATGTTATTATGGGGTGTTGTGTGTAGAATTCTGAGGAAAAAAATGAATTTAATCCATTTTGGAATAAGGCTGTAACAAAATGTGGAAAAAGTGATGTGCTGTGAATACTTTCCGGATGCACTGTATGTTTAAAAGAAAAATAAATGATCCATCAACAGAGTGTATATTAACTGTACAGCATCATCATGTTAAGAGAGATTGTCCAGGCAGTAGCCGACATTGAATTTTCACAGATCTAGGGAGAGAGTTACTGTATTGAATTTTCACATATCTAGGGAGAGAGTTACTGTACATAAAATGAAATGACATTATGCCTAAAGCTGCAGGGAACAGTTAGGAGCCTTGCATAAGAATATGTCTTCTCTCAAATATCAGCAGCTTGGACGTGTATTCAGAATTGTTGGACCAAACAGACTTCTTACTTGGTATTCAAGCTTTAAAAGATGATTTAGGGTCGCCAACTGAGGGAATAATGTGGTCATGGCATTTGATTGGAGTCAAGACTCTGGATGAGTATTTTACAGTTAAATCTGCAGGCAGATGATTAATACAAAACAACCAGAGAATAACCAAGACATACTAAAAGTCCAACAGATCGCTGGAGAATCTGACTATGAGAAGTACAGTACATTTAGACCCGGGATAAGTTTTATAAATTATAGAATAATATTTTCCCTGTGACTTAGATATGAAATTCAAAACTCAACCTACCTTCAAATATGTTTACTGACTCAATGAGAGACAGTATTGATTTTATGATTATGGCCAGGAGATGAACATAGTGAAGAACAAGCTAAGGTCAAAACCAAAGATCAAGCTGATCAGGCATCAAAACACTAATCAGAACTCAAAGATCAATAATCGAGGCAGATGTCTACACCAGGAAGGCAAAAAATAAAGATTTTTGTTCTTATGTTAGGAGTTATCCATCAATGTCAGATGCAAGCACCAACTAACATGGTCACTCCCGTGACATCACGTATATTGTGCTTTCTGGAATATTCTGGGAATTTCCATGGAAACACTTAATGCCTTTGCTATGAAATGGCAATGCCCATAGTGAAACAAAGATGATGTTGTGGCATAAATTTAAATATTCTTAGGTTTTTCAAATTGTCATAAGATGAAAAGTAAATGTTATTTTTGGAACCCTTGATTTCCAAATCCCCCAATGAGACACATACTTTTTAAATATTCCTTTGGCAGAAACCGAATATGGCAGAATTCATTGTCCTGCAAGAAGCCTATGACCACGAGGCCAAATTCACTTCCATCTTCAGCACTACATTTGCTGATGAAACCACAACCACCAGCAAAACCAGGACACTAGTCACAGACCTCCGTAAGCAGGGGGCAAACCTCTCTCCCATTTGCATCAGAGGAGAGCTGTGCAGAAGGTTTAAACTTCTCGCTTCGGACAAAACCAGAAGCATACATAACACACCTTGGGTTCAGTCAAGAAGGCTTGCTAATGCCTGTAATTCCTTTTAATTCTTTAGACATTTGAGTAAAGCTTGAGTGTCTTCATCCGTGGGCACCAACATCTTCAGTTTCTTACTGTATTGGAGTTCATACTCACTGACTGTATAGCATCCTGGCATGGAATTTGACTCCTCTCAGAATCTCAAATCATTGCAGAAGGTTATGCAATTGGAATAGAATAATACCAGCACAGATCCCATCAAGATATACTTTATATACAAACCTGGACAAATGTGTTGATATTCCTCCATGAAGAAAGAAGAAGCCACAATTGTTTCTGAAATAACTTGAAACTGACAAAAGTAATTTACACCCATCATTGTTTATTCCATATTCAACAAAAATCAGACTTTGCTTTAGAGTTTTCAATCAACAGAATATTTCAAATAATAACACCACTGAAAATGGCATGGACAAAATGACAGACCCTTAACTTAACATTTTATTGTACAACCTTTAGAGGCCATCACTACAAACAAGCAATTCCTGGAGCTCTTAGTGAGACTTCTGCAACTGTCAGTAGGTAGTTTGGCCCACTCATCCTGAGCAAATGCTCCAGTTGTGTTAGGGTTGAAGGGGGTCTTCACCAAACTGCATGTTTCAGTTGTGTCCATAGATGTTTGATAGGATTCAAACCAAGATTCATAGAAGGCCACTTCAGAATAGTCCAATGTTTTGTATTTAGCCATTGTTGAGTGTTTGGGTTTATTATCCTGTTAGAGGATCCATGACCTGAGACTGAAACAGAGCTTTCTGACACTGTTTCACTCCAGAAAGTCTTGATAGTCTTGGAAATTCATTGTTCCCTGCACAAGCACAAGGCATCCCATGCCAGACACAGCAAAGCAGTCCCAAAACATAACTGAGCCACCTCAATATTTCACAGTGGGTATGGTATTCTTTTCTTT
The DNA here is from genome assembly GCF_016835505.1 of Polypterus senegalus. Taxonomy (NCBI): domain Eukaryota; kingdom Metazoa; phylum Chordata; class Cladistia; order Polypteriformes; family Polypteridae; genus Polypterus; species Polypterus senegalus. The sequence goes on along the minus strand of NC_053169.1, from coordinate 44,653,379 downwards.
GAAAGCTTCATTTTTTTCGTCTGTGGCCTAAAAGCTCCAATTTTGTCTGTCCAAAGGATATTCTCCCAGAAGCATTCTAGCTTGTCAGTTGCATTTTTTATAGTGGCGTCCTCCTGTGTCTTCTTCCATTGACTTCCATGAACTTTGACCTTCAAGATGAGCTTAAATATCTTTGGAAGTATGGCTATTTGTCTACCTTTCTCACCATCTGCCCACTCTGGCGTTGATTTTCCTCTTGCGACTGTGTCTAGGGAGGTTGGCTACAGTCCTATGGACCTTAAACTTCTTAATAATATTTGCAGCTGTTGTCTAAGCTGCTTAGAGAAAGCATTTGTCTTTAATATGTTTGTCTATAATTTTCTTTCTGATCTCCTCCAACAACTCACTGCTCTCTCCAGTCCATGTTCAGTGTGGGACATAAGATGATACAAAGCAGCAGACTACTTTTGTCTATTTAAATAGGCTGAATGACAGATATCGTGATTGCAGACATGTGTGATACTAATTGAAGAACACAACTGGATTGAAAAATCACTCAAAATCAAATATTTATGGTCTTTTGTAGGGGTATCAACAAATGCGTCCAAGCCATTTTAGAATATCTTTGTAGAATAAACAATACTTGATGTCTTTTCACACTTGCTTTGCTTTACTTGATGACATATCAAAGACATGCACATATTCAGGGGACAACTGCTTTAATTTAATCACTTTTCAGGAGGCATACAGCACTTTTTCAACTGGCTGCAAGGGTGCAGTCACACACGCACAATTAGGAAGCAGCCATCAAGTCCTAAGGTAAGGTGCTGATTATGTGCACTGATTCTTTCTCTTTGCCTACAGAAATAAAAAAGAAAAATAAGAATTCACCTACCTTGCTTCCGGGTTCACAAAATGGCTGCGACATCACCACACGCAACATCTGTGACATCACTTCTAGTTCCTGTACAGTGACATCACTTCTGGCCATTCCCAATGACATCACTTCTGGTTCCTGCACAGTGACATCACTTCTGGCCATTCCCAATGACATCACTTCTGGTTCCTGCACAGTGACATCACTTCTGGCCATTTCTGATGACCTCACTTCTGGCCATTTTCGATAACATCACTTCCGGCCATACCTGATGATGTCATTTCCATCATGTCACTTCCTTTTACCATTTTGTTTGATTGCATATAAAAACGGCATAAAAATGGATGTACAGTGATCCCTCTCTATATCGCTCTTCGACTTTCGCGGCTTCACTCCATCGCGGATTTTAAATGTAAGCATATCTAAATATATATCGAGGATTATTCTCTGGTTTGCGGATTTCTGCGGACAATGGCTCTTTTAATTTATGGTACATGCTTCCTCAATTTGTTTGCCCAGTTGATTTCATACAAGGAACGCTATTGGTGGATGGCTTAGAAGCTACCCAATCGGAGCATGTATTACGTATTAACTAAAACTCCTCAATGATATACGATATGCTTCCAACACGGTGCTTGATTGTTTGCTCTTCTCTGTCTCTCTCACTCTCTCTGCCTGATGGAGGGGGTGTGAGCAGAGGGGCTGTTTGCACAGAGGCTGTTTGCCTAGAGGATACGGATGCTCCTCTAAGAAATGCCGCTTTATCGCGGTGCTTCGGCATACTTAAAAGCCCAAAAGCACTTATTGATTTTTTGATTTTTGTTTGCTTTTCTTAGCGAGCGCTCTCTCTCTCTCTCTCTCTGACATTCTCTGCTCCTGACGCGCACACTCCTTTGAAGAGAAGATATATTTGTATTCTTTTAATTGTGAGAAAGAACTGTCATCTCTGTCTTGTCATGGAGCACAGTTTAAACTTTTGACTAAGGGGTGTTATTTCATGTCAGGAGGGCTCTAATATTGTTAACAGTGTGGGAGAGTTTATAAAAATAACCATACAAACATATGATTTCTACTTCGCGGATTTTCATCTATCGCGGGGGGTTCTGGAATGCAACCCCAGCGATCGAGGAGGGATTACTGTACTTTGTTTTCTGTGATCAAAGTTTTAATTATTTTTGACCTCATTTTTCATCTTTGTCCTTCGGACAATATACGGGGACATTCCCCAACTCTTTTTGACCATTTTCTCATGGCTTATTTTACCACAGTACCAACAAAAATGTCTGCACCCTGCCTAATAACAGCATACAGTACTATTAAACACCTCAGCCATCCTGCACAGTTTCTCCTGCTTTTGAGAAAACAGGTCAGAACACTAGTACTCACACCAGTAGATTCAGGAACAGATGCATGAGTGTTTCTTGTATATAAGTTGAATACGAATATATGCTTCTTTAAACATACAATGCTGCACTCATTATCTTTTTTTGTTTGTTGCTGATATTGTATTAGAATCTCTAGTTTGTGGGAGGCATTACATTTTACTATATACACATGACACACATGAATATAAATTTGAATGAAGGTTCCAGATTTGGTCGGGTGAGTCCATTTTTTTTTAACATTTTACTGTAGACCTTTCTGGCACTGGCCTGTTTTTTTTAATGGAAGATCTCTTTCATGCAGTTATTTTTTTTAACTGAGTACTAAATATGAGGCTGAGTCAATGAATCAGACCATCCTAACTGAAGCATGTAGGAGGTAAAAAGAAGCAGGGGGAATGTAAAGAGCAGTGAAGGACAATACAAAAGAGATGCTGCATAACAACAGACAGTCTCCGTTTAGACATATAGGGCGAGATCAAGGAGTAGTAGTCTCACATCCACCCTGCATAATTACTTTGATATTGTGGAAGGATGTTGTAGTCAACAATCAAAAGCAGCAGTAAGGTCATGGAGTAGCAATCTAGTGAGACAGCTATCGTCGGAATTGTATAGAAACTCATTTATAACTCTGGGAAAAGAAGTTTCTATGTTGTGATGAGTTCAGAATCCAGACTGTTAAGATATAAACTTATTTATATGCTGTATTGTGGTGGCAGGAGCTAATTTGTAATTTTAAAGGAAAGAAAAAATGTGCACAACTTTTCATGGTTCAGTTTAAAAAACAGACTTGAGGAAGGTGTAACAGCTGAACTCGATGTTGGAACATTTGTGTGGTGAGCCCAGAAAGGGCAGCAGTAGCATCTTAGAAAGTTCAAATAAGAACTGTGTCTCTGCTCAAACTTTATGTTCCAGAAGAAATGCTAAAAATAGCAATAATCTCAAAATAACCACAGTTAATATAAATGTTCTGTGCTGTAATAGTGTTTACTTATTTTGAACAAATTCTGTGAATTCTACACTAAAGCTACAGAAATGTCAGTTACGTAATACTTTTCGCCTTCAATTTATTAAATTCCATAACAATATAAATGGACAAGAATTTAAATAATGTTTTAAATAAAACAACATCTTATGTTTTGTAACTAAAAGAGTAGTGAGTGACCGCCTCTTTGAAAACTCATTTTTTATTCTCAAGTATGCCAAATTGTAATTCTTCAGACACTGTATTTGTAATCAGTCTCAAGATATCACATTAGTTGTTTAACCATGGATTTTTTTAAACAATGGTGGGTTTCTATTACATTGTTGGCAATAATACATCTATACATCTTTTCAAAATACTGTTTCTTGAAACTGGGATCATTTTACTTAGAATGCATTCTTACCTGAAAGGCCATTTGTGTCCCAAGCTTCTTGGAGCTCACTTCTTCAAACAGAGCAGTCTAACCAAGGCCATTTTTTTACCTCTCAAGCTTTTGAATAAATGCCATTTCTCATTCAGCCTATAAGGCCCTGTCAATACTACTACATTTCTGTTTAAAAAGTAGATATTGGTATCCTTTTTTGCCTTTCATCCATGCTAAACCACCTGTTTCAATGCACCCTAGAGTTGAATACTTTTAAAAATGCTGGTGTGGCATTTCAGTGTAGTTGAGAGAAAATGAAGATTTCTGAAGATAGAGTGCAGACTCCATCTCACTCTGATTGGTTCATGCTTTTTATGTGGTTCTTCCCTGATTGGATCTTGTTCAGTACAATGTCTCATTCCTTAATTTGGTCACCCTGCACGGAAGAAAAACATATTCTGACATAGCGGACATTGAAGAATTGTTTTCCATGGCGCTTGTGGTGTTGTTTACATGTATGCCTCTAAATTTTGTTTTGTGCTATTTTATTTTTAAAAATTATGGTCAAGCAGGTAGTCACACTGCACAATGTAGTGACTAATCATATATTGTATGTTCTCAAACTGCACAAGCACTTTTGGTCCAACTGACATTCTACAATGTGGCAGCTGAGATTATATGTTGTCATCATCCAAAAGAAATGCATAAGGATAAATAAAATGTTGGGGTGCCACCAACACCAACCTGTTTACTGAAATGATAATTTTAAACAAAAACAACAGTTGCATGATGGCACAAGAAGAAACAACAAAGCCATTGGCTACAGTAAAGAGGCTCCAAAGAGTGATCAGGCTTCTGGATTGAGCTCCATCTGGCAGGTTGCTCATCCATCCATCCATTTTCCAACCCGCTGAATCCGAACACAGGGTCACGGGGGTCTGCTGGAGCCAATACCCAAATTAAATGGTTCCTTCCGGGAGTGCTTTGCTCTTACAGAGCCAGAGGTCAGACTCAGTTGCCCACATTGTTTATCTATTCTGACATGTGGTTAAAACATGAGAAAAAACAGTCAGCAATTGCGCCCCCTCATGTCCCAGGGTGGTAGTGCTTACCTCTTGGGTGACCCTCTAACACACATGCATGTCAATGTGTACAATGCACACTGCGGGTGCTGTAAAAATTAATTTCACAAAATGTGGTGACATCTTCAGAAAATCGGCTCGTAAGACTGCTCACACTACAAAATACACAAATGAAATCTTTGACATGGCAGAAAATCTTCTGATTGTGCAACAGCCCAATCGTAAGATACAATCAGGCATTGCAACCACTGTCACACTGCATGTGAAAAAACAGTGGATGAACCTGAAATTCAAGCCAGTTCAGAAAATCAATTGGTGACTGCAAAACTGAGCTTAAAATCATGCCGAAACCACACAGTGTATAAACGGTTAAAGACGTCTATGCTGTGCACATTCCCAGTGTAGGTGAGCAATTACATCATAAGCGTTTTCAGTCATTTTTTTATCAATGAAAATACTTTTGTAAACAATGAGAAAATGCTAGTGTGAACAGAGATCATTTTCATTTCCAAACCCTTGTTTTTACATGAAAACGTAGTAGCGTGGATGTAGCCTAACTTAGATCTGACCTATCGATGCACCATCTGATGCAAAGGTATCTTGCTAAATTTATTTTAAAATTCAGTACCTACTGCTGTGTATATTTAGTTGATGTACATCTTTATTTAAAATTATTTGTCATGATATTGACCATTAAATGTGCCACCTTAAATCAGCATTGATTTTTTTTAATGTGTGACATGTACAGCTGTTCTGGTGTAAGTTTAAATTTTTGTTCAGCTAATTTTTCTAGAATAGCGAAAAGACAATCATACAGAACTCCATCCATTATCCAACTCGCTATATCCTAACTACAGGGTCACGGGGGTCTGCTGGAGCCAATCCCAGCCAACACACAGCTCAAGGCAGGAAACAAACCCCGGGCAGGGCACCAGCCATACAGAACTCTGCAAACATATAATAACATTTTCAAAGGAATATATAAAAACAATTCACCCGCAACAAAGGGAACACAAAAAAATTGAGGAAAGGAGGTGAAAGAAAAAAGGATAACACTTTAGATTAGGTACTATGTATAATAATCTATCTATCTAATACATTTATTAGCCAACTACTGTTATGTAAAAAAGCTTCTTTTGGTCTTAATAACATATCGAAATCATCAAAGCAGTGACTCCTTGATATGTGTTTGTCAATAAGCTTGCTGTGGGAGAGGAGTACAGTGTTTTGGCCAAATTAATAAACTAACCACTGAATTCCATAACTTGCCATAGACAAATCCAGTTCATGTTCTCAAAAGGTCTTCTCTGCATCAAATGAGAGAAGGGAAACAAGGAGAGACAACAGGCGACATGTGCTGTTAGAATGCTTTCTGTGTTTTGATTAATCCCCTCTTGTCTGGGTGGACGACAATTAGAAGACAGCATGCAGGTACCTTGTCCAACAATTTGGCAACATCTGAGTGAAAGTGTGTAATAACTGGAATAGTCATGTTTAATATACAGTGGTACCTCTGGTCACGTGCCAAATCTCTGGACGCAACCCGATTTGGTTGCGACCTGAACGTAATTTCCCCATAAGATTGTATGTAAATACAATTAATCCGTTCCAGACCATACAAACTGTGTGTAAATCTATATTTTTTTAAGTACAAAAATAGTTAATTATACCATAGAATGCACAGCTTAATAGTAAACTAATGTAAAAACATTGCATAACACTGAGAAAACCTTGAACAACAGAGAAAACTAACATTGTAAGAGTTCGTGCTAGACGCTTACGAACCGCTCGCTGTAAACACTTTTTTTATGAGTTTTAAGCACAGGGAAAAAAATTAAATGCCACTTCTCTTGTGAAACTTTTCAAACCATTCTCTACTGGCTTTAAATGCCTCACCTTTGCCGCTCGAAGAAGGATTTTTTTTTTCAGCAAATTGCCATGAATCTTCAGGGCTTTCTCACATATGATCACCTCGCTTATGCTATCTCCTGCAAGGTGCTTCTCGTTCAACCACACTAGCAACAGTTTTTCCAACTCTTCCAGCACTTGAGGCCACTGCTTGGTTAACATTATAACTCCTTTTGCAACATCAGCTGCTTTGTTAGGCCCTGTATGTGCAAACAAAAGAAAATGGAAAACGGAGAATGCGAAATCATTGGCGCTTATGAACGAGTGTAGGGAAACTGGCCGCCAGTGTTTTTGTTCGCCGCCAGAGTGTGTGGTCATGAACAGATTCAAAATTTTGGCAAACTTCTTTGTCGTAACCCGATTTGTACATTTTCCGAAACGTTTGTGACTAGAGGTTCTACTGTACATATATTAAACATACACTGCTCACAAAAATTAAAGGAACACTTTAAAGAAACACATTAGATACATCAAATCTCAATATGAAGTTGGATATCTATACAAATAACGACAGGGCAATGTCTTAGGAACAAAAGGATGCCAAGTCTTTTAATGGAAATAAAAGTTTTCTGCCTACAGAGGGCTCAATTGTGTAGACACCCTAAAATCAGAGTGAAATGAAGATGTGGCAGGCTAGTCCATTTTTTCAAAAACTTAATTTCTGCTACTCAAAATGCTTTTTAGTTTCTTGTGTGGCCCCACGAGCTTGTATGCATGCTTGACAACGTCGGGGCATGCTCCTAATGAGACGACGGATGGTGTCTTGTGGCATTTCCTCCCAGATCTGTATGAGGGCATCCCTGAGCTGTTGTACAGTCTGAGGAGCAACCTGGCGGTGCCTAATGGACCAAAACATAATGTCCCACAGATGTTCTATTGGGTTTAAGTCAGGGGATCGTGAAGGCCATTCAATTGTTTCAATTCCTTCATCCTCCAGGTACTGCCTGCATACTCTTGCCACATGAGGCCGGGCATTGTCGTGCATTAGGAGGAAACCAGGACCTACTGCACCAGCGTAGGGTCTGACAATGGGTCCAAGGATTTCATCCTGATACCTAATGGCAGTCAAGATGCCGTTGTCTAGCCTGTAGAGGTCTGTGAGTCGCTCCATGGATATGCCTCCAAGATCATCACTGACCCACCACCAAACCAGTCATGCTAAACGATGTTACAGGCAGCATAATATTCTCCACGGCTTCTCCTGACCCTTTCACATCTTTCACATATACTCAGGGTGAACCTGCTCTCATCTGTGAAAAGCACAGGACGCCAGTGGTGGACCTGCCAATTCTGGTATTCTATGGCAAATGCCAATTGAGCTTCCCGGTGCTGTGCAGTGAGCACAGGGCGCAGTAGACATTTGGGCCCTCAGGCAACCCTCATGAAGTCTGTTTCTGATTGTTTGGTCAGAGACATTCACACCAGTGGCCTGCTGGAGGTCATTTTGTAGGGCTCTGGCAGTGCTCATCCTGTTCCTCCTTGCCCAAAGGAGCAGATACTGGTCCTGCTGATGGGTTATGGACCTTCTATGGCCCTCTCCAGCTCTCCTAGAGTAACTGCTTGTCTCCTAGAATCTCTTCCATGCCCTTGAGACTGTGCAGGGAGACACAGCAAACCTTCTGGCAATGACACGTATTGATGTGCCATCCTGGAGAAGTTGGACTACCTGTGCAACCTCTGTAGGGTCCAGGTATCGCCTCATGCTACCAGTAGTGACACTGACTGTAGCCAAATGCAAAACTAGTGAAGAAACAGTCAGAAAAGATGAGGAGGGAAAATGTCAGTGGCCTCCACCTGTTAAACCATTCCTGTTTTGGGGGTCATCTCATTGTTGCCCCTCTAGTGCATCTGTTGTTAATTTCATTAACACCACAGCAGCTGAAACTGATTAACAACCCCCTCTGCTACTTAACTGACCAGATTAATATCCCATAAGTTTCATTGACTTTATGCTATACTCTGATTAAAAAGTGTTCCTTTAATTCTTTTGAGCAGTATATTATATGATATCATCTTTAAATTCTGCTCCATACTTGTAAAGTTTTTATTTTTATACTGTATTGAGGATTTGTTCTGTTCTGTGTATTGTATTGTATTGACCCCCTTCTTTTTGACACCCACTGCACACCCAACCTACCTGGAAAGGGGTCTCTCTTTGAACTGCCTTTCCCAAGGTTTCTTCCATTTTCTCCTTACAAGGGTTTTTTTTGGGAGTTTTTCCTTGTCTTCTTAGATAGTCAAGGCTGGGGGGCTGTCAAGAGGCAGGGCCTGTTAAAGCCCATTGCGGCACTTCTTGTGTGAGTTTGGGCTATACAAAAATAAATTGTATTATATTGTATTGTATTGTATATACAAGTGTTGCACGAGAGCATTTTACATATCCTTCTCTGCCACACCTTGGAAACAGGATAAATTTAATAATCTCAACAAACCATCAAAATATCTCAACGAAGGAGACAAGTCAATTAAAAGTTCACACTGTTGTAGAAAGCAATCCTAGATATGAACATAAATCTGAGCCATGTGAGGCCATATGCATAAACCATCATATCATTTGATCATATGCCTCGTCATGGGACAGTAAATCTCAATGGTTTTAGGCAATAAAATAACTTAAACGCTAAAGGCATCATATATCAAGCACTCCTCATTTATCCACATACATGTGAGAAATAACAAAAAATAATAATAAATACAAAAAAGAAAAAGTAAAGTTTTTTTGAGTGTGAGACTAAAAATACTCGTAAGAGGGCAACAGGCTAAATTTTCTGATTCAGTTGTGTTAGATGGTGAGCCAGCTTAGTATAAACATGTATATTGTCTTATTTTGAACATCTTTTGCAAATAATACATTTCTGGATACTGATATGTTATACATCATTTGGCACGGAGGACATACTGCTGCCAATAAATACTTACTTTGCAATTCATAATTTAAATACAGTTCAGAGACTAAGGTAATAACTCCCAGAACTTTACATTGTAACATGTCAATGTGAATGGAATATTATCCACTTAAATTTTCAGACCAAAGCATAGTCTGCTTACAATTTTTTGAGTTAATAAGACTGTCATTAAAAATATGTCAAATTTACAGAAAATACCGCCATACCCTTAGAGTATTTTCTGTAATCTTCAAAGCATCCTTGGTGTATGGTTTCTCCCACCTAAGCAATGGTCATTCATAATCTATGTTTGGATTTATTTCAGATTTGTTATTCACTATTAAGTGTCTGAACCAGATATAAATATACATGTCCATGCCTTCAGTGAAGCTGCTGTCTTGGCATGATATCATGCCCTGCATGTCTGTTACGTCTTAACCAAGTACTCAAAAATAAAAGCAGACAGGTTTGGGACTAGAGAACATTTTACCACAGCTTCATCAAGATGACTCACAGAAGAATTTAAGTCTATTTAAAGTTCACTCTACTGTAGAAAATAATCCAAGATGAGAACATAAATCTCAGCCATATAAGGCCATATGCATAAACCATCAAATCGTTTGATTATAAGCCTGGTCATGGGATAGTAAATCTTGGCAGAAACATAAATGAAGCCTGGAAAGCACAATATATCAGAAGGACAGTTCATCAAATTGCACAAAGGTACAAATAGTTTAGATTAAAAGATGAAGAAAAACAAAGGAAAAAAACAGTGTGAAATATGAAACTTAAATATTCATTAGTGAGGAACAAGCTAAATATCTTCTTCTAGACTTCACGAGATATACAAAAAGCTTGTGTTCTACACGTGCGTTGTGATGAGTTTTGTTCTCTTCATATCATATACCATGGCAAGTTGGTCTAAGATGATGGGCCAGATAATTTCTCATTATAATTCTAAATGGATGTAAGCAACCTACATTCCTGGACCCTCATAGCCAAGTCTGTGAGAATAAGGATGTTGACTGGTTAGTCATTTAGAAACATATCTATTATTTCACTGCCACACTCAATTGTGAAGAAGATCTCAGAGTACACAAACCTCTGCATTTGGGGTGACCACTCCCCATTATGTACAGAGCAAACTATTTTTCCAGGAAAAGATGGTGTCTGGAAATATATAGTGGTGTTCTTATTTACTTTCTATTTATTTTCACACGTAAACAAGATCACTGAAACACTGATCACTGATTACAGACACACATGATTAGGCCTAATAGACAAAATTATGTAGATACAGCAAAGATGATATCTAAACTGTGTACTGCCCAAAACTTGGCTGAATGTTTATACAGACCTCACTCTTTAAATACAAGCCCAAAGATCAAATTGCATTCAGCATTCATTTAGGACTATTAATACTGTATTTGTAGCATTGTTTATAAGACTCGGTGGGGGCTATTCTACAACCAAATATCAAAATCTCATGACCTCTCAAATATCAGTGTAAGAAAAGCTTTGCTACTCTCCCACAGAATATGTAGTGTTCTTTCTGAATGAAAGGTTCAAGTATCAGATGGTGTCTTGGTTCCTGTACCTTAGTGAAGACTTCCCCAAGGTGTGGTGTGGTATGTTGTAGTGGTGATTTTAGTAAATTAATTGTATTTTTTTAGTGCTTACCAAGGAGCATGAGAAATAATTAGTGCATGGAAGCCTGCAATCATGAGCCCTGGTTGTCGACATTGCTACATTGCAATCAAAGAGCAGTTGAGAGCTGCCAATTTAAATAGATGGGGTGAAGGTAAAGACTTGGGTTTAGTGGCAAAGGAGAAGCTGCAATGTTTGTGAGATTAAGCTGCAAAGCAGAGCCAGGAGAAGGTCATTAGTGTCTTCAGCGTAGTCTGATGCTGCGACTACAGTCTGCTACCTGGGGATGCTGTGTCAAGAGGAGGCTCCCTAAAATCTGAATGATGGGATACTACTAAGCTGTGGTTTTTAAATATATTTTAACCATTTATCTATTGTCACACATGTACGCATAGGGGTTAGTCAAAGGGCTTAACTGAGGGTAAGATGTTGATTGGAGGGTTGATGAAGTGCACTAATGTCTTTTCTCCCTCTTCTACAGATCATCAGAAGGGAAACCCAGCTAAACCAGCAGCAACTTCCTGCATCCCGGTCCAGACCACGCCCTCCAACTGACCTCACTTCCGCCAAGCCCCTCACAGACCTGCCTCTTCCTACACACCGCCTATAAAAGCCAAATACCTCTCCTTCCCAGTTAAGTTCTGTTTGGACTCACTCCTTTGTGACTACTTGGGTGAACCTTGTTTTGTGACATTTTTTTGCCATAATACACGGGGTGGATCACCAAACCTTTTTTTCTTTGTCTTCTCCTTATTCCACTATTCATTTTGGAAAAGACACATTTTTTTAACATACTGTATTTATTTAATCTTTTATATGCTATTTCACACTTATACTCTTTGATTAATAAACATTAGACACTTTTCACTTGAAATCCACATCTGCTTCGTCATTTCCTACTGATTCATCCTTGTTCGATGATCTACTTCAAGATGCCCCAACATGGAACTTTGCTGCGGGCTTCTGGCACGTGGCATCAAACATTGAGGATGAGCAGTGTGATGTTTTGCTGACAGGAATACTCCCTCTAATACCTCTTTTTAAGAATATGCAACACTATTCCAGTTCAGCATTCTCAGAGCACTGTGCCACCTTCCAAGCATCATTAAAGAATCAGAATTAGAATTCACTTTATAGGCCAATTACACTAATGTGTACTGGAAATGTGGCTTAATAGTATTGGTGCAACACACAAGGACAACACAGAATACAAAAGATAAATATAAAATGATAACATATGATGCAATATATTGGGCAATATAAAAATGAAGAGATATATAGTAGGATTAAAATATCCAGGTAGTCTAGCGTGCAAGTACACATAGATACTGAGTAGATGTTCAGACCTGATTAGCAAGAATAACTGCATGTGCAAAAATAACTGTTTAGGTGATGCGTTGTTTTAGCTTTCACTGCAATAATTTATTTTCTGGAGGTGATACCCTGTGTGAGTCAGATCAGCAATGATTTTTTGAGTCGCAATTCCTTACCATGGACTCATATAGCACTTCCGTGTATGGTAAGTTACAGCCTATGATCCTGTCACAGGTTCTGATGATATGTTGCAAATTGGCCTTAGCCTGAACAGAGGCAGCACCAAACCAGACAGTTATAGATGAGGTCAGAATGTATGTGTAGTAATCAAGACACTCCATAAAATCCAATTCTTTCTACATTTTAAACCACTCCAACTGACTTGAACCACCAAAATGGTCCGTTTCAATGCAATAGTTCTGGCACTGCCTTCTTTAAATTTGAACAATCCCTACAATACAATATCCTCAGTCAAGGACACTGTTCAGTAAACCTGCAGAGAAAAAACTATTGTGATATTCTCTCTTTCACTTCCTGAGCTGAATAGTTTACTAGAATTTCTTTGAGTCTGAAAGTCATTACACATGACCTTTCCAGACCCTTTCGAGGAATTCTATACATCTGCTCCAGCAGTGAAATCTAGAGCCCCTCATACTAATGTTGCATGGAAGGCATCTTTATATATCCTGACTGCTGGTGTTCAAAAATGAGTCAGAGTTGCCACTCTGACTAGCACAAGCCACATTTAAGCCAAGGTTGATTGCAGCTTTCTCCCTTACTTGTGATCTTGAATAGGATTCACTCATATCCCATGCACATAACCTCTCCTGAGATGCAGGAAAAGGAATTATGATGACTGAGACATGCCAGCTCCCAAACAAATGTCCATAATTGACAGCTCAGTGATCATTTTCCTTAAGTGTCCACAGCATACAGCCTAATATCTGATGACAAGCATATAGAACTGATTATTCATATTTTTTCAATTTAATTTAGTTTATTTTTCTATAGCGTTCTTCACTAAGAGCAGGTACAGAATGCTGTGACAAGTTCTCAGGCAAAATAAAAATTCAGACTTTATTAACTACATAATGAGTACACATAAAGACAAAAAGTAGTTTGAAATTGATTAATATAAATTGAATACAGCAGTATCTGACCATTAATTAATTGTTGAATTTTGGACAATGGTCAGTTGACAATAGGGAAGAGGAATAGGGAAGAGGAAGGGACAATAAGGAAGAGGAAAACAAAATCTACAGTCAGAAGCATCCCTGGGGAAAATAAAGTTCTGGGGAATCCATGGTCCATAATAACAGAGAGAGCCAAAGACAAAACCAGACTCAGTCAGAATCCTGGAGACCTCTGCCAACTGGCCACCAGCCCCACCTAGCCAGTCTTTGCTGAACCATCCAATCCAGGCACCCAGATGATGCTTCCATATATAGGAGAGCAGCTTGGCAGTACAAGTGCCACAAGTGCCACAATAGGATACTGAGAGGAAGAGAAACAGACCAGAGAAGGCTTAATAACAGTTTAGAATTAATGAAAAATATTTGTATTTTGGTACAAAAGACTAATAAATAGAGATGCAATATGCAGCTCTAGTCAGGGTATGCTAGACTAAAGTAATGAGTCTTCAACTTGGATTTAAAAGTTTAGACTTTGTGGGTGTTTCTAATATAAGCAGGCAGATTATTTCCAGTAACCAAACATTCAACCTTGCACTGCCTCACACTCTAATTTAGTAATCCTTGGAATCTTTAGTAGGTCGGCATTTCCAGATCTTAATGGAGATCTTAATGTGTGCTTTGGTGTATAATTAATAATAAGTTTAGATAGGCAAGCAAGACCTTGACCATCAGCCATATAATTAAGTAAAAGTAAGTAAATAATCAGGCTGTGAAGATGCTTCTCTACAGCAGGCCCTGGAAGTCTTGTGAGGGTAAAGGAGAAAATGAATTAAGGAAAATACAGGGAAATCCTGGTGGAAAAACCTAATTCCAGTCTTCAAAAGATCTACACCTTGGGAGATTTGTTTTCCAGCAAGATAATAACTAAAGCATAAAGCCAATGATACACACTAATGGCTTAAAACATTGTTAAAACGATGTTTATGTCCTGAAGTGGCCAAGTCGGAGTCCTGATCTTAATACAATTAAGAATTTATGGCTGGACTTGATAATGGCTGTTCACTCACAATCCTCATGCAACCTGACAGAGCTTGAGTTTAATAAACAAGAATGACAGTGTCCAGGTGTGCAAAGCAGAGAGAGACCTATGCACACAGCTGCCAAAGGTGCATCTAATTAAATATTGAATTGAAGAGGCTGGGCCATCTTAACAGGATTATAGGCCCCTGGGCAAAGCAGTGCACTGGAGCCCCTACCTACATAACCACTCAGCAAATCACAACATACATAGATTAGCATGGGGTCCCTATGCTCGTAGGGCCCCCGGGCAACTGCCCAGCTTTCCCATGCATTAAGACAGCCCTGTGAAGAGGGTGAATGCTAATGCAATCAGTTTGTGTTTTATATATGTACCTAATTTAAATCATTTTGCAAATTTATGTTTACCTTGTGGACAGGTGGAATGACACTCGAAGACTTCAAGGAATCATTGGGATGCCAGCCGAGCCACCCTGTTTAATCCTAACTTAGAACATTATTTAAGAATACAGACACTCGATGGCACACAACTAGTAAAAACAACAAAAATAAAAGTAGTAGAACTTGGTAGAGTGGGTCTTGTCCAAGAGCTCCATTCTGGTTGCACTTCAGGTTTAGATTGAAAGGACTCTTTCTGAGGCATCCAGACTTTTATAGTGACCCAACCAGAATGAGCAGAGTCAGTTGCCCTCGCTGGGTGTCATCTCACTGCCTCAGGTTAATGGAAAGATGATACTGTCAGTGACAGCGCCCCCTTTTGCCTCAGAGTGGTATCAATTACCACAGATGAGCCTGAAAAGATTTTCTGATGGGCATGCACAGCAACCTTTTTCTGTTGGTCAATGTCAAGGAAAGCCAAATTAAATCTGTGACACAATGTTGTATAATGATAAAATGAAAACTTTTTTATAGGCCCTGTATGGTTGAAATACTCTTCTGTGTCCTGTTTTGAATTTTGAGTGTAGATGTAGGACTTGTGTGATTACATCCCCAAGATGTAAGGTGCTAGCAGCGTAGTTTAAGGGCTGATTCAAACATGGAAGTTAGACTATAAAGAGTTAGTCAAGCAAAGTTAGTTTAAGACAAAAAGAGAAACCGACAAGAAGTATAAGCATTATTCAAAATGTTATTAATGCAAACAGCAAATCTGAGGACAATGGGATGCAGAAAGCCATTTAAGGGTAAAATCAAGAGTTGTGCATGCAAAGGTTCAAACACAAGTGGAAATTGCTGAAGCAAGAGAATACTTTGAAGTACAACTGACTTAACATTGAAAAAAGAAATGCCTACATTAATTTAAATTCAAACCTTAAATAATAAAAATGTTTCATTCATGGGACGTTCAGGTGACTTCAGGGCCAGGGATCTGGGAAATGAGAAAAGAACAAGCATAACAACAGAAAATTTCAGGTGGGGATTTTGGATGAACTGTTATCACAAAGAGGTATGGGCAGGGGAGAAGCATGACACTAAATACCATTGTGCCCAGCATGCCTGCCAATTGTCTTCTAACTGTGGGTTTTTTTAAGATGTCTGCTACAGACTGGAAATTATAGGCCATGCCTTCTTAATTTTTTGAATAACCCCTGTGCTTTTTCAGCTTGTCAGCATTGTGAAAGAGTAAAATTAAATCTAGGGAAAATGGATTTAAGCTGCTGTCTCCAGGTCACTGGAAGCATTTGTTATGGAAATCTCTTGGCCAGGTTCAACAATGAAAGGAACAATAGCTTTGTGATTCTTTAAGAAGCTGATCTAGGATTTCCTCTTCAAACACAGGGTGTTATATCACAAGTTTTACGATTGGTATGAATGAGATACTGTAGATATATTTTAACTTTAGAGTATGATGGTTCTGCAATTGTTTTTCTACAGCAAGTAGAAGATTTATATAGCTCAATATTTGCTACATTGGTAAAATGTCCATTGTACAGTATAACTTAATCTGCCACCTAAGAATACTGTATGAGTGTAACGGGGAAATTAGGCCCACTTTTGAAATAGCTTGGAACCTTGCAAGCTGAATTTATATATGACTGAAATACTGTTTACAGCAAATGACAAAAATTGACATGAAGTCTCATTTCCCTATACTAAAAATTAACATAGTCAATTAAATAAAGGATTTGTTCTTGGAAAAAATTAATTTTTATACTCAAAAGCCTAATAGCAGTACTGATATCTGTTAATATTCAAGTGTAGTATTTTTCTTTGACTTAACAGACGACAGTCTAAAAGCTTTAGCACACAGCATTTCTGTACTATGTATTACAGTAAATATCTTCAAAAATGTATCAAAATTGGATATTGTGTTATTTACTCAAATGATCATGACCCTTCAAATTGGCATAGTTGTCAAGATGTCACTGGATTTTAGGACCATTTTAAAATAACTCCGTGACTCCCATATGTCTGATGCTCCTTGTGTCTGATAAGGTGAGTGCATTTCTCTGGCACTAGACAATTTCAGAGAACAAGCTAACAACCCTACACATGCTTTTAGACTATGCAATCTGCTGAAGTCACTACTGCAGAGATAAGTTTGCAGGATAAAAGATAGTTCCCATGTCAAAGAATACCAGCTGACTGAAAAACAGACCATTATTTTTTAGAATGGCTGGTGGTTCTAAGTTAGGTTGAAATGAGAGGATTGGGCTGGATTGAAGTAGAAAGGCTCAGATATTTTAACAGCTCAGGTCAACATGTACTTCTATTCTAGTTATTTAAATTGGAAAATTTTAAACAGAATTGCTTACTGGATGAAAACCAAGGGAGACCCATCCGTTTATCACACTATACAACAAATGACCCTGCTTGTTCTTTTGCAATACCAAATGTTTTATTATGGGAAAGACTTGAGGGGACACTTTTATCACATCACAGTTATAAGTTACACCTCTGTCACTACTCTTATTAACTTATTCTTATACTTGCCAGCCTTTAAAAGTACACAGTTCACAGTTTGCATCTCACTTGCACCCAGGTGTGACTATAACTGTAGATTATTTGTTAGAAATGTTCTCTATTCCTCAACCCTGGGTGACCTAGCTGAGAAAAGAACTGCTTCTCCATCCTCTGTTTTAAAATAGAGCAAGCAAGAAAATGGGATTAATAACTTCTAATCAAAAAACTAGAAAATCAAACAATACAAAATAGAGATGTGGCATTTGGTACTGTAAAACCTGGATCATCCAAAAGTTCTGAAAGCAGATGAAGCTCAGACACACATTCAATATGTGTGTCAATACCAGATGACACTTATCTTATTTGTTATATAAAACCTCAGCAGTAATTTGGACCATTTGGGGGACTTGCTGCTCTGCCTCAGAGACTTCTTTCTTCTGTCTGGTCAGCTCTATCTCTAGCCAACTCATCTTCAGAGTTAACACAGTGACTTCCTTAGTGACATTGTTCCACTCCCATTTCCATTTGTCCAGGCTTTTAAAATCCAAAACCTGTCTCTTATCCCCCAAGCATTCTTCCTAGAGAGGGAAACTGTAATCATGCACTAGCGGCACATTCAGGACAAGCAATTTATGTTATTTCACTTTCATATATAGCAGCCTTCAGCCACAAATGGCTCACCCTGCAGCAGCACTTAACAGATATTCTTATCATTGATATCATTATAGCAAAGCTTTCTGCAGTTCTAATTAGCACTTCATACACATTGTAAAAACAATTAAAACAAATATGTACCGTCAAGAATAAATAAATTCGCCAGACAAAATGAAAGGTTTGAGGATGCTACTCCGTATAATATCTGGTCTTGATGAGTAATCAATTTAGACTAATACCGTTCTTTTTCTGAAAACAACAAAAACAAATGAATAATACAGTGAATAAGCTTTTATATTGAGGTGGCAGGAAGGAAGATGAGGTAAATGAAAGGAACTGGAAGTGAGGTGATCGAGATGGGCCGGAAGTGATGTCATCTGGATGGGTCAGAAGTGAGGTTGTTGGAAAAGGGTCGAAAGTGAGGTTGTCGTGAAATGGGCAGAAGTAGGAAATACAGTTTTTCTTCTGCTGGTCTGTAGAAAGAGAAAAAAAGGCATTAGTGTTTATTTCCAACCCTTCTTCTTGTGTACTTTCACTCCCTGTTGGACCCTTCGGCTGTCCCTTAAACGCAAGTGTGTCACAATACAATGCAATACAATACAATTTATTTTTGTATAGCCCAAAATCACACAAGGAGTTCCACAATGGGCTTTACCAGGCCCTGCCTCTTGACAGCCCCCCAGCCTTGACGCTCTAAGAAGACAAGGAACAACTCCCAAAAAACCCCAGTAGGGAAAAAATGGAAGAAACCCGGAGAAAGGCAGTTCAAAGAGAGAAAAAGAAGGGGGTCAATACAATACAATACACAGAACAGAACAAATGCTCAATACAGTATAAAAATACAAATTTTAGAAGTACGTAGCAGAATTTAACAGTGGATGACATCACATAATATGATTTGGATTTGTTTAGAGTCCTGGAGACCTCTTCCATCAAGCTGCCTCCCCCATTTGGCCATTCCACAGCTTAAACATTGCTGGGCCAGCCAATCCAATGAAAGGACATCTCTTTCCCATGATTCACTGCAACAGCAAAAACAAAATAATGCCCATCCCATAACATAGACACTCCCTGAAACACACCAAAAATTCCCCCTTCTCGTTAGAGAGGATGACCAGTCCCAACAAACCCCAAATATATATACATAAATACACACAAAAACTCTCAATATGACTTGAAGAAAAGACAAAAGACACCCCTGTTCATTAAAGGCATATATATATATACAAAAATATAAATAAAATATAAGAGACATATGTAAATATATTTTTTTTACACAAATTCAGTCCAAAGGGTTATTGTCCATGAAGGAGAACTGTGCGACAAGGGCAATCAGATCAGGAAGAATCGAGGAAAGATGGATAACGGCGCTATCCCAAAAGTACAAAAAAAAAGGTTCCCCAAAATTGGCAATGCAAAGCCTAGGGACAGTGCAAAGAAAGAAAGAAAAAAGGCGTGTAGGTAGCCACCTCACTAACCTTTTCCCTATGTTCAGAGCTAGACGTTTCTACTTTTTTTTTCCTTGGCATCAATAGTGTCCGTCCTGTCTCCCTTGCAACGTAAAGCGACAATTCCTTATCCCGATCACTTTCTTCTTGCCGACTTTATTTCCCGCGCTCCAACCCTTCATTGGCTGTTCAGCCGAAACAGTGTTTTTGTCAGGCCTTCCAGATCTCACCCATGGAGGCTCTACCCGAAAGGCTCTACTACCTGAATCTGAGTAGAAACCCCTGGCAGTGACGAAAAGCACACAAAAGACAGACAAGACACAATACAACACACACAGGTAAAACTCCTTGTGGAGTGTGGCAGTGCTGCACTTTTAACCTTTACACCATTCCACTTTCTTACCTAAGAGACATTAGGTAGTGAAAGCCTAAATTCAGCTTGCTTTCACTAGCCAAGTTTCCATCCAGTTTTTTGCGACGTTTTGTTATCGACAAACAGAATATACGTAAACAAAATGTGCGAAATTTGCTGTCTCCAGCCTGTTTCCATCCAACTGGCTTTTTATCAATAAAATGGTGTGCGTGATGACGTCATCCCCTCCAAAACGAACTGTCACATAAGTTTTGTTGTATCACGAAAAAAAATCTGCCCTTGAGCCGTTTCCATACATAATTTTGTGTATGTCGCAAATTATCTACCTTTTGTTTTCCACGTTACACCCCCTCCACTAAACAAAGAAATGGAGAGATTATTCAGACAGTTTTTTGAAATTTGCCAGCTTACTGTTATATCAGTTTCACAAATAATTGGAATTGTACATAATATCCGAAGACGACAGCAGAATTAAGCAGTTGCTTGTCTGATAGCCCTAGAGCTCGAAGAAAGTATCCCAGTGCGACGAAACCCACGGGTATGGGACAGACGACAGAATAAGACCATCTGGGAGGAGGTGGTGGGGAGACACTTCACAGAAAATCTCTGGCTGCAACATTTTAGAATGATACGGCCGACGTTTGAGATGTTGTGTGGATTAATCAGTCCTGATGTTGCGCCCATCACAGGTTGTCACCAACCACCGGTTCCAACCCCAAAGCGAATTGCCATCGCCTTTTGTAAGCTGGCAACCTGCGCCGAGTATAGAGTAGTTGGAGAAACTTCGGGGTTAGTAAAACTACCATCCATCGATGTGTATATGCTGTGTGCACCGCTATTAAAGAAAAATTAATGTGGCGTTATATCAGACTTCCGGCTGTTGCGGAGGCCAATGAAATTGCATACAAAACTCCTTGGTGCATCTTGTGCCACAGACGTACGGTGCGCTGGATGGCACGCATGTGCCTATTCTTCCCCCGACGGAAGGCTACCGCGATTACATTAATTGCAAAGGGTGGCCATCTATTGTTCTCCAGGCCCTTGTTGATGACAGGTGCATGAAACGAGACATTTGCGTTGGCACTCCTGGAAGTGCCCATGATGTACCTGTGTTTGCAGCATCAGATCTGTACAGGTGAGCCTACCTTTCAACATCCCTTCTCAGTGCGATAACAACTGAATTAGTACTGTAACCTGCTTCCCTTAGGGTTTTTAATTAAAACTGAAATTTGAATTAATACAAAATAACGACGTTTAATAAAAAAAAAACTAAAGTTAATATTAATGAGAGAATTTCTCATATATGCTAAAACATCTGCCATTTAATAATAAGAAAAAAATGTTTAGATAATGAAACACACGGTTTATTAAATATTTTGACCGGCACAGTAAATTACCTTTGCGGTTTTTGTATTATTTAGACATCCTACGAGACACCCCCAGGCTACAGTTGATGTGGAGGGAGTTCAGGTACCCCTTTTAGTAGCAGGAGACCCAGCTTATCCGCTACTGCATTGGCTCCTCACGAGAAATAACGAGTCTCTTCATCAGACCATGCGAACCGCTCCGCTATTCTCGTTTTGATTGCACGTGATGAAAATGTATCATGTGACACATTTATTTGCGTTAAAGCCCTTTTTTTCTGACAAAAAGTGTTTCCAATGTAGTTTTTGCAACATCTCAAGTATCGATATGGAATTTATGCGCTAAAGTTAAACTGAAAAAATATTATGTCGACATGTACAACATTTTATCGATAATTAGCATTTCCATCAGCTAAAATTTGAAGCACTAAATATTTTTTCGCAAAAACTCCATGGATGGAAACCTGGTTACTGCCTTCTATTACTTTTCCTGACCATGCAAAAAGCCCTTTTGAAGTGGCAAGAAGATGGTAATAAATTTCATGGCACCATTATAAATGGGTTATCTGTCCCCCTGTGTTAGCTCTTCAATGGATTTGCACTGGAAGATCACAGATGCTTATTTGTAGTATTAAACCCATACCGATAAAGTTCTCTACTATTCCTGAATTTGCCAAAGCAACAGAATCCTCAGTATTTACAGTATATTAACAGGAACAGTCAAAAACCCAGCCACAGGGCATACACAGTGTTTCTTCGTGCCAGTCCCAAGCCTGGATAAATGGGGAGGGTTATGTCAGAGAGGGCATCTGGTGTAAAATTTTGCCAAATCAATATGCAGAAAACAATGCAAATTTCCATACCAGATCGGTTGAGTCCCAGGTTAACAACGGCTGCCACCAGTAATATTAGCCAGCAGGGTGCTGGTGGAAATTGGGCTACTATCACACTTACAAGCCTTCCAGAGTCTGCAGCAGAGGAGCATCCCCAAAGTGTGATGCTGCTACCACCATGGTTCACAGTGGGGATGATGTGTTTTTGATAGAGTACACTGATGGCTAAAAAGGACAATTTTGCTCACCTCTCATGAGCCTTCTCTCATATTCTCTGTGTGTTTTCTTTTTAACAGTGGCCACTCTTTCACAAAGCTGTGGCTGGTGAAGAAACCAGGCAGCAGGTGTTGTCTGCACAGTCTCTCCAATCTTATCCGGTGTAGCTTGTGACTCCTTCAGACTTCTCATAGGTCTCTTGGTGGCATCTCTCACTATTCTTCTTCTTTCTCAATCACTCAGTTTTTGTGGATGGCCTACTCTAGGCAAATTCACAGTTGTGCCATATTCTTCCCATTTCTTAATGACTGATTTAATTGCAAACCAAGGGATTCTTCACTAACTTTTCTTGTATGCATTCCCTGAGTTGTGGTTTTCAATCACTGTTTTACAGACTTTCTTGGAGTGTCTCTTCTGTGTAGGTTAGGCTGCCATACTGGCTCACCACAAGCTGGACCTTTAAGATAAATGTATGCTACCATCAACTGAAACCCCAGACAAGTGATTTCCATTGGACTAATTCTTTGACTTCTAAAGCCAACTGTCTGCACCAGTGATGTTTTAGGTGTGCCATATAAAAGGGGTGATTACTTATGTGATCTATTTTGTTGTGTTTTAAGTTTATATTTAACTTTGCAGAGATTTTATTTTACTTTAATACTAAAGTGACGTTTTCTGTTGATTGATGTGAAAAAAGCTAAATTAAACTCACTGTGACTCAATGTTGTATAATAATAAAATGTGAAAACGTCCAAGGACTACTTTTCTTAGTCACTGTAAGTATGGAGGCTTAGCATCAATCCAGCATGATGGGTCTTCGCCTTGCATTTTCTTTTACACTTACAGACTGTCATGTATCAGTTTTAATCAAGCACGCTAAGATTTAAAAACATTCTAAATGTAAAAAATCATGAGTGGTTTCCCATAGACTTTCTTGTATACTCAGATATGGGGATGGATATTTAAGGAGTAAACTGCAAAATAATGATTATATTTTTATATTATGTACATTAAAGAACCATTATTAACAAATCAAATCAAATTTTTATATATAATATGCTACCGAGGCTGTCCGTTTGTCTGTCCAGGATTTTAAATCACCTGTAGCTCACAAACCGTTTGACCTATTGACCTACACATATACTAGGCGATGTCTACTATCTGCTTTTGGGTGATGATTGACCTCCAAGGTTATTCCTCTTTTTATTTTTATTTTATTTTATTATAGAATCAACTCTCGGCAGCGCCCAGCAGGAAGGCTGTGCAGCATATACATACGGGTGCCGTTCTCATCCCTATCACCTTCACCATCACTTAACCTACCTCTTCATATCTTAAATCATTGTTGAGGCAGATTGAAGACTTAAGTGCCAGCTTAAGTAAAAAATTAAGGAAAACATACTAAGTAATTGCAACACAAATACTGACTTAATCAGTTTTAACAAGAAAAGATGCCAACGAAAGAAGAGAAGAAGCAGGCTGCTAGGGTGGAGAACAGAAGAGCTGTTCAGGAAGCAGCAAGCGCATGAACTTCTGAGAAAACGAATGATAAACGTACAAAGAAAGATTATGAAAACTATGAATACTCAAGTCAGGTGTATGCTCTGCATGTTATTATGTAGTCTACCATTACTGGTTAATAATATATTGAACAATTATTGTAAAAGTAAAGTTGAATGAATTGGACTATCCAGCTGCATGAATAAAAAAAAAATATATATATATATATATATATATATATATATATATATATATATATATATATAAATACTTTTTAAAAACCATGTGGGCACTTTTCATCAATCAACATTCTAAAAACACTTCATAAAATCTTAGCAAAAGCGCCCAGGCTTTTATTTTACGAGTGATGTATGACAGACTTATTTTTTACTTTTTAGTACACTTTTTAACTTAATATAAGTGTGGTTTTTAAAAAGAAAATAAAAAGAAAAAAGAAGAATAACCTTGGAGGTCAATCATCACCCAGAAAGTGGACAGTAGACATCGCGTAGTATATGTGTACCAAATTTCAGATCAATAGTTCAAACGGTTTGTGAGCTACAGGTGATTTAAAATCCTGGACAGACAAACGGACAGCCACGGTAGCGTATTATATAAGAAGATTATTTTCAACTTTTTGGTCTTTGGTTTGTTTTAGTATAATTTTGTAATCAATATTTTAACACTTCCTTTAATATTTCTAGCTGTTACTAGTGCCATCTATTGGTGAACTCTTTAACTATTCTTCATATGAAAATTTCATTTCTTAATTAACATGGATTAATTGATCAATTAGGGAGACTGATTATTGATTCATGTATTGTCATCAGAAGTTGAGTAAGTGTGCAAAATTTCAAGTCATTTGGACAACAGGAAGTGGGTTAAATGTCGATTACAAGATTTGTACCAGACAACAAACAGGTGAAGTTAAAATAAGCGTGGCAAAAAAAAGTACCACTTCCGGTTAGCAGAAATAGCTCAAAAGTTGACAGAAATTTACGTTTTGTACCTAATACTTGTATGCAAAATTTGGTTGACCTAACTGAAAGCATATTCAAGTTATCGTGTTTACATACACACAGACACACACACAGACATAATTCCAAAAATGGAATTTTCGTACTCAAAGTGATTTACAGACATCTTTTAATGTTTTAAATCAATGAACAATAGTGGAATTAAATATAGTTTTTAATTAAGAGATTTTTCTATAAAGGAATGCTGAATTTAAAGTTTTATTTAACAATTTCCAGATCATCTCTACATCATTTAAAAATATACAGTATTACAGAATATGATTTGCAAACACACATAAATTATATGTGCATATACAGTATAAAGTAAGCTATCTGTAGATATCTTTTGCCTCCCACTTCTAATTATAAAAGTACTTGTATCTGTCATTGGCCCCTTACTAAACTTCACAAAAGCATACTAAAGTAGCAGGTTTAACAGTTTGACTGTTGGAATTTCACACACTGTGTTGATGCATCAATGAATTGTGAGATTACATCCAAGGCAATGTGTTAGCAAACAGCAAAGTGTGAGCATCATATTTTGGAAGCTTAAGGCACTTTGTAAGATGTGGAAGTACTGTACTCAGAAAAATTTTAAGATTTCTAAAGCTCGCTCATTAGAGCCAAGTTAAGTCAGTCCAAAATATGAACATAAAAGGAACAGAAGAGTTACTAAATAAACTGATAAAATAACTGGGCAAACACTGCAGAAAATATAAAAGGCAAATGTGGAAATTAGAAGGAAATCAAGAGTGTTGACTCTATGCTGCTACCCAAAGCCTCTCTAAAAGATAAATGCATTAAAAATCAGCAAGATGCATGATTTACAGTAGAAATTCATGGTATTCCCCCTAATTTGGACATGTAAGATACCACATTAGGTGATAAGACATATTTAGGCACTCCAGTGGTGGTTTGTAAGTAATTTTCTTGCTACTAAAGCTACTGAAAACACCTAAACCTTGCTAAATACCAGTTGTGTAACAGCTAAAATGGCCTCAGGCCTTCAGAATGGATTCCAGAAGGAGAACGTCTCTCTGGAGACAGCTTAACAAATGTGATTCACTCCTAGTGGCTGAGATATGTGTGTGTGTGTGCGCGTGTGTGTGTGTGCGTGTGTGTTTGTGTGTCTAGACTGCTGATGAAGTCAGCAGCTTATATAGTTTTTCTCTTTTCCTTATTATTTCCATAAACTGAATAATACAGAATTAATTCACATAGGGAATCTGTTGATTTTTCTTCTAAGAAGACTATATGTACTGTTATCTATACTAATAAAAGGCAAAGCCCTCACTGACTGACTGACTGACTGACTGACTGACTGACTGACTCACTCACTCACTCACTCACTCACTCACTCACTGACTCACTCACTGACTCATCACTAATTCTCCAAGTTCCTGTGTAGGTAGAAGGCTGAAATTTGGCAGGCTCATTCCTTACAGCTTCCTTACAAAAGTTGGGCAGGTTTCATTTCGAAATTCTATGCGTAATGGTCATAACTGTATACTGTAAGGGAGTTGAGCTTGAAATCCGTGGGGGGCGGAGTTTCGTGTGACATCATCACGCCTCCCACGTAATCACGTGAACTGATTGTCAACGCAGTACGTAGAAAACCAGGAAGAGCTCCAAAAAGCACTGAAGAAAGCATGCATTATATAATTGAGAAGGCAGCGCAACAATAAGAAGCGAGCGAGTGACATATACAACCATATTCATGAGTGCTGCTACTTCAGAAACAAAGCATGGTGTAAACCTAAAGTTTAAATTAAGTTCATAGACACGCTGCCATTGGCGTTTGTCATGCCCACGGGTAATGCAGGATACAAGTTTAATGAGAGGACGCAGGATATAAACGAGAGTTTTGATCACTTTGTAACTAAGTTAAAATTGCAGGTGATGGGCTGTGCTTATGCAAATTCCGAGAGACTGTGTTTGTGGGGGATTGACAGTTAAGGTGGGTGGGGGAGTCACGTCATCATCTCCCCTCCCATTCACCTCATTTCGCTCTGAGCTGAGCTCCGCAGCTAACGCAGTCTTACAGAAGTGACTTTGTGACTCTGCTACCAATTACTCACAGAAAAATCCACAAGTTAATACAAACCCTGTCTCTAGAGTTTCTCCACACTGAATCCTCCAAGCACTGCTTACAAAAGGTTACATTGACAATCGTGTTATACTATTTTTAAAATGTTTCCTTTTCTTAGCACAAGCACAGGTGAGAAGCTTCGATGCATGTGCTCCATAACGCGTTAAAAAATAATGCATTTAATCACACTTTCAATTCCAAGCAAAGGGGAACTTTGTCAATGCATGATTTCCTGGTACACCGATTACATTGATCAACGCTTCCCGATTCATTTTAACCTTGCACCCCCTTGGTTTGAGAAGAAGTATGAAAAAATATGAGGTTAACACAGAAAAACAGATCACCAATTGAATCTTAATGAATAATCAATTCACCATCAATAATTGTTTTGGTAAAGTCATACACAGCGTAATCCTCCTTCCATTTTGATAAATTTTCCGCCACTAGCCATGATTAAATGAACGGTAAAAAAGTAAGAGCGAAGCGAGGGTGACTTATTCAGGCAGGCAGGCGACAGCTCAATAGCTCGAATTTGGATATAAGTAGATTCTATTCTAGTCCCCAGAAATATCTTTGGTAGGAATGGAAGTTGAATTTAGTCTTTAAATTTCTATGGTAAAGAACAAGTTATGCAATGATGACTAAATTTAACTATATAAAGTCAAAACTTGCATAAATAAAGTAATTCCCGAATATATAAAGTCAAAACTTGAATATATAAAGTCAGCGTCGCTATATATAAAGTCAAAACTTGTTTCTGAATATATAAAGTTTAAACTTGAATATATAAAGTCATTCCCGAATATATAAAGTCAAAACCTGAGTATATAAAGACAGCGTTGGAATATTTCGGAATATATAAAGTAAGCGCTGCAATATATAAAGTCAAATCTTGAATATATAAAGTCAGCGTCGGAATATACAAAGTCAGCGCTGGAATATCCATCCATTTCCCAACCCGTTGAATCCGACCACAGGGTCACGGGGTCTGCTGGAGCCAATCCCAGCCAACACTGGGCGCAAGGCAGGAACCAATCCTGGGCAGGGCACATGCATCATTTTCAAAACATTAACCGAACAGTGTTTTTTTAATTTATTTTTCTGAATACGTTTTTGTTCAGTTCAGAGTCGTTTCAATCAATAGATTTTGACTTTGACTTTATATATTCAGGTTTTGACTTTATACAGTGGTGTGAAAAGCTATTTGCCCCCTTCCTGATTTCTTATTCTTTTGCATGCTTGTCACACAAAATGTTTCTGATCATCAAACACATTTAACCATTAGTCAAATATAACACAAGTAAACACAAAATGCAGTTTTTAAATGATGGTTTTTATTATTTAGGGAGAAAAAATCCAAACCTACATGGCCCTGTCTGAAAAAGTAATTGCCCCCTTGTTAAAAAATAACCTAACTGTGGTGTATCACACCTGAGTTCAATTTCCGTAGCCACCCCAGGCCTGATTACTGCCACACCTGTTTCAATCAAGAAATCACTTAAATAGGAGCTGCCTGACACAGAGAAGTAGACCAAAAGCACCTCAGAAGCTAGACATCATGCCAAGATCCAAAGAAATTCAGGAACAAATGAGAACAGAAGTATTTGAGATCTATCAGTGTGGTAAAGGTTATAAAGCCATTTCTAAAGCTTTGGGACTCCAGCGAACTACAGTGAGAGCCATTATCCACAAATGGCAAAAACATGGAACAGTGGTGAACCTTCCCAGGAGTGGCCGGCCGACCAAAATTACCCCAAGAGCGCAGAGACGACTCATCCAAGAGGTCACAATAGACCCCAGGACAATGTCTAAAGAACTGCAGGCCTCACTTGCCTCAGTTAAGGTCAGTGTTCATGACTCCACCATAAGAAAGAGACTGGGCAAAAACGGCCTGCATGGCAGATTTCAAGACGCAAACCACTGTTAAGCAAAAGAACATTAGGGCTTGTCTCAATTTTGCTAAGAAACATCTCAATGATTGCCAAGACTTTTGGGAAAATACCTTGTGGACTGATGAGACAAAAGTTGAACTTTTTGGAAGGCAAATGTCCCGTTACATCTGGCGTAAAAGGAACACAGCATTTCAGAAAAAGAGCATCATACCAACAGTAAAATATGGTGGTGGTAGTGTGATGGTCTGGGGTTGTTTTTCTGCTTCAGGACCTGGAAGGCTTGCTGTGATAGATGGAACCATGAATTCTACTGTCTACCAAAAATCCTGAAGGAGAATGTCCGGCCATCTGTTCGTCAACTCAAGCTGAAGCGATCTTGGGTGCTGCAACAGGACAATGACCCAAAACACACCAGCAAATCCACCTGTGAATGGCTGAAGAAAAACAAAATGAAGACTTTGGAGTGGCCTAGTCAAAGTCCTGACCTGAATCCAACTGAGATGCTATGGCATGACCTTTAAAAGGCGGTTCATGCTAGAAAACCCTCAAATAAAGCTGAATTACAACAATTCTGCAAAGATGAGTGGGCCAAAATTCCTCCAGAGCTGTAAAGACTCATTGCAAGTTATCATAACGCTTGATTGCAGTTATTGCTGCTAAGGGTGGCCCAACCAGTTATTGGGTTCAGGGGCAATTACTTTTTCACACATGGCCATGTAGGTTTGGATTTTTTTTCTCCCTAAATAAAAAACATCATTTAAAAACTGCATTTTGTGTTTACTTGTGTTATATTTGACTAATGGTTAAATGTGTTTGATGATCAGAAACATTTTGTGTGACAAACATGCAAAAGAATAAGAAATCAGGAAGGGGGCAAATAGTTTTTCACACCACTGTATATATATATATGCCAGCAACACTCATGACAATGACAAAACAATTACGTTGTCAATCATGTTACGTTATTATTAAAATGCTTCCTTTTCTTTTTACTTCTCCGCTGCCAAGCACGGGTATTTTGATATATATATATATATATATATATATATATATATATATATATATATATATATATATATAGATATGACAACAACACTCATATCAATGAGAAAAGAATTACATTAACAATCATGTTACATTATTTTTAAAATTTTTTCTTTTCTTTTTCATAACTTACTTTTACACACTACTTCTCCGCTGCCATGCGCGGGTATTCTGCTAGTTCTTATATAAAATTCAAAACTGGTTTTTATATACATCAGAGTATAAGGCATGCAGCATCAGGTTTCAATTTTTATGCCACTTGAGATGTCCACCTTTGTATTGGTGCTAGCTTAATAGTAATATTAATAATTAACTACATTTATATAGTGCCTTTCACGCTACTCAAAGTGCTTTGCATAAGCAGAGGAGAACTATTTCAACTACCACCAATGTGTGGCACCCACCTGGATGATGTGATGGCAGCCATTATTGTGCCAGTATGGTCTCCACACATTAGCTATTAGTCAGTGAAGGGGTAAGAGAGATAGTTGGCAAATCAGAGACAGGGAATGATTAGGAGGCCAGAATGGCCAGTTTATCCAGGACATCAGTATACAACCTACTCTTTTCAGAAGTTGCCCAGGGATCTTTTATGACCACAGAAAGTCATGACTTTGGTTTTGCGTCTCATCCACAGGACAGCACTATGTTTATGGCACAGTGTTCTCGTCACTGCACTGGGGCTTTGGGATCAACACACAGAGCAAAGGGTAAGCGCCCCCTGCTGGCCTCACCAACACCTCTTACAGCAGTAAGTCTAGGTTTTCCTAAATGGTCTCCTATCCAAAAACTGATTGGGCCCGAACATGCCTAGCTTCAGGTGGAAGATCTATTCTGTAGTGTATGTGGTATGGTTGCTTAGGTACTCATTGAAGAACAATAATTGACTGACCCATCAGCGTCTGGTAATTTTAGACATCTTAGCTTCTGAGGGTGAAACCAATAATTCACCTGCTCTAAGACATTTATAGTGAGCCATTCTGCAAAATTTAGAAAACTGTTTGTATAGCCATGTTTGTGGCCTAATTTTTTGTAGTACTTTGCTATGCTGAACTAAAGGTTTTCCCAACAGCACTGGGAGCAAGGTGTGCCAAGCTTGAACGTCATGAGAGTGCTGTGCATGGTAAGCCTAGCCACAAAGAACAGAAAGTGTAGATTTTAGCAAGTCTGATGTTTTATCCATTAGGATTTCATCATGTGTCTTGTATCTCATTATTTTTGAGCCCTGTCTCTTTTTGAGGATTGTTTTTTTTGTGAAATTGTTTATTTCATACATATTATAAGAAGCAATCTTTTTTTTTTGTTTGTAAAAGTTAAATTGGGGAACTGAGTTTGGAAAATGCTAAGCTGATCATTTAATTGGCCTACATATACTCTGTATATACTGTAAGTGAAGCCATGTATTGTATCTTATGTTTGTAAACCTATGCATTCACTTGAAGTCTGCCTTCTGAGACATATGTTTTACAAGAATTAATTGAACACCAAACTAAGTCATGTCAGAAAAATAAAGAAAATCTTTGCAGTACGTTTTTATTTTTGTTTTCGATTTTGGGCACAACATCTGGCATTACTCATTTTTCTCTTTCAATGCGAATATTCTGTTAACTTCACTCAGAAGTTTAAATCCTAATGTCTAAAATGTTTAGAGAGACATCCCTTGGGGAAATGTTTTTGTTATTTTTGTAATAGCCAAGATAAAATCTCATCTTTTACTTAGATTATATTTCCAGAAAGCTTTTGGCATTTTTTAATTAGCCCTATAGGGATTTAATTCATATTTAATTTGTAGAATGCATTCTGTTATATCTTGGTGAATTATGCAAAACAGATTGTGACGCTGGCCATTATGAAAAGCATGTTACTGGGTATGATTTGATTGACAGAATACATTATTTTCACTTATGAAATAAGATTTTAAAAACCATTTATACAAATTCACAGTAAAAACAAAGTAATGGAAATATTAACTTTTTTTTTAAAATAAATTTAATCATTTTTCCTTGCCAGTAAAAGTATATCAGCTGCAATGTTTTATTTCTGTTATGATTCTTGACTCCATACTTTGTATTAATCATAAACAATTTTTTTTGCTACAAATAAAGACATTGAATTCTGTTTTCTACACAATAAGAATTTAGACAAGTCGTATGTTAGTAGAAATGAATATGGAGTAAAACATTGAAAAGTCTTAAAAATTTCCATAAAACCTAACACTTGAATTTTTAGAATATCTCGTAAAATTAAGTTTGGCATGTGACTCTGAAAGATGTGATTGTTAGCTTAATTTCTGAAGTTGCCCTTGTGTTAATGTGTGTGTGTGTGTGAGTAAACCTTGTAATGCAGTGGGGTAGAGAGTTATTTTCTGCCTTATGCCAAATGCTGCTAGGTGTTGGCCCCACAACTCTTAAATGCATTAAGTAAGTATGAGAATATTAGGTCATGTGATATAAATTTTACTATGAATTTTGTATTGACATTACTGAAAAGCTACATGCAGAATTTAAAAATGTCTCCTGAGTCACGCATGCGCCTCAGAGTGTTTCCTACTAGGCTCACCTAAGGTATGTGGTACCAGCCCAGGATGAGAGGGTGCTGTTGCTAACAGTCCTGTCTCTTTTGTCCCTCACAGCTTTGAGAAACTGCCCCTTGTGGGCAATGAAACCAGTGAAGCCCTGCCACTTCTGGTCCACTAAGCATAAAAGGGAGACGGTCTTGGAAGATAGAGTCACATTTCAGGACCTGCCTGACATAAAGAGAGAGAGAGAGAGACATAGAGAGAGTGTCCTTTTAAAAGTGCACTGTGCTAGGGGAATTGTCTCTTCCAGAGAGCGCCATCAAGCACGTCTTTTTTTGTTGGAGTTAAATTGAGTTTTACCTGGTTCATTCGGCCTGCTATACCTAACAATTTTTTTAAACCAATCAGTTAACTATGCATTTAATAAAATATACATAAAATTTGTAGAATAACGCTGTATGTTGTCTGAGTTTATAATGTTTTTAATGATTTATAGGATTTCTCTCGGGAGGTTTTATGCTATTTTACCCTAAGCATTTTCTGGGTGAAAATCATGAAGTGAAAAGTTAAATCATGAACCACAGTCCCTAGGTTTAAGTTTATTGTTATATCTTCATGGTAAAATGAATGTATTGTTTGCATACTTCCCTCAGACTACTAACAGTAATATAATCACAACAAGAGAAACATATATATTTTTAAAAAAACTATTTGTGCACTGTGGAAGAAAAATAAAGTCAACATTTGGACTTTTACCTCGTGTCTGGAGTCATGGACAGGGGTTCAAGGGAGCGAGAGCGCCCTCTATCGTTCACAAGAGGTAAATAGAGGACTAGAGTAAAAAGAGGACAGTTAATATCAAGCACATATCCTGCTTTCCATACCATCTAAACAATGGACATTAATATAGCTTGTCCACATTTTAAACAGTAGGTTATTATTTTTAATTTCAATAGCCAGAAGGGAGGTGTGAGAAAGTGACTGTGCAGAATGGCTGCAATCCTCTGTGCAAGAACTGAGATTAGAATATGAATGAATGAATAAATTAATGTTTTTAAAATTAAAAATTAACCAGCTCTGTATTTTAGTACTGTAAGATAGAATGCAAATTGCTAAGGAGTTACTGTATATTATATAGTATATCAGAACCTCATTGGGAAATAATTTAATCACCTTTATTTCTTTATTTACTCTATTGATATTGATATTGAATTTTCTTTCTCAATGAAGACAGAAGTGAAGAGATAATGGGCACTGCCTCAGATGCTCTTCCTTGCCACATGTGAATATCTGGTCCTCCGTACCTGTTGCTTTAAATGAAGCTACTAAAAGATTTTTGAAATTTGAAACAAATTGCTGAGCACAAGTACACTAAGCATTGGGCCTGCCCTCTGCTCGCTTCACTCGCCAAAGCAAAAACCCGTCACCATGGCTACGTGCCAGCGCCACTTCACGTCTCTGAAACTCATGTTGTGAAGAGGGGGGCTGATCCTCTAAAAGCTCCTCTTAAACGGTGACACAATGGCAAAAATACAGTTTTTTTTTTACCTCCTTTTAGCTCGATCAGCTGCTGGATTGCTGCTTCCGCCATGCCGTGTGATCTGCATCTTGTGCGGCGCACTTCTGTCACATCACCTATGTCCATATATTTGAACTCTTTTCACTCTTACCTTTTCATCAATATCGCATTGAATTTTGGAATTTTGGAATTACATCGTGACAACACAACATATAACTGCCCGTGAGTGAATATTGTTTCTTTCTCTCTACAAGAAATGTGTCTGACAATAGCATTTACACGAATGACAAATTATTTCTCTCACGGGATTTCACTTTCACCAAACAACAAATCTTTTAATTCTCATGGATATGCCTCTTCATTGGGAAGAAACACTACTTTTTTTTCCCTCATGGCAAACTGAATTATATGATCTACAAGTCTCTGACTTAAATTTTAAATCTAAACAATATATTCGATTTGTTTTCACCGTTCCATTATTTCACCGAGTAATAACTTCCGTTTGTTTGCACTAATGCGATCTTTACTATCATTTTTTGAGACTTTCGAATTTTCGTACTTCCATTATCTCTAACCTGCTCTGCATGTGTACCACACCAACGTTCTTGAATTCTTTATGATATTCTACTTTGTCATCTACTTTTTGTTTTATTTCCTGCCCCGGGCATGGTTAAATCTCTTGGCACAAAGACTCGTCTTGCTGGATGGGAAAATGTCTCTCTGAGAAAATCACGTCTCGTCTTCTTCCAACATTCCAAGAATTTTTTTTATAATAGAGACATTATAGACAGAAGTGTGTTTTAACAGTCGAAGGGAGATAACAATGTATGAATGTGCTCAAATCATATGTGAATTTCCCAGTTTAAAGCAAAACGTTATAGACTAGATTGGCCTTTTTGGTGACTAACCAATCCAAACTGCTAGATGAGTTGTTAATTTACTACTCAGAATTCACCGAGATGTAAATCAGTTTACCTGTATGCCACATCCATTTATAAATCAAAAATACTACAAATAAATTAGGTGTGAGCTAGGTCTGTTATAGGCAAAAACAAAAAATCTTGAAGTCAATAGTGTAGACAAGATATCCTACAGCTTAAGACTTTATAAGTAAGGGCTCTCGGGTCATATTTTGATTGATTGCCAAGGTGAACAGGGTTTAACCTTAACCATGTCATACAATCAATGAGAATAAACTCTTGTAATCCAACACGACAGTTTTAAAGGGTGTTATAATCTTCAATGAAAGAAACTGTGGTTGTTTACAAATGAGGTGCTCATTTAGCGACACACTCTTCCCTCAGTTTTCAAATTATGACTTACCAAAACTATATTTTTTTTAGAATGAAATTATTCCAACCTAAAAATGTAATATTTACTTCTGAGAAAGAATTCAGTGAAAATATGTGCTCCACTGGTGATCTGAATGCTAAGCTATGCTGCATCTCTGCTAAATACAGTCTGTTCTCTTTAGAATTCGTGTTGTTTAGCTGAGGATCTCTAATATGGCTATAAGCCAGTTAACTCTTTTCAGATGAAGATTAGACTAAAAACGTGATTAATTAAAGTTTTAAAGCAAATTGTGTTTGCTTTTTGTGTTATTACCTTAACCTTAATAAAAATTAATTAAAAGTGAAATAGAGGCCGATGAGATGGGGATGACAAGCTAAATAACTAAAGTAAATAACTGCAAGAAATTAACAAATGCAATGGCTGGGAAAATGTCACTTTATTCCATTGGGCAGCCAGTTTACCTCTGATAGTAGAAAATAGCTCTGACAAAGCTGTTTTCATTTTAGATACTCGTTACTTTTACATCAACATTAAATATCATGTTGAAAAATATCTGAAAATAATAAAGTGGTATGGCAAATAAAGGGACTCCATCACACTTTATAATGCAACACACACAAAATATTTAAAAGGTGTAAGCACTCATGAGCAGCATTTTTCTTACATTTAAGTAAGATTTTGGGGAATAAGAAACACATTCATAAAATGGCTTTCATTCTGTTTTGTTTAAGTTTCACTCGACTTTATTCTTTAGTGAGATATTTGATGTATTAGTCTTCTTTTGTACATAATTGTATGGGATATCAGGTAGAAATAATTTTTGAAAATGGAAAAACACCTAATTTCAAACCAAGTTAAACAAAATCAACTACAGTCCTATGGACTATTTTATTTATTAAAAGAATGCAAACTGTTCACAAGAATTACGTGAA
This sequence comes from Polypterus senegalus, assembly GCF_016835505.1. NCBI lineage: Eukaryota > Metazoa > Chordata > Cladistia > Polypteriformes > Polypteridae > Polypterus > Polypterus senegalus. Next base: position 44,617,193 of record NC_053169.1, on the reverse strand, counting down.
TAACTTCTGTTAAGTAAAACCTATACTTTCTTTTGAAATATGTTGATTCAAATAAGGAATATTAATAGGGATAATCAGAAAAAAATTATATGTTCAATTTGAAGGACCAATCTTGCATTAGACTGGTTTGCCTCTAATATTTTAAAAGGTAGGGTGGCAAGGTGGCACAGTAAAGAGACCGGGCTACCTGTCCAAGCTCCTCTCTGCTTGGAGTTTGACTCTTCTCCCTGTGTCACTGTGGGTTTCTTCCAGGTTCCAGTTTCCTCCCACAGTTCAAAAACACGCAGTTAAAGTGGATTGGTGATACTAAGTTGGTCATAGTGTGTGTTTGTGATGTATGTGTGTGTGTTCACCCTGTGATGCAGTCGCTGGGATAGGCTCCAACACCCTTCAAATGACCTTGGGAAGGGTAAAGCAGTTTACTAAATGACTGACTGACTGAAGGTAGCACTGTGTTCTCAACTATATACACTTAAATATAAATAGGCAGGGTATATGGTTGTAACTGCATATAACATTACAGTCCTACCCAACTGTTTCTGTTTAAACATATGCATCTAGAAAATAAATTTTTTTAATAAAACAGACTGAATATCAGTCAATCACAAACCCAAACTCACTAACATCAGCCAAATTTAGAATTCCCAGTTACCCCACCAGTTGTTTTAGAAATTAGGAATTACACAGAGAAACCTCACAAATACTGTATGTGGAGAACATGTACATTTCACAGAAGCAGTGTTCAGGCTGTAATTTGCACCCAGGATACATACTATGGCAGTGTCCACTAACAGAACAATGTCAAATTTTGTTAAATTTAAATTAAAGTTAAAAAAAAAAACATCTGCTAGTTGTTGAATGGGCACATTTGGTCCTTAAAGTGTGAATAATTTTGAATGAAATAGTGAAAAAGAAAAATGCTTTGTGTGAAGTCTAGCACTTGTCCTGTAAAATGGTCAAATAAAATAGTGGATAAACTGCCATGGAAAAAAGATTTAACTTATTGTCACACATGTGTGACAGCGCGGGTCCTGCTCCATGCTCCCACTTCCCTTTTGGGAGCCTCTTGACCATCGATAATATAACTGAATGAACTGGTCTGATGGGTACAAATCAAACTGAGTAAGGGGGTGGTGGAAAAGTGCTTTTATTAAAGCAAACCAAAAACAAAATCAAAACAGTGCCCATAGTGCAATTCTCCAAAGTGCTCCAATAAATAATCCATAAAAGGGTAGAAGAAATCCTAATGTTTAAAACAAGGCTAAAACTAGAACAAAAACCTGTAGGTGCCACTGGGGCAAATCAGTCCAGCACAGCTCCTTCTGTCTCTATAGCTCACCCGTGGCTCGCTCAGCTGGAGAGACTTCAACAGCCGCGGTCCTCACACTTCCGACCCCCATCTTGGCTGCCTCCGTCAGCCTATGCCAAACAGCTCAGGGTCGGTTATCCTCCCGTCTTCCATCTCGTACACGCAGTAATCCCTCAGATCCCTAGGAAGGATGCCACCTTGACTGAACCCACTCCTCTATGTAATCAGTGGGCGTGATACGTCCCTTGAACGCAGATCACTCGTTCCGACATGGGACCCCTGACCACGCAGATCTCTCTCTCTCTCTCCCCCTCTCTTTGAACCGGCTGGCTCGTCCACTCTTTTTGCCAATGCTGCACACTCTCTCCCTCTAGAAGCCTCACTTTCGTTTTTTTTCTGTTCCATCTTTTCCTCCCGATCTCCTGTGCCAGCCCATACTTATACAGCTCCATGGGCGCAACGTCTCAATCACACGCTGCTGGAAGGAAGTTAAGCAATTAAGAGCGATCACACCCTCACATTCAGGGGTGACTCACCCCAATTACCTCATCAACTCCACAGGCCTGCACAATCGCACCCAGAGAAACTGACACGGCCAAGTGGATTATTTAAAAAACTGGCCACAGACATACTATACCACAGCATGTGCATCTGAGGATCTCCTCACTGGCTCATTGGAGGTATGTAATAACCCGCCAGGACAAGAGGAGGTGCTGTCACTAATCTGTATTTCTCCTTCTCTCCCCACAGAACCGAGAAACCATGTTGTGAGGACATTTAGCCCTGCCCCATCCAGTCTATGCAACATAAGAAGTTCAGCTGCCGGGAAGGAGGTGTCTTTTTGTACAGAGCAGACTGCCGGAGCTCCCTGAAAAGACTCAGAATTTGATAGCTGAAGAGCCTGCTATTTTTCTTTTGTTGATTTGCCCAGATGGGCTGCATTTTGAAGCCATATAGGCACTTGTTTTATTTTGGACTGTAGAATTAAACGGGATGACCTGGTTGGTTTAAAAAATTATTTCATTTTTGTCGAGTTGTTCTGGCACTTGCTACACTATAACATAACTTTCTCAAACACAATTATCCTTTTCAGTGTTTGAGGGGGATATCAATCCATCATTGATGTTGCTAATGCATGCACCCTCATTAACACTCACACAGAGCCAGTTCACAGTTAAACAACCAGATCATTGGGGAAAAGTAAGGAAAACTGGGTTACCTGGTAGAAAACCAATCTTGATTCAGGGAAATAGTGTACACTCTACACAGACAACATCTAGGTGCTGGATTTCAACCTAAATGCTGGATTCTTGAGCTGGTAGCACTACACTCAGCCTGACCTCTTTCAACTGATTGCCTAACTTGTAAATCCTTGTTAGAAACTCAAATACTGTCATTTATCCTTCTTTGGTAACTATTAAAAATGTATATTTTGTTTCAGTCTGCTCTTGAAGACAGCATAACTACACTGCCACATGTCCACCCCAATAAGGCGGCATGGATGGGGATCAAATTTGGGCCACTGAATTACATGGCTGCTTTTTTTTACCACTGTGCTGAAGAAATGTGATGGTCCGATGGCCAATCAGGTTTCTAACTTGTAGGGTGCCTTTAAAATAGCAGCAACATTGTTCTATCAACATTAATTTCTTCTGCCCTTGCCATTTCAGTTGTCTCTCTCCCTCTGAGCTATCTGTCCTCCCTTTGGGAACATTTGGGACTCCAAGAGCTTTGGATTATGCAGCAACCTTCTGAAAGGAAGTTCTCCTTTCGCAAAGCTAGATACACAATCACTTCTAACACAGGGGCCCTGGGTACACTGCCAACCTCACCATGTGAAGATATTAAACACAGAGGGGCACAACCCTGTGCAATTCCTTGTTAGTGACACACAGGACATTAAAGTATCATTATGTTTGTGTGGTTTCTAATTGACTTAGAAAAGAGTGCCTGTTAAAATTCTGTGCCACAGATGTGGTAAAATGGTGAAAGACCATTGTAAATAACCCTACACACCAACAGTGGCTGAGGAGCTTAAGCTTTAGATTGTAAACCACAGTGTCTCCAGTTTGACCTTAATTTATAAATTGTTTAAGGGTGTTTTCACAGTCAGGCAAAGAGTCTGTTCATTGAACTAGTTGTTTGTGAATATGTCAGGTTTGTAATCTACTCGTATAACTTTGCAAAATAGCAGAAAGCATATTCACATTTTTTACAAAAAACAAAACAATAATTTGTTTCTTCCATCTATCCATTCATTGTTGAATTTACTGTATCCAGTGCAGGGCTATGGTGGCTACAGTCAATCCCTATGCCACAAAATGTAAGGCAAGAGGACACTCTGGATGAGGAAGTATACACTTACGCACATCCAGCCATTTTAGGGTCGCTAGTTTACCTAACCTACATACAATTTCAATAATAATACAGTAAGTCACATTCCCTTTACTTTTGTTGTCTTCTAGGAGACAGAGGGCCATTTTGAAATGTACAATGCATTGGGATTGAGTTTTACTGTAGAAACAACAACACTATCAACAATAGAAAGAGTCTCGGAGCAAGAGAAAAGATTGAACAAATTCTGTATTCATGATCTGTGGGCAGGAGGAAAGTAGTTCTGTTATATGCCCACCATGGCGGTGCACACTTTTGTTAAGAATGCAAACTTTTAAACAGTGTTCAAGGTGACAGATGGTCAGTCAGAAAGGTTACGTTTTGTAACGCTGCAATATGTAGCCCAGCTAGATACAGCAGGAGCTCCTGTGTTATGCCGTGGACCTTCTTATTAGTACTGAAGGAACCTCTGTGGGGTTACAGGGACAAAACACGTTATATAATTGGGCCTAGGGGACAGGCTAGCTCTTACACTGGAAATAAGTCCCAGCCAGAAGGCCCATGTAATTGGAGATGATAAATGAAAAGAAAAGGTACAAACAGGATGGACGAACGTCCTGAGTGACTTTGGAAGAGGAAAGTGGGAGACAGGACGGGCTACATATAAAGGTTTGTTCACAAACAAATGTACTAGCCTCCACTATGAGTTTTATTTGTGTGCCTAGGCAGAACCAGAGAGGCACTAGATTTATTATTTTTATTGCTTTGCTCTTTTCATAATCATTTAGCCTTGTACACGCTACAATATTTTATAGTAATAAATTATATTTCCACCATAGTTGGTTTATTTTTGGAGTCATTCTAGGATTTGGGGTCATCTCAGAAGTCCCACTGTTTACCACAACACTTTACGTATTTAAAGATTATAATTTATAGAAAGGAATGTGGGTGTGTGATGGTGTGGATCCGGCTCCACACTCCCACTTCTCATTTGGGAGCCTCTTGTACCCAACACTGTCGATAGTCATGACCAGGATGAGGAGTACAAAAGAAGACCACACATGAAGCAAGGAGAAGGTGCAAAAGTGTTCAGTGCTTTTATTAAAACCAATCCAAAAGTGTTCAAAAATAAATAATCCAATAAAAATCCAATTTCCAGCTGCTCTCCTCAGCTGGCTCACTTCTGCACTGGATCCTTCCACCTTCTGCCTTCTTCTCTTTAACCTCTGTTCGTTTTCCTTTCTCAGTCCTTTTTTTCCTTTTTCCCCCTTCCACTCGCACTTCCCCTTTTAAAATGGGAATGTGGCACAGCTGTCGATTAGCAGCTCCCGGTACCAATTAGGGTCACGGACGATCCTATACCTGTGCACTTAGTGCTTCCGCATCGCACCCAGGAACCTCTCTCGCCACACTACCACGCCCCCTCCTACCAAGACACGAGTGCAACGATTATTTATTTAAAAAGATGCAGATCAGTTTCGGAACTTTCTTTACCAGAGGGTGACAATAAGGTAACCAGAAATAAAAGGGCAACTTAAGATGAAATGTATATTTATCCCTCATGATTCTGTAAGTTATAAAGAGTAGTGTCATGCAGTATACCAGCATTGAAAAGATACCAAAAAACCCCATTTTTAAAACAGAGCTTTATGCTAACTTCAGTACCGAAAGTAAATGGCTGCGTACAGGCCCCTCTTGTGGTCTCACATATCAGCGTGATTGAAATTCTAATTGGAAGTCCTCTTCAAAATAATGTATAGTACATATTTCATCAGGCTTGAAACACTTCCTGATCCATCTTCAAAGAAATGGTTTTTAAATTAGAGTGCTGAAAGCTTTGAAGTGGACATTGGCTTGATGATGGAGAGTGTTGTGGAGTAGGGAGCATGGAGGTATATGTGAATACAGGCCGGGAGGACTGAGCAACTGGGAGCTGAAAGAGGGCACAGTTATCTGTTATTTACTTCAGTATCATTTTGGTACAAATGCAGAGGTGCAAAAGTTATTTGGTATTGGAACCAAAGTCAAAGTTTTAGTACTGATCCAGCATTGACACAAAGCAGACATTAAAGCAGAAGCTTTGGAGGGCCAAAACTTTAAAGCCAGCTGAAGGCTCAGCGAAAAATGGACACCAGATGTTGTTACAGTAGGCAGAGTTGTAGCCTGGCGAATCCTTTAAAAAAATGTTGGAAAGCCCCATGCCTAAGAACTGACCAGAACTGAAACAAGCATAAAGTATAAAGCCGACACTCAGCTAGAGACTCAAGGAGCTAGAAGTTGGTAAACCAGATGTTGGCTTAACTGCTGAGCTGAAGATAGATTTCAGTACTGAAAAATACAGATGGACACAGGAGGATAATAGAGCCTTGGTACAGAAAAGTTCTGAGCAGAATGACTGGGCCATACCGTTTATTCAAGAACTAGCAAAATAGTGTGTTAAAGAAGTAATGAAAAAGGAAAGGAAACCGTAACATGATTGTGAATGTAATTGTTTTGTCACTGCTTCACAGCGGAGAAGTAGTGTGTTAAAGAAGTAATGAAAAAGGAAAGGAAACATTTTGAAAATAACGTAACATGATTGTGAATGTAATTGTTTTGTCACTGTTATGAGTGTTGCTGTCATATATATATACACACACACACACACACACATACACACACATTTACATATATATATATACCCTTTGGGGTGGGAGCAGCTGTTGGTGGGGGTGCCAGAATCCATCGAGGAAGAAAAATGAAAAACATTATTTGTGCAAAATCTTAATTTATCTATCCATTCCTAAATAATTAAATGGGCAGGCTATTTTGCATCAGTGCAATACGGTGCTTGTTAAAACGGATGACTCCTGCTCTTACGTGCACTTAGTGCTGAATGGGTATTATGAACTATCTGTTCAAGATTTAAATCTGTCGACAGAAATATGTTTGGTAGGAATGGAAGTTAAATGTAGTCATCATTGCATAAATTTTTCTTCACCATAGAAATTTAAAGACTAAATTCAACTTACATTCCTACCAAAGATATTTCTGTCGACTAAATAGAACTTACTTATATCCAAATAGAACTTGAAAAGGTATATTTTTTCAAATCTGATCGCGCATTTTAAATTGACTTGACATGCATTACATCGAGCCTGCGAGCTATTGAGCTCTCGCCTGCCTGCTTCAATAAGTCACCCGCGCTTCGCTCTTACTTTTTTACCGTTCATTTAATCATGGCTAGTCACGAAACAATTAAAATGGAAGGAGGATTACATTGAGGATGGCTTTACCAAAACAATTATTGATGGCGAATAAAGTATCCATTATTCATAAAGCTTCAATTTGTGAACTGTTTTTCTGCGTTAACCTCATATTTTTTCATACTTCTTCTCAAACCCAGGGGGTGCGAGGGTAAAATGAATCGGGAAGCGCTGATATATATATATTGAATCTATTGAAATAGTTTTACTGTCAAATAATGCAAAGAGTACGCAGCCGGTGTTTCGCCCTAATTCTGGGCTCATCAGGCGTACACACTCACTGCACCCCCTCTCGGGAATCAAACCTCAGACGTCAGCGCTAGAGGCGAAGCCTCTCGTGTTCGCCACTGCATGTGGTTTATTTCATAGTATGTAGATCGGAAGATTATATATATATATATAGATAACTCCTGTAGCCACAATAAATAAAATATATAAAATAAATAACTCAAACTTGCAATATTATTTAGGAAAATCGCAACATTTTACTCACCAAAAATTCGGATTATTTGTAAACAAAATCCATCTTCCTCTCTTTCCTGAAAAACAGTTCAATTATTCTGTCATACGGATTATCCGTGTGCTTCAATTCCATCAAAAGTCCCTTTCTATCGTCATTGAAGCTAATGCTGAAATCTTGAACCCGCCCTATGGTATTTCTGGTATAAGTTTGAATTTGCTTTAGGGTTGACAATGTCCACTCGATAGCGCAGTGTACGGGCATGTTCAATGGCAAATATACCAATGTGAACAGCTGCCCCATGCTCTCATTCAGATTTTTCTGATGAAGGAAGTCAAGGAGATCAGTGGGAGATTTTCCTACAAAATCATTCATAGCATACATTACAGTCAGTTCTGTTTTTAGCCGAGACAGATCAAAAAGCACTCCGTGGCTCTTGTGTTAAACGGGAGAAGGCTGCATGCGTGAAATTTTTCTTGTATTCCCGAAACTTCTGGCGCTCGAGGAGCGTGATAAACATCAGGTTTTCGTAGGTCTTGAAATCTAGTCTGTGTCTGGCAAATAATATTGTCCAGAATCCTGCCATGGAGTTGGCGTAGTGCGCGCGACGATCTTTCGCTCGCAGCGTTTGCAGTGCGTTCAGTGGCCTCGTAGAGTTCCTCATATCGGCTTCTATCCAATCAATGGGTCTGAATACAGTGACGTTGCCGTACGCCTGCTAGAGGGCCCTACTGACATCAACTCAAAATCTGATTGGTTGAACCAACAGGTTAAGCGACATTTATTCTGTATTAAAGTGCCTGCACATCGGGTTATGAAAGCTTCTCTGCCTGGCAATAAATGATGGCTGAAATTTGATTGGTTAAATGCTTTAATACGAAACTCCGCCTCCCACGGCTATCAAGCTGCAGTCTATTACAGTACAGTATATGGACGAAAATACGTTCCAGTTATGACCATTACGCATAGAATTTCGCCTAATTTGCCTAACTTTTGTAAGTAAGCTGTAAGGAATGAGCCTGTCAAATTTCAGCCTTATACCTACACGGGAAGTTGGAGAATTAGTGATGAGTGAGTGAGTGAGTCAGTCAGTCAGTGAGGGCTTTGCCTTTTATTAGTATAGATAGTACACAGCTGGGCCCATGTAGAAAGACGACAAGGGGATTGCTATAGTTCCTTTTATGTGTTCTTGTCAAAAGATCGCTTATTTGTGACACCCCTGTATTATTTTTAAAGAGTGCCCCCTATGCTTAACACACTTTATTGAGTAACTAACTCTGCTTAATGACTTCAGGAAAAGGCAGCATAGAAATTTAAAGCTAATAAGTACAGAGAACAGTGACAAAGGTGTCAGGGTCTGTTAATTTTTTCTTTCATGCAAAATGGAATGCTTTTTCACTGACTAATTCTTTTATGTAAATAAATAATTAGCTGGACCACTGTGGTCTTTGAAACTTGAGCTTGAATGGAGAAACTCATGGAGTAACAAACATCCTGTGAACCAGCTGGTGCCAATCCCTCCTATTAATTTAACAATTATTGACCTATTCATTCTGGAATGGATAAGAGTTTTACACACAGCTGTGCCCCAAGAAACAGTAGCACATTGTCAATCTCTTTCTCTCTCTCTCTTCGTCTCTCTTACTGCCTCTGTGAGCCTCAGCATTTCTCAGTGGAGGACACTGTCAGTAGATTTCAATCTGAACAATCTGATTTTTCTTCTTATTTGCCTCCACTTTTGTGCCTTCCCCACTACTTATAGATCTCCACCTTTTCACTTTCTAAACTTAAATCCTGGGGAAAAGTAAGAGATTTTTACACGCCAGTGGTTCAGATGTGAATTGGCAAGCTGCAGCATAAAAACAGTAAGTAAAGCTAGTAAATTAATGTTCTGGCCTTTCGAGTTCAGGTTTACAACACATCATATTTATAAAATGCCCTCCATAATATTTAGGAGAAAGACACTATTGTCCCTGATTTACCCCTCTGTCCCACAGTTTAAAATTATAAATCAAACAATTCAGACGTGTCTAAAGTGCACTTTGCATACTTTCCCTTTTGAGTATTTTGATACATTTCAGTCACTCCATGTAGAAATGACAACAATTTCTACATGGTTCCCCTATTTCAAGGCACCACAATGTTTGGGACAATTGACATCACAGATGTTTGTGATTCCTCAGGTGTGTTTCACTGCTTCATTAGTACAGGCATAAGATACATCAGCTTGCTTCAACCTACAGACCAGTGTTGTGCATGAACTGGTTCAAACGAGCGCATTCATTGAACAAACTCATTTTTCTAAGAATGGTGAACTTAATGTAAAGTATTTGCAAGTGAAGAACTTGAACGTGAGCTACTTCAGTTTTATGTGACATTCTGAATCTGCTTTAGGTCCAGATTAAACATTTTGCTTTACCCTGTAATGGTAAAGGGGTGTAGCCAAATCCAAATATGGTATTCAGATAAACAGAAATAGTGGATTTTTACTGATAAACAGAAATAGTGGATTTTTACTAATATTTGTTTAGTACAATTTTTTTGCCATTTATTTGTATTCTGAAAAAATAATGCAAAATCAAATAGGCACTGTCTGTGTCACCCCCGCTGACACGAGCACTCGGTGAACTTCTGCTTTTGCTTTTAGGAAAACATTGTACGTCATGAGGCCACTTTATATTTTTCCCCGTTGGACAGCAATATATGATGCGAATTTTGACCGGCAGCTTAATAGGTTAGTTCATCTACATACTGGTTCCACAGTCACCATTTGTGTCACACGTTTGGAAATAAAGAGGTAATTTATATGTGTACTAGCATCTATTTAATTTCTTTTTTGACAGGGAGGATATTAGCATATGTGGACGTGTTTGTTGCTGGGCATTAAACTCAATAAAGTGTATTTAAATAAAAAAGTCTTCATAATTATTGTATTTTATTCAAGAACACTGTAATAACCTAATATAAGGCATGCAAAATTTAAGAAAGTAAACTCATGGGTCATTTATTCTCACTCCTTAAAAAATACAAAATGAACAGAACACGAACTAGTTCAAAATTGAAATGCTGAGCTATGAACGTACATTTCTTCATTTTAATCTGTGTGAACTGATCTTTGAGCTAGTTCTTGTGAGGTGTGAACTTGCACAACACTGCTACAGACTATGTTTGGAGTCTTTTGTTGCTATTGTTCAACATAAGGATGAGAGGTGTACCAATGAAAGTCTAAGAAGCCATTATGAGGCTGGAAAACAAGAATGAAACCAATAGAGACATCGGTAAAACCCTAGCATTACTTAAATCAACTGTTTGAAATATCATTAAGTAGAAAGAACACACTGGTGAGCTCAGTAATTGCAAAGGGACTGGTAGGCCAAGGAAGGCCTCCACTGCTGACTACAGAAGAATCTTCACTATGGTAAAGAAAAAAACTTCATACACCTGTCCAACAGGTCAGAAACAGTCTTCAGGGTGTCGATCTGTGTGTGTGTGTCAGAGACAAATATTAACAGGAGACTTCATGAACAGAAATACAGAGGCCACACTGCAAGGTACAAGCCACTACTACAAAAACAGGACAGCCAGATTACAGTTTGTGAAAAAGTACTTTATTGAGCCTGCATAATTCTGGAAAAGGGTCTTGAGGACTGATGAGACAAAGATGAACCTACATTAGAGTGATGGCTGCTGCTGACGACAGTGGCACAATGATTTCTGAAGTATATAGAAACTCTGCTCAAATTCCAGTAAAGGCCTCTAAACTCATTGGATGGAGCTTCATCTTACAATAAGATACTGATCCAAACATGCTGCTAAGGCAACACAGGAGATTTTCAAGCTAAAAAATGGAAAATTTGTGAATGGTCAAGCCAGTCACCCTATTTAAATCCAACTGAGCAGGTCTTCCATATGCTGAAGAGAAAACGTAAGTGGAAAAGCAACTGAAACAAATAGGAGCTGAAGATGGCTGCATCACTAGAGAAGATCCTCTGCACCTGGTGATGTCTATGAATCGTAGACTAAACCGGTTATTGCATGCAAGTGATATGCGACAAAGTACTAAATATGACTGCTTTAATAGAACCACCAAAGCTATGTCTTATATGGGGGGACTTGTAGAAAAAGTGTTGTAATTCCTACATGGTGTGACTGACATGTCTGCTAATGCTATTAAATTAAAGTCTGCAATATGCACTTTAATCATGTCTAAATTTTTTGATTTCTGATTTTAAACTGTGGAACAGTGGGGTAAATCAAGGAAACAAATGTGTCTTTGTCCCAAACACCACATCATGGAGGGCACTGTATATGTTGGGTACTTTGACAACTCTAAATGGGTTGTATGAGGGACTGCAGGGGCACAGAAACGTTGCGTAAGAGCTCTTCCACATTCAAATCGCGATGTATAAAACCTACACTTGGCGTAAATCCACGCACTTTTCCATGGTACTTCATACCTTGTCGTACGCAAGTTCTCCGCTCGGTTTTGCAGACTGGAGCACCCAGCGTCAAAGCAGTGCTACTGTTCCTGTGTGGTTACTCCTTATTTTCCTGACGCGGCTTTATAAATACACTGAAACTAACCGCATATTGTTTATTAGTGTAATGCATCTGATTGTAATTAACTTGTAACAATATAATGGTAGAGGGAACAGCCATAGTATTCCAAATACCATAACTGCTTTAGCGTTGTTACTCTCACTTCTTCTTCTTCTTCTTTCAGCTCCTCTTGTTAGGAGTTGCTACAGCGGATCATCTTTTTCAATATTTCTCTCACTGCACCACTCAGAGTATTTATATCACTGTATCTGAGTGTGAATCACAGCAGCAGCTGATCGGAAAGGGAATTATCGGTATACAGCTTCAAGGACACGCTGTCTCAGCCACTGCAAAATGTTTTAAAGCCTTTCCTGTACGGACCTCGCGGTTCAGAAACAGAAACGATATCATTTATAAAGTGAAATTCAGCAAAATATGTTTATTAAATTATACAGATAAAACTTTAACTTCATTTAAATAATCTATATTCTTCACTGGGAGTGTCGTTAAGGATAGAATAATTAAACATGTACTACGAAGATATTTCAATGTTCTTTAAACGTTTTGAAGAATCGGCAAAGCTTACAGATGGCTTAACGTCTATTACAGAGCTGATTGTATGGCGATCGGTTACTTGGGAAAGAAAAGCACTGACTGCAGTGACGGCTACGCCAATATATATTGAATATAAAACAGAAAGAGAAAATAACAACACAGCGACAAATTTCGGCAAAAGTTAAATGCTTGTGTCATGAGCACAAGGCGGCTATGCAGCCATCCACTGTGCATAAGCTACCTTACTGACGGGCGGCAAGGAGCCACCGATTCTTCCTCTGCCCAGTGCCACCACAAGCCTAGAGCCCCCTGATTGTACTGCTGCAATAAATTATTTCATCAAGTGAAACACATGTTTAATAACGTGCTTTAACTCCTATCATCATGAAAATGACATCACGTATACATCTCAGTATTTTAGTTATTCAGAGAACTGTAATATTACGAATGTATTGGACTCTGTGTCCAGTTGGAGGAAGAGAGCCGGTTTAAAAAGCAAGTAGTGATTCACACACATAGAGCACATAGAAGATCAAATACAAAACAAAGCATTTAACGTGCTACTTTAATTACGATGTGATTTGAGAAACTGGTTAATTAAACGATTTTAAGATGAAGTTTATGATGTTCTACTTTAATGACAAAATAAATTACGTGATTAAAGTGGAAATGTCGAGATTAAAGTTGACATTTCGTGCTTTTTCCTCACTGTGTGCCTTTTTTCTCTGTACCCTAATAAGCTTTCATATGACACTCAGACAGTGGGCTTACAACTCGGCTTTTCACGGCGACTTTGATATGTGACTTCTTTTTTATTTCCGGCACTGTGCGATTTGTGAATGTGAGCTTTCAAGTTTCTCCAACACGCTATGTCACTCGATCAACTTCCTTTTGTTGATTATACCACGGTTTATTTGAACAAATAGTATGTTTTTCATTTGCCTCCACTTGGTATTCGCTGAAATTCTTATATTTTCCCCGTGCTTTTCCCATTGTCTTTTCACAGAAGGCTGCGCTTAAGGGCGATTTATATTGATTTGCATATTCAAAGAGGCGTAATTCTGGGAGGATTTGGGGCGTTACATAATGCGCGTGCATGAGCGTTAGGTTTCACGCTGATCGGGATTTATGTAGCGGAAGAACGTGGAAGTTGGAGTACGCACAGATTCCTGCATCTGGATTTTTCTGTGCGTAAACACATTTCGGCTTTTGTGCTTACGCCATGTTATAGTGCGAGTTCTATGCACGCCGTTATACATGAGGCCCCAGGTGATTGGCATGACCAGTGATGTACTGATAGTTCATTCCGAATGGTCTCCTGCCTTAAGCCTAGTGATGTTGGCACTCTCTGCTACACTGACTTGAATTGTGCAGATAATGAAAAAACTATGTATTTATGAATTTGGAGAGCAACAAATACACTCCTTTCCTGTTGCTTTCAGCCGGCTACAGCCTTGTATCTGGTAACTTGAGTATTTTACATGGAGAAGATCTTCCTGGTCATAAATTTTTTCTTGAAATCTTGGATGTGCTTATAAACATAAAGATAAATAAATACAAAAAAATGTTTACTTAATAACATGCAGGGTGGTCTCATGGCCTTGGAACCCCTGCAGATTTGGTTGATTTTTTTTTCTCCAGCCCTCTGGAGTTTTTATTTTTATTTTTCTGTCCTCCAAAATATCGGACCTTACTTTATTCTTTGTTACTTAGTATTGCCTAATCTTATTTTTATATTTTTCTTTTTTCTTTCTTCATCTTGTAAAGCAATTTGAGCTTCATTATTTAGTATAACATTATTGATTGCTCAGGAAATAACTTCATTTCAGATATTCATAAATATGTGACAATTTGGGTAACATTCTGAAAATTAGAGGAGCAAAGCTTAATCCACATTTTAGACACACCAATTACTGCATGTACAACTTATACATTAAATGTAAATGACAAACACCCTCTGGAGCACTATAGAAATATAATGATTAACCTCTGAATTAACATTAGAAGGGGCATTGTAGAAATTTGATTAGGAACACAGATTAATCCCATTATCAAAGAGCTTTATTAAGAGATACAGTGATGTAAAACACAGGAAAATGTGTCACTAACATAAGCAGAGTTACTTAACGTTTAATATAATGGTAGAAATATACAAAAAGAAATCATAAAAAATAAAGGTACATATATATTATATCTTTTATTAAACATAACTACCCAAATGTTTGAAGCATTGCAGTAGGCACGGCCTGCCATGTACTCTGACTTTGTCATAAATGAGTGCTTACATTTAGTGTATACATATTGTTGGCTGTTATATGAGGCATGTGAGATGATAAATTACTATTGTACATCATTAACTGAAATAAACCATATATTATATTCTGATCACATAATGAGGTATCATTAATTTTACAAATTAAATAATTTTCTGTAAAGTATGTATTCATTTACTTTTAACCCAAAATTTTAAGACATAATATTAATAATTGTTTTTTGTCATGCTCTCACACTCCCACTGATATGTGGCATAAGTGCTTAAGGACGCCTTGTCAAAACATACAGAAACTCATCTATTTCCTGAAGCAATAAGCAAGACATGCATAATAATGCTGATGCTTCATGTCTTTTTTTAGAATTCATTAAAAAAAAAAAACACAAGCTCTGCAAATGTATGAAGTTTTCAGTGTGAATCAGTGGTAAGATTAGGCAGTATTTGAATTCATACTGCAGTAACTAATGTTGAAAAACAAATTCATCTGTTCTTTTTCAGCATTTCAGGATGGTAGGGAGCCAGCATGGATGCAAGACAACAACTAGTCCAGGATGGGATGCCACCTCTTAAAATACAGTAACATTATAAAAACAAAATGTCAAACTAAACACTAACTACAAATATGTGTTCTAGCAATGAAGGAATTGCTGTCTGTGCCATTGTAAAATAAATGAAGAAGCTTCATTTGTCATCAAGGGAAGTGAGTGGTCACATGATAAACAAAATATGTTAACTTATTGGTGATTGGTTCCAGCTTGAGTTATTCAAAGATGGAAAAGTGGAAAATCACTGAGCATTAAAAAACATTTAGCTGTAAAATTCTTATAATGTGATTGTCAAAACTTGTACAAAAGTCTGTTTATGCAATACCTTGCTAGCACTAAATATACAGTAATTGAAGGGCAGATATTAATTATTGAAAAATCAAAATGCACTATACTGTTAAACTGACCAAAGAAAAAGTGCCAGCGAAACATTGGAAGGTCTTTATCCTTGTTACTTTTACTATGTTTCCAATAGTTTCTTTCTTAAAGGCTGCAATAGTAATGGACAGCGAGGAAACATTGTAGACATTTACCAATCACAGAGAGAAGAAAGTCAAGGAACGGATTGCTTGTTCTTTATATATGAAATAGGTTAACTTTGCCCAGGGCTGCAATGAGCTGCAAGGGGGCTGCAAGTTAAATACAGGAATCATTCTAGGTATTAACCCAAAATGAACTTGATATTTAGATAGTAAGGTCCCTGAGCTGTGGACGAAAAGTGCAAAGAATCCAGAGAAAAGAGGGAGGGTTTTTGCAGAAGAATAAGAAGAGCATTTTAGGCCTGAACAGTTCTTAGACAAATATCAAGGCCTAGGAAAGCTGGTTATAGCTTTTACTCTATTGTGTTTATTGCTCAGCTGTTCTGTGATTATTTGGAAAAATAATAAAGGAAATAAATGAAAATAGTTGTTGCTGCTACCTCTTATATTGGTAAGTAGATTGGGTGTCCTATAGCTACAAGATCTACACCATTTTTTTATCCTTGGAATGTAAGGTGGCCTGCATCTTCAAATTAAAATGTATGCCCTCAAGTATATGCATTAACCAGTAAGCTATCACTAAATCATTTCCTAGTTTAAAGGCGAGGATTTTAAAATTGTCCCTAAGCTTATTTAGAAAACAGGAAATGGATTTTAAATCTTAAATTATATGGTAATACTTCTAAAATTTACTGCAGTTTTGATCCTTGCTACCACATTTTGAAAACACTGCCAAGTAACAAGTGAATGATTTGAACACCCTGAACATGGCAGGATCCCTTCTCAGGCAGATCCTACTGTGTAGCCTCGAGTAGCAGCAGTGGTGCCCCAAGGTTCAGTGCTGGTTCCCCTCCTCTTCTTGTTGTACAATACCCCATTGGGCCCTATATCATCCCATGAATTCTAATATCAGTGCTATGATGGTGAAACTCATCTGTACCTGTCATTCCCTGCAAAGAATAACATGGTCTAAGCCAGGGGACTCCAACTCCGGTCCTGGAGTACTACTGTAGCTGCAGGGTTTCATTCTAACCCTTTTCACAATTAGTCACCAGTTTTTGCTGCTAATTCTCTTATTTTCCATTCATTTTAATTTCCTTGCTTTTTAAGATTCAGTCCTCTGAATTGCTTCATTTTTCCTAAAATAGCACCCGGACAGAAATGACCTGCTAAGTCAGGCCTCAAACTCCAACCAATTCCACATCAGTTTCTTAATTAGAAGACACATTTTGTTGTTAATTAAACCCATCATTTAATTCCTTAGCTTGTTGGTGCTCTCATTCTATCATGGCAGAAATTTCCAAAACTGTTGTTTTTCTTTTTTCTAAGAACACTGTTAAAATGTTTGTGAAACTGGACAGATCAATATTACTGAGACCTTCACCTTTCTTTATTTTCAGTTACTGTATGATGGACACAGGTTGCTGGTGATGTGTTAAGTTGTTTTTGGTCTAATTAGTGATTGGCTGCTAATGAAGTAAACAAGAAATAATTCAGAGGTCTGAGTCTTAAATAGTAAGTCAATTAAGTATAAGGTAAAAAAGCAGGAAAAAATAACAAGTGTTAGAATGAAAACCTAGGGCCACAATAGTGCTCAAGGACCAGAGTTGGAGACCCTTGATAGCTCAGGTTGGATGAAAGCACACCGTCTACAGCTTGACCTGGCTAAAGCAGAGGTCCTTGTTATCCCAGCCAGTCTGTCTATTCAAAATCCTATCTACATACACTAAAGCTTAGTTCGTTATTACTAACACCTACTGATCAGTATGCAACCTTGGGATGATATCTATGACCAGCTATCCTTCACTGACCACAACACAACTGTCACCCATTAATGCAGATTTATTCTGAAAAACATCTGCAAGATCAGACCGTATCTGAGAAAGTGTACTGCACAACTTAGTCTTCAAGCATTGAACATCTACTGCAACTCTTTTTCAGCTGGGTACTTGCATAAGCTGCCAAGCCACTGCAGATGATTCAAAATGCAGTGACATGTCTTATATTCAATCAGCCAAAATGGATATATATTGCGCCTCTTTCCAGTTCCCTCTCTGGCTTCTTGTAGCAGCACAAATTAAGTTCAAATCCTTGATGCTTGCCTACAGAGTAATTAATAGGTTAGCACCGGTTTATATGAAGCAACACATAAGGTCTTTTTTCTCCTTCTTTCCCATTCAGATCTGCTTGTGAAAAGCATCTGTGGATGCCACCTCTGTTTGGCGTCAAATTCCAAATCATTATCTTTTTATGAGTAGCTTCTAGCTGGTGGAATGAGCTGTCCACCTCTGTCCAAACAGTAGACTCCCTAACTGTATTTAAAAAACATCTTTTGTTCTATGATAATTGGTCTAATTTGGTCTCAAAACTATCAACTACCAGACAGTGTTCAGAAGCCATTAAGAAGGATAATAGAATGTCAGGTTATATAGTGACCACGATGTGCAGAGTACAAATCCAAGGAGGTTCTGCTCAAGCTTTATAATGCACTGGTGAGGCCTCATCTGGAGTACTGGGTGCAGTTTTGGTCTCCAGTCTACAAAAAGAACATTGCAGCGCTAGAAAAGAAAGTCCAGAGAAGAGCAACTAGGCTCAGGGCTACAGGGGTTGAATTATGAGGAAAGATTATAAGAGCTGAGCCTTTTCAGTTTAAGCAAAAGAACATTACGAAGTGACATGATTGAATGTTTTAAATTATGAAGGTGGGTTAAATTAGTCTGGTGGATCGAGACTGCGACCTTAATATCAGTTCAATATGAACATGGGGACACAGTTGGAAACTTGTTAAGGGTAAATTTTGGACAAACATTAGGGTGTTTTTCTTAACATAAAGAACCACAGACACTTGGAATGAACTAGACAGTAGGACTTTACTAACTTTCAGAATTAGTCTTGATGTTATTTTTTGAAGAATTATGTGGACAGGACCGGCGAGCCTTGTTGGGGTGAATTATCTGTTCTCCCTGGACTGTTCTAATGTTCTAATTGATAATAGTTTTGCTGCAAGGTTCATAATAGGTAAGAAAAAAATAACCAGTCTTGCATGGATCTAATGGTTTACAACTCTACACTTTTATAACCTTGTCCTGTAGGGGGTGTTTTAAAACAGTCCCAAAATTGATATTTATTTGATTAGGTTTGACCTCTTTTGTAAGTTGCTTTGAATTATAGTGTCTGTTAAGTGAATATAGTAAATGTAGAAATGACAATATAAAGCATTACAACAGACAATCTGAGTTAGCTTTTCAAGACCGTGCTGCTTAAGAATGTCACAATGTTTCTCCCTTGGGAAAATGCAGGTCTTGGGTAGTCTAGAAATTTGAGCTGTGCTACCTATATATGATGAATTCAGTGAAAACTAAAATTCAAGCATTTGAGTTAAAATCTTTCAGGATAACATTAGTATTCTCAGATTTTCCGTACACTAAAATAGCTTCTTTTTTTCTAAATGTAAAACTAAATAATAGTTTAAATACTAAACACAGCTGAGTGTCATCAGCACACAAATGAAACTTAATATTTTTCCAAATGACATCTCCTAATGGTGATATATAAAGAGATGTCACACAAGTGTGTTTAAGAGGCAGTCAAAAAGCTTAAAGGTGAGTGAAACATCGTGAGACAAGGGGTTGTCACATGGTACTTACCTGAATCTCTCATTCCTTTCAGCAGGAAAACCGAGGAGAAATGAAAACCTACTTCCGGGTTCCAAAATGGCCACCGAGCTGTCACTTCTGATGCCAGACATGACGTTACTTCCGCAACTGCTGCTGACATCACTTCCGGTTTCCTGTTAGATGATGTTGCTTCCATCTCCCTCTTTTCGACATCACATCCTGCCAGCCATTTCCTGTTTTCATTTCTGTACTGTATTAAAATGCCATTTTGATCACTTTAACACATCATCTGCTTTAAACTATTTTTTGCTTTTAATCAAACAACGTTTCATTGTGTTTTTCTTTGTCCGTTGGACAATATACTGGGACTTTCCCCAAAACTTCTTTTTTGTGACGCTTCTTTTTATTTATAAAAAAAGAACTTTTCCACAGAGAGAAAAGAGAACCAATCCCAATAACAAACCCTGAGGCACACAAAGTCTAACTGCAGACAGGAATGACAGACTACTTTCTTCAGACTTCTAGATATACTGAAAAAATTGCGATAAGTATGCAGTGAACCAACTCAGAACAGCAGTTGATAGAACAAACCTGTGTAGTTAGAATGCTGTGATCAGTAACACCATAATGAGCACTTAAAGCTAAAAAAGATAATAATGAGGCCATTTCCTACAATGGAGAAGACAACAAAAGTTAGAGCAGTCTCTGTGCTATGGCTGTAGCAAATGCCAGACCAAAAATTCTCATAAAGACTGTATTTTAAAGATAAAATTCAAGTTATACTGTCACAACGTCCTCTAAACATTTAGATGGAAAATAAACATTGCACACTGGTGTGTAATCCTTAAGAACATTTGGATTTGAATCTGATTCCTTTAAAGGAGATGCAATAATGGCTACTTTGAAAAAGTCAGAGATACTGGATTTAAAATTGATTAATTAATTTTGTGCAGTATTTATTACAAACAATAAAGAAAGTTGAACTTTCAATAAATGAGTTAAAATTGGGAACAAATGCCAGATAATAAGTTCAGCTTTGATATCAAATATAAATAAACTCTTCAGATGCTGTTTACAGTTAAAAGTAATGATTTAAAGTACAAATACATTTTAATTCCGACTGATTATGTTGACAAGACAAATCAAAAGAGGGGAGCATGGTGGTGGAATGGGTAGTGTTGCTGCCTCACAGCTCCAGTGAGCTGGGTATGAATTCTGTCCTGTTCATTGTCTGTAGAGTGTACAGATTCTTCCAGTGTCCATGTTGGCTTTCTTGAGCTACTCCGTTTTCATTCCACAAGGTGGTATCTCTAAATTTGATGCTGCTTGAGAGTGTGTAGGTGTGTGCAAAAGTTCCCAGCAATACACCGACCTCCTATTGTTGATTTCTATCTTGCACCTAATACTAGCAGTAAAGGTATAATGGAACATATAGATTTAGAAAACGGATGGATCGAAATCTTTATAATAAAGATTATAAAGTTTTTTCTTTATACTTGGTGAAAGATATTTTGAGTGCTCATGCTTCAGTTATACAGTATATCATGATCTTATTTTGCAAAAGAAGATCACCATTTCTGTTGTTATAGTGACAGGAATATATCCTCACCCTTTCTGATTACCAATAATAAGACATACTTCTGCCTGTTTATTAAGAGCTGTCATGTTTTACACTACCCTCGAATGAAAAAGTACATGTTCTGGAGAGGTTCCTTCGGCTGTGTAGCAATTTCCATAGTAATGCTTAACTCTTTAATTCTCCTCTTACTGTGCAAGTGAACCATGCAGATAATGTATTCTTAGAGTCTTGAAGATTCCTTTTTAAAATGTACCGTATTAGTGCTTATAGCCTAGGGCAGAAATCTTTAATAGCTGTTTGGAGAAACACTAAGTAATTAATACATGTAAGATGTTTTAAAATGGTTTCAACAAATATGTCTATAACACATTTCTTACTGTAAGCTTATTTTAATATTCCATGCTTTGTACTAGAATCATTGAGGAGAAGGGTCCTTTCATCAGATTGGCTGGCCCAGAGCTGACTCCGCTGTAGAATGGCCAATAGCATGGAGGAGGCTTGTTGGCTGAGGTCTCCAGGACTCTGACTGTGTCTGGATTGTCTGACTCCTTTTCTACAATCTGGCTGTGGTTCTACAATTAGCTGATGGACAGATATTGTTGTTTTTCATTCCTATTAATTAGTTTGTTTTTGATGTATTTTAACTAATCTGTATCATCATTTCTTTGTCTTGAGAGTTGCCATGGTGCTCTGCGCCTGCGCTTGGTGAGGAGTGCTGTGCCAGAACAAAGTCATGTCATTTTCTGATCCACTTAGTCCTGTACAGGGTCACAGGGGGTGCTGGAGCCCATCCTGCTAGAATAGGATGCAGGTAGGAACAAATCCCTGACAGGGAACCAGTTCATTGCAAGGTGAAAACACACACACACACTTATTCCAACCATACACAAGGCCAATTTAGTAATGCCAATCCACGTAGCCTGTATGTCTTTAGACTCTGAGAGGAAGGAACTCATGCAGACATGGGGAGAACATGCAAACACCATGCAGCAAGGATTGGGGATGCAAACTCAGGTCTCCTTACTGCGAGGCAGCAGCACCACCGCAGCACCACTGCTTGTACTATTTGATTGTATTTCTTAGGTGGTAATGATAAACTGGCCATCTAGCTCTGTAAGGGGGATTACTTGTGTTCTGTTTTGTGTATTGTATTCACCCTGTTTTTTGAGACCCATTGCACTCCCAATTGACCTGGAAGAAGGTCTCTCTCTGAATTGCCCTTCCAAAGATTTCCATTTTTTTCCTACAATGTTTTTTGGGAGTTTTTTCATCTATAACTCTTTAGTTGGACTCCCTTGACAATGTTAAAGCTTGGATGGCTTTAAAAATTTTAATTTTCAATGAGAACAAAACTGTGGTCCTGATGTTTGAGCCAAGTGGTATCAATGGTGCCCTTCAAATGGACTTGAGCTCCCTGCAACCTTATGTAAGATCCATTGTAAAAACCCTGAGGGTAATAATGCATAGTGGTTTTAAATTAGATGAACAGATCATTTTAGTAATTAAAGCTAGTTTCATTCAACTGAGGCTTTTATCTAAATTTAAGCCCTTCTTATCGTTTTACAATTTGGAAAGGGTTATACACACTTTTATTTTAACTACTGAAATGCACTTTTTGTTTGTGCCAGCCAGGCTGCTATCTCACGTTTACAGTTGATCCAAAATGCTGAAGCTTGCCTTTTAACAGTAACAGTAACTGCCCCAGTCTCCCTGCACTGGCTCTCCATTCATTTTAGGAATGATTTTAAGATTTTTGTGCTTGCGTATAAAGTACTAAATGGGCTAGCATCTTCTCTGACTTTTTACAATTATATATTCCATCAAGGTCACTCAGGTCTATTCATCAAGTTGTTTCCAGTGGTCCCTAAATCAAGACTAAAAAGTGTACAGGAGATCATGCCTTTGCAGTTGTAGCCTCCAAACTCTGCATTAGGTTACTGTTTCATGTTAGTCTGGCCCTCACAATCTCTTCTTAAGGCACATTTCTATTCCATGGCTTTTAATTAATTATAAGAGCTGTGTTTGTCCATTTTATTGTCTTACTGCTTATTGTCTTTTGCACTGTATTATTCTTGGTTTTACAACACTTTCGTCAGCTATTGGTTGTTTTTAAATATGCCATATAAATACATTTTGATATTGTCCTCTGGGAAACAAGGCTGAGGGGCTGTCAAAAAAACTGGGCCCGTTAAAGCCCATTGAGATATTCCTTGTGTGATTTTGGACTATATAAGAAATACTGTAAATTGTTGTTGTTGTTGTTGTTGTTGCATTTATTGAATGTGAATCATTGCTAAGTTTTAGTTTGAATGCTGCTGTAGAAGTAGTTTCCAGTTTAAACCAAAAGTGCAGGTTTTGCTACTCGGTGGTATGGACTGTCACCCAGAATAATACAACACCCATCAGCACTTCATTAAAAAGTGTTGGTGAATGTTTTGGACATGCAGGGAATGGCTGTTAATAAAGAAGCAGGTTCTGAAAACAAAAATGTCTGCACAATGATGCAACTCACCATAAAAGCAATGCTATGTATTTTAAAGCCCTTTTCAGAAACGTAAACTGCCAAAATAATAACTTGTTATTACACAATTTATAAATCATTCTTAAGATAATGTACTGTAAATACCCAACATATACTGCAAAACAAACATTTAAGAGTATTTATATGTAAAGGAATAAATGATATATCTGAAATATCTCTTTGTATTGAAGTATATACTGTCTATCTATATCTATGTTGGCAAATGGCTAGAAACAAAAGCCACTGAATTTTGACACTGAAGACAATAAGTATTTCATTTTACTTTGTTTTTGACATCAGACATATGATTTTTTAGTCTTTTTTGTTATTGTTGCGTGTGTCTGTAATGTGATGAACTAATTATCCAAAAAAGTGAGAGTGTGGCATGTTGCTTGTTTAGGATAATATGTCTCTTTTAATATAAACCAAAACATATGTTGTAGCAGTAGGACAGGAACGGCTCTCATTACCTGAAAGCAGCAGTCGCCTTCTTCATTTCCTGCTTCTGATGTGTACGTGTGAACTGAGAGGTAATATACACTGACACAGAAAACATTTTAAAATTTGGCTTAAACACTGAATTATTTTAAACACTGTTATTTATGCAACTAGCTTGTAAATATTTCTAATGAACTATATTTTTACTGCTATTTTAGTATTCTATTTTAACAGATAAAGGCATATTAGGTCTGATATGACTGCATTTTATTAATGTCAGTTTATTGTACTGTACTATTCTGTTTACATTTGCCATATTTCATTTGGTATGTGGACAAAGTATTTCTTCTACTACAGATAGCATAAATGGTCTTAATAGAAGACCAGAAGATGAAATGTAAGTCAGGAAACATGCTAAGCTCTTAAACTTTAAATCACAGACAAAATACAATTGGAAAATTAAGTAGAACAGCAGAGCATAAGTGTGGCAAGATTTACCCATTGTAAAAGAAGCGACTCGACACACGTAGAAAAAGGTTTGGGGCAGCCACCCAATGTAATATTCCTAGCTGCAAAGGATTCTTTTAAGTTCCGTTAATGATGTTGATAGTACGGAGTCCAAAACAGAACTGGTGAAGGTTTGAAAAGATGGCGGTTTTAAATGGTCAGACAGGAAGTGATGTATGTTAACTGGAAGTGATGTAGGTTGACCGGAAGTGATGTTTCTCTGACATCAGCCTGGGAGCCGGGACCGGAAGTGACGTCATTCTAGGCGCCGGAACTGGAAGTGACGTTCTTCTAGGCCCTGGAACTGGAAGTGACGTTCTTGATTTAGATAGGTTTTCCCGCGGCTGGTCTGTAGAGATAGCAGGAGAAGGTTTAATGCACCCTGCCCTCCCCTGGCCTGGCGTGGAATTACCTTTACTTGGTCCACACAACGTCCTCCTATTCACACGTGTGTGACACCATCAAACCCAGATAAAATATGGTTGCTCAGGCTGACCGTTAAACTCTTGACCTAATAGGGTCAGGATCACAAGCTCAGTTAAAATGCCCCAGCAACTGGAAGATGCTTAATAGCAATGGGATCCACAAAACTGTAGCGCTGGAAAGAAAAGACACAAAATGGTGTCAGTAAAAGATGTGATTTAACTGTAGTAATATCAAAACAAAAGTGAAACAAAAAAAACGAATATCAGAGTGGGATTCAATATCCCCCCAAAAATAACACATAAATAATCATCAAATATACCTCCAAAAAGGAGTAAAAAGTTAAAAAGTAACATAATCAGAATAGTATTTTCTTCATGAAAAAAAAGAAATTAAAGTTTTTACCATCTCTTAAACAAGTTTTGGGAATTTGTGTAAAAATGTATGTCTATGTGTATTTAACCTGAGAGCAAATGGACCAGTCCTTATGAAATTTTCTTTACCACTTGCACTCATTAGTTTTAAGAGCTGAATAGATTTAGGGGAAATTTCAGTTCAGGCTCAATCTTTTAAAGTTTCAGTTTTTTTAAGCTGATAAATATAGGGCCGGTGTGTTAAATAATGCCACCTGAGGCAAAGCATATTTTTTCTTCTATTTATAAGCTTTCTGTTCTTGAGACAATACACTTAGCCAACATACAATATGTTCCATTACAGGCTTCATGATGCAATAATCCCAAGATACTGTGCATTCTCAGAACAATGGGAAAATAGCAAACAAATAAATAAAAGATTTGGGGAAAAATTTGTGAAAAATTAAACAAAGGTTAGCTTCAAAACAAATAAAAACCAAAACAATACAAATGTATTGTGGTGGATGGTCGGCTTCATATTCCGGCTCTCACCCCCAGGCCACCAGGAGGAGCTCTCCTGACAGCATAGACGTGTCCCGAGTTCCAGCAGGGCATCATGGACTCTGTAGTTTTTATACCCAGCCCTGCTGGATACCTTGGGGACCACAAGGAGTCGCTGTAGGGAGGCTCATGGACTCGTATATGCCCTATAATCCAGAAGTACGTCATAATCCCGTGACAGGAAGAAACAACGTGCTTCCAGGGTGAAGATAAGGAATATTTACCCTGACCCGGAAGGAACAAGGAATTGTGGACTGTTGGGCAGGAACATCTCCGGGTCAGGGAGTATAAAAGGACTATGGGAGCTCCCAGATGGCGAGCTGAGCTGGGTGGTAGGAGGGCAACACGTCTGGGAGTTGGAGGATTGGTTATTATTATTATCGGAGTATTGTAGTTGGTTTAGGAGTAGTGTAGAGTGGAGGGTGCTTAGTGCATATTATTATAATAAAGCAAATAATTTTAGCACTTTTACCTGGTGTCTGGTGTGGTACCTGAGGGTTCAAGGGAGCGACAGCACCCCCTACTGTCACAGTATATATTATTCACTACTTCTGTTTGACCCCAAAATCTGAATTTCAAATTTGAATTGAGTTCTGTGATTACAAAATTGAATGCAAAATGATATCTGTGTCTTGCTCATCCTGCACATGTCTCTAAATGTCTTGGCACTGTCAACCAATATTATGCAGTTTAAAAAGTGCCTGCCATGTTGTGCTAACATAAAACATATTTAACAGACATTGTAGACATGCCTAACACTTAAACCACATTCTGAAAACTTAACAAAATTTTACAAAATGAAACAATCACTATATAAACATTGCAATATGTAAAAGTTGGGAATTTAAATGCCAATATCATACACTAACATGTAGTTTTTAAATGCATGATTCACTTTGATTCTTAGAAGCTCTTGGTTGCGGCGATCCTGTGCAAGGGAAACATGAATATTTTAGAATAATCATATTTCTCAGTTTTTAAAGGTAGAATGTAAATAATGAACTGGATATGGCTGTAATTCTCAAGGTTCATACTTAACTATCAATTCTTGTATTCTTATTTCATTATTTTAAAAATTTTCTATATTTTTGCATTGAAAATACCTCACCAAAGTGCCGCCTGAGGCGATTGCCTCATCACCTCACCCTGGGGCCAGGCCTGCATACCAATAACAGCCAAACCACTGCTCAGAAGTTCTCAAAATTTGGTAAACACAGAAAGACAGACTTTTATGCTGATATGACAATGCAGTATTGTATATCATTTAGTTGTTTGACACTCCATAGCACACTTTCATATGCTGAGGTACCCATAAAATGGCCTATCCAGAGCAAACCTGCACAAACAGGAAGACAATGTAAAGTCCATACAAATAATGAACAGAGAGGAGAAATGAGTCCAGGTCTGTTTAGCTGTTTGGTAGCAGCACTAACCACAGTGATGTCCTTCATTAAATTCATTCACTTGGTTGCTTGTTTCAGTACTGTATACCACAGATTCAGATGCAGATTTTAGCTGCAAAGGGTACAAAGGCAGAACTCAAACCTTGAAGAGACACCAACCTTTAAAGGGAAAAGACCAGCACAGGACCAGTTTAGAGTTAATAACTCTTGAGTAAATAACTGCAACTACTAAACTACTGTACATGTCATTCCCATACAGAGAACACCTATGTGGACACTGGGAGAAAGTACAACTTCCATGAAGGCAGTGACCAGGCTGGCATTTGAAACAATAATTCTGGAGCAACTCCATAGCAGAAACCAGTGTGCCACAGTGCCACCCTTCATTGTGTTTTCAGAACCTGGACATTTTCCTTTTGAAACAAAGGTTTTCCAGATGGAAGTAAACCTGCAATCGAAAAAGAATTAGCAAAATAAAACTAACACTAATGACCTGATATTAATTTTAAGTTCAGTACCTTAAAAGTTACATTGATAGGACTGTTTTTAAAATCTCTCTAATACTGAATTACATTGAATTTGTGGCTATAGTGCAAGCAGTTGCAGAATGTAAGTCTTCAGATGCCCAGTCTTCCATTAATCTACACTTAAAGTTTAGATGATAGGATGAGATCTAAGGAAACTCTATTTCAAATATTCATGAGCAATAAACAAAATCTGTGTGCCTGTCATATTAGAAATGGGACAATAATTGCATGAATATGACAACAGATTTGATAAGCAGTGCAACAAACAAAATAGCTGTCAGTGTAGGTTTGTGAGATTACAGATGAGACAATAAAAAGGACAATGAGCCTCTTTTTTGTTCTTGTCGGTTGTTAGGAGGTACAAAATTACCCAAGAAAGTGTGCGTTTTTGTCATGCAATTTTTCAACATTAGGTTGCTGATTTGTTTGTACGTGCATCTTTTGAACTAGTCAGCCATTCATTGCTCAGACTACTTCATATTCTTTGCCATTTCTGATACAATTCAAGGTTGCCAGAAATGAGACTTACAATGTAACTTCTTCATTTTCATACTGTATATAAATACAGCCACATTACTAAAGATGACATCTGCTTTCCACATTTTTCATTCATTGTTTTACTTTTCGAATACTGCTCATTCATAGTAAAAAGTGTAAACTCTGTATCTAGGCCCCATAAAAACACTGATGGTTGGAGGTGGACTCATTACTGGCCATTCCAGATGATGTAGTAGGAGTTGTATATGAAGTATGGATGGTGGTGGGGCTAGTGGTCATTAGAAGAAGGTGGCAGAAAAATTGATTTAGGGCATTAGTTTTATCCACATCTCCTTGTAGCACCTGAACCCTGGACTGCTTGAGTTCAGTAAATATTCCCAGTTCTTTCCAGACATCCTTTATGTTATTCTGAGTGAGTTTGCTTTCTGTTTTAGGTTTGTAAACTTCCTTTCTTTCTTCAGCTTTTTTCTTTTGCACACACTGTATGTCCTTCAGTGCTTCTTTGTCACCGGATTTAAATACTCTTTTTTTCTCTTTCAGGGGACCTTTTAACTCCTTAGTAATCCAGTGCTTGTTTTCTGGTAAGCAACACACTATCTTAGAGGGTACAACATTGTTGATACATGAAGTTGCTGTGGAAAACATCCAACGTGCTCCAAATTAGACAGGTGACTCTTCATCCAGTAACTACCGACCAGTGGCACTTATGTCTCACATCATGAACACCTTTGGGAGGCTAGACCTGGTCTATGTGAGACCTCTTGTGGTAGACTACCTGGATCCACCACAGTTTTCCTATCAGACAAAGACTGAAGTAGAGAATGCAATTATCTGTCTGCTCCACAAGGTTTATTCTTACTTGCACAAAGCTGGCAGCACTGTGAGGATAGTTTTTTGATTTCACTATTGTCTTCAGTAGCATCAAGCTATCCTTGTTAAGAGGTAAACTCAGAAATATGCAGGTAGATGGTGTCTCACTGGGACTGTGTCTGCCAAGTCAGAATTTTCATTTTTTAAATTTTCTTCCTTGTTAGTCATTATGGTGTGTGTGTGTACAGACTCTATCTATCTATCTATCTATCTATCTATCTATCTATCTATCTATCTATCTATCTATCTATCTATCTATCTATCTATCTATCTATCTATCTATCTATTTATTTTACCAGGCTCAGAAATCAGTAATACTGTATTTTCTACTTTTGTCTGTCAAAAACACATATGCATGCCATATCCAATAATTTATTGTCAGCAAATAAACAATTCTGTCTCTAGTGATCAAAAAATATTGAGCACACTTGTGACATTCCTGAAAAAGAATTTGATTAAATTATTGATCAGAAAAAAACCATGAGTGCAACAAAGGTAATTAAATGAGGTTTAGTCTCTTCTTTCTTATTCTCATTTCTCTAACTGAGAAATGTATCATTGAAAGAATGGCAGAGTCTTAACAGAATATCCTTGCCATAGCTTAAGTGACATAATATGCTTCAGAAAACAAAACAAAAAAAAAACTTTGGTATTTATCTAAAGAAAAAAAGGTTAATTTCCAAATTAATGAAAAAGAATAAAATGGTATAAAAATCTATAAAAAGCTCCCCATTGGACATTATTTTATTACGTCTCATATAAATTAAGAAGACATTTTAAAGGATTAGCTATTAGAAGAATTCCCAGAGTATTATGTTTAATTTGCATTAATTCAATTCAATCCAGCTCAGTTTTACCTCAGCTTAGGTGTGGTCTAAGAGTTAAATCTCAGCTACATATGAGAGCTTAGTCAAGTGGGGAGTAAAATCAACCATCTTGTGAAGAAGAAAAACAGACCTACTGTAGATGAAAATATATCAACACAAAACTCATGATCAGATCTTGAAAGTTAATACTAATGATAAAAAATGAAATAGCAGATTACAATTACCATGTACAGAGAGTTTGGAGTTTGGAATGATCAGGTCTGATTCCTTACATATCCAGAGAGATAGGTTAAATTTCCAAAAAGATGGTCTGTATGAAGACAGTAATTCATGGCCCTAAATCTAGTGCTAATGGTTCAGCTCCATTTGCCAGAACAGTGGAGGGAGAAATGTGCCTTTGCAGGATGACTGAGGTTTTCAGTAATACTGTTAACCTTTCTGAGATGATGTGTGTTATCCTGCTGGGTGGCAGTAACATTCTGTGTTGACTTCATCACTGTCTGCAGTGTTTTAAAATTGCAATGCTCAGCAGGTTCTTTACCAGAATGTTTTGTGAGTGAACAATTATGGAATTATATGGGTCTTTTACTATGCATTCTACGTACTCTGAAGATAGTTATATTTATAAAGCACTTTTCTAGGCGCTCAAAATGCTTTACATAGACAGTGGAGAGCCAGGTGTTCCAATCTAAGTTCTTAATTGAGTAATCTGCCTGCCTATCTAAAACATGTTAGTTTGATTGGTAAATCTAAACTAATCCTGTATTACTGATTATTGGGGTGTGAGTGTGCACTGACATCCTATTTAGGTTATTTCAAGAGCTTAACGTTGTTGGAGATAAGTCTGGCCACACCAGTCATAGGAGAACAAAGAATCCAGCAGTGTTTCAGTACACTACCCTTGGTATCTGCTGGTGTGGAAGAAGTGATGCTGCCAGTCCCCAAATCTAAGTCTTGAAATTTGGTGACCAGACCTGGTTGAATAACAGGATTAAATGCTGAGCTGTAGCCTGTTAACCTAAATCTGGAGTAGCACTTTTTTTATTATCCACATGGGCCAGGATGTAATGAAATGCAAGAGATATGAACCTCTGTGGACCAATTCTGGCAATAAGCAAACCGGAGGTGGTTTAAACTGTCTGGAATATAAATTTTCCCCAGCACCGACTGCTCGTACTGACTACTGTATGAGCATATAGGATGCTGTCCTTACACTGTATACTTTATACTATGTTATTTAATGTTGTAACTACTGTCTATTGTCTGCACTCTGCTGGTATCACTAGTCTGTGGGTGATAAACTGTACTGTAAACATGACAGTAAACTTGAGCTTAAATTGCCCCTGTGCTGATGTGTATGTGAAAAAGTGGGGCTATGGGGATAGCCTTCAGCTTTTTGTGACCCTATAACTGAAAAAAATATGCTCAGAAAAAACATAACTGGACAAAGAAAGAATTTATTAAAGATATATAACTGCAAATAATGATGTAACCTGTAGTTTTTATCATATACCAGTCATACATTTATATATTTGTATAATTGTTTCCATACAACAGTGAAAGTGGTAGCAGATTAATCAGTTTATTCATCTGAATCCATATACTGTATATACTCCTGTATAAGATGGGTCTTGAAAGCCAAAAAATCGATCACAAAATCAGACCCCGACTTATATTCCCATTCAAAAATGCAACACTTAATTTTTTTTTTTTTTACATCTTCTTGCCTCCTACAATCTCGTTTCAGTTTCTCAGACGCAGCACAGTTACCAGTTTCTTTCCCTACTTCAAAAATGTTTAATTTAACACCAGCTTCATATTTTCTTCTGACTGAACGCTCCATCATAGATAAGGGATGTTCTTACGATAAAGGTGTATGAGGGTCAGTCAGTCAATCATTCTCCAACCTGTTATATCCTAACACAGGGTCATGGGAGTCTGCTGAAGCTAATCCCAGCCAATACAGGGCGCAAGGCAGGAACAAATCCCCAGGCAGGGTGCCAGCCCACCACAGTGTATGAGGGTATGAAATACAAAAAACACAAATTAGTGCAAGCATTGCTTCGGAATAGTTTGAGTATTACAGTGTGGTAATGTACGCACAATAGGGAGAGAAAGAGAGGAAGATTAGGATCACGCGCTGATACAGTGCATTGACA
This sequence comes from Polypterus senegalus, assembly GCF_016835505.1. Classification (NCBI taxonomy): domain Eukaryota; kingdom Metazoa; phylum Chordata; class Cladistia; order Polypteriformes; family Polypteridae; genus Polypterus; species Polypterus senegalus. The sequence goes on along the minus strand of NC_053169.1, from coordinate 44,585,172 downwards.
CACCCACGTAGAAAAACAAGGCAGTGTGCTCTGTGGTTACTCTCTCAGGTGGACATTAGCATATCATAATCCCTTGGACCAATAGCGTGAGTTTTCCACATTCGACTTATACGACCAACATTATAAAATACCAGAAATTATACGATAAAATCAAGTCCCGACTTATCCGTGAGTATATACAGTAAATACTGTAACTTAATAGTATAAGATGTTACATTCTCTCCTTTTCTTAATTTAGCAATTACAATACTATTTATTAATGAGATACATTAATACAAGGGAGTGCCATTGTGGCACAGTTGTAGCACTGCTGCCTCATAAACAAGGAGACTTGGTTTAATTTCCAGGGTGCTCCCTGCATGGAGCTTGCATGTTCTCCCTGTTTTTCGTGTGGGCCTCCTCCAGGTGCTCCAGTTTCCTTTCACAATCTAAAGGCAAGAAGGTTAGGATAAGTGGCCATGCCAAATTAGCCCCAAGCTTCCAGAAAACTGAGTCTCAGTTTCGGGAACGCAGTCCTACATCATAAGCCACAGAGGCTGGGAAGGCAGTTGTGTCACCTTATTTCTGTTGTGCTACCATTTTTGTTCAGTTTTTTGGACATTGGTAGAAAACAGGGTGGTACTCTATTTTTTCTTTGGTCCTTCACTCCTTTATTTGAACCTCACAACAGTAAGTACATTCAACAAGTCATTACTAAACAAGATAAATTAGCATTTTCCTGTTGTTTGCCTAGTGCAGTGTTTCCCAAATTCGGTCCTGGGGAACCCCTGTGGCTGCAAGTTTTTGTTCCAAGCAGCTTCTGTTTTTAATTGAACTCCTGAGCTAATTAAGTGAACTGATATTTCCCAAGTTGTGTGTTTAGGGAACAATATACTGTAGAAATTAGAAAACTAAGTTTACTAAAAAAAAATATTAAAATGTATCAAGCAGTTATATAGGAATAATGTATGTTTTTTTCTTTTTAACATTATTTTTATCTTGATTTTCATCCTACTTTTTAAGGTGTTTAATTAATCCATTATTTACTAATTAGTGGGTCTGACTCTAAAGTAGTTGCAGCCTTTGATTATTCAGTGTTGTTTGCCAGCATGTCTGCTCTGCTCATTTTTAATTGTCATTAATAAGATACAACAAAGGGGGAAAAACTGCACAGAGAAAGGGCAAAATATAATGAAATCAACAAAAGCAGAAATATTTATAAATGTCTTATAAATGTACAAATCATGCTGCCATGCTTTTCTGAAAGTCGATAAAAAGAAAAAAAAATACTAGCTAATTAAATGAGCTCAGTGTTATCAGGTGTTGTCACTGGTTAAGAATGTGGTTGGAATAAAAACCTGCAGCCACAGGGGTTCCCTTGGACAGAGTTTGGGAAACCCTGCCTAGTGTATAAGATAGATAGTGTAAAAGGGTTAGGGTTCCACCCTGTATATTATAAATGCTGTAGTGAAGCAAACTACAACACTGCTGAGTACTCTCAAAAGACTGTGTCCAAAATGGGACTGGCTGGGAAAGGCAAGTGGCATGCTGTATAGGCGATGTTACAGATGAGGCGGGTTCGATGGGGAACAGGCAGAAGTGAGGTCAGTAGAAGAGTGTAGACTGGAGACGGAAGTGGAACATGGTTGGGGTTTAGGTGGGAGGAGGGAGAAAAGACATTAGTGCACTTCGTCAACCTCAGACCTGGGGCCTCATGTATAAAAGGTGTGTACACACAGAAATGTTGTGTAAGAACATTTCCACGTTCAAATGGCGATGTATAAAACCTAAACTTGGTGTAAAGCCATGCACATTTCCACGGTACCTCATACCCTGTCATACGCAAGTTCTCCACTCGTTTTTGCAGACTGGCGGCCCCAGAGTCAAAGCAGTGCTGCTGTTCCTGTGTGGTTATCCTTTCTTTCCCTGACGCGGCTTTATAAATGCACTGCAATTAACCGCATATTGTTTATTAGTTTAATGCATCTGATTGTAATTAACCAGTTACAATATAATGGTCTAAGGAATGGTCAAACTATTCCAAATACCATAGCTGCTTTAGCGTTGTTACTCTCACTGCACCTTATTTTACTTCTTTCAGATGCTCCCGTTAGGGGTTGCCACAGCAGATCATCTTTTTCAATATAACTCTCACTGCACCACTGAGGTGATTGGAAAGAGAATTATCGGTATACAGCATCAAGCACATGCTACCTCAGCCATGCTTCCAATTTGAACTGTTTCTCACACGGCAAACACTTCAAACCTTTCCTGTACGGACCTCGCGGTTCAGTAAGAGTTTCATCCCAAGAGCTCTAAACGCACTCAATCAGTCCATCAAGTGCTCCTTGTAGAACTGTCTGTACTTATAAGTACAATCACCTCACTGTAAACTTGCACAGCAGTTATAATATTGCACAACCTGAGCCACTTTATAAAGAGTATATTTATATATGATGATGATATCATTTTTAAGATGAAATGCAGCAAAATATGTTTATTATATTATACAGATAAAACTTTAACTTCATTTAAATAATCTACTGTATATTGTTAATAATTAAAGGACACGGTGTTGCTACGCTAGCAAGCTCATCACTGTTCCTGCCTTGCACTGTATGCTTCACAGGGACTGGCTGAAGGATAGAATAATTAAACATGTACTACGAAGATATTTCAATTGGCATTATAAGCTTAAAGATGGCTTAATGTCCATTACAGAGCTAATTGTGTGGTGATCGGTTACTTGGAGAAAGAAAAGTAAGAACAGGAATTGGAGGTTCATATGTTTGAACGAGACAGTACTGCAGGTGCGGCCTTAGGCATGTGCAAACTGTGCACCTGCACAGGGCCACCAAATCCCAGAGGCCGCCACGCCAATATATATTAAATATAAAACAGAAAGAGAAAATAATGACACAGCTGAAAACGCAGCAGCAAATTTCGACAAAAATTAAACGCTTGTGCCATGAGCATGAGGCGGCTATGCAGTGTCCGCAACAGACATAGCCATCCACCGTACATAAGATACCCTATTAACATTGGTGGGAGAAGGGGCCACCGGTTCTTTCTCTGCCCAGGGCCGCCACAAGCCTAGAGCCACCCCTTAGTACTGCTGCAATAAATTATTTAATCGAAGGTCACGCACAATCACTGCGCCACTGTCAAACCCATATTTAATAACGTGCCTTAACTCCTATCATCATGAAAATGATATCACATATACATCTCAGTATTTTAGTTATTCAGAGAGCTGTAATATCATGAATGTAATGGATTCTGTGTCCTGTCGGAGGGAGAGAAAGCCAGATTAAGACCCACGTGGTGATTCACACACAGAGCACAAAGAAGATCAAATACAAAACAAAGCATTTAACGTGTTACTTTAGTTACGATGGGATATGAGAAACTAGTAAATTAATCGATTTTAAGATGAAGTTTATGATGTTCTACTTTACTGACAAAATAAACTAAGGTTTTTTTGAGATTGAAGTTGACATTTCATGCTTTTTCCCCACTATGTGCATTTTTTTTCTCTGTACCCTAATAAGCTTTCATATGCCACTCAGATGGTGGGCTACGACTCGCCTTTTCACGGCGACTTTGATATCTGACAACTTTTTTTTATCGGGCACTGTGCGATTTTGTGAACTTGAGCTTTTGAGTTTCTCCGACACGCTATGTCACTCAATCAGCTTCCTTTTGTTGTTTATACCACTGTTTAAACCAACAAATAGTATGTTTTTCCTTCCCTCCACTTGGTATTCACTGAAATTCTTCCATTTTCCCTCTTGCTTTTCCCATTGTCTTTTCACAGAACGCTGAACTACTATTTACAGTAGATTGATTTGCATATTCAAAGTGGCGTAATTCTGGGAGGAGTTGGGGAAGGACAGCAGGCGCATGCACGAGCGTTACTTTTCACGCTGACCGAGATTTATGTAGTGGAAGAATGCAGAAGTTGGCGAATGCACAGATTCCTGCATCTGGATTTTTCTGTGCCTAAGCACATTTTGGCTTTTGTGCTTACATCATGTTATAGTGCAAATTCTACGCACAGCGTTATGCATGAGGCCCTTGGTGTTTTACTCTTAGCAAAGTCCATTGACTGCCTCCCTCGGGTGCTTGCCGGTGCTATTCTTTTGTACATGGTTATCAGCTATATTTATTATTTAGCAAGCTTTTCGTCCAGTTGTTCCAGCAAATCTAAAGCTCTTATTTGTCATCAGTTGTGACAGTCAAGGTTCAGTTCTGACAGGGCTAGCTTTTATAATAGGACTACTGTACAGACTTGAGAATTTTACAAAGAGATCTAATCTTCTACATAAATAGTAAAAGTATAGTATAGTGTTCCAACAGTTTTGTGACTTCTACATTTTATTTAGATTATTAAAATTAATTTTTCATTTTTTTTTCTATAAAGAGATTTTCAAAACCTAGCGCAACGCAGCTTTCTTTTCTGAAAGTAATTAATAAAGAATGGACAAGCCACCTCTAGTCTGCACTGTACTGTAAGCAGTCAGCAGTGCAGGCTGTAATTATCTCAGTAGGGAAGGAATAATAAAAATGTAGATGTTAAATAATTGAATTTGATTATTAAGTAACAATGTGGAAGTTAAACAGATGAAAACTGAAATCAGGTTCATCTATAAAAAAACAATTTGTAATAAAATAAGGCTGTGGGCTATGCTTTGACCTTCTGTTCCAGCTTTCCACATCCCTGAACTGGATTGTTAGAATAGAATAGATGGAGAGGAATGACAGTAGGGATATAGAAATCTTGATTCATCAGATAACACAAGTCAACATGCTTCCTAGTAAGATCCCACACTTAACAGGTTTATATTCTGGATTTACCAAACAAATATTTCACACCTGTTTTTGTTTTAGATAGGTGCCAACACACATTCTTACAAGGTATATACTTATTTTTAACATCCCCCGTGGCTCTGATTTGTGATCACAGGTTCATTCATTTGAATCAATTCATACAAAAGGGCAGAATAAAATATCTTATACTTCATATATGCTGTTTGCAGCCCCAGTTTTTCAGCTAACAAACAAAATTGCTTCCTTTCAGGGAAAGATTTTACGTCTGTCTTTGAGTTCATGTACTGTTTCTGCTGCAGTTCCAAATGAGTACATAACAGCTATAAAAACAACTTCTCTATTTTAAATGTCCCTGATGGTCAATTAAGCAATGCTAGGCTCAGGTTTAATGCACCAACATACTTATTAGTTTTGTAAAGCACCTGTCAACATTTTGAAATGAAATCATAGGCTGCAAAGGTCTTTGCCTGCAGTTTATATTGACAATACTTCTGTAAAGAATGACATGTTTTTCAGTTCTTGTACAATTTTAAATGTAAGCCTTTATTCCAGTGGATAACCATATCTTTCCATGGCTATAGTCACCAATTTTTAAAATTTTATTTTTTATTATAAACCTTAATCTTAATTGTCAAAAAAACATAAATGAACAAAGTACATTTTAAAAATAAACCAGGCTTTGCAGAAAAGATAACAACACAAATGATCATGGGATGTTGATCACACTCCCAATATTATTTAGCAAAGCATTGTTTAGATGATGTCAATTTAACAATCAATAGGTGTCTTATCCAAGCGTCAAGGCCTAGATCTATTTTACTCAATAATGTAGAAGCACACACTTATTTTCAATGTACTGAATATCTATTAACTTTTTAGATGGTCTTTTCCTGCACTCTACTTTTCACCTGTTTATTTCTGATTTATGTCTGTCTTTCAAAAATTCACTTGTGCCCATGAAGAGCTGTCATTGCCATATGCTTGGTAATAAGTTACATTTTACATAAATGCTCATCTTTATCTACTTTTACAAGGGCATTATTTGTGACCCTTCTCTGAAATCCATCTGTGTATTCATTAATTACAGTGAAATTAAAATACATAGCATAACATTTTCAGTTTAAATCCAGGGTGTCAGGAGGACAGAGCCTATCATACTAGTTTCAGCATTAGGCTGGAACTGGGCTCTGATTGGTGACCACACTCATACTGATATTGAGACGTGGCCAGTTTAGAATTACCGATCAGCCCAACAGCCATAAAGAGACAGAGAGAATGCGCAGATTTCAAGCATTTGACTAAACCAGGGCGATAACACTGGGTACTTCCATCTGTTATTTTGCCATCACACAAAATTACCAAGTTCAACACTGTTGTTTTATTAACATATCCAACATACTCCTCGACATTGACACACTCCAGTTTGTTCTCCTAATAACCAGGACATAAACAAAAATTGTACTGAAATGGGCAATGATGGCACACATCCTCAGTGCTTCTTATTTTAGCAAGGCATAAGGGTGCTGGCACATTTGTTCTGTCTCTGTGCCATAACATTATTTTCTATAAATGCCAGTTATTAAAATATAATGTAATCTCTGTTATGGCAAACTTATTATACATTCTAGTCCTTTCATGACAAAGATTATGATAATTGGACTACATGCACATTAGCAGAACCTAAGTAAGGCTATCATAAAAAATGTATATTAGAAATGTTTAAATCTCACACTGAAAAAAATGAGTAATTTTCCTTCTTGAAAGTTTTATGAATTTAAGACTAATTAAAATTCATATGAGTACTAGATATCGGTATTTTTTTGTCTGGTAATGTATTAAATTTTAACTTTATATTCCTTTATAGTCCTTGCAAATATGCCTACTAAATGGAAACAATAACAGAAACTAAAAAAATGATGTCTACTTTTTGGTTTGAGAATTGAATGGATCTCATCCAGATGATGAACGGTTGCCATTGTAACAATGTTGCAAAAATTCCCTACAGTAATACCTCAGTTAACAAATCCTCAGAGAGCAAATCACCTTTAAAACAAAATCAACATGAAATGTGCTAAGGTGAATGCACAAATTCAAGTACCAGCATGCTAAAATGCTGTGGTTAATCATTGCTTGTGGTTGATATTGAGGGTTCTCTAGAATGGCAGTTATTATACGTGAGTGATTAGTTTATTCACATGTATTGTAGTTACAGTATATTAATATTCTTTAAAAAGTTATAAATATAACTCACATGGTATGTAACAAAATTTGGCAACACTTTAGGTTAGGCACTACTAAAATGCATCTATTGCTATATTTACTGTTACATAACAGTACATATTTTTTTGATGTTCATAACACTTACAAAGCATTAGTACAGAGCCTCTTCATCTCTGTGCAGTGTGGCTATTGACATGATGGTAAAATGACTTGTTAATATGAAGAATTCACTGGTTATACACTAAATATGTCTCTCTATTATAAAAGAAAATATTGAGATGAGACTTTTGCCAAGAGATTTTTTCAAGTCCCGCCCTCCTTTCAGCCATTTTCAACCACAGTCCTCTCACCTTTCATTCGTGTGATTGCTTTTGTCAGACACATCTTATTGAAGAATTTCATCCTGAAGGGTTATCAACAGAAGAAATGAGTACAAGGGCAATCCTAGCACTGAGTAACGATCAAGTCAAATGAACTAACACGAAAATTGTCGATCGGTTACACATCAAATTAGTTAAATGCGTATCAATAGACTATGCTGAAACAGTTGGTGGTGATGGTGCAGAAGATGAAAACATCAACTGACAATATCTAGTGGAATATATAACACCGTCCGGTATTCCACCGGCTGAATTACTGTTGAAAGAAGGATGTATTGTAATGTTATTGTGTAATTTATGTCTGAGTGATGGGCTATGCATTAGGTCAAGATTAGTTGTATTGAAAATTGGTCAAACAATTCTGACATGTAAAATTTTAACAGGCAACAAGAAATGTAATGTAGTAAATCTTCAGGCGATAACATTATACACCAAAGGAAATCTTGATATGCCATATGTATTAAAACTTTTTACAGTTTCCCATTAGAATAGCTTTTGCTATGACAATTAACAAATCACAGGGACAAACATTCAAAAAAGTTTTTTTATTTATTAGAGAGAAAGAAACGATTTTCACTCACGGGCAGTTATATGTTGTGTTGTCACGATGCACTGTAAGTCCAAACAAGGAATCAAAATTCAATGCAATGTTAATGAAAGTTAATTCAAAAAATTGTTTTTAGTGGTTTTACAGTAAAAGTGTAAGTTTAAAAAGTATTTGTGTGTTAATTTCAAAACCAAAAAGAACAAAAATGTATAACAAACGAATGCCTCTAATGTAATATGAAACATAATTTTCTTTCAATTTATTACGTTTTACTATTTTTTACTATGGTCAATTACTTGCTGTAATGTAAAATACTTGGTTCTATTATGCATATGTAACATTTCCCATGAAAATAACTGTTTAAATTGTACATCCGTATCCCCATACGCAAGCAGCGGATCTGTGAAATAGCTAGGCTTTCTGGCAATTGGCCATAAGTAATGCCACTATTTGCCCGTCTTTCTTTCTCCACTCTAGTGGCTGATTTACACTTCTGCGTCAAGCCTACACCGCCACAAGCAACTTTCATGGGTCCTTCTTGTGATGGTTTGGGTCAGCTTCAAGCTCCCACTCCTGATTGGGAGTCTCTTCAACCCACCACCTTTGATACCATAACTGAGATGAGCCGGGCAAATGAGGACACTCACAAACAAGGGGTAGGTTTGAAAAAGTAAACAGTGCTTTTATTAAAACAATCCAAATCAAAGTGTCCAAAGTGCAGTGTAAAATCTCCAATAAATAAAGAAGTAATCCATTAAAACAGTAACAATCTGTGAGTTTAAAATCAAGACAAACAACAACAGTCATCGGGTCAGTGTTCCTTCCACCCTTGACGAGCCCATCACAACTCTCTCTGTGTATCCCCAGCTCCCCCGTTACTTGCTCAGTCAGTGGAGACTCCAGCAGCCACAGTCTTTGTCAACCCAACCCCTGCCTTGGCTACCTTGAGTAGCATTGACCATGCCGCACAGGGTCGGTTGTCTTCTCGCCATCCTTCTCACTTGCTCTGGCCTTCTTCAGATGTCTGGAGGGGACTCCACCTTGATTGGACCTATTCCTCCAGACAATCAGTGGCCACTAGAGCGCTGATCCTTCACTCTTTCATGGGGTCTACAACTGCGCAGCCTCTCACACACTGGGTGGCTGCCTCGTTCTGCCTCTCCTCCCAATGGTGTTCTCACAGCTCTGTTCTTTCTTTTCTTTCTCTTTCAGTCACCTGTTCTTTTCATTTTTCCTTTCTGCCCATGTAGGGTCCTTATATACATTGCTGCATAACTGGGGCACAAGTGCACTCACACACACCCATAGCCAGTTGGCGCCTGCACCTTTTTGGGGTGTGATTATTTATTTACAATTAGTCACCTCTTGCGAAACTGCAGATCTGCTATACCACACTCCTTCTCATTTCTAGGTTGTAGCTCTTTAGAACTGTATAATGATAGATTCTAGACAGTGCAGGCATTTGCACTTCTGTGCCTAATACTGTACAAATAGTGTTACTGCCTTGATTCATTAGGTTTACTACTGTTGCATTCTGAACTGTGTCATGATTTTTTTGCAGTATTAAAGTATTTGAATTGGATGTTTAGTAATAAATGGTAAAATGTATGGACAGTTATTTGTGTTAATAAAGCACTTTACTGTGACTACAAAACTGTAGTCCTTGCCTCTAAATAATTTCATTAGTGCTCCAATTAAATCATGCTCATTCTGGAAGAAAAAAAAGATTAGTTGTGTACCATAGCAGTTTAAGCTAATTTAAAATTGTGAGGTTGGGGATTCAGATCCTACTACTTACACTGTGTGACTCTGAGCAAGTCAATGCTTCCAACTGTAACTCCATCCATCCATTATCCAACCTGCTATATCCTAAACACAGTGTGCAAGGTGGGAAACAAACCCTGGGCAGGGCGCCAGCCCACCACAGGGTGCACACACACCACACACTAGGGACAATTTAGAAACGCCAATGTACCTAACCTGCATGTCTTTGGACTGTGGGAGGAAACAGAAGTACCCAGAGGAAACCCACACAGACACAGGGAGAACATGCAAACTCCACGCAGGGAGGACCCAGGAAGCGAACCCAGGTCTCCTAACTGAGAGGCAGCGGCACTACCCACTGTGCCACCATGCTGCCCCAACTGTAACTCAAATGTTGTAAATCATCTTGGATAAATATTTCAGCCAAGTAAATAATAAGTGAGATTAAACGAAGACTAAAAAACATAACATGCTTTTTCAATCCAAATTCTCATTTCTGACTCCTTTTCCTCAGGTGTATCTCATGTCTCCTTTTGCCTCCTGTTGTACACTGAAAAGTTCTTAGAGCCCTAGTTTGAGAAGAGCCCTAAATACAACCAAAGACTTTCCATTTTTCTTCCTAGGAACTAAACAAATGTAATCTTCTGTTATAAAAATCCATATTCATTAGTCCTTTTGAGCAAAGCTCATTCTTATCTTAGATCATAACAAAATACTGAGTGCTTTTTTCTTTAAGACCTTCCTGAATTTAACAAATGTTTCACTAAAAACCTTGTAAGACCTTTTCCTCTAAATGTCCTTTTACTTGAGATGTTTTCTTTAATCTTAGAGCAGTAGCCAACAGAAAAATAAATATTTTTGGAAAATATCAAACAGTTTTCACTTCTACAGAGTATTTATTAAAGACCAAAAAGGCTTTTGGCATATTCACCAGTGTAATAAGACTGAAAAAGAAGGGAATGAAAGTGAAATGAACTGCAAGGTTTTGAAGTATTTTGTTATTAGAGAGCTTCAAAGTTGTTTATATCTTCCAGGTTTAGTATTTTCTAAAAGTTTCAATATCCCCAGTGGAATTTAATATTTCTCCACCTTTTCTAAACAATTATTGGACAACATCCTATCTATTTTTCCAGAGTTACTGAATGTTTTTCCAGAATCTCTTTTAGGAAACTCGAAAGCTGCTCAGTATGGCCTCACCAAATGCCTTCCACATCTGTTCATGTCCTTTCGCAATAGTGGAGCTGCTCTATCTGTTACTCATATATAAAACTTCTTCTGTTATTAAAGTATGATGTACACTACCAGTCAAAAGTTTTAGAACACCTCAGTTTTTCCAGCTTTTCTACAAATTTAAACAGCTGAAGTGCAATGAATGACCTAAAATGGTGAAAAGGTAAGCAGTAAACTGCAAAATGTTTAAATTTAAAGTTTAGGTTAGTAAAAACTGAAAATGGAAGTATCAGAATATTACAAATGAGCCTTCTTCAGGGAACAACTAACAAATTACAACCTACAGATGTTCTGCAGCAATTAAAGTAAATGAAGCTTTGCAAACAATTTGCACAAGTGTCCCAACGTCTTTTGATTACTTAAAACCCCTCTGTCTGTCTTAAAGCTGAGTTGGAACAGACTGTGTTACTATACCCTCTGAAGTATTACAACCCCAATTCCAAAAAAGTTGTGACACTGTGTACAATGTAAATGAAAACTGAATCAATGATTTGCAAATCACATAAACCCATATTTTATTCATAATGGAACATAGAAAACATACCAAATGTTAAAAGTGAGACACTCAAAAAAATTGGGTCAGGGCAACAAAAGGCTGGAAAAGTAAGTTGTACTAAAAAGAAAGAGCTGGAGGAACATTTTACAATTAATTAGGTTAATTGGCAACAGGTCAGTAACATGACTGGGTATAAAAGGAGCATCTTAGAAAGGCAGAGTCTCTCAGAAGTAAAAATGGGCAGAGATTCACAAATCTGTCAAAAAACCTGCATCTACAAATTGTGGAGCAATTTCAGAATAATATTCCTCAACATAAAATTATGAGGACTTTGAATATCTCATCATCAACAGTATATAACATTATCAAAAGATTCAGAGAATCTGGGGAAATCTCTGTGCACAAGGGACAAGGCCAAAAAGTAGTATTGGGTGCCTGTGATCTTCAAGCCCCATGGTGGCATTAAAACAGGCCTAATTTTGTCATGGAAATCACTGCATGGGCTCAGGAACACTTCAGAAATCATTGTCTGTGAACACAGTTCACTGTGCCATCCTCAAATGCAGGTTAAAACTCAATCATGCAAAGAAGAAGCCTTATGTGAACAGGATCCAGAAACGCCACCATCATCTCTGGGCCAAAGCACATTTAAAATAGACTGAGGCAATGTGGAAAAACTGTTCTGTGGTCAGATTAATTGAAATTTGAAATTCTTTTTGGAAAACATGGACACTGTGTCCTGAGGACTAAAGAGTAGAAGGACCATCCAGCCTGTTATTAGCATTCAGTTCAAAAGCCTGCATCTCTGACAGTATGGGTGTGCATTAGTGCCTATAGAATTGACAGCTTGCACGTCTGGAAAGGCCCCATCAGTGCGGAAAGGTACATACAGGTTTAGAGCAACATATTATCCCATCCTGATGATGTATTTTTCAGGGAAGGCCTTGCATATTTCAGCATGACATCTATTACAACAGAATGGCTTTGTAATAGAAGAGTCCGCGTGCCAAACTGTCCAGACCTATCACCATCTGAAAACATTTGGCACATCATGAAACTAAAAATATGACAAAGGACACCCAGGACAGCTATAATCCCATATCACAGAAGAACAGGACAACATTCCTCTCCCAAAAGTCCAGGAACTTCTCTCCTTAGTTCCCAGATACTGTTTGTTAAAAGAAGACAGGGTGCTACACAGTGGTAAACATGGCCCCCATCACAACTTTTTTGAGATGTGTTGCTGCCCTCAAATTCAAAATGACCTTATTCTTTTCTTAAAATGGTACATTTTCTCAGTTTAAACATTTGTTTTCTGTATTCTATTGTGAATAAAATATGGGTTTATGAAATTTGCAAATCATTGCATTCTGTTTTTATTTACAGTTTACACATCATCCTAACTTTTTTGGAGTTGAGGTTGTACTTGGACAATATTCTAGGGATAATGGCAAGAAAATTACAATTAAGAGATGAAATGAAACAGAGCATTATTACCCTTTGAAGTATAGGCCTTTCATTTAGAGAAATTGCATAAAAAAATCAAAGTGTCAGTGAGTACGGTGGTGTCCTAAACAATCCAAAGTCAATTGGAAACTGGAAGAAACCCTGATAGGAAGAAGACTGGCAGACCCAAAGTTACAAGCCAATCAGAAGACAAGTTTCTTCAAGTTGCTTGCATGACAGAAGCCAAAGTCTGAAGTACAGACTCAGTCACCAAAGCAGGTCCCTAGGGTTAAATACATGACATACAATACAGACAGTGAGAGAGTTAAGAGGTTATAGGTAGCCGGTGCATAGCTGGTTTTGTCGTTTTTCTTTCCTATCCCGCATTGACAAAAGCACTTAAGAGGTTAGTTGGCACTTTTCATTTTAGGTGCATGGCATAGGTGATAAAACCTGTATTCAACCCTCTTTGTAACCTAATGGCTACATGAGTCAATAAGTTGCACCGTTCTGAGTACCACAGATATTGCCTATACTGTAAAGAAATCGTACCTAGCATGCAATACTGGTACAACTTTTACTTCTAGTCCACCTATGGGAGTGTTCGGAGTTTTACCAGACAAGATAAAAGTGTAGGATCTATTGTGATGTCTTACACTGTATTGCTTGCTCATTCCTTGCTAAAAATAAAATCTATCCTCAGTAACAAGGTGGTAAATGGGTTTTCTTTTCTATTTAAAATTAGGGAAAAGAAAAAAAAAACATACTGTATCTGCTATTCAGGGAACTGTCTAACCCTTCTTTGGAATTTGTTATTTTTGTCCTTAAGTATTGTCTCTTTCAACCCTCTAGATGCGGAGGTATTTCTGAGTGACAACTAAATAATATACTACTTTGTTTCTTGTATTCCAGCTGATGCTGATGATGGTGTTGAAGCTGAAATATCGCATTACAAGTATGCTGAATTGTTCTGTACTGCACCTTTAATGTCCATCCATCCATTATCCAACCCGCTGTATCCTAACTACAGGATCACGGGGGTCTGCTGGAGCCAATCCCAGCCAACACAGGGCACAAGTCAGGAAACAAACCCCGGGCACACTGCCAGCCCACCGCAGGGTGCGCACGCACACACACACACACCAATCACACACTAGGGACAATTTAGGATTGCCAATACACCTAACCTGCATGTCTTTGGACTGTGGGAGGAAACTAGAGTACCCGGAGGAAACCCACGCTCACACGGGGAGAACATGCAAACTCCACGCATGGAGGACCCGTGAAGCGAACCCGGGTCTCCTAACTGAGAGGCAGCAGCGTTACCCACTGCACCACCGTGCTGCCCCACCTTTAATGTATTCATGTAAAACCAACGCTGGAAAAAGACACTACTGAAAATATGGAATTTGAAAATCCCAGGGCATTCATCCATTATCCAACCTGCTATATCCTAACTACAGGAACAGGGGGTTCTGCTGGAGCCAATCCCAGCCAACACAGGGTGCAAGGCAGGAAACAAACCCTGGGCAAGGTGCCAGCCCAGCGCAGGGCACACACACACTAAGCACAATTTAGGATTGCCAATTCACCTAACCTGCATGTCTTTGGACTGTGGGAGGGAACTGGAGTACCCAGAGGAACCCACGCAGACATGGGGAGAACATGCAAGCTCCATGCAGGGAAGACCTGGGAGGCGAACCCAGGTCTCCTTACTGCGAGGCAGCAACCCTACCACCTGGCCACTGTGCTGCCCCCCAGGGCATTTATATAACATCTGATTTTACCTGGCTAGAGGCATTGGGAACCAAAAGCATTTTATTGCTGGGTTCTTTTCACGCTGTATACGGGGCAACATGTTAATGCTAAGTCTTGCAGTCAAAAACTCCTCAAAATTCTTATAATTAAAATTATGGTAATATCTGACTTTGAACAAATTAGTCCTGTTATCAAGGCAAGCTTGAAAGAATATGGGCATCAGCTGGTGTTTAGTTTCCAGTTGCCAACTGATGTAAACTGCAGACAGACGGAGAAGTCATCCTTTATTCTTGCAACAGAAAGCCATCTCAGACAGCCTTGAGTAAGCCAAAAATAATGGCGACAAAACACAAGTCTGAAGGAAAGATTCTGTGGCATTAAAATAGTGATCAAGCAAAATCTGCAAAGGGCCAGACAACCTTCAAGAGGGCTGAACATTTAAATTAGCACTAACCCTTCTCACAAAGGCATAAAAATCCTTAACCACAAGTACAACAGCAGCCAGCAGTCAAACCTATGTTTAATAGCTTAAAATTGTCTGTGCTGCACTTTAGGGGGAAGGAATAAGCTATGTGTTGTGAACTATTTGGGTTTCCGCTGTTGCTCAAAGAGGCACATGCAGGGGTGCTTTAGAACAGAAAATCAATATACTGACAAAATGAGGGATGTCTTTATGCACTCTACATTTATCTTGTGCAATAAAGCATTAGTAAAGTATTTAAGAATACTGACATTCACACTCTGTGTGTCTTCCTAAACTGTCTGATTTTAGAAATAACATTAACCCAAAGAATTCACCAAAGAAGGTAAAGGAGTGTACAATGTTGTGTCCTAATCAGGCAGATACAGAAAATATTATAATCAAAAACGTACATTGTAAATAAGGTTTAGTGTACATAAACCTATTAATAACTATTGTATGTATGTTTTTGTGAATATTTACTTGCAATCACTATAAACGTACTTATCGAAACCAAAGTTAGATGGAGTAAACAAGAAGTACTGTATAGGACAAAGACAGCTGTCACCATCATCATTATGAAATCATCAAAACAAGATAAAGTTGAATTAAAACAGTCAAAAATAATCTTTTTTCAGTTCAACCACCGAGTCTGTCTGTTGTGCCTGTGAATATGAACATTTCTGAACTCAACTCTGCTGAATTGTTCTGTGCACTAATTCTTCCTTCACTTACTACTGGTGAAATGTCACAATATAAAATCAGCTTGCAATCACACATGGCATAAAACCTAGATTCTATATCTTTTTAGGAAATGTGCAAATTATATTTAAATATTTCTGTCTGAGATGAGGGGTGTCAAACTCCGCGCCTGGAGGGCCGCAGTGGCTGCTGATTTTCATTCTAACCCTTTTCCTAATCAGTGACCAGTTTTCACTGCTAATTACGTTCTTTTTCCCTTGATTTTAATAGCTCTGGTTTTAAGGATTCGTGCTCTGAATTGAACCTTTTCTTCATTAAATGACAGCTAAAAAGAAATGAGACATGAAACAAGCCAACAGATGACCAGCTAAATTGGGGCTTTAAACTTCAACCAATTTCACTCCAATCACTTTCTTAATGAGAAGCAGATTCTTGCTGTTAATTAGACACATTATTTAATTCCACAGCTTGTTGCTGTTCTCATTCTGCCACAGCAGACGTTTCCAAAATTGTTGATTTTCTGTTTTCTCTAAGAATACCGTCAAAATGTTTTGGTGACCTGAGAGATCAACCTTACCAAGACCATCACCTCTCTTTAATTTCAGATATTGTGTAATGGGCACAGGTGAGCTGGTCATGTGGCAGCTCGTTTTGTGTCTCCCTATTATTTGGCTGCTAATTAGGGAAAAAGAAGCAAGAAAGGGGCCTGAGTCAAGTTAATTAAAATTAAGGCAAAAGAAGTTAGTAGCAGCAAAAATCTGACACTAATTAAGAAGATGGTTAGAATGAAAACCTGAAGCCATTGCAGCCCTCCAGGACCTGAGTTCGACACCCGTCAATTGACAAATAACTGATTTTCAAAATATTTCAGGACAATCAGATCCAGTAAATAATGTGGAAGAAAAAAAATTGATAATATGAAAGAAATTAACAAATATTTATTCCCCAGTGGAGTCGAAGTTATATTATGAGGCAGTTGATGAGCAGGTCACAGCCAGTCAGGCCACATAAACAATATGAACCAGGTAATGAGTGATGTGCTCTGTCCTGTAAACAATGATCTTTAACTATCAAAGCATTTACAGTTCTGCTAAATAAAATCAGGCACCTTATAAAGTTTCCAGGCTAACAGAAAAACTTCAAAACCTTACACTTCCATGTTTAAATCTGCTTCAGTGATCTGTCTGCCACAATTGATATCAGATAATAGATTAGACAGTTTAGACTGTCAAAGTTAATGTATGACCGGTTTTAAAAAAGTGAAGTATTTAGTGTAAGCCACCTGTTTATAGCCTCTGAAGCAGATGGGCTTACATTTCTAGCTACACATCAGTGACTATTTGTAGACATTCAATGATTTTCCATCAGTATAATGTTATTGGAAAAATAATGTTTTTGAGGTGGTGTTATACATAATTTTTGAAGAAACATAGCAAAAGGCATCATCGTTGCTATTTCAAGGTGTAAATAAGCCATATATCCATTTTCTGAATCTGCTTTACCAAGGATTGACAGGCAACTGGACATAAGGCACCCATGATGGCCTATCAAAAGAATATGCTCCCAAAAAATGACTTTTTTAATATATCATGCAACTTATGCAGTTTTTACTAGTGCTTTCATGTATAATGGAGAGAAAAAAAAGTTTTTGATAAAATGAAACCAGTGTAGTTTAATGCTATACAATAATAAGTTTGAAAAACATCTGTAGATTATAAGATTTATGCTGTATAATCCACATGTCGGTTACCTAGTTGTATTTTCAAAATGTGTAGCAAAAATTTGTCTCGGCCAAACATCATGTGGTAAGTCAGCGTTTCTCAACCTTTAAGTATTTGCGACTCGAGTTTTCATAACAGTTTTAATCGCCCCCCCCCTAACATTTTTTGAAATGTAGATTCATATTTTATTATACCTACTTAACTTTTGTCGACATTTATCTAATTCTATATTTATTGTTCTAGTATCAGAATGTGGTTTAAGTTAATTTGTTTTGTTTCAACAGATTTTTTTTTTATTTTTGATTCTTGTTTTCTTTTTTTCACATCTTCGCGCCCCCTTTTTGTTACTTCGCGCCCAACTAGGGGGATCCGCCCCACAGGTTGAGAACCTCTGGGGTAAGTTACATATAAAAAAATATTTTGTGGTGGAGTATTATTTTAAAGTGCTGTTCATACAAGCAACCACACTTACTCCTAACGTGAAGGTAAAAGGGCATAAATCCCACTAAAAGTAATGTCTTTGGGGTACAAGAAGAAACAGAAGTCCAGATACAAAACTGCATGAGGGCACAAGCAATACTTACTGTACATTCGCTAAAGACAGGTACTGGGCAAAGTCTCTGGAACAGAGAGACAAGACCCATAACCACTACACCACCTAACGATAAATCACTCAAAGACTAAAATATAACTTCAACGTGTTTTAAAAGTATATTTTTACTAGACTCTAATTTTACAAACAAACCCCGGGCAGGGCATCAGCCCACCGCAGTAACAGCAAAAACAACAACATTTATTTATATACCACATTTTCATACAAATATATTTGTTTAAATAAATTAAACTACATAAATACAGAAAGAGTAACCAACCAGAAAAGCTTTACAATTCCATACTGCCACTCTGCAGACAATGGTGTTCATGTTAATAATTTATTTAAAAAATTGTGTACCTGGTTATAAAAGGTCCATCAGTGTGAATTTCATTTTATTGAAGTGATTGGTTTTGGTCATATCTCTTATTTCTAAACATACTTCTAATTAAGAATCCATTTTGTGGTAGGCAGATGCTGACAAACTATTAATTAGTACATACCTGCCTCAGCTCAAGAGAAATTACCTGCCATTCACTAATTACTGGCTCTTCTAAAGCTTCAGGGAGCAAATTCTGACCTGTGATTTTAGGAGAAATAAAAGTATATAATGTTTTTGTAAAAAAGCTAAATTTACAAGGAAAAGTATTTTGTGGAAAATTGGTAAAGAGACTAAGCAAATATAATAAGCAGAATGAAGCCTTCTCTTGACTACATTTTAGTTGAGTGTTTCTGGCTTTCTGGCCTAAACTTACTGTGGGAAATTTCATTTATTCTCTTTATTATTTAATCTTGTGTGTTCATCATTATTAACAAATTTCAATTCTTTTTTTTTTTCAAATATCCTGCTCTACTTTTCAAATATAAAGGCTTTGGAAATGTGACTCTGAACTGGAAAAGGGAAAGGTTATAAAATCGATGGATGGATGCAATCAATTATAAATAAATTGTCAGCGTCCTTATATTTGCCGTGTCCTGCCTACATTTTTTTAAATTTGTGAGCGATATGAGATGATTTGATTACCCTGCCACTGCTTGTTGACACTAATCCCTTCTCATACAAATGTTAGAGTTTCCTGATGTTACTTTCCCTCAGTGCCCATGATAATGAATTTTTAAGTGATGTGAGCTTAATGATTGCAGGATAGACTAAAGGGCATCAGCATTGAATATTGTTAATTTATACAGCAGCTAATTTTTCACTGAGGTTTGTATGACTTTAATTGAGTCCCTGCAACTTAAAGATCATCCTGATAATCTTTAAAAGCAAGAGAATTATTCATCACACTTACAAATCTGCCTAGTGATTTGCATTGCTTATTTAAGTTGTTACTATCTGAGCAGCATCTTTTTCGTTATTTTTATATTGATTCCTGAAAAAAAAATGTCAGTTGTTTCATTCATCTCCATTATTGGTATTACTACTTCTACTACTAATAATAAAAAATAATACATTTAGCATTGTGTGCTCTGTATGCAAATATGTTCTGTAAGTACATGGCAAAAATATGGGACTTCATGATGCTGTTCTAATAAGAATGAAAAGTAATTCCTGATGAAAGAAAGTTTGAAATATTCACCACACTACAGGGAGAGAAGATTGTACCTACGTGCCCATTTTCAACAACAAAAGTGGATTAGAAATAATTTAAACCACCATGCCAATGTTTTTTTTCTATCTAAATTATAAACTAATGTTCATTAAATAAACCTTTCATTCATAAAATTATGACTAGAATAAACTTGGCTGTGCATCTTTCCAGCATGTACCACGTTAAAGATTGTGCTCTCATAAAAAAAATAAAGCTATAAGTTTGAAATTAGGCCGAGGGTGTTTCCTCTCTTGACAGCTTTAGCAGAATTCTCTGCAGAGCATCTAGTTAAGTAGCTTTTGTGGGCCGACTGCCAGCTCTTCAAAGACGTCTTCAATATTTTAGCTAGACAGGTTTTCAAATGCAAATAAATTTGTTATCTACACTAAGTCATGCAAATGGATATTATTTATGAAGAGTACACGGTTCTTAAATAAAAGAGTCCAATTTGTAAGAAAATTACTTAAATAAAGTAGAGACTATAACAGTTGCTTGCTTTTTTTGAATCCAGAGCATTTTAATTTAAGAAAATAATTAATCTGTAAAGTTACAACAAAGCGTAAAGAGTAGACTATATTTTTAGATAAGAATATATTTAAATACAGACATATTGAAACGAGAAAAAATCAACCAAAGAGTACCACCGTATATTTCATTATTTCAGGTTAAATTGACATTTTTCTAAAATTCCATATATTTTGGAGACAAAAATATTGTGACAGAACACAACTCTTACATTTCAGTAGCTATGGAAACTAGATTATTTAAGCATCTCATGACAGGTGGTGAAAGCCACACAGAAATATAGTAAGCACATTGGGACGATTTATTAAAACACAAGATGGCCAATTGCTAAAGATCCAGGCCAGAAGGTAATATGAGTCTCACAGAAACTTTGAGAAATGTGCACAGAAAATTGCAAGAAATGTTTCATAACATACAAACATGTCTGTTTTGCTTTAATGCAAGTGACCGGGTTTATTTATATAACAACAACAACATCCATCCATCCATTATCCAACCCGTTATATCCTAACTACAGGGTCACGGGGGTCTGCTGGAGCCAATCCTAGCCAACACAGGGCGCAAGGCAGGAAACAAACCCAGGGCAGGGCGCCAGCCCACCGCAGTAACAGCAACAACAACAACAACAACATTTATTTATATACCACATTTTCATACAAATGATGTAGCTCAAAGTGCTTTAGAGGATGAAGAAAGAGAAAAAAGACAAAATATATAAAATAGAAAAACATTGCTAATAGGTTATACAAAAACAAATAAGTTATTAAAATTAAACATTGAAAATAGTCTAGAGCAGGGGAGCCCAATGCGTCAATCGCGATCGACTGGTAGATCGGAAAGGTAGTGCCGGTAGATCGCATTGCATTCAAAAAATTTTTTTTTAAATGTTAGTCTATCATATTTCCTCCCTATGGCATTTGCCACTTGATTGACATACAGGGCGGTCAGTCTGTGATCTCTGTTCTTCTAACATACTGGTCATCCCGCATACACGATCAAACGCGTGAACTACTGCAAAACTCCGGCTCGGGACTTAAAAAAAATTGTTGGTTATGGGCTGGATATGGAATTAGAAGAGGATTTTTTTCTCACGATGTTACAATCAAAGTGCGTTTGTCTGATCTGTCAATCTATCATTGCTATTCCGAAGAAGGAAAATGTGGAAAGGCGCTTTCGAACTGTTCATAAAAACTACGAAACTGACGTCCTTCCAAAAAGTGATCTGAGAAAGAGAAATGAGGAACGAAAATCACAGTTAATCGGACAGCCGTCATTTTTCACTCGGCTGAATTCAAAAGATCCTTGACTGCATTATTCGCCTCTACTTATTTATGCAAGTCAGCCTTTTACCACATGACGATTATTAAATCCAAATACTGTAGTGACCATAAATGTATCAAATTGTTATTGTGCCATAAAGGTTATTCAGTTATGCAAGGTACGACAACATACAATTTATGTATAAAGTATACTCAGTATATATATATATATATATATATATATATATATATATATATATATATATATATATATATATATATATATATATATATATATATATACTGTATATAGCATTTTTAAGTTAGGTAGATCATTTCGACCCTGGTCATTTTAAAAGTAGCTCGCAAGCCGAAAAAGTGTGGCCACCCCTGGTCTAGAGACTATGACTCCATTTCCTTGCACATATCACAACATAAAATTGCTTGACAATAACTGTCTGTAGGATTGTAATCTTACAAATCAGCAGTTATATAACCATTTATACCTATAACAATTCCAGAACTCCATTTTATAGCACACATTACATCAACAAATGTCTTTGAAGAGTAAAGAAATAAACTTCTGTTTGTAATCTGCTGTTTTGTAATGACAATAAAATCATATGGTAAATTTTCACCATCAAAAAAATCTAAAAAGTAACATGCCAGACATAAGGATAGATAGATAGATAGATAGATAGATAGATAGATAGATAGATAGATAGATAGATAGATAGATAGATCTTTATCTGTCACCAGGGGGAAATTTTGCTTTTGACAGTTCTTTACAATAAATAAATACACACTCACAAACACACATATTGGTTTGAACACACACTAGAACAATTACAAACAGAGGAAATTAAAATGAAAGAAACTTCTGATTTGGCAGTCCCTGTCCAAGTCCCAGTGAGTCATTATGCAGACATATTGCTGTTGGTATAAAGGAGCCCCCATAGTGTTTCTTGACCCACTTCTGCTGAATAATTTGTTGGCTTAAAGTCCTCAGTGTTAGTGTGTCAGAGTGAGGATGTATAGCTCTGTTCATAATGGCACTCAGTTTTGTTTTAACTCTCTCCTTTCAAATGAACTCCAGGGAGTCCAGAGTGTATCCATATTAGTCACCCAGCATACCATTGCATTGAAAATTGCACTGGTCATCACATAATTTTATATATCTAAAAACAAAAAAAAGCTTTATATATCTAAAAATAACAAAAAAAAAATACTTTTTAAACATAAGCTTTATAAACTGGGCAGAAATGTATATTTGTTTGTTAATAGGTACTAAAATGTGATGTGCAGATAAGAAGGGAGTCTAAAAGGAAGCAATGCTGCATGCTTATAATTTAAAACAAATGTGGAGTGTCTTTTTTTAATTAAAAGTAACTTCCTATTCTAGAATATGGTCTCCTACATGGAGCCTACCTTATCCCTGAACATTGCTAACATTTTTGAACAAACTACATCCTATTTTATCTTTCGAGTTATGCTGTCTGAACTTAAAAAAAAAATTACTTTCAATAAACTGTCATAATTTGGTTTTAAGATGCAGCACACTTTTGTCTTTGCTCTGATCCAACTGATGGTTATCATTTTTATTGTAGATCGTGGGCAGATAAACATGTGCATCTTTTAAAGCTCACAGTAATATTTGACATAGTTACTCAGGGTAACGTATTGATTATAACACAGGATGTTTGGTGCTAAAAGTCAAATTAAGTTATGCTTAAGTTATATAACGCATTGGTGAGGCCTCATCTGCAGTACTGTGTGTAATTTTGGTCTCCATATTACAGAAAAGATATAGCAAGTGTAGAAAAAATTCCAGAAAAGCACAACGAGGCTCATTCCAGGGCTGCAAAGTATGAGTTATCAGGAAAGATCAAAGGAGGTGATCCTTTTCAGTTTAAGCAAACAGAGATTAAAATGTTACATGACTATCACAAATCAACCTGGAGATAATCTGTTTCATCCTGGCCATGGTTGAGAGCACACACATTTGTGACACTCCTCAAGTATGCACCTGGTTCTGCTTCCCCAAAGATGAATCTTTTGTGAGGAAATTTTGGGCTTACTGCCAATTGAAAGCAAAATCAGAGGAGAGAACATCTTAAATATCCTTGTAACTTTTTTACCGAAAACAATCCGAAGTGATAACCTCTTGCATCTGTGTGCACTAAAGGTGCTCCAAATATACATGGAAAAGAAAAAGAAACATGTTATACTGATGAAGAAAAGGGAGGATGTTCACAATGTTACCAGGTGTTCACTGCTGCGCTCTGGCCTCTGAAGCTTCTGTGTTGTAACTCATAATGTACTATGTAGTACAAACCACCACGAAGGAGTAATGGAACCAAATGTTAATGAAATGTTCAGACAAAACAGAAAAAATTAGTGCTAAAGCTCTGCTGATACAATTCCTCATATTAACAAAAAACATGTGGAAAGGCCATTGAATGGTCATATTAACACATACTATAAAATTAAAATAAAAACATTCTAAACATTTCAAAACAACATTATTACCATTACTGTCAATGTGCTTACCCATCTCACAGTAACCCAATGAAACCCTGGGAGAGGCTCACGTTGATGATATAATATAACACCATAAACAGAGAAGGGAAACATAACAGAAACAAAAAAATAGAACATACAACATTAAGAATATTATCAGGATTTGGTGAAGCTCCAAATAACTAAACTTAGTATTTTAGACACCTGTTACACCAAGTTCACTGCATTACAGACCAAGATGCACTAACTGCAAACCTTTAGAGCTCAGATCATAAGGAGTTGATGCAACAGGTGGTCCAGATAGACAACCTCATCCTAACCAGAGCACTGAACCCCTGCCAATTACACAAACTATTACAAGAGTACAGTAAGAAACAGAATACAGTGACTTCATCATGTATAACAAGGTGCACTGACTATCACAAGGCAGAGTGCTGGGACAGTTTATGGCGCTCCTGCCTTAAATCAGTGAATTCCTGTAAAGCAAAGGCAGGGATACGCCAGACCTGAAGAATCCCAAACAAGTACTTGCATTCTTGACAGACATCACTTGCCAACCTTAACTCATTAAATGTCCAACTCCAGAGAACAGAGAAAAATCCGGGTAAATGTAATTTGAATAAAAGAGGAAGTTTATTTAATATAACAATTTTTACCATTTTTATTTTTTACATACATGTAAATATATTGTTATAAATTTAACATTAAAATTTCATTTTATTATACATGATAAATAAGTAGAAATTCTCTGATTTTTTTTTCCTGCTTGATACTTGTAGAGAACATGCTACATACATGCTGTCACATCCTTCCAAAATAAATATCAACACTGCTTATTCCTGAACAGCAATTTCTTCATTTTCCACAACTGAAAAGCAGTTACCACACATGACCCAAGACATTGGCAATATTTCAAGTACAGTGCATTTGTAGAAGTTCTGGAGGATCACAAGCAGGAGTCTGGATCAAGATTCAAAGATGGGCATGTCTACATTTGGAAGAGGCACTTTGTGACTTCATTGTGAACCCATTCCAAATGTCAGCATCATCTCTGACCCCAGTCATCACATGCTTTTTTCCTGATCTTGCTGCAGTTGAATGTGAAATAATAAAGCTGTAGGCCCATGAGATCCTCAAAGTGGAGCTTAAAGCAGGTGAACAACATTTCTGGAAGATGGTGTCTAACACAGAATGTGCTGCTGTGAAGCAGTGTTGTGTGCTTTTTTGTGAGCACACACATATGTGAATCAACCTCTTTCACAGTAAATATTGTGAAAAGAAACCAAAGAAGCAGACTGATTAATTCACATCTGGAATGTCTTACACGGATTGATATGACCAAGTATAAGTATTGCAAGACAAGAATCATGAAATAGAAGAAATACTTTAGAAAGTCAATCTGTTAGTTTTCTAAAATATACAATGACAGTGTGAACACAGGTAGAAGAAAGAGAACAGATAAAATCTTACTGGGCAAAAGTTTAAAGTTTTACACTTGTTCTATTTCTGTTTTTTCTTTCCTAATCTAAAAAATAGTATTGTTGTTAAGTTGTTTTTGCTGTATTAAGCACTATAAATTGTTGATTGGACTGAATAAATATAACTCAAGGATAATTAATCATTTTATTTAAACATATTAAATAGAGTGGATAAGGCACAAGGTAAAGAGAGAGGTGGCAAAGGCTAAAAAAAAGGTGCATGATGAGTTGTATGAGAGGTTGGACACTAAGAAGGGAGAAAAGGACCTGTACTGATTGGCTAGACAGAGGGGACTGAGCTGGGAAAGATGTGCAACAGGTTAGTGTGATAAAGGATAAATATGGAAACATACTCACAAGCGAGGAGAGTGTGTTGAGCAGATGGAAAGAGTTCTTTGAGAGGCTGATGAATGAAGAGAATGAGAGAGAGAGAGAAGGTTGGATAATGTGGAGATAGTAAATCAGGAAGTGCGATTAGCAAGGAGGAAGGTAGGACAGCTATGGAGAGGATGAAAAATGGAAAGGCCGATTAGTACAGATGACATACCTGTGAATGCATGGATGTGTTTAGGAGAGATGGTAGTGAAGTTTTTAACCAGATTGTTTAATGGAATCTTGGAAAGTGAGAAGATGCCTGAGGAGTGGAGAAGAAGTGTACTGGTGTCGATATTTAAGAATAAGGGGGATGTGCAGTACTATAGTATAACTACAGGGGGATAAAATTGATGAGCCACAGCATGAAGTTATGGGAAAGAGTAGTGGAAGCTAGGTTAAGAAGTGAGGTGATGATTAGTGAGCAGCAGTATGGTTTTATGCCAAGAAAGAGCACCACAGATGCAATGTTTGCTCTGAGGATGTTGATGGAGAAGTATAGAGAAGGCCTGAAGGAGTTGCATTGCATCTTTGTGGACCTGGAGAAAACATATGACAGGGTGCCTGGAGAGGAGCTGTGGTATTGTATGGGGAAGTTGGGAGTGGCAGAGAAGTACGTAAGAACTATACAGGGTATGTACAAGGGAAGTGTGACAGTGGTGAGGTCTGCAGTAGGAGTTATGGATACATTCAAGTTGGAGGTGGGATTACATCAGGGATCGGCTCTGAGCCCTTTCTTATTTGCAATGGTGATGGACAGGTTGACAGATGAGATTAGACAGGAGTCCCGTGGACTATGATGTTTGCTGATGACATTGTGATCTGTAGCAATAGTAGGGAGCAGATTGAGGAGACCCTGGAGAGGTGGAGGTATGCTCTAGAGAGAAGAGGAATGAAGGTCATTAGGAACAAGACAGAATACATGTGTGTAAATGAGAGGGAGGTCAGTGGAATGGTGAGGATGCAGGGAGTAGAGTTGGCGAAGGTGGATGAGTTTAAATACTTGGGATCAACAGTACAGAGTAATGGGGATTGTGAAAGAAAGGTGAAAAAGAGAGTGCAGACAGGGTGGAATGGGTGGAGAAGACCAGATTAGCAAGAGTGAAAGGGAAGGTCTACAGGACAGTAGTGAGACCAGCTATGTTACATTACATGGGTTGGAGACGGTGGCACTGACCTGAAAGCAGGAGATAGAGCTGGAGGTGGCAGAGTTAAAGATGCTAAGATTTGCCCTGAGTGTGACAAGGATGGATAGGATTAGAAATGAGTACATTAGAGGGTCAGCTCAAGATGGACGGTTGGGAGACAAAGTCAGAAAGGTTGCATTGGTTTGGAAATGTGCAAATATGCAAATATAACAGAACAAATGCACGGTTCATTTGTTCTGTTATATTTGTAATAATGTGTGAAGCCTAAATTCCAAATATCAAATAAACACTTTCAAAGGTACAAATATAACAGAACAAATGAACCGTGCATTTGTTCTGTTATATTTGTACCTTTGAAAGTATTTATTTGATATTTGGAATTTAGGCTTCACACATTATACACTTCATGTCTACATTTTGTCAATTATTACTAAAACATGAAAAATGTTTTTGTTTTAACGATGTGTTTACATAGATCGTTGCAGACACGGAACACACATGAAATGCATGTGTTCCAAATAACGATATAGTATTTATAAAAGGTGTCATTTTGCTTGACTTCTCACTCTATACAACTCTAAGCAACTGACATGCAAGAAAACAGACTTAAGCTGAGAAAACTGTAAGGCGGTGGGGGGATGTGATAGTAGGCTGCTTGCTGCTTATCGACACATTTATGGGACAAAAGACACTGACGGAGAGGTTCAAAGCAATTTAAGATGGGACGGATCTACGAGTTTTTTGTAGGCACTGGTAATTCTAGTGTTAAGGTGCTGCTTGTGCTTAGTAGGACTGTGTTGTGCCTGTGGAAAATGAGGAAAGTGTTTCCCACAAGGTGAAGAAAAAATAAAAACATTTATGTTTAATCAGTGTGCCTCTTGTGTCTGTCTGTGTCGGACTGGGCGGCTGGGACACCACCGTACAGTTGTCACACAATTTAAATTGAAGCCATTCAGTCGGCATACCAACTTTGCAGGGTGGTGAGTCTCTCAGCATTACAAAGTTAATTGTAAAGTCAAAACTGGTCCTGTGTCACCAAATGTAGGTTTGTACATAAGTGTGCCCAGTGAGAAGCTGGAGTCTAGTTCAGATATGGGGGAACAGAATCCTGCCTCACTATTCTGAACTGTACAGGTAATTCATTGATGGGTGAAATTATGACTGTATGACTGTCAGAAACTGTGATTTGAGGTATCAGGCTTATGAGGATCATGTCAAGAAGAAAAAAACTTCACTAAGCGAACTGGCCCTGTTTAAAATTCAGATTTATCACAAATAGTGAAGATGTGTGTTTCTCCAGAGGCCCAGTTCTAACTATGTTAGTAAGAGCAGCTTCTTGCTAAGTGTTCATGATTGCTGTATTTACTTGTAATTCATAATCTTGTGATCTGTGGTGCATTTATATAAATTGTATGTTTTCATAAGTTTCCTGGCTGTTCTGTTTACTGTGTTTACCTTTGTTCATCTGTTTGTGTGGATGCTTTTAGGGAAACAACACACATACCAAAATGAGGTACTTAAGTTAATTCCATATTGGATCTTGATGTTGGATCTCATCTATTATAAAAAAGTAAAAAAAATAGAGAAGAGATTATGGATGAGCATGAGTCACAATTTAAGAAACACAAAATTGATCACATTATGACAGAAGCAAAAAAGGTAACTTAATAAAAAATAATTTAATCCATATATATTTGAAATGTGAAATTGAATTTGATGGGCAGAACACCAGCATTACGGCTAATAATTCTATTATTGTGATTTGTGGATGGGTCAACTAGTAGATAACATAATGATCAATAATGTTAAGTTTTGAATTTTGCTCAAAGGAAAACCAATATGAGTACTTAGGAAAAAAGATGATTTAGATAAACTGCAACATAAAGAAAACATTCTGGATAACTGGCTGAAAAGCACATTTTTTTTAAACATCTTAGAAAGCACTTTGAGCTGCATGTTTTGTATAAAATGTGCCAAAGAAATACATGGTGATGTCATTGTTTACACAATATAAGAATAGTGGCCTGGGGATGTAATACAATATTTAGCGAAGGCTGGGGTAAGGTGGGATCATGGACATCCTACTCTGTATAACTTCCCAACTGGTGTATCCTGGTTGAGATTTGGGGACTAGAAGAGAGGTTGATTTTCTTTTTTTTTTTATTTCATGTCCAACTGTAAGTAAGATTAATTTAATACTTATAGAAACAAATCTATATAAACAAATAGGCAAAATTTAATAGACAACACTTGTTTGTTTATCAGGTAGAGATTGTTGAGAAAATCTCTCTCTCCTAACAGCAATGTCTTAATTTTACTATACCTCACTTATTTGAGATATGCTGTGTTTTAGTGCTCCTGGTAAGATCTCTCACAGTACAGCGCACTATCGGGTAGTTGCAGTGTGCGCTGGGCTGATGATGACCCCATGCCAAGATGGTCTTATTATGTATTGACTTTGATAGTATTAACTTTGGGGATTATGCACAGTTGCACTCTTCCGCAGAGCTGTGGAATAGAAACGGATCAAGACTTAGATTAAGTGCAGTTGCAGTGTGTGCTTCATAGAGCCGGAGAAGGGTAGCAAAGTTGTGTCATAACTTAAAACACCTTGTGAGCAGGTTTAACAGACTTAGTACGATAGTCAATGATGAAAAATAAATAGTCAGACAGACTGTTACAGACATGAAAAAGTACAAAGATACCATTAAAAATTATCAAAACTATATTTTATGTTTATATTTGGACTGAAGTAGCATACTGAATCAAATATATTTAACTCAGTGCCACGGAAAAAGCGATGGAAGGAAATATTTATACTGTATAACATAAGAAATAGAAAAATACAGACCAACATACATTTAACCATTAATCTTCTGTTAAAAGACACATGGGCAGTGTCCCCAATTAAGAAATCGCTTGGCCATGAGTTCACAAAGTGCGTTTTGAAAGATGCTGCTAATTTCCTCCATACTCCATGCCTTCGGAGTGTTGTTGACATATCTTTGCAAGTGTTCATGAGATGTTATATGAATTCTCTCACAATATGTATTAAATAATGTCTGTGCTCTATTGTGAAGTTTCAGTTATGATGACTTTTTTTACAAATACCATATATACTCGCAGATAAGTCGGGACTTGATTTTAACGTATAATTTCTGGCATTTTATAATGTCAGTCAGATAAGTTGAATGCAGAAAACACACGCTATTGGTCCAAGAGATTATGATATGCTAACGCCCACCTGAGAGAGTAACCACGGAGCACACTGCCTTTTTATTGTGCCTACGTGACCACATGGTAATACCCGAACTATTCTGAAGCAATGTTTGCACTGATTTGTGTTTTTTGTATCTCACACCCTGTGGTGTTATGGGTCCACAGCTCGTTGAGCAAAGGCCATTTTTAAATAATCACCGCACCCGAGGCGGCTTTGTGAGGGGGGCGTTGTTGTAGCGAGCCGCGGGGCAGTCGTCAATGTGGGCGTTTCTCACCGTGTGCACAGGTGAGGAACTGCCCACATTCGTGATTGCTCCCGTGGCTAATGCTACAGCTGTGATGGCCCCTCACGTTATAAAAAAGAAGCGCAAGTCGGTTGAATGGGGTGAAAGAAACGTTCGGTGAGAAAAAAGGAAAGGAAAGGAAAGGAAAGGAGGTTACAGGGAGCGAGGAAGCATGCGGAGCAAGAGAGACGGACAGGCGGTGCGTGCGTGTGGTGAGCGCACGATCGAGGGCAGCTGTAGGGAAGCTGGGTGTTAGGCCAACACCCAGACGTTTCAGTTGATGTTGCTCCCGCTAAGTGACCAGGTAGCGGGAGTGCCTAGAGGAAAGCGATGAGCCGCAGAGAAGCCGCGGAAAGGCAGCGGAAGTCGGGAGGCTTGGTGGTTGGAATCCCCAACGTGGGCGACCTGGCCGTTGGTGGAAACCAAGTTCTCCGAGGCTGGGATGAGTGCCATACCGGAGCCAGGGTTCGGGAGGTCTCCAGTCTCATGCGTGTGTTTCAAGAGGGCAGCTGCAGAGAGCGTCTTGCCTGCTGCTAAGCCCTAACAGGATAAGCAGGTGAGACGCTAACAGAAACGTTACCCCAGATTTGTTTGTTGTTTTAAGACTGCTTCCTAAAGAAGATTTTAACCTCTCGTTTTAAAGGATTGTTTTTTCTTATTGTTTTAACCTCCACGTTTTACCTTTTATGGATTTATTTAATGAAGAATTTGAATGGACTGCACTATTTATTTATGAACACTGTTTGTTTTGATGGACAGTTTTTAATAAAAGCACTATTGCGCTTTTTGCACCACCCCTTGCTCAATTGTTTATTTGCCTCCATTGACTAGCTCACTCGGTTTCATTATCGACGGTGTGGGGTTCAAGTGCTTCCAACAGCAATGGGAGTGTGGAGCCTGAACCCACATCGTCACACACCCTCATAGACCTTTATCATAAGAGCATCGCTTATCTACTGGATTGATCTTGCATTTGATCACAAGAAAATAAGAAGCTGGTTTTAAATTAAAATAAGTTGAAGTAGCGAAAGAAATTGGTAATTGCGCTGCTGCAACAAAATCCAATGCGTCTGAGAAACTGATGCGAGATTGGAGGAGGCAAGAAGATGTGGTACAAATCTGTGTTTTCATGGCTGTGTGGACACAGAAATCTGATCTTTTCAAATCAGATTTGATTCATCTTCATATGTGGTCCTAGATCAGATGCCTATCCGATTTGTGGCCATGTGACATGAATGAGATTGGTCAAATTAGAATTCATGTGGGTTTTTGCCACTTACACATTAGCTGAGTGCTGCCGTCATCAACCAGCACTGACAGTGTAGTAAAACAACAATGGAGGAGAGCTACAGCTGGGACAACAGTCACAGTATCACCATTGCTGGCTCCTTTCTCATATCCACACATCTCTAAGTGCAGCAGAGATAACAAGAAGCTGCAAAAATAGCAAAAGCTAGTGTCAGGCTTTTTTCTACCTGCTCAATCTAATGTATAGCTGACAAACTGTTTGCTCTCTCCTCCAAAGCAAATTGTGATGCTTATAGTAGAAACTAACATGTTTATTTCGTTGGTTTTAATTCCATATGTTGTCTTACAAATATGAAATTTTTGTTATTAGTGACATTAGTGACACAGATGACTTGTGCACAAACGGATCAAATTGAGCATGCATGCAATTTCAGAGGACAGATGTGTTCAGCTTACAGGTCACTTATACTTAAGAATATGAACCGATGAGATAGGCAAATCTGATATGAGCAAAAAATCTGAGTTGAACAATGAGGCTTAAAATGTGAACACAGCCTTTATACACTTTAGTTACTTTTAGGTTACACAATTTATTAGGAAAAGCTGGGTGCATAATGAATGTCAAGTATTATGAAAATCACATAGAGTCCAATCCAATGGTGTCCCTTTTAGATTTAAGCCAGCAGTCACTTGTGCATTAGATCGAGAGCTGGGAATATAATGTTCAAGTGCTTGTATTGTGTGGAAGAGCTCAAAGTACAGCTGGTGTTATTGAGAGAGGGTGAGATGTTCGAAAATTCACAACTGTAGCTACAACACAGCTACTTTTAGGCAGGAGTGAAATTTCTAAGACATAATCTTCAGGTTAGTCAGTGACAGCACATGAAATCTGAAGTGAATCTGACTTTCCAGTCTAGAGTTAACGATGGGAAGTGGGGAGTCTTTCAACAGGGGTGATATGAACACATTAAAATTCAATTCAGTAACATGCAAAATATAAATAAACAAGTAATGGCGCACTGCACGATAACGTGCAGTGAATACACTTGACTTGAGCATTCATAGTTTTCGTACTCTTTCTCTGTACATTTAGCATTCATTTGCTCAGAGGTTGATGCGCTTGCTGCTTCCTGAGCAGCTCTCCTTTCCTCCACTCTAGTGGCCTGCTTCTTCTCTTCTTTCGTCGGCATCTTTTCATGTTAAAACTGATTAAATCAGTGTTTGTGTTGCAATTACTTAGTGCATTTTCTTTAATTTTTCATTTAAGCTGGCAAGTAAGTCTTCAATCTTCCTCAAGAATGATTTAAGATATGAAGAGGTAGGGGAAGTGACGGCGAAGGTGGTAGGGATGAGAATGGCGCCCATATGCATGTGCATACGGCTGCCCTACTGGCCGCTGCCGAGAGTTGATTCTAATATAAAATAAAATAAATGTGATCTTATGATCGCTATAGGCTCTCCAAATAGTATGACATAATTAATCAATAGCATCTAATATTTAACTTACGAAAGAAAATATAATACCTCTTGGCTTGGGTGATGCACATTCATGTGAAGAAGTTGTCGGGGTGTGGGGTTGTGATTTCGTTACAACACCTGCATAACTTTTTTTTCCCATATACTAGGGTATGTCACTCTGATGAAAGCAAGATCATCATCCACCCATGTTAATTGAAAAGAAACAATTACAGTATTCTTACGATTCTAATGTTAACTTTTTATCATTATTAAAAATATTTGTCCATAAATATTTGGACAGAGACAATTTTTTTTCTAATTTTGGTTCTGTACATTACCATAATGAATTTTAAACGAAACAACTCGGATGCAGTTGAAGTGAAGACTTTCAGCTTTAATTCAGTGGGTTGAACAAAAAGATTACATAAAAATGTGAGGAAACTAAAGTATTTTTTAACACAATCCCTTTATTTCAAGGCCTTAAAAGTAATTGGACAAATTAAATAACTGGAAATAAAATCAGAATTTCTACTACTTGTTTGAAAACCCTTTGCTGGCAATGACAGCCTGAAGTCTTGAACTCATGGACATCACCAGATGCTGGGTTTCCTCCTTTTTAATGCTCTGCCAGGCCTTTACTGCAGTGGCTTTCAGTTGCTGTTTGTTTGTGGGCCTTTCTGTCTGAAGTTTAGTCTTCAACAAGTGAAATGCATGCTCAATTGGGTTAAGATCAGGTGACTGACTTGGCCATTCAAGAATTTTCCACTTCTTTGCTTTAATAAACTCCTGGGTTGCTTTGGCTGTATGTTTTGGGTCATTGTCCATCTGTATCATGAAACGCCCAATCAATTTGACTGCATTTAGCTGGATTTGAGCAGACAGTATGTCTCTGAACACCTCAGAATTCATTTGGCTGCTTCTGTCCTGTGTCACATCATCAATAAACACTAGTGTCCCAGTGCCACTGGCAGCAATGCACGCCCAAGCCATCACACTGCCTCCACCGTGTTTTACAGATGATGTGGTATGCTTTGGATAATGAGCTGTTCCACGCTTCTTCATACTTTTTTCTTGCCATCATTCTGGTAGAGGTTGATCTTGGTTTCATCTGTCCAAAGAATGTTTTTCCAGAACTGTGCTGGCTTTTTTAGATGTTCTTTAGCAAAGTCCAATCTAGCCTTTCTATTCTTGAGGCTTATGAGTGGCTTGCACCTTGCAGTGCACCCTCTGTATTTACTTTCATGCAGTCTTCTCTTTATGGTAGACTTGGATATCGATACGCCGACCCCCTGGAGAGTGTTGTTCACTTGGTTGGCTGTTGTGAAGGGGTTTCTCTTCACCATGGAAATGATTCTGCGATCATCCACCACTGTTGTCTTCCGTGGACCTCCAGGTCTTTTTGCATTGCTTGCTTGGTTTCTTTCTCAGGATGTACCAAACAGTAGATTTTGCCACTCGTAATATTGTAGCAATTTCTCGGATGGGTTTTTTCTGTTTTCGCAGCTTAAGGATGGCTTCTTTCACCTGCATGGAGAGCTCCTTTGACCGCATGTTGTCTGTTCACAGCAAAATCTTCCACATGCAAGCACCACACCTCAAATCAACTCCAGGCCTTTTATCTGCTTAATTGATAATGACATAACGACAGCCTTGACCACACCTGCCCATGAAATAGCCTTTGAGTCAGTTGTCCAATTACTTTTGAGCCCCTGAAATGAAGGGATTGTGTTAAAAAATGCTTTAGTTGCCTCACATTTTTATGTAATCTTTTTGTTCAACCTACTGAATTAAAGCTGAAAGTCTGCACTTCAACTGCATCTGAGTTGTTTCATTTAAAAATCATTGTGGTAATGTACAGAACCAAAATTAGAAAAAAGGTGTCTCTGTCCAAATATTTATGGACCTAACTGTACTTTCCTAGCCTTTCATAGCCTTTTCCCTATAATAAAATAAATGAAGCACCATCTATGTACACAATGAATTCTTGCAACTGCTACAACTTTATAGTATGTGTTCTTACTAAAAGGATAAATGATAAAAACCATAATGTAACTTTTAATGATTTACAGAGTATGAACCTTATATGCAAAAGCATATGAAAATCATAACAAATCATACTATGAGTAATGATGCTAAAGAATTTGATGCATAAAATATTTATGAAGAAAAAAAATGTGTACATTTTTATACAGCAGTAAGCTAAAGTGTTACTACCATCTATAGCTACATATTTTTATGGTTTTACCCAGCAGTGTGTTCTTGAGTGTCTTAAAAGGCACAATTAAATAAAATATATAATTGCTGGTTTTATTTTCCACTACCAAAACTTACTTTGATTTTTCAAGATATGAGATATAAACATGAAAAATATTTATCACATTTACAAGACTGAAATGTTTGTCTTACCGGCTGCCTTTCAAATTCTTCACGTGTAATTTCACTCTTTCAGTGTTCTACCTGGTGGTTTTTACAAGCTGGAGCAATCACGTTGCTGAAAATTTCTAAAATGGTACAACTCTCTGTACTCAGCTGTCACATTTATTTTGAGTGACTACATCTGAAATGCAGATATATCAGCAAATTTTCACTTTGCTTTTGTTAGGGGGAATTTACATATTTTGGACATGCCTGGCTTTTTGGCATGATACAGGACAGGGTTTGTGTGTTAAGAAGTGACTGTTTATTTGTTAGGGATATTTATTTTGAATTCTTTGAAGTACCATTTTGGGTTTTTGTTTGCATTGCTATTTTGTCCACCTGTTGCTGGGTCACTTCAGCAGTTGCTCTGGGCAAAGTTGTAGGTCACGACCCCATGTTCATCCCGCAATGAGTTAAACGGTCAGCCTTTAGTATGCTTCCCTGTCCAAGTTTATGGAGATCAAAACCCTTTGTTCATCATTGTTTTATTTTCAAAAGCACAATTTTCTAAAAGTTTTTCTGGCTATCGACTTGCACTTGTGTTTTGACTTTGAATTTTTTAATTCTTGTTTTGGCTTTGGTTGCGGTGTGGCAGCTATCCCAGTTTTTAATTTTGTTTTAAGTATCTGACTACGTGTTTTCTCCCTGTTGCCTTTCAAGTAGCCTTCCTAGTCATCAAGCATAATAGAAAGTTTCATTTACTATGTTCTTTCCCATACTGTTAATTTCAGATATCACTCAGTGTTGGGCATTTTATAGTTCAAAATAGGCAGCACACAATATAAAATTCTATTGAAATGTCAAAAATATACTTTTTTCTGTCAAGAACGATGTGCTCTGAAATACAAAGTCAACATAATATTGATTCATTGTCATATTTATTAAGTTGGATGTTACAGTTATCAATCATGAACTCAATAACAAACTCAAATGAAAAATGTTATATCTCTTCTCAGTTCATTGAAGTCCTATATATTCTAACTACAGGAGACAAATTTAAATATTATGGATGAAACGAGGCTAAAAAGAGATTTGTCCAGTGAGTTCTTTACTTATAACTATTCTGTGACGACCAGAGAAGGAATCTTGGTACCTAAAAGCAATCCCTTTAAGTAGCTACTGAGACAATTTCTGATTCTGAAAGGCAGTATTATAAGTGTATTTAGTCATGCTTTAGATAAGACTTTTACAACTACAGCTACAATGTCTAACTACAAAACTGCCTCAGGAATTTCACCTTTTATCCAACATCACATCATGTTGAATGTATGCCGGTTTCTCTACCCATAACCAAGACAATATTCCTCTCTCTTGGCAGTCCACCCTAGTTAATTGCAAATTAAGTAGATTTTCATCAATAGCAACTTACTGTCCTCTATCAAATCGTGCTGTTAGGATGTCGTTGCTATGTGTGACCTCACTCCTGTTTTGGAGCTTAATTAATACTTGCTGATAAAACATTTTATTACATTTCATTCTAAATTATTCATTAAGGCTAATATCCCTATATATTTTCATGAAAGATTTAGCAAAAAAAACCCCGAAAATTTACCCTTCCATGTTATCACAAGATCAGACGAGAATTGTTAAAGACAAACTATGATTCCTTTGACAATTGTCCATCTAATTATTTTAAATTAGCTAGAGAATTAACATTGTTAAAATTAAATATGTTAACATTTTTTTAATCAGATACTATTCTAATTTTGTTCATTTCAAATGCAAAAAGCATACACAAAAATTCAATTTTGCAATCACCTAAAGGAAAGGGGTACATGACACTACAAACTTCCACATTTAGTATTTTGCCATAAATGTACATGCTTTGAAAGTGATCAGATTGTACCTGATTGGTTACGCATACAAAGGAAATTCTACCCAAACCCTCTTCTATATACTTTGCTCTGTGCCCTTCACATTACTCATTATCATAATTAACCAACAGGTCCATGGTTCATCACTCACTCTGTATATGGTAGGAATGTAGGAAACATTTTAAGACTAAGATGGTACAGTCAATTTCTGACATACTATACACCATATTGCCATTGTTAAACTTTAGTATATAATTGGTATCTAGACTTTTAGCGATCTCTGAATAAATAATATGTTTGCATCTTTAGAATAATTATGCATGAAATACTGTACAGTCTTTTTTGGAGCACAATTCTTTTACTTCATGCTCAAAGTTGACAGTTTCTAAAAGAACAGCTTCCTATTTCATAAACATTTTTGGTGATACTACACAGTTTAGTAACAATGAAGATACAGGCAGTATCTCGTCTGAATTAGTTTTGAAAACTGCACCCCCATATAATGAAGTTTGAAGTGGAACCTTTTTTAATTATTACCTCAGATAATGAATGGATTGCAGCACTTGGTAAGATACACTCTTTATTAGTTTTTGTAAAGCATTACATAATTCAGGTCAAAACTGTTCATCATATAAATTTCTGTACATTTTTTATACCTGGGACCAGTTTTTTTGCTGCCCTAGGCCAAGGTAGGATTCATGAAAGCAATTGCTTTATATCTACAGTGATCCCTTGCTATATTGCGCTTCGATTTTAATTGTAAGCATATCTAAATTATATATCTCGGATTTTTTGCTGGTTCGCAGATTTCTACAGACAATGGGTCTTTTAATTTATGGTACATGCTTCCTCAGTTGATTTCATACAAGGGATGCTTTTGGCGGATGGCTTAGAAGCTACCCAATCAGAGCACATATTAAATAAAGCTTCTCAATGATATATGATATGCTTCCCGTGCGGTGCTTCACTTACTTGAAAGCCCAAACAGCACATATTGATTTTTGATTGTTTGCTTTTCTCTGTTTCTCTCACTCTCTCTGACATTCTCTGCTCCTGACGGAGGGGGTGTGAGCAGAGGGGCTGTTCGCACACTGGCCAAGAGGATACGGACACTCCTCTAAAAAATGCTGAAAGACTACCTTCATATTGCTCCCTTCCTTGCAGCTGCTTTTTTCGGCGGTGCTTCTCATACTTAAGAGCCCGAACAGCCCTATTGATTTTTGATTGTTTGCTTTTCTCTCTTTGTCTCTCTCTCTCTCTCTCTGACATTCTCTGCTCCTGATGCGCAGGAGCAGAGAATGTCTTCTTTGAAGAGGAAGATATGCTTGCATTCTTTTAATTGTGAGATGGAACTGTCATCTCTGTCTTGTAATGGAGCACAGTTTAAACTTTTGACTAAAGGGTGTTATTTCATGTCTGGAGGGCTCTAATAATGTTAAAAAACGTATTTAGAAGGTCGTAAACAGGTTTTCTATACTCTAACTGCGAAAATATTCGATTTATAAATAAAGAATCCTACTTCGCGGAAATTCATTTATCACAGTAGAGTCTGGAACGGATTAACCGCAATAAACGAGGGTTTACTGTATTGCATGAAAGAGCTTGTGGTGTAGTGAATGAGGAGTCTTTGGCAGTGCAGAAGTTTTCAAACAGAATCAGTGTGGCTTAGCTTTAAGGGCTTGTGGGTGTTGGAGGGCTCCGCTGTGAAGCCCCAGGGTTTTCAGTGGAGAGCGAGCTGATTGCTTGTTACATAAAGGTGCAATCAACTTGCCTATTCTTTATTGATACATAGGGGCCTGGAAGAGAATGAAAGGGAGAAAACAAAAAGGAAGAATGAAAGGTTAGATGAAAAACAATGAGGTAAGCAGAAGAAAAGACAAAAACAGAATCAAGTTGCAGCAAGTATTATTAAATAGGGGCAAACGGTCAGGGGAAACCCCACAGTGGAGGTGTGTGAGAGGTGCTCCAAGGGTAGACCAGATCTCTTCTGCTGTGCAGTGGAGAGCAGGAGCATTAGTGGGCCTTCTGGGAATCCTGCAGATGACAAAAAGGGTATAAGGTAGACAGAGTAGGGCTCAGCCTGTCCCAGTGGATGCCGAGGGATGGTAATTGAGACGGGAGTTGAGGAGGGTCTCCAATAGGTCCCACAGATACCAAGGCTCAATGCGTCCCATTAGAAGTTAAAAGATGGTGAGCACAACAGAAGTTGTGGAGGACCACTTTCTTTAGGGTCTCGGCCCTGCTGAATATGCCTGGAAGTTGGGTAAGCAGGGTAAGATGAGAGTGAGAGAGAAAGAAAAAACACCTGGGAGGGAATATAAAGACAATTCTAAGTTTGGTTTTACCCCTGATTCTAATGTAGCATTTATTAACTGTATTTATCAGATTATTACAACTTCCTCACCAGCACTGGTTCTATGGATTATTTATTCATTTATTTATGAAGATGAACTGCAATTGATGGTTGAAATAAACAAGCACAAAGCACTTTCACACCAGTCTTATTTATTGTTATGTGTTCCTCATTGCACTGGTCCATTTTGGTCAATTACTATCAATGTCCGGGTTCAAGGAGTAATGCCAGCTGCAGATAACCCAGGCATCACAGTGCTACTGCCTTTGTGTTTCATGCATAATTTTACACAGGTATTAGTGTAAAGATGGTTAGGTTGGTTCCTCCTTGGAGTTCTGTGTGCAGTGTTACACAGATATTACATGTAAGTCCTTTGGGGTTTTTACACCTGAAGTTTTTTAATAGCAACATTAATGATGGTTGACAAACTGTTGTTACCTCTTGGTGACTGCCTAGTTTTCCTATAATGCTGGCAGTGCCCCAGTACATTACTCAAACTGTGAAAAATGTCATCAAGAACTTGACATCATAGGTTATATATTTTGTAAATGCCCCATAATCAGATCATATTTAGAAAAAAATATTTGCCTATTCACGAGACAGGTTTGGATTGACAATTACTACAAATCTTCTAAAAGCACTATTTGGAGTAATACCTGATGGAGCAACTTTCAATCACAAAAGTATACTTTAACATCTTACACTACATCACTCGCTTATTCTCTTATTTGATTGGAAGAGCCCTAACTCACCCTCTGTAGCTCATTGATAGAAGGAGGTGTTATTTAACTCAAAGTAAGAAGCAATGTAAATTTCTTAATCAAGAATGATCCAAAGGTTTTCAGAGTTTGACTAGAATTATTAATACTGTTCTAAAATAGATAACCTGGACTTTTATTAACTTTTTTGATGTCTTAGTACCTTTGAGCAACAATTTACTCAGGGTTATCAGATCACAGAGTTTTTTGAACTAAGTAGAGGACGGCTGTTAAGACTGAAACGAAACATAAATGTTTGGGTGTAACTTGCTGTAATTTAATTTTCGAAACAATAAAATAAAAATTGAAAACAAAACTGGTCCTGTAAGAAGGAGACAAGTTTAGGTCTTGAAAAATATTACAAGAAAAAAAGAAAGAATGGTATTTTATTTATTTTATTTTACTTGTCAGTGAAACTTAGGAAAGGTTATTGTGTAACTATTCATTTGGAGAATTTGTAAGGTCAATGTCACTGAGGATATTTAAATAAAAAACTTAAACTGTGAAAAAATTCATAGGTGGATTTTTGAAGGACATGAAGTCATCTTTGGAGTATAAAAGCTTTTGCCTCTAAAATTGCATGAATATTTCCAACTGTAAGGTACGGTTCAGTGGGTCATCTAACATTTCTGGATATTGAACCTTTTGTCAACAACCATTATTCTATTATGTTAAATCCTTATTACTTGGTGTATGTAGCATTGCTTTGCATTAGATTTCATGTGTTTTAGCTACACATCAGTTTTGGTGCTGATTATTTCTTTTACATTTTGTTGAATAATGTTTGGTAGTGTACTTTATTAGGGTGAACAGTGGGTTGATTGCTGGGTTTGATACAGGCCTTTGAATTGGAAACTTTCTTCGTAAGTGTCATAGCTGCTAAGGAAGAAGGTTATGTGAATCTTAGCATAACTTTTTTTTATCGGATGTATTTTATTAACCTTGAGAGGAAATTGTCTTGTTTCACAAGGCCTTAGGAGGTCAAAGCACCGAGTCAGCCATTATACTGTGCTCCTGGAGCAATTTTCAGGTTTAGGGTCTTGCTCAAAGGCCCAACAGAATAAGATCCCTTCTGTCAGTAATGGGACTTGAACCAGCAACCTTACAGATACCAGCACAGATTCTTATCCTCAGAGCCATTACTTCAGTTTATTTTATTTAGATGTTTTATTTCGTTTCAGGAGGTGCTTATAGCACAATGGAAATCTAGTGCAGGAACAAAGTGAGGCATGGTGAATGCCTGCCATTAATGCATTTCTTTAGGATCAAACAATTTATTTTACTTTGCCTGAATTAATTTTGCAGGTGTTCTTGGAATTGTACAAGGACTTTCAGTAGCAGTAATGATAGATCCATAAACAAAATCAGTGAAGTATATGTTTCTACCTTAAAAGGCCTACAACAAAAGATGTTTTAACAAATTACACATAATATTTAGAGGTTTACTTTGTAGAACACATTATGGTGTATTAAAAAATTGTGTCTGCAGTCCTAATGGCAGCCACAATATATATTATATGAATAAAGCAAAAAGATAAAAAGATCTGGTTACATGGTTACTTGTATGCCCTCTGCATTGACATCTCATTTACAAATGCAGAGAAAACGATCATAGTAGTGACAGGGTAAAATGAGCAATTTATACAGCATTTAATTCAGTGCACTCTATAAATTGCATTTATTATTTTTTACTCTAATAACATATAAATGT
Source organism: Polypterus senegalus (assembly GCF_016835505.1). Classification (NCBI taxonomy): domain Eukaryota; kingdom Metazoa; phylum Chordata; class Cladistia; order Polypteriformes; family Polypteridae; genus Polypterus; species Polypterus senegalus. The sequence goes on along the minus strand of NC_053169.1, from coordinate 44,542,890 downwards.
ATTACTATATGGGCATGCACAGGTTAATGGCATCGCAAACTACATTGTCAGATTGCGGCAGTTGGACTCGGGTTTGATTCCTGGTGTCTGGGCATTACTTATTTTTTCAGTGCTTGCATTGGTCTCCTCTTACAGTACTGGGACATTTCAAAATGGCCTGGGGCCTCATGCATAATGGCGTGCATAGAATTCACACTAATACATGGTGTATGGACAAAAACGGAAATGTGCGTATGCACATAAATCTATGCATACTCCAACATCCACGTTCTTCCACTATATAAATCCCGGTCAGCATGAAAAGTAACTCACGTGCACGTGCCTGCCGCCACTCCCTAACTCCTCCCAGAATTATGCATTTTTTTTATATGCAAATCAATATAAATAGCCCTTAAGCTCAACGTTCTGTGAAAAGACAACGGCAAAAGCATGGGGGAAAATAGAAGTTCAGCGAATACCAAGTGGAGGCAAAGAAAAACATACTATTTGTTGGTTTAAACGGTAGTATGAACAACAAAAGGAAGTTCAAGTTCATAAAGTCGCACAGTGCCTGAAAAAAAAGAAGTCAGATATCAGAGTCGCCGTGAAAAGGCGAGTCATAGCCCACCATCTGAGAGTCATATAGAAGCTTATTAGGGTACAAAGAAAAGGTAAAAAATATGCACACAGTGGCAAAAAAGCTTGAAATGCCAACTTTAATCTTGAAATTTCCACTTTAATCACAGTTTATTTTGACATTAAAGTAGAACATCATAAACTTCATCTTTAAATCGCTTAATTTACTAGTTTCTCAAATCACAACATAACTAAACTAGCATGTTAAATGCTTTGTTTTGTATCTGTTCTTCTACAGTATGTGCTCCATGTGTGTGAATCACTACGTACTTCTTAAACGAGCATTCTCTTCCTCTGACAAGACACAGAATCCGTTACATTCGTGATATTACAGCTCTCTGAATAATTTAAATACTGAGATGTATACTTGATATCATTTTCATGATAATAAGAGTTAAAGCATGTTATTAAACATGGGAACACGATGGCGCAGTGATAGTGACGAGCTGGCGCCCTGTCCAGAGATTGTTCATGCTTCACGGAAGATGTTTGTTGCGCTGTGTGCGGCCTTCGGTGAAATAATTTATTGCAGCAGTACTGTCTCTTTCAAACATACTAACCCCCAATTCCTGTCCTTTCCTTTTCTTTCTCCAAGTACCCAATTGCCCCACAATCAGCTCACTAATAGATGTCAAGCCATCTGTAAGCTTAGAACGCAGATTCTTCAAAACTTTTAAAGAACATTGAAATATCTTCACAGTACATGTTTAATTATTCTGTCCATCTATCCATCCAGTGTTGCGCCAATCTCAGAAAGAATACAGCATGAGGCAGGAACAATCCCTGAATGGGGCTTTGAAGTGTTTGTTTTATGGGAGCAGTTCAAATAACGCATGGCTGTATACCAATAATTTTCTTTCCTGTCAGCTGCTTGAGAGCTGTGATTCCACACTCAGATACAGTGGGATAAATACTTGAGAGTAACAACACTAAAGCAACTATGGTATTTTGAATAGTTTGGCCATTCCGTGGACCATTATATTGTTACAGGTTAATAACAATCAGATGCCTTAAACTAATAAACAATATGCGGTTAATTTCAGTGTATTTGATAAAGCCATCAGGGATGTGGATCTAAAAAAGAAAGGGAAACCACACTGGAACAAAAGCACTGTTTTGATGCTGGGTGCCAGCAGTTTGCAAAACCGAGCGGAGAACTTGCATACGCCAGGGACTGAGCTAGCATGAAAATGTGCGTGGCTTTACACCAAGTTTAGTTTTTATACATTGTGATGTGAGCTTGGAAATGGGCGTACGCAACATTTTTGTGTGTACGCACCATTTATACATGAGGCCCCTGATGTCCCTAAGTGTACCTTGCAATGAACTGCTATCCTGTCTAGGACTCATAATGGTCTTACACTGTCAATAGACTCCAGTACTGGTAAGACTATGCACGGATGATGAATGGATGAATTAATGAATCTACCTGTCCTCACAGACCATTGTTGATTCGTTAAATGCTGAATTCTTTAAATGTTTGTTTCTTTTTTTATTTATTAATTTAACATTCTCTGTAGAGTTTAATCCCCTGCTGGTATCCAAATGCTGATGATTAATAATCAGCAGTGCAGACACAGTTTTAAATTGTATGAATGCTGAAGTGGAGCAATGACTTCACTGCTCTTTTCACATGTGTGTTCCTTAAGAAATGTTTCTAACAAGTGATCAGACAAGTGAATGTGGCACCGAGGACATTTCTCCAGTTACCAGCATCAGGGAGCAAACTGTAGTACAAAGAAAATGGCAATAGAAAAATAAGCTTTTAAACTTTTGCCAAAAATACAAATATCTAAAACTTTCTTAGAATAAGAGAATTGTATGGGGATGCTTTAACCTCTTTCACTTGACAGATTTCAGGTAAACAGCCAAGGCCTGAAAGATTTGGACAGGAGTGAAATGTATTCTGGGAAAGGTGAAAGGTAATGACTGACCTTAGAATGTTTTGTATTGATGATCTGTTAGCAGCTTAGTGCAGCTTTTGATTCCCATGGGAGTCACCCTTGCGCTTTCCATACTTGGAACATACCTGTTTTGATAAACTGTAAAAGTGTTAGCTACTTTGCTAGCGGATAGTAAGCCAGGTGTATTTAGGTGTGAAGGAGGAGACAGTGGCTGCATTTTATTAGAACTTTTATTAATAAGATTCTCAGTCCAGTTTTAAGTTTAGTTCAGTCGATGTTTTGTTGCAAGAATGAAGAGTTCATTTGCCACCTTTGTAACACTTTGAGAATATCTATGGACATTTAAATAGAACTTGTTGTCTGCTTAGCTGCTGAAGTATCTGCAAATAAGCTCTGTCTCTGACAAGAAAGCTTTCTTTTTTCACTTTTTGATTAAGAAGTGTCACACATGAGCATTTAGGGAGTAGCTTAAAGTCCCAAGGAGCAGCACGAAATTGCACATCAGGGGACAATGGCAGTGTACTAACCACTCTCTCTTTGTTCGGACAGTAAAGACGAGAAAACATCATCATGAACTCACCCAAAAACTCTACCCAGCAGACCAAACCACTTCCGGGTTCCTTCCTTCCCTCTGGTCCCCCAATGATGACGTCATCACATCCCATCTACCTCAGCGGCTCCTTTCCCAGCATTCCCTTTCCATTTCTTTTTTTTCCAACTCTTAAACGTAGTGTTTGCAGAAGATATAATCAAGAACTAAAGAACAGTGCCACCTGGGACCAAATGAAGACTGTATGATATCACCCACGCTGCATGTATAAGTATTACTTGAATTTTCTGCTATTTGTTATTAAACAAATATATATTTTAAGTAAAAGCTTAAACTCAATGTCTTTCAAATTATAGATTAATAATTTTGCAGAGTGCTACAGTGGTTCATTTCTTGCTTAGCTGCAGTCTTTTAAGGCCACAAAGAACATTTGTGAAGTCTGCTATTGGTGGTAAACTGGGTTGAAGTAAAGGAATGAAAATAAAAGACGATCACAGTTAGCGAGCAGCCCGCCATTAGAGGTCCCTAGTGTTGTATATGCTGGCTACAGTAAGAATAGTGAGACAGGTAAGAGGTTATTAAATAACATATTTTGATATTTCTTCCTATCCCCCATTAAGAAATAACCTAAGAGATTACATTGGTATTATTCACGTAGATTACAGGTGATCCTGTAACACAATAAAACTAAATCAAAAGTTGGCAGCTCACTAAAAAGTGAGATCGATTAAAAGTAGGAATGATAAATTGATTATGAAACTGGTTGGAATAAAAATTTACAGCCAGAGGGTCTCCCAGGACTGTGTGATGTTGGCAGTCTCCCCAAACCACTAGCATAGCTGAAACAGCGAGTGGAAAGTGCATCACTTTAAGTATGTGTGTGGTTGAACATTCTAAGGAACTGTATCTGAACTACATTTAACTGTAGTGTGGTGAGAAGGAAAATATGCACAGTATTTACTAAGAGTCATTGTACACGTTTTCATGGCTATCCGTTGTCTGGGGACGGGGACCAGTGCCCTTCATGCGTGTACATGTGGGACTTTGCTTGTAATTTAACCATGACACTTTGGTCTGTGCAAACATAGTCCATTGGGTGCTCTTAAAGACAGGCCAAGGGAAGAACAATCTGCTTTACAATTAGTTTTAGTTTTGGTTTAATTTCTAGTGTAAGATCATGTTTAGAATATTAGTTGTTTCATTATAATGATTTAGTTTGTATTGGTGATTGCATTATTTAGCTGTTTTTGCTGCATGGTCAGTGTTAATTCATCCAGCCATTTCCCCTTCTGGGTTAATCTTAGTATCACCCTTTCAGGGTTGGCAGAGAGGGAGATGGCACTGCTATATTTTGAAGGAGCATTGCATATAAAACAGCAACTTCTTCTATACTTCATCTGCCATCTTTATGAACACTTTTCCTAGATGGCCCCAACTATTAGCAGGGCACCTGCTTCCATAAATGGTCCTGTGACAGACTGAATTCAGGAACAACTGATCCAGATACTTACATCGGGATAATGTGCCATGTCACAAAATATGCATCCTCTCAAGATGATTCCATAACCAAGGCAGTGACTTCAGTTGTCTCCGTTAACACCCTGGAGATCTTAATACAAATCAGTTTTGGTCTTTTTAGGCATAGAGAATTGCACTGGCCATCAAAGAGTCATTGGAGATGAGAAGAATATCTTCTCATATTAAAGGAATGTAGTCTCCTAAAGAAAAAGAGCCTGCTCTGCCCTTTTTTATATAATACTTCTATGTTTGGAGACCAGTCCAACCTGTCATTAATGTGGACCCCACAAGTATCTGTATGAGTGCACCACCTCTACATCCACTCCTTGAATAGTGACCGGACATAGTGGCTCTTTGGTGCTGTAAAAGTCAATTACCAGTTCCTTCGTTTTGCTGATGTTAAGATGCAGACAATTCTCTTTGCACCAAGAAATAAACTTCCACCTGACTCCTAAACTCTGTCTCATCCCCTTTATCAATACACTCTGTAAGTGCAGAATCATCTAAGATTTTCTGCAAGTGACATGACCTGGTGTTATATTTATAGTCTGAGGTGTACGGAGTGAAGAGAAAAGGAGACAGGTCTGTTTCTTGTGGTGCTCCAGTGTTGCTCACATTTGTAACAGAAACACAGTCCTTGAGTCTCACAAACTGTATTCTGCCCAACAGATAGTCCACTTTCCAGGTCACCATAGGCTCATTCATATGCATATCTTTGAGATTACCCTTTTACAGGGATGGCTGGACAGTACTGAAGACGCTGAAGAAATCAAAAAACACAATCCTCACAGTGCTGCCAGCTTTGTTCTTCACTGGCCATTCCAGTTGACGTGATAGGAGTTATTAATGTAGTAGGGACTGTATGAGGAGACTGGTCATTGGAAGAAGCTGGCACACTGATACTGAGGACTTTCAGACAATGAACTATTCAGCAGAAATGTGTCAAAAAATGCAAATGGGACACCTTTATACCAACAGCAATACTATGTCTTCATAATGCTTCACTGTGACTGTGACAGACAAGTCAGAACTTCTGTTTCTTTTGAATGGCTTGCTTTATAATCATTCTGGTGTGTGTTCAGTCTAATGTGTGTGTTTATATTTATTTACTTACTTACTTACCTATTTTTGCATTTCTTTTTTAAAGAGCTTCGGTATAAAGCCAAATTTCACCCTAGGGACAAATATGAGCCCTCTTGTTGTAGACCACCTGGATGTATCAGTTTTCTTATCAGACAAAGATTGCAATAGAGAATGCAATTATCTGTCTGCTCTACAAGGTTTATTCTTACTTGCACAAAGCTGACAGCACTGTGAGGATAGTTTTTGATTTCTCCAGTGTCTTCAGTAACATCAGGCTATCCTTGTTAAGAGGTAAACTCAGATATATGCAGGTAGATAAGCCATGGTGTCTTACTGGGACTGTGTCTGCCAAGTTAGAAGTTTCTTCTTTTTAATTTTCTTCCTTTTTAGTCAATATGGTGTGTGTGTGTTCAGACTATATGATTTTTATATATATATATATATATATATATATATATATATATATATATATATATATATATACAGTGTATATGGTATATATATATTGTAACAAATTGACTCCAGACAGACACCTGTATAATATGATCCTGGCTGCAAAAGGTTTGTAAAAGTGAGTTCTTTTCAAGACAGAGTCCAAAACAGAACTGATTAAGTGGAGGTAAGATGGCGGTTTTAAGGGCTAGGTAAAGGAAATGATGTCATCCACACCAGAACCAAAAGCAACATCTTCGGGACTGGAAGTGACATCATAAGTGGCGCTGGAACCTGGTGGGATTTCCCAAGAATGGTCTGCAAGAGACTGAGAGAGACAGTCAGCACACTCCGCCACCTCCTGGTCTGATGTAGTATTACGTAGTATCCTAAGTGCACGTGTGTGTGAAAATGAAGAAAACATATCTTTACAATGCGGAGTTCAAAACTGAACCAACTAACAGGATGAATCTGGGCATTAAATATGGTGCATTAGAGGAAGAGGTGGAGTCAGGGAGGCTGAAACAGCAACTGATGTGGCGGGTAGATGGGTACTGGGTACCGGAAGTGATGCCATTAAATGGTGCCAGAAGTGATGTCATTAGTGGGTAGACCGGTGGTAATGGCACTGTGGTGCATGGTCTTCAGCTGGTCTGTGGAGGGACAAGAGGAGAAAGGATCAGATGACAGCGCCAACCCCTGGTCTGGCTGAGAAATGACAATATTTGAGCCTGTAAACCATCTCCCATGCCCACGTGACTATATATATATGTATATATACTGTATATATATATGTATATATATATACACACACATGAGGGGGTACCCAAAAATAACTGTAATCTATACCTGACATACAATCTACACTTAGTTGCGAATTTGGCTGCTAGGTGTAGCATACTTAGAGTATTCTTTGATAATCTGCCAAGTGGTGTTCCGGGTCATTTTTTCTTGGTGCTTACTAAATGCGTTCTGTGTTTTTTGTAATGGGTGATCATAAAGAACAGAGAGTCTGCATTCAATTTTGGCTTCTCTTTCCCATTTTACTATAAAGCTGAGACTGGTGAAGAAACCCTACAACAAAGTGCACAGTCTCTCCAATCCCAGTCACTTCTTCAGAGTTCTCCTAGGTCTTCCTCCGTAAGTCTTCTTGCACAACCCCTCAGTTTTTGTGGATGAACTGCCATAGACAGATGTACAGTACAACTGTGCCACAGTCTTATCAATTTTTTAAATTATCGATTTAGCTCGACTCTAATAGATTTTCAGTGACTTGGTTACTTGTACTTTTGTGTCTCCTTTTCATGGATTGGCTTAGAGTGTTTTTTTTCTCTTCGCTGTGTAGGTAATGCCACCATACTGACTCACCACAAATCGTACAGGTGATCTCCTTTGAACTACTTCTGTAACTTCTAAAACCAGCTGGCAGCAGCAGTAATGATTTAGGTGTGTCATATTACAGGGGTTGATTCTTGTGTGATCAATTATTTTATGTCTTTTATCTGTAATGAATTTAGACCACCGTGCAGAGATCTGTTTTCACTTTCATATTAAATATTGTTTATCTGTTGATCTAAGGGGTTGATTACTTTTTATAGCCATGTATGAATGGCTCAGTCTATTAAGTCTATATATGACAAGTAGCAACGTAGAAAACCCACCTGACAGACAGAAAAAAGAGACCTGCAAAATACTGGTATACTGGGACTGCTAGACCTTTGTTGGTGCATTGGTATATTTTAATTCCTTTTATTTGTCCTTCCCTTTTTGAGATATGAAAATCTAAATTGTATCAGCTTTCATAAATCTGGTGTCTTTGGTATTTTTCTGGGTGTACAGGGACATCAAAAGGGCACTCTCCTGCTACAGTGTATTTTTAAAGGTCACCAGTCTGATTTAGTAGTCTGTGAAAACAACATAGCGTATGTGCCATATTGTTAGCTAAATGCCCCTCTTGTGTTCACCTTTTGAGGGAGGAATGTGTTGCGATGAAGATCCTGGCCTAACTACAAGTACAACTAAAGCAATAAGATAGTGATTAATGTGCTCTTTTGTCTCCGCCGTTTGATCTAAATAAATAAGTCTGCAGTACATACCAGTGAAAAACAGAGCCGTAACCATAGGAATCAATCTAAAAATACTCTGTATCTGGGCTTTTCTAAGGGAAAGTGTGTTCAGTTTCTGATTTGAAATGCACTGTGCTCAAAGTTGTTTACCCTTCACCGAAAAGGGGCAATTTTAACAATCAGCTGCTATGGAGAGAAGTGTTTTGGCTTTGAAGCTTATTACTTTGTGCTGTGTTCTGGTTTTGTGTTACTTGATGATCTGCTGCTTGAGTGGCTTTTCTCTGAACTTTTCTACCATCTATTTTGTGGCTTACATTTTTGTGCTTTGCAGGAATATTTATTCACCTGACATTTTTTATAATTTTTTCATTGGTGCACCCTTGGTGGAGGACAGATGTTTTAAAGCATGAATTCTAAAATTCTAAAATTTAGCATGATGTTTATCCTTATACACTGTAAACAGTGCATCTATCTGTTTGTTTTCTGAATTTTCTTATTCCAGTTCAGTATTTCAAGCAGCAAGAATATATCTTTGAAATATGAAACACAAAAAAGCAATCACCGCTGGAGGGATTGCTATACCATTTCAGGGCACTCTCAGACACATAGCTACACCAAATCACGTTACCCTTGGTTATTTTACAAACAGAAGGTAACCTAAAAGGGAAACATGGTGGAGAAGAGCCAAAGCTGTAGATTTCAATTAAAGCCCAGTCAGCTTGTGTGGGTTTTGCAAAATTTCGAAGTGCCTGAAATGGGTTTTCGTTTGGATACGTGTTGGGTAAATCAGCAACTTCATATTATGAGTGATATTTTTTATTGATTTTAATTAAGAGTAAATAACAACAATCCATACAATCAAGTCAAACTTAAAAAAAACTAAAATTCAGCTCCCAACCAAAAGACAGAGAGGAGAACTAGCCAACCAAGAAAATCTTTGAAAGCAGCAAGGTGGGAAGAGTAGCCTTTTCCCCAATATAAAAGTTTATACTAAATGTTATTGATTAGATACTGCCATATTTTAAGAAAAGTTTTGAACAGATCCTCTGAGTGAAAATTTTATTTTTTCCAATTTCAAATAGTAAAGAACCCACTGAGTTAAAAGTGGTGGGGAGGGATTCTTAAATCTGAACAAGTAAGTTTATGTGCTAGTAGTGAGGTAAAGGCAATTATGATTTATTTGTCCTTCCCCGTTTTAAGCTCATCTGGGTGTCCAACAAACACAGCTGTTATTGGATTAGGAGTGATTGTGACACCAAGGCTGTCTGCTAGGCATTCAAAGATTTTTGTCAAAAACAATGTTAATGTGGTGCACACCCAGTACATGTGGTCCAGTGAGGCTGGAGCTCGATTGCAATATTCACAGGTTAAATCTTGCCCTGGAAACCGTTTGTATAGTTTTAATCACGATAAATGTGCTTGATAAAAGATTTTAAGTTGAATGATTAAGTGTTTTGCACATTTGGAGCTCAAATGTATTCTGTGCATGGCTGCCTTCTACTTTTTCTCTGAAATATTAAGTGAAAGATCCTTTCCCCAATGTACCCTGGGATCTTTGATAGGAAGGGACTTTGTCATGTTTTTATAAATTGCTGAGATGCCATCTGAGTCTTCAAGACTGATCAATATTTCTTCTGGAGTAGAAATAGGTGGAAGGTGAAGAAAATTGTGCAGTTTCTGTTTAGCAAAGTTTCCAGCTTGAAAGTAGTGGAAAACTTGTGTTGATGAGAAGTTAAATTTGAAGATTAATTCCTCGTAGGATGAAAAAACTATGTATGTGCAAATTTCTAGATGTTTTAATCCCATACATTTTTCAAACATTAAATACTGTGTATGTTTGTGAGGGTGTAAAAAATTGTTGTGCAACAGATAAGAGCTTCTTTATCTTAAAGTATTTCATTTAGATTGTGAGTGAATGTAGGATTATGTGATTGTGTATGTGTCCTGCAGTGGACTGGCACCCTGTTTAGGTTGGTTTCCAGTTTTATACCCAGCATCATAGCTGTGCATGATACTAAACTAGTTAAATAGGTCAAGCAATGAATGGATAACAAATACTTTTTATTCCAACATGAATTAGTTTGGAATGGGTTAGATAAGCAGGGTTCGGGGGTGAAGTGAGCACACAGATATTGGGATATTGTGAATACTCTACATAAGGTGGGACTAATCACTACCCTAATGTGTCACCCTATGATGAGAGGGTATGTGGCATTCCATATTTTAAAAAATAATTGAGAGTCTATGCAGGCTATAGTCAGGTGTAGGTGCACATGTGACTTGCACATGCCACTCCAAGGTTGATTGGGGTTCTTGGCTGATTGTGCAATCACATGCAAATGCAAGCAGGTCAGTCAAGTGTTTCATTCACACTTCAGAGTGGGTGGAGGATAGCACCTGCACCTGCTATAATGGGAGCCTGCATTGCAGAAATCAAGAAAACAAGAAAAGGGAACAAGGAAGGAGCAAGGAAGAGAAAAGAAAAGATGGAAAATAGAGGTTACGGGATAAGAAAGAGGCAGGATCATGAGGAGCCCATGCTGTAAAGAATGAAGGCAGGTAATCGGAATATGCCCCAAGGAAGTGAGCAAAAGGCCTGTGCTCGAGTATGGGGCTGGAGAAGGGGTACTCTTATTGAGCAAGAAGGGGAGTATGAGTGGGCCAGTTGTACAGTGTCTCCCTTTTGGATGCCGATGGACTGGCTGAGGTAAACATGAGTGTAATTCATTGGGGAGACCTATGGATGCTAAGGAACGCTAAACTTAAGATTAGTGGTTAACTGCACCTGTTGGCATGCATCTCTTCATGCTGTAGGCTCCTGATGGGATAAACTGAGCAGATTTCAGAAAAAGGCTTGGGGGCTCAGGACTGTTCTAAGGAAAAACCTGCCTGACATTTTATTGGATTATTTATTGATTTTAATCTCCATCTTGCACATAATTTTATGGGAATACTTATTTATTTGCTCCAACCCCTTGCTGACTGTGTGTATCAACATTTGCCAGGCGTATCCTCAAGTACATTATCGACAGTTCCAAGTTCAAGAGGCTCCGATAAGCAACTATAGATCATGGAGCCAACCTGGACTGTCACACACACCCATTGCTTATAGTGTTTATAAGTATTATTTTGGGAAGAATAGTTATGCAGTGCCTAGATCTGAGCCTGGAGGGATACCTAGTGTGGGATATGGCCGACCTTTCATCTCGGCCATTACACCCAGGCCGCCAGATGGAGCCCTCCCTGCAGCATGGAGGTGCCCCGAATGCCAGCAGGGAATTATGGATGTTGGAGTTTTCCTTTACAGCCCTGCTGGATACCACGGGGGCCGCTAGAAGGCGCTGCAGGGAGGAGCAGCGACTATTTTCCCTACGACCCGGAAGTATGCCCGAGTCACAATGACAAGAGGAATGATGTGCTTCCGGGTTGAAGAAAAAGGAGCTTTATGTGATCCGGAAGTGATAAGGAGTCACATAGACTGAAGGATGGGAAACACTTCCAGGTCAGTGACTATAAAAGACTCTTAGAAATACCAGAGCGTTGAGCTGAGCTGGGTGGAAGTGTGGCAATGCGTCTGGGAGAGTTGGAGGATTGTATTATTGAGAATTGTGATTTATTTATGAGTATTGTGAAGAGGAGGGTGCTTTATGCACTTGGTATTAATAAAAAGTCAATATTTTGGATTTTTATCTGGTGTCTGGCATATAGTCTGAGGGTTCAAGAGGACGAGAGTGCCCTCTATCTGTCACACTAGTTAATCAGCCTCTCTTTCCATGGCTAATGGTGAGAGATGTGAAGGCAATGGTGACCTTAACGCTCTTAGGATCCACTCTGCAATTGCATATCCACTCTGCAATTGCATATCTCTTGTACTAGTGTCTGTTGTTTAGACTTTAACAGGTTTGGTTTATCTGTTGTAGGCCCATGTCTCATGGAGCTTTATTTTTACGTCACATAACTCTGATTGTCCCATCAACAAAACCCTTAAGTTGACATCCACCACCTGAACCTTTCAGACCAGAAAAATGTAACAACCTAAACCAAATTACTGTTGTAAATAATCACCCTCATGTACTAGCATCCCAGCCGGGATGGGTTTCATCCCTTATCTGGCCAGTAGGCCAATGTAACAGAATTAATTAAAAATTAATTAGAATTAAAAATGAATTTCCCCTTGGGATTAATAAAGTATCTATCTATCTATCTATCTATCTATCTATCTATCTATCTATCTATCTATCTATCTATCTAATGGGAGAGTCTTCGTTTCAAAACTATTTGCCTCCATGACCTGCTAGATGGCAGTATCCCTGGGCTTTGGGACCCAGTCGGAAACCCGCAGGGAATCTTGGGATTGTAGTGTAGTGAGGCAGCCCTGCTGGGGTCCATGGGTGCTACCAGAGGGAGCTACAGGGAATTTACAGACCTTCAATTGACCCGTAAGTGCTTCCATAAGGCAATGCCCTGGCACCAGAAGTACTCCCAGGTCCAGGATATAAGGAATCTCTCAACTTCATTCACTAAGTCAGGGTTGGGAGGCAGAGGGCAACACTTGTGGTAGGAAGAGGAGTGTGAAGAGAAAGGAGAAGAATTCAGTGTCCATTGTGTTTGTCTCATTATAAAAAGGTATTTGGAAGAATAAATATCCTTTATTTGAACCCGTGACTGTGTGCATATCAGCTGAGTCTGGGGTTTGGTGCCCCCAGTCTTACATCATATTAAAGGAGTTTATCTTATTTATTTAAGCACACATGTAAAATACAATCATTGCAAAATATAAGGAATAAAGAAAACAATGATCTTAAAACAGATTACATTCACTCAAGCTTTCCTCTCTCTCATCAAGATGATCCTTCTATCTTTTCAAATCTCTTTTGGTTTTATCTAAAATTCCTATTCTAAGGTGTTAGATTAATTAACTTTTGATCCACCCAGGACTTACCTACCCATGTTACCCTATTCCCCGGTCTAGATTGGGGAGTTAGAAAATAACATTATAATTATACAGTTAGTTAATTATTCCAAGGCATAACAGTTCAAAAGTTTAACATTTTGAGCAACACTTGACAAAGGAACCGTTTTTTGTTGTTTTAACTGATATTTTATCCCTTATCCTCAGCTTAATGCTTAGTTTTCAAATTTTCAAACATAACAGCAACTGTGACCTACCTATTTCGATCTTTCATTATCTCCAGTCCAGGCTGTTAGGCCAAATATTCACTGGTAGGCTAGGTTGGACTGTGTAAAATATTAATATTTTATGTGTATCTATATAAGGGTTCCTCTCACATCCCTAAAGATATACATGTAAGGTTAATTTATGACTTTATGTCCATGACTGGCAACTGCCTTAGACTGGTATTCTGTCCAGGGTCATTTCCTACCTTATGTGAAGCTCCAGGCTTTGTGGTCTTGAAATCAAGTTAAGCAGGTTTATGAAAGTGTATGTATGAATATTAGTTTTCACCTCTGAATTAGATTCTAAAAAGTTTATTGTCAGCCTGTCATCCATACAGGAGTTGGACTTAGCATTGGTGGCATAAAATAAAATACTGGACAATGTAACCAGACAACAAGCAGAGTTATCACCAATAGTGTGATATGATTACAAGAACAGGATCAAGTTTTCAGTAGACTTCAAAGTAACAAGAAGTATCACTAACAGCTAGGATCTGGTAGAGAATGGAGGGATGTTTATTAAGAAGCCAAATGACAACAGAAAGAAGCTATAGAGATGGCACTAGTCAGAGTGGCACTGGAGATATACCATCTCTGGGATGCTAGTCTGGTGAATAAATGGCTTCCAGGGTAAGTGCAGTGTGCTGTGACCTTCCTTGACTTTCTCTTAGTCCGACAATCAACGGGAATCAAGGGAACCAAACAGTGATAGAAAAAGTCAGAATACTCTTGATGATGGCTGAATAAAACTTCATTAGGACAAACCGAGAAACAGTGAGTTTCCTTAGCTGGTGTAGGAAGAATGGTGTACAGTTTACTTCCCCAATAATGGAGATGATGTTCTTGTCCCACTTCAGTGTTAAATGAGTACACCATGGACAGAGGGTGGCCACAGATATACACAGGTGGTTATGCAGGAGGCTGTCTGCAGAAGTCAATTACCATTTCCACCGTTTTGGTGGTGTTTAGTTCTAGTTTATTACACACCAATGATTTAACCAGGTGATCTACCTCTCTGTGGTAGCAGGTTTTATCATTATTAATGGTGATACCCATAACTGTCACATTGTTAGTAAATTTCACAGTTATTTTTAGAATTATTAAAGGAGCTACAGTCATTAATGTAAAGTTAGAACAACAGAGGAAAAAGAACATAGCCTTGGGGAGCACCTTTGCAGATACACATAAGATCAGAAAGAAAGGGCCAAGTCTTACATAATACTTCCTTATTGACAGAAAGGTAATAATCCACTGTTCAAATATTGTGGGGAGATTGGGGGTAGAGATAGTCCACTTTGCTTTTTGCAAAGAAATCCTGGGACTATCGTGTTGAAGTTGGAAGATACATGCTTTCTTAAACTGAATACATTTGTTAAAACTTCCAGCTTTCTTTACTGCTATATAGTACAAGATTGTTCTGAGGTTGTATACTTGAAAAGTCTTTTCATGAGGTATCAAACATTATATTTAGCTCACAAATAACCTGGGCCATCATGAAGCATGTAACCCAAGAACTGAGATGCTATTATTTGGTATCACAGAATTTTTGCTTTCTATCTGCCTATGAGTATTCAAGTAGTAAAGTAATCTGAAAGAGCCTTTTAAACAAATACGATTTTAAATAAATGACCAAATGATTTATAGACTACTGGAATTCATAAGGTTTCATTTCACACTGAAATCGTTTGGTATTTATTAGTACATTTATTATTGGGTTTCAGCTCATCTAATTCATTGACATCGAAAAGACATGCTGTCTCCATTTGCAATCTTATTAATTGGTTTGTAAAATGCCTTAGAGTTGTGCTCCTTGTGAAAGGTTCAATTTATAATAAAGACTGATTGACAGTTTACATCTACGAGTTAGCCCTAAAAAGAAATCCTCAATAAGTTATCGCTGTCAAAATATTACGAATATCGGCATGAAGGATAGCCTCAATGAAATAATATTAGGTTTGGAAAATTAAGAATTTAATCAAAATAGCTTTTAGTAGGTGTAAAGAATTTATGGATGCACAGGCAGACTGAAATATTACATTTATAAATAGCAAAATTGTTGGAAATATGTGATTAGGAGGCAGTCCAGCAGTAATCCTATGCTGCATTCTTGCCTCACTTACACTGCTTGGACCCTGAGGTCCTTCTGTGGGAAGTTTATAAGTTTTTGGTTTTTTTTCTTTCCAAAGTCAGAAGCAAAGCTGTTTGGTGGGCTGAGAACAGCCAATTCATCCACTGGGAAAGCATCCTATAAGGGACTGCTGGTGACCATGTGAACTTATAAAATGAATGGATGTGAATAAGATCATAAACTGATATGTTGGCAAAAAGAGGTTCAGTATGGTTTAGACAAAGAAAACATTGTTAAGTCATCTCTCAATATTACTATATTTACTGTATGTAAAAAATAGGCGCAAACTTATAAAACAAAGTTAAAATATTTATTAATTTAGTATTTCAACTCTGGGAGAGTAGAAACCGAGTAGTTTACAGTATCCAAAAATAAAAAAAATAAAAAATCTTGTAAGTTAGTATTTCAGCACTGGTAAGATTATAACATTTTTACAGTATCCAAACATAATTTAATTAAATGTATACTTTAACTGTTATGTTTGTTAGCTCATTCACTAGCAAGTGATGGTTACTACTCATATACTGCATGATAGAGCAAACAAATTATAAAGAAATACACGCTGCCACACTAGCTATTGCAAACTGGGTTTGAAAATGATGGACAGATAGGTTTTTATTACTCTTGCTAACATAATTTCAGTAAACACTATAAGAACATGATAACATATACAATTGTATACATAATATATATGCAATTACTGTGTTTACGATGCATACTGTATATTCTTGCGTATAAGCCAGGTCTTAAAACCCGAAAAATCAATCATAAAATCAGATGCCCATTCAAAAATATGACACGTAATTTTTTTGTTTTTTAATCTTCTTGCCTCCTCCAATCTCGCACCAGTTTCTCAGACACATTAAATTTTGTTACAGCAGCACAGTTACCAATTTCTTTCGCCAATACAATGACTTTTAATTTAAAACCAGCTTCATATTTTCTTCTGATTGAACGTTCCATCGTAGACAAGGGATGCTCTTACGATAAACATGTATGAGGATGTGAGATACAAAAAACACAAAACAGTTTGGGTATCACAGAGTAGTCATGTAGGCACAATACATAAAAACAAGGCAGTGTGCTCCATGGTTACTCTCAGGTGGGCGTTAGCATATCATAATCTCTTGGACCAAGAGTGTGAGTTTTCTGCATTTGACTTATACATCCGACATTATAAAATACCAGAAATTATACGGTAAAATCAAGTCCCTACTTATCCATGGGAGAACTTAATGCTAGTATATGCGGTATCTGCAAACCCTTGTAGGTCATTCTTATGCCAATTTTTTTCTAATTCAGGGGTTCCCAACCTGGGGTACCCGAGATTGCATTTCAAGGGGTGTGAGAAAGAGGAAATCTGCTTCACGATTCACCAAAACTGAGTGAGGTTCATTTTCCCACTTTATTGTGGTGCAATTGCTGTTTTGTAGTGTGCCATCATTTGTAGGTAATTTATTATTTAGATCTCCTATTCTATTATATGAAAAGTCAGTCAGTCAGTCTTCCATATTTATTTATACAAGTACATTTAAAACAACAGATGTTGTGCCAAAGTTCTGTCCAAAGGAGCATAAAATAAGAACAACCAAATTAAAACCACCCTCATCAGCCCGTCATACACAGTGAAAGGCAGAAGAAAACAAGTAGGTCTTAAGCCAAGTTTTAAAATCCTCAATTGAGAATGAAGACCTGAAGTGGAAAGGCAGGGCATTCTAAAGCCTTGGAGTAACAAATGAAAAAGCTCTGTCTCCCTTAGAGTTTAACCGAGATGTCGGAACTACAAGGAGTAGTTGTTTAGATGGCCTCAGTGCATTCGTTGCCTAGTAGGGTAAAGGAGGTTGTAGATGTATTTTCAAGCAAGACCGTGCAAGGCTTTAAAAACAAACAACAAAATTTTAAAATCAATGCAACATCTCATCGGTTGCCAGTGAAGGGAGGCTAGTACTGGAGAGATGTAATCCTTTTTCTATTGCTCATCTCGCTGCAGCTTTTTTAACCAGCTGGAGGTGAGGCAGAGCAGATTTGGGCAGTCCCACATAAAAGGAAGCACAATAATCAGGCTGAGATGTGATGAAGGCATGAATGACTGTTTCCAAGTCCTTCTGTGAACGAAAAGATTTTAGTTTTGAAATTTCCTTAATAGGTAAAAACTTGCCTTTACTACTGAAGAAATTTGCTTAAAAGCTTAGTGATGACTAAAAGACGATTCATAGGTTCCTGACATCATTATGAATCATTTCTGATAAGAAAGCTAATTGAGTGCCGATTTCAACTGTGGATGTGGTAGAACCAAAAATAATGACCTCTGTTTTCTTTTCATTCAAATTGTAAAAAATGTTGCATCATCCAATGTTTAATATCCTCAAAGCACTCCTTCAACTTTTTTTACCAAAGAAATGATGTCAGAATTAACTTTGAGGTATAACTGCATGTCATTACCATAACAATCATAAATGACATTGAAATAAAAAGAAAGAAAGATGGTCCTCAGGGGGAGCAGATGAAGGGAAAATAAAAGAGGAGCCAAAATAGAACCTTGTGGAATGCCTGGTATGAGAGGTGCTGACTGAGAGAAGTTACCATCTATGTTAACAGACATAAATCTACCATTAAGGTAGGATTCAAATCATTCTAACGCAGAGATTTGAATGCCGAATTCATCCTCAAGCCGTTTTAATAGAACCCCATGGTCCACTGTGTTAAGTCAGTCAGTCAGTCATTATCCAACCCGCTTTATCCTAACACAGGGTCATGGGGGTCTGCTGGAGCCAATCCCAGTCAGCACAGGGCACAAGGCAGGAACAAATTCCGGGCAGGGCACCAACACTCTGTAGGACACACACACCAAGCACACACTAGGGGCCATTTAGGATCACCAATGCACCTAACCTGCATGTCTTTGGACTGTGGGAGGAAACTGGAACACCCAGAGGAAACCCACGCTGAAAACGGGGAGAACATGCAAACTCTACATAGGGAGGACCCTGGGAGGCGAACCCAGGTCTCCTTACTGCGATGCAGCAGTACTACCACTGCGCCACCGTGCTTGCCCCACTGTGTTAAATGGAGCATTAATATCTAATAATTGCACAAGAACCTGAGTCCAAGGTTAATAGAATATCATTTATCACCTTCAACAAGGAAGATTCAGTACTATGAAGTTTTTTAAAACCTGATTGAAACACATCACATAAATTGTTATCCTTCAGATATGAAATCAACTGCAAAGAAACCGCTTTTTCCAAAAAATGGGACCTTAGAAATAGGCCTGTAGTTTGAAAAAACTGTAGGATCAAGAGTGGGCTTCTTCAGTAGTGGCTGAACGATTACATGTTTAAAGTTTTCTGGCATTATACCAGATAGTAGACATTTCTAAATAATGGCCAAAACATTTGGACTAATGACTCTAAAGGTATCTTTAACCAGGGTAAGGGAAATAGACTGAAAGAAAGTAAAATGGCTATGCACTGGCCTAAATGGACTGGTAGCTCTTAGCTGATAGGTGGATTTAAAAAAGTGTTCATGGTGCTAGACAGAACCGTAGGCCTCAAGGCAGCATTTGCAATTAAGCAAAATTAAAAAATATAAAAAAAAAAAAGATTTTGCTATTCTCACAGCCTCTTGGTAGGACTTCCAGCAAATTCTGAAAATTTCAGAAAATTTTAAATGAAACCTGAAGTTTATCCTTCTTCCACCTCCGCTATGCCTGCCTGCATTCCTGTCTGAGAGCACGAGTGGTGCTGTTTAACCAGGGTTGAACACTGGCTTTAACTTTGGCTCCTTAACTTTAAGTCCATAAGACTTAGAAATTTAGTAATCCAGGGGTTTTGTCGGACAACAAACATGCATGTTCATATCTCCTGGAATCAGCAGAATATCAGCGTTTGATATCAAAACAAGGTAAGAACTCAGAGAACTCCTGGATAAAAATCTGAGTATATCCAGGAGGTATATAAACAAGTGCACATAGTATGCAATTGGAAGGCACAATCTTAAACAACTGAGCCTCAAAAAATGGAAAAATCGTATCCAGCCATAAGACTACATTTAAACCAATTATGAAAAATCATTCCATTTATAAGGTCTATTGTCTTATTCAGTATTGTCTTTGGCAGATTTTTAAGCAGATACTGTAGCGCCAGTCCTATAATATACATAATGTACAGTTTAGTTCCTTAGATTTTTCTACTCATTTGTGTCAATCTTATTAATTTTTGCTTATGGTACAAATTAGAAATACAAAATTTGAACGGTGCTACTTACATCAAAAGCAGTGATGGGTGATATTTGAGTTTTATCACTCACCCCAAGTAATAGGCAGATCACACAGTGTAACCACCTAATGATACAAATGATTTAATATTACAGTCGACTGCAGTCACTGTAAAACATTTTTATTTGTAAGTCCCTGAACACTTTGCAAATTCAGTTGCTTAGATTGCATTTCAAGATATTAAAACCAGCATTTGTCTTGGTAAAGTAATTACATCTATTTATATTCAGAAATTAAAATATATATGGAATCATGATTTCAGCTTTCTAATATAATTCTGTTTTTGTTTCGCTTATGTCCGTAGAGATGCAGTCTTTTTGATAACCCATCACTTTCATCTGAAAAACTAACTTTAAGATTGTTTAGTCTATGTGAGCTACATAGGCAAGAGAAAATCAATTTTTATATTTTAAGGCATATTGATTAATGTTTAATTTTCATACTACATAGTGTATTAGCAAAAAAATCAATATTTTTATTAAATGAGATTTAAAATGTGTCTAATAATAATTATTCTATATTGTTAAAAACTAAATTAAACCACAATGTGGTAGGTCATATCCACATTCCAGTTGGTCAACGATATAAGAAATATGGTAGTGCACAGCTTGTAAAAAAATCTGTATTCACACATAAAAATGGACAAATTTGCCTTTTTAGAAAAAGTACATCTATCTTTAAGGTAGTGTTACGTGTTTCCCTGGAAATAAGACAGGTTCTTATATTAATTTTTGCTCCAAAAGATGCACTAGGGCTTATTTTCAGGGGTTGTCTTATATTTATTCATGTAAAACAGTATACATTTATCCAAATAGAGTCATATCATCTTCTTCTGGAATATCGTTATAACTCTCCACGTTCAAACCCTGAATTCCAGCCTGAATTTCTTGCTACATCAGCCGCTTTTAGTATCCTACAGGATCAATGTGCGTGATTTGATGTTTGATGAATGCTTTGATGTAGTGAAGCCAAATGCCGACATACAAATGCATTCATGGTGCGTTTACATTCAAGCGTTGCATATTTCCCAAAGTAATAACACAATATATTTTAAAATTCTAACATGCCATCTTCTACACCGTCTTTTTTTTTTTTTTGCACCTTTACAATATCATCAGAATATACGGCAGCGTATTTGAGTCACAGAGAAAAAAATAAGGACATAATGAAAATGTCTATTTTGTAAAATATCTGCTTTAACCTCAAAATGTCTACTTTAGCCTTGTAGTTTGCTTTATCATTAAAGCAGATCGTCGTAAACATCATCTTAAAACCAACCCAGTTGTTAAATCACTACGCGCTTCTGGGACTTCCTCCTGACCTGACAGCAGTGGCAAGCAGCATCG
Source organism: Polypterus senegalus (assembly GCF_016835505.1). NCBI lineage: Eukaryota > Metazoa > Chordata > Cladistia > Polypteriformes > Polypteridae > Polypterus > Polypterus senegalus. Next base: position 44,521,794 of record NC_053169.1, on the reverse strand, counting down.
CCACACAGAACACATTGAATTTATAATATTCCAGCTCTCTGCACATTTAGAACTCTTAGATTTATACTTGATATCACTTTCATGATGAAATGCATTAAAATATGTACAGTATGTTACATTTTACAGATAAATCGTTAACTTCGTATAAATAATGAATATTGTCAATAGTTACACATATGGGGTGGCACAGTGGCTCTTGCAGGGAGTCGCGTTCCCTGCCTGGAGTTTGCTGTGTTTTCCTAGTGGGTTTCCATAGTGTGCTCAGTTTTCTATCCAAAGACATGAAGGTTTGAGGATATGATAAAGCTACAATGACACCAGTGTATGTGTATGCTTGTATTCACCTTGTAATGAGCTGATGCCCCATCCAGGGATTTTGTTTCTGTCTTGCGCCAATGCTGCAGGAATTGGCATGTCCACGAACTGATGGATGTAATCATTAAACATCCTTTTCAGAGATATTGTGGCAAGGTGTCCTCGGAATTTAATGGAAGTTTCGGGGACATGCGTCACATCGCATGAAGTATAAACCCGGCCTTAGGCGTGTTATACTTTTCAGCTAACAATCTTGACTAGCTCTTATTTTTGGGGTAAGTCTTATATTACTGAGCAGCCTGAAAATCATGCTAGGGCTTATTTTCGGGGAAACACGGTATCTAATTCTCCTGTTGCAATTATTGCATACTGTTTGGCAGAAATCACCCATATCCCCCATTTTCCTAACTTTTTCTTTTGTCATGGTTATAAGAAGCTGGACCCTTTCACATCTGCACTGTAAGGCCTAAACCAACAATAGTTGGCAAATCAGTCCATATTTGTGCACACACATACACACATTACACTTACCCATATCAGTCAACCTAAGCTATACCATTTTCAGATTTAGTAGGAAAACATAAATTAATCAAAATTAAAAAAAAACAAAACAGTGTAAACACAGTGTTTTCAGTTGTCTGGTGGCTTAGGAAGATATAAGTTATAGTGACAGATAATCTGTGGAGTTGAAATGAATATCTTTATAGGTCATATAGAAAGCTTTGAACATCCAGCATATTATACTAGCTGAAATACCCAGTGTTGCCAGGATATATCTGTTAATGTGTTAATACAAAACAGTAAATATTTGTTTTTTTTAAATGTTGATCATTTCATCATTGCTGGCTGAAATGCAAGCATTCGATCTGTTATTGTGATGCCAAGGACCCGCAGCCATGACACTTACTTGATAAACCAGGGTCAATGAGGCCTACAAACAAAATTTTAAAATAAGAATTATTACAGTTTATTAAAATATAGAGGATAAAAAGACAGAAACAGTGCAATAAATAAGGCATTAAATAGTTCAAATAAATATCCATTAAACTCCCTGCCAGTAAAATAAAGTCAGTGTCTCAGGGTATTTAAAAATAGAAAATCCAAATACATAAGCTAAAATCCCAAAAATTGGAGAGGTAAAACCTTTCTCATGCTTATGTTCCTCAAACAGTCCTCACCAGGACTCTTACAGACTTCTGTTGCAGCCCATCACATCCCTAAATCTATCAAGCAGATCTGAACTGCATTGCATTCTGTTGCCATCATTCCCAAGATACCATTGTATTGACCTCCTTCCCCAGATACAGCTCACTGCACCCCTTATCTATTAAGCAGGTCTGAACTGCTGCTGAATGGTTGCCACAGTTTGCAGAGCTCCTTCCCTTTTTCTCTATGCTGCTACACTTGAACCTCCCACCTTCTCCCTCCTCAAATAAGCCTGCTACACTGCTCAGCTGACTTGTAAATGGCCAAGCCATGGAACCTCACCCCAGCTGGCTCAGTCTGGCTGCAGCTCGACTCGAATATAAGCTCCTTCCTCCTCAGTTTCACTCTCAAAGCAATTCAAATGTAAATACTTCTTTGTATCCCCTATTTCCCACAGCATCTGGCGTCCACTATTTGCTGCATTGCTAAAAAGATAATCAACTTGTTAAGTCTGCACACATATGTACAGGTCTGTGCATGCATTGACGTGCTTTAATAGGTTGTCAATAAAACAACTAATAAATTAAACAGTTGAAACACCACCACTCCTCATCTGTCTTACCACAGTCATGTACATCATCTCTCTGATAACTATCAATTTTTCCACTCTTAAGTGTTGAGAATTTGTTTTTGTGTGTGTGTGTGTGATTGGACTCCATTAATTCTGGGTTGGAAACATGAGTGCTACTTCTTTGTTTTTCCTGCTCAACTGTACTTTCACAAATAGATGTTTGATCATACATTAATAAACAGGATGGTTTGTTGAATAATTGAATCATTGATACTGCATGTAAGATGGGCAAAACTACCTGTTTTTGTGTTGTTCCCTCTATAGAACCCCTGTTCATGATAAAACTTTTGAAACTCAATAAACTCTATACATTAAGTGTTAAGCTGGGTTAACTGTAACATACACACACCATTTCATGAACACCCACTCAGCTGTTTTGGAGTAATGCATGTTTTTGTGGTGTTAGCTTTCTCATTATGATTACCCAATGAATTCTTGAAACTCAATCAAGCCAATGTTTTAAATTACATTAACAATAATGTAAATACAAAATTTTGTGAAAGCAGACATAGCCATTTTTGAGTGAGGTGCCATTTTTGTATTGGTACCATCTCAGCATACCCAACTACCTTCTGTTATTTCCATTGAATCACTGATGTGAAATATAGGCTTCACAGTAAATAGTGCCGAACCTGAACAATATGGTAAATCCATTACCAACGGCAGAACCATTTTGGCGTGATAAAATGCGGCTTTGCGGTTTTTGCATCTGCACTCCCCATTTCAACCCCATTTCTTAACAGATCTTTTTGAATGGCCTTAAAGTCTAGATTTTAAGTTATACCTACTATAATGTGTGTGCAAAATTTCATTAGCTTAAACAAAACCATTTATATATTTTTTTGCCTCACCCATTATAACCATATAGTACATACATTCAAAATTTTGAGTAATTTTTACATGATCGGCAAGCAAACAGAGAAGATATGATCTGAGGTTTGAAATAAGGTCCATTGTGTATAAAGCAGGCAAAAAAAAACATCAAACATAGCCAAAAGTTCAAATGACAGACTGAGGTATGATGATGTTACTACCATATATGCTCGCATTTAAGTTCTCCCGCGGATAAGTCAGGGCTTGAGTTTACCTTATAATTTCTGGTATTTTATAATGTTGGTCATATAAGTCGAATGCAGAAAACTCACACTATTGATCCAAGAGATTGATATGCTAATGTCTACCTGAGAGAGTAACCACAGAGCACACTGCCTTTATTTTCTATGTATTATGCCTACGTAACCACATGGTAATGCCCAAACTATTCCAAAGCAATGATTGCACTGTTGTGTGTTTTTTGCATCTCACACTCTCATACACTTTTATCGTAAGAGCATCCTTTATCTACAATGGAGAGTTCGATCAGAAGAAAATATGAACCTGGTTTTAAATTAAAAGTAATTGAAGTGGCAAAAGAAATTGGTAACTGCGCTTCTGCAACAAAATTCGATGTGTCTGAGAAACTGGTGCGAGATTGTAGGAAGCAAGAAGATGTAAAAAAAGCAAGTGTCGCATTTTTGAACGGGCGTATAAGTCGGAGTCTGATTTTATGATTGATTTTTCAGGTTTCAAGACCCGACTTATACGTGAGTATATACGGTAATATAAAAGATACGTAGCCAGAGTTGTCCATACACTGTCTTGACCTGGAGTTAGAATAATGTATGTGTAGTAAAAGGTAACTAACGGAAGTTGTCTTCAGGAAGGGCATCCAACTGTTAAAATGTTTTTTCCAGTACTCCCTTTATAGGAGGTAACTGGCCAACCTGGGTGCACCCAGAAAATGGCTATTGAACCAATTCACAGAGAGAGAGAGGGAGAGGCAGTGTATTCTACATAATGTTCACATTCAAATCAAATCTGAAAACCGACCCAATGTCTTATAAATTAATCGACTTTACCCACATTTTTCCTAATTGATGTGCCTTTATGTACCATAACTATTCAGATACAACTGTAATTGACTCCCACGGTTGACTGTTGACTCCTAAATCTACTCTCATTTATCAAGTATTATACGCAAATCTCTTACTTTGAATTGTACTTTTATTTTTTTAGACTTTGGGAAACTGATAGGAGGCATGGGGAAGCTGCTGTAGTGATCACTACTTCTGGTATTTTAGTATTTTTCTGGAAGTTGATCTTGCATGAGCTGCAGTCCAGAGTGGCAACCTCACTAAATAATCCTGCACTGAGGTTTATTCTCATTAGAAAAATGATTTGTATTACTGTCAAATTTGTCATGCCATACTATAAAAAATGTATACATGACTTTCATAAATATAGCTATGAAATGTTACTTATCTTTTACAACTTTTGAAAAACTGTTAGTGAAGGCTATAAAAATACCTATAATATGTAAAAATGTGTAGGATTACAAAGGCATTATGAAAATAGCACATCGAATTTTTTTTACTGTATGTAAATATTCACAGATATTCCCATCCAAGCTGAAAGAATAAGAGCCAAACAAAGAAAGTTGATGCAACTTTAGCAGTTTTACCACTCTGACTGTATAAATAGAAAGTCGTTTTTATGGACTATGGCATCACTGGAGTAATGAATAATATGCTGATCTCAGGCCAGTTTTCTATTCCATATGAATCCAATTAGTTCTCAATATAACATTTCCTTCTCTGAAACTACAAAGCTAAGAAAATAAGAAAGGCATATGAGAAATATCTTGACTTAACCTTTTTTTGTTTTCTTTTAAAATTCATAATGCATTCATTATAAGCACTTTTTTGCAATGCTAAAAAATTAACATGAAACTGCTACTTAAATCTGAGATATTGTATATTACTATTTATAATTATTTTAGCGCTACATACTGAATGCTTAAGTAAGCCTTTTAGAATATATTTTTTGTTTTCAGCTAATTAAAAATTGAAAAAAATTTATAAAACTGCTTTATCATTGTTTAAAAGACTCTGTTTAACATGTTTATAAGTGTTAAATGGTGAAATTGTTCTCAAAAAATAAATCATACTGTTCATTACACTGATGCTAGAATACTAATCATGAGCAAGAATGTTAATAGTTAAATGGCTGTCAATTGTGGTAAGATTACAGAGATTTTTTAAATGAATGAATTATTGGAATGTTACGTTACTGAGAAGCACCTGTGTCACCTCATAACAGGATATTTGTTTCTATTTTTTACTGTATCTTTTGTGTAAGAAGAATTATTGTCTTTTTGTTTATTTTTTTCAATCTTGTAAAACTTTCGAGTTTTCACATTATACTAAATTGCTTCCCCAGTCTTCCATTAGAAATTTTTGTTTTTGTTTGTTTTCCAAGCTTGAAAGTAAATGTCATTGTCATATTCCTACCTGCACAGATCATACATCAACATGGAAGTTAGAGTGAATTCACATTAAGCGTTAGGTGCTCTGGTTGACACTGACTTAACAGGCCTTTCCTGACCATGCAGAAGAAACCCTAACTTTTAAGATCATATTTGGTTATCCTTAATCTTGTGCTTGTTTTCACCGCCTCAACACCACTGACCACTTATTGTTTGATTTTCAGTTTGAAGAAAACGGGGACGACTGGGTTGGTGCCCCATCATTTATTGAATGGACTTGTGTTTCCTCACTCGACCACAAATGTCATTTGCTTGCTTCCACATTTCTTTCTTAAACATTGCCTATCCTAAAGAGATTTAGAAGCTCTATTCATGATAAATGAGTTTTCCAATTGAGAAGAAAGTGTCTTTTGACCAGAAACAAGCATAATTTTTTTCACAATAAACAAGTGTGAATGGGAACTATAAACAAAATATACACAAACAAACAGAACAGAAAAATGATTTCTGATGTCAAATTTTTTTTATTGCTGGTTCAAATAATTTGTTACTGTAATTACAGCATTTACTTTCAATAATCAATGAAAATATAATGCTTTTAGATATAATTGTGTTGTATCCATCCTTTACTGCATTATATTTGTTATTATAAAATAACACAATGTAATAAGTACACAGTTATATGAGTGTTCAAACAAATATTAAAATCAATATTGTACGTATTGTGGCGGTAGGGGGAGCTAGTGCTCCCTTGAACCCTCAGGTACCACGCAAGACACTGGATAAAAGTCCCAGACTCTTTATTTTTCTGTTCCTCAGTGCACCAAGCACCTTCCACACTACTCATAAATTATCAACACTACAATAATCTTAATCAATCCTCCAACTCCCAGACACTTAGCCACCCTTCCTCCCAGCTTAGCTCAGCGTCTGGACTGAGCCATAGTCCTTTTATAGCCCCTGATCCCGAAGTGTTCCTGCCCAATCAGTCCACAGTTCCTTATTCCTTCCGGGTCAGGGTAATCAGTCCTTTTCTTCAACCCGGGAGCACATTGTAACCTTCCCGTCACGTGACCGTGACGTACTCCCGGGTCATAAGGCACAAAAGAGCCCACAAGCCCCCCCCTACAGCGACTCCTGGTAGACCCCAAGGTATCCAGCATGGCTGTGTATAAACACTACAAATTCCATGAGGCCCTGCTGGACCTCGGGGCACGATCCTGCTGTCGGGAGAGCTCCTCCTGGCGGCCTGGGGGTGAGGACCGGAACCAGAAGCCGGCAATCCTCTACAGTATGTATTCATAAGGTAAGTAGGTAGTGTCTAAATCATTTGAAGCTTTTTAGGTAAGAAGAAGGATTTGGAAATCAGCATCTTGCTATTGTCACACACGTGCGCTTAGGAGGCAGCCAACAAGCCCTAAGGTGAGTGATCTACCACAAGATGAAAGGTTGATTTTGAGTACTGACGTCTCTCTCTTTCTTTTACCAGACCCAAAGAAGACAAATAATAATTCTACGCCCCTACCTCTACCATTTCCGGGTTCTAAAAAAGGCCACTCCACATCACTTCCGCTTCCAGCTCCAAAAGATGATGTCGCTTTCCAGTCCCACTGTGATGATGTCACTTCTGACTCCTAGTGACAATGTCATTTGTGGTCCCGGCGTGATAACACCACTTCCAGCTCCTTCTTGATGACATCACTTACGGTTCCGCCATGATGGCATCACTTCCGACCTACAGTTTTGATGTCATTTCCTGCCATATCATATCCTGTTGGCATTTTCTGTATAAATATATATATCTCAGTACTGTATGTTGTCAAATGCTTTGGCTTTGATCTATTTTTCATTCAGCTTTCATCATGTGCAACGGACATTATAAAGGGTTACTTCCTCAACTGTTTTTGACATGTCTGACTCAAATTTATCTGATTAAACTATATATTAAAATTGCCCATCAGCACTATGAAGGAGGGCTACCCTAGTTAACATATTCTTCCTTTATGCTCATCATGTATCTTGTAACAGATAAGATTAACCAGTAGCATGGAAGAAAGGCATAATTTGTGTTTCCTAGTGTGTATGGCAGTTGCTGGGTTTCACTGGTTGAAGGTGTTGTTGCCATGCAAATTTGCATAGCAGCCAGGTCATCAGATGTGAAGGTCTACAGATATCTTATCACCATCCATTACATGTGCACAGGGCAATTTCTCGGAAACTGTAGAGCATTGTGTGCATGATATCATGTTGTAGCTGGCTTCAAGACTCTGTCCACTAACATCCCTGGCTTAGATAAAAGTTACTGGTGCATATTGGCCAGGGATTATTTTGGGCTGTTTAGAATGGATCAGTGGATATTAATACAATCACCATGAGAGGAGCAGGCAGTCTTTCATTACGAGAATCTGGAAGGAAGGATTGCGGCAGGTGGAAGAATTGTGGCTGCAATGGGAAAACTCAGAGACTGATGAGATTGGTATCGGTTTGATTTGACTGCCGGTGCTTTATATTGCAATGGATAGAATCATTTGTCTCTCTCTACAAAGAAATTTGTAAGATCCCCATTATTTTGTGCCCATTGGAAGCAATGCAAATAAACTAAAAAAAAGTTTGAATATGCATTTATCTGGGGGATGTGCACAATATAGTTGCTAATGGTCTTTATTTTGTTTATTATGCTTTTATGAACAATTTTTAATCACTTAGTTTTAAGCGCTATTTTTAGGTCGTCTGTTAAAGTACTCTTCTGGACTTTTAAAGAGATTGCTTCACATCTCCAGGAGAATGAAATCGAATCCTGACCTGGTTACTGTCTGTATGAAAGTTTGCATGTACTCTAATTTTGCATTTATAACCCAAAGAAGACCAAGTCAGACGGGCTGGTGACTCGAAATAAGGCCAGTATGACTAAATGGAGGTAGACATGTCATACAATTAACTGGAACTCTGTCCTTCGCTGGCTCCTGCCATATACCTGATGATTTCAGACTCCATATTAACCTCAGTTGGGGAGATTATTAAAATTATTTTAACTTTTCTTAGTATCAAATGTTTATAACTTTAGAAGAGCTGTTGAAAAAATCTTAAAAAGTAACCAGAAACAGAAAAGTCACTAAAAATATTTGATCTACAATTTAGATATTATCATAATGCATTTGATCCAGTAAAATAGTTTCAACAGACTCTAAAACATTTGCGACAATGAAGAAAAAGATACCAAACACCTAGGAGGACATTGTCATATTTATATAGTACCTGCATACATACTGAGGTAGTTTTTAGAATTATAAATCAAACCAGCAAGTTCCATGTCATTTGACTATTGGAAGAAATGTGGACACACCAATGTTTGACAAAACTCCTGGTATCTAATCATCCAGGATGGTGCATCATAACGCTAATGTATTCATTTTAAAATATTTACTTTTCTAGAATGCCCAGTGGTGGCTTTTTGGCCTTGGAGCCTGTGGAGTTTTACTTTCTCCAGCATCCTTCCAGCTGGAGTTTTTGTTTTCCTCTCCACACTGACCATCAGACTCTGTTACTTTCCATTTTTATTACTTGTTTTTTTGCATTTTTGTTTTACATGTTGTGAAAAGAATTTGAGACAATACGCTCATAAAGGTTTGGGGTGTGAGCCCCGTATACTGTAACTTCCAGAATAGCCTTTCCTGGCTTGTGCATTCACTGAAATAATGAATCATACAGCGGACAAATTGCAATGCATGAGTGACATTTATGTAATGAGACTGACAGAAAATTGAATACAGAGAGAATGCTGGGAAGAACGTCAAGCGGACATGACGTGGAATGGTGAGGCCGGAAGTGCAGTCATCGGGTAAGGTTAGAAGTGGTGGGTTTAACGGGTGAATGGAATCGTCTGCCAGTCTTCTTATGGTACGTTTTATTCTTCCACTTTGTTGTTCAACAAGAGAGAGAGATGTTAGTGCCTTGTACAAAACCCACTTTCTTTGTGCTATCCTGCGTCATTGAGCCTGTTAGCTGCACCGAAAGCGCCCGTGTGTGACAATGTATTTATTGTTTCCTGTTATTGTAATTCTTTCAAATAATCATTGTGACACACTTTGAACTAGTGATGGGAAGTTCGGATCATTTTACTGACTCGGATCTTTGAGTCTCGTTCAGCAAAATAAACGAATCATTTTTTGAGTCATTTCGTTCAATTCTCTTTCCGGCTCAGACTGCATAGGTTAAGCGTATGGGGCTGTCACGTGATGAACGAACGACACGAACCCGAAGACTCAAGAGATGAACTAATCAATTCTGTTTCCGGCTCAGACTGAGTTGGTTAAGCTTATGGGGCTGTCACGTGATGAACGAGCGACTCGAAAACCCGAAGACTCTAAACAGGTGAATCAATTCCAATATAGAAACTATAGGAAGTTGCGCAAATGCGCATGCGCGACTGTACGAATCACTCCCACGAGACGACTCGTTCTTCCCGAGTCACATTAAAGATTCGTTCAAAATGAACAAATCGTTCAAGAACATCACTACTTTGAACTGCACTTTTTAAAGGAAAATGTGTTTTTTAAATAAATGTTGCTAGTAAAAATTGCAAATAATGATAGATAATTTATTATACAAGAAAATAATAAACATATTTAATTTGTGTGTTATTATTTTAACATTATTTAGATAAGATTTAGCTTTTAAGCAAATAAACAGTTGGACCAAGACTATATTATAGATCTCAGGAATACTATGATTACTTTCATTGTGTGTATTTAAGCAGTAGTTAAGCAGAAAGTTAGTAGAAGCATAGAATTGCTGTAGCCCAACCTATAATATCTATGTCTGAAGACAACCATGAGTAAATTTTGCTTAAAACTGGGTGGGAACAGTTAGATGGCTCACTGAGTATCACATTTCTAAACCAATCTAATGCCTCATGAAGGCAGCATTCATAGTAGGGGCGGTGATGTTGAACTGAAAAGATCAGATGTACTCTTGTTAATCTGGACCAAAACAGAGCAAGCTTCTGTTTACAATGAACCATCTGTTCAAAAAGTCTCCTAAAAAACCTATTAGACATATAAATGTGAGTGGCATGTGCAGAGAGCACATTAAAAACTAACATTTTTAATAGTAACAAATATTATAATTTTAATATATTTATATTTTTATATATATTTATATAAAATTATATATATAATTTTTATAAGTATATCATTTTTTACAAAAAATAACATTTTTAATAGAGAGCACTTTAGAAATAACACATAACTTGTTTCAAGGGAAAAACTTTCCTGTAGCAACCCAGTATACATTGGCATTTGATGGCATCATTGAACAAGTGGTAAACATGAATGATATGTAGTTGCAGATGCTGTGTGTGTTCTCTGTTCTTCCAGGTTGCAATGATAGTATGTAACCATGAAATAATTAGCAACTATAGTGATGAAAATATGAAGTGCAAAATATGCATTTGAAGTAAATGGTGTGTTGCACTCTGTCAAAAGGACTGCCGTTAAGAGAGATGCAGATTTCAGTACTCAAAACACCCGAATCGACAAATCAGCCTAACAACACAAGTAGATGCACAGATGAGGCTGTACAACATCCACCATCTGACTGCAAGTCTAAACGAAAAACTAAACATATTTGACATTACTGTCCAATTGGAAATACAAATATGCCATTACAAAATAGCCACCGTTTTTAACACATTTCTGTTGTTATAGGATATAGTGATCCAATAGTTGAAATAACTGAAAGATATCTTACAGACAGAAATACTTCATAATAAATGCGGTGGTTTACATGTGTTTGTCTGTCTGTCTGTCTGTCTGTCTCCCCTGTTGCAGCACTCATTACAATATACAAATTAATTATTAAGCTTCAATTGCCATGTGCTACAGAGCTCACAAATTGATAACAGCAATTTTAGTGTTTCATTTTCTCTCAGCATTAAGCTTTTTATTGAGTACCTGAAACCCAGTAGTTTAAAATGCCCAGGCTGAAGGAACTGGGGACGGGAATTTTAGAAAGAAGCCCTGTGGGTGTAGACTTTGCAGTACAGTATTTCAACACTATTCACAACACACCTTTTAACGGACTATCCACATACATGTATTCTCATTTGAAAATCACGGCTGACCACGAGACTAGGAGTAGCAAAATGCAAACCCAGAACTAATGACTCACAAGGCATCATGTTGTCAGGAGATGACTTTGAGTTTAGTGGGTAACAAACTGCAGAAACTGCTTTTAGGATGAGCAAGCAAGACTGGACACGTTTTTAGAGGACATTGTGGGCCAAGTTCGGGATCCCTTTAGGAAAAGGAGACCATTAGTTCTTTTTGTTTTGAAGTAGCAGCTAAACAAACTGACGGGAATATCAATGTGTTTAACAGAGTGTTGAATTCTGGAACATATATATGCAAATTAGATAAGAATTCTGAGAAAAATAATCATTTATTAGAATGTTTATGTTTAAGCTTAGTTAAACTACCTATATGCAAATGATGGTAAGAAGACATGCAATTGTGGTTTGGGAACTCAACTTTGTAAACTTCTATCTCACAATTAGCTCAAAATAATTTCTCTGACTGGTAGCAAAGCAAACAGAAATTCTCAGTCATTAGTTTAGACTGATATAATTTATTAAAAGAGCAATCATGATAGAGTGTAAGAGAAGTCATGTCCATTGGCTTGATACAGAAACTATACAGATTTTGAGAGAAGCACATGGCATATGGCTTTTGAAATGCAGAGTTGATATTAGAGGGCATGTGTAGGCCGTTTTAAAGGCACAATGAAACAACATGCTGTCAGAGGAAGAAAGTACAATGCCACCTACAAAATGAAAATGTACCCTGTGACAGTAGGGGGTACTATCGCTCCCTTGAACCCTCAGGTACCGCACCAAACACCAGGTAAAAATGCTACAATAATTATTTTTATTATAATAATGTACACTAAGCACCCTCCACTCCACACTACTCATAAATAAACACAATACTCCAATAATAAATCAATCCTCCACTCCCAGACGCGTTGCCCTCCTACCACCCAGCTCAGCTCATTTTCTGGGAGTTCCCAGGGTCCTTTTATAGTTCCCGACCCAGAAGTGTTCTTATCCTTTAGTCCATAATTCCTTATCACTTCCGGGTCAGATAAAAGTCCTTTTTTCTCACCCCGGAAGTACATCATTCCTTCCGTTCATATGACTTGGAAGTACTTCCGGGGCATAGGGCAAATAACACTCCCCAAGCCTCCCTATAGCGGCTCCTGGTGGCCCCCATGGTATCCAGCAGGGCTGTCCATAAAAACTACAATGCCCATGAGGCTCCGCTGGAATTCGGAGACCTTCCATGCTGCTGTGAAGGCTCCCTCTGGCGGCCTGGGGGTATAGGCTAGGATACAAAGCCAGCCATGGACCACAACCCCATTTAAAGAACACCTTCATTGGAATAAGAAGAATGAACTCTTGCATTTACACAGACATCACTCTCTTGGCTATATGAACATTGGTTTGAATTATTCAGGTTGTATGTTTTCTTCTACTTCTGACTTCTAATATCTGATGCCTTTCTCTGCAAATAAACTTAATTATTGATTAAATAAAGTTTGAGTATCATCTGTTTGAAACTGCTGTAAAGAAAAGACACAAACACTGCGTTAAGAGTTGGGGATTCCGTCCCCGTATAGTGTAGGTTTCTCTGGGCTGTACAGACTTTCATTACTTTTTTACTTTTTCACCAATATACAAGCCACCTTCTGTGGTGGATAGATGACGTATTTATGGAGGAGGGGATGGCAGGAAGGATGCTGGGTAATTATGGTGCAAGGGATCCTGTGATCCAGTGATGTCATTGGTAAAGCATCAGGTGAGAGTGAGGAATACGGAAGCAGCCTGATTGTCTGGACGGAGGGTTGGCGATGGATTCCAGGTGTTGTGCTCTTTTATCATTCATTTTTCCTGTGAGAGAAAAAAGAGAGTTGTTAGCACACTGTGCCCTTCCCTTACGGGTTCGCGTGGCTCATTGGGTCCTTTAGCTGCCCTCTAATCACTCGTGTGTGACACTGCTTTGTTTAGTATTTCTGCCCCAAGTGACAAGTGCAATTTGTTGAGCTTTGCTCACTCTTGTGAGTTGTATGCCCTGTAAGCGATTTGAAGGAATAAACACACAGAAACTGAAGAGTTGGGGATCCTCCCCGTAAACTGGGTGTAGCATCCACAACAAAATAAAGGTCAAGTTCAAAGTAAAACATTTGATAAAATAAAGGTCTCTCTTTGGTTCTTTTATACACAAAACAAAGGAAGTGCAATTAACGGGGAGGAGGTGCAGTGAAGTCTGAAGCTGACGTCAAGCGAAGTGGCCGGAAGTGACGTCAGAAGTGAGGTCGATGGATTGCAGTCATCAGGGCTGTCCGGAACATGGCTATCCCCTGGAGCCAGCCAAGGAGTGGGACGTGATGACCGGTATGGCCGTTTTACTTTTTCTGTGGAGTTAAGGGAAAAAAAGCATTAGTACTTCGTCTTCTCCCCCCAACAGAAGTAGTTTAAAGTGTAGTCATTTCAGAGGTACTGTTTTAAATTCTGAAGGATATAGGCTTCCAGGTAGTCATGAGGCTGGTGAGCAGAGTGGCTTCTGGATCCTGCTAAGGTATTGAAGCAGAGGTAGCCGGCCTTATCCATTGTTAAGACATTCTTGTTTTGTATTTGAGGTTATAAACTGTAGCATTGTCGGTGATGAGAATGACTGATGAGTGAATATTAAATAGGTAAGTATTGCAGGTTTGTACATGTAAACCTAGTCTAATAATGCAGGCATTACTACTATAAAAGAATCTTAGAGGTTAAATTCCCTTTGGTAAAAACTTTTTTATGATAAAGCTTAGGGTTTTTAGTCACATTATGCTGGACCTTAAATTATAATATACTGTAGCACTCTTCACAGTTTGACCTTATTAGATGGACTGCAATAAATGACTGACAAGTCTCTTCAGTCATTTTCTGATTGAAATTCATTTTATCTGGATTGAGGTGCATGAGACTATTCTACATTTTTAGAACTTGCATCAAATGAGGAGTTTTTTTGATCATAAAATGTGTAAACATCCACAGTAAAAAGATGAGTGTAAGGGCCATTTTCTAGTTATTTAAGCTATATTAAATGTTTGCCTAAATATTAGTGTATAGTCTATGGAAGGTTCTTATAACCCCCACAAGTTGAATTGAATTGGTGTACTGGTACTACTTTTTGCATCTCTGACTATAGAATAGTCTCAGTTAGTGACCTGCCTTGTCGTATGTAAGGCATGGAGGGTACACGGTTTTAAACCGTGCCTCACGTGGTCAATAATATAAAAGTTAACGTGCTCTATTAAATGTGCAATGCCGTGCGTTAGAATGTACTGAATACAAAATAAAGCATCTTTAAGTATAGAATAACAGAGGTTTGACAAGAAACGATAAGTTTATAGAAGAAACACTTTTTTTTTTTTTGCTTTTAATTCTACGTGTACAACCTTTTTTCTTTATTCTTGTGTGGACTATTTGCTTCAGATTTTCACTAAATCTTTTAAAATAACTTTTGGACTGACAGATTTCTTTCGGGATGTGTTTTACTCGTTCTTGATCCTGCCCTATGCACCCGCAGCTACAATAAGTGTCTGTGTGTCCATCTGGTTGCTATGTCTCTGTCATTTCAATAGATGGCGGATCACAAACATTAACACTGCTTTTATGAATCTCATACCAAGTGGCATATAACAGAGACATATGCATTGCCTGGAGTACTGAAAATGTTAAAGCTGAGGTCTTCGTTGATTACTTACATTTTAACTCATCTTAGATGTGTAGCACAGCTAGTATGAAAATAAGGAGACAATTTAAGTTTGGATATTATTATATCTAATAGAATTAAATAACTAAGATTTTAACTCAGTTCTCTTTTGCAAAATAACACCAGGGTGTTGTATGGTGTTAGCTATTGTGAATGTAGTGAGAAGGCAAGCAAAACGACACCTTTTATTGGCTAACTAAAAAGTTTACAGTATGCAAGCTTTCAAGGCAACTCAGGCCTCAGTTGCTTTCTTGCCTGAAGAAGAGGCCAGGGTTGCCTTGAAAGCTTGCATATGGTAATCTTTTTAGTGTGGACAATTACACCTAAATAAATCCAACAATATTTAATCAGATTTAAAAAGGAACGATTAAATTTAAACAAAAAATAGAGGAAAACTCCACAAGGCCTAGAAAAACAAAGCTTTAACTAAAAAATTAGGTAATGGACCCATAATAGCCATGAAAATAGCTTGCTAACTCTAAAAGGGCTATAGTGCAAAATTGCTGGTGTTTAGTTAGCACTTAAAGTGCATATGAAAACACTCTTTCCACGTGTACACTTTTAGGGGATGCACTAATATTGTAAGAGTTCTGATGTAACTCGCAGTTTTGCTGTGTACTGCCTATGCAGGCAAAAACAGCTTAGCTCAGATGCAAACACACTTAGTCTGACACAATGAAAAATGTTTCAGTTAGAATGAGGCTATGAAGAAACTGCAAACCAAGAAACATCAAAACCACAAAGGACAAAATGAACAAAATACTTGAGCATTGCCTAAGGCCCAAGTGCCCACTTTTATTGCAGCTGCATCAGCCTCTACGTACAGTAATTGCACTGTATTACTTCTACTCAAGCGCTTCACCAGTAAATATGTGAGGTGATGAAGAGATACCTCCTGACCATAACCCTGTTTGGGCTCTCTGCTAAATAGCTTAATAAAGAAGCAAAGAATAATTATTGTGGCAGAGCCCATGCAAATTCCAAGTAGGCAAAATACATGTAAAATCTTAACACCAATATTGTCAATCAAGAGCAGGGCAACATTTGGAAAGGAAGCCCAAATTTATATATCAAATTAGTTTTAAAAACCCCACACCACCTCTTTACAAAAGATGCAGATATCAGTTGGCATGTTAATCCTAAAATGTTTTACTTTAATTTTGTCCATTAGTTAAATAGATATAGTTGAACAGTATTTAGAAGTACTGAGTTTGTTCAGATATTGCATGTTGCCCTTGTAGAATACAGAACAGTTATATCTTATGCATCAAAAGCAAACCAATATCCAAAAAATGCTATTAATAAGACTATCTACCACAGATCAGGAACTAAGAAAGGAAAAATTAGAAACCCTCATATATCAGAAAATGTTACAGACTTTTTATTTTGTTATGTTGGCACTCAACATTATGGTACAAGCTTAAGTACCATCAATGTAAAATTACTGCACCTCTGTACTTATTATATTCTTCTAGGTCTGAGTAATGTATTTGATACCATAGAACAGAACAGAGTTTTCTTATTCACTGCCGTAAACTGTTTTAAGTTATATATAACAGAGAACATTCTTCAAAAGTTTAGACAACTATCATCAAAAAATTAATGTGTGATGTGCCACTAAGATCAATCTTGGATCCTTTACTCTTCTCATTATTCATGTCTCCCTTGTGTAAAACACAATGAATTTCAAGGGTTATGCAGATGAAACCGAGCCACACAGTATATGTCACTTGTGCCATATGGCCCAGATGTTCCTGCCCCAGGAGAGAATGCACACCTAGCATAAAAGGGCAGATGAGCGCCAGTTTTTTCTTAATTTAAGGAAAACCACAAAATTCTGCTTGCCGACTATAGTGAAAAAATGTGGAGTTGATGAGAAAACCTCATCATCTACCTTTAAAGATAAAGTTGGAAGTAAAGAGTTTATGTATAATCATTAATTTCAAACAAAACCATAAATTCACCATTACACAGGTTACAAACACAGCATTTTGCAATTTAAAAAAACATTGCACAAGTTAGACATTTTCCATCTGCAAGGCACGAAGAAGTTGACACTTTTGTTTTTAGTTAAGAAAATGGCTGTAATGAATTTGAAAAGAAAGAAAGAAAGAAAGAGACAGGCTTCAAAATCCAACATTAGTAGTTCTAAAGAGTGTCTGATAAGGTAACAGCAGTTTTAGCAACACTTCATTGGCTTCCAGTATCTTTTAAGACTCATTTTAAAATACTCTCACAATTTCATACAAGATTCTAACTAATTTAGCATACTTATTTATTTTGAAATTAATGGCCCTGAATCCCCTAAATTGTTTTCTCTGATCATCAAGTTACAGATTCTCAACGCAAATAGAATGAAGCATAAAAGAAAAGGAGAGATGGGGATTCATTTTTATGCATTTAAAAGTTTGAATTTTTTTCTAATATGGTTACATCAAGCAAGACTTTTGGGACGTTTAGAAAAGATGCTAGCAACACACTTATTCAGTTTAGACCAGTGAAAGGCAACCTTTTTCGAGTTGCGGCGCACTAAGTCCAAAAATTTTCTTTCGCGGCGCACCTGAGGGACTGCCCATATATAAAGTCGTGACGACACAATCTATGGACAATTACCAATAAAAACAGTTAATTTTACAAGTTTGAAAGACATTTTACTAATAAAGGAATCAAAGGATAAATCTTAAATTTAATTAATGTGAACGTTGAGATTGTTTTTCAGCACATATGAGATTGATGCGAGGATCAATTTTCGAAAGACAGACGCGCATTTCCTTGTCGATCATTTGAAGTCTCTCGCGTTTCTTAGATTTCATTTCCGTAAGTGTTCTGTTATCTGTTTTTCCAACATAAAATTTTTTTTTTAAACATTATCTTTTTAATCAACCAAAAGTTCAAAAACACTAGCAATTTTAAATATTTTACAAAAGTTTTTGCGGCGCCCCTAGAAAATTACACGGCGGCGCACTGGTTGCCCGGCAATGGTTTAGATTTTTGATAAGTATTACTAACTCATTTTCAAAAATACTTGGGCACTGAAATAAATTTACTATACTATTTCCTTATTACAGATGGGTTAGCTGTTCATTCTCTGTTTAGGAGCCACTCAACTGTGTAAAAACATTGGAGACAGCAGTCAGTCATCCTCAAAGTCCTAAGTCTAAGAGCCACTTTTGGAAAATAATAGTGGGCCAGGGAGTAGCAGACCTAGATGATACTTGCCATTATTATGTAACAGCATTAAATTATTTTTCCTCTTTGTCTGCTTTATTGTCCATCTTTTATATTTCTGTGTTTTTGGGTAATTTTCTTCTATTATGAGCTATAGTGGCACATTTAATTTTCTGTTAGCATTTTTAAAATAATTTAATACATTTTGTTATTGTGGAAGTTGCCGTTTTGTTTTGATCACAGGATATTTCACCATCATATGACCAGCATGCTGTGGTGCGTGAGGTCAATGATGCCAGGCCTTGTCATTTATCCCATGATGGATCATTGACTTATAAAAAAAAAATCCTTAGAAGCAGTTAGTTAGTTTCAGGTTCCTTTGGTTTTCAACTCTTGCAAGCAGTTCTAGCTTTAATTTTGGATTTGTCCCTTTAACTGTAGGAAGTTTTATGAATGAAGATGGTAGGAGGAGGCAGGTCCAGGAAGACAGACACCAGAGATGATGTCAGTGATGGTAGGGCCATCAATCACATGGTCTGAATAGGTAGAAAGAGTGAATGGATCAGAAAATAGTACCCCTTCCTCAGTGGGTAATTACTAGAGCCCTTAAGCTGTGTCCCATACACATGTGTGTGACTAAATATATATAGTTGTGCTTGAAAGTTTGTGAATCCTTTAGAAATTTCTATATTTCTGCATAAATATGACCTAAAACATCATTGGATTTTCACTCAAGTCCTAAAAGTAGATAAAGAGAAACCAGTTAAACAAATGAGACAAAAATATTATACTTGGTCATTTCTGAGAAGAAATGCTTATGCTGGTGTGGTTCCTTATTTATCTGGCGAGGTAAGAAGACGATATTGGGGCAGCCGAGCCGGCGCAAAGGTAAAAGACAAGATTAAATTGAGACAACTTGAGAGAAAATGGCGTTATAAACCGTCGGTGCCTTCTGTGATCCTGGGAAATGTGAACTCACTACCAAATAAGATCGACGAACTGACTGTGCTGGTGAAAAATGTCAGAACATACAGAGAATGCAGCTTGCTGTGTTTTAGTGAAACGTGGCTAACAACTACCATCCCAGATGCTAACGTGGAGCTACCCGGGTTTAGCACAGTTAGAGCGGACAGAGATGCAAGTACCTGCGGAAAGAAGAAAGGAGGAGGACTCGCTCTCTATGTCAATACAAAGTGGTGAAACTCAGGACATGTAAACGTTAAAATCTCCAGTTGCTGCAGGGACATCGAACTGTTGGCCGGAAGTCTGCGTCCCTATTACTTGCCCAGAGAGTTTGGACACGTGATTGTTGTTATTGTTTACATCCCTCCTCAAGCAAACGCGGAGATGGCGAGTGACATCATCCATTCCGCAGTTGCTAAGTTACAAACGCAGCACCCTGAGGCACTTGTGCTAATTGCTGGAGACTTTAACCATGTAACGCTGGACAAAACATTACCTGCCTTCTCCCAGTATGTGGATTGTAACACTCGGGGAAACAGGACTATTGACCTACTGTATGCAAACGTTAAAGACGCATACAGCGCCACCCCGCTGCCTGCGCTTGGGAAAGCAGATCATAACCTGGTTCTGCTTCAGCCTCAATACAAACCAAGAGTGAGGGCGCTACCTACAACTACACGATCATTCAGGAAGTGGTCCCCTGAGGCAGAGCAGGCTGTGAGAGACTGCTTTGGAACTACAGACTGGGATATATTGCTTGGGTCACATAGTGAGAACATTGAAGAGGCTGTCTTACAGACAGACCTCAATATGTGCGTCTTGGGAACTGCAGGTCTGACATTGTGTTTAGCAATACAGGGGCGCCGCAGGGGACTGTACTTTCTCTGGTCCTGTTAAATCTATATACATCAGACTTCCAATATGACTCGGAGTCCTGTCACGTGCTATTGTGGGCTGCATCAGGAGTGGGCAGGAGGAGGAGTACAGGAAGCTAATCAAAGACTTTGTTAAATGGTGCGACTCAAACCGCTTACATCTTAACACCAGCAAAACCAAGGAGCTGGTGGTGGATTTTAGGAGGCCCAGGCCCCTCATGGACCCTGTGATCATCAGAGGTGACTGTGTGCAGAGGGTGCAGACCTATAAATATCTGGGAGTGCAGCTGGATGACAAATTGGACTGGATTGCCAATACTGATGCTCTACTGTATGTAAGAAAGGTCAGAGCAGACTATACTTTCTGAGAAGGTTGGCATCCTTCAACATCTGCAGTAAGATGCTGCAGATGTTCTAGCAGACGGTTGTGGCGAGTGCCCTTTTCTACACGGTGGTGTGCTGGGGTGGCAGCATAAAGATGAAAGACGCCTCACGCCTGGACAAACTTGTTAAGAAGGCAGGCTCTATTGTAGGAGTAAAGTTGGACAGTTTAACATCTGTGGCAGATCGACGGGCATTAAGCAAACTCCTGTCAATTATGAATAATCCACTGCATCCACTGAATAGTGTTATCTCCAGGCAGAGGAGTAGCTTCAGTGACAGACTTTTGTCACTGTCTTGCTCCACTGACAGACTGAGGAGATTGTTCCTCTCCCACACTATGCGACTCTTCAATTCCACCCGGGGGAGTAAATGCTAACATTACTCAGTTATTGTCTGCTTTTTTTATTTTTATTTTTTCATTTTTTCATTTTTATTACTATTTAATTTAATATTGTTTATTTGTATCAGTATACTGCTGCTGGATTATGTGAATTTCCCCTTGGGATTAATAAAGTATCTATCTATCTATCTATCTATTGAGGAAAATGATCGAATATTACATATTTGTGAGTGGCAAAAGTATGTGAACCTTTACTTTCAGTATCTGGTGTGACCCCCCCTTTATAGCAATAACCACAACTAAATGTTTCCAGTAACTTTTGATCATTCCTGCACACGGGCTTGGAGGAATTTTAGCCCATTTCTCCGTACAGAACAGCTTTAACTCTGGGATGCTGGTGGGGTTTCTCACATTAACTGCTTGCTTCAGGTCCTTCCACAACATTTTGATTGGATTAAGATCAGGACTTTGACTTGGCCATTCTAAAACATTAACTTTATTCTTCTTTAACCATTCTTTGGTAGAACGACTTGTGTGCTTAGGGTCGTTGTCTTGCTGCATGGCCCACCTTCTCTTGAGATTCAGTTCATGGACAGATGTCCTGACATTTTCCTTTAGAATTCTCTGATATAATTCAGAATTCATTGTTCCATCAATGAAGGCAAGCCGTCCTGGCCCAGATGCAGCAAAACAGGCCCAAACCATGATACTACCACCACCATGTTTCATAGATGGGATAAGGTTCTTATGCTGGAATGCAACCCTGCCATGCACACCATTGTTGCACACCATTGTTGCTCAGTGTTCTCATGATGGTGGACTCATAAACATGAACATTAGCCAATGTGAGAGAGGCCTTCAGTTGCTTAGAAGTTACCCTGGGGTCGTTTATGACCTCGCCGACTATTACACGCCTTGCTCTTGGAGTGATCTTTGTTGGTTGACCACTCCTGGGGAGGGTAACAATAGTCTTGAATTTCCTCAATTTGTATACAATCTGTCTGACTGTGGATTGGTGGAGTCCAAACTCTTTAGAGATGGTTTTGTAACCTTTTCCAGCCTGATGAGCATCAACAACTCTTTTTCTGAGGTCCTCAAAAATCTCCTTTGTCCATGCCATGATATACTTCCACAAACGTGTTGTAAAGAGCAGACTTTGATAGATCCTGTTCTTTAAATAACACAGGGTGCCCACTCACACCTGATTGTCATCCCATTGATTGAAAACACCTGACTCTAATTTCACCTTCAAACTAACTGCTAATCCTAGAGGTTCACATACTTTTGCCACTCACAAATATGTAATATTCAATCATTTTCCTCAATAAATAAATGACCAAGTATAATATTTTTGTCTCATTTGTTTAACTGGTTTGTCGTTATCTACTTTTAGGACTTGAGTGAAAATCTGATGATGTTTTAAGTCATATTTATGCATAAATATAGAAAATTCTAAAGGGTTCACAAACTTTCAAGCACAACTGTATGTATATAAAGTTATCAGAATTTACATTTTTTGTAAAGCACTACAAGCAGAATAAATAAAGCTGAGTAAATAATAATGATAAAAGAAATTAAAGATGCAGATTTAATGTTAAACAAAACTACTTTTTTTAACATAACTGAAATAAACAACATAGTTTTGAAGAAGACAGTCACAGTGTTGTAATGAATTTTGTAGAAAGAAAGAACATCACACACAGCTGATAAGAAGAGCACTGCATCTGCCATGGTTTTTGAGATGATACATTCAGAGCAGCTTTCTCCGTACAACTCAATAAATCCTTCTCTGAGACCTTTAACATGCTTCAAAAAGCATGGTAATGAAAATGTGCAATAGTACTGTACATCTGGTATATGCAGTTTAAAGACAGGATCCTATAGTACACTCTGATGGTGCTTTGCTCTCACTTTTTGCATCTTTTACCCTTTCCTGTAACATTACTAGTAACTTTATAATTATAGTTTTCTTTCTCCTACTCATAAGAGATTCATTAAACTGATAAATATTTTGTAATTGTAGGCATCATTCTCAAATATTTGCCTTTGTATCAATACATTCATCACATTTAGTATAATTATTTTATTTTTGAGCATGTCTCTTTTATATGAAGTGATGTAGTACCAGGCTGGCATGAGTATCTCAAACAGCTGAGAGAACCACAGGGTCACAGCGCCTCTACATGCAAGTGTGAAAAGACAAGTGGCACTAGGGAGCAGCAGACCTTGTCAAACATTGTGCTCTTATTTGACCCTTTAACCAGAGACATTGAGTGGGAAAGAGGGAGGACTTGTAGGGTTGATAAAAAGCCAAAACATCTCATCACTAACAGGTAACAAGCAGTTCACATCTGGAACAGCAAGAATTATGCTGCTGAGGAGACAAACTCTGCAGACTGAGATGAACCAGGAAAACCTGCTAGAGTAGGTTCTAGTTTAGTCTCCTCATATACAAAAATTGCATACAATCAAATGTTCTAATGTGTGTTTCTCTTAACTCTGTTACATGGCACACCTCAATAATAAGAATGAAGGAGAACACTGACAAATTAACTTTCCCTGTCTGCCTCAAATGTTCTCCTTACCTGGCTCTTCTAATACATGCATCACTTCTTAATTGTCTGCATCCATCTCTCCCCTTATTACTCACCAGCGGGATTTGGACCTAAGCTCCTTTGTAACTCCTTTTGAAAAGAGATGTGTCTGTCCCTTACAACATTCAACCATTTAAAGTGCCATTTTTTCAGCTTCCTAAAGTTTTGCAAGCTGTGGTTTGTGTTGCTATGAAACTCTTGTTTTGTTAAAACTAGTTATTTTTTAAGAACTGGTTATTGTCACAAATTCTGTGTATTCTAGAGGAACTATTCTTTACAAGACCAGAAAAAAGGAACACATTAACTCATGTGCAAAAATAAGTCAACTACAAGATTATACAGCTTAGTTAACAGTACAAGCATAAACAGTTCTTTACCTAGATAAGGAATCCTTGAGATAACTATTAAAACTTTGTCAATGTGGTCTTACCAATACAGGGTAGTACAAACACACAACTCCAGTTTGTTATCCCTTACACTGACAAACAGTTAAATTTAGGGCAGATTTGAAATTCCTTCTTTTTACAAGGCCCTGCTTACTTATCTTATCATTACTTATAAACCAGAGTGCATGTTAAGGTTTCAAGATGCTCGTCTGCATTATGATTCCAAAAAGTAATAAAATAACAGTGGGAGTCACAGGGCCCCAAAGCTGTGGAATGGTCTGCCTGCTACTATAAGAAGTGCCCCTTCAGTCTCATCTTTTTAATCCATATTGAAGACTCACTAGTTCAGTTTAGTATACCCTGACTAGAGCTGCTGATTTGCTCTGCATACTGAATCTCTGTTGTTAGTTGTTAGCACCAAAATAAAAATAATATGATGTTTATAATCTGTTACTAACCCTCCCCTGTTCTAGTTCTTTTCTTGGTATCCTCATGTGGCACTTGCCGCCACTGCCCTACTGCCAATTTGTTTGCCAGGCTATGGAAAATTCATCTCAGGTAAAAGAGCACTGGAATCAATCAGATTGGCTGGCACATTAGTGACTTAGGTGTGGAATGGCAAATAAGGGGAGGAGGCTTGTTATCCAAGGTCTCCAGGACTTACGACTGTGTCTGGCTTGCCTGACTCCTTTTCTACAATCTCACTGTAGTTCTATAATTAGCTAATGGAGAGATATGGTTGTTTTTCATTTATATTAATTAGTTTGCAATGGGTAATTACTAGACCCCTTAAGCTGTGTCCCATACACATGCGTGTGACAAAATATATACAGTAATCCCTCGCTACTTCGTGGTTCACTTTTCGCGGATTCACGACTTTGCGGGTTTTAAATATAGTACAGTGGAACCTCTAGATACGATCACCTCTGTATACGAGAAATTCAAGATAAGAGGAAAGTATGAGCGAAAAATTTGGATCTAAATACGAGCATTGGCTCGCATAACGAGCCACGAGCCAGGCTGTGGTTGTGCGTGACGCGTTTCCCAATCCGCCTCGACTAGGGGATTCACCCAAGCTAACGCTGCCAGCCCGTCAGCTCAATCAGTGTTCCTTGTTCTCCCGTTGCGTGAGGATCTACGCGTTTGTGCGCTTGTTATTTCATTGTTTCGCTGTAGCAGTTCGCCGTATAAGCGTATCCAAAAATATTGCGGACATGCAGATGAAGAATAGGAGACGATTGCCCTCAAGAGGAGTACTAAGGGTGTTGTACCGTGTTAGCCATTATGAATGTAGAGAAAATCCAAACAAAATGACACCTTTTATTGGCTAACTAAAAAGATTACAATATGCAAGCTTTGATTACATCTTGCCTGAAGAAGGGGCATGAGTTGCCTCGAAAGCTTGCATATTGTAATCTTTTTAGTTAGCCAATAAAAGGTGTCATTTTGCTTGGCTTTTCTCTATCCTCAAGAGGAGATAGAGAGAGGCGCGTGAACGAGCAAGCAAGGGAGATAAAGAGAGAGAGAGAGAAAGGTGCGCGAGCGAGCGAGCAAGAGAGATAAGGAGAGGGAGACGCGCATGAGAGAAAAGAACCATCCGCTCAGTTATGATCACATGACGCTCAGCAGACAAAGTGTATCCACACTTATTTATCAGTGTTATTTGTTAGGAAAATTGATTTTTATGTTGATATTTTTGGGGGTGCAGAACAGATTAACTGGATTTCCATTATTTTCAATGGGGAAGTTTTGTTCTAGATACAAGAATTTCACTATACAAGCTCAGTGCTGGAACGAATTAAACTTGTATCTAGAGGTTCCACTGTAGTAGTATTTCCTAGTCTGAGAACAACAAAACAAGGTCGGTGACTAAGTGCATTGTAACACGGGCTGTGATTGGTACATGGGAGGGAGACGACAAATCACAGCTTCCGCTTTCTAATCAGGCCTGTAATTGGTACTTTGACTGATGCCCAGATCCCACAGCATCTCCCCTTGTCTCTCTTTCTCGCCGAGCGGTTTACTTTACACTGTACTGTGTGTGATTTTTTTGAGGTTTCTTTGTGTTGAACTTCGCTTCAATTTTCACCCCCTGCAATGGCTCCCAAATGTGCTCCTTCTTCCAAGGCTGGTGCTGAGCCTAAATGCCGTTTGATCAGTCCAATTTTGCAACAAGGTCGACAACGTCATGACCGCCTACGAGCTGCTCTTCGACCGGAAAAAGAAACAGCGGCAGCAACTGCCGATCACAATGTTTTTGCAGCCTCGCAAAAAAGAGCCAGTTCCTACTACTACTACGGATACACCTTCAGAAACCGTGGAAGAGGTGCCCCAGGAAATGTTAGGTAGATCCCTGTTATTAATAGAGTAAAGGGTGTGTTGTAAACAGTACAGGAAGGGTTTAAAAACATCCAAATACACATTAAATAATTAAATAAATATGGTGTCCCTTCTTCGCGGAAATTCAGTTATTGCGGCCAGCCTTTTAACCTATCTTGCGCGATAAACGAGGGATTACTGTACAGTTGTGCTTGAAAGTTTTTGAACCCTTTAGAATTTTCTATATTTCTGCATAAATATGACCAAAAACATCATTGGATTTTCACTCAAGTCCTAAAAGTAGATAAAGAGAAACCAGTTAAACAAATGAGACAAAAATATTATACTTGGTCATTTATTTATTAAGGAAAATGATCGAATATTACATATTTGTGAGTGGCAAAAGTATGTGAACCTTTGCTTTCAGTATATGATGTGACCCCCCTTAGCAGCAATAACTGCAACTAAATGTTGCCGGTAACTGTTGATCATTCCTACACACCGGCTTGGAGGTGAACGTAAACAGAAATACCTAAATCATAAATTATTGAAATACAATCTACATGCTTCAGTTAGGTCAGATTATCTCAGGGCACAATGTGAGCTACCACAGCTATGCTGATGACACACAGCTGTACTTATCAATAGCACCTGATGACCCCAATTCTCTTGATTCACAAACACAATGTCTGACTTGTATCTCAGAATGGATGAATAGTAACTTTCTCAAGTTAAATAAAGAGAAATCTGAAATCTTAGTGATTGGCAATAATGGATACAATGAGGATATTAGAAATAAACTAGATACATTAGGATTAAAAGTCAAGACGGAGGTAAAAAGCTTAGGGGTGATTGTTGACTGTAATCTAAATTTTAAATCGCATATTAATCAGATCACTAGGACAGCATTTTTTCACCTAAGAAACATAGCAAAAGTTAGACCTCTTATATCTTTGAAAGATGCTGAGAAATTAGTTCACGCTTTTGTTTTCAGTCGACTAGATTACTGTAACGCACTCCTCTCAGGACTACCCAAAAAAGACATAAATCATTTGCAGCTAGTGCAGAATGCAGCTGCTAGAATCCTAACTAGGAAAAGAAAATCCGAGCACATTTCTCCAGTTTTGATGTCACTACACTGGTTACCTGTGTCATTCAGGATTGACTTTAAAATTCTGCTTATGGTTTATAAAGCCTTAAATAATCTCGCCCCATCTTATATATCAATCAATCAATCAATCAATCAACATTTATTTATATAGCACATATTCATACAAAAAAAATGTAGCTCAAAGTGCTTTACAAAATGAATAGAGAAATAGAAGACACAATATCGGAATGTCTGACACCATATATTCCAAATCGTAACCTCAGATCCTCAAATGAGTGTCTCCTTAGAATTCCAAGAACAAAACTTAAAAGAAGTGGTGAGGCGGCCTTCTGCTGCTATGCACCTAAAATCTGGAATAGCCTGCCAATAGGAATTTGCCAGGCTGATACAGTAGAGCACTTTAAAACACTGCTGAAAACATATTACTTTAACATGGCCTTTTTATAATTTCAATTTAACTTAATTTAACTTAATCCTGATACTCTGTATGTTCAGTTCATCATAATAACTATTCATGGTGGCTCTAAAATCCATACTGACCCCTATTCTCTCTTCTGTTTCTTTTTCCGGTTTCTTTGTGGTGGTGGCCTGCGCCTGTTGTTGTTGTTGTACACACAAATTAGGATGAACAAAGTCCATTAACATTATAATTGAGTCCAGCACAGTTGATAATGGAGGAGAGGACACAACTCCATTCATCAGCATTCATGGAGACAAAGTGGCCAGGGCCAACTGATTGTCCACTCCCTCCTGGGCACAGTATAATTTTAGAAGTACATGGTAGATAATCAAATAAGAAGATGCAACTTTTTTATCCTTGGATTTCAAGCCTCCAGCTAACCACCTCTTGTATCAGTTTCCATTAGCAGGAGTAGCAGATTGGCAATATAACAATGGCAACAAGGGCCACAGTAAGATTCCAAGAACAGAAATGGATAGAGGAGTGTCAGTAACAGTTCATAATGATTGTCATGCTTATATGTTTTTGAAAATGTCTAACAAACAAAGGTTGCAAGATAAACTGCTACTCATCAGTTCTAATTAGGGTTTGCTAGATTATAGTAGTGTGCCTTCAGCATGGATTTAAATGCTGAAATCGAGGGGCCATCTGTTACACAAGCAGGCAGGTTACTGGAGTTACTGCTTCCTAATGCCCCCACCGAGTGTTGGCCAAACACACCTCCCGAGGAGCTCTCCTCCCAGCTGCATTGCCTTCCAGCGAGCCTACTCTCAATAGCTTGCTCGTTCACTCCCACACCACCTTTTTTCTGTTCCCGCCTTCCTCTTCTCTCCATTAACCTCTGTTCTTTCTTTGATCTTTATTCTTTCTTTACTTCTCTCCTCCGCACTAGTGATTCTCCTAGTTATAATGGGGATGTGTCACAGATGTGTTGATTAGCAGCCCCCTGCATCAATTATGGACACGGGCGATCCCACACCTGTGCACCGAATCACGCCCAGGAACCGCTACTGGGGTCTGTTTTATCAAAGTAGGTACACAAGTACCAACACATCTTAGGTGTGCACCTTTTCTATGCCCTGCACCCCTCCAAAATGTTTGATTTATTTTTGCACATTCAACAAAAGTAATATCCCATTTGAAGATGTAGAAGTCAAATTTCAAAATATAAAGTGAGCAATTTACCTTTATAAACCTCAGTAATCTTGTCCCCCATGCAGCTTAGACACTTGATTGATCACCCAAGGGTAAGGGTATCCCATGAGGAAAAGACAAAGGATCAAAAATCGAGGGGTTTGGGGGATTGGAGACTCCCATGAAACAAAGAATGCTGGTGCAATGCTAAGCAATGAAACACAAGTGATGAGCTTTATTCTCTGATAACACCAGCACTGCAATTCAAAGAGAAAGGCGCCACACAGTTAAAATTGCTGCGCTGCTATCAGGACCACCAGCAGGAGAGATGGGCCGAGTATAACCAGCAGGTGTTGAATCCAATTCAGTCCCCCTCGTCTCCCCTGGCATAAATGTGAATCAAACTTTGAAATCATGACATTTCACAAACTTGCAGAGAATGGGCTTGGAAAGAAATCAATACTAGACCTGTCATTCTCTGCAGATCATTGCAAGGTCCAAATTCTACTCCCTTAAAAAAGTTTTTTGCCTTTACGATTGCTCCACCCATAGCAAGGAACCAGTGAGAACATTTCTGTGACTCATTCACAGGTGAAAATTGCACATGCAATGCTTGATCCTTTTCATATTATAGAACAAGAGCACTAACTAATACATGACCTACAAATGACTGCACAATTCAAGACACCGATTGTACCATGACAAACTCGGACAATGAACCTCACTCAATTTTGATGAATCGCAAAACACAGCCTTCATCTTTGTCACACACCCTGAAATGCCATGTTACATCCCAGGTTGGGAACCCCTGACAAATGGGGTGCTAAACATAGACATAAGTGCACCACTAATACCAGTGCTGCCAAGATGTTCACACTTGATTGTTTCCCAGGTCTATCAAGAATGGGCCACCATTTAGAAAACATCCAATCAATTTCAGTATTTTCATCAGAAATTTACTGCTGATTTAAGGAGGGCCCAGGATGACCTGTTTTGAAAAATGTAATTAATAATCTTTCAAAAGTGGCAGATTAGAAGGCATTTGCATAACACCAAGCATCTGAATATTCTTTCCATGGTAGCAGCAGATCACACTATTGTGATAAGAGTATAAGTTTAATATGTCACTGTACTATGCAAATATATCTTATAAATCTGAGTCAGCATAGCTAAGGGGTTCACCACATAGAACTGCTAAGCAAGCATTACAAGACAAGACAGATTGAGGCAACTGGGAAATGGGCAGCCAGACTGAGGACTGTTGTACTGTTTTTGTGTGTCAAAGTCAGCATGAAACTGTATCCTCTTTTGCCTTGTTTGGAATGGCATGAGTCACCAAAGTGGGGGCCTGCACATGAAGAAAGAGTATAAAACCTTGGAACATTGCCCGGAACACCTTTGAAGCCGACGGATGGACGGGAGATAACGTCATCCAATCCTTAAAATCTTTACACTGCACAGCGAAAATGGCAGACTCTACAGAAACGTATACCTTGTTTTTTTTTTTTTAAACATTTAAAGTATCCCAGAAATATATCAAAATCCAAATAAATTGATTTTTAATTGTAAATGTAACTGAAGACTGTTGTCTCCATGCAACACACTCATGTTCTACCTCAGTTAATGTCTGCTACAAAGTGCCTGTCATTCATTTTCTGCATAGCTCTTTATTTTGTATAGATTGAAAAGGTGGATAAAATATCTAACAGAAGGTAAACACAGAATGCTCATGAGACCTCTAATCAGGCTGCAAGGCAGAAAAAAATATATTGATACAAAGTTAAGCAGATTTCTTACCGAGATATTTAACTCTAAATTAATTTGCATTGCTGAGTTCTCACCCTTATTGCCTTTTTCTTTAAACAGAAAATTTTAAGATGAAGGACATTTATAATAAGAACTGGCAGTGAAGCAACAAAAAGAATGATGCAAAAACTTGTTTCTGTAGTCAAATCCTATCCATATGATGTCTGATTTTATGATGCGAGTAGCATGCGGTTTACAGAGACGTTTTGTTTTTACAAGTTAACAAATGCTTACAAGTTACGTTATGATACGATCATATAGTATTTACTGTAGAAATGTGGTCTAATATCTAAAAATTAGATTTAATAAAGCTGTTCATCATATACAAAGCCTGGTTATCAAAAATCAGATGCAGGCTACTCAAAGAATAAGGACAAAGCATTTGCTATTAGTCCTGCGGTGGGTTGGCACCCTGCCCAGGATTGGTTCCTGCCTTGTGCCCTGTGTTGGCTGGGATTGGCTCCAGCGGACCCCCGTGACCCTGTATTCGGATTCAGCGGGTTAGAAAATGGATGGATGGATGGATGGCATTTGCTATTATTTAAAAAAAAAGTCACAGAAATATGCAGCAAAGCAAGAAAGCTGTTTAAGTCAGCCTAATTTGTCATGGTCTATTAGAACATGCAGAAGGAGTCATAATTAATGCAGTGACCTGTTTCATTTAACAACTGTGACTTTCTCAGCTGGATCTCCCTTTTGAGAAGATAATACATCATTTGAAGCCAAAAGGGTACACAAATGTACCCCCTTGAACCTCTAAACCCAATCGTATATCATGAATTAATCAGAAGTGCATTGGGACTGTCTGATCGCATACAGTTCAATAACATTATGTCCATTCTGCTATATACAGTATGAATGTACAGTATGTATACATAAGTACACAGTGCCTATAAAAAGGATTAACCAACTTGGATATTTTCATGTTTTATTGTTATAAACACTAAATCACAGTGAATTTAATTTGGCTGTTCTAACTCTGATCAACAGAAAAAGACTCTTAAAAGTCAAAGTGAAAACAGATCCCTGCAAAGTTGTCTAAATTAATTTAAAATATAAAACACAAAATAATTAAATGACATGAGTATTAATTGTCAGTATTAAGTAGATGCCCCTTTGGTATCCATGGAATCTGTGTGCACTGGTCTCTCTATCAGCTTTACATGTCTGGATACTTCCAATTTTTCCAGTTTCTTGTACAGGTAGTCCCCAAGTAACGGACATCCGACATCCGACTTACGAACGAAGCGGAAGCTCCTTCATCTGTCTGGGGGACATGACGCAGACTCCTCAGTAACTGCCGCTCCGTCATCTCTGGTCTGTGTTTGCTGCAAGTGGTGGCTGGATGGAGGCTGGAGGGGGGCAGTTTAGCTACTCGTGCAGTGTAGTGTCCCTCGGGCGGCTCCAGGTGATGCACCCCATTCATTCTTAGTGGGTGGCTAGGTGCGCGACAAGCGCTCGTGTGCAGGACGGAGGCTTTATGGGGCAGTTCGCTGCCCACCCACCACGCCACCGCAGCTATTGCTCCTGACTGGACAGAGGCTGGAGAGGGGGGGCATTTCACTGCCTGCCCACCACACAGCCTTGTAGTGTCCCTCAAACGGCTGCTCCATTTGTTCTTGGTGGGTGGCTGGTGATGCTGCAAGCGGTGACCCGGTTGTGGCTGAACGGAGGCCATTGAGGGTGAATGGGGCAGTGGGGGGCAGCATTGTAGTGTACTTCGGGTGGCTGCCTGTTCAATGGGGGAGGTGGTGGTTGATACACTACCCGCCTTTGGCTGCACCCTGTTCGCTGTTGGTGGGCTGATGCTGCAGGCAGCATACTGTATGCAAGTGGAGGTGACTGTGTGGTGGGCGGGTGGTGAATTGCCCCTCGTTGCCCCCATTTATTCTCAATAGCAAGCCTGCTTGTACTGTTATGTACATAGCAGGAAGTTATCTCTCATTCAGTACACCAGACATGCTGACAAGGGGTGCCTTCCTGCTGTAATCGCACTTACAGTGCTGTGCAGAAGAGCTCATCTTACCCTTATGTCTTCACCTTTCAACAATGTCTCTGAAACAGAAATCTGATGCAAGTGCTCGTGATACAGTAAAGAAGAGAAAAACCACCACCATTGAAAATAAAGTAGAAATAATAAAAAGGTCAGAGAGAGGTGAAACTCCATCATTCATTGGCTGAGCACTTAGTTAGTGTCAGTCAACAATAGCATTTATTAAAATAATGTACCTATTCTGACTTACATACAAATTTAACTTAAGAACAAACCTACAGTCCCTATCTCGTACAGAACCCAGTGACTGCCTGTACTGGAAAGCTCCACAAGCTCTGTCAGGTTGCATGGGGATCATGAGTGAACAGATTTTTTCATGCCCATCCACAAATTCTTAATTGGATTGAGATCTTGACTCGGCCACTCCAGGACATTAATTTTGTTATTTTTAAGCCATGACTGTGTAGCTTTGGCTTTGCTTGAGGTTGTTGTCATGCTGGGTAACAAATCTTTTCCCAAGACACAGGTTTTCCCCATTTTTTCCTAGTATTTTGCTGTGTTCATTTTACCTTGTATCCTGAGAAAACCTGCTGAACAGAAGCATCCCCACAGCAGGATTCTTGCACTACCATGCTTCACGGTGGGGATTGTGTATTTTTGACAAAGCACAGTGTTTGGCATATGTCAAACATGGCATTTAGTCAGGTGGTTAAAAGGCTCAATTTTGTTCTCATTGGACCATAGAAGTTTCTTCCAGCTGACTTTTATGTATCCCATGTGCCTTCTGGCAAACTCTAGCTGAGATGTCATGTGCAATTTTTTAACTTTCTCTTTACCACACTTCCTTAATGCTGTGACATTTGAAGCACCCTGCCAAACAGTGGTTGTCTGCACAGTCTCTCCAAACCCAGCTACTGTAGCTTGGGATTCCTTTACAGTTCTCATAGGTGGTCTCTCTCACTAGTCATTTTCTTGCATGATAGACAGACTGCTCTAGGCATACATTTTCCATACATTTTCCATTTCATAATTATTAATTTACCTGGGCCCAAAGGATTTTCAGTGACTTGGATATTTTCTTGTCTCCATCCCCTTGACTTGTGCTCTTCAATCTACTTTACAAGGTGTTGCTTGGAGTGTTTCTTTTTTTGTCTTCATTTTGTAGGTTAGGGCACCATACTGACTCACCACATGTTGGACCGGAAAATAAGATGCATTTATACTAACATCAATGGAAACTCTAAACATGTGATCTCTACTGAATCAAGTATCTGCCTTCTACAACTAATTGGCTGCACTAATGGTGATTTAGACATGTCAAATTAACCTCCTTGGTGTTAACCGCAGCTGTGTCTCAGGCTCAGAATTCTATGCAGTTACGGTTAACCACGAGTCAGGCTCGGGGTGACATGTAATGATCTGCTTTACATTGTCAGAGCACAATAATGCTTGGGACAGAATTTTGCTGCAATCTAGTGGATGATATACCATCATTTTGCCAAAATACATGAACATTTTTCTACTCTAAAATGACTTCTCAATATTCATGAGTGGGTTGAGCCTCCACCTAAAGACACACTGGCAAAGACAAAGTTGTAAAGGCAGTTTTAGAACATACTGGAACTGAACCATTGCTCAAATCGAGTGAAAGTAATGATGATATGAATTGGTCATCTGACACTGACATACGCAAAGTGAAACTGACGCATCATACACACATGTGACCAAACTGTTGTAATATGCCCTGTGAATTTGGTTACATGAAACTTCGGCATGGTGCAACAGTAGCTGCATGACAAAAAGGCAAAGTCATTTCAATGGAGTGCAAGGAAAAGCAAGACGTTAGCCTCTAAGCACTGTTCACAATGCAAAAATTGTCATTGTTCATGTCAGGGGAAGTCACTAAGCTTTGTGCTGTGGAAGCCTGCAATAACACTAGGGGTGCATCAATCGTGTAGGTCAAGCACTAAAATTCTACCTTCTCATGTGCAAGCAACAGAAAAAATAGAAGAAAAGAGCTCAAAAACACATGCTTGTACTGCCTCGGTTGCAGTATCATGCTGTGCTATGGTGATGTCTCAAAATGTAGCACACAAAGGACAAGTGAATATAAACTAGAAGGTGGCAGGAAATCTTGATCAGTGAATTTGTATTTTAATAAAAACATTCATAAATAAACACAATAAAGCTTTTGGGCAATTATAAAGAAATAATGATTTTGTCTATACTAGAAAGTGACAGTTTTTCTAATGACTGCAGCAATTAAGTGTAAAATTAAACCTAACATTGCCCTTTATTGATGACATAAAGACCTTAAAGCAGTCATAGGGAACTCATACTTTACATTTAACTAGAACATTAATCCCAGTTGACTGAAGTTCTTAATTGCTAGGAATAATTGCTTGGAATTTCTTAAAATATAATAGTGGAAAATCCTTGGCACATTGCACAGTCACAAAACTTGAATATGGTGTAGGGCTCATCCATTGTGATAAATTAATGTTTTTGATTATTCAGCTAGTCATTAAAGGTCATTCATATAGGATATTTCCACTTGTAGACATGTCACAAATTTCAACCTAGGTGATGGGGATCCTGTTGGATCCTACCAACAAAAAGTACTCTCTTTTCTTAAATGTCAGTGCAACACAAACAAATGCCGATCCTCACCAATAATGGTGACCTGTGGACAAATATTAGGTTGAAATAGTCAGAAGGTCAAAATGGAACCTAAATCACAAGGTGATCCCAGTTACTTACTGAGCCGTAAGAGAATCAAGCAAAGGAAACCATGCAAAAGAATGCATCTGTCTCTCTGACCCAAAGTCTGACTAATGGCCCACCTTCAGATGACAGTTTAACATGGCTACCAAGTAGTTCCCCTCTGAAACCTTGAAAAATCTATTTATGAAAGCAAAGAGCTCTGAGAAGCATTTGAAGTCAGAGAGCTGATTTGATTTTAGAATGTGCATGTCGATTTAAATCATCTTCACTTGGCCATTACACCAGGACCTGCAGAACAAGAGGACTACCATATGTCAAGAGGAAGAGAAAGAGGCAAAATACTAGCTTAAATCTCTTGGCAAAATAATATATAATAACAAGATACAATCATATTAGTATTAATATATATTTTGTATTAGATGAAGAAATGAGCTATAAATTAGTTAACACATTGACTGCTGGACCAATTATTACCCTGTGGTGGGCTGGCACCCTGCCTGGGGTTTGCTCCTGCCTTGCGCCCTGTGTTGGCTGGGATTTGCTCCAGCAGACCCCCGTGACCCTGTGTTAGGATATAGTGGGTTGGCAAATGACTGACCAATTATTACCACGACGCTGCTGGTGGTCTATGCATATGTGATAAATATTTAGATATTTAAAAATTTGTAAAACACAAAGTCAAGTCATGTTGGGGAGCATGCACTGGTACAGTGAGTTGCCGCACCCACTACATGATGAAACAACTCAGGATTCCGGATTGGCAGTCCCCTAGGCAGACACGCATTCCAGTCCCACCCTCCGGAAATGACCCTCTATCTGCCGCAGCCAGGTGTTACGTGGGCGACCCCTTGGCCTGGTCCAGCCACTCGGGTCCCCAACAATGAGGATCTTACGAGCTGGATCACCCTCGAGGAAACATGCCACAGGCCCGAAGTGCTATAACTGACGCTCCCTAAAAATGCAGGTAATGTGCCTCTTTCTGGACTCCATGAGCAACCACTTATTCGACACAAGTCAAAGCAACAGTACCCAAGGATTTTCTGGAGAGACACAGTACCAAAGGAGTCCATCCTTCGTCTCAGGTCACTGGATAGCATCCATGTCTCGCAACCATATAGCAAGACAGGAAGTCCCAGGACTCTAAAGACTTGGACCTTCGCCCTTTTGCAGAGATATCGGAAGCACCACACACCCCTTTCCAGCGACCTCATGACCCCCCATGCTCTGCCAATCTGTCTACTGACTTCGTAGGAAGAGTCACCAGAGACATAAATGTCACTGTCAAGGTAAGTAAACCTCTTGACAAGGTCGACACTCTCTCCGCAGACAGACACAGAACACAGAGGTTCTGCCTCCACTCTGCACAGCCCTCACAGTACCAGTGTATAGGCCGGCCATGATATCCAGCAAACTTGAGGGGATCCTGCAAACCCTCAGGATGTCCCACAGGCCAGCTCGATCAAATGAGTAGAACGCTTTATGAAAATCGACAAAGTCTGCATTTGAATGAAAGTCCTAGAAGCATGGAACCTTGCAGAATGCAGGCTTAGAAGAACATGTGCCATTAATATAACACATTTCTTTGCACTGTCCACACTGGTTGCACACAAGCATGGACAGTGCAAAGGTGGTGGTTACTGTTTGCACTCAGTCAAGACAAGTCAGACACCTTGTGATGAAGAAAAATCAGCATCAGTACCAGAGCCTACAGGTTACACATCAATCCGTTGATTGTCACTATCTTGATCACTGTCATTATCATCAAAATATTCATCTTGCAACAAATCTACTTGTTTTCAAAACATCTGCTGCTTTATACCTTACTTACAACAACATAATTACAGACTATTTATAGCACTATTTTCAGCAAGCTTTTGTCCAAAAAAAAAAAATGGCTGTTTCTGTAGTGGCTGTACAGTGAGATACGAGTTCTATCATATGTGGCGCCTTGAGAGGTTCAATGAAATACGACTTAACTCGTACCTCATGTCCAACGTGTCAGTTGTTCCCATGGTAATATTACTGTGGTAACAATTAAAACAATCTGAGTAAATCGAGGTTTGAAAATGTGGTCATCTTTATAAAAATTGACTGTGAAAAATCTCAGGAAGAGAAAGCTAGGTGCATTTAATAAAACACATAGCACCATCTGTGGGTACTGAACTTCTAAGGGAGACTATTTTGTCTTCTGTTTGCTTTGAATTGGAGCTTCTGAACCTTGCTGACATTCTTAAAAGTCCAGTTTTGGTATTTAAGCATATAGCACATATGGCAGTTATTGTCCTGTTGCCAGCTTTAAATAAGACTGATAATGGGGAACGTTATGTGAACAGAAATAAAAGAAAGAATACAAACAGATAGAGCTTGAATGACTTTATGCCCTTGGAACAGAAAACTAACTGAATGGCCTTTTGAAAGTTTGTGTTTTTTCTCTTTTGTATTTTCATATATATCTTCTTCTTCTTCTTTCCTCTGCTCCCGTTAAGGGTGGCCACAGCGGATCATCTTCTTCCATATCTTTCTCTCCTCTGCATCTTGTTGTAATACACCCATCACCTGCATGTCCTCTCTCACCACATCCATAAACCTTCTCTTAGGCTTTCCTCTTTTCCTCTTCCCTGGCAGCTCTATCCTTAACATCCTTCTCCCAATATACTCAGCATCTCTCCTCTGCACATGTCCAAACCAATGCAATCTCGCCTCTCTGACTTTGTCTCCCAACCGTCCAACTTGAGCTGACCTTGTAATGTACTCATTTCTAATTCTATCCATCATCAACACACCCAGTGCAAATCTTAGCATCTTTAACTCTGTCACTTCCAGCTCTGTCTCCTGCTATCTGGTCAGTGCCACCGTCTCCAACCCATATAACATAGCTGATCTCACTATCGTCCTGTAGACCTTCCCTTTCACTCTTGCTGATACCCGTCTGTCACAAATTACTCCTGACACTCTTCTATACCCATTCCACCCTGCCTGCACTCTCTTTTTCACCTTTCTTTCACAATCCCCATTACACTGTACTGTTGAACCTAAGTATTTAAACTCATCCACCTTCACCAACTCTACTCCCTGCATCTTCACCATTCTACTGACCTCCCTCTCATTCACACACATGTTTTCTGTCTTGTTCCTACTGACCTTCATTCCTGTCTTCTCTAGAGCATATCTCCACCTCTCCAGGGTCTCCTCAACCTGCTCCCTACTATCGCTACAGATCAAAATGTCATCAGCAAACATCATAGTCCACAAGGACTCCTGTCTAATCTCGTCTGTCAACCTGTCCATCACCATTGCAAATAAGAAAGGGCTCAGAGCTGATCCCTGATGTAATCCCACCTCCAACTTGCGCATGTGCATATAGGCACTTTTCTCATCCCTACCAACTTCGCCATCACTTCCCCTACCTCTTTAGATCTCAAATCATTCTTGAGACTGATTGAAGACTTAAGTGCCAGCTGAAGTGAAAAATTAAAGAAAATGTACTAAGTAATTGCAACACAAACACTGATTTAATCAGTTTTAACATGAAAAGATGCTGAAGAAAAAAGGGAAGAAGCAGGCTGCTAGGGTGGAGAAAAGAAGAGCTGCTCAGGAAGCAGCAAGCGCATCAACCTCTGAGCAAACAAATGCTAAACATACAGAGAAAGAGGAGGAAATCTAGGAATGCTCAAGTCAAGTGTGCAGTGTGCTGTTACTGGTATATATAATTTAATAATCACTTTCAACAACTACAGGTTGTCCACTTTTTATAATAATAAGTATATTGTGACATTTACATTCTAAGAAATCTTTTGATAGAATTGCTGAAGGGGTAATTGATGATGCAACAAAAATTAAAACTTACACAAGTTTTTATATAGAATCATAGAAATAGTTTTAGGTTGTAATTAGCATAAACATTATTTACTATATCATTCTTTCAGGTGTATTCATTTTTGGGCACCTATACATAAAACCCAAATTGGTTTTATTGACCATCACTTTGCAGGATCTACTTTGTCATTACCTTTGAGGATTTTAAAGACCGGGATTAGGTCCCCACGCAGTCTAAACAGTCTGGGATAAATCTTGTTGCTCTCCCCTGCACAGCTTCAAGTGCTGCTATATCTTTTTTGTTCCATGGTGACCAGAACTTCACACAGTACTCCAGATGTGGCTTCCTAGTGCATTATACAGTCTAGAGTATAATGTCCCTTGATGTATATTCAACAGTTTTTATGATATTACCTAACATTTTATTTACCTTTTTAATTTCCTCTACTCATTGCTTAGTCAATGAAAATCTTGTGACAACATGTACTCATAAATCCTTTTTCAGATGTTGCTTCCTGTACATGTCTCCCATTTTGTAATTATAACTGATGTTTTGTTTGCTGGTGTGTCACACTTTGCACTTTTCTACATTAAATTGCATTCTTCAAGTGCTCCCCCACTTCTGAAGGTTGTCCAGGTCTTTTTGAATTCTTTTTGCTACTTCCTCAGTGTCTGCCATCCCTCCAATTTTAGTGCCACCTTCAAATTTCACAGGTTTACAGCTATACCAGAATCAATGTCATTAGCACATAGAAATAGTAACAGTCTATGAACATACCTCTGAGGGACTCCACTGATGACCTCACTCCACATGGAGCATTCTGCTTTTATCTGAACTCTTTGTCTACTTCCAGTTAACCAACTTGCAATCAGGTTTTGTAAGTTACCTCTGATGCCTATAATGTCTAGTTTCTTAATTAATCTTCGGTGTGGAAATGTGTCAAATTATGTCGTATTGTTTGTGTTTGGCAACTATTTTAGGTGTCTGTTCAAAAATGTAAAAGATTGGTTTAGCAGAATCTTCCTCCCATCAACCCATGCTGGCTGCTATTTAGCATATTTACCTTAATCAAAGGGTGTTTGTGTGTTTTTGTGTATCTCTGTGTCCATCCCATTATTATGTCTGTTTCATTCCAACAGATGGCACATCACAAGTATTTATAGTAATTTATTTTATTACTAGAAATGTTAGTGATGTGCCATCTGTTGAAATGACACCTGCAGTACATTTTATTACTACATGTTTTACAAAATCAAATCAAATCAAATTTTAATAATGAGGCCAGTGCAATGCAAGTCCTGTTGGATGTTGGACTTTTTAGATGATGGTTTGGAAGAGCCAGTTGTCTATGAGGGCTACATCTGCAAGAGATGCCAGCTGATCCAGCACCTCGAGCTCAGGGTCGCTGAACTGGAGGAGGAGTTGGCTGACCTGCGTTGTAATAGAGAATTGGTGGACTTGGCCCAGGTGTCCTTTAGAGAGATAGTGTGCACCCCTAAGGTGGCGCGGGAGGAGATTCCAGACCAGACAGGTAGGAATAGGTGGGTCACGGTCGCAAGGCGTAAGGTAAAGGGTGCACACTGTCCGGGGGCATCAACCCCAGAATTAGAAGTGTCTAACCGTTATCATGTCCTGGCGGAGCTGGACGGTGACTCTGATAATTCTGAGGTGGTAGGCAGGGTTGAGGAGCCCCAACGGGCCACCTCAAAACCAGTTCCCAAAAAGAGAGAGGTAGTGATAGTTGGGGACTCAATCATTAGGGGGATTGAAGCGCAGGTGTGCTCCAGAGAGAGAGAGTCTCGTACGGTGTGTTGCCTTCCGGGAGCACAGGTGGGAGACCTCCCTGGAAGGGTGGATAGGCTCTTGGCCAGAGCGGGGTGGATCCAGTTGTCATTGTCCACGTTGGAACAAATGACATACATAAGGGTAGTCTGTCAGTTCTGCGATCCAAATTCAAAGAGTTAGGTACCAAGCTGAGGAGCAGAACTGACAAGGTAGTCTTCTCCGAAGTTCTGCCTGTGCCACGCGCCAGTCCAGGTAAGATTGAGGAGATTAGAAGGCTTAACGTGGCTCAAATCTTGGTGCAGGGTAGAAGGGTATAGGTTTATGGGGCATTGGGACTCCTTTTGGAACAGATGGGACCTGTTCCCCGTGACGGGTTACATCTGAACCGGAGGGGCACCAATGTATTGGGGAGGCGTATGTGTAGGCTAGTCGAGGATTGTTTAAACTAGGGAATGGGGGGGCAGGGAGTTTAGGACAGGCCAGATTTAGATCTATACATGGAAGAACAAACAATGGTGTAGAAATAAAAATGCATAGTAATGTAAATTTTAAGCAAACACGTAAAGATAGAAGGATTAACACATTAAAAATAGCTTGCCTTAATGCTAGAAGTATCAAAAATAAGGTAAGTGAGTTGGAGTTGTATGTAGCAGAGCACAATTATGATATTATAGCAATAACGGAAACCTGGCTAAATAACAAAGATGGGGATGAGTGTAACATAGAGGGATACACATTTTTAGGAAGGATAGACAGAACAGAAAAGGAGGTGGGGTTGCTGTTTATGCCAAACAGGAATTAAATGTAAGTCATCTTCAGTTGGATGATGAGCCCCATCTTAGTGAGGACATGTGGCTTCGCCTGGAAAATATTAGGGAAAAGGTCTCATTTTAGGAGTGTGTTATAGACCACCCAATTCAGACAGTAATTTCAACACACATCTTTTAGTAATATCAAAAGGCAAGTTTACAGGGGATATTATAGTCATGGGGGACTTTAATTATCCAAATATTAACTGGGATAACCTTACAGATGGAGGAGCACAAGAGCAGGAGTTTTTAGAAGTAATCGACGACTGTTTTTAACACAGCATGTTAAAGCACCAACAAGGGGTGAAGCCTATCTGGATTTAGTATTCTGTAATAATCAGGATAGAATTGAGGGTGTAGAGGTGATTGAACCACTAGGGTCAAGTGACCATAATGTAATACAATTCTCAGTATTTTGTAAGAGTACAGATGCAAAGACTAAAATTGTTAAGTTGAACTTTAGTAGGGCTAATTTTGAGCAGATGCGACAAAGTCTAAGTAGGATAGACTGGGATAAGCTTTTAAATGTGGAGACAGTCGAGGAGCAGTGGAACAGGTTTAAAATGTTTTACATGTAATGCAGGACAGATACATACCTAAATTTGGAAGTAATAGGAAACTAAAAAACTCCACGATGGATTAATAAAGATTTAAAAAGAAGTTGCAAAGGAAAAACTGCTGTATAAGGCATATAAGACTAATGACTGCAAAGAGAACCGTAGCGTATGAGAAAATGAGGGCAACCATTAAGAAGGATATCAGAGAGGCTAAAAGACAGTTGGAGAGGAATATAGCAGATAAGGCGAAAGAAGACCCCAAGAGATTCTTTCAGTATTTTAGTAGTAAAAGAACAGTTAAGGAGGAGGTCAAGTTCATCAGGAATAGTAAAGGGAATTAAAAGATACAGACAATGAAATAGCAGATGCCCTAAACTTACATTTTTCTGAGGTGTTTACAAGTGAGCAAGTGGATAACCTGCCAGAGGTAAACAAAACTACTAAGGAGGTACTGAGGGATTTGGAAATTGTAGAGGGAGAAGTGCTGCTCAGATTAAATAAGATGAAATCAAACAAATCACCAGGCCCAGATAATATTTATCCTCGTGTTCTTAAGGAGGCTAGTGAGTACATATATAAACCCTTGACACATATTTTTAGGAAGTCACTGTGCACTGGAGAGATTCCAAAGGACTGGAAAATGGCAAATATCATCCCATTATATAAAAAGGGTGACAGGGCAGATCCAAGCAACTATAGGCCAGTAAGCTTAACAAGCATCACAGGAAAATTAATGGAAGGAATTATTAAGGATAAGATTGAGCAACACATGACAAGGACAGGAGTTATTCTGAACAGTCAGCATGGGTTCAGAAGGGGGAGGTCGTGTTTTACTAACATGTTGGAATTCTATGAGGAGGCAACAAAAGGATACGATCAAAGTGGAGCTTATGATATTATTTATCTGGACTTTCAGAAAGCATTTGATAAGGTGCCACATGAGAGGTTGGGCATCAAGTTAAAAGAAGTGGGAATTCAGGGTGATGTTTTTAGATGGGTGCAGAATTGGCTCAGACACAGGAAGCAGAGGGTGATGGTGCGAGGAACCTCATCAGAACTGGCGATGTTAAGAGTGGTGTTCCACAGGGGTCAGTGCTAGGGCCTGCTATTTTTAATATATATAAATGATTTAGATAGGAATATAAGTAACAAGCTGGTTAAGTTTGCAGATGATACCAAGATAGGTGGATTAGCAGATAATTTGGAATCCGTTATATCATTACAGAAGGACTTGGATAGCATACAGGCTTGGGCAGATTTGTGGCAGATGAAATTTAATGTCAGTAAATGTAAAGTATTACACATAGGAAGTAAAAATATTAGGTTTGAATACACAATGGGCGGTCGAAAATCGAGAGTACACCTTATGAGAAGGATTTAGGAGTCATAGTGGACTCCAAGCTATCAACTTCCAAACAGTGTTCAGAAGCCATTAAGAAGGCTAACAGAATGTTAGGTTATATAGCACGATCTGTGGAGTACAAGTCCAAGGAGGTTATGCTCAACCTTTATAATGCACTGGTGAGGCCTCATCTTGAGTACTGTGTGCAGTTTTGGTCTCCAGGCTACAAAAGGACATAGCAGCACTAGAAAAGGTCCAGAGAAGAGCGACTAGGCTGATTCCAGGTCTACAGGGGTTGAATTATGAGGAAAGATTAAAAGAGCTGAGCCTTTACAGTTTAAGCAAAAGAAGATTAAGAGGTGACATGATTGAAGTGTTTAAAATTATGAAGGGAATTAGTACAGTGGATCGAGACTTGTATTTTAAAATGAGCTCATCAAGAACACGGGGACACAGTTGGAAACTTGTTAAGGGTAAATTTCACACAAACATTAGGAAGTTTTTCTTTACACAAAGAACGATAGACACTTGGAATAAGCTACCAAGTAGTGTGGTAGACAGTAAGACGTTAGGGACTTTCAAAACTCGACTTGATGTTTTCTTGGAGGAAACAAGTGGATAGGACTGGCGAGTTTTGTTGGGCTGAATGGCCTGTTCTCGTCTAGATTGTTCTAATTCTAATTCTAATTCTAAAATACATTCCAATAGAGGCTCACTCCTAAATTTACCACTGAGGTCTACATTGATTACTTAGTTTTCAGCCTGTCTTAGATGGGTAGCACGGCTACTTATTTTTATATAGGTACTTTCCAATTTAATTCTTGTCATTGTTTCCATGGTAATTAGA
This sequence comes from Polypterus senegalus, assembly GCF_016835505.1. Lineage (NCBI taxonomy): Eukaryota > Metazoa > Chordata > Cladistia > Polypteriformes > Polypteridae > Polypterus > Polypterus senegalus. The sequence continues at coordinate 44,477,169 of NC_053169.1, read as the reverse complement.
TGATATAAACAAATAGCGTTACAGAACTATGGAATAGGTGCATGCTGGAAGAGAAACTGCAAGCAGTCAGCTGCAGAGGGAAGAGTTGTATCTGTGATGGTCATGCCTGAAACTGAATGCAACACAACAAGAAAAGCAATGAAGGGTCACAGTTTAAAGTGTGTATATTTATTTGTTTAAAAATGTTCCCCTTGAAACAAGTAGCAGAGACATTTTCTGGATTGTTTGACAATTAAGCAGCTACCTGCATTGGTGTAAAAATATATACGCTTCTTCACTTAAGACCTGAATTTCCAATCCTCTGTATGGTGTCTGTGTTTCTAAGTTCTGCGCTTGTTACAAAACCCTGCATACCGATTCATTGGAATGGAATTCAAACACAATCTAAAACAACATCCTTTTGCTAGAAGAGTTCAAAGCCAAAGAAAACACAACAAAGATTACTAAAACCAAGAGGCAAAGTTACCTAAATACAAGTGAGAGTACCAATGGAAGATAAAACTATAGATTTTTTGTTGATTTTCCATGAAGAGTCTTCCACTCACTTAGGCAAATTGTACACACAGCCAGTGGAGGGCCAACATTTTTAGGGCCCTGAAGCTTGAAATGTTATGGGGGCCCCTTCAAAACCGGCAACAAGGTCCGAGTAACCACAGTTATCTTCTTCAAAGAAGATATTTTTATTACCTTCTAATTTTTAATGTATTTTAATTGTACATAGGTAAAATTGTAATAGTATTTGTGTTTATATTTAGTAAATTTTAAGATTTTATATGAAGATAAATAAAAAGATACCAAAATGTTACTCTTTAGTATGACCACAAAAAACGAAATATGCTTTCATTTGTTCAGTTACGATTTGCCTAAGATAAATGATTTTAATAAAAAAATGTATTTCTTTCATACATGATTATAGTGTTTTAAATTATTTATAATTATTTTATATTTAGAATGAAACATTCTTATTTTAAATGTTTCTTTGTTTACATGATACTTTAATAACCTCTTAATTTTTATTTTAATGATTATTTAGTATTGAATTACACTACATTATTAATATTACTATGTTTAAAAACTCCTTCTCATGCAGTAGGCACCCAAAATGTTTAAGCAATGTGGACTAAAGTCACGTTTGGGGATGCTGAAGCTAAAGCCTCATTACTTTCATAGCAGATCCGCCCCTGCACCTTTGCTTTAATAATATGGCCGCTGTCAAGTCAGGCATCAACACATGAGCAGACAGCAATAGCACTAGCCTACCAACATTATGAATGGCAGTACAGTTCCCAAAAGACCTCTCTAAAGCATAGTGCCTAAAGCAGTAAATATGAACAGTGGAAGACATGAGGAAAACGGCAAAGAAAAACAGAATAAAAATATAGATAAGGAAAACCACTACTGAAAAGTCACCAGAGCCTTACTGGTACAGTGCAATTATTACCATATTCTTTAATTGAAGCAACCGCAGGTTAAGTGACTTCCCAAGGGTAACAGATTGTTGTTGGTAATTGAATCAGAAGCCTTCTGTTTAGTGCCCATTATCTTAAACACACTGCACAAAAAGAATACAAATGTATTTCAGATATTCTTATCCTGAAATATAATATTTAGAATTTTGTTGGGGCAAAAATACAAACACATTAATAAGGATATACAAGTGTTCTACAACTTACTTTTGACGAAGTGTGAAATGTTTTTTTTAATAAAATGTTTAGGATGGTTGTATACATATGAGGAATAAAGTAATGAAGCTATGGATAAAACTGTGAAAATAAGAAGATTCCTGGAAAGCAGACATTAACAGATGGTAATTGAAAAAGACGTAACTATTTATATAATAAATTATGGGACAGAAACAATTTTAAAAGCAACTAGATGTCATTGTACATTAGATAATACATAAGGACAGTTTTGATTCGAAGTTAACTGTGTTACTTGAATAGGATTACATATATAAAGGCTTGCAGAAATTGTAAAATGGAAGCAGGCAATGCTGATATTAGATAATGCAATCAAATGTTTATTGGTATTTCAGTGTGTAAATGTGAGCAAGTCATTACGGGATGTAAGATGATGCGTTTTCAATCCAAACAGACTACATTGCCATAACAGTACACTGGGCTCTTCATTAGTTTAACATTTTCAGTTGTATTTTTCATCTCTTGTTTGCTTTCTGTTTGTTGCTTTCCTGTTTGCCTGGGTTCAATTGTTTCCCTTCAATTGCTTGGCACATAGTTGTTTGTTGTCAGTATTAATTATTAACTATTGCTCACCAAAAAAATAACACAGGTGTTTTAATTAAAAAAAAAGCTGTATTTACAGTTAGGTGCTAAAAGATTAAAAATGCACAGATGTGACTTGCACTAACTTCAACAACAATAACAATTTATTTCTTGCATAGTCCAAAAACACAAGGAATGCCTCAATGGGTTTTAACAGGCCCTGTTGTTTGACAGACCAAAAACTTCCAAAAAAATCCTGTGTAGGGAAAAAAAATTGAAGAAATCTTGGGTGTAAGACCCCCTTCCAGGTAGGTTGGGCATGACATGGGTGTCAAAAAATAGGGTAAATACAATCCAAAATAGAACACAACTAATCGTCTTCACAGAGCTATCATTGCCAATCTATCATTGCCACTTCAGAATTACAACAGTACAAACTACAAGCTAAAATACAAGAATAGATTATACCACTCACTAAATGCAGAACTATCAGAAATGAGGATACAGATTTGTTCAAGTAGAAACTAATTCACAGAAAGGCAAAACAACAATATTTGTCCATCACTTAATCATAGAACCACGGCTAGATCGTAGAAAAGGAGTCAGACAAGCCAGATACAGTCCGAGTCCTTGAGACCTCGGCCAACAAGCTACCTTCCCTCTAGTCATTCTATAGCTGAGACAGTGCTGGGTGTGCCAATCTGAAGAAAGGCCCCTCCTACCTGATGATGCCAGTGCTAGTTTATATGGACAGTAGAGCAGTGACAGCAGGTACCACGTGAGGATACTGAGAAGAAACAGAATAGGTGAGGGTTAGTAAAAGTAACAGTTTGTAAATATTGTATTACTTTTATTTTTGCACCATTGCCTAAATTCACATTATTCTCATGGCTTGAGTACATTTCACTCTTAACTTTATTTTGAAAAATTGCTTCTAGCCATTCTACTTGCACACAATAGTTTGCTGGCTTGTACTTGATTCTACACAAGATCTCATGGAAATACACAAAGCACATTGGATGTACTTGTTTTTTATAGAATCTGTGGCAGGTTTTAAGGGCCACATTAAAACTATATGAACTGAGATTTTGAGAACCAAGTATTTTACATTTGAATAAGATTTATTTATTTTAAGACTTATTTACTGTTATTTTTGTTAATTGGTTGGGTAAAGAGAACCCAGCAATCACAAATGTAAATAAACTGAACACTCAAGCTTATAACCAAGAATGCTGTGAATTAAGTAATGGGTTACTATTAATTGTAATTAATGATCCTATAAGGCACTGTTGGGCAGATTCAGTCCTGGAGAGCCACAGTGATTGTAGGTTTTTGTTCCAACCCAGTTGCTTAATTAAAAACCAATCCTTGTCAATTATTTAATTTCATGGCTTGCTAGTGCTTTAACTCTGCCATGTCAGGTCATTTTCATATCCTAGATTTTTTTCCTTTCTAAGGATATCACTCAAATGATGCGAAGTCTAAAACAGAGGAGGATTTATTCTCAGTGCTTCACTTTTTTCTATTCACTGTCCTTCCAAGTATTTAATTAAACCCAATACTGCATGATAAATACACATAGGTGTGAATGGAAACAAGCTAAATAGAGAAATGCTGGTTTCTTTTGTCATTTGCATCTTATTGCTACTGCGGTGGGTTGGCACCCTGCCCAGGATTGGTTCCTGCCTTGTGCCCTGTGTTGGCTGGGATTGGCTCCAGCAGACCCCCGTGACCCTGTGTTCGGATTCAGCGGGTTGGAAAATGGATGGATGGATGGATAGATCTTATTGCTAATAAGGAGCAATTAAAAATCAAGACTACAGCTGTTTAACACTAAAATAAGCAATAAGGGTTCAAAATCTTAATGAGCGAGACAACTAAAGTGAAGCAGAAGTGTTACTTGAGCAATAAGTGCTTCTTATTAAGCAACTGGGTTGGAACAAAAACCCGCAGCTACTGCGGCCCTCCAGGACTGAATCTGTCCACCCCTGCTATAAGGTATTCTCATATTTTTAAATTTTATGTTAAGTTAATCGCCCAGTTTTGAAAGAATGTGTAAGTTTACATGAGTGCCCACTTTAATAAAATCAAATCTCATTTGGCTCATTTGGGGCTGCACAATGCTGCCGGGAGAGGCTCAGCAATATGTCAGAAAATGGATGAATAAATAGACACCATTCTTACGCAAACTTCTGTTTTATTTTCAGCAAGCAAAGTGATGATTTTTTTTTTTTGTTTTTAAAAATTTTTCATAGGTACATTTAATCGTTTCTTTCAGTTATTATGTTGTACTGTTTTTATACGGAAGACATTATTATACATAAAAAATGATCAGTAAAATGAATTCTTGGCAATTCTTATATTATGTCACAAAAATGTAGTTAACATTACAAAAAAAATGGCCGTATATCCAGCCGGTAAAATGTAAAAAGGATTTTTTTGCAGTCTTGACTGTCTCATAAATAGGAAAATTAGTATGCTTTAAGATATTAATATAGACTCTTTACATTAATTTTTAATTTCTATAACTAGGGGGCTCTGCCACCTGCTTGCTTTGCTCAAAGGGTGTGCTGCACGATAGCCACTTCACGTCTCTGCTGCTCATGTTGTAAAAGAGTGGGGCTGAACGCACGCTAAGGAGATGCGTTAGGATCAGCTGCTGGCTTGCTGCTGCTGCTGAGCTGTGTGCTCTGCTTGTCGCACTGCATGTCGATCATTTAAAAGCTTGTACAGCAGCTGTCTTTTTGTCTCACAGGACTTTAAAGTGTCTCCAAGAAAATCATGTATCGTCTCCTTCCAAGATTTTTTTTTTACATATACGGGAAATGTATCTGTTAGAAGAAATCAGAGTAAGACTGACTTTAAGGTATTGCTTAAATGTTTTGCCTCAAGGAACTCTTTATGTAAAATGACAGTAGCATATTGGGTAGGACAATTTAAAGTCCCAGGATAAAAATTAAATTGCATTTTTTTTAATGTGTTGGTACTTTTAACACAGTTCTGAATATTACCATCAATACAAATATGCCTAAATATATGACAGAAAAATAGTGCATAGAAAGAACGGAAGTGGAAAGGCATGACTTGTGTTAACAAAGAGCACCCTATGTAAACAGGTTTTAAAAATCTTTTGGAGACCTGAGATTCAGAGGTATTCTGGATGGGCACACTAGGATTTACTCACAGAACTAAGATGCTTTCAAATTTCAGTTTTATTAGTTATGCCAACTAATATTTAAATTATTTCACATTCAGGCACATTCATTTTTATATATACTGACAAATCTTGATTAAAAAAAATTACAAAATGATTATATACTTTGAAAATGTATACTCAGAATCTTAAACCTGAAAATATCTTACATTAAACAGATGTCTTTGTTGAATTGCAAAGGTACACAAGAATATACAAATACTTTTAGTGTGTGTAAGTCCACAATTTTAAGTATTTGGAGAGATAAATATATTAGATGTATTTACAAAAATAAATCAATAAGTCTGAACACTTTTAATATAAAAACTAGCTGTGCTACCCGTCTAAGACAGGTTGAAATCTAAGTAATCAATGTTAATTTGATTTCACAGTGCACCACACAATGCATATGTGTCTGTTATGTGATATTTTGTTATGGAATTCATGAAAGCAGTGTTAATGTTTGTGATGTCATCTATTGAAACCACAAATGCAATGCATTTTGTTACTAAAAATATTTGTGATGCACCATCTTTTGAAATGACAGTGACATTACAATTGGAGGGAGAAACAGACAAACACAGAGACACTGTTCTATTTATTGGAGGATAACATTCTAAATAACACTCAGCACAGAAATTATAGGAGTAAAACCCTGCCAAACAAACCTGCTAGACCAGGAGTTCCAAAACTGGGGCACCTGCAACCACAGGGGGTGTGATATGTCATTTCAGGGGGTGCAATAATGAGGATGGCTGTTCTATGATGAGAAAAGAATCAAGAACTGCGTGCACAGTTGTCACCTGTGAACGAGTTGAAGCCCATTGAATGCTGTCAGTTTCTAAAGGCATTATGTAGAATAAATATTACTTTTTTGTAATATTTTCTTAGTGGCTGCCAAATAATTGAAAATCCTAGTGTGTATCATTTTTCTGTGCTCAGTTCTCGGGGTGAAGACTTTTTTGGATATGTTAAATTATCAACAAATAAAGATTTAACGTTTCATGAGAGTTTCACTAGGAGATTACTAAATGGATTTTTGCAGCACTAGAATAAATGTCCAATCACACGGATTAAACACAAAGCAAGACATCATTAACCCAGATTACAATTAAACACAGGTTTACAGAAGGATTTACAAGGTATAGTGTGGCTGTCAGAAATGTGGTTCTAACTGAAAGTTTACCTATATTCACCCATAAAAAAAGCTTAACATTATTGTAAGAGCCATTTTCCTAGTTATATAAGATTCATAGATATTTTACTAAGATGACAATGCATAATCTATGGGAAGTTCTTAAAACCCCCATAAGTAGAATTGTATTGGTATATTTTTGCCATTTCTAATAGCTTTGACTAAACATTATTCTTTAGTTAGTGACCAGTCTTGCCATGTGTAAGGTGTAGAAGGCATATGGTTTTAAACCGTGTCCGTGCCTCTGGGCCTACGGGCCTTTTGAGTGTGTGAAGTTACTTGTAAAACAGCACTTATTAAAGTGCATAGCCATACGTTTAAAGTGTACAGAAGAAGAAACTAAGAATCTTTAGGTATAGAAAAAGTTAAGAATCTTTAAGTATAGAAGAAGAAGTAAAGAACTTTTAAGTACAGAAATAACTATATTACTGAAATAACTATATAACTAAAAGTTTCTCAAGAAGATACATTTTTCCTTTTTTTTGCCTTTTATTCTATGTGTGTAACTACTTTTTTTATTCTTGTGTGGATTATTTGCTTTTAACTTTCACTAAATATTTTTAAAACAAACTTTTGGACTGAGAGATTTCTTTCGGCACGTGTTTTATCCATGCTCGATCTCGCCTCATACTTTGGCGGCTACAATTATAGATAAGGAAGACGGGGGAACATTGTTTAGTTGCCTGTACAAGTGCAGGGAGAACCTTTAAACAAAAACAACCTATTATTAAAATAGCTTATTAGCAAAGCAGTTTTTATTTGTATCTCTATTTCCTCCTCCATAAGAGGTCAAGTCTCCATAGTATTTAACATACAGTAATATGGCCAAGATGCAGTTTAGAGGATTTGTGGATGAGGTCTGAGTAGAGAATACCGTGAATGTTGTGAGGTGAAGCTAGGAAGGTTGAAGCAAAGAGATTAATTCAGATCAGCAGTGGATGTAGGATGAAAGCTCTAGGATTCAACTGCAAATCTGTAAGGGAGAGACTGACTGCTTCTCTGGGGCCTCAGAGATATAGCAGGTCTTTTAATAGATATGTGTTACCATTCTGACTTGAATTTAGAGATAACTGACATGACAGTATGGCAGGCAGCTGATGTGGAGAGAATACGGGGATCACAAATTTATAATAGGTTCATAGGGTATCATTGTCACATGTAAAGAGTACAGTGTAATTTTTACTAGCATGTGCTAATCAACATGCAGTATGCTGCTACTCTCCAGCACCAGTACCAGTGAGTATTACTACCTTACCTCAAAACAACAGCCTTACCTTGAACCTATAATTATAATTAGAGTAAACTCTGCCATAGCATTTTTCTTACATGTGAAGAGTAATGATTTTCAGTGTGTCACTGTGGACTATGTATTTATGAAGCTTTGCATTCATATAAATACTGCTTATATATTATTATTATTAGCATCATCAGTATATTGCAGTGCTTCCATTTCCTTTTTGTTATGCATTGCTTGCCTTTGTTTTCATTCTTGTACTGTAGACACCCATGAGAAAGCATTTATTGATCTCACCTGGGCGAAATCCTAAAAAAATTCTTGGCATGTTGAGACCCCATAACCCTTGAACTGTCTGGAGCACCACAGCTGCTTATTTGTGGGGTACAAAATCTGTACCTTTTTTTTGTATTTTCATTATATTTTGCTTAAGACAACAACAGATGAACTAAATTCTTCAGGACACATCAAAGCATATCCTCTTCCCAGTTATACCTCAGTTTTAAAACAGCTGTTCCAACAAAGAAAGGAAGACAAGCTGGTTCCTAAGGCGGTTGATTAGTTTATAACCTGGGCATCTAGGACAACAAGCAGCTAAATTGGTTTACAGCCTGGGAAAGGAAGACATGCCAGTAGGTATTAAGCAACACAAAAAAGTTTTATTGTTTGGGAAAACGGACAGTAAATTCATTCATCATATTGACAGCCAGCCAATCAGAATATCTAACAATCACATCTTGCAAACCCTCCCCCCCAAGGTAAAATTTTATAATAAATATGCCTTGTCTAAAGAGCAACATAGGAGGGAGGGAGAAGAAGGGAAGAAGACATCAGGAGAAGAGAACAGAGCTACATCAACGTGCGGCCGTTTCCATCTGATCGTCAGAAAAGCATCTAATGAACAACTACGAGTGCTAGATCACAAGCCACCTGCAACATTTATTCTTGTCATCTTTACTTTTTCGTAAATTTTTTCCAAAGACAATATATATCCAGACTTTGCTATCCATATTTTCTTTTATGCTTTTCTCTACTGACATTATTATTCATGTAATAAATACCATGCTGCTTTTAACTTTCTATGCTTTGTTTTAAATGTCTAGGGTGATTAAAGTAATAAGGTAGATTTCTTTAAACACCTGGTGCAGCCGGAGGTTTGCCTTTACCTCTGTGATGCAAGGTTTATTAAGGGCTGAGAGTGAGAGTTCAACCCAATAGTGGGGAACAGTACGTAAAGTAAGGCATTCTTGGCTGAAAAATGGCCTATAGATGCTGAGATGCTGAGCATCTGAATGTTTAAATATATTCTTGGAGACCAAAAGTTATATTTAGGTAGGAGATATATTTAAAACATTGTATGTTGTTCATGCATATAATAAATAAGTCCCTTGGAAGTGCTGAGAGAGTGACAGGGAGTGTTATTTCTAAGGCACTTGTGTGGTTTAAAGTGCTAGTGGTTAACCAGCTGTGTGTTTGTCATTCATAGGCACTGTTGAGTTTCTGTGTGTATGCATATAGCTATGTATGCGTTTGTTAATCTTACCCTAGTTAAAGAGTAAGTTAGTGGTTCTCAAACTGTGGGGGGCACAAAGTAACAAAACGGGGGGTGCGAAGATATGAAAAAAAGAAAAAAGGAATCAAAAATATGAAAAATACATATCTATTGAAACCAAAACAAATTAACTTAAACTACATTTTGATACTAGAAAAATAAATAAAGAGTTAGATAAATGTCGATAAAAGTTAAGTAGGTATAATAAAATATGCATCTATTATATCATTAATTAAAAAAGAACAAATTGGTATTAGTGGGCTCCTTTCAAAAAAACGTTAGGGGGGCACGATTAAAACTGTTATGAAAACTCGGGTCGCAAATACTTAAAGGTTGAGAAACGCTGGGGTAAGTAGAGGGAAATACCATGATAATACACTGGGGATTGCTCTCTGTAATTTTGCACACTCCTGCAACATCTGGAGAAGGTAACAACAGAAGCGCAGAGAGCACCTCAGCTGACAGCTGTATTCATCTCTGTTCACTTTTATCTTGGGTTTCCTTACAGAATCTTTTTGTGGAGTTATGTGCTGATAGCTTCTTTATTACAAGTTAATTATAACGTTATCACTTGTGTCATGACTGAATTGCATGGTTGATGTGGTTATTTTGTCACCATTGTGGCATTAATGTGGCAGTATAAGTGGAGCAACCTTTCTACAGTGTGATTCCCAGCACTGAATCTGGTCCATCCATGGAGCTAGCACTCCCTGCTTGACTCAAAAACTATATCGACAAATTAAAAATACGTTAGAAATTTTTAAAAACTTGGAGAAGGGCTGTGCTTATCAAGTATTGATAAATGTATTGGGCCATTTTAATTCCATACTCTGAAATTTACAAGACATATGCATCAATAGTGGGGTCTACAAAACTATGTTCTTATTTAAGGAAATACGAGGACTGTTAGAAAGACAGAGATTCAAAAGGTTGAAAAAAGATAAAAATCAGCAGATGGATTAAAATGAAAAAAGGGCAAAGCATAAATGTAGAGGTAAAGCACAGGAATGTTAGAAAACCAAAAAATCCAAACATTAGTTAAACAGAAAAACAAAGTCAAAAACAAGTCTCCAAAACTCCTATTTTCTTGCTTGGCTTTGTTGTTCCAACTATGCTAGAAGAATTGACTGGCACTTGAGATTGATTTTAGGTCAAAATGAGGATATTGTGAGCTTGGGCATCACCATCTTATATAGGAGAAAAGCACTGTCGCAGCTGTGGAATTGGTATAGAGTGGGAAGTGCTCCACCTACAGCCTCTTCTTACTTAGGGGATAATTATGGTACTCCTTTAGCTCATGATGAGAAGAAAGTTTATTCGAGGGCCATTAGAATCCAGAGTTTGTGGGTTCACGGTTTGCTATCAACCATTACAAACAGTGCAGATCTGCTAACTGAGAAGGCTGGTGATATGTGTGTGTGATTCTACAGCAATTCACTTGGCGATGAGGATGGGATTTGTGATAAGGATGGGCAGAGTGGTGTCAGTATGGAGCTGTGCAGAAGAGTAAGAGATGAATGAGACAGAGAGCCAAGCTGAGATCAACAGGAAGCGCTCCTCTTACAGCCATGTCCTTGTTTAAGAGATAAGGGAGTTGCTCCTTTAGCTCAGGCAAACAAGGAGTTTGATTCTAGAGAGTATTTGGAATCCAAAAGTTGCTGGGTTATAGCCAGCACACGGCAGTTGCCACAGTGCAAATTTTGCAGAGGCTTGTGTTGTGTATGTGTGTGTGAGTACAGGGCAATTCAGCATCATATGACCAGAAATGGCCATAGCAATAGTGAACAACATGGCACACCTGTAACTTATTTACAGAAGTTGGTGTTGCCTTTGAATAAAACATAAATTCAAAATGGCGACACTGTCATGTCATTGCCACAACAATAAAAAATAACTAAAAATCATAAATAATAACTTGACATGCTTGAATTTAAAGAGAAAGCATTTTAGATATATAATAACTGTGAATCATGATAGCAGAGACATCAGAAAAATGAAAATAAACATGAAAGACATCAGCTAAGAAAACATGAACTTAACAGAAAAGTCCGTTGATGACATTTGAAGTGCCATATTTCTATTGACAATGAGTGATTCCAGAGGCTCTGTAACATTCCAGACATTGTTTTACCCTCATAGTCTCCTTTGGCTGCCACTCACTGAATGAGTTTGTGCTAATGGTGTGTTCTTTATACATTTTTGCCACATATGAAACACTAAGCAGTACTGCATTGTCTGATATAGTTGTGCTAACAGTCAAAGCCATTTACATTATTTTTGTCTTGTAGAATTGTAGAAACGTATCTGTTGTGCCCTGCCTACTGTCAGAACTTTGTGAGTGCTTCATAGCATTTCTGCTTGTTTTATGGGCTTTTCTTTGCCTTGGAGCTTTTGTTTACTTTTTAATGTAATTCTCTTTGTGTGTTGATGTTTGTGGTGTCCTTATTTTCAATAACATCATCAGCACATACAGCAGTCTAATTCTTTGAATCAACTTTTTTTTGTGTCTTGTCATTCACCAGTAATTATACTGACATATTACTTACACTAGCGCTGTTAAGAAATGGGAAACCCATTGTCCTGTCCTCTGCCTCTGGCACCCTGCTTGAGTCGGCAATCTGATAAACTCCTTTCCAATGACCACACAGACAAGAGTTTCTAATTTGCTTGGTTTACTGAAGCCAGTTAGAATAGGGTAAAACTACAAGCAAATCCTAAACACAGAATGTTGTGAGAAATCCTTAGATAGAAACTAGATAACTTAATAAAAGAATTACTTAAAACATTTCTATTGTAAATTCTATGTAAAAAAAAAAAACCCAAAAAAAACATCTAAATAAATAACAAACATCCTTGTTACATGTTCTGGCACAGCTAGTAGTACTGTAAATGTCTGACAAGGTATGCTCGCAAGTACTCTATTAAATACGTTGAAAGCTACCATAACAAAGGTGAGTATAGAAATGTTTTATTTTAAAATATTCCACAAATAACTTTAAATATTTTGACATACTCTCAAATATGCAATTATATAAAGAAATAAACATCCACAAACCATCTCTACAATGTCTTCAAATAATAAAATGGGTTAAATGTTTAAAGTTAAAGGAACAAGATAAACGTGCTCTCCGTTTGCTTCCGTTATATATCTGAGGCTCATCAGGATGACATCATTAACCAAAGAAAGGCTACTCCTTAAGTAGAAAAATCTCCACTAGATGGCGCTGCTCTTATTCGCTACTTACATCAATTACATTAATTCAAATAACGTTCATTAGGACGGCACACCTGTTTTGTCAGGTTAGAAATTTTTTTATGCTTCATATAATTATTTTTATAAAAAAGCTTAATTGTCAAACTTTGTTTTTATAGTGTTTAAATTGTGTGAGCTAAGTAGTACTTCATCGTTACAAACCTTTTTTAGTGTAACAGCATGAGTGGGTCGTCCATATTTAAGTGTAGTGTAACTAATAGACACAATCAATTGAATAATACTAGTTTGCCTAATTAAAAACATTACGGTCTGTATATCTTTTTCCTCATGTAATTCCAAATACCAGGGTCTATCATAATATTCAGCATTACATCTAAGAACAGCCCATGATTTAGTGTCTGAAAGTCCCATATGAAATAATTTATCATTTTAATTTCAGCATGTGTTGCAAAGACATTGTTACCTTCATTTTCTTTCTTATGCAATGCTACATCATGTTACTGCTTTTTGAATGCCTCCACATGTGATAACAAAGCATAAAAATAACCTTCAAATACACGTTTAAACTGCAACCCACTGTTTTTTACTGCTTTGTAAAATATTTGATAGAGGCGGTGCTTGATCAGCTTAAAGTCTTTATTGACTCAAACAGTGTATTGTACTCGGCTCAGTCAGATTTTAAATCAAACTGCGGGACAATAGCAGCTGTATCGAAAGGGTCTGATGATATTTTGAGTGCTTTTGATAGTAAGCAGGTGGCAGCTACAGTCTTTATTGATCTGTACAAGGCTTTCAATGCTGCGGACCTCTTATTACTGTACAATAGGCTGGGATCACTAAGTCTGCCTCAAAATGCCTTTGACTCGATCTGTACTTATTTAACAGGTACACAACGACAGATAAAAGGAGGTGGTATCCCAGGTTCTATTTTAGAAATAATCCTCAAATCAATGAGTCTCTGGCAGTGTTGAGTTGTTTTCAGTCTAGATGAAGGACATTGACATTTTAAGCACCTTTTTATTGTGCTTAGTTTACAGCATCAGTAAAAGAATGATTTTACCTTAATTTTAAGGTTTTTAGTTTTTATATTCACAGAAACTGCTACATTTCAGACCCAAACAATCACTGGTACTGTTTTTTCAGAACAAGGAGGAGGGAGAAGTGGGGGGAAGAGGACAAAGAGTGGGGTTTTAATATGGTCTGCATTTCTGCATTTTGATATACTGCATATACAGTTGCATAAAAATATGTAAATTCTTTAGAAATTACCTACGTTACTCACCCATCAAACAGTCACAGTGTTCTGTGGAAAAATGAAGTGAGTCCTCAGATTGATAGCAGCAACCTCAAGCAAGCACTCCCAGTGGCTGCAAATCAGAACGGCACAACATTCACAAGGAATTTTTGACCATTCTACTAACAGAACTGCTTCAGCTCAGCCATATTCTTAGGATGTCTGGTGTAAACATTTCTCTTGGGGTCATTCCACAGCAGCTCTCTTGAGTTAAGTTCTAGGCTCTAACTGGGCAACTACACATTATTTTTGAAACCATTCTGTGCTAGATTTAATTTGATATTTAGGATTATTGTCCTGCTTCATAACCCAACTTCTACTACTCTTCAGCTGGTGGACAGTAATCCTGACATTTTCTTGTAGGATACCTGGATAGACTTATTATATGAATTACCCCCTCAGTGATTGCAAGCTGTCCAAACCCTGAGGCAACAAAGAAGCCCCAAATCATGATGCTTCCTACACTGTACTTCAACAATGGAATGATATATTCATTGTTTTTTGCAGTGCCCCTTTTTATGCAATACATATTCCTGCATATTCTTCCCAAATATTTAACCTTAGTTTAATCAGTCTACAAAACAATAGAATTATAGGGTGCCAAAGCTGTGCAGTAGAGGTGCACCAATAATATTCTGTCCTGACTGTAATGGTAGCTGCATCAGTGCTGGTTGTATTATGTACTATATTATTCCCTGACACGTACACTTTTAAATGTGCAGGATTGAAGGCTCATTGTTAATTAGTACCTACCACTTTGAGATGGCCGGTATTCTGCCAGTTGTGGTCCTAGCATTTCTGCTGTTGTCTTCCCTTTTTTGAAACATTTTAAATAAACGATGCTGTGAACAAGTTAAATGAGGAAGAAGAAGAAGTTCAAGGCTTGTTGCTTACTGTATTTTTCTGAAAGGATCCGAACCTGTGTCACAAGAATAACTTTTGTTTTACTGTTTTACAACAAAGACTGCTCCCATCTCACAACCAGCCAACAAAGCAAATCTTTGAAGCAGCAAGGAAGGAAGAGTATGACAGAATTTCTAATTAAAAACAGTAATTCATTACTCATATTAAGGTGATACTTGTAACTGCTTTGTAGATATTATGCTATTCAGTCACAGTGAACTTAGGGAAAGGACAACTCATAGCATGGTTCACAAGCTTGCTGTGGTTAGTCTGTTCTTATTTCTTATTTTTGCAGATGGTATATTTAAAAATCCTAACACCCAAAGAGTGCCATAATGGTGTCTCTTGCTGTTTAAATGGCTCTTTTAGGTGGCTTGCTATCCTTAAAAGGACAACTCACCAACTGAAGTCTGTTTACGACATTGCAGGCTTGTCATTTTTATAGGTGCACCTTCTGCTGGCTTTAAAGCTCCTTATTTTTATAATGGAATGCCAGCTCATATTGTGTGAACCATCCCAGGCTGATGCAACTTGTCAGTGTCATTACATAGCCCTCCCAACTTGTCAGTGTCATTACATAGCCCTCCCTTTGAAGCCACTGTTCCCAGCGACAACTTCCAACTCCTTAAAATGTTGTACAACTCTTTGAAACATTGGGATGATCTACTCTTCCAGTGCAGCCGATCAGTCATTGACGAGGGCATCAGCAAGGGTCTTGAGAACTTTGTGGTCAGGTGGCACAACAGGATGTTGAATGTCGTGCTGTCATGAGGTGCCGCAGAGGTGTGAAACTCTGCACTTGTGTTGTAGTCTGTCGATTGTAAGTGTGCAGGCGAACCTCTTTGTTTGGGGCTGCACATGTTCCCCTCGCTGGGTTGTTTCTGTTGCTTGAACTGATGCTGCAAAACGCTTTCCAGGACCTCATCTTAGCTTTGAGAGTCTCCCTCCACAGCCACCCTATAATGCCTTAGCGATCAGTCTTGTCAATTGTCTGTGCAATTTTACCACCAGCCCTGTTTCACACTGCTCATCTGGGTTCAGTGGCAACTCAATCTGCCATACTTCTCCCCAGCTGATTGAGCCTGAAGCTCCATCCAGGCCAATCGACCTTAGCAGACAGAGATGTGGCGGTGGAACCATACAGGCAGCAGTCTCTCAGTTGCCTTTCCCTCTGTACTGATGTTGCAAACAGGAATCCAAAAATCTGGTTCTCAGTTTCAAGACTCTCCAGAAACTTCTCAGAAGAGTCAAGCAAGTCTGTTTTACAGTAGGTCTTTGAAGCACTAGGCACTTTGCTAAGTCTGACTGCAGGTCTTCTTTTCATCCTACCTCTGTGCACACATGCTACAAAAGATTTCCTTGTTCTATACATAGCTGTTTTAGATGACTCACTATCCTTAAAAAGGACTGCTTACCATTGCCATACCAAATGGAATTCTCTTTGCGGCATTGCAGGCTTGCCACTGGCTTTGAAATTGTTCAACTGAATGATGGAATGCATGCTTACTATGGACGACTCATCCCTGGCTGACGTAATTTATCAGGGTTGTTACAATATGTTGTGTAAATGGCAAAAAAAAAACTTTACTGCATGATCAGAGAGTCCTGGATATTCAAGTCCCTTTTACAAAGTGCACGCTATAGCATGCCATTGAATGCAAGTTCAGCTAGATGTGTTTGCAGTCCACGGGGAGAAAAACGTCAGCAGCATTACAAGTCAAATAAAAAAGAATTGTGAATCCATGCATCTGTGATTCTTTGCTGATCAGAGAAATAATCGGAGAATGTCCCAGGTAAATCTGCTCCCTGACAACTCTGTGCGACTTGGTGCTTATGATATGAACTTTTGTAAAAATTAGCAAGGGGCTGAAAACATGTTACCAATGCACCCTTGAACTTCCCAAAGCACAATTTTCCACTGGAATGCCCGGATTGTTTTGGTTTTTTTTGCAGCCATCAAAAAACACAGCTGTTTCTTTTTTCAAAGAACAGATTTTTCTGGTGTAGCTTGTCAAAAATGTATGACATGCATACCAGTATACCCGGAAATTCATTATCAATATAGTGCTTTGCAAGTGGAGAAATGTAAGCACCTCCTTGCTTAATTCAAAAAGCCTATTTAATATTTTTCCCGATGCCAGCCACCAAATTCCACTGTGATATAACTGATTGTGTTATGAATAAAACTGGTGCTCTGTCCAAAATTTTTTTGCACATCCCCACTGTGTTTTCAAGTTATTCTGGCCAAAGCATCTGTGGAAACACCAACACAGTTGTTCCAATCCAGTCTGTTCTCTGTGAAGTAACTATCAAGGGAACAGAAAACCTAATCAGCTGTCATCCAAGAGGAGAGTTCTCTGCACTTCAGTAAATCCTCATGCATGTGCCTTCCCATTTGCATCACAAAAACACAAGCAGTACTGGTAATTTTGGACATCAGTTGACTTAACTGTATGGATAGCAAAATGGTGGCTTTCTCTTATATAATCTAAAAGTTACATTTCATTGTCTTCACTACTATCAACAATTAGTCATTTAACAGTGTCATTAGAGGATAGAAAGACTTGTATTTTACTTGCAGTGCTTTCTCCTAATACCCCCGGACACTTACTAATGGAATACAGCATAACTAGCACTCTGCCAAAGCCGAACGTAGTGGGCAGCAGCAACAAAGTAACTTGCTTTCAGTATTCTAGAAGCAGATGAAATGCTATAGTACTCTGCTGTTTCTGAAGTTGATCACGTTTTTCAATAAAATAATCTACGATGCTTAGTCAGTGGATGGCATGCAAATTTGAAGGAGTTCATGGATTAATTTAGCAGAACCTTACCATTCTTTATACACACTGTGGTCTTCCATCTGGTGTTTCGATAAATCCATATTTAATGTAGTATTTTATATTTATACACAAAATGTTTTACTGCCTTTGAAGTGGTTGAAGTTTCTCATAAATCGTAAAGGTTTTTCCTTTTAAAAAAATGTAAGCATTTTTCTTGAGTTAATTTTCTTAATCTAATTAGTCTAGTCAATGGTGGTGGAATAGCAGTGTACCAAGTTAGATAAACTAGAACAAGCTGGTAACCTAAACTGATTGTAAAATAAAATTCTCTCTCGTAAAAGAGTTTCAAATATTAATCATTCTGATAGGGCAGTTAAAATGCCCTGCGCTGGAGTTATGTCCTCAGTGTTAATAGCCTAAAAAATTGACCTTCGTTGTATAATACAAACAGTAGAGGTCTCTGTGGTTATACAGTATGTTGTACTCAAATATACAGTATATATATATATATATATATATATATATATATATATATATTGTCACACGTGCGCATGGGAGGTAGTTAAAGGGCTTGAGTAAGGACAGTTCCAAGTCATACCGGGATGTGGCAGAGTGCACTGACTCTTTTTCTCCCTTGCCTGCACACCATTCATGGGAGATTCCACCTGGTCCTCTTGATGTCACTTCCGGGACTGAGCAAATGGAAGGAGACCTTGCCGGCTCCAGCCCCTGTGACCCCTTTGACTTCACTTCCTGCCTTCCCCTTTAAAAGCCTCCACCTCTTCCCTATTCCCTCAGTTCTGTTTTGGACTCAGTTTTGTGCACATCAGTGCTGTATCTATTTAAATGCTACTTCGCAGCTAGGAAACCAGATTATACAGGTGGATGCCCCAAACCTTTATATGACTCTGTCTCAAGTTTTTGACAATATATATATATATATATATATATATATATATATATATATATATATATATATATAGTCATTACAGGAAAAGTCTCATGACCCAGCAATGAAACATTCATGACCCACCTCTGTGTCGTGACACATTGGTTGAGAAGCAGTATAAGACATAACCAGGCAAATAACTCGAGTACTATCCATAGGGCCTATGGGTATGAGGCAAATAGTTAATAATAAAATTAGGAATCATAATAGGCAAATAGAGAGAGATGTTGTGGAAAAGGTGACAAACTACCCATAGAGATTCTTTTAGTATTTTAAGTACTAAAAGATCAGTCAACAAGTAAATGAAATCCAATGAAAGCCGTAAGGGTTAATTAAAACCTGCAGACAGTGAATATAGGGAAGGTACTAAACTGGAATTTTTGAAGGTCTCATATGTAAACACGTTGACAACCTTCTAGCAGTCACTAAGGAAGTGATTTGGAAATTGTAAAGAGAGAAGTGCTGCTTAGGTTAAAATGACTGAAATCTAACAAATTATCAGAACCAGATGGCAATTTTTATAACTAAAGTTATAAAGCCTAGCCACATATTTTTTTCACTGCACACTGTTAGAATAAGCAGTTGGTGACTGATGAAAGAACAGTAAAAACAGAAGTGAACAGTCATAGCACAGGTTTGGAGAATCCAAAGACAGAACAGAAAAGAGAGATTCAAAGTCAATGGATATACAAATGTACACAAGAAAAATAAGCACAAACAGCGAAAGAATCTAGAAATAGAAGACAGACTGGAATATGAAGCAAATGAATAGGTAAATATTTGAATAGCCAGGTATATAGGTTCCATTATATCTCACGTGATACCTAAGCAGTTGTCAGCAAGGGGTATTGCAGTACTGAAAAAACATGGCAGGTGTGTGGACATGTGTGCAATTTGGTATGAGATTTGACACTTTTTTACAACTATATTTTATATTTATACAACTGTGGGGACAGGATTAGTAAAATAAGGAACCAGAACTGGGATATATTACAGTATACCTGTCATGTATTTTTTTCAAAATGATGTATTATACATGATATAGTCACTGTTTGAAAACGCTATGCCTTTTGAACATGAGTTGTCATTTGAGCGTGTTTTTTTTTTTCGATCTTGCCTGTATTCCATGTTATGGTGCATGATACCAAAAATGCAGTACAGGCAAGATCGAAAAAAAAAAATTTTCAAGTGGCAACTCATATTCAAAAGGCATAGCGTTTTCAAATAGTGACTATATGGTGTATGAATGTGTGTGTGTGCGTGTGCAGGAGAAGCAGAGACAGATTTGATCTCATTCAAGTGGTTACTGGAGTATAAAATAAAACACTTTTGCAAAGGTATAACGGAACAAGTGTGCAAAAAAATTAAAGTGACAACAGGCTACCAAGAAGACATAATTCACCAGCGTTTGTGTATCTGCTTCTATTCCTTCAGCAATATCTTTTACAGGTAGCAAAACTTTATGCCGGGTGTTACAGACTTAAATCAAAGGCTTCTTCTTTTTGGGCGCATCATGGCACTGCCAGATATAAACACTAATGTGGTGAATTGCTCCCATAGTGAAGTGACTTTAGCTGCAGGTGGAAGTCCCATTTTACTTATGGTGCCAAGCAGAGTTTTGTCGCGGTACAGCAGTCTATTAGCCAGCGAAATCGCTGTAAAAAAGCTGTCTGTTGTTACGGTTCTGCCTTTGTCCAGAAATGGCTCCATAAGACTCAAAAAGTTTTTGCCCTGAATTGTAACTCAAAACACAGTTCTCAACAAAATGCTACTAGATGTCCAAGATCACAGTAAATCTGTTGCTTTTCACATGTTCTGCACGGCTGTCTTTGTTGTCAAAGCGCAAATGCCTCATGGTAGTCTAATAGTGGTCACAGGACATCGGATCTTTGTTCTGAGCAGGCGTCAGCCACAGCACCAACTGTGGTCATTGCTGCTCTTGTGAAAAGAATGGAGATAAATGCCATCAACTCAGAGAGGGAGAGGCAAGCTTGTTGTACCATGTGAACATCTCTGAGAGAATAAAACTGAATAATAAAAAAAAAAAGTTTAACTTTTACAAGTGGACAAAATTTATACCGGGTGGTAGAAACTCAAATGAAATGTATGTTTTTATTATATTATAGTAATAATAATAGCAGATCACTACTCAAAACACGCAGCTCCCGGCCTGGAACCCAGAACCATTTGGTTATAAGGCAGCAGTTCTTACTTCTACACCGTTCAAGAATACATATCAACTTCCTGTCAATTGACATTTGAGCTTAGGTTTTTAACTCATTGACAGCAATATGAAAATTGAATGATTTTTTTTCTTTGGTTATATTTTTGAATACAAGTGCATGTGTTTATTTGATGTTTGGACTAAATTCTTCACACATTAAACACTTCACACTTTTTATTAGTATAACATGAAAAAGTTTCTGTTTTAGCTATGTGTTCAGCAGTTCCTGTCATCCTACACGTACACACATCGTTGTAGACATGGAACACACATGAAATGTATGTATTCAAAATAAGGATAAATTAGCTACCCTATACAACTCCAGGCACCTCACTCCCAGATAAAGAGACCTGAGCTCTGAAAATTTTGCGACAGACTCGGCTCTGGCAGTGGGGGGGGATGAGATAGCAGGCTGCTTGTGCTGATCAATACATTTGCAAAACAAAAGAAGCTGATGGAGAGGTGTGAAGGACTTAAAGGTGGCCCGGGATTATTTTTTTTTCATAGGCTTCAGGGATTCTAGTGTTAAAAGGGTTTTTTGGGAGTTTTTCCTTGACTTCTTAAAGAGTCAAGGCTGGGGGGCTGTCAAAAGGCAGGGCCTGTTAAAGCCCATTGCGGCACTCCTAGTGTGATTTTGGGCTATACAAAAATAAATTATATTGTATTTTACTCTTTTGAGCTTTTCCTATTTATTGATTCTTTGCAAATAAATCCTTGACTTAGTTCTTTCATTTGCCTGTTAATAAAAAACAAGGGTTTACGGTGATCCCTTTTTTTTTTTTGACTTTTTGTTATATTTCTTGGATATTTATACTTGGTTTACCAGCTCCCCATTTTTGGGCCTGAACAAATGGAAGCCAGCAGTTTGCTTTAAAGGCCTGAGTGAAGTCAGGTGTATCACTACTGGGCAGACCAGGTAGGAATCTGGCCACCTCTCTCAATTGTTTCAGGAGGCTTCACACCTATTTTGTCTTGGAGGAAAGTCATAACAATACTAAACTCTGCATTTTTTAAGAGCTACTATATTTTGAGCACCTTTTTCTTTTTTTCGATCTTTCGACACATACTACAAAGCTTTTGTTCAACACCCTTACATATTCTAACCTGCTTAATCAAATTTAGGTTCATGATTTACAGGTTAATTGTGATTAATTTAATGTATCTTTTGCAGGTTGTAAGTTTTTTATTTTACTTCTTACCAAATATGTACAAATCAACAGAAATTGGAAGCATGATTATTCACAAGTAAGGGTTAAATATGATTATTGTTTTCTTTTTTAAGAGTGATTGGATTTGTCTTGTTGACCTAACTATTTTTCACAGTTTATATCCTGTGACATATTCTTCAGATTTATTGTGACCTCATTAAAATTAATTGAGAATTTGTGCTGTATGTTATTACATTTAATTATATGAAAAGTGCTCCAAGCTTTTTCTGAAAATAAGTGTTATTTATGGACATCCTGCTACCAAACATGACTCTGAACTTAATCCTGTTAGTGCTTCCTTTTCTTCTTTATTCTCCTGATGTACTGCATAATTATGGTTTAATATTGCATCACCATTTTGTTAACTATCATTAAAAAGCAAAAATAGAAAATTTCAGCTGCTGAAAAATACATTATGTATAATTTAAAAAGTTGAAGCATCATGTTTACCAAAGATGCCTAAGAACTTTTGATAAATGACTGCAATTGCAATTTGAATGCTTTCTGTACAGAGAGCCTTCTTTATTCACGTAGGTCTTGAAAAGAGTTGTATTAGTAATATTTGTTTTAAAATAATTACGTTGTAGTTGGCAACAGATAATCTGTTTGTGCATTTTTATTTTTTAGGGAAACTTTTTTATGGTAAGCAGAAATAACTAAATAAAGAGGCATCCCCCACAATCTTTGCCAGACTACTACTTTTTGTAGATAAAAAAAAGTTATTTTTAGGTCAGCATTTAAAGCAACTCTGCTGACTGCAGTCATATATTTCACCTTCACAGCTGCGATTCTCAGCTCAAGCTAATAAAGAACACAAAAGCTGTTCGAGTTTTAATGTATTCTATAAAACATCAAGGCATAATTATTAAAAGTGGTAAGTCTATAATGTAGAAAAAGTGGCAAACACAGTGTGAATGTATGCCTTACATTGTGCCTTTCTGGTTAATTTTCATAGCAGGTTATGTCCAAAACATCTAACAACATATCACATTTTATGTAGCTGTCAAGAACGCAGAAAGGCACAGTAAAAAATTAAGCAATATTTAAACATTATTACTGTTTGCCTGCTCATAAAGCATGAGAGAACTAATAATGTAAATACCATGGAAGAAGGTAATGTGCAGGATAATATTTCACATAACACCATGAATTGGAGAATATAAAAGAATTATTATATTTAAAGAGATTGCTTTTCTCAATTGATAACATTATAATTTTAGCTCTGAATAAAACAGCACGCAAAATGGAATAAAATTATGGTTAAACACGAAAAATGTGGTTGTAAAATACTCCAAATTCTATGTTTTTTTTATTTTGAATATGAATGATGAATATTGCTAAAGCCTGTAAACATGCAAAAAACAGCAGTCGAAATAGATACAACATATAAATATTACTACAAAAAAATATAACACAAAAAACACTCTTCATCCATGACTTTGTAGGCATAGACACTATTGCCAAATGTCTAGTTTTTCATCCAATTGAGCACATTTTTTGATATTTCTTTTGTCATTAAGTCTTTTCTACTTTTGATTTTTATATTGTTTGACAGAGGATCTATAGGCTCTCCAGCATTCACAATTGAGTAATATTCCATCAGTTTGATGTTTATAAAGTTCCATTAAAAAGTAAAAATGGAAATGGAATTCTGTTACTCAAAATGAATGATTAGCATCATGGATGATGGCTATGAAAAGATCCCCTTGCTTTTGTAAGGAATTTCCCCATCACTCTGAGCACTTAAACTCAAGCTGAAGACTCATGTCTTGGGCCTAAAATAACCTCATTCAGTCTGCTGATTAGGCTGCTCTTGTCACAACACTTTTGTTAGCCATTTCCTCTGCAGTGGGTGCCACATGTGCTGTTGTCCCGTTTTCAGTTTGCACTTCAAGAAATGGGTTACTGATGATACACCTTTAAGGGGGAGGACACAACATGGACAGGACGATTGGTGCTGAAGACCTTTAACCTAAAAAGAAGGGGTAGAGAGAGAGACATTGTGCGGTGGAGCAAGGAGAAGCAACAAGTTTTTTTTTTCTTATTCAGTGATACAAGGGAGACGTGTCTTTGAAGACAGACTTTTTTGGTTTTGCTGGGGCAATCGACTCTTTGGACAAAACTTTTTTCTTATAGGCTCGGCTGTCGGTGTACTCCGTGAGGCTTCCACTTTAGATTTTGCTCAGGAACTGTAAGGACAGGAAACCAATTTGGGAAACCGGTTCATCTTAGGCAAGAACATCTTGCCCCCTAATTTGTGAAAGGTTGTTTTTGATTCTTGTTATGTACTTGTTTTTTTTCTGTCTATATGTTACAACAACAACAACATTTATTTATATAGCACATTTTCATACAAACAGTAGCTAAAAGTGCTTTACATAATAAAGAATAGAAAAATAAAAGACACAATAAGAAAACTAAATAAATCAACATTAATTAACATCGAATAAGAGTAAGGTCCAATGGCCAGGGGGGACAGAAAAAACAAAAAAAAAAATCCAACTCCAATGGTTTTATTTCAGGTGACTACCTGTTGAAGCTCATCGAGGGAATGCCAAGATTTTGTGCAAAGCAGTAATCAGAGCAAAGGGTGGCTATTTTGAAGAAACTAGAATATAAAACATGTTTTCAGTTATTTCACCTTTTTTTGTTAAGTACATACAGTAACTCCACATGTGTTCATTCATAGTTTTGATGCCTTCAGTGAGAATCTACCAATGTAAATGGTCATGAAAATAAAGAAAACACATTGAATGAGGAGGTGTGTCCAAACTTTTGGCCTGTACTGTAGATGATGGCATCCTCCGCTCTCACCTTCTCCTGGTATGCGAACTGCAGAGGGTCGAGGGCGTGGCGGACCTGTGGCCTCAGGTGGTGAAGCAGCAGTCGCTCAATGGTCTTCATCACATGTGACATCAGAGCGACAGGCCGGAAGTCATTCAGCTCACTAGGACATGATATCTTTGGGACTGGGGTGATGCAAGATGTTTTCCAAAGCCTCGGGACACTCCCCTGTTCCAGGCTTAGGTTGAAGATGCACTGTAGAGGACTCCCCAGCTCCAACGCACAGGCCTTCAGCAGTCATGGCGATATTCCATCTGGACCCATTGCTTTGCTGGCAGTCTCATCAGCTCTCTACTTACCTGGGCTTCTGTAATTGTGGGTGGGGGGAAACTCTCTCCTATGCTGGTATCAGTATCAGCTGGTGAGAGTGAGTTACGATGGTCAAACCTGTTAAAGAAGTTGTTCATCTGGTTTCCTCTCTCCATGTCTCACTCGATGGTGGCACCCCGCTTCGAGCTGCAGCCAGTGATGATCTTCATCCTGTCCCACACTTCCTTCATGCTGTTATTCTGTAACTTCTGCTTCAGCTTTCTCCTGTACTGCTCCTTCGCCGTCCTGAGCTGGACTTGGAGTTCCTTCTGCACGTGCTTAAGCTCATGTTGATCACCACCTTTAAAAGCCCTTTTCTTCTGGTTCAAAAGGCTCTTGATGCCACTTGTAATCCATGGCTTGTTGTTAACATAGCAGCGCACTGTTCTTACTGGAACTACAATGTCCATACAGAAGTTGATGTAGTCAGTAGTGTCAGTACAACAACCTCCTCAATGTTCTCACTATAAGATCCCTACAGGATATCCCAGTCCGTAGTTTCAAAGCAGTTTCTCAGAGCCTGCTCTGCCTCAGGGGACCACTTCCTGAATGAGCGTGTGGTTGTAGGTAGCTCCCTCACTCTTGGTTTGTAGTGAGGCTACATCATCATTACTCCTTCTACCCACAGAAGAGACATCAGAGATATTAGGAGACTTGGGAATGAGTGTCTAATGTGGCAAAACTGAACCATCTCACTTTATTTAACTTTGCACAGTATTGGATATTTGCATATGCTTGAGATACTGTTGAATGTGCAGGAAAGGAAGATGGCTTAGTGGCCCTGTCACTGGAACTGTAATTCTGATTTTTATAACGAGCCAGAGAGAAACTTTAATGGGTAGGAAACAAACCTTTGTTAAAAGGCAAGCTTCCAAAATTTTGTGATAGTGATAGATAGATAATGTACAGTATTTTGTGCAGAAATTGCAAACTCAACTTAAAGTGTATAAGCATTTACTTTAGGATGTCAGGTGGAAGCACTGAATTTCCAGATAGCATTGAGCAGAATGATCTGCAGAGACGTTTCTTAGCACACTCTGGAGGAATAATCCTGTGACTAAAAGTGCTCAAAGACAGTACCTCCTTTAGGTCATGGAGGAGATTTGTTATCATGGTGTCCAATTTTACCACCATCCTCTTTTCCACGACAGCTTCCAGCGTGTCTGGGGTTAGCCCTGTGATGGAGCAGGTATTCTTGTGTAAACAAGGCGCTTTATAGCGCCCGACCCGGCACAGAATACGCAGAGGCACGTGTTCACACTCAAGGTCTTTTATTTTTTCCTCTTCAGCCGTGGACACACGTCTTCTCCCACCGGCCCAACACAGTCCAAAGCACAAAGACACAAAGAAACCAACACAAACCCACACTTTCCTGCTCCACCACTCCTCCCAGGCAACCTCGTCCTCTTCCTCCCGATTCTGGCCTCGATTGCTGGGAGGCAGGCCCTTTTATACCCCACCCGGAAGTGATCCAGGTGCCTGACCAGCTGGTCTTAATTGCACCTCCGGGTGGGGCTGATAAACCATCCAGTGTGGTGGCTGGCTCTCTGCAGCACCCCCTAGCGGCCACCCCATCTCCCAACCGGGCTGCTGTGGTGGACTCCATGTCCCATGGAGCCACGGGGGAGATTGAGGAGGAATCCATTGCCAGGGAGAGTGCCCCCAAGCGCCCTGGGGGAGGTATTGCAAAGTCCATGATGGCTCCCCCGGGACGTATGCATCAGAGGCGTCCTGGCCGGGAATGGGACCCGGCTGTCCGTCACACTTGATAAATTTGTTCAGGCATTGTGTGTCTTTTGAACTCAAGATGCTTCTTCATAAGACCACAGCATAGAACGACACACTGGATACTACAGACTGGTATAACATTTCCAGTAGCTTGTGGAATGCATCAAAAGTCTCCTCAGGAAGTACAGTCTCCTCTGGCCTATCTTGTACAGAACCAGTGTGTTCATGGATCAGTCCAGTTCGCTATTTATGTGAACCCATAGGTACTTATAGCTCTGCACCTCTTCCATATCCTTCCCCTGAATGGTGACTGGTCTCCACCACCTTCATCTCTTTTGTCTTGCTGATGTTGAGCTGCAAATGGTTTCCCCTGCACCACAAGGCAAAATCGTTCACAAGTCTCCTGTAACTTCAACTCGTCTCCATTACTAATGCAGCCTTATGACAGAAGAGGTATTTCTGTAGAGGGCAAGTTCTGGTATAGTACTGAAAGTCTTTTGTGTTCTATAATCTACTGTATGTCACTTTCAAACATTTTTACTGTATGATGTTTTTGATTGAAATGTTGTTCTGTGCTTAAGCAAAATTCACTACTCCTTCCCAATTTTTGAAGGCTTCTCAGGTAAATTATTGCTCTTGTAAATAGAAATAATTCTATAGAAATACAACATTGTACTTTGTGAGTGACAGTTGATAAAATGCCTAATGTGCATTCTGCAACTGACTGAGGAAGAAAAAAAAAAAATAACATTTAGAAATAAACTATTTGATGTTACCTGCTTATAATGTTAAGCCATTTTTTATGTACAGCCTTTCCTGTCCTCAATTACATGATTGAGCTGAAAGGGTCATGAAAGTCTTTTAGCCTTAAGGGTGACTGACTTTGTGATCTTTAGGTGTCTATGCCCAAGAAATCACACTTCCCTTGCCACAATGTAAAGAACATCTGTTTTCTCTCTAGCGTCAGCTCAGTCCTAAAATGTAGCAAACTCAAACCTGATAAAAATACAGCACTTCACCGAGCATTATGTAGCTTCTAAACACTAATAATAATTCTTTGCATTTATATAGCGCTTTTCTCACTACTTAAAGTGCTCAGCAATTGCAGGTTAAGGGCCTTGCTCAAGGGCCCTAAAGAGCACAGTCCCTTTTGGCATTTACGGGATTGGAACCGGCAACCTTCTGATTACCAGTGCAGATCCCTAGCCTCAGAGCCACCATTCCGCCTAAAACACTGTAGAAAGTAGGTCAGCAGCAATTGTTTCTTATTTAATCCACGGAAGTGTTTGTGCACCTCTTTGTAGCTGACCTCATTTCTTTAGCTTTACAAAACTAAATGTGCGTTTATTGGCTCTTCACAAACATTTGAGCACTAGATAAAGTTGGCCATGTTTTTATGATTTGACTACTTGATTAAATTAGTGAGTGATGTATGTTTCAATATAATGAGAAAAAATGTCCAAACTATACTGAATCAATCAATCTTCATTTGATAATAGCAACTCTCAGCAAGCTCCTCATTAGGAGCTTCACAAAGGAAGCACAAAATAAAATCCATTTTTCACTCTCTAACCTGCAGACATTGACCGAGTGGTCTGTAAACATGGCCTTGGCTTGTTACAGCACTGGTTTATTACACAGTTGTGGATTTAATTAATATATTAATCAGTTCTTCTTCTTATTATTATTTGATATTTGTCAGATACCTTTACATTATGTGACTTACCAAAATTGCATATATGACATTGACTTTTTTCCATTTGGAGTACTGACAGGTTAAATGATTTGCGCACAGTGTATCAGAGGATAAGAATGAAGTAGTAACATAATTAATAAATACAACAAACCAAAAAAAGACCCGTGTAAGATCTTGCGACTTAATATAAGCTAACACTGCACTACAGATGTGAAAGAGTGTAATGAAGAATAAAAAATAGAAAGAAGCAGCAACCCTATTGTCCATAGCCTGTGGGACTGTGCCACACTTTGATGAATGGAATGGCTGATTGAAAACAAGCACTGTTGTTTTAAAGTGTTATCAGATCAGTTAAGACGAAAGGTACCAAGTAACCTCTAAGGTGCTATTCTTAATGGAGTATAGGAAGGAATGCCTAAGAAATGGGAGGTAATGATGTGCAATGAACAAACAAATATTTTTTTTTACTTGTCTTGGTCTCTGAACAAATGTACTAATGCATTTTATATTCTGCAACAGTCCAGAGTTATCAACTTAACTTCACTTAAATGGCTACCATCTTTGGAAAATACCCACCAGTAAACTGTTTCAACAAAACGGTCATGATGACAACTAGCCAATGACTTGGCAGATGACGCCAAGCACCTCCCATTGATCAGTTCATTCTGACTGAGTGACTATGATTGTCTCAGTACACTGACTGACTGAATGAAACAGTATGTCTCTACTGATCTGGAGAAACACTGCAAGTTCGTTCACAGACTGCAGATGAGAGACTCACAATACAGTACACTGAACTAGATCACCAGAAGAATCAGCTTGTGTACTGAATGGAGAAACAAACACTAGACAAAGTCTCAGTTCACTTCACTGA
Source organism: Polypterus senegalus (assembly GCF_016835505.1). NCBI lineage: Eukaryota > Metazoa > Chordata > Cladistia > Polypteriformes > Polypteridae > Polypterus > Polypterus senegalus. The sequence continues at coordinate 44,447,750 of NC_053169.1, read as the reverse complement.
TGACAGATGTATGGCAGATTGCGCCAGAAAGGACGGGATATAAAAAAAGGAAATTGTGGAAGACGGCAGCAGATGATACAGACAAGGATCGAGACTGACAGCCAGGAGGCTGCAGGGCTTTTTTTTTGTTTGTGGAAGGTTCAATTGTTATTCTTGCTATATACTGAATAAAGTAAAATAACACCTGTTGTTAATCCTGTCTGCATTTGTGCAAAAGACACAACAACTGACTGACTGGACAACTATAAACTGGATCTATGTGGATTAGTATACCCTGACATAACCTACAGTTATTTCTTGCCATACATTGTTAACTGTTGTACATTAGATCGATGGATGGACAGATGGATAATGTATTTCTTAAATTGGTAAACAATTAAAATTACAGATACACAGGCATTTCTAACATAATTAAAATTTTATTTATTCACATTTCCACTTGATTTAGCATTATATTTTTAGGGAAAAAAACAAAAAGGCATACATTTCGCTAACATCTCTGTTTCACTCTATTAAGTAATACTATAGTGAAGGTTTCAAGTTTAGTAAATAAATATTAAACAAATAGGATTTGGGAGTTGGATAAAGAAATATGAATGTCAAGACGGAACCTGCATTGTATCAAAAGATGTAATGGACTTAAGATAGCTGATGTTGAAAAGGAGGACTGTTTTATATAAGTGTTGCTGACGTCTTGGATTGTAAAATGAGGATTGCTTACATCAGCGTTTCTCAACTTTTAAGTATTTGCGACCTGAGTTTTCATAACAGTTTTAATCGTGCCCCCTCCCTAACATTTTTCTGAAATGTAGATGCATATTTTATTATACCTACTTAACTTTTATCGACATTTATCTAACTCTATATTTATTGTCCTAGTATCAGGATGTAGTTTAGGTTAATTTGTTTTGGTTTCAACAGATGTTTTTTTCATATTTTTGATTCTTGTTTTCTTTTTTTCACATCTTCGCGCCCCCCTTTTTGTTACTTTGCGCCCCCCTAGGAAGGGCGGCCCCACAAGTTGAGAACCACTGGCTTACATGTAATTTGCATTTGTTATATATATTTTTTACTGTTTCTATAAATAATATTAAAATAAATGAGACAGAGATTAATTGAAGATACAATCAGTATACAGTGATCCCTCGCTATATCGAGCTTCGACTTTCGCAACTTCACTCTATCGCGGATTTTAAATGTAAGCATATCTAAATATATATCACAGATTTTTCACTGGTTCGTGGATTTCTGCGGACAATGGGTCTTTTAATTTATGCTACACGCTTCCTCAGTTTGTTTGCCCAGTTGATTTCATACAAGGGACGCTATTGGTGGATGGCTTAGAATCTACCCAATCAGAGCGTGTATTACGTATTAAATAAAACTCCTCAATGATATGCGATGTGCTTCCCGAGCGGTGCTTGATTGTTTGCTTTTCTCGGTTTCTCTCACTCTCTCTGACGTTCTCTGCTCCTGACGGAGGGGGTGCGAGCAGAGGGGCTGTTTGCACAGAGGCTGTTTGCCTAGAAAATACGGACACTACTCTAAAAATGCTGAAAGACTACTGTCACAAAAACGAAACATAGACAGATAAAGGTTTGGGGCAGCCACCCGTGTAATATGGTATCCTGGCTGCAAAAGTCGTTTTTATCACAATAACCAGCACTAAAGTGCATACAATGGAGTCCAAAACAAGACTGAGGGAAAAGGGAAAAGGGGCAGGCTTTTAAAGGGGGAGACAGGAAGTGAGGTCATAAGGATCGAGCACGTGGTCTTCAGCCATTGGATCACAGCCGGACGTGACATCAGAGGGGCCGGAGCTGGTGAGGTCAACTTCCATTGGCTCGGTCCCGGAAGTGATGTCAAGAGAGCCAGGTGGAATCCCCCGGGAATGGTCTACAGGTAAGGGAGAAAAAGAGTCAGTGTACTCTGCCACATCCTGGCATGCCTCCGAACTGCCTTCACTCAAGCCCTTTAGCTGCCTCCCATGCGCACGTGTGTGACACTACCTTCACATTGCTCCCTTCTGTTGCGGCTGCTTTATCGCGGTGCGCATACTTAAAAGCCCAACAGCGCATATTGATTATTATTATTATTATTTGATTGTTTGCTTTTCTGTCACCTCTCTCTCTCCCTCTGACATTCTCTGCTCCTGACTGCGCTCCTTTGAAGAGAAGATATGTTTGCATTCTTTTAATTGTGAGAAAGAACTGTCATCTCTGTCTTGTCATGGAGCACATTTTAAACTTTTGACTAAAGGGTGTTATTTCATGTCTAGAGGGCTCTAATAATGTTAACAGTGTGGGAGAGTTTATAAGGGCTTAAAATATAGAAAAATAACCATACAAACATATGGTTTCTACTTCGCAGATTTTCACCTATCACGGGGGGGTTCTGGAACGCAACCCCTGTGATCGAGGAGGGATTACTGTACTCCCAGTTCTTGTGTATTTCATATCAAATCAGTCTCATCATCCCTCACTACCGAATATGGAGAGCAATCTGATTAGACAGAGCACTAGGAAGAAGTAGTCCCTCATACAGTATTTACTGAGACATCACAAAGGTTATCAGAAGCCGCTTCTTGTTTCCTTTAGGCCAACATTAATACATTCTTGTCATATTCCTAAGAAAAGGATCAATGCTTAATTATTGAAGAGACTGGGGTGGCAGTTCAGCCAAACTCAACCTGTCTTATAGAGAAGAAAACAAAACTTAAAGAAACTGCATCAAAGAAAACAACATGAAATGGACATAACTATATCCTTCATTTTTCAGTTTGAACTCACACATGAAAGACTGAGGTGAGAATATTGGTTTACACCTCCAAATGTGAATAATTCTAAAATGACCTGCATAGCAGAAGTGTCTTTGTAATTTATGATTTCAGTTATGAACTGAACAGAGGAGTAACCATAAACTGCATGATCTTACATGAAGAAAACACAGATGCAACATTTTTGTGTGACAAATGCATAATCATCCCTATTCACTGTTAATAATTGTTCATCCAAAATTATCTAACAAATAAACAACCAGTATATGTTGTATATTTGGCTAGATTTAATTTAGACTGGTATGTGTAACAGTCATTACTTTAGATTCTTATTTCAAGGTCCTGTTCTCAACATTGCCTTATATTAGTTGGGGTGCACTCTTTGAAATACGAGTAGACTGGTAGAATTAGGAAATGGAGCCTTTGCCTTGTCTGTTACTAAGCATTATAGTTTTATGTACAAAAATGATGTAAAATTAGTAATGCTAAGCAGGCTTAATTTAAAGAAAAATCTTAACTTCTACTCTACTAGTAAAAGTAGTGTGATACTGGACTTTTCTTGGCCCCCATAGGGTCTAGATGCTAAGTTAATGTAAACCTGTATATCTATACTAATAAAAGGCAAAGCCCTCACTCACTCACTCACTCACTCACTCACTCACTCACTCACTCACTGACTCATCACTAATTCTCCAACTTCCCGTGTAGGTAGAAGGCTGAAATTTGGCAGGCTTATTCCTTACAGCTTACTTACAAAAGTTGGGCAGGTTTCATTTCGAAATTCTACGCGTAAGGGTCATAACTGGAACCTATTTTTCTACATATAATGTAATGGAGTTGAGTTGGAGATGGCCGTGGGGGGCGGAGTTTCGTGTGACATCATCACGCCTCCTACGTAAGTACGTAGAGAACAAGGAAGAACTCCTAACAGCGATGAGCACAAAACGCCATTTCACAATTGAGAAGGCAGAAAAACATTATGAAGCAAATGATGCATACAAGCATATTCATAAGTACAGCTACTGCGTAAACAAAGCACGGCGTGAACCGTAAGTTTATATTAAATTAAGTTCATAGACAGGCTGCCACTAGCGTTTGTAATTTAGTGCCTGCCCATATAAGGCCGTCCATCAGCGGCAATCCAATACAAACACTGCCGGTAAATATTCACGTGTGAAGGACTGTGCTTATGCAGAGGAAGATGAAATGATCAGGGTGGTGTTTGGCACAAACTCAGCGAAACTGTGAGAGAAACTTTTAAGTGCCGGGTCTTAGCTGACATTACACGAGATGGCACCAGCACAGCTGGGAACCTTCGATGCAAGAACACCAAGCGGCTCACGTGAACTGACGCAGTGCACAGACAAAAAGCAACAGTTCCAAAGAGTGCTGAACAAAAACCGAATAACCGAAAGGCAGCAAAAAAATATGAAGCGTCTGATACATAGAATCATATTCATAAGTGCAGCTACTGCGGAAACAAAGCACACGGTGGAAAAAGTGAATGTCCCGCTAAAGGAAGACAGTGTAAAAAAAAACCCGTGCATGCAGTGTGTCAAGTCTCAGATAAAGAGGAAGACGAGCTGTTTATTGATGCAGTAAGAAACTAATCGATGAATGAAACCTCTTATCTTTACAACGATTGACAAACACGGAATGTAACTTGAACACAACACATCGTACAAATACGACCCTGATTGAAACAAATAATGATAATCAAATCCTTGATGACAGCAACATTCAATAACACTCACAAAACAATTACTGTATATTGAAAATCATGTTACGTTATTTTTAAAATGTTCCCTTTTTCATAACTTCTACTTCTCCACTGCGATACGCGGGTATATATATAAATGTATATATATACCCCGATCTACAGTACATACTCTCGCATAGACAAGCCACACGCTGTGGCGCAATTGTAGAGTCTTCGCCTCTAATGCCGACATTCGAGGTTCGATTCCCGAGAGGGGATGCACTGAGTATGTACGCTCGCTACCCGATTCATTTTACCTTCGCATCTCCTTGGTTTGGGACGTATGAAAAAATATTCTGTTCACGCAGAATCATGTTACGTTATTTTTAAAATGTTTCCCTTTATGTTGAAATTTTGGTTATTATTATTTAAACACAATACTATTCTGAAAATCTACTTAAAGTACCTAAACTACCACTTTATTTTTAAGTCTGCCCAATTTTAACCAGGGATGATATTTTTGTTTCTGTTTTGAATTCAAATGCAGTTTAAAGGCTTTTATTTTTTCAGAAATTAAAACAGCCTCAGTTTACAATATTCATGTACATGTCTATTATTTGATTCTGTCGCCCACTAAAACACTTTTAAATTAAAAAAAAAAAACATTTGCGATTTGGGGCAAATTTACGTAAGCGATTACATACGATTAATCAAGATTAATTCTTACACAGCCTCTAATTAATTGGATTAATTTTTTAATCGAGTCCACCTAATATATATATATGTGGATATATATATGTAGATTTGTATATATATGTGTATATACAGTATATATGTAGATATGTATATGTGTATATACAGTATGTATATATATATTTGTATAGATGTGTATATATATATATATATATATATTTATATATATATGTTTATATATGTGTCTGTGTGTGTATATATATACATACATATATATATATATATATATATATATGCCAGCAACACTCATGACAATGACAAAACAATTACATTGTCAATCATGTTACGTTATTATTAAAATGTTTCCTTTTCTTTTTACTTCTCCACTGCCAATCGCAGGTATTTTAAATATAAATAGATAGATATGACAACAACACTCATATCAATAACAAAACAATTACATTAACAATCATCTTACGTTATTTTTAAAATGTTTGCTTTTCTTTTTCATAACTTCTTTAACACACTACTTCTCCGCTGCGAAGCGCGGGTATTTTGCTAGTGTCAAATATTGCTGGATTATATAATTATTGTGCATGATGCAATTTTCAAAAACATCTTAAAGTGTCTTTTATATCAGTACCATAGTTTGAGCAAATGAACCACTGGCTTACAGGTAAACTGGTAATGATCATTAACAATAGCAAAGAGTAAAGAGTTTGAGCAGGATTTCCTTTACATGCCTTTTCCTTTCCTTTATATGTACCGTATATAATGTTGAAATTAAGGTAGTGCCCTGCCCATTAATTTGGAAAATTGTTTGTTTATATTATACTAGCTGCTGGTGGTCTTTGGGGGAAAAAAAAAGTAACTGAAGACTCCCTAGCAGTTTTACGATATTGGTGAACTTGCAGAGGCATCAGCTAAGGGTGCCTAGGCAGGTCATATCTTGTCCGAGACAGACATGTAATCGAGTGCAGCTGTGGCACAAATCAAGTGGAACAGGCTGGAACCTGTCTCAGGCAAATGTACGATAACTTGTCGTGTGAAACTACAATGTGCATGTACCATAAAGCCAAGTTTGAAAATTTAAAAGTGCATGCATGTGCCATCTGCCCAAGTGCAAGTCACACTTGTATAAGCTTCAACATCTTCCACAGAATTCGCTCCAACTCTCGTGGCTGTGGTTGAACATGCGCAAAGCGGACTGCTCTATACACACACACACACAGGTCTTTTGTTTATATGTGTCTGATGTGACCTGCTTGTATTCCAAATGAAGAAGGTTACAATTCTATATATTTTTTTGGAAAGATTGGTTAATATACTTTATATAACCACTTCTTCCTTTTTGCCTGCTTAAAGAATTATGATTCCGGAGAGAACATAAGATGCCAGTTCCACCAGAATGACTATGTAAGAATGCAAAACCCCAGAAGTTGGCATTCACTTATGAATCAGCAATTGATGATGGTGGATCGCACACCTCAGAAGCAATTTAAACTTTTTTACTCTAGGACCATGGCGGTCTTTACCCTTGTCTCAACTGTATATTGTGCTCTGCCTAAGCATAAATAAATAGGGTTACATGCTGAGACCTGAATCTTCACATGGTTTTAATCTCTTTCTTTTACAGTATTTATTTATCATATTTTATTGACATAACAAAGGTTATTGTCTTAGTTGACTACTTCCATTTATGGAAGGCTACGTCATCAAAAGCCTTTATTACTTGCTGTCTACGGATCTGCCATGTTTCTCTCAGCTCCAATCTAAAGCCCTATTGTATTTCTGACACTGTTATAGAGAGTTAATTCTTCAAACCTGCTTAAAATCTATGTTCTTCTGTTATGTACATAATGTATTGCGAGCAACAATTTACATCTGATATTACAGATAAAGCTGTACCTCTAGTTTGACTTCTGTAAGAATTCCCCTTCCACCTCACCAGCACATTGTAATTTAATTCTCATTTGGCATCCATCTTGCCAGTTTCTTGGTTTTAAACTTACTAGTTGAGAAGACCTTGAGATAATTACTTCCTTTATGTGTGAAGTCTGATCCCCTATGTGGATGTGTTTCTGACATGTGTATGGGGGATTGTGATCTCCCTTTACTTGTAACACAAACTGTGGTTCTCTCTGTTAAAGATAAACACTACCACCCCAGTTTATCAATTTGGAGATACTGTCACTGCCTTCTAAGCAACATTAAAGAGGTATGTGAGCCACATGTTTCCTGTTCTGTAAAGTATTTTTAACACATCAAACTAAATCTCATCCTCTGCTCACTGGTATGAAGGCATGTGGCAACTATTGTCATCTCAGGTATTCTGAATCAGTACACCTCAATGCTTTCCTTTCTGACACCATTTCGTGTAAGATGAATTTGCCAACCTACTACCAAGCTTCTAAATGCACAGCCTGACAATGAAGAGTGCTGTACAGAAAATACATTGAAGTGACTTGAGTGAATATAACACCGAGTGCTAAAGTTTAATTCACTTTGTTCACCTAAACCTCTGCAGAGTCTGCAAGTACTACACATTCAATACAATATTTTCTAACAACAAAATTATAAAAACAGGTACTCAATCTTTCAGAGAAGTATTTTTACTTCACAAAATTCTGTTTCTATTTAAGTTAAACATCAGGCAATATTTCAAAACCATTAACTATAGTTTTAATTAGCTTGTAAAACCAATACAAATTTAAACACAGTTTCTGCCAGGAAATAGTTTATATAATTATGTCTTTAATATTAAAACACTTGCAAATCATATATTTATTTGGTTGCCTTGCAAGGTTTTCCATGTGCACTGATTGATGTGATTTTCACTCATTGTCATAAATATGAGTGTCTCCAGGATACGTGAGAATGCAATTACACTGAAAAAGCTGCAGTGTGTGTGCAGGCTGTTACTGAGACTAAAACTGCTTGGCAAACGGCTCTGAGGTGTATAAGTGGAATTTTAGGAAGTTTACAGATGAATCAGAAATTGTTTAAAGTTATGGTGGAAAAAACATCTAGTTTTAATATTGTAGAACAAAGTGGGCATTGCCAGTTCTGCTAGGCCTTGATAGTACAACAGGCCTGTTGAGGCAGCAGATTTAGCAGACATCCAGTTGTGAAAACACCCACTTGTCTTGAAATTGAACACCATCTGGTACCAGGATCTCCCTGTATTTCACTTGAAATCAAAGGTGCAAATCATATGTCGAGGTTTCATCTTTCGAGAGGCCCCTCTGCAGATTTTTGAGCTGGAGGGCACAAAATTAACTCAAGCCAGAATGAAGTGCTGTAAATCAATGAATAACAACTCTGAATGACATAAGTACTTGCCTATAGGAGAATCTTTTTATAACTGGAAATGACAATAATCCTACTATGAGAGGTACCAACTTTCTTCAAAACTAGTTACACTCATCCCATCAGAGGAATTTTGGAACTCTCTGTCTCTCATTTAGCACTCTCATGGGAACTCCCATGGGAGCTCTGCTCTCACTTTCCAAAATGAAAACCTCTGAAACCTGCTCTCTTAAACTAAAAAGCTATGAGCTGCTCTTCCTTGGAGAACTAAAACCAGCAAACACTTCTTTGTGGGCCAGTTTGCCAAGATAAACAGTGAGTCATTATGAATCCTGAAAAGTAGCCATCACTTCAAGAAGGGAGCGTTCAGCATAGAAACTCATGTGTCAGAAAGAGAAATGCTTTTCCCTTTGAAGTTGCAGATGACACAGCAAAAGGATCTAACCAATTAAAGCACTGCACATCACAATAAGGGGAACATGCAGCACAGAGAAAAAATGCTGTCCAGTGCAAGAAGAATCCTCCACTTGAACCCATAGCAGCAGTAAAGAAACAACTGCACACACTTGGTATCTTAAAGGAATCTTAAAACCGTTCATTTGTGCCAAGATAAATTACAACTCTAAAACACCAGTAAACAGAAAGTGTTTATTTATATATATATATATATATATATATATATATATATACAGCCAACCCTGACACAGACAGGTTCAAGCACACGTGAGTTTTTATTTTCCTTTTACCTTGTTGGCAATGCCCTCCCCATTACCACAAGCTGAACACAGTCCCAAGCACAACACAAAACTAATTCTTTCTTTTCCTTTTCTTTTACCTTTTCTCTTCTACTCCTCCCGGCAGGCTTTGTCTCCCTCCTCCCGACATTGGCTCTTGGAGTAGTGGCTTCTGGCTCACTTTTATAATGCACCCAGTAGTACTCCAGGTGCTTGATGACCTATTTCCGGCAGCACTTCCTGGTGTGGCAGAAAAGCAGCTCTGTAGGGCTCAGCAACAGCTACAGCACACCATGGCGGCACCTATGGATCCCAGCAGGGCTGCACCAAACTTCAACTCCCATGAAGCCCTGCAGGATCACCATCTGGTGAGAGGGAAAAGTGAATGTGTAAAGCAAAATAATCTGCTGCCGATGTTTTTGATTCTGATGCAAGTAATGTTGAAATCGAAAACAAGTGTGCATCACCTGCATCAGTTGATCAGGCCCCAGCTGGTCATAGTGAGGAACATATTCATCTATCTGATTCCCTACAGCAACGTTCACCTGGAAGGACTACCCAGACATAAATCCATCAGAAGCAAGCTACAGGACTTTACCAAATGACACAGCATACCACAGGACCCTACAGATTTTTCCAGAAATGTGGTAATGCATATCATTGGCTGTTTCAAATACTACCATGCCTTGCAGGACAATGCTATGTAATAGGTATGTGAATTTACATTCTGTAGAGGCTCATGGAACATGTGTCATTTGCCATAAATAAATATTTTATGTTGATTTATGTGTGGAACCATTGCTTAGTGTGCTTTTCAGAAAACTAAAAAAATTATCCAGTCTTAGGCCAAAATCAAAAAAAAATAGCCCTCAAAGTGTTAATGAGCAGATAAGTCAAAAGGGCAGTGAAGCCATACTTGCCCTTTGCTTTTCAGTGTCATTGTGCACCTGTGTCTGCAATGCTCATTGCTAAACATCAGCATTCAGATGCAAGTAAGGCATACAACTCTACAGAAAATGGTAAATTAAAAAAAAAATGGCAAAAGAAATGTTAACTTTTAAAGTTATGGGAAATTTTTATGAGTTTCTAAGAAACATTTGTAGGTCAGATAACTACACTATGAGATATGTTCAAAGTAAAAATGGCACACTGACAGTGAAATTGGTTGGAATTAAGACTTGAAGCCAACATGACTGGACTTGAACACTACCGGTTTATTCTTCACACTACTCCACTACTAGTCAACTAAACCGTAAAAACAATATGAAAGAATATGGGATCAACAGACCTGGATTTAGAAACAAATGACAACCTTCTGCATGGGAAGAAGTGCGGGTAGTGATGGCAGACTCTGTTACTGGAATGCTAAATAAAGGATATTGTGAGAAGAAAAAGCTAGAAATATAAATACATAAAACAACAAAGCTAATAGATCTAAAGGCAAAACAGACATACAATAACATTGGAAAATGTAATTGAACACTTGCGTCGTTAAACCTCATTTACTTTGGGTTCATTTGTTTGTTTCATTACAGATTGAAAAGCCTCAAGGGAAATGCTCACGTTATGAATGAACTAAGGAAATCTGAAAGTATTAAAATTATCTTAAATTGTAAAAGCTACTGCTTAGAAGAAATGATGTTCTCTATTTGCTTTTGGAGGTTTCTTTAGAGTGTGGTGAAACTAATGTCCTCTCTTTACTTAGGGAAGTTTTCTTTTGTTAGTACCTGTAATATAATAACATTTTTTATTAATGAAAGTTGTTTCATAAAGAAAAGACTGAAAATATGAAGCAACTCTCAACTGTAGGAAAAAAGAAGACAAATTATTGATGAATACTGCCACCACAATCAACCTCTACATACTCAAATCCCTGTCCATGAAAACATGTGATAGCTCAAAAACTAATTTCATGGTAGAGAGAGAGGCTTTTAAAGAGAAATGCCACTGACCCCTTTCCTTTTATTAAATATGAATTTTCAAAAGAGATGATGAATGCACTGAATATAATCTGTATCCTGTGGAGAAGAAGAACAGAAAGATGTTTGTATAGTTTTTCTTTTATAGTAAATTCACTCTAAATATTGTATATATTTTTTTATTTTTACTATTAATTTTTCTAAGGATAAAAACAATAAGACTTGTAGTAGTTATGACCTACTTCTCAAAAGATTGGGTTAAGGGACAACACTGCAGTTGCAACATACGTGTAACATACATTTCCCATTATAGAAACTATTTTATTGAAAGGTGCAGGACTAGTGGTTGTATAAAGGAATGCATATTTTTGAACTATCAATGCTGCACTGGATTTGTCTGTTATTTCACATTTGAGTCAGGTTTGCTATAAAGTAGTTCTGCATGAAACCAGCCTTTAAAATAATGATTAGGTTTATAGCAATTATTAGTACATAAAATCATCCAGTTATAGTGTTGTTTCTATCTGTTTGTAGCTCTTTTGTATTATTCATTCATTTTCTACCTGTTGGTTAAGATGAGAGACAATGGTGCACCCTCCCCAAATCAATAGCTTCTAACTCCCCTCTCATAATTTCCAGAAACTATCAGACCAACATATTTTTGCGTAGGCGGGGCCCTAGTTCACCTCAGAACTACTTTTTGCAATGTACTTAACATTGACTGGTATATGAAGGTCATATTCCCACCACATTCTTCAAGTCAGGTATGTGGTGATTGTTTCCTTGCATTCAGACCACTAAATATATTTGCTTAGATTCAGTATAATCATTTTTATTACAGGCTTCTATTAGTATAGATGTAAAGCAGAGGGTAATGGCCTGGTGTTTCTTTTAAGATCTGACATCAACAAAGTAGTTCAAGTTAAAACCCAACCAAGAAACACATCTTTAATATGCTATAATCCATCATTCTCCATTTTTGACGCCATTTATTTCACGAAAGATGTTCTCACACTCCTAGTCTGTTTGCTTTGTGCTGTATTAATAGATGATTAGTTACTCTGTCTCCAGCTCCAGGAAGTTCGGTTGTGTTTCACAAAACAAACTTTCCAGTGAACCAGAAGTAACAATAATCATCTCATGGGTTTTTTTCATTGAGCAGAAACAATTTTATTTTTTCATCATGAAGGTTCAATAAGAGTTGTGTTTGCACACCACCACATTTATGATGATTATGTGTTGTTTTTCCCAAGCAGAGTTCTGTGAGCAGAATGCTTATCTCATAACTAGACAAATACATGAAAGTACATTACTTCATACACTTTAGAAAGGACACATTTCATCCAGACAACTTCATGGCTAGCTATGCTGATGGCATATAGTGATGTGCTTCAATTTCATTTAGTAAGTAGATGCATCGAGTCAATTTAATTTCACAGTGTGATGTCAAGTTTTTACTATCCTATTTTTTTTTTTAGAATATTTAAAATCACATATCTTCTCTCTTTAGGCCTTTAAATACTGTTCACTTGGGACTTTTATATTTAAGACATAGTATCAAAGTTAATGTGCCTCCAATGTCAATGTCACCCTACCTGGGGGTTTGATCATCAGTTGCAAAGGGCATTCATTTCTTGCCTACTCTGCATGTGGTAATTTTTATCTACTCAATCGCGAGTGATTTTACACTTTTTAAGTACAGTAGTTAACTGCTATCCAATTTGATCGTAAGAGAGAAAACAACGCCCTGAGGCTGAATCAGGTGCTAGGATTCATCTGATTGACTGATACTTTATGCAACATTGTACAAAGGTATGGATTTATTTTCATATTAAAGCTTCCTTGTTGCCATAGAATTTTGCACAATATTTTCTGTAGTTAGAGTGGTCTCATGTTGGATCACTTTCATACATCACACAAACCTTGCCAAAATTCAGTTGGGACCATACCAAAACCACCATTTCCAAAGGGTCACGGTTTGGTTGTTTTGGTCTGTTCACATCTACCTAAATGAACTGGACTATGGGGCCAATAGCTCCAGAGTTCAAAAAAGCTAAATGTAAAGCCAGAGCCTATAATAGCAGCACTGTGAACAAGATAGGAAAAACCCTGAACAGGCAGCAGTCTATCACAGAGCACCCAACTATGGAGGAATATTTCGGACAAAATTAATTAATTAAATAAATAAACGCACAAATAAATAAAAGTACTGTGAAATGTGAGCATAAATAAATAAATGTGTCATGAAATGAGAGCCTAAATAAATAAATATGTCATGAAATGAAAGCATTAATAAATAAATGTGTCACAAAATATGTTTTTTGTTGCTTATTTATTTATTTATTTATTTAATTTTGTACGTAACATTCCTCCAAACCATCATAAAATACGACTTGAAATAAAACTGTCACTTTCACTCGTCAAAGTTGAGAGGGTGGGCTCTAACACACCCTCTAGTTACTGATTGGTGAATCGATAGCACAATAATTAATTACAAAAATGCTTACTACTGCCGATAAAATGGATTCTGCCAAAGATATTTCGTATTTCAGAGAGAGAATTGAAGATTTATCGGAAGAAATTACAATGTTGTCGGCCCTTTTAAACTCCGATATAGATGAAACTATTTTTGAAAATATCGAAGAACTGGTGGAATGGACACCCACTGTAATTCACTGCATGCAGTTTCAGAGATTAGAATTAATCTAAAATGTATAACCCTGGGTCAGCAACAAAAAACTGAGTAGTCAGAAAAATCAAGATAACAAACAGAGAAGAGTTCTGTGTTATTTACAGAATACTTTAACCTTTCATGATAAACAGTTATTTAAAGTACTTTAAAATGTACAAATGAACAAAAAGAGACAAGAGGTGATAAATCTTTGGGGCCCCCGAAGACAAACCCCATATATTATAAATAAAATACAGGTAATGACACGTTATAAAAGAAAAGAAAAATGTTGTATAGACGCAAGCCCCCAGATCAGACTGCTAATGATGGTAGAACTTTCGGTATTATTGGCTCCTGGCAGGAAGAGGCGGGTCAAGGCAGGTGGACACCAGAAGTGACATCAGAAATGTCATGGTCATCAATTTGGTCTACATTCTGGTCTACAGAGAGAGGAAGAAAAAATGCATCAGTCGACGCATGCATGTGACAATATTTACAGTTTACTACTGAATCATTAGAGTTTTCCCCATTACAATCTGGTGATAGGTTTTGCTATACAGTATATTTTGACATAGAGTGAAGAGGAACTGAATCTGCTTTGTTAAGAGTGGTCAAATGCTGGTTGTCTTTAATGGTGGACATATCTTCTTTCTCTTTTCATTGTAGTTATAACATGGAAAAATGCAATTTCAATATTGTATCAATCTGTATAATGGTTTAGAAATCTCTACTGTAGAGAAAGGTAAATCAAAAAGTAAAGGCAATTTGAAAATTACACAGTAATGGCAATGGATAGAAGCTGACTCAATACTACACGATGACAGTAGATTTTTTAACATGCATAATGCAGCGCATGCTGTTAGTCTAGTTGACACTAACGTCAAATGAATAAATATCAAAAATATTGTCATATTCGTGATCCGCACTTATTAAAATAGCCTAAAATGCTATATTACTGATTTCTATTTTGTGAAGTTTTGTGAAAAGGAGTAACGTTTTGTCTTTGTATCCCAATGCACAATGCCAAGTCCATCAGATCATTTTTGATGAGCACACCTATTTGTTTACTCTTTATCAAAAGGGTGTAATTTCCTGCACAAAATATCATCCACAAATAGCCTTCAAATGATTTTTTGGGTCTAGAAGGCCCCAATTAGCTCAATGTCTTGAATAACTAGACATTAATATGCATTAAACATTTAATAATTTGTGGGAGTTTTAACATTGAGTTTACACAGAAAAAACTGAAGTGATTTCAAAGCATTTGTAAGTAGGTCTTATGAACACAAAACACAGGAATTTTGGAAGGACTTTCAAGACTTTCTTCTCACCAATATATTGCTGTACTATTTTACATCTTTGGTGTTTGAACCACGAACTAAACAGTAGCCTAACTACTTCACAAAGGATCATGGGGGCAGGACATAGTTAATTTATCTGATTTTATTTCACCTTTGATTAATGGGTCAGAATGAAACTAAAATTCATAATATATTAATTCAATTAATTTAAATAACTACTTTCAGGCTTTGCTTTAAGGGGATTAATAAACACACAAGCTCTTTAGCCGCTGACTTCTTATAATTCTGTTTCTGCTTCCTTCCAACTATTTGCATACAAATTCATACCAAGCAGAGCTATTCTTCAAAGAAGAATAACAGTATTGTTATTGTTAAACGTTCATGCCTTCATGGCCTGCATACAGAATGTTCTTGCTGCTGCTGTTGATTCTTCCACTCTCCATACACCTGACCTTGTTTATGCCATGGACGTCCAGCCTGTAATCATCAAATACCTGTAGGAGCTGGGCAAGTCATCTAGTCGGATATAGTGTTCACTCATTCCATGTCCCAATTCTTGTAATGTTCTTGGATGAAAAAATTTCCTTCGACTCTGGGCACCAGTGGTAGTGTCATATGACTTGAAATCGAATTCTTGCCTAGTTGTCCAGAAATACTTGAAATATTTCTTGCTGTTTCCATAAAGGTTGAGGGTTTTAAAGGGATGGGCAGCTGGTCCGACACGCAAAAGTCTTCCTTTCGTATCCGGGCTTTGGACCTGCAATTATTTTTCAAAAAAAAACATATTGAATAGTATAGTACAAATGCTACTCATGGATTTAATTCTCATGTGAAAAGGCTTACATTTTAATGTGAATGCGAAAGTAATTGCAGCACAAGCCTGACCTTAATTTAGAGGGGTAAAAAATGAAAGTATATATCCATGACCAGAAACTTTTTATTTTTCACTATTGCTGAACACTGCGATTCATTCTGAAAAGATTATTTTTTTATAACATATATACTAATACCTCTTTCTAAAATACTGGGTTATTGCTGTAATCTCTCAAAAAACCAACAGAGCTTCAAATGATATACTGTATAACCACTGAGGGTGACATATCTAAATATGTAAACACTTGTATTTCATTTATGGCTAATAAGCCTTTAGAAAATCTATAAACTATGAATGAAACATGAGCATCCGCATGTATTGATCATTTATCTCTGTGTTTTTCTGTGACATACTAGATAACTTCTTGAACTTTGAAAGATTTGCAGAATATGTAGGGGTTTAAAATTTGCATGCAAGCTTTTGCAATCCAGTAAATTGCAAAAAAATATATATTTGGCTGTGAACAGTCATGCTAATAAAACCAAAAAATCTATAAATCCTAGAACATTTTCTATCAGTAAGCTGAAAAACATAGTAGATAATCAGCTGCTTCCATTAATGAAGCTAATTATTTAATGGTGATATGCTTCCCACTATTTTCATAATAAGTCAGATTCAGCAGTAATTAAATTAAGTACTTACTGCAAACTTTAATGTAGATGTTTTAAGAAGAAAAACAATTATATACTAATCACTAATTTAAATGAAATTAAAATTCTTGTTGTTATCACGTCTAGACAGCTAATTTGTTATCAAAAATGGCTGTTACCTAAATTTACTTTTTAACATAATAACAGAATAACTGGGCTACACATTATTTCTCATTTACTGCCCCACTTAATATTTTCAGTTAAACAATAACATTGCAAATACTGTACCAAAATGTGATTATATAAAGGGTATTGTATCAAGGTAATGCTTTATTTTATATGCTGATTGCTAATGCACTACTTTCTAAAAGACCCTGTTTTCTTCTGTCAGGTTACTGGTACTAAAATGTATCAGTAACAAATTCATATTTTATTAACAAAAATATAACATTTTGCCAAATAAGCAGTGTCGCACATGCACTTCAGAGAATTACCTTCCAGGTTCATCAGAGGGGGCGCTGCCACTAAGTGTGTTGCTTTCCTTTCTCTCCACAGCTCAGAGAAGAAGCCCCATGAGGGCAACTAATTACACACCTTCCAGTCAAGAGCCCTGTAAAGCTCAGGACCCCCAGAAGAGGGTGTCACCTGTTGGACTGAGCTGACGGCAGGACAGAGTGCCATCCTATTCAAGAGATGTGCTGAGAGAATGGCTGTAATTTGCCTAGAGAGGCTATTTTCTTTAAATCATCTTTTGATAATGTTCCATTGTGTGGTGTTTTGTTATGGTTTACAGCATTAGACATCAAAACTTGGTTGGCACCTCAGCATTTCTTGTTTTTATGGGCTGTGTTATTTCCCACTCGACAACAGCATGCAGCTCTTAATAAAAGGGTCAATATGTTATTAAAGTTATGGGATGCAATGCTTGCTTGTGATCCAGGAGCACTATACTTATTCAAAGCCTAGTTTTAAAATTATTACTCTGTTAGATATGACTTCTTTTTTTTTTTTTTTTTAATTTTATTACAATCCATACATAGCAATCAAATTTTTACAAAAAAAAGAATTATGTTAAGAACAGATCGATCCCCACCCCTGAGAGAGCAAGCCAAACGGCGTAAAATTTAAGGCTTGTAAACATACCTAAATTAATAAATTCTCTGTGCTTTATAAACTTATTTTAAAATATTACTGATTAGATCCTGCCATGTTTTGAAAAAAGTCTGTACGGATCCTCTAACCGAGTATTTGATTTTTTCCAATTTCAAATAATATAACACATCGGTTTCCCACTGACTTAAAAGAGGAGAGTTTGGGTTCTTCCAGTTTATCAGAATGAGTCTGTGTGCCAAAAGTGTAGTGAATGCAATCACAATTTGTTTGTCTTTCTCCACTTTAAGCCCCTCTGGAAGAACCCCAAACACAGCCGTTAATGGGTTAGGAGGGATTGTGAGTCCAAGGCTGTCTGAGAGGTAATTAAAAAATTTTGTCTAGAATAATGTTAATTTGGTGCAGGCCCAGAACATGTGACCCAGTGAGGCTGGGACTTGGTTGCAACGTTCGCAGGTTGGATCATGCCCTGGAAACATTTTGGAGAGTTTTAGTCAAGACAGATGTGCTCGATATATAATTATGAGTTGTATAATTGTATGCTTTGCGCATATGGAGCTCGAGTGAATTCTCTGCATTGCTACTTTCCACTCCTTTTCTGATATATTAATTGAGAGATCTTTTTCCCAGTGTACTCTTGGATCTTTGAAAGGAAAGGATTGTAAAAATGATTTTATATACTGTAGAGATGGAGTCTAACTCCTTGAGGTTGAACAATATTTTTTCCAGCGTGGATGAGGGTGCAAGATGAGGAAAATCTGGAAGGTTCTGTTTAACAAAGTTCCTGATTTGAAGATAGTGAAAGAAATGTGTAGCTGGAATGTTAAATTTGGAATGTAATTGTTCATAGGATGCAAAGACGTTGTCTATATAAAGATCTCTAAGCAAGTTAATTCCAATTTTTTCCAGATATTAAAAACTGCATATGTTTGTGAAGGTTGAAAGAGGTGGTTCTCTTGCAGGGGTGCCACAGATAGAATCTGGAACCAATGTAGAAAGCATTTTAAGACGGAGAAGCTTCTAAGTGAGTGGAGCACAATTGGGTTATTAGTGTATTGCCGATAACGTGTCTATTGGAGCGCAGAGCAAGGAATACAAAGAAGTACTGCAGGATTTTACTTCTATTGCGGACCAAGCCTTTGTACGTTCTTCTATTTGTGTACAGGTTCTTATCACCTGTATATTTGCTGCCCAGTAATAAAACTGGAAGTTAGGTAGAGCCATGCCGCCTTCTGCCTTTTGTCTTTGTAGGGTCGCTCTTTTGATGCGTGAATGTTTTGAATTCCAAATAAATGAGGTTATTGTTGAATCTAATTGCTTAAAGAATGATTTATTAATGTATATTGGGATGTTTTGAAATAAAAAAGGAGCTTAGGAAGAATATTCATCTTAACAGTGTTAATTCTTCCAAAGATATGACTTCTGAACTGGTGACAAAATGGAGTTGTCATTCTTTTCTGGAAATCAGAAAATTAAGAAGAACAATACTCTGTCGAGTTCTAAACTTGGGAGGGTCTTTGTATGCCATAAAACACATTATTGAGGCTTTATCTGGATAACAAACATATATAACAATGCTTAACAACGACAACATTTATTTATATAGCACATTTTCATACAAATAATGTAGCTCAAAGTGTTTTACAAGATGAATAAAGAAAAAAGAAAAATATAAAAATAAGATTAGGCAATACTAAGTAACAAAGAATAAAGTAAGATCCGATTGCCAGGAGGACAGAAAAAAAAAAACTCCAGAGGGCTGGAGAAAAACAGAAACAAAATCTGCAGGGGTTCCGAGGCCACGAGACCACCCAGCCCCAACTGGGCATTCTACCAAACATCAATAATCTCAATCATTCCTCATGGTTTTCAGGCTTGACGTGGAAGAATTAGATGGCGATGGTCATGTGGACCTCTGGTCTTCAATCCGTCAATGTAGGGACAGCAGTGTGCTTTGACCGGGTGGTGGTGGTGCAGATCGCCATCTCAGAAAACTGGAAAAAGAACAGCAGAGAAAGTAGGGGTTAGTATGGATTACGGAGATGTGATAAAAATGATAATTAAATGCATATACAGAATATCAGGGTTAGACTAAAGTGAAGTTATAAGAAAGCCATATTAAAATAATGTGTTTTAAGCAGTTTTTTAAAGTGCTCCACAATATTAGCCTGGCAAATTTCTGTCAGTAAACTATTCCAGATTTTAGGTGCCTAACAGCAGAAGGCCACCTCACCACCTCTTTTAAGTTTAGCTCTTGGAATAATAAGCAGACACTCATTTGAAGATCTAAGGTTATGATTTGAAGTGTAAGGTGAAAGGCATTCTGAGATATAGGATAGAGTGAGATTATTTAAGGCTTTGTAAACCATAAGCAGTATTTTAAGCCAATTCTAAATGACAAAGGTAACCAGTGTAGTGACATCAAAACTGGAGAAATGTGCTCAGAGTTTCTTTTCCTAGTTAAGATTCTAGCAGCTCCATTCTGCACTAGTTGCAATCGATTGATGTCTTTTTTGGGTAGTCCTGTGAGGAGTGCGTTATAGTTATCTAGCCGACTGAAAACAAAAGCTTAAAAAACTTAAGCAGTCTTTATTTTTTCTGCTATTTAAATGAGTGTATTGATTTTTTAATGTATGTTATATCTGTCATTGGAAACACTTTCACCTTATAAAGTAAGCGTATAGGTTGGCTGGGTCAGTTTATGGGCTTTTTAATCAAACTTTTAAGGGATATCCTAAAACGTTTTACAAATCAGTTCAGAGATGCAGACACATAAATGGACTTTGAAAGTTGAGACATATAGGTTGTGTACTTGTGATGCATACTATTAATAAACAGCTAAAGTAGAATTAGCGGTGATAATAGCAATAATTATTATTTAGCAAAGATAATAGATTTGGGTGGAGATCTTAATTACAGTTGTATGATAGAGTGCTGAACTAAAGGACCTTTAGGTTGGCCCTAATTTATTAGAAATATATTTATGCTGAGCTTTAATTTTAAAATTGTTTAAAATGAAATATTTTTAAAATAAACCTCAGCTTAAATATAGTAGGCCATTTATATAAGCTTGAAATACCTGAAAATGTAAAAGATCATTTGTATAACATGTACTTCTCTTAAGCATCCCATTGTCTCCACTGGCTAGAAGTTCAGAACTTTTAATCCTGCATTATACAGACAGAACAAGGATCATGAATTGTAGGTACTGCTGAATGTGTCTGATGCCGACTCCTAAGAACTGTACATGACAACATCTTTCTGTACATTTATGGGACTATAGACTGAAGGTGCAGTGCTTGGATATACTCTATATGGCCAAATGTTTATGGACACCTGACTATCACACCTATATGAACTTGCTGTTCATCCTCATTTCAGAACCATCGGCATTAATATTTAGTTACCTCCCTTTGTGGCAATAATAGCCTCCATTCTTCTGGGAAGGACTTCCAAACTATTTTTGGATTGCTTCTGTGGAAATATATGTATAACTGCATTTAGGAGGTCAGGTACCAATGTTGGACATGAAGATCTGACTCACAATTCCAATTCATCTCGAAAAGATGTTCAGTAGTGTTGATATCAGAGCTCTGTGCAGGACACATGTCTTTATGGATATGGGTACAGTCATGCTGGAATGGAGATGAGCCTTCCCCCCAAATCGTTTAAAACTGTCTTTGTATGCTGTAGTATTAACAGTATCCTTTACTGGAACCAAGGGTCCGAGACCAAACCCTGAAGAATAGTCCCTGACCGTTATCTCTCCTCCATCAAACTTTACAGTAGGCATGGTGCAGCCCAGAAGTTAATGTTTTCATGGCATCTGCCAAACCCAGATTAGTCCATCAGGCTGCTTGATAGTGAAGTGATAATCCATAATGCCAGAAAACACATTTCCACTACTCCAGAGTCCAATGGTGGCATGCTTTACCCCACTCCAGTCAATATGATCTTAGGCTTGTATGCAATTGCTCGGCCATGGAAACTCATTTCATGAAGCTGCTGGTGCTCAATTCTTGTGCTGATGTTGTTTCCAGAGGCAATTTGGAACTCTATTGTGAGTGATACAAGACACAGGATAGATAACTTATCACGCTATGCCCTTAAGAACTTGGTGGACTTGCTCTGTGGGTTTGTGACTTCTTTGCTGAGCTGCTTATAATAACACTTATAATTGGTGGGGACAGATCTAACGGAGTAGAAATTACATATTCCATCATGTGGCAAAGGTGACATCTTATGACAGTGCCAAATGTAAATGTTCATATGTGATAGATACCCCAGTGTTGCATATTGATTACAGAATTATTTTTTAAATTGAATATAAACGTACTGTACATTTACAAGACTAACACTTCTATCCTCATACCTCATGTACTATGTGACCTGTGCAAGTCACTTAACCCTTTTGTGCTCTAACTGTAATAAAAAAGTACAATATGTAAACTATTGCACTGTACCCAGACCATGTAAGTCACCTTGAGTAAAACTGTCAGGTAAAAATATAAAACATTAATATATATAAAAGCTTTTGATGCCACATTCTGAGTTGAAGTAGTTGCACAAGGCATTCTTTGACTGGGTGATAAACACTGGAAAAATACAGACAAAGGGATGGAGAGTTCATTGGTTTAAAAAAGCCATGTAACTGGAGCATTGTTATTGCTTTTGAACCACCCTTTAAATTTGTTAAAGATGACATTAAAATAGTTCAGTTATTTAAACTGTAGGTAAACATCACAGCTCATTGAGATGCATAGTAAATTCTTATGGCTTGACATAAGGCTGGGACTTTAAGGCATCATATATGATTGGGGGCAAAGAACTAATAATATTTTGACAATTGACAATTAGGCTTCCCAGATTTTTCCCATTATGTTGTCATTACATGGGCCACGACCTTATGCAAAACAGAAGGAGCAATATAGAACTTAATTTACTGACTACATTTGAAAATACATTTTAGAGATCTGTGTGATATTCAAAATCAGGAATTCTCCTATGAAAACACACTCGGGAGGTGTAAACAGGAAGGAAGTTGTGTGTATTGACATTCATATGGAATAAAAGCATACCAATAGTAACATCAAAATGCATATAATATTTGAATGAATGCATGTATTAATAAAGGTATTATATGATTCTTCATTTGGTGTAGCTCAATGTTGATATACTTTATTCCACTATCAATCAACTTTTTTAATAAAAGTTAACTGATATCAGTAGGCTACTATTGCTTATTTAAACAGACATACATACATACAAATATGAATATATTCTGTCATGCATGCATGTCATAGGGACACCATCCGGGTTCCTCCCAGGTATGTAATCCCACCGTGAAGTGAAAGGGGGCATTGCCACAATGTCATTTTCCTTTGTCCCCACAATGCTGAGAAGCCACATATTTACAGCAATTGACTCCGCCCCTTCCAGGCCTAGGACCATAAAAGCCCAGCCACCCGGAAGTAGGCGTCATTTACCCACTGGAGACTTGAAGAGATGGAGCTCCTTCAAAACACCAAACATTTGTCCTCTGCAGGTGCCCAAACCATCGCAATCTAGACACTCTCACTTGGTCACCAAACTGTCATAAATGTGCTGTCCTTCTAATATACTCATTTCTAATCCTTATTGCACTCATTACTCTGAGCGAAAATTAATTAATTAATTTGGGGTGTTAATGAGAAATGTACTTCATGAAGTAGAAGTAAATAATAAACAAAAATAATTGTTTCAAATATTTAAAATATTTGGTTTCAAGTTAAATGTTTAAAATCTAAATATTCGTGATTGTAATAAACATTTGTCATTTTTCAACATCTGACAGGTTGACAGGAGCTAGATCCCCAGTAAAGAATTGAAAATGAAAAATAACATATTCATAATAACTGACCTTGAAATAGTCTAGACATCAAGGGAAGTCGAATAGTATATCATACGCGGGAGTTTTCACATACTAATAAGTCAGACAAAAAAGAATTTATTAATTTCAAAGCATTCAAAAGTAATTTTTATGAACACAATAAGGTCTTCAACATGAATTCTTCATGCTCTTTGTTCATGTTATGGGCTTCTCCCAGTCTACTTTAAACTGTCATGTGTGCCATATACTGAGCTATACTGGTCTCTACACCTTTGTTTGGGTATCCATTCTGGTGAATGGGCGGGGAGATGATGATGTGACTCCCCCACCCACTTTAACTGTCAATCCCTCCACAAACACAGTCTCTCGGATTGTGATGTCCACGTCTTTATTTAATGTTAGCTCAGACCCGGCACTTAAAATTTTCTCTCGCACTTTTGCTGAGTTTGGGCCAAACACTATTCTATCCCTGACGATCTCAACTCTTCTTTATATAAATCAGTAAAGGAGAGAGGACTAAACACTAAGGAAAAAGAACGGTAAGATCACGTCAAGTGCGGAGCTCAGCTCGGAGCAAACTGAAGTGAATGAAATGAGGTGAATGGGAGGGGAGATGATGACGTGATTCCCCCACCCACTTAACTGTCAATTCCCCCACAAACACAGTCTCTCGGAATTTGCATAAGCACAGTCCTTCACCAGGCAATTTTAACATAGTTACAAAGTGATCAAAACTCTCATTTATACCCTGCGTGCTCTCATTAAACTTGTATCCTGAGAATATCGCATTTGTCATGGGCATGACAAACGGCAGCGGCAGCCTGTCTATGAACTTAATTTAAACTTTAGGATTACACCGTGCTTTGTTTCCGAAGTAGATACACTCATGAATATGCTTGTGTGTGTCACTCGCTTCATATTCTTTTACTACATTCTCAATTGTGTAATGCGTTTTTTGAACAGGTTTGATTCATTGAAGTGATCTCGTAAAGCATTCACAGTCAATTCACGTGTGATCTTGCCATGTCCACGGCTTTATTTAATGTTAGCTAAGACCCGGCACTTAAAAGTTTCTCGCTACAGCAATTTTAACTCTGTTACAAAGTAATCCAAAGTCTCGTTTATACCTCGTGTCTTCTCATGAAACTTGTATCTCACGAATATCGTATTCGTCTTAGGCATGACAAACGGCAGCGGGAGCGTATCTATAAACTTAATTTAAACTTACGGTTTACACCGTGCTTTGTTTCCGCAGTAGCTGCACTTATGAATATGCTTGAATGCGTACTCGCTTGATATTCTTTTGCTGCCTTCTCAATCGTGTAATGCGTTTTTTCTTCAGCGCTCTTTGGAGCTCTTTCTTGTTCTCTATGTACTGCGTTCACAGTCAGTTCACATGATTACGTGGGAGGCGTGATGATGCGAGACGCACCTCCGCCTCCCACGGCCATCGAGCTGCAGTCTGTTACAGTATATGGACGAAAATAGATTTCTGTTATGACCATTACGTGTAGAATTTCGAAATGAAACCTGCGTAACTTTTGTAAGTAAGCTGTAAGGAGTGAACCTGCCAAATTCCAGCCTTCTACCTAAACGGGAAGTTGGAGAATTAGTGATGAGTCAGTGAGTGAGTGAGTGAGTGAGTCAGTCAGTGAGGGCTTTGCCTTTTATTAGTATAGACAAGAGCAGCTCAATACTCAAAATGGTAAATATAGGAGGCAGTGAGGATCAAACTCTTGATTATAAGTCAGCAATGCTTACCACTGTGCCACGGAAACTGTTGTATCATCCTTGAACCTTTTGTGAAAGTGTTTATTTGATCTTTGGACTTTAGGCTCTACACATTATATAGTTTATGCCTACATTTTGTCATTTATTACTAAAATATGAAAAATGTTTCTGTTTTAACAATGTGTTTACACAGATAATTGTAGAAACGGAACACACATGAAATGCATGTGTTCCAAATAATCTATTATTTCCACTCTAAAACTCCAGCACTTCACTCCCACATAATCAAGGCATGAGTTGGGAGAACTTTGTGCACGTTCTGCGGCAGTGGGCGGATGGAATACTAGGCTTTTTGCTGCTTGTCTTGATTGGCACATTTACAAGACAAAAGATGCTGACGGAGAGGTGCGAAGGGATTTCAGGTGGGCCGGATTTACTAGTTTTTTTCGTAGGCTTTGGTAATTCTAGTGTTAAAAGGTAAGTATTCTAGATGGCCAAAAACAAATAAACTTTTTCTATTAGTAACATAAGCAGTGGTTTTATGTTGTTGTTTTTTTTCTACACTCTGCCCTTACTGTTCCTCAAGTGAAAATGGTACATATGTTGTAACATTTCAGCATACTTTGTGCATATGCTGGTACACAATGCATTATTTAGACTTCTGAAGATGCTTCAGTCAATAGACAACATATGCTGTCTTATTTTTCAGTGCTTCGGGATCTTTGTTTTGTATCCTTTGAGATTAAAAAAAATCAAACAAGCAGCATTCATTACTACAGATAGCATTATCTTCATTTTTGCCTTACACATATTTACAGTTTCTGTGTACATTTATTTATTCATTCATTTGGCAGGCTGGCAAGAAACCAATATATCTGATCCTCATCTATAAATGAACAAAGCCGTGATTTTGCAGTCACAACTAACAAAGCTATTGAACTGCCTGAATATGTCTGCTTCACTAAGGCTGGCATTGACACAATGTTACAGTACCATCAATTAGTAGCAAAAAATGTGTATGTTGACTTATTTGGCTTTAATCTTCAATGGCTGCAAGTGCACAGTGATTTGAAGAATAAGTGCATAGAGCAATTTGCACAGATGACTTAGTGCAAACAGGTTCTGTCAATCAGTTATTGGTCTTGTACCTTTTTATAATTTGTGTTTTCATAAATGCTTATTTAACTGGCTAGTAAATTGTATAGAGGATAGAAATTGCAATACCTTTTGACTTCTGGGGAATATGGGAAAAGTATAATAACATTGCAAACAATTACCAATAAATCTGCAGTTTCAAAATATAAACTGAATTGGCCAAAGGCACCTTCATATTGAACATAGCCACATAAACACAGTTACATGAAGACGTATTCCTTAATAAAAGGCTGGTCATAACTAATTCAAGTCACATGATCAATGGTGTTGCATCTGCATAAAGCAAAGGAAAAAACTAAAATGACTTGCAGTAAACTCAAATTTCTGCACTTCATTTTTTATTTAAGGAAAAATGGAAATTAATAAAGACAGACAATAATGTAAACAAAAAATTAAATATTGTTAACCGAAATGAATAATATTGATTCTTAACCATAATCTGTAAGAACAAGCCTTTTTATTTTATAATATTCACAGCTCCTTTTCTTTTTCATGATATTCAATGATAATATGCTGCTGTATACACTGTGCATATACATATACAGTACATAACCTGTCATAGCTGTCTGTAGATCTGACAATCATGCTGACAATCCTTTGGCAGGAAAAGCTTGTGCAAAGGAGTTGTTGATATCACTGGTAGTGAGGGCGTGCAGTTCTCAAAAACGCAGCTTTACATCCTGTTGGGATTCAATGTGGGAAGGAGAGATGGCAGCAGGTCACACCGCTTTGGATGATCCTTGCTGGGACAGGAGGGTGGTTTGGTCAGCCTTAGTCTGGACCTCACCTCTGACCTTGCCAACACGTGTGGCCCTACCAGGAGTACACATCTCCTGACAAGATCACTCAAGGGATCAATGATAATGCAAACCACTCTGCTATGTTAAGGCGCTGACTCAGTGGAGGAACACAACCAAAACAGGGTGAATGTAGTTAAAAAGACAAACCTAGTTATTATTTAATATTTTTTTATCTTGCCACTAATTGTCCCATGCTGCATTTAAATTCACAAAAATGCTGTAAGATCATCATAACCAGCCCTAGTGTTTAGACTGATTTCCATCCAGGTCTACTATTTGGCTTTCATCTGTTGCTGATAAGATAAGCTAAATAACCTTTTATCAAATTAGCAGGTTAGAAACAGGATAGATAGATAGATAGATAGATAGATAGATAGATAGATAGATAGATAGATAGATAGATAGATAGATAGATAGATAGATAGATAGATAGATAGATAGATAGATAGATAGATACTATGGTCTAAACACACACCAGAAAAAGAAAGAAAAGGCAATATCTGACTTGGCAGTCCCAATCACAGTGAGGCATACAGGTACCAGTAACAGTGTACTGCACAATAACGTGCAGTGAATACACTTGACTTGAGCATTCATATTTTTCATACTCTTTCTCTGTCTCTGTTTAGCATTCGTTTGCTCAGAGGTTGATGCACTTACTGCTTTCTAAACAGCTTTTCTTTTCTCCACCCTAGCAGCCCGCTGCTTCTCTTCTTTCGTTGGCAGCTTTTCGCGTTAAAACTGAGTTAGTTTTTGTATTGCAATTACTTTCATTTTTTCACTTAAGCTGACACTTAAGTCTTTAATCTGCCTCATGAATGATTAAAGATATGAAAAGGTAGAGGAAGTGACCGCGAAGTGGTAGGGAAAGAGAACAGATGATTTAAAATCCTGGACAGACAAACTAACAGCCACAGTAGCGTATTATATAAAAAGATAGTGCTGTTGGTATAAAAGAGCTCCAGTAGCGTTTCTTGACACACTTCTGCTGAATAATCTGTTGGCTAAAAGTCCTGTTTTATTGTGTCAGAGAAGATCTTTCATAATGGCACTCAGTTTTGTTTTAATTCTCTCCTTTGCTACTACCTCCAGGGGGTCTAGAATGCATCTCACAACTGAACCTGCCCTTTTAATTAATTTGTTGATTTGGTGGGCACACCACAGCTTAGAAAATCAGACTGACCATCACAGAGTTACAGAAGATGTGAAGGATGTCACTTCTGTCAAGTACCTATAGGAGTGGACCACCTCTACATCCACTCCCTGAATAGTAACCAGACATACAGGCTTGTTTGTACAGTAAAAGTCAATAGCCAGTTCCTATTTTAAATAATGTTAAGATGCAGACAATTCTCTTTGCACCAAGAAACAAAGTTATCCACCTGATTCCTGTTCTCTTTCTCATCCCCTTTATCAATACACCCCTGTAAGTGGAGAATCATCTGAGAATTTCTGCAGTGTTATACCTGGTGTTATAGTTATACATGGAGGTGTACAGAATGAAGAAAAAAGGATGATGAGCCTCAACAATAATAATTACAAAATCAACTTTTTGTTAACACAAACTGGTCCAAATCAGCCTCTGTCCTCTCTTGTGCCACTCAGAGATAAGTTAATGCTGTTCTTTCTCTGCAGATTGTTGGATGGTTTTACGTACAGTATATTAACTACTTGGGTGGCACAGTGGGTAGCGTGCTGCCTTGCAGTTAGGAGACTTGGGTTTCGCTTCCTGGGTCCTCCCTGCGTGGAGTTTGCATGTTCTCCACATGTCTACGTGGGTTTCCTCCGGGTACTCTGGTTTCCTCTTACAGTCCAAAGACATGAGGTGAGGTGCATTGGCGATTCTAAATTGTGCTTGGTGTGTGTGTATATGTGTGCGCCATGTGGTGGGCTGGCGCCCTGCCCAGGGTTTGTTTCCTGCCTTGGCTTGGATTGGCTCCAGCAGACCCCCGTGACCCTGTAGTTAGGATATAGCGGATTGGATAATGGATGGATATTAACTACTTTAACCAGCAACAGCCCCTCATCCTCACCACCCACAATATATTACTCTTGCAGCCCCGTTCTAGGTCATGGTATTGTGGAGAAAACAAGACACATAATATTCACAGTCTAATGTAAAATATACTTACAAATCCCAAATTATGCCTTGTAACTAGAGTGATGCACCTTTTTGTGAAAATAGAGAAAACGAAAGATAAAAATTATACTGGAAATTAAATCTGTAATTGGAAAAAAATGAATGCGTGCTGGTATTTGATTTTAGATCAGTGGAACATAATAAGTAAACACATATAGGACACTAACACATTTACACTGTTTAGTAAAAGCGCTTGAAGCTGAAACAGATAAAGGCCATTATGATCTAGTCTGTGCCGTTTCTTTCTGCCTGTATGTACGCATTGTATAGATGAGACTCATATTCCCAACAGATATCCTAGAAGAAAAATTGCTAATGCCTCAGCTTGCTCCCTACGGAACTGTAAGTGTGTCTCTTCTACAGCTGCTTTCCTCGACCACTTTATTGCACTGAGACCTTTGAGGTAAAGACCAAAGCTTTATTGATGCGGATAGACTAAGCCTCAGCTTGATACTCAGCTGCTCCGCTGTGGAGAAAATGTTATAGCATATAAAAAATAAAAAAAAAGCTACTGATGCATGCTTTAAAGTTAACCTCAAAATACAAGCTGAAAAAAACACTACTTTAACAATCTGGTTAGAAAATAAAATAAAGTTACTGGTAAATATTGCTGTTACAAAGCAATGTCATACAGTGCATTCAGAATGTGAACAGCAACCATTGTACGCAAAACTAAATCTGTGAAGATGAAAGAGGCTTTGTAAGATTTTTTTGACATTCTTTTCCTTGTTTCTGCCTATCATGGAGCACTAACATACAAAAGATGCCAAATTACTTGCTTTACCCCTGAATTTACTGCTATTAAAGGAAAATATAATGTGCAATACTGCGTAAAAAAGAAGGGCAAATAATGGAAAATGTCAAACATCACGCACAAATACAGTAAGTCAATAACGAGATGTTAGTTATTATTGAGAATTTGACTTACACCAAGTATTTAAACAAGAAAATAATTACTTTGCACAGATGAGTTTTTTTGAGAGAAACTGTATAAGCCTCGATCTTTTAGTTCACATGTTAGTTTAGTGCTGAGGAATAATGAACACTACACCTTGTGAGTCTGAATTGATTGGGAGCCATTACAGGTTCTGGATGCAAACACTAATCAATATGTAATGTCTTGAAAGCATTCTGATTGCATTTTTACTAAATATTTATTCCACATTTGTATATTTTAATTACTTAGAAACAAGAGTTTCAATATCACAAGTGCAAAAATATATATAAATGCAAAAAAAAAAACCACACTAACCTCAAGCATAACTTGGGCTCGAAATTCTATGTAGATAAGGTTAAGCCAGAGTCAGACTCAAGATAATGTGTAACGATCAGCTTGCAGTATTACACCTGAATAACGTTCAGGGCAGTATTCTGTTGCAAATTAGTGGATGAAATAACATCTTGATGCAAAAAATCATGAATATTTCTATATGTTCTGCCAATTATGGTACCCCTTGGTAGCTCATCAGTTGGGAGGAGCCTTCAAGTAATAACGCAATAGCAAACATAAAGCCGCAAAGCCAGTTTTAGGACAACTAGAACTATTGTTAAATTCACGTAATAGTGATGATAATATGAGTTGGTCATTCGACTTGACACAGACAATAAAAGTGACACGTGTTCAGCAGAATATAACCTGCAAAATATCAAGGATGTTTGTGTCTGGTGTCATCTTTATATTCTGTACCTGTTCATTGTCCATTTACACATAACCCCAGTCTAAAGATGTGTATTCCTCATGATTATCTGGACTATTTACATTCTGTTGATGATAGTCTAGTGGCGAAAACAGTAGTTGAAATGAACCGCTATGCTGAAAATGTCGGAAAACTCGCAGTAAACAAACTGTTCATTGTAGTTGCTGGAAGCCTATCAGTGCAGATGATTTGTGGCCGTTGTTCTGTCTCCTGATACTTCAGGTCATAGTGGGTAAACCGTCCAGAAGTGGTATCGAGCAACAAACTTTGTTGCAGACACCTATTTTTGGCAAAGTTATAAGTGAGTGACATTTTTCATTCATTATGAGATACTAGCATTTCACAAATACTTGTAGCATAGACTATAATAAAGTCAATCACTAAACACCAAAAATTTACAAACCGTGGAATGTGTATCAGGCAGTCATCAAAAATATGCAGAAGGTTTAAGTTTCCAATTGTGACACAAGTATTGATAAAAGTCTCATGGGTTACAAGAGAAGGCTTTCGTGGATACAGTTTATCGCATCCAAACTGGCACAATTCTGTATCAAGTTCAACATGCTGTGTGAAGCAAGCTCTGGATACATTTGGAACTTCATATTTTATACTTTTAGAGGGATTAAGTGGGATAGCAAGTACTGTCAATATGATTGTGTGGGTCAGGCACTGAAACTCCACCCTGTAAAGTGCAAGCAACAGAAAAAGTATTTCAGCATCTGCAAAAACATTGCCTATGTGTGTTGATGACTGTTTCAAACATAACCAGTCGATCATTTATCGGTCGCTCCACATCCCTACCCTTACCTATGGTTATGAGCTTTGGGTAATGACCAAAAGGATGAGATGTCAGGTACAAACAGCCAAAATCTGCTTTGTCTGCAGGGTGTTAGGGCTCTCCTTTAGAGATAGTGGGAGAATCACTGACTTCTAATTGAGGCTTAGGGTAGAGCTGCTGACTTTACATATCGACAGCAGTCAAATGAGGTGGTTTAGGCATCTGATAAGGATCCATCCCAAACACCTCCTTGCAGAGGTTTTACATGCATGACTAGCTAGTAAAGATCCAGGGTCCACTGGGAGGATTATATCTCCCAATGGGTCTAGCAACACCTTGGTATCCCTTAGTATAAGCTAGTGATTGTGACTGGGGAAAGGGACGTCTGGGCCTCACTGCTAAGACTTAGTCTCAGAAAAACATTGAAAAATGAGATGAGACCTTATGGGCAAGCCAGCAAAGGTTGCTTCGCTGACCATCTTGGAACCTTGAAGACAACAGCAAAGTAGTAGGAATATGTAGATGCACATAAATATGATGACATAGCAGGCACAAAAACCTGGCTGAATCCTGGAGCCAGACATTTGAAAAAACATGGATATACTTTCATTTCAAATGACAGGTAAAACTTTAAAATGTGGAAAAAAAAACTTTAAATAGTATTGTGATTCAAACTGGAGAGGAGCCTCATCTTAGTGATGGTACCTGGGTTCAAGCATAAAGGACAGAGGCATGACTTTTATAATGTTACAGGATTCTGTCTCACCTCTCCCCAATGTCAATAATATAACAGTATTAAAATATTTAAATAAGGCAAAACATTAATTGAAGGTTAGAGTTATCCAATTATAAATTCGTAATACTCAAATAAGCATTGAGAAAAGGAGCATGACTTGAACGATTTCATCATGGATTTTTAGTTAACTAAGCAAAGTTAAAATGTAATGTAATATTACACAATAATCAAAGCAGAGCTTAGAATATAAAATTTACTCTGCTTGTCATGATATAATTTCCAAGCAGATACACAAAAATGAAACCTGTGAGATGTACAGTAATTACAGAAATCAAATTGTAAGCATATCTAAAACGTTTTAAAGAAACAAATTTAGACAACCTTGTAGGTATACAGATAGTCAAGTAGCAATATCTGAGATTTAAAGGTATACTACACACAAGGACAAGATTATCTAAAAAAACAGAAGCAATAGAAATATTTAAAAAGCCCTCAATGAATGACTAAGAAACTAAGACATACATTACAAAAGAAAAAACAGTAAATGCCAAATTCAAAGAAAAATATTTTAGCTTTTACTACAGTATAGGTTTTGTAAGCAGCAATGCATTTCAGTTAACAGTTGGAGAAGGGTGATTTATTAAGAATGGTAGCAATTAATAAATAGATTGGATCAATTAGCATTGGCCCAAGAGAACAGTTAGAAGTTTGTAATTACATATAAGAAGACATTTTAGAAATCATTGTATTGAATAAAGAATTAATGTTTAGACATATCTTTGTTAAATAAAAAGGTGATTGGGTTGACACTAGAAAAAAATCACTTAGACAGATATTATGAGAGAATTAATTAAAGCAATTACTAAATACAAGATATTCAAAACATCCTAGCATGTGTGTTTGGTACACATGCACTTCAGTAGATCATCCACTGGGTTCTTCTAAGGTATGTACTTCCACCCTGGGTCAAAGGGGGGCGCTGGTGCTAACCTTATCCTCTGTTTTTTCCCTCCACAGTGCCAAGTAGATGCCCACTGAGGGCAATTGTGTTAGAAATTTCTGTGGAAGCATTTACTCATACTGACAGATACACTATTTTTTTACTTTGATTTTCAAAAGCTTTGGGTAATTTACCCAGGAAGGATGAGTGATCAAACTGTTAAAATGGAACTTGGGGGTTAAAGTTGGTATCCCATTGTAATACGTCTGTAATTTTTATAAGTAATTTAGAAATGCAAAATTAACCAACAAAATGGTTAAATATGCAGATGACACTTAAATATGAGTAAATTAAGTCACTATGAAGTCAGCAAAAATGGAATGGACAAAACTAACACCTGGGTAGATACCGTATATGACAAGTAAAGTTTACAATACATAAAAGTTAAATTTTACAGATGAGAAGTAGAAATCTATATACAGTAGAGTCTTGCTTATCCGACATAAACGGGCCGGCCGAACGTCGGATAAGCGAAAATGTTGGATAATGGCAGGTGTTAAGAAAAAAACCTATTAAACGTCAAACTATGTTATAATATTACACATTATGAACCTAATAATCATGTTTTACAACAAAACAACAGAATAAATTAACTGAAAAAATGAACTTACAGTTACAGAATTGTCTGACGTTAAATACAGTATGTACTGTACTTAAAAAGTTCAGTCCTGTGATGATTTAAAGTCATTTTTGATCGTAGTCTGCTTTCCTGACGAGTGACGTTTCTTCACTGTGAAGTCTCGCCGTCTTTGCAGCATCATTATGTCGATTCCTGTAGCTTCTTCTTGTTGCTCAATGTAATTAATTGCAGTTTCTAGCCTTAACTCTGTCACTAATATAGTCAACATCCGTACGAGCATATACTATTTACTACAGCATTGTGACTGTGTGTGTGTGTTTGTGCTGTGATGTGCGAGTCCCCGTCTTGCACCCGAAAGCTCGAAGCTAAGTCTCAGTACTTTTAGCAACACCAGCTTTATTAAGCTTGAAACAGCAACAGCGAGGTTATTTAATGTAGCGGGATCTTTAATTCTCCTATACACAGACACAGCAGTCAGGCAGGGTCTGGGGGAAAGTAAAACTGAGCCCAGCGCATTTATAATGTCCCTTGTTCCTTGTATCACCCATCACCGGCAGGCGCTTATAGCATGTCCGCGATCTTTTCGGATTTGCTTTTACATCGAACTGCTACAGCGCTGGCAGACTGCAATTGCTTTGGGACGCTCTTCCACATGTCGTCCCATTGGGTGGAATCCCACAGAGTTTAGAAACTCACTCACACCAGCCATGATTCTTTTCAAAGGTAAAGTGCAGGTTAATTTGCTTATGTATTTTTACTTTATATTTTGTATTAATCATTTTTATATGAATAGTTTTGGGTTGAGGAACAAATCATCTGAGTTTCCATTATTTCTTATAGGGGAAATTCGCATTGATATACTGTACGAGTGCTTTGGACTGCAAGCACATTTCCAGAATGAATTATTATCGCAATCCGAGGTTCCACTGTAATTAGCTGCGGCAGAGTCGAGAGCAACAAAAAATAGACAACGCTCAAGCTCGCAACTTGCAGTTCTTGTTGCCGATTGATGCATATTTGTTTTTTTTTTGTGGTGGGACGCCGGATAATACGGAATGTTGGATAAGCGAAGGTAGGATAAGCGAGACTCTACTGTATATATAAAAGCCAAATACCACTGACTCAATCATCATGAAATCTCCCGAACCATGAGGACTTGGGACTTGGGACTTGAAATTTGGAATGTAGGTTACCGTTGGCCCATAGGTGCTTGGTTTGAAAAATTTTGTGGTCCGAACGCAGTCTGTCTGTATGTCTGTCCACTCTATGTCCGTCCGCTTTTCACAAGTGAATTACTTAATGGATTTAGATCTGGTTGTTTTCTATAATTTGCTTGAACTTTCCAGTTGATTTTGTGACTTCTCTCATTGCGCTAAGTACCATAGTTTGCTTGCGGTGCGGTATGTATTTATGCAAATCCAACAGAGTGGCTATGGGCTGAGATCAGGGGGCGGGGCCTTCCTCATTCACTTTCCAGCCTCTGTTCGAGTTAGTCTACGTCTCACCACGTGTTGGAGTGCACCTCACCTCCTCTTAGCTAGCGATACTTATTTGTTCAACAGACATTATCGTCTACAGATTGTTATGGAGTAACTTTTCACATTACGTTTGTTTTAGAGGGTAGCTGCTGATTGCCAGAGATATCACGGCTATGCACTTTTCTCCCCACGTGGGTAATGCTTTCCTGTCAGAGCTGAACACGATCAGAAATAGTGCCAACATCTATTGATTTTTAAAATTTGTCCTGTTTCATTACTATGTGGTTGAAACCACGGGGTACAGCTAGTATTTCATAAAATTACAAAATGTCATCTGTTTTGTACTTTCCTGTTGCAAACCCACTTCTCTCTGGGATAATAAAGTCTACCTAAACCTAAACCTAAACTTAAATGAATAAGAAGTAGACATCTCTGAAACTTTCCCAACTGTAAGAAACAGCAGGAGAAAAAGAAATGGGGAGTGAAACTGATGCTAAAATGTAACAAATATACAACATGGTTTAATTAGAGACCAGATATGAGGCAATTTACATCTCTCTGACTGACCCAGTCGATCTGATCACAGATTCACACTGCAATGAAAACTCATCAAAAACATCTAAAGACTTTGTTGAACAATTATCTTATCAAAGGATCTTGACTTTCATTGTTCTCCTCTCCTGCTAAATGAATCTTAGGCTGGAGAGGTCTGTTAATTTTTAACATTGAAGATGACCCACTTAAAAGTTTTTGAAAGCTGTTTCTTTCCTAGTGTACAGTATGTAGCAGTGCTACCATTGGTTAGAACTGCATCTCCCAGCAGTCCTTGCAGGGCTGTTGGGGGCAAAGGTGGCCAGAGGGGTTCAAAAGGAGGGCAGGGGACGAAGAGGAGAAAAGTTTTGTTTTTGTCGTTTTGTGCTTGTATTTATCTGTGAAACTGCCTGTCGTTTTCCTGCTTTACATCTTCGTGTCCTGGATTGTGTTGTTTGTTGGGGTCTGGAATCATTCGTCTACCTGTTTACTGTTACTGAGGACGTTGTCTGGATTATTTGGCTTTCACGGAAGAAGGAGCGCTCCTGCACCATTCATCTGTCAACTTACTTCAGCAACTACCGGTAGGACTGTGTTTTTCCATTTCCCTCGCTTCATTCAAATCACTGGACATAACTTCACCGCTGTTATTTCATACATGGACTTTACTGCGTGTTTGTCATGTTTATCTGTTAATTGTAATATCGCCGAAGGGATCAGGGGTGGTATTATTGTTTTCATTTAGTAATTTAATTTCATTATACTTTTTTGTCATTTAAGTTCCCAGTGCTTCTTTGTCTCTGTAGTGTGTGTGTGTGTGTCGTGCCAAGGCTGGGGTTGTCCCTGGTAATCCTCATATAAAATAAATAAATCACCGTCTTCTCGTGTGAATCTTAGCGCTTCTGACCGCTACAGATTTTGGCGAGCCGGGTAGGAGCCAGGGTTATTTACAACACCTTCTAGTGCGACTTCACTAACACCCTTCAGAAGCATGTCTGTTGTAAGCGCAGTGCAGGGCGACGAACTTGAACTTAGTGAACCGCTGGTTGATGTGCGTCCGCTGCCTAGGCGCGCCATGTTACGGTCAGAGCCCTCTCGAGGAGGAGTTGAGCCTGCTGGATACCCTGTGTGTCTCCAGTCCGGAGCAGCCCGAGATCGGCGAGGGACAGCTTCTGCAAGACCTGACGCTGCGCCTAGAACAGCTAGAGACGCGGGTTGATGACATCGCCCGCAGTTTTCTCAATCGTGATGAAACTGTCCATGACCTGATCGATGCCACAGCCGCCCGAGTTTCCGGAGAGGCGGTTGTGAGGGTGCAGCGCCTGGAGCAGTCCTTCGCGTGTGTGCAGCGCCTGGAAGCCAATATGAGAGAGGAGATCAGGAGGCAGGTGCAAGAGAGCTGGCGTGCCGTCACGCAGCCACTGGGGCAGTCGACTCCTGTAGCGGGAGTGAGGAACGACTGGGGACAGTCGGCCTTGTCCGCTGCGTGCCGCGGATGGAGTTTCCAAAGCTGGCCCCTCAGTGTGCACCCACGGGCATTGTCGACTTTGTAGAGGAGGTCGACATGTTCGTGGAGCTGCATCCTCTGAGTGGAGCCGAGCTGCGGGGATTCCTGAACACGGCACTCAGCGGCCGGCACGCTCTTGGTGGTTTGCTGAGCGGCACAAGTACAACTCCTGGGCGGAGTTTCGCGCTGCTTTCCTGAATGCGTTCCTCTCTGACGAATACCAGGCGCTGTTGGAAGAAAAGCTCTGGACCTTTGTGCAAAAACCATCGCAGAGCCTCCGGGACTTTGTCTTTGAATTCCGTGCGTTGTGTCTGAAGTGGCGATCTGACATGCGTGAGGAAGAGATATTGCGACGTGTCCTTGATGCATGTGACCCTCGGGTGGCTGCTACTCTGAGGGGGGTCGTGAAATCGGTCGATGAGTTGGTGAAGGTGGGGTCCCGAGTGGAAAAGGATTGGGCGGCTATCGGGCTTAGTGGGTCTCGAAAGGGTCCCACGTCTCGAGATGTCCCCTGTCCGAAACCACGAGGGAAAGCCCCAGTGGATCCCCGGGCCGATCTCACCTTGGTGCAAGCCACCTTGCCCCTCTTAGTGGTGCCCATACAAGTGCGGGGTGTCACTGGAGAGGCAGTCGTAGATACAGGGAGCACTTATACCCTTATGAAATACAGCTTGTGGGAAAAGCTTAAAGTGCCTCATGAGCAGTTAAGGGAAAGTGCAAAAGTAAAATTCTTTCTTGCGGATGGAAGGGCGACGGGCAAAGGGCAGGGTTCCCATGAGGTTCTGCTTACATGAGACACACTGGGAGACAGAAGTTTACATCCTGGAAGATGACCATCTGTCAATGCCCTTGTTACTGGGAATGGACTCTCTGGTGTCGGTAGGTCTTACCATCCATCTGTCGGGCTGGAGTATGAGTTGCCGGGGGGTGGAGTCCATCGGTTTGGGACGAAGGCTCAAAGTAATCTGGTTTGGCCTAACTTGTGTTATTACCTCGCGCAGTTGGTGGACGAGCCCAGCCCAGTAGAGAAGGCTATTCTTGAACAGCCGGAG
The DNA here is from genome assembly GCF_016835505.1 of Polypterus senegalus. NCBI lineage: Eukaryota > Metazoa > Chordata > Cladistia > Polypteriformes > Polypteridae > Polypterus > Polypterus senegalus. The sequence continues at coordinate 44,409,020 of NC_053169.1, read as the reverse complement.
CTGTTCAGCCGCTGCTTAGGAGGTGGCACTCTGTGTGGACGGACAAATTGGGTCGGACTGAGGTGGTGTGTCACCACATTCACACAGTCGACCCTGTCCCTGTTCGCACAGAGCTTACAGAGTGTCGCCTCTGAAAAGAGGAATAATCAAGGAGTGGGTCGACCAGATGTTGGCGGATGGGGTCATTGAGCCTTCCACCTCGCCTTGGGCTAGCCCTGCGGTGCTCGGTCAGAAGGCCGACGGGACCTACCGATTCTGTGTTGACTATCGGGAGCTGAACAAGAAGACCTTAGATGACGCTTACCCCATGCCCCTCATTCATGACATCTTGGAGTCTTTGCATGGGGCAGTGGTTTTCAGCTCCCTTGATCTGAAGTCCGGGTATTGGCAGGTGAGGATGGGGAAGAGTAGTATGGAGAAGACTGCCGTCATCACCCCGGAGGGGTTGTTCCAGTTTCGGGTGATGCCCTTTGGACTTAAAAACGCTGGGGCGCATTCCAACGGCTTATGGAGCAGGTCCTCCGGGACTCATTGGAAAGACCTGTTTCGTGTATATTGATGACATCATCGTATTCTCCCCATCTGTCTCACAACATCTGAAGGACCTTGATCACATCTTCCAGCGACTGCAGAAGGCTCATCTGACACTCAACACCGAAGTGTAGATTTCTACAGGACCATCTAAACTTCCTCGCCATTTGGTGTCGGCAGACGGGTCCGGGTAGACCCAAAGAAAATTAAGTCCATCTTGGACTACCCAGCGCCCCAGGAGGTAAAAAGTCTCCAGCGCTTCCTGGGGATGGCTGGGTGGTTCCACAAATTTGTGCATGGGTTTGCCGACATCGCTGCCCCTTTGTTCCAGCTGCTGAGGAAGGGATCCCCCTGGGAGTGGTCACCAACGTGCCAGGACTCCTTTGAAAGACTTAAACAGGCATTGATATCACCTCCAGTCCTGGCACAGCCTGATCCCAAATTAACCTTCCAGGTCCACACAGATGCAAGTGACCTCGAGCTTGGCGCCGTTCTTGCTCAAACAAATCAAGGAGAGGAGAGTGGTGGCCTATGCTTCACGGTCACTGAAGGGCGCCGAGTATAATTATTCCACCACCGAGAAGGAATGCCTCGCTGTCGTGTGGGCCGTGGAAAAGTGGCGTCACTTCCTGGAGGGGACATCCTTTGAAGTCTACACCGACCATAGGGCTCTGACCTGGGCATTCAATTGCCCGAAGACCACGCCTAGGCTAACAAGGTGGGTTTTGCGCCTCCAACAGTTCACGCTCAGGGTGTGCTATCGGAAGGGTTGTGCTAATGTGGTGCCCGATGCCTTATCCCGGGTGCACGAGCCCGCACCGATGGTATGTGCGGTATCGGTCTCTAACCCTTGGCCTGATCTTCCCCTGAACATGCAGGAAATTGTTCACTCTCAAGCAGCCAGTCCTGTGTGTCAGGGGTTGAGAGAGGGCTCAGGGGGGAGGTCTGACCGCATACATTATAGGGAACTTCAAGGGGCACTCTATCGCTGTGTTCCAACAAAAGACCGGGGTTACCATTATCAGTTGGTAGTGCCCGAGACATACGTGCCCAAGTTCCTACAGTATTACCATGACAGCCCGATCGGTGGTCACCTTGGACGTACTAAGACACTGTTTAAAATCTTGGAGGTGGCATGGTGGCCGACGATATGCAAAGACGTCTGGTCCCATGTCCAGACTTGTACCACCTGTCAGCAATACAAAACCCCACCTGGTCTCCCCTCAGGACAGCTCCAGCCAGTAACCATCACTACCCAGTGGGAGAGCCTAGGCGTGGACCTAATGGGACCATTACCCACTAGTAAGGACCGGAAGACCTACCTGATGGTGGTTGTGGACTATTTTACCCGATGGGTGGAGCTATTCCCATGGCTAATGCCACAGCCAAGAAGATATGTTCCACCCTGAAGGATGAGATCTTTACCCGATGGGGGGTGCCGAAGAACATCATCTCAGACCGGGGCCCGCAGTTTACCAGCTCAGAGGCCGAAGAATTTTGGAAGCAATGGGGGGTGGTTCACCTGAAGACAACAGCGTACCATCCCCAATCTAATCGCACTGAGCGGGTGAACCGGACCCTGAAGACAATGATTGCATCCTTCGTCGGAGACCATCATCAGGATTGGACAAAGTGGCTGCCTGAGCTGCGGTTCGCATTGAACACGGCGGTGCACAGGTTACGGGTGAGACCCCTGCATTGTTAGCTTTAGGCAGACAGCTAAACGGTCCACTAGAGAGGATAATTAATCATAAACCACCCAATCCAGACACCTCAATACATGATCATTTGCAAACACTACAACTTATCACACAACAGGTAAAGGAGAGGATGGTGAGGTCCCAGTCCAGACAATCTCAGTCGTACAACCGGAGACATAAGCCTGTGCAATTCTCAGTTGGGGAGAAAGTCTGGATCAGGACTCATCCCCTCTCCAAAGCCTCCAATAAATTCACAGCTAAACTGGCTCAAGTGGTTCGGCCCGCAACTATAGTCCAAAAGAAAGGACCAGTGACCTATGCAGTAGAGTGGGGATTGCCGGGGACGAAGAAAGTAGACACTGTTAACATCGCTAACCTCAAGCCTTGGTTCGGCCGTACACCACGGCCTGGGGAGGGGATTGTAGCAGTGCTACCATTGGTTAGAACTGCATCTCCCAGCAGTCCTTGCAGGGCTGTTGGGGGCAAAGGTGGCCAGAGGGGTTCAAAAGGAGGGCAGGGAACGAAGAGGAGAAAAGTTTTGTTTTGTCGTTTGTGCTTGTATTTATCTGTGGAACTGCCTGTCGTTTTCCTGCTTTACATCTTCGTGTCCTGGATTGTGTTGTTTGTTGGGGTCTGGAATCATTCGTCTACCTGTTTACTGTTACTGAGGACGTTGTCTGGATTATTTGGCTTTCACGGAAGAAGGAGCGCTCCTGAACCATTCATCTGTCAACTTACTTCAGCAACTACCGGTAGGACTGTGTTTTTCCATTTCCTCGCTTCATTCAAATCACTGGACATAACTTCACCGCTATTATTTCATACATGGACTTTACTGCGTGTTTGTCATGTTTATCTGTTAATTGTAATATCACCGAAGGGATCAGGGGTGGTATTATTGTTTTCATTTAGTAATTTAATTTCATTATACTTTTTTGTCATTTAAGTTCCCAGTGCGTTTTCTTTGTCTCTGTAGTGTGTGTGGGTGTGTGTCGTGCCAAGGCTGGGGTTGTCCCTGGTAATCCTCATATAAAATAAATAAATCACCGTCTTTCTCGACGGTGTGAATCTTAGTGGCTTCTGACCACTACAAGTATATGTAAATACAAGGTTTCTACAATACATCTTGCCTGAAGAAGGGGTCTGATCTGCCTCAAAAGCATGCATATTGCAATCTGTTCAGTTAGCCAGTAAAAGGTGTCATTTTGCTTCACTTCTCATTGAGGTACACCACATCAGAAATACTTAGGAAAACTCTAACATGTACTTTTGAGGCTATTCCTGGCATTTCTTGTGAAATTTTGTTTTGTCAGGGAAGCACTACTAGAAGGAAGTGCTAAAAATATAAAAAGAGTGTTAGTAGAATAGATGCTTTTTCTTACAATTAAAATTAATTCATAAGCACAAATCATATGTTCTTGCTAAATGGTAAATTTTGCACAAATGTTTGGAAGTGTTCTTCACACACTCTTGACTGTGTTTTGCAAATATTAGGTGAATGCGAATTGATAATCTATGTTAGACTGAATGACCAGATTGCATTAAAACAGTAAAAATGCTGGATCCCTTCAAAAGGCACTGATTAGCTTAATGGGAGAAAAAATCCCATCACCCAAAGATTTCCCACACAAACAAGGGCAGAACTTGTTGCAAAAAATTATATCTGAGTGTATGGAGCTGTGAGACAGCAATGCTACTACCCTGTCTACTGGTCCGCAGTGCAAAATAGTCTAACTAAAACAACAGTTCTGAACATATGGGTACAAAATAACTTTATTCACTTTTAACTCAATCTTCACATTTCATCTTGAACCACCTTTACTGTCTAAATATTTAGATAATAAACATTTTTAATCTTACAAATCAGACATAGGCAAATGAAATGACATGCTTAAGGTCACACCATAAGCTGTGAGTGGATGTGTCACTGAAGTCTGAAATTGTGCACCTCAACCATTACATTTTCATAAATGTATTTTATGTCACTTGAGGAGCAGTGATTATAATAAATACGTTACAGAATATAAATGAAAGAATTTGAAAGCTTTGTACTAAGTAAATGAAAAAAGAACATAACTGCTATGTGAAAATGAAGATTACAGGTAGGGTACTAAATTATAATATTTCAGGCTCCTAACAAGATTATGCATTAATCTATTCTGTTGACAAATAACATATTTTGTATTTGTAAATTATATAAAAAAATGTTTTCAAATGATGAGTAACTGAGTATAAATATATCCAGACATCTGAATGTTCTTAATTACGGAAGGATTTTTGTTTAGCCACCTTTCAAACATACATCTAAACTGCATGTTATTTGATAATCTGACATATATGAATTACATCAATTGCGCTGTATGTTTTGTAAGGTTTCTAACTCTTTTAAGACTCCCCCCAATGGGACGACACGTTGAAGAGCATCCCAAAGTGCGATCGCCGCATCTGTGGAAGACAGCCTATCAGTTGCCAGGGCAACCACAGGCTCCCAGCGAAGTAGCAGCTTGCCGCGGAAACAAATCTGAAAAGATTGCGGTCGCGCTATTAGTGCCTGTCGTCGATGGGTGATGCAAGGAGCATTATAAATGCAGGTAACAGGATTACTTGGCCACCAACCTGGCCATGACCCTACCTGATTACTGTGTCTGTGTATAGGAGAGTGGTAGATCCCGCTACAATAAATAGCCGTGCTGTTCCTGTTTCAAGCTGAAAAAACACTTGTTTTGCTAAAGTACTGAGACTCAGCCTTGTGTTTTTGGGGTGCAAGACAGGGACTCACATGTCACAGTTTTAGTTGCCAAAATTCAAGGTGCAAAAAATGACTAAATGGCTAAGATGACAAAGACTAAAACTAAAAGACTGCAATGAAATGATTTTCAGCATAACCTTTAAATGAATGCAGTCTACAGTAGTGGCCAAAAGGTTTGGTAGCGACACAAATGTTGTGTTCTGTCAATTTTGTGGCTTCAGCATTTTCAGATTTTTTTTAAGTATTTCTATGCTATGCTGAAATATAATTATAAACATTTCATAAGTTTCAAAGGCTTTTATTGGCAAATACAACAAAATTATGTAAAGAATCAATATTAACAGTGTTGATCATTCTTCTTTATAACTTCTGCAATTTGCTCTGCCATGCTGGATATCAGTTTCTGTGCCAAATCCTGACTGATGGTGATCCATTCTGGCCTTTTTAGTGCTTGGAGTTGATCACAATTTGTGGGCTTCTGCTTATCCGTCTGCTTTTTGAGAAATGATCACAGGTTCTCAATGGGATTAAGATAAGGGGAGTATCCTGGCCACAGGTCCAAACTTTCAATGTTATGATCTCCAAAGCAATTTGTTATCACTTTTAACTTGTGACATGATATTCCATCATGCTTGAAAATACATAGATTATCACCAAATTGCACCTGGATTGTTTGGAGAAGTTGCTTTTGGAGGATTTTGTTTGATACCGTTCTTTATTTATGGCAGTGTTCTTCTGCAGAACTGTGTGTAGGCCCACTCCCTTGGATGAGAAACAACCCCACATATGGATTGTCTCAGGATGCTTTACTGTTGGCAAGACACGAGACTCATTGTAGTGTTCACCATTTCCTTCCCCAGATAATCAATCTTCCAGATGTCCCAAACAGTCAGAAAAAACAACTTTGCACCAGTCTTCTGCTGCCCAATCCTTGTACTTCCTGCAGAATTTCAGTCTGTCCTTGATATTTTTCTTGGAAAGAAGTGGCTTCCTTGCCGTCCTTCTTGACATAAGGCCGCTGTCCAAAAGTCTTCGCCTAACTGTGCATGCAGATGCACTCACACCCATCTGCTGCCAATACTGAGCAAGCTCTGCACTGGTGGCAACACGATTCTGAGCCTTTTCCAGTTTCCCAAAATTGAGCAGCTACCAATTTGGCAAGTTAGGATCTAGCCTGAGTCAAACATATAACATTAGAAATTTCTCAATCCAATAAAGTTCATTTTAAAAAGGTTTAGTGAAAATTCAAAGCAAAATACAGTAGTTCACATTCAAATAGAGAAAAAACCTATTACACACACAAGATAAAAGGCAAAAAAGGAAAAAATGTTTTTTCCTACATACTTAGCTTTTTCTTTTTAAAGTCAAGTTACACTATAATAAAAAGTTACATTGTTTCTCTATGGCAATCTTTCATACGCTTTTCTTAATACATTCAGTATGTTGTATACGTACAGCACATTCAATACATTCATTATGATATAATATGGTTTGAAAACTGTTTGTTCTCCATGCCTTACAAAATGGGACTAATCTGTAGTCAGAGGGAGAAGAAATAATCAGTTTAGCTTGTGGGGGATATAATAGAATCTCCCCTAGACTATAATATATAAGCAAACATTTTAACATAGCTAAGGAAATACTTTTATCAATTTAACACAACCTTACTAAATAACAAATAGCACTTACAAGTAGTAGTGTTTTATACAATGCATGCGGAAAGTATTCACAGTTCATCACTTTTTCCACATTTTGTTATGTTACAGCCTTATTCCAAAATGGATTAAATTCATTTTTTTCCTCAGAATTCTACACACAACACCCCATAATGACAAGGTGAAAAAAGTTTACTTGAGGTTTTTGCAAATTTATTAAAAATAAAAAAACTGAGAAATCACATGTACATAAGTATTCACAGCCTTTGCTCAATACTTTGTCGATGCACCTTTGGCAGCAATTACAGCCTCAAGTCTTTTTGAATAAGATGCCACAAGCTTGGCACACCTATCCTTGGCCAGTTTCGCCCATTCCTCTTTGCAGCACCTCTCAAGCTCCATTAGGTTGGAAGGTAAGCGTTGGTTCACAGCCATTTTAAGATCTCTCCAGAGATGTTCAATCGGAGTTAAGTCTGGGCTCTGGCTGTGCCACTCAAGGACATTCACAGAGTTGTCCTGAAGCCACTCCTTTGATATCTTGGCTGTGAACTTAGGGTCGTTGTCCTGCTGAAAGATGAACCGTCACTCCAGTCTGAGGTCAAGAGCACTCTGCAGCAGGTTTTTATTCAGGATGTCTCTGTACATTACTGCAGTCATCTTTCCCTTTATCCTGACTAGTCTCCCAGTTCCTGCCGCTGAAAAACATCCCCACAGCACGATGCTGCCACCACCATGCTTCACTGTGGGGATGGTATTGACCTGGTGATGAGTGGTGCTTGGTTTCCTCTGACGCCTGCCATTCACACCAAAGAGTTCAATCTTTGTCTCATCAGACCAGAGAATTTTGTTTCTCATGGTCTGAGAGTCCTTCAGGTGCCTTTTGGCAAACTCCAGGCGGGCTGCCAGGTGCCTTTTTACTAAGGAGTGGCTTCCGTCTGGCCACTCTACCATACAGGCCTGATTGGTGGATTGCTGCAGAGATGGTTGTCCTTCTGGAAGGTTCTCCTCTCTCCACAGAGGACCTCTGGAGCTCTGACAGAGTGACCATTGGGTTCTTGGTCACCTCCCTGACTAAGGCCCTTCTCCCCCGATCGCTCAGTTTAGATGGCCGGCCAGCTCTAGGAAGAGTCCTGGTGGTTTCAAACTTCTTCCACTTACAGATGATGGAGGCCACTGTGCTCATTGGGACCTTCAAAGCAGCAGAAATTTTTCTGTAACCTTCCCCAGATTTGTGCCTTGAGACAATCCTGTCTCGGAGGTCTACAGTCAATTCCTTTGACTTCATGCTTGGTTTGTGCTCTGAGAACTGTCAACTGTGGGACCTTATATAGACAGGTGTGTGCCTTTCCAAATCATGTCCAACCAACTGAATTTACCACAGGTGGACTCCAATTAAGCTGCAGAAACATCCCAAGGATGATCAGGGGAAACAGGATGCACCTGAGCTCAATTTTGAGCTTCATGGCAAAGGCTGTGAATATTTATGTACATGTGCTTTCTCAGTTTTTTTTATTTTTAATAAATTTGCAAAAACCTCAAGTAAACTTTTTTCATCTTGTTATTATGAGGTGTTGTGTGTAGGATTCTGAGGAAAAAAATGAATTTAATACATTTTGGAATAAGGCTGTAACATAACAAAATGTGGAAAAAGTGATGCACTGTGAATACTTTCTGGATGCACTTTACATTAGTAGCAGTCGTAGTAATAGTAGATGTTGTATTTTATATTATTAACTTTATTATTAATAGTAATAGTAGTAGTGGTAGTAGTAGCATTAAAGTTGTTGTTTTTGTATCACATGTCACAAGCGATACTGTTGGCTCTATCAAGTAACAAAGGCATGGCTCATTGATACCCTGGACCATTATTATTATTTTTCTAAATATTAGTTATACTAATTAGGCCTAAATTTATAAAGGAAACAAATTAATTGATATATCATTGCCATTAAATACCACTGAAGTCCAAATCTATGGGTTGCTCTCCAGATTGCAGCAAGCCCTTCATTTGCTAATTTACCTCAAATTAAGCTCATCACGTCATACTTAAGGACATCCAATTTCACCAACACACACAGACTTCCTTGCTCACTGGTTAGTGATTGGTTGAATTATGGGAAAACATCATGCAAGAAACTTTGACACACAAAAATAGCAATTTTCCCAGAAACACTTCAGTTATTGGTTAATTTTATGGGTAGCTAACAGTACTGAGGACATCCAAGGCACAACAACATATCAAACTGTCGTGTGATGACCTCATAGATAATATTGCCTTCAGAAAATGCAGACATGTGCTTTCGTGATATGCAACAAGGAGTCTGAAGAAACCACTAAACATTCATTTTCAAGTTTTGATTATTTAAAAAATAATTTGATGTTAAAATTTATATTTAAGCTTATGATGTGTGCTTCTTTATTTAGTTTTTATTTATATATTTATTCTTGACATTAAAGATGTTAATAAGAAATTCTAATTTAGTGGGTTCAGGGGGATGGGGTCCAAGGAGATTCCGCTTATGGCCCCAGTTTGGCCAGGGGCTGCACTAGTCAGATCTCTTGTATCGATATTTCATAGCTGCTTAGTATGTGACCTTGGCATTGAATTCACAATTAGTCTTCTACGAGAGTGACGTGCTGCAACACACCCTCCACCATATAAAGACATTCTGTCCCTAAACTTATTACCGTAGCTTTTTACTCACTTTCCGTTCTTTCATAGCACTCATGGTAAACACACATTAAATAATTGTTTCATATAAAGAAATATCAATCCATCCATTATCCAACCCATTATATCCTAACTACAGGGTCACAGGGGTCTTCTGTAGACAATCCCAGCCAACATGGGGTGCAAGGCAGGAAACAAACCCTGGACAGGGCACCAGCCCACCGCAGGGCATACACACACACACACCAAGCACAATTTAGGATCTCCAATCCACCAAACCTGCATGACTTTGGACTGTGGGAGGAAACCGGAATACCCTTAGGAAACCCACGCAGACACGGGGAGAACATGCACACTCCACACAGGGAGGACCCAGGAAGCAAACCCAGGTCTCCTTACTGCGAGGCAGCAGCGCTACCACTGCACCACCGTGCCGCCCCTATAAAGAAATATGTTTAGTGTAAATCAGAAGATTGTCACATATCGTCCAATGTGCAATGTTTTTGTACTTTTTTGTGCATTTTTCTATGTAATTTTTTTAAATTCATGTATTGTTGGCTGTTTTTTTTTTTGGTGGGAATTTGAAATGGAAATTGTAGTATTAAAGGGGCTTGGCCACATGAATCTGCTTGTTACTTTTGGAAAAGCCAGACTTCATTTCTTTAATGTTTTCTTAGTATCTTTAGCGATTTCAATTTTGCTTTATTATGATTATTTTTTAAATTTTGAGCACCTTTTGTTTTTTTTTTTTTTGCCCAGTCCTGCATAGTGTACATTCAGAAACAAGGCAGTTTTTTGGCTAGGAGTCTGACACTCACATTTAGTGTCTGAGAAATCTGAGAGGATCTCCTGAAATCCAAAAGAGGACAGAAGAACTAAATTAATGGTGGCTGCAGGTCTTTGTTCCAACCACTTTCACATTTAGTGTGTTACTTTATCTCTAACTGATCTCATTTAATTTGGTGGGCTTTTTTCTCACCTGTAATTCTGCAGTAAGAAAATCACTACAGTATGATTCTTATATTTATGACATTTAGAAATATTTATATATTTGCTTTAACCTTTGAATGCTATAATCTTTTCTTTTTTCTTATAAATGTGCCTTTTTCTGTGTAGCTGGTTCCCTTAATTGTGTCCTAATAATCACAATTAACAACGCAGAGAGCAGAAAACCAAGCAAATGACACTGAATACAAAATGGTTATAACTACTACCTCTTCAGATCTGCTAATGTGCTCATTCGTAAATAATGAATCAAATAACCAGAACACTTGGAAAAGCAGAATAAATCTTAAAAACCAAGTTATATAAATGCTTGGTACACTTTAATAAAAAAATATCAAACATAGTTTTGTAATTTCATTGAGCCCAAATCACAGAAACTGCAAAATAACACCTTGCTTGATTATGCCTGGACTCTACTTAAAAACAGACATGGGTCTGAAAACAGAATCTGCGGTGAGGTCTCCAGGACTGAGTTTGAGAGCCACTTAACTAAAAAGGACAATCAATGACAAGAGTGAGCACAAGCAAGGTTTAATTTATGACCTTCAAGGCAAGGGCCAAAAAAAGATGTGCTTCTAGAAATATAGCTTTTTCTTATATCCATCCATCCATCCATCCATCCTCTTCCGCTTATCCGAGGTCGGGTCGCGGGGGCAGCAGCTTAAGCAGAGGCCCAGACTTCCCTCTCCCCGGCCACTTCTTCCAGCTCTTCCGGGAGAATCCCAAGGTGTTCCCAGGCCAGCCGGGAGACATAGTCCCTCCAGCGTGTCCTGGGTCTTCCCCGGGGCCTCCTCCCGGTTGGACGTGTCCGGAACACCTCACCAGGGAGGCGTCCAGGAGGCATCCTGATCAGATGCCCGAGCCACCTCATCTGACTCCTCTCGATGTGAAGGAGCAGCGGCTCTACTCTGAGATCCTCCCGGATGACTGAGCTTCTCACCCTATCTTTAAGGGAAAACCCAGACACCCTGCGGAGGAAACTCATTTCAGCCGCTTGTATTCGCAATCTCGTTCTTTCAGTCACTACCCATAGCTCATGACCATAGGTGAGGGTAGGAGCGTAGATCGACTGGTAAATTGAGAGCTTTGCCTTACGGCTCAGCTCCTTTTTTTACCACGACAGACGGATGCAGAGCCCGCATCACTGCAGATGCCGCACCGATCCGCCTGTCGATTTCACGCTCCATTCTTCCCTCACTCGTGAACAAGACCCCGAGATACTTGAACTCCTCCACTTGGGGCAGGATCTCTCCCCCAACCCTGAGAGGGCACTCCACCCTTTTCCGGCTGAGGACCATGCTCTCGGATTTGGAGGTGCTGATTCTCATCCCAGCCGCTTCACACTCAGCTGCGAACCGATCCAGAGAGAGCTGAAGATCACGGCCTGATGAAGCAAACAGGACAACATCATCTGCAAAAAGCAGATTCTTATATTAAGAGACAATTTAATTCAATTTAGATTCACAATACTGCTTTATCATAATAAAGACCCTTAGAGCATTACAATGCATACATGCTGCGGAAACTGTTTTCAGAAGAGAAACTATTTGGATGTGACACACAGAATACTAAGTTCTGGGCACTAACTGCTGAGAGTGCACCATCTCTTGCAAGTCACCTAACCCCCCATGGTCCCTACACTCTCCCAACTAAAGTACAGTATCCCAATTCATAAAATCAGACACACAACTTGGGACTTATGTTCAAGTACATCTACCCTCTGTTGTCTTTCACTGAACACTTGATTTCAGAAAACAGACAAGCCTGCAATCAACAGGTCTGACACATTTTTAAGATTTGGGGGCTGCGCTCAGATGTATAACAATGTCCATCATTCTCATTCCCAACAGCTTGATCATAACGGTTGGAGTAAAGAAGCTTCCATGCTGCTATATCGAAGACCTCAGAAACCAACCCTGCAGACAAAATCCAAGATCAACTTCAATTGCACTCCAAGTCAAATCCCATCTGTGCTAATAGGGTTGTCCTTTATTGGTAAAGAGCAAATGGTCACCAGTACAACCTAGCCCATCCTTTATAGCATGTGAGGCTGTCATCACATTATCAGGCATCTTTCTCAGTGCCATACGTATGTTGCTGCCTTGAGACATAGGAGCAGTAGTTTGCTTCTCAAAACACATACAGGAGAGTGTTTTAAAGTAGCATCCACCCCCACATCACACACAATCCTTTAATGTGTTAAAACAGATTTTTGGCATGCACTTTAAAAGTAGACTTTCCACTACAACATAACACAGACCGATGATATTTTCTTTTGCAAACCCACTTAGCATATTTAGTGTACGGAATCAAAGAGATTAACCAAGCTGCAAACATTCTTATAATTATAAAATAACTAGAATAATAATAAATAATGCACAAACTAAGAGGGAAAGGGAAAAATGTAGATTCTAATATAGTAAAAGGTACTGGAACTCCTTGATTTTTTCATGTCTGCTATTTATTGCTACATACCTTGTATGGAGAGCTAAATGGTTAAATCACTTGCTAACATATCCAAGTAAGAAGGTTGTGAGAAATTTCCCCTGGGAGGCCCATGGTGAAAATGATTACTGGCTGTAATTATTATATTTAGCCTGTATTGGGAATGTTATTTGCTTACTGAATGGAACAAAGCATTGCAAAAGTGCATTACTATCCTTTTAATTTTTTAGCATAATTATAAAATAGACTGAAGTGAGTTTTAGAGCTAATGAACACTTTTTCTTATTCTGGTAATATATAATACAGCATACTTAGGTTAACAATATGAAATCTAAATTTCTTGTTAAACAATGACGTAAAAAGATTAAAAATAAAAATAGCTTCCGTTACCTAACACTTACTTGGGTTCCTTCTTAAGCCTGACAGTTTGTTCTTTTAACAGAAAAGGTGCTATTTTACCACTGCTAAAGAGTGATATCCCACAAGAGAGATATTTTTAGATTCTCTGTTTTTCCCAGAAGAATGTGTTACAGTATGTCGGAAAGTCTCCAAAGAACCAGAACAGAAGAATACATTTAAGGTGTGCCCTCATTCAGCTGGAATTTGTTTTAGTGCACGGCACTTTGCATTTACAGTAGTGCACTTGCCTGTAAAAAACCAAGCAAGTCCAACATGAGCAACTACAAATAGAATAAAACATGTTTATGAACCACTAAAGCTTAATTTAGTCTGTCACATTATGATAAATGTTTTCCAGGCCAAGGTCGATTTAACGGAGAGTATTCAATATATTTTTGAATGTGAGAAGCCATATTTTATTTCTAAAGAAAACAATAGGAACTTTCAGATTTACAGATTGCGTTGTCTTCTGTTCTATATTTGGTGAATGCTATGGGCTTGTGCCTATGTTGTATTCTCACTGCAATTTCCTCTACCATGTACTTACTCATGTGACTTAAAATAATGACTAATTCTTAATTTTATGAGTAGGTAATCTTCAGTTTTTTCACTGTTGAGTCGATATACAATAAAATAGAATTTATTTTTGTATAGCCCAAAATCACCCAAGAAGTGCCGCAATGGCCTTTAACAGGCCCTGCCTCTTGACAGCCCCCCAGCCTTGACTCTCTAAGAAGAGAAGGAACAACTCCCAAAAAAACCCCAGTAGGGAAAAAAATGGAAGAAACTTCGGGAAAGGCAGTTCAAAGAGAGACCCCTTTCCAGGTAGGTTGGGTGTGCAGTGGGTGTCAAAAAGAAGGGGGTCAACACAATACAATACAATACACAGAACAGAACAAAACCTCAATACAGTATAAAAATAAAAATTTTAGAAGTATGTAGCAGAATTTAACAATGGATGACATCACATAATATGATTTGGATTTGTTTATAATCCTGGAGACCTCATCTATCAAGCTGCCTCCCCCATTTGGCCATTCCACAGCTGAAACAGTGCTGGGCCAGCCAATCCGATGAAAGGACCTCTCTTTCCCATGATTCCAGCGATCCTCCATCAGGGATGACTTTATCTTAAGCGGGCACAACAATTTGGCAGGAGGGCCATGGCACCAAGTGCCACATTTGAGTACCGAGAAGAGAAACAGAATAGGTGAGGGTTAGTATCAAATTATAACTATCATGTTACTTATGTTTTAGTTCTAATGACTAACAACAGAGATGCAGTCTGTACAGTTAATCAGCAGCTCTAGTCAGGGTATGCTAAACTGAAGTAGTGAGTCTTCAGCTGGGATTTAAAAGCTGAGACCGAAGGGGCATCACTTATTGTAGCAGGCAGACCATTCCACAGTTTAGGGGCCCTGTAACTAAAAGCTCGACCTCCCACTGTTATTTTATTAATCCTTGGAATCCTAAGAAGACCAGCATTTTGAGATCTTAACGTGCGCTCTGGTTTGCAAGTCATAATAAGTTTAGATAAGTAAGCCGGACCTTGGCCATTTAATGCTTTATATGTTAAAAGGAGGATTTTGAAATCTGCCCTAAACTTAACCGGGAGCCAGTGTAAGGATTTTAGAACTGGACTTATGTGTTTGTACTTTCTTGTTCTTGTGATAATTCCAGCAGCAGGATTTTGGATTAACTGGAGGCTGTATAAAGAACAGTTTGAACATCCAGTGAACACCGCATTGCAGTAGTCAATCCTACTAGAAATAAATGCATGAATTAATTTCTCAGAATCCTGTTTATTTAGAAAGCGCCTTAATTTCCTAACATTTTTAAAATGGAAGAAACATGATTTGAACAACTTTGTAATATGTGCTTTAAATGACATGCTAGAGTCAAAGAGAACTCCGAGATTTTGGGCTGTTTCAGTAAAATTAAATGCGATTCCAACTGAGTTAAATGATGACAGAATATTGTTGTGATCAACGTCTTTCCTCCAACAATTAACATCTCTGTTTTATCTGTGTTTAAAGACAAGTAGCTATCCACTGAAGCTCTATAATTCTATCAGTACATGCTTTTCTCATTAGGAATTTATAGTGCTTAAGATAAAAGCATTGCATAATTGGACCAACTTTGGTCTTTGAGCTCTAGAAACTATATTTCTGAACCTGTAACCAGCTGGGTATACACTTATATACACTTATACAATTGTTATACACTGACACTAAGCATAGACTTAGTCTAATGAGAAAGCTGGCCCTCCTTGCATAAAAACTTTGAACACAGACAGAAAGAGTTAGTGAGAAAGTGCAAAGTCAATATGTCAGGATTTCATGGAGTAATGAGTGGTACATGCAATACTCACTACTTTATTTATATTTATCCATGATTACATTTTTCATAATGTATTTGAACTGGTATGTTGTCGTTGCATTTTTTGAAGGTCAACAAAGAAATAATTTCATTTCAATTTAGTTTTCCTTTGCAAATACTATTCTTCACTGAAATCTCAAATTATCTATACAAAGCAAATATCAAGTAGTGGGGAAAGCGTGCAAAACTATGCATCATTTACAATATTTAATGGTATATATTTGTGCATGTAATGGAGATATATTGTATGATAAAACAGCATTTCCATCCCTTCTTTCGTATGGCACATGAGACTTAACAGCTTCTACTACAATCCTGCGCTACATCACTAGCAAACTTAATTCAGTGAAACTGTGAGTTCTCTGTGAAATTCCCACACTGGGTATCTCTTTGGATGAAGCTTCCAGATTGATTTTTGATAAAAGACTGTGTCAATTACAGTTTATTAACACTTGTGCTGCAATACCCACTCTCACACACAGCTTATCACTATGGTCAGTAAATAAAATTAACATAATTCAACCTTAGCTAACTATGATGAAAATACTTTACACCGATTATCAATTAAAAGGTTCTCCTTATATGCACTCAAGAAACAAAGGGCAAAATGTCCAGTCCCTTCTTTTTAACACATTATCAACACTAGCTTTCAGCTGAATACCCAGTCTCTATATTAGGAAAACAATTGCCCAGGGTGTGGCCTGTAATAAAGTGCTGGAGAAACACTCTTACTCCCAAGGGTAATCTAGTAGCCATTACTAAAAGCCGAAAACCATGGGTACCACATTTAATGTAGTCTTGATAAAGGATAGAGATTTGTACCAACAAGGAGTTAATTGATTACCAGTCCTCAAATCATCCATTCCATGCAAGCAAAACTGTGTGTTAAATCTCAAAATTGTAACCGTACAGCCAGCAACCACAAGATGCAACCAAATCCAAAAGAGATAGAGAAAACATTTTGACTAGGAAAGACCAAGCCACCTTCCAGATGTGCCAGATGAAAGACCTCCATGTGCCCTGAAGATATCAGGACAAAGCATTTACACCATCCTATTAAAGTGACAGGACACTTCAGTTCTGAGACTAATATTGTAAGTAACTTCATATTTAAGATAAAGCTAGCAAATGTATAAAACTATTTAAGTATGGCAGAGTGGTGACTCTGTGGCTAAGGATTTGCACTGGTATCTGGGAGGTTGCCAGTTCAAACCCTGTGTGGCAGTAGGGGGCACTAGCGCTCCCTTGAACCCTTAGGTACCACGCCAGACAACAGGTAAAAGTCCAAGACTCTTTATTCTTCTTTTGCACAGTGCACCAAGCACCCTCCACATTACTCATATATTTAATTAACAACCAAATAAACACAATAATCTCTCCTCCTCACCCAGACACTTCACCCTCCTACCTCCCAGCTCAGCTCACCGTCTGGGTTTTCCCAGAGTCCTTTTATACACCCTGACCCGGAGGTGTTCCTGCCCAATCAGTCCACAGTTCCTAATTCCTTCCGGGTCAGGGTAAACAGTCCTTTTCTTCAACCCGGGAGCATGTCGTTTCTTCCTGTCACGTGACCGTGATGTACTCCCGGGTTCTAGGGCACAGATGAGCCCACGAGCCCCCCTACAGCGACTCCCAAGGTTTCCAGCAGGGCTGTGTATAAACACTCCAAGGTCCATGATACCCCGCTGGAACTCGGGGCACGATCCTGCTGTCGGGAGAGCTCCTCCTGGCGGCCTGGGGGGGAGGACTGGAGTATGAAGCCGGCAGTCCTCCACACCTGTTACTGCTAGAAGGGATTCTACTCTGTTGAACCCTTAGATCTAATCATTTTAGAATAAGCATTTAAATTGAGGAAGTAGATTCACTTCCCTTTTTTAATTCTATTTATTTATTTTTCCTACTATTAAAGTTTTACTCTGTAGGCCTAGTTCTCTTTCTCATGGGTAGGGGTTGATTTGTTTCGAACCTAGTTTTGTATAACTTGACTTGCTTGTATGGAATATTATTTGATTTTCATCCATCCATCCATTATCCAACCCGCTATACCCTAACTACAGGGTCACGGGGGTTTGCTGGAGCCAATCCCAGCCAACACAGGGCGCAAGGCAGGAAACAAACCCCGGACAGGGCACCAGCCCACCACAGAGCGCACACACACACACCAGGGACAATTTAGAATCGCCAATGCACCTAACCTGCATGTCTTTGGACTGTGGGAGGAAACCAGAGTACCCGGAGGAAATCCACACAAACACGGGGAGAACACGCAAACTCCAGGCAGGTAGGACCCGGGAAGCAAACCTGGGTCTCCTAACTGCAAGGCAGCAGCGCTACCCACTGCGCAACCGTGCCACCCTTATTTGATTTTAATAAATTCAATAAAATGTTAAAAAAGTTTAAAAAAAATAAACAAAAGTATATATTAAAATAAAAAAATTAGATTATTTACCCAGCAACAAATACCAGCATATAGCTAAATTATGCATTATGCATTTCAGCAGTAATCATAGCATAGTAACCATAGCTTAGCAGTATACCTTTCTTCAAATTACATTAAGCCTTCAATTTTTAGATATTATGAAAAAAATATGATTTACAGTTGATAAAACCATAACCTAGCATAAGAAAATTTTAAAAATTGAATGCCATCTGTCAGTTTAATTGGAAGGCAATGTAGCATTTTGAGCACTTTGGTCATGCTATGTTGTGAAGAAGCTGAATATTACAAACAGCCTTACAACATAGCTTTTACAGTACAATGTGTTTGTTGTTTCATATTAATTCTACCGTATTTATATGTACTACTACTACTATCACCTTTTTAAAATAAGATTCTCCTCTTAAAATTAATAGGAAACTAAACCCGGCTTTAATTAATTCACAGCAGCAGCTACCATGAGACAGGAATGCTGCAGCTTCAAACATCATGTGCCACACTCAAAGAAGAGCTGGGGGAAAGTGAGTGCAGTCAAGCTGTGAAGAAAATCGATGTTACTGTCAAAGCAGGCAGTTGTTGATAAACTTATAAACTAGAGAACAACTGACTTAAAGATCATAACTCATACAAAAGCATGTAAAAGCTAGAATTATTAAAGTTACCTTTAAGAATTAAAAAAGGGAGATATAATTCATAAGTTTGTGCCCTTTTTATGGGAAAAGTAGACGTATATATTTTGTGTTGTTCATTTACTGTCTTGCAAATGTACCATATTCACCTGTACTTTCATATACAAATCTTCTATTATATTCATGTTATGAATAAACTGTATTATTTCCATTTACAGCAGAAATTGAGATTTGAGTTTTTGTTTAGAATGACCAAGATAGAATGTGAAACAGGAATGTCTTACAATATTTTACTTAAGCAATGTATGCACTATTAAAATAGTTACTGTGGTATTTGGCCGGCCAATACCCCCTGGCCGCCAGATGGAGTCCTCCCTGCAGTATGGAGGTGCCCCGAAGACCAGCAGGGAGTTTGTAGTTTTTATCCTCAGCCCTGCTGGATACCACAGGGGCCACAAGAGGGAGCTGCAGGGAGGACCGAAGACTTCTTTGTGCCCTATAACCCGGAAGTGCGTCAAATGAAGAGCGATGTGCTTCCGGGGTGAAGAAGAAGGACTTGTACCTGACCCAAAAGTGATATTGAATCACATGGACTGGGGATTGGGAACACTTCCGGGTCAGGGAGAATAAAAGGACTATGGGAGCTACCAGACGGCGAGCTGAGCTGGGTGGAAGGGTGGCAACGCGTCTGGGAGTTGGAGGATTGTATTTATTATTGTGATTGGTTTATATATGAATATAGTGGAGGAGAGGGTGCTTTGTGCACTGTGGCAATTTAATAAAGTCATCCTTTGGACTTTTACCTGGTGTCTGGAGTCGTGGACAGGGGATCAAGGGAGCAATACAACCTCAATCTGTCACATTACATATTAATAGAGAACATTGACTACAAACAGGCTAATAATCTTGAAGAAGGGCAACAGTTCACAAGAAAAATTTAAATTTGAAATTTTTGCTCCTGACACAGATTTAAATGAATTGGATCTTATAACCACAGTTATAAATGAGTTATCAAAAGAAATTAAATGGTGAAATAGTACAGGGTTAAAACAATAACTAATAATTGAAAAGATGAAGTTTCAATGCAGTTTGGTAAATTAATTATTGGAACAGAGGAAAAAAGCAGTTATTAAAGGAAAACTCAGATTTTATTTAGTCATATATTATATAGTCAGATGATTTTCTGTAAGCTATCATAACTTACGTTAAAATAGGAACACTCATTAAACTGGGTTGAAATGAATTAATGGAAGTATTATTAATGACAACAAAATTGTTATAGGATTTGATAGCTACCTTTTCTCAAGGAAATGGCCAGTGGGAAACATTTTAATACTTTAAACCACACAGTAATGGACAGGCCAGGAATGGGCAAAAATTTAAATATAGGAAAATAAAGTAAATTGATGGTGGTTCTATTGAAATAAAGACTGGGAATGCCTAAACCTATGAAACCTACTGCTGTGGTGTTATTATATATTAAGGTTAAATCTTTAAGGTGGCAGAATCCTCAGATTGTGCTTTGAATTGGCCAACTTCTTTTCATGTAGACCAGTTCAGCAGTTTAAAAAATGTGAAAACTACTCTGTGTGCTTTATGAAGAATTTGGGTTTAGTTGTTCTCCCATTGCAATTCTAATCAAGTAAAGCAATGAAATTTTGAAGAGACCATTCAACCAGAAAAGACCATTTTTCAGTTAAAAAAGCACAAGTTAAAAAGAAAATGAAGAAGTCCAATTGAATCCATAAATTGCTTGAAGTTTTCATTGACATGAAGAAAAAAGGACAGCAATGTATGATGTTAAATATTTGTAAAAGGCATACATACTAGCATGATAAAAGGTAGCCAAGTCTGAAATCCTTGTGGTTGAGAATGTAATAGCTTTCTTTGCTCACCTCATATTGTCAGTTTATTTATGTGAACTTTCTGTGACCTATCAAGAGCAACAGTTCCATCTTTCAGGAAAAATAAAAGGAAAATCAGGTACAAATATGCATACAAGATGTAAAGTGTAGTAAAAAATATTTAAAGACAGAGCATTAAAATGAACTGGGAAAGTTGATTATCTCAACAATGTCTACAGGGTTTCTTTTACAGGTGAAAGTCGCTGATGTGAGTCACACATTGACGCATGTGGCAATATCCATTGTGTGACATGATGAATCAGCAACCAAAGAAAGAACGAGATAAAATAAATATAGAGATGTTAAAAATGTACCAATGATTAAACACACTGACCCTTTTGTACTGCCAAGAGATGGAAAAGTGGCATTGCATAAGATAGGGGAAAATCGCTCAGAAGGAGAAAAATAAGCCAGTAATGTGCTAAGTCAAAATTTAATAAATTAAACCTATCATTCTCTAAAACTAAATTGTTAACTACAGCAATAGAAAACTCTATTGCTAGTTCACCAGCCAGAGAACCACTATGTTTTGTACAAGTCTTCCTGAGAGTATCCACAAACTTGGACAATGAGTGACTTACACTGCTCCATCATCCAGTTGTGACTCTCACTGCTAATAGCATATATGTGGTCAGGCTGATGAAGATTGTGATGTAACTTTCTGGACATGCGCCCTAGCAATCAAGTATTACATCATGGCAACAGTTTACCAAAATAGTAGCACCCATAGAATGGCATTGCATTATAAATCACAATATAATGAAAAATTAAACTATCAAGTCTAATACAAATTTACAATAGGAAACCAAAGATGCAAGCAATTCTCTGTACTTCTAAACCACAGGAAAAACTATGTAATCTAATAAATAACTGTATAAACCTTAAAGAAAATTAATAAAACCCCAGAATCATAACAATACATGTCATAATCTGATCTTCATGTAGACATGGTGCTTTCCTTTCTGTATTATATTAAATAAAACCATGCTTTTTATTTTTTTTCTTAGCAAAATTATCAATATCTGACAAAAATTATAGCATGGGTAGATTGAGAATACTTGACTCACTGATAATCTGGAAGCAGTCAAATATAGTAGCTTTGTGATAAAATCTACTGAAAGAATAAGTTTCAAGTTCAAAATAATGAGACTTAAAATATGGCTACCATCCGGTTCTGATAATATCCTGTTTAAATTTGGAAATTTATTAATTTGGTTAACAAACTTCATTAAGTTATTAGAAGAAAACCTTGCATTTAGAGAAATGTTGTGTAGAAATTTTCTGTTTAAACGTTAGAACCAAGAAAGGAATCATTCTTTATTTTGTTTGAATTTGATAAATAGTCCACAGAGATGTATTTAGAACTTATTAAAATCTACCTTATGCCAAAGGTTTGCTGGGTGCAGCCTTTTGTTCTTGTAGTATGGTTGAGCAGTGTTTGGAACTGCCTTATAGCTTCTGGAAATTGTTGTCTTCAAGCCTGAGTGGGTTGAGATTTATTAGACATTGTACTGAACAGTTATTGGTGACAAGCTTGTAGCAGAGGTCTTGATTATCATTCTCAGAAGGAGCTTTTGTCCCTGTCATTGTCAAATACATTAACGTTTCCAGATAAAAACATACAGTTCTAATTTAGTTGATGCTATACAGTCTGCATAATCTAGAAGAATGGAAGGCCTACAGAAACGCTATCGATTACTTTCCTACTTGACTTTGAGTCCTTCATAGTATGCCAGTTTTGACTTCTTGTCATAAGAAAGTGATTTTCAGGAATAATGACTCATGAGTCATTCTGACAGTGATTTAGACATATATAAAACGTTTTTCTTTATTTAGGAGGTTATCAACTTAGTTATTCTGCAAGCTAAGCAACATGTCACATTTATAGATCAGTCATTGTCATGGCAGGTATGATACGCACTAGGTGATGCTTTAAAGAACAGAGAAGAGATAAATGTGTCAGGCTGCTGATATGTGGGGTGAATATGACAATGAAAAACAAGCAGATCATAGCTTTGTAAAAGCTGCTTCTTAGGTGTTTCATCATGTAGCTTTTTAAATATGGTGATCCTAATCTTAAAGTCTGCAAGAGGAAATTAACCAGCAAAAGGTGACTAATGTATTTATGATATTTGTGGAACAATATTACAGAAACCAATATCTTCATTTTTTTAGAACAGCGGGTGTCTGTATTAATTGTGATTTCTATCCTGTCATCAAATGGTGATGTAGTGCATTACCATAATATCCTGGAAGAATAATGCCATTGTGCTGAGTTATTATTAGCATGCTCACATTTATTTTGCTACATTTATAGTGAAGTGGCAGAACCTTAATATTTATATGGCAAAAGATTTTACCAAACACAGCTTACATTACAATGTACTATAGCTGTTTCCACATTATTTTCACAATTCTGGTAGGTTAAACGACATTGTCAGGATGACATAGGAAGTCAAAAGCAAGGACTGGAATGTAGTTTTAAGTCAAAAAGCCCAGAAAGCTAGATGGAAAAGTATATGATTCCATAAAGTGTGTTATTGTAGATGAAATATTGACTTCAGTTTTAGTTTGCTTATTAGGATCACAGAATCACAATAACAGCAGGCCAAGCTAGAGAGACCAGGATATATAATACTCAGAAAAAGTCTTCACCTCCTCAGTTGAAAATTCCTATATACTTTTAGAAAAGGAATCTTCTCCCTGTGATCCTTGCTGGTAAAACCCCAGTGGGACACATCCGGAGGTATTCTAACTACATCCCCAGACCATTTGAACTGACCCTTCTTGAGCCACAGAACCAGTGGCATTCCTGTATTGTACTATGTGCTATTTCCGTTTTTAACTGATAAAATTTAATCAATAAGTAGAGTGTGCAGCAGTTAATTTGAATTCTGAAAACATTTAATGACATTTACCTGCTATGTTTGGCAGTTTTCTGCTTTATTTTGTCATTTTCTTGTTTCCGCAGATCTCATTTTGCTGTGTTATAAACACTGCTGCTAACCACATTCACGTGCACTTTGAATATTCAGAATATCACAATCACCATGTACTCTAACTTATTAACAAGTATCAGATAATCCTTACTCTACCCATTTAGAGAGTTAATAAAGATGATTTATTATGAAGTCAGAAGGATAGCAGAGGTTCATCTTGATCAATTAATAAGGGACAACATTAATAGGAGCCTACCAGATTCTAAAGACATTTTGGAATAGTCCTCGTAAAATAAACTTGATTTTTCCAGTTTCAAGTAAAATGGATCATCCTTTTATAATTGTGTTATGGTAGCTGTTCATTAAGCAGTAATGTCCCATCAGGTATTACCTCAAATATTACTGTTTAATGATTAAGGGTTTTTGAACAATCTGGATGAGAACAAGCCATTCAGCCCAACAGAGCTTGACAGTCCCATCCATTTAATTGTTTCAAAATAACATCAAGTTAAGTTTTCAAAGTTCCTAAAGTCCTACTGTCTACCACACTACTTGGTAGCTTATTCCATGTGTCTATGGTTCTCTGTATAAAGAATGCATTCTTAACGTTGGTTCAAAATTTACTCTTAACAAGTTTCCAACTGTGTCCCTATGTTCTCGATGAATTCATTTTAAAGTAGCAGTGTCATTCCAGTGTACTAATCCCCTTCAGAATTTTATACATTTCAGTCATGTCTCCACTTAATCTTCTTTTGCTTACACTAAAATAGCTCAGCTCTTTTCATCTTTCCTCATAACTCATCCTTTATAGCTCATGTCCATAATGTTTGGGACAAAGACAAATACACATTTTTTCCTTGATTTACTCTTCTGCTCCACAGTTTACAATTACAAATCAAACAAGTGAAATGTGATTAAGATGTACATTGCAGACTTTAATTTAAGGGTATTTGCTCTCATTTCGGTCCCGCCATGTAAAAATTACAACACTTTTTCTACATGGTCTCCTCATTTCAGGGCACCATAATGTTTGGGGCATAACTATGGCCAGTATATTAAAGTAGTGTCACGCACGAGCGCATGGGGAGCAGTTTAATGACTCGGACCACATCGTGACAACCCATGCCGAGGGACAGAGGCGGCGCACTAACCTTTCTCTTCTTATCTCATCAGCCAGAACGAGAACGCGCTGCCATAAGAGAGCCCGGGGTAAACAAAAAGAAGCCATACTTCCGGGTTCCTGTCGTACCTCAAGTCCCAAGATGATGACGTCGGTATTCCCACCTGCATCTAATTTCTCCCAACAACCCTGATTCAATTTCCTGTCCCTCTGTATAAATGTTCCCCTATTTTTCTGTAATATTGTCCGGTGTGACCATTTACTTTGTATTGTGGACACGGTACTCTATTTAATTTCTAGTAAACCAGGGTGGAAACCCCAAAAGTTCACTTTCTGTTACGTTGTTTCTTCACAGCAGTTATATTTAGTACTTTGTGCCTGAATTTGAAGTCTGCAATGTGCAGTTTAATCATGCCTAAATGTCTGATTTGTAATTTTAAGCTGTGGAGCAGATGGGTACATCAAGGAAAATTGTGTCTTTGTCCCAAATATTATAGAGGGAACTGTAGTAAGAAAGAAAGAAGTTAACAATAGTCCTGCCCTTCTTTACCCCTCTCACCCCACCGTCTTCCTCCCCAAAGGTTCTCTGACTGAGTAAATAATGAAGCACACCAGAAACTAACAGGTCTATCTCTGAAAATGTAATAAGGAGTAGCTGTTAGAATAACAATACAAAAACGATATGTGGTACAACTAAAATGTTAAGTTATGCTAATAGTTCAATATTACTAATACTTTTAATATACTTAGCAAATTATTTTGTCACGCATGTGGGCATCCAGAGTATCTTACTGGGACTAATTAATGACGACATCAGGAGTAAATGAGTGGCTTACACTGTTTACAATAACAACTTCATTCCCATTCCCAGGACAGAGGAAGTTCCACCTGAAGACAAGACAAGTGATGTCATCACTGGTCCTAGCAGACTTGTTCCCTTTTCACACCCCTTGACATATTACAGAAAGCTGTCATCATTTGCTTGGCAATCTACCTAAGGAGATCATCTTAGTGCACAGCTTACGGTTTGCCACTGTTGGGTTGCGGAGGGTGCCGACTCAATCTTAATTATTAATACTAATAATATTACCAGTGTTAATATTATCAGACAGATTTGACACAGACATTGTAAAAGTTACTAATGAATGAAAGACTTGGTACAGCTAAATGATATAATAGGCTAGAAATAAATAAAATGACCAGATATACTCACATTTAAGTTCTGTCACGGATAAGTCGGGGCTTGATTTTACCATATAATTTCTGGTATTTTATGTCCGTTGTATAAGTCGAATGCAGAAAACTCATGCTATTGATCCAAGAGATTATGATATGCTAACGCCTACCTGAGAGAGTAAATGCGAAGCATGCTGCCTTTTTTTTCTATGTGGGTGTGGCAATGCGCAGTATCAGCATGTGCTCCTAACCTCTCTCTCTCTCTTTTTCTATTGTGCCTACGTGACCACATAGTAATACCCGAACTATTTCGAAGCGGCGGTTGTACTGTTTTGTGTTTTTTGTATCTCACACCCTTATACACCTTTATAATAAGAGCATCCCTTATCTACAAAGGAGCATTCGATCAGAAGAAAAAAGGAAGCTGGTTTTAAATTAAAAGTCATTGAAGTGGCAAAAGAAATTGGTAACTGCTCTACTGCAACAAAATTTGATGTGTCTGAGAAACTGATGTGAGATTGGAGGAAGCAAGAAGATTTAAGTGTCGTATTTTTGAACTGGCGTGTAAGTTGGGGTCTGATTTTATTATGATTTTTCGGGTTTCAAAACCAGACCTATATGTGAGTATATACGGTATGTAATTTGCCACATTTCTGAAGAAAATACAATAATGCATAAAAACTTTGCACAGTTAAGAGTTTTGATGCTAATGATAATTATGTTAGCACTAAAATCAGGAAACATTTTCCTCAAATAAAAACATGGCTATTTCTCTTGATCATGGATTTCGGGAAAAATTGACATATAAAAAATGTTCTCTGACATTTCAAGTTCGATTGAAGACCCAGAGAAAAATCTCCTTAGTGAGATAATTAGTTAAAACACCTTTCTAGTTTGTGGTGGGAGATTCAACAAATCTGTCTATAAAATGTTTATACATAACAGTAATTCCTTGCTATAAAGTTTCACAACTTTTGATGTCTTAAATAAATGTATAAACAGTGTCTATAAAAGGGATTACCCCTTAGATGTTTCACATTTTATTATTATACAAATTTGAATCACAGTGGATTTGATTTGACTTTGTTGTCACTGATTAACAGAAAAACACTTTTTAATGTCAAAGTAAAAAGATCTCTGTAAAGTAGTCTAAATTATTTACAAATAAAACCCCAAAATATTTGATCAATAATATGACAAACCTAACTCATAACTGGTGCAGCCCGTTGGTTTTAGAAGTCAAAAAATTAATTCAGTGGAGATCACTGGTCTGGGGTTTCAATTGATTGGAGTCTACATGCACCTTATATGGAAGCTCCAACTTGTGGTGAGTCATTATGGTGGCCTAACCTACACGATGAAGACAAATGAACAAACAAAAATGATTGAAAAACAAGTCAGGGAATGGGGACAAGAAAATATCCAAGTCACTGATGCCACAGCTGTAAATCTGTTAGAGAAGATCGACCACAAAACCTGAGTGATTGTGCCAAAGGAAGACTACTGAGGGAATCCAGAAAGAGACTTATGAGAACTCTGTAGGAGTCACAAGCTACAGTGGAAAGGATTGGAGAGACTGTGCAGATGACAACTTCACCAGTCACAGCTTTAAAGGAGAGGGGGAAGAGAAAGTTACTGTTACAAAAAATATGACATCTTGCCTAGCAAGGCCAGATTAAGACTCCCATAGGTCCTTGGGTGATTTAACACCTTAAGAAAGAGTTGATAATACTGTTAACCTTGTAGTATGTAAACATCAGGTTGTTTAAAACAGTGCTCCATATCTCACGGTCAATTCTGACGCGAAACACATTTCACTTTTTCGGTTGATAAATGAAGATATCCATTCCGTTGGGCTTGTGAGCAAGGCCCTTACCCTGAAAATTACTCTAGGGGTGCTGTACCAAGGCTGGTTGTGCACTCTGACCCCTAAAGGTCATGTGAAAAGACAATTTCCCTTCTTGGATTAACAAAATATATCAAAATCATAATTGAATGATAAAAAAATAAATAAATTAAACCAACTGTTACTTAGTTTATTAAAACAACAACTTGTGAAAACTTCCAGGGGGCTGAATATTTTTTATAGTCACGGTATACCGTTTTCCCCAGTAAAGATGATGACAAAAAATGAGCATACTGTTACATGTCATGGGTCTGCAAGGTTTTATTATAAGGGAATATATTTTGTATACAGTATTATAAATAATCTTACCAAAACGTTTTAAATATTATTCTTGCAATTTCAATTTTAGTTAAGTTTGGGTCACCTTATTATGATATAGACACTAAATTCTGCAAATCACTTTTTTTTTCAAGAAAAGGACACCTATTATTAATGGCTATTTTTATCATTTATGTGTGTATCAGTTTCACTCTCAAGGAACATCCAATTGTACTACTTTTAACATAATACAGCATGTTAAAAATATACACAGTTTAAATAAAGGCATAAAACTGCATACTGTATACTTTAACCACTATAAATGTTTAATCACTTTGTCTTATCTTTTGCTGGAGAGAAGGGACTACACAATGTTGTGTGAAAATATTTTCTTTTGGCCAAACAAAAGTTTGTTATATTCAGTATTCAAGCTTTTTGCAGCTTTATTGTTGCCAGTCTGTGAAACAATAAAACTTGTACTTAAACTTTTGACAATGATTTATGTTCTGTTTCCACTTGATTGTTACCATCACAGATAAGCATTTTCCATAAAGAGTGCTTCAGAAGTACAGGCTCTCAGTATGAGAAGGCAGTAGAGCAATGAATGCCACAAATCATGGCTGTGTTTCTACTCAAGAAATCTGGGAAGGCTTTCCCCAGACTGATCGTTCATTCATCAGGACACCTGGCAGTAATTGACTTATCACCTATAAAGAGACAGAAACATGGAAGTCTTAAGTTAGTTAAAGTTTAAGGACTCAATTCCTGAGGTCTGATAGCACATCTTCCCCAACCTTACCTACTGAATGACCAAAATGGAAGCTATGGACCCATCTATATTAAAATAGACAGAAAACAACTCAACTAACACTGAGAAGCTGCTCCAATTTCTCAAAAAGTCAATACAAAAGTTCAAACATTCTTGATTTAAGAGATAAAAGGTCACTTTTCAAATATAACAGGGATTGTTTTGCTTGATATTTATTAGAGAATGAAAAAGTGATATGTTTAGCACTCATATAAATACATCAGTCTTTTTCATTGGCAGTGATCAGCAGTAGTTCACGTGCTGACGTGTGCTTTACAAATGTTAGAGGCTGTTGAGAGATTTTGGCCTGTTCTGTGGTGTGAAATTTAAATAAACAAATACATTTTGCTGTGAAAAACTTGGGTTTTGGTTGACGCTAAGGTGGGATTTATTAAAGCTTTTCTCCCTTTAGAAGGGTTTTTTTTTTTGCACCCACACAAGAGCAAAAGTAGCTGGGTGTTTGGAGGTGCACTTGGAAAATTTACTTGTACGTGTGCTTGTTCTTGTTATCTGTATTTGAATTAGCATCGAAGAGGCAGGGTAGAAAGCAGCAGTAACTGATATCGACATTTGTAAGTAAATAACCGTGTCGTTGTAACAGCGATTCCTTAGTTTAAAGGAAAAGAGAAAAAAAAGAAAGAAAAAGGCTGTGGCTGCGGTGTGCAGGTAAGCGGCCATCGTTAAGACACCGATCAGGCACAATTGGATGTAGGAGCAGATAAGGTAGTAAAGTTTTATTTATTTGTTTATTTTAGATTGAACAGTCCTTAGTGGTCCAGAGGTAGAACAGTTAAGCAGGTGACAGAGACAGGGGGAATACAAACAGTGCGAGTAGAGAGCTTATAAGTAAGAGGAGCGCAAAGTTAGGAGAAGAGAGAGAGAAAAGTAAAGTTAACCTCATAGAAAGACAAAAAGCAGGCTGCTGAGAGGGAGAACAGTACATGAGCTTAAGGGGAAAAGGTGTAAATTAGCTGCAGCAGATCTTAGTGTTACTATTTAACTTAAATGATTTAATTTTATGAAAAAAAAGGTTAAGGCAGTTTTTACTAATCCTACATCAAAATTTAATAATGGGGCCAGTGCAATGCAAGTCCTGTTGGATGTTGGACTTTTTAGATGATGGTTTGGAAGAGCCAGTTGTCTATGAGGGCTACATCTGCAAGAGATGCCAGCTGATACAGCACCTCAAGCTCAGGGTCGCTGAACTGGAGGAGGAGTTGGCTGACCTGCGTTGTAATAGAGAATTGGCGGACTTGGCCCAGGTGTCCTTTAGAGAGATAGTGTGCACATGAATTTATTTAGATCTATACATGGAAGAACAAACAATGGTGTAGAAATAAAAATGAATAGTAATGTAAATTCTAAGCAAACATTTAAATGTAGAAGGAGTAACTCATTAAAAATAGCTTGCCTTAATGCTGGAAGTATCAAAAATAACGTAAGTAAGTTGGAGCTGTATGTAGAAGAGCAAAATTATGATATTATAGCAATAATGGAAACCTGGCTAAATCACAAAGATGGGGATGAGTGTAACATAGACACATGTCCTCTTCAGTTGGATGATGAGCCTCATCTTAGTGAGGACATGTGGCTTCGCCTGGAAAATATTAGGGAAAGAGGTCTTGTTTTAGGAGTGTGTTAAAGACCACCCAATTCAGACAGTAATTTCAACATACATCTTTTTAGTAATATCAAAAAGGCAAGTCTACAGAGAAATATTATAGTCATGGGGGACTTTTAATTATCCAAATATTAACTGGCATAACCTTGCAGATGCAGGAGCACAAGAGTTTTTAGAAGTAATCAGCGACTGTTTTTTAACACAGCATGTTAAAGCACCAACAAGGGGTGAAGCCTGTCTGGATTTAGTATTCTGTAATAATCAGGATAGAATTGAGGGTGTAGAGGTGATTGAACCACTAGGGTCAAGTGACCATAATATAATACAATTCTCAGTATTTTGTAAGAGTACAGATGCAAAGACTAAAATTGTTAAGTTGAACTTTGGTAGGGCTAATTTTGAGCAGATGCGACAAAGTCTAAGTAGGATAGACTGGGATAAGCTTTTAAATGTGGAGACAGTCGAGGAGCAGTGGAACAGGTTTAAAATTGTTTTACATGTAATGCAGGACAGATACATACCTAAATTTGAAATGAATAAGAAATTAAAAAAAAAACTCCACGGTAGATTAATAAAAATTTTAAAAAGAAGTTGCAAAGGAAAAAACTGCTTTATAAAGCATATAAGACTAATGACTACAAAGTGAACCGTACAGCGTATGAGAAAATGAGGGCAACCATTAAGAAGGATATCAGAGAGGCTAAAACACAGTTGGAGAGGAATATAGCAGATAAGGCAAAAGAAGACCCCAAGAGATTCTTTTAGTATTTTAGTAGTAAAAGAACAGTTAAGGAGGAGGTGAAATGCATCAGAAATAGTAAAAGGGAATTAAAAGACACAGACAATGAAATAGCGGATGCCCTAAACTTACATTTTTCTAAGGTGTTCACAAGTGAGCGAGTGGATAACCTCCCAGAGGTAAACATGACTACTAAGGAGGTACTGAGGGATTTAGAAATTGTAGAGGGAGAAGTGCTGCTCAGATTAAATAAACTGAAATCAAACAAATCACAAGGACCAGATAATATTTATCCTAGAGTTCTTAAGGAGGCTAGTGAGTACATATATAAACCCTTGACACATATTTTTAGGAAGTCACTGTATACTGGAGAGATTCCTAATGACTGGAAAATGGCAAATATAATCCCATTATATAAAAAGGGTGACAGGTCAGATCCAAGCAACTATAGGCCAGTAAGCTTAACATGCATCACAGGAAAATGAATGGAATGAATTATTAAGGATAAGATTAAGCAACACATGGCAAGGACAGGAGTTATTCTGAACAGTCAGCATGGGTTCAGAAGAGGGAGGTTGTGTTTTAGTAACATGCTGGAGGCAACAAAAGGACACAATCAAAGTGGAGCTTATGATATTATTTATCTGGACTACTAGAAAGCATTTGATAAGGTGCCACATGAGAAGTTGGGCATCAAGTTAAAAGAAGTGGGAGTTCAGGGTGATGTTTTTAGATGGGTGCAGAATTGGCTCAGACACAGGAAGCAGAGGGTGATGGTGCGAGGAACTTTATCAGAACTGGCCGATGTTAAGAGTGGTGTTCCACAGGGGTCAGTGCTAGGGCCGCTGCTATTTTTAATATATTTAAATTATTTAGATAGAAATATAAGTAACAAGCTGTTAAGTTTGCAGATGATACCAAGATAGGTGGATTAGCAGATAATTTGGAGTCCGTTATATCATTACAGAAGGACTTGGATAGCATACAGACTTGGGCAGATCTGTGACAGATGAAATTTAATGTCAGTAAATGTAAAGTATTTCACATAGAAAGTAAAAATGTTAGGTTTGAATACACAATGGGCGGTCAGAAAATCAAGAGTATACCTTATGAGAAGGATTTAGGAGTCATAGTGGACTCTAAGCTATCGACTTCCTGATAGTGTTCAGAAGCCATTAGGAAGGCTAACAGAATGTTAGGTTATATAGCACGATGTGTGGAGTACAAGTCCAAGGAGGTTATGCTCAACCTTTATAATGCACTGGTGAGGCCTCATCTTGAGTACTGTGTGCAGTTTTGGTCTCCAGGCTACAAAAAGGACAAAGCAGCACTAGAAAAGGTCCAGAGAAGAGCAACTAAGCTGATTCCAGGGCTACAGGGGTTGAATTATGAGGAAAGATTAAAAGAGCTGAGCCTTTACAGTTTAACATTAGGAAGTTTAGACACTTGGAATAAGCTACCAAGTAGTGTGGTAGACAGTAAGACATTAGGGAATTTCAAAACACGACTTGATGTTTTTTTGGAAGAAATAAGTGGATAGGACTGGCGAGCTTTGTTGGGCTGAATGGCCTTTTCTCGTCTAGAGTGTTCTAATGATATTCTAATAAAGTCAGGTTTATAGACGTGTGTACTTACCATAGTACAATGAAATTTGTACTTGTCTGTCTCTTCTGAACAGATGACAAAATACAAGAAATAAACTAATAAATGAAAAGCCTGAATGTGGAATACAGAGTACATATACAGTGGATGGATGTTGGATATTTTTCATGTAATTTGCCATTGTACTATGTGGCTGCTATTGGGTTCTATTATAGCATAACCTTTACCTCTCTTTCTGTATGAAGACATGAGCAGTGGCATAGCTAGAGTGCTTCAATTTGCCACTCTCCAACATATATGAATATCCATCCATCCATTTTCCAACCTGCTATATTCTAACTACAGGGTCACAGGGGTCTGCTGGTGCCAATCCCAGCCAACGAAGGCCTCAAGGCAGGAAACAAACCCCGGGCAGGGCACCAGCCCACTGCATGGCACACACACACCCACACACACCAAGCCCACTAGGGACAATTTTAGAATCACTAATGCAGCTAACCTGCATGTCTTTGGACTGTGGGAGGAAACCAGTGTTCCCAGAGGAAACCCACGCAGACATGGGGAGAACATGCAAACTCCACGCAGGGAGGACTCAGGAAGTGAACTGTGAGGCAGCAGCACTACCCACTGCGCCACCATACTGCTCTCATATCTGAATATGTTAACCTATTTAAATATAAAATTAAAATGATGTATAGAGGAAAATTAAGACAAATTATGCATAGATTTATTCATATATAGCATATATAGATAAACAGTAATAATTTTTACATATAATTATTTATAAGCATCAACTAGACAAGAATATAGTATAGACGCACAGCTAAGCCGTGTTCTAATTATTAGTTTAATATAATTATGCTGCGAAAACAAGAACTAGTGTAGTGTACAAATGATAAGTGGGGATGTTTTCTGCACAGACCAAGAACACATTCAGATTGATAACAAAACTAAATTCTAAATTGTAAATTAGTTATCTTCCTAGAAATTATTTCAGTGTAATGTTTATGTTTATTTTTGTTATTGCCTCATAAATTTCAACTGCTGTGTCTGATGCTGTCACAGAAGGATAGTCTGAAAGTTATTTCTGAAGTATTTGTGGATACAAATCAAAGAATTTTACTTTTTTCATTCATAAGTGATATTTTTCCGAACCCTGCTGCTTACACACGAATTGTACTGAGCCTTTTGGCCAATAATGCCGCCACCAAAAATGTGCTGCCTGGGGCGGACTGCCCCCTCCACCCACCTCTAGCTACACCACTGGGCATGAGATTAAAAACATTTTCTGCCACCACTACAAACTACATGGGTTAAATAACATAGAAAAAGAAAACATTTTTGGAAGTGTAGTATTAGTGCCTGTTAGTTTCTTTTCCCACCGCATGGTAAATTCTTTTTTGTCTCCCTGTCACAGTTTAATTAACTGCATCACGCCATCACAAGGCCATCACATCCACACAAGGCTAATTTAATGTTACCAATTAATCCAATGCACATAAAGTTGTGCTCATAAGTTTATATACCCTGGCAGAATTTGTGAAATATTAGCCATTGTTTGGAAAATATAAGTAATCATGCAGAAAGTATTCCTTTTAATTATGGAGTATGTTCAGGCGAAGCAATTTACTATCACATAATTATGTGTACCCTTTTTAAATCATAATGATATCTGAAGTCACCCAAATGGACCTGATCAAAAGTTTACATACCCTTGAATGTTGGGGCTGATAATGTGCATAGCAGTTGACACACACAGGTTCAGATTAATGGTAATGAAGGCAGAGTGTCTACATACGTAACTTCTTTGACTGTAATCAGTGTCTGTGTATAAATAGTCAATTTTAATTCATGCAGAGCTGCACTGCCTTATTGGATTCTGAGCCACTGGAGAAGCAAAATAACTTTTCAAAGATCCTGCAAGAAAAAGTTGCTGAATTATATAAATCAGGAAAAAGATATAAAATAATATCCAGAGATCTGAAAATGCCTGTCAGTAGTGTTCAAACTCTGATTAAAAAGTGGAAATTTCAGGGTTCTGTTGTCACCAAGCCACAGTCAGGTAGATCAACCAAGATTTTAGCCACAACTGAAAAGAAAAATTGCTTTGCCTGAGCACACTCGCTAATTAAAAGGAAAGCTTTCTGCATGATTACTTACTGTACATTTTCCAAACAATATTTCACAAATTCTGCCAGGTTATGTAAACTTATGAGCACAACGTTCTGTGCATTAGATTAATTAGTAACATTAAATTGGCCTTGTTATGTAAACTTATGAGCACAACTGTACACATCTTCAGAATGTGGGAGAAAACCGGAGATCCGGGAGAAAAACCAAAATAGGACACAGAAAGAATGTGAAGACTCTGCACAGACAGCAGTTAGACATGGGATTCAAACTCTGGATGCTGGATCGGTAAGCTGAACAAATCATTTGGCCGCTTGTCCCACTCCATGAATAAGACAACAGGATAAAGCCATAATAAAATAATGTGAAACACTTTCAAATATGGAGGGGGTATTCTTGTATTTTTGTCCTTTTTTAAAAAAAACAAAATGCAGTACTGAGTCCTTAAAGGCATTTCAAAAGTAATTATGCAGAGGCAAATGATGAACTGGGACACACTTATCTTCTCTACCACTAAAACACAAATGCAATGCTTTCTGAGTCTCCCAAACAATTAATTTTCTATACTTCAGTGAGGAGGTTTTCATTAATATACTTCTATGCAAATTGCCAAAATTTTGAAGTAAATTAAAAAAAGTAATAATTTAATTTGAATAACTAATTACAGCTTATGAATGTCAAAGTCTTATTTGAATAATTTAAAAATTTAGGTTTAGGTGACAAGGCTTAGAGTAAAACTATTAGTTGCACTGCAGTGACATCACTGATTCCCCTTTAAAAAAGGTGAAAGACTTTAAAGCTAAAGGAATTCATAGTAATTTCATAGTAATTTTGTACTGTAAAATAAATTTCCATGGAGTGGTTGAGATACAAACAAGTAAGACTGAAGTTAAAAAGAAACCAAGTAAATTAGGTATTGTCGCAAAACAGATGAAATTTACGAAGACTACTGAAAAAAATCTAAATGCTACAGTCATGCACAAAGGAAAATTGACTGGTAAATAATAAAGCATGCCCAAAACTGCTAATTGAATCCATAAACACAGGTAGAAAAGAAGAGCTCTAAAATTTTGACAGTTTTAAACTATTAAAATAAAGTGTGCCAATGACAGAAATATCAGAAGATGTCTAAAAGTGGTTGTCAAGACCTCGAGACCATGACCCTACATATGTGTTATGTTACCAGCATGGGTTTTTCATTGGCTTCTGTTTTTTTGTAATTTCTTAATGATTATTTTTACAATATTTTTTATCATATTTATTATTTATGTACTGTATCTTTAAGTTTTTATATACCCTGTGTATTTTGTGGGTGGATCCCCAAGAGATAGGTTCACCTTAACATCACAAATGAGGGAACTGCCCTCCATCTCTCTACTCTGATGGATCACACGGCTTCTCTCAGGTTGGTATTGAAAGTTGTAGAAGTTCATTATTGTTCATTATTGTTTTCATTTGATTTTTTTGGCTTTGTAAATTTCTTGTTTTATCTTTATTGGGTTATGGATTGGACATGTTAGAGTTGGGTTGCCTTCTTAGGCAAACCTCTTTTACACTTTTTGTACTTGTTTTTCTCTTTTTGTGCTTTATTTTGCTTTCATGTAATAAACTCTTAATGTATATGGATTTTTGTTTTGGACTTGTGCATACAAGCCAGAAGTTGATGGCAATCCTCTTTCTTGAAAGCCATTTTGTTTATTTTTGGAACTGTTTGAAGTATTTTGAAATTTTACACCCAGCTTCCTATTTCTGGGCCTGAAGCAGGCCATTAGTAGTTAGGACTGGCTGACTGAGATAAGACCTTATCTGGGCAGGTCAGTAAGGGTCCTAGCCCGCTTTATAGAACTTTTTCAGCTCCTTTTTCACCATGTTTGTAACTCTGATTCACAACAATATGCTCATTGATGTTATGAAGTGGTAAACATCTTGTATGCAATTATATATTTTATCTAGCAAAATAAAAAAATCATAAAAATGCAGATTTCACCAATCATCTGTAGAACTTGACAGGTATTGTAAGAGCAGCACATTCTGTAATGTACTACATTGAGAAAGAAGAATGACATACTGCCAAGTAATTTTACACTTTGGCCATGAAACAACTGTTATTCTATCTTCTGACTTTAAAAAAATACATGGATATTAATAATTCTTACAGAGCATATCCCAGTTTATGTCGTGCTTATGAGGCCAGGCTATTTCTTTTATGGCAGATGCTTAATTTATCCTCAGATTCATTGCCATGATAATGCTACAGCACTGACATGAAGGATTATAGCAGACAATGCCCTACCTTTCCAACTGAAGCATAAGAGCACAGTACAACTGTTGAAGGTTCTGCTTGGTATAAGCTGTACTTAGGGCAGTTTACAAAGACATAATATAAAGGAAAGACATTTAAATAGGCACTGATAGGAGAATAAACAATATGATCAGCACAAAGACTAAAATAATACAAGATCATGTAGACATGTAGACAAAGCAAATCCATGTGTTATGCAGGAGGGGCAATAAAAAAAAGAACATAAGATAATCATCACAATATTACAAGGGGAGAGTTATCAAATACATCAGTTCAGTTATTCAAGTTTCTAATTTTTAAATAAAAAAAAATGAAATGATAAAAAAGAAAGTCATTGGAGAAAGACAGAAGACTTTTAAGCACCACAGTAGACTGAAAGAAGAAATGGCTCTTGTTCCATTAAGACTGTAGTTAGTGGAAATAAAGGAGTCACAGGCGTAAGCCTCTCAATCATTTCAGCTCCCCAGAGTCCTAATAGTAATTTCATTTGGTACTCCACTTGTTGCCACGTTTTGTCTCCAATGTATCATGCAACGTCAGAGTGACCATGTTACATAACATGTGCGATTTGTTTAGTGTCCACTTTTTGCTCATTATAAATCACAGTTTATTTTGCCTTTTGCTGAATGGAATTTGCTTTTTTGTTACATCTGCCGTAAAACAATTAGTGGTGGAAAATGACTCTTATTAGGAAAAAGATCTCCTGCA
The DNA here is from genome assembly GCF_016835505.1 of Polypterus senegalus. Lineage (NCBI taxonomy): Eukaryota > Metazoa > Chordata > Cladistia > Polypteriformes > Polypteridae > Polypterus > Polypterus senegalus. The sequence continues at coordinate 44,371,207 of NC_053169.1, read as the reverse complement.
ACACCAGTAATGTTTGAGGAGTTTTGCATTATGAATCAACAGCAACACTTCAGGAACCCACATTCAGGCAGGGGTTTCCTCAATCAATATAAAATAATTTTTGGCAAAAAAATGGACTTTTAAAGACCATGGAATAGTTGAGAAAATTAAAAACAAAAGCCAGTACATGACACATTGATGCTAAGATAAGTTTCAGTTCTTGTGACCCTGTTCTGGAATAAGCAGACCGCAAAACTAGATGGATAGGTGAAAGTTTCATGTTTTCCATATTTGACTCTTTACTCTTACATTAGCAATTGTAGCTGTCTAAGACAGGTAATAGAATGATTAAAAATATTTGCTGTCTTTTGACCTACTTGTACCTTCAGCACCTTTCCTCTGTATTTGTGTGTGTGAATGCCTCTCAGCCATCGCCCCCTCTCTTGAGCTCATTCCTGTAAAGCCTGCTGATGTTGTCATTATTTCTCATCTCCTGTCCAGTTTTATACTCTTTGAGGGCGACTCTCTCAGCATGCCTCATACGGCTTTACTCCTGCTCATTCATCTCACACTCACACTTCCTCTTTTATCACTTCACCAAAATCAAACTGACTAATCACATGAAAGCCAAACAGGCCAATCATATTGCTCAGCAGGACTGGTCACAGAGACCTTAATTTTTTATTATATAGTAGACTAGACTAGGGGAAAAAGCCCCCTGCTCGCTTTGCTCAACCTCCTGCCACTCGCGTTGTGAATCTGAACACACCGAACTGTGTGTTCTGCTTGTCGCACGGCGCATCAATCATTTAAAAGCCTGTACAGCAGCTGTCCTCGTTTCGCTCTCCCAACCCCTCCCCTGCGTTACGCACCATCCACTTTGCATCTCTGCTGATCGCATTGTGAAAGGGGTGGGGGGCTGAACACATGCTATGGTGATGTGGACGGATCAGCTGCTGGATTGCTGCTGCCGAGCTGCATGTTCTGCTTGTCATGCTGTACATCGATCGTTTAAAAGCCTGTACAGCAGCTGTCCTTTTGTCTTGCGGGACATCAAAGTGTCTGTCGCAGGACCTCAAAGTGTCTCCCGAGAAAATCATGTCTCAACCAAAGTTTTTTTTTATTATAATAGAGAGATGTATTTACCCAGTAGTGTATATTTAAAAAGCTGATTTTTATCTTCTTATATAGTACACTACTGTGGCTGTCTGTTTTTTTTTTGTCCAGGATTTTAAATCACCTGTAACTATTGGCCTGAAATTTCATACACAAATACTACGTGACGTCTACTATCCGCTTTTGGGGTGATGATTGACCCCCAGGGTTATTCCTCTTTTTATTATCATTTTATTCTAGAATCAACTCTCAGTGTGGCGCATGCATTTCAGTTCAAATCAGTTTTAATGCGAAAAAGTGCCGACGAAAGAAGAGAAGAAGCGGGCCGCTAGGGTGGAGAAAAGAAGAGCTGCTCAGGAAGCAGCAAGTGCATCAATCTCTGAGCAAATGATTGCTAAACGTACAAAGAAAAAGGATGAAAACTATGAATGCTCAAGTAAAATGTATTCACTGCACGTTATCATACAGTGCGCCGTTACTGGTTGTTTAATAATTATAGTCACCATAATAAATAACAAGGTACTGGTTGAATATTCTGTTATGTCATTATTACAGTAACTTGTTATTCTAGAGTTTTGGTGTCATTTATGGGCTACTTCAATACTCTGTGATTTTTATTTATTTTTTAGAATTTCTGAGAATTTCTTTTTACTTGAAGCTGCAGTATGCAGGATAATTGCAGGGCATACAAATCTGATTTATTGTGTCTTGGTTTTGAGTGTTAGACTACAAGTATTAACATTTTTGAAAGATGTGCCGACTTCCTATAAATATTGTATATCTTGATTTCATATACAGCATATATCCAAATTAAATCTAACAACACATACTGTGCACAAATTTCTGAACTGTTTGAAAAGCAAGAATTAGAAAGTTCCTCTGAAATGCTAAACTTTTAAAATGTCTAATTACAGATTTTTTTCAAGAGCAGCACAGTCCTCACCCTTGAGGAACACAACCACACAGAGAGTGACAACCCAGACTGTAACTAATGGGAAACTACAAAACAGTTGTCAGGCAAACATCCATCATGTTACACTCAATAGGACAGAATAGCTTCAGTTTTTTTCATGTTCCTCCCAACTGAAACAGTTTGTAAATCATAGGTCAGCATAATGACAAACTTTGATGCAAGGAACTGAATAAATTAATTGAAATTATTTAGCTCATCTTGTATTTGTAGGTCATAAATCCTGGAAGATAAATTGAGGATATAAAAATCAGTAATAATTAATTGGTATTGAGTTGCTTGAACACTTCATTCAGACCTGTACAAAACTGTGCATAACTATGTATAATGGATATTGGTCTAAAATTAATCTGAGTTAACTACTAAATCATCAATGCAAACAAAATAATTTTTAAGATATAAATAATATAAGCAAATATGATGATAATTGTATGATGTCTGATAAGCATTCACTACATTTACATTTATTTGCTTAGGAAATGCTTTTATTCAAAGCGACTTAGAAAAGAGGTCAACATAATCGAGTAAACATCAGCCTGGGGGTTTTGGGTATTTGGGAAATAAATATTACAGGTGTCACACACGTGCGAGTAGGAGGCAGCTAAAGGGCCTGAGTGATTGTAATAAAACATCTGACCAGGGGGCAGCTGAGTGCGCTGACTGTCGTTCTCAGTTCCCTACACACCTTTCCCGGGAAATTCTGCAAGGTTCCGGAACCTCAGAAGACATCACTTCCAAAGCCGGCCCCTTTGATGAAGTCACTTCCGAAGCCGACCCCTTTGATGACGTCACTTCCGAAGCCAGCCCCTTTGATGACGTCACTTCCGAAGCCGGCCCCTTTGATGACATCAGTTCCTCTACAGACCTTTAAAGTCTCTATGTCGGCTACTATAGCCAGTCCTGTTTTGGACTCTGTGATATACACATCGTGTATTTGATTAAAAGAAAAAATGGGAGAAAGATTGGAAGAGGACATGCAAATACGTCAATCAAACAACCGGGTTGTGGAAATTAAGGAACATTAGTTATGAGGGGAGAATCCTCCTCCTAAAGTCAATCATCTTGCCAAAACTGATTTTTTGGGCAACAATATATCTACCAAGGAGAGAGATCCTCAAGAAGATAGAACGACAATGTTTTTATTTTTTCTAGGGATCAAAATGCGAAAGATTAAAAAGAGAAACCTTGGTAAAAACAAAAACAAAAGGAGGGAGAGATTTTCCCTACCTAAGAAAGCTTCTAAAACTAAGGTACATATTTGCTTATATTAAACTAATTAGAGAAGGGAATGGAAAAGTTGCGGACATGGCCAGATACATGATGGGATGGGTGATGAGAAAATATAAATTATATACAACTACCAATAAAAGACTGTATGCCTTTAATATTGGTAAAATTTACAAACCTGTAATTAACTGCTTAGAAAATAATAACTTTGAGCCATGTGGCCGATTCCTTGCTCTTTGCTGTTTTCACGACTAATCTCCAGTTTGCCCACACTTTCCCTGCTTCTTTCCCAAAGAAACAACTAAAGTGAAATCAGGAAAAATATGGGAAATTATATCCAGTAATTACCTACCAAATAATTTGAAAGACTTGGCATGGCAGGCCGTACATGATATTCTCCAGACAAATAACAATCTGTTAAAAGAAAAGAAAATCAGTAAAAAACCCAAAATGTCCCTACACACAGTGTAAGGAAATCGAAACTGCCAAACATGTACTGTACGAATGTAGGAAGGCACAAGTGGTGTGGAATAAAGTAAGGGCGGAACAAATAGTGGAAGGACAAATAGATAGAGAAATAGTAATGTTTGGCAGATCAAAAAAAGAAAATGTGCGTAAGGAAAAATGGGTCAGAATAAATTATATAAAGGAGGCAATTTGGGTCAGAAGACAAATATATACAAAAAAAGATAAACTTCTCCCCATTACAAGTGTTTTACAGATGGCCAAAGAAAACATAGAACTTTTTGAATCAAGGCCCTGAAAAAGAAGACCACCCCTGAGGTAAAGTAAGTGAAAAACTTTTTAAATTTTATATATGTACTGGGCTTTAATGGTTTGAAATGTTTTATTATAAAACCGGTAAATCCAAACGGAAGCCATGGAAAAGTCATGGAGTTCAGACGGAAACTGGGAGAGAAAATAAAAACGAATTTGTTTTAATTGAATAAAGCAATTAGCACAAAAAAAAATTTTGATTAAGAAAACCGTTTTTTGCTGGGAAAAACAATATACGGGTGGCTGCCCCAAACCTTTATAATGTCTTGGACTCATTTATATGACACAGGACAAGGTTACATAATAGCTCAGAAACAAATGCAACACAGTTACAATTCTTATGTTACAAAAACCTAAAAGCTAATATCAGTTAGACCAAACAAAAGAGAATTCAAATGCTTCTGAAACACATTGAGGAAGCCAGAATTTCGAATGCAGATGGGTAGCTCGTTCCACCAGACAGGAGCTACACATAAGTCTGGACTATATTTGATACCATGTAGAGGTGACATCACCAGACACTGTTAAACAGTAGGCCTGAGTGGTCAAAAAAGCAACCTGGGACCTCAGAAGTGTCTCCATATGTGAGGCACAGTCAAAAGTTCCTGGAATTGTGATATAGTGGTAGAGTAAGAGATCAGATCACGCACATATTGTTGTGGACAAGAGAGCAGCACGCCTGTAGACCAGTTACAACAGGTCTGGATTGGTTTTGGCATGTAGTATTATTTTAATTACCATTTGAGTTAGACGTGTGCATAGTCTTTCTGTGCAATGTCACAGTTCAAACAACGTGCTAATATCAAGTTCATGTGCAAATTGGGGAAATCAGCTTCAGATACGCTAGTGCTGGGGTGGGCAATGTTGGTCCTAGAGAGCTGCAGTGGCTGCAGGTTTTCATTCCAACCCAATTGCTTAATTAGAAACCAGTCCTTGCCAATCTCAGACCTTATTTAATTTTATGGCTTGTTAATCTGCGCAATGTAAGGCTCTTATAGCGTAGATTTTTTCCTTTCCAAGGATATCATCCATATGATTTGAAGCCTAAAATGGATCATTGTCAGTCTGTCACATTTTTCTATTATGTGTTTTATTAAATCAAACAGTGTATGATGAACATGCAGAGATGTAAATGGAAAAAAGCTAGCTGGAGAACTGCTGGCTGTTTCGTCTTTTACATCTTATTGCTAATAAGGAGTCATTAAAACAATGAATGCAACTGTTTAAAATTGAAATAAGCAATTAAGGGTGGAGAACCTTAACAAGCGAGACTACTAAAATGAAGCATCAAAATGTCACTTAAGCAATAAGTGCTTCATCAGCAATAATTGAATTCTCATTAAGAAACTGGACTGGAACAAAAACCTGCAGCCACTGCGACTCTCCAGGACTGACATTGCCTATCCCTGCGCTTGTGTATCGCTTCATAGGTAAGCATCAAGGATTTGAACTTAATATATGACACTACAGGAAGCCGGTGTAGTAATCTAAAGAGTGGAATGACATGTGCCCACATTGGCTGGTTGAACACCAGAAGTGCATATTACTTTAACATGGCCTTTTTATAACTTCACTTTAACTTAATCCTGATACTCTGTATGTTCAATTCATCATAATAACTATTCATGGTGGCTCTAAAATCCGTACTGACCCCTACTCTCACTTCTGTTTCTTTTTCCGGTTTCTTTGTGGTGGTGGCCTGCGCCACCACCACCTACTCAAAGCACCATGATGCTCCAACAATGATGGATGGATTAAAAGGCAGAAGTCTACGTGACCATCGTCTTCAAGTCCTTCCGTGAGAACCCTAAATCCAAAGAGGACTGTTTCATTTATGTTAGGTAGAATGCCCAGAGGGGACTGGGCAGTCTAATGGTCTGGAATCCCTACAGATTTTATTTTTTTCTCCATCCGTCTGGAGTTTTTTGTTTTTTCTGTCCACCCTGGCCATTGGACCTTACTCTTATTCTATGTTAATTAATGTTGACTTATTTTATTTTCTTACTGTGTCCTTATTTTTCTATTCTTCATTATGTAAAGCACTTTGAGCTACTGTTTGTATGAAAATGTGCTATATAAATAAATGTTGTTGTTTTGAATCATTTGCAGTAGTTCTGTGAAACATGATTGTGTTCCTGCCAGTGGAGAGTTGCAGTAGTCCAGGCATGACTTGTGCGGCATATCCTGTCTGATACGGTCTGATTTTGTGGATATTGCATAGAATTAATCTATAAGACTGTAGTAACATGTTTCCCTGAAGGTTGCCTAGTCATCGATCACCCGACCAAAGTGGCTAACAACTTTGCGGGTTTTAGTGATAATAAGCTGAGTTGAACAGAGATGGGGTGCTGAGTAGCACTGATAGGAAAAACTATGAGATTGGATGATAGGGCCTAATGGGGAGGTACATACAAAAAAAGAAAAAGAAAGAAGTGGGACCATCAACAACTAATATGTTGGTAACTCTATGAGTAAACTAAGGCAAAACAGAGATTAATAATTGTAAGCTTTTTATGCAAGCCAGGACAGCTCAAAATTGCAGTTGTGAGTGAATCCTTACCCAGCCTTTGTTTGTGCCATGTTTTGTACATTGCATGTTTACTCAAATGAAATTTCTTTATGTACTCCAGTTTCTTCCCACATTCAAAAGGTATGCATTAAAGTGACTGGCATTTCCAAAATGCTAATGAATGTTGGTGTGTGTGTGTGCTTGTACCCAGAAATGAATAACATCATGTCTAGAGTTGTTTTTTATTCTTTTCATTTGCTGGGATATAATCTGGCTCCCTTCATCAGTGCCAGTTAACCCATTACAACAACAACAACATTTATTTTTATAGCACATTTTCATACAAATGATGTAGCTCAAAGTGCTTTACATAATGAAGAAAGAGAAAAAAGACAAAATAAATACGAAAATAAAATTAGAAAACACTAATTAACATAGAATAAAAGTAAGGTCCAATGGCCAGGGAGGAAGAAAAAAAAATCTGCAGGGGTTCCAGGCCATGAGACCACCCAGCTCCATCTGTTCATTCTACCTAACATATTTGACCTCACAATCAGTCCTCATTGTATTCAGAGTTCAAATGGAAGAACTTGTTGATGACGGTCATGTCATCATTAGGCAACATAGGTGGCCACTTAAAGCTCCATCTCGTTGCAGTGCTGATTTTGTGAGTCAATTTTATTTTGTCTCAGGTGGTGAACGTCATGCACTACATGCTCTGTGCACTCTTAAGAATGCACAACTTCTGTGGGACCAGCACAGGATAGCTTGTAATGTGGAGGAATGTGAAAAAGTGTCAAGGCTACGGTTGGGTTAGTGTGGTGTGACATAGCCCAATCCCTAACCCACACTCATTGCAAGTGAATTGGTGACAAGAGAATGGCACTCAATACCACAAAAGAAAGAAGAGGGAAGGCAAATTAAACACAGAGGTATGAACATTCTGTCATTACGTAAATTGTGTTTGTTTTATTGCCTAAGTATGATGGTGTCAGTATCAGTATTAGCACAAATATATGCCAAATAAGATTGCTACATGAAATAATGAATGTGCAAAGCTATCCTGGAGGCTGTTAGCTACCTGCATTTTTTTTCCTCATATGCATAATGGTGCTATGTAGACATCATAGACATTCCCAAGTTCTGTAGTGGTCAGAAGAGTTTTAAAGAAAAGATTGTAAATTCAGCCTGAAATGACTGTAATGGCATAATAATTATCTAATTAATTCTACTAAGCATGCCTTCAAGGCCATATTCAGTCAGCATGGAATATGCTCAAGGGCTTTGATTGTATTCATATCCTGGATAATTTAATGGCTGCAGTGACATGGGTCAGCATTATTATAGGAAAAGATAATAGGGGCAACTAGTTTAAAGCATTGTCACTGGGTCATGAGTTGCTAATGTTTATAATGGTATTGGGTTGAAGTTTGTTGTAAAGTTTGTCATGATTTGGTCACGACGAATCATCGCTCAAATGATTGTACTCAATTCCCACCACACACCCCACACTCTGACGATTGCATTCTACATACCACCCCTCTCCCACTTTTTAACTTCCTGTGGTAAACAGGCCCCTATTGCCTGCTAAGAAAATAGCGTCTTTTAAAGTGACTCAGTTTGTGGGTCATTACTATTTAGCAACCTGATAACATAAGTGAGTTACTGTATAAATCCCCATTTAATTGAGCTTCACACCCCTAAACTATCATGTCATAATCTCTACCACTGAGAAACCAAAATGAAATTGACCAAAATGACCAATCAAATTGCTCTGAAAGAACAGACACGTGCATATACATACACAAAGATAGTAGCTTTTTATTGTATAGTAGATTAATAATTACCTTGTGTGCAATTTTTGATGTTTAGTTCTATTATCTTAAACAAAAGCATATGTGTTTTTTAAATCACTTGTTTGTACTTTTATTTTGGTGTGGTTTTGGATGGGGAGGGTTGTCAACAGTGAGCCACACGGGCTTCAATTGGCAACCTATTAATAAGTTCTGAAAAAAATGGATGAATGGATTAATGCAAAGGGACAATTTGCCACCTGACTCAGGTGTTAGAAACTCCTTAATCTGACTACTGTTAACAATGAAAAGCAAAACAATACTGTAGCTGTTGGTAAGTAAGGCTGGATAAAGCATGGGTCAAACACATGCTGAAAGAAATCTCTTAGTCCAAAAGTTCATTTTAAAAGATTTAGTGAAAATTCAAAGCAAACAGTCTGTTACAAACGTAGAATAAAAGGCAAAAAAATGGAAAAAAATGTCTCTCCTCTAAACTTAACTTTACTTGTTGTTTCTATGCTTAAAGATGCTTTACTTCGCCTTCAGTACGTTCTGATCGTATGGCATTGCACGTCCAATAGAGTACATTGCGTTATGTACTATTGGGCACGTTATGGCACATTTTATAACCATGTGCCCTCCATGCCTTACTCACAAGGCAGGTCAGTAACAGACTAATCTATAGTCAGAGAGACAAGAAATAGAATATACCGATTCAATTCAGCTTGAGGGGGTTAGAAGAACCTCCCATAGACTATGCACTAATATATAGGCAAACATTTAATTTAACTTAAATAGCTAGCAAATGGCTCTTAGAAATACTTTAACAAGCATCAGATGATCAGTGTCTTAGTACGACAGGTCAGTCGGTTAATTTGTGTAATTTTATCATTTCTCAGATAAGAAGTAATTCTAATGTCTCAAATTTGGTGAAATTTCTGGCACTCGTTCAGGCTGAATGTTTATCTGTGCAAATTTAAGGAAGGCTCTGCAGCTCAGGTAAAATGTAACAAGAATTCTGAATTCCGAAGCATGTCCATTGCCCTCCAAATAACTGTGGATTTTAAATAAACAAACAACTTTTCTTTAGTAGATTGATTATAAATGTAGTGTAATTGTCATTCCTCAAAATTATATATGCTGTACAGTATAGGCAATAATTATATATTGTAACAAACATGTTTTTTGAAAGAGAACACTGCATTTTTGTTGCCATGGCAACTCTTTAGAGCCACAGAAATGGGTTTCCTGCAAGCTGAAAAGAAGCATTGCATGCTTGCCAGACCTTGACTGAAATGCATATGTTCTGCACTAGAAATATACAGTTACATATGCAAACTATCTACCCTGAAAAAGAACAGGATTACATCAATTAGGTACTTTATCCGCATGTCACGTTTGGTGAGCCGGCATCTCGGTAAGCCATTTCAGTTTCAATAGCCTTTACAAAAACTTAATCCTCAATATGCTTTCCTAAGTAGTCAACTACAGTAAATAACACAGTTAAATGCATTTAATTTTCCAATGACTATAAAATTTGTTGGTTTATACTTGCAAAATGCGTCCAGCAGTTATCTTATGTATGCATACATTTACACAGATGTAGGAGCACAAACACACACATATAAAGATTTTGAAAAATACCCTAATATATATGGATGGATAAATAAACAAACAAGAAGTCATGCTGGGCATGGAAGATAAAGTGCTTACTGGCTGAGTGGTTTAGTGACATAGAAACAAAATCTTGTATCTTCTTTTCTCAGTGTTATTTTCTACATTACAGCCTCAAAACACAGGAAGCTGTTCACAGTCGCCAAGATTTTATGTTTCTTGTTTGCGCTTTCTGCAGAATTTTTGAAAAATGATTTTGCCTAGTTTAGAAGTAGTAAGCAGAATATTTAAAGTGATCACTTAATTTATAGTCCTCAGCTTTCCGGAATTCAAAGAGAAGATTCAAAAAATAAATAGATAAATTGTTTGCCGCTACAACACATAATCATACTAATGGACTGTACTGTATGGTTACTACAGTGGATGTTTTAAAGCAGGGGTGTTGAACTCCGGGTGTGGAGGGCCGCAGTGGCTTCAGGTTTTCATTCTAGCCCTTTTCCTAATCAGTGACCAGTTTTCATGGCTAAGTAACTTCTTTTCCCTTCATTTAAATAGCCCTGTTTTTAAGGATTCAGTCCTCTAAATTTATTCCTTTCTTCATTAAATGACAGCCAAACAGAAATGAGATGTGAAACGAGACAGCAGATGACCAGCTAAACTGGGATTTCAAACTCCCACCAATTTCACTCCAACCAAACTCTTAATGAGAAGCTGATTCTTGCTGTTAATTAAACCCATTATTTAATTCCATGGCTTGTTGCTGCTATCATTCTGTAACAGCAGACATTTACAAAACAGTTGATTTTTCTGTTTTTTCAAAGAACATTGTGAAAATGTTTTGGTGACCTGAGAGATCAACCTTACCAAGACCATCACCTTTCTTTTTTATCAAATATTGTGAGATGGGCACAGGTTAGCTGGTCATATGCCGGTTTGTTTTGTGTCTCATTATTGTTTGACTGCTAATTAAGAAAAAAGAGACAACTAAGGGGCCTGAGTGAAGTTAATTAAAACTAAGGCAAAAGAAGTTAATTAGCAGCAAAAACTTGTCACTAATGAAGAAGATGGTTAAAATGAAAACCCTCAGCCACTGCGGCCCTCCAGGACTGGAGTTCGACACCCGTGTTTTAAAGTGACAAATACAAATGGCAATAGATTGCCTTTGGAAAAGAAATAAAATGAATAAAGAGTTAAGTACAGTGATCACTCCTTGATTGCGAAGGTTGCGTTCCAGAACCCCCTACAAAAGATGAAAATCCACTAAGTAAAAACCATACGTTTATATTGTTGTTTTTATATTGTCATGCTTGGGTCACAGATTTGCACAGAAACACAGGAAGTTGTAGAGACAGGGATTTTAAAATACTGCAAAGAAACATTTGTCTCTTTTTCAAAAGTTTAAACTGTGCTCCATGACAAGACAGAGGTGACAGTTCCATCTCACAATTAAAAGAATGCAAACATATCTTCCTCTTCAAAGGAGTGCGCCTCAGGAGCAGAGAATGTCAGAGAGAGAGAGGGACAGAGAGAGAAAAGCAAACAATCAAAAATCAAGAGGTGCTTTTAAGTATGCAAAGGTAGTCTTTCAGCATTTTTTAGAGGAGCGTCTGTATCCTCTAGGCCAGTGTGTGAACAGCCCCTCTGCTCACACCCCCTCCGTCAGGAGCAGAGAATGTCAGAGAGAGTGAGAGAGAGAGAAAAGCAAACAATCAAAAATCAGTAGGTGCTGTTAGAGCTTTTAAGTATGCAAATCACCACGCGGGAAGCATATCATATATCATTGAGGAGTTTTATTTAATACATAATATGTGCTCTGATTGGGTAGCTTCTCAGCCATCCGCCAATAGTGTCCCATTTATGCAATCAACTGGGCAAACCAACTGAGGAAGCATGTACCATAAATTAAAAGACCCATTGTCCACAGAAATCTGTGAACCAGCGAAAATCCATGATATATATTTAGATATGCTTACATATAAAATCCGTGATGCACTGAAGCCGCGAAAGTCAAAGTGTGATATAGCGAGGGATCACTGTACTGTCTTAGTAGATTCACTACTCACAACAGACATACTCACAAAGATTTACAGCAGTTCTTTCATAAAGTCTTTGTTGATCCTTTTCCTTCTGTGAAACAGTTGCAGTAACCATTAAAACGTTTCTTAGTGTAGTACCTTCCTTTGATGTTACTTTTGAAGGACACTGAGGTAAGGTATGATAAATCGTTTGTCTCTTTTATGTTTATCCTTTTCGTAATGTTGATTTTGAAGTTTTTAAAAAGTTTTCACATAAAATGTCTAACAAGAAAATGCTGATACTTCTCTTTGCTACCAACGAAGCAAATTCATGTACAGTATTACAAGTGCCTTTTATTATTTTAGCCAAAAGATGGGGTCAGTTGTATTACCTGGACATAACTCTTGCATTCTTTTTGGTTAAAAAATCATTTTAAATTACTTTGAATACAATGCTATTAAAATGTAAAAACTAGGAAGTCCCAAGAATTTGCAACCCTAGCTGACTTCAAAAGGTTTGTAGCCATGCCACATGTATCTAGATTTTCTTCTTCTTCTTCTACTTCTTCTTCATCTATGTGGGGTTGATGTCCTTGACCATCCTTCTCCATACAGCTTGATCCTGCATCTCCACCCCAATCAGACCCTTTCCCTTCAAATCTTCTTTTAATTTATCCACCGTCCTCTGTTTTGGTCTCCCTTCCTTTTTTCTTTCCCTGTACTTCTTCTCTTTAGCCCACATATTCTTTGTATGTCCTGATCACATCTCAATACCACTTCAGCCTGCTTTATTGTGCTTTCTTAGATCTCTCTCCCACTTTTGTTGTACCTCTGATTGTCTCATTTCTTATTCAGCCCTTTTTTTGTAACTTCACACATCCACCTCAACATTCTCATTTTTGCCACATCCAGCTTTTTCTCCTGCACTCTCTTTACTGCCAGTCTTACCAATGTCTTAAAAATGTTACCTTTTACGTTCTCCTTAATTCATCAATCACACAATACTCCTGATTCCTTCTTCCAATTGTTCAATGCACAGTGCTTTCTATGGGTTATCTCTGCATCTAATTCTCCATCTTGGGCTACCACTGACCATACATGTTTAAATGTATCCACTCTTATCAACAGGTCTCCCTGCAGGCTAACTTATGAATCCTAATCATCATTAAACTTCAGATATTCTGTCTTCTTCCTATTTATATTCAGTCATCTATCTTAGAATGGCCTTTCTCCATTCTTCCAAGTTCCTCTCCACTTCCTCTTTTCTTTTGCCACACAACACAATGTCATCACCAAAAAGCAGGTGAAAAGCAGATCCCATGATCCATACATCCAGACCCAGATCAAAGAGTGAAGGACTTAAAGAAGATCCATGGTGTAGACCTAACCGAACAGAGAACTTGTCTGTTACTCCAACACTGCTTTTAACTTGAGTCCACACTCTCCATTACATATCCTGGACAATCATCACATAATTCTCTGTTATCTGGATTTTACTTCTTCTAAATAAAAAAGAACATAAAATAAATGCAGTCAAACATAAATTCCAGCTTTAATTTTACAGACATGAATTAATCAAATATGGACATGTAATGTATTTCCAAATTAAAAGGAATTGAATTCAGTTTGATTAATTTAATTTGGAAAGATTGCTGCACTTCATGCGAAATGCATTAATGCTTTGTATTTAATATGTAATAAGAAAAATATGTCAGGTGACTATGAATACAAACGTTATTTCATGATTTTGTTCCAAGCGGGAATATTATGAGAAATATTTTACAGGCACATTCGTAAAGATATGATGGACTGAATATCATGTATAATGTAATTTAACACATTTAATCCATACAGTACGTACCTAAAACAGTTCATATAATGTGAGAATGGCAACCACATTTTCATCATCAATAGATGCACTATTACTTTACTCTAAATTCCAAAAACAAAAATGTGATGATAATAAAAAGGTAGTTCTTAATCACAAACCATCTGCAGTACTCCAGAATTTCTATTACATATGAGATCAGTTTTAACATTTTAAGTGGATAATTCAGGAAGTTAGTCATCTGAAAAGAAATAGAAATCGTCTGGGGAAAAAAACATCAAACTTAAATCTCTCTCAAAAATGTGCATTTCGTTTCTAATATTGTGTAGCTGTGTGTGTTCATCCTGCAATTGACCAGTGCCCTGTCCTGCATTTGTTCTTGCCTTGGGCCCTGTGCTTTGAGTAAATTAGAAAATGACTTGTCATTTCTCATCTATATATATATATATATATATATATGTATATATATATATATATATATATATATATATATATATATATATATATATATATATATATATATATATATATATATATATATATATATATATATACTACTCAAAAGATAAAAGGAACACTTTTTAATCAGAGTATAGCATAAAGTCAATGAAACTTATGGGATATTAATCTGGTCAGTTAAGTAGCAAAGGGGGTTGTTAATCAGTTTCAGCTGCTTTGGTGTTAATGAAATTAACAACAAGTGCACTAGAGGGGCAACAATGAGATGACCCCCAAAACAGGAATGGTTTAACAGGTGGAGGGAGGCCACTTATTTTTTCCCTCCTCATCTTTTCTGACTGTTTTTTCACTAGTTTTACATTTGGCTATGGTCCATGTCACTACTGGTAGCATAAGGCAATATCTGGACCCTACAGAGGTTGCACAGGTAGTCCAACTTCTCCAGGATGGTACATCAATATGTGACATTGCCAGAAGGTTTGCGGTGTGTCCCAGCATAGTCTCAAGGGCATGGAGGAGATTTCAGGAGATAGGCAGTTACTCTAGGAGGGCTGGACAGAGCCGTAGAAGATCCTTAATCCATCAACAGGACCGGTATCTGCTCCTTTGGGCAAGGAGAAACAGGATGAGCACTGCTAGTGCCCTACAAAATGACCTCCAGCAGGCCACTAGTGTGAATGTCTCTGACCAAAAAATCAGAAACAGACTTCATGAGGGTGGCTTGAGGGCCCGACATCCTCTAGTGGGCCCTGTGCTCACTGCACAGCACTGTGGAGCTCGATTGGCCGTAGAATACCAAAATTGGCAGGTCCACCACTGGCACCCTCTGCTTTTCACAGATGAAAGTAGGTTCACCCTGAGCACATGTGACAGACGTGGAAGAGTCTGGAGAAGCCATGGAGAATGTTATGCTGCCTGTAACATTGTTCAGCATGACCGGATTGGTGGTGGGTTAAGTGATGGTCTGGAGAGGCATATCTATGGAGGGACGCACAGACCTCTACAGGCTAGACAACGGCACCTTGACTGCCATTAGGTATCAGGATGAAATCCTTGGACCCACTGTCAGACCCTATGCTGGTGTAGTGGGTCCTGGGTTCCTCCGGGTGCATGACAATGCCCGGCCTCATGTGGCAAGAGTATGCAGGCAGTAGCGGCTAAGCGAGTTTTCTGTGTCCTCGTAAGTGGAGCCCTTACCGCCACTCCACTTCTCACTTCCGGGCAAGACAGACACACACACACACTTCCACGTGTAGACATTTATATATAAGATATACTGTATATATATATATATATAAATGTTTGTGTGTATGTGTGTGTGTGAAATATACAGTGTGTAATATTTACTAATTAATAAAATCATTTTGTATTATAATAACAGTAAAAAATTGAAACTACTGCATTAAATGTGCCTTTCAATAAACATGAGTAAATATTATATAAGGATACGGTATATTATTTAAACTAAATTGTAGCATCTCCCTGATTCACCCAATTAAGTACAAAGTACATATTTTAAACATTAAGGCTTCTTTTAATGCATTTCCTTAAGGCTTATTTATTAGTTGGTGCATTACAGTTTTTTTTGGACCTGTTCAAGAATGACTTTTTTTTGTCATGTGCTGTGACATTCAAGCTTAATGTAATTAATATATATTTTCTGGTAATTTAGGAACACATTTTGTATATTTAAACTTAAATTTTTATAGGAGATCTATAAAAGTTTAACAATAATGTACAGCAATTGTGCACCTGTGTACTCCCTGATATCTGCTGAGTTTGCTACTTTATTTAGAAATAAATTTATTCTTCGCCTTGTGAAAATCATCAGTATTCATGAAGGGCATCCAGAGAGACTGTGTGCCTCATTTATCAAAGGTTTGTAGATATTTCCTTATTTTTACTTCTAAATCACCTGCCTATTGTTAGAATCTTACAGGTTGTTTGGGCACATTTTTGCAGGTTTTTCCTTTTTTTTGTATGTTTGTGTTTCATCTCTTTTCCCTTATTTTATTATTTTTTCAATTTAACTATTTTTAATTAGTCATTAGGTGTGTTGTAGTCTATACACACATTGTGCATGTTAACATAGTTTGAAGACTCAAACTTTGGGGCAGAAGAATGGGGAGAAACCCAAAAGCCGTAGGAAAACAATTAAATAAAGAAATTATTGTTAGAATTAAAAGCAAACTTGAATAAAAACAACCTAAGCTTCTTTTGTGAAAACAGCTTTAGATGTTATAAAGGTGGGAGGGCTAGGAGCATCAAACTTGAACTTTGGAGTAACTTAGCTTATTTCTTTTAAATTGTAAACTTGGCACGTTCCTGACCTTGGACTCCTTTTTATCCATGTTAACATGAGTGACTTTGACATTGTTTAGTATGTTTTACTGGGATTCGTGTCTGGCAGGCAGGCTGTTTAACCTGTGCTACTCAAAACATTCACAGTAACATAACAACCCTTGTTTTTGACAGAACCTTTCATTGTAACATCAGGCAAAGTTCAAGAGCTAACCTGACTGGGATGCCAGTCACCCAGACCCTGAGCACACCTGCACACACTCAGATCAGACCAGTTAAGATAATGGAGTATGGGAGTATCTTATCTGAGTGAAGCAAGGCCAGAACAGTACACTTTATTAGTTGTTCTTCATGAGGTGTGGGTTATTAGTTATAGTAATTAACTTTTTTTGTTTAAAAAAAAAACTGTCAAAAATATTTAAAATCATTGTTCATGCGTTAATGATGGTATGGGAAATCATCACACTGTTCTATTTTCTTGGTTGGTCTTATTTGTTTGATGTGTTTGATTAAGCTGTATTCTTTTGTAATGTTTTATTTGCAAATAAAAAAAACTTACAATAATACATAAAAAAACACAACACATTTCAAAAGCAAGCAAAACATGCCCTCCATAGAAGTTAAGCTCCTGTTTGAGTTGTGCATTACAGTAAAAGAGAGAACACAGTGGCAAAAGGCAATTTCAATAAGCAAACTAATACCTGCTTTTTTAACAGGTTTTCCTGCACATCCCCAAAGACAAACTGGTTAGATTAACTGGTCCTATGTGAGTGAACCCTGTGGACAAACGTTCTGTCCATTCCTTTGTGTGCATTGCGCCCAGTTCTCCTGGGAAAGGCACACCCTTGACCCTGTATTGCATTGAATTTGAGAAGGTTACGTTATTTCTGTTGTTATGGTCCGACTTCCATATCCTGTATGTATTGGACGTATCCTGATTTTGTAGGCTTTCTAGGCACAAGCAGTACATATATGCATTTATTTGATTATTTTCTAAGGTTTTAAATAGCAAGCTGTGGTGGAACAATTTATTTTATCAGTGTGCAAATTAGAAAGATTTAACAGTTGCCCTTGTTTGTTGTGATGGGGGCATTGCTCGCATGGTGTTGAAGTTACTGCCCTGGAAATGCTCTGACACACATTAGCCATACCAATTAAGAATGCTCTTTAAGACCCCATGTCTTTTGTGGGGTTTTGTGGACCTTTTTGTTGAGTATTTTGTTAATCGCCTATTTGTAATTGATTTTGATTTGATTGCCTTTTTCTAATTTTGAATATTAGGAGAAAATAATTGAAAATTAAAATTGTTGTTTTTTGTTCTGTTTATACTTGATAATAAAAAAATGATCGGATTTGATAATTGTTTGATATCAATGAAGCCAGTGGTAGTGCCCTCATACCTTTCAATGCAAATATTGAAACCATGTTGTGCTGGTTCCCAAAAGTAGGCCCACAGCCAAATATGGCAGAAACGTTTTAGCAACTTAATTTATTTGTCCACCTTCTAGTAGTTACTTTATCAAGACTTTCATTATTATTTTGTTTTTCCAAAGGCAACAACAGACCTTACCATTTTTTACTTTAATTTTCTTTCTACACTTGGTGCAGATCAGGGATAAACAGCTTTCTCAATGTCATACAGTGAGTAGCAAGCAGCAATCAAATCAGCAGCCTTGTAGTTTAAAGTCCACTACCTTTGTGACTACAGAATCCATCCATCCATCCATTTTCTAACCCGCTGAATCCGAATACAGGGTCACGGGGGTCTGCTGGAGCCAATCCCAGCCAACACAGGGCACAAGGCAGGAACCAATCCTGGCAGGGTGCCAACCCACCACAGGACACACACAAACACACCAAGCACACACTAGGGCCAATTTAGAATCGCCAATCCACCTAACCTGCATGTCTTTGGATTGTGGGAGGAAACCGGAGCACCCGGAGGAAACCCATGCAGACACGGGGAAAATATGCAAACTCCACAGAGGGAGGACCTGGGAAGTGAACCCAGGTCTCCTAACTGCGAGGCAGCAGCGCTACCACTGCGCCACCGTGCTGCCCTCGTGACTACAGAATGCTACCCCAAAATCACTATTAAAATAATTATCATTTAACAATCATCATACCTGTTATGATTGGGTGGCATTAAATTATTATTCTTTTCGCAAAGTAAATATCTTGTCTATTATTTAACCTTCTTTAGTATGTTGTTATAAACTTTGGCCAACGTTTTGTGTCGTGTAATCAGCACCATTATGCATTATTTATCTTCATTTTGGAGACTGTTTTGAGTATGGCAATGCATCCTCATTTCTGCCAAGCGACACCAGGAAGCTGCACATGGTTATATCACTTCTGAGTAGTGTATAAGGTGATAGTGCACTCTTCATGGTGTCCAAGATTTTGGATTCTTTCATTGTGACAAACAACCATGATGTTAGGAGGTAATCCTTAAAGAAATAATTATGTCAACATTTTTGTGTGTGTGTGTGTGTTATTGAATTTGTGTTATCATTTTTGGTGATTTACTTTTGGTTTTGCTTGGTTATTTCTCAAGGTTCAGACCTTATTTTTGACTTGACTACTTGTGTGTTTCTTTCTTTTTTTGGTCATGCCATTTATTCAGTTAAGACAGAATAGCAACATTATTCAATCAGGTCTAAAAATCTGATAGTTTTTATTAGATTTTAGAAACTCAAAAAGTTGAATCTAAATGTGGATGCAGATGTAAGAAAACAACCTTTAATGCCACCATTATAAGTATTTGGTAAGATCTTAAGGAGTAGCTAACACTTCTGACATTTTGTAGTCTGTTGTTAATAGCATATTTAGGTTTGAACTTAGAAGTTTTCAAACACAATAATTTGAAGAAAATATTTGTTTGAATCACACATACAGTATGTTGTGAGGGAATATTTGTAATAGCTTTGCGAATGAAATTTAAAAAAATGTGTTTTAAGTTTATATTATTTGCTATTAAGTTTGTTGTTCCTTTATTGGTGCTCCATCAACATTAACTCACCTCTACACAACAATAATTCTCCAGATAACATTCCGTCTACTCTGATCTATATGTTAGCAAAGTATAATTTTAACAAAATGGTACTCATGATGGCACACACAATCACCTCATCTGTGTGCAGTGATGTAAGAGCAAGGGAACTGGCTAGTAAAACACAAACATTAAATATACATGGAATAGAAAAGCAACTGCAAAAGTGTTGAAAAAAGAAACTTTAGTTGCTCCACTTGACATTCGGCTGATAATCTATTTCATTACAATCATGTGCACCCCAGTATTGATAGCATAAATATCAGTCTCTGTCTATGTTCTTTTGTAACGTACTGTACATGTAGATCATTCCACCTTGATAATGTTATGTTCTATAACATACAACAGTTAGTCTAAGAATTCCTCCAATTGTCATATTGCAAAAAGTCACATGAGGCTGTTTCGCACATGCAGGTTATCCAAGAATTTTAATTATAAACTGCTGGATCAAAAGCATGTGCCAAGCCTTACTTCTGATTCATGCAAGCTTATGAAAATTACAGTTGGAAATAAATTAGACTTCTCTATGAGGAATTAGCCAGCATGAGTTTATAACAGTCAAATAATAAAAACTCAATGCTATACATTTTAAATAGGAAGCAGGGATAGCTGAAGAAAAAGTAAAGCAAACAAAATAATTATCTGAGTCTTCCAAAGAATGTTTTTATATCATTCCACACTGAAGATTAATCCTGAAGCTGGAATTTGCTTCCAAAAGTGGAATACTGGATTTCAATCTGGTTAGAGCACAGTTTCCAAATTGCGTCATAGGTTGCTGCTGTTGAGTCGTGTGGGATCGAGACTAACCATGGTATTTAATGGGAATCGGTTAAGTACGTTTTGCGAGGTGTCTTGCAATATGTTGGCAGCGGTTCTTTAAACAATCAACATCGCTCTGCTATGCCGTATGCTGTCAGCAGCGACTCTCCAAGGAGGATAACTCCCTCCTCTGACAGTTGTCATGGACTGGATCTCAGAGTCATTAGAAGGACAGTATTGGGCCACAAAAAAAATAAGGTTTAAGGAACCCTGGGCTAGAGCCATTGAGTGAAAAGAGAAGGATGTGCAACATACAATTATGTTATCAGCGACATCAATTATAATGTACATATATGTTTTACGACTGTTTCTAATTCTAATTTATACTAATTCTGGTATAGTAATTAAACTGTAAAATTAGCAGATGATACTAAAAAAGAAGGACTAATAAGCACAGAGGAACAGTTGTAGTTATTCAAGGAAAGTTATCTGTTACAGATTACTAATTTCAAATTGTAATGTGATTACTCATTACTTACTGTAACAAGTAATGACATTTAGAATTACTTTACACTACTGTACATGTGTCAGCTGTAAATGCAACATAAATGAGTCTGTAGTTTGTTAGATTAATAAAAAGTAAAAAGAAAATCACAAATGTTTTTTTCTGCTGGTGCACCAAAAGCTGTGAAGACAGTGTCAGGGGTGTGTTATAGGATAGCACTTCACCACATTAAAAATGATCAAAATGCAAAATCAATCAGAAATTATCAAAGTCAATGTAGACACAATGTGAACATGTAAGCCCCACAAACTGACCCATTACTGTATGCTAGATATATTGGTGTACTGTATATAAGTCTCTAGTTAACAATTTCAGTAGGCTTTTGAAGCAAATGTGTTGGTAATTTGCTAAAAGTAGTCTATAATTTTTGATACTGAGACTGATCCTTTCTAATTATAATTTTAACTTTGTGGTAAGGAAGTTATTTCATTTAGGGAACACAGAACTTTCATAGTAAGGTAGTAATACACTGGAGAATCGAGATATGTTGCATAGTAGCACATCCAAGTACAAATTCCACTGTACTCTGTACATTTAACAATAGTACTTCTATGAACCTATGGACATAGAGTGAATAAACCATAAAATTAGTGCTAGTGCAGAGGCTAGCAGATGAGAGATCTTATTGATAGGTAGAGCCAGTCCCTGGCAGTGTTTATCGGGTAACATAATCAATACACCTTTGTCTCTGGGTCTCTCCCATCTTACTGCTCTTTATACTATCAGAAAAAAACAAAGCATGCACATGTTGAAATTTACTGTCATAACTGTTAATGTAAGTTAAAGATTTAGTTGCCTCATCTGAACACAGACTTTTCCATTTTCATGGCAAAATTAAAGAGGTTAGAAGAAGATTGAAGAAAATATCAGGATACACCACTATATTTTATGACACTCAGTCAAACGTAAAGTTGATAGATATGATTTTCTTACAAATATATGTGAAATGCAAATAATGACGTTTTAGATAAGTATGTAACTGTAATGTGATTACAAGAATTAAAGAAGTAAAGAAGTATTTCTTTACTTGGCAATGTAATTAGAATACAATTACATGTGTGATAGACGGCTGCACAGTCGGGATGCCTGGGACATGGAAGGACTGGGAGAGCACCAATACCTCCCACCGGACACAAGAGGGCTACCTCCCTAGGATGGAGGTGGAGCCATAAGATTGGAGCTTGTTTGGCTCCACCCTGTTGGGGCACGTGGCCACCACCAGGGGACGCCCAACCATTCCAGGCAGCCCGAAGACAGATACACCCGGTGTGCTTCTAGGTACTCATGCAGCACTTCCACCACACCCGGAAGTGCTGCAAGAAGCTCATCAAGAAGGTAGCATGAAGGAGCTTGACGAGAGAGGAGTGGAGGCGGCAGGAGAAGAAAATAATAAGGATTGTGACTGATTGGTGCATTGTGCTGTACTGGGAAGAGGAAAACACAATAAAAGAGTGTGTTTCAGACATAGCTGTTTGGTGTCTATTCGTGGTTCGAGGCCGGTCTTCACACATGTTACTTTGTATCGCAATTCCTGAGCAAAGTACTTACAATGGCAAACAACAGCTGGGATATTTGGATAACTCATCAAAAGATCTCAATGAATCAAATTATCTCTAAAAGTCTGTAATCCTTGTGTTCTTATTTGGGGAAATTTAAATTAATACAAATGTTAGAATCCAAAATGTATAAAACTCTAAACGTGACCAATATATTTCAGAATAAGAAAACCAAATGTAAATTATTAGTATATAGATCCAAGATGTTTTATTTATTTTCTTGTGTTGAAGATGTAGCAGAGCGTTTTATTCACAGCAATTTCTCTTCGTCAATTTTGCAGAAAATACGTATTGAAGTGGCAGGATAATGAATGGTTGGCTTTCACAGATTTTCATTTTTCATGACAGCAGTAACACTTGGTTTGAAGAAGTAACCTAAATATTGTATACTTTAAGCCATTACCGTGCATATCTGTATTCATCCTATTAATCACCAGAGAAATTATTAGTAACACATTTTTTATCAACCTAGTTTCAGATATCGAGGTGTACTTCAAATGGATGTTTACAGATTTTCATTTGTACATTTAGCTCCAATGAGCTCTTGTTTTAATAAAAAATGTTGCTCTCATACTTGTCGTTACCTTTGAGCTTGTTTTGACAAAATAAAAAGTACCCCAGTAAAGTGCTGCATAAAATATCTTTACACACATAAGAAAATTAGTTCACCCAACATCTGCAAACAAAAGTCTGATTTAAATTACATTGCAAGTAGACGTAGTAGTGAAGGAGCTACACAAGCATATTTTGTCTGCAAGTAAATTCTACCAGTAAAAATACAATGAAAACAAGTCTACCAAAGAAAGTTGTATAGATATACTCCTAGTGTATAATTACAGCAAGATGGTGTTTCACCCCCATTCACTAATGAGT
The DNA here is from genome assembly GCF_016835505.1 of Polypterus senegalus. NCBI lineage: Eukaryota > Metazoa > Chordata > Cladistia > Polypteriformes > Polypteridae > Polypterus > Polypterus senegalus. Next base: position 44,347,814 of record NC_053169.1, on the reverse strand, counting down.
TGGTGATAATTACCTAAAACTATCTTATTAGCATATATACAGATATATCAAATAATGTTGAGTTATTAACAATGTCCTCTGTAGTCTGGATGATAAATAACAACTCATCATTTCACGTCTCCTCCTCCATCAGTCTCGTACGTCAGGTACTGCAACCAATATACTGTAATACAAGTCTGCACACATGAAGTAATTTGCTTTATTCTTATAATATGTGTCTCATCTGTTTTTGAAAGATATGCACAAATATTTAATTAGACCCAATTATGTTAACCTTCCTGTGCAAAGGGCACTGTCTAATTTATTTGCTACTGGTATCTATTTAGTTTATTTCACAGGGATATGCTTACATATGTGCATTTGTTATGCATATTTCTGCTGTGACATTATAATTTGTACACTGATTATTTTAGTAATAGTTTTATATTTATGAATATTTGTTTTTAAAGTGGTGCTGTATGTGCTTTGATCTTCAGAAATAAATGACTCTTCGAAAGTATTTGCCGATGGACAAAAATTACAGCTGGATACGTTGAAGAATGCAAGTGCAAAAATGTATTCAAAGCAACAAAGATTTTCATGGTAATGTATCAGAGCATTATAAAGTCAAACTGTTAATGAAGAAAGGGTTTATTGATCAATAAGGACTTCAGAGAAGCGATATACACAAAGGAGCATCATAAAAGGACACGAAATATAATGTTACAATAACAATTCCCTGGCCACTATGGGCTTCCCTTTACAATTATTGAATTGTATTCAGTCTACTTGTCATGTTAGGTGGCTGGCCATTATCGCACTAAAATGCCTTAAAAGCAGTCATTTAAACCATCTCTCACTAAAACTAGCACCTTTGTCCATTTTTCTGCGAACATCAAGGCAGTACTGTGGAGGTGCCTACCTTCCTGCCTTAACATGATGATGTATGTTATCACTGCCCACAAATCCTACATTTTCTCAGTCAAGGCCTTGTTAAATCATCTTCATCTTTTGCCACCTTCTCATGCCCGAGCACGGCAGTCTGCAACAGTCATGCTATTGTGAGTGCTTTCTTTTACATTCTTACTGATACCAGACCAGAAATTCCTAAGTCCCAAACTTACTGCAGCATCCATAACATTAAATTTGATTTAAATGTAAAGATATAGTCACAAGTAAGGTCTGTATCTTGTGATTTAATTTCTTTCAAATATGTGAGTTAAATTCAACTGAATAGGAAAAAAGTCCCAATTGAATTCTTGGTTAGTTTTTAGGCACTAGAGTCTGGATAACTATAACTCCTCTGGCCTAGGCCTTCACCATTTGGGTCTGTCATTACAGATTTTACCATAATATTATGTCCATATTTGTCCATGTTTTCCTTATTTCATATTTGGCATCACAGTTTAGCACTTGGGTAACATCTCATAACTGTCCATTACTTCCTAGACACCTTGGAATGGAGTGTTGTGCTACAATAATTGCAGTACCTTATGAAGTCAAATTATCAGCTCATCAATGAATAAAACTATTTTCATAATTTAGAGATGTATAATTTAACTTCTGCATAATCTAAACAATGCTGCTTGAATTCTTTCAACATAATAGTAATAGAGTATCATTATGTTTGAATATTCAATATTAACCCTATGGCAGACTTTTGTCCTATCCAGGGCTGTTTTTTGTGATGCATCCAGTGCTACAAGAATATCCTACAGCATCCTGAAACTCTGAATTGAATTAAAACCATCTGAGAAGGTTGTGAAGCTTAGGGATTTATGTCAGATTGTTGAATATTAGATTCACGGATGGTAGAGCAGTGGCCGACACTGCCATTTTATGTGTACATTGTTTATATATAGTCTATAAGCTCTGCCCATGTCTTCATTGATTTTTCTCTACCTGCACTCTGGTTTACCTGAACCATCCCCAAAGACACACATACTAGTTTGATAATCAGTTCTAACTGAGTTTAAGTTTGGGAGCATGTGTGGTTCCTCAGATGGACAAGTATCCTGTCTGGGACTGGTTCCAGCCTTGTGCATTGTGCTGCAGAGAACACCTTAAATTGGATTAAGTGTGTCTGAGAATGCTACGATAGCTTATTCACTATATAATGGCAGCACAGTGACACTTTTGCTTGCTGAATTATACAGATAAATGAATGTGGGCTGCTATTCCAGCATATTCATTTCTGTGTTGAGTTTATACTGTACAGTACAGCCTTCCCTTGTTCACACTGGGGTTCTTCAGGTTGCTCTGTTTTCATCTGACAAAGTTGAAGGTTAAGTTAACTGGCAGCTACAAATTGGCCCTGTATCGCAGCCTTCAGAAAGTTTTGCCAGTGACTAGCATCCTCTCTTGGTTTTTGCATTACACCTAATTCTACCAGCATAAATTGTTGATCCATGCAGCCTTTAAATGTAAAATGGATGAGCATTCACTATTGTTGGAAACTTAAAATATGATCATGCACACATCTAAATTTAGTATATTGAGGAATATTACTTTTTTATTTACTGGTATAATCTAGTTAAAATGAATGGAGAATTGAATTTTACAGAGTACATGTGGGTTTGGGTACAATCTTTAGTGGGTGTGAAAGCGTAGGGGTGTAAAAAGTCAGGGAGTGAGTGTGAGTATGGCATGGATTTTTCTCAGACATCTAAAATGCTGTTACAGCCAGATAATAAACGTAACATTTCTTTCTAATTGTTTCATAAACACAGGACTGCAGTTGCTATGCTACCAACTGCAAAATCTTATTGTCTATAGAAAAAGTTATATATATATATGTGTGTGTGTGTGTGTGTATATATACTCTCTCTCTGTCTCTCTCTCTCTCTCAATATATATATATATATATATATATATATATATATATATATATATATATATATATATATATATATATATATATATATATATATATAGTATATATATAGTAAAAATAAACAGACAAGTAAGATCATAAAGTTCTTCCTTTCAAAATACGGGCAAGTTTGTCAGTACAACACCAGACAATAAAGAAATGACAGTCGGAGTATTTATGAGGTGTTGACATAATTTGACACAGGAGGCTGGGAAGCAACTGCTGTGGTGGATGGGTATTGGTGACATCATCAGATGGGGACCAGAGAGAAGGAAGGAACCTGGAAGTGTCCGGCGTCTTTATTTATATTTTTTGGAGTGAACTCACGGCAGTGGACTTTCGTCTTTACTGAAGGAACAAAGAGAGAAACGTTAGTATGTAGCGGTGCTACCATTGGTTAGAACTGCATCTCCCAGCAGTCCTTGCAGGGCTGTTGGGGGCAAAGGTGGCCAGAGGGGTTCAAAAGGAGGGCAAGGGACGAAGAGGAAAAAAGTTTTGTTCTTGTTTGTTTGGTGCTTGTTATAACTGTTGAACTGCCTGTCGTCTGCTTTACATCTTCGTGTCCTGGATTGTGTTGTTTGTTGGGGTCTGGAATCATTCGTCTACCTGTTTACTGTTACTGAGGACGTTGTCTGGATTCATTGGCTTTCACGGAAGAAGGAGCACTCCTGAACCATTCATCGGTCATCATACTTCAGCAATTACCGGTAGGACTGTGTTTTTCCATTTCCCTCGCTTCATACAAATCACTGGACATAACTTCACCGCTGATCATTTCATACATGGACTTTACTGCGTGTTTGTCGTGTTTCTGTTAATTGTAATATCGCCGAAGGGATCAGGGGTGGTATTATTGTTTTCATTGAGTTAATTTAATTTCATTATACTTTTTTTTCTGTTTAAGTTCCCAGTGCGTTTTCTTTGTCTCTGTAGTGTGTGGGTGTGTGTCGTGCCAAGGCTGGGGTTGTCCCTGGTAATCCTCATATAAAATAAATAAATCACCGTCTTCCACGACAGTGTGAATCTTAGCGGCTTCTGACCGCTACAAGTACTCCACCATTGTCCCCTGACATGCGATTTCACGCTACTGAACAGGCGGCAGACGTCATCAAATGGGAACCAGAGAGAAGAAAGGGACCCGGAAGTGCTGCAGCTCTGTTAGTCGTCCTGGCGGTATTATGGCAGCAGCAGTGCTTCATTCTTGTTAAGGAAATAAGAAGAGAGAGGTTAGTACTCTGCTGTTGTCCCCTGGCACAACTTGTCACGGTGCGTGTCGGGTCCTTAAGTTGCTCCCCATGCGCTTGTGCATGACATGACCCCTCCTTCAGCCCAGACCCATCAGGTCAGGTGGCCTAAACCAAGAGGTCGTGAACCCGTGAGAGAGCATCAGCATTGGCTTGGAGGTTACTCCGGCGATAAGTGATGGTGAACTTGTACAGCTGCAAGTCCAAAAACCACCTTTTTAACCCGAGGGTTTGAGTCCCTGTGAAAGGTCATCCGTTGGAGGGCAGCATTGTCCGTCACCAGGGTAAACTCCCAGCCCAGCAGGTATTACCGGAGGTGAGTTACTGCCCACTTGATAGCCAAGGCTTCCCATTCCACCACTGAATACATTGTCTCCCGGTCCAACGGGGTGCTCGACACCGTCGATGCTTTGGTTCAGCATGGCACCGAGATCTGTGTCAGGAGCATTGGTCTGGAAAAATAGAAGGAAGAGAAAAATTGGGAGTTCTCAAAACAGGTGTTGTTGTGAGGGACATTTTCAAGTCTCTGAATGCCTGTTCCATCAAATCATTCCATACCACACGCAAAAGGGCCCTTTTCTTTGTCAAATCTGTCAAGAGGGTTGCCCTCTCAGAAAACCGAGGTACAAACCGGTGGTAGTAACTCGCTAGTCCTAAGAAGGCTTGCACTTGTTTCTTGACTATCGGATGGGGCCATTCCAGGATGTCTTTTATCTTGGAACACGGTGGTTTCACCAACCCTCCTCCTACCAGGTAGCCCAAATAATTGGCTTCGTTCATCCTGAAGTAAAACTTCCGGGCATTGATATGCAGCCCGGCTTTTGCTAGTTTCAGGAGGACAGTGTAAACCTGCAGTAAATGTTTCTCCCAGGTGCCAGTAAAGATGACCACGTCATCGAGGTAGGCGGCACAATAGGACTGGTGGGGCTGTAGCACTCTACCAGACGCTGGAAGGTTGCTGGTGCCCCGTGCAGCCCAAATGGGAGGACCTTGTATTGCCAGTGTTCGCTAGGGGTGCTGAATGCCGTTTTTTTGTCTTGCGGATGCCGTTAAAGGAATTTGCCTGTAACCCTTCATCATGTTAAGACTAGTCAAGTACTGGACCATCTCAAGCCTCACGAGGAGCTCATCCACACAGGGCATGGGATAGGCATCAAATTTGGAGACCTTATCAAGATGTATAAAGTCATTATAAAATCTCCAGGACCCATCTGGCTTAGACACAAGTATGATAGGACTGGACTGGGGCTATGGCTTTCCTCAATGATGTCCATATGCAACATACTTTGAACCTCCAGCTTCACCTCCGCATGTTTCACCTCTGGGAGATGATAAGGCTGTTCCCTGTCGACCACTCCTAGGTCCGTCATGATGTCATGCTGAATCAGTGAGGTCCGGCCTGAAGCTTCATTGACCACTTCCGGGACATACAGGATCGCATTTTCAAGCTCCCGTCACTGGTGGGAAGTCAAATTGTGGCTGAGGTTGTTTAGCTTTTTCTGAGAAAAGGGAGAGGGTGGGGCCAGAAAGAGGGCGTTCCTCCCTGTCCTTCCATGGGTTCAATAATTTAACATGATATACCCTCTCACTCGGTCGACGATTTGGCTGGTTCACCAAATAGTCAATGAGCCCTTTTCTCTCTTTAATCTTGTATGGGCCTTGCCAGTGGTGCAGCAATTTTGAGTGGGAAATGGGCACAAGCACCATCACACAATCTCCTGGCTGAAATTCACGCAGGGTAGAGTTTCGGTTATAATTCCGGGCCTGTGCTGCTTGAGCCCTGGACATGTGTTCTTTAAGCAGAGGCACAATTTTTTCCAATCTATCGCATAACTGCGAGATACTGTATATTCTAAGATGTTAGTGGAGGGAACTGCCTCCCCTTCCCTACTTTCTTTCAGCACATCCAAAATGCCCAGGGGTTGCTGCCTATACAGAAGCTCAAAAGTGGAATACCCATTGGAGGCTTGTGGCACCTCCCACTAAGAGAAAAGCACTAGGGGTAAAAGTTGATCCCAGTTCCTACCGTCCGCGCTGACTACCTCTGTTTGAGGGGCTGGTTAAACCTTTCCACAAGTCCATCTGTCTGTGGATGATAGACGGATGTTTTGAGATGCTTAAAACGGAGCAACTTGGCAACATTCCTAAACGTATCCAATGTAAAGGGCGTACCTTGGTCCGTAAGGACTTCTTTTGGTATCCCCACTCAGGAAAAGAGCCCTACTAATTCCAGTACGATATTCTTTGTATTAGCAGCTTGCAGGGGAACCGCTTTTGGATATCAAGTTGCATAATACACCAAAACCAACATGTATTTATGCCCTCGTACTGAAGGTTCTAGGGGTCCTTCCATATTGACACTGATCCTTTCAAAGGGGACATCTATAAGGGGAATCGGGACTAGAGGAGCATGGTCCCTCTGGGGTATCTGACGTAGCTGACAGACTGGGCAAGGACCTCCTCTTTGATCCTGGGCCAATAAAACCGGAGTTTTACTCTCTCTAATGTTTTCTCGGGTGCTTAAGATAGGCGCCTAAGAGGTGGGAATGAGCTAGTTCGCATACCTCCTGCCGGTAGGTCCGTGGAACTAACAGCAACTTCCGTACCTTGCCTTCGTGTTCCAAAACTCGATATAACAGTTCATTTTCCAAAACAAAGTAGAGTCCCGGTGGTATGGAATCTACTGACGATATTTCATTTAAGGACATGATGGGATTCTGGGCAAACTTCAGGGAATCATTATTCCACTGTTCTCTTTTAAACGACGCCGGTGTAGACCAAAACTGATAGTCCATACCGGTTAGTGGGTCATGTGTTTGGTCCGAGGTAGCGCCCATCCGACTTGGAACTCCACTTGGTTGCACTTCCGGGTTGAGGTCTGTTGCCGAAGAGGGCTCCCCTAGGCCATCCACATCATCATTAGTTGCCGAGGAGCATCTGGGAGGGCACCTTGACCCTCCACAATCAGACCCAACCTAGGAGTAGGAGTGGTGACAGTTCTACTGCGTTTACTTTCCAACCAGTCTTATCCCAGTATAACCGGAACGGGGGGCATGGGCAGTACAGCAGTTGTTTGGGACTCCCCTCCCAGGTTATGAAACACTTTGCGGACCTGTACGATCTGGTCTCCCCATGCACATAAGTTACACTCATTCTTTGAGCCACCCACTGTCACGGTAGGATGTAATGGCGAGCAACAATGGTAATGTTACTCCCGGAGTCAAACAATGCGAGTGCCCATTTAACAACACCACTCCCGTATTTGTGACCACCAGAGGGTTCGACAGAGCACAGTACCTCTCTCCCTTCTCCAGCTTCAGTCCATCGGCTCGATGTTGAGGGGACAGGTGGGAAGCATATGCCCCACCTCGCCGCACTTAAAATGTCTCTCGGTTTAGCCGGAGCCACCGCAATGTGACGGGTGGGTTTGGGGGTGGCGACACATCCCTATCGAATCCCGCGAGCCGGCTTCTCAGACCACCCAAGTTGGGTCACCGCCAGTTGGCGCTCAAGGACCTCCAGAAGGCCGTTCATGTCCTTGAATGGATGTCTCCGGACCTGCTGGGCGAGGTAGTCCGGCATAGCATAGACCAACCCCTCCCAAGCAACCTGCTCAACCACCTGGTGAGTCTGGTTGATATCGGGCCGTAGCCAGCTTGCTCCAGAATTTGAATGCCTGGGTTCTAGCTGGGCGGTTGGGGTCAAATTTCCAGTGCTGTCATACCCTCGCCTGCTGGCTGGAGGTTACACCGTAGCACTTGAATATTTCGGCCTTCAGGAGATCATATTAGGCTGTTTCCTCCTTGGGGAGATCATGATAGGCCCACTATGCAGGTCCCTTCAGTCACGGTGCCAAGATGGATGCCCATTCCGCCCGTGGCCACTGGTTCCAAGTTGTCGGCCTCTCAAAGATGGACATATATGACTTGATGTCATCTGCTTCTGAGAAAGGGATGATAGGAGGTGGTGGAGGCCATGCGGGCTCTGACTTCACCGCCACCGCCAGCCATCTCTTGGTTTCGGCAAGCTCTGTCTTCGTAGCTGCCTGGTCCATCTTGACAGCCTGGAGTTCGTTCGACAATGTCGTGAGGCCTGTATTGAGATCCTGCCCTTCCAAAATTTCTTCGGGCTGTATCCTGCCTACTACGCCACTGTAATAACAAAGCAAAGACACTCATAAAGTTTTGGGGTTTTTAGCCCCTTATACTGCAACAAAATTAAGGTCAGCAATTTCAAATCAAAATCATCAGACACATAAGGATGGGTAGATGGACAATTTATATGGTTGGACCATAAATTAAACAGTAGGATGCTGGGAAAGGCGTGGAAATGAACGGGCAGCTGACCTCATCAAACGGGGAACAGAGGGAAGAAAAGGACCCAGAAGTGCTGCGGCTCTTTTAGTCGTCCAGGCGGTATTCTGGTGGCGGCAGTGCTTCGCTCTTTCTAAGGAAATAAGAAGAGAAAGGTTAGTATGCTGCCATTGTCCCCTGGCACGACTTGTTAGGGTGCACATCGGGTCCTTAAGCTGCTCCCCATGTGCTTGTGTGTGACAATATATATATTGTGGAACATGAGCCGGACACAGACAGGCAGACACATTTAAATCACCCCACATACGTTTATTTACAAGGTGCTCCATATTTACAAAAGTGATCGAACCCCAAAACTTCCCAAAAGTCCTGGCCACAACACAATGCCTTCTCTTCAGGCCGCCTCCTTGTCTCTCCTCCCAGACCTCGTCCTTCTTCCACCCGACGCAAGTCCTTGTCTGAAGGGAGGTGGCCCCTTTATATGCACCATGTGCTCCAGGTGCTTCCTGGCAATCTTCCACCGACACTCCCCAGTGTGGTGGAAATGCTGGCTGCGTACTCGGAAGCACTCCGGGTGTCCGCGCTTCTCTTCACCCCAGCACTTCCGGGTGTGGTGGAAGTGCTGAGGTCCAGGGCTCCCAAGGCATCGGGGCACCCCCTGGCGGTGACCATGGGCCCCTACAGGGTTGAGCTTCAAAGCCCTGTACCCGTGGTCCCCATAGCAACCAGTGTAGTCGCCCCCACATGGTCTGAGGTGGGCATAAGCCCTCTTCCGGTTTTCTGGGGCATCCTGGCTGGGTCGCAACCCCCAGCCACCTGCAACAATATATATAATATTGCCTTTGCTTTAGACACAGACACAGCCATAATGTAGATGTTGTCAATGATATTCTAATAGCAAAGACCGAGCAGACGTATGAATTTCATTATTATTTCATTATTCATTATGTGAATTTCCTCTTGGGATTAATATCTATCTATCTATCTATCTATCTATCTATCTATCTATCTATCTATCTATCTATCTATCTATCTATCTATCTATTCATTTTTTTATTATTAAGTTTTTATATAGTATGTGCTGACACTGAAGGTCTGGCAATGGTTAAAACTGTTTGAGCATAGCTATCACTAATAAAAATTACACAGATAATTTTGTTTTAGCATTCTTGGTTCTAACTCTTCCATTTGGCTAACCACACACTTTGTTTTGTCCTTTGGTATTTGGTTTAAACAGATTTGTTCATGACTTAGGTTGTCTGACTATGTTTATCCTGAAAGAATAATCTTTAATTCCCTTTTGCATCTTACTTTGAAAGCAGTTTCAATATTATATCTAAGGATCAGCTCTCTAAATTATGACATACAGTAAGCTTGACCCCAGCAGCACAGACTTCTTGGATGCACTGGAAATAAACTCTTTAATTTTAGTACAGGCACCACTAGCCTCCTAAAAGAGTTAGAGAAACGCGTCAAAGAAGTCAGTTGTATGCAGTGTCTAAAGTTTTGCAGACTAATAAACTTCTGCTAAAGAAACGCTACTACTTTCTTCAGTGTTTTTTTTTTTTTTAAACTTTATTAATCCCAAAGGAAATTACTTGGTTTTTGTATACCCCTTGGGGTCAGAGCACAGGGTCAGCCATTGTACAGCGCCCCTGGAGTTCAAGGGCCCAGCAGAGTAGGCAGTAACTGGGATTCAAATCAGCAAACTTCGGGATACCAGCACAGATCCTTAGCCTCAGAGAGTTATTAAAAAACATAAAACAAGTCTGCAGTGGATTCTTACATCAGTGTAGTCTGAGTTTCAAACTTTTTCTTTTTTCTTTTTCAAATGACAAAGTTAAAATTGCTCTTACCCTTTTCCTTCCTAATGGGTGATATGACAATGTTTGACAGTGGGCATACCAGCATTTGTCACCCACTAGGCTTTCTTTGGGAAATCAGAGCAGTTTTTCAAAAAGTAGAGAAGAAATCAGTGGCTAAACACAAAATATTTAATGAAAAATAACTACATATTCTTAAATTTACTACAGATTTCAGAGTGCTTGCAGCAGATTCTGAATGGAATAGCAATGTTACCATAGCTCTGTGTGTGTTAAATTAAGAGTTGATGAGTAGGATTTTTTATTAGAATGTAGAATGTATACATTTAATTTTTTCAATATGTTCTTGATTGCACAATCAAAAAATACACCTCTATGATGATGAAATATCTGTAATATCCAGTGAAAATGGAGAGAACCACACAGTAGATGAAATAAGGAAATACTGTAGATAAGCAAAATGATTTGCTTTATTGTGGAGAAGCAAATCATTTGAGGTTTCATTTTGCTAAGCTAAAGGACAGTCTGAAGATCAACCAGATAATAACTAAGGCAATTTGATCTTATAATGGCATTAATTATATATCAGTACCTTTTTAAAACAGAAATACTAGTGTCTACTTGGTCAATGAATATAATATTGATACTGTATGAAACAAATAGAAAACTAAAGTGTAAGCAGCTGGGCGCAGACACTTTTATGATGGTGTTATTTGGAAGATTGCCAAGTTGTTAAATTCTCATTTGTGGCAACGTATTAGTAAGTTATTTCATGATGGTATAATTTCCTGTACATGAGATGATATTAATCAACCTAATACACTGATTGATAGGGTCATAATGTTACTATCAAAGGGAGGGATTTTCATAAAAAAGATTGAACAGGTAGATCTAAAATTTTGTGAGGGTTTAATACTGAAAAAATATGAATGGGCTCATATATTGTTATATTGTAAACTTTTTTTCTGCTATTAACTGATCTGTATTGAAATTTAATAATAACAAATTTCCAGAAATCATAACATTTAAAGATATATAATAAAATTCTGTACATGAACTACAGCTGTTATTTTATTACTGAAACACATAATACAAGGCTTCTTCAAATGCTAACGATAAGCACAACAATTGCAGTACAGTGGAACCTTGGTTCACGAACGTCTCGGTACACGTACAACTCGGTTTACGACCAAAACGTTTGCCAAACTTTTGCCTCGGTTCACGACCACAAGCTCGGTAAACGAACAAGCCATTTTCCCTTTCGGTTTGTGCGCGCTGATGATTTCCGCATGTGTTGCATTGTTCTTGGTCAGACATGCGTGCTTTACCTGTGATCTCTTTGTGCTCTACAGTATTCCATGTGCTTTTGCAGTTAACCATGGCTTCTAAGCAAGTGAAAAGTGGTGATTAGAAAGTTTTGCAGAAAATTGAAATCGAAGTAAAGAAAGAAATTATTGAAAAGTATGAGCGTGGCGTTCGCGTTACTGATCTTTCCGCCAAGTACAAGAAGTCAAAACCTACGATTTCAACTATTCTAAAGAAGAAAGAATCTATTAAAGCAGCTGATGTTGCAAAAGGAGTTGCAGCGTTAACCAGGCGGAGGCCTCAAGTACTGGAAGAGGTGGAAAAACTGTTTACCAGTTTACTCATTTACCAATTTGAGAACCCTCGTGCTTTCAAGCAGCACAATGTAAACAAAGCCAGACTGCCAATGATGTGGAGGGCAAACACGAAGGGTTGGGTCACAAGGACTTTGTTTTTGGAATGGCTGTAGGAGGCTTTCGCTCCCACCAGCTAAACAGCTAAAAACAGCAGAAACCCAAGAAATCACACAAGAGAAAACACCTGAAGGAAAACATCCCTCCATTGCAGAGCCAGACTCTCCCTCAAAACTGTAACCTCCTCTCCACCCAGGTCCTCCTCAATTCATGCCAGAACTTGACTCATGCAAGGTTAGTTTTGTTGGTGGTTTATGGTTTTTGTATTACGGATTTTTCAAATGCTCCTTTTTTTCCCTGTGCTTAAAACTCATTAAAAAAAAAGTGTTTATACAGCGATCAGTTGCAAGGATATAGCGCAAACTCCTGTAATGTTTCTTTCTTGGTTGCTTGTGGTTGGTTTTTAAATAAAGTTCAAATTTGTTCAAATGTTCCTTTTTTTCCCCCTGTGCTTAAAACTCATTAAAAAAAGTGTTTATAAAGCGATCAGTTGCAAGGCTATAGCGCAAACTGCTGCAATGTTACAGAGAGAGAGAGAGAGCGAGCGTGCATCTGAAAGCGAGCGAGCCTGCGCGTGCAGCTGAGCAGGGAGCCTGGGTGTTTGTGTCAGTGTTATTCAATGTTTTTTCATTAGTTTACTATTACACTGTGCATTCTATGGTGTAATTAACTATATTTGTGCTTAGAAATCTTTAAAAAATATATTTACATACAGTTTGTACGGTCTGGAATGGATTAATTGTATTTACATACAATCCTATGGGGGAAATTGCTTCGGTTCACGACCAAATCGGCTTACGACCAGAGGTTTGGAAAGAATTATTATTACCTTTAGCTTTTTTCATGAGAGTCATTCATGGATTGTCCTTTGGTCAAAGCGGAGGAGTCTAGATAATTTACCATTGGAAGTGCTTATTTATATAGTACATTTAAAAAACAATAATTGTCAACGAAAGTACCGTACAATAAAACCAACCAAGAAAAAACAAACTTTTAAACAAAATAAAAGAGAAAAGTAAAAAGCTACATTTTAAATGAATAAAACAACTAACAGATTAAGAAAGAAATATAATCATCTGACAGCAATGCAAAACAAACCAAGATGGAACAGACAGCTGAATGTATAGTCTTTAAAATAACTGAAAAGCCTGAGAAAATAAATCCATTTTTAAATTTGGCCTAAAAATATCTATTGTGGGGGGGATGACTTAATAAATGATGGAAAACTGTTCCAGAGGCTTCTGGCAGCTACCTTTAAATCTCAAACAAGAGCATGGTACAGTTAAAAACATCTGATCAGAGGACCGTAGGACTCGAGAGGAAGAATGGAGACTGACTTGGTCAGAGATATAGGTTAAAGCTATGCCATGGAGAGCTTTAAAAACAAATAATAAAACCTTAAATTCATCAGCCAATGCAAGGATATGAACACAGGAATGATGCTTTCTCTTTTTTTTGGTACCAGTTAGAAGCCTCACAGCTGCATTCTGGACCAACTGTGGGTGTGACAAGCTTGGCTGACAGATTCCAGGTAGAGAGTTACAGTAGTCAAGATGCGAGGAAATAAAAGCATAAATGACTATTACCAAATCTTTAAAAGACAAGATATGTTTGAGTTTTGATATATTCCTAAGTTGAAAGAAACTACCACGAACAACTGAGTTTACTTTTTTGTAGAATTTAAAAGCAGAGTCAAAAATAATACCAAGGTTTTTACAAGGCTGTGTACATTAGCTGACAGCATGCCCAAGTCATTTGCTTACAACACTGACAGAGTCAGGATTCCCTAATACAATAAAATCTGTTTTGTCTTGTTTTAATTTAAGAAAATTCTGCAACATCCAACACATAATGTCCCATAGACAGTTTGAAATGAGCTGCAGAGCATCATCTTGACCTGGCTTGAAGGTATAACTATGTGTCATCTGCCTTACAGTGATTTAAAATGTTTTATTTCTGAAAAATGGACCCAAGGGGGAGTATGTACAAGGTCAACAAGATGGGGCCTAAGATGGAGCCTAGAGGTATTCCGCATGCAGTTGTTGCAGAAGAGGGGTGACAATTCCTCATCATAACCTAAAATTTGCTGTTTTCCAAATAAGAGACAAATCACTTTAGTGCAGTAGCTTGAATGCCAATATTACTTTTCAGCCGATTCAACAATAGTGTGACTGACAGTGTCAATAGCTGTGCTCAAGTCCAAAAAATTTAAGATGATATAAATGCCAGAGTCAGCAAATAGAAGTAGATCATTAGAAACCCCCACAAGGGCAGACACTGTACTATGGAGTGCTCTATAAAACCCGATTGAAACTTGTCCAGAATGTTACGAGTACCGTATATACTTGCGCTTAAGTTCTCCCACCTATAAGTTGGGGCTTGATTTTACTGTATAATTTCCGGTATTTTATAATGTCAGTCGTATAAGTCGAATGCGGAAAATTCATGCTGTTGGTCCAAGAGATTATGATATGCTAATGCCTACCTGAGAGAGTAACCACAGAGCACACTGACTTTTTTTTCTATGTATTGTGCCTACGTGACCACACGGTAATACCCAAAGTATTCCGAAACAACATTTGCACTGATTTGTGATTTTTGTATCTCACACCTTCATACATCTTTATCGTAAGAGCATCCCTTATCTACAATGGGGCATTCAATCAGAAGAAATTATGAACCTGGTTTTAAATTAAAGGTCATTGAAGTGGCAAAAGAAATTGATGACTCCGCTGCTGCAAAAAAATTAGATTATTCTGACAAACTGGTGCAAGATTTGAGGAAGCAAGATAATGTAAAAAAAAAATTAAGTGTCGTATTTTTGAACGGACGTATAAGTCGGGGTCTGATTTTATGATCGATTTTTCGGGTTTCAAGACCCAACTAATATGTGAGAATATGGTACTAAAAAGCAAAGACGACTTGTAAAAAAACTACTTTCTAGAAGACATTAGATAGAAATGGGAGCATGGAAATGGCTCAAAAATTGATAAGAACATTTGTGTCCAGACCAGGCTTTTTTAAAAGATGCTGGACAACAGCTTGTTTAAAACTTGATGGAATAATACCACTTGTTAAACTTCTGTTTATTGTAGATCATTGTGGCACACAAGCTTTCCCCCACCATGTTAAGTTTACAATAATATTTATGTACATTTTTGTACTTAGCAGCTGTTTTTGTGTTCTCGCTAACTTTTATAGGGTGGCATGGGTGTGCAGTGTTAATTAGGGTACATGTCCCAGGTCCTTCCTGCATGAAGTTTGCCAGTTCTTCCCATGTCTGTGTCGGTTTCCTTCAGATGTTCCAGTTTCTTCCCAGTGTTCAAAGACATGTATGTTAGGTGAATTGGCAATGCTAAATTGGCCCTCGCATGTGTTTGGTATGTGGGTGTGTGTTTGCCCTGTGATGGACTTTTGCCATGCCCAGAATTTCTTCCTGCCTTGTACCCTGCTAGCAGGGATAGCTGGATAGCTACATCACACTAACTGTGAACCATGTCAGTACACTTTGGAAGTCCTAATATGCTGAGACTAAGAGGTCTACAGCCACCCATCATCAAATGTCAGTATTTAAGTCTCCCTGTTAGACAAATGGTACCATTTCAGATAATTATTGGTTGTTTGGTACATACATGCTAACAAAGCTGCATCTTGATGTTGCATTGAGGTTGAACAAGCTCCATCTCTACAGCATATCCATCCGGGGCCCTTCCTATGGGGTAAAACAAGAGCAGTAGATAGAGAGAGTGAAAGGGAGATACCACCCTTGATTAGTAAGGCTCCAGCAACCCCCTCGGCCCTGATCTGATTAAGCAGGTTAGAAAATAATAATGACGGACTTTTATATGAATTATTATATTTTTGTGTTTCTGTTGAACAATATTTCAATGTTTTAAATGTATCAAATTTTGAATTGTATACAGCACTCTGACCGTGTATTTTTAAATAAATATCTACATATGCAGGTATACAGTGAGAAGACATTTTGTACAATCTTAATGTAACTTGTAAATTGTGTTTGTTTTCTTTACACATCTGAATTGAGCTACTTTTGGAAGTAAACTCAATAACCTAGCTGTTTCAAAATAAGGAAAAAACAATGATAAAAGTAACTATTGTGGAGACCTTACCAGCAAACTTTAGCATAAAACTCTCAACATGTTCCAGTTATTTTTACAGAACATATTTTGGAATTTCTGGAATTTGGAATGACCACCACCACCACAACTGCCAACATAAGCAAACTGGTGAACGCACCTGAATTTTCATTTGTTCCAGACTGCTCACTCAGCCTGTTTTACACACCCAAGAGCACACCCACATTTCCATGTGCTTCATTTCCTCAGGCCCCTATGTGCTTCACACTCAATTTACTTCCACCATTCTCCAGATTTCTTTCTTTGATTCTCCATTTTCTTAACAAAACAAAGCTGCTCTGATAAGCGGCATTTCATCCCTGTAGTATAGAATGCCACCTTCAGGCAGTAAAGGTTAAGCAAACGTATGCTGGCTAATGGAGCACAGGAAAAGTTTGTCAACAGAATAGAAAACCCACAAATACAGAGAAGTTTGAACTCTCTGTACTCTCTGAACTGATATATCAGAGATGGCATAAGATATCATATTATTCATTTGGTATAAAATGCTTTTGTTATTTCAAATATTATGGGAACTCCTTTCTGTATGTGAGGGATACAAACATTTTAAAGCATCAGTTTACTTTTAAAAGTATCTTCAGGGCTGGTGTCACTTTGAAAGATAAAAGCAAATCCATCTCAGTTTATGTAATGTACTTTGCTAAGATTTAATAGATTCATCTTAAATTTTCTGCTACTGTAAATGTTAATTATATTTGAAAGATTCTAAAATGAAAATATAAATTGAAAAATTAGTACCTCTGAGAGAGTGCAGATGGTAATTGTGAAATACAATAGAAAGTGCAAAGCCTTGCATAAAAATCAATGTAGCTTTCTAAATTATAAGCTTAATTACTATGCAAATATCAATTCTTGCCTTGTAGTAGAAAGCCATAATTAAAAACATAGCCGCAGGTGCTTTTAACACAATGGTTGCCCTTGCAATGGTTAATGATGTTAGACCATCTTAAGTGCCTAGTGAACATATTACTGTGTTAACACATGATCTAAAATTAAGAGCTGCTTTTGTAAAGCCATCCATCAAATACTTTATCTCATAATGATTTACAAGGTTTTCGACTGGGGCACAAAACTTCACCGGTTGTTCTCATTGGTGCAGTTAAGTAAGATGTTATTATAGCTGCTACATGACTTGCTCATGGCTAAATAAATAAATGAAGTACATGTGTAGCTTTTAAAGAATATCTATTAGCTTTTAAAGTGGAGTTAATACATGTGAGCCAAGCATGTTTTCTGATAACGAATTTTCCATTGACATTTGGGAAGAGTATTAGTAATAACTATGTTTCATACCATGGGAGATGTATTAATGCAGATTCTGTGATCTGCCCAACTTTAATTTAAAGCAGTCTGTCTCTTGGTGGCACTGGACATCTTTATATTTGGTTCCTGCAAGCTCATTTAAGCTGAACCTGATTATAGCTCCCTTGCTGCTTTTAGGAAAGCATTCTAGAATTAGACTGTGTTTTTATGGCCAATAAAGCCACCAAAAAGTGTGTATAGGTTCACTGTTTCTAGTGAACTAAATTTACTGGCTATGCTTTCCAGATGTTTCCCATGACTACAACCAGGATAAATAGGTAATGAAAACGGATTGATTTTGTTCAATTTTTTTAAAGGGGTTTTAACACAAGTGGTGTAGCCATGAGGGCATTAATGCCAGCCTCTTATTGTGATGCTCCCAGTGGAAACTAAGAAAATTTAGTGGCTGACTTGTTGTAATGGTTTAAATTAACACTCTCAATAATGTTAAGAAATAATACTGACCCAAGTTAAAAGTTAGATGTTCACAAATAAATACAAAAGTAACTGATATATCACATGCGCTTTTAGGCGGCACGATGGTGCAGTGGTAGTGCTGCTGCCTTGCAGTAAGAAGACCGGAGTTTGTATTGTGGAATTTGCATGTTCTCCTGCCTGGGTGCTCTGGATTACTCCCACAGTCCAAAGACATGCAGGTTCAGTGAAATGTCGATACTGAAACTGGCCCTAGTGTGAGGTTGGGGTTTTTGTGTGTATGCGTTCGCTCTACAATGGCATCCTGTTCAGGATTTGTTCCTGCTTTGCGCCCAATGTTAGCTGGGAAAGGCTCTAAAGTTCTCGACCCAGTTCAGGACTAAGTGAGTTAGAAAATGACAGACATCCACTTTTGTGTATTTAAAGCAAAGATGTATTCAGTGGCAGCACCACAGGAGAACTTTTGAGGGCTTAAGCCAATCCTAGAAATGCCAAAGCCTCTGAATAATCCGCCCATCTCCAAAAACAAAAATTCCAGTAAAATAGTGTTATCTTTCCAAAGGCTGTACGAAAAGTGTTTTTTCATACATTTCAAGGTGAAATGTGTTTAACTCTATTAAGTTCAAATTTAAATATGTTTAACTTTGAAATGAAAGTGCTGCCCAGAGTATATCCTTTGATTATAGTTGTTTTTTTCTACAGCCACACTTCAGAACTGTTTCTGCCCATTACTTTCCAAACCTTACATATTCTTTAGTTTCGTATATCTGTTTAAAAATTTAAAGGGATGACTCTAAAAACTGATAAAAGATATATGTTTGGTGGAGTGGCTACTCTGTGGGTAAGAATCTGCGCTCATATCCGGTAGGTTGCCACTTCAATTTCCATTACTGCCAGAAGGCATCCTACTCTTTTGGGCCCTTGAGTGAGGCCCTTAACCTGTAAATTGCTCCAGGGGCACTGTACAATGGCTGACCCTGTGCTTTGATAACCAAAGGTCATGCAAAAAGACAGTTTCCCATTGGGGATTAATAAAGTAAAGTATATTTAAAAATAAAAATAAAAAAAATGTTACATGCTTGGTTTGACGTTTGTTAATTGGAGTGTTGTTTTGATCCATATAACATATTCAGAACTTCTACAAGACATTTTAGGTTTTGCTTTTCTAAATTTTGCTAATTTTATAGGTTCATTAACCAAGCTTATATTATCTATCTATCTATCTATCTATCTATCTATCTATCTATCTATCTATCTATCTATCTATCTATCTATCTATCTATCTACAGGGTGAGCCAAAATGAAGTACTACATTTCTCAAGGTCATTGTGTGAGATAGAGGTAGCCAAGTGGGTTGGAGTGGGAGTCCTTTGTTAAGTGATCCCTTGTAGTTTTCAGCCGGCAACATGCCTTGGTCCATTGTGCAGCGTGCTTTTGCTATTGAAGCAATCTTCAAAAACAGCAAATCAATCGTCACTATGCAACACGCCTTCCGAATGCACTTCAGCATTCCTCCTAACGGTGATTTCCCAAATCGGAAAACAATTCTTCAGTAGGTGGCTAAGTTTAGGCAGATGGTTACAACATTGAACAGAAAATCTCCAGGCCATCCTCAGATTCTGCATGAGGACCTTAATTTCCATCCATACAAAGTAGTGCAGGAACTCACTAAGAGAGACTGGTTGAGCCATAGAGAGTTGTGCAAGAACATTCTGCGAACCCTTCATCGAGATACCATCGTCATGTGTAGTGACGGGGCACATTTCAATTTGAATGATTGCATAAATAAGCAAAACTTTCTCTATTTGGCAGAAACCAACCCTCATGAATTTAATCAGAGACCCCTGTATAGTGAGCATGTTACTGTTTGGTGGCCTGTTACAGAATTTGGCATTGTACGCCCTTACTTTTTTGAGAAGTGGGCAGCAATGATTACCATCACTTAAGAATGTTACACTGAAAAACTAGAGAACTTTTTGTGGCAACAACTGGAAGAAATTGATGTGGGGGATGTCTGGTTTCAACATGATGGAGCAACAGCTCATACGGCGCAGAGATCCATGCAAGTTTTGCGCAAGATGTTTATGGAGAAGCAGATCTTCCTGCATGGCGAAGTCAGGTGGTCTTCACATTCACCAGATCTCGTTATGTACGATTTCTTCTTGTGGGGCTATCTCAAGTTGAAGGTATACACACACTGACCTCAAAACCTTGAAGCCCTCAAGAATGCTATTTGCCACTATTCCCATTGAAATGGCAGAACAAGTCATGCGAATGTTCAGAAATCATCTCAAAGAGTGTATCGCTAATGATGGCCACCACTTTGAAGACATCATTTTTTAAAACACAGTGAAAAACACCTATTTTGTATACCCTTTCATGTGTTGTAATGAAATTTACTTTATCTAGTATCGTTTTTGTAGAATAAACATTTGAAATGTGGTACTTATTTTTCGCTCACCCTGTATCTATCTACATCTCTGTCTGAAACAGGCATTTAACTTCAGAAATATTTAAATATTAGTCCAATTTCAAATGCTATACAATAAATATATCTGTATATTTTAAAGATTATTAAATCATTTGTTTGCCCAATCCTTATTAGTGTTAGGATAAAAATACAAAGAATAATTATACAACATATACAGTATCTATAAATCTATTCAGTAATTGTATGTAATCAACTAACCCAGTTTAAGTTAGAAATTATTTTAAATAGTCATACAATAACCCAATGTGCTTCCTAATAAAGAAAACAGAGCAGCAGAGTAGGACATGCCAATCTGAAAGATCACCCAAGTATACACCCTACCACTATGTATTGTTAAAAACATTATTTGAACAGAATGATTTTATTTTTGGTATAAAAAGTCACTCTAGTTTGTGTCTTTGAAACTGTTAGCCCCACGGATGCGTTCAAATCTTTTTATGGAAATTCATTCCAACTCTTCTGCCTTAATGGGTAGGGTGAGGATTTATGCATGTTTACAAAATTAATATGTTAAGTATCTACCGCTCTTAAAAGTAAATAAGTAGGTATGTAAAATGGATGTCATGATACCTGCTGAAAATTTGTGCTTAATGTGGATGTTAAATGTTAGAAAATGGAATTTACACTGTTCCAGAGTTTCAGTGTTATTGTATTGAAATACATTTTATTGTCAAAATTTTATTTATAATCACATATAGGGAATCCATTTCGGGAGCCCAGGATTCCCGGACATTTTTCATTCCCGAAACTGCTGTAATTCCCGGGAAAACGGGAATGGCCAAGCTCACATATATAGCATATAAAAGTGTAAAAATCGATCAAGAAATAACAGAGTTATAGTTGAAAATAATTAAGTGGCACGGTTTTTTGGCCCACAGTGTAGTATGTTGCAGATTAATTCAGTCAACCAGTAGCAGTCGTCAGTCTCCCGGCTCTGACTAAGACTGAGTATAGTGGACTGGGAGGAGTCTGCACGGTGCAGCTCACAAATGCCGGGACAGGGCAGACTTCATTGACGTCTGTCAGACAACAGCTTTGAACAGCAACTTGAAATTGCAATGCTTCAGTCTGCTGCATCCGCGTTATCTGTGCCAAGAAACTTGCCATCACAGAATGATGACAAGAAACTGGATGCATCAGTAAAAGCTGAAATGGCGGTGTTTCAGAGCAACGGCAAGTGCGGACGTTGTTTAGAACAAGTGTTCAGGTAGATTGTGTTGCATTCAAAAAAAAATTTTTTAAACATTAGTCTATCATATATCCTCCCTATGGCATTTGCCACTTGATTGACATACAGGGCGGCCAGTCTGAGATCTCTTTCCTTCTAGCACACTTGTCATCCCACATGCACCCATACAATCAGATTGTGATTCAGACTACGAATGCCATTAATGTAATTACCCCGATCTACATGCTGTCAAATAAACAAACCACACACAGTGGCTTTGCCTCTGACGCTGACGTCCGAGGTTCGATTCCCGAGAGTGGGTGCAGTGAGTGTGTACGACTGATGAGCCCAGAATTAGGGCGAAACACGTGTTGCATATTCTTTGCATTATTTGACAGTAAAACTTTGCAACATTCTATGATCTGCTTCTCAACAACAACTACAACATTTATTTATATAGCACATTTTCATACAAACAGTAGCTCAAAGTGCTTTACATAATAAAGAATAGAAAAATAAAAGACACAATAAGAAAACAAAATAAATCAACATAAATTAACATCGAATAAGAGTAAGGTTCAATGGTCAGGGGGGACAGAAAAAACAAAAAAACTCCAGACGGCTGGAGAAAAATAAAATCTGTAGGGATTCCAGACCATGAGACCGCCCAGTCCCCTCTGGGCATTCTACCTAACATAAATGAAACAGTCCTCTTTGGATTTAGGGTTCTCACGGAAGGGCTTGATGAAGATGGTCACGTAGAGTTCTGCCTTTTAATCCATCCATCATTGTTGGAGCATCATGAAGCTTTGAGTAGGTGGAGGTGGCGCAGGCCACCACCACAAAGAAACCGGAAAAAGAAACAGAAAAGAGAGTAGGGGTCAGTACGGATTTTAGAGCCACCATGAATAGTTATTATGATGAATTGAACACATAGAGTATCAGGATTAAGTTAAATTAAGTTAAATTGAAGTTATAGAAAGGCCATGTTAAAGTAATATGTTTTCAGCAGTGTTTTAAATTGCTCTACTGTATCAGCCTGGCGAATTCCTATTGGCAGGCTATTCCAGATTTTAGGTGCATGCCGCCTCACCACTTCTTTTAAGTTTTGTTCTTGGAATTCTAATTCTAATTCTATTCTCGCAACTGAAGAGGGCACCGTGGTGGATGTTTGCCAATACAAGCATTATTTGGTAGGTAACCACCCATACAATCAGATTGTGATTCAGATTACGAATGCCATAAATGTAATTACCCCGATCTATATGCTGTCAAATAAATGAACCACACGCCGTGGCACAATGTAAGGGGCGAAACACGTGTCGTGTACTCTTTGCATTATTTGACAGTAAAACTATGCAATATATATATTGTTGTGGATGGCCGGCTTCATATTCCAGCCATCACCCCCAGGCCGCCAGGAGGAGCTCTCCTGACAGCATGGACGGGCCCTGAATTCCAGTAGGGTCTCATGGACTATGTAGTTTTTATGCACAGCCCTGCTGGATACCTTGGGGACCACTGGGAGTCGCTGTCGGGAGGCCCGTGGACTCATATATGCCCTATAACCCGGAAGTGCGTCATAATCCCGTGACAGGAAGAAACGACGTGCTTCCAGGGTAAAGATAAGGACTATTTACCTTGACCCGGAAGGAATAAGGACTTGTGGACTGTTGGGCAGGAACACCTCCGGGTCAGTGAGTATAAAGGACTGTAGGAGCTCCCAGATGGGGAGTTGAGCTGGGTGGTAGGAGGGCAACGCGTCTGGGAGTGGAGGATTGTGATTTGTTATTGTGATTGGTTATTTATGAGTAGTGTGGAGTGGAGGGTGCTTAGTGCACATTATTATAATAAAAATAATTATTGTAGCACTTGTACCTGGTGTTTGGCGTGGTACCTGAGGGTTCAAGGGAGCGCTAGCTCCCCCTACTGCCACACTGGCGTAGTCGGCAGGATCCTCTGGCTGTCGATTTGGCAGAGGACCTGTTTTATAAAATTTGTGTGGGCAGAAAACCCTAAGAAAGTCCCTTTAAAGAGCACGGAGGTAGAAACGCCACACTCTACAGCCTGTACTGCATTAGTGAGCCTTGCAATACATCGCTACATTATGGGGAAGAAAACAGCTAAAAAGAATGGGCATATTCAAAAGATTCAAGCCCTAACTGATGCCGAAAAGGCGTGGACATACCTGCTGGAGGTGAGGAAGACAGGGCGCTGATTAGGGCCGAGCGGCGCAACAGCAGTAGTGCTGTCGGATATCAGACATGCCGGACTCCCTAGATGAACTGGGAACAAGTCATCTAACTTCGGAGGTATGTGCCGAAAAAATACCCGAAGCGTCGAGGACTTTTTTGTCTTGTTTTGCAGAGGCCTATCCGCGGAAAACAGACGGCGAGTCGGACTCACACCCAGGCAAGATGGCCGCGATTGTGAGAAGTCGAGCCAATCTAGGAGTCCACATGGACACAGCCTATTCGATGACAGCAGTCACATGGACTATCCTGAGGCAGGGCGGGTAAGCCACAAGCCAAACAAGGCATCACCTGACCAGGAAAAGACCGTCCTATTCGCCGGAACAGGACACGTGATCTCGCCTGTAAGATTGTGGAAAGGAGAAGGTCAGCGTCAGTCCCTCGGTGAGGTTATTGTTTCCCCAATGGACTCGAGCTCCCTGAAGGGGAATGGGGAGGCAGGCGAAGCAAAGCCAGCTATAATGAAAAGTAAGGAGGGACGGGACTGAACGGTCCGCCGATAAAGTAGAAAAGGCGGATCGCAGTCAGCCAGTGGCGCCATCTCGGCCCTCTAAAATAAGAGACTCCAAGTCCCAGGAGCCTTTGCGCGACCCAGCAGAACACGTGTCAGGAGTGGACATACTAATTGGCTCCCGGCCGGCAGGTAAAGAGAAGGCGGAAGGGGACTTACCTCCGGCCGAATTAAATAACTTTGTGAACTTACAAGATCTCGAGAAATACCTCGAGCCCGTATATAGTTTCTTTCAGGGCTTGAAGGATCTGAAGGAAAGTGTGGAGGAGCTGGGAGCTACAGCCAAGGAGCCGCTGAAAGGATTACAGGAATACCTGCGGCGAATAGGCCGAGAAGCCCCGGTTTTGATTGATTCGACGGTACAGGTAAGCCGTACCGTATATTATAAGGGTACGCAGTGCGATCTGGACCCGCCATTAAAAAGAACGAACGAACAAGTTGGTGCAAGCGTATGATCCGGCCTCCCGGAGCGATTCGGACCTCAAGACCCCGACCGGTGTTTTGAGCGGGTTGTCACTGGTAACCGGAGGGGCCGGGGAAGCGCCGATCGTACTGGTACAGCTGAACAGTGCTGTTACCCAGAGCAATGCGGTGCTGATGACGCCTCTTCCTAAGAAACATAAGTCAATGGGTCTGCAGACAGCAAAGGGGCTCTCTTTTTCCAGTAGAGAGTCCCCAGCTGTGTTCAAGCCCCAGAGTAAGCAGGAGATCCCCAAAGTAAAATGCGGGTCTCCTGACAAGATGGAGAAACGGATGGAGAGCTGCGAGGCGGCTGTAAAACCTCCCTTGGCGGAGGAAAGGGCGGAGTTAACAGAATTCCCGAGATGTTTCCGGTCTCGGAGAGAAAGAAAACCGGGAGGATGACGGCGTTGTTACAATTGTCATCAGTCAGGCCACGTTTGGCGAAGCTGTCCTTGGAGGACAGGGGAATGTAGGGATAACTGCTACACCGTCCCCCCTAGGTTCTCTGGGGGACCTAGACAACATAGCCGAGGCCCAACTGACACATCCTCCTGGAGGAGGACGTCCCTCACGGGGCTATGTAGTTTTTATGCACAGCCCTGCTAGATACCTTGGGGACCACTGGGAGTCGCTGTCGGGAGGCCCGTGGACTCATATGTGCCCTATAACCCGGAAGTGCGTCATAATCCCATGACAAGAAGAAACAACTTGCTTCCGGAGTAAAGATAAGGACTATTTACACTGACCCGGAAGGAATAAGGACTTGTGGACTGTTGGGCAGGAACACCTCCGGGTCAGGGAGTATAAAGGACTGTGGGAGCTCCCGGACGGGGAGCTGAGCTGGGTGGTAGGAGGGCAACGCGTCTGGGAGTGGAGGATTGTGATTTGTTATTGTGATTGGTTATTTATGAGTAGTGTGGAGTGGAGGGTGCTTAGTGCATATTATTATAATAAAAATAATTATTGTAGCACTTTTACCTGGTGTTTGGCGTGGTACCTGAGGGTTCAAGGGAGCGCTAGCGCCCTCTACTGCTACAATATATATGTATATATATATATATATATATATATATATATATATATATATATATATATATATATATATATATACATATATATATAGCATGTTTAATGTAGGTAGATCATTTCGACCTTGTCATTTTAAAAGTAGCTCACAAGCCGAAAAAGTGTGGGCACCCCTGAACTAGATCCATGTACTTATATGACAGCATGAATTGCTTGTAGATAAGGTTAGTCTTTTATTGATGTCAACATATTGCAGTAGTTTTATTAAAAAAAAGTGTTGGTTATTCTAAAACCATTCACATGTGAGATGCCCGTGCACTGTGTCATCCCCAGGAGCCTGGGATTCCCAGGAATGACATGTGGGATTCCCAAATTCCCAGGAATGGATAAACCCATCTGGGAATGGATTCCCTAATCACATATGAAAATTTTATGCATCACTGGTATATTAGTAGTATTGTTGTCTCACATTCTTGGCTAGGATGCTATTTGTGTGGAGTATATTGTCCCAGTGGAATTTAAGTGTCTCTTCTCGTTCCAAACAGACATTTTTCAAATTTAAATTGACCGGTGTGAATGAATGTGGGTTTGTGTCCTAGGTATGCCCTGTGATAAACTGGTGTGTTACTTGAGGCCACCTTCCTCCTTGTGCCTGCTACTTTGTTATATTCTATGACCCTCAAATAGGAATAATGGATTCATGACATTTAATGGATAGATGTTTTTTGAGGTGCCATATTATTATTTTCATTAAAGATTCTACCTTGAATAATTAATACACTCCTGGTATAAACTGCTATATTTCTAAAAAAAAAACTACACAATGCAAAGCAAACATTGCACACAAGTAATATTTAATTAATGTTAATTTTTTACACTTTTTATTTAAAATTTTACATAGATGTTATTTTACTGAAACGCCATATATCTGTTCCCTTTACTCTGATGCCCCTTGTTTGAAAGGTATACATTACATTAATTGTAATGCATGTGGAAGTACAGTGTTTGCACTGATGCCCTTCTTCATTTATGAGATGCAGATGATTTTCTATTATTGTGTACAAAGTATGTAACAGTGCAACTAGCACAGAAGCAGACAATAATTTGACAGCATATAAGACAAATGAATGGACTAAATAAAGGTTAGGTATTGGAGTAGGATGAAGTGTATGGTATTTAGTTTTACTGCCTCACAGCTCTAAAGACCATGTTTGACTCCTAGCCACTCACTCTCTCTTTTTTGCATATAGTTTCTTCAGATTTTCCAGTTACCTCCTAAAAATATGTACGGTATGTTATGCTATTTCATTACAGTAAATTGTCCATTGATTATGGGCATGTGTGTCATGGTGCCTTGTGCTGGACTGATACTCAATCAGAGGGTGGTTCTCATCTTGTTCAAAGATTTCCTGTGACCCTTGTAAGATAAACACAACAAACAGTTGGGGTACCAACTGGTAACCTCATTTAATAAGGTCAAAGAAAACACTTTTAAAAGAAAATGCACACTCAGGTGCAAAATGCAGCTTGGATTTAACAAAAGTAAAGTGCTACTGATGTGGAGCTCCATCTTCATCAGATGCTGGTCCTCAAGGAACACCTACTTCTGATGGCTTCTGGTCTTTATAGTGTTGGTCTTGAAGGGAGAGATTTTCATGGGCAGAATCGGAAACCACAAATACGTTACTCATCACCCAGCCTCTAAAATGCAGGTGAAAAAGGAGATGGTTAGTGACAGCACCCCCTTTCTGTTTAGGGTAGCATTGCATACCTTTTCAAAGCTCTGAACATGTCCCCTAAGTGCATGTGCTTGACACCCTGTCTTGTAAAATTGGATTCTGAAAAGTATTTTAATATAACATTGACCGTGGAGTGCCTATGTGCATAAGGACATTAGAAAGTTTGCTGCAACATCAAGGCACAGGAGTTTCAAGCCACATGATTTTCTGAGAAGGAAAACAAAAATAGCCGAGTCAGCTAAACCTTTGCTGTAAATATTTTGAGATTGGTATTTACAAATATATCTTCATTTTAAAAACATTGCATATATCTTTGTCATGAAAATTTTACATCTGATTTACCAAATTCATTGCAAAAACTGGGTTTCCATATGCTGGAAATGCATTGTGCCTAATAAACTTGTTTTTGTTGTCTGTAAGATATTATATTTAACGTTACATCTATTTAGAAGAATGCCACCGTGTATTTGCCAAAATCTAAGGTTATTTTTCCCATCTTCATAGTAAGTTAACACCCCTGCTGAATTCACTGAACTGAAAATATTGCCAGAGGCAGACATATTACTTTTTTCTTTTTCTCTCTCTCTTTTTTCACATGAAGATGATCCATCATCTTTTCATTTGACTTCTGTTTACAGCCAGAATCATCTGAGAGGCTACGTAATAATTTACCATCTTACTGTATGTGGTTTCAGCAGTAGTGCTGAATATAAATATACATATCTTGTGGGAATTGTTACTTTATTAAAACTCAAACTTCTGGATAACAGTAGAATGTGGGATGTATTAACCACAGAAATGATTTAGTTAGTCACTTCTAGTCTAGGAACTGTAAAACAATGCTGAAATTAAGTTTTAAGTGGAATCCATTACATACAGTGTACAGTAAAATTACACAGCTACATTCAACCTGACGTGTGCACTGTTTAATCTCTTTTTTGACCTTTTTGTATAGGAATTCAATTAAACGCAATTAAAATTATAAATTTAAATAGGTATTATCCCTCTTAAACACTTCTCCCTACAAAAGAAAACTGAAAAAACTGATCTAACACCATTGTTCATGTTGAAAGTAAAATGCCATATCCAAGTAAAATTTCTCTTAGAACTCTGATGGCATATAATCCATAAGCTACTTGGAAGTGGAAAATACATTTTTCTGAGAGAGTTAAATTATATCTGTGACAAGGGATGTGACTCTAATGCCACATTGAGACTGCAAGAGCTTGATTCACCCTCCAGACGCTGCACAGCTGGGATGAGCACTGGTCTATTTTTAATAACTTCAAAAGGGTATAATCACCAAAGATCTGAAAACAGATAAATGCTACCATTCTGTAGACTTGCTTGTATGGCGTGTGGGAGTATCAGCCTAGTCAATGTGACCATACTCCTGTGACAATGCCCCGGTATCCTGCTTATATATTGGCTATCTTTTATCCCTGGAATGATCCATTATAACGCTGGAAAACAAATGTTTTCAAAAATTTTGCTTCCTGAAAAATGTTTTGTGATTAAGATAAATAGCTTCAAACTGAACCCAAATATGTTTTCAGATTGCATCACGTAGGACTCTAGAGAAAAGGAACATTTTTTATTGAATATAGTGTGTTTAATTGCTTAATGATACTGACATATTGCATTACTTCAACTGAGCTAAATGCATTTTGATGCTGATTTTCATTTGAAATCATCATCTGATACTTGTTGTTTCAGTGTCCAACAGCAGTCAGTCAGCATCGATGAATTCCACATGCCCTAATATCGCTTTCCCATTGTTAAAATGTCCTGGTGAAACCTTTCTCGAGGTTTGTCACTGAGTGCACCAAAATTATCAGGGCAGAAGTCCAAATGTGAATGCAGAAAAGAATCTTTACTGACATGTTGCACTTCATGGTTTTGTGTGAGGGAAGCATATTGTCAGTCACCTGGATATAGTTTGGTGCACTGTAGTTGCCAAGAAAATTCTCATCACCATCTTTGCATGCCTTCCATGTGATTTCCTGTGGCCCCACTAGCAGACCTTCAAACTGCTTGCCATTGGTGACTTGTCGGATTAGTAGACCGACAAAAATGTCCTCCTTAATTTTGGCATCAGTTACAAACAGTTGTCTCAGATATCAAAATCCTGCAGCTTCCTTGTTTGTTGCTTTCCCAAAATTTTTCATCAGTCCTACATGAAGAAGAGGCAAAGATATGTTTGTTGGGTTGACAATTGGTTTATCTACCACACTTTTCTGTTCTGGAAACAAATGCTATTGGAACAGACCGTCCTTTTTAATACGATGAGACTCTTTGATATGGCTGCCCCATTCACGCATGAAACAACAGGACTTTGTGTATCCAGGCTGCATTCCTAGTAGCAGTGCCACTGCTTTTACATCACCACTGGTCTTCCAGTTGTAATTGTTGCAGTGTTTACGGTATGTAAATTTATAACATGGGAGTAAATCACAAAAATAGGTGATAGGGTTAAAATGGTACCTGATAGGAAAATTTCAACATACATTTTCTAATTAGCAGACCAAAATCTATAAGATACACCCAAAAGTGTTCAGGATGCAAAATCTTCATTGTTCACGGTAACCAGCCAAACAATAACAAAAAGGCCAAAACCTTTGTGTTATATGACTCAACATATTCCATACTTCTAAAATGACTGTGTTGTCTCCTACTAAATAAATTCTTTTTTTAATACAATAAAAATCACTAAATACCTAAGCCATTGCAATGTATAAGGTGTTATATGATTCTTCCAGCTGAGCAAAATTAAGCAGTGAGCTAGTAATGTAGCACAGGCAACTGCGACAGACTGAGCATTATACAAAGGGGTTCCATCTGGCATAGCTATAAAGATGGCAGTAAGTGAATGATGATTTATTAAGACCCCAAGAGCCTTATAAGAGGAGACCTTGAACAATAAATTCCCCTTTATTCTGATGACATGGTGCTTTGTATTACCAACCCATATCCATCACTTCCACATACATTAAAAGTACAGGATGACTACTATAAAATATTTGGGTCTTATGTTTAATCTGAGTAAGAGTAGTTTATTTTTTATGAATTTATCTGCACATAATGCTACATTTGAATGTTTCCCTTTAACTATCATTCATTAGTTTACATATTTAAGAGTTACAATTGCACAACAGTTAAAAGATCAATTATTTGTTGCTTTTAATAATTTAATTGAATGTGTTAAGCAAGATAAAAACTAACTTGTCATGTCTTCGTGTAAAATAAAGGTGGACAACCACAATAAAATATTTGTTATAATTTCCAGTGCATTTCATTTTACATTTACCATATTTTCTTTAAAAAATGTTGCATTTATCCGTAACACAAATTAACAAAATTTTACTTTCCTTGGCGCTAAAGAAAAGAAAGGTATGAACAACATAATTCTCAGTTCTACCACTACACTGTGACTATTTCTCTTTAAGACTGATAGACTGATATGATACAATTGATAGGTAGGTAGACAGATATGAACAGCACTATACAATAGGTAGATAGACTGAGCTTTATTTGACCCCGGGTGGAAATTTGGCTTTTTACAGAATCTTATTAAATAAATAAACAAATAAGTAAATAAATACACACACTATGGCATGAAAACACAGCAGAATAACTACAAAGAAAGGCAACTTCTGACTTGGCATTATGCAGATGTATTGCTGATTGTGTGGTGTGTCATGGAGAGGATGTGCGGCTTTGTTCATAAGGGCACTCAAGTTTTGCTTTCTTTCTTTCCTCTGCTGTGACCTCCAGGGGGTCTACAGTGCATTCCATAACTGAGCCTGCTCTTTTGAATGTAAAAAGATGAACTACCCATGGAGAGGAAATTCTGCAACATTTCTTTTCATTATGAACCTTTAGGTGCCCCCTTTTACTACAAAATCAGATTGGCAAGACTTTATAAATATTACGTTTAACCAAATGAACCATCATCACTATTGCCTGTCCTCTGGTTATGTCATTATTTGTGAACAATTAAATATTAATATTAACTCAGTTCAGTTTTTTGCCCTCTCTTGTTGGTATTTAAGTATAATTGTTAGAGGAAATTTTAAAAATTGTAACTCTGGATTGTATGCATTGTCTCTTGGCATTGTTTCTTTGTCCAAAGATGGCTGAGGTGTCAAATCCTACAGCCATGGATCTTGTGATGTTGCGGTCAGGAAGCTACATTTAGAAACGGGTTCTGCAGATTTGGGTTCCCCGTCCACCTCTTTCAGTGTTATCTTTTATTTCCTTGTTTGAGAGATATATTTCTGCTTGTTTTTGTAGAATAGAGATGTTAGTGTTGGGCGAGATCTTTTCAGTATATCATTTGATGGATTTAGTGATAACCCTATTAGCACCTATGATGATAAGGATTTCTTCTCTGTCTGTTTTCCAAAGCACGGGAAAGGCACTATATAAGTAAAATGTATTATTATTACTATTTATTATTATTAAAGTCTTTTAATCTTGTTTTGGAGCTGATGATAGTGCTTTCATTTATACTCTTCTTTTAGACCAATTTTACAGTCCAACTACACTGAGATATCTATTAACACTAGAATTACCAGAGCCTACGAAAAAACTTGTAGATCCGTCCCACCTTAAAACGCTTTGCACCTCTCCTTCAGTGTCTTTTGTCTTCTAAATGTGTGGATAAGCTGCAAACAGCAAGCAGTCTGCTATCACATCCTCCACCCCGCACAGTTGTCTCAGCTAAAGTCTGTTTACCTGCATGTCAGTTGCTTAGAGTTGTATAGAGTGAGAAGTCAAGCAAAATGACACCTTTTGTAAATTCTATATCGTTATTTGGAACACTTGCATTTCATGTGTGTTCCATGTCTACAACAATCTATGTACAGTAAACACATCATTAAAACAGAAACGTTTTTCATGTTTTGGTAATAATTGACAATTTGTAGACATGAAGTATATAATGTGTGAAGCCTGAATTCCAAATATCAAAGAAACACTTTCACAAACGGTACAAATATAACAGAACAAATGCACTTTTATTCAAAAATATAACTGCAGAAAAACAAACGCATTTACCTGCAACATTGACATGCATTCGCTAAGTTTTAAGGTGGGATGGATCTATGAGTTTTTTTGTAGGCTCTGGTAATTCTAGTGTTAAAAGAATTTTATTGATGGATAGTTTTATATGTAAATGTTGTCTGGGTTGTTGGCATTGACCGTGACATCTGTTTGAACAGGGAGCTCCCAGAGAATCTTAGATGTAGTATTTTCCAGGATCTTGTACTCCTCCAGATTCCATCTCCACCATTGCCATGGCACTTGAAAATTGTTATCCTTAGCTGAGACCAGTGAATATATTTTACCAAATTGTTGCCATAAATAAATAAAACAAATAAATAAGCCTTTAAAACGAGGTTAAAAATATGATAGGAAAACTGTCCATAAAACATAAACCCCTGCTGCACTCCTTTAAAAACAGGAGTCTCCTTGCCGTAACCCTATGCAGGCTTTTCCAGCCAAGGAGGCACCTAAACAGCAGTTCAGCCCACCAAAGCTCGGGCCCCCTAGCCATTTCTGGCTCACGGCAGGGCACTATCCCCAAGCCTCCGTCTCCTGCTGCTAGGCTCGTGTCCCTGCAGTCCATGGCTCCATCTGCAGGATGCGTCACTGAGCCTCTCAGTTCCCTGCAGCCACACTGCCTTCTCCAGCGAGTCACTCCAACTGAGTGGCCATCAGCCCCTGAGTGTTGCCTGCATGCTCCGTCCAGGGAACTTCCTTCTGTCTGTCTGCATTTTCTCTCTCTCTCTCTTTCTCTCTCATTCACTCGTGCCCACTCTTTCTCGTGCCTCAGTTAGGCTGTTGGGCAACTGACAATCATGCACTAATTCTGCATACAGAATTTATTACCACTATAAAAAAATTAAAATTTGTAGGCTAATTTTGGAACATCAAATGAAATCTAAACATTAAATGCTTTCATAAACAACTATAAAGCATGAACTATTTAGATATTTTTCATCAAACTGGAAGGCTGTTGTTCTTTCATTTTCTTTCCGATCCTCTGCTTCTTTCCTTTTTTTCCTTTGATCTTTTTCTTCCTTTTCTTTCTCATCCAGATCAGTCATCTCTATTCAATTCTCTTGATTCTTTCTTTCGATTCTCCCCCTTCACATGCCAGCTCTTTCTTATATGTCTCTGTGGGTGCAGTGTCTCAATCATGCACCACAGGAAGCCGATGAAGCAACTGAGACAGACCACACCCTCACATGCAGGTGTGTCTCGCACCAATTACACTACCAAATCCCCCAAAGCTGTAAGAGTACGCACATCCATGGAGTGCAAGCTGGTTAATTAATTATGAATTTATTAAAACAGCCACCTTTTTTCAAGCCGTGGGCCCACTATACCACAACATAATGAAATTAGATAATTAGTTCTAGGTTTCCCGCTTTGATTATGCAGGACTTGAATTTCAGCATGGAACCTCAGGTATCATACCTATTATTTAAAAATCCTGCATTGTTTAACTTAGCAAAGTAAATATTACACTGCTCTTTCAAGGCAAAAAATAAAAATACATGATTTGTGTTTGTCTGAGTCTGTAACCAATAAGCTATTGTGGCGGACAGCCGGGGTCCATGCCCAGCCGGGACGCCCCTTCGGCATATGTTCAGGGGGAGCAACCATGGATTTTTCAATACCTCACCCTGGACGCTAGATGGCAAACCCCCCTGGGTTGGAGCAGTGCATCGGTTTCCCGCAGGGCTCCATGGGAATTGGAGTTTGGAGCAGCCCTGTTGGGTCCCACAGGCGCCACCAGGGGGTGCTGCAGCTAATAAAGACCCAAAGAATAGCTTTTTGAAGGAGACACCAACACATCTGATGCAGTGTTGAACTCCAGGACTGTTACATTTTGGTATAGTTGCCTGACAAACCATTGAAAGTGCAGGGTTTAGCATAGCTTAGATGATGATCTATGTGGTCTTAGTTAATTAGTTTAAGAAACTATGTGCTACTGAAATTACATTCCGTATCTTATTATCCAAGCTCCTTTCCAAAATGTTTTTGTTTTTTCCCATACTTGATCATCACTCAATAGACATTACACTTTCTTCCTGAATTTCATTGTGAATTGATAGTAGTGACCTCCTCTGCTGGCACCACTCAGTTTCTTAGCTTCCAAGTGTTTATTTCAGTATTACAGTTAAGGATGGAGTTCATTGGTTTTAGTGTCACCAATCACAGACGTCAAGTTTGTATTGTCTTTTACTTACACTCAAAGTAGTTTTCTCAAGAAAAACCAAAAGCCTTCCCTTTGAATTAAAATGCAGACCTGTACAGAGCTTGCCTGGAAATGAAATGGCTGCCATAATCACATGACTATACCCAATAATGTCACACACACACACACACACACACACAGCACCAGTGAGACATGTTCTCTTATAACATTTGGTGTCATAGAAGAAAAAAACACAAAAATAGAATTTGCTTTATGACTTCACCAACATGCATCTAAGAAATGGTCTACAAAATAAAATCAAAAGCGCAAAATATTGAAATTTACAAAAAATAAGAGTCTAGGCAAAATATTTAGCTTTTGTCATGGAGCTCCAGTCGATAGAATAGAGCAAGTAAGAAAAGCTCATCCTTCAAACAAAGACACAAGGTAAGGCATCCAAACTATTATTCTCCTGCATGCTGAGAGCAAAAACTTTTCACAGTAGGATCATTTTAGCCAGCGGTAGAATAAATAAAACAAGCTTCTTTCATATTTTATGTGATTCACATTTCCAGTGCACTTCTTTGACTAAAGGACTGTCATATGCTTTGTTAGAGACTAAAATATCCTAAATCCCACACTAAGCAGAAACTAAAATTTAAATGAAAGAAATGGGCAAAAAAGAAAGTAATAAATACCAAATACATTCATGGAAGAAGTTTGGCATTCTTAGTATTCAGAGAAATAATTACAAGCATACTGTATGTCAAAGCAGGCACATTGGCAATGTACATTTTATCACTAGATTAATTTCTAAATTATATTGCATCTAGCATATGCCTCTGAAAATAAACTTTTCAGTTTGCATGGGAGAACCTGCCTTTGGCAGACAGCTAGTTGTAGTCATTGTTGTGATATGATGACACGAAATTGACAGAGACATCAAAATAACAGAAAAGCTCACTAGGACCGCCTAGAAATAGGCTTCACCCCAGGCAGTTAGGCTCAAAAGACAGACTTTAAGTGCTGCGTATCCCAAAATGGGTCACAGACTTAAGTTTAAAAATACTTTTAAATGTACCAAATAAAAAATATGCCTTTTCAGCGAGAGAGGAACGAGTAAACCACTGGCTTAATAGGACAATGGCAGAACAATGTTCTTAAAAATTCAAATAATTTGCTAAATTAACAAAAGACAAGTAACAAATGGCAACGCAATCGAAAATAAGGCTGAAAGGTTTTGCCCAAAAGGCAACCCAAGGCTAACAAATCCAAAATGTAGTTCAAAGCAAAATCCATAAAACAGAAGCAAAGAAGCAAAAATAATTTAAAGTGGACTGTTCAGCAAATTGGGGGAATAAAACTTACTCTGAATGTAAAAAGACTAAAGAAATAATTTAAGAATTCTGCCTCTAGAAATCAAATGTTGACCTGTCATTGTTTTATAGGAAAATGTAGAAATAATGACTGAATATACAGGTAAACACTTAGAATCTACAATTTTAATTTGATTATGAATACAAAAAATATATTCATTATATAATCAGACTATTCAAATTGGACAATGACCTCATGTCCTTTAATTTCAATGTGATCCCCTGTCATCAATTTCAACTTCATTGCCTAGTTTAGCAGTCTGACAAGTCAGAATTTACTCTATCAGACTACCAAGCATTCGCCTCAAGTTATTATAACTGACATAGGTGATTTGGTAAGTGTATGTGTTAGGGAAACATGGAAAAAAACTGGAAATCATATCAACTGAAGAAAAGCACCCAGTACGCACAAAACATAACTTCAGTAAATGAGGGAGGGCAGTTGATTTAAAAACAAAAACAAATTGGTTCAGAAATTCCTTTTTTCTCTGTGCCATTTATCTTTTTTTTTTAAAAAGGAATATCAGAAATGAAAAAAAAATTCTAGTTTTTTATTATGTAACATGTAACCATTTTAAGTAAAAATGTAGTATTAAACTGCTAAAAGTAGTTAGCAAAAACTTTGTTTTCAAATGATGTAGTAGTAGGATGTTGTACCATGTTAGCCATTGGATGCGATGAGAAGCCAAACAGTAAATGAGGTAGAAGGGGCCTCAGTTGCCTCAAAAGGTCACACATTGTAATCGATTCAGAGAGCCAATAAAAAGTATCATTTTGCTTGAATTCTCATTTTTAAATAATATAAATATTTTAGAATTTCAGTATAAGCTTTAAACTATCTTGTCTTTGTTTTTTATTTTAACTCTATTATCAGATGAAATGGTTTATTGAATGTTTGGATGTGTAAACAGTCCTGTGGTGGGTTGGCACCCTGCCCAGGATTGGTTCCTGCCTTGTGCCCTGTGTTGGCTGGGATTGGCTCCAGCAGACCCCCGTGACCCTGTATTCAGATTCAGTGGGTTAGAAAATGGATGGATGGATGGATGGATGTGTAAACATGACTAAATTGAACCTTGAACCTAGAACACAAGAAATGTAGCTTGAAAGGCTATATACTGTATATTGTAAAATACAATACAATACAATTTATTTTTGTATAGCCCAAAATCACACAAGATGTGCCGCAATGGGATTTAACAGGCCCTGCTTTATGACAACCCCCCAGCCAGAGGTGTGACCAGAACATCATGTGTGGGTGGGCATTTGGCTTGTATGGGGAGGCAAAAAATATCCACCCATCCATCCCCATTTTTGTAGGTGGTTCAAATAATAATAACAACATAGTTTTATATAACATATAAAAGCATAAATCGTGGCATAAATCATAACCTATTGTTCAATAAAATTAACAGAGGCAATGGAACTTGTATTATTATTTTTTGTGAACAAATATAGAACTACATCTACAAGGTAAATATCAATAAAATCAAATGTATACAACATATGAGAGCAAGAACAGAAACGTGGCTCATTGGGGAGGCTATAGGATATCAGTTTCCAGTGTTTAACCTGGATATTATCTACAGGACTGGCCTGCAGTTACCCTTGGCAAATTCCGAAATAAATTCATTCATGTCTAGATTTTCTGTGATGTTTTTCTCATGTGCCAGAATGACTAAATTTCTCTTCCTTGAATGCAGCATTGTTCGGCGGAGTGAAGTGAGAATGCGGTTCAAAGTAGAGAAAGAGCTTTCGCATGCAGCTGATGATGCAATGATGAATGCTGTGACACATAGCGAATGCAACATAGGGAAGGCCTCTTTGTACTGCTGAATGCATTTGCATGCTTCAGAGAGATTAGCATCAGCTGGCAGTTTATTGATCAACATTGCTTTTGCCACAGCAATTTCATTTTGCAAGCTCATGCTGTTTTACTCTGTAGCTTCCAAGTGCCTGAAATGGTTTCAGGAAAGAATGATCAAGAAATAATTCTGATTTTGGCAGGAGAAGCGATGTGGCCCTCAATAATTCAACATTTCTCTGAGAGAATCTTGTCTCCATTTCCATAATAGCTCTATCAAGAATGCTGAACATAGCCCTTTTAAAAGTCTGATTAGGAGCAATTTGTTCATTAGAGTCACCATGCCCAAGCGTAGACACGACAATACTATCATCAAGCTGTGAGTTAACTTTCCATTTCCTTTTAAGCGAATTGGTAGGCCTACTTTCACAATGAGAGAAATGCTCCTCCCAGAATGAGTTGCATCTCATCTCCTTTAGTGTGGCCAGTGAAGCTGTCACCACCTCCCCAGCAGTGCACAAATCCACTGCATGTGCCTATAGAAGTGCATTGGCTGGTTTCAGCACACCAAGCACATGAAGGAGGAATTTTCCTGTACTGAAGAAATTCTGCTTTTTTAATTGGGTCAAAAGACCACATGCCTCTATGCAAATGTCAAAATGGGCAGTGTCAGCCTCTGCTACCTCTGAGAGATGCCCCCTTATAGCTTCCTCATTGTTGACAATGGACTTTGTGACATCATAATGACTGGTCCATCGTATTTCTAGAAGTCTTTTCAGTGTGGGTGTATTGTATGTATGTGAAACATAATGTCTGTGACAAAATGTGTTCAATGAATTTGACCAGTCAAAGAACTTCTTAGCCAGAGGTTCTGATTCCATTGCATGTATCACTACTAGATGGAGCTGGTGGTTGTAGCAGTGTACATATGGAATGTACTTACCAACTTTGTTTTGTAACAAAGCCTGGACACTACGCCTTGCCCCAGACATGACAGAAGCACCATCAAAACACGGATGCACTAAATTGTATGGGCTGTAACCTAGCTCAGAAAGATGCGACAGAATTTGGTTACAAATATATTCAGCATCAAACTGATTCAGTTCAATTAAGCCAATCAGGTGGCTTCAGGGATGGATTTCTTGACGAATCTAATCACTACAGACAAATTCTCAATGTTACAGCAATCCCTGGTACCATCACTTTTAATGCAAAGTTCAGGGGCCTCATGTATAAACGGTGCGAACGCACAGAAATGTTGCGTAAGAACTTTTCCACGTTCAAATCGCGATGTATAAAACCCACACTTGGCGCAAAGCCACCCACTTTTCCACTGTACCTCATACCTTGTCGTACACAAGTTCTCGCAAGGTTTTGCAGACTGGCGGAACCCAGCCGCAAAGCAATGTTACTGTTCCTGTGTGGTTACTCTTTGTTTTCCTGACTCGGCTTTATAAATACACTGAAACTAAACGCATATTGTTTATTAGTGTAATGCATCTGATTGTAATTAACTTGTAACAATATAATGGTCCAGGGAATAGCCATAGTATTCCAAATACCATAATTGCTTTAGCGTTGTTACTTTCAATGCACCTTATTCTTCTTTCAGCTGCTCCTGTTAGGAGTTGCCACAGCGGATCATCTTTTTCCATATTTCTCTCACTGCACCACTCGGAGTATTTATATCACTGTATCTGAGTGTGAATCACAGCAGCAGCTGATCGGAAAGAGAATTATCAGTATGCAGCATCAAGCACATGCTACCTCAGCCACAGCAAAACGTTTCAAAGCCTTTCCTTTCTATTACAGAGCTAATTGTGTGGTGATTGGGTATTTGGGGAAAGAAAAGCAAGGACTGCAGTGGCGGCTACGCCAATATATATTGAATATAAAACAGAAAGAGAAAATAACAACACAGCTAAAAACACAGCGACAAATTTCGGCAAAAGTTAAATGCTTGTGTCATGAGCACGAGGCGGCTATGCAGTGTCTGCAACGGACGTGGCCATCCACCGTGCATAAGCTACCTTACTGACATTGGCGGCTTAAGGAGCCACCGATTCTTCCTCTGCCCAGTGCCACCACAAGCCTAGAGCTGCCCCTGAGTACTGCTGCAATAAATTATTTCATCGAAGGTCGCACATAATTACTGTGCCTTGAAACTCATGTTTAATAACGTGCTTTAACTCCTATCATCATAAAAATGATATCACATATACATCTCAGTATTTTAGTTATTCAGAGAGCTGTAATATTACGAATGTAATTGATTCTGTGTCCTGTCGGAGGAAGAGAGCCGGTTTAAGAAGCAAGTAGTGATTCACACACATAGAGCACATAGAAGATCAAATACAAAACAAAGCATTTAACGTGCTACTTTAATTACGATGTGATTTGAGAAACTGGTTAATTAAACGATTTTAAGATGAAGTTTATGATGTTCTACTTTAATGACAAAATAAACTACGTGATTAAAGTGGAAATGTCGAGATTGAAGTTGACATTTTGTGCTTTTTCCCCAATGTGTGCCTTTTTTCTCTGTACCCTAATAAGCTTTCATATGACACTCAGACAGTGGGCTACAACTCGCCTTTTCACGGCGACTTTGATATGTGACTTCTTTTTTATTTCCGGCACTGTGCGATTTTGTGAATGTGAGCTTTCAAGTTTCTCCAACACGCTATGTCACTCGATCAACTACCTTTTGTTGATTATACCACGGTTTATTTGAACAAATAGTATGTTTTTCCTTTGCCTCCACTTGGTATTCGCTGAAATTCTTATATTTCCCCCCGTGCTTTTCCCATTATCTTTTCACAGAAGACTGAGCTTAAGGGCGATTTATATTGATTTGCATATTCAAAGAGGCGTAATTCTGGGAGGAGTTGGGGCGTCACATAAAGCGCGTGCACGAGCGTTACTTTTCACGCTGATCGGGATTTATGTAGCGGAAGAACGTGGAAGTTGGAGTACGCACAGATTCCTGCATCTGGATTTTTCTGTGCGTAAGCACATTTCGGCTTTTGTGCTTACGCCATGTTATAGTGCGAATTCTTCACACAGCGTTATACATGAGGCCCCTGGAGAGTCAGCATTTTCATATTTGGTCCTGATATCTTGTACCACCATTTTGGCAAGATTCTCAATTATTTCATTTTGAATTACATTGGATGTGTATTTTGTGTTGTCTGGGATGTATTTTACAGTTTCTGCAAGTTTGGCATCTTTTTTGATTGTGTAATCAAAGAACTTAAGGAAAACTCCCTCCTCCCCACCTACGTGATTGTGACCACGCAGAGCAGTTCATTGACTGCAAGGAACTGAAGGACTCCCCAGTGTTTTTCACATAATATCTATTTTTTTCTATCTTTGGCTGGACCCAGCAGTTGAACTATGCTTTCACCCGTCTCTGCCCTGCGCCGATACTCTTGCCGTGCAGACATGGCTCTGATGTGCGGGATACTAGACGCGTGTTTGTGGAAGCCGCCACCGTCTTTTTCTAGAGCTTTTTTCCAATTAGTGTAGCCATGTTTGGTGAATATGTCCTCGCGGTCCGAATTGGAAACACTAAATTTGTGGCAGGCAAAGCAGAAGCTGGCATTACGGACAACAAAATATTCAAGCCATGGTCAAGATTGATTACAAGCTTGCACTAAAACATATGAGTGTCTTTCTGAATACGCGCTTGGGATAATTAATTAAAATGGTCTGGGATGGGTTATCCATATTTAAGTCAGGCAGACATGCATATTTTGTTGAAAGCAGAGGTTTGGAGCACCCAACACGGACGCAGAGCTGGAGGATTGTGTAGGCTTATCTACATCTTTTGGAGTGTCAGTTCTTGACGTGGGTGCGCCGTGCTCCGTGTTGGCAGCAGTTCAGATAAGTAAGCAAGACCCTGGCCATTTAAGGCTTTATATGTTAAAAGGAGGATTTTGAAATCTACCTTAAACTTAACCGGGAGCCAGTATAAGGATTTAAGGACTGGAGTTATGTGTTTGTATTTTCTTGTTCTTGTAATAATTCTTGCAGGGGCATTGAGGATTAACTGGAAGCTGTATAAAGAACAGTTTGAACATCCATTGAGCACCGCATTGCAGTAGTCAATCCTATTAAAAATAAATGCAAGAATTAATTTCTCAGAATCCAACTTATTTAGAAAACACCTTAATTTCCCAACATTTTTAAGACTGAAGAAACATGATTTAGACAGCTTTGAAATGCACACTTTAAATGACATATTAGAGTCAAAGATAACTCCTAGATTGTGGGCTGATTCAGTAAAATTAAAAGGTGATTCCAACGGAGTTAAATGATGATAAAATATTGTTGCAATCAGTATCACTCCCTCCAATATTTAACATCTCTGTTTTATCAGTGTTTAAAGACAAGTAGTTCTCATTCATCCACTCTTTTAATTCACTAATACAACTAATTAAAGACAACATTGGAGAAATTTGATTTGGTCATAAAGAAATGTATAACTGCGTCTCATCTCCATATGAGTGAAAATTAACATTATGTTTCCTAGTGATAGATCCCATTGGAAGCATGTAAAGTGAAAACAGTAAAGGTCCCAGTACTGAGTCTTGTGGGATACCATATCTAAGTTCTGTGTATAATGATGGAGTACTGTCAGCACATATCTGTACATACTGGAATCAATTTGATAAATAAGAACTAAACCAGGCAAGGACAGTGCCTGTAAGCCCAACATCATTTTCTAGGCTGTGCAGGAAAGTAGAATGGTCAATGGCGTCAAGCACTGCGTAAGTCTAACAACATAATTACAGTGGAGTTTCCTTCATCAGAGGATATCAGAAAGTCATTTACAACCCGCATTAGTGCCGTTTCTGTACTATGAGCAGTGCGGAAACCAGACT
Source organism: Polypterus senegalus (assembly GCF_016835505.1). Lineage (NCBI taxonomy): Eukaryota > Metazoa > Chordata > Cladistia > Polypteriformes > Polypteridae > Polypterus > Polypterus senegalus. The sequence continues at coordinate 44,305,052 of NC_053169.1, read as the reverse complement.
GGAATTTCTCAAATAAATTGTGATGCATAAGGTGTGACTGAAACTGATTGACGATTTCTTTTTCAAGTATTTTAGAGAGAAAGGGTAAGTTTGAAATGGGTCTGTAATTATTAAGTAGCTGTGGGTTCAGGTCTGACTTTTTAAGTAATTGTTTCATGACTGACACTTTTAGTACATAAGGTACTGTTCCATGCAATAATAAACTATTAATAATGTTAGGAATTGGCGCTGCAAGAACATGCAATTGTTAAAGTATAGGTGGAAGAATCCCAGTAACAAAATGTTTGTTGACCAGTATAACTAAAAAAATATTTAAATAAAGCAATAAAAACAAAATAAAAAAAATGAAAAATATTAGTTCATAAATAACAGAAATAATAACATAATAATATTTCGAAGTTTGTGTGTTGTAAGTTACACAATAAACTTACCACAGCAGCATTCCTTATTCCCTGGGATTCTCCTTTACATTTTGAACAAATCCACTTAAAAGCACTGTACATGCCTTATTATTAAAGTATTTTACCATTTTTCTTCTAGTATTTCATTGTCAATTATAGTCTTTGCTAGCAGACCCTTAAAGTATTGTCTCAAATATTTTAATTATTCTGGAATCCAGTATTTACTGGTTTAATATGCAAATACTTTTCAAAAACTACATCTGAAATTTTAAGTGTAATGGTGTCTTTTTAACTTAACTGAATAAATGAGAAGTGCATTTTCAATTAATTGTTTTTTCATAAAACTTTCCAATGTTTCAAGGTATGCACCCAATTTATAAACTGAGGTTTCTTTATTTTTTTAGTTGTTTTAGAGGGAATTTCAATTACACATAACTCTGCATGCAACAGACAAGCCATTCGGATGTCATATAAATTAAAGACAGTGAACAGCCAGACATTTTTTTATAAGCCTGGATGTTTTGACAGTATTTCCTGGTGGTGTCAAGAAAGGTCCCATTAAAGTATTATTCTGTAGTTTATCTCAGCCACTCCGTGACACACAGTACATCGTTGCCTAGTGTGATCAATAAGTTTTTTTTTTTTTTTGTATTTTACTGGCTCTGCTTTGTGTATACAATGTCAGAAAAGTACAGACTATGACTTCTTAGACTTACCGGATTTATCTAAGTAAATCCACTAATGAATGCCAGAGCACAATTGCTGTTTGAGAGTGTTTTATTATTTTGAGTTCTGGGAGAATGACAAATACATCAGCTCTTCACAGAGAGCCTTTTTTATGAGCTTATCTGTAGATAGGTTTTCAGCTGCTTACATCAATGTGTTGACTACTCTGTTATATTTTTCAATAATCCTTCTACATTTGTTAAGAATACAATAACGTTAGAAGTACCTTGCATAAAGCAATCAAAATTGTGCTATATGTCAATGCAATATGAAATGCCCATTGCTTAAGTGGCCCTTGGAAGAAATGCAGCATCCCATTATCCCTTATGATAAAATCAGCCTGCATGAAGAAACAATTTCATTTTTTTTCTTTTAAACTGTACATATCACACTTCCTCCCTCTGAAATGTATACGGCTCCAGCTGGATCAATGCATCTTGTTCCTGTGAAATGTCTGAAACAGTTTGCTGCCCACTTTCACCATCCTTTTTCAATTTCTTCCACTTTCAGCTTCATCAGTTTCCAAGGAGGAGGTTAACATCTGAATAATGTGTTGCCGGTGCATGTATCCTTTCACATCTACTGGGTGAAAACGTTCTTTTAATATATATATATTATATATATATATATATATATATATATATATATATATTTAAATTCATAGCACCTTAGCCCCCTCATCTTGTTCCCAACAGATTAAAATACATTTAAACTAAAGCTAATCTAAAAAAAGTTTAGTTGATGGTTCATAATACAGTCTTCATTCAAACTGATAAAATGTTCCCATCATTTGAGGTTTGATAACAGCAGGTAGTGAAAATAGTTGCCTGTAAATAGTTAAATAATGATCATCTTCTTAAATAAATACAAACAACTTGCATAATTTTAATGCAGAGTGTCACAAAGAGGACTAATTCTGTTGCCTTTGGGTAAGTATTCAGAAGGCAACGATGTACTATTTGTAAAAAATAGGTATTTAAGTGACAACTAATAATATGTTTACATTAGTCCAGTTTCTGTCAATTATGTTAGTCTCATTACTACTTTCCCATTGTCAAGTTAAATTTAAATAAGTGTATTTGGATGCATAGTACAATAACATTTTTGCCTGCATCTTGAACAAAATAGGGATAGTAACACAATAACAGCCGACAAAACTGCATATTTTGAAAATATATACAATACAGAATACTGTAAAAGAGTATTTTCCCCCTTCTTAATTTTCTGTTTTATTGCATATTTTTGACACAAAACATTTTCAGGTCTTCAACCAAAATCTAATATTACAGAAGGGATGCCTGATTAAACGCAGAACGCACTTTTAGTTATGTCATTTGTTGAATGAACAAAGTTCATTACTAACTGGCAATGTGTTAAAAAGAAATGCTCCCTTTCTCATTTAATAATGTCCTATCTTTAGCTGCCATAACTGCAGTCAAATTGCTATTGATGTGGAGAAACTGTAGCCCACTCTTCCTTGCAGTACTGTTTTAATTTAGAAACAATAGTACTTTTAAAAGCATGAACTGGCTGTGGAGCAATGACACGTACTGAGGATGCAGAAAAATAAAATTCAGAAAGACATGGACAAGCTTCAGAACTGCGCAAGCACTTGGAAAATGTCATTTAAACTAGCAAAATGCTACATGTAAGCAAAATGAATGTCAATTATGAATACACGATGAGAGACACTGTCCTACAGGAAGCAACCTGGGAAAAGAATTTAGAGTTTTGGGATGACACCGTTTCATCGTGTAAATAATTCACAGAAGTGATTAAAATGGCAAATAAAATGCTAGGTGACATTGTAAAAAAATGTTTATTTTAAATTGGGGGATGTTATGCTTAGACTATTGTGACGTGTGAGTCCCTGTCTTGTACCCCAAAATACGAGGCTGAGGAACAGCACGGTTTTTTATTGTAGCGGGATCTACCGCTCTCCTATACACAGACACAGCAATCAGACAGGGTCGTTGCCAGGTTAGCAGCCAAGTAATACCGTTCCCTGCATTCCTTGCATCACCCATTGACGGCAATCGCTTATAGTGCAACCGCGATCAACTTGAATCTGCTTTAGCTACAAGCTGCTTGGGAACTAGCAGTTGCCACGGCAACTGATAAACTGCTTTGAGACACTCTTCAGCATGTCATCCTGTTAGGGGAGTTCCAAAAGAGTTTAGAAACCTCAGCTTTGTTCACACTGGTGTGGGCAAAGCGACCATTCAAGCCTGGCTCAGCCAAGCAGGAGAGAATGTCCGCATTGGTGTGTGCTGCCCCGGAATGGTGGTGAACATCAATAGCAAATACCTGTAAACTGACTGACCACCGGGTAAGCCAGGAGTTCATATCCTTCTGTTTGTACAGCCACTACAGCGGGGTTTAGTCAGTCACCAGGGTAAACCGTCGTCCCCAGAGATAGTAACGGAGGGCTTCCACTTAATCGCTAAGCACTCCTTTTCAATTGTCGAATAGTTATGCTGCCTGGGTAGAGGCTTTCTGCTGAGAAACATGATGGGGTGTTCTTCCCCCTCAAAACATTGTGAGAGCACCACTCCTCAACCGAAAGCGCTAGCATCTGTTTGCAGAATAAATTCCTTCGAAAAGTCTGGAATGCTCAGAACTGGGAATGATGAAACAGCGGCTTTTAGGTCTGCAAAAGCTCTCTCACAGACATTGGGGGAAACCCAATGTGCAAAATTGGGAATGAACCACATGTAATACCCCTGGTCAAGTCTGCAGATGATACCAAGATAGGTGCATTAGCAGATAATTTGGAATCCGTTATATCATTACAGGAGGACTTGGATGGCATACAGGCTTGGGCAGATTTGTGACAGATGCAGTTTAATGTAAGTAAATGTAAAGTATTACACATAGGAAGTAAAAATTTTAGGTCTGAATACACAATGGGCGGTCAGAAAATCGAGAGTACACCTTATGAGAAGGATTTAGGAGTCATAGTGGACTCTAAGCTGTCGACTTCCAGACAGTATTCAGAAGCCATTAAGAAAGCTAACAAAATGTTAGGTTATATAGCACCATGTGTGGAGTACAAGTCCAAGGAGGTTATGCTCACGCTTTATAACACACTGGTGATGCCTCATTTGGAGTACTGTGTGCAGTTTTGGTCTCCAGGCTACAAAAAGGACACAGCAGCTCTAGAAAAGGTCCAGGGAAGAGCGACTAGGATGATTCCAGGGCTACAGGGGCTGAATTATGAGGAAAGATTAAAAGAGCTGAGCCTTTACAGTTTAAGCAAAAGAAGATTAAGAGGTGACATGATTGAAGTGTTTAAAACTATGAAGGTAACTAGTACAATGGATCGAAACTGTTATTTTAAAATGAGTTCATCAAGAACATAAGAACACAGCTGGAAACTTGTTAAGAGTAAATTTCGCACAAACATTAGGAAGTTTTTCTTTACACAAAGAACAATAGACACTTGGAATATGCTGCCAAGTGGTGTGGTGGACAGTGGGACTTTGGGGACTGTCAAGACTCGACTTGATGTTTCTTTGGAAGAACTAAGTGGATGGGACTGGTGAGCTTTGTTGGGCTGAATGGCCTTTTCTTGTCTAGAGTGTTCTAATGTTCTAATATTCTGTCTTTTTATCTTCAATCCTCTGTCTCCCAAATCCCTTCTCCATTTTCCAGCTTACTCTCCACTTTCTCTTTCCTGCTGCTACACAACACAATGTCATCAGCAAAAAGCCTGCACCAGGAGTACTATTCTTTTATCCCTTGACTCAACACATCCATAACCAGTTCAAAGAGGTAAGGACTTATAGAACATCTTCGGTGCAGACTTACTCTTACTGGGATCTTGACTGTTAACCCAGCACTGCTTTAACACGAGTCCTCACTCCCTCATACATACCCTAGACAATCCTCAAATACTTCTCTGGTACTCCTGTCTCTTTTATGCACCTCCATACCTGCTGAGGTGGCATTTTATCATAAGCCTCCAAATCAATAAACATCAGATGCAGTCCTTTCTGTTTTTTTTTTTTAAAGATTCTCTAAGAAATGTCTCAGTGCAAAGATTGATGTGTTGATTTTATTGTATTGATCAGTTAACCCATTTCATGCCATAGTATAATCTTGATTGCCCAGTAAATTCTCTTATGGTGCATTTGTTACCAATACTGTGTCAAAACAACAGGTCAAGTCAGGTTGGGGAGCATGCACTGCTACAGTGTGTTGCCTTACCCAACACACAATAAAACATTCGGAATCCCCAGGCAGACATGCAGTCCAGTCCCACCCACCAGAAATGACCATCTATGTTCCGCAGCCAGGTGTTATGTGAGCATCTCCTTGGCCTGGTCAAGCCACTTGGGTCCTCAACAATGAAGATCTTGCGAGCCAGATGACCCTCAGAGAATTACGCCATATGGCCATAGTGCTGTAACTGACGCTCCCTCACAATGCAGGTAATGTGCCTCATTTGGGACTCCATGAGTAACCACTCATTTGACACAAAGTCAAACCGGTGGTAGCCAAGGATTCTCCAAAAAGACATAGTACCATAGGAGTCCAGTCTTTGTCTCAGGTCATTGGATAGCGTCCATGTCTCGCAACCATATAGCAGGACAGGAAGCACCAGGACTCTAAAGACTTGGACCTTCGTCCTTTTGCATAGATATCGGGAGCACCACACACTCCTTTCCAGTGACCACATTACCCCTCATGCTACATCAATCTGCCAGTAGTAAGTCAGTAAAAAACGGTGTAAATAATTGATTAAGATATTGTAACTAATATTGGCAACTACCTTACTTGAAGAAAATGTTGGTAAGTATTTAATAAAGTGTTAATTAATAATGTTTTCATAAAATACATTATTTTCAGTAAACAGGCCTTTTGATGATGTGGGTTGTTTGTTTGAATTAGGAGATAATGGAAGAAATCTTTTTGAAAAGAGAAAATTTTCCTGCCATGGGCACTAGTGCAAAAATATACCGTACAATATAAAAATCAACCCAATGCACCTAACGTAAAAATCTTGGGGTTGTGATAGAAACCCAGCATGCCTAAGAAAATAAGCAAAGAGATGAGTAAGCTAAGCATCGAGAGTGGCTGGTGATGAAAACTGAACTCAAATCCCTAGAGTTGAGAGGAAGCATCAGTAAATATTGCATCACCACAATGTTTTCTAAGAGGTTAAATATCAGAACCTTTCACAAGAGGTTTGGAATATCATTATCTGCATGAAGAGTCAGAGTTCAATGATTTAAAAAGAGTAGCGTTTTAAATAATAGTGGTTATACACCACTGACACAGATGGTAGTGCTGCCATGTCATGGTGTTTGCATCCCTATTTGCTCCTCCTCAGAAGGACTGGACTGTGTCTTGACTCATTTGTTTAATACTAAATAATTGTTTCATAACAATTACATATTTGTTTCAACTCAGGCATGCAGTACACTTACATGGAGTGAATTATCTGTCACAGAAAATGAATGGCTAGGTGGGGTTGTGTGCTCCCCTCCACTGATTGAATCTGTCCCAGCTCTTTGGTCAAAAAAATCAATAACATAGTAAGGGTATTTAAAAATAAGTTAAAAAAATAAGAAAGATTATCCTCAAGGACTGGCATTTGAAATTTAAATCAGGGTTTTTTCCTTTCCCCATTATTAAGATAACATGCATAAGCAGACAATGTGGAAACCCATATTCTGGAGATTGTAGCTTTATTAGGCAAAATACTGTTATAGTCATTTTAGTAACATTCATAAAATAATTTGCAGCTTTTATAAAGCTTTTATACTCACCTAAACATCAATTTAACGTCCTCAGTTAAAGTATTTTTTGCTTACATTATTGGCAGTATGAACTCTTCATAGCTCATTTATTTGGAATTCAAAACATCCATGTATCCAAAGGGCAACACTACAAAGACCTAAATAAGAAGGTGGCATGGCTCTACCTAATTTTCAGTTTTGTTACTGGGTGTCAGATATACAAACTATAAAAACCTGGATATGGACACAAATAGACGAACATACACAGGCTTTGTCCACAATTCAAATAAAATCCTGCAACACTTCTTTATATTCCTTGCTTTGTATCCCAGTAAATGCAAGTTATCACCAATATACTAACAACCCAATTGTGCTTCATTCAGTTAGAATATGGAACCAATGTAAGAAGTATTTTATGATAGAGAAGCTTTTATCTGTGGCACCTCTGCATGAGAACTACCTTTTTCCTCTCAAACATATGCAGCTTTTAATCTCCGGAAAGCATTCGGGATTAAATCACTTAGAGATTTGTACATAGACAACTTCTTCATATCCTATGAACAATTACAGTCCAAATTTATGTATGTTGCTTTGAAAACATGGCGCCGACTGTTGAGGCACGCCGTCAGCCGCACTGCCTTTTTTTCTCGTTAGTCCTGCTTTTTTCTCGGCTTACCTGCTCCTGTGGTGCTCTTGACTCCACATGATTATGGTTCTTCTCGACTTATCTGCTGCCTTCGAAACAATCGACCACGACATCATGATTTCCCAACTCGAATCCTGGGCTGTTGTATCTGGCTTAGCCCTCGACTGGTTCAGGTCATATTTCTGCAACAGGACTCTCAGAGTCATGCTAGACGATTTTTCATCTGAATCAGTCCCACTCCCATGTGGGGTCCCCCAGGGTTCCATTTTAGGGCCACTACTTTTTTCAATCTACATTCTGCCTTTAGGTGCAATTTTTAGAAATCATGCAATTTCATATCACCTATATGCTGAGGACTGCCAAATTTATTTCTCCCTCAAGCCAACTGACTCCACCAAACCTCTCTTCGACTGCCTATCTGACATTAAGGACTGGCTGGCTGTAAACTTCCTTCACCTGAACGATTATAAAACCGAGGTCATTGTTTTTAGTCCCGACTGCAAACAGACCCAACCCCTTGGCCTCAACTCTCTTCCCATTCCAGTAACTTCGTCTGTTTCCAATCTGGGAATCAAAATGGATACGGTCCTGAAAATGGCTGCTCGAGTCAACAGCACAGTAAAATCCTGCTTTTTCCATCTCAGGCGAATCGCCAAACTCAAGCCTATTCTGTCTAACCACCTCCTGGAATCAGTAATCCATGCATTCATTACATCCCGGCTCAACTACTCTAATTCCTGCCTATATGGTATCAGTAAAGCCACTCTTTCAAGACTCCAACTGGCTCAAAATGCGGCTGCAAGGCTTCTAACTGGAAGCAGCAGAAGCCAACACATTTTAAAAACATATTTTAAAAACCCTACACTGGCTGCCGGTTAGATTCAGAATTGATTTTAAGATACTCCTCCTAACCTATAAGGCATTAAACGGTCTAGCTCCCGCCTATTTGAGTGTCTTGCTCCATCGTCACAATCCTCTTCGTTTTCTTAGATCCGCAGATCAGCTGCTCCTAACCGTTCCCAAGGCAAATTTTAAAGCTCGTGGTGAAAGGGCTTTCTCCGTCTGTGCACCCAGGCTCTGGAACTGCCTACCCTTAGTGGTTAGGCATGCCGCTTCAGTCGCCACATTCAAATCATGCCTAAAAACGCACTTCTTCACATTGGCTTTTAATTCTTAACCTGTCTCATTTCCACTTGCTTTTTGCTATTTCTCTATTTTACTGGGTCCCCTGACCTGTTTTTTAGTATCTCTATTTTAATTCTCTCTTAATGTTTGTTTTTGATATTTTGCTTTTAGTCCGGCTTGTTTTAACTGTACAGCTCTTCGGTCAGTTGTAATGCTGTGTTTTTAAGCGCTCAACAAATAAAAATGGTATGGTATGGTATGGTAAATTTAACCTTCCAACAACACATTTCTTTCATTACCTTCAAATTAGAAACTTTGTTAAACAAAACCTGCCCAACTTTTTTTACTCATCTCTCACCTACTTCTACTCCGGAAAAAATATTGATCAGTCTTGAGGATTCAGACAGCATTTCTGTACTATATAAAAACATTTTGAAGTCTCTCCCTTTAGAGATCCCAGAGTACATTAGGAAAAAGATCTCTCACTCAACATTTCGGAACAGGAGTGGAAGGCAGCAATGCACAGAATTCACTCGAGCTCCATATACGCAAATCATGCAATCATTCAACTTAAAATCAACTATTGAGCGCATCTGCCTCATTGAAAATTGTCCAAAATGTTTCCAGGACAAGATCCAACCTGCAAACGCTGCAATCAAGCTCCAGCCTCACATGTTTTGGGGGTGCACCAAATTTATATCGTTCTGGACCAAAATCTTTACATGCCTTTCAGACAGCCTTGGTGTCACAATCCCTCTTAATCCATTAACAGCTGTGTTTGGTGTACCTCCAGATGGGCTTAAAGTGGGCAAACAAATTGTAATTGCCTTTACTACACTTTTGGCATGTAGACTTGTCTTGTTCAGCTGGAAGAATCCTAACTTACCTCTTTTCAGTCACTGGGTAACTGATGTTATATACTACTTGAAATTGGAAAAAAATTAAATACTCACTTAGAGGATCTGTGCAAAACTTTTTTAAAAACTGAAAGGACCTAATTAATAACATTTTAGAATAAGCATTTAAATTGAGATAGCAGCTTTTCTTTCCCTTTTTTTCTACTATTAAAGTTTCACATTGTTGACCTGGCTCCCTTTCTTACGGGTGGGGTTTGATTTGACTTGAATATGGCCTTGTAAAATTTTACTTGCTTGTATGGAATGTTGTTTGATTTTAATAAATTTAATGAAATGTTTAAAAAATAAGAATACATCTATCTGTAATTATGCCTAAGTCCCTCAGTAATTATTTGTCTGGTTCTACGTCATCTGCTGCTCAGCTTACTTTAGAATCATTTGTAAACTTAACCAGCTTGTTATGTATGTTCATATCCAGATGTTTATGTATATTAAAAAGATCAGCAGCGGCATCACAGATCCTTGAGTAACACCACATTTAACATCACCACTGTTATCTCATGTTTGCTAATCAAAACATGCCTAAAGAAAATATGCAAATAGGAGAAGAAAAATAAAAGCACAATAGTTAGCATGCCTCAGCCATATATTTCAGCATTACCCACAAACCATTACTTCCACATGGTCATTCATCTTTTTCAAGTTGATTTACAAAATTATAATACTTTCTGATCATCCTGACAAGGCTTTTTATGAATATTATCCATCTCTTCAATTTCTTCTGCACTGTATACTGTATGTCATTAGCTGTCTGTTGTATAAATGGAGAGACAAATAGAAAGGAATAGCCGCACTGAGAGAAAACAAACTCAGCTGACAAGATACATTCTTAAGCACATCAGTACTTGAGAAAAAAAGTCTAGTAATGTAAGCCAGATATAAAAAAAACTCATATTGATGAACCTGTACGGTACATGTCCTCCAGTCAACAATCTATTATTTATGAATTATGAAAAGTGATAATCCTGCTGTTTGTTGTAAAAATGGAATTCAAGCTGTGGTATGCATCATTTTTTATGCTCTTCTGTTGTCTATTAGGATTATTTATTATTTGGTTACCTTAAACAGGACAGATTCTTCTTTTAGCCTGAAAACAGCTTTGACTGTACTAGGATGCTGAAGCATATTTGCAAAGTAATATGATTCAGAGCTCTTTAGATTTTCATTCTATACCTTGGAAAATTGCACATCATGTGAGTATTTAATTTTTTTGTCCTAATTTGAACATGAGCAGACAAAACAAAAAAGTCATTTGAGATGTTAAAGATGTGTGTAAATGTTAGCTTTATAAATTGAGATAACACTTTAGAAAAGGAGACAACTAGAAAATGTTCTCAGATTTAGTCCTTAAGCTGCTGGTTTTCTTTTCTCAAAATGTTCTTAACCAAATGTCTTTCTTTTCAACCAAACTCCTTCACTTTTATTATTTTGATTCTTCTCTTTCTTGGCATCTTGTGGATGTTTTTAATATTTAACCTGGGATATAACTTTACAAAAGGGTGGGAAATCATGTCTTTACATATTCTTTAAATGTTTTTCTCTTGCAGACATAATTTTGAGTAAGATCAAAACACTGGTAAATATTTTGTTTACACATTCTGGAAAAAAAAACACTTCTTAGCCTACCAAAACTAAACCCCAATTGTGCTCAATATAAATATAGACCTGTCCTCATAGACACACTCTCAGTTTCTTACCAAAATGCTAAAGGTGTAAATATATTCAGTGAACACATCAGCAAATATTGCTGAGATTTTTTTTTAAATGATGCCACTATGACATGTATTTCAGAAAGAAAATACTAAATACATTTTTCTATGCTCATGAAAGTCAGCTACATTTTTTAAAAACAAAAGAAAATAATACTTTAGTTCCATAAATGCTGGGTAGTTTAGGTACATCTGGGGCCTCATTTATAACATTTTGCTTGGATTGAAGCATGAAAATATGTACACACCAAAAGAAATTTTGTAAAATGGGTACAGCAAAAAAAAAAAAAATATATATATATATATATATATATATATCAGATTTATAAAGCCTGCCATTATATATATATTATATTATATTATATAAGCATATATATATATGAAACCATGGTAACGGCACACTGCACGAATACACTTGACTTGAGAATTCCTACTTTTCATCCTCTTTCTCTATACATTTAGCATTCATTTGCTCAGAGGTTGATGCGCTTGCTGCTTCCTGAGCAGCTGTTCTTATTCCACCCTAGCAGCCCGCTTTGTCTCTTATTTCGTCGGCATCTTTTCGCTTTAAAACTGATTAATTTAGTCTTTGTGTTGCAATTACTTAGTATGTTTTCCTTAATGTTTTAATTAAGCTGGCACTTAAGTTTTCAATCTGCCTCAAGAATGATTTAAGATATGAAGAGGTAGGGGAAGTGACGGCGAAGGTTGTAGGGAATGAGAATGGTGCCCATACACATGCACCGCACTGCTGCCCTGCTTGCCACTGCCGAGAGTTGATTCTACAATAAAATAAAATAAAAATAATAAGAGGAGTAACCTTGAAAGTCAATCATCACCCTGAAAGCAGGTAGTAGACGTCACGTAGTATATGTGTACCACATTTCAGGTCAATAGGTCAAACAGTTTGCGAGCTACAGGTGATTTAAAATCCTGGACAGACACGGTAGTGTATTATATATAAAGATTTGAAAAAGGATTGAGTGTAAGTCAGGGGTTAAGTTAATGTAATTTTAAAGATGATTATTTTCCGATGTTAGATTGAGGTAAATAAATAATGAACGTCCCTCCAGAAAGCAGAGATAAACTGATGAGAAAGCCCATACACCTCTCCTATGAAGTGGTGCTTAAGATCAATGGAACAATCTGTGAAACACTCCTCTTAACGAAGCGATGTTCAGAATAATGGGAGAATCAACATGAATCAGAAATTACTGATGCCGTTAATTGATTGCAGGATGTAATAAAGTTCTGCATATTAAGAGTGAGATAACGTGATATATTCGATGAGGTGATGTAATCAGAAAAAAGTATAAAAGCAGATGAATTATTGAATTGATTGCTTTCTCCATGGACTGAGACATTTGTGTATAACTCTGTTCAAATGGAGATGTTCTGCTTTCTTGCCTGATCTTTGTGACTGCCTTCTTTGAAGATAGAAGAGTATTTTTCATGACACCATACGCCATCTGTGCAATTTACCCTTTTGAAATCACAATCACCTTGTAAATACGTCTACAGGAACACGTTAAACCCTGCCCTAAAACATCCAAATATGGAACATGCTAATGAACCTCATACATGTACAATCACGATACTGCAGAACTTCACTGACTGGTAGAGGAGCCTCCCACCTGATGCATCGACACTCCGCCACTGGCATTCAAGTGTCTAACGCTGTGCTCTGCAACTGGGAGCGCAAGTTCGCATGTAGCATTATTGTGCCTCTCCTGTGTTGGTTAGGGAAAAGCATAAAGCGCCAACGTCTGTGTAAGTAGCCTGTATTAGCTGGCACATGATTGCTGGTACAATGAATATTACAGGCCATATGAAAAACTTAGGGTTCAGCCAGTTACTGTACTAAAAAGCCAGCCCCCCATGTACTGCACCATCACATGTGTCAAAGGTATTGTACTTTGCCACAAAATAAATGAATCACGGATTGACCCTGGCCACGGAGACAGACACATTTTGGCATTATAGATGACTTGTGCATTAATGGAATATAATTGTTCACAGTTAACAAAAGCAGCTTTATTGTTGCTAGGTTGCCCTTATTACATTCGGAGAATCATACACTTTTGCAAATTGCCTTTTTATGTTGACAAACATGTCATGTTTTATGTATGTACACCAGCACCATATGAAAATTGGATATAGTTCCTTGCCAGTCAGCTTTTGGGTTCCAGAACAGCAGGCAAGATGGAGCTGTAGGAGGGCTGAGACAGAACTGAAAACAGGTAGCCAATATAAGCTGGTGATAAACAATAAATGTTCTTCAGTGCAAATACACAGTATTGGCTCTATTTAAAACACAACTAAAATACATCTGTATATCATATTCAACACTTTTGAAGTATAATATGTTTGTCACATCAACACACATTATATTAACAATTCAGTGATTTGAATTATTTTGAGTGAAAGTCATTATTTAGCTGACTTGGCTTGATTTCCCTACTTGATCAAGGGTGTTGTCACTTTCCTGTTTCTCCAAAATGTTGCGTGCACCTGTGTCAGATTTGCCGTAAAATATACACGTTCCTCCATCAGGCTATCTTTTATAAATCCTGATATTTGCATGAAAAGTTGTGTATGCACATCAAGGTTTTTTTTTTGTTCATATACAAGCTTTATGAATGAGGTCCCGGGTGTTCTGGGTTTGAATTCCATGTGCAGTTGTTATGCAGTCCTTGCAAAGATATTCTTCCATGTGGTATAGTTTTCCCCCCAAAAGACATGATGGTAAGGATTACCAAAAAGGCCTGAACTTTTCTTTAGATGTATGTATCTGAAAATTAGATATTACATTTGAGAATGATTTTATCTTTAATCTTTATGTTCCACTGTTATGATTTACCCCAACAGTTAACCCCAAAACTGTCAAAAAAATTTAAATACCATGCCCAACTTGGAGCTTTTATTAGTTCACTTCTCACTTTCTAGGACATTTCACACACCCAAAAGCTGTTTTCATGTCTTTATCGAGATATTCAATTGTGTTCAAGTCAGGGCTCTGGCTGGGCAGCTCAAGGACATTCCCAGAGGTGTTCCAAAAGCAACACCTGTGTTTTCTTTACTTTGTGCTTAGGGCAATTGTCCTGTTGGAAGGGGAACATTCCACCCAGTCTTAGGTCCAGGATTCTATGGTCAGGTTTTCATTAAGAAAACCTCTGAATTTTAATCCTTTCAGCTTTCCCTGAAACCTGTTTAGTCCAGGGTCCCTGCAGCTGAAAAACAACCCCACAGAATGATGCTGCCACCACTGTTTGTCACTTTTGGAATGGTTTTGCACAGGTTTATGGTTTTGCACACATTTCCTCCAGACGTGACACTAATATTGGTTTCATCAGATCAAAGAATCTTGTTTCTCACAATCTGAGAATCCCTTAGGTTCCCTTTTGCAAACTCCAAGTGTGACCATATGTCTTTTATAAGGAGGAGCTTCTGTTTGGTCATTCTATCATAAAGTCCAAATCAGTGGAGTGTTGCAGTGATGGTTGTCCTTTTGGAAGTTTCTCCCATCTTCACACAGTTTTTCTGGAGCTCAGCCTGAGTGAAGATTGGGTTCTTGGTCACCACTCTTATCATGGGCCTTCCTCCACAACTGCTCAGTTTGGGTGGGTTGCCAGCTTTAGGAAGAGTCATTCTCCAGACTTCTTCATTTAGGAATTTTGAAAACAACTATGCTCTTGGCAACCTTCAATGTTGCAGGATTTTTTTTTCTATAACCTTGCCCCATCTGTGTCTCAATACAATGCCGTCTCTATGCTCTGCAGGCAATTCCTTCAACTTCATGGCATGGTTTTTCCTCTGATACCATTATCAACTGTGGGACCTTCTATGGAGAGATGTGTGCCTTTCCTAATATTGTGCAAGTAACTGATTTGAAAACATATGGAAACATTTGGAAACATATCAATGATGATCAATAGAATAGAATGAACCTGACCTGAATTTCAAGTGTCCTAGCAAAGTGTCTGCACATTTGTGTGTTTTTATTTTTAATAAATTTGCGAAAAATTCTGAAATCCTCATTTTGCATTTTGATATAGATTTTTTTCTTGATGTGGGAAAAGATAAAATTTAAATGATTTTAGTAAAAGGCGACAAAATAATAAAACGTGAAAAAAAAGGGTCTGAATATTTTCTGAAACCACTATATTCTGTTAACCTCAAGTTTGTGAAAAAACAGTGACCATATTTTTCTTATATATTGCACATTATAAGAAAGGAGATGTAAATGACAGAATATTAAAATAAATTAAAATTTGTTTTGAAATGTAAGTAATTATATTTTGCATTGTTAGATGCAAATTTTTTTTCTATATCAAATTAATGGATGCATCCTAGCCCGGAACTTAAGAACTTATTGCGCTAGTAACTGAAGGAACACAGTGCAGTTGTGTCAGGATTAATCAGAAATGTTAATTATTTTCCATCACTTCTGAATACAAAAGAGATCTTTAGGAAAGAGTTTTTTAAATATATTTATTTTGTTACTTGTAATTCTAAATTTTAAAGGGCATTACAGATATTGGAAAAAATATGTGCTGGAAAAAAATGTGTTAATGCGTGCTATAAAAGCTACTGCCACAGCAATATGGCTAAGTAGCAGGGGTCTTAAATATGGCTCTCAGGTAATCCCTGACTGAACACCTAAACAGCTAACTATGGGGAAAGGGACAAGGGCAAAATCATAAATATCACCAGAATTGTAGACAAGAGGACAAACAACGGAGTGTGGGGGTGAATTACAAAAATAAAAAAAAATGAAAAAAAAAAGACTACAAGATGGAAATATTTTCTTAACATCCACATTTCCTAAAGGTTGTTTCCTACACGGAAATGAATGTGTATGACGAGAAAAACAAGTCACTCAGCCAAGTTCCAATAAAGCTTAAAATAATTTAAAAAATTACAAGTTAAAAATAGACTAGCAATATAAAATAAAATGTGTACGTTTTAAAAGAAGTTATAGAGCAATATAAGTTGAATGAGCAGCAAGCACAAATGACAGTTATTGCACAGACAATGTTTTATAAAGTACAGATACAAATTCCATAAAGTGCAGATGCATGTTCCAGTCAGTATTCCGAGTGTGTGCAGGTACAGTTTGTGTGTGAGTAGTGCAATGTAGGTGTGATGTAAGTGTATGTGGGTATTCAGGTGTTGCTGTTGAGGAGTCAAATGGCCTGGTGGTAAAAACTGTTCTTAAGTCTTGTAGTCCGAGCAGCCAGACTCCTGTATCATCTGCCAGACGGTAACAAGGAGAACCGCTGGTGCGCTGGATGGCTGTGGTCCTTTATGATGCTGCTTGTCTTAAGCAAGCACCAATGTAGGTAAATGTCTTCAATGGCAGAGAGACTCTTGCCTGTGATGTGCTTTGCTGCCTTCACCACTCTCTGTAGTGATTTCCGGCTGCTGGCAGAGCAGCTCTCATACCAGATGGTAATGCAGCCCATCAGCAGACTCTCGACCACACTCCTGTAAAAGTTTGAGGTGATGTTGGCATTCATGCCAAACTTCCTCTGCCTCCTCAGGAAGTAGAGCCGCTGGCAAGCTTTCCTGACCGCCGTGTCTATGTGAAGGGTCCACGAGAGATCCTATGTGATGTTTACTCAGAGGAACTTGAAGTTGTTAACCCTTTCATCTTCTACGCCGCTGATGTAGATGGCCTGGTGTTCTCCGCCTTGCTATTTCCAATAATCCACGATCATCTCCTTGGTTTTGCTGATGTTAAGAGACAAGTTGTTATCCAGGCACCAATTACTCAGTGCCAGCACCTCCTCTCTGTAGGCCGTCTCATCGTTGTCAGTGATAAGGCCTATGATGGTTGTGTCGTCTGCAAACTTGATGATGGTGTTTGTGCCATGTTTTGTAACACAGCCGTGGGTGAACAAGGAATACAAGAGGGGGCTAAGCACACAGCCCTGCGGCGCTCCTGTGTTTAAAATGAGTGACGAGGACGTGTGTTTGCCAACTCTGACCACTTGAGGCCTGTTTGTGAGGAAATAGAAAATCCATCTGCAGATGGTTGTCCCCAACCCAAGGTCGTTAAGCTTCAAGACGAGTCTTGAGGGGATGATGGTGTTGAATGTCGAGCTGTAATCTATGAACAGCATTCTTACATATGTATTTCTTCTTTCCAGGTGAGTGAGGGCAGTATTTATTTTTAGCGCAATGGCATCCTCTGTCGATCTGTTTGCTCTGTAAGCAAATTGGAGTGGATCCAGTGTGTCAGGGAGGGAGGAGCAGATGTGACCTTTGACCAGTTGCTCAAAGCACTTCATAATGACTGATGTCAGTGCAACCGGGCGATAGTCATTCAAGCAGGAGACCACTGGTTTCTTTGGGACAGGAATGATGGTGGATGTCTTGAAGGAAGTGGGGACCACCGACTGCCTCAGGGAGAGATTGAAGATGTTGGTGAACACACCTGCTAGCTGGTCAGCACACACCCTGAGGGCACGGCCTGGGATGCCATCTGGTCCCGGAGCTTTGCAAGGATTGACCTTCTTGAAGGACCTTCTCACGTCAGACGTTTCAAGGATCAGAGTGACAGACTCACTGCCCCATTGAGGATATAGGACCTGTCCTTTGTTGGCTGAATCAAAATGAGCATAGAAGGTGTTGAGCTCGTCTGCAAGAGATGCAGTGGGCTGAACACTGGCTGTGTTTTTCTTTTTATAGTCAGTGATGCAGCACAGTCCATTCCACAGGCGGTTGGTGTCAGAGCTGTGGTAGCTTGACTCCATTTTGTCCCTGTAGTGCCGTTTGGCCTTCTTGATGGTCTTCTGGAGATCGTATCTGGCTGCTTTGTATGCATCAGAGTCCCCTGTGCCAAAGGCAGAGGTCTACACCTTGAGCTTAGCCTGAATCTCCCCATTTACCCAGGGTTTCTGGTTAGGATATATGCAAACGGTGGTTTTTAGTGACAACATCATCAATGCACTTGCTGATATATCCTGTGACAGAGTCTGCGAATTCATTGATGTTGCCATCAGCTGCATCCTCAAACATCTGCCAATCAGTTGTTTCAAAGCAGTCCTGTAAGACACCCTCAGCCTCACTGTCCCATTTGTAGATGTCCCTGTAAACTGGTTTTTCCTGTTTAATTCTTTGTTTATATGCGGGCAGCAGCAATATAGAGCAATGGTCTGCTTTTCCAAAAGCTGGTCGGGGGAGGGGTTTGTAGGAGTCCTTGAATAAGGTGTAGCAATGATCCAGTGTCTGATCACCTTTTGTGGGGAGAGAGATGTGCTGATAGTATTTAGGGAGAACTTTCTTCATGTTTGCTCTATTAAAGTCTCCCAACACAATAAATGCTGCCTCTGGGTTAGATTTTCTAGTCCACTGATAACATCATACAGTTCATCCATAGCCGAAGCTTTATCAGCTTGTGGGGGGATGTAAACAACAGAAAGGAGAACTGAACTGAACTCCCTTGGGAGGTAAAAGGGTCTAATTTTAATGGTCAGCAGCTTTTGAACCGGTGAGCAGTGCGTTTTTAATACGCACACATCCGAAGTCCACGAAGAGTTAACCATAAAGCACACACCCCCTCTCCTCGACTTGCCTGAGTCCTTTGTTCTATTTCCCAGATAAACTGTGAACACGTCTGGTGTGACTGCACAGTCGGGTACGCTGGGCTATGTCCCAGATGGGATGCTGGGTAGAGGAGGCTTGTTGTTTCTCTGTCGGGTTCGGCACAGAACTCCGGCGTGTTTCCCCCTCTTTGTTTTCCTTCGACTCGCGCGAGTAGACAAAAGACTCCAGGCAGTATAGTGTCTGCGATATCAAAAACTGTTGTTAAATTCGAACTGGCTGATAAACGTAGTTCCAAAAGTGTTTGCCGGTCATACTGAAAGTGTGACAAAGTTGTATGCACAAAGAGTAGTAAGAAAATAAATAATAACATTTTGCTGAGATGACTCGGAGCTCTCGTCGGTGCAGCCATCTTATGGTGCTACCCAAGGTTTCTGAAAACAGATGGCCTCCCTCTCTAGACTTCAAGCCTACCTTGTACTGAATGCTTCATGAATAGACTCTGTTCTCAATAAGCCTGAACTGGATAAGTGAATAGTGCTGGGCCTGTAAGTACAACAGAAATTCATAAGAATATGACTAACTGAATATGTTAGTCAGGTACACAACACTGAAATCACATGCTTAACACCCATTAAGCTCAACGAACTTTACTATTTTGTATAATGTTAACTTGGTTTATTTACCGCAACCCTCAGCAAAACAAAGCTGTGCAAAATACATTGCTTAAACATTATTATTTATGTACTTTCTCCGGTCCTGTTCAGCCTATATACATTGGACTTCCAATACAACTCAGAGTCCTGCCACGTGCAAAAGTTCGCTGACGACACTGCTATCGTGGGCTGCATCAGGAGTAGGCAGGAGGAGGAGTATAGGAACCTAATCAAGGACTTTGTTAAATGGTGCAACTCAAACCACCTACACCTGAACACCAGAAAAACCAAGGAGCTGGTGGTGGATTTTAGGAGACCCAGGCCCCTTATGGACCTCGTGATTTTCAGAGGTGACTGTGTGCAGAGAGTGCAGACCTATAAGTACCTGGGAGTGCAGCTGGATGATAAATTGGACTGGACTGCCAATATTGATGTTCTGTGCAAGAGAGGACAGAGCCAACTATACTTCCTTAGAAGGCTGGCGTCCTTCAACATCTGCAATAAGATGCGGCAGATGTTCTCTCTGACGGTTGTGCCCTCTTCTACGCAGTGGTGTGCTGGGGAGGCAGCATAAAGAAGAAGGACGCCTCACACCTGAACAAACTGGTGAGGAATGCAGGCTCAATTGTAGGCATGGGGCTTGACAGTTTGACATCTGTGGCAGAGTGACAGGCGCTGAGCAGGCTCCTTTCAATCGTGGAGAATCCACTGCATCCACTGAACAGTATCATCTCCAGACAGAGGAGCAGCTTCAGCAACAGACTTTTGTCACTGTCCTGTTCCACTGACAGACTGAGGAGATCGTTCCTCCCCCACACTATGTGACTCTTCAATTCCACCCAGGAGGGTAAACGTTAATATTATACAAAGTTATTGTCTGTTTTACCTGCATTTTTATCACTCTTTAATTTAATATTGTTTTTTATCAGTATGCTGCTGCTGCTGGAGTATGTGAATTTCCCCTTGGGATTAATAAAGTATCTATCTATCTATCTATCTATCTATCTATCTATCTATCTATCTATCTATCTATCTATCTATCTATCTATCTATCTATCTATCTATCTAACTATCTTATTTATTTAGGCCTCTCAATAGCAATAATGTTTGTGGTTCACCTTGTGAGAGTGCATTTCCTGTAAACCACAACTGCACGTTCTTCAGTTCCTATATTATTGCTTTATACTATTATACATGCTTTTATTACGATTAAATGACAGTGTGTCTGTTTCATCCCTCTTAAATGAATACTTTCAAGCCCAAAACATGTTTAGGCAGGCATTCTTTTGTTGTTCACCTACTTTTAAGATTGCTTTCATATCTTAGTAAGTTGAAGGGCCCAAAACAATACATGGTATTTCCAACACTTCAGTTAACATGTCAATGATGTTTAATATTTTTTCCCACATCATAATCCAATTCTAAATTTTTAGAATTTGTAAAGAAGCTTACAGTAATTGAAGACTTGAAGAAAGTAATTGAGACTATAGCTAGTGCCACTTCCTCAAAGACCCTATATCTATAGGGACTCTGTGTTCTCCTCATGTCCACATTGGTCATTTTATGTATGCTCTGCCTCTGGTTTCCCATATCATACAGAAGTGCAGGTTAGTTTAACTGTAAATTCTGAATTTGTCACTGTCTCACTTGTGTTTCTGAATGGATAAGTAGTAATTTTCTCAAACTGAATAAAGAGAAAACAGAAATTTTAGTGACTGGCAATAATGGATATAATGAGGTTATTAGAAATAAACTTGATGCATTAGGATTAAAAGTCAAGACAAGGTAAAGAATTTAGGGGTAACTATTGACTCTGACCTGAATTTTAAATCACATATTAATCAAATTACTAGGACAGCATTTTTCACTTAAGAAATATCGCAAAAGTTAGACCTCTTATAACATTGCAAGATGCTGAAAAATTAGTTCATGCTTTTGTTTTCAGTTGGTTAGATTACTGTAAAGCACTCCTCTCAGGACTGCCCAAAAAAGACATCAATCGATTAAAACTATTGGAGAATGCGGCTGCTAGAATCTTAACTCGGAAACGAAAATCTGAGCACATCTCTCCAGTTTTGATGTCACTGCACTGGTTACCAGTGTCATTTAGAATTGACTTTAAAATACTGCTTATGGTTTACAAAGCCTTAAATAATCTCGCTCCATCTTATATTTCAGAATGTCTTGCACCTTACACTCCAAATCGTAACCTTAGATCTTCAAATGCGTGTCTACTTAGAATTCCAACACCTAAACTTAAAAGAAGCAGTGAGGCGGCCTTCTGCTGTTATGCACCTAAAATCTGGAATAGACTGCCAATAGGAATTCGGCAGGCTGATACGGTGGAGCACTGTAAAAAACTGCTAAAAATACATTCCTTTAACATGGCTTTCTCATAGCTTCATTTTAGTTTAATCCTAATGCTATGTATATTCAATGAATTATCATAACTATTCATGGTGGTTCCAAAATCCGTACTAACCCCTACTCTCTCTTCTGTTCTTTTTCCAGTTTTTTTGTGGTGGTGATCTGTGCCACCACCACCTAATCAAAGCACAGTGATGTCCCTACATTGATGGATTGAAGTCCATAAATCCACATGACCATCATCATCAAATTCTTCCATGAGAACCGTGAATACTATCAGAACTGAGTGAAGGCATTTATGTTAGGTAAAATGCCTAGAGGGGACTGGGCGGTCTGGTGGCATGGAACCCCTTTTTTTCTCCAGCTGTCTGGAGTTTTTTTTGTTTTTTCTGTCCTCTCTGACCATCGGACCTTACTTTTATTCTATGTTAATTAGTGTTCCCTAATTTTAATTATTTATTCTATCTTTTTTCTCTTTCTTCATTATGTAAAGCAATTTGAGCTACATTGTTTGTTTGAAAATGTGCTATATAAATAAATGGTGTTGTTGTTGATGTGACTGTGTGCATGCATGGATGCTCCCCTTTTCAAGGCTCGTCCTAAGAAGGATTGAGGATGTTACATTACAACTGAAATTGTTGATTTTAATAAGTTCCTGAAGGTGCAGATACCTCATTTGAAACAGAACCATGTTTTAATGGTTTTATTCTGGGTTGCAATAGTGTGAATTATTAGGCTGCTCAAGTGAAGGCTCAAAACACAAAGAACACCAAAGCCTGTCCAGTAAATGGAATGAAAAGGATTTATGAAGAGAAATGTTAATATGCCCTGGGAGGTAACAACACTGCACCTTTCTCAACTCCAAGATCATCTGATCGAGGAGTCTGAAACTTTTTTTAGAGCGAGTTCCAGAGTATTTCTGGTACTGGTCCGGCCTACTGAGAGAGACCCCTTAAGCCAGACACTACATCTCCTAGGATCCCTTGCAGGTATTTCCACCAGCTCAGAAGGCCAGTACTACCCTCCACTAGTAGCCTGGGGTTTTACTAATCTTTATGAATATCAGTACCAACTAAGAAAATATTGATTTGGCACCCCGGGCATCAAATTCAGCATATGTACTGCCTCATATTTTCTTCTATCCTCTTGCTCAGTCTTTAAAATACACCTCAAAAAAGTGCAATCATATAGTGCAGTCTAATTTGAACCCTAAAGCTTACCCTTAATGTAATCTGGAGTGGCTAATGTTTGAAAGCACATCAGAAATCAACCCTTCATTTCAAAATATTTTCTTTTTCATTTCTTTTTAAAAATGTACAATTTATTTGAAACATTAGGAATAATAATATTAAGAAATATTTTTTGCAATAAAAAAAAAATTTGGTTTGCATAGCTAATTGATGTTTAATGGATACACCACACAAAAACAGCACGTTTTTTGTTAAACATCTTTTCTTCTGGTACTTCAGGCACTTTGTTCACTTTTTCCCAGTAGCGTCTTCAAAGAAGCATACCTTTAACTCAATTTTTCACACTGAAAATATGGACTTTAAATGGAAGGCATTGTTTCTTTTATGAACCTTACATAATAACCATTTATTTAATCCAGTCAAGGTTGACTCTAGCTTTCATACTGAAAAGAAAATGAACATTTTGTGTTTCATAATGTATTTTTTTAATAACACTTGGGTCAAGTTTCAAAAACATTCATTTATTTTCTGTACTCACAAAGAGCTGGAGCCCATTCAGGGTTAGTGTCTGTCTTGCAAAAATTGTTGCTGGCACAGGCTTCAGCGCCTAGTCACCTCCACAACCTTTTATTCAAATAAGTGGGTTCAGAAAAATGAATATATAAAAGAAACAAAAGAAATGTTGGTTTATTTTGCTTAAAATTCCAACATAACTTCATTACACATAAGACGAATATACTTCTGTCTTCATACTTGCCAAATTTGTTTACTGGTAGTTGGTTGTTACCTCATATTCTTGCAACATACTTTCATTTTCCACAGTATTAGCATACTCTGTATTAAGTAAATGCTTGAAAACATCTATTCCCAAAAACCACTGTCTTTTTCTAATGTTCTAATGTTTTCCAAGGATGTCACAATAGGAGAATCAGCTAATCAGATCTCATCTCAAATTCTTATGACCAAGTATTGTCAACAGAATGTTACTGCATTGACAAAATCAATTTGAATGTAAAAAATAATTCTTTGTTAATTCTTCTGACACTTGATGGGAAAAGATACACTGCTCTGTTTCATATGCTTGCTTAGCATGAATTTAATATAACGTTGTTAGTGGGAGAAAGTGGAAGGAGGGAACTATATGGCAATACAGATTATATCCCTATGTCCCAGATGGTAAACCCTTACCCGGATAGGGTGCTGCAGAATCTTCGCTGGAATTGAGTTCGAGGAGAGCAATACTTCCTCAGGCGATTAGTGGGAGGCAGCATTATTCTGCTACAAGAGTCAGGGTTTCTACAAAGGTACCTGTAAAATTTAGTGTTTGAAAGCCAATAAGTAGGTAGAGGATTTGATACTTAGATGCTGGTTCCATATGTTGCTTTTCATATGAAAAGTTCTTTTGAGATTTAAGGACTTAAATAACTTCACTGTCAAATAAATTGTTGTCACATCTGAAACAATTAATGAACAATTGTAACTTACTGAGCACATAAAATTAAATGTCTGTATTGTGGCCTAAACCTTGAAATATGCATTTTCTTTGTCTGCACAATCCTGCTATTTATTTGCTTATTTACTCATTTTCAAAGAATGCTTTATTCTGTAATTGTACTGTGATTATAGCAAAGAGAGAGTGATGCATTTTTACTTCCACAAATCCTCACCATTGCCAGTCAACTATGGCATCAGATGTACATTTATAATCATACCAGAGGAAAATGGATCTTTCCAGACTATGTGTGTTAAGTTAATCAATTATTATGGAGTTTTGAGAAGTTTTAATATATATTATTTAAATTTCAGATGCATGTGCACTGTGAATCCAATATTCCCCATAATGGTTTTTTTTTAGTGATGTTCATTGTTTTCTAAAAATCCTTTAAACAGACACTTTTTTAAAAATCATAATAAGACCAATCTGAAAATGAGTCACCTTACTTGTGACACACAGTAAATTATGATTAATTAGCAACTACAAAACCCACTGCAGCTCAGTTTGCAGGACATCAGAGAGCGGATGCAGTTTACTGTGTTAAATGTTAATGTTATTAATGTCACTCAACATAATGCCACAGTATGAAGACCCGATGGCATGCTATACTTAAAAATCCGAAACAGACATTCAGAAGCTGAAAGCTTATTTTTAAGGTGTGAAGCTAAAGGATCTCCAGATCTTATATTGTCAAACATATACTGTACTCATACATTTATCTTGAAATGCCTTATTTTGAATGCCACAAACAAACTGGCTGTTGTTTGTGTACCCACTATTTCTGATTCACAATGGCATGTTTTTGCAACAGTTTGCTTTCCACTCAATACATTTCACATATTATATATAATACGTTGAACCCATTCTGACACTGACGCACTTTCTAGATGTGGGCTACACCCAATAAGGAAGTGTTAATCCCAGTATCCATGCATCCCATTTTTTAACCTTGCATACTCCTGTCCAGAATTATGTAAAGCCATTGTCTTTTTTCAGTAATTCTGGGCTCAAGGCAGCACAATCGGACAGAACGCAAGTCCGTCATAGCACATGTGAACACAGTTGCACATCACACAAGACAAATACAGAGTTACCAGTTAATTTAACTTGTATGTCTTTGAGATGTAGGAGAAATTAGAATTGTCAAGACAAACAGAAGCAAATGTATGCAGAATCCACACAATTAGTGACATGACCTGAATTTTAACACAACATTATGGCTGCTGTGAGGCAGCAGTGCTAACTGCAGTGCCACCATGTCACTCTATTCTAGATGCAACTTTTCAACATACAATAAATATGAATTAAGTAGAAACAAAGTGACACTAATAACAGACAGGGGGTATTACAATGCTTAGATGCTAAAAATAATATATATATTTAAAGTGATGATGACACTTCCGTTTTTTTGTGGGGCACTCAAGAGGACATCATGGTTCCGGTTTCAGTGATGATGTCATTTCTGGTTCCGGCACCCGTGATGACATCACTTCCTGCCCTGATGATGTCAGTTCCACTCCAGACCTTTAAAGCCGGAATGTTTGCCACATGTCATCAGTTCTGTTTTAGACATTGAACCAGACACGACTCCACAAAAATGAACCCTTTTCCAGACAGGGCATAATACATGGGTGGCTGCCCCAAACCTTTTTACCTTTTTATGTCTTCTGTCCATTCATGTGATATATATATATATATATATATATATATATATATATATATATATATATATATATATATATATATATATATTGTGGACGCTAGAGGCACTGTTGCCCCGTTAAACCCATCAGACAGATGTCCAGGACACACATGTAAAAACACCAATAAGATTTCTTTAATATTTTTCTTCAAATAAAGAGCACAAAGCACCATACACTCCACAATTTTCCAATAATAATCAATAATACAATAACAATAGACAGTCCTCCACTCCCAGCAGCTTCGTCACCCAACCTCCCAACTCCAGCTCAGCCTGCTAGGTTTCCCATAGTCCTTTAAATAGTCTGTGACCCAGAAGTACTCGTTCTCTTCTTCCGAGTAAATGCCACATCCTCAGTTTTCAAATAGCTTGGAAGTACTGCGGGCTTCCATCCTCGTGACTCTGAAGTACTTCCGGGTTGTAGTAACAATACAAGTCCCCAGGTTATTTGTGAGCTCCCCCTGGCGGCACTCACGGCCCCCAACAGGGCTGAGGAAATGGACTCCATGTCCTAGGATGCCCTGAGGGAATCCAGGGAACCGTTGCCATCCAGGGGAGCTGCCACCTAGCATCCCGGGGGAGGCAGTATCCAGAAAAGCCTACCTTCCTCCATTCTTCTTGTTCTGGGATGTCACAGCCAGATTGAACAGCGGGCTGCCTCTCACAATATATATATATATATATATATTGTGACAGTAGGGGGCGCTATCGCTCCCTTGAACCCTCAGGTACCACGCCAGACACCAGGTAAAAATGCAATAATTCTTTGTTTTATTATAATAAATATGTGCACCAAGCACCCACCACTCCACACTACTCATAAACCAAATGCACACAATAATAAATCAATAATCAAAAATCCTCCACTCCCAGACGCGTTGCCGTCCTAACACCCAGCTCAGCTCGTTGTCTTGGAGCTCCCACAGTCCTTTTATACTCCCTGACCCGGAAGTGTTCCTGCTCAACAGTCCACAAGTCCTTATGCCTTCCGGGTCAGGGTAAATATTATTTTTCTTCATCGCGGAAGCCCGTCGCTCCTCCTGTGATGAACTTCTGGGTCATAGGGCATAAATGAGTCCACTGGCCTCCCAACAGCGACTGCCAGTGGTCTCCAAGGTATCGAGCAGGGCTGTGCATAAAAACTACATAATCCATGAGGCCCTGCTGGGATTCGGGGCCCGTCCACGCTGTCGGAGACATATATATATATATATATATATATATATATATATGTATATACACTAGTAAAATACCAGCGCCGCAGCGGAGAAGTAGTGTGTTAAAGAAGTAATAAAAAGAAAAGGAAACATTTTAAAAATAACGTAACATGATTGACAATGTAATTGTTATTGTTTTGTCACTGTTATGAGTGTTGCTGTTATATATATATATATATATATATATATATATATACACACACAGACACACACACATACATCCACATATATATATATATACATATCTACATATATACACACACATACATATACACACATATATAGATATATATACACACAGATACATATATATATACATACACACACACATACATACATATATATATATAGCTTCGCAGCGGAGAAGTACTGTGTTAAAGAAGTTATGAAAAAAAAAGGAAACATTTTAAAAATAACATAACCTGATTGTCAATGCAATTGTTTTATGACTGTTATGAGTGTTGCTGTCATCAAGGATTTGATTATCATTGTTTCTTTCAATCTGGTTTGTATTTGGAGGACGTGTTGTGTTCAAGTTATATTCCGTGTTTGTCAACCGTTGTAAAGATAACAGGTTTCATTATATATACATATATATGTGTGTGTGTATACATATATATATACACACATATATACTGTATATATACATATATATACATATATATATATATACACACACACACACACACATACACGCACAGTTTTTTTAATTTAAAAGGGTTTTAGTGGGCGACAGAATCAAGTAATAGACATGGACATGAATATTGTAAACTCAAGCTGTTTTAATTTCTGAAAAAAAAATGCATTTAAACTGCATTTCAATTCAAAACAGAAACAAAAATATCATCCCTGGCTAAAATTGGGCAGACTTAAAAATAAAGTGGTATTTTAAGTACTTTAAGTACATTTTCAGAATGGTATTGTCTTTAAATAAAAATAATAAAAATTTCAGCATAAAGTGCAGTTTTTCTTCTTAAAAAAATAAGGCAGAAACATAAAAGGTAATTTGACCAGCTTCACCTTTAAACTCTGAGTAACCTTAGCCAAAATTTTGTACATTAAGCTAAAACAGTGTGATCATTGAACATTTTGTAATTAAATGTAATTAAAATTAGTAACGGTCACGGAAGTCCAATGATCCCCAGTAAGAGCCACAAAGTCCGCCTTCTGTAATGCATCTAATTTTGCTTGCTTTTCAGTGTCATAAAGCTGATGAATTTTACTTGAAATAGTCTTTCGGCACGTGCTCGCTGCAACATGTTTTGCATTTAGATGGAACCGTAAGGTTGAAGTGCTTCGGTGGTATGCAAACTCCTTTTTGCACAGTTTGCTCAAAACAACGCTTTTATTAAGGCTTCCGTCGGGTAGTCTTTTCAAATGAAATTTGCCTCCGATCAATCTTAGCAACGCGCATTCTTCCGACTATTGCATTTTTGTAGGTCTGATGTGTGCATCAATGTAATCGGTGTACCAGGAAATCATGCATTGAATAAAGTTCCCCTTTGCTTGGAATGCAAAGTGTGATTAAATGCGTTATTTTTTTCGAATTAATTAATCACAATTAACGCGTTAAATTCTCACCACTAACATATATATACCAATTTAATAGTTTTGTCACTGTTACGAGTGTTGCTGTCAGCAAGGAATTGATTATCATTATTTCTTTCAATCAAGTTCGTATTTGGAGGATGAGTTGTGTTCAAGTTATATTCCATGTTTGTCAACCGTCGTAAAGATAACAGGTTTCATTCATCGAGTGTTCACTACCCAAATCCGTACTCATGAATCTAAGATGTTTAACAGGCATTCCCGGTATTAAGATGTGGATTTGCCAGTGAATATTTAGCGGTAGCGTGTGTATGAACTTAATTTAACCTTTCCCAGTCCTGCAAAGTCAGTTCACGTTAGCCGCTCGGAGTACATGCATCGAAGCTTCTCAGCTGTGCTTGTGCTATCTTGGGCGATCTCGTGACGTCCACGGCCTTATTTAATGTTAGCTCAGACCTGGCATACCAGCAATTTAAACTATGTTACAAAGTGATCAAAAGTCTCGTTTAAACCCTGCGTCTTCTGATTAAACTTGTATCTTGCGAATATGGTATGCGTTGTGGGCATGACAAACGCCAGTGGCAGCCTGTCTATGAACTTAATTTAAACTTACGGTTCACACCGTGCATTGTTTCCGAAGTAGCTGCACTCATGAATATGCTTGTATGCGTCACTTGCTTCATATTCTTTTGCTGCCTTCTCAATTGTGCAATGCCTTTTTTTGTTCAGCGGTCTTTGGAGCTCTTCCTTGTTCTCTACATACTTGCGTCCCACATCATCACGCCTCCCACGTAACTCCGCCTCACACGGCGACCGAGCCGCCGGCTATGGCCATATATATGGTCGAAAGTAGGTTCCAGTTATGACCGTTACTCGTAGAATTTCGAAATGAAACCTGCTTAACTTTTGTAAGTAAGCTGTAAGGAATGAGCCTGCCAAATTTCAGCCTTCCACCCACATGGGAAGTTGGAGAATTAGTGATGAGTGAGTGAGTGAGTGAGTGAGTCAGTGAGTCAGTCAGTCAGTGAGGACTTTGCCTTTTATTAGTATAGATATATAGTATACATATCTATATACACAGTATATATATATATATATATATATATATATATATATATATATATATATATATATATATATATACCACCTGTACATTTTTTTTTATTATACTCTACATACTGTAATATGGTACAGATGTAATTCCTGTTGATGCCTACCCAAGCTGCACAGATTTGCTTGTGACTTTGTTTTTGTTTTGTTTTTTAATTCCATCATACACTTTCAATTGACAACTTAGGTGACTCCCACAATATTTCCATGTTAATGCACTTATTTCAGAATTTAGTTTCTCCAAAATCAAGCCTACTATCACAACATTTTCATGTTAGTCATGCCTGGATTTCTAAAGAACTTAAGACCATAAGAAATTTGACAAACAAGAGGAGACCATTCAGTCCATCAAGCCCATCTGTTTAGATGGTAGCTAAGCTGTCCCAACCCCTCATCGAGATTCTTCTTAAAGGTTGTCAAGGTTTCTGCTTCAGTTACGTGCCTCAGTAAGTTGTTCGAGATTCCCTCAACTCTTTGCGTAAAGAAGTGCTTCCTTGCTTCAGTGATAATTGCTCTTCCCTTTTATTTCACCTGATGTCCTCAAGTATATAATTCACCCTTAGGTTAACTGAAAAGATTATAATATGCAAGCTTCTGAGTCAGCTTCTTCAGGCAAGATATAAGGCATGCCTTTTCTTCAGGCAAGAGGGCCTGAGCTGCCATGAAAGCTTGCATATTGTAATCTTTTTAGTTAGCCAATAAAAGGTATCATTTTGCTTGACTTCTCATTGCATCCACAATGGCTAACATGGTGCAACACCCTACTACCCTTAAGCTAAAATAATTCAATAGGATCTACTTTATCAATGAATACCTGGATTAGGTCCCAACGCATTCTCCTCTGCTTGAGACTAAACAGTTTTAATTCTCACTTCTGTCACAGTAGGACATGTCCTTGCATACCAGGATGCACCTGGTTGGTCTCCCCTACACAGCTTCAAGTGCTGCTATGTCTTCCTTGCACCGTGGTGACCAGAACTGCACACAATACCCTAGATGCAGTCTTACTAGTGCATTATATAGTTTTAGCATGATCATCCTTTGACTTAAATTTAACAGTTTTTATGATATAACCTAACATTTCAATTTCCTTTTAACTGCTTCTGCACACTGCTTATTTGATGAAAATGCTGTGTTAATGTAAAACTCTAAATCCTTTTCAGAGGTTGCTTCCTGTATAACAGTTGTGAACGCTGGCCCCGGCACAGACAGACGGACAGCATATTTTTACCACACACCATTTATTTACAATCCTATTTACAAAGTTTGTGCTCACGTGCACCCCCAGTGCCTTCTCGCACCGATTTCCCCAAAGTCCAGGCCCACAGTCCTTTGTGCCTTCCTGGCCGCCTCCAGTCCTTCCTTCCGTTCAGTCCACTTCCTCCCGACTTCCACCACTCACTGGAGGGAGGTGGCCCCTTATATAACGCCCCCGGATGAGCCCCAGGTGTTTCCGGCTTCTGCTCTCCAGCATGGCAGAAGTGTCGAGCTGCCTTCCTGGCAGCTCTCCGGGCGCCACACAAAGTCTTCCCCCCGGCACTTCCTGGTGTGGCGGAAGTGTCGGCATCCCGGGATAATTAGGCACAGGGGCGCCTTCCATGCCCTGTACCCGAGGCCCCTGCCTAACCAGGACGGACGCCCCCACTCTGTCTGGAGGAGGCACTCGCCCTCCTCTGGCCTTCCAAAGCGTCCCAGCCGGGCTCCAGCCCCAGCCGAGGACCGTACGGGATACACCGGCATCGGGGCGCCGCCTGGCGGTGACCACAGGGCCCCTACAGGGCTGGGCTTCCAAGCCCTCCACCCGTGGTCCCCAACAGAACCAGGACGGACGCCCCCTCGCGGTGTGGAGGAGGCACAAGCCCTCCTCACGTCCTCCAAGCGTCCCGGCCGGGCTCCAGCTCGGCCGGCGACTGCACGGGATAAACCGGCATCGGGCGCCGCCTGGCGGTGACCACGGGCCCCTACAGGGTAGGGCTTCCATGCCCTCGACCCGTGGCTCCCAACAGAACCAGGACGGACGCCCCCTCGCGGTGTGGAGGAGGCACAAGCCCTCCTCTCGTCCTCCACACAGTGTCTCCCATGTTGTATTTGTAATTGATGTTCCTTTTGCTACCATGTACTACTTTACACTTTTCTACATTAAATTGCATTTTCCAAAAGTGTTTGCACATTTCTAAATGTTGTCCAGGTTTTTTTTTATTCTTTTTGCTGCTTCTTCAATGTCTGCCATCCCTTCATCTGATAACTTTACTAACTATACCAGAACCAGTGTCATTGATATAAATCAAAAAAAGGACAGGCCCCCGAGGAACTCTACTGATGACCTCACTCCTCTTCTCTGTACTCTTTGTCTCATGCTGGTTAACCAACTAAAGTAACAGTTTTGTATGTTACCTTTGTTGCCTACAACTTCTAGTTTTAGAATTAATCTTTGTTGTGGGACTGCATCAAAGGCTTTTAGATTGGCTAAGTAAATTATTTTGTATGCTTTGTTTTAGTACAGTTGCTTCTTCAAAAAATCTAAAACATTGGTTTGGCAGGATTTTCTGCTCATAAGACCATGCTGGCTGTTATTTACTATATCATTTTCATTAGGGTACATTTCAAATTTTTTTCTTTATGTAGTTTCCATGGCACAGAAGTAAAACTCGCCATGGGATCTGGGATCTATTGTTTCTCCCTTCTTGAAGATTGGAGCCATATTTGCAACTTCCCAGTCCTCAGGTACTTCTCCTTTCTGAAATGACTGATCACATATGCTTAAATAAGGGTTTATAGATGGCATCTTTCATTTATTTTAATACTATTGGTAAAATCCAATCAGGTCCAGGGATTTTATTAGTCTTCAACATATTGAGGGCTTGAAGCACATCTGGTTGTTCTATTTTTAAATCTATGAACTCAGAGTTTGTTTTTACATCTGTATGAGGCATTCCATTTCTGTCTCTCTTTATAGATACAAGGACTGAATTATTTGTTCAGTTCATGTATTACTTCCTTCTCATTTTAATTGATTAAAAGGGACTACATATGGTCTTGTTCATGTTATTTGCATATTCTTTAAATTTCTTTATAGATGTCCTCAATAAGAACGCAGAGGCAAATATCGCCTAATGAAGGCTGCGCAGATAACATTTCATGTTTCTATCCTGGTTTTCTTTTTTTTTTATTGTTACAGATGCATGCTGACACAGCCTTTGCAAACGTCATAACTATTGCAGGTTGTAGGGATATAGGAGAATGTGACATACAGTAATTATAGATTTTAACATGAAGAAAAACATTGTTTAAATAAAGTAAAACTATTAAGTGATAAAAATCAAAACAGTGGTTTGCAGTTAATATAAAAAAAACAATCTATTTTAATTCATACAAGCAAGCATGTGTACATTACCCCAATTTTGCTTTCCCTTCACTGGCTTCCAGTTTGTTTTTGAATCCATTTTAAGATTCTTGTATTTGTTTTCAAATCCTTTAATAGTTATGCCCCATTTTATCTGTCGGAACTGCTGCAACCATATGTACCGTCTCGCTCTCTCAGGTCAGTAGACCAGATGCTTTTACTTATTTGTAACTCACAATGCAAACTTAGTGATGATAGGGCTTTTTCAGTTGCAGCTCTCAAACTCTGGAACAATTTGCCATTGCACGTTAGGCAGGCAACTTCACTTGCTGTCTTTAAATCTTATTTAAAACACACACTTTTACTCTCTGGCCTTTCGCCCAGTGTGAGATGTTGACTGGGACCTTAGTTGACTATCTGTGTACTTTTTTATTATGAATTTCTTCAGTTCTTTCGTGTTTCTGTTTCTTTTACCCTTTTTGTTATTGTGTGTCTTATACGTTGGGTTTTATTGTACAGCGGTTTGGTGAGCCTTGATGTTGTTTTTAAAGTGCTTTATAAATAAATAAATAAATAATAATGGTCAGACTGCTAGTCATTGAAATGTTACTTAAAACACATTCCATTGCTTCCATTCTGAGACTTTCTTAAAAATAATTATCTCTTTAAACAAAAGCATACTTACTGATTGTATCCTGCTGGCCATGCAATATGCTACTTAGTAGTTAGATGTACTGTACATAATTTAAAGTACACAAATCTTTAAAATGTATATACTTGTAAATTATTTTCAAAAGTAGGAAATACGCAGCTGTCTGGATACCTAAAGCCACATTTGCTCCAAGTAAGGTATCATACACCATTATCTAGCCATTCATATTCTGTTCAGTATCCTGTTAAATGCACTCAGTCCCTGATAGGCAGTTATTCCACTGATAAAGGATTGGACAAGGTTATGCCAACGGAGTAGAAGTACAAGGAAAGGTGAGTCCCAGAAAGAGACCTAAATAATAAGGTTCTTTGTATTAAATCAGTTGCTCAGCAGTGTAATATACAACTTGTAGCCAGGGGCATTAATATGAAATACTCCCGTATCAGAGATGCATCACAAACCTAGCTCAAGAATAAGATGAAATGTATCCTACTGAGAGAATCCATTAACTACCAGCAACAGAAAGTGTCTAGTCATTTAAAAAGAAAGGGAAGGTATTTCATTTATGGGTCCTGCTCAGCATGCTTTTTCACCATAAGAATATTTTTTCTACTATATTATTATTCAGTACCTTCTTTTTATCTCTAGGTACTTTACTAACCAAGTAATTCTATCGGAAAATTCTTATTTCTACTGACCCACTTTGAAAATGAAGTTCGTTTTTTTTTTTTTTTTGCTCACATCTGAATACTTTAAGGAGTTGCCACATAAAGTAAATGCAAAAGAGGAAGAAATATATGGATTTGACAGTGGAAATTAATAATGTCTAACAGCATTACATGGAATAACTGAATCTACACCTACCCATTAACATCAGCATTCTACTCATTGTTTAAATCGTATCATAAAGTCATTGCCATGTATTCTGTAGGGTTGTAAGCAGATACATTTTCACTGTTTTGTCTTCTGAAAAACTTAGATTTGTGCTGTTGTAAGAAAACTAGTCTTAATTTAGTTTAGTAATAAATAATTTCTCTTCCACTTAGTAAACCAAGGAAAACATATCTCTCTATTATAATAAAAAAATACTGGGACGAGACAAGACTTTTTAGCCTGGGAGGAGACGAGACTTTTTCAGAGAGATACTTTCCCGTCCTGCAAAATGAGACTGTGCCAAGAGATTTAACCACGCCCGGGGCTGGAAATAAAAGAAAAAGAGTAGATGACAAACTAGAACATCGTAAAGAATTAAAAAACGTTGGTGCAATTCACATATAGAGCAGGTTAGAGATAATGAAAGTACTAAAATTTGAAAGTATGAAAAAAATTATAGTAAAGATCACATTAGCGCAAACAAACGGAAATTATTACTCGGTGATATAATGGAATGGCAAAAAGAGATTGAATATATTGTTCTGATTTAAATTTTAAGTCGGAAACTTGTAGATTGTCTAATTCATGTTGCCATCAGGGAAAAGTAGTGTTTCTTCTCAATGAAGAGGCGTACCTGCGAGAAATAAAAGATTTATTGTTTGGTGAAAGTGAAATCCACATACGCGTGTGGCAGAGATGCGAAGTGGCTGGCGTGTAGCGTAAGCCGGGGAGTTCGCGAGTGAAGCGAGCAGGGGGCAAAGCCCCCTAGTTTTTTAATATATTTCATAAGCATGATAGTATAGATGCCAAATTGTTACATTTTTTTCAATGTCTTATCATTATAAACAAATAAACATTCCATTACAGGTTAAAGACAGTAATTAAAATTCAAGTCCTTTTCTTTAATAACCTCATCAATACTCCAAAACATTTTCTACAGATCTTTGAGAAATATTTAAAATAATAAACAAGAAAATGATACTCAAAATAAATTGCAAACAGTTCCTGCAGATTCTGACCTAAGTTGGGAAAGAAATGCCAAATATACAAACCTTAGATAATTATCTAATTAACTGCCAGTACACATTTGTAATGCAGCACCATAAATTATATCTTTTTCACAAAGAAATTGAAAGCAGTAATTGATCAGGTTCAGGGGGAAACAGCAAACCATGTTCTACTTTGTTGCCAATTTCAGTCAAATCAGTCTCTTTCATACCATACCAAGTCCTTCAGTGAGAGCAAAGATTTTCGTTTTAAGATTTGCCTCAGTTGGTAAAAACTGAACTTTACTGCCATGGAAATTTGTTTATCAAAACTTAGTGACAACTCAAAGATCACACTCAGGTTCCTGACATCATTATGAATCATTGCTGACAAAGAGTCTAACTGAGTGCTGATTTCAGCAGTGGATGAGATAGGACCAAAACAAGGACCTCTGCTTTATTTTCATTTAAATGTAAGAATTTTTGAGCCATCCAGTATTTAATATCATCAAGGCACTCCATCAGCTATTTACCAATGAAATGATGGCAGGTCTGACTTTGTGGTATAGCCTGGGTATCATCAGCATACCAATGGTAAGCAACACAATGTTTCTGGCAGATGGTCATCAGGGAGAGCAAATATCGGGCAAATAAAAAAGAGAGGCCAAAATGGAACCTTGTGAAATGTCTTGTATGAGAGGTGCAGGTTGAGAGAAGTTACCATCTATGTTAATAGACATAGATTTACCTTTAATGTAAGACTCAAATCATTTCAATGCACAGTCTTAAAAGCCAACTTCATTCTCAACCCATTTTAACAGAGCCCCAAATGTCAAATGCAGCACTAAGATCCCAAAGAACTAAGATTGCACAAGAACCTGAGTCCAAGGTCAATAGAATATAATTGGTGACCTTCAACAAAACAGATTCTGTACTATGAAGTTTTTTAAAAACTAGACTGAAACACATCACATAGATTGTTATCTTCTAAATAAAAAAGTAACTGTAAAGAAACCACCTTTTCCATAATTTTGGACAAAAACGGAAACGTTGAGATTGGCCTGTAGTTTGAAAGAACTGTAGGATCAAGAGTGGGCTTCTTCAGCAGTGGCAGAGCAATTGCATATTCAAAGGTGTCTGGCATTATACTTGATTTTAGGCAGTTGTTAATAATATCCAAAATAATTGGACTAATGACTCTGAAAGTATCTTTAAACTGTGTGAGGGTAAAATATCTAGCAGATAATTGGAAGGTTTCATA
The DNA here is from genome assembly GCF_016835505.1 of Polypterus senegalus. NCBI lineage: Eukaryota > Metazoa > Chordata > Cladistia > Polypteriformes > Polypteridae > Polypterus > Polypterus senegalus. The sequence goes on along the minus strand of NC_053169.1, from coordinate 44,267,836 downwards.
TGAAGGATTATATCAGCTAGCTGAGAAGAGGAAACTGGTTAAAAAATTCAGGTGTCAGCATCGGTAGGCTTTCCGCCCTAGGAACCAACTTACCTAAACTATTCTATAACATTTCAGTAATTATTTACCGCTCTGATGCTGATCTTTCTGATCATAAAATAGGTCATTACAATAGCAATTGACATGAAGAAGTTTTAATTAATTGCAGAATTACGGTATTTGAGGGTTCATCTAGAGTGCCTCTTTCTCTTGCATGATTTGGCTTAAAAACTAATCAGCACATCATCATCTCATAACAGGCTTAGGTTTCGAGTTTGGCATTTTTCTATCCAGCCGTTTTAGCTCTAGACTATCTTTAAAGAAACATTGACACATAAACACACACACACACACCCATCATCGAGATATCAATCAATTAGGGGACCCTAAAATGTTGTGAACCTATGAAAACTGGAGATCGAAATTTTAGATGAATTCAAAGTTTTCACTCCTTCCCCATAGAGGATAGGTTATGGTGAAGGAGAGCACAAACCAAAAAGTAAAACAACTGCGTACTGGCTTAAAGAGAGCTGGTATCAGCACAGAGTGATCACCACTGGATAAATAATGCTGGATCGAATGGCTTAGATTTTATTTATAAAGACATTAAGAAATAGCCCACAGGTCCCAGATGTACTCTCAGGGAAGCAGCTGTAAGGTGGATTTTAAAAAGTGTTCATGGTGCTAAAGAGCACCCTAGACCTTGAGGCAGCATTTGCAATTAAACAAGACAATGAGATTTTGCTGCTCTCACAGCCACTTGGTAGGACTTCAAGCAAGTTCTAAGAATTTCATAAGAAACCTTAAGTTTATCCTTCTTACACCTATGATCAGCATGCCTGCATTCCTGTCTGAGAGCACCAGTGGTGCCATTTAACCAGGCTGAACACTTGCTTTAAGCTTGGCTCTCCTTAACTTTAAGGGTGTGATCAGATCAAGTGTATCCTGGCAGGTGAAATCTAGAAGCTAAACCAGACTGTGAACATCAGAGCAAACAGAAACGCCTTCTGTCAACAAGGATAAGTGAGTGTGCAAGAAAATATCACAAAACTACAACACTGTATCAGCATTTATAGGACGTGAGTAGCGCTCTGGTTGAATGGAGTTGATCGGCGGAACCAAAAATTTAGTTTGAAAAACAACTGCAAAGTGATTAGAAATTCTGGCATCAGAGATCTCCAGGTTAATTGCAGAGAGGCTGAGTGATAGAACCAACATAGTCCAACATATGCCCTTTCTAGTGTGTGGGACTTGAAAGCACCTGAGCTAAGTGAAAATAATCCACAATACCTAGGAATTCTTTAACCAGGGCTTTAGTTGGACAACAAATATGAATGATCAAATCTCCTTGAATCAGCAGTCTATCAGGGCGTGACACCAAGAAAGATAAAAACTTAGAGAACTCCTGGACAAAATCCTTATTGTTATCTATGAGGTCTATGAACAAGTTCACACAGTACGGGATTGGTAATTTTAAATGGATGAGCCTCAAAAACTGGAGATATTGCCTACATTTAAAACAATTATGAAAAACAGTAGCAAGCCCACCACCCTAAGCAGCAATTCTAGGTGAGCTAAAAAATTTACTATCAGGAGAAGAAAGGCCATGGAGAGAAATTATGTTGCCAGCAATTAACCAAGTCTCTGACATACTGTAAATAAAAAGTCCAGGTTTTGGAACATAAAAAAAATCATTGAAAATAAAAGATGTATTGACCATGGACTGAACATTCATTGAGGCCTTCTTCATCAAGCCTTTTGATAGTATCTCATGGTTTGTTAGATTGGTCTTATTCACATGTGAATATTTTAATGAATGGAGGTTATCAAAGTTAACTCATCCACCCCTCGCACTTGATACAGAGAGAGGATATCCAGGAGCAGAACAGATGGTATAAATAAAACTGTCAGTTAGGGAACTGGAGGGAGTACTCCAGTGTAGCCTCCAATGAGATCCGTTGTGTATACAGCGAGGGCATCGTATAATTCCTAGAGCACAATCTATATATATAATTCACTAAGTCCATGGCAAGCAAGACACACGCAAGACAGAGGCACACTCACAGAGCCCCGTCCACTAACAATTCACTAAGCGGCTGACCATGGCACGCAAGACAGACTATGGGATATGCACGACAGAACCCCGTCCACCAACAATTCGAGCAAGAGTGAAAGCATTTGCCAAGAATGTTTTCATTAATCAAGACACGCACACAGGCGCGCGAGAGAGACACACACACACAGGCACGCGAGTGACACACATACAGGCACGTGCGAAAGACACAGACACACACAGGCGTGCGCGAGAGACACACACAGCTGCGAACGAGAGAGAGACACACACACACAGGCGCTCGCGAGAGATACACACACACACACGCAGGTGCGCATGAGAGACACACACACACAGGCGTGTGCGAGAGAGACACACACACACACGAGAGACACACACACAGAGATAGACTTGAGACATTGATAATTATGTGGCGTATGCTACGCCGCGGGTTGGCTAGTGAATATATAATCCAGATCCCAGGCAAAGCAATCAAGTTCAATCTCAACAACTCAACATGGGAATAAACAAGAGACATGGAAGTGCAGAAGCTTAGCCCATTAGCTGAGAAACAGGTGATAAGGTGCCATATTCAGAAAAGATGGTATAAACAAAAACTAGTTGTTTTTGGCATGGCAATCTAATCCCCAAATCACCACCAACCATACAAACCCCATACAGAACTTTTTCTGCACTGAAGGAGCTGCTTTTAATCTCATTGTAGATGCATATAGTGACAATAAAAGGCATTCTATTCTAGAAACAATTTCATACTGTACTCACCATTTAATTTGACATCTTTGGGCTGCAGGAAGGTAGGAGATATTTCCACACAATGTCCATCTTCATTTTGATTGCGATCGCTTACTTTTACCTTCTCTTCCTTCCTTAGCAATTATGTGTCTTGCTTGCATGGTCTTAATGAATTATATATACTGTATAGGTAAATCACTGCAATGACGGAAATTACATCCACAAACACATGTATCTGGGCTCCGACTGACGCTACTAACGCTCTCGGTTGTTTGTTTACAATCGCAAAGCAGATACACGTGACCGCATCCGTTTCGTAACGCAAGATGTTGATCGTAAATCAAAACAAAAAATTTCATTTTAAACTTCCCGATAATTTATTATACATTTTATTAATAAAATCAACAACTAAAACACTTTTTTGAATAAATTCTTTATTTAATTTAAAGTACCCGCATGCAAAGTTACTTCTTCATGTGAAAGATGGCTCTGTGGTTTCGTCATTCGGCATTGCGCTGGAAATCTTGAATCTGAAACAATACTCGTTGTATAAACCGACCCCAAAACTCCAAGCCAAAAATCTAGGACGAAATTCGCGGCTTATATAACGGGATCTACGGTATGTAAAAAAAAATACAAAAATACAGAAAAAAGCTCAGCAGAGCAAAAACAGGCACAAGTATTACATAAATGGGTCATTCTAAGCAAAAAAGTCTCAATACCAAAACCAAAAATCAGCTTACTTAAAACAGAGCAAGAATAATCAGAAAACCAAAAAATCCTGCCACAAAAAATAGCAATACTCACAAATACCAACAGAAAACAGATGATCTCCTGCTCCTGTGCCTTCTCAGCTTTATTTTATAGCTGAAGTGATGGCTCAGGAGCAGTGATTTCAGGGTGGCCCCGCCTCCTGAAGCTCCACCCACAAGGAACAAGAAACAGCAGAACATTTAAAGAGGGAGAATACAGTTATAGAATTGCAAATGAAATCAACAGAAATGACATAAACATAACAATAATGATTATTGAATATTAACAAAAACAACAATACAACATGAAATACACATAAATTCAAGCTGATACATAACAATATGTAAGCATTGATAATATCACGCATTCACGATGTCATAAACACACATAAATATTAATTGTGGTCACAAACAAAGATTATGAACACTGCATACTTGCAGAAAAAGTGAGTAAAATAAATGTTTTGTTTAATTGTTTGCAGATTTGGATTGAGTGCGGTCTGAAGAAATTCATTAGCACAGGCATTTTTTTTAGTTTTGTTTATTCTTTGGTGCTTGAGCCTGGTTTTCCATTTTGCTGAGCAATATGTGTTTCTTTCCTAGCACCATTATATTGCTTAAGATTCTGCATGAAACAAGCTGAAGGGTTTAAGAGAAGCTATTTGTTTCTCTGTGTTTCTCTGCCTACACATCTAGGACACAGGGCAATCCCACCAGCTAATCCATGTACTCTTTTCTCTATCTTGTCAGTGTATTTATTCTATTGGTCTCCATCACTCCATCAGCTGGTGAGGTCTATGTGTCTGTGCTGTCAGTCAATCTCTAGCCCTGGCTGCTACATTTTTGGGAAGTTGTCTGTCTGTCATCCAGCTAATCATTAGCTGCTTGGTCTACACTGTGTGATGGATGGCCAGCAACTCAACCCAGCTGACACATCCAGGATGCTAGATGGCGTCTTCCCTGCAGCCTAGAGGTGCCCTGTATTTCTGCAGTGCATCATGGAAGATGGAGTTCGGCTTAACAGCGTTGCTGGGTGCCATGGGTGCCATGGCTGCCGTCGTGTGGCGCTGCAGGGAGACACAGGTATTTTTATTTCCCATATAGCATTACTCTTTATAGCATTACGCAGTACTCCCTAGTCACGGGAACGGAAGAACAGAATTGCTTCTGGGCTGACGAAAAATAATTCTATTCTGACCCGGAAGTGCTGTCAAGTCACGTAAACAGAAGAGGAGAAGCACTTCCAGGTCAAGGACTATATAAAGGACTATGGGAGACCCAGCAAGCCGAGCCAGAGTTGGGAGGGAGTGTGATGGAACTGCTGGGAGGAGAGGAGGAGAATTGTGGTGTATTTGTGATTATTGATTTATTGTTTATGGTGGTGGAAGTACTTTGGGGCATTCAGGAAGAGAAAATTAAATTACTTCTTAGTGCTTTTAAAGCTGTGTCTGCATCACTCTGTTGGGTTTCACGGGGCAACAGCGCCCTCAAGCGTCCACACATTGACATTGGCGTAGTCGGCAGGATTATGACCGTCTGTTTTGGTCAGAAAACCTTTTAATATTAACGTGGATGCAAACCCATCAGGCAGCACTGAAACACAAGGGGCTGCAAACAAACCTTTGCCTTACTTTTCTGGCCGTCATGGGGAAGAAGAGACCGAGACAGATTAGCAAGGCTGCTGAAAAACAAGCCCTCAACGTCAGCATCAGAGAAGAGACAGGACGAGGCAGCCGTCTTCGGGAAAGAAAACTTCGGGACAACTACGTCCAGGATGAAGTACATGCGGCAGAGGGACTAGAGAACTTTTTTGAATTAATAAATTTTGTCCCGTGCGCATACCTTACAGATGACGATGATCTGGAAGAATGGCGAGGAGCCTGGTGCAAACCTGAAAATGAGGAATCCATCTCCGACAGTCAGCCGAGCAACAAGGAGGGTATCCTGCAGTTTGTCGACGCGAGACACGTGACCTGCCCCGAAGAATTGTGGGAAGGAGAAGGTCAGAATCATCCTGTAGGTGAGGTCATCATTTCCCCGACTGATTCAGACTCCCTGAAGGGGAAGGGGGAAGCGAGCAAAGCACCGCCCGCCACATATGAAGGTAAAGAGTTCCGGGACATGATTGAATGGTCCGTTGATAAACTGAAACAGGTGGATTATAGTCGGCCGGTGGCGGCACCCCGGAACTCTATTTTATGGAACTCCAATTCCCAGCCGCCCTTGCGAGACCCAACGGAGCATGTGCCAGAAACGGGCATGCTCATTGGCTCACGACCGGGAGTTGGGGCTCATGATGGCTCGAGCCCACCTCTGGACGATTCAAGTAATAATATTGACATGCGGGAGCTGGAAAAGCTGATCCAGCCCGTACAAAGTTTCTTCCAGGTTCTATCTTCAATGAAGAAACTAATTGAGGAACTGGGAACAATGGCTGAAGCGCCTTTGTGACGGGTGGAGGAATATCTGCGGTGATTTGGTCATGAGCTTCCCGAGATGGTTAATTCGGTGGTACAGGTAAGTGTTATTGATACCGTACAAGAAAGAGGGATGCAGAGTGAAACGGCCCCAGGATTAATTAGTAACAAGTAACCTTGAGCCCTACAATTGAGACCAGAATGATGACCAAGTGTCCGGTGGAAGGATCGAATGAGCTGGAGCAGCAGGATAGTGTTGCCTCCCGGATTTATTCAGTCCTTAAGACATCGGCCCCAGTCATTTATAAATCAAAAGGTGTGCAAACAGCAAAGGGCCTCTCTCTTACTTATAGAGAGACCCAGACTGTGAGAAAGCCCCAGATTAAAAAGAAGATCCCAGAAGAGAAATGGGGGTCTCCTGATATCATAGAGTAGGGAGCTGCAAGCTCATGTGCGGCTGACAGCTCATCCTCAGCTGTTAGAGGGGCAGGGGGCATTTCAAACTTGTTTTCAGTCTTGCAGTGCAAGACTATCAGGGGGAACGTGGCTGTGCTATGAATGCCGTCGGCCAGGCCATGTGTGGAGAAATTGTCCATAGAGAACCAGGGAGGAAGTTAAACAAAGGCATATGTACAGTGTCTCCCCACTGTTCTCCTGTGATTGCTTTTCAAGGCAAAGCCACGGTCCGACCATAGCAAATGGCGCCTCCTGGAGAAGGACAACCCTTGTGGGACTGGACACTTTGCCCTACTGTGCTCAGCTAAAGGTGGGGAATTGTGATGGATGGCACTTTGGGGCACTCAGGAAGAGAATTAAATTACTTCTTAGTGCTTTTAAACCTGTGTCCGCATCGATCTGTTCAGTTTCACAGGTCTACAGTGCCCCCAAGCATCCACGCATTGACAACTGCAAGTCCCTTGTTTGTCATTTCAGTTTGCTTTTGTGGGTGGTGAGTATTGCTCTGTAGGGCTTCTTCCTCTCCACCGCCTGTAAAAACCTTCTGTCTCAGTCCCATTTTGGACACAGTCTCTTGTGACTACATTATACAGAGTGGATCCCCAAACCGTTTTCCATTTTTGTGTTCTTGTATTTACTAAATCTATATATTCTGTAAGTATTTTCAAGTAATTCATTGTGAAACACCATGGAATGCTCCAGTTGCCTCAACCTGACACAGACAGGAAAAGACACACATTTCAGGCAGAGCAAATTTTATTCCCATGGCATGCGCTTTTTGCTCGCTCCCCATGACAAAGCACAGTACAACACTAAGCACTTTGTACAATACAATGCAATACAATGATCTCTCTCCTTCCACCTCCAGTTCGCACTAGCGAGCTTCGTCCTCTTCCTCCAAGCTCTGGCCCTGAATGAAAATGGGCAGCTCCTTTTATGCTCCAGAAGGCTTGTTAGCAAGGTCTAGAATCACTCCCAGTTGAGATGAAAGCCCAACATAGCAGGGCTCTGCTGTTTCTACAGCTTCCCTTAGCGATCCCCACAGAATCCAAAAGGGCCACATCGAACTCTAACCCCCACCGTGCCCCGTGGGAATCTGAGTTGCCACAGCCACCCAGGGGGGCAGCCCTCTAGCATCCTGGGGAAGGTAATGCCTTGTGGATGCTCTCTCCCCTGGTCCTTCCATCCAGCTGGAGTCCCAACCGGGTAATGGCCCTAGCTGCCCATCACAAAGCATTTATGCACCCTGTTTGTTATGTTACAGTATTTGAATTCTTATGATTGACTGTTCAGCAATCTTATGACTTTTGATTAAAACTGTCCCTGATTATACATGCATAAGTGCCAGTGCCTGTACCATTTGCCAGGAGATAGGAGTGAAAAAGATGGCAGCGTAGGATGGCTGAGGTCTTCAATTACACTGTGTGTCTTTCTAAGGCGGAGAATGCTGCAGATGTCATGAATAGAAGTCAGTTGGTTGCTGGTAATATTATGAGCCGCCTTCACCACCCTCTGCTGTGCTTTATGATTTTCAGCCAAAGAGGTATGATGGAGAGCCTGTTGCTTTGTAATATAATACTATCCCAGCTGCAATGTTGAAGCCAAAAGACTGCTTGTTCAGTTTTGGAAACAGAAGAAGTTTTCATTTCTAACCTAGAAGTGCAGGGTTAATGGACAGCTTCTCTGTTTGTGTATGTGAAAAGGAGTAGGGTGAGACCCTGAGTGATTCCTAGCTTGATAATAAATCACAGTTGGGTGCAGTTAGAATCTTGTTTTGCCTTGCATTTTTATATTTATATTTTTCCTTTGTTTTTATTGTACTTAATTCAATGCAAATTGTTCAGTCTGTATTGTAATGTTCTGGTTTTTGAAAAAAAATAATCAAGAAATGTAATCGAACATGAGCACTACACTCACTTCATAACTAGGTTGCTAAATCAATAAATCATCATGTCATACTTCGGTTTTTCACTTCACTCTAACATTATTTCAAAGTTTTCCATAAAACAAATTAAAGAAGACCTGTTGAGTTTAATGTTAATTAACTTACATACATATATTTTAGTGAGTACCCACATTGGGTAATGCACTCCCTATTGCACATTTAAAACTCAATTCAATTTTTTTCTACATAACAGGCAGATAGTACTGCCTTGAGGTTTAATAACCACCATTGTACAGCATTAGCCTTATTAGGACACTTACAGCCATTATTCGTATTGTAGAAGTACTTGATTAGCAAATAATAATTTACAAAATAATAGTAATAATATAGGTACTAGTTGCATGGATTCAACCAATGAGTCAGCCCCGAGTGTGGCATTTCTTTTGGTTGGTGCTTAGCAGATATTTAAAATTTGAAAAAATAATTTCTCCCTTACTAAATTAAGAACAATTAAGATATAATTCCAAAATCAATCACAGACACAAAGATATAATCTGGAAAGCAATGGTAGTGGAGCCTTTGTCTTCTTTTTATTTAAAACAAAAAAATCCTGAGAATATTTCTAATTTGCTTTCCAGTCCAACATTTAAAGCTATATTAGTATAGATATTGTGCTAAAATATTGTAGATGTTATACAATTTAATTACTTTAGTACTTTACTTTAAACTCTTTCTAACATTACATTCTTTTTCAGTCATTTTAACCTTTTAACCCTCTTCATAAGAAGTAAATGGAAGAGGTGAATATTATTTTGCTATAAAAATACATGAAGCAGATGTTTTTTACTGACAAGTGTTAAAGGATGCAGCCTGTTGTCATGGAAACAAGCTCCAAGTACAGTTCCTAATAGGGGTCTATTATTAAAAAAAAAAATTTTTAAATCTTTTTTATTCTTAACATTCAACCATATTAGTTCATTTGTGCTGAAATTAGTTTGGGAATACAATTTTGGAAATCATTATACTGGAAAATTAAGTGACAGAAAAAACACAAGGGCAGTAACTGCTGTGTAAGAATGCATATCATCTTATGTTATGCTATGTTTACTTCTGACATTTGTACCTGTTTCACAAAGTTATAGTTATACAATATATAGTTAAATAATGTTATTTTTATGACTTAACTGGCATGTAAAATAAATAAGAAATAATTTGTGAAAGCACAAAATATATTGTTTATTTGCCATGGTTTTATTAGAGATAGAGAGTTTTGTGTTAGCTACTTTTTATTTTTATTTACAACAACATCATTGTGGATTCTGAAAGGCACCACGATTTTGAGTTGTTTGTGTCTCTCATATCCATGGGAACATATCCCAGTATTCCACAAAAGACACAGCGCTGATGATGTCTGAATAGGCAACAAGTTTAAAGAGCCTCTGACTTTAGGATCCCAAAACCCTTTCTGTACCTTGTCCATGCAATTTAATTATTTGGTCTCCCAGTATTTAACTTTGTCCTCTTGGTTCTTAGTTTCAGGTTCCTTTCTTGTGCTCTGTCTGCTCTTCCACTATTTGGGTGGCCTCCACCTTTTCCGGATTATGCCTTTCTCCCAGTTACTCTTCTTCTCTGTGCCTTCGCTGATGGGATAGGAAGACTGCAAAAGAAAAACCAGCATGAGATACCAAATCTCTAACAGGCTTTATGATAGCATTGAGAGTAAGTGGGAAAGTTAAGGTCTTATTGTCAAGTGTCCAAGGCCTTAATTCACTCAGCTAGTCCTACAGGACAGAGCAATGCTCTGAACAAATATGTTAAATGTTCAATTAAAACAAGGAATAAGTATAAAACTGTGCTAGAATATACAAACGGTGTCCCTTAGCTTCATTTTATAGAACAATGTGCACCATGACCCAGCATGTTGATGCTTGTGTTGATTCTTAACTGCATGACATTACACCATCTTGGAGTACAGGACTCAATTGAACATTTGGGTGGCAACAGCTAATGAAACAAGTTTAGCATGTTGAGGAAAAGCCATGAAAGTCTCATTCACTAACCCAAAAATGCAAACAATTACGAAGGCCAAACTGGCAAAACAAATGTGTATAAAAAAGGTGGTACATTAAAAAAAACAAAAAACTCATGTGTAATTAATATATTTAGTCAAAAACTGTAAAAACATCAACATAATACATTAAACATCAATAATAAGTGACGGCTGCAGTAATAATTATTCCTCAGTAAGCTCATCTAAACCAGTGGTAAATGGTGAAAACAATTTGGGCAGGGATTGCAGTTTTTGAGGGAACAAATTGAAGCAGCACTTATCTTTTATATAGTGCCTCTATCTATCTATCTATCTATCTATCTATCTATCTATCTATCTATCTATCTATCTATCTATCGAGTCATTCCACATGTTCACATGGTCCACATTATAGTGTCAATGCACATCTTGGCAGTCCAGTACCAGACTCATAGGATACAGTATATCCTGGCTAAAATGAATTACTCCCTTTCTACTATGATGCTCAATCTGATGCCAGCTTTTCCATTTCTACTGTGCTCCAAAACTTCAGTCCGTTACACCTGTAGTCCCCTTATCTTTCTATAACTTGGATATGGAAAGGACCAGGTGCAGCTGCCACCCAAATTTTAATACTACAACCCCAATTCCAATGAAGTTGGGACGTTGTGTAAAATGTAAATAAAAACAGAATATAATTATTTGCAAATCCTTTCCAACCTATATTGAATTGAATACACTACAAAGACAAGATATCGAATGTTCAAACTGATAAACTTTATTGTTGTTTTGTAAATCTTCACTCATTTTCAATTTGATGCCTGTAACACGTTCCAAAAAAGCAGGGACAGGGGCATGTTTACCACTGTGTTATATCACCTTTCCTTTTAAAAACACTCAATAAGCGTTTGGGAACTGAGGACACTAATTGTTGAAGCTGTGTAGGTGGAACTCTTTCACATTCTTGCTTGATGTACAACTTCAGTTGCTCAATAGTCCTAGGTCTCCGTTGTCGTATTTTGCACTTCATAATGTACCATACATTTTTAATGGGAGACAGGTCTGGACTGCAGGCAGGCCAGTCTAGTACCCGCACTCTTTTACTACGAAGCGACGCTGTTGTAACACATGCAGAATATGGCTTCGCATTGTCCTGCTGAAATAAGTAGGAACGTCCCTGAAAAAGATTTCGCTTGGATGGCAGCATATGTTGCTCCAAAGCCTGTATGTACCTTTCAGCATTACTGGTGTCTTCACAGATGTGCAAGTTACCCATGCCATGGGCACTAACACACCCCCATACCATCACAGATGCTGGCTTTTGAACTTTGCACTGATAACAATTTGGATGGTCCTTTTCCTCTTTGGCCCAGAGGACACGACGTCCATGATTTCCAAAAACAATTTTGAAATGTGGACTCGTCAGACCACAGCACACTTTTCCACTTTGCGTCAGTTCATCTCAGATGAGCTCAGGCCCAGAAAAACCGGCGGCGTTTCTAGGTGTTGTTGATATATGGCTTTTGCTTTGCATGGTAGAGTTTTAACTTGCACTTGTAGATGTAGGGACGAACTGTGTTAACTGACAATGGTTTTCTGAAGTATTCCTGAGCCCACGTGGTAATATCCTTAACAGAGGGATGTTGGTTTTTAATGCAGTGCCGCCTGAAGGATCGAAGGTCACGGGCATCCAGTGTTGGTATTCGGCCTTGCCGCTGACGTGCAGAGATTTCTCCAGATTCTCTGAATCTTTTGATGATATTATGGACAGTAGATGATGAAATCCCTAGATTCCTTGCAATTGTACATTGAGAAACGTTGTTCTTAAACTGCTGGACTATTTGCCCACACAGTTGTTCACAAAGTGGTGAACCTCGCCCCATCCTTGCTTGTGAACGACTGAGCCTATTGGGGATGCTCCTTTTATACCCAATCATGACAAACACCTGTTACCAATTAACATGTTCACCTGTGGAATGTTCAAAACAGGTGTTTTTTGAACATTCCTCAACTTTCCCAGTCTTTTGCTGCCCCTGTCCCAGCTTTTTTGGAATGTGTTGCAGGCATCAAATTCAAAATGAGTGAAGATTTGCAAAACAACAATAAAGTTTATCAGTTTGAACATTAGATATCTTGTCCTCATGGTGTATTCAATTGAATATAGTTTGAAAAGGATTTGCCGATCATTGTATTGTTTTTATTTACATTTTACACAATGTCCCAACTTCATTGGAATTGGGGTTGTACACCAATCTCTAAATTGCCCAGCCCTCTGCTAACTTGTCCCATTCCCCATTCTGCCAAAACCCACACCATAACGTCCACACCCGCACCTCCGTAATCTTCCAATAATGTGGACTTTCATCTGACTTACAAAACATCCACAGCATAAGTCCAATTCAAACCTTATTATGCCTCTGCTAACAGAGTGCCCAGTCCTTGGAAAATTTCCCTGTATTCCATAAATTCACATAATACAATCACTAGTCCTCTCATTTTTCTCAAGTCTTCTACCCCCGTTTATCGTTTACCACACCCACGGAGTCATTCCCCCCCTAACTTTATTGTACAATTGCTGCCAGTCTGCCCACAGTCCTATGCAAGTTTGCCACATTGTAAGATCCACACCCCCCACATCTTAAAACACAACTCAACCCCATCCTGTCTTGTAACTACACCCACAGGACAAGTCCAACCTAAATCTTATTCTGCCTTTACAATCAGGATACATACAGTATACTTCCTTGAACATACATTTTGCCCTCCTTTCCTTCAGGCCTGAAAGTTTCTCAGTTATTTTCTGATTAAATTGAGTTATTTCACTAAGCCTGACAAATAAATTAGCCTCATACTATTGTCTAGATCAGGGTTTCCCAACCTTTTTGCTTTGTGCCTTCCCCCACCATAACATCAGCTATGGAGACAAAAGTTTTAGATACATCAAATAACAGAAAAATAAACTCGAAATTTAAGCCTGTTAATGAGATGATGATGTGCTAATTAGTTTTTGAGCCAAATCATGCAAGAGACAGAGGCACTCTAGAGGAACCCTCAAATACTGTAATTCTGCAATTAATTATGAATTCTTCTCATTAGCTGCTATCATAATGTTCTATTTTATGATCAGTAAGATCAGCATCAGAGCAGTAAACAATCACAGAAATGTTATAAAATAGTTCAGGTAACTTGGGAGTAAAGCCTACTGATGCTCATGTCCGATTTTTCTTCTGTAGTGGCACACTTTGTTGTAACCAAAGTTATTCTAAGACAAGGGTTGCCAGCTCCTGTCCTGGAGGACCACCGTGGCTGCAGGTTTTCATTCTGACCCTATTTCTAATGAGTGCCCTGTTTGTGCTACTAATTAACTTCTTGTGAATTAATTTTAATTAAATTGCTTTTTAAGATTTGTTCCCCTGAATTTCTTCATTGTTCCTCTGAATTGCTTCATTTCTTTCCTTAAATGGCACCAAAACAAAAAATGGAATGTAAAGTGAGTGAGCCAACAGAAGACCGACTAAGTCAGGGCCTTAAACTCCAACCAATTTCACTCCAACCAGCTGCTTAATGAGGTGGTGATTCTTGTTATTAATTAAACTCGTTCTTTAATTTCATGGCTTGTTGCTGCTCTCATGGTGCATTAACACAAATTTCCAAACATGTTGATTTTCTCTTTTCTAAGAGCACACTGTTAAAATGTTTTGGGGACCTAAGCAGATCGACATTCCTAAGACCTTCATCTTTCTTTGTTTTCACATTTTGTATGATGGACACCAGGGGCCTCATGTATAACGCCGTGCGTAGAACTCGCACTATAACATGGCGTAAGCACAAAAGCTGAAATGTGCTTACGCACAGAAAAATCCAGATGCAGGAATCTGTGCGTACTCCAACTTCCACGTTCTTCCGCTACATAAATCCCGATCAGCGTGAAAACTAACGCTCGTGCACACGCATTATGTAACGCCCCAAATCCTCCCAGAATTACGCCTCTTTGAATATGCAAATCAATATAAATCGCCCTTAAGCGCAGCCTTCTGTGAAAAGACAATGGGAAAAGCACGGGGGAAAATATAAGAATTTCAGCGAATACCAAATGGAGGCAAATGAAAAACATACTATTTGTTCAAATAAACCGTGGTATAATCAACAAAATGAAGTTGATCGAGTGACATAGTGTGTTGGAGAAACTTGAAAGCTCACATCCACAAAATCGCACAGTGCCGAAGTCACATATCAAAGTCGCAATGAAAAGGCGAGTTGTAGCCCACTGTCTGAGTGTCATATGAAAGCTTATTAGGGTACAGAGAAAAAAGGCACACGGTGGGGAAAAAGCACGAAATGTCAACTTCAATCTCGACATTTCCACTTTAATCACATAGTTTATTTTGTCATTAAAGTAGAACATCATAAACTTCATCTTAAAATCGTTTAATTAACCAGTTTCTCAATTCACATCGTAATTAAAGTAGCACGTTAAATGCTTTGTTTTGTATTTGATCTTCTATGTGCTCTATGTGTGTGAATCACTACTTGCTTCTTAAACTGGCTCTCTTCCTCCAACTGGACACAGAATCCATGACATTCGTGATATTACAGCTCTCTGAATAACTAAAATACTGAGATGTATACGTGATATCATTTTTATGATGATAGGAGTTAAAGCACGTTATTAAACATGTGTTTCACTTCGATGAAATAATTTATTGTAGCAATACTCAGGGGCGGCTCTAGGCTTGTGGTGGCAGAATCGGTGGCTCCTTCGTCGGCCAATGTCAATATGTTATCTTATGCACGGAGACACTACACTGCACTGCATAGCTGCCTCGTGCTCATGACACAAGCATTTAACTTTTGCCGAAATTTGTCGCTGTGTTTTGAGCTGTGTTGTTATTTTCTTTTTCTGTTTTATATTCAATATATATTGGCGTAGCCACCACTGCAGTCCTTGCTTTTCTTTCCCCAAGTAACCGATCGCCACACAATCAGCTCTGTAATAGACGTTAAGCCATCTGTAAGCTTAGCGCCGATTCTTCAAAACGTTTAAAGAACATTGAAATATCTTCGTAGTACATGTTTAATTATTCTATCCTTCACGACACTCCCAGTGAAGAATATAGATTATTTAAATGAAGTTAAAGTTTTATCTGTATAATTGATCAAACATATTTTACTGCATTTCACCTTAAAAATGATATCGTCATTATATGTAAATACGTGCTTTATAAAGTGGCTCAGGTTGTGAGATATTATAACTGTAGTGTAAGTTTACAGTGGGATGATTGTACTTATAAGTCCTAACAGTTCTACAAGGAGCAATTGATTGAGTGCATTTAAAGTTCTTGGGATGAAACTGTTTCTAAACTGTGAGGTCTGTACAGGAAAGGTTTTAAAAGGTTTTGCAGTGGCTGAGACAGCGTGTCCTTAAAGCTGTATACCGATAATTCTCTTTCCGATCAGCTGCTGCTGTGATTCACACTCAGATACAGTGATATAAATACTCCGAGTCGTGCAGTGAGAGAAATAGGGAAAAAGATGATCCGCTGTGGCAACTCCTAACGGGAGGAGCTGAAAGAAGAAGAAGAAGAAGGAGGAGAAGTGAGAGTAACAACGCTAAAGCAGTTATGGTATTTGGAATACTATGGCTGTTCCCTGGACCATTATATTGTTACAAGTTAATTACAATCAAATGCATTACACTAATAAACAATATGCGGTTAGTTTCAGTGTATTTATAAAGCCACGTCATGAAAATAATGAGTAACCACACAGGAACAGTAGCACTGCTTTGACGCTGGGTGCCGCCAGTCTGCAAAACCGAGCGGAGAACTTGCGTACGACAAGGCATGAGGTACCGTGGAAAAGTGCGTGGCTTTACGCCAAGTGTAGGTTTTATATATCGCGATTTGAACGTGGAAAAGTTCTTACGCAACATTTCTGTGCGTACGCACCGTTTATACATGAGGCCCCAGTTGTTTTGATTCATTTTGTATCTCATTATTGTTTGGCTGCAAATTAAGGACAAAGAAACAATTACATCTTCAACAGCAAGTCAATTAAAATTAGTTCTAAAGAAGTTAATTAGCAACAAAAACAAGACACTCATTAAGAAAAGGGTTAGAATGAAAACCTGCAGCCATGGTGGTCCTCCAGGACTGGAGTTGGCGATCCCTGTTCTGAGCTACATCACTATTTTACTAATCACAAACCAATATACAGTATCTCATAAAAATTCTCAACAGCCCGAAGAGTCAGGACTACCAGAGAAGCCAGTAAAAAAGGAGCTCCGAGATCAGAGTTCATAGACACGGCACTTGGAGATGCCACCAAAGTCCACATTAAGTTGCTTCGTCCCTCTTCTTGCCCCTCCTTTTCTCAGAAGCAACTTGTACGTCCACTATCCATCAGTTCTTTGAGGCTTGCTGGTGTCCACACACCCACTGCAGATGGACTCCAACAGCCAGGATATACGTCCAAAGCACTCTGACATGGCAATCGCTGAGCTACTTTTATGTCATCTTCTCCAGGCAGATCTATCCTCCTCAAACAGGTCTCAACCACCTGTAAAGCTTGTGCAGAAAAAAGTCTGTGTGTAAGCTTGTCCTTGATCACTTGTCTGCTGCTGAATTCTTAAGTCAGGTCAGTCTGGTCCAATCTCCATCTTCTTTTGAAGATGAAGGAGAACAAGGGCTATTCCATTAAATATATAACTGAATTTCCTATGATTTCTGAATTTTCACTTGAAGTTGCCATCTCCCTCAAGTTGCATTCACTCATCTTTAGTTATGTTAACACTAGAAACCCTGGAGCCTACGAAAAAACTTGTAATCCCGACCCACCTTAAACTCCTTCACATCTTTTCATCAGTGTCTTTTGTTTTGTAAATGTGTCGATCAGCCAAAGCAGCAAGCAGGCTGCTGTCCCATTTCCCCTACCAATGGAGCTCAACCCAGCTGAAGCCTTATTTATCTTGGTGTGAATTTGGAAATCATGCATTTCATGTGTGTTCCATGTCTACAACGATCTGTGCAATGTAGAATGACAGGAAATGCGAGAAATGCAAGAAATATTGAACACATAAAACACAAACTTTTTTCATGTTTTAGTGCTAACAACAAAATTTTGACATGAAGTATATAATGTGTGAAGACTGAAGTCCAAATATTAAATAAACTTTCACAAAAGGTACATGTATAAAAAACAAGTGTGCTTTTATTCAATAAAATAACTGAAGAAAAGAAAGTCAGGTTAGGGTATGATGCTGACACAACCACTTTGGTGGTACAGTGGTAATAGCTGCTGACTCATAATCAAGAGGTTGCGGGTTCAATCCTGGCTGCTTCCAAGAGTTAACATTTTGAGTAGTGAGCTGCTCTTATTGTTATTATTATACAATAAAAACATAACTTTCATTTGAGTCTGTAACATCCGGTGTAAATGTATGGTACTTGTAAAAGTTAGCATTTTTTTTATTCAGTTTTCTTCTCTTAGTCATGTTCACACTTGCCCCAGTCTGACACTGCTGTTTTCAAATAAAGACTTGCTATAACAGAGGTGAACTCAGATGACGATGAGCAAGGCATGCCAAGCTTGCCAAGGTATCATGCAAAGTTCTGTTTGTGATTATGTTTTGTGATGGTCTTTATATAAAAAAAAATTATATGTTACTTATATAAAAGCCACATCGAATGTTATTTACCTGTTTACCTTGATTTATTTACTTATCTTGCTACAGCGTAAAGTCACAAGCAGACTGCAGAGCTTCCTGCGTTTGATCGACACGGGCATGCTAACAAAGTATATGTGTAATTCCACGAAAAGTGTGGTGGCAGCTTCCACCTGCAGCTATGGACTCTTCAGTATGTAAGCGTCTCTCCACGCTAGTGTTTAGATATGACAGTGCCATGCTGACACTTCATTACGCGGTACGTGAATGTAGTCAGACTTCTTTTTTTGTGCACATACATCGAAGGAAATACAGGTATTCACACAGAAATGAAACAAGTACAAGTAGGAAACATTTTTTAATGGATGTTAACAGGCATGTTGTGCAAATATATTTATTTCATGATTATTTTGCATTACCTACAGTATTTATTTAAGTAGAGTTTTTAAAATATTTGTGGGGGGGACAGAGAGGCTCCACCAGTGCCCCACCTTACAAACTGCTATTAATCTAAATACACTTAGACATTCATCAAATTAATTTGAGCACCCTTTATATTCAGATGTTAAATTAATGCATCTCACAGCCTATGTGTAAGTACTATCATGAAATCTGGTATTTCTGGTTTAAATTGACTGAAGAAGAGAGGACAGAATATGCAGTGGGTCAGATAATATCTTAATAAGCTTGGATTTCATTCTAGAAAAATAAACTGACTTCACAGTTTTGAAATAATAACTTTAGTCAGTAAGGGGTGCTGCTGTGCTACTACCAAAAACAGAATCCAATGAGACCAATGTAGATCATAACAATGAGTTTTATTACATAAATAATGCACGCAGGGTGTGTGATTAAGGGAGAACTCAACAGAATGGTAGAAACAAATTAATCAACCTTCTAGTCTCCTACCAATGGGTTTAAAGCTTGATTATCTAATGGGATGTCTAATGCAGTTACAAACCATAAAACATGTCCCAATCCCTTCACACTTCCATCGACCACTCTTCAGTAGTCTTAGCCTCTTTTTCTCCCACCAGCTGAATCCTTTCCAACACTCCTCACTACTCCATGTTCATTAGTCTTCTGACTGGATAGCCCTTTTACAGTCACCCCTTAACCACATCCTAAGCAACTGCTGATCCCTTTGCAAATAACTCTAGGTCAGAGTCTTCTAGGATATTAGGCTAGATGTCCCTATGCTGGCTTCCCTGCAATAAAATGTTGGCCTTAAAGAGCTCACCATGCCAAATCTTCTATTAAAGTATTAGAGCCATTAGTATTTTAAACTGCTTGACTCCAATCCTGTACAAACTGGAATTTATTGTTATCCCCGGCCTTTACCAAGACATTCTCTACAAAGCCAATTATTTTTAAAAACAGCGTATACCACCTTCTTTCTAAGCACTTCCTGTCATCAAGACAAAAAAGGTTAAATCACTTTCAATAATGGACTTGAAAACAATGGGCAATACTTTCTGAGGTACATGAAACATTCAGAACTGTCTAAGAAAGAAAAGCTTCTGATGAACTTTCTTGACCGTAATAGATACTGTATATTGAACTCCTCTGTTAGTGTTCTATAAACGGTTGGGCCTAAAGTTTTCATGTTATCTACTATCTTTAACATCTAGGCCTTTGATATATAAAGGTGACTGTGCTCTTTTTTCAGTCATCAAATATTTTGTTAATTTTGCTAACTCATTCTTATAAGCAACCTAGTCATAATTGGTGATGAGACCAGAAATTTGCAATCCACTATAGTGAATCATATCAAATGTGGTCCTTCATGTACAAACAGTGCAAATACAAAACTCTTTAGGACACTAATACTCAGACTGGGTGACTTATGGTTGGCTTTTGTCTTGATAATTGCTCCCTAAAGCCAAAAACACAAGAACGTATTGATAACCATGGTCTATTTCTTTTTCAAAAATATTGAGGGGGATAATTGCATTAAACAACCAAATGATATCAGGAAATACTGTATCTGTGAGGTGATTCTAGGTATTGAAGAATGTCATGAAGGTCCAGGAACACAAATTAAGAGGCAACACAAAGTGGATCAAAGTGGATCAGCCTTAGAACATCAAAAACAGGTATTCAAATTTTTGTCAGTCTTTTTTTTCAAGACTGAAAAGTTTCTAAATATTGTGACTGGCTGAGTAGCACAGGATGTAAATATCCCTGCAGAAAAAGGTTGGGACTAAATATTTTCCCTAAAAGTTACCAAAACCATAATTTTACTTTTAATTTTAATTAGTTTAAGAGCATATGATTCATTTTGAAAATAACAAACACTACAGCTCATTGATGGAGAGACAGGACATGTTTGAATAGATTGTTTAGGTAATAATGTTAAAAGGAATTATGAGGTCAAGCAGTGGTTCCTGAGAGAAAAAATCAGGAATTAGAATTGAAGAAGCAGCTGTTCCCAATGTGGACAAGAACAATTAAAGTTCTATGATGCTGTTCAATCAAGATTGTAAAGATTCAGTTATTCTATGTTGAATATAAAGAAAGTAAGCGGCCCTATAACAAGAATGAAAAGCAGTGATATCAAAAATATAAAAAACAGTGATAAATGTGGGGAATACATAAAATGAAGGTAAAATGAAGGTAAAATGATACATACTAAAATAAGAACAAGAACGTAAATGCAGGACATTTATCTTACCTCAAAAGAAAGATGTGCATGTTTTATGTATGTAACAGAAGTTTAGAAGAGCTAACTATAACTATAACTCAGTAATTTTCTTTGCTGCCTCTTCAATGTTTACCATATGTTTGCTTTGGAATTGTATTAATTACTAGCATAGTAAAATATCCATTTATTAAAAATAAACTAATAAAAAAAAATAAAACAAATTTCCCTCTGGGATAACAAAGTCAACCTAAACCTAAACCTAAAACAGGCACAATGGTAAGACTGTCATGCATTTAGGGAGCTCACTTCACTGAATACATTAGCCCTTACATCCCTTTTCTTTGTGCTTCTTGTTGCCTTGTTCATTGGACATTACAGCCCTCTTATGGATGTGGGACGACATTACGCCAAGGCATGGACGCTGGATGTTTTGTCATTTTTATTTATTAATGAATTTATTACTTGCTTCTGTTTTCAGATTAATCACATCGTTGGGCATGTAATTATTTATTGTTATGCAGTATTTAATGGTGGCTTTTTATACTGTATATTTAATTTTTTCAAGTATTTTGGTATGCCACCCATGACAGTCCCTTCTTGAAAAGGTTTATTGTTTTTGTTTTTTATTTTAATTTAAAAACTTAGAAGCACTTTTTTCCCTTTATTTTTCATGCTCCTGTTTTTTTTTTTCCCAGCACTGTGGCATTTACAGTATACTCATTAGGGGTCAGTTTAATTAAGCAGCATTTGCAAAAGGTTACTCGTAAGGTTTGTCACAGGTTTTTGCACTGTGTGCTGTTTTCTGCATTCTACCCTTGTTGCCGCTTAAAAACATGTTGAATCAACAACACAAAACAAATATATTTTCTGTTTTTTTACATGCTTTCTGATCATGATAAGTGCAAACTATAAACATTACCCCGTTAAATAAAACCCTAATAAGTATAGCATAATATGATTACCATGTGATATGAGTAAACTCAACAAATAAACTACGGAAAAAAAGATGAAGCAATATTTGTCGAATGCAGGTGTATCAGTAAACAGTGGTTTAGACTGTTATGTTTCAAAACTGTAACAATTGTTCAAGCATCTAAAAAGAATTTGTTTAGAGAGGCACATCTGGAATGATTTATGTTGATTTTCAAAAAACTTTTGATAAGGAAACAGACAGCCTAGTTATCTAACTATAAAAATAAATTCTTAAATTTACTACTATAAATTATTTTTGAATATATTAATAAAGATGTCTCTTTTAGGAAGATCCTGCACATACATGATCTGATTCAACATACCAAACACAATTTAAAATAACATTGTACTATTAACTACAAGGACACTAAAAAATGAACTCCTGAAAATATGTAACATTGCAATAATTTTTGATCTAGGGATTTCTACAAAAAAATCAGATGCAGAATGGAAGATGAAGGCAAAATGTATTGGGAGAATTCCTGCTGACCATCATACCAGAAAGGAAACCATGATATCAGAGCAAAACTGACAGGAATTCTGCAGCTTTAAGAAGCCGGTACGTGTCACTGTTGACAGTGGCGCCAATGTGATATCTGCCTGCAACCTCCCAAATTCAAAGAAACAACCTTGTGTTTCACATTCCTCATGACTGTGCATGCATTAGATAATTTATTTTTCTCCACAAGAAAAGAATATTCAGTTTCTGGGAGAAATATCTATGCTGACTGAAAACTGTCATGGTGTTGCCACTGTTTTAAAAAAGCTAGCGAGTGCTTGGCCAGGATACATTAAAATATGCCAAGCTAAGACTTGATCTGACACAGATTCCATTAATTTGTTTTACGGGTGAAAATCTTCTTTTCTTTTCCATAATAATTTAAAAATGCTTGCTGCAAAGGGGACAGAATCTCTTAACCCATTCCCCTTATCATTCTAGAGTATGAAGTGAAATTTGTGACCCTTACTTGCACAGTTATTTCCATCATTACGTCTTTGTGGCAACAGCACCCATTACAAGTATGAGACTATTTTCTCAAACAAGACCAATCTCTTAAAATATATAAGAAATGGTCTAGCTGTAGCTTAAAATCAAAAAGAAAACAAGTGATAATTTATCAGCTCAAAAATATCATTGCATTTAAGATTTTTCTTCTGTATATTTCAGTATCTAATTTTGTAAATTTGCTTAGAAATAGAAAATATGTTTGTTATTGTGACTTGTGTTATGAATTTTACCTATAGCTCCAAAACTGGTAAAATGTATCGAGGACTGAAACAGCTCTGGAGATAGAGGGCATTCCTGGAGCAGCCTGAAGCTGGAGCTGGCAATTTGCTGCAATTTTGCAAGCTTGCCTGGAACCTAATAAAAAAACCCTGACGTCTGCCAACACCACTGTAAGCAACCTACTTTTAAAATAGATTAGACAGTATGGTTATCCTACAAAGAGACGGAGTTGTAGAAAACTTAACGGAACCAAAACAGAAGATAGCAGTCTGATTACGTTGGTTATGCGCTGTGTGTTTAGGATCTAATCCCCATTTCTTGCCTCTCCCTTAGGACATGTCCTAATACTTACCTAGAGAGATAAGAATTGACACCCTGTATTTTAAACCGCATAATGGTATGCTTTATTTAGAGCGAGTGTCTGCCTAAGCAAATTAACCCTTAAAGAGTGTAGATCACCACAATGTTAATAAAACAAAGACGTTAAAACAAAAGAACAAAAGAAACAGAATGCTGGAAAAATTCAGGTATATATTGTGTACCACTATAGCAATGTTGGATAAATGTGAAGATCCATCCATCCATTCATTTTCCAACCCGCTGAATCCGAATACAGGGTCACGGGGGTCTGCTGGAGCCAATCCCAGCCAACACAGGGCACAAGGCAGGAACCAATCCTGGGCAGGGTGCCAACCCACTGCAGGACACACACAAACACACCCGCACACCAAGCACACACTAGGGCCAATTTAGAATTGCCAATCCACCTAACCTGCATGTCTTTGGATTGTGGGAGGAAACCGGAGTACCCGGAGGAAACCCACGCAGACACGGGGAGAACATGCAAACTCCACGCAGGGAGGACCTGGGAAGCGAACCCGGGTCTCCTAACTGCGAGGCAAATGTGAAGATTGTTAGTAATAAAAAAATAAAATTATAAATGAAAACACATTAAAGTTTCTGTCAGTCATGATTGAAGGATGGGTGCATTACCTTCTGCACAAGCTTCATTTTGGCTTGCAGCTGATTTTATGGATCCTTGTCAATGCTATGGCATTGTTACAGCAGTTTCCCCTTAGGCATTTGGGAGAGATGGATGAGAATCGCTAAAACCACAAAAGTAAGGTTTGTGTTTGAGAAAAATCCTACACTAAGATACCAGAAGCCAATAATTTACCCTGCGATGTGACCTCTGTATCACGTGATGTTTGTGGCAAAGAAAAAGTGTAATTGAAAAACAATGTGGTGGAGGTGATACCACTGCCGTAATGTTAAATTAAACAAAAACCAAAGTATTCAGTACATGTATAAGAATTCCAAAAAGATAACGACTGTCTTCTATATTCCCAGATAAAAAAAATAAATCATTAGCCACCCCCACAACAAACTAAAATGTAAACAGAATCCAGACATTTTAATGCTTTTCATTTTGTTTATTATCTGTCCCTTACAGTGTCATGTTCTAATAGCATCTTCTACCTCAACTGTGACATATTGCTATGTGCATTGCAACATGTGTTGACCTGTGATAATATAGGGATCACTTTGTACAAAACATGATGGAGGAAATTCCATTTATTGTCTTCATTAACAGTAGAATTGCAGCACATTTTTTAGGTACTATAAACCCTCAACACTAATGGCCCAATCGCTAGGCATCCTGATAGAGCATCCCTACTACCTTTGATATTGCTGGGTAATGGCATCATGGTGCGTGTTGATTTAGTGTGCAAATAACAGTTTCATTGCATTTTCTTATATATAAACATTTACACGTGGAAGTGTATGTGTCTGTCTTTCTGGCCCGGAGGTGCGAGGCTACAGCATGAAGCTCAAAGAGCTGGCAAGGTGGTCCCAAGTTAACAGGTCGGAGAGAAACTCGCTTAGCCGCTAATGCACATTGCTAAAAAAAATCACCAAGGACAGAGAAATTCGCTTACCCACTGATAGACAAGAGGGGCGACCACGTAACCGCCAACTCTGCATTTCAATTGTTTTTTTGTCTTTTTACAGCACGGGCTTACACATGTATATATAAATGTCTGAACTGAACTTCTTTACATTGCAAATTTTTATTAATGTTTTAGATTTTTGAATGTGCAAAGGCCATCTGCATGCTGGTACTAAGTTAACAATGGCAATCAACACTCAGCATTATGCACTTTATGAGGAGTGTCATTTCCACACCTGGTTAAAAATATACATGGAAGAAATTTTAAAAAAAGCACATCATGTGGTTGAGCCGAGCTGCAATGAAACAGAATGCAATGAAGCACCATGAACCAATTATCAAATTATATATTACATACAGAAAGAGAACGACTTAGGTAACTTCTACTGTTTCTTGTCAGTAGACATTTATTCAACTCCATATTACAATTAGGTATTTCTGAGCTGTGATTCATAGAAATTTTAAATCAACTTTGATGGATTCTTAATAATCTTTATAGCAGTACCAAACAACTCTGCTGGTAATATCTACTGTATCATGGAGTTCTGTATCCACAATTGTACCCCTGCTGCATATGTTTTCTATGGTCCATGATTAACAGTTTTCTAGTTTTTCTTTGATGTTCCCTATCACATGTGGTGAAAGACTGCAAGTCTATTTGGCGGGAAGAGGGGTTATTGTCCAGTGATTTGCAAACGTTTTGTCACTGTATATAACTATTTATAGCTTTATTTTCATTTTATTAAAAGTTTTAATATACTTACCTTACCAGATAAGGTAGTGCAATGAGGCTCCAGCAGGAATGTGGCTTCACAGCAGCACAGGTGCATGCTGTGACAGTGCAGGATAGCTCCACACTCCCATTTGCTCTAGGGAGCCTCTTGAACCTGCCTCCATCTGTAACGTACCTGATGGATAAGTCTACCAAAGGGTACAGTAGATGAATAAGTGACAGTGCTTTTATTAAAAGAATCTGAAGTGTTCCAAAAAAGTGCAGTACTCCACCAGTCAATAAATAAATAATCTATAAAAACAAGTGCATTGATGGAGGTTAAAATCCAATAAAAAAATCTAGTAAAAAAGCAGGAGACATTCTTCTAAAACCATTAGCCCAGGTGCAAACGGACATCTTTCCAGCTTAGCCAGCTCAGGTCTTACAGCCCGGAAAGACTTCAAACTAACAGGCACGGACAGCCCCTCAGTTCTGGCTCGTTTCCCTGAAGTCCATCTCATGGTGATCCACTGGAGGCTGCCATGCCTCCACTCCCTCTGCCATATCCAGCCCTGCGGAGGGGTCCCTCCAGAGTTCCTTTATCCTCTGTTTCCTAATTGGGTGCGAATGCGAGGAGCTGCTGTCTCTGTGGCATCACTGAGGTGTCTGACTGAGCCTCGCACCACCACATGTGTATGCAGTGCTTTTAGTCAGATGTCCAATTAAGCATGGAGGGAAATACACTCACACACACCCGCACCCAATTGGAACTTGAACCTTCTTGGGGCATGGTTATTTATTTAAAACTGTACACTAATTGCTAAGCTGTGCACCTGCTATTCCACACGTGTGCCACAGGCATGCATAGGTCATGGAGTACTACATAGCCCATACACACATCAGAGCGGGTACAGACAACTGCTCATTGATAGCCTGTAGTGGCAGAAGAGAAAAGGGTAATAACTAAGATGAATTGCCAAGTGTTATATGAAGCTGTAAGAGTCGAAAACATCAATGAGTACTGGAAAGATAGAGTGGGAGCAAGAGAGAGAAAGAGCGAGCAACAGCAGCTCAATTGCCTTCACACAGGCATACACATGTGGAAGAACTCTATTTTAAAGTTTAGAGTTCTGGAGAAACAGATGAAGCACATGGGTAGCAGTATCACAGCATGCTCCTTCATAGGAGGGGACTGAATATGCATTGGTGGGACTGGGCACTGCAATTTCTCTGATGTGTAACACCAGGCCACAAACTCTAGGAGTCATCTTTTGACCTAGGTTAGTCGACCAGCTTGGGAGGGATCCTATTGCACAGTTAACAGTGGTGTGGGCGGCACGGTGGCACAGTGGTAGCGCTGCTGCCTCGCAGTTAGGAGACCCGGGTTCGCTTCCCGGGTCCTCCCTGCGTGGAGTTTGCATGTTCTCCCCGTGTCTGCGTGGGTTTCCTCCGGCGCTCGGTTTCCTCCCACAATCCAAAGACATGCAGGTTAGGTGGATTGGTGATTCTAAATTGGCCCTAGTGTGTGTTTGTGTGTGTCCTGCGGTGGGTTGGCACCCTGCCCAGGATTGGTTTCTGCCTTGTGCCCTGTGTTGGCTGGGATTGGCTCCAGCAGACCCCCGTGACCCTGTATTCGGATTCAGTGGGTTAGAAAATGGATGGATGGATGGACTGTTAGTGGTTGACCTATCTAGTTAGTTTGACTTTTACTAATAGAGTTTCAAAGAAAAGCCTTCATTTTTCTGACCTTGACTTTTGTAGGAAGAAAGAGCAAAGGCTTGTTTTTGTTCTTTAGTAAATATTCTTCTGTTGTTTTTGCATTTTTCTTCCATGTCATCAAGACTGCCTTTATTTTTAATGAATGACAAGTCACTGAGTTTTAGTTTTTAAGATTATTTTTCATTGGATACTTGTAAATAAAGAAACAAACTGGGAATCTGCAGTGTTGTGATTATGCATTTTTTTATGTATGTAATAGAGGGCCTTTGTAATTATATTTTATACCAGTTGTTTGACTGGAAACTTACATCATGACCTAGCACACATTTGAATTGTCTTAAACTGTTTTTCGGATGAGGCACAAGTCAACTATCTTTAAAGTCAACAGACTTCTCTAGGCAGTTAGAATGCCCTGTAATCTCCACAGATTTCAGTACTATCAGGCCTCTGTGATAGCAACAAGCACCGAGTTTATTTGTGCCCAAGGGTGTCATTCAGGGGACAAATAAAAATTGCATTAATAGACAACTGAAATCTGCGTATCTATAGAAATGTGAAATCCACTTGTCAGAGGAGTCATTTCTTTCCTTTGCTTGGAAATTAATCAACAACAACAACAACAACATTTATTTATATAGCACATTTTCATACAAACAGTAGCTCAAAGTGCTTTACATATTAAAGAATAGAAAAATGAAAGACATAATTATAAAAAATAAATCAACATTAACATCGAATAAGAGTAAGGTTCAATGGCCAGGGGGGACAGAAAAAACAAAAACTCCAGACGGCTGGAGAAAAAATAAAATCTGTAGGGATTCCAGACCATGATACCGCCCAGTCCCCTCTGGGCATTCTACCTAACATAAATGAAACAGTCCTCTTTGGATTTAGGATTCTCACGGAAGGGCTTGATGATGATGGTCACGTAGACTTCTTCCTTTTAATCCGTCCATCATTGTTGGAGCATCATGAAGCTTTGAGTAGGTGGAGGTGGCGCAGGCCACCACCACAAAGAAACCGGAAAAAGAAACAGAAAAGAGAGTAGGGGTCAGTACCGATTTTAGAGCCACCATGAATAGTTGTTATGATGAATTGAACATACAGAGTATCAGGATTAAGTTAAATTACGATTAAAATGAAGTTATAAAAAGGCCATGTTAAAGTAATGTGTTTTCAGCAGTGTTTTAAAGTGCTCTACTGTATCAGCCTGGCGAATTCCTATTGGCAGGCTATTCCAGATTTTAGGTGCATAACAGCAGAAGGCCGCCTCACCACTTCTTTTAAGTTTTGTTCTTGGAATTCTAAGGAGACACTCATTTGAGGATCTGAGGTTACGATTTGGAATATAAGGTGTCAGACATTCCGATATATAAGATGGGGCGAGATTATTTAAGGCTTTATAAACCATAAGCAGAATTTTAAAGTCAATCCTGAATGACACAGGTAACCAGTGTAGTGACATCAGAACTGGAGTAATGTGTTCTGATTTTCTTTTCCTAGTTAGGGTTCTAGCAGCTGCATTCTGCACTAGTTGCAAACGATTTATATCTTTTTTGGGTAGTCCTGAGAGGAGTGCGTTACAGTAATCTAGTCGACTGAAAACAAACGCGTGAACTAATTTCTCAGCATCTTTCAGTGATAAAAGAGGTCTAACTTTACTTATGTTTCTTAAGTGAAAAAATGCTGTCCTAATGATCTGATTAATATGTGATTTAAAATTCAGATTACAGTCAACAATCACCCCTAAGCTTAAATTAATGAGGGTGAAGGGTAAGGATGTGTCAGCCTAACAGATTTATGAAGTAGAATTTGCAAGAAAAATGGAGATCTAAGGTAACTAGTTTTGGTATAAAAGATGTTTTAAAGGTATTATACTACTAAAATTTTGTTTTATTTTAGAATATTGGATGGTAGTTAGAACTGCTTCCTCAGGACGCTGGTTCAGTTCTCTCATTGCCAGTTTATGGTTTACATGTTCTTTCTGTGTCCTTTAGGTGTTTTCCCAGGTACTCTAATTTCTTCTAACACATTCCAGATATTTGCATAATACGTTTTTGTCTTGCCAAATGTGTCATTCAAATAAACTTTTTCAGGGTTTTGTGAAAAGTGTCATCTCATAACAAATCTTAAACTCGAGCTTTATTAGAAATTTCAGTCTGTAGTTTGCATGGTAATACTGAACATCACTCCACCTTATTACTACTGCCACTTCTGGATAGCAGCTTCTCCTTCACCTTGGAGGAGTGTTTCTTTCATATATCAAGTCTGATGCTTCTTCATCACTGCTTTTTTCAATAAATTTTCAAAACACTCTGCATTTTCTTAGGATTTTGGTTTCTCTTCCACGTGGGCATTGGTATTAAAACAACCACTCAGCCTATGCTAATATTCTTTTCTAAACCACTCAATTTATAAAACCATTTGCTTTCATTTTCAAGATGAAGTTGTTTAATTTCTTTTATCTTGTTCATTTCTTTTTTAAAATACAAAATGTTTTTGCTTCATTTCTTAATTATACTGATCTGCGAAAAAGTATTTTATTACTCCTTTGAAATATTTTAGGAGTTGTTTATAGATTTGTGAGTACTGAGTCCAAATCTGGCAAGAAAATTGCTCTACTGTATCCCATTTTTCAGAGATGAAGTTTTAAAATAAAAAATACTCTTTCAGAGAAAAAAAGTAATACATTTTAAAATTAGCTATTTACTGTATACTTGGTAAAATGATAAATTGCACATACAATTGTTTTAAATATAATTATTACTTACAGAAATTAGTCACTTGATGGTTTCTTCTCCTCTTATAATTCTCTGACGTGTTTCACAGTAGAATGACATAAAGTTTCTCCATTTCAGTGATGTCCTGGTAGAACCTCTCCTTATGTTCATCAAAAGTCACTTCTGTGTTCTCAGGGAAAATTCCAAATTAGAGTGTAGGAAAAGGATTTTTAAAAACATGTTGCACCCAAGGGCTAGGTAGGAAGAGAGAAACTTCCCAACTAGTTCCTCATAATTTGCAGCCTTTATATTCCAAATATCAAATGTCTCCCAAACTCTTATTTCAACTTGCTCACCTGCTAACTTGTCAAGACATTGGTTGGATCAACAGCACCTTGTAAATTTCTTTAAAAAAATATTTAAACAGGAATCGTCTAGCTTCTGAACAATAAAACAGCACATTTCTAGCTTTGTTAATTTACTGTGAATTCCTGAATATTCTGAAGGAATACAAAGAGGAAAAATACTCATTAAGAGCAAAAAATGTGTAGCAAATAACTTGATTTTAGGTTGTTTTCCCCTTAACTAACGTTAAGAATAAAGAAAACTGCTATTTTTCAGACAAAATATTCTTCAAATAATATTCTAAGCATAAAACATATTTATGCCATAAAGTTAATGTAACTTATTAAAAAAAATCAACACATTCTTTTCAACACGGCATTTTTCACTTAACCAGGCATCTAATGGAAATGGTTTATGGCAGAGAAATTCCAGTTCCAGAATTGTATTCTGCATACAGAAATCTATAAAGGACACCCAATGTTTTTGCAAGGGAGGATCTTGGGGCAGACCAGTGCTATTTATTGCTCTCTCTCTCTCTAATTTGTCTTATGACCTTTTCTTAAACTTGTTTCATGATGAAAAAATTCATCTCTTCTTCTCTCCTTTACTTCATCAGGTTTGACCTTTGAAACATTGTACAAAGTTTTCCATGTTCTTTCTGCATTTCCGTCTTCCTGTTGTCCTCCATTGTACATTAGATCTTTTAAAATCACTTGAATGTAAGTTTTGGGCCCTTGCTTTTCTTCTGTACTTTCGCGATTATTCACTTTCTTAGCACTGCTTTAACTAAAAAAGTGATCAGCATCTCCATTGTAGCCTCAGCTAGTTCTTATTGATGATAAGCTCATGAAAAAGTTATAATATTATCAGTCTGATTCAGTATTTCTGTATCTGGTACCATTAATGTTTCTTTGTATATACTGTACATTTATCATGGAAGTACAGCATGTACTTTTTTAAATTAGTTTATTTGAAGCTACTAGGTGTCCAAGTAGTTTGCCATTTTCACTCATTTCATGGTGCTACCCATTTAAGAAAAAAAATTCTTGACCAGATCTTGTATTAAAATCCCTAAATACGATGACCATATCATGCTCAAACATCTGCCTTTACCACTCAGGATAATCTGTCAAAGATTCCTCTTTCTCATGATCATTTTTCTCTTGGAAGACACAAACACTGATAACACCAGGATATTCCCCAACTGCCCTCACATTAATAGTTCAAAATTCATTTAACCCTTTCTTTTTTGTTTTTTATTTATGATTATCCCTGAACCCAGCTGACCTGTTCCCTCTTGCCTTGTTGACCATATGACAGTTATTTTTTTGTAATTCTTCCATAGCCTTCCCACTTTTTTCTTCAATATATAAATGTATTTGCCTGATTCATAACTTCTTTCATTATGCCATGTTGTGATATTGCTCTTAATTTCCATGTCACAAAATATGTATTTTTTTCTCTGAGTTTGCAGTATTAACCCTGTGCTCAACTATGGACCTGAAAGACTGTGTCATTTGAATTCAGAGCTTCCATATCCTAAACCAGATACTTTCACTGCCGATTAAAGAGCCAAGTTTAATCCTGATTTTATTTCAGAATCATTTCTTTTAGCCTTCAGAGCTGAAAAAATGTACAATACAAGGCAGCACAGATCATTGCTTATTTATTGAAGGCGCTTTCACAACAAGTCAAAGTATCATCCTTGTAGTTTTTGCATGAAGTGCTATGCCACTATTCAAGCCTCCACAACCTGCTAGTGCTGCCACCTGCTTCTAAATTGCTTATTTGAGTTTTCCATTATTCACAACAACCCTAAATATCAGGGGGGCTTTCTGCTATCCACCACCTTTAGGACTATGCAATGCCTCTCTGATGGACATAGCCACAAGCAAAGAAACCAGGCCAGTTTTATTCCAGCAAGTTGTATCTTTTGCATATGAGGAAAACCTAAATACCTGACCAGAGTCAGCATGGCCACAGAAAGAATTTGCAGATAAAGACTAGGCAAGGATTTGAATCTTGCTCCTTGGATCTGTGAAGCAGCAGAACCAACCAATGTACTACAGCTTCACCCTAGTATGACTGATGACATTAAATTGTGTTTGCTGATTATGTAACATACAGCAATCCATTTCTGAAACTGCAAAGTCATAATCAAGTCTAACCTTAACATTTTATCTAAATCAGCATTTACTTAAGATTCTCTTTCTCCAAGGCAAAATAATCAGGCAGCTCAGCTCTTCTGAGATAGTTAGCTTTGGTTATATATAGAACAGCAGTCTTGAACCTGCTTGAAAAGAAACCTGCTGACAGCAAGAGCATCGTGATTTTCAAAGGGGAACTTGGCTTTCATATACATTTCCGCCCTGTAAACCTCTATGGAGCCTTATTGAACTTTACTTGAATGGTATAGTGATTAATGTCATTTGCTTGCTGCATTTTTTTTTTACTTTCTTTCAAACATGAAAATACTGTAACTCTTTAAGTGATTGTAAATTGTTGAATCTCAATGATAAAGCAAATTAGTTGGAATTTGCCTGTGTATAAGGAGTTGTAATAGTTTCAGATGTAAACTTGTTCTTCAAATGCAATTCCAAAGTACATCAAAAAAAATAACTGTTGATAAATTAATTTCTATTTTAACTTAATACTAAGGGGCTCCGCCCCCTGCTCGCTTCGCTCGCCCACCCCCGGGTTTGGTTTACCGGGTATACAATTTAAAGAGATTGTTATTTTCATGGGAATTGTTACATATGCATTATTTTCACTTTTACTTTTAAACTTTTGTAAAAACAATACTTGTCCTTTATTTCTGGCCCCGGGCATGGTTAAATCTCTTTCTTGCAGGACGTATAATGCTGTTCGCATTGTGAATTGGGGGTAGGGGGTTGGATGGCGGCTGAACACACACTAAGGAGAACTGTTCGGATCATCTGCTGGCTTATTGCAGCTGCTGCTGGTGCGCTGCATGTTCTGCTTGTTGCCCTGCCCATCAATCATTTAAAAGCCTGTACAGTAGTTGTCCTTTTGCCACTTTGCGTCTCTGCCACTCACGCTGTGGGGGGGGACTTAACATGTCTAAGGAGAAGCGGTGCCTGGGCATGGTTAAATCTCTTTCTCGCAGGACATATAACTTTGCTTGCGTTGTGAAGGGGCGGCGGCTGAATGCACACTAAGGAGAAGTGGTTGGATCATCTGCTGGCTTGTTGCTGCTGGTGCACTGCGCGTCAATCATTTAAAAGCCTATACAGCAGCTGTCCTTTTGCCACTCCGCATCTCTGCCGCTCGCATTGTAAAGGGGTGGGGGAGGTGGATTGGCTGAACGCACGCTAAGGAGAAGCGGTCGGATCATCTGCTGGCTTACTGCTGTGTGTTTTGCTTGTCTTTGTTTTAAGAGCTGGGAGCACATGAAGTGTGTCTGCCAAATGCATTCCAACAACTGCTAGGTTAGATGTCTGTGAACTTGTTTTAAATGTTGTCCCATTGCCTTGTCTCGCGGGATGTCATATTGTCTTCTGAGAAGATCACGTCTCGTCTCCCTCCCAAGATTTTTTTATAACATATATATATATATATATATATATATATATATATATATATTTTTTTTATATAGTGTGGTGGACGGCTGGGACCCTTACCTGGCCGGGACGCCTCGAGAGGGCAGCCTCCCTGGATTGCACCAGCGTCATGGGCTTGGAGCTTGGAGGCTCAATCCTGTTGGGGCCTGTGGTCAATGACAGGGGGAGGTGCCTGGACAGTCTGCGAGCCATGGACTGCAGCACTTCCACCACACCTGGAAGTGCTGCTGGAAGAGCGTCCAAGAACTTGTGGAGAATGCAGGGGATGCGAACCAGACTGGTTTGGACTGGTGGTGACCACGGGCCCCAACCGGGTTGAGCCTCCAAGCTCCAAGCTCGTGGCCATGAAGCAATCAAGGGAGGCTGGCCTCTTGCATCCCGGGGAGGTATTGTTGTGGATCTGTCCTCTTCCTTTCATCATCGAGGTGTCCCGGCCCGGCAAGGGTCACCGCTGTCGGCCACAATATATATATATCCATCCATTATCCATCCTGCTATATCCTAACTACAGGGTTGCGGGGGTCTGCTGGAGCAATCCCAGCCAACACAGTGTGCAAGGCAGTAAACAAACCCTGGCAGGGCACCAGCCCACCACAGGGGCGCGCACACACAAACCCACGCAGACACGGGGAGAACATGCAAACTTCACACAGGAGGACCCAGAAAGCAAACCCGGGTCTCCTAACTATGAAGCAGCAGCACTACCCACTGCGCCACCGTGCCACCCCTTATATATATATACGTTTATACTGAGCATTTACAAAAATCTCAGCAGAAATATTAGGTGAAGAAAATGTGTATAAAAGAAGGAAAGAATGGACATAAGAATCTATTTACAGCATAATCTGTGATTTTTTTCTTTCACAGAGAACTACTATATACAGTCAGGTAAAGCAATGCCAAGGGCAAAGCTAAATACTTTTGTATTCAGTGCTCGATTCTAATAAACATTTACACAGAATGTGGCAATATATTCTGACTTAATAGTCTGTCCAATTCTCCACTTAAAGAGGTATTTGTAGATGCTAAAATATCTGAGGCTATAAAGCCTACATAAATGGCCTACAGACCACATTATTTATTATCTTTTTCTGAAGCAACAGCAACAAAATATAAAGAGGATGGCAATGTAGTTTACAGTAAGAGACTGGACAGCAGTAGTTTATCCCTCATGGTCATTTATTCCTTTAACCTCTACTCCCACCAAAACTCTCACTGTATCTCTCTAAACAGAAATCATGACCAAGCTGCAGCAAACTCAAAAAATTCTAAATGCAACATACCTCAATACACCAAATGTTTTAGAGATGCATGAGAATTAGACATTTTTGTAATAATAATTTTGAAATAATGCAGAAAATATTAACATTATACAGCAGGGGTGTAAAGCTCCAGTCCTGGAGGGCTACTGTGGCTGAAGGTTTTTATTTTAACAAGTTTCTTAATTAGTGACTGGTTTCCAAAGCTAATTAACTTCTTTTTCCTCCATTTTAGTTGCATTGTTGTTTAAGATTTGGTCATCTGAATTACTTCTTTTTTCTTCTTAAACAGGTAAACAGAAATGAGATGTGAAGTTAGCCAACAGATCAACAGTTAAGTCTAGGCTGCAAACTCCAGCCAATTATATTCCAACTAGTTTCTTAATTAGAAGCTGATTTGTTTTTATTATTTAAACCTGTTATTAAAACCCATAGCTTGTTGGTAATCTCATTTTGCCATGGCAGACATTTATAAAAAGGTTGATTGTCTTTTTTTCTAAGAACACTGTCAAAATGTTTTGTGGACCTGAGCAGATCAGTATTACTGAGACCTTCACCTTTCTTTATTTTTAGACATTATGTAATGAACACAGCTTAGCTGGTCATGTGTTGGCTTATTTTGTATTGTATTATTGTTTGGCTCCTTATTAAGGAACAAAAAGAAACAACTAAGGAGTGTGAGTATTAAATAGCAAGTCAATTAAAATTAATGCAAAAGAAGTTAATTAGTCTCAAAAACTGGTGACTAATTAAGAAAATAGTTAGAATGAAAACCTGCATCCACAGTAGTTTTCCAGAACCAGAGTGTTGTTCTTTCATTCCAAATAAAAAATCTATTTGAAATTTCATTCAGCACTAAAAATCATCTACAATGTTTTGAATAGTTCTGGAAGCTAAAAGAGAATATGAATCCATGAATAAAATATTTTTGCTTAATTAATTTATTAAATTTAATAGGCCAAATAAACCTAAACAAATGATAGTGTCTACCTTAACTAACAGTATTTGGGTTACTCTGTCGTACGATTCTAGCTCCACCGTGTAGGTTGTTATAGTTTTAAAAACATTCCATGAAAATACATTGTCACCATCATAGCTACTCTTGTAGCTGTGAAACTGTATCATCATTAAAGATACTTGAACGGGCCATCCCAGTACGAAGCTGAGGAAGCATAATGATCCTGACTGAAGTATGCAGTAACTCTTGGTTTGATACTGTTGATAGCAGAGGTGTGTGAAGAAGATGAACAAAATAAGGTTGTCCACATGTCAGGGAGAAGAAGTGGAAGTATGCGACAACAAGTTCACCACAACACTGTAGCAGTCAGGGGTATACAGAAGTTTAGAATCATACTGCCAAAGAGATGTTCTGACTTAACTGATGTGTGTCCAGAAACTGTTTTTGGCTATAAAGTGCAAAGAGCCTGGTTAGTCATTTCTTAGAGTAAATGCACAGCCATACTGGTATACGAACCACTGTTCTGGAGCCAACACACTTGACAGCACCTCATGCTCATTGACTTTGTCTTTTGGAAGAAGAGATCTAAAAAAAAAATGTAGCCTTTTGACTCCCTGTTGAATCTGGAGCAGTATAGCCCCAAGTGTAGCACTGGATACATTATGTGACTAAGATGAAGCTAAAGAGATAAAACTATGCCAGGACAGATGGTGAAGGAAGCTGAGACTTTAACAAAGAGTCCATCTGATAACAACAACAACAACATTTATTTATATAGCACATTTTCATACAAACAGTAGCTCAAAGTGCTTTACATAATAAAGAATAAAAAAATAAAAGACACAATAAGAAAAACAAAATAAATCAACATTAATTAACATTGAATAAGAGTAAGGTCCAATGACCAGAGGGGACAAAAAAATAAATAAAATCTGTAGGGATTCCAGACCATGAGACCGCCCAGTCCCCTCTGGGCAGTCTACCTAACATAAATGAAACAGTCCTCTTTGGATTTAGGGTTCTCACGGAAGGGCTTGATGAAGATGGTCACATAGACTTCTGCCTTTTAATCCATCCATCATTGTTGAAGCATCATGAAGCTTTGAGTAGGTGGAGGTAGCGCAGGCCACCACCACAAAGAAACCGGAAAAAGAAACAGAAAAGAGAGTAGGGGTCAGTACGGATTTTAGAGCCACCATGAATAGTTATTATGATTAATTGAACATACAGAGTATCAGGATTAAGTTAAAGTAAAGTTATAAAAAGGCCATGTTAAAGTAATGTGTTTTCAGCAGTGTTTTAAACTGCTCTTCTGTATCAGCCTGGTGAATTCCTATTGGCAGGCTATTCCAGATTTTAGGTGCATAGCAGCAGAAGGCCGCCTCACCACTTCTTTTAAGTTTTGTTCTTGGAATTCTAAGGAGACACTCATTTGAGGATCTGAGGTTACGATTTGGAATATAAGGTGTCAGACATTCCGATATACTGTATAAGATGGGGCGAGATTATTTAAGGCTTTATAAACCATAAGCAGAATTTTAAAGTCAATCCTGAATGACACAGGTAACCAGTGTAGTGACATCAAAACAGGAGTAATGTGTTCAGATTTTCTTTTCCTAGTTAGGATTCTCGCAGCTGCATTCTGCACTAGTTGCAAACGATTTATGTCTTTCTTGGGTAGTCCTGAGAGGAGTGCGTTACAGTAATCTAGTCGACTGAAAACAAACGCGTGAACTAATTTCTCAGCATCTTTCAGTGATATAAGAGGTCTAACTTTACTTATGTTTCTTAAGTGAAAAAATGCTGTCCTAATGATCTGATTAATATGCGATTTAAAATTCAGATTACAGTCAATTACCCCTAAGCTTTTTACCTCCGTCTTGACTTTTAATCCTAATGTATCCAGTTTATTTCTAATCGCCTCATTGTATCCATTATTGCTAATCACTAAGATTTCAGTTTTCTCTTTATTTAACTTGAGAAAGTTACTATTCATCCATTATGAGATACAAGTAAGACATTGTGTTGGTGAATCAAGAGAATCAGGGTCATCAGGTGCTATTGATAAATACAGCTGTGTGTCATCAGCATAGCTGTGGTAGCTCACATTGTGCCCTGAGATAATCTGACCTAACGGAAGCATGTAGATTGAGAAGAGCAGCGGACCCAGGATAGAGCCTTGTGGAATACCATATCGGATATCATGTGATTACAGGTTGATGTCCATACCCAAGAGATATCTTTATTTAATAGGTGAATGCAGCTTGGGCAGTAGTTGGTTGTACAAAGTCACAAACATAGGTAATGTAGCCAGAATTAAGTAATGAACTGGGCTATTGATATGGACAAGGGGAATTTCTAAATGGCACCTCTGTTAGACTGGAGTTAAACTATCTGTTGACAGTTAGAAAATGTGTTGGTGCTGACAATAAAATGTGCAGAAAAATAAATGTATCACCACTAAGGGTTAAGTTGTGTGCAGTATGTGTTAAAAATACCCTGTAGACATGCTTATTATCGCTAAAGGATGTGGGATTGTGCTGTTGTACTGTAGCTAGAACAGAAATGTTTAGGCTAATACTGCAGAGCATTTAAAAAAATGCTAAAATCCCATAATTTTATTTATTTTATTATGGGCATAGAATTACCATATTCTTCAGGGGCCTACAATCTGTACTAATCTTCACTATTCTCTGCTGTCTTTTCTGGTTCTTCTGTGGTGGTGATCTATGCTGCAACAACCTACCTGATCAAGGCACCATGTAGCTCCCTGAAATGATGGAATCAAGGCGGGTGTCCCAGCTGTCCACAAGACCAACATCATCAAATACTATCATGAGAAGCATGAAAACAAAGAGGACTGATTTAAGAACATTTATGTTGGGTAGAATACCCAGTGGGGGCTGGGCGGTCTTTTTTATGGCCTTGGAACTCCATCAGATTTTGTTCTTTTTCTCCAACCAAACTAGAGTTTGTTTTTTTATCCTCCCAGCCATCTGATTTTTGTTACTTATTCTTTAATATTATTGCCTAATTTTCTTATTATTTCTTTTCATGTAACTTTCTCTTTGTCATCTTGTAAAGTACTTTGAGCTACATTGTTTGTTTGAAAATGTGCTATATAAATAAACATTGTTGTTGTAGCTACACCAAAATAGCAAAACAGGGATGAGCAGGTCTCAAAATGCACAAAAACCTGAACAGGACTTCACTGGCCAGTTTCTGGAACAGGCCTCACTCCAGGCAATCTATGCCCTAAACTGAAAATGCAGCCTTTAAGACCTGAACAGGCCCAAAATAAAGTTTAGGTTCTAAAGTTTGAAAGCTATTTTAAATACTCAAAATACACAAAAATGTCCATCAAATGAGAGGCTAAATGTAAACCTCTAGTTTAAATGTGGGTTCTGGGAGGGATTGGGAGCATGTGCTGCACTGCACGACAGGATTGGAACCCAAGTGTCATGCAACAGGTGACACCTCAGAGATAAAAAAACAATGATCCTAAAAATTCAAAGGTTTTATTAAACAACGAAAAAAATTGCAAGGTAGAGAGAGACAAGGACAGAAATACAAAGCAAAAAGAGTTTGCCTAAAAAGAATAACTGAAAACTAACAAATCCAGTCCATAACACAGTAATCAGAAAACAAAGAAAAACTCCACAAAGATCCACAAAATCCAATAAAAATACTTTAAATAAGATTCACAGTCCAACAGCACAATTGTCAATAAACCTCTTAGGGATTTATCTTTGCAACTTCTATATTAATGTTGATGGAAGTTCCTAGGAAGTGACATCATGGTAGTCCCTCCTCTTAGGGGGGGCTCCACCGACAGAACACAAGGAATGTAGGCAAAACATGAATACATCATACATAAATAATAAGTAATACATAAACATAATATTAACAAAAAATACACAAAACATACAAGTAATAATTAAAAAACAAGACAACAAACATAAGCCAGGGAACAAATCCTGACTAAAAAATAACATGCACAACCGTATCATCAAGAAAACAATCATTAGAAGTCTTGGCAAGATGCTAAAAATGTTTGGAAATAATATAGAGGCAAAACTGACCCCAAATGGCACCCTAGTATTTTGGAAAACACAGAATGAGTGATAAAAACAGTTAAGTGCCCAATGCTGGAGTGGAACCCACAGAAATCTCTAAACTGGAGATCTAATTTGATAAATACTTGAATCACAGAATTGAGTAGTCAGCCAGTTCTCTGTGCTCTTTTGACACATAGCCAAAATTATTGAGGCAAATTATGCTGTAAACTAGTTTTGAAAGGCAGTATGTATTTTTTTTACCTCCATCATAGCCTACAAAACTTTCAAATAGGTTTTGCACTGTTCATACTGTACATTCTGCCAGTTGATCACTTTAAAGTTTATCTGGTGTATTTGCAGACTAGTCCTAGTAGCTAAACCCCTTAAATATGTAGTTTTCTGGGATAATGAGTCATCTACTGTGGAAAACAACACCGAAAAAGCGAATGACTGAGTGAGTCATAGCTCCAGATGAGGCTGCATTCCCCAAATTTTTAAACATACGTGGTTCAGGAACCCTGAGATAGCGTGTGTCTGAAGGCAAAGATTATTGGGTAGCTTTATTGCCAAGGAGAGCTGACATGAAGGAACATACAGTTAGGGGCTGCACAGTAGTAGATTTTTCTCTAAATTACTTTTATTCTTAAACTAGCAAAATACCTGCACTTCGCAGCAACAACAACAACATTTATTTATATAGCACATTTTCATACAAAAAAATGTAGCTCAAAGTGCTTTACAAAATGAAGAATAGAAAAATAGAAGACACAATAAAAAATAAGAATAAGTCAATATTAATTAACATAGAATAAGTAAGGTCCGATGGCCAGGGTGGACAGAAAAAACAAAAAAAAAAAACTCCAGACGGCTGGAGAAAAAAATCAAATCTGTAGGGATTCCAGACCAAGAGACCGCCCAGTCCCCTCTGGGCAATCTACCTAACATAAATCAAACAGTCCTCTTTGTATTTAGGGTTCTAATGGAAGGACTTGATTATGATGGTCACATAGACTTCTGGCTTTCAGTCCATCAATGTTGGAGCATCATGATGCTTTGAGTAGGTGGTGGTGGCGCAGGCCACCACAAAGAAACTGGAAAAAGAAACAGAAGAGAGAGTTGGGGTCAGTACGGATTTTGGAGCCACTATGAATAGTTATTATGATGAATTGAACATACAGAGTATCAGCATTGAGTTAAAGTGAAGTTAGGAGAAAGCCAGAGAAGCAGCAGAGAAGTAGTGTGTTAAAGAAGTTATGAAAAAGAAAAGGAAACATTTTAAAAATAATGTAACATGATTGTCAATGTAATTGTTTTGTGACTGTTATGAGTGTTGCTGTCATCAAGGATTTGATTATTATTATTTGTTTCAATTAGGTTCGTATTTGAAGGATGTGTTGTGTTCAAGTTACATTCCGTGTTTGTCAACCGTTGTAAAGATAACAGGTTTCATTCATCGAAGTGATCACTACCCAAATTGGTACTCGTGAATCTAAGATGTTCAACAGGCATTCCCGGTATTAAGTTGTGGATTTGCCTGCGAATATTTAGCAGCAGCGTGTCCATGAACGTAAAAAAGTTTCTCTCTCACTTTGGTTACTTCGTCATCATATGTAAATACGCGCTTTATAAAGTGGCGCAGGTTGTGTAATATTATAACTGTAGTGCAAGTTTACAGTGAGGTAATTGTACTTATAA
This sequence comes from Polypterus senegalus, assembly GCF_016835505.1. NCBI lineage: Eukaryota > Metazoa > Chordata > Cladistia > Polypteriformes > Polypteridae > Polypterus > Polypterus senegalus. The sequence continues at coordinate 44,225,947 of NC_053169.1, read as the reverse complement.
GTACAGACAGTTCTACAAGGAGCGCTTGATAGAGTGCATTTATAGTTCTTGGGATGAAACTTTCTGAACTGCGAGATCCGTACAAGTAAGGCTTTGAAACGTTTTGCTGTGGCCAAGACAGCGTGTGCTTAATGCCGTATACCGATAATTCTCTTTCCGATCAGTTGCTGCTGTGATTCACACTCAGATACAGTGATATAAATACTCCGAGTGGTGCAGTGAGAGTAATATGGAAAAAGATGATCAGCTGTGGCAACTCCTAACGGGAGCAGCAGAAAGAAGAAGAAGGTGCAGTGAGAGTAACAACGCTAAAGCAGTTATGGTATTTGCAATACTATGGCTGTTCCCTGGACCATTATATTGTTACAAGTTAATTACAATCAGATGCATTACACTAATAAACGATATACGGTTAGTTTCAGTGTATTTATAAAGCCACGTCAGGAAAATAAGAAGTAACCACACAGGAACAGTAGCATTGCTTTGATGCTGGGTGCCGCCAGTTTGCAAAACCAAGCGGAGAACTTGCGTACGACAAGGTATGAGGCACCATGGAAAAGTGCGTAGCTTTACGCCGTGTAGGTTTTATACGCTGCGATTTGAACGTGGAAAAGTTCTTACGCAACATTTCTGTGCGTACGCATCATTTATACATGAGGCCCCAGGCCAGGCAACTTTTTCCTGCCACTGAAATGGCCTACCTCAGACTTTGCAAGGTTTTCAAAATCACAAAAAGCCCCACCAGAGGAGGGTAACCATAAACCTTAGCTGATGTAAAGATGGACCATCAAAACAATCTTTATAAAAAAATGCAACAAAAGCATTGAAGGAGTTGACTAAAAGCCAATCCACAGTGAAAAACTCTCCAAAAATACAGTAATCAGAATCCTAAAATAGAGGAAAATAATAAACTAAAATTTGAAAATTCAACCATATATAGTAATACATTCCAGCAGGTTTACAAAAATGTACGGGACAAAATGCTGAGAAAACTTTGTGACTCCATGGTTTCACCCCACTGATTGTTATCACAATGCAACCATGGGTTGGGTACTTCAGTATAAGTATAGTTATATTTGAATTCCACTAGATATCACAAGTAGGGAATCCATTTCCGGATGGGTTTATCCATTCCTGGGAATTCGGGAATCCCGCATGCCATTCCCAGGCTCCTGAGGATGACCCAGTGCTCGGGCATCTCACATGTGAACGGTTTTAGAATGACCGACACTTATTTTCAATAAAACTACTGCAATATGTTGACACCAATAAAAGACTAACCTTATCTACAAGCAGTTCATGCTGTCATATAAGTACATGTACCTAGTTCAGGGGTGCCCACAATTTTTCGGCTTGTGAGCTACTTTTAAAATGACCAGGTATGACCAGATATATATATATATATTGCATAGTTTTACTGTCAAATAAAGCAAAGAGTACGTGACACATGTTTCGCCCTTTACGTTGCGCCACGGCGTGTGGTTCGTTTATTTGATAGCATGTAGATCGGGGTAATTACATTCATGGCATTCGTAGTCTGAATCACAATCTGATTGTATGGGTGCATGTGGGATGACCAGTGTGTTAGAAGGAAAGAGATCTCAGACTGGCCGCCCTGTATGTCAATCAAGTGGCAAATGCAATAGGGAGGATATATGATAGACTAACGTTTAAAAAAAATGTTTTTTGAATGCAACGTGATCTACCTGATCAGATACTGATACACTTGTTCTAAACAACGCCCGCACTTGCAGTTGCTCTGAAAAACCGCCATTTCAGCTTTTACTGATGCATCCAGTTTCTTGTCATCATTCTGTGATGGCAAGTTTCTTGGCACAGATAATGTGGATACAACAGACTGACTCATTGCAATTTCAAGTTGCTGTTCAAAGTTGTTATCTGACAGATGCCAATGAAGTCTGCCCTGTCCCGGCATTCGTGAGCTGTAGACTGCAGACTCCTCTCAGTCCACTGTACTCAGTCTTAGTCAGTGCCGGGAGACTGACGATTGCTGCTGGTTGACTAAATTAATCTGTAAAACACTACACCATGGGCCAAAAAATGGTGCCATTTAATTATTTTCAACTATAACTCTGTTATTTCTTGATCGATTTTTACGCGCTATATATATGAGCTTGGCCGTTCCCGGGAATTACAGCAGTTTACAGTAATCGGGAGCCCGGGAATGGATTCCCTAATCACAAGAGTTTTACTGATCAGGTACAGCCCTTCAGCATTTTTCCTAACTTAAGGCTAGTAACATTTTAGAATGTCGGAATCTGTTAGGCTAGTACCTCTCTGACATAATGTTTAGTTTAGATCAAGGGTGGGAAAGCTCAGGCTCCTGGGCCGCATGCAGCCTGCAACGTCAATTTGTGTGGCCAGCACACAAATTTGAAAACTTTGTGATTTTGTTAAAAAAAATCATACGAGATGTCACTTTGAGCAGCCCACAAACAAGTTTAAAACTTTTGTGATTTTATTAACAAAAATAACAAATTCAATACATAATGAGTGTTGTTTTGGAACATGTAAACAAATGAGCAAGCTCATTTGTAATGTTACATGTGTACAAGCATAAGCTTGTGTTTTATGGAAATGAACTTTGTACCGCGTATAATGTTATGCTTACACTGATGTTTCGATCGTACGTAGTAACAAGGCCAGTTGCTATGTAGGCTCACACATTTTCATTCTCGTGAGTGTGCTTCAATTGCTCTGATTTAATTCAGCTGTCATCATCCAAGTGCTATATTATATTTCAAACCAGTAACGGCACACTACATGATAACTTGCAATGAATACACTTGACTTGAGCATTCCTAGTTTTCATACTCTTTCTCTGCACGTTTGCATTCGTTTGCTTAGAGGTTGATGTGCTTGCTGCTTCCTGAGCAGCATGCTTTTTTCTCTTCTTTCATCGGCATCTTTTCACATTAAAACTGATTAAGTTAGTGTTAGTGTTGCAATTAGTTTGTACGTTTTCCTTAATTTTTCACTTAAGTCTTCAATCTGCCTCAAGAATGATTTAAGATATGAAAAGGTAGGGGAAGTGACCGTGAAGGTGGTAGGGAATGAGAATGGCTCCCATACGCATGCGCCTGCACGGCCGCCATGCTGCGCACTGCAGAGAGTTGATTCTACAATCAAATAAAATTAAAAATAAAAAGGGTAATAAAAATCATCACCCCAAAAGCACATAGAAGATGTCACGTAGTATATGTGTACCATATTTCAGGTCAATAGTTCGAATGGTTTGTGAGATACAGATGATTTAAAATCCTGTACGGACAAACGGACAGCCATGGTAGAGTATTATGTAAAAAGACTTTGTTGTCCCTAACAATGAATGCTACTGTGAAAAAAAGTAAAACTAAAGAGGAATGCTGTGTTTTTAACAAGGAATGGACATACAAAATATATATTTTTTTTTTACAATTGTTGAAAATATAGCAATATGCACAATATGCCATGACAGTCTTGCTGTTTTTAAGGAGTTCAATTTGAAGGGACATTTTCAAACTAAGCACAGTAAGTTTAGAAGTAATTTATCAGAAAGTGAATTACAGCAAAACGCTAATTATATTTGTTCCTTTCTTTGTGAACCAAAGTTATATAATTATATGACTAATACATGTATTTTTGTGTGACAATAAAATTCATTATTTAGTAAATTTAGGTTTTTGTCACGTGACCTGATAGAGACCTTACAGATATCCTTGTGGACCTCGGGGAGAACATTTTGCCCACCAAGTTCAGTCTCTTCTGAGAAAAAACAGATGATAAAGTCATTATTATGTAGAGTTACTTAATAAAGGAGTTACCCATTCATAATAAAACTAATTGAAACTAGAAACCTGCAAACAACTTTAGCCATGCCCATGACGTTTGACAAAAAAATCAATACCTGATTATCATTACATCATGGCTCACACAACACATTTTGCTTTACAAAACTAAGACATTTGTATCATTTGACACCTAGCAATAGCATATCCAGATGCCAGACTCATGTTATAGTCTTCTTATCCGTCATGAAAGCATTAAAGGCTGTTCTTTGCAACAGTTTGGTTTAAGTTCTGTAGAACTGTAATGTATTAATAACACTGGTCTACAAAAAAATATTTTTTGTTTGCTTCTGGGAACTTCCGAGCATCTCTTTATTAAGTTTTTTATACTGATTCCATATATGAAATCGGAATTAAGCTAGCACATCAGGTTTTTGAAATACACATCATTGATATTTTGACACTTTTGAATATCAATATAATATATCAACACGATATCTGGAGTTTGAACTATGTCCCACCAAAATTGTTTTGATGTGTTTATTCTGAAAACAAAGCAAGAAGACGATATCAGAGACACATTAAAGCATATTTATGTCAATTTATCTCAATATAAAAGTGAGGTCAGCGTACCCAAAAATGTTGGAGACACTTGCTTTTGCGCTTGTACTGCATATCCGTCTCTCTTTGCAAGAACCAACAGTAGTCACCCATCATGCTCAAAGTGAATTTTCCCCGATATCAGTTTTCCATCACCTTTATATCTTGATGAAATCTTTTCCCATGCTCATCTGGGACATTGCTTAGACTTGGTGGAAAAAAGTCGAGATCAGAATGTAAAAAATGCAGCTTCAGTGACATTCTGGCTCCTGTAAGCTAATATACTTTCAGCATATTGTCCACAAGCTCAGTATAATTCTCTGCTCCGTGACCGTCAAGAAAATTCTGGACAACCTGCACGAATGAGGGTGCTGATTCAGTTGGCTTCAGTTTCCTTTTTAACTGATTGTCAAGCATCAGTTCACATATTTCAGGGCCAACAAAAACACCTTCCTTAATTTTGGCTTCACTTTTCTCGAGACCAAACTTATTCCTTAAATGCTGAAATGCATCGCCTTTACTGTCCAGTCATCAAGACCTGGAACATCATAACTAAAAAAATGGGACGTGCTGGACGAAAACGGCTTTCAGATTTGGAGTCAGCAAGTGAAATTTACAGGTTAAAGAATCCCAGTAGCAAAATGCTTGTTGACCAGTGTAATTTATTATTTGCACAGCTCACCTAAGCAAAATCTAAACATTCAGACTTATACTTAAACATTTAATATTTTGTTTTCTGTGCAGCTTCAGTCACTTTTAGAACTGCATCTGTTCCGTAACACTAGCAATTTGAATAACTCAAGATTGTTATCCATCACCAATAACAGTATGTCAGTGAAGCCTACAGAGCTCAGCTTGACAAGGATCTGTTTTCAGAATGCATTAGCAAACCATTTTAAATTTCAGCTCTTTGCTTTGGTAAAAGGAGGCAAATGCAAAGAAGGTAAATGGCAACTACTACTATTTGATTTTTGGACATGCTTCAATAGTACATATGTACCATTCTTTGTGGTTTTACAATTAAAAGGTATAACGACAGAAAAAAAAACAAAATAAAAAAAATACTACTTAAGTGTAGAAGTTTAGAAACCTGTGTAGATGTCAGATATGGTTTAAGACAGAGCACTTATTAGATTATTAGATGTCTGGTAACATTAATCATACAACAGTTTTATGATGGGGTAAGGGGGGAAGAAGGGCAGATGAAGTGAAAAAGGAGCGCTTTCTACACTTAATTGCCCTACCATTGTGCCTCTGGTACAGTGTTGTGCTTTGTGTACTGTTTTGAGCACATAATAACAATACAACAAAAAATTAAATTAAATAAGAGCTTAGAACCCAGTGGAAACCTGCCCACAAAAACAAGATATGTTATTTATTCAGTCACAATTATTACACAAAATAAATATGATATATGTTATAAGATAAAATGGTTATTACACAAAATAAACACGATATATGTTATAAAATAAAATGGTTAATCATATACAAACAGATGTACAAAACTGTTTACTTTGAAACCTAAATAGTACTGTAATGATTTAGGTCTAGGGACTGAAGGAGGAATGGCATAAGGGAAGTTAAACTTTCAAAAACCTTTCCCAATAAACAAAACTATTCATTAAATAAAGAATTCAAGAAATACAGACTTCCGACACAAAAAATAAACAATTACAAGAACAAAATACAGAACAAAACCAAAAGAATGCAAATTCAAAAATAAGTCTGAAAATAGCCAAACAGTACATTTCAAAAGACAATATAAGATAAATGGTAAATCAAAACATCTAAATAAAAAGATTTAAAACCTACCCTGATGCAAATCAAAACTGAAAAAAAGAACAATTTAAATACCTAAAGTCTCCAAAAACCCATCCAAAATTCATAATTCAGGTTTGGGTGCCTTTATTAGGCTTCACTCTACCAACCTAAACCCCATTCAAAAGGCAGGCTTTGGCCCGCACATGCCCAGTAATAGCGCAAAAATAGATTTAAGGTAAACAAATCCTGCCAAAATTCAGAAACAGTACATTACATTCATGAGCCAGGTGTGAAAACTGGAAAATCCAAACAAATGCAAGAAAAAACTAAGCAAGAAACACGAACTAGCCACAATCAATTACTGATGATGCTGGGGTAAGGACTTCTCCTTAAATACTTGCTGGGGCAGTCCGTCATCTGCATTACTAGATGGCTCTGCCTTCTTGGGCTCTGCATGAAAGAGACAGGGCAGATAACAGAAAAAGTATACATATAAACTTAATAAGGCAAACAATGGCAAAATAACTAATAAGCACATTACCAAACAAAATCCTAATATTACAAACAATATACAGACAAAAAAAGATTTAATAACATACAAAATTATATTTAAACAACAAGACCAGAAAGGCTATACAAAAAAAAATAAAATAAAATCACAGACCAGGATCCTCTGTAAAGGCCTAATAGAGGCCTAAATCTTAATATAGAGCCCAGATGCTTATGGGGGGCCACTGACATCACCACCTTTAGGAAAAATTAGATATTTAATTAGAGCCAGGTTTATAATGTTTCAGCTAAGAAATCAGATTAATAGAAATTAATTAATAAAAGAAAAAAACAACAAAGTAAAGATAAACGCAAGGAAAAATAAATAAAAGAACACAGAATACAAAAGAAATACAAAGCAAAATCCAAAGCCTCATATAAATCAATGACAATCATTTGCTATTATCTTAAGGCTTTGATATTTTTTAAGTAGATTTCTTACCAAAACTCAAATTATATGAATATCAAAAGCAAACTGAAATATGCTGTGACAGAGAGTACTCTGCTGGAATTCATAAACATTCTATTTTATTGATTGATATGGCTGAGTCAATGTCCCACCCCGGTTGCCTTTTTAAGTTCTTGTGTTTGTTTTATTTGTTGTCAATTCATTATTGTTCATTATTTTCCATTGTTTCGGTAATATTGCTGTGTTTGTTTATTATTTAATTATGTAATATCTGTTTTTTTAATTTTATGTAGCTGTTATGTAGTACATATGTGTGTTTTTGGATTGTCATGTTTCTTTTACTTAGTGGGTGGATCTCTAAGAGGTGATGCCACCCAGCCATTCCCATTAAGGGTCCACCCTCAGTTCTATAAAAGCAGGCAGGGAGTTGAAGTCCAATGCAGTTAATTTTGAATGGGCTATGGTGGATTTTGGTGTGTCTCATAAGTATTGTGATTTTTTTGGAATTTTTTCTCTCATTCTTGGCTTATTTTGCTCTGTTTCTTGGCTTATTCTAGTCGATCTCGATTTGGGACTTGTTTGTTTTGGATTACCTTTTAGGCAAGTCACTCCTTTTTATTATTTTTCATTTTTGAGAACTATTTTAGGTATTTTTCATACTTTTCAAATAAGTTATCCTTTTTATTGCTCTGTTCTATACAAGCTAAGTATAGAGAATAATTATCTTCATTTTGGGCCATTTTGAGTGTGTTTTTGGACATCACAGAATATATTGTTGAACTTTGATAAGGAAATGTATTTTGGCTCTGTGTAGGGTGAAGCCAACCACTCTGGTGGAAGCTAGGCTGCCTTTTGGTGCATCTCCCCTGAGCAGGCTGGTGGGATTTTGACCTGTTTCCCTGGTTGTTCTTGAAGGTCTCACACCACATTGGGCACTTATGAAAAAATGCATATCAGCAATGATGCACTGGCTGGTGCTACTGCCTCACACCTTAATAATTCTCAGATTTCAATCTTGTACTGTGTGTGTAGTTTACAGGTTCTCCATGTTTCTTTATGGATTTCTCTCCTGATATTCAAGTACTCCCACTTCTGAAGGATGTTATATTAAATGTTGATTGCAGTCTGAGAGAGAGTGGGTATGTAAATGAGTGTTCACTTAACCACTTATGCAAGGTGTCCCATCAGCTGGAATGAACTGATGCATCTTATGGCAAGTTCCGGTACTGTGGCAATTTGAGTATTGTGAAGAACCAGCTTTGACATATTATTTCAGATGCTATTTATTGCTGGATCAGTTTCATCTAGTACAATCAGATGGATTGGAAAAGGCAGGAGTGGGACTGGAGATTTATGTGAATGAACAATGAGCAATGGTAAAATGTGAGAACATTTTAATTAAATATAAAATGTTTACTAACTCAGCAACAGAAATGATTGACATGATGATTGAATTATTCTGACCCTTGAATGCTGGTAACTTCAACCAGGAACTATGGATGGGACAAACTTCTATCAGCATGTTCTGTTTGTGGACAAATCAAGCAGGAGCATCTCTGTTCAAATGTTAATGTCTTTAAATATAAACCCCTGCTACAACTAGGGAGATTTGCCCTGGAGGGTATTTTTTGTACGTGGATTACTCGTTTAGCCGGATGTAATTGATGACAATTTGGCATGATCCTGGATCTGTTGGCTTTTTGAAACTCTTGCTGGATATACCCTCGCTAACCTCTCTCTCTCTCTCTCTCTCTCTCTCTCTCTCTCTCATTTCTCCTAGGGCACGAAGCAGAAAATGGCCGACAGTGGGGTAACTCGCGTTGAAATCGTAGTTGAGGAACTCCAAGCACTTGATGAACAGATTCAGAAACTCCTGTCCCGACGGAAATACCTGAGAAATCTGAAGGCCCGGCTGTTGGATAAACCGTCCTTGCCATCTGGAACCGGCGAAACATCAACCCCGCATTGTGCTGACCTCACCCCCGCGTCTCGTAGGGCGCGCCGCTGCTGACCTCGGTGGATTTCAGCTATGCAGGTGGGGGTTCAAGGCCAGAGCACCTCCATCGGCACAGGCGAGCATTTTATCTCAGAACCGGTTTGACCCTCTCCGCGTCCCCATTTCGCCTTCAGCACCTGGTGATGTATTAGTGGTAGGTGATTCTATCGTTAGAAACCTTAATGTCGCATGCCCTAATGCAAAATCGTTTGTTTCTTGTTTTCCCGGTGCTCGTGTCCGAGATGTAATGAAACTTGCGCCAGCAGTCTACGAGAAACACAAGGAGAGGGCAGTTGGATCAATCGTCTTGCATGCCGGCGTAAACGATATAAGGCACCGACAATCAGAAATCCTGAAGGCTGACTTCGCAGCTTTGATTAAAGACACGAAGGAGAGGACCCCATCGGCAAAGATCTTCGTTTCGGGTCCACTACCTCTCGTCAGACGATCCAACGAGTACTACAGTCGTCTGCTAGGGTTGAACAACTGGCTACAGGGTTTCTGCAAGAAGAAGGATGTCGGTTTCATCAACAATTGGAATCTCTTTTGGAAAAGCCGCGTCTCTTCAAGCGTGATGGCCTGCATCCGAACAGTTTCGGCGCCCGGGTCCTCTCCGAAAACATATCGAAGGTAATTCGTTTTTCTTGACTATCTATCTCTGCTCTTAACCCCTTCCGAAATAATACTGCTGTGCCAGGACATGATGAATGTTTAATAGAGTCTTCCGTTAAAGTGCACACCATTAATACTGTAATAAGCAATCTCAATGCACGTAGAAAACCTAGGAAATACGGCATAAACTCCAATAATCTAATTAAAATCACTATTTTAGAGGAACAATGTATTAAAACTATAAAACAGATCACAGATTAAACAAAAATACACAGAGCGCTAATAATAATAATTTAGTTCCTATTCCAAATAACAATAACGCACATAGTACTCATCTCTGCACCTCCGAAACATTAAATATGGCACTATTAAATGTTAGAGCTTTAACTAACAAAACGTTTTTTATCAACGATCTTATTAGTGATAAAAATAGATCTTATTGCACTAAATGAAACATGGCTTAATTCAGATGCGCGCAGTTTTAATCGAATCTGCCTCCGGATTACAGTTTTACTCATGCAAACCGCCAGGGAAAAGGGGCGGATTGGCTAACATTTACTCGAGCCGATTAAAATGTAAAGATGTCAGTTTTGGTAAGTTCAAGTCCTTTGAGTATCTCGCCGTTGTTATTCATGGAGATTCTCAAGTTCTAGTACTATCCGTGTATAGACCTCCTAAATATAACGCGTCGTTTTTTGAGGAATTCTCTGACTTAATGTCAATTTTAATTACTAACTATGACACACTCCTAATAGTTGGCGACTTTAATTTTCATATAGATAATCAGTGTGATCTAAAAGTAAAAGAATTTATGAACCTCCTGGATTCTTTTGATTTGAGACAACTCATAAATCAGCCTACACATAAAGCAGGTCATACATTAGACTTAGTGATTACTAAAGGACTGAAAGTTGATATAAAACAGATCATTGATATTGGTCTATCAGACCATTTTCTTCTACTTTTAATATAGAAATAATGATAAAAACACTCATGAGAAGCATATTGTTAAAAAACGCTTCTTTGATTCGGCAGCAGCTTTAAAACTTACAAACATTTTAAGCAATCAGTCCGTTTATAGTGCCAGCTATAATAGCGAGGACAATGTAAATAGTAAGGTGGAAAGATTTAATTCTAAAGTGAGAGCTGCTGTTGACATAGTTGCACCTGAAAAGACAGTGAAAAAATCTTCTAGCATTGTTATACCATGGAAGACCCAAAGAGTGTCTGATTTAAAGAGAACATGCCGTAGAGCTGAGCGTCAATGGAGGAAGACTAAACTTACTATCCACCACGAAATATTAAAAGTCAAAATAACAGAATACAATAACACTGTCCGTCTTGAGAGACGCTGCTATTTCTCAAGATTATAAATAACAATGCTAGTAATCCCAGAGTCTTATTTTCAACAATTGATCGCCTACTAAACCCAGGTAGCTCAAAGGAATGCCTCCTAAGTGCTTCCAGTGAAACCTGTGAGGCTGTCGCTGTATTTTTCAATCAAAAAATTAATGATATTAGAAATAACATAGTATATCTCCCCAACACTAAGGATCCCCCTAAACCCCAGCATCCTGTTATAAACAAATTAAACTCTTTCACTAGGATAGATTTACCTGATTTAAAAAAATAATCTCTCAATTAAAACCCTCCACCTCGTCCTTGACCCGATACCAACAAGGTTTTTCAAAGAAGTATCAGGCGTGCTAATTGATAATGTTCTTGACATAGTAAATTCGTCACTAGATACTGGGGTCTTCCCAGACTGTCTTAAGACTGCTGTAGTTAAACCCCTACTTAAGAAACATAATCTTGACCCCTCAGCTCTTGAAAATTTTAGACCCATCTCTAACCTGCCTTCTTAAGTAAAGTTCTGAGAAGGCAGTCATTATGCAGTTAAATGACCACCTAAATAAACATGCTATTCTTGATAAATTTCAGTCAGGTTTTAGAACAAATCACAGCACAGAAACTGCACTCGTTAAAGTAGTAAATGACTTGCGGGTAAATGCAGACAGAGGCCATTTATCTGTTCTCATCCTCTTAGATCTGAGTGCTGCATTTGACACCATTGATCACAACATTCTTAGAAATCGCCTTAGTCAATGGGTGGGCCTCTCTGGCAGTGTCTTAAATTGGTTTGAATCCTACCTGACAGGGAGAAAATTTTTGTTAGTTGTGGGAATTACAACTCGAAGACACATGATATCCAATATGGTGTTCCACAAGGCTCTATCCTGGGTCCGCTGTTATTCTCAATCTACATGCTTCCGTTAGGTCAGATTATCTCAGGGCACAACGTGAGCTACCACAGCTATGCTGATGACACACAGCTGTACTTATCAATAGCACCTGATGACCCTGATTCTATTGATTCACTAACACAATGTCTGACTAGTATCTCAGAATGGATGAATAGTAATTTTCTCAAGTTAAATAAAGAGAAAACTGAAATTTTAGTGATCAGCAATAATGGATACAATGAGGCTATTAGAAATAAACTGGATACATTAGGATTAAAAGTCAAGACGGAGGTAAAAAGCTTAGGGGTGATTGTTGACTGTAATCTGAATTTTAAATCACATATTAATCAGATCATTAGGACAGCATTTTTCACTTAAGAAACATAAGTAAAGTTAGACCTCTTATATCACTGAAAGATGCTGAGAAATTAGTTCACGCGTTTGTTTTCAGTCGACTAGATTACTGTAATGCACTCCTCTCAGGACTACCCAAAAAAGATATAAATCGTTTGCAACTAGTGCAGAATGCAGCTGCTAGAATCCTAACTAGGAAAAGAAAATCAGAACACATTTCTCCAGTTTTAATGTCACTACACTGGTTACCTGTGTCATTCAGAATTGACTTTAAAATTCTGCTTATGGTTTATAAAGCCTTAAATAATCTCGCCCCATCTTATATATCGGAATGTCTGACACCTTATATTCCAAATCGTAACCTCAGATCCTCAAATGAGTGTCTCCTTAGAATTCCAAGAACAAAACTTAAAAGAAGTGGTGAGGCGGCCTTCTGCTGCTATGCACCTAAAATCTGGAATAGCCTGCCAATAGGAATTCGCCAGGCTGATACAGTAGAGCACTTTAAAACACTGCTGAAAACACATTACTTTAACATGGCCTTTTTATAACTTCATTTTAATCGTAATTTAACTTAATCCTGATACTCTGTATGTTCAATTCATCATAATAACTATTCATGGTGGCTCTAAAATCGGTACTGACCCCTACTCTCTTTTCTGTTTCTTTTTCCGGTTTCTTTGTGGTGGTGGCTCAAAGCTTCATGATGCTCCAACAATGATGGACGGATTAAAAGGCAGAAGTCTACGTGACCATCATCATCATCAAGCCCTTCCGTGAGAACCCTAAATCCAAAGAGGACTGTTTCATTTATGTTAGGTAGAATGCCCAGAGGGACTGGGGGTCTCATGGTCTGGAATCCCTACAGATTTTATTTTTCTCCAGCCGTCTGGAGTTTTTGTTTTTCTGTCCCCCCTGGCCATTGAACCTTACTCTTATTCGATGTTAATGTTGATTTATTTTGTTTTATAATTGTGTCTTTCATTTTTCTATTCTTTAATATGTAAAGCACTTTGAGCTACTGTTTGTATGAAAATGTGCTATATAAATAAATGTTGTTGTTGTTGTCATAGCAGCACATGCAAATCCTCAAACATGCTCAGAGCTGGTTTGTTATATGTAAACAAGGATTATCTCACACACTTAATCAGTGTCCGTGCATGGAATTCATTCAGTCATGGCTTCACCGTTCATGAAAGAGCAACCAATTGATATCGGTGCACAAATTATTAGAAGAGAATTTCATAAAGAGGGTTTTGCACGATTGGCAAGATCCTTTATTCCTCCCGGAGGAAATTCTTTTCGATTTATTAGCACCTTATATTCGAAGTCAACCTAGGCGAATTCGGGCTCTCACAAACACACAGACAGTATGCATTGCTTTGAGTCTTTTTGCAAACGGCACTTTATATACTGTGGGTAATGTGGAAAATCTAGCTAAACGTGCAGTTTGCCAGGCACTTCGTAAAGTCTGCTAGGCTCTGAAATATTTCCTTCGGGTTTTCATAGTGTTTCCTGGACACCTGAATGTGAAGACAATAAAAGAGGTGTTTCATGCCATTGCAGATAGGTAATACACAGGCCAAAACACCCACAGTTCCATAAAGAATCTCACAATCAGCCTAACATTATCATTACCCAGGATTTCCAAATGTGATTGGGGCACATGAGACTGATCACAGTGGAGTTTGATCAAAAGTTATTTGGAAAATGTACCTCTTCTCCTGATGAATAATCAGACACAATGTCTTCATCAGATATTTGACCCTCATCACTATCTCGTTGGTGAGACACAGGTTCTAGGGATATGACATTCCCTGCAACTGAACCAACAAAAAAAAGAGGGCTCTATGGAACATATATATGGCACACATTGAGGACTAAAATATGCAATGACCATCCTTTACCTGAAATGAAGTGACCACTGCATCCTGCCACTGGTTCTGAGGAGGAGCTTCCCACAGGAATGACCTCATTAACCAGGCGATGGGCATTTTGCTGGAGAACCAACTCTTCTGCAGGGGTTCGGTCTGGACCGCGTGGACCCCACACCTGTTTTTTGCTTGTCTGTCTTCTTATTAGCTTTAAAATTAATATTTTTTTATATTTATATATGATTCTTAATGTCAACAATTCTTTAAATAGTTATATACCAATATTTACCAGTTTGAAGTACAGTGGAATCTCGTTTTGCGAGTAACTTGGTTTACGAGTGTTTTGCAAGACGAGCTAAAATTAAGAAATTTTGACTTGATAAACGAGCGAGGTCTTGCAAAGTAGTATGGATACTCTTTGTCTGCTGAGCATCATGTGATCACAACTGAGCTGATGGTTCTTCTTTCTCGCGTGTGTGTGTGTGTGTGTGTGTGTGTCTCTCTCTCTCTCTCTCTCTCTCTTCTCTTGTGGGCAATCGTCTCCTATTCACCTTCTGAGTCTGCGTGCCTCACTCATATAGTCAACATCCATACGAGCGTATACTGTTTACTACATTTACTACATTGTGTTTACTATATTGTGACTGAGTGTGTGTGTGTGTGCGCGCGCGCACGGGTGCTGTGAAGTGCGAGACCCCGTCTTGTGCTCTAAAACACGAAGCTGAGTCTCAGTACTTTAACAACACCAGCTTTATTCAGCTTGAAACAGCAACAGTGCGGTTATTTATTATAGCGTGATCTGCCACTCTCCTATACACAGACACAGCAGTCAGGCAGGGTCGTTGCCAAGCAGTACTGTGCCCTGTGCATTTATAATGTTCCTTGTATCACCCATCAACGGCAGGCGCTTATAGCATGTCCTCGATCTTTTTGGATACGCTTTTACGGCGAACTGCTACAGTGCTGGGAGACTGCGATTGCTTTGGGACGCTCTTCCGCGTGTCATCCCGTTGGGTGGAATCCCACAAGAGTTTAGAAACTCACACCAGCCATGATTCTTTTCTTATGTATTTTTACTTTATATTTTGTATTAATCATTTTTATATGAATAGTTTTGGGTTGTGGAATGAATCATCTGAATTTCCATTATTTCTTATGGGGAAATTCACTTTGATGTACGAGTGCTTTGGATTGCGAGCACATTTCCGGAACGAATTATGCTCGCAAACCAAGGTTCCACTGTATATTCTTGTACTTCACTTTAACCTGTTCCCATGTTCTCCTTGTGCTCACGTTTGATCTGGAATTATGAAATATTAAATAATAATTAATCTGACACATAGGAAATGAAACGCTGCATTCAGGAAGTACAATGCACACTACTTAGCGTTTAATTTGTCGGCCACTTTTTGTCAGCCGTCTTTTCTGTTTTGGGCTGCTTTTATAGTGTTACCCCTTGTGCACATTAAATCTTGAAATTCTTCATATCCTTCGAATAAAAGGTCCTGCTCTGCTTGTGTGAAAAAAAAAAGTGCCCTTTCTTTCGTCATTTTTGTTACAGCCTATCAAAGACTTGCTGATCATGTTTTCTAGACTCAACATATATGAGCTTTTCAATCAGCATGGGCGTGCGCAATCATCTCGGATGATTAGATCCAGCTAGACTAATCTACTACACTGCTGCGTCTGAAAACCCGACGTATCCCGGATGAGTTTAACTCATCCAAGGTGAGGCATCTGATCTCGGATGATTTAAGCGACGTACGGAAAATACCCCCCAGCTCTTATTGCCTTCTGCCAGCCTGTTGTTGATAAAGTTCTTATGTGTGTTTTGAGGGTTGTTGTTTATTATAATATTTGTATTTTTTGAACTTCTGTAAGTAAGTATTTCTTTGAACTGTGTCTATAACTGTATATGACAAATAAAATTTGATTTTGATTTTACATAACCAGTACTAAAGTTCAGAGAAGTTCAGTAAGAGCAAAACTATGTGAAGCTTCAAAGCTCTTAAGGTATAAAGGGTAAAATAAGTATAAAATATGCTGAAGCTTTTGGGAACCAAATCATTCCTTGCAAGTTTAACCATGATAAAAAAAAAAATTAAGTCGATTTCATTACAGCCCTGCATATACAACTAAATACCTTATACCAGACATTCAACTGAACACAAATCTAGCAAATAAGAAATGATCAAATCCTTGGTGAAAATCTGAACAGGAACATTCATTGCACACGTCACTAAACTACAACATTTTTATGAACCATCCATCCATCCATCCTCTTCCGCTTATCCGAGGTCGGGTCGCGGGGCAGCAGCTTAAGCAGAGAGGCCCAGACTTCCCTCTCCCGCCACTTCTTCCAGCTCTTCCGGGAGAATCCCAAGGCGTTCCCAGGCCAGCCGGGAGACATAGTCCCTCCAGCGTGTCCTGGGTCTTCCCCGGGGCCTCCTCCCGGTTGGACGTGCCCGGAACACCTCACCAGGGAGGCGTCCAGGAGGCATTCTGATCAGATGCCCGAGCCACTTCATCTGACTCCTCTCAATGCGGAGGAGCAGCGGCTCTACTCTGAGCCCCTCCCGGATGACTGAGCTTCTCACCCTATCTTTAAGGGAAAGCCCAGACACCCTGCGGAGGAAACTCATTTCAGCCGCTTGTATTCGCGATCTCGTTCTTTCGGTCACTACCCATAGCTCATGACCATAGGTGAGGGTAGGAGCGTAGATCAACTGGTAAATTGAGAGCTTTGCCTTACGGCTCAGCTCCTTTTTCACCACGACAGACCGATGCAGAGCCTGCATCACTGCGGATGCCGCAACGATCCGCCTGTCGATCTCACGCTCCATTCTTCCCTCACTCGTGAACAAGACCCAGAGATACTTGAACTCCTCCACTTGGGGCAGGATCTCTCCCCCAACCCTGAGAGGGCACTCCACCCTTTTCCGGCTGAGGACCATGCTCGGATTTGGAGGTGCTGATTCTCATCCCAGCCGCTTCACACTCAGCTGCGAACCGATCCAGAGAGAGCTGAAGATCACGGCTTGATGAAGCAAACAGGACAACATCATCTGCAAAAAGCAGTGAACCAATCCTTAGTCCACCAAACCGGACCCCTTCAACACCCTGGCTGCGCCTAGAAATTCTGTCCATAAAAGTTATGAACAGAATCGGTGACAAAGGGCAGCCCTGGCGGAGTCCAACTCTCACTGGAAACGGGCTCGACTTACTGCCGGCAATGCGGACCAAGCTCTGACACCGGTTGTACAGAGACCGAACAGCTCTTATCAGGGGGTCCGGTACCCCATACTCCCGAGCACCCCACAGGATTCCCGAGGGACACGGTCGAATGCCTTTTCCAAGTCCACAAAACACATGTAGACCGGTCGGGTAAACTCCCATGCACCCTCCAGGACTCTGCTAAGGGTGAAGAGCTGGTCCACTGTTCCGCGACCAGGACGAAAACCACACCGTTCCTCCTGAATCCGAGGTTCGACTATCCGACGGACCCTCCTCTCCAGAACCCCCGAATAGACTTTTCCAGGGAGGCTGAGGAGTGTGATCCCTCTATAGTTGGAACACACCCTCCGGTCCCCCTTTTTAAAGAGGGGGACCACCACCCCGGTCTGCCAATCCAGAGACACTGTCCCCGATGTCCATGCGATGTTGCAGAGACATGTCAACCAAGACAGTCCTACAAAATCCAGAGCCTTAAGGAACTCCGGGCATATCTCATCCACCCCCGGGGCCCTGCCACCAAGGAGTTTTTTGACCACCTCGGTGACTTCAGTCCCAGAGATGGGAGAGCCCACCTCAGAGTCCCCAGGCTCTGCTTCCTCATTGGAAGGTATGTTAGTGGGATTGAGGAGGTCTTCGAAGTACTCCTCCCACCGACCCACAATGTCCTGAGTCGAGGTCAGCAGCGCACCATCCCCACCATATACAGTATTGACACTGCACTGCTTCCCCCTCCTTAGACGCCGGACGGTGGACCAGAATCTCCTCGAAGCCGTCCGAAAGTCGTTCTCCATGGCCTCTGCAAACTCCTCCCATGCCCGAGTTTTTGCCTCAGCAACAACCGAAGCCGCGTTCTGCTTGGCCTGAGAAGCATATTGTTAAAAAACGCTTCTTTGATTCGGCAGCAGCTTTAAAACTTACAAACATTTTAAGCAATCAGTCCGTTTATAGTGCCAGCTATAATAGCAAGGATAATGTAAATAGTAAGGTGGAAAGATTTAATTCTAAAGTAAGAGCTGCTGTTGACATAGTTGCACCTGAAAAGACAGTGAAAAAATCTTCTAGCATTGTTATACCATGGAAGACCCAAAGAGTGTCTGATTTAAAGAGAACATGCCGTAGAGCTGAGCGTCAATGGAGGAAGACTAAACTTACTATCCACTATGAAATATTAAAAGTCAAAATAACAGAATACAATAACACTGTCCGTCTTGAGAGACGCTGCTATTTCTCCAAGATTATAAATAACAATGCTAGTAATCCCAGAGTCTTATTTTCTACAATTGATCGCCTACTAAACCCAGGTAGCTCAAAGGAATGCCTCCTAAGTGCTTCCAGTGAAACCTGTGAGGCTGTCGCTGTATTTTTCAATCAAAAAATTAATGATATTAGAAATAACATAGTATATCTCCCCAACACTAAGGATCCTCCTAAACCCCAGCATCCTGTTATAAACAAATTAAACTCTTTCACTAGGATAGATTTACCTGATTTAAAGAAAATAATCTCTCAATTAAAACCCTCCACCTGCGTCCTTGACCCAATACCAACAAGGTTTTTCAAAGAAGTATCAGGCGTGCTAATTGATAATGTTCTTGACATAGTAAATTCGTCACTAGATACTGGGGTCTTCCCAGACTGTCTTAAGACTGCTGTAGTTAAACCCCTACTTAAGAAACATAATCTTGACCCCTCAGCTCTTGAAAATTTTAGACCCATCTCTAACCTGCCTTCCTTAAGTAAAGTTCTGGAGAAGGCAGTCATTATGCAGTTAAATGACCACCTAAATAAACATGCTATTCTTGATAAATTTCAGTCGGGTTTTAGAACAAATCACAGCACAGAAACTGCACTCGTTAAAGTAGTAAATGACTTGGGGTAAATGCAGACAGAGGCCATTTATCTGTTCTCATCCTCTTAGATCTGAGTGCTGCATTTGACACCATTGATCACAACATTCTTAGAAATCGCCTTAGTCAATGGGTGGGCCTCTCTGGCAGTGTCTTAAATTGGTTTGAATCCTACCTGACAGGGAGAAAATTTTTTGTTAGTTGTGGGAATTACAACTCGAAGACACATGATATCCGATATGGTGTTCCACAAGGCTCTATCCTGGGTCCGCTGTTATTCTCAATCTACATGCTTCCGTTAGGTCAGATTATCTCAGGGCACAACGTGAGCTACCACAGCTATGCTGATGACACACAGCTGTACTTATCAATAGCACCTGATGACCCTGATTCTATTGATTCACTAACAGAATGTCTGACTTGTATCTCAGAATGGATGAATAGTAATTTTCTCAAGTTAAATAAAGAGAAAACTGAAATTTTAGTGATCAGCAATAATGGATACAATGAGGCTATTAGAAATAAACTGGATACATTAGGATTAAAAGTCAAGACGGAGGTAAAAAGCTTAGGGGTGATTGTTGACTGTAATCTGAATTTTAAATCACATATTAATCAGATCATTAGGACAGCATTTTTCACTTAAGAAACATAAGTAAAGTTAGACCTCTTATATCACTGAAAGATGCTGAGAAATTAGTTCACGCGTTTGTTTTCAGTCGACTAGATTACTGTAACGCACTCCTCTCAGGACTACCCAAAAAAGACATAAATCGTTTGCAACTAGTGCAGAATGCAGCTGCTAGAATCCTAACTAGGAAAAGAAAATCGAACACATTTCTCCAGTTTAATGTCACTACACTGGTTACCTGTGTCATTCAGGATTGACTTTAAAATTCTGCTTATGGTTTATAAAGCCTTAAATAATCTCGCCCCATCTTATATATCGGAATGTCTGACACCTTATATTCCAAATCGTAACCTCAGATCCTCAAATGAGTGTCTCCTTAGAATTCCAAGAACAAAACTTAAAAGAAGTGGTGAGGCGGCCTTCTGCTGCTATGCACCTAAAATCTGGAATAGCCTGCCAATAGGAATTCGCCAGGCTGATACAGTAGAGCACTTTAAAACACTGCTGAAAACACATTACTTTAACATGGCCTTTTATAACTTCATTTTAATCGTAATTTAACTTAATCCTGATACTCTATATGTTCAATTCATCAAAATAACTATTCATGGTGGCTCTAAAATCGTACTGACCCCTACTCTCTTTTCTGTTTCTTTTTCCGGTTTCTTTGTGGTGGTGGCCTGCCACCTCCACCTACTCAAAGCTTCATGATGCTCCAACAATGATGGATGGATTAAAAGGCAGAAGTCTACGTGACCATCATCATCATCAAGCCCTTCCGTGAGAACCCTAAATCCAAAGAGGACTGTTTCATTTATGTTAGGTAGAATGCCCAGAGGGACTGGGCGGTCTCATGGTCTGGAATCCCTACAGATTTTATTTTTTCTCCAGTCGTCTGGAGTTTTTTTTGTTTTTCTGTCCCCCTGGCCATTGAACCTTACTCTTATTCGATGTTAATGTTGATTTATTTTGTTTTATAATTGTGTCTTTCATTTTTCTATTCTTTAATATGTAAAGCACTTTGAGCTACTGTTTGTATGAAAATGTGCTATATAAATAAATGTTGTTGTTGTTGTTGCGGTACCTATCAGCTGCCTCCAGAGACCCACGGGACAAAAAAGTCCTATAGGACTCCTTCTTCAGCTTGACGGTATACCTCACCGCCGGTGTCCACCAACGGGTTCGGGGATTGCCGCCACGACAGGCACCGACCACCTTGCGGCCACAGCTCCGGTCAGCCGCCTCAACAATAGAGGCACGGAACATGGCCCATTCGGACTCAATGTCCCCCACCTCCCTCGGGACGTGGTTGAAGTTCTGCCGGAGGTGGGAGTTGAAGCTACTTCTGACAGGGGACTCTGCCAGCCGTTCCCAGCAGACCCTCACAACACGTTTGGGCCTACCAGGTCTGACCGGCAGCTTCCCCCACCATCGAAGCCAACTCACCACCAGGTGGTGTTAAGTTGACAGCTCCGCCCCTCTCTTCACCCGAGTGTCCAAGACATATGGCCGCAAGTCCGACGACACGACCACAAAGTCAATCATCGACCTGAGGCCTAGGGTGTCCTAGTGCCAAGTGCACATATGAACACCCTTATGCTTGAACATGGTGTTCGTTATGGACAATCCATGACAAGCACAGAAGTCCAATAACAAAACACCGCTCGGGTTCAGATCGGGGGGGCCATTCCTCCCAATCACGCCCTTCCAGGTCTCACTGTCATTGCCCACGTGAGCATTGAAGTCTCCCAGCAAAACGAGGGAATCCCCAGAAGGTATGCCCTCTAGCAACCCCTCCAGAGACTCCAAAAAGGGTGGTTTTTATGAACCAAGGGACATGAAATAAATTTGAATCCAGGTGTTTATAGATTTTTTCCCTAACCATTTTAAAAATACATGTAAAAACTGTCAATTACAGGTTGCAGTGGTAACATGAAAAGACAGATCCAAATCTGGGATCAGAATAGAATGGCAAAGTTTGTCCCATTTCCTACATGTACTGTAAGTGAAGTAACATAAAGAATGAAGAAAACTGATAGGACTGTTAGATCAGGTAAATGTAATCATCAAAAAGTCACTAAGCAATAATTCATTAAGCAACACCACATCAGAATCTTGTTGGAAACTGAGGGATTTTTGTTTTTCTGCTTACCTGGGGATACCAAATTAATGCAGAAAATGTGAAAGGGATCTAGTGGAGGGGCTTAGCTGAAGCCCACCCAGGGACACCAAACTAATGCAGGAAGTGATGTATGGATGTAAGAAAAATAATTAATTAATTGAATGCCATTTATTAATTAAAAGATTTGGTAACCGGTCAAAAGTTTTAGAGTGCCTCTGTTTTTCCAGTTTTTCTATAAATTTAAACCTCTGGCAAGTTTACTGTTCGCCCTTTCACCATTTTTGGTCATTCATTGCATTTCAACTGATTAAATTTGAAGAAAAACTGTTCTAAAACTTTTGATGGGTAGTGAATATCAAGGTAACTGAAGCATAGTCATTTTAAGAAACCGAGTAATGCAAGCTATTGATAAACGCAAGGATTATAGAAATATGATAACTGCATTTACATCGACATAGAAGACAGGATACAAGACAGATGAGACAGACAAAAATGAAACACAGACAAGGCAGCCTGTTAGCAGGCAATTTAGAGATCTAATTTGTCTTGGCACAGGTAGATAGTTTTATGACACCAAATCTTTAAGGATGAATTACACTGTTGAGTGGAATTTTTGCTGTTGTTGCTCCAGGTTTAAGTGGAATTCTCTTTCTGCTTTGGGATTACGCTCTTTGTCTGCTATGTGGTCCTTTGTACATGGTGTGGTGTGATCCATTCCTCAGCTTGTTGTTAGGTTCTTTGCTTAGCCCTCTTTTTCTTCATAGGGAAAAGCATTACCAAAGAGAATATGTGAGTGTCCCAAACCCAGGGGTGGACGTCTTTTTAACCTAAAGAGCACAGCTCATCAGATTTTAGGCCACAAAGAGAAAACATATCAGCATCTTTCAGCTTTTATAGAAAGAAAGAAGAGATGAATGCCATTAGTTTTGAAGGAAGGTGTAACTTCTGGCAGTTGGATCAGTTACAAAACCAGTGGCTGCTTATAGGTATGTCATTTTATCCATCACATCTAGGCAGGTTCAGTTTGCAGTTAAAATCCTAAAATTAATATCTATTTGGGTACCTTTTTTTGTCTCTGCAGAGATGTCAACTCTGATTACTACTTTCATATCAAAATGAGGTACATAGCTGACCAAAAACCTGGTATGAGCTGCTGTTCAGACATTTACTTTGGAATGCAGGTGGGGTGCCGCCGGATTTCTGTATCCCTTTTAATTTAATCTGCTGTCTTAACAGGCCTTAGGTGCCACTAAAAGCATGCCCACTTTGTCCTACAACTTTAAGCATTTGAAAGAAAAAATGAAATAATAGCTTGTGAACAATAGGGGTTATTCTTGATAAGTTCCCAAACTCAATTAACACCAAGAAGAAGAACCTAAAGCATTAAAAGAGTAATGCAAAGAACTAACTAAACAAGGAAAACAAACACCTATCTATATTCATCTAAGTAGGATTTGCATCCATCTCTACCAGGTGGGAAACGTAGTGAACATATATGAATCAGATTAGCAGTCTTTTTCCATCACCTCCTGTACCTAACTTTCTCTCTCTCTCTGTCTCATTCCTGTTCATCTTATTCCCAGCAGTCCTTTCTTATGATTCCAAGCTCACTAGATATGTAGGAAAGGGATTTTATACCCTTAGGCTAAGACCAGTTTTTGTAGTCATTTGTTCTATACAGAACCCGTAGGTTTCCTGCATTTCAAAAGGAACAAGCCTGCCCTTCTTAAAGACCAGCAGGAGTCTATAATACTATAAGGAGGGGGCCTCCGGTTGATACCCTCTGCACCGCCATTCAGTTATCATTAGGGTCCTTAGTGTTCTTCTTGGTACCAGAACACGCTGTTCAAGGCACTTATTTTTGACTCTGACATGATGCTACGTCTCCCTGTTGCCACCATCAGGACCTTCTGATGTCCTATGCCTGCCTGATAGCACAGTCAGCGGGCTGTTGTATGGGTCACAACCTATCATTGCCTATCACAGACTGTTTAGTCTCATTTTTAAAAAATGATTTTGTGACAAAGAGAATCAAGGCTTTGTCTTATCTTGGCTTCTACAATGTACTGTCCTGTGGGTTTTATTTTCTGTATCAAATATCAGGTTCATGTATTATAGTCTCTCTTTTTGAAATGGATTGTGAAATGCACAGTTTGAAAGGTGCTACAGTATACAGTAGACTGTAAAATGAAGCCTGTTATAAAAATTGTCTCAAACCTGAAAAGCAAGAAAAAGGATTTCAAAGAAAGGTCTCAGTTTTTTTTTTTTTTTCACGATTTTGATTACAGTCCTACCTTACAAGCTCTCACTTTCACACTCTATCATTTTCTATTTTTTGGTTTGCACATAAGAGGCAGTAAATCCAATTCAGACCTGTTAGGTTTTATTTAGTCATGGGAAACATTAGCTTGCTCATTGTATACTGTAAAACTAAGAAATGTCCTTGACTTTAAGTGTGAAAATAGGCAGAGATAAAAGGAAAAATTTAATTTTCCTTTAATTGTTATTGTCTAGTTCCATGTTCTTATATTTGATACATTTTTCTCAGGAGTCTTTTATTTTTGCTTTTTTTAACTTATTATTATGATTGCCTCTTGCCCAAAAAATTACTTAAAGTAACTCTGTCACCGTCATTGTGGATTTTGCATGTTCTCCTCTTTTCTCCAGGGGGCTTTCTTCAGAAATTATTTTCCTGCAACATCCCAAAAATGTGCCTGTCAGGCTAATTAGAGAGCTTAAAGGATAAGTTTCGTATTTTTCAGATCAAAGTTATTTCTTCACAAACATGGTATATATGCATTTGCCACACAAAATTGTGTTTTAAAGTTAACCGTTTTCTATAAATTTCAAAAATCACAAATACAGTAAGACATTCCAAGAAGTCTCAGCACTAAACGAAACAGCGTTAAACAAGGTCAACTTAAAATTTAAATAATGGGGATAGATGAAGCAGGACGGAGAATAAAAAAGTTTATCATTTTTTTATGTTGTAAAATATACAGTATAATTAAATACTTTTTATTACATTAATTATAGATTTTTTATTGCTAATATCGATTTGTATTCATAAATCATTAATGAAACTCAGAAATATTCGAGTAAATACATAATTTATGTTTGTGATAAGGAAGGTTCTTCCTCATTTGACACTTTTTGTTTTTTTGTGAAAAAGTCATATAATGTCATTTGGCTTTTTTTCTGTTGTTCAGGAAGTAACTGTCAATAGGAAGACATCGCATCAATAACACTTTGTCTTGCCTTTGAACTTCTAGCAAAATTTGGATTGTTTTGTTTAAACTGATCCATAATTTCCATAATAGCAGCTAAACATATTTTTTTTAGAAAATCCATTGAAAGTTCCTTTCGTTCCACCTCTTCAGAGCCGCTAAATGCATGTTCACCTGCACCTAATTGTCTGAGCACCTGCATTTTAGTTTCCAGCAAAATGCTTTTTCTTGTCACTTTACTTTCTTTTTCGTTGCAACCAGTCATTTTAAAACTAAAAAGGGATAATTGTTATTTATTACAGTAAAATAAAATGTTATGTTTATATCCTTATGCAATAATGTTGATGACCAATCATAAATGAACAGTGACGCAGCAGGCATATGTAATGTACTGTACTGATATCAAATGCACCACAAGACTGCATGTGAGTATCTAATCTAGTCGTGTGATTGCAGAGAAAACTGACATTTTCGCCAAAAGCCGCACTTTTATGTGACTACAAAGTTAAGCAGTGAAAAACTACAATTCAAAAAAAAAAATATGCATAATACAGAAACAGCATTAAGCAGCATCTTACTGTATATCGTGCCGAACATGGTGTTTTATAATGAAGGCTATAGGACAAGGAACACCACCAGAAAATAAAAGATTAATAACTTCCAAATAGATTCCATTTTTCAAGCCAAGTATGTTATCAAGCTTTAAGATTGAAATTACACTCACAATGTACATGTAATTTTTGGACAAAACAACACCAATATTATGAGATTCACCCATTTCAAAAGAAGATTAGGTGTATCTGTTAACTTAGTGCTTCTTCTGTTATTCAATAACCTTTTAGCCCCCCCGGGGTGTCGCAAACAAAATCACAGTAACCTACTCCTGCCACGTGCTTGTTATCGTCTTGATTTGTTTACGTATTTATGTGAAAACTCCTCCCCCTTTCACACTAGCAAACTGAAAACGTATTGTTACTTCAAGAAGGTGATTAAGTGATTGTTTCCAGGTCCCTTTTGTTGTCACGAACATGAGTCAGAAATGCAGAAAGTATGTTTTCTTATATCCAAACTTCTGTCACTTCCAAGAGGACGTATTTGGTGAGTTTATAGGTTTTGGTTTTCTGGTAGTTCTCTATGCCCTATAGCCTCCATTATAAAACACCAGTACAGGCAAGATATTTTTTTAAACTTAAACTAAAAATGTTTAACTTTAGAACACAATTTCACATGGCAAATGTATATACTATATGCAATGTTTGTGAAGAAATAACTTATCCTTTAAATTCAGTTTGTATTAGTATGTGTTTCTGTCTTTGGGGGATGTCACCCTATTATGTATGAGTTATGTGATATGTGCTCCTTATTTATTTTATTTTTGCACGTTTTCCTGAACTTATTTTGTTTTGTTTTATATCCAAATGTAGGCTTTTTGGGGCACTGAATGTAATTCTGAGATTGTTTCTAGCTGAGATTTTGTTTTCAATTAGTTAAAAAATTTTCTTCTTGTTCATGATGCCATCTTGTTTTTCATGTACAATGCCATTTTGAGCAGTAGTTGTCACACCATTGCCATGCAACATTACTATGAGGGGACATCATCATCGCAATGGAATAAAATCTTGCTGTCATGCATTTCCTTTTTACTTGAGTTAGCGGTAATGGTTAGCAGCTATGTTTTGGTTTAGGTAGATTTTCTTCTGGCAAGAAAAGATTTTTGGTTTTAATAAATGTTTGAATTGACCTTGTGCTAATTGCTTTTTTGGCTCAAATTCTTGATGCTCCTTCTCCTGGACATCTCATCTCTTTCCCTGTGCCTGATCTTATCTTACATATAAACATCTACTTATGGAAGTGCGTCTGTCTGTCTGTCCGGCCCGGAAGTGTGAGGCGGCCCAGAAGTGCGAGGATACAGCATGAAGCTCAAAGAGCCGGCAAGGTGGCCCCAAGTTAACAAGTCAAAAGAAGAAAGAAGTGCGAGGCTTCAGCATGAAGCTGAAAGAAAGTGACTGTTGCCAAAGTAAAACTGCTGGCGAAAGGCAAACTCGCTTATCCGCTAATGCACAAGCGAAGCAAGCACATTAGCAAAACAAAACCTTTGAGGATAGAGAAACTTGCTTAGCTTCTGATAGACAATGGGGGCAAAATGTCCACAAAATGAAACCACCAACTCTGCATTTCAATTTTTTTTTTTTGATGATTTCAATAGTTTCTAGGAGCCTGGGCTTTTTACAGCACAAGCTTCCACAGTTAGTGTTAGGCATAAGAGGCTTAAGGCCAATTCAAAGTAGATTTTTGTCTTGGGAGAGGCAGCTCTTTGAAACCTTACAAATGCATTATGTAGGATAAGAAAAGTGAATATTAATAAGGTAAAAGATGAGTGTGATGCATTATTTGAAATTGAAATGCAAAACATTTGTTTATTATTATTTTTTTAATTTCCTTTTCATATTTTTTCAGGATGACAATCTCCATTTGTCTTCAAGGTTTTAAATTACCTCATTGTTGTGCCATCACCACACTAATGATTATACTGGTCATAAATAAGAATGTACAAAGAGGTGGATTTCAAAGTTCAGCTGGCAAAAAAAAACATACATACATTTTGTGATGGCTGTAGATATGTAGATTAATTGCGCAAAATGTAGTAACAATAGGAAAAAAAGGAAGAAAATAGTACCTGGTGCAAGAATCCCCAACAGACCATAACACTAGAGCGAAAAAGGAGCTAAACAAGAAAGAAGGCCTTAATGGTTAAGTCTGCAAGGGCTTGCTTTGCTCATCTATTTACTTTGATTAACTCCTAATAAGCATAAGAAACACCACTGTGCTGTAACAAAGAAACTAAGACAGCCCAAGAAAACTGTTCTTAAATGGGCAAAACTAGAAACAAAATGAAATTGGCAAAAAAAAGCAGTTATATGAGATTGAACACTAAAATATTGGAATTGTGATGGCAGTCTGACTTTGTTTTCAAGCCTTTTATTAAAAGGTAAAATTAACACAGCTTCACTCTTCACAATGACAACAGTGGTAACTTTTTCTGTGTATGCGTGTGAAAAAGAGAGAAATCAAATATTTTATATATGTTAGACACAAGAGTGACAAAGGACCACTATAGCAGTGATATTAACAGTCTATCAATATTCATACAGCAGTAAAGATTCACCTTCTTTCCTAAATCTTTAAACAGCTTACAATGATTATTGTTACACTGTACAGATAGCATTTAACAAATTCACCCAAGTCTATTGCTTTTAGATAGACAGAACTTTATTTTTCCCCAGTGGAGAAATTTGACTTTTTACAAAAACTTGTGAAATAAATGATACATATACACAGTCTGAACACAAACAACAGAATGCCTAAAAAGAAAGAAAATCTTCTGATTTGGCGGTAAGTCACAGGGAGGTATTATGCAGGTGTACTGCCATTGGACTAAAGGAGACCCAGCAGAGTTTCCTTGCATGCTTCTACTTAAATAATTCTTTGGCTGAAAGTTTTTAATGTTGATGTGTCACAGATAGGATGTCCTGCATTGTTCATAATGACATTCAGTTTTTTTTTCCTTCTCTGCTCTGCTATTACTTCCTGGGGTTCCAGAGTGCCTCCCATAACTGAGTCTGCTCATCTGATAAGCTTACTGATTCTGTGGCTCTCTCTTGAAGTGATGTTATAGAACATATAAAGGATGTTACAACCCATATAAAAGGAACACTGTCTCTTAAGAAACAAAGAGTCTGTGCTGTTCTTTCTTATATACAGTAGTTCCTCTGTGCTACAAAACCAGTCCTGTCTGTCAATGAGATGCATTCCCCTTTATTTCTAGCAATGCACCATCTATTCATTAACTCCCATGTTATGGTTAAGGTCAATAACCAGTTCCTTACTTTTGCTGTTGTTGCATTGCAGGCAACCCTTTCTCTACCAAGAAACAAAGTTCTTCACTTGACCCTGATACTTTACACCCAATAAATGCAAAATCACCTGGGGCCTCATGTATAACGCCGTGCGTAGAACTCGCACTATAACATGGCGTAAGCACAAAAGCTGAAATGTGCTTACGCACAGAAAAATCCAGATGCAGGAATCTGTGCGTACTCCAACTTCCACGTTCTTCCGCTACATAAATCACGACCAGCGTGAAAACTAACGCTCGTGCACGCATTATGTAACGCCCCAAATCCTCCCAGAATTACGCCTATTTGAATATGCAAATCAATATAAATCACCCTTAAGCGCAGCCTTCTGTGAAAAGACAATGGGAAAAGCACGGGGAAAATATAAGAATTTCAGCGAATACCAAGTGGAGGCAAAGGAAAAACATACTATTTGTTCAAATAAACCGTGGTATAATCAACAAAAGGAAGTTGATCGAGTGACATAGCGTGTTGGAGAAACTTGAAAGCTCACATTCACAAATCGAACAGTGCCGGAAATAAAAAAGAAGTCACATATCAAAGTCGCCGTGAAAAGCCGAGTTGTAAGCCCACTGTCTGAGTGTCATATGAAAGCTTATTAGGGTACAGAGAAAAAAGGCACACAGTGAGGAAAAAGCACAAAATGTCAACTTCAATCTCGACATTTCCACTTTAATCACGTAGTTTATTTTGTCATTAAAGTAGAACATCATAAACTTCATCTTAAAACTGTTTAATTAACCAGTTTCTCAAATCACATCGTAATTAAAGTAGCACGTTAAATGCTTTGTTTTGTATTTGATCTTCTATGTGCTCTATGTGTGTGAATCACTACTTGCTTTTTAAACCGGCTCTCTTCCTCCAACTGGACACAGAATCCATTACATTCGTAATATTACAGTTCTCTGGATAACTAAAATACTGAGATGTATACGTGATATCATTTTCATGATGATAGGAGTTAAAGCACGTTATTAAACATGTGTTTCACTTCGATGAAATAATTTATTGCAGCAGTACAATCAGGGGCGGCTCTAGGCTTGTGGTGGCAATCGGTGGCTCCTTCGCCCGCCCGTCAGTAAGGTAGCTTATGCACAGTGGATGGCTGCATAGCCGCCTCGTGCTCATGACACAAGCATTTAACTTTTGCCGAAGTTTGTCGCTGTGTTTTTAGCTGTGTTGTTATTTTCTCTTTCTGTTTTATATTCAATATATATTGGCGTAGCCGTCACTGCAGTCAGTGCTTTTCTTTACCCAAGTAACCGATCGCCATACAATCAGCTCTGTAATAGATGTTAAGCCATCTGTAAGCTTAGCGCCATTCTTCAAAACGTTTAAAGAACATTGAAATATCTTCGTAGTACATGTTTAATTATTCTATCCTTAACGACACTCCCAGTGAAGAATATAGATTATTTAAATGAAGTTAAAGTTTTATCTGTATAATTTAATAAACATTTTTTGCTGAATTTCACCTTATAAATGATATCGTTTCTGTTTCTGAACCGCGAGGTCCGTACAGGAAAGGCTTTAAAACATTTTGCAGTGGCTGAGACAGCGTGTCCTTGAAGCTGTATACCGATAATTCCCTTTCCGATCAGCTGCTGCTATGATTCACACTCAGATACAGTGATATAAATACTCTGTGTGGTGCAGTGAGAGAAATATTGAAAAAGATGATCCGCTGTGGCAACTCCTAACAAGAGGAGCTGAAAGAAGAAGAAGAAGAAGTGAGAGTAACAACGCTAAAGCAGTTATGGTATTTGGAATACTATGGCTGTTCCCTCTACCATTATATTGTTACAAGTTAATTACAATCAGATGCATTACACTAATAAACAATATGCGGTTAGTTTCGGTGTATTTATAAAGCCGCGTCAGGAAAATAAGGTGTAACCACACAAGAACAGTAGCACTGCTTTGACGCTGGGTGCCGCCAGTCTGCAAAACCGAGCGGAGAACTTGCATACGACAAGGTATGAGGTACCGTGGAAAAGTGCGTGGATTTACACCAAGTAAGGTTTTATACATCGCGATTTGAATGTGGAAAAGTTCTTACGCAACATTTCTGTGCGTACGCACCGTTTATACATGAGGCCCCTGATCATTTCTGCAAGTGACATGACCTGGGGCCTCATGCATAACGCCGTGTGTAGAATTCACACGGCATATGGACAAAAGCGGAAATTTTTGTACACACAAAAATATCCAGATGCATAAATATGTGCATAGGCCAATTTCCACGTTCTTCCGCTCCATAAATCCCGGTCAGTGTGAAAAGTAACGCACGAGCCTGCTGCCACTCCCCAACTCCTCCCAGAATTATGCCTTTTTAAATATGCAAATCAATATAAATAGCCCTTAAACTCAGCGTTCTGTGAAAAGGCAATGGCAAAAGCACAGGGGAAAATAGAAGAATTTCAGTGAATACCAAGTGGAGGTAAGGAAAAACATACTATTTGTTGGTTTAAACAGTGGTATAAACAACAAAAGGAAGTTGATTGAGTGACATAGAGTGTCGGAGAAACTCCAAAGCTCAAGTTCACAAAGTCGCACAGTGCCAGAAATAAAAAAGAAGTTGTCAGATATCAAAGTTGGAGTGAAAAGGCGAGTCATAGCCCACTCTCTGACTGTCATATGAAAGCTTATTAGGGTACAGAAAAAAAAAGCACACAATGAGTAAAAAAGAACGAAATGTCAACTTTAATCTTGGAATTTCCACTTTAATCACATAGTTTATTTTGTCATTAAAGTAGAACATCAAACTTCATCTTAAAATCATTTAATTTACTAGTTTCTCAAATACCCTTGCAACTAAAGATGCATATTAAATGCTTTGTTTTGTATGTATTCTTCTATGTGCTCTATGTGTGTGAATCACTACATGCTTCTTAAACGGGCTCTCTCTTCCTCCGATAGGACAGAGAATCCATTACATTCGTGATATTACAGTTCTCTGAATAATTTAAATACTGAGATGTATACTTGATATCATTTCAGTATTCATATCATATC
Source organism: Polypterus senegalus (assembly GCF_016835505.1). Taxonomy (NCBI): domain Eukaryota; kingdom Metazoa; phylum Chordata; class Cladistia; order Polypteriformes; family Polypteridae; genus Polypterus; species Polypterus senegalus. The sequence continues at coordinate 44,193,768 of NC_053169.1, read as the reverse complement.
AGTTAAAGCATGTATTAAACATGGGAACACGGTGGCACTGCGACACTGTGTCCTCACTTTAATTATTAACAATATAAGTTATTTAAATGATGTTAAAATTTTATCTGTATAATGTAATAAACATATTTTGCTGCATTTCATCTTAAAAATTATATCATCATCATATGTAGTTACATGCTTTATAAAGTGGTGCAGGTTGTGCAATATTATAACTGTATCACAAGTTTACAGTGAGGTAACTGTACTTATAAGTACAAACAGTTCTACAAGAAACACTTGATAGACTGATTGATTGCGATTATAGTTCTTGGGATTTTCTGAACCGCAAGGGCTGTACAGGAAAGGCTCTGAAGCGTTTATCGTATGAGAGCAGTTCAAATGGGCAGCATGGCTGTAGCAGCGTGTGCTAGATGCTCTTTACCGATAATTCTCTTTCTGATCAGCTGCTGTAGAGCTGTGATTCCACACTCAGATACAGTGATATAAATATTCTGCGTGGTGCAGTGAGAGTAATATGGAAAAAGATGATCCGCTGTGGCAACCCCTAACAGGAGCAGCTGAAAGAAGAAGAAGAAGGTGCAGTGAGAGTAACAAAGCTAAAGCAGCTATGATATTGTTACAGGTTAATTACAAACAGATGCCTTAAAGTAATAAACAATATGCAGTTAATTTTAGAGTATATGATAATGCTGCGTCAGGGATGTAGATCTAAAAAAGAAAGGGAAGCCACCCTGGAAAAAAAAGCACTGCTTTGACGCTGGGTGTGGCCAGTTTGCAAAACCAAGCAGAGAACTTGCGTATTCCCGGGTTTGAGCTAGCGAGAAAATGTGCGTGGATTTACGCCAAGTTTAGGTTTTGTACATCATAATGTGAGCGTGGGAATGGGAGTATGAAACATTTTTGTGCATACGTACCGTTTATACATGAGGCCCCTGGTGTAACATTTAAAGTTGGAGGTGTACAGAGTGAAGCAAAGAAGGAGACAGGACTGCTCCTTGTGGTGCTCCAGTGTTGCTCACATCTGTATCAGGGACACAGTCCTTCAACCTAACAAACTGCAGTCTGCCTGACAGACAGTCCATTATACAGGACACCACAGGCCTGTATATCTCTGTGCTTATCCCTTAACATACAGATAGATAATTGTTTCGTCCACTCCTATCTTTGTCCAATAGGAACACTGAAGTGGGCCCTGGTAGACTATCACATGAGAACTCATATAGTCATGGACCAGCCTCTCAGAAGTCCCACTTTTTGCATGCTGGCTCATAATACATAATAAGTCAGTCATTCACTATGTTTGAGCAAAGGCGACTTTTCACAAGCTTTGAGGTTGAAAAGCTGCACTCACAAGTGAATGAACTCACTGACAAAATAAATGAAATTTTACACAAATGACAAAGCACATAAGAAAGCTCATGGGAAGGATCCATAAACTTATATCCGAGGAGTTTTCTTTTCCATTTACTTTGTTTCAGAAAGATATAGGTAATTTTTCAGATCTTGGAAATTAGAGCCATATGCCTACTTCTGATTGCTTTATTGGTTTAGTGTCTGTATACCCATCATTGTGTCACAGGTGGACATTGAGAAACATTTCTCAGTCTCTCACAAATACATAAATGCATTTAGTACAATATATATAAATAAAAAGACTTATGAAATGTTCATATTTTTGACTGTTTTTTCTGGCTTTTATGTTTTAAGGTTTGAGTATATTCAATTAAGTATGCTCCATTCATAAGGAAATTTGGTTTCCAACCAGTAAATTTGCTGGTATGAATATATTTTTCTAATAATCTTTATACATAATACGCCACCATGGCTGTTCATTTGTCTGTCCAGGATTTTAAATCACCTGTAGCTCGCAAACCGTTCGACCGATTGACCTGTAATTTGATACACATATACTACATGACATCTACTTTCCGTTTTCGGGATGATGATTGACCTCCAAGGTTATTCCTCTTTTTATTTTTATTTAATTTTATTGTAGAATAAACTCTTGGCAGAGGCCATTAGGCCGGCTGTGTGGTACACGCGTACGGGCACCATTCTCATCCCTACCACCTTTGCCATCACTTCCCCTACCTCTTCATATCTTAAATCATTCTTGAGGCAGATTGAAGACTTAAGTGCCAGCTTAAGTGAAAAATTAAAGAAAATGTAAGTAAAAAAGTAAATGCAACACAAACAGTGACTTAATCAGTTTTAACATGAAAAGATGCAGACGAAAGAAGAGAAGAAGCAGGCAGCTAGGGTGTAGTAAACGAGCTGCTCAGGAAGCAGCAAGTGCATCAACCTCCGAGTAAACAAATGGTAAATGTACAGAAAAAGAGGAGGAAAACTATAATTGCTCAAGTCAAGTGTATTCGTGCAGTGCGTCATTACTGGTAGTAACATAATTAAGCATTATTATCAGAGACAATGATTATCATTGTGAGTTAAACCAAAACGCAAATGTTTAGTTTTCAACCATCAAGTTATTCTCCATCTTATAAAGTTATTTACATCAACTCAAATGTTTTCCTACAACAACCTTCCCAAAATAGGTGTAATGTTTCTTCATTATTTTTTATAGAACACGCAGTGTGCATCTAAGTTACAGTTTAAACAAAAGAAGATTAACAGGTGACATGATTGAAGTGTTTAAAATTATGAAGGAAATTAGTACAGTGGATCGAGACTGTTATTTTAAAATGAGTTCATCAAGAATATGGGGACACAGTTGGAAACTTGTTAAGAATAAATTTCGCACAAACATTAGGAAGTTTTTCTTTACACAAAGAATGATAGACACTTGGAATAAGCTACCAAGTAGTGTGGTAGAAAGTAAGATGTTAGGGCTTTCAAAACTCAACTTGATGTTTTCTTGGAAGAAATAAGTGGATAAGACTGGCGAGCTTTGTTGGGCTGAATGGCCTGTTCTCGTCTAGAGTGTTCTAATGTTCTAAGTTAATGTTCCATTTAAGAAAATATGTTATGACCAGGGTAACATCTATGCAGCATTTTAATAATTCCTTCTTGTTTTTGCCTGCTAGAAAAAACGTCTGAGGTAAAAACCAGGAGTATTCCATTGAATGTCTCTAAATAAAAGAGATTTCCTCAAACGAGAATACCTTATATGTTTACTCATTGCTTTTACACTTTACACTGAATCATTGTAAATATTTTCATTACTTAAAGAGGGAGCCATCATGTTGTTCCCTCTGGGAGTACAAGGTAATAAAATTCTCACATTTAAAAGCCTGCACCACAGCTGTCCTTTTGTCTCGCGGCCTTGTCTCTCTTCTCCCCCAGACATCCTCTGCTCCTGTTGGTGCTCCCGCTCCCGAGGCGCGCCCCTTTGAAGAGGAAGATTTTCTGTTCTTTTGATTGAGAGACAGAGCTGTGCCCTCTGGGTTTTCACGGAGCCCAGATCACACCTGAAAGAGACTTATGTTTGTTTGAAGTGTTTGGATAAAGTTTTTGTCTCTGGAATTTAATGAGTGTATCTGTGCAACTTTGTGATCCAAGCGTGACAATATGAAACTTTTAACACCACCATCATGTCCATAACCTTTAACCAACTTTTTAAAAATGTTTAATTTTTACATTGTGGCAAATGGCGGGGGAGGTACCCAGCCAGGATGCCCAGAATCACCGGAGGAGAGCTTACACCTCCTCCAGACCATGAACGGGCGACCGCCCTGGTGGCTTTGGCAACCACGGGAACAGAGTTTTGACGCTCAACCCTATTGGGGCCCGTGGTCACTGCCAGGGGGCGCCCGGATGCCTGAGGAGCCTTGGCCCTCAGCACTTCTGCCACACCCGGAAGTGCTGAGAGGAAGAAGACCAGGGACACCTGGAGTGCTTCTGGGTGCACAACCGGCACTTCCGCCACACCTGGGAGGGCCGGCAGAAGGTTATTGGGAGGCACCAGGAGCTCGTCTGGGTGAGGATATTCGATGGCTGGAGTCGGGTGGAAGAGGACAGAACTCAGAGAAGAGGAGTGGAGGCAGTCAGGAGAAAAGAAAGGCATTGTGTTGAGGGCCTGGACTGAGGGTGATTAGTGTTGAGGCACTGGGTTGTGTGCTTCACTTGTGTAAATAATGTAAATAAACGTGTGGCCTCCATCATTCGTAAGTGGAAGAAGTTCAAACCACCAGGACTCTTCCTAGAGCTGGCTGGCCATCTAAACTGAGCGATCGGGGGAGAAGGGCCTTAGTCAGGGAGGTGACCAAGAACCCCATGGTCACTCTGTCAGAGCTCCAGAGGTCATCTGTGGAGAGAGGAGAACTTTCCAGAAGGACAACCATCTCTGCAGCAATCCACCAATCAGGCCTGTTTGGTAGAGTGGCCAGACGGAAGACACTCCTTAGTAAAATGCACATGGCAGCCCGCCTGGAGTTTGCCAAAAGGCACCTGAAGGACTCTCAGACCATAAGAAACAAAATTTTCTGGTCTGATGAGACAAAGATTGAACTCTTTGGTGTGAATGCCAGGCGTCATGTTTGGAGGAAACCAGGCACCGCTCATCACCAGGCCAATACCATCCCTAAAGTGAAGCATGGTGGTCGCAGCATTATCCTGTGGCGATGTTTTTCAGTGGCAGGACCTGGGAGACTAGTCAGGATAAAGGGAAAGATGACTGCAGCAATGTACAGAGACATCCTGGATGAAAACCTGCTCCAGAGCGCTTTTGACTTCACACTGGGGCGACGGTTCATCTTTCAGCAGGACAACAACCCTAAGCACACAGCCAAGATATCAAAGTAATGGCTTCAGGACAACTCTGTGAATGTCCTTGAGTGGCCCAGCCAGAGCCCAGACTTGAATCCGATTGAACATCTCTGGAGAGATCTTAAAATGGCTATGCACCGACGCTTTCCATCCAACCTGACGGAGCTTGAGAGGTGCTACAACGAGGAATGGGCGAAACTGGCCAAGGGTAGGTGTGCCAAGTTTGTGGCATCAAATTCAAAAAGACTTGAGGCTGTAATTGCTGCCAAAGGTCCATCGACAAAGTATTGAGCAAAGGCTGTGAATACTTATGTACATGTGATTTCTAAGTTTTTTTATTTTTAATAAATTTGCAAAAACCTCAAGTAAACTTTTTTCATATTGTCATTGTGGCATTATGGAGTGTTGTGTGTAGAATTCTGTAGCTGTTTTTCAACTGATCTTCAATCCAAATAACTTGATCCATTGTGGATAATTGGCAGTCTCAAAGGCGATTTTTTCAGTATCTGCTTTTCTAAGCTTAACAGTCAATTAGTTGTAGTGCTCATTTCCATACGTGAATAAGCACACATTTTTTTGTAGCTGGAATTTTGTGTAAACAGAGAGAAGCCAGGCAGATTTTAGAAGACAGAGAAGAGCAGAATATTTTACACACAAAAATATTTTATATTACTTACCCTACATAGTTTGTAGTGATGGCCAAAAACATTTTTGAATCCCATATTTTCATACAGATTGTAGATAATGTGATATAGTATAAGCCAATAGTGAGTAATGCAGCACAGTGGCAAATGATGTGAAAAACATTCAAGCATCTTACAGATATTGACATATTTCTTTGGTGTTGTGCTACAGCCATATTTTTTTCCCTAGCTTTTAGTTATTAACTATTTTATTGTTGTTTTTGTTATTTTGGAATTATTATTTTTGACATTCGTATTCAGTTTCTGTTAGGTTTATGATTTTAAATGTATTTACTGTCTCTTTAAATATTCTGTCATTACTTGTATTCTGTGGGTCAAACCCCAAGACGGAGGGCCACCCTGACATCACAGTTGCTGGTTCCTCCTTCTGGCTTTATAAGTCAGCTAGGGGAAGAAACTCAGCAGTGGAACATTGAGTTAATAGTGGAATTTACTGTATCGTTTCTTGCTTTACTTATAGTGTCTTTGATTTTTTGCTCTGTTCTTGATTTTTGATTGCTGGATTGTGTATTGGATCTTTTTACGCTGTGAAATGCCTTTTTAGGCAAATCCTTTTTTGCTCTGTTAAGCAGTGGTTCTTTAAAGTTTTTTTTTCTCACAATACAATTTTGTCTTTTTTGTGTCTTACTGGGGGTGGGGATTGCCACCAGCAGTCATCCCTCCCCCACTGGAAAATTGCCCCCAACAATCATCAAGCAGCATATAACAAAATGCTGAATATGGCTAATTAGGTGAAACTGCTGGATAAAAACAAATTGTCATGTATTCTATGGATATTGTTTTTTATTCTATTAAAGGTTTATTTATTGAATTATAATTTGATTGTCCATTACCATAATTATGCATACTTTGCTATAGGTTAGGCAAAGGCATCACAAATGAAACACAAGGTAAGCTAATTCCTGATGAACACAGAGTTTAAAATCAAAATATTATAATAATTCTTTGTATTTATATAGCACTATTATGTATAACGATGAATTTTTAAATATGTTGTTTTAATTCAGTAAGAAGTTAGTAAGCATACAAGAATATACTCAACAAGCATTTCAGCATTCAAGTTACATGTATACATTTAAGCATGTAAGTGTACAAGTTATTTATCCATTTTGTGACCCTTCTTTTGTGCTTATGGCTGTAAACACTGTGCACCAATCCAATATTACAGCCTTCTTTGAACAGACAGTAGGATGAGCTGTTATTGATAGTTTTAATTGCAGAGTTATAGTCTCCAAGGAAACCGTAAAAGTTTATAAATTTCTTACATGCAATATGTATGTACTGGAGAGTTTCAGAAAAGTATAACATAATCAATTTAAGACTTTTAAGTCACTAATTATTAAACTAATAAATCAGTAAATCCAGTGCTCTGAGTATCGTATTAGTTGATAAGTGTTGCATGTGGTAGGTACATGTGATGTGTTTCATGAATTTTCTACAAACACAACAGATAACTGAAACAGTTATAGTGATATTCATTACCAGCCTAACTCGGTGTACAGTATATTTGGTAATCTACAACATATGTGAAGTTCATCCCCACTATATAATAAAACACTAAAGTCCATGTGTTCATTTCCTCAGAGTAATCTGATTGGTCAGTTTGGCTTTGGTAACATGACAAAACAGAAGTGCGAGACGCACCAGAAGGAGTAATAGTGTTGTCTTCAAATACAGAGTATAAAACTGGACCATAGGCTAGAAAGGTGCCTTCGAAAACAACTACTGTCTTGAGAAGCAGGGTTTATAGGAATGCTTTTGAGAAAAGGAGCGCTAGGGAAGAGAGTTTCATACAAATGCAAATACAGTGGAAAGGCAATTAAAGTAAACGTAGGACAAGAGATAGAAATTTAAAAAAAAAAATTTCTCTTACCTGTGACAGGTACCTTGTCTAGCTGATTATAATGAAGGAATTGGACAAGAAAAAGCAATGACTATGGACTATGTGAGTCACACTGTATCTGACTTTATTTACAAGGTTAAACAGACATTTATAGTGAAATTTTGCCCTCTTCACTAATTAATAATGTTTGTGTTTAAGTAGTTTGTTAAACACATTTTTTGTGTTGTCTTTGTTTATTTCATATTTTCATATCATTGTCTGGTTAGTGATCTGATGTTTCCCAGGATCAGAGATGACCATGATATTGGGAGTCATTCTAAACAGATACTACAGTTCATATTAGTCACAATATGTAAATAGTACAGAAAGTTTGAATCCATTAACCATCTGAAATAAATAATATTCTACATAGTAAATTGAAATTTGCCTCTTATAGAGTTCAGTTTCACATTACTGAATGACAACTTGACATAAATGAGTGTCGTATGAATGTATACAACAGCAGTACCAATAAAAAATCTTTAAAAATATCAAGTCATTTGAAGCCTTAAAACAGATAAAAGTGTGATTCAATAAAGATTTTACTCTCATTTTTGTGCTCAATTTGATTTTTAAGGACCAAACAGTACCATTCACATTTTTCTCTTTCTATGTCAGAAGAGCACTGTGCATGAGTTATGATTTAATACATAACTCACAGGAATTAAATTCTGACAAAATCAAAGAATTTTGATGTCTACCATAAAATTCCTTTAAAATGTCTTTCCTGTGAGGAAACATACCCTCTCTTAGTCAGGCAAGTTCCCCAAAGAAGAAGTAATGTATAAAATATGTGAAATGAATCATATAGGCTCCCATGGGCAGACAAGTGAGTAAAATTAAATACGTCTGACACTTGCTTTGCTCATGCACATTTTTTCTTGCTTTATAGTAAAACATGACAAGACAAATAATATTTTAGAATTGTAAAGAAATATCAATTACACTGCATATTTTGCTCAGTATTAAAGTTCATAGTGTATGTCCTTACAATTGCCCAAAGTTGCTTGATAATTGAATCTTTGCTATTACCATATCAAAAATCTATCATGATATTCAAGGTCAAGCAGAACATTTTGCATTAGATTCTATTTTCTACAATAAAATATATAATTGTGTCATCTAAAATATGTCACTGTGAAGCTTAATGTTTATTAGAAGGTGTCAGCAAAAAAGCATATAAGGTAGGTAGCTGAACGTCTTATTCAGTGGGCAACTATATTTTAGCTTTGGATTTTAATAAAGGGCGGCACGGTGGCGCAGTGGTAGCGCTGCTGCCTCACAGTTAGAAGACCTGGGTTCGCTTCCGGGTCCTCCCTGCGTGGAGTTTGCATGTTCTCCCCATGTCTGTGTGGGTTTCCTCCAGGTACTCCGGTTTCCTCCCACAGTCCAAAGACATGCAGGTTAGGTGGATTGGCAATTCTAAATTGGCCCTAGTGTGTGCTGGGTGTGTTTGTGTGTGTCCTGCGGTGGGTTGGCGCCCTGCCCCGGATTGGTTCCTGCCTTGTGCCCTGTGTTGGCTGGGATTGGCTCCAGCGGAACCCCGTGACCCTGTGTTTGGATTCAGCGGGTTGGAAAATGGATGGATTTTAATAAATTTCTTAAAAATCTTTTACAATCGTGTCCTCCAAATTACATTAATATTATAACTGTATTTTGCTATTGTCTTTTTATCTATCTATACATGTATAAAATGCAAAGTTGACAGTGAGACTGACTGATTCACTCACTCACTCTGTAACAAAAATACTAATTTCCATTTAGATAAAAAGCCAAAATTTGGCAAGATGGAACATCTAATGCAGTAGATATCTGCTAAGAAAGGACATTTCATTATATCAATATTTAGAGGTAAATCCTCACCTATAATAGAAAAATTAAAACCCTCCTAAAATCTCAAAAATACTTTCACTAATTTGATTTAAATTTGGTGGTGATATAGAAAAGAGAAAGGTTGGGGAAGCTCAACGAAAATACAAAGCTCAATGGTTAGCAAATACGCTATAAGGCAAATGTGAAGGCCAGGTGCTGTGACTGTGAGTGTAGGTATTACTTTGCCAGAAACAAAAAGGGACAGAGGGAGAAACAGAGGAGGAGGTGGCATTCTCAGGTTCAAGACAAGTCCAGACCAATGCCATCAGCTAACTTAGCATGTCCCCCACGAGCTACTCCACTGCAATATATATTCACATTTACGGACTTTGAAAGGGGATCCCCACCTTCAACCTCCTAAATTGTTTACATTTACATTCACGTCTGCTTACTTTAAACTGGCAGGCCCAGCAAACCTTCCAAAATTCTTTACATACCAGTAATGTGCAGCGCACGATAATGTTCAGTGAATATGCTTGACTTGAGCATTCATAGTTTTCATACTCTTTCTCGGTACGTTTAGCATTTGTTTGCTCAGAGGTTGATGCGCTAGCTACTTGCTGAGCAGCTCTTCTTTTCTCCATCCTAGCAGCCCACTTCCTAAATTTTTCACTTAAGCTGGCACTTAAGTCTTCAGTCTTCTTCAATAATGATTTAAGAGGTAGGGGAAGTGATAGCGAAGGTGATAGGGAAGTGAGAACGGTGCCCATATGCATGCATCGCATGGCCGCCCTGCTGGCCGGTGCTGAGAGTTGATTCTACAATAAAATAAAAAGTGGAATAACCTTGGAGGTCAATCATCACCCAAAAAGCAGACAGTAGGCGTCACGTAGTATATGTGTCAAATTTCAGGTCAATAATTCAAATGGTTTGCAAGCAACAGGTGATTTAAAATCCTGGATAGACAAATGGACAGCCACGGTAGCGTATTATATAAGAAGATACATTCACATCTGTGGACTTTTAAAGGGGGACCATATACAACTGACAAAAAATATGAAAAGAAATACTTAAGAAAATGATATACAGAAATGAAAACTGTTGAAATCTAATAATGATAAGAATACATACGCAAATTTTACATTATTCCTACAGATTCCAAGTTTGATTCAAAATACACTTTCCTGTAAAATTGTGCTTTTCAGTGACCATCAACAAAATCTAAGTCACTGGAAAAGCACTCATTGATCTGAAGCAGGAATGTTTTACTTATGAAAAATTGTGCATAGCCCATTCAAAAGTAAGAAGCTCCATTGACCTAATAATATTATCTTCACTTATTATTTGACTAATGCCAAGGTGACTTACATCTGAGATACACTTGGCTACATTTCTTTTGTTTTTTCCAATCAGATCACAAGGCAGGTGAAATGTCTTGCTAATAGTCACACAGTTTAAGGAGCAGGATTTAATCTCACAACCACAGGGTTTGAAGTCCTTGGTCCAAAACCTTAACTGCTACACCACACTGCACTGCCTGTCAATAATATTATCCCTTGGTTAAAAAAAAAAAATACAAAAATTGTATAAAGAAAAGTACTTACTTAGTTACATACTTCTAATATAGTTGATTAACCAACAGCATTATAACTAACGTCTATTCGCTTCAGACATTTCCCACAAAAATCTTGGTAACACATTTAGTTTATAATAATAATTTTTAATTTAATAATTTAATTTTAGTCAATTAAAACCAATTAGATCACATATGATAAACATTGAATAAACAATTCCACTTTTCAAAATTACATCCAAAACAAACTTTTGTATAAGTAAACCTATAAGTTTGACATTACTATTTTATGTAATAGCAGATACAGAAACACTTTTTATTTCTTATAATTTGCTAACTGTTGCTTAAACATTAAAATGGCCTAAATTGTGAAATGTGTGTTTTGGAGGAGATATTGTCTCCCCAATTTGAGTATATGCTTTGTTGAAGGGCAGCTTGGAGCAGAAATGCATATTATTGTAGTTGGAGAAAAACAAAAAATATTTTCATATTTTTCTTTATGTAATTATGATTTGGAAAGTGAGCCAGAAGATCATCCATTGTGAATCAATCATTATTACATATAGTACTATCAGAGGGCTCTTTATATTCAAAGTTTGATATAGTTCTAATTAACCTGGAGGCTGCAGATGTAGTACTGCATAATAAACATTAACTGAAAATCACTCTGGTGATGTGAGATGAGAAGGTACCGTGTTGCTACATTATACTGTATGAGCAACTGAGCTTGCCAGTTAGCCTAAATCAACCCTCTCCTGAATAACTTGTGCGAAGATAACTTCCAAAGGTTAATTTGATTGAAGACCACCAGACACGAAGGAAATAACTGACTTTCTTATTTCTATGGGGCAATAAGTTGTTTTTGTATCATATTTGCATACATTTTCTAGTCATTTCCCAACAATTTTTTTTTTTATTTCAAAATTATTTTATTTCCTGCAGCTCTATTTAGTAAATATTGTTTTCGATGTTTAGAAGACATTGCTTGCTGTTTGGGATTCAATATTTCATAGTAACACTAGTAACTAGGTTAAAAGACAAACAAAAGCGCATTTGAAGTCATCTCATTTGCCTCCCATACACAAACTCAAAATCTGGCCAAGAATTGTGGCACCATCTTATGAGCAGGTAGGAGAAGGAGTAGGAGCAGATTCCAATAAATTCTGCCACTCTGCTCCACTTTAGGTAACAAATCTCTATTGTCTTATTATTCCTCTCTTCAAGACAATCCTTTTGAAAATGGTATTCCAAAGCATCTAATCCTTTAATTTTTATTTTATTTAACAATTTAAACAACTTAGAGGTGAATAGGGCTCCATGATCAGTCAGTACTTCCTTTTTGGGATACCAATTGGAGAGAATGATCCCACCTTAGTGGATTGTATCTTGATGGGGAAACTTCCAAACATTGTGCACAGTCCATGACTACTTGTATTAATTGCATCTCCTTTCTGATTGTGCCAGCTTTTACCCCTTTACAATGGGTATCTGTAACTAGCAGACATCGTTTAAAGCACCACAACACATTTATTTACAAGACTACAGTATGTACAATAAGTGAAGCACACACAACCCACTTCACCCAAAGACCAGGCCTTCTTCCTCAATGCCTTTCCTCAGGTCTGCCTCCACTCCTCTCCTTCGAGCTCTGTCCTTCTACTCTCCCGACTCCAGCCATCGAATGGAGGGAGACAGCCCCTTTTATAATCACCCGTACGTGCTCCAAGTGTCTCCCAATAAGCAACTGCTGGCACTCCCTGATGTGGCGGAAGTTCCGGCTGTGCACCCAGAAGCACTCCGGGTGTCCCTGGTCTTCTTCCCACCAGAACTTCCTGGTGTGGCGGAATTGCTGAGGGCCAAGGATCCTCCGGCATTCGGGCGCCCCCTGGTGGTGACCACTGGCCCCTATATGGTTGAGCTCTAAGCACTGTTCCCGTGTTCCCCAAAGACACCAGGGTGGTCGTCCAAACATGGTCTGGAGGAGGTGTAATCCCTCTTCCGTTCCTTCTGGGCATCCTGGCTGGGTACCACCCCCAGCCGCTTGCCACAATGGCTATTGTGTAGTTACTAATAGGCCAGTATGGGGAAGGAATTACCACCTGCATCTGTTTATCACCATCACATATAGTGACAAAGAACAATATATTAACTTTAGCCACAAAATATGAGTACACTGTTCTAGGTTTCCCTGGCTGTGTTCATCCTCATTCCTGAAATCTGCCCTTGAAGTGTGAGCAGTGGGACACCAACCCCCATAAGTTATCTTGTGCTGATTCCTGTGTTAAGTAGCCAAATACAGGTAACTCACACTATGACACACATTGCTAGCAGGACAAGTGTTACCAATGCATGTTGATTGTCCCTCATGGAAATAATAATAATTCATTATATTTATATAGCACTTTTCTCAGTACTCAAAGCGCTATCCAAACAGGGAGGAACCGGGAAGTGAACCCACAATCTTCCACAGTCTCCTTACTGCAAAGCAGCAGCACTACCACTGTGTCTCCTGTGAGGACAAATCCTCATCTCATCTCACACAACAAGCAGGACAGGATGAAAATGAAAAAGTGATTTAATGTTTTCAGGAAGGACGCAGCATCTGGACAGTTTTGTCCTAGAATAAGTGAATACATTGAAAATGGCATTGCCACATCTCTTAACACCCTCCACTGTGCAAGAGGTGAGATTGTTAACAATTTCTGAGACAAGTTCACAGGTAGATACAAATTACTAATTACATAACGAGTAGACATATACACACAAGTTTGTTTAAAAAGACAAGAAGCAAAGTTGTTCAGCAACATCTGTCTGAATTATTGTTTAGCTATGGGCAGTTGACAATGGTGGAGATGAAAACACACACCACAGGCAATAATAACAGGAAGTCAAAGACAGTCACAGTCCTGCAGATCTCAGCCAAATGACCACCTAGAAATTCTAAAGTAAAAGTCTGCGCTGGGCCATTTAATTTGGCAGCAGAGTTTCCATTCAATTATTCACAGGCTCTCAGAATCCTAGATGTCTTCCTTTGGCCAGGTAAAGAGATTAGCAGTACAGCAATGGCATCAAGTGCAACAGCAAGATACAGAGAAGAGAGACATGGTTAGTAACATTTGATCATTATTAACAGGTTGCTTATATTTCTGAACAAAGGACTAACAAAGAGAGATGCAATATGAAAAGTTAATCAGCAGCTCAAATCAGGGTATGCTAGACTAAAGTAGTGAGTCTTCAACCTGGATTTGAAAGGTTGGGACCAGAGGGGCATTTCTTACATAATCAGGTAGATCATTCCACAGCTTTGGGGCTCTGTAACTAAAAGCTTGATCTCCCATTGTTATTTTATTATTTCTTGTTCTGGCAGTAGGCTGGCATCTTGAGATCCTAATGCACGCTCTGGCTTAACTGAAAGTCAGTGTACAGACTTAAGAGCTATGTGTTTGTACTTTCTAGTTCTTGTAATGACTCTTGAAGCAGAATATTGAAATAACTGGACTCTACATATAAAATTATTTGAACAGCCTATAAATAATGCATTACAGTAGTTAAGCCTATTACAAATAAATGCATTAATACCTCAGTGTAGTTTCATATTAGAAAAAGCCTTAATTTGTCAACATTTTTAAGATGGAAAAAACAGGTTTAGAAAGTTTTGTAATTTGTTTTGTAAAAAACATACTGGTGTCTAAGATAATGCCTAAATTGGGTACTGATTTAATAAAACTAATGTTTAGTGCTACTAAGTTAAAAAGTTACAGAATATTCTTATGCTATGCATCACTCACCTTTAATAACTAACATCTCTATTTTTTTGGTACTCGGATACAAGCTGTTGTCATCCATACACTCACAACAATTAATTAAGGACGCTATCACAGAAACATACAGGTGAGTATTGTCTGAAAGTGAAAGTGAAAATTAACTTTTATAATGATTGCTCACAACTGAAGCAAGTAAATTGAAAACAAATACAGTGTCCTTTGGAACAGTATTTAACTTCTGAGTATAATGATGAAAAATTGTCAGCATGTACTGAAATCAACTTCATAAATATAAACTAAGCTATGCAAGGATGGTGCCCGAGAGTCAAACGTAATTTTCCTTGCCTGTGTAACACAACGGAGTGTTCAATGGTGTTAACACTAGAATTACCAGAGTCTAAAAACTCGTAATTCCGTCCCACCTTAAATTGCTTCTTAAATCTCTTCACACCTCTCCGTCAGCGTCCTTTGTCTTCTAAATCTCCTGATAAAGAGAAGCTAGGAGCAGCCGGCTATTCCATCCCCCCACCAAGAGGAGGGAATGGCAAAGAGCAGTAACTTCGGCGCTATATGCAATCATCAGACACTCCCCATCTACCCGTTGTTTTGTTATACTTTTACACCAACTTATGTTCCTGTGTTTGAGCATGCTCAAACGGGCATGCTCAAAAAATACACGTGTAATGCCACGAAAAGTGCACGCAGACACTTCATTTCACAAACAAAACAAGTGCACTTTTATTCAAGACTACCTGTATAACCGAAGAAAAAAGAAAGCAAGTTACAGTAGGCGATTGATACGACAGCTTGCATGGTGCAATGCTAAGAAGTGCTGATTTTCATTCCGTGCTATATAAAAGCATCACATTCAAATATTAACAGTTCCCACACACCCAAGGACCGTCCTTCCTACATTTACGACATGTGTACTTGTTGCAGTGCACACAACTCTCTGTGCTATGGTTCCTATTACACTGAATAAGCACCTGACACTGTACTTTCTTCCCTGGGGGAAGGTCCCGCATCAGAGAATTTCCAGTTCCTGCATAAATTCACACCCGATCTGACGCTGTTCGTTTTCAAATAATATTGCATTAGTGCGATGATATTTTCACATATATTGTCTCTTTCTTTCAGGTGTGTAATAGAAACCACAGCACAGAGAGAAGTGTGTACATTGCTTCTTACATACTTTTACACCAATATATTTTCCTGTGTTTGAGCGACACGGGCAGATGTAGAGTGTCTGATTATTGCATATAGCGCTGAAGTTACTGCTCTTTACCATTCTTTCCTCTGCATGTCCTGGAATACAAAACAAACAGCATACAGCAACATGCGGGGACTGGCAGGAACACTCAATAAAAATGAATAAAAAGAAAATCAAGTGACGGTGAGATACGAAGAAGGCAGCTTCGCCAGCGTTTGTGTGTCAGAACCCGGTTGGGGGTGGGGGGCGGTACTATGCATCGTGGTACACTGCAGAGCTATAGCGCGTCTTTATGTAAAAACAGCCGTGTCAGATGGGGTTGTATGGATTGATTCTGAATGCGACTGAGAGAATGAAAAGTGAATTAAAAAAAAAAAGCTAACCTTTACAAGGATCATAAATTGCACCGGCTGTTACAGACTGAAATCAAATGTATACTTTTATTCTAAAATAGTAAGACTAAGAGCAGTTTACTTCTCAAAACAGAGTGGTGCAGGATCGAACTCGCGACCTTTTGATTCCAAAGCAAGAACTGATTCCATTGAACCACGGAGGCAGTTATAATAAACTTCTGTCAATGTCGCATGTTAAAGCGGCTTTTTGTTTCTGCAGTTATATTTTTGAATAAAAGCGCAATTGTTGTGTTATATTTGAACCTTTTATGAAAATGTTTCTTTGCTGTTTGGACTTCAGGCTTCATACATTATATAGTTTATGCCTACATATTGTCATCTACTACTAGAATATAAAAAAACGTTTCTGTTTTAACAATGTGTTTACACAGATTACTGTATAAACAGAACAGACATGAAATGCGTGTGTTCCAAATAACGATCTATTATTTCCACTCTAAAACTCCACTTCACTCCCAGATACTCAATCAAGCTGAAGTTTGTGCACGTTCTAAATTGGTGGGGGGATGGAATAGCCGGCTGCTCCTAGCTTCTCTTTATCAGCACATTTAGAAGACAAAGGGCGCTGGCGGAGAGGTGTGAAGGGATTTAAGAAGCGATTTAAGGTGGGACGGAATTATGAGTTTTTTCGTAGGCTCTGGTAATTCTAGTGTTAAAGGCTGCACTTAAATTTAACAACATACTGTAATTCTGTGAAATTTCATTCGTCGGATATTAAAGATAGACCAGTAACGGCGTACTGCACGATAACTTCCAGTGAATACACTTGACTTGAGCATTCATACTCTTTCTCTGTATGCTTAGCATTCATTTGCTCAGAGGTTGATGCGCTTAGTGCTAAGTAGTAATAGCTTTAGTAATAAAATCATCACCCTGAAAGCAGATAGTAGACGTCACGTAGTATATGTGTACTAAATTTCAAGTCAATAGGTAGTACTAGGGTGTTGTACCGTGTTAGCCATTATGAATGTAGAGAAAAGCCAAGCAAAATGACACCTTTTATTGGCTAACTACAAAGATTACAATATGCAAGCTTTCGAGGCAACTCAGGCCCCTTCTTCAGGCAAGATGTAATCTTAATTAAGTCAATAAGTGAAACGGTTTGCGAGCTACAGGTGATTTAATATACTGGACAGACAAATGAACAGCCACGGTAGCATATTATATAAGAAGATAGATAGATAGATACTTTATTAATCCCAAGGGGAAATTCACATACTCCAGCAGCAGCATACTGATAAAAAGCAATATTAAATTTGTAACGGTCAAATGAAATATGGATATGTTCCTGTAAGTTTGTACCTTTTCCCATACCTGTTTTTGTGGTATGCCTTTGTTTAGGGCCGGCCCTTTATACAGAGGGAGGGGAGCACCTGGCTTGGAGGGCCAACAGACTGTACGGGGAGGAGCTATCCGAATGTAAATAGGTGGCGGGAAAAAAGGGGAAGGAAGGAGCTAGGAGAGAGAAGGAGGCCATAACAGAAAAAGGCACGAGGGGAAAGGATTAACACCTCTTGGATATCGTCAGGTGAACCTGGGTTTATTTCCAAGCAAATTATTTTTTCTTTCGGGAGGAAGGAATACGGGAGAGGACTTGACGGGCCAGCACAAGGAACAGTTAATAAGAACGTTTTCCGGAACAGGAGATATGGTCGGCGTCTCATTCCCCACTACAGACTGACCTCAACGCTCCGTACAGATAAGATTTAAAAGACTATAAATCCATTGGTTTTTTTTGTTGTGTTTCCATTTGCTCAAGTCTTTATTAGTAATGTATGTTTTCAAGTGTTATGATTTGTGTGGGGAAGGAAAGCGCTGCAGCGCGATATTATGTATATAAGGTTTGTTCGTTGTTACAGTGATCCTATATATTGTCTGCCAATAATCATTTTTGCTTGATCCTGCTTTCACTGGTGTGTCTCTATAATTGAAGTGGTGAAGTAGAAAAGTAGAGTTGGTCACTCGCGCCCCAGATTATTTGTTTTCTTTTTCTTTTTGCTGCCTCTCAAATAGGGCAGCGTGTATTATAATCGTGCCGGATCTGAGAGCGGTACAAATTAAAGAGTGATAAAAATGCAGGTAAAACAGACAATAAATTTGTATAATGTTAAGGTTTACCCCGCCGGGTGGAAATGAAGAATCGCATAGTGTGGGGGAGGAACGATCTACTCAGTCTGTCAGTGGAGCAGGACAGTGACAGCAGTCTGTCGCTGAAGCTGCTTCTCTGTCTGGAGATGATACTGTTCAGTGGATGCAGTGGATTCTCCATGATTGACAGGAGCCTGCTCAGCGTCCATCGCTCTGCCACGGATGTCAAACTGTCCAGCTCCTTGCCTACAATAGAGCCTGCCTTCCTCACATGTTTGGCCAGGCGTGAGGCTTCTTTATGCTGCCTCATCAGCACACCACCCCGTAGAAGAGGGCACTCGCCACAACCCTCTAATAGAACATCTGCAGCATCTTATTGCAGATGTTAAAGGACACCAGCCTTCTAAGGAAGTATAGTCAGTTCTGTCCTCTCTTGCACAGAGCATCAGTATTGGCAGTCCAGTCCAATTTATCATCCAGCTGCACTCCCAGGTATTTATAGGTCTGTACCCTCTGCACACAGTCGCCTCTGATAATCATGGGGTCCTGGAGGGACCTGGGCCTCCTAAAATCCACCACCAGCTCCTTGGTTTTGCTGGTGTTCAGGTGTAGGTGGTTTGAGTTGCACCACTTAACAAAGTCCTTGATTAGGTTCCTATACTTCTCCTCCTGCCCATTCCTAATGCAGCCCACAATAGCAGTGTCGTCAGCAAACGTTTGCATGTGGCAGGTCTCCGAGTTGTATTGGAAGTCATTTATAATGTCATTTATAGCATGTTTCTGTTGGCTGCTTTGTTGTTGTTTCCTTTTTCTGCCTTCCAGTCTTTCAGTGGTCTACTGAGTAGCTCCTTGATGACAGTTTTTATGGATAGTTATGCTTCTTCCATTATGACTCTTTGTATCTCTGATTTTCTATTTTTCCCCCCATGCTTCATGGCAAAAAAATAATTCTACGATGTTGTCTCTGGTCTTTCCACTTGAGAGGTGTTGGGTGGTGACCCCTGTGTCACTAACTGTGTAGCAGGATAATACATATAGGAATTTCTATTAGTACAATTTCTCCAGTAAGCCCCTTTAAACCTGATGACAAAAGCATTATGTGAATGCATAAATCATGGCTGCTGCTCTTGTAATGTGTAATCAGATATGCCAATTAAGCTCTTCAGAATGAAAAGAATTTTCAAACATTTAATAGAGGAGGATATTTGCCTTCATCAATTCAACTTAAAGTATATTCACTAATACAAATACATTTTAAAGTATTTCATAAGTTTGAAAAAACAAGTTTTTTTTAAAAAAATTATAGGTCTGGGGACTTAACCCATAAAGATAAAAAGTGATATGTGTATTTTAGAGTCTATAATGAATAATTTCCTATTATTTTTGCCTCCCTCATACTGGAAAGGAAAAATCTAAATTTAAAATATGTTTGCAATGAAAGAGATGGAAGGGTTATATATGGAAACTAAATTTAAGGAGGAAAGGAAATACTAGATCTGTGAGTAGGGAATATGGAAAACACCTACATTTAACAAAGCAATTTAAAATAATATCAGCCCGGACTGTAACCATGCTGATGTGATGCCAGGACAGATTTGCATTTAGAGAGGATGTCTGAATATTCTGAGCTTTGCTATTTCAAAGGTTTAGAGCTTCAGACTTCCTTTTATACAAGATATGTATGTGTGTGTGTGTGTGTGTGGTGCGCTTGCATGTGCCTTGTGAACAGGCAATCAGCAAAGCTTTTTTCAATTAAATGTACCATACACAAAAAGGATGACTGGCTCTTTTTTTTTTTTTTTGAAAATATTATGACTAGGTATTTTCTGAATCAAATCATTAACAAAAACTCACTGCCTACCCAGTGCCATGAAGTAACCAATGTCCCTCTGACTCTGTCCCAGTCCAAATCAGGAACACTCTGTGGTAACATAAAGTGAATGTAGAATAGCTACCGTCTCTGTGGTCTCAATGTTTGTCTGTTTGGTTTAAAGTGTCCTTGGACTGAGCTTTACTAATACTTCTATCCCAAATGTTAGACAATTCTGAAGAAAGAACAAAAAATATCCAGTGACAAGAACGGTGATCTTACAGTGAGTTCCAAATCGGAGGCATCAATTAAGCTTGGATGGTTTACTACGGCAGAATGGTGTTTGACAAACATTAGTCCCATTTTTCAAATTAGCAATAGGGTCATTCAAAAGTCCTTGCTGTTTTCTTGTCTCCTTTTGGTGACTCAGTAAGACATACTGTATACACAAACTTTATATTATTACAGTGGTTATAAAAAATATGAACCCCTGTGACTTCTCATGTTTTGTGTTACAGCATGGAATTCCGAAGTACATAACTGATTGGCCATTCATCAACAACTAGTAGTCTAATAATGTCAAAGTGAAAAGAGAATAAGTAAAAAAACAAGTGTATATTTTACCTCTTGCCCCCGGTTGGTGCAACCACCGAGGGCAGTAGTTAGTTAGAGCTGTGAACCTCTGAGTAGGTCTTTATCACGGTTGTACCTCTTCACACTACAACTCTTGCCCCCGTTTCATGGTAAGATTTCTGAGACCCCCATCAAGTAGGACAGTGACTCTTTGTGAACAATTTTTAATTCTTTCCATAGTATACAAAATTAAATGGACATCTGTGTTTTGACTAGGACACTTACGGATACGAACATTTTTGGTTTTATTTCACTGAGGTGAGGCTTTTGCTGTGTTTCTTGTCATTATCTGCTTGAAGATGAATTGTCTTAAAATATTCTTGTAGACTGCAGCAGATTTTCAGCGAGGTTTTTTCTGTACTAAGTGTTATTCATTTTTCCTCCAATATTTCATGAGTTTTCTGGTTCCTGCCTCAAGCATCCCAAAAGAATTATGCTGATAATGTCATGCTTCAATGTAGAGATGATACTCTCAGTGTGATATTCTGTGCTAAATTTGTGCCAAATATACTATTGGAATTGAGACCCTAAATTCAGTGTTGGTCTTTTCAGCCCATAGACCTTCATC
This sequence comes from Polypterus senegalus, assembly GCF_016835505.1. Taxonomy (NCBI): domain Eukaryota; kingdom Metazoa; phylum Chordata; class Cladistia; order Polypteriformes; family Polypteridae; genus Polypterus; species Polypterus senegalus. Next base: position 44,172,589 of record NC_053169.1, on the reverse strand, counting down.
CCAGTTGAGTCTCTCACATGCCTTTTAGCAAACTCTAGTCGGGATGTGATATGAGTTTTTCAATTTAGGCTTTCTCCAGGGCCACCTTCTGTACTTGCCAGATTTAGGAAGTGTGCATGATATTGCTGTCTCATACACAGTTTTTCTCATCTCTGTCACTGAAGACTGTAAATCCATTAAAGGTGCTGCAAACCTGTTGATAACCTACAGCATTTCTTGCTCGGAGACTGACTTTCTTTTGAGGGAAAATGTTCAAATATCTTTTCTTGACTGATATTTTTAAAGAACCTTGTCTTGGATCAACTCAGTGTTCCATGGTCATTACGGCGGAGTGTTTCCTTCGAAATTCATTAACTAATTTGTGAATCTGTTTGGCACAGGTGGACTATTTTTCTGAAAGCATGTGAAACACCTCAGGTGTACAAAAAGAGACTCCAATCAACTAATTATATGACTTGGAGTAGAGAAATAATTTTGATATATCAAAGCAAGGGAATGAATAATCACTTTTTAAATACTAATTAATTTAGAAAATTGTCTGGATTGTTTACACTTTGAATTTAGTCAGTACTTTGTGTTTATGATTGACAAAAACATAATTAAAAACGTAATGATTCCATGGTGTAACTCAGTAAAGTGTGAAAAAGTCAAGGGGGTACAAGCAGTACTCATCGTATTTTATTGTATAGCTATCGTATGTACCTATAGATTCCAAAACTGCAAAAAACTGATTGATGCTCCCTTCTTTCAAAAAGCTTTCCATTATCACCTTATATTCCAGGAATAAACATAATGAATAGGATTTAAATTTGTCATTACCATTATCATGTCTTGAATGAAGTCATTTAGCTGAAAATATTTTGATTTGTTTTTTTTTTTAATTACACTGGTTCGTGTAAAGCCTATAAACTGATGGTAAACTCCAGCTAGCCAATACAATCTTCAAGTGATAATTTAATAGCCAACTATTCCAAATTATTTCTATGGCAAACTTACATAGGCTTCACTTAGTATACTCAAGTACATTCTGTACATACAGTTTGTAACTGTTTGCCCAACTGCAAGGTGGAGCATTAAACTGTAACTAGTCTATATTCCAAGGGACAAGAAATAATTAGAATGTTACATTTATAATTTAGCTTGCGGGGGTTATAATAGAACTTCCTATTGACTATGAGCTAATATATAGGCAACTCAGAAAAGACTTTTATCAATTTAACATAACCTAACTAACTAACCTGACAAAACTGTACCTACCATAGCATTCAAAACTTTTACCACAACATATCCCCCTATTGAGAGAGAAATTATGCAGTTTCCACCATTTCTGTAACATTAGTCTTAAGTTTACAGAGATAATCTACAGGTAAGGATTAAGCAGTTTTTGGGGAGCAGTCTTTTTTGGAATGCAGCAACTAGACAGCTAACTAGAAGATGCCTGTGTCAGAGCAGAGTTATGTGAATGGACAGAGTTCCTTACTTGTACCTGTATACTCAGTTGAAACAGCGGTTAACAATTGTGTTTGCTGAGAAGTCGTACTGAAATCAAAGTACCTGCCAGTAGGCCAATGCGAGAACTGGAATGCTTTCACACTAGAGACATTTTTTTAAAACCCAGCAAATTCAGATAATCTGTCTTACAAAGATTGTTCTGTTAGATTGACTGCTCCCTATTCTTATTTTGTTAACGTTTTGGAGGACACCAATTTGTATAAAACCAGATGCCAAGCAGATGACACTGTGGACACTGTTTCAACATTATCAGAAAACAATTGAAAGAAACAAAACAATCAGAATCAATTTATGTATAAAAAAATATCTAGATGTTTAATATTATGGGCTATTCTCCACTAGTAAGTTGATTTAAGTTGTAGTTATAGAACTATAAATTAGATTTTAGATACACTTTGAATTTAGAATTTAGTTTTCCAAATTGACTTTCAAATTTTTTTCTAACTTCAAGCTTGTTTCTTCCTCTCTTAGCACTCCTTATTTTCCTTATTTTCTTTTTTTATTACTTAATATAAATAAAAATATTATTTTCATTTCTGACTGCAGTTCTCCTTAGTGAAAAGGCTAGACAAGAGAAGCCTAGTGATTTTTTTCCAGTCTACTTTATCATGATAGTAAACAGTTACATATACAATGTGTGCCACTGTCATAATAGTACAGCATCTAGCAAAATGTTAATAACTATGACTTTGCCGTCTGTATGGAAAAAATTAAGCAAGACTTGCATAGATGGTCAACCCTTAATCTCACTTTAGCTCAAATAATTAAAGTTGTTAAGATGAATATTCTTCCTAAGCTTCTCTTTTTATTTCAAAACATTCCAATATACATCAATAAATAATTTTTTAAGAAATTAGACTCAACCATAACCTCATTTATTTGAAATTCCACATATCTAAAGAGTGACCCTAAAAAGACCTAATTTTATTACTGTGCAGCAAATATACAAGCTATAAAAACCTGGACACAGACACAAATAGATGAACAGACACAGGTTTTGTTTGCAATAGAAATAAAATCCTGCAGCACTTCTTTATATTCCCTACAATGCACCCCAATAAATACAAGTTATTAGCAATATACTAACAACATAATTGTGCTTCAGTCACTCAGAATATGGAACCAATGTAGGAGGTATTTTAAGATAAAAAAGTTTTTATCTCTGGCACCTCTGCATGAGAACCACCTTTTTCCACCCTCTCAAACATATGCAGTTTTTAAACTGGAAAACATTCGGGATTAAATTACTTAGAGATCTGTACAGAGACAACGTCTTTGCAACCTACGAGCAATTACACTCCAAATTTAAGTTTCCAGCAACAAATTTCTTTCACCACCTTCAAATTCTCAACTTTGCTAAACAGACCCTGTCCAATTGTCCTCACCTCCCACCTACCTCTATGCCAGAAAAAATATTGCTCAGTCTTGAGGACTCCGTAATATGTAAAATTATTTTACAGTCCCTCCCTTTCAAAGATCCAAGAGAACAGTGGAAAAAGGATCTCTTACTCTAAAGTACCAATGCCCAGAATTCACTCAAACTCCTTTTGCACAAAGCATAGGATTATTCAACTCAAAATTATATAGCAAGTGTATCTCTCTCATTTAAAATTGTCCAAAATGTTTCCAGAGCAAGATACAACCTGAAAACGCTGCAATCAAGTTCTGGCCTCACTACGCCACGTTTTGGGCCTGCACCAAATTAACATAATTTTGGACCAAAATCTTTAAATGCCTTTCAGAGAGCCTTGGTGTCACAATCCATCCTAATCCACTAACAGCTGTGTTTGGTGTACTTCCAGATGGGCTTAAAGTGGAGAAGGACAAACAAACTGTAATTGCCTTTACTTCACTATTAGCTCGTAGACTTATCTTGCTCAATTGCAAAAATCCTAACTCTCCTATTCTGAGTCAGTGGGTAACTGATGTTATATATATTTGAAACTGGAAAAAATCAAATTCGCACTTAGAGGATCTATACAAAACTTTTTCAAAACCTGGCAGGATCTAATCAATAACATTTTAGAAGAAGCTTTGAAAGCACTGAGGAAGCAGGTTCTCTCCCCTCTTTTACTCCATTTATCTTTATTCATTTATTAATTTATCTATTCACTTATCTTTAGTAACATAAAGTTTTACACTGCTGGCCTAGCTCTCTTTCTCAAGGGTGGGGATTGATTTGTTTAGAACCTTATTTTTTTGTAAAAGTTGAGTTATGTGTATAAAATGTTGTTTGATTTTAATAAAATTAGTAGTATAAACTACTGGAACTGCTAAATGGGTTAAAAGCCTAGCAGTCACTTGAATTGCCTAATGTTAAATTTCAATTACTTTGATAAAACCTACGAAAAAAAGCATTGGAAAAACTCATGAGGCCCAGCCCACTCATTCACAGATCTAAATAATTAAAAATGAACAAGCTCACTCAACAAAACAGGTACAATGATAAGTCTGTCTGTTTCAGTCACATTGCTCATTTAGGAAACTCTCTTCACTGGATATGACAGCCCTTATGTTCCCCTTTGTGCTTCCTGTTGCCTTTGTTCATCGGACACTATAGCCTTCTTGCGGAAGCCAGGCGACATTACAGCCAGGCATGGGCTTTGGACATTTTATCATTTTATATATAGAGAGAGATGAATTATTTAGGGCATACTGCAGTATTGGACACTGACCTCTGTTTACATTATTTTAGCATCAATGCAAATTTGAATCAGTGGAATTAAAAAAAAAAGTAACTCCTGATAACTGATGTATAAAAATGTGATGTATTTGCAAGATACATATTAGAAAACTAATAAGCCTGTTGAAAAATAACAGTGTTACACATTCTGTATTCAAAGACTTTTTTAGAACTGCAAACAAATGAGGAAATATTTTAATTTTGAGCTAAATACAAACATTTTGTCCTTCAGTACTGTGTTACTCGATGACTTTTTGAAGTTTTTTTTTCTCTAACAACTCTGATATTTGTCTGTTTTACATGTAGAAATGATCTTCTGAAAGCCTGGAGATAATTTCATTAAAATGTGTTTCTACTTAAAGTACTCTTATTTTAAGAAGTGTACATCCTGTTTGTCATAATCTACATTGCTTTAGTGGCAGATTTGCCTAAATACTCTTTCAAGCATTTTTGAAACAGTAAATAATGGCTTCCTGGGGTTTGCCAATTAACTTTTTTTCCTTAATACATCACAGAAATGCTTGAAAATAATGAATGGCTGCTGGGGAAAAATTGTAGGAAGCAGTTTTGTATGAATGGATGTCAGTAGGATGTGTTTAAATATTTTATTCTAAATTCATAAATATATCTTTTGTATACACAACAGAAAATTATTAGTTTATATGCCAAGACCTAAACACCCCACCAAAAGTTTACATGTTGTTAATGTTTAATTAAATGATGACAGTTCTTAGTACTAAATATAACAGCAAAGCTGGACATGAAATATGCTAGCATCTACCTTCACAAAATACATTAATAATCTAGGCTAAGATTCTATATTAATTTGAAGACTAAGGAGTAAGTTAAAGCTGAATAAAGTAAGGTTGAACATGAAAGGAACATTCTGTTGTCTATAAAAGTAACACCACTGTTTGTTGGACAGCTCTGTCATATTTTTTAAAACAACATGGAAGGAAACATATACGGAACGTTTTGGTTAAACAATTTAAAATGATTACATTTAAAGTAACAAAACTATGACAGTTTTATATCATATATTTACGTTAAAGTCTGACAGATAAAGAAACAAACAAGAAGACACTCACTGGATCATTGGAGTTATTTTTTTCCAATTGTAGAGTTTATGTAAAGATTTGACAGGATCTTTGTCACATACAGGTAGAGGTCAGAAATACTCCACCCAAAAGTGATACTTCTTTATAAACTACTTATGCCTTGGATGTAGTTTGTAGTGATGGTTGAGAGAAAAAAATGTGTAATGTTTTCGTGGAGAGCTGACATAACAAAGTTTCTGATAGAATGGGACCCAACAGTGACCAACTCTGGACAACAGTAAACAATATTTAAATATCCATGACAAATCTCATGCTACTCATGTTACATAATCCACATATCAAATCATCCAATCAAATGCTCACAAAGTGCAAAATGCATGTATTTTAGCTGAAGTATTATTAAAAAAATAATCCCCAGAAAATAAAAGTAGACCACAAACAAAAAGCCCGTTCACATGGAGTCACACATTTGAACTGAAGATCATTCTACCCACCTCACTCACTGGGAATTAAAAAATGCAAAACAAAACCATGGACAAAGGTTCTGTTGGTTTTCAGAATGTCTAATTTTGCTGTTTTATTACTTACACTGTCATATAAATTAATGCTAGTCCACAGGGTAAGTCATTTTTAAGTGACATTCATGTGCATGCCCAGTTGTTTTGTGCAACCTATCATTCTTAATTAGGTCGGACCACATAGCCGTAGCGAGATTTGAAGTTGGGGATCATAAATCTATAGATATTACACTTGCCTCTATCTTCTTTTAAAAACTATATAATGTATGAAGCCTGAAGTCCAAATATCAAACACTTTCACAAAAGGTACACATATAACAGAACAAGTATGCTGTTATTCAAAAATATAACTGCAGAAAAAAGCCACCTTAGCATGCCATATTGACACGTCGTACTGCAGCTGACACAGTAGCATAATGGTATCAGCCGCTTACTGGTATCCAAAAGCTCATGAGTTCGATCCCACATGGCTCAGTTTTGAGAAGTAAACTGCTCTTATTCTTACTATTTTAGAATAAAAACATGCATTTGATTTCAGTGTGTAACAGCCAGTAATTTATGATACTTGTAAAGGTTAGTTTTTTTTTATTCACTTTTCATTCTCTCAGTCGTGTTCAGGATCCTTCCCTACCCCCCATCTGAGAATGCTGTTTTCACATAAAGATGCTGTAGCTCTGCAGCGTACTTGTGACTGCATTCTCGTACCAATGCTTGCGAACTGAAGTGCCTGCGTGCACTTTTCGTGGCATTACACGTCTATTTTTTTTAGCATGCCCGTGTCGCTCAAACACAGGAACATATGTTGGTGTACAAGAATAAAAAACAAGTGCACTTTTATTCTAGACTATAAGTGAAGAAAAAATAAAGCAAGTTACAGTAGGCGGTTGATACGACAGCTTGCGTGGTGCAATGCTAAGAACTGCTGATTTCCGATCCGTGCTATATAAAATCATCACATTCAAATATTAACAATTTCCACACACCCTTCCTACATTCACGACATGTGTACTTGTTGCAGTGTACACATCTCTCTGGGCTATGGTTCCTATTACACTGAATGAGCACCTGACATTGTACTTTCTTCCCTATATAAATCACATTCGAGTATAGCGTCTCCAAATAAATCACATTTGAGTTATAGCGCTCTTTATGTGAAAACAGCATTGTCAGATTTGGGGAATCGTGAACGCGACTGAGAGAATGGAACTGAATAAAAAAAAAAAGACTGAAATCAAATGTATGTTTTTATTCTAAAATAGTTAAGTACATGCAATATTATTTGAAAACGAACAGCGTCAGATCGGGTTTGAATACACGCTGCGACGCTGAACTCCTGTCTATCTACATAGTAATAACAGTAATTTTATTATTATATAGGAGCTTCCCTGTCTGCCTATCATATAGTGCCTTTCCTTCCTACCTATATCTATATATCTATCCCCTTAGCTGTTTTTATATATCTATTATACAGTGCCTTCCCTGTTTATTTATATATCTAGTGCCTTCTCTGCCTGTTTGTCTGTCTGATTGCATATAGCGCTGAACTTACTGCTCTGTACTTTTCTGTCCTCTGCATGTCCTGCACAAAAGAAACAGCACCATACAGCAACATGTGAACTGGCAAGATCGGGAAAAACACGCGTCACTGATTACAAACCGCAAGATGAATGAAAGAGACAATATATGTAAAAATCATCAGACTAATGCAATATTATTTGAAACGAGCAGCGCCAGACCGGGTTTGAATATGCCCAATCTGACGCTGTTCGCTTTTCAAATAATATTGCATGTACTTAACTATTTTAGAATAAAAACATACATTTGATTTCAGTCTTTTTTTTTTTATTCAGTTCCATTCTCTCAGTCGCGTTCACGATCCCCCGCCAATCTGACAATGCTGTTTTCACATAAAGACGCGCTATAACTCAAATGTGATTTATTTGGAGACGCTATACTCGAATGTTATTTAAATAGGGAAGAAAGTACAATGTCAGGTGCTCATTCAGTGTAATAGGAACCATAGCCAGAGAGATGTGTACACTGCAACAAGTACACATGTCGTGAATGTAGGAAGGGTGTGTGGAAATTGTTAATATTTGAATGTGATGATTTTATACAGCACGGAAATCAGCAGTTCTTAGCATTGCACCACGCAAGCTGTCGTATCAACCGCCTACTGTAACTTGCTTTATTTTTCTTCACTTATAGTCTAGAATAAAAGTGCACTTGTTTTTTATTCTTGTACACCAACATATGTTCCTGTGTTTGAGCGACACGGGCATGCTAAAAAATAGACGTGTAATGCCAATGCAAAGTGCACGAGGCACTTCAGTTCGCAAGCATTGGTACGAGAATGCAGTCATAAGTACGCTGCAGAGCTACAGCGCATCTTTATGTGAAAACAGCATTCTCAGATGGGGGTAGGGAAGGATCCTGAACACGACTGAGACTGAGAATGAAAAGTGAATAAAAAAACTAACCTTTACAAGTATCATAAATTACTGGCTGTTACACACTGAAATCAAATGCATGTTTTTATTCTAAAATAGTAAGAATAAGAGCAGTTTACTTCTCAAAACTGAGCCATGTGGGATCGAACTCATGAGCTTTTGGATACTAGTCAGCGGTTGATACCATTATACTACTGTGTCAGCTGCAGTACGTACGTGTCAATATGGCATGCTAAGGTGGCTTTTTTCTGCAGTTATATTTTTGAATAAAAGCATACTTGTTCTGTTATATGTGTACCTTTTGTGAAAGTGTTTGATATTTGGACTTTAGGCTTCATACATTATATAGTTTATGCTTACATTTTGTCATTTACTACTACAATATGAAAACGTTTCTGTTTTAAAAATGTGTTTACACGGATTACTGTAGAAACGGAACACACGTGAAATGCGTGTATTCCAAATAATAATCTATTCTTTCCACTCTAAAACTCCACATCACTCCTAGATAATCAATCAAGGCATGAGCTGGGAGAAGTTCGTGCACGTTCTAAGTCGGTGGGGGGATGGAATAGCCGGCTGCTTGCAGCCTGATTTTTATCAGCACATTTAGATGACAAAAGACGCTGGTGGAGAGCTGTGAACGATTTTAAGAAGTTTATTTAAGGTGGGACGGAATTACGAGTTTTTTCGTAGGCTCTGGTAATTCTAGTGTTAAGCCATGATGGACGTTGTCAATAACTATTTCACTGTGTTGTTTAAATATACTGAACCACTCCCTATTTTAAGCTTTCAAACTCTAAACTTTTAAACCACATTATACTTGTCCGACAAAGCCAAAAGAAAATCTTTTTCTGCCTTCTGAGTAAGGTGGAAACACAATATAAATTGCTATTCACAGTATAAAGATGTTTTTATCTTTTTCATACTCTGATGGGATTAAAACTATAAAAAACAGATGAAGTATACACAAAATCTTGTTTGACCAAACGAAAATACAGTCACACAACCAAATTTCGTTGCTTTCTCTAGCCAACTGGCGAGAGAAGACAAAACAATTCTACATTCATAGTATTTCTTGTAAGCAGTGGGTAACAGTGACTTTCTTATCTTGTCTGTGTGTCAACTTTAACACAGTTCCTAAACAGCATAGCTGATACATATCATAATTCCTCAAGAAGCCATCAAATCATGTGACCGTTTTCAACTGAAACATGACTTTTAGTAAACTGATGCTTGCATTAAAAAAAAATCTAACTGAATTATTCTTGATTGAATGTATAATTATGAAAATATTTCATATAGATAGATAGATAGATACTTTATTAATCCCAAAGGGAAATTTACAAAATCCAGCAGCAGTATACTGATGCAAAAAAAAATAAATTAAATTAAAGAGTAATAAAAATGCATGTAAAAACAGACAATAACTTTAAATAATGTAAGCGTTACACCCCCCCCCCCAGGTGGAACTGAAGAGTCGCATAGTGTGGGGGAGGAACGATCTCTTCAGTCTGTCAGTGGAGCAGGACAGTGACAGCTGTCTGTCACTGAAGCTACTCCTCTGCCTGCAGATGACACTGTTCAGTGGATGCAGTGAATTCTCCATGATTGAAAGGAGCCTGCTCAGCACCCGTGGCTCTGCCACAGATTTTAAACTGTCCAGCTTCATTCCTATAATAGAGCCTGCCTTCCTCATCAGTTTGTCCAGGCATGAGGCATCCCTCTATTTTATGTTGCCTCCCCAGCACCTCACTGCGTAGAAGAGGGCACTTACCACAACCGACTGGTAGAACATCTGCAGCATCCTATTGCAGATGTTGAAGGATTCCAACCTTCTAAGGAAGTATAGTCAGCTCTGACCTTTCTTACAGAGAGCATCAGTATTGGCAGTCCAGTCCAATTTATCATCAAGTTGCAATCCCAGGTATTTATAGGTCTGTACCCTCTACATACAGTCTCCTCTGATGATCATGGGGTCCATGAGGGGCCTGGGCCTCCTAAAATCCAATACCAGTTCCTTGGTCTTACTGGTGTTCAGGTGTAAGTGGTTTGAGTCGCACATTTAACAAAGTCTTTGATTAGCTTCCTGTATTCCTCCTGCTGCCCACTCCTGATGCAGCCCACTATAGCAGTGTCATCAGCGAACTTTTGCACATGGCAGGACTCCAAATCATATTGGAAGTCTGATGTATATAGGCTGAACAGGACCGGAGAAAGTACAGTCCCTTGCTGTGCTCCTGTGTTGCTGACCACAATGTCAGACCTGCAGTTCCCAGGACGCACATAATGAGGTCTGTCTGTAAGATAGTCCACGATCCATGCCACCAGGTATGAATCTGTTCCCATCTCTGTCAGCTTGTCCCTAAGGAGCAGAGGCTGGATGGTGTTGAAGGCGCTAGAGAAGTCCAAAAACATAATTCTAACAGCACCACTGCCTCTATCCAAGTGGGAGAGGGATCGGTGTAGCATATAGATGATTGCATCCTCCGCTCCCACCTTTTCCTGGTATGCCAACTGCAGAGAATCGAGGGCGTGGTGGACCTGTGGCCTCAGGTGGTGAAGCAGCAGTCGTTCCATGGTCTTCATCACATGTGACGTCAGAGCAACAGGCCGGAAGTCATTCAATTCACTAGGACGTGATACCTTTGGGACTGGGGTGATAGAAGATGTTTTCCAAAGCTTCGGGACTCTCCCCTGTTCCAGGCTCAGGTTGAAGATGTGCTGTAGAGGACTTCCAGTTCCAGCGCACAGGCCTTCAGCAGTCATGGCGATACTCCATCTGGACCCGCTGCTTTGCTGGCACGAAGTCTCCTCAGCTCTCTGCTCACCTGCGCTGATGTAGTTGTGGGTGGGGATGTCTCTACTATGCTGGTATCAGCAGAAGGATGGTTGGAGGATGCAGTACTCCGAGGTGAGAGTGGGTTAGGGTGGTCAAGCCTGTTAAAGAAGTTGTTCATTTGGTTTGCTCTCTCCATGTCTCTTTTGATGGTGGCACCCCGCTTCGAGCTGCAGCCAGTGATGATTTTCTTCCCATCCCACACTTCCTTCATGCTGTTATTCTGCAACTTCAGCTCCAGCTTTCTCTTGTACTGCTCCTTCACCGCCCTGAGCTGGACTCGGAGTTCCTTCTGCATGTGCTTGAGCTCATGCTGATCACTGCATTTAAAAGCCCTTTTCTTCTGGTTCAAAAGGCCCTTGATGTCACTTGTAATCCATGGCTTGTTGTTAGCATAGCAGGGTACTGTTCTTACTGGAACTACAATGTCCATACAGAAGTTGATGTAATCAGTTGAGCATTCAACAGCATCTTCAATATTCTTACTATGTGACCCCTGCAGGATATCCCAGTCAGTGGTTCCAAAGCAGTCTCTCAGAGCCTGCTCTGCCTCAGGGGACCAATTCCTGAATGATCGTGTGTTTGTAGGTAGCGCCTTCACTCAGGGCCGTTTGAAGGAATTTGGGGGCCCCAAGCAAAATGGACATGGAGGCCCCCCGCACGCTCGCACGCACGCAAAAGGAACCACATAGCATAGTACAGCATAGCCATACAGTTTAAATTCACTCACACTTTATATAAATAAAAAAGGTTTACAGTGCAAATACTGCTGTTGCATATAAAGTGCATAAAATTTGAACATTTTCAACAATTGAACATTTGCAAAAAACACCACTGTACCATAAAATCAAATATACATTAAAAAAGTGCACAATAACTAAATCCAACATACTTAAAAACACACACACACATACATACTCACATTAACATTTTTCAGTTCTCTCAAACATGTGCAAATTATCTAAAACTGCTGTTTGCGAGCCTTATTTTCTGCAAAGGCAATCACAATGTCCTCCATGTCCAAAGACTGGCGAACATCCCGCTCAATTGACATAAGTGCCAGTCCTGTGAGCCTTTCTTGGCCCACTGTGGACCTCATGTAATTTTTTATCAGCTTCAAAGCTGAAAAGCTCCTCTCACCAGAGGCCAATTATTCTTATTTCTTTTTATTATTTTAATTTCTTCTATGTAAAGCACTTTGAATTGCCATTGTGTATGAAATGTGCTATGTAAATAAACTTTTTACTGTTAACAAACAATGAAATTATAATTAAATGTTTACTAATTATTAGTAGTGCTGTGAGTCGACTACCAATGCTTAAAAACATCCCAAGCTAATGTTTGATGCACAGAATTTATTGTGTGGTTTTCCTAAATAGATTATCACAGTGGAATAGTTAGTATAGCATGCTATGCCACTTTCATCAAAACCTATTACAAAGCTATAGCAATGTCATGTCATTTATGTATGATACATAAACATATTTCTGCTAGCCTACCTGCTGCAAAATTGCACCATTTGTACAAGACAAGTAGAGCTATTTTATGTGTGTAATTTATCACTTACCACTTGTCTTGTTTTTTCTTATCCTCCTCTTCCTTTCTCTTCTTTCTTTTTTGGCTTCCTGAAGCATAATTCCGCTTCCTGACTGCCGAGGAAGTTTTGTATTTTGCCGGCAGCAGAGATTGTGTGGTTGGCTGGCTGCTGTCAGCGAGGGGGGCCCCCTTGAGGGGATCCCAATAACAGTGTCATTGCACTTTACTGCATTCACTATCAATGGGGCGCTCACACAGTTTGTCGCTGCATTTTATTCTTAACCAGTCGTTGTCTTGGGGCCCCAGGCCAGCTCGGGGCCCCAAGCAATTGCTTGGTTTGCCTGCCTTGTCGCGACGGGCCTGCCTTCACTCTTTGTTTGTAGTGAGGCTGTAGCAGAACCAGGTTATGATCTGCTTTCCCAAGTGCAGGCAGCGGGATGGCGCTGTATGCTCCTTTAACGTTTGCATACAGTAGGTCAATAGTCCTATTTCCCCAGGTGTTACAGTCCACATACTGGGAGAAGGCAGGTAATGTTTTGTCCAGCGTCACTTGGTTAAAGTCTTCAGCGATTAACACGAGCACCACGGGGTGCTGCGTTTGTAACTTAGCAACTGTAGAATGGATGACTTCACTCGCTATCTCCGCGTTCGCTCGGGGGGGATGTAAACAGTGACAACAATGACATGTCCAAACTCTCTGGGCAAGTAATAGGGACACAAACTTATGGCCAACAGTTCGATGTCACTGTAGCAAGTGGAGATTTTAACGTTTACATGTCCTGAGTTGCACCACTTTGTATTGACTTAGAGAGCGACACCCCCTCCTTTCTTCTTCCCGCTGGTATTTTCGTCTCTGTCCACTCTAACTGTGCTAAACCCGGGTAGCTCCACGTTAGCATCTGGGATGGTAGTTGTTAGCCATGTTTCACTAAAACACAGCAAGCTGCATTCTCTGTAGGTTCTGACATTTATCACCAGCGCGGCTAGTTCGTCAATCTTATTTGGTAGTGAATTCACATTTCCCAGGATCACAGAAGGCACCAAAGGTTTATAGCGCCACTTTCTCGCAAGCCGCTTGGCTTTTATCTTAGCGCCGGCTCGGCTGCCCCGATACCGTCTTCTTACCTTGTCAGGTAAATAGGGAACCACACCGGCGCAGGCATTTCTTTTCAGCGTTTGAAGCTGACAACTTGAATAGGTGAGTCTCGGAGTGTAAAAATCCATGTCAAGTAGTAAAAGCAGTAAAACGTGTCCAGGTAGCAATTCCACATAAAAGAAAGTGGTAGAAGTGATCAGTGAAATAGAGAATAATAGAGAAAAAAGGTAAAAAGATAAAGTAATACACAGAGCTGCTGGAATAGCTGTCACTCGTGGCAGCGCCGTAGTAATAATGTATTTATTAGGTCATCCAAAAAAAGATGTTTGCTGTTTAACTTCTGTTTAGTCACTTAAGGATAAAATTATGGTAGATATCTTTTTTTGCACAGATAACCATCTTAACACTAGAATTACCAGAGCCTACGAAAAAACTCGTAATTCCGTCCCACCTTAAATTGCTTCTTAAATCCCTTCACACCACTCCGCCAGCATCCTTTGTCCTCTAAATGTGCTGATAAAGAGAAGCAAGGAGCAGCCGGCTATTCCATCCCCCCCACCAATTTAGAATGTGCACGAACTTCTCTCAGCTCATGCCTTGATTGAGTATCTGGGAGTGAAGTGGAGTTTTAGAGTGGAAATAATAGATCGTTATTTGGAACACACGCATTTCCTGTCTGTTCCATTTCTACAGTAATCTGTGTCAACATAGTGTTAAAACAGAAACGTTTTTTATATTCTAGTAGTAGATGACAAAATGTAGGCATAAACTATATAATGTATGAAGCCTGAAATCCAAATATTAAAGAAAAATTTTCACAAAAGATACAAATATAACACAATTGCGCTTTCATTCAAAAATATAACTGCAGACACAAAAAGCCGCCTTTACATGTGACATTGACAGTCTTTTTGTTATAACTTCCTCTGTGGTGCAATAGAATCAGTTCTCGCCTTGGAATCAAAAGGTCGCGAGTTTGATCCTGCACCACTCAGTTTTGAGAAGTAAACTGCTCTTAGTCTTACCATTTTAGAATACAGTAATCCCTCGCTATATCGCGCTTTGACTTTCGCGGTTTCACTCTATCGCGGATTTTAAATGTAAGCACATCTACATATATATCACGGATTTTTAAGCTGATTCGCTTTCTGGGACAATGGGTCTTTTAATTTAGGTTACATGCTTCCTCAGTTTGATTGCCCAGTTGATTTCATACAAGGGACGCTATTGGCGGATGGCTTAGAAGCTACCCAATCAGAGCATGTATTACATATTAACTAAAACTCCTCAATGCTATAAGATATGCTTCCCGCGTGGCGCTTGTTTTGTTTGCTTCTCTCTGTCTCTCATTCTCTCTGCCTGACGGAGGGGGTGTGAGCAGAGGGGGCTGTTTACACAGTGGCTGTTTGCCTAGAAGATAGGACGCTCCTCTACAAAATGCCGCTTTATTGCGGTGCTTCTGTATACTTAAAAGCAGGTATTGATTTTTTGATTGTTTGCTTTTCTTAGCGAGCGCTCTCTCTGACATTATCTGCTCTTCACGGTGCTCCTTTGAAGATAAGATATGTTTGTATTCTTTTAATTGTGAGAAAGAACTGCCATCTCTGTCTTGTAATGAAGCACAGTTTAAACGTTTGATTAAAGGGTGTTATTTCATGTCTAGAGGGCTCTAATAATGTTAACAGTGTGGGAGAGTTTATAAGGGCTTAAAATATACAAAAATAACCATACAAACATATGGTTTCTACTTCGCGGATTTTCACCTATCGCGGGGGGGTCTGGAACGCAACCCCCGCGATCGAGGAGGGATTACTGTAAAAGCCTACATTTGATTTCAGTCTGTAACAGCCGGTGCAATTTATGATCCTTGTAAAGGTTAGCTTTTTTTGAATTCACTTTTTATTTTCTCAGTCGCGTTCAGAATCAATCCATACAACCCCATCTGATACGGCTGTTTTCACTAAAGACGCGCTATAGCTCTGCAGTGTACCACGATGCATACTAACGCCCCCAACCGGGTTCTGACACACAAACGCTGGTGAAGCTGCCTTCTTTGTATCTCACCGTCACTTGATTTTCGTTTTATTGAGTGTTCCTGCCAGTCCCCGCATGTTGCTGTATGCTGTTTCTTTTGTACTCCAAGACATGCAGAGGAAAGAATGTTAAAGAGCAGTAACTTCAGCGCTATATGCAATAATCAGACACTCCCCATCTGCCTGTGTCGTTCAAACACAGGAACATATGTTGGTGTAAAAGTATAACAAAAGTGCATTTATTCAAGTGCACTTTTTCTATCGCCTTTTCCTGTAAGAAGCAATGTACACACTTCTCTCTATGCTGTGATTTCTATTACACACCTGAAAGAAAGAGACAATATATGTGAAAATATCATCGCACTAATGCAATATTATTTGAAAACGAACAGCGTCAGATCGGGTGTGAATTTATGCAGTAACTGGAAATTCTCTGATGTGGGACCTTCCCCCAGGGAAGAACGTACAGTGTCAGGTGCTCATTCAGTGTAATAGGAACCATAGCACAGAGAGTTGTGTGCACTGCAACAAGTACACGTGTCGTAAATGTAGGAAGGACGGTCCTTGGGTGTGTGGGAACTGTTACTATTTGAATGTGATGATTTTATATAGCACGAAATAAAAATCAGCACTTCTTAGCATTGCACCATGCAAGCTGTCGTATCAATCGCCTACTGTAACTTGCTTTCTTTTTTCTTCAGTTATACAGGTAGTCTTGAATAAAAGTGCACTTGTTTTGTTTGCGAAATGAAGTGTCTGCGTGCACTTTCCGTGGCATTACACGTGTATTTTTTGGAGAGGTGTGAAGAGATTTAAGAAGCAATTTAAGGTGGGACGGAATTACGAGTTTTTTCGTAGGCTCTGGTAATTCTAGTGTTAAAAAAGGAGAAATCTCTTATTTTAGTCTTTTCCAAATTATTCCAAATTGTCCTTTTGTACAGCAGTTTTTTTTGTGCCCGTGTTCACATGATTTCATAGAAACATAAACATAGGGTTCCAATTTATTGTTAGCCCTGGCTTGAATCCTTATAATCTCCAATACCCTGAAATATTGTTCAAACATTTGCTTTTTGACTAGCTTCACTTAATTTCTAATTTAATTTTTCCCAAATAAAAAAAACAGGATGCTGAATTATTAAGTATAAATGTAGATATTAGTACTGTAGTTGTATTGGAAAGTAGGGAAATTCCACCACTTAGATAAAATATTAGGAGCAAATGGAGGTGTGAGAACAGAAGTTGAAACCAAGGCTGAGAGGTACATGGAAAAAATTCAGTGAGGTGTTCTCCATTCTGTCTTCCAATGGCAACATCTCTGGCATTAAACATATAAGTTTATGAAAGCTTTGTGATGGTTAGTATGCTCTGTGGGAGTGAGGAGTGCCTAATGATGGCAGGGTATGAAGTAAAGCTGGAAAGGACAGACATAAGAGTGATCAGGCGGTTGTGTAGAGTGTCATGGTGTAAAAAGAAGATGGAATGCTGAACTAATAAAAACAATAGATGTACAGGTGATTGGTGTTTGGCTGAGGAAATACAATGAATGAAATATAGAGTGTCACTGGATCAACAGCTGCACCAAGATGGTGGTGGAGGACATGAGGCCCAGATTGAAGTCATAGAAGACATGACTGGAGGTTTTGTTGAACTTTATAAAAAGTATGGAACTCAGTCTAACAGATGCCCAGTAACATGATAAATGGAGGAAAAATGTTTAGGAGTAATAAACTAACCTGGGCAAACATGGATCATGATAAAATTTTAAATTATTTTTAAATTA
Source organism: Polypterus senegalus (assembly GCF_016835505.1). Lineage (NCBI taxonomy): Eukaryota > Metazoa > Chordata > Cladistia > Polypteriformes > Polypteridae > Polypterus > Polypterus senegalus. The sequence continues at coordinate 44,155,084 of NC_053169.1, read as the reverse complement.
TTTAAAAAATAGGATATACAGCATGAATTCCACAGTTTTTGCTGCCGTCATGTAACTAGGAGTGTCACTTTCTTCATTAGAATTGTCTTGACAATATGATTAGGTGTTCATTCCTCGACAGATGCTTGATATGAAGCCTTCTAAGTAAGTAAAATCTTCTTTACTTAATTAATAGTTTGGCATACTTATTTATCTCTTACAAAATGACAACATTGTTACTAGGTAGGAAAAGTAACAGAACAAATATATAACATTTGCAATTATACTTGTTCATGTTGACCATCTGTTGACTTTATAATTCATTTTGTGATGAGTATATATTTAATACTTTAGTATTAAATTAAAAAAAAAAAGTTAATTACAAGGGAACTTACTGTACCTGTTTGTATGTTTCCCACTCTCCCAAGAATCTTCTAAGTACGTACAAGTCTCACAATAAGCAACAATCTACTCATTTGAAATACATTTTTGTTGTGTTTGACAAGATCACTGCTTTTTTGAATTTCTACATGACCCAGTTTAGCAAACTGTAAAACATACACAAAGTGATTCTGCCATTACTTTGTTTGACTGATGTGAATTTAAGATATATGTACATAAATAAAAAATGATGGGTTGTGCTCTATGAAAGATGGCAATTTTTTTGTTCTCAAAAAAAAAAAAGATATCTCATCAGCAAGAGAGCTGTACTTAAAAGTCTGCATGTATTAACTTGTGTCTGTGATGTCACACAGGTATTTGTACACGTGTGGTAATGACATCCACCACATTATACTGGCGTATTGATGACATCATGATACTCGATTCCACCAACATGAATAAACAGACAAACAGAAAGAATCCTAGTCCATATGTATGGGTAAAATATGTGCCCTTCATATCTGCTGCATGTTGTTGCTTTGGAGTGCATAAGGATGATTTAAGGGACAATCAGTCTTAGCAATTTTCAGATTGCATTTCACTTACATAAGTAAATGTTAAATGATATACTAGCCTGGTAATAGAATAATTAAAAAATATTTGTTATCATGGCACAGTGGCGCAGTGGCTAGCGCTGCTGCCTAACAGTTAGGAGACCCGGGTTTCCTTCCCGGGTCCTCCCTGCGTGGAGTTTGCATGGTCGCCCTGTGTCTGCATGGGTTTTCTCCGGGTGCTCCGGTTTCCTCTCACAGTCCAAAGACATGCAGGTTAGGTGCATTGGCGATTCTAAGTTGTCCCTAGTGTGTGCTTGGTGTGTGTCTGTGTGCTCCCTGCAGTGGGCTGGTGCCCTGCCCAGGGTTTGTTTCCTGCCTTGCACCCTGTGTTGGCTGGAATTGGCACCAATGGCACGTGACCCTGTAGTTAGGATATAGCGGGTTGGATAATGGATGTTATCACTTCCTATGTGCACCTTTAGCACCTTTCCTCTAGTATTCATGTGTGTGCAGAGGTGGGTAGTAACGAATTACATTTACTCTGTTACATTTAATTGACTAACTTTTTAAAAAAAATTGTACTTCTAAGAGTAGTTTTACTGCACCATACTTTTTACTTTTACTTGAGTACATTTGTGAAGAAGAAATGCTACTCTTACTCCAATACATTGGGCAACACTCAAATCGTTACTTTTTTTCCATTAGATATGCTATATTTTTGCCAGAGAGAAGCCGCCAGTGGATCTACTGCATGACTGTTTCACCAATCAGACGTAGCAACAGTAATCACAAGACTCCATTTCACTAATCAGACGTAACAACAATAATCTCATGGCTCCTTTTCACAAATCAGACGTAGCCATGCAGTCACATGACCACACACAAACTGTGGCAGCATAGCGGCAAAAACTCCTCACAGACAGCGGACAAGGAAAGAAAGAATACATGAAAAATGAGAGCCAACTCCTTCTGAAGCTTAACCAACACTTCACTGAGTGAAGCACAAGCACGTTTTAACCAAACATGCACAGACAGTCAAGGTAAAGTGTATATATATAATATAGTTGAGTATAACTTAAAACACATTAATTGGTGTTGTAATAGTTTCAAAGCTGGATGTATTGAGACCTTCTTGTACCCTATAAGTAGAGTGCAATCTGCAATAAAGACCAAATCTCATAGAAGAGTTGCACAAGGAGATTGAATTGTGTACATTAAATGCATAAAGGTAAAATTATTAGCTATTATGAAAATGTATGCTTTTATCACTTTGATCACTTAATGACAGGGATTTTCTTGTGATTATTTTATGTCAGATTTAAAGTTGTATTGTATTTTAATGTATGTATTTTTCTATCAGTAATTTAAGATTAAATATTATGCTTAATTTACAGTTGCTCATAATGCTATTATAATTTAAAGGAACCTAATATTTTCTGTCTTTGTCATTTTTATTTTAAATTGAGTCCTTTTGAAAAGCTTTAAATGGTCCACATAAATTATTCAGTAGATTTTACAGATTTTTTTTTGTATTCAAGCAATTTACTTGTCTTCCTTAAATATAACATATTGGTTAGCATAATGAAAGTAGATGTTTGAGATGCCTCTAAAAAGAGATGGTTGCTTTTTTTTTTTTCTAGTTTAAATGTTGCACATTCTCACTACCAGTTTAATTATTTATTTCAAGAATAATATTTAAGATGGAGTGAATAAAATTTGCCCTAAACGGTGTGTTGCCTGTCCAGAGGAGGTTCCTGCCTTGGCCACAAGCTGAATTAAGCAGATCCACTACATATGTTTTGCAAACCATACAGATGCTAAACACGCAAATCCTACAGGGGTATAAAGAAATATTTTAACACATATTTTGTGCTACAGGTAGATTCAGTCTGGGTATGAAAATTAAACATTACAAAAATCATTTAATATCTGACATGCCTTTGCATATACTGCTAGAAAAATATTTATTTATATGAAATTTAGTTTTGCACTTCTTAAAATTGTTCAGATTAAACATTGTGAACTTTAGGTTGATGTACAGTAGGACACATTTGTGCCGTTGCTATCTCTATAAGGGTCAGTGAGGTACTGCCACCCCATTCTCAGCAGATGGTGCTGTTTTGCAGATATTAAATATGCAGTAAACGTTTCTCTAGAACACTGGTCTGCAAAAAAAAAAATACCATCACAAACTTTAGGTGTTCTTTATAGATTTTAGGGGTTGAATCCAAATCAGAATTGCGTTAACATACCCAGTTTTGAGAGAATGAGGTAAAATTATTTAGATTTGGAAAATGCTAAATTATTACTTACAAAAAAGCAGTCACTCGTTATCTTTTTTCCTTTTGTAATCCTGTGAAGGAATTGCACAGTGGAATGACCAACAGATGTCTGCTGACATAGATTTACTTGTCTTTTCATTCTAATGTCTCTCCATTTGAGTGATGTCATGTTGGGACTGCTAAAAGGGAGGCCGCTTCCAGGTTCTGGGGGAAAAACTCTAAATGACAGTGTAGTAAATGAATTTTTAAAGACATGTTGTGCTAAGTGGAAGCTCCTCAGCTAGTTATTTGCAGTTTTCCACATTTTATTCCAATGAAAATTGAGGCAATTTTCAATAAAGGAATGGTGCTTCTTTTTAAATAATGGCTTCCTATTACCTGGTCAAGACAATAGATGGTTGTTAGAATTGAAGATCTGCCTCTCCCTTCTGTTCACTGGTAAAGAAACCCGTCTTTCATTCAAATTCACAGCATTGTGTGCATTTGAATGACATCTTCCTTGTTGACATTTAATGTCACATTTTCAGGAAGTAACCATTAATAATATTTTAATGAAGCATATATATTTTGCACCTTTTGACCATACAGATGTATATTAAATATGTGGATTACATGACACAAATTAAGCGAGAATTTTTTTTCTATGGATGTTTTTCACTTTGTTTCGGGGAAATCCAAATTTTACAGAAGCTCCAAAAAATAAATAAATAAATATGATAAAAACAAACTACAACCCCCAAACCCCAACACACATAAGTACTTCTAGCTTGGCTAACAAACAGCAGATACTGTAGATACAGGCTTGTAGGTGGCAGTAAGATGAAGTGAGACCTTACTTCGATTGTGCCACAGGTTCATATTTAAAGACATAAATATTTGAATAGAGCAGTATCCATGAAAGGAACAGGCCTAATAGGCCCTGATTCCTTCTTTGAAATCACCAGTTTTAAGAATGATTCATCAAAACGACGTTAGTACAGAGCAACTCATTTCTGTTGCTGACTCAGCCAGGATGATCTTACTTTCCCTGGCAGTGGACAAATTCAGTCCACAGTTCAATACCTAGATCACAAATGTAGTTTGAATTATACTGTGCTCCCTTTTTCATTACTGCACATTCTCAGAAATGTTTTACACACTGCATATGGCGATTCAACTCCGCGAGAAACATGCCTCTATGAACAGTCAACGTGGCTCGGAGGTGCATGTGGCATCTACGACAAATGAATATATATGACGCCGTTTTTTCTGTGTCGTCGTGTCCGAATTGGTGGGCGTGGCTCTGCGAGTTGTCGTTGTATCCAATGGTCTTGGAGTTGGTGGGCGTGGCTCCTTACTGCGTGCGCCATAGGTGTCTTACTTGTCGGCAGCTTAGTGAATCCACGATCCTTCCGGCATGCTTTCCGTGGGTGTCTTGCCTTAGTGAATTATATATATATATAGATGGTTTAGATGTAATTAATGTTATTAATTAGTAATATCAAGATTTGGCCTCTGGCTTATTACCATACATTTTTGGACAAATTTATAAACTAAACTGAAGAGATGCTACTACCAATGTAAACCCAACACTGGTCCACCTCAACTGCCTCTCAGATAAGCTGTGAACTTGAGAAATGTCTCATGATGAACGTAAAAGATCCTACAGCTGTCTATGTCTACAACATCATAAAATATAAAACACTTAAAAAATGTAATGTGAGATGTATTAAACATTCCCATACTTAGCTGGTAGCACTATGATTACCACTGCCTAAAGAGCCCCTTTACAAGCTGAGAGATGCTCATCCAAAAATGATAAAAATTACAAGCTTGTCTGGAGATGGAGGAGGCGAAGATCTAGAGCGAGGTCTAAGGTAATGTGAAAAGGATTTAGACCTAGGCTAACTTCGTATAATGAGAAATTCTCTATCATTGCCATACAAGTTGTTTGAACTGTTATATTTTGTATTGATGTATGGCAAGCTCAGTTGCATTTGGGTACTTCAGAGAACTGGCTTATATCTTGTATTTCATATGCTTTTTTAATGCTGGATGGGTTTGATCAGACTCAGTAGAAAAAGAAGGGGGTGGACCTTCTAACAGTTTGCGAGAGGTATCCCATGGGATCCTTAAAACAATCCTTTACAACTGAGGTTAAAACACAATGAAGTAAGCAGTCTTTAAAAATGGAGTTTTCGGTTACGATGCACGACCGTGTGCACCATAGCAAACTGTTTTACACGCTACATACAGCAATTCGCGCTACTAACGTGGTCGGGTGACTTGGTGGATTATATATAGAAAGCCAGCCAAAACCGCACAGAGCAATGAAAAGTCTACGTGAGTCACAGGTGCATGTGGACTGTGCAAAGACGACAACGACTCAAGTGACGAGTTAGAGGTGGGCACATGAGCAGGCAGGGTGTGATGGCGGTCCGCCAGTTTTCAGTCACGGACGATTGTGTGTTGGTTCGTTCTGTGCATTGTTACAATGTTGCTTTTCTTGCTGATTTATTACATTACCGATTTTTCAAATGTTAATTTTCTCCCTGTGCTTAAAAATCATTAAAAAACTGGCCTGATTATGCGGTGTATGGTACGCCGCGGGTTGGCTAGTTTATAATAATTCTGTAAGGAGTCATTTTCTCTCACTGTGAGATGTCATTTATTTTACTTCAATATAATGAAGGCATTGTGGACACTCATATCAATGATACTATAAAATAGGGCAAGTAGCAAGTGTTGTGCTTGGTAAAATATTTGTGGCTACAACCTTGTCCATATTGTGTCAGGACAAAAGCCAAGCCATGAAGTCCAACACACTCACTGTAGACCTCTGTGGTCAAATTGTGGTGAGGCATAGATCAGGGCAAGGGTAACATTTTTAAAGTTTTGAGTGTGTTCTCAGGACCACAGTGGATTCAATAATGGTGAAACAGGAAACGTTTGTAAACTTGTCAGGGCAAACTGAGCAACTGGGCAAGAAGGGCCTTGGACAGGGAAAAGACCAAGAACCCAATTATTACTCTAACAGAGGTTCAAAAGTCTTCTCCTGAAACAAAAGAACATGTCCTAGTAGGGGCTGTTTTGTCCTTGGATTTTTTTTCATCTTTTTTCTTTGTTACATACTGTATACAATTATTGCCTAATCTTGTTTATGTGTTATATTCTTTTTATTTCAATTTGTAAAGCTACATTGTTTGTATGAAAATGTGCTATATAAATAAATGTTGTTGTTTTGTCTAAAGGACGACCATCACCACAGCACTCCATTAATTAGGTGTTTATGGTTGAATGACTAAACAGAAGCCACTTAATTATAAAAGGTATTTGAAAGTCCACTTTGACTGTGATAGCATGAGGAAAAAGATTATCTGATCTGATGAGGCAAAAATTTAACTCTTTGCACAGAACTCAAAGCACTATATCTGGCAAAGACTAGGACCTGCACATCAACTGCCTAATACCAGCCTTATAGTGAAGTATGGTGGTCACAGCATTATGCTATAGGGGTGCTTCTCAGTGGCATGGGCAGGAAGACTGGTTAGAATCGAGAGAAGGATTAATACGACCAAATACAGAGAGATCTTTGCTGAAAACCTACTCCAGAGTGCACACAACCAGAGACTAGGGTGATGGTTTACCTTTCATCATGTCAATGACCCTCTGCATACAGCCAAGACAACGGTGGAGTGGCTTCAGGACAAGTGGTTGACTGTACTTGAGTGGCCCAGCCAAAGGCCATATTTAAACCCATAGAACATATGTGGAGAGACCTGAAGATGGCAATTTACAGATGCTTCCCATCCAATCTAAAGGAGGGTTGAGAGGACCTGCCCAGAAGAGTAAATTGCCCAAATCTAGGTGTGCAAAGTTTGTATAAACTTACTGAAGAAGCCTCAAAACCATAATTGCTGCAAAAGGGGCTTGTACAAAGTACCATGTTAAGGATGTGAATACTTACTTGAATGAAAAAAATCACTTTTTGACTTTTGTTGAATTGACAATTCAAGGTCAAAAATGCCACAGTCATTACTAGTGCAGGAGGAAAGAGGAGAATGACATAGAGGAGGGTCACAAGGATGTTTTTTGGGTCTTGAACTGTTTTTGAATGTTGGTGACTTTGGATGAGAACAACAACTACAAAATTTGTTTCTATTGCCCATTTTCATATAAAGGATGTAGCTCCAAGTGCTTTACAAAATGTCAAAGAATTAGTTAGATGCACAAAGAAAAACAAATTAAGAGAAGGAAGCAAAAATCATTATGAGATTGGGAATTATGGTTTTGGATTAGCAGGAGGGCTGAAGAGAGACTTGAAACTAGAGAAGAGGTGGTAGGCATTTCTTTCAGAGGATGCAATTTAGTTTTGAAAGAAGGAATTCTTTGCAGATAGGAGAAATGGGGGACCCTGAACTTATCCAGGAGTAATGGTAGTTTCTTCTTAGGCCAAGCACTTTCAGCCTAGTTAGAAACCCAGTGATAATTAGAGCTCTCTAATAGCTTCTTACTGCTGTCCACTCTACTTCCCTAAAGGGTTATCCTTTGACTAGTGTAATAGTTGGTACTGTATAGATCCACTTGAGATTTTAATGTGCCTCTGACCTCCAGAACAACATTTTGGCCTATGCAAGTCTCTACTGTCTTAACACTCTGTTAAAAGGATTATCTGCAAAGAAAATCAATAGACAATGAGTTATCAAGCTTGGGAAATGCACTGGAAGTAAACTAAAAAAATCTTTCACAATTAACCAATCAATCATTTAAACTGCTCAGAAAGGTACAGTACTTTTCTGCAAATTATTTAGATCCCTCTCCTGTATAAATCAGTTCATGCTCACCAAAAATGTTTGACAGTCAATCGTCCCCCCTGCAGGTTAATTTCTGGAGGATTTTGCTAGAGCTGTGTGTAACTATTAATTATGTATGACTGTTTGTCTCTTGTATAAGATAAGCTACAGGCTCCTCGCAGCACTCTTCTCAATAAGAAACATGTGAATGGCTTTGGGTAGAGCCTCATATGTCCATGCTGAAGTTAAATAGGGCATGCATTTGGATAGCTGGAGAGGCTTAAAGAAAGTCAAAAAGCATACACTGTATATTTATTATGTGTATCATTTTTACTTTTGATCTTTGTATCTGTGACTTAGTAAAGCAGTGGTGTGCTACGGTAACTTTTCAGGTGACTAACCTAAGCAGGTCCATGTCACTTAGAATGCCGTCGAGACAGGGATGGGTTGCAATATGTGGTCCCTTTGATTGCTTTGCTATAATCATTAATCACAGACTGCAAAGGATATTTGTGTGGCCCCATTTTATAACTGGAAGTGGTGATATGTGAAAGATGTTTAAGTTGCTTTTGTTTAGTTAATGGTCAACAATACCCACCTTTATAATTTAAATTGTTTCTCTTTTTCCCTAATGTTGAATTATTTACAGACTTTCTAGTCTAGAGGCAAGTTGCATTTCTTCTTATTAAGTGTACAAAGTCAAATACATTTCACTTAAAAGAAACTAACAGGGGATGCCTGTTCTTCAAATGTTCTTTTGATTCACAGCATTAGATGTTTTAAGAACAGCATATGTCAGCTTCTGTTGTTGAGAGGATGCTGAGCAGAATTCAGTGCAAGTTCTTAGCTGCACACCTTTGAATACTGTGAGGAATTTATTCAACAGCCATCTGTCACACATCAGTTAGTGAAGATAAATATTTCTGTTATGGGGGTAAGAGGGATTTAGGGTTAATTAAAAGTAACTTTTGTTTTATTTATGTCATCTTTACTTTGGGAGAGGATTTGATGACAGTTGTTAAATGTCCATTAAAAATGTCTGTCTTTGAAATCTGTTACTAAAAGGGAAATTGATTTTAATGAGATGTTTAATGTAACTTTTTATACACTGCAGGCTGAATTAAAATGCTATAAATAACAGATAAATCACTCGATCTATAATGTATACAGTGCTTTTCACATAGGATTCCAGATAAGTTTTAATACATGACAGATTACAATGGAGAAAACTTTACATAATAATCAAGTACTGTAAATCCCGGGAATAGACGCACATGTTTGATTCTGCTGGTATTGACAAATTACTTAAAGAATAAAGATGTACAGTAATCCCTCCTCGATCGCGGGGGTTGCGTTCCAGAACCCCCGCTATAGATGAAAATCCGCGAAGTAGAAACCATATGTTTGTATGGTTATTTTTTAGATATTTTAAGCCCTTAGAAACTCTCCCACACTGTTTATAAATATTCTCCGCTCAGTTATACAGTAAACCCTCGTTTATCGCGGTTAATCCGCTCCAGACAGATAAATGAATTTCCACGAATTAGGATTCTTTATTTATAAATCTAATATTTTCGCAGTTAGAGCACTGAAAACATGTTTACGGCCTTCTAAATACGTTTTTTAACATTATTAGAGCCCTCTAGACATGAAATAACACACATTAATCAAAAGTTTAAACTGTGCTCCATGACAAGACAGAGATGACAGTTCTTTCTCACAAACGAAAAGAAAGAAAAGAAAAGAATGAGGTGAGCGTCAGGAGCGGAGAATGTCAGAGAGAGAGAGTAAAGTAAACAATCAAAAATCAATAGGGCTATTGCGCTTTTAAGTATGCAAGCACCGCGATAAAGCAGTGCAATGAAGGGATCAATATGAAGGTAGCCTTTCAGCATTTTTTAGAGGAGCATCCGTATCTTCTAAGCAAACAGCCCCTCTGCTCACACCCCCTCCGTCAGGAGCAGAGAATGTCAGAGAAAGTGAGAGAGACAGAGAAAAGCAAACAATAAAGAATCAATACGGCTGTTAGAGCTTTTAAGTGTGCGAAGCACCGCGCGGGAAGCATATCGTATATCATTGAGGAGTTTTATTTAATAAGTAATACGTGCTCTGATTGGGTAGCTTCTCAGCCATCCGCTAATAGCGTCCGTTGTATAAAATCAACTGGGAAAACAAACTGAGGAAGTATGTAACATACATTTAAAGACCCATTGTCCGCAGAAATTCGGGAACCAGCGAAAAATCCGTGACATATATTTAGAAATGCTTACATTTAAGATGGATTGGTCTCGTCCGATGCGAGAGATGGACGTCTGAAGTGGAGCTCCGCTAGCAGTGGTGCTATTTTTCATATTATTTGCTTATTATTCTGAGATATCCTGTATTTATTCAACCCGAGAGGGACCGCTACAGTATATGTAAACACATATAAACATGGCCAACAAGAAGGGGGTCCAAAAGAATCTAAGACTAAAGCTACATCCAAGCTGCGATCAGCAAGCCCTAGTTCGAGATACGGCCTCTCAGAGACAGACCTGAATCAGATGGGCGAAAGTACAGACTCCTCGGGACCACGGTCCGCTACATCGTCGCCGGCTGAGAGCGAAAAGGGGAGCGAAGGTGCGATCGTGAGTGCAGATGTGGATAGCTCGCCGATTGGAGAGGATTACCTGAAACTGGAAAAGGCCGGGAGGTCCGCGGCTTCAGTTACGCAATTACGCTGGACTGGAGCAGCGGGGACACCGCTTCAGCAGAGTCTGCTGCTTCATCTACGGTACAAGAAGGCACATTTGAGCTATCTGAACTGAAAGTGTTGCTCGCTGAGCTCACGCAAGATATAAAGAAAAGCGAGAAGGCTAATGAGAAAGCAACGGCAAAGGCACATGAGAGACTGAAACAGGAGATGAAACAGGCCAATGAATGTCTGCGACAGGAAATCCAACAGGCAAATGAAAGGCTGCGACAGGAATCCAACAGGCAAATGAAAGGCTGCGTCAAGAGGTACAACTTGAACTTCGACAGGTGCTGGGTAAAATTGAAGAGCGCATTGAGAAAAACTCGTAAACTGAGCACGCTTGCTGATCGATTGGAGCATCTTAGTGAGACATTCACGAATCGGATCGAAATAGCCGAACATCTAGCTGCCAGTGCCGAGGAAAGAGCAGTAAATGTCAGTTCGGAATGTGAAAAACTTGGAGACAGACTGGCTGCTTTAGAAGATGGGAATAGAAGGTATAATGTCAGAATTGAAGGCCTGCCGGAGAATCGAGAAAGTTTAAACCCGTGAAATTCGCAACTGAACTTTTTCTAAAATAATCGGGGCGACTTTAAAGCAGAATCTGAGATAGCAGCGGCTTACAGCGACGCGATCAAACACCGTCAGACCCCGACCAAGATCTTTTATAGTTCGCTTTGAACGATTATCATTTAAGTTAGAGGTGATGGAACTCCTCAGGAAAAAAGGAAGATATTATATATGAAGATTGCCACATTCGTCTTCCCTGACTTCTCTCCAGCAACAGCTATCAAGCGCGCCTTCTATAATATTAAACAGCGCTACGGCAAGCCAATGTCAAATACGGCCTCCTGTATCCGCAAAACTGAAAGTGGAATGGCAGGGTCATTTCTATGTTTTCGCTAGCAAGGAGGAGGCAGAAAATGAGTTAAGAAAGCTGATCCCGGGACTATTCTGATACATAATTGTGAGTCATGGCGGTAAATGATAAAGCTAGGATTAATAATCTACTGTCTGATCTATTTGTTTTAAAATACGGGTTTTTATCAGCATATATTCTCATATTCTTATATTATTATTATTATTATTACTTACTTATTACTTATCATTACTTAGTATTACTAGGGCTAAATGTTTATGTTTTATTGTGCTTAATTACGTTTTCCTCCTCTTTTTCTTTTCTAATTATTTCATGTGTACCCTAAATGAGACTGTTCAATATCATACCCTTGGTTTGCTGTTATTGCTATTACTGCATTAAGACTTGTTATGCTTGTTTTGGACACATCTTTAACACCATCACCTGGGTTTATTATCTGGGGATATCATCTTAATGCACTAAAATTGATGAAGATTATATATATATATATATATATATATATATATATATATATATATATATATATATGTATATATATTAAGTGCAAAATTCTTTTCTTTTTTTTTTTTCCTCTTTTAAAGACTATATTGGTAACAGATATCTCTATCTTTTAACCTTAAAGCGCCACTGCATGGGGGCTTGATGTGCTTTGGACGTGCTCTGTCTCTGGGTATGTCAGAGGACTGGGACTGCATGAAGTGGGTTTTAGCCTCACCTGGGGAGGCAAAAAGGGGAGGGTGGGGGTTAAGGGGGGAAGAGAAAGAGAGCAGGCTTGATCTATATCTAATCTATCATCTCAATCTTTATAATTATAACTATCAACGTAATAATAAGCTGCATGGCAACAACTCTTGGGGGAATAGGAAATTAAGACCTAAACTATTTCACTTCCAGTTAAGACTATAATATGACACCAAAAACTCAGAATCAGTGTCTCCATGATGGGACAGTTAACTTCGTAAGCTGGAATGTTAAAGGCCTGAATCACGAATTAAAGAGAAAGAAAGTACTTTCTCACCTAACAGGTCTAAATGCTAAAATAGTATTTTTACAGGAAACCCACTTACTAAGTAAGGATCAGTTCCGCTGCAAAAGACTGGACTGGCCAAATGTTCCATTCTAGTTTTACAAAGAAAACTAGAGGGGTGGGAATTCTCATACATAGAACAGTACCATTTGTAGCATCAGATGTAGTATTGGATCCTGAAGGGAGATATGTGATGGTCATGGGAGACTTATCTAACTGTAAAATGATTTTGATAAATGTTTATGCACCTAATGTTGATGATAAGGAATTTATACAAAATTTATTTGCATCCATTCCCAATCTGAACACTCATAAACTTATAATGGCTGGGGACTTTAATTGTGTTCTAAATCCACTTTTAGATAAGACTTCCTCCACAGGGGAACGCAACTAACACCGCAAAGATAATTACAAAGTTTATAACTGATCACAACTTATCAGATCCCTGGAGGTTTTAAACCCAAATTCAAGAACATATTCTTTCTACTCACCAGTACATCATTGCTACTCAAGGATTGATTACTTCTTTATAGATAATAACTTCTTGCCTAAGATTAAATCTTGTAAATACGATGCTATTGTTATTTCAGACCATGCTCCGATGATCTTGGAGCTGAAATTACTAAGCCCCATACACTCACCCGCAGATGGCGCTCAATCCGCTTCTATTAGCTGACGAGAATTGTACTGAATTTATATCCAAACAAATTGAATTCTTTCTAGAGACAAATACATCCCCTGAGATCTCTGCAGGAATACTCTGGGAAACTCTTAAGGCCTTCTTAAGAGGACAGATTATCTCATATCTTTCCCACAGAAATAAATCCGCGAAGAAAGTAGCAGAGATAAAAAGCGAAATTACTAAAATAGATGAAGAACATGCCAGACTACCAAGCGAGACTCTACATAAGAGGAGGCAGGCTCTACATTCAGAATTAAACCTCTTGACAACTAAAGAAACCGAACAACTAATTTACAAATCCAGACATCATTATTATGAACATGGAGAGAAAGCTAATAAGCTTTTAGCGCAACAAATTCACAAGCAAGATGTATGCAACGCAATCTCGTAATTACTAACACGAATGGAGATAAAATCATCGAACACAAAAATATAATGTACACTTTTAGAGACTACTATAAATCCCTATATACTACTGAGTTTAAAGAAGACAATATACAATCTAATGCATTTCTGGATAAATTACAGATACCACAAATTGACGCTTTTAGTGTGGAGGACTCGATAAACCTCTGTCATTATCAGAATTACTGGATGCTATAAAGTCACTCCAAGGTGGAAAAGCAGCAGGCCCTGATGGCTACCCTGCAGAGTTTTACAAGAAATTCTCCGCTCAGCTAGCTCCCTCCTATTAGCAACATTTACAGAAGCCAGAGATAACCAATCTCTTCCACAAACCTTTCGCCAAGCACTAATCACTGTCTTTCCAAAACAAAATAAGGACTTATTACAATGTGCATCATACAGACCAATTTCACTTCTGAATAACGACGTTAAAATACTCTCTAAAATCATAGCTAGAAGGATGGAGAAAGTGCTCCCCTCAGTAATATCACAAGACCAAACTGGATTTATTAGGGGCCGACACTTATCTTCAAATCTTCGACGCCTGTTTAATGTAATATACTCACCAACTAAATCAAACACCCCAGAAATATTATTATCATTGGATGCAGAAAAAGCATTCGACATGATTGAATGGAAATACCTTTTACTATTTTGGAGAAGTTTGGGTTTGGCCCAACATTTGTGCATGGATTAAATTACTGTATACTAACCCAGAAGCTTCAGTTTGCATCAATAACATTTGCTCAGACTACTTTAAACTAGAACGTGGCACAAGACAAGGATGCCCTTTGTCACCACTGCTGTTTGCAATTGCCATTGAACCACTGGCAATACATTGTCGAAATACTGATCAGATAAAGGGGATTAGCAGAGAAGGACTGGAACAGAAAATCTCATTATATGCAGATGACATGGTACTGTATATATCGGACCCAGAAAATTCTGTGCCTGCAGTCTTAGCAGCACTCACAGAATTTCAAAAGCTCTCTGGTCTCAGAATTAATCTGAATAAAAGTGTACTCTTTCCGTGAATTCGCAAGCATATAATATTAGATTAGACACCCTTCCTTTTATCATTGCAGAACAGTTTAAATACCTCGGGTAAACATCACAAGTAAACATAAAGCTCTTTATCAACAAAATTTCGTCGTCTGCATGGAAAAAATTAAACAAGACTTGCATAGATGGTCAACCCTTCATCTCACACTAGCTGGAAGAATTAACACTGTTAAGATGAATATTCTTCCTAAGCTCCTTTTTATTTCAAAACATACCAATATACATTAATAAATCGTTCTTTAAGCAATTAGATTCAACAATAACCTCATTTATTTGGAATTCTAAACATCCACGCATCAAAAGAGCGACCCTACAAAGACAAAAGGCAGAAGGCGGCATGGCTCTACCTAACTTCCAGTTTTATTACTGGGCGCAAATATACAGTCGATAAGAACCTGGACACAAATAGAAGAACATACACAGGCATGGACCGCAATAGAAGTAAAATCCTGCAGTACTTCTTTGTATTCCTTGCTTTGTGCTCCAATAAACACACGCTTATCGGCAATACACTAATAACCCAATTGTGCTCCACTCACTTAGAATCTGGAACCAATGTAGAAAGCATTTTAAGACGGAGAAGCTTCTTTCTGTGGCACCCTGCAAAAGAACCACCTCTTTCAACCCTCACAAACATATGCAGTTTTTAATATCTGGAAAAAATTTGGAATTAACTTGCTTAGAGATCTTTATATAGACAACGTCTTTGCATCCTATGAACAATTACATTCCAAATTTAACATTCCAGCTACAAATTTCTTTCACTATCTTCAAATCAGGAACTTTGTTAAACAGAACCTTCCAGATTTTCCTCATCTTGCACCCTCATCCACGCTGGAAAAATTATTGCTCAATTTCAAGGAGTTAGACTCCATCTCTACAATATATAAAATCCTTTTACAATCCCTTCCTTTCAAAGATCCAAGAGGACACTGGGAAAATGACCTCTCAATTAATATATCAGAAAAGGAGTGGAAAGTAGCAATGCAGAGAATTCACTCAAGCTCCATATGCAAAGCATACAATTATACAACTCAAAATTATATATCGAGCACATCTGTCTCGACTAAAACTCTCCAAAATGTTTCCAGGGCATGATCCAACCTGCGACGTTGCAACCAAGCCCCAGCCTCACTAGGTCACATGTTCTGGGCCTGCTCCAAATTAACATTATTCTGGACAAAAATTTTTAATTACCTCTCAGACAGTCTTGGACTCACAATCCCTCCTAACCCATTAACAGCTGTGTTTGGGGTTCTTCCAGAGGGTCTTAAAGTGGAGAAAGACAAACAAATTGTGATTGCATTCACTACACTGTTGGCACGCAGACTTATTCTGATAAACTGGAAGAACCCAAACTCTCCTCTTTAAGTCAGTGGGAAACTGATGTGTTATATTATTTAAAATTGGAAAAATCAAATACTCAGTTAGAGGATCTGTGCAGACTTTTTTCAAAACATGGCAGGATCTAATCAGTAATATTTTGAAATGAGTTTATAAAGCACAGAGAATTTGTTGATTTAGGTATTTTTACAAGCCTTAAATTTTACACCGTTTGGCTCTCTCTCTCAAGGGTGGGGATCGATCTGTTCTTAGCATAATTCTTTTTTTTGTAAAAACTTGATTGCTATGTATTGATTGTAATAAAATTAATAAATAAAAAAAAAAAAAAAAAAAGAAATGCTTACATTTAAAATCCGCGATGGAGTGAAGCCGCGAAAGTCGCAGTGCGATATAGCGAGGGATCACTGTAGTCATTGCTCATTAAAATGAAAAAGGCTAAAAGGGAAATTGTGAGTGTGGTTTAAATACAAACACTGCTAAAGCTCTACCTAGTAAGAGATTTTTCAAGGAGTAAGACAGACAAGCTAAATAATTTTCATAACTGCAACATGTGTTCTTGGAAAAGTGATAAAGCCATCATCAGATCAAAATGAGGCAAGCATTGATAGCAGATAGAGTGGCAATGAAAAATATTCACCCCATCAAATCAGGATTTAGTAGATTCATTTTTGACAGCCATGACAGCCCTCTCACTATCAGCTTTGCACATCTCGACACAACACTTTTTTCCCATTCTTCTTTGCGGAACCACTGAAACCCTGCCAGATTGCATGGGAACTGGGATTGTGAGTGAACAGTCCTTTTTCAAGTCCAGCCTCAAATTCATCATTTCAGGACATCAACACCATTGTTTTTAAGTCATTTTTGTTTATCTTTGGGTGGATGGATGAGCTCATTGTCTTGCTGGAAAATTAACTTCCTACCATGGCTCAAGTTTCTTGTGTATTGCATCAGGTTTTCCTCCAGGATTTCCCTGTATGTTTAACCATTTATTTTACCCTTACAAGCCACCATGTTTCACAGCAGGAATGGTATGCAATATAACAATGGCATTTAGTCTGATGGCCGAAAACCTCAGTTCTTCCACTTGACGTCAGTGTCTCCCACATCAGTTCTGGTAAACTCTATCTGAGATATCACATCTATTTTTAAAAAGTTGTTTTCTCTTTGCCACTCTCCCTTAAAGCCTCGACTGGTGAAGCACCCAGGCAACAGTTACTGCCTGCAGAGTCTCTCCAATCTCAGCCACTATAGTTTGTAGCTTTGCATATTGTAATCTTTATAGTGAGCCAATAAAAATGTGTTATTTTGCTTAATAATTGATATAAATTGACACCATGGAATATTCAATGACTTGGATATTCTCTTGTCTCCCTCCACAGAAATGTGCTTTTCAATTACCTTTTCAAGGAGTTGTTTGGAGTATTGCTCTGTTTCATTGTGTAGGTTAGGCCACCATCCTGACTCACCACAAGTTGGACCTTCCAGTTAAGGCCCATTTATACCAGAGTCAAAGGAGACTCCTTGACTGCAAACCGCTGATCTTCAATGAACTAATTCTATGACTTCTAAAACCAACTGGCTTAGCCAGTGATGATGCACCATATTAAATAGGGTGGATACTTATGTAATCTATTATTTTGTTTTTGGTTCTCCCTGCATGGAGTTTGCATGTTCTCCCCTTGTCTGCGTGGGTTTCCTTTGGGTACTCCGGGTGCAGGTTAAATGCTTTGGCGATCCTAAATTGTCCCTAGTGTGTGCTTGGTGTGTGTGTGTGCGTGCCCTGCTGTGGGCTGGCACTCTGCCCGGAGTTTGTTTCCTGCCTTGCACCCTGTGTTGGCTGGGATTGGCTCCAGGAGACCCCCATGACCCTGTAGTTAGGATATAGCGGGTTGGATAATGGATGGATGGATTATTTTGTTTTTTATAGTTGTAACCAATTCTGATTTCAGATCTGCTGACACTTTGATATTAAGGAGCATTTTTCTTTTGATCAGTGTCAAAACAAGCAAATGAAATCCACTGTGATTTAGTGTTGGATAACAAAAAAATGTGAAAACGTCTAAGTGAGTGAAAACAATTTTTAGCAAGTTTATATAGCAGAATTTGGGATGTAGGAAGTCAGTAGAACTTGAGCAGGTTGCAAGATATTATGTTCACTGCTTTATTACTATTCAAGAACTCTGACAGCAGCATTCATGACTGAATGTATTATATATAATGTACAAACATAATGTTAAAAAATTACTTTCTGAAAACATAGCAGCATATTTCTGCCTAAAAGGAGAGAAAGGATTGGCGTCCAGCAAGATATCAACGTGGTACATCCTTGCCTGCAGGTGAAATATGATTTTGAAAATGCAAGAATGCAATGCTGAATAACACACTGATTAACACTGTTATCTCACATCTCCAGGTGCCTAGATTTGCATGTGAGCCTGGTCACTTGTGGAGTTTGCACATTCTCCTTATATGTGCATTTTTTTTCCCACATTCTAAAGATATTGTTGTTGACTCGGAATTGATCAGAAATGTGTGAGAATGGGTGTTTCAGAATGTGCACTCCATTTGAGGAGATGGTTCTTTCACTGCACCAGATGCAACTGCGATTGGTTCAAGCCGGTTGTGACCTTGAATTAAAGAAGTAGAAAAAATAATTAAAATGAAAAACTGTACCATGTTTGCAACAGTGAATAATAAACCATGAAGCAGGTCAGTTTTGTCAGTGTTTAGTTGCAAATGTCAGCAGAAATCCATGCATTGATGTCATTAAGGAAGATGGTGAGCATGCGTATATCTAGCAGTGAAGAGGTGGATGTATGACTTTCTTTTACATTCAAAGGGAATTCTAATGAACCACTTTAGAATATGGAGTGACTGAATACATGTAAAGGTCTGCTTATGTTTAATTTAAAAAAGAATACTTGTTTTTTTTTTAATGCGACAAGTTTTATTTTTCCTTTTGTATTTATATTCAAGCCTTGGTTTCCATGGCTGCAGTTCAGATAGTTGGCTTTGTTTTCTGGCAAATACAACAATAAATACAACATACTGTTCACAGAACAAGAAATCAGAAACGTATATAAAATGTCAATGATATAAATCTCTTGCAAAGTATATATACATTTACTAAAAAAAGGTTACTTTTAACTTACCTTTTGTTAATAAGCATTTGTATTGACAACTGGTGGGGTCTGTGGAAAAATGCAGCTTTTCAAAGACACCCCTTTTTTATACGGTATCCTTGCTACCATTTGTGCTTCGTATAAAAATGTTGACAGCAAAAGGCTGATAAATCAAGCGAGACAATAATAAATACAGTTCACCTCAGCCAGTTTGCTCTTCACCTTTAGAAGAGTGTGGGAGGAAGCTATGTTAGTATTAGGTGTTCTTTGTAAGCCTGAAGACTCTGGAGTGGCTTGCTGTATTGACTTCATGGAAAGATGAGTGATTCCAGTGTACTGCATGTCAACTAGCTGAAAGCTCCTCTGCTGTTACATTAGCTTTTTTTAAGCTAATTTAATTTCCTAATAATGCACATAGCATTTAGTTTTTTATACAGTGGACTCAGAAGGTGTTTTGACCTCTTCACTTTCTGCACACTTTATTGTGTCATAGATTTCATTTTAAATTGATACATTTTCCATTTTTGCTAATCAATCTACACTCAATAATCCAGAGTGACAAAATGAAAACATGTTTTCAGAAAGTTCTGCAAATGTATTAAAAATCAAAAACTGAAATCTCTCATTTTTATATGTCTATGGATATGAAATTAAATATAAAAAACAGTAAACTTTGCAGAAAATTAAGGGGTCTGAATACTTTATGAGTGCATTGTATTTATAATTGTTTTTAATGTGATTAGTGAGGCAGTCTTCACGTTTACATTACAGTTCAACAACAAGAATTTCTTTACATAACAAAAAAAAATCCTTAATGAGTGTAAAATGTCATATTTCTTGGCTTTTATTTCTGTGCTAATAACAAAATTCAAAATCCAACACTCTTTATATGAAACACTAGCAAAATATCCGCACTTCGGAGCGGCGAAGTACTGCCTTAAAATTTTTATTAAGAAGAAAATTAAACCTTTTTAAACTGAGGGAAAATATACCAATAATTATTTGTTAAGGATCTCTTTGTATACCACATTGTTAGTTCGGCCCTCCGGTTATAATATGACCAAGCTGTGCGCTGAGCTACGTGGGAAGTTGGAGAATTAGTGATGTTGGAAAGTTCAATATGGCGGCTGACAGTGGCGTCATACCACCAAAATAAGTACGTATATTGGTTTCGGTTAGCGCAGGGAAGCCGCCTACTAAATTTCGTAAAGATGGAGCCATGAATAAGAAAGTTCAACATGGCGGATATTGTTGACCGTTATGACCGTTACGCGTAGAATTTTTTAAATGAAACCTGCTTAACTTTTGTAAGTAAGGAATGAGCCTGCCAAATTTCCGCCTTCTACCTACATGGTTAAGCTGGAGAATTAGTGATGTTGGAAAGTTCAATATGGCGGCCGACAGTGGCGTCATACCATCGAAATAAGTACGTGCATCGGTTTCGGTTAGCGCAGGGAAGCCGTCTACCAAATTTCGTGAAGATGGGGCCATAAATAAGAAAGTTCAACATGGTGGACGTTGTCGACTGTTATTGGCCGTTATGACCATTACGTGTAGAATTTCGAAATGCTCAGCTTTTGTAGGTAAGCTGTAAGGAATAAGCCTGCCAAATTTCAGCCTTCTACCTACACGGGAAGTTGGAGAATTAGTGGTGAGTGAGTGAGTGAGTGAGTGAGTCAGTGAGGGCTTTGCCTTTTATTAGTATAGATTAGTTATCTGTTCAAATTTAAATTGCATTGGCCCTTGTACTGAATATGTACAACTTTTATGAGAAGGATCTAGCAGTCATAGTAGTACATCCAGACAGTGCACAGAAGCCATTAAGAAGACATTAGGAATGTTGGGTTATTATAGCACAACGTGTCAAATCAAAGAAAGTTAAGTTTAAGCTTTATAGCACACTAGTGAGGATTTACCTTGAGTAGTGTGAGCAGTTTTGGTGTCTGGGCTACAAAAAGACATAGCAGTGCTAGAAAAACTCCAGAGAAGGGCAACGAGGCTGATTCCAAGACTGCAAGGAATCCATTAGGAGCAGTGTTGGGTAACTTACTCAGCAAGTGCAATTATCGTACATACATTTAAGTTCTCCCAAGGATAAGTCTGGGCTTGATTTTACTGTATAATTTCTGACATTTTATAATGTTGGTCGTATAAGTCGAATGCGGAAAATATGAAGCTGGTTTTAAATTAAGTCGTTGAAGTGGCGAAAGAAATTGGTAACTGCACTGCTGCAACAAAATTCTATGTGTCTGAGAAACTGATGTGAGATTGGAGGAAGCAAGAAGATGTTAAAAAAAAGATTAAGTGTCATATTTTTGAACGGGTGTACAGTGGTGTGAAAAACTATTTGCCCCCTTCCTGATTTCTTATTCTTTTGCATGTTTGTCACACAAAATGTTTCTGATCATCAAACACATTTAACCATTAGTCAAATATAACACAAGTAAACACAAAATGCAGTTTTTAAATGATGGTTTTTATTATTTAGGGAGAAAAAAAAATCTAAACCTACATGGCCCTGTGTGAAAAAGTAATTGCCCCCTTGTTAAAAAATAACCTAACTGTGGTGTATCACACCTGAGTTCAATTTCCGTAGCCACCCCCAGGCCTGATTACTGCCACACCTGTTTCAATCAAGAAATCACTTAAATAGGACCTGCCTGACACAGAGAAGTAGACCAAAAGCACCTCAAAAGCTAGACATCATGCCAAGATCCAAAGAAATTCAGGAACAAATGAGAACAGAAGTAATTGAGATCTATCAGTCTGGTAAAGGTTATGAAGCCATTTCGAAAGCTTTGGGACTCCAGCGAACCAAAGTGAGAGCTATTATCCACAAATGGCAAAAACATGGAACAGTGGTAAACCTTCCCAGGAGTGGCCGGCCGACCAAAATTACCCCAAGAGCAGAGACGACTCATCCGAGAGGTCACAAAGACCCCAGGACAACGTCTAAAGAACTGCAGGCCTCACTTGCCTCAATTAAGGTCAGTGTTCACGACTCCACCATAAGAAAGAGACTGGGCAAAAACGGCCTGCATAGCAGATTTCCAAGACGCAAACCACTGTTAAGTAAAAAGACCATTAGGGCTCGTCTCAATTTTGCTAAGAAACATCTCAATGATTGCCAAGACTTTTGGGAAAATACCTTGTGGACTGATGAGACAAAAGTTGAACTTTTGGAAGGCAAATGTCCTGTTACATCTGGCGTAAAAGGAACACAGCATTTCAGAAAAAGAACATCATACCAACAGTAAAATATGGTGGTGGTAGTGTGATGGTCTGGGGTTGTTTTGCTGCTTCAGGACCTGGAAGGCTTGCTGTGATAGATGGAACCATGAATTCTACTGTCTACCAAAAAATCCTGAAGGAGAATGTCCGGCCATCTATGCGTCAACTCAAGCTGAAGCGATCTTGGGTGCTGCAACAGGACAATGACCCAAAACACACCAGCAAATCCACCTCTGAATGGCTGAAGAAAAACAAAATGAAGACTTTGGAGTGGCCTAGTCAAAGTCCTGACCTGAATCCAATTGAGATGCTATGGCATGACCTTAAAAGGCGGTTCATGCTAGAAAACCCTCAAATAAAGCTGAATTACAACAATTCTGCAAAGATGAGTGGGCCAAAATTCCTCCAGAGCGCTGTAAAAGACTCATTGCAAGTTATCGCAAACGCTTGATTGCAGTTATTGCTGCTAAGGGTGGCCCAACCAGTTATTAGGTTCAGGGGGCAATTCCTTTTTCACACAGGGCCATGTAGGTTTGGATTTTTTCTCCCTAAATAATAAAACCATCATTTAAAAACTGCATTTTGTGTTTACTTGTATTATATTTGACTAATGGTTAAATGTGTTTGATGATCAGAAACATTTTGTGTGACAAACATGCAAAAGAATAAGAAATCAGGAACGGGGCAAATAGTTTTTCACACCACTGTATAAGTCAGGGTCTAATTTTATGATTGATTTTTCGGGTTTCAAGACCCAACATATATGCGAGTATACACTGTACTCAGTTTAAAAGGTAATAATACTACTTTTACTTGGTATGAAAAGTAACTATATTACTTTCATTCCATACCCCCAACCCCACCTTCAAAAAACTGACCTACAACCTGTTTATTCAGCTCATTTTACAACTGAATCCACTTTATTGGAACAATAAGTATTCAACAATCGGGTAAACTGCATGGCTGCAAAAACTGATGCCTCTTAAACCCTGATGGGGTACAGTATATATTTATAGATTTAAAAAATAAAATAATGCAATAGTCTTTCTCACCTTTTTTGATAAATTTTTTTTTTCTGCATATTCTACACAGGATTACAAAACATAAAACATTGCATAACACCACATTTACGCTAATATCATGGTGAGCTTCTTGTTTTCTCTGCCCTGACATACTGAATGAGCTTCTAATGCTCAAAAGTGAAACAGTGAGCACCGCGTCCTGCTCTGAAACAAAGTTTCCGTATTGTTTAGCAGTAGTACATGTGCCACTGGCAGTAACCTCCTCCCTGTCAGCAGCAGTGATTTTTTGACAAATTTCACATTGCCACTGTGCCACTGTATCACATACTTCAATAAATTAGATGCAATTCGATTTCACAATGGAAAGCATTTTGTTCTGGCACTAACATGGACAACAATATTCTTCGCGTCTTAGACTGAGACAAACTCAAAATAATGACAATACTTTCACCAGGTGAAAGTACAGCTCTCAACCCCTCCATTACCTTCTGTATTTCATTTAGCTTTTTTGGCTAGTAGCTGACATGACCTGCAATGCATACAAGACATCATAAGACAGCCTATTTAGGACAAAAAAATCGTCGAAAGACAATTCAGAGAAAAGACAACTTGGCAACATCCTTTACCAGTTAGGTAATAGTTAGGTTCAAAGAGATTTTTAATGATATTTAAATAATGTTATCATACGATTACACTCAATAAAATTTATATAAAGGATTAGCAATTTTGGTTGCAGAAGATAATGTAAGATAGAGTTTGTTCCATCTGCAGAATAAAGTTTGTTCGTCAATTATATAAACTTATTTTCAACATTTTAAATCACGTTGTCATTTAAATATAATTATAAAATCTCTTTGAATGTAACTATTACCTAACTGGAAAAGGATGTCACCGAGTTGTATTTCACCAAGTTGTTTCTTTGCCGAATTGTCTTTCGCCGAATAGTCTTTCGCCAAGTTGACTGTCGCCCCGGTGCCACCGAACTGTGATGTCTTAATGAGTAAAGCATTACTACTCAAAGCTGAATATACTGTATGAGGTTAGATTATAGGAGATGAACTTTTTCAGTTTAAGAAAGCAAAGATTAAGAGGTGACATAAATGAAGTTTTTAAAATTATGAAAGTAATTTTTATCGTGAATCACGGCTATTACTTCAAAACAACTTCTTCAACAAGAACACAGGGACATAAATAAGAGTACATTTCACACAAATGTTAGAAGTTTTTCTTAAAACAGAGAATCATAGACATGTTTAATAAATTACTAAGTAGTATGGTAAAGAGAGGAACTTTAAGGGACTACGCAATATTTAGTTAGGTCGATTGGGCTAAACAGCCTGTTCTGGTCAAAATTGTTTTAATGTTGCTGGCCATTATCCAAATGAATGGAAAAGTGGCTTCATGCAAATTATACTGGTAAAAAATAAATTAAAAACAGAATAATTGCCTATTATGAGGCCAGCAACTGCAGTTTAATTCACAGCAATCACATGACGTGGATTTCTCTTTTTAAAGATTGTTACTGTTTTTGAACAATACAGTAAGGTTAAAAAAAAATACCATTACTGAATAGGTTCAAGATAGCATATACATGAAGACTAAGAATTCTTGGTCAGGCTCCTAATTATCCCCTAACTGTAACATACAAACCACCATTACAAATATCATCCAGGAAGTTTTAAATTGTCTTTTGTATGTCAAACTTAGTGGACTATATTTCTTTTTTATGTAGAAATATCTAGGCATCATTTTGCTTCCATCAGCATTCATTTATCTTCAAAGACAATAAAAATGTTCCCTTTACCTTTTTTATGTTAACTCTGGCATATGAATGATGTTCCTAGAAGTCTACAAAGTTAGTATGATAAAAAGGAAAATATATAACTTCTACAGCAGTTAAATTAATAATTTTCAAATATTACCCTTATCTTTTTTGGTCTTCATAGTTAATATCTTTGTTTTAAAATGGTATTATGCAGGAAATGACAAAAATAAATTACATTACTAGAAATGCCAAGTGATGCAAATTAAGTGACTCTAAAAAACAGTTGAATGCCTACTCAACAGAAATTACATTCTGTGTCATGACACCTATATTAATCATAATGAAATAAATTAATATATTTTAATTAAATGTGCATTTGGTATCAATACAGTCATTTTAAGAAAAGCTGCAGAGTCTACTGACAGCCAGATAACTCATTCTGCTTTATAGAGCAGGCTAGCTATGCAAGATTCAAGCCATAATTCACTGTAGATAGAAGGATAACAGAAAAATATGTGCAAACCCTTCTGTAATGACAGGGGTAGGCATCGGAACAAACCAAATAAATGTTCTTCACATTATATTAAGCCTGACAGAATCATTTTTTTTAGTTTCTATGAGTTTTAAGATCACAGAGTGGGCTTTTCCATACTTTGATAGCTTTAATGGGTTTTACTTGGTGTGACCCACTTAAAACCTTCACATTGTAAATAATAGTTTAGAAAGAAACCGTCTTTTAATCTGAAGTCACACCTCGGCAGCAGTTGTAGTCTATCGTGTCATGACATACGCTTCAATTGACCTCTGTGTTCTTCAATGCTCAAATGTGGGCAAGATGTATAATCGTTACTTTTGCTTTTTTATTCCTCAGGTGAGTATAATGTTATGAATTCTAAATGTTATATTATGCTTTTGCACGATAAATGTATTCTTAATCTGTTTATTGGAAATACAGTACTTTGTGGTTGATGTATTTAAATGTCTAAAATGGAACTACTGATATTGTGGATAGCAATCTTGCACTAAAATTTAAATTAGGTTAAGATATTGTTTGTAAAAATATTTTTAATGTATTGCGACTTTGCACGTAAATATATTCTTACACCTGACAAAAGTAATGTATTGCTACTAAAGTAAGGAATAATTTTGGAATTCTTCAGTGGAAAGAATGCTTGCATGTTTCAATTCAAAAGCAAAAATGGATGTTTCATATATGTATTTAAACAGCACATCTTAACTTGGACATCTTGTCCACACAGGACAAAAGGCATTGTCTACTGACTGAAAATTTGAATAACCCATTCATTATATTCTGGCTAGATGTAAATATTCAGAGAAAGAAAATAGATAAACTGCACTGTAAAGTTAGAAGTAAATAATAATAGTCCTGCAAAAAAATATATATATACTGTCCCTTTTGTCTTTAATCATAATAAGAATTACATTTTGCTTAAGAAAGAAATGTGTTTTAATATGTATTGATTGTAGGAAATTTCTAAACAACAGCAGATATTTAAATTATGATCGCTTAGTTTACACCGCCCCATAGCTCAACTATGCAAATAATTAAATTACTTGTGTATATTTTATTTGCTGTTTTAGCCAAAAACATCCACATTATTTTAACATGAAAACACCCTTATTGTACATAAATGTAAACTTCAGTGACTCTCGTCAATATATAGAAAACTTTGAGTAAGATATAGAAAAAAAAAACTGCAGGGGAAATATTTCACACAGCATTAGGAGTGAGTTTTAATGTGCAACTTTTGCTTTCTACTTAAAATGTGATAGGTAGCCTAGCTTTTGGATTGGTTCCTGCCTTGTGCCCAATGTTGGCTGGGATTGGCTCCAGCAGACCCCCGTGACCCTGTGTTCGGATTCAGCGGGTTGGAAAATGGAAGGATGGAAGCCTGCAATGTCTAAATAAATAATAAAAATATACAGCATTTTACCAACAAAAATGATTTAACAGTGCTTGAATAAAATAGCTTAGTCTTTCATTAATTATGTAAGAAGTCGTTAAGTAATGCTTGCATATTTGAGCAGAGCCAACTTTTACTTGGTACTAGAAATACTGTAAAAGAGCTAGGACCATTACGTTTTTGAAATTTTGGCTTCAACTTCCTACCAAGGTATCAGTTCTTGTCACATCCCCAGTTTGCCGTATGTCCGCTATATAATAAAACACTGAGGTCTGTGTGTCCAGTCTCTCTGAGCAATCTGATTGGTCAAGCTGGCTTTTGGTGACGCAACATAAGAGGAAGTGCAAGATGCACTTAGAGAAATAAAGGTATATGACATATGCTGAGAGACTCGCCTTCAAAGACAGCAAATATAAAACCAGATAAACGGTAAAAAGTCTGACAAACATTGTTTACAGGATTATTCTATCACCTGTCTTCGACAGCTAATGTGTTTAGTAATTAATACAACTTTTAATAAAGGAATAGCTCTAATGCAAATCCATCAGAGGCTCTACAAATGTCCTTACCTAATGGGAAGAATTGTCTACTTGATTGTATCATTTCTCTCCTGTCTATTAACAGGCTTGACCTCCAATATCATAATTTACTGCTGATGCCAGTGTTATCCAGCTTCAGGATTAATATGGTGTAAATATGGTGTAAAACCATATACTGTACGTAATTCATTGACTTTGCTAAAGGGTAACAAATAAAGTTAATTGAAAAATGTGTCAGCCCAGGAAACTGAAGGATATTAATCAGCTTGCACTCTCCCGATCCTGGATCTTTGCTGTTGGTACATCTGGCTGTGGGGTCAATGTCTGAAATTATTGGGGGGTGCAAATGGAGCTGAGCAAGTTCCTTGGGAGAGTCAAGAGCTACACATTGTTTTTTTGTGGAGGCGCTGCAAATTATATCACATAAGGTAATTTAGAACTCAAGCTTTGGAGAGTTTTAACAAAGAATTTGAGAGGGTCCTGTCATAAATGAGTCCACAGGGAGTCTGGAAGGAGTCTTGTCACCTGAGAGATGAGATTCAAATGCTGCTGGAGGCAGTGTGAGTTTTTGCTGGTTGAGCAACAGTCACAGGGGTGTTGGTACAGTGACAGTGGCACTGACAATTGGTATATAGTAATAAATAAGAGGAGTAATGCGGGAGTTACCAAAGTATCTGTTACCACCTACCAGGATACAACAAGAGTACATCACATGCGTAACTACACTTCATTGATTTATACCAAGTCAATTCAAGGCACAAAAATTGAAAAAGTACATAGGCAGAAACACACTGCCTGTAGGAATTTGCACAGCAGCTGGTGTCCACTATAAATGTACACTGTCACCACGAGAGTGGAGAGTATTTGCAGTTTACACAGTATATACTGCAGGTGAAATTGCCTATTGCCAAGACGCTAAGAGTGAAACCTCAAATGAAAAAAAAGCCTATTTCATGTGGAAAGATAAACATTCACATAATAAAAATCTCATCATAATATTAGTAAGATAACAGTATTTGTAGATAAAAACATACTAAATATTGAGATAGGACTGGATGTTATAAACATTCAGTTTGTGTTTGTCTACTGTTCAACATTTATCAATTTTTGGTGTGCTCTTTCCTTAAACTTCTGCTGCCTATCATTTACAATATTAGCAAGCTAAATTAACTAGTCATCCAGGTAATTTTTGGCCATAGCTTTCACAATCTCATGTACATTAGAGGTATTTCTTACTTTTCATTAAAAAGCAGCTGATAGGAATTTCTGTTTTTATCATGGTATTACATATGTACCAAGGATTGTGAAATTTCAAAGGTATTGGAATCAGTTACAAAAATTCTGATATAGTGACAACTATCGCTGAAAACTCTCATGTGGTGACAAAGAAAAATGTTGAAATCTGCAAATATCACCAAAACGTAGGACAGGAAACAGCGAAGAAGCAGAAAAAAATAGGTGAATATTTGGGAAAAGCAGTGGAATATATTTATTCTTTTATTTCTCTAAGCACTTCTTTGAAAAACATGGCTGCAAGGAGGTTAAATATTATCCTGGTGGCATTAAATACAAGGTATAAAACAACTCCAGACCGAGAGACATTTCAGTTTAAGGTACACTCATGCACAGTCCACTCTTAACATTTACTCTTACCATGCTAATTTTGAGGCAACAATTAACCCAACTGTTTATAACTTTGCATGTGTGACAAAACCTGATTTTTCACGTGAACCTCAGAAAAAACCCTGGATAGGCAATTACTGAGGCAGGATTTTATCCCAGCCTCCATGAGCTGTTAAGCAGTAGCAGTGAGCACTGTTCCTTTGATGGATGGTCTGTTTTCAATTTCAAGTTTATTTTCTTCAGTAAATAATATGATGAACTTATTACCTTTCAAACTTTACACCATTGTTTTTCTTCAATGAATGTGCCACAGGATTCTATTTGGCACCTGTACAATTACACAGCATGATGCACAGCTTCATGTGCCACCAACTGTGATCATTTCTGGTTGACAAAAAATAAAACTATAACCACGATTTGAAATAGCATATTTAATAGTTGTTCTTGATCTTTAATGAATTCCCATTTACAGGCAAATAAAGTGCACTCCTTTTAGGTGTATAGTTTTACAAAATAGGATAAAGCTAATTATTTCAGTGTATTGTTACACATGTTTAAAATGCACAAACAGGAAAATTATTAAACCGTACCAAATTTTACACTTTAACATGCACATTTTGTTAAATGTACAGTAAAATTGAATCTCAATAGTTTACGATACAAATCATGACATTAGACAGTTATGTGATTTTCTAACATGCTAAATCCAGGCCAAGATCACAGGTGCTGAAGCCTATCCCAGTTAGCATAGGGCACAAGCCAGGAACAAACCCTGGTCAGGGAGTCAGTCCATTGCAGGGCAAACACACACTGGGTCGAATTTAGCATTGCCAGTTAATCTAACCTACATGTCTTTGGACTGCGGGAGAAATCCAGAGCACCATCCAGAGGAAATCAATTCAGACAAGGGGAGCACAGGCAAACTCAACGCTGGAAGGACCCGGGACATGAACCCTGCACTCCCACTGTGTCACCCTGTCACCATTAGACAGTTATTTAATATTATATAACACACTGTTTCAATGACTAAGCTCAACACATACACTAGGTGCAACACACAGACTACCATGGCAGAGTGCAAAATATTTCACATGTTTGTGCTCTAAGCTTAATCTTCTACTTGTTAATGTGGTAATGTGTTAAGCAGAAAAACAAATTCTTATATGTAGTAGTGGTAGTGGTAGTACTAGTAAATGGTTGCTTATTGAGTCATATCTACTCACAGATGTAAAGGACTCCAATAAGCATAAGCAGACAAAACTACTGAGGACATACAGTACACTACCAGTCAAAAGATTTACAAGAACCCCAATTTTTGCAGCATTTTCTGCAATGAGAAGTAGTGACAGCTTGCCTGAAGAAGGGGCCTGAGTCGCCTCGAAAGCTTGCATTCTGTAATCTGTTCAGTTAACCAAAAAAAGGTATCATTTTGCTTGACTTCTCATTGCATCCTTAATGGATAACACAGTACAACATCCTAGTACTACAGTATTCTTTAAAATTTAAGCAGTTCAAGTCTAATGAATAACATGAAATGGCACAGGGGAAAGTGGTAAACTGTTAAGCTGAACTTGAAGACCTCCTGTTAGGCACCAATCACACACGCTGTTAACTCTGAGAAAGTAGTCTTCTGATTCTGGTGTGGCTTTGGGTCTGCCTGAACTGTTGCTGTTCGAGTTTCCTTCAGTTCCCAAGTTCCTTTTGATTGTGTAGGAAGCTGTACTCTGTGATACATTGGCTTTCTTAGCAATTTGTCTAAAGGAGAGACCTATACGCTTAAGGATTTTAGGCATTCATAGTCATCTCCATGTCACTTGAGAATCACTTTGCATTTTGGAGTTCAGCTAGACCATTTGTAAATTATAAATAAGATAACTAAATAAAAACTAAATTCATAGCAGGCTTTGAGTGTGCTAGTAAGACATTTGATCAAAAACTCCTCACTGGTGTCAATCACTGTCTTTCCAAATAGGATTTAAGACTCTCAGGAAAATTCATCTTACAGACCGCTCTCTCTCAATTTGCCAGCAATCAAATTGTGCATCAATTGCGTAAAAGTATACAAAAAATGTAGGAAACACTAAGGCAGAGATTTTATTCTCTGTGTGCTAGTGGATGATAATGATATACTGCAGGCTTCTTTAACCTCCCTGATGTTTAATCATGAAAGACTTTAGGAATCCAGACTTTTTAGAAACGTATATGTTGATAATGTTACGTGCCTTTTGATCAACTATGCTTCAAGTATTCTCAAGTAACACACTGCTTTTTTATTTACAAGTAAGAAACTTTGTCAAAAGGAAATGAGTCAACTTCCCTATCCTCCAATCAATATCTATGCTTACATTTATTTTAGATACTAGTAGTATTTTCACTCTTTTTCAACTAATTTTATAGCTCACATCCCTGGATGATCTTAGGCAACAATGGTAAAGAGGCCTAATATCGAAGACAAGTATATTGTGAATACTTGATTTCCATTTCATTATTTTCCAATTTGTGCAAAACTTTGTGTGATGTATTTTATAGTGTGCATCACACACATCTTTGTTGAATAATACTCCATAATGAGATTTCTTTGGGCAGAGGGAGTGAAACCTGCTGAAATTCATTGAAGGATGTTGGCTTAGTATGGAAGTAAAAACAGCATGACTCAATGAAGAGTTTATGAATGGGTAGAAAGTTTTAAAACATGAAGAACAAGCATAACCAATGAAGCTTGATCTGTTCTCCCATTAACACACAAGCCCACATCATCATGGGATTTTTTTTCATAAGAGAAGACAGATGGATTGTGTTGTTCAATGTTGCTGCAAATTTAGATATCAACTATGGAACATAAACGCCTTAATGCACCATGACCTGAGGTATCGTAAATTTGCACAAGATGGTTATTCAGACAGCTTACAGATCTGCAGAAGGAACAGCACATGATGGTTGTGACCTAAAACAGTCTTGCTGCTCCATGACAGTGCACATCCCCATGCAGTGGCCACAGTGATGGCGGCAATGTAAAAGCTGCGATTTGAACGTATTCCACATTCCCCTTACAGTCCTGTTCTAGCATCATACAACTGTCACATCATTCGTCTACTTAAAGAGGCTGTTGCCGGTTGCAGGGTGACCTCTTATGATGAGGTTAATGAAGTGGTGCAGGAATGGAGCAGCCAAATAGTTTATTGTCCCAACGAATGAAGAAGTTAGAAGAACAATGCATGAAGTGCATCAGCCTGTTGGGAGACTACAGGTATATGGAGAAGTGTTATAACTGCTATGTTCATCATTAAAGGGTATGTTGCCTTTATATTTTGATTCTCCCTCGTATATCACAGAATCTAAACTACAATGTTTTTTAGTTTTTTTAACATTTATTAAAATCAAATAACATTTCATACAAGCAAGTCAAGTTTTACAAAACTAAGTTAGAAACAAATCAACCACCACCCATGAGAAAGAGCTAGGCCAACAGAGTAAAACTTTAATAGCAGGAAAAGTAAATAAATAAAAAAAATAAATAGAATAAAAAAGGGAAGAGAATCCACTTCCTTAATTTAAATGTGTATTCTAAAATATTACTGATTAGATCAGTTTTTTTCAACTGGGGTTCCGTGGAACCTTAGGGTTCCGGGAGACATCGCTAGGTGTTCCGTGAGAAATGGTAATGAATAGCAGTGGCAAATAAATAAAGTTGAACAGTGGAAGAAAATAATAAACCTACTGTAAAAGAAATAAATTCAAGTTTGCATTAGTTGTATTAACAGCCACTAGGATGCACAGCAATGCTGTCCGTTGCTTTACTTATCATACAGCAACTAGCGCTAGTGTTGCTTATGAATTAACTTGTGCTGGTTAATGCAAGCTGGTGCAAGCAAGAAACGATATTATTCGATATTGTTCTAGCTATTCTATAGTAATCAGTAGTAATGTATGAAAATGATTCAACTATGAACAATAATTATTGCAAAGTTATTAACTTGTTACTTTGAATCTGACTTGCTCAACATAGCCTCAGCTAGACACACATCATGTCTTTAAAACACGCTGTTTTTAAATTTCATTGTTCAAAAAAGTGTTTGAGTACTTTGTATGTTGAATTTCTGTTCAAATACATTTTGTTTAAACAGCTAGTGCAGTTTAAAAACACAGCTTTTTAATTTCTCTAACCGTGAAAATGTGGCACAGGTTTCACACTAGAAAAGTAAATTTTATTAATTATATATGTTTCAAGAATAACATTTCTTTGGCATTTACATTTGTTTATATGACGTTACTTTCTTCTTCTTCTTTCGGCTGCTCCCGTTAGGGGGTGCCACAGTGGGTCGTCTTTTTCCATATCTTTCTGTCCTCTGCATCTTGTTCTGTTACACCCATCACCTGCATGTCCTCTCTAACCACATCCATAAACCTTCGCTTAGGCCTTCCTCTTTTCCTCTTCCCTGGCAGTTCTATCCTTAGCATCCTTCTCCCAATATACTCAGCAGCTCTCCTCTGCACATGTCCAAACCAATGCAATCTCACCTCTCTGACTTTGTCTCCCAACCGTCCAACTTGAGCTGACCTTGTAATGTACTCATTTCTAATCCTATCCATTCTCATCACACCCAGTGCAAATCTTAGCAACTTTAACTCTGCCACCTCTAGCTCTGTCTCTTGCTTTCTGGTCAGTGCTTCCTTCTCCAACCCATATAACATAGCTGGTCTCACTACCGTCCTGTAGACTCTTGCAGATACCCGTCTGTCACAAATTACTCCTGACACTCTCCGCCACCCATTCCACCCTGCCTGCACTCTCTTTTTCACTTCTCTTCCACAATGCCTATTACTCTGTACTGTTGATCCCAAGTATTTAAACTCATCCACCTTCGACAACTCTACTCCCTGCATCCTCACTATTCCAATGACCTCCCTCTCATTTAAACACATGTATTCTGTCTTGTTCCTACTGACCTTCATTCCTCTCCTCTCTTTGAGCATATCTCCACCTCTCCAGGGTCTCCTCAACCTGCTCCCTACTATCGCTATAGATCACAATGTCATCAGCAAACATCATAGTCCACGGGGACTCCTGTCTAATCTTGTCTGTCAACCTGTCCATCACTATTGTAAATAAAAAAGGGCTCAGAGCTGATCCCTGATGTAATCCCACCTCCAACTTGAATGCATCCGTCACTCCTACCACAGAACTCACCACTGTCACACTTCCTCATACATATCCTGTACAACTCTTACGTACTTCTCTGCCACTCCCGACTTCCTCATACAATACCACAGCTCCTCTTGAGGCACCCTGTCATATGCTTTCCACAAAAGGTCCACAAAAACTCAATGCAACTCTTTCTGGGATTCTCTATACGTCTCTATCAACATCCTCAGAGCAAACATTGCATCTGTGGTGCTCTGTCTTGGCATGAAACCATACTGCTGCTCACTAATCATCACATCACTTCTTAACCTAGCTTCCATTACTCTTTCCCATAACTTCATGCTGTGGCTCATAAATTTTATTCCCCTGTGGTTACTGCAGTCCTGCACATCCCCCTTATTCTTACAAATTGGCACCAGTACACTTATTCGCCACCGAAGAAAAGGCTCTATCACCCATACTGCTAAGTTTAGTTCTGGGAACTTG
The DNA here is from genome assembly GCF_016835505.1 of Polypterus senegalus. NCBI lineage: Eukaryota > Metazoa > Chordata > Cladistia > Polypteriformes > Polypteridae > Polypterus > Polypterus senegalus. The sequence continues at coordinate 44,120,123 of NC_053169.1, read as the reverse complement.
AAGAGTGTTTGTATGCACAGAGCGGAGGGTGCGTGAGGAAGTATGAGGGATAAGGAGTTCCTGTAAATACAGGGGAGCAGATCCATAAATGCACTGATGGGTAAGGAGGGAAACCTTGTACTCAATTCTAAGTGGTACAGGGAGCCAGTGAAGGGTTTTCAGGATAGGAGTGATGTGGTCATGCTTTCGCACCCTCATCAGGATCCTGGCAGCGCTGTTCTGAATGTACTGGAGTCTCTGGATACTCTTGCCAGGAATCCCAATGAGGAGCGCATTAGAGTAATCCAGCCTGGACGAGACAAAGGCATGGACAAGCCTCTCTGCATCTGCCAGGGTAATTGTTGGACGGAGTTTAGCAATGTTCCTGAGATGGTGAAAAGATGACTTACAGAGATGTTTAATGTGGGTGTCAAAAGTTAGTTGAGAATCCATTTTAACACCCAAGTTTGTAACAAATGTAGAAAGAGGTATCTTTTTTCCAGAGAAGGTGATACTGGTGATGGTAGTGGAACGAAGCTGGTGTAGTGTGCCAACTAAAATGGCTTCTGTTTTAGATCTGTTTAGCTGAAGGAAGTTGAGCCTCATCCATGCCTCTATTTCCTCCAAACAAATAGTCAGTGCAGATGTTGGCAGAGGAGCAGTAGAGGAGGTGGGAGTAGTCCTAAGATAAAGCTGAGTGTCATCGGCATAACAATGAAAAGAAAAACCATGTCTGCTAATGACACTTCCAAGGGGGAGCATATAAATGTTGAAAAGGATGGGGCCCAACACAGAGCCCTGTGGAACACCACAGGTAACATTATGGGTGTGAGATTTTGCGCTGCCAAGTGCGACATACTCAGTTCTACCGGTCAAATAAGATGTAAACCAATTTTGAACAGTTCCTGAAAGTCCAAGGGTGTATTGCAGACGGTGAAGAAGAATATCATGATCAATTGTATCAAAAGCAGCTGTCAGGTCAAGGAGAATCCAACCTCTTCTCTCTCTCATTCTCTTCATTCATCAGCCCCTCAAAGTACTCTTTCCTTATGCTCAACACACTCTCCTTGCTTGATAGTACATTTCCATCTTTATCCTTTATCACCCTAACCTGCTGCACATCTTTCCCAGCTTGGTCCCTCTGTCTAGCCAAACAGTACAGGTCCTTTTTTTTCCCTCCTTAGTGTCCAGGCTCTCTTACAACTCATCCTACGCCTTTTCTTTAGCCTTCACCACCTCTCTCTTCACCTTGTGCCTTATCTCCTTGTACTCTTGTCTACTTTCTGTGTCTCTAGGACTATCCCACTTCTTCTTTGCCATCTTCTTCCTCTGTATACTCTCCTGTATTTCCTCATTCCTCTACCAGGTTTCCTTTTCCTCCTTCCTCTTTCCAGATGTCACACCAAGCACCCTTCTTGCTGTCACCCTTACTACATCTGCTGTAGTTTCCCAACTGTCTGGTAATTTTTCACTGTCACCCAGTGCCTGTCTCACCTCCTCCCTAAACTCAACCTTGCAGTTTTCCTATTTCAACTTACACCATTTCATCCTTAGCTCTGCCCTCACTCTTTTCCTCTTCTTGATCTCCAGCATCATCCTACAGACCACCATCCTATGTTGCTTAACTACACTTTCCCCTGCCACCACTTTGTAGTCTTCAATCTCCTTCAGATCAGCTCTTCTGCGTAGGATGTAATATACCTGTGTGCATCTTCCTGAACTCTTTTACGTAACCCTATGTTCCTCCCTTTTCTTAAAATACATATTCACCACAGCCACGTCCATCCTTTTGGCAAAATCCACTATCCTCTGACCTTCTTCATTCCTCTCCTTGACACCATACCTATCCATCACCTCCTCGTCTCCACTGTTCCCTTCACCAACATGCCCATTGAAATCCGCTCCAATCACCACTTTCTGTCCCTTGGGTACACTGTTCATCACTTCATCCAACTCACTCCAAAACTATTCTTTCTCACCCATTGTACACCTAACTTGCGGTGCACTTGCACTAACAACATTTATCATCATACCTCCAATTTCCAGCTTCATAATCATTACTCTGCCTGGCACTCTTCACCTCCAAAATACTCTTGACATACTATTCCTTCAGAATAACCACTACCCCATTTCTCCAACTACCCACACAATGATAGAACAATTTGAGTCCACCTCCAATCCACCTGGCCTTACTCCCCTTCCATTTAGTCTCTTGCACGCACAATATATCAACCTCCCTTCTCTCCATCATATTGGTTAACTCTCTCCCCTTACCAGTCATACTGCCAACATTCAAATTTCCTGCCCTCAGTTCCACACTCTTTACTTTCATCCTCTTCTCCTGCCTCCAGACACATCTCCCCCATTTTCTTCTCCTTCTTCGGCCAACAGTAGCTCAATTTCCACCAGCACCCTGTTGGCTAACAGTACTAGTGGCAGTCGTTGTTAACCCGGGGCTCGACCGATCTGGTATGGAAATTTGTATTGTTGTTCGCATATTGATTTGGCAAAATTTTACACCGGATGCCCTTCCTGACGTAACCCTCACCATTTATCTGGGCATGGGACTGGCTCTAAGAAACACACTGGTTTGTACATTCCCTGTGGCTGGGTTATATGACATTTTACTTTGATTTACTTTATCTTATTCTTTTGAAAATTGCAAATAGATGATTAAGTATAGCACTTATTATGGTTATATTATGTTATACATGTTTCCCTTATTATCTTTAAATTTATAAATAAAAAAAAACTACTAATAATGGTATAATTATTATGTAGGAGTTCCTCAGAACATTAATATTATTTCAAGGGTTCTTCAAGGGCAAAAAGTTTGAGAAATGGTGGATTAGATCCTGACAGGTTTTGAAAAGGTTTTGTACAGATCCTCTAAGTGAGAATTTAATTTTGTCCAATTTCAGATAATATATAACATCAGTTACCCATTGACTTAAAAGAGGTGAGCTGGGATTCTTCAAGTTGAGCAAGCTAAGTCTACATGCTAATAATGAAGTAAAGGCAATTACAGTTACAATTAAACTACAAACAATGTTATGTGTTTTAGCATTCTCCCACGACCATTTTGGGTAAGAATGTTGCTTTTTAGATTGTATTAGATTGACCATTACACCTGATCCCCAACAGCATTATTTGAAGTAACACCAGATGCAATAAAACTATGGTGCTCTCCTATATTACATTGCTTTTGCTTATTTTGGTAAACTGAAGAATCACAAGACCCCCTCAATAACTTAATAGGAAAGTGATTATTATTTATTTAAGTACAAAAAAATGTTTTCCTTGCCAGAAAGAAAGTGTGCAAAGCTTCATCAGAGTCTGGCAAGACTGTTCTGTTTTCTTTTCAAGTTTAAGTAAAAATGCTTTGTGCTGACATAATTCTTGGGCAGGGGGTAAATTGTAAAAGTTGATTCTGATTTAATACATGTTCATTTTCTGAAATGTTGTACTAATTATAATTTTGATTGGATTTTATTTTATTCATAATGTGATTTTAAGCCTAGTAAATTTCAATTAAAGTAAGTGATAACAAATATTCATTTCTGGTAAGAATTCTTGTGCTTTTAAGCATAATCAGCAACACTGCAACTGTTATTACTGCTGTGAACAATGATGAGCAATTTATAATGCACATAAACACTAGAAACACCTTAATTATCTTTAATTAAGAGGGGAGAGATACATAACTCCAGAGAGTGTTCAAGCAGCTTCAGGTGCAGAACACACACAAACCCACACTTAGTCATTTAGTTAAACCGTGCCAGCTTAGAGTCAGCAATTACTGTAACATTCACATTTATGGAATGTGGGTAGAATATTGAGTCCCTTTGAGCAAATTCACGTAGACAGTGCAGGGCATGAGAACACCACACAGTGACCATGCCACAATTTGAATCCAGACTCAAGGAGTTGTGAGGCTGCAGTGGGAATCACTGCGTCTTAAATATTTCTTTACTCATATGAAATGGAGGCATATTTGTTACAATTCAGACTTTAAAAACATTATATAGTACACAGTTATACAGTCTTTAACAGCAGTGGCCCCTAGATTTGTTTCAGGATGGGGCCCTTTAACTACTGAAAACAGGAAAATTCAGATGTCATTGTTTTGTCAGGACTCCATTCCTTTTATTTTCCTTGAGGTTTTGTTGTTTGGCTCACTTTGAGATTTGTGTTGTACTGATTCACGAACCATGCTATTTTCAACAACAAAAAAATAATAATAAATAAAACAGGCAGCCAGCACTATTTCCCTACTAGCCTTGCATAGTACAGACCACCCCAAATATACTGTAAGTACAAAAAGGCTTGATCTATATATTTAAAGTGAAAGAATGTAAATTAAATAACACACAGTATAGCAAATACCCCTCAAATAATGCTCTCCCGAATACCTAATACAACATAAAGTCCACAAAAGTACAAAACAAAAAATGAAAACTCCTCAGTGAAATTATGAAAATGATGATCAGAAAAAAAGGCAAATAAGTCCACATAAAAAGCTATTTTATGGAATAGCAGGGAAGTCTATGCAGATGGATGATAAAGAACTGAAAAACAGTTTGTAGGGTTTATTCTGGCTTATGACCTTACTTCCATGTGATCAAAAATCTGGGAATACGTCTCTTTAGCTGCATTAAAGTAGGTTGTATTTTCCTCTTCTACATCCGTTTACTGCTGAAACTGTTCTTTTCCACAAATCTTCCAGTTTTCCATTTTTACCACCACTGTATTTAATACTTCTGTTCCTGCCTAGACTCCTCCCCTTACTGCCAATGTGTGTTTCGCATTAGTCGTTTCCCATCATTATCCCCCTTGCAGGCATCGTAAGACTTGCTCCTTCAGACTGAGATGCAATAATAATAACAAGTTACATTTATTGAGACACCTTTCACAAACCCAAGATCACTTTACATACAGAGTATAAAAAATGCAGTCAGACAATTAGACTTGTGTTCATTTAAACAAAAGAAACAATGGATGTAAACAAACAATTAAACTAATATTTCCATTAACAATGGCTACAGTGTTTTGGTTTAGTTTTGGATTCCCTGTTTTTTTTTTGACTGTTTGTTTTGTAGTATAGAGTTTGGATTTTGGTTTTATTAAATTATATTTTTCGAATTTACTTACTTTGTATTCCTTTGAGGTTACACATTGGACTTTTTTTATATTCTGTGGACCTTTTAATTTAGTGTAACAGACTGAGTAAAAATATAATTTAAAGCTTTGTTATTTTGGACCAGGAGATTGTCTGTCCCCTTCTCCCTTGTGGTTTCTGGGTCACAGTCATTCTTAGACATTATAGTCTTCAGGCCTTTCTTTAAGGACTAAGATTTTGCTGTGTTTTCATTTGGCCATTTTGTTGAGAGCATAAATAAGTCTCATCCCAAAAGACTTAAAAAAGGGACAAAGAATGGGAAAGTGAAGCACCAATAGGACAAACAAAAAAAAAGAATCGAACAGCAAAAGTACAAACCCCCACCCCCACCAAAAATAAATAAATAATTGAAGCTGAAACAAAATGTTGCCACAGGTTACTAATCAGCCTTTCTATAAATCTTTCTAGAATCTTTCTCAAAGATTTTCAATTGTTTTTATTCAGAATCTTTAAAGCTAGAAACACAGTGCTTTTTCTCTTAAATAGCTGCAATGGTGAAACACTACCAACAAGACAATAAAATAGAACAATAATACTAAAAATAAAATAAACCAAAAATTAATATGCCAAAATTAATCTTTCAGTCCACAAACAAAGGTAACATAAACAGTTAGCTAGGATTTGTTGGAGTGCCAAGACGCTAGGCTCAAAACTGGAACACAGGGTCTTCAAAAATGAGGGGGTACTTACTGGCTTATTCATAGGATACTAATAAGTACATACAGTATATACTGGTTTGTTGTGTTTAGGGTTTTTGGTAAATGACATTTATGCTGATAGAAATTAACACACGGTAATGCGATACCAGTCTGTGACAGTTAAGGTGTGATGTAATCTGCACTGTTTCTTTTGATTTAATCATTTTTAACAGAAATTCTAAGTATAGGTAATATAATTCAAAAGACTATATTCATACTGTGAAACGGGCCCAGGACACAGACAGACGAACATCGTTTTGCACCCAACACACACGTTTATTTACACGACCACTATATACAATATTTACAGACTTTAGTGCACGTCCCAGTGCCTCCAGCACCGATCCCCCAAAAGTCCAGGCCTTTCACAGTCTCTTATGCCTTTCTTCTGGCCGCCTCCAGTCCTCTCTCCAGCTCCGTCCTCTTCCACCCGACTTCTGCCCTCGAATGCAGGGAGGCGGCCCCTTTTATACCACCCCGGATGGGCTTCAGCTGCTTCCCGGCACTCCTCCTTGGATACGCCCCCGTGTGGCGGAAGTGCCGGCTGCACACCCAGAAGCCTTCCAGGTGTCCCCATTCTTCTTCCCCCCAGCACTTCCTGGTGTGGCGGAAGTGCTGGGCTCCAGGGTTCTTCAGGCACCGGGGTGCCGCCTGGCAGTGGCCACGGGCCCCTACAGGGTTGGGCTTTCAAGCTCCCTACCCGAGGCCACCAACAAAACCAGCGTGGCTGCCTCCTTGTGGTTGGGAGGAGGCACCAGCCCTCCTCCGGTCCCCTCAGGCGTCCCGGCTGGGCTCCACCCCCAGCCGCCTGTGACAATACACAACATTACAACCAGTACAGTTTTACATGGACAGCAAAGCATGTGTTTGGATTATAAGAAAAATGTAACATTTAACACAAAAAAAACATTCAAATTCCACACAGAAAGCACCCTGATATAAATTGACAACACATGTTTTTGAGAGATTATGACGTTCCCAAATTGTCCATTAAGATTGCTATGCTACCCCAATCCAAATTTAAGACTCTGTTAGTTGAGAAGCTTATATTCATAGGCAACTGAGGCTTATCTATTTATATTTTACATTTTTGTATAGCAACTTTTATTCATACTTTATGATATCTCTTAAATTTTTAGTTAGCCTAATTTAATTTTAGACCAGTCATGCATAAAGTTTACTATTTTCTTATCTTTATATATAACTTGCCTTTTAAATACTAATTACATGGACATACTGAAGCAATTATTGTTTTCCATGTTTCTGTTTATATTGTTACATTACAATAATGTTCTCTGGCTTTTGGTTTTATATAAGGCACATTCTTTTTAAATTGCATTATATTTTTATAAGAGAATAATTGTCTGAATAATAGCAAAGGAATTTTTTGTGTGTTTACAACCATTGATCCTCATCCTCCAAAAAACACACTTTTAATGTTTGCCTTTATGTTAACTAACAGTATTAATTTAGTCTTAAATACTCTTTTAATTATCCTATTTCATTGTCTTTTGTATGTTTTGTTCTTTCATCTTATTTCCTGTTAAGTCATTTTCAGAACATGTTGTAAGATATGTTCTCCTCCAGGTTCTTTTTGTAGTAACTAGGTTACTACAACCCTCCTTCAAACATGCTGTTTTAGAGATGGATTCTATAGTATTGGGTAGTCAACCGATGTCAACAATCTCTTCATTTCCTTGTTTTAGCTGCTTATCTAAAAAGTCAATGGGTTCATTTCTAGATATCAGCTACTCTTTCAAAATTATTGCTGAATAGTCCCATATGATCAAATTTCATATAATTGACTTGATTGTTGTAATCCACTGAATTTAAGACTAGTGGTTTAATTTTAATAGCTGACATGTCTTCATTATCCGACAGTAACACCTCTCTCTCATATATATATCTCAGAGGGGAACATTTTTTACACAAAGTGTTTTTTTTTTTCCCTTAGGCAAAGAAACATGTAAATATTATATTTAAAAGACACTAGATGAAGGGCTCTGGGCTCCCATTGTTGGGACTGGGGTGATGAGTTGAAAAGCAAATTTCCTGAATAATCCTGTTTACTGATTATTGTGATGGCTGTCTACAGGACATAGATAATTGCTGTCTTGCAAAAGAGTCACCTGCTTTGAAGTCTGAACTGCTTAAACATACATACATACAATACAATATTATCATAACAGAACTGCTTCCTTCCTTGTTTGCATTTACCTGGCTTGAAAATTAACATGTCTGGGGACATTAGTTTCTAATCAGCAGATGTGTATTTCTTGATAGCTGGCAGCAAAACTTTTTGATTAACATGTGTTTACATTATGTGTCAAGCTCAGGAAATTGATATGTACCATTGTTTAATCCATAGTCATGTTGATCTAGACAGGGACTGAAGCAGATTTAAACTTCTGGGTGGTAGGCGGCAGAGAGTGAGGGACAGTCCACTGAGAACACTGTCAAGGCCACTCATGCATAGCACAGGGGCTCACAGGCCTCTAGAGGCACAACGAGAGGCACATGGACAACAACACCTACCTCCAGGGAGGAAGAGATTGTTCCACCAGAGAGATGTCAGTTGATCCAGTGAGAGGGGAAAGACTCATGAAAGGACCGAACGAAGGTGATGAACGAGAAGCAAGGGGTGCCTAGGTCAACAACCAGGAACCCAGAGTGGAAAAAAAAAGAGAGTGCTCACTCCACAAGGAAGAGACACTGACTAGAATTCAACAATTTGGCAAAACTTCTGTTGGGAAACGAGCGTCCAGTGAAAAGAGTGCATCAGTGGACGGTTGGACGATTATTGGGGTAACACAAATTGGGCTTTGTATTCTTTGAACAAATATGCATCTTGAATGAACAACAAGAAACACAGAGCAACCAATACTGTATTTAAGTCACACCACTCTTATTCATGAACAGAGAAACAGTGAAGATTTTACCTCAAGAAATGCATAAAAGGAAATGAGACACACAAGCATTAAGAAAAAATAATCAAAAAGAACATAAAGTAATATATTATGTATTTTTTAAATATTTTAAATCCCTGTCCACATCTTAAGTTGAGGAAGTAAAAGCCCATATTAACAACTTTCTCAATATTTTCTCAAACGGCTGCATTGCAGTTTGAGGAACTGGACAATTACTAAAGCTCACATAAATTAAAAATTTTATAAACCCCTTTAAAGTATGGAAAAACCTCAAGTTCAGATGGTTAACTAGTGGAATTTTATAAAAAGCTGTCTGTTAAATTAGCTTAATATTAGCTATGTTTAAAGCTTCTGTATATTGATTTGTTTTTAGTCAGTTTTTACTTCTGTAATGTGTAGTGTAAGGCTACTTGTGGGATTCTCTGTTCAACTGCATACTATGTAACTTTCCTAAGACAATTGAAAGAGCACAAAAATGAAAATTCTATGTCCCAACAGCACAGGGACAAAAATTTCTCATGACTCCGTAAGTCTTCGTACCTCAGATTCCTCATAGTAGCAGTCACTCACCTGTTCAACCTGTTTAGTTTATTCAGATAAAGGAAGAAGGGATGTGCTTCTGAAGCAGATGAATAAAATAATACAGACATTTGGGGCATATCAGTATGGCAAAACAAAATCTTGATTTTTATAAAAAATTATGGATGATTTTGGATTTACTTAAATTATTTGAACATAGAAATCCCTCATGGATTAAATGATAAACCAGCATTTTTAAACATTTTAGCTACAGTGTTGTGTGCTTGTCCTGAAACCTGGCAGAAAATAAACACATTTTTGAGGTCCACCATGTGCCACTTAGTGTCAGTGGCAGTAAGTTTTTTATAAATTTGCTCAATCTGTAAAATTGCTCTATATGCTTCCCCTTGGCCATATCATTCGTAGCTATGGACTGGGTTATCATTTTTATACAAATGATACTCAACTCTATTTCAACAACTTGCCTCAGTGAAAGTAAAACCTAGATGGAGCAGAACTCTTTGAAATTAAACTACAATAAAACTGAACTCCAGCAAATTTGTACTAAAGTGCAACTTAAGAAAATGAGCTGTTTTTCAGTCACTCTTGACGGTGATCTCATCTGACCATCCTGTAATGCCTGAGATCTTGGTGTCATTTTTTGATTCCTTCCTGTCTTATTCCACTCACATACAACACATTAAGAAACCTTCCTACTTTCACCTCTGTAACGTATCCCATGTTTGCTCATTCCACTTTTTTCTAATGCTGAGAAACTTGTCTATACCTTTATCACATCCCGCATTGATTATTGTAACTCCCTACTGGCAGGTGACACTTCTAATCTTATACCACAGTTCCAACTGATTTGAAACTCTGCTGCAAGTGTCCTAACACGAACCAGCAGCAGCGAACACATAACACCCATCCTGCTTCACCTTCACTGGTTCCCTGTGTCTTACAGAATTGAATATAAAATTCTATTATTAACTTACAAAGCTTTAAATGGCCGTGGCCTTGTCCTTCACTGTGCTCCTGTTCACTAACTTATGTCCTGTGATTCTAGCTATCTTGTTGTGCCCCACACTGACCTGCACTCTGTGGGTGATGGGGCCTTCAGCTGTATAGCACCGAGACTTTGGAATGCTCTCCCGAAATTAATGAGATCAACTTACTCTATTCATTCTTTTAAAAAACAACTTAAAACACATCCGTTCAGGAAGGCTTTTAACTTAACCTGACATTCTGCCTCCTCTTTTACTCTTCCTCTCTGTCCAGTTGCTCAGTATAATTTGTGAGTGTGTTATATCACAAATGATGTTATTTGCTAGGCTTTCTGTTAGTATTGTATCTAGTATTTTTTACTCTGGTTTATTGTCTTTTATTCTATTTAACACTAGAATGCCTGAAGCCTATGAAAATACTCATAATCCTGGCCAATCATAAATTCCTCTGCACCACTTCATCAGCGTCTTTTGTTTTGTAAATGTGTCGATTTGCACCAGCAGCAAGCAACCTGCTGTCCCATCCCCCGCCTTGAGGGAGCTCAACTTGGGCAAAATGTTCTCGCAGCTCAAGCCAAAGCTCCTTATCTGCGTCTGAGGTGAGGTGCCTGGAGTTGTATAGGGTAGATGATATAGTATATCGATAATTGGAACACATGCATTTCATGTGTGTTCCATGTCTACAACGATCTGTGTAAGTGTAGGATAAACGGCAAGAAATGCTGAACACCTACCTAAAGCAGAAACTTTTTCCATGTTACTGTGTATAATGTGTGAAGACTTTAGTCCAAATATCAAGTAAACGTGCATGCTTTTATTCAAGAATATAACCAAAGGAAAAAAAAAAGTATTCGATTTACATGTTACTGTCAATGAGTTAAAAAGCCAAGCTCAAATGTCAATTAACAGAAAGTTGATATGTATCCTTGAATGGTGTCGAGCTGGGTGCCCAATACGTTGATTGCGATCGACTAGTACATTGGAAAGGTAGTGCAGGTAGATTGAGTTGCATTCAAAAAAATTTTTTAAATGTTAGTCTATCATATATCCTCCCTATGGCATTTGCCACTTGACTGACATACTGGACGGCCAGCCTGAGATGTCTTTTCTTCTAACACACTGGTCATCCCGCATACAAGATCAAACGCGCGAGCTACTACAAAACTCCGGTTATCTAAGTGATCTAGTTAGCCTTCCAATTTATATCGACTAAAGAATGGATTTTAAAAAAAATTTGTTGGTTATGGGCTGGATGTGGAATTGGAAGAGGATTGTTTTCTCTCACAATGTCACAATCAAAGTGTGTTTGTCTGATCTGTCAATCTATCACTGCTATTCCAAAGAAGGAAAATGTGGAAAGGCACTTTTGAACTGTTCATAAAAACTAAGAAACTGACTTCCTTCCGAAAAGCAATCTGAGAAAGAGAAAGGAGGGGGAACTAAAATCGCAGTTAATCGGACAGCCGTCATTTTTCACTCGGCTGAATTCAAAAGCAAAGGCAGACACACCGAAGCCTCGTCCCAAGTGAGTTGCTCGATCATTAAGCATAAGAAGTCCTTCCAAAATGGAGAGATGATAAAAGAGGCCTTCGTTGAGGCAGATGGCTAGGGAGAAATTCCTGCTGAGATTTCAAGACCCCTGGCTGGAGAAAAAGGAGTTTCTCCTTTTCATCAAACATGCAGAATACAAGCAACTTAATAACGATCAATAGCCGCTAGACTTAGCATTTTTTTTCTGATCTGACCAACATGTTGAATGAGTTTAATTTACAGCTGCAAGGAGAAGAGAACTCCATGGTCAATATGATTAGCTCAGTTAATGCTTTCAAATGAAAAATGCAACATCTGTCCTCAAAGCTGCATCGCCTTGATTTGGGGAACATCCAAAACCTTGCGTCAGAGCTGGAGACGCAATGGAAGGCGTGTGAGCAACTTGACAGCATATGGTACAAAGAGCAGATTGAAAACTGTCTGCCAGACTTTATCTAATGCAAAAAAAGTAACGATTCGAGTGTTGCCTAACTTAGCGGAGAAATTGTAACGTTTCTTCTTCACAAAAGTACTCAAGTAAAAGTAAAAAGTATGGTGCAGTAAAACTACTCTTAGAAGTACAATATTTCAAAAAAGTTACTCAAGCAAATGTAACGTAGTAAATGTAACTTGTTACTACCCACCTCTGATACTCAGTATATACAGTTAGGTCCATAAATATTTGGACAGAGACAACTTTTTTCTAATTTTGGTTCTGTACATTACCACAATGAATTTTAAATGAAACAACTCAGATGCAGTTGAAGTGCAGACTTTTAGCTTTAATTCAGTGGGTTGAACAAAAAGATTGCATAAAAAAATAAGGCAACTAAAGCATTTTTTTTTACATAATCCCTTTATTTCAGGGTCTCAAAAGTAATTGGACAAATTAAATAACTGGAAATAAAATGTTCATTTCTAATACTTGGTTGAAAACCCTTTGCTGGTAATGACAGCCTGAACTCTTGAACTCATGGACATCACCAGATGCTGGGTTTCCTCCTTTTTAATGCTCTGGAAGGCCTTTACTGCAGCGGCTTTCAGTTGCTGTTTGTTTGTGGGCCTTTCTGTCTGAAGTTTAGTCTTAAACAAGTGAAATGCAAGCTCAATTGGGTTAAGATCAGGTGACTGACTTGGCCATTCAAGAATTTTCCACGTCTTTGCTTTAATAAACTCCTGGGTTGCTTTGGCTGTATGTTTTGGGTCATTGTCCATCTGTATCATGAAACGCCGCCCAATCAATTTGACTGCATTTAGCTGGATTTGAGCAGACAGCATGTCTCTGAACACCTCAGAATTCATTCAGCTGCTTCTGTCCTGTGTCACATCATCAATGAACACTAGTGTCCCAGTGCCACTGGCAGCCATGCACACCCAAGCCATCACACTGCCCCCACCGTGTTTTACAGATGATGTGGTATGCTTTGGACAATGAGCTGTTCCACGCCTTCTCCATACTTTTTTCTTGCCATCATTCCGGTAGAGGTTGATCTTGGTTTCATCTGTCCAAAGAATGTTTTTCCGGAACTGTGCTGGCTTTTTTAGATGTTCTTTAGCAAAGTCCAATCTAGCCTTTCTATTCTTGTGGCTTATGAGTGGCTCGCACCTTACAGTGCACCCTCTATATTTACTTTCATGCAGTCTTCTTTTTATGGTAGACTTGGATATCGATACGCCTACCCGCTGGAGAGTGTTGTTCACTTGGTTGGCTGTTGTTAAGGGGATTCTACGATCATCCACCACTGTTGTCTTCCGTGGACATCCAGGTCTTTTTGCGTTGCTGAGTTCACCAGTGCTTGCTTTTGTCTCAGGATGTACCAAACTGTAGATTTGGCCACTCGTAATATTGTAGCAAATTCTCGGATGGGTTTTTTCTGTTTTCGCAGCTTAAGGATGGCTTCTTTTACCTGCATGGAGAGCTCCTTTGAGCGGTTGTCTGTTCACAGCAAAATCTTCCACATGCAAGCACTACACCTCAAATCAACTCAATGCCTTTTATGTGCTTAATCAATAATGACATAATGACTTGCCCACACCTGCCCATGAAATAGCCTTTGAGTCAGTTGTCCAATTACTTTTGAGCCCCTGAAATGAAGGGATTGTGTTAAAAAAATGTTTTAGTTGCCTCACATTTTTATGCAATCTTTTTGTTCAACCCACTGAATTAAAGCTAAAAGTCTGCACTTCAACTGCATCTGAGTTGTTTCATTTAAAATTCATTGTGTTAATGTACAGAACCAAAATTAGAAAAAAGTTGTCTCTGTCCAAATATTTATGGATCTAACTATATATATATATATATATATGTATCTATCTATACTGTATATATATATATATATATATTGTGTATGTGTATATATATAGTGTGTATATATATTATATTGTGTATATATATATATATATAGCATTTTTAATGTAGGTAGATCATTTTGACCTGGGGCCTCATGTATAAACGGTGCGTACGCACAGAAATGTTGCGTAAGAACTTTTCTACGTTCAAATCGCGATGTATAAAACCTACACTTGGCGTAAAGCCACGCACTTTTCCACGGTACCTCATGCCTTGTCGTACGCAAGTTCTCCGCTCGGTTTTGCAGACTGGCGGCACCCAGCGTCAAAGCAGTGCTACTGTTCCTGTGTGATTACTCATTATTTTCATGACGCGGCTTTATAAATACACCGAAACTAACTGCATTTTGTTTATTAGTGTAACGCATCTGATTGTAATTAACTTGTAACAATATAATGGTCCAGGGAACAGCCATAGTATTCAAAATACCATAACTGATTTAGCGTTGTTACTCTCACTGCACCTTCCTCTTCTTATTTTTCTTCTTCTTCTTTCAGCTCCTCCCATTAGCAGTTGCCACAGCTGATCATCTTTTTCCATATTACTCTCACTGCACGACTCGGAGTATTTATATCACTGTATCTGAGTGTGAATCACAGCAGCAGCTGATCGGAAAGAGAATTATATACAGCTTCATGGACACGCTGTCTCAGCCACTGCAGAACGTTTTAAAGCAATTCCTATACAGATTTCGCGGTTCAGAAACAGTCTCATCCCAAGAACTTTAAATGCACTCAATCAATTGCACCTTGTGGAACTGTTTGTACTTATAAATACAATCACCCCACTGTTAACTTGCACTAATTATAATATCGCACAACCTGAGCCACTTTATAAAGCGCGTATTTACATATGATGACGATATCATTTTTAAGATGAAATGCAGCAAAATATGTTTATTAAATTATACAGATAAAACTTTAACTTCATTTAAATAATCTATATTCCTCACTGGGAGTGTCGTTAAGGATAGAATAATTAAACATGTACTACAAAGATATTTCAATGTTCTTCACACGTTTTGAAGAATCGGCGCTAAGCTTACAGATGGCTTAACATCTATTACAGAGCTGATTGTATGGCGATCGGTTACTTTTGGAAAGAAAAGCACTGACTGCAGTGACGGCTACGCCAATATATATTGAATATAAATCAGAAAGAGAAAATAACAACACAGCTAAAAACGCAGCAACAAATTTCGGCAAAAGTTAAATGCTTGTGTCATGAGCACGAGGCGGCTAAGCAGTGTCTGCAACGGACATGGCCATCCACCGTGCATAAGCTACCTTACTGACGGTGGGCGAAGGAGCCACCGATTCTTCCTCTGCCCAGTGCCTCCACAAGCCTAGAGCCCCTGAGTACTGCTGCAATAAATTATTTCATCGAAGTGAAACACATGTTTAATAAAGTGCTTTAACTCCTATCATCATGAAAATGATATCACGTATACATCTCAGTGTTTGAGTTATTCAGAGAGCTGTAATATCACGAATGTCATGGATTCTGTGTCCAGTTGGAGGTAGAGAGCCGGTTTAAGAAGCAAGTAGTGATTCCCACACATAGGCACATAGAAGATCAAATACAAAACAAAGCATTTAACGTGCTACTTTAATTACGATGTGATTTGAGAAACTGGTTAATTAAACGATTTTAAGATGAAGTTTATGATGTTCTACTAAATGACAAAATAAACTACGTGATTAAAGTGGAAATGTCGAGATTGAAGTTGACATTTCGTGCTTTTTCCCCACTGTGTGCCTTTTTTCTCTGTACCCTAATAAACTTTTATATGACACTCAGACAGTGGGCTACAACTCGGCTTTTCACGGTGACTTTGATATATGACTTCTTTTCTTATTTCTGGCACTGTGCGATTTTGTGAATGTGAGCTTTCGAATTTCTCCAACACGCTAAGTCACTCGATCAACTTCCTTTTGTTGATTATACTACGGTTTATTTGAACAAATAGTATGCTTTTCCTTTGCCTCCACTTGGTATTCGCTGAAATTCTTATATTTTCCCCGTGCTTTTCCTATTGTCTTTTCACAGAAGGCTGCGCTTAAGGGCGATTTATATTGATTTGCATATTCAAAGAGGCGTAATTCTGGGAGGATTTGGGGCGTTACATAAAGCGCGTGCACAAGCGTTAGTTTTCACGCTGATCGGGATTTATGTAGCGGAAGAACGTGGAAGTTGGAGTACGCACAGATTCCTGCATCTGAATTTTTCTGTGCGTAAGCACATTTCGGCTTTTGTGCTTACGCCATGTTATAGTGCGAGTTCTATGCACGGCGTTATACATGAGGCCTCTGGTCATTTTAAACGTAGCTCGCAAGCCGAAAAAGAGTGGGCACCCCTGGTGTAAAGGTAAGAACTGCTGCCTTATAACAAAAGACACCGAAGGAAAGGTGTGAAGGAATTTAAGGTGGGCCGGGATTAAGAGTTTTTCATAGGCTTCAGGAATTCTAGTGCTAATGCCTTTGTATATCCTGTATCTGTCTGTTTTAATGTTCTATTCAGGAAACATTAGTATCCAATGTTAACTTATACCTGCTGTTTCTTTATAAGACTATGTGAAGCACCTTGATCTTGAGAAAGGTGTTATATAAATAAAACATATTATTATTATTATACATAAATAATTATAAAAAATTTTATTTGTATTCATTGTCCTTTATCTTATAATAGACTAGCAGAATACCCGCGCTTCGCAGCGGAGAAGTAGTGTGTTAAAGAAGGTACGAAAAGGAAAAATTTTTAAAATAACGTAACATGATTGTAATTGTTTTGTCACTGTTATGAGTGTCGCTGTGATATATATATATAGCAAAATACCAGCTTAGCGATGTCATGTGTTAAAGAAGTTATGAAAAAGAAAAGGAAACATTTTAAATATAATGTAACATGATTGTCAAAGTAATTGTTTTGTGTATTTGGTGGCAGCGTCACAAAGTTATTTTCGTCTAGCTGCATCAGAAAATGTACCACAACGTCTGACATGCCTCCTTTTTACTGTTTTCTCACAGCTTGGATTGCTGCTGTCATATATATACAAACACACACACACACACACACACACACACACACACATACATATATATATATATATACATACATACATACATACATATATATACACATACATATACTTGTGTGTATGTTTGTATGTGTCTATATGTGTGTGTATAGCTTTGGTCACTGAGTGCAAGGGAAAAATAATAAAATATAGTCTATAAGTTATTAAACAGTAAAACATTAACGTTTCAAGAAGTACAGGTACATTGAGCACTACTGGAGTGGTTGTGGGTAAACTACATTTTAAAGACGGTGTAACACAACAGGTAAGTAACTAACAGCAGCTAAAATGTATATGGATCATCTCTCGGTAGTAGATCCCTTTTGAAAGGCACTACACGACGGCTGTGGTATAGAAATTACATTTTCTATGTGAACGTTCAAATTTGTGCCTCTGGTAATGTGCCTTACCGGCATTTAAAGAAAATTAGTTTTGTGTCCTCTGCAGTGTTAAGAGAGAAAGGCTTTGGTTTGGCATAAAAGGACAAAAGGTGTAAAGAAAGGAAAGTTGCCTTTTTCTTTTATATAGTATAGAGAGATGTGTTCGCTGGCGTTATGATCGCCTTTTGGGGACAGTCGCGTCGGTCTTGTGTAGACTGGTGAGACGTCCCCGCCATTAATCGGCTGTGATGGCACTGTCAGTCCTGCACTCGTGTGCGTGAATTCATAATCCGGGTTTAGGACCTCATAATCGTATACGTGCAAAGGAAAGTGTGAATCGCCTTAATATTATTTTGCCGTGGTGTAGAAAAGGGGTCCTGTGTTTGCACTTGTCTGGGCTATAGCGCAAGGGGAGGATGAAAAATTAAAAGTGCTCACTTTGACTTAAAGCAGAAGCGCAGTCAGCGTCTCAAAGGCCGGCACAGCTATGACGCGCTGGCTGCTCGACTTTGCTGGGCAGGAGACCCCTTTTGTACACACGTTCATGATATCAAAAGTCTCAGCGCTCTTTGGAGGTAATTCATATATTATATATATAGCAAAATACCCGCCTCGAAGCGGAGAAGTAGTGTGTTAAAGAAGTAATGAAAAAGAAAAGGAAACATTTTAATAATAACGTAACATGATTGACATTGTCATGAGTGTTGCTGTCATATATATGCCTGCCTAAATAAGTCACCTCGCTTTGCTCTTACTTTATTTACCGTTCATTTAATCATGGCTAATGGCGGAAAAATTATAAAATGGAAGGAGGATGGCTTTACCAAAACAATTATTGATGGCTTAACCGATTATTCATAAAGCTTGAATTGGTGATCTGTTTTTCTGTGTTAACCTCATATTTTTCATACTTCTTCTCAAACTAAGGTGGTGCGAGGGTAAAATGAATCGGGATGCGCTGATCAATGTAATCGTGTACCAGGAAATCATGCATTGACAAAAGCTCCCTTTGCTTGTAATGCAAAGTGTGATTAAATGCATTATTTTTAACGTTATGGAGCACATGCATCGAAGCTTCTCAGCTGTGCTTGTGCTAAGAAAAGGAAAGATTTTAAAAATAACGTAACACGATTGTCAATGTAACCTTTTGTAAGTAGTGCCTGGAGGATTCAGTGTGGAGAAACTCTAGAGAGAGCGTGTATATTAACTTGTGGATTTTTCTGTGAGTATTTGGTGGCAGTCTGACGAAGTTGCTTCGGAAGACGGCGTTAGCTGCAGAGCTCAGCTCAGAGTGAAATGGGATGAATGGGCGGGGAGATGATGATGTGACTCCCCCACCTGCCTTAACTGTCAATCCCCACAAACACAGTCTCTCGGAATTTGCATAAGCACACCCCTTCACCTACAATTTTAACTTAGTTACAAAGTGATCAAAACTCTTGTTTATATCCTGCGTCCTCTCATTAAACTTGTATCCCGCATTACCTGTGGGCATGTGAAACGCCAGCGGTAGCCTGTCTATGAACTTAATTTAAAGTTTAGGTTTACATCTTGCTTTCTTTCCGAGGTAGCAGCACTCATGAATATGGTATTATATGTCACTCGCTCGCTTCTTATTGTTTCGCTGCCTTCTCAATTATATAATGCATGTTTTCTTAAGCGCTTTTTGGAGGTCTTCCTGGTTTTCTACGCACAGTTGACAGTCAGTTCACGTGATTACGTGGGAGGTGTGATGATGTCACACGAAACTCCGCCCCCCCACGTCATTGCAGCTCAACTCCATTACAGTTAATGGAGAAAAATACCTTCCAGTTATGACCATTAGGCATAGAATTTCGAAATGAAACCTGCCCAACTTTTGTAAGTAAGCTGTAAGGAATGAGCCTGCCAAATTTCAGCCTTCTACCTACACGGGAAGTTGGAGAATTAGTGATGAGTCAGTGAGTGAGTGAGGGCTTTGCCTTTTATTAGTATAGATTTTAGTTAAGTACCTGATAATATTCATTGTCACGAAATTGTGATAATAGGTAGAAATCAGGAATGCACAAAATATTTTCAATGTAAATGGTATCTAATTTATTTCTGTCCAATCTGCCAATATTCTGTAAATGTTTCAGTGCTCTTGTTCATCAGTCCTGTTAGTTGTCACATTTGGCTGAAAATTAATGTTTTGTATTGTCAGGTTGGACCCTAATACAGTAGTCCTCTACTCAAGATTCTAAATTTCCCCTAGTTGGAGACATCTCAATTTTTAGCTTCCATTTTATGCTTTCTATAAGCCCAAGTTCTAGTTGCTCCACTTATTATTTGACTGGTAATTTAACATCTGCTTCCCAAATATAATATACCCTTTTTTTTATTTTTGAACTTTGTGATAAGATTATTCCACAAAGAAATATTTCCAAACACACAAAAAAAGGTTTGGGGATCGTCCCTGTATATTGTCGTCCACACAAATGAATAAAGAGGTGATGGAACCAGAAGTGACATCATCAGGGTGCACTGGAAGTGACATCGTTGTGGCCGTTTTGAACCTGGAAATTGAACTTCTTATTTTTCTGCCTCCAACTTGCACATGTGTGACATGACCCCCCAACCCCCGAGCCCAGACCCAGCAGGTCAGGCGACCTGCACCGAGAGGTTGAGGACACGAGAGAGAGTATCTGCGTTGGCCTGCAAGGAAGCCTTACAATAAGTAACACTAAAACGATACGGTTGAAATCCAAAAACCACATAGTGACACGAGGATTCGACTCTCGATGAATAGACATCCACTGTAAAGTGGCATGATCCGTCACCAGAGTAAATTCCCGCCCCAATAGGTAGTACCTTAAACCTGCAACTAGTACTGTGATAGCCCACTTAATCGCCAAGGCCTCCCTCTCCACAGCAGCATACTTAGTCTCCCGGTCAAACAGTTTCCGGCTCAGGTAAATAACAGGGTGTTCAGCACCGTCAACACATTGGCTCAGCACGGCACCCAATCCTGTGGTCGATGCGTCGGTCTGGAGAATAAAAGGAATAGAAAAGTCAGGAGATTTCAATACAGGTGCTGATGTAAGGGCCAATATTAAGTCACTGAATGCTTTATCGACCGATTCATCCCATACCACTTTTAAAGGTGCTTGTTCCTTTGTCAAATTTGTTAAGGGCGTAGCAATTTCAGAGAAATGCAGTACAAAGCCTCTTTTGCCTCTGGGAGCCTATAGGGTCTCTCCCTGACAATCACTCCAGGGTCCGTAATGATATCGTGCTCAATCATCGCAGGACGCCCAGGTATTTCATCCACAACCTTAGGGACAGACAAGATAGCAGCTTCGAGATCTTGTCATTGTTTGGGTGTCAACTCAGGACTGAAATTAAGATGTGCACAAGACATAAACAGTTAACTAGGCTGTCCGGAGGAGGGATCGCGTTCCCTTTCCTTCCACGGTTTCAGCAAGTTAATATGATACACTCGCTCAACGATTAGGTTGCTTAACTAAATAGCCGACAAGTCCTTTCCTTCCTTTAATTTCATAAGGGCCTTGCCAATGTGCTAATAATTTTGAATGGGAGGTTGGGACTAATACCATAACACAATCACCCGGGACAAATTCCCGAATGGTGGTGTTTCTGTTATAGTAACGTGATTGCGCTGCTTATGCTTTCTCCAAATTTTCTTTTAGGATAGTTTCCTATTTTAGTCTACTACGTAACTGTGCGATATATTCAAGAATATTTGAAGTAGGGAGTATCTCCTCCTCCCATCCTTCTTTTAGCATGTCCAAAAGCCCTATAGGTTGCCACTCTATATAACAGATAATTTTTAATAACAAAGAACGGTATCGGTGGCATGGAATCCAGAGTTGTATAACCCTATGTGGATACTACTGCATTCCTAGCAGATTTTAAAGAATCATCATTCCATTGTTCTCTTTTAAAGGATGATGGTGTAAATGGGAATTGTGCAGATAAATCTTGTATGTGATCTCTTGTGAGCTCATTGGGAGGGGCTTCAGTCTCCACCTCCTCTACGACAACTGTATCAGCTCCCGCGGAGGATGACGGGAGAGATAGAAATTTTCGCACTGGGTACCTGTGTGGGTCCGTGCTACTGAGGAACACAGCGTGGAGGCAGTCTGAGCATTATTCTCCATTACTAAGCCCAAATTCTTATAAGGTACAATTACGTTATTACCGCTGTTAATTTTATTCCAGTCCCTTCCTAATATAACTGGAAAAGGGGGTTCCGGTAATACAGCCATGGCCATTTTAGCTATTTTTTGATTTACCGATACTACACATCTGGCTGTTTTATAATATTTGATGTCCCCATGGATACATTTCAGACTAATTTTTAATTTAGTCCACTGTTGCGGTAATATGTGACGGCTAGCAACAATAGAGATATTACTCCCGGAATCCAACATTGCCCTTACCTTCCTGCCATTTATAACCACTGCACCTGTACTGTATATGGAAGAGACAAAGGGTTAGTCACAGCAGCACAATACCTTTCTTCCTTAACTAGTGAACAATCCATAGGCTTGTAAGTGCAGTTTGGGGACAGATGTCCGGTCTCCCCACACTTGAAACAGCGAGGAAGACCGGCTAGTCTGTCTTCTATGGACAGCAGGTACAGGCCCCACATACCTGTTGAGTTCGACGAGTGGTCCGTTCCGACGGCCCCGATTTACAGGCTGCCCAATGACGCTCCGCTATTTTGATCAAGGTGTCCATATCCTCAAAATTGTATTTTCGGATTTGCTTGGCGATATGGTCAGGGATGGCATGTATGAAGGTTTTGCACACTATGAGTTCGGCCATTTTGTGCAAGGAGTTAATGTCGGACCGTAGCCAACGACACACCTTTCCCCAGGCTTCGAAACCCTGGGTTCTCAATGGCCTTTCGGGGTCAAACTGCCACTCCCTCCATTCCTGCTGTTCCGGTGACACGCCGTAGCGCTTGAACACCTCCAATTTCAGGGCGTCATAATTGGCAGTCTGCTCCTCAATTAAGTCATAGTACGCCTTCTGTGCCATACCCTTCATATAGGGAGCCAGTTGTTACGCCCATTCCGAACTTGGCCAAGCGTTCCGCTTAGCGGTCCGTTCAAAAATCAAAAAGTAGGTCTCAATATCATCCGATTCAGTTAGTGTAGTCAACTGAATCGGCTGTGACCGAGCCACCTCTGTCTGTACACCAGCAAGGGAACGAGCCTCGGCTTCTGCCAATTGGGTCCGTGTCTCTCCCATCTGAATCTTCATGGTCTGGAGATCGTTCATGATTGTATTAAGCACAGTATTGAGGTCTTGATCTTCAGACATCGTGAACAAATCCTGCCGGCTACGCCAATTGTGATAAGATTATTCCACAAAGAAATATTTCCAAACACAAAAAAAAAAGGTTTGGGGATCGTCCCCTTATATTGTTGTCCAGACAAATGAATAAAGAGGTTGATTCATATGACTTTTCAGTGTAAATGAACAATGAACTGCAATCAAAATGGCGTTTATATAACAGGATGGATTATGGGACAGGATATGTTTGGCAGGAAGTGACGATTGAAGGCAGGAAGGCGGAACCAACATCATTAGAAGTGGACAGGAGCAGTGGATTGATGAAACCAGAAGTGACGTCATCAGGGTGAACCGGAAGCGACGTCGTTGCAGCCATTTTTAACACGGAAATGGAACTTATTTTGCTTCAAGTTTTCTGTAGGTGAAAAGAGATTCAGGTAAGTATCATGTGATGACCCTTTGTCTCGCAATATTTCACTCACCTTTAGGCTCTTTGACTGCCTCCAACTCGCACGTGTGTGACAACTTGTAGACCATTACAATCTGTGTACTTCATATTTTTTAATTCCACACAAGAAGAAAGTGTCTTATATATTAAAATGTCACATTTCTTTATTTTCATATAAATAAACCTCATTGGATTACTAGTGATTTCCATTTTAAGTGAACCAGCACTGTCACAAAATGGTTTTATTGAGACTTACATAATGTTACATGTAATCATGACAATATTGAGACAGCCAGCATGTAAAGAATGAGCTGATTATGTAAAAAAACCATTTTAAAAAAATCCTCAGTAAAGTTTAAATTGTCACTGTATTGCTTGAAGCCAAATTCAAATTATATGAACCAACCAAATACTACAATTTAAAGCAAAAGTTTTAGTGATACTGCTATGGAAACAGACTAACTCAGAGACAGTTTTTAATTTAAAGAAATATCACCTTGGAAACTAAAATTTATAAAGTTAATTCCTAAATTTTAGAACAGTGATTTTCTACAGCTCTGTAGTTAGGCAACATGAAGTAAATTATATCTTATTGTAAATAATGTCTTTTTTTAAATAAAATTTGCTTTGGTCAGATAAAACAATGGATTAAAGTAACAATTGCAGTTTTATTAATATATGCAAAATAATGTTTCAGTTTCAATATTTCAACCCAAAAAAGCAAAACCTGTCATACACAGTAAATGCTAAACGCTTCTGCTTAGAATGCAGTTTTATGTGCAGTGCTATGTACTACGATTGTAAAGAAATAGCTTGAAAGCTACTGAACATATCCTTTAAATCACTTGGACCTGACATTTTTCACTTCTGTTTTAACATATTGCTGGTGAGTCAACTAACAAAAACAGGCAAAGACCTTAATTGTATCAAGGTGTCATACAAGTGCTACATGTCGCCTTATGGCATATCCAATCAAGCAATGCACAACTTTTTCTCTGGCAGACAGGTGTTTGTGCAGGTACTCTGTTCTTTATATCTGAAAATGTTCTAGAAATTTTTGACTTTGGACAGGATGGTAAAGTCAAGGCTTTTGCTAGGAGATGGCAGCAAGGATAGAACTTTCCCTGCTAGAAAACATTGTACTATCAAAGAAAACAAAAGAATGCCCCCCAGCAAAATGCATCTTGTTCAGATTCACATCCCATGCTATATTGTCTGAATTGCTTACAGTATTACTTCATGTATATAAAAAAAATACTGACCCACTTATCAATGCAACCTTCTGGTCCATAAATAATTGTCATATGCAGAGTCACTATCAAAAGACAATTAATGTGTAATTAGTGTCATCTGTATACATGTGATTTGAACTAATAAGACCACATATGGCCTGAATGTTTCATTCAGGTTGGCTTCTGCTTTGTGCCTAGTAGGTCTTAGCTCCCAGGTTGTTACAAAATACCTGGAATAGAAACAAAACAGCTCAGAAAAAGGGCTAACATTTTTTTAAATATTTTGTTTTAAATTGGAGTAGAAGCAAATGACGCTTCCTGTTTCAATGGTATAGTTTGAAGGACATTTTAATTCTACCTGAAAGATCAACAAGTAAGAAAAAAAACAATAGCCAGAAAGAATTTTTTTTGTCAATGGTGCCAAAAATGTCTCTGTTATTTCTTGCGTGGTGGAATTTATTAATAATAGTAAATCTATACTAATAAAAGGCAAAGCCCTCACTGATTCACTCACTCACTCACTCACTCACTCACACTAATTCTCCAACTTCCCGTGTAGGTAGAAGGCTGAAATTTGGCAGGCTTATTCCTTACAGCTTACTTACAAAAGTTAAGCAGGTTTCATTTCGAAATTCTACGCGCAACGGTCATAATGATCGACAACGTCCGTCATGTTGAACTTTCTTATTTATAGCCCCATCTTCATGAAATTTGGTAGGCGGCTTCCCTGCGCTAACCGAAACCGATGTACGTACTTATTTCGATGGTATGATGCCACTGTTGGCAGCCATATTAAACTTTCCAACGTCACTAATTCTCCAACTTCCTGTGTAGGTAGAAGGCTGAAATTTGGTACTTATTTCGGTGGTATGATGCCACTGTCGGCCGCCATATTGAACTTTTCAATGGTCTTTGTTACTTATGGGCCCATCTTCAAGAAATTTGGTACGCGGGTTCCCAACGCTAACTAAATCCTACTTACATACATATATACGTCCATAGCCTGCAGCTCGGTCACGATGTCCCCCATCCCAACGCCTCCCACGTTGTTGGCTGCCTGCCTATATAAGGCCGTCCGTCGCTCCAGTCTCTACATTCCCTTCCTTGCTTTGCCATGGGATTCACATCTCCCTGCTGATAACTACAGCCTTTTTATTTAATCCACGGCTTCTCCGCTGTTTTATTGTTAATTTATTACGATTATATTTATTGTGTAGGTATTTTAGACTTACTTTACATTGTTCAGGTACCCATTTCCTTTATCATTCCAACCGCATTCCCCATTAACATGTCTATCGAGGTGATCACCATCGATCAAAGAACTGTCACTTACCGAGTGGTTTCCATGCCCGGAGATGGCACCTTCCTTTTCCATTCTCTTTGTTACATATTGCGCGGCCATATCAGGCTCACTCTTGATATCCGGAGGAACATTGTGTCTTATGTATTGAATGACTGGGACAGGTTCAAGGTGTGTACCGATGACAATACAGGAGATAATTATTCTACACAGGAGAACTAGAAGAGTGAAATGCTTAAGCCCTTCACCTATGCATCTGCATGTGAGTTGATGGCTGCCGGTGAATTGTTCGGTTGTCTCTTTCAAGTGTACCGAAATGGCGAAATATTTTACACCTTTTGACAAACGCCAATGCCTCTTAAACATCTTAGATTCACAGGTGACGATTTCAGTAGTGGACACTTTGATGTTTATGAATGTTTAAACTCTCAAAAGCTGGATCTGAAGTTATCGATGAAACCAGTTGTATACTTACAACGCTTGACAGATGCCGAATGTCTCTTCAACACAAGTCCTACAAATACTGTCGTAATTGAAACAAACCATGAAACTCAAACCGATTATGACAGCAGCAATCCAAGCTGTGAGATTTGAAACAAGATTACTATTGACATGGCCAATGTATGTATGTATGTTGCATGCTCAAGAGTAAGCTCAGCGCACAGCTTGGTCATATTACAACCGGAGGGCTGAACTCACAATGTGGTATACAAAGAGATCCTTAACAAATAATTATTGGTATATTTTCCCTCAGTTTAAAAAGGTTTAATTTTAAGGCAGTACTTCGCCGCTGCGAAGTGCAGGTATTTTGCTAGTTCTTTATATTTATATAACACTTTTCTCACTACACGAAGCTCTTAACTGTACAGAGTGAATGGAGAGCCACTTCAACCACCACTAATGTGCAGCGTTCACCTGGATCATACAATGGCAGCCATTTTTGCACCAGTGAGTTCACCACACAAGAGCTACTAGGTGGTGAAGTGGTGAGAGAGATAGTTAGCCAGTTAGAGACTGGGGGTGATTAGGGGACCAGAATGACTAGGCTGAGATGGGTAATTTAGCAAGGAAAATGGTATAAACCAGATGCCCATGGATCTTTTATGACCACAGAGAGACCGGACCTTTTACATCTGAAGAATGGCGCCATTCTCACAGTACAGTGTCCCCATCACTGCACTAGAGCATTGGGATCCAAACTCGGACCACAGGGTAAGCACCCTCCTCCTTGCCTCACCAACAGCAGCCCAAGGTTTTCCTGGTTGGTCTTCTATCTGGGTGGGTCAGAACATGCTTAGCTTCAGGTGACAGATCATGACAGATTCATCCTAAAAAGGCATTACTAGTATAGTTTTTGGAACCCTGAAGAAACAAGATATTTGAAACTGGTCAGAGAGTGTAATTTAACACTAGAATTACCAAAGCCAACAAAAAAACTCATGTGTCAATAAGCACAAGCACCAAACAGCCTGCTACACCATCCCCCACTGCTGCAGAAAGGGCAAGAAGTTCTCACAGTTCAAGCCTTGATTACCTTGTAGTGAAGTGCTGGAGTTTTAGAAGGGAAATATTTGGAATACATACATTTCATGTGTGTTCAGTGTCTACAACTAACTATGTAAACACACCATTAAAACAGAAACGTTTTTCATGTTGTAGTAATAAATGACAAAATGTCGACATGAACTGTACAATGTGTGAAGGCTGAAGTCCAAATACCGCTGCACCACAGAAGCCATTGAATTATCCTTACACCTTTTGTGAAAGTGTTTATTTGGTATTTGGACTTCACCCTTCACACATTATACAGTTCATTTCAACATTTTGCAATTTATTACTAAAACATGAAAAACATTTCTGTTTTAATGATGTGTTTACATAGATTGTTGTAGAACATGGAACACACATGAAATTATCTACTCTATACAATTCTAGGTAGCTCATTCGCAGATAATCAAGGCTGGAACTGGGAGAACTTCTTGCTCTTTTGCGATGGTGAAGGGATGGTATAGCAGGCTGCTTGCTGCTGATCAACACATTTACAATACAAAAGATGCTGACGTAGAGGTGCGAAGGGATTTAAGGTGGACCGGGTTTACGAGTTTTTTCGTAGGCTTTGTTAATTCTAGTGTTAAAGGATACTCAAATAGTGTGCTGGAAGATTATGGCAAAATAAGGAATTGTCCTTTTTCATCCAACAGTTCACAGTCTGTTAACGTATTACGTAAGCTTATATTTCTTGAGTGAATTTAATCCTATTTTATAGTAATAATATAGTCATGATTTTGGTGGCAATATTACAGTTATTGAACTAAGTGTGTCTGAGAATTTTATGGTTTACAGTTACAATATTTAAAAATGAGAAAATAGCCTACCATTGAATGTATTATTAATAAAAGTTTATTTTGCCCCATTGCTCACAACTATAAAAATAGGGAAAGAGTTTGCTAACCTTGGTATAATGTCTAATTAGCAATGTATTTTAATAGCTAAACTGCATAGCTTTTACAAAACAGATACCTCAAGTTATTTGGCTATAAACCAATGCTGACATTTATGTTGTGGTTATGCATATAATCCTTTAGGAAGTCTTTCAGGATATATTAGTACACAGTGAATAAACTGCATCTTAGATATTTCTAAACTTCATGTATACATGCTTCATTAATTTTAAGTATATTCCACTGTAATCTACAGCTTGGGCAATCATTTTTATCTTTATAAGCTACTGTAGTGGAAATTAAATACTATCCTGAAGGAATATATATTAAAAATATTTTAACAGCTATTTGTTACATTAATGTATATGATAAGCTTATTGGAAATATGTTTTAACAAATGCGCTTTTAGCTAAGCACATACATATTAAAAATTAATATTTAATAACATTATTTTCATATTATTTTTTACACCTGAATGCCCCACTCAGCACTTATACAACACTAAGAACCGATCATTAAATTATATACTTTATTTATCCACAAAACACAAATTGGTATATCATGGGAGTGATCTCAAAAGTAGCGTTTTGGCCAGTGCTTGAGGAGCAGAAGTCACTCTGGTTGAGCACCTTGAACAGCTGGCATGACCAGGCACTCGTGAAAGTTTCTGTAGACATCGAGGAAATGACAACAGGAGTAAAAGCACTGCAGAACTTAGAGGGACTGGTGGCATGTGAACCGAGGTAGTATTTAATGTTTGACTGTGCATATCGGGAAGACGCCTCCTCATTCTGCAGGGTCCCATCCGGGATAAGCAGAGGAGACATCACTTTTAGAGAGGGAGTACAGTGGCTCAGATTACGTTTTAAAGGAAATCGTCCAACCCTTGTTTTTAACCTTGTTTTAATTGAGTCTTATTATTGAACTTTTTATCTTCCAAATGCACTGCATTTTAGGACACTGTTTTAAATAAAAGCCCTG
Source organism: Polypterus senegalus (assembly GCF_016835505.1). Classification (NCBI taxonomy): domain Eukaryota; kingdom Metazoa; phylum Chordata; class Cladistia; order Polypteriformes; family Polypteridae; genus Polypterus; species Polypterus senegalus. Next base: position 44,090,796 of record NC_053169.1, on the reverse strand, counting down.
AAACACTTTGCACCACCTCTTGCTGACTATGTGTGCATCCTCATTTCCCTGGCTTGTCTTGGTTGTGTTACTGACGGTTCTGGGTTCAAACTGCCACAGATGGTGGAACCAACCCAGACCGTCACAGAACTGTATGATAAATATTGCAGCAATTTCAGGGACAGAAATTTTTAAAGCTTATAATATTTCACCCCAAAACAGTTACTTACTCTTAGGAGTATGTTTCTCCCGGTAAATGTTGTTATAGTAATAGAGTAAATTGAGACAAGACTCCCCTAATCCCAGCAACATTCTTCATATCCTCTTGGGAAACTGCTCGTTGGGTTTAGACGTCTAATTCCTCTAGCAAGCCCTGGTTTTTTCTCTACTGACCTGTTCCTGATATGCCTTTTGTAGCAGGCATTCAAGGGGCATCTGCATTATACTGGCAAAACATTTTAATTGGCATTTCTTGATATGGACTATCTTTCCTTGTGGGACATTTAAATTCAAATGTATTTTTTTAATTCTCAGGGATTAAATGTTGTGTATTACAGTGGTTTTGAAAGTTGGTTGTTGTGACCTTGTGAAAATGGATTCGCCAAATGACGCACAGCAATCTTGTTAGATGGTAGGCAAATGTGATCAGTGGCATGTGCCAGCATGACATCACAGAGCTACAGTATAGCAGTCAATGTTGGATAGGACAGCCCCACCCTTTGAGTATATAATGCTAATCTTAGTAGTGGGGTAAATTAGCAAATAACTTCCAAATATACAGTCATATGAAAGAGTTTGGGAACCTCTCTCAGCCTGCATAATAATTTACTCTACTTTCAACAAAAAAGATAACAGTGGTATGTCTTTAATTTCCTAAGAACATCTGAGTACTGGGGTGCTTTCCGAACAAAGATTTTCAGTGAAGCAGTATTTAATTGTATAATATTAAATCAAATGTGAAAAACTGTCTGTGCAAAAATTTGGGTCCCCTTGTAATTTTACTGATTTGAATGTATGTAACCGCTCAATACTGATTAATTGCAACACCAAATTGGTTGGATTATCTCATTAAGCCTTGAACTTCATAGACAGGTGTGTCCAATCATGTGAAAAGGTATTTAAGGTGGTCAGTTGCAAGTTGTGCTTCCCTTTGACGCTCTTCTGAAGAGTGACAGGATGGGATCCTCAAAGCAACTCTCAAAAGATCTGAAAACAAAGATCGTTCAGTATCTTGGGTTAGAGGAAGGCAACAAAAAGCTATCTCAGAAGTTTAAACTGTCAGTTTCAACTGTAAGGAATGTAATCAGGAAATGGAAGGCCACAGGCACAGTTGCTGTTAAACCCAGGTCTGGCAGGCCAAGAAAAATACAGGAGCTGCATATGCGCATGTTTCTGAGAATAGTTACAGACAACTCACAGATCACCTCCAAAGACCTACAGGAACATCTTGCTGCAGATGGTGTATCTGTACATCATTCTACAATTAAGCGCAATTTGCACAAAGAACATCTGTAATGGCAGGGTGATGAGAAAGATACACTTTCTGCACTCACGCCACAAACAGTGTCGCTTGTTGTATGCAAATGCTCATTTAGACAAGCCAGATTCATTTTGGAACAAAGTGTTTTGGTCCGGGGAGACAAAAATTGAGTTATTTGGTCATAACAAAAAATGCTTTGCATGACTGAAGAAGAACACTGCATTCCAAGAAAAACACCTGCTACCTACTGTCAAATTTGGTGGAGGTTCCATCATGCCGTGGGGCTGTGTGGCTAGTTCAGGGACTGGGGCCCTTGTTAAAGTCGAGGGTCGGATGAATTCAACCCAATATCAACAAATTCTTCAGGATAATGTTCAAGCATCAGTCACAAAGTTGAAGTTATGCAGGGGTTGGATATTTTAACAAGACAATGACCCAAAACACAGTTCACAATCTACAAAGGCATTCATGCAGAGGGAGAAATACAAAATTCTGGAATGGCCATCACAGTCCCCTGACTTGAATTTCATCGAAAATCTATGGGATGATTTGAAGCAGGCTGTCCAAGCTCAGCTGCCATCAAATTTAACTGAACTGCAGAGATTTTGTATGGTTTTATGGAAAAATGGTCAAAAATACCTCCATCCAGAATCCTGACACTCACCAAAGGCTATAGGAGGTGTCTAGAGGCTGTTATATTTGCAAAAGGAGGCTCAACTAAGTATTGATGTAATATCTCTGTTGGGGTGCCCAAATTTATGCACCTTTCTAATTTTGTTATGATGCATATTGCATATTTTCTGTTAAACTTAAAGTCACTGCTGAAATACTGTTTCCATAAGGCATGTCATATATTAAAAGGAAGTTGCTACTTTGAAAGCTCAGCCAATGATAAACAAAAATCGAAAAATTAAGAGGGCTTCACAAACGTTTTCATTTGACTGTAATTAAACACAAAATGTGCACCCAGAAGAAAACTGGGAATGTGTTGGCATATGAGCTGTGACACAAAAATAACCGGACTTGGCTTGGGGCTTTCCTGGAAAACCGCCTGGAGGTTGGCCGGATGTGAATCATAAAACTATATCCCCTCATACACGCCCTCTCAAACCACCGACCGGCTAGGTATATCCTGTGAATAGCCCAGTCAGTATTTGCACAACAATTGCTGCACAAGTTGCCGCAATAATGTCAGGTGAAAAAAGTGAGACAAGATAAGACAATGCTCCTGTGCACAATGCTTTTTCCATAAAGCATTTTTTGACTGACAAAAACATTCCTGTCCTTGATCATCCTCCCTATTCGCTCAATTTAACTCCCTGTGATATTTGCTTGTTCCCGAAAATCAAAAGTGACCTGAATGGAACACATAAAGTAAAGACAGAAACAGCAAGCCTGTTGAAGAGCCTCAAGTAAGAAGACTTCCAGCACTGTGTGAATCAATGGAAAATACGTATGGAGCGGTGTAGAGATTGGGAGGGGGAGTATATAGAAGGTGACAATGTTTAGAATGCTGTAATTCATCAATAAATATTTTTTCTACCAATCCAGTTACTTCTGTGTCTCACCTCATATTTGTGTCTTAAAGGCAATATGTTTTAGTGTGAACTTGTGTGTACCCTCTATGTAATACCTGAGCCTACTCCTTTAATAATATCACATTGTGTGCTATGCAGTTGAAGCAAACAGAAAGGAGTGAAGAGTTCATGTGCTTAAGTGTTGCACTTATTTTTTATAGTAGTGGCAGTAAATGGGGGGATAGGGGTGGACAAACTACACAGTGGTTAGCACTGCTGCTTCACAGCTGAGGGCACATTTTTGTCCATAGTTGCCACAGTTGAAAGACATTTCCCTAGCTGTTAGGGACCCTTGCAAAACCATTGCATCATTACAATCCACTCAGAGCTCGTTCAGTTCGCCTTCCTCATTGACTTCAGTGCATTTTGCATTTTTCATTGCATTTGCATTTTAGATGTTTAGGTGTTGTAATAGACAAACACAGTTAAGTGACTTTAAAATGAGTGACTGCATGCAGGACGTCTCATTTATGTATCCCATGAAGATGCTGTAATTAATAAATAATACAATTTGCTTTACTTAAGTTTTTCCATGTGTTTTACACTGGCATACCTAATACTCTTTTGGAACATTTTGTTAAATGCTATATTTTTAGGGGGGGGTTCGTTTGGTATTATTCCTGTTTACAGTTTTATATTTGTTATCAAAACATATGCTGAAGTAATTCCAGATTTTTCTTTGTGTTCTTTCCCATCAGCACTCCTTCGATTCTACAAAGAAGGAAGGAGGTTAAATTTCTGCTGTTGGTGGGGTCTCTAGATTACAACCTAAATTTTGAAAAGCCTTAACCCTTTTTCTGTTACAATGTATGTGCAGGTTGGGCCTGCCATTGTAAATATAAATAAAGCAAGGTCATGGTTTGCATCCTACCTGGCAGGTAGAAAATTCTTTGTGAGTTGTGGTAATCACATCTCAAAGACACATGATATCCGATATGGTGTTCCACAAGGCTCTATCCTGGGTCCGCTGCTCTTCTCAATCTACATGCTTCCGTTAGGTCAGATTATCTCAGGGCACAACGTGAGCTACCACAGCTATGCTGATGACACACAGCTGTACTTATCAATAGCACCTGATGACTCCGACTCTTTCGATACACTAACACAATGTCTTACTGGTATTTCTGAATGGATGAATAGTAATTTTCTCAAACTAAATAAAGAGAAAACTGAAATCTTAGTAATTGGCAATAATGGATTCAATGAGGTTATCAGAAATAAACTTGATGCACTAGGATTAAAAGTTAAGACGGAAGTAAAAAACTTAGGGGTAACCGCTGACTGTAATCTGAATTTTAAATCGCATATTCATCAGACCACTAGGACAGCATTTTTTCACTTAAGAAACATAGCAAAAGTTAGACCTCTTATATCATTGAAAGATGCTCAGAAATTAATTCACGCTTTTGTTTTCAGTAGACTAGATTACTGTAACGCACTCCTCTCAGGACTACCCAAAAAAGACATCAATCACTTGCAACGAGTGCAGAATGCAGCTGCTAGAATCCCAACTAGGAAAAGAAAATCTGAACACATCTCTCCAGTTTTGATGTCACTACACTGGTTGCCTGTGTCATTCAGGATTGACTTTAAAATACTGCTTATGGTTTATAAAGCCTTAAATAATCTCGCTCCATCTTATATATCGGAATGCCTGACACGTTATATTCCAAATCGTAACCTTAGATCTTCAAATGAGTGTCTCCTTATAATTTCAAAAGCTAAACTTAAAAGAAGTGGTGAGGAGGCCTTCTGCTGTTATGCACCTAAAATCTGGAATAGCCTGCCAATAGGAATTCGCCAGGCTAATACAGTAGAGCACTTTAAAACACTGCTGAAAACACATTACTTTAACATGGCCTTCTCATAACTTCACTTTAACTTAATCCTGACACTCTGTATGTTCAATTCATCACAATAACTATTCATAGTGGCTCTAAAATCCGTACTGACCCAAACTCTCTCTTCTGTTTCTTTTTCTTGTTTCTTTGTGGTGGCGGCCTGCGCCACCTCCACCTACTCAAAGCATCATGATGCACCAACATTGATGGACTGAAAGCCAGAAGTCTACGTGACCATCATCATCAGGTCCTTCCATGAGAACCCTAAATACAAAGAGGACTGTTTGATTTATGTTAGGTAGATTGCCCAGAGGGGACTGAGCGGTCTCGTGGTCTGGAACCCCTACAGATTTTATTTTTTTTCTCCAGCTTTTGGAGTTTTTTTTGTTTTTTCTGTCCACCCTGGCCATCGGACCTTACTTATTCTATGTTAATTAATGTTGACTTATGTTTATTTTTTATTGTGTCTTCTATTTTTCTATTCATTTTGTAAAGCACTTTGAGCTACATTTTTTTGTATGAATATGTGCTATATAAATAAATGTTGATTGATTGATTGATTGATCCATCAAATTGGGAGTCTGTAGTAGAAAATAACAAACACATGGGGTAGTCTTTTTTCCCCTTAAACTGAGATTGCACATTTTGAGAACCATTGGTGTATTATTTTTATGCATTCAAAGCAAAACACAAATAACATAGGGAAAGCAAAATAGGAAAAAAAATGCTTAGTTTATTGTTTTCAGGTATTTTTTTTTTGAGTAGCCAGGGTTATATTCTAGGAATAATACCAGACAAACTCATTTTTTCTTCCAAAGGTAAAGCCTCTACATCTTTCTTATCAGCCATTTGAAAAATAGGGAAATAGATCTACATCAGTATGACAATGTTACAGGAACAAAGTTAATTTTTTGTATTGCAGTGATTTTAGTAGCTACGGACGGGAAAGAGTGTTGAGAAATTGGTAGCACAACTAAAATATTAATACTTTTTAAAATGCAAACACCTCCTATTGTCATTGTTAGTACAAGTCTCTCTGTCTAAATTTCATACTCTTATTCTTCAAGAAAGTTTGTCAGGAATATTCAGCTTTTGTCATGGTCTCTTCAATAAAGCACGTTGTACAAGTTTTTGAAATGTTATCATTTTCATTTAAAAAGCATTGCCAAATTGAAATTGTCTATCTTTAAACAGTTTCATTTAGTCTTTCAAATTTTTACCTCTTTAAAGGTTATGTCAACTTGTACAATTACAATTTTTACATGTCTAATAGCTGCTTCAGTAAGGAAAGCAGACCCAAGTGCAAGTTAGCAAAATGCCAACAGGGTAGCATACGCAGCTGGGAACTCCTCAGTTGTAAATATGTGGGTAAGCTGCAGCATTTTAACTCTCCACTTGGTACTTCTTTCAAAAATTTTACATTAAAGAAATAAACATTACAATTAGCCACAGACTTTTCACAACCACCAACTAAAAACAGGACACCAGTATTTGTAATTTTTATATCATCTGCCAGGCGTGCAAGCTTGTAGCGTACCTTATGTGGATGAGGTTGTGTAATATTACGAGTAAGGATTTAGATGAGAGAAAGACATTGACCCGATTTCCATTTGCTTTAGAACGGAGGTGGATGATCTGGAGGAACTGTGATGTCACTTCTGCCAGGCATAAAGAGAACTCAACACCTTTCCGCTTCTGCCTTTTAGCTTACTTAAACCACCTAACATAGGAAATCCTCATAACTCAGGACCGAGCACTCAAGAAGAAAGAAACTCTTTGAATAACTAAATTTCCACGTTATCTAACATATTCTTGTTATTTTTTCAAGTCCAACCAAACATACTGGACATTAAACAGGGTTACCCATTCTTTCTTTTTGCTTCTCTTGTCATCCTTTTACACACTTTGTATTAAAAAGCGAGTGTCTTTGAAAACTGCTTCAGCCACCACAAGCCTATTTAGGTATGGATTTTAACTGAATGACATTGTAAAATGCTAATTAAACATATATTTTAAGTACTCTATTACTACATGTAATTACAATCTATTGTCACTGTTATTTTTTTAATATGACACATTTGCATAAAAATACTTATTTCACAAAAATTTGATATCCCTGTCTTTTTTGAAGAAAATAAACAAGCCATGTGAAAGCTTCCAAATATATTGCAAACATTTGGTAAAATAACACAAAATCACAATTGATGCTGTTATGGAACAGTTTTACACTATATAGTTTGTCTTTTTATTTTAGCTTATTTTTCAGGTTACATTGTTGCTAGATACAGTCATTTGTTCTTATTGTCTACATAAAATCTTGCTACAAAGTATAGTCAGCTGTGGATTTCAAATTACAACAGAGAGTGGCATAGACCATTACAGGACACACATAACACATGCTGCCATAGAAAGGCAAGTGATATTATTAAAAGACATCAGCCATTGAGCATGGTGACGTTACTCCTTCCTCTGTTCTGGGCTGTGGTACAAGACCATTCGTTCTCACAATGCTACGGTTTAGAAAGAGAGAGAGAGTTTTTATCCCCACGTCATTTAAATTACTTTTTGGCCACAAATATTGACAAGTGCACGGTTGTTTCCAGTATACGTACTGCAAATTGTGTGCATAAATCAAATATTAAATGCATGGTTTTGTAATCTTTGTCTTTACATTTTTGTTGTTGGTACAGTACTATTGTCACTAGTATATGAACATTTTATTATGTACACAAAACAGTAAACTTGAACTTGAAGATACATATTTTCTGCCTTGCTTACCTAATGGTTATTTCAACTATTTTTTTTTTATTGTCACCATTTCAAACTCCTTCTGTTTAAATGATATTTAATATTAATTTGATATTTAAATGATAACTTGACACACATGGTTTTAATGAAATATTATAGCAGAGTTGCCTCCTTTACAAATCATGTTTGTAATTTTTGTTAAATTAAACATAAAATTACAAAGATAAATTCTGCAGTTTCTCAACATGTAAAAAGGTCTTGGGATGTATGCAGAGTATATTGTAGTTTGCCACGAATAACATCACATGGTCATGCAAGTATACACTGCATTTTTATCAGAAATGTTACCTGTGTCAACATCTAATTGTCAACCCATTGTGATCAGGATACAAACCACATAGTAAAATTTTTATTTTTTTCTAACTGAACTACCCAGCATTGCTCGGGAGGAAAGTAAAGTGTTTTTTTTTAATTGTTTCATAAAACCATAATTTTAAAAAAACAACTTTAAAAACAAAAATAAATTAACAAACAATAAAGACTCACTAATGTGCTTGTCTTGTGGTTTTGTATGTATGTTATCATCCAGTTGATGCTTGGAACCGGCTAACTCTATTTAATTTCAAAAGCAACAGGGGTGCAGTGGTGCTCAAACTTAAAGAATACTGGCAGTCACCTCCAGTTCGCCCTCTGGTGGTTGTTCCGGTGTCAACTGGATGATAACATGAATACAAGACAGCAAGATCACCCCCCCCTCCCCTACCCAGAAGGGGGTGGGTTAAGGTTGATTTCACCCTAAAGTATTTTTAGTCAACCAATGAGGAACATGTGTACCAAGTTTCATGAAAATCGCTCCAGCCGTTCGAACGTGATGCTGGAACATACATACACATATTGACTTTTATATATACAGTATGTAGATTATACTATACAGTATTTTGAAACATTTTAAATATGATTGCGTTGTCAGATATACAGGATTTATTCCAAGTGAACTGTTTATTTATGTTTTTTTGTTCAAAAGTGTTAAAAATGTATTTAATTGCAAAAAATTTAAAGGTCTGACCACAGGTGTTTGTTTTTTTGCTTTAACTGTTTTATTTTGGTTCTGCTAGATAAGTATATGGGTAGAGTAGGTATTTTGTTCTGGGGTCCTGCAATAAAAGACCAAACATTAATTTTTTATGTGACAGTTTGTCAGAAGCCTTTTAGAAATCTAAGTAGATAATGTCATATGCAGTTTATGTGACCATGTTTGAAGTGACTTCTTTAAAAGGACACAAATAGATTTCCTTTGATGTGTAAACCTTTTAAGACTCTTTAGTGTCTGAAGAGCAATGGCTCATTATATTATTAGTGTTTATTTATTTATTTATTTTTAGAACACTTTTTTGGTATTTAATACAAACTAAATACAGACAAATGCAAAATAGTAATTCTGCACTCACCGTTTTACTATTTTATTACAGTGTGTGTGTGTGTGATATGGAGTGCCCTCAATAATGTTTGGGACAAAGACACATTTTTCTTTAATTTACCCCTCTGTTCCACAGTATACATTACAACTCAAAACAATACAGACGTGATCAAAGTGCACATTGCAGGAATTACAACACTTTTCATACATGGTCCCTACATTTCAGGGCACCATGATGTCTGGGACAATTGGCGTCACAGTTGTTTGTAAAACTGGCAACAGTGTTAGTGCTGAGCATTAATATGGGCAACGGTATAAATGTGTCTTGTGTAAGTGTCAGGCCCGAGTGCTACCCATGCAATGGTGTGGACAAGTTTTCTCCTAGTCTCATAATGGTGTCTTGTAAGGAATGCCTCAAATCAGCAGTGATGACGATGTGAATCTGTCTTCAGGCAGTGAACCTGAAAGTGACACTCGCGTCACTTGCACATGTGCAGTGTGCTGTTCATATTATTATTATTCTTTGCACAATTCTGACTTTTAGTGTGTTGCATGTTTTACAGTAGAAACAAGCCAAAAAATTGCAACACTTTTTACATGTTTTTTTCAGAATCAATTTAATGCTAAGGAGGTTAATAGACCTGCCATTACCATGTCCAAAACATTATGGTTTTCTGATATGGAGGGACCGTGTAGAAAAAGTGTTGTCATTTCTACACAATGTGGCCAAAATGTATGCAAATACCCTTAAATGAAAGTCTGCAATGTGCAATTTAATCATATCTGAATTGTTTGATTTGTAATTTTAAACCATGGAGTAGATTGGTAATTTAAGGAAAAATCAGTGTTTCTCAAATATAATATGTTGTGTATATATATATATATATATATATATATATATATATATATATATATATATATATATATATACTGTATATATATATATATATATATATATATATATATATATATATATATATATATACACACAGTGCATCTGGAAAGTATTCACAGCACATCACTTTTTCCACATTTTGTTACAGCCTTATTCCAAAATAGATTAAATTAATTTTTTTCCTCAGAATTCTACACACAACACCCCATAATGACAACGTGAAAAAAGTTTACTTGAAGTTTTTGCAAATTTATTAAAAATAAAAAAACTGAGAAATCACATGTACATAAGTATTCACAGCCTTTGCTCAACACTTTGTCAATGCACCTTTGGCAGCAATTACAGCCTAAAGTCTTTTTGAATATGATGCCACAAGCTTGGCACACCTATCCTTGGCCAGTTTCGCCCATTCCTCTTTGCAACACCTCTCAAGCTCCATCAGATTGGATGGGAAGCGTCGGTGCACAGCCATTTTAAGATCTCTCCAGAGATGTTCAATCGGATTCAAGTCTGGGCTCTGGCTGGGCCACTCAAGGACATTCACAGAGTTGTCCTGAAGCCACTCCTTTGAAATCTTGGCTGTGTGCTTAGTGTTGTCCTGCTAAAAGATGAACCGTCGCCCCAGTCTGAGGTCAAGAGTGCTCTGGAACAGGTTTTCATCCAGGATGTCTCTGTACATTGCTGCAGTCATCTTTCTGTTTATCCTGACTAGTCTCCCAGTTCCTGCCACTGAAAAACATCCCCACAGCATTAAGCTGTCACTACTCTGCTTCACTGTAGGGATGGTATTGGCTGAGTGATGAGCGGTGCCTGGTTTCTTCCAAACATGACACCTGGCATTCACACCAAACAGTTCAATCTTTGTCTCATCAGACCAGAGTATTTTGTTTCTCATGGTCTGAGAGTTCTTCAGGTGCGTTTTGGCAAACTCCAGGCGGGCTGCCATGTGCCTTTTACTAAGGAGTGGCTTCCATCTGGCCACTCTACCATACAGGCCCGATTGGTGGATTGCTGCAGAGATGGTTGTCCTTCTGGAAGGTTCTCCTCTCCCCACAGAGGTCCTTTGGAGCTCTGACAGAGTGACCATTGGGTTCTTGGTCACCTCCCTGACTAAGGCCCTTCTCCCCCGATCGCTCAGTTTAGATGGCTGGCCAGCTCTAGGAAGAGTCCTGGTGGTTTTGAACTTCTTCCACTTATGGATGATGGAGGCCACTGTGCTCATTGGGACCTTCAAAGCAGTAGAAATTTTTCTGTAACCTTCCCCAGATTTGTGATTCAAGGCAATCCTGTCTCGGAGGTACAGAGAATTCCTTTGACTTCATGCTTGGTTTGTGCTCTTACGTGAACTGTCAACTGTGGGACCTTATATAGACAGGTGTGTGCCTTTCCAAATCATGTCCATTCAACTGAATTTACCACAGTTGGACTCCAATTAAGTTGCAGAAACAACTCAAGGAAGATCAGGGGAAACAGGATGCACCTGAGCTCAATTTTGAGCTTCATGGCAAAGGCTGTAAATACTTATGTACATGTGATTTCTCAATTTTTTTATTTTTAATAAATTTGCAAAAATCGCAAGTAAACTTTTTTCATGTTGTTATTATGGGGAGCGAGACCAAGCGAAACTCTACATAGGAGGAGGCAGGCTCTACATTCGGAATTAAACCTCTTGACAACTAAAGAAACTGAACAACTAATCTACAAATCCAGACATCATTATTATGAACATGGAGAGAAAGCTAATAAGCTTTTAGCTCAACAAATTCACAAGCAAGAAGTGCACAACGCAATCTCGGTAATCACCAACATGAACGGAGATAAAATCGTCGAACACAAAAATATAATGCACACTTTCAGAGACTACTATAAATCCCTATATACTACTGAGTTTAAAGAAGACAATACACAATCTAATGCATTTCTGGATACATTACAGATACCACAAATAGACGCTTTTAGTGTGGAGGAACTTGATAAACCTCTGGTGTTATCAGAATTACTAGATGCTATAAAGTCACTCCAAGGCAGGAAAGCAGCAGGCCCTGATGGCTACCCTGCAGAATTTTACAAGAAATTCTCCGCTCAGCTAGCTCCCTCCTATTAGCAACATTTACAGAAGCCAGAGATAACCAATCTCTTCCACAAACCTTTCGCCAAGCACTAATCACTGTCTTTCCAAAACAAAATAAGGACTTATTACAATGTGCATCATACAGACCAATTTCACTTCTGAATAACAACGTTAAAATACTCTCTAAAATCATAGCCAGAAGGATGGAGAAAGTGCTCCCTCGGTAATATCACAAGACCAAACTGGATTTATTAGGGGCCGGCACTTATCTTCAAATCTTTGAGGCCTGTTTAATGTAATATACTCACCAACTAAATCAAACACCCCAGAAATATTATTATCATTGGATGCAGAAAAAGCATTCGACATGATTGAATGGAAATACCTTTTTACTATATTGGAGAAGTTTGGGTTTGGCCCGAACATTTGTGCATGGATTAAATTACTGTATACTAACCCAGAAGCTTCAGTTTGCATCAACGACATTTGCTCAGACTACTTTAAACTAGAACGTGGCACTAGACAAGGATGCCCTTGTCACCGCTTCTGTTTGCGATTGCCATTGAACCACTGGCAATACATTGTCGAAATACTGATCAGATAAAGGGGATTAGCAGAGAAGGACTGGAACAGAAAATCTCATTATATGCAGATGACATGGTACTGTATATATCAGACCCAGAAAATTCTGTGCCTGCAGTCTTAGCAGCACTCACAGAATTTCAAAAGATCTCTGGTCTCAGAATTAATCTGAATAAAAGTGTACTCTTTCCAGTGAATTCTCAAGCATATAATATTAGATTAGATACCCTACCTTTTATCATTGCAGAACAGTTTAAATACCTCGGGGTAAACATCACAAGTAAACATAAAGCTCTTTATCAACAAAATTTCGCCTCTGCATGGAAAAAATTAAACAAGACTTGCATAGATGGTCAACCCTTCATCTCACACTAGCTGGAAGAATTAACACTGTTAAGATGAATATTCTTCCTAAGCTCCTTTTTTTATTTCAAAACATCCCAATATACATTAATAAATCATTCTTTAGGCAATTAGATTCAACAATAACCTCATTTATTTGGAATTCAAAACATCCACGCATCAAAAGAGCGACCCTACAAAGACAAAAGGCAGAAGGCGGCATGGCTCTACCTAACTTCCAGTTTTATTACTGGGCAGCAAATATACAGGCGATAAGAACCTGGACACAAATAGAAGAACATACACAGGCTTGGACCACAATAGAAGTAAAATCCTGCAGTACTTCTTTGTATTCCTTGCTCTGTGCTCCAATAAACACACGCTATCGGCAATATACTAATAACCCAATTGTGCTCCACTCACTTAGAATCTGGAACCAATGTAGAAAGCATTTTAAGACGGAGAAGCTTCTATCTGTGGCACCTCTGCAAGAGAACCACCTCTTTCAACCTTCACAAACATATGCAGTTTTTAATATCTGGAAAAATTTGGAATTAACTTGCTTAGAGATCTTTATATAGACAACGTCTTTGCATCCTATGAACAATTACATTCCAAATTTAACATTCCAGCTACACATTTCTTTCACTATCTTCAAATCAGGAACTTTGTTAAACAGAACCTTCCAGATTTTCCTCATCTTGCACCCTCATCCATGCTGGAAAAATATTGCTCAATCTCAAGGACTTAGACTCCATCTCTACAATATATAAAATCATTTTACAATCCCTCCCTTTCAAAGATCCAAGAGGACACTGGGAAAAAGATCTCTCAATTAATATATCAGAAAAGGAGTGGAAAGTAGCAATGCAGAGAATTCACTCGAGCTCCATATGCGCAAAGCATACAATTATACAACTCAAAATTATATATCGAGCACATCTGTCTCGACTAAAACTCTCCAAAATGTTTCCAGGGCATGATCCAACCTGTGAACGTTGCAACCAAGTCCCAGCCTCACTAGGTCACATGTTCTGGGCCTGCAACAAATGAACATTATTCTGGACAAAAATTTTTAATTACCTTTCAGATAGCCTTAGACTCACAATCCCTCCTAACCCATTAACAGCTGTGTTTGGGGTTCTTCCAGAGGGGCTTAAAGTGGAGCAAGACAAACAAATTGTGATTGCATTTACTACACTTTTGGCACGCAGACTTATTCTGATAAACTGGAAGAACCCGAACTCTCCTCTTTTAACACTAGAATTACCAGAGCCTATTAATAAACTCGTAGGTCCGTCCCACCTTAAATCGCTTCTTAAAACCTTACTCACCTCTCCGCCAGCGTCTTTTGTTAATCTAAATGTGCTGATAAAAGAAAAGCTGGAAGTAGCCGGCTATTCCATCCTCCCAACGACTTAGAACGTGCACAAACTTCTCCCAGCTCATGCCTTGATTGATTATCTGGGAGTGAAGTGGAGTTTTAGAGTGGAAATAATTGATCATTATTTGGAATACGTGCACGTGTGTTCCGTTTCTACAGTCATTCGTGTAAACACATTTTTAAAACAGAAACGTTTTTCATATTGTAGTAGTAAATGACAAAATGTAAGCATAAACTATATAATGTATGAAGCCTGAAGTCCAAATATCAAACACTTTCACAAAAGGTACAAATATAACAAAGCAAGTATGCTTTTATTCAAAAATATAACTGCAGAAAAAAGCCGTCTTAGCATGCCACATTGACACGTACGTAGTACAGCTGCCACGGTAGCGTAATAGTATCAACTGCTGACTAGTATTCAAAAGGTCATGAATTCGATCCCACATGGTTCAGTTTTGAGAAGTAAATTGCTCTTATTCTTACTATTTTAGAATAAAAACATACATTTGATTTCAGTGTGTAACAGCCGGTGTAATTTGATAGTTGTAAAGGTTAGTTTTTTTTTTTATTCACTTTTTATTCTTTCAGTTGTGTTCAGGATCCTTCCCTACCCCCCCATCTGAGAATGCTTTTTTCACATAAAGATGCGCTGTAGCTCTGCAGTGTACTTGTGACTGCATTCTCGTAGCAATACTTGAGAACTGAAGTGCCTGAATGCCACTTTTCGTGGCATTACACGTCTATTTTTTTGAGCATGCCCGTGTCGCTCAAACACAGGAACATATGTTGGTGTACAAGTATAACAAAACAAGTACACTTTTATTCTAGACTATAAGTGAAGAAAAAATAAAGCAAGTTACAGTAGGCAGTTGATACGACAGCTTGTGTGGTGTAATGCTAAGAACTGCTGATTTCCGATCCGTGCTATATAAAACCATCACATTCAAATATTAACAATTCCCACACACCCTTCCTACATTCACGACATGTGTACTTGTTGCAGTGTACACAGCTCTGTGTGCTATGGTTCCTATTACATTGAATGAGCACCTGACATTGTACTTTCTTCCCTATATAAATAACATTCGAGCTATAGCGTGTCTCCAAATAAATCACATTTGAGCTATAGCGCGTCTCCAAATAAATCACATTTGAGTTATAGCGCGTCTTTATGTGAAAACAGCAATATCAGATGGGGGGGGGGATCGTGAACATGACTGAGAGAATGGAACTGAATTAAAAAAAAAAGCTAACCTTTACAATTATCATGCATTTACACTGGCTCTTACAGACTGACTGAAATGAAATGTATGTTTTTATTCTATAAAAGTTTAGTACATGCAATATTATTTGAAAACGAACAGCGTCACATCGGGTTTGAATACACGCTGACGCTGTTACAGAAGAAGTCAGCTTATTCAGTGCAGCAGTTGCAACGCACAGTACATGCAATATTAGTTGAAATCGAACAGCATCAGATCGGGCGCGTATTCAAACCCGATCTGACGCTGTTCATTTTCAAATATTGCATTAGTGCGGTGATGTTTTTACATATACTGTCTCTTTCATTCATCTTGCGGTTTGTAATCAGTGACCGCGTGTTTTTTCCCCGATCTTGCCAGTTCGCACTTGTTGCTGTATGGTGGTGTTTCTTTTGTACTCCAGGACATGCAGAGGACAGAATAGTACAGAGCAGTAAGTTCAGCTCTATATGCAATCAGACAGACAGACAGACAGGCAGAGAAGGCACTAGATATATAAATAAACAGGGAAGGCACTGTATAATAGATATATAAAAAACAGCTAAGGGGATAGATATAGATAGGTAGGAAGGAAAGGCACTATATGATAGGCAGAGAGGGAAGCTCCTATATAATAATAAAATTACTGTTATTACTATATAGATAGACAGGGAGTTCAGGCAGGCAGGTTAAAAATAAATAAATTTTTTCTCTAGCGGGGAATCGAACTCGGATCTCTTGAAGTACAACAAGTCTGCTGCACTCTAAGTGACGAAATCTTACCAGTACTCCACAGAAGCTGTTGTAAAAGTCTTGGACCTTTTATGAAAGTGTTTATTTTCTCTTTGGCTGTCAGGCTTCACACATTTTATAGTTTATGTCTACATTTTGTAACATTTATTACTAAAATATGAAAAAGTTTCTGTTTTAACATTGTCTACACAGATTACTGTAGAAACGGAACACACATGAAATGTTTGTGTTCCAAATAACAATCTATTATTTCCAGTCTAAAACTCCACTTCACTCCCAGATAATCGAGGCATGAGCTCGGAGAAGTTTGTGCACATTCTGAGTCGGTGGGGGGATGTAATAGCCGACTGCTTGCAGTTTGTTTTTATCGGCACATTTACAGGACAAAGGAGACTGGGGGAGAGGTGAGAACGGTTTTAAGAAGCGATTTAAGGTGGGACGGATCTACAAGTTTTTTCGTAGGCTCTGGTAATTCTAGTGTTAAGTCAGTGGGAAACCGATGTGTTATATTATTTGAAACTTGAAAAAATCAAATACTCAGTTAGAGGATCCGTACAGACTTTTTTCAAAACATGGCAGGATCTAATCAGTAATATTTTAAAAATAAGTTCATGAAGCACAGAGAATTTATTAATTTAGGTATGTTTAAAAGCTGTAAAATTTTGATGCCGTTTGGCTTGCTCTCTCTCTCTCAAGGGTGGGGATCGATCTGTTCTTGACTCTATTTTTTTTTTGTAAAAACTTGATTGCTTTGTATGGAGTGCAATAAAATTAATAACAAAAAAAAAAGTTATTATGGGGAAAAAAATAAATTTAATCAATTTTGGAATAAGGATGTAACATAACAAAATGTGGAAAAAGTGATGCACTGTGAATACTTTCTTGATACATATATATATATATATATATATATATATATATATATATATATATATATATATATATATATATATAGTCATGCACGAGTTGCAGCTAAAGGGCCTGAATGAGAGTAATTCCATGCCAGACTCTTTCTCTCACTTCTCTGCAGACCGGTTATGGGAAATTCTGCCTGGTTCAGAGGACGTCACTTCTTGTTCTGGCACAACTGATGACATCACTTCTGGTCCCTGACTCAATGACATCACTTCCAGTTCCAGCCCCATGGATGACGTCACTTCCTCCGCTCTCCTTTAAAGCTGCCACCTTTGTGCTAGCAAATCAGTTCTGTTTTTCATTTGTATCTGTACACAATGTACTCCCAATGTAACTCTTTTGCAGCCAGGAAAAATTATACGAATGGCTGCCCAAACCTTTTTTCCACTCTATTGTCTTATCTTTGACAATATATACACTGTATGTATATTTAATATGGAAAATATGTTTCAGACGAAAGGTCACACATTTAAAAGCATGTGTGCAATTGAATGGGAAAATGAAAAACAGAAGTGCTACTTAAAACATAAGCAGTCTCATGTAGTCTTGAGCTGATAAGTTATTTTATCAATTAAGTCATCCTGTTAAATAGTTTCGTCTTGACCAGATAAGCACAGCATCCTTTTTTTTTGTAAAAGGATAAAATTGGTACTTTTGGTGTCTTTTACAATCATATTTATATTTTTTCTGGAGAATTGTTTAAATAAGTGAAACTGTATTTATAAATAAAAATACCTCCTAGTGGAATACAATTGCAGCCAATGAATAGGGCAACAAAAAATCAAATATTACCACATATATTCACTTGGAAAGGACAAATGTCTTGATTTCAGAAAACATGTTTTAAAGATATATTTTTGTCAAAAAAACAAAGTTGGAAATAATTCATTTCCATCACAGATTCTACACACTGTCTTTTCTAAGGGAAGGCTGGTAGAGGTTTGTTTATGTAAATAATAGCAGGTTTAAACACAGTTGTCGAGTCAATCAAAAGAGCAGGACAGTCATGTAGCTGTTCCGTGCAATATTACCTTTCAGTTTGGTTCAAAATGTGTGCATTATGGATATGAAAATAAATAATATTTATTCATATTTTACTGAGATCCACTTTCAGTAACTCCCAATACTGTAAAACTTTGAATTGTAGCTGTAGCTCAAAAAATCCACAAGCAGGAAGTTCGCAATGCAATACCAATAATTACCAAGACAGACGGAGACAAAATCATTGACCAAAATAATATAATGCACATATTTAGAGACTACTGTAAGTCCTTATATTCTACTCAGTTTAAAGAAGACAACACAACCTAATACGTTTTGGATGCATTACAGATACCACAACTAGACTTATTACAATGTGCATCACATAGACCAATCTCACTTCTGAATAATGATGTTAAAATACTTTCCAAAGTCCTAGCTAGAAGGATTGAAAAAATGCTTCCTTCGGTAATATCACAAGACCAAACTGGATTTATTAAAGGCGTCTGCTTAGCTTCCAATCTTTGACGCCTGTTTAATGTAATATATTCACACACAAAGTCTAACACCCCAGAGATATTATTATTGGTGTATGCAGAAAAAGCATTTCATATGGTTGAATGGAACTACCTTTTCACTACATTGGAGAAATTTGGGTTTGGCCCAAACATACAGTATGTGCATGGATCAAACTACTGTATACCATCAGACTACTTCAAACTAAAATGTGATACTGGACAAGGATGCCCCCTGCTATTTGCAATCGCCATTGAACCACTGGCAGTTAACTATCAAAATGCTTATGAGATAAAGGAGATTATCAGAGAAGGACCTAAACAGAAAGTTTCACTCTATGTTGATATGGTACTGTATATATCAGATCCACAAAATACTGTGCCTGGAGTACTAACAGCACTAACAGAATTTCAAATGTTTTTTGGTCTTAGAATTAATTTGAGTAAAAGTCTGTTCTTTCCAGTGAACTCTCTCTTGCCCAAAATATTAGATTAGACACCTTCCCTTTTAACATCACAGATCAGTTTAAATACCTAGGGGTAAACATCACAAGTAAACATAAATCTCTTTATTAACAAACTTTTGCTGCCTGTGTGGAAAAGCTTAAGCAACACTTGCATAGATTGTCTACCCTTACTTTAGTTGGAAGAATAACACTGTCAAGATGAATATCCTTCCTAAGCTTCTTTTTCTTTTTCAAAGCATTCCAATATACATCAGTAAATTGTTTTTTAAGAAGTTAGATTCAATCAAGACCTCATTTATTTGGAATTCAAAGCATCCCAAAGGTGGCAAGGCTCTACCTAGCTTTCAATTTTATTACTGGGCGTCAAATATACAAGCTATAAAAACCTGGACATTGACACAAATAGACATACACAGCCTTGGTCTGTAATAGAAATAAAACTTACTTCTTTATATTCCTTGCTTTTGTGTCCCAATAAATACAAGTCATTGCCAATATACTAACAACCCAATTGTGCTTCAATCACTCAGAATATATAACTAACGTAGGAAGTACTTCAAGATAGAGAACCTTTTATCTGTGGCATCTCTGCATGATAACCACCTTTTTCCACCCTCTCAAACGTATGCAGTTTTTAATGTTTAGAAAACATTCGGGGTGAAATCACTAGGAGATCTGTACATAGACATGTTTGCATCCGACGAACAATTACACTCCAAATTTAACTTTCCAGCAACACATTACTTTCACCACCTCCAAATTAAAAACTTTGCTAAAAAAAACCCTGCCCGATTTTCCTCACTTCCCACCAATTCCTATTCTGGAAAAAATAGTGATCAGACGTGAGGACTCGTACAGTATTTCTGTAATATATAAAAACATTTTAAAGCCCCTCCCTTTCAAAGATCCCAGAGTACAGTCAGAAAAGGACCTCTCACTCAACATTTCAGAAAAGGAGTGGAAGGCAGCAATGCACAGAATTCACTCGAGCTCCATATTTGCAAAGCATACAATTATTCAAATTAAAATCATCTATTGAGTGCATCTGTCTTGTTTTAAATTGTCCAAAATGTTTCCAGGGCAAGATCCAACCTTTAAATGTTGCAATCAAGTTCCAGCCTCATTGTGCTCTATGTTTTGGGCCTGCACCTAATTAACATAATTCTGGACCAAAATCTTTAAATGCCTTTCAGACAGCACTGGAGTCACAATCCCTCCTAATCCACTAACAGCTGTGTTTGGTGTACTTCTAAATGAGCTTAAAGTGGAGAAGGACAAACAAACTGTAATTGCCTTTACATCATTATTGGCACGTAGACTTGTCTTACTCATCTGGAAGAATCCTAACTCATCTCTTTTAAGTCAATGGGTAACTGATGTTATATATTACCTAAAATTGGAAAAAATCAAGCTCTCAGTTACAGCATGTGCAAAATTTTTTTTTAACCTGGCAGGATCTAATTAATAACATTTTAGAATAAGCATTTAAATTGAGGGAGCAGATTCTCTTCCCTTTTTTTTAATCTTATTTAATTTTATTTATCTACTTATTTATTTATTTAATTTCCTTGCTATTAAAGTTTTACTCTGTTGGCTTAGCTCTCTTTCTCATCGGTGGGGGTTCATTTGACTTGAACTTAGTTCTGTAAAATTTGACTTGCTTGTATGGAATGTTATTTGCTTTTAATAAATTCAATAAAATGCTAAAAAAAAGTATACTGCAGCTCACAAAATCAATAAACCTACAGTTAAAGCTGTTTGGTCTTTCTAGCTTTGATCACTTTGTCCATTTTAAAATGAAAGATGCTATGTGATTCAAAAAGAATGCATAAATGTAGAGATGTAATATGGAATGCTGTCATTCAAAAATGAATGTGTAAATGTAGAACTGTAATGCTGTCCTGTACTGTGTAATAATGACAGCTGTTTCTTGTCAAGCCAGACATGTTTTAATGTAATGGCTTGAATATCTTTATACAGAAGCCAATGAGCCAGCACATAATGTATAAACAGGAAGTGTAAGTGATTGTTAAGTAAGTTAAAAGGGGTTGTTGGGGGAGAAATAATGTAGTATTACATTTTTAATTCATCTAATTATTTATGTATTTTTTCTTTCTTTCTTTAACTTCTTTCAAAGTACTTTCAGCTGCATATATTTTATGAAAGTGTATTATACAATAAATGTTTTCCGCAAGGTCTTTAAGTCTGTGCAATGATGTACATGTTTGTGAAAGAGACACTCCATTAAGTTTCAGCTTTTAAATCCTGTTACTTTAGTCTGACTGGATTACCCTGATTAGCTGCGTGATGGTCATCATGAAGTTTTGCAGACCCTCCTCCATTTTATGTGTTTTCTTGGTGTCCTGCTGTGGCAATTAGTGCCACTGCTACATTTGTGCCAAATTGCTCTCCTGCCCACAAAAAGTGACTAAGGTTAGTGGGCACCTTGGAGTCCAAAAATAAAAGGATTTAAGTTCCTTATTGGACTGCCCTAGAATGTGGACCTATATAGTAGGAGAGCCCTAGTGGGTGTCCACTAGGGCTACATCACCAGAACGGTGAATTTTTCTGACTTGGAATGTAACTTATTCCATTAAAATCAACTGTTGACCCCTCAGAGTTTTGTTTTTGCCAGGAATGTTATCGAATGGAGTTTATTATTCTTCTACTCCATTGTCAACTACATATCTTATGATGTTAATAGACTTACATTTTCATAATTATAAATTAGTCTGATTGAATATTATATACTTAACCTAATTAGTGAATTTGTGTATGTTAACAACATGTAGTTAATAGTGTTATAGCTGGAAGCACTCTGAGCCTATAATAGATGGAAAGCACTACACAAAAATAAATTAAACTGAAATCAAAAGTGAATCAAGCAACTATGTGACACCATCACTTACATGAACAAGTTGTTTCACAACTAAATGTGAAGATAACTTTCACTAAAGGATATTGCTGGATCAGGAGTGCTTAGTTGATTTCAGTTGTTGAATAAGTTGAAAGTTGATGTATTGAATTACTACACATTTCTAATAAGCTTACAAGGAAATCAAAGCAATGATGCCAAAATACAGCTTAATCTGTTAATCAAGATGGAGAGCTTCCAAAATGTGTTTATAAATACAGCACCCATTTACACTTAAAAACTATGTTTCCAAGTGTTTTCCTAATTTTTATTCTACAAGCCTTCTGATGTTCAGAACATTGTATAAACATCTTTCAGTTTTAAACCTCTTTATTTCCAGCATGTTGGTTATTAAATCTAAATCCCTGCCAATTCCTTTTAAGATAATGACAGCGTTAGACAACACTGCTTGATTGAAGTCATGATCCATATAGCAAGCTCACAGAGGATTTATGGCTAGAAGATTGTATTAAAGTTTAAAATAGATAATGAACACCATATAAATCCAAAGGCATAAACTTCAATACAATTACAAAAGCTGAAAATGATAAATAAACATCTAGACAATGAATTACAATGCATTACAACTACAATGATTGGTTTTGTGCCTCATGTGGTTTGGAGAAACACTCTAGATTCTAGTAAAGGATGGCTTTTGTTTAATTGTTTGAAGAACAAGTGATTGATATGGTCTTACGGCATCTTCTGTTAAAAAGTTATGCAGTACATCACATCACGTTAGGGTTAGGGAAACATTATTTTATTCACCTTTCTAAACAGTAATGGATGTTTTCAGTGTTTATTACTTAATTTCTCTTGTATTAATCTTTTAATGTAATTTCTCATGACTTATGTTTTTTCTTATATGTGTGATGTGTAGTTAATTGAATCTGAATATAATTTTATTTACCATTTTCAGCTTTTGTAATTGTATTGAAGTTTATGCCTCGGATTTATATACTGTAATTTTCAGGACAGAACATTGACTCCTTAATCAATAACAAGCCTCAGTCAGTCTTTGAGCACAAATTAGAAACAACCACTTGATTGGATATCAAATGCAAAAGATGCGAATTAACAATTAAAAAAACATTCCTGCTGTTACCAGATGGTTGTGGATTTTACAATATCGACCTGAAGTTAAGTATGTCCAGGCCTGGCCAGTATATGGATGGGAGAACATCTAAGAAAAGCCTGGGCTGCTGCAGGAAGAGGTGCTGGTGAGGCCAGCAGGTTTGCTTACCCTGTGATCTGAATGTGGATACCAATGCCCCAGTGCAGTGATGGGGATACTGAGTTGTCAAATTGGTGCTTTGCTTTGGATGAGACGTACAACTGAGGGTCCCGAATTCCTGTGGTCATTAAAGATCCCTGGGCATCCGTTGTAAAGAGCATGGTGTATCCCAATATCCAGGCTAAACTGCTCTCCATGGCCTAGTCATTCTGGCCTCCTAATCATCCCCTGTCTCTTCACCACCTAACAGCTCATGTGTGGTGAGGGTACTGACACAAAAATGGCTGCCATTGCATCATCCAGGTAGATTCTGTATATTGGTGGTGGTTGAAGTGTCTCTCCACTCACTATTTAAAGCACTTTAAGTAAGGTTTAAGGTTTCTTTATTTAGTCATGTTTACACAAGAAAACATGAAAGTAGTGAGAAAACCAGTATATAAATGTAAAAAAGAATTCATTAAGTAATTCATTAAAAGCAAATTTACTGAGAAACATTGCATTTGTTAAAAGAAAACATTGACTTGATTGACTTATTTTATTCTCTGGTTTAAAGAGAAGGTAAGGCAATACACAGATGTAGCTTCTTTTTCTCTCACTCTTCCACTTCTTACTAAGGCCATTTAAGTCTAAACCCATGGCCACTGACAGTTGCTGTAATAAACACAGTTTAAACAAGTTCCCATCACATACAAGAAAATGTTAAAAAATGAGTATGCATGTATACAATGAGTGCTCAGGTACCTAGTCTGTCAAGGTCCACAATCTCTTCAACAAAGCCTCTTTAGGCACACTTATTAATAAACACATACTAAACCAGAAACATCAATAGGCATTACTCTCCCCTTTTCCAGCTTCTCTTTTGCACCTGTTCTTTTATCACATAATGCAGCTTGGTACAATCCCAGTTAATACTCCTTTTATGTTTATTTTTGTTTGAACTAAACACACTCTGTCTCTGCTGTTTAGCACAAATTGTGTAGCACACTGTACGTGGTTTTTAAATATTTAAATCCCAGTTTTTTCCATGTTTTCAATTTGACAAAGAGCAGACAACACTAACAGTCCTATTAGTGTCTGGATGTTAAGGTACGTCAGCTATTTCATCACTATTTTTGTTTGTTTTTGGGTTATTTTTGCATGTATTTTTCTCCAGTTTGTTTTCTGGTGATTATGGTACATGCTGATGCTTATTTTGTATAAAAGCAGGTGGTAAGCTCTGAGTTGTTAATTCTTTATATTTACATTACATTTGGAGAGAGAACTTTTTTTTTTATCAAGCGTCACTGCACAACTCCTCTCCTACTGTTTGTTGACATTTCTGGTGTTAACATATTGAAAGGTTTGCTGAATTAGAAATGTTATACTTGATACTGTACCAGAATTTGTTTTTAATTTCAAGATGCACATAAGCACTAAACTTGACCAAAACTGCAGGAACATTAAGGAAAGGACAGCATATAAACTCTGTCTGAGTTTATTCTAATATATTACATGATTATTGAATTTATCAAATTTATTGATATATTATGCCTTGAAATATGAGTTTGATGCAAGTATTGTGCTAGCATTATGAAATATTAGAAGACAAACATTTTTTCATTTTCGTTCACTTTTGTTACTGCTTTTTTGTTTTCTTCTTTTCGAATTTTCAGTGAATAAACTCCTCAGCACTTAAGCTTTTTGTATTTTTGTCATTTGAACAAGGTGTTTTTAATGGTTTCCCTCTACCCCTTTGAATATGTAGTGTCTGCACCCAAACACTTCCTTGGCTTTCTAAGATTACGAATAAAAAAGAAAAACAAAATTCTACTCTTTAGTGTGTGCTTTCTTTATCTAGTTAATGGGTTCTTTGCTTAAATGTTTGGCTATGGTTTATGGGCTCAGACAACACATAAGGTTCAAATTTGGATACAGATTTAGACTTTGACAAGGTTTTTATTTTCTAATTATTATTGTTTTCGGTAACCGTTTTTTATATAAGATTAAAACACAGGCATTCTTTTATAGGGGAAATAGCTACCCTGTCTTAATACAGTAATTTCTGTGACCTTACCTATATGTAATCCCATGATATTGCAGTATTATTGTATTATGGAAATGAAAGCCTTATCACCAACCAAATAAATCAGCATTACAAATCAAAGAAAAAAGAAATAAATTATTATTTGCCGTGACATATTCTGATAATGCACTTATTAAATGTATTATACATCTGATAATGTCTTTTGTATTCTGTATTGCAGAACGTATTGTGACAGATAGAGGGCGCTATCGCTCCCTTGAACCCTTGTCCAAGACTCCAGACACCAGATAAAAGTCCAAAAGTAGACTATATTTATTAACAACAGTGCACCAAGCACCCTTCTCTCCACAATACTCATTAATACACACTATCACAATAACAATAAACAATCCTCCACTCCCAGACGCGATGCCACCCTTCCACCCAGCTCAGCTCACCGTATGGGAGCTGCCACAGTACTTTTATAGTCCGTGACCCGGACGTTCTTCTGAACCCTCAGTCCATGTGACTTCTCAGCACTTCCGGGTCAGATCAAAACTCTTCTTTTTCTTCACCACGGAAGCACATCATTCCCCTTGTCCATGTGACTCGGACATACTTCCGGGGCATAGGGCAAATAATATTCTTTGCTCCTCACTGCAGCTCCGTCAAGTGGCCCCTGGGGTATCCAGCAGGGCTGTGGATGAAAACTTCATTGTCCAGGGTTCCCTGCCGGTCTTCGGGGCACCTCCATGCTGCAGGGAGGGCTCCATCTGGCAGCTTGGTGGCCGGGATGACAAGCCGGCCATAGACCACACTATACAGTAATTACCTTTCTAAAATTGGATGTTAATAAGAATAAAATGATAAATTGATTTCACTAATATTCTAAACAGGACCCAGTCTGCACGACGAACCTGATTTGGTTATTAGTACTCAGAATGTGTGACTTACACCAGTATGCTTGTGCAGTTTGTTGAAACTGGCCACTTCTTTCATTTTTCTTCCATAGTATCTATTAAACAAATTGTATTTTTTAAGAGCTACTCTAGGAGAAAGGGAATTTAGCTAAATAATCTAGTACAGTAAGAGTTAATTTATTGCAAAGGTTTGGTAAACATCCCCATTGTTTCCTAATTGATCCCATGCTTTTAGGATGGACACTTGTTCAACATGACCATATAATGGAATAAGCTGTTAAGGGAAATAATTTGCTTATATAGTAAAATCTTGGTCATTTAAGTCATTTGTTAACTAATAGATAGAGATATATAGATAGATAGATAGATACAGTGAAATTCGATCCAAAACTTTGGTCGTAGTCCGATTTGGTGAGACCAAAAGTAATTTCCCCCATAGGATTGCATGTAAATACAATTAATCTGTTCCAGACCGTACAAACTGTATGTAAGTATATTTTTTTAAAGATTTTTAAGCACAAATATAGTTAATTATACCATAGAATGCACAGCGTAATAGTAAACTAAATGTAAAAACATTGAATAACACTGAGAAAACCTTGAGCAACAGAGAAAACTAACACTGCAAGAGTTTGCGCTATGAACTGCTTGCTAAAAACACTTTTATTTAATGAGTTTTAAGCACATGGTAAAAAATGAACATTTGAAAAATCTGTAATTTAATAAACCACCAAGAAAAGTAACATTGCAACAATGCACGCTACGAACCGATCGCTGTAAACAGAAGTGAAGTGGAGGTTAAAATCCAATAGAAAAAAAGTCTTCTGTAAAAACAAGCCCGGTGCATTCTTTCTCTCTCGCTCGCTGCACAGGGAATGCACAGGGAGAGACTGAACACAGGTGGAAATCATCAGCGTGCACAAACTAAAAGGGAAACTGGCTTGTTCATATACAGTGTGTGGCCGTGAACAGATGCAAAAGTTTGGCGAACTTTTTGGTCGTAACCTGATTTGTACGTGTTCAGAGACATTCGTGAACCGAGGTTCCACTGTAGTTTATTAATCCCAAGGGGAAATTCACATACTCCAGCAGCAGCATACATAAAGAACAATATTAAATTAAAGAGTGATAAAAATGCAGGTATAACAGACAATAACTTTATATAATGTTAACGTTTACCCCCCCGGGTGGAATTGAAGAGTCGCATAGTGTGGGGTAGGAACAATCTCCTCACTTTGTCAGTGGAGCAGGACAGTGACAGCAGTCTGTCATTGAAGCTGCTTCTCGGTCTGGAGATGATATTGTTCATTGGATGCAGTGGATTCTACATGATTGACAGGAGCCTGCTCAGCGCCCGTCGCTCTGTCATGGATGTCAAACTGGCCAGCTCTGTTCCTACAATAGAGCCTGCCTTCCTCACCAGTCTGTCCAGGCGTGAGGTGTCCCTCTTCTTTATGCTGCCTCCCAAGCACACCACCGCGTAGAAGAGGACACTCGCCACAACCGTCTGATTGAATATCTGCAGCATCTTATTGCAGATGTTGAAAGACACCAGCCTTCTAAGGAAGTATAGTCGGCTCTGTCCTTTCTTACACAGAGCATCAGTATTGGCAGACCAGTCCAATTTATCATCCAGCTGCACTCCCAGGTATTTATAGCTCTGCGCCCTCTGCACACAGTCATGGTTCTCCTAAAATCCACCACCAGCTTCTTGGTTTGTTTTGCTGATGTTCAGTTGTAGGTGGTTTGAGTTGCACCATTTAACCAAATCCTTGATTAGGTTCCTATCCTCCTCCTCCTGCCCACTGCTGATGCAGTCCACGATAGTAGTGTCGTCAGCGAATTTTTGCACGTGGCAGGACTCTGAGTTGTATTGGAAGTCCGATGTATATAGACTGAACTGGACCGGAGAAAGTACAGTCCCCTGCAGCGCTCCTGTGTTGCTGACCACAGTGTCAGACCTGCAGTTCTCTAGACCCACATATTGAGGTCTGTAAGATAGTCCATGATCCATGCCACCAGGTATGAATCTACTCCCATCTCTGTTAGCTTGTCCCTAAGGAGCAGAGTTTGAATGGTGTTGAAGGCACTAGAGAAATCCAGAAACATAATTCTTACAGCACTGCTGCCTCGTTCCAAGTGGGAGAGGGATCGGTGTAGCATATACTGTAGATGATGGCATCCTCCGCTCCCACCTTCTCCTGGTATGCGAACTGCAGAGGGTTGAGGGCGTGGCGGACCTGTGGCCTCAGGTGGTGAAGCAGCAGCCGCTCCATGGTCTTCATCACTTGTGATGTCAGAGCGACAGGCAGGAAGTCATTCAGTTCACTAGGATGTGATACCTTTGGGACTGGGGTGATGCAAGATGTTTTCCAAAGCCTCGAGACTCTCCCCTGTTCCAGGCTCAGGTTGAAGATGTGCTGTAGAGGACTCCCCAGCTCCAGCGCACAGGTCTTCAGCAGTCATGGTGATACTCCATCTGGACCCACTGCTTTGTTGGCACAAAGTCTCCTCAGCTCTCTGCTTACCTGGGCTGCTGTATTTGTGGGTGGAGGGAAACTCTCCTATGCTGGTCTCAGCAGAAGGATGATTGGAGGGTGCAGTAGTCCGAGGTGAGAGTGGGTTAGGTGGTCAAACCTGTTAAAGAAGTTGTTCATCTGGTTTGCTCTCTCCACGTCTCTCTCGATGGTGGCACCCCGCTTCGAGCTGCAGCCAGTGATGATCTTCATCCCATCCCACACTTCCTTCATGCTGTTATTCTGCAACTTCTGCTCCAGCTTTCTCCTGTACTGCTCCTTCACCGCCCTGAGCTGGACTCGGAGTTCCTTCTGCATGCGCTTGAGCTCATACTGATTATTTTACCACCTTGTATTCACATAGAGAGTGAGTCCTCCTCCTTTCCAATTCCTGCAGGTACTTGCGTCTTTGCCTGCTCTAATTATGCTAAACACAGCTAGCACCACATTGGCATCTGGGATGTTAGTTGTTAGCCATGTTTTACAAAAACACAACAAACTGCATTCTCTGTAGGTCCTGACATTTTTCACCAGCGCAGCCAGTTTGTCAATCTTATTTGGTAGTGATTTCAAATTTCCCAGGATCACAGAAGGCACCGAAGGCTTGTAGCGCCACTTGGCTTTTATCTTAGCGCCACCTCTGCTGCCACGATACAACCTTCTTACCTCGTCGGGTAAATATGGAACCACACTGGCATTAACCTTTGTTCTCAGCGCTTTAAGTTGACTACCTGAATAGACGAGTCTCGGCGTGTCCAGGGAACGAGTCCACATAAAAGAAAGTGGTAAGAGTGATCAGTGAAATAGAGAGAAATAGAGAAAAAGGTAGAAAGATAAAGTCATACACGGAGCTGCTGGAAAGGCTGCCACTCGCGGCGCACCTGAGTCATATGTGATATAATGATGACATATAATAAGTTAAGTTACCAAGTAGTGTGATAGACAGCAGAACTTTAGATGTCTTCAAAACTTGACATGATGCCGGTTTGGAAGAATTACCTAAATGGGACTGGTAAGTTTTATTGAGGTGAATGGCCGGTTCTCATCTAGATTGTTCCAATGTTCTACTAATAATTAATGATAAGCCACAAAAAAGCTACTCCAATTTAACATTCACTGCCATTTGCCCCATCTTTGTAATGTCATTTTGTACTGCTGTTTCTATTTCTTCTAAAGCAAGCAGTATGTCTTGTAACAAAATACACTGAGTAAATCTTTCCATAAAGAAACTGCATTTTTTTAGCAATCATTAATAAGTGAGGAGCTTCTAATGTTTTGTTACCACTGACAGTTACAAAGAAATCTCAAGTTGTACACAAAACAAGAGTCTCCTCAATGTAAAAAGCAGCCCAATTGAATAGATGTACCGTAGATCCCGTTATATAAGCCGAGAATTTCGTCCTAGATTTTTGGCTTGGAGTTTGGGGGTCGGTTTATACAACGAGTATCATTTCAGATTCAAGATTTCCAGTGCAATGCAGGTTTTGCTGATGAATACGGAAGTAAATAATGACGAAATCACAGAGCCATCTTTCAAATGTTTCTAGAATAGAACGCCTTTTATTGTCACTATACACATCTACAATGAGATTAAAAGCAGCTCCTTCAGTGCAGAAAAAAAGTTCTATATAGGACTTGTATGGTTGTTTTTTTAGCCTTAGCATAACGGCGGATCTGCGGCCCCACTTCTGCTTTCTTTCCCTCCTCCGTCTGTGTCATCTCCTAGACCCGACAATAATCCACGGAGAGCCCGCTGGTCTCGCTATGTTGTGCGTGTGATGAAAAACACTCTAAACAGATGTCTGGCTCTGGACACCGATGTCTTTTAGGTTCTGACGGGTGTAGCGGATGTTCGCTGAACCGATCATGCACAAACAAGGAAAAAAAAAAAGTACAAAAACAACAAAAAAGTGCACTGAAAAGGAGAGCCCTGAGCCACTGTGACCATGCGCGCCGCCATGCTCCTAGCTTAATCTAGCCTACTTCTGGTAGGCTAGGCACTTTTTATAACTTTTTGGTTAGTACATTAGAAAAATTATTGGCGTTTTGGTAAATTATGCACATTAAACAACCCTTTTTTATTATGAAAAGGTTAAGTAAGTGTTGCAGTGGGAGGTTCGGAACGCATTATGGGTTAGCCTTCGTGAACAAATTAAGTTCGTAAGTCAACGGTCCACTGTATTGCGTATTTAAGTTAATCAAATTTATAACGAGTCTCCGGAAATCTACCCGCTGATGTACCGTACTTGCGTATATAGTTTCAACACAAAGGTTTCATTTTACCAAACTTCTCCGCAATCACTTCCTGGTTTCCATCAAAAATGCCGGCAGTCTCAAATTCTTGCTGATAAACATGATAAATATACCTGAACAGACACTTTTAAGGAAATTTAGAAAATTTTGCTTGGAGAAGGGGGTCGGCTTAAATACCGGTCATCGGCAAATACATGTAATTTAGTAGGTAGAGAAGGGGGTCGGCTAATATACTGAGTCGGCTTATATTCTGGGATCTACGGTACAACTTGCACATAGATTTTCTCCATTAATGAAAGTACATTACAACACACTGAATACATCAGGGAAAACTGAATTGCTTATTAACAAATCAGTCTGTTTTACTAAACCATCAATCATAAAAATATATCAGCGCTTAAGTTATCAAACTTAAGCTATCAAAAGTAGAGCTTTCTAAAACACAAAAGATAAAAACAATTATTTTACAAAACTCTGCTAAAGTTATTACACCAATTGACGAAATTGAATGTCTGTTTATTGCTAACAGCAACAATCTAAAACATAATTTCTTCCCTAAAGTGTTAACTGTGAAAGGAAAATGATGTGCCATAAAAGGGTGTGGGATTACATAAATTTAAATTTTAGAGTCAATGTGAATAAAAGCATCAGATTTGGATGTTGTGTATTTAAACATAAAATAGCTATTTTGTTCAGAATTATAAAAGATCAGAAATGGAATAAAAAATCTCACATTTAGGGTTGTGGTGCAAATATTTGTATTTACTGAGCAAATTATTTTAATATGGTTATTATATCACTATGGCTGTATACATAGACTAGACGAAATGGACATATTTTGCATATAATATAATTTAATATACTGTGTCATTCAGCATAAAACAGTTTTTGTTATGGCATTATTTATGACTTTTATAGTTACGTACAATTACACATACATATAACAAATTTTTAATGCCTTTTCCACCATTTTTGTTGTGTTTTTTCTTTTGTTTCTTCCCCTTTTCATACTGGATTCCCGCAACTGTTTAAATGGAGATAAAAGGACCTTTTCTTAGCTTAGCTTTTTGTTACAGCCGGTGGCATGCATGTCTTGAGTGGACCCTATCCAGCTGCAATTGTTGTGTCCATGTGTTCCTGAGTGGCAGTAGTCTCTCTGTTGGTGACCTTTCTTTTTGT
This sequence comes from Polypterus senegalus, assembly GCF_016835505.1. Classification (NCBI taxonomy): domain Eukaryota; kingdom Metazoa; phylum Chordata; class Cladistia; order Polypteriformes; family Polypteridae; genus Polypterus; species Polypterus senegalus. The sequence goes on along the minus strand of NC_053169.1, from coordinate 44,058,587 downwards.
CTTGTCTGTGTTGTGTGTCAGGCCTCAGTCAACCTGTGACTGGTTAATTGTTATGTGGCCTGATTGTCCCTGTTTGAATCTGCCGCCATTGCTTTTGTTGCAGACTTTACATCTGTTACTGCTCCCCTGATTTGTGGAGTGCCACGGAGTTTGGTTCTCGGACCGGTATTGTTTTCCTTACACATCCTTCTTTTGTCTCAGATTATAAACTCTTTTACTGTAAGTGCATTTTATATCACCTTTATACAGATGATACACAGCTTTATCTATACTAATAAAAGGCAAAGCCCTCACTGACTGACTCATTCACTCACTCGCTGACTCATCACTAATTCTCCAACTTCCCGTGTAGGTAGAAGGCTGAAATTTGGCAGGCTTATTCCTTATAGCTTACTTACAAAAGTTAAGCAGGTTTCATTTCAAAATTCTACACGTAACGGTCATAACGGTCGACAACGTCCGCCATGTTGAACTTACTTATTTATGACCTCATCTTCACGAAATTTGGTAGGCGACTTCCCTGCGCTAACCGAAACTGATGTACATACTTATTTCGGTGGTATGACGCCACTGTCGGCCGCCATATTGAACTTTCCAATGTCACTAATTCTCCAACTTCCCATGTAGGTAGAAGGCTGACCCCATCTTCATGAAATTTGGTAGGCGGCTTCCCTGCACTCACCGAAACCAATGTACGTACTTATTTTGGTGGTATGATGCCACTGTCGGCCGCCATATTGAACTTTCCAACGTCACTAATTCTCCAACTTCTCGTGTAGGTAGAAGGCTGAAATTTGGCAGACTCATTCCTTACAGCCTACTTACAAAAGTTAAGCAGGTTTCATTTCGAAATTCTATGCATAATGGTCATAACGGTCGACAACGTCCGCCATGTTGAACTTTCTTATTTATGGCCCCATCTTCACGAAATTTGGTAGGCGGCTTCCCTGCGCCACCGAAACCGATGTACGTACTTATTTCAGTGGTATGACGCCACTGTCGGACGCCATATTGAACTTTCCAACGTCACTAATTCTACAACTTCCCGTGTAGGTAGAAGGCTGAAATTTGGCAGGCTCATTCCTTACAGCCACCATCGGCCGCCATATTGAACTTTCCAACGGTCTTTGTTACTTATGGGCCCATCTTCAAGAAATTTGGTACGTGCGTTCCCAACGCTAACTGAATCCTACTTACGTACATATATACGTCCATAGCCTGCAGCTTGGTCACCGCGTGAGGGGGCGTTCGGTCCCCCATCCCAACGCCTCCCACGTTGTTGGCTGTCTGCCTATATAAGGCCGTCCGTCGCTCCAGTCTCTACATTCCCTTCCTTGCTTCGCCACTGGATTCACGTCTCCCTGCTGATAACTACAGCCTTTTTATTTAATCCACGGCTTCTCCGCTGTCTTATTGTTCGTTTATTACAATTATAGTTATTGTGTAGGTATTTTAGACTTACTTTACATTGTTCAAGTACCCATTTCCTTTATCATTCCAACCGTACCCCCATTAACATGTCTATCGAGGTGATCACCATCGATCAAAGAACTGTCACTTACCTAGTGGTTTCCATGCCCGGAGATGGCACCTGCCTTTTCCATTCTCTGTGTTACATATTGCACGGCCATATCAGGCTCACTCTTGATATCCGGAGGAACATTGTGTCTTATGTATTGAATGACTGGGACAGGTTCAAGGTGTGGACTGATGATGGTACAGGAGATAATTATACTACACAGGAACACTATAAGAGTGAAATGCTTAAGCCCTTCACCTATGGTTCTGCATGTGAGTTGATGGCTGCCGCTGAATTGTTCGGTTGTCACTTTCAAGTGTACCAAAATGGCCAAATATTTTACACCTTTCGACAACCGCCAATGCCTCTTAAACATCTTAGATTCACAGGTGACGATTTCAGTAGTGGACATTTTGATGTTTATGAATGTTTAAACTCTCAAAAGCTGGATGTGAAGTTATCGATGAAACCAGTTTTGTGCTTACAACGCTTGACAGAAGCACAAGTCCTGCAAATACTGTCGTAATTGAAACAAACCATGAAACTCAAACCGATTATGACAGCAGCAATCCAAGCTGTGAGATTTGAAACAAGATTACTTTTCACATGGCCAACTGTACATTGCATGCTCAAGAGTAAACTCAGCGCACAGCTTGGTCATATTACAACCGGAGGGCCGAACTGACAATGTGGTATACAAAGAGATCCTTAACAAATAATTATTGGTATATTTTCCCTCAGTTTAAAAAGGTTTCATTTTTTTCTTAATAAAAATTTTAAGGCAGTACTTTGCTGCTGCGAAGCGCGGGTATTTTGTATCTCATTTAAACCCAATCAAATTGAAACATTGTTCATTTTGGTTGACTTCTTGTCATGCATTAACTACTAATAACTACTTGCAGATCAACTCAGGAAAGACTGAGTTTTTAATTGTTGTTCCCCCTAGCCATCACTCTCAGATTAGCCTCAAAATGGCTTCAGTCTCTCCAAGTGTCAAATCGAAGTTAAGTAATCTGAGGATTATTTTTTAATCAGTCGTTAAGCCTAGATTCACATGTAACGTCTGTTAGCCACCCTTGTTTCTTTCACTTAAGAAACCTTTCTAAATTGAGGACTATAGTCTCAAGACTAGAAATGGTGATATTAGTACATGCTTGGCCTGCATCTTGACTACTGTAATACTCTGTATATTGGTCTGAATAAATCATCCCTTTCTTGGCTACAGTTAGGCTAGGCTTTTAACTCGATCTAGTCAGAGGGAAGTACTCCCATCTTGCACAGTTTGCACTGGCCTCCATATTTTAAAATTTGTTTTAATGTTTTGGAGAGCTGTCTGCGGACAAGACCCTGAGTATATCACTGGCTTCCTTAACCGCCATACAGCCTGTCGGACACTTAGGTTTGGACAACAGGGCTTCCTAGTCATCCCTTGTACAAGGCTCAAGCTACATGGGGATTATGCTCTTCAGTTTGTTAATCCAAGGCTCTGGAATGGTCTTCTGTTAGCACTGCAGACAGCTGAGTCAGTTGATTCTGTTAGTAACCAACTTAATAAATTTTTGTTTAAGCAAGCTTTTGAACACAGTTGAGTAGTCTCTGCTTGAGCTTTTAGTTTATGCTTAGTTTTGTTCTTGTTAATCTATTTTATTGCTTATTTCTTTTTTGTTTTGTTATGTTTGGTTTGCACTTTTATGTGTTTTTTTGTTGTACAGCACTTTGTGATGCCATATCTGTGAAAAGCATTTTATAAATAAATTTTACTTACCTACTTACTTACTTTGTTTTAAGTATGGTCCATCTCATCTTGAATCAGTCTTTTACTTGTTTATCTGCTTTACCTCTTTCAATGTCAACTACTTTGGTCCTACAGCACGGTAATTCTATTTTGAAGGGGTTGAAGTTTAGTTTAAATAGTGCATGCTTTGATGTCTTTTGAAGTTCTGTTTTTTCCTTTGTTTTTTTTGCATCTGATACTTTTTGTAACTTCCTGCTATGACCCTAAATTTTCTTAATACAAAGTGCAGATTTTCTGCTTTGAAACAAGAGATTCCTGTGAAGTTTTGTTTTTTTAGTCTTATGTCAATCAAAAATAAAAAACTGACGATTCAGCGGATAAGAACCTAAGAAAATAATATTTCTTTTCTCATTTGATTATGACATGTAGCCTATAGCAATTTACAATCATTTAATAACTACTACACACCAAAAACATAGCAGTTTAGATCAGCAATGATGACGCTTTGGCTTTCCTTCAAGAAAAGAGTTTCTGTGTTCTCTGATGTATAATAGCAGGCTACCAAGATAGCTGCATAAGGTTCTTGTACAAGATGAGGGGCATATGGTTTTGATGAATGAAAATGCTGACTCTGCTTGATGAGTTCTTTTGGTATTTTCATAGCAGTTCCTGTATGCATTTATTTTAACAGAACAAAATATATTACAGACGTGTACATGTTTTGTGAACATATTACAAGAGTGTACAGAATTGGTTATGGTTTCCAGGATTCAAATCCAGTATCCTGGACCAAAAACCCTTCCCTACGCTCAGTGCTTCTAGAAAAACTCAGCCTTCCAAAACCCTATACTTTATTAAATAGATTTGAGAATGAGGAGATGATGGTGGCAAAATGCTGGATTGCTTAGGCAGCTTGTTGATTTCTGCCTTTGCAGACCCCAGAGGTCTGTTGTCTGGCTAGCTGTTCAGCTCTTCAACTTATAGTAGATCTGCTTGATCAAGGCCATATATCTGAAATGTATATCCTGAGGTGGAACACATGAGTTTAATGAAGTGCCTGAATAAAATGCAAGAATGGCTTGTAATTAATACTCTTTCACATTTCATGTACAGCTTTTTCTCTTACATTGTACTGCCGAATGAACTGTAGATGTTATGGGTTTTGAAGTTTTCTTTATCAGCAGTTTTTTCTTAACACTGTGATGAGCTCTGCAGAAAGTGCCAAATTTCTACCATTTTAGAGGGATAAATCCCTTAGTGTACAGCTGGTCTAGTACAGAGGATTTGCATCTGTAAAATGAATCCTTAAGTTACCTTTAAACATATCTTCAGTCTACGCACTTTAATATTCTTGCCAGTGTATAACTCAAATATTCTGCTTTTTAATTTTGTGTACTCCATAAATAAGTGTGTTTTATGCCATGAAGCTGTTTGATTGCAATTGGTGTTTTACAAAATATTCTTTTTAAACAAGATGGTACCATCAGATATACGACAGAAATGAAGGTTGGTGAAAACAGTCTGATCACGTGGGCTAGTATAAAGACTGAGGTACATTGAAATAAGGATATCCGATGGTAGTAGCAGGACATGCGTCATGGTACTATAACTATAACTATGTTTTTTTTCAATTCATTTATAAACCTGGCTTCTTTCACCTCAAGGCTATTCAAGTAGTCAGACTTCTTCACTCTCTACACACTTTATTGTGTTGTAGATTTAATTTTATGTGGATAAATCTGTCATTTTTACCCATCAATCTATATTCAATAACCCACAATGGCAAAGGAAAAACATGTTTTCAGAAAGGTTTGCAAATTTATAAAAATCACAAAGTGAAATTTCTAATTCACTTATGAATTCCGAACCTTAATTCTGAACTTTGTAGAAGCCCATGTGGCAGAAATTATAGCGTTGAATCATCTTGGCTATATCTCTGCAAGCATTTAAGTAAATACATGTATATTATGTATCTGTGCAAAATGCAAGCTTTACGTACTTAATTTTAACTAGCATAAATATACAATAGTGCATAGGAATTATAAAATTACAGCACTATTGAAATATATCACTGCTGTTTGACACAAGTAATACCACAAATGTTTAAAGTAGCAAAGCGAACTGGTATGTTGAAAACAATACTCCCTACTGCACTTAACACTTAATAGAGATGGTCTGGTGTCATGAAGTGGCAAAATAAAAATACAAAGGCAGACCATGGAGCTCCATCATAAACACTCTACAAAATCAATGTCACCAGAAATCTTGAATTATTCAGTGTCAACCTATTGTGCAAGCAAAGACTTTAATACTTAATAGAGTTTTCTGCCCAGAATGATTCTGGGTTTCAGTCACTTAGCTACAAGTAATGAATAGCAAATGTTTGATAAAAGACGTTGTCATGAATCACATACGCACTTCTTTTCCGCAGTATTCTGACAATATCACAAATCAATCCCAACCATTTACCCTGCTCCCAATGCAGCTGTCGCAATAATGTACTTAAAGGCCATCCAATTCACACAATACATGGCAATTTTAACCCCATAAACATAGATCCAATTGCATTGCTAAGGGTTTTATATACATTTTATGATGTCCCTGCCCATTCATATATGTAAGTAAAGCCTTTCCTGCTGTTAGACACTGTATTGCTGAACACTATTAACAAATTATCCTGTTTCAAGACATTTCATTGATGCACATAACCTAATTTTAGACCTTAATAATGTAGTATTAAGAGATAGTAAAACTACAACCCAGACAAGGTGGCTTTAATAATTGTTTCCTTAGGCGCAAAGCTTTCTGGATTAACAAATTAATCTCCCAACACCTGACTGTCTTAAACAAAACACATGATCTCATCTGTTTTCTCTGAAATCCCTCTCCCGTCATCGTGTGTGCACATCTGTTAATGTAGACTGTTGAAGGAAGTCTTTCTATAGTAATATACATTGCTAAGGACACTTTTGTGTATCATTTTGTCTTTCTCATTTAGCCCATTGTAATAACTCTTGGCACTTAGTCTCATTTTTGATCCTTCTTTTTCTTTGTATAATTTACCAGTTCTGTAGTTTGAGCTTTTAAAAGATACAACTTTGTCTTTAAAAGGGGAGCCCCACTAATCCCTCTTTTCACTATCTTATGTGCCACTCTGATTTTTCACTTCTTTCTAGTTCAATTACTGTACTTGTATGAATTGAGTTACCTGTTTTCTTTTTTGTGTAGCTATTTCTTTCCAATCAACATCTCTGGATGTATCTGGGTTTGTGACTTTATCTCGGTATGATAGAAATCAATTTTTTATTTTCTTCTTTCTTAACTTTTCTTTTCACCTTCTACATCATATAAATTGGCTTTTTTAATTTTCTTTTTTTAGAGAATTGTTTAACACAGCCCTGAAGAAGAGGGCTTTTTGCCTCCCACACCCCATTTCTTCAAAAAGAAGTAGTGTTGTTATAAAATCAAGCGACATTCTCATCTCAGAAGACGTAATCTGGAAAGAATGGTTATATTTTTCAATTGTATTTTCCAATAAACTTTTCATTTATGTTTTGATTATTTTGTAATTTATACTAAGGTCTTTTTTTTCAAATTACATTTATATATAGTCACACACGTGTGTTTAGGAGACAACTAAAGGGCTTAAATACATGTAATTCAACGGCAGACCAGGGGGTGGCAAAGTGCACTAATTCTCTCTCTCGATCTCTTGCAGACCATTCTTTGGAAATCCTGCCTGGCTCTGGGGTAGCCAACAATGTCACTTCCAGTTCTATTTCTGATGACATCATTTCCCTTACTGGCCTTTAAAGCCACCATCTTGTCGATAATAGATCAGTTCTGTTTTGGACTCTGTTGTATGAACATGTTTGTGCTTTAGCATCAATTTTGCAGCCAGATAGAATTATACGAGTGGCTGCCCCAAACCTTCTGTTTGGGTCATTCTTCTTACTATATATACTGGACCGTTGCGTGCAGATACATCATCCACCAGCCCCAAGACGGAACGGGAGGAAACCACGCCCCCTGAGGTCGGTCCTGACCCTCTCTCCCTTTTATATTGTTTCAATTTAGAGAGACACCAGCTTCTTTTAAAAGGGAGCAGTGGAATGACGACTCCCTTAAGTTTGGAAAAAATGCAGTGGTCCTAATCAACGGCCGATGCCACAGGGTCCTCACTTTGTGTTGGAGAATGACCTTTTTTATCGTGTAGCTGAGCATGACGGGCGGGAGAGACGGCTACTGCTAATCCCATGGATCTTCCGGCGGCAGAATATATATTCTACTTCATTTTGAGAATGGGAAAAACACCATAATGGATGAAAAGGTAAACAGATCATCCTGTCAGCAGGCAAGCACAGACACTTCCTATGTGGTTTCAACATTAGTCACTTTTCTCTTTTTAGTTACACTGATATCTGCAAAAATAGTCTATTTCAGACGTGATGTTTCTTAGTTACACAGCATCAATAAGCCATTTACAATTATTTGTCTGACACATCTTTGGAAAAAAAAGTACTCAAGTTTCCTGTATTTCTCAGTCATTGTCCATTGCTGGCCAGTAAGCCTGTTTGTCATCACCTTGTTCCCACTGTCACTGCATCCTTTGATGCCTTTCTTCCCCCCAGCCAACTTATAGCTTGACTGTTTGTTTCCTTTACATTTCTTCTTTTACTGGAGCTGCATGTTTTCTGCAGGCTGGCTAATTGCATTGTCCGTCAAGTCTGCTTAAAGGGATACTTTACTTAGTTTCAGTTCATGCCTTCTAAGCAAAGAGTGAAGCTAAAAGATGATGTAATTTTCTCCTGCCATGTCTATGTACTCTGAAAGTTGTTCTTTTGAAGTTAAATGTTTAACACTGTCTCTCAAACGTTGAAACTGTTGATTTTGCAGTTTCAAACCTCTGGGTATCATTGCACCTTCTTTATTGACAATATTTGTGAATATAAATATAAACTTATCACCTATTTAAATAGCAATGTTGCTATTTGGAAAGTATACGCAATATGGTAAGAGATAATCAATTTGGTTAAATTGCTTTAATAAGAATAATACATATTATTTATATAGGACATTCCCTATGCTCAAAGTTAGTCACTAATTTACCACAGAATACAAATAGGAATAAAAGCTCAAAAAGTTGAAGACCACTGGATAGAAATAAGATAAATATATGAAACACAGAGTTCTGGATTAGAACATAAAACAGTAAACACAGATAAAATACAGAATACTAGAAGATAATAAATACATGCCATTATTTCTCATACTATCACTATAAATGGAAAGAAATATTGGACTGAGAGAGAGGTTAAGAACTTCACTGTAAAAGAAATAAATTCCTGAACAACTGTGTTTTAAGTTGCATTTTAAAAGAATGAAGTGAGTCGTCAAATTGAATTACTTTAGGGCTTTGCAAAGTCTGGGTACAAATTAAATGGTGCTCTGCTATTTACAGAGCACCAGTTAGTTTGGGGCAAAATAAAATCGTCAAAATCAATAGACAGGAGTAAACAAACAGGGCAGTAATTCCACAGGAGGTTACTGATGCATTCTGGTGCAAGACCGTGTAAAGTTTTATATGTTAGCAACTGGTTTTGTATTCAGTCCTTTAAAACACAGGGAGCCGGAACAGAACAGTTGATATGAGCTCAATGCTGCAGACCTAAGTGAAAACTCTAGCAGTACAATTTTGAAACAGTTTAGGTACTGCAGAAATGCATTTATTTCTCATTTACTCATATGTGCACAACCTTAACAAAGGCTTATTTTGGTCTTCATAAAGTTAGTAAGATGTTAGTAGATAGGTTGTTCATGTCTGTACAGTGTGCCATATTGACATGATGGTAAAATTACTTATGAATATGAAGATTTTACAGGTCTTACACTAAATATGAAAAATCAAGAGAAATGTGTCTCAGTTAAGCCATCTCAGAACACTCCAAAGTGAGGTTTTGTTAGCAGGTCACATTGCAGAGATGAAGAAACACGTTACTGATGCTTTGTAATGTGACGGGGGCCCAAAGAAGCCTTTGTTAAGGTCTTGTTACATAATATTAGATGAGTAATAGATACAGTATCTAAACTAAAGTGTCACCAATTCAAGGTCAATATGAGTGATTAGAAGGGGCATCTGGCAACAGAAATCATACAATGTGATGAAAACATGGACAAAGTTCTCCACATCCAAAAAAAGACAAACCAGAAAACATAGGATATTTTGTAGAGGTGTAAGTAAGAAAATGTCTTACCATTTCTTACTTACTTACAAGCTTTTCTTATTTTTGAGAACATGACATTTGTTCCCTGATTGATTTGCCTTACTTGTGAATGTGTTTTGTGCATTTGGTTTCAAACATATTTGTTTTGGTTATTTTTGGTTCCATCTGCCTCTTTGCTTGTTTACATATTTTATTTTCACTATGGTTTCATTTCATTACAGTATTTTCAGACTTCCTGCTTAGCAGTGTTGTGGAAGTTCACACCTCACAAGAACTAGCTCAAAGTTCAGTTCACACAGATTAAAATAAATAAATTCACATCCATAATTCACCATTTCAATTTTTAACTGGTTTATGTTTAGTTCATTTTGTATTTTTTAAGTAATGAGAATAAATGACCCATGAGTTTACTTTTTTCAATTTTGCGTGCCTTATATTAGGCTATTACAGTGTTCTTGCATTAAATACAATAATTATAAAAACTTTTCTATTTAAATGTGCTTTATTGAGTTATACCCAGCACCAAACACACATAACCATATATGCTAATATTCTCCCGATCAAAAAAGAAATTAAATTGATGCAAGTATATATATTGTCACAAGAACGAGACATTGACAGATAAAGAGTTGGGGCAGCCACCCGTATATTGTGGTATCCTGGCTGCAAAAGTCGTTTTCTTTCAGCACAATACAGAGCACTGAAGTCACAACCGAGTCCAAAACAAGACTAAAGAAACAAAGGAAAAGGGGCAGGTTTTAAAGGGGGAGACAGGAAGTGAGGTCGTATGGATCCGCACGTGGTCTTCCACCATTGGCTCAGAGCGGAGGTGACATCAGAGGGACTGGAGCTGGTGTGGCCGACTTCCATTGGCTCAGTCCCGGAAGTGATGTCAGGTGATCCAGGTGAAATCCCCCGGGGATGGTCTACAGGCAAGGGAGAAAAAGAGTCAGTGCACTCTGCCACACCCCGGCATGCCTCCGAACTGCCTTCACTCAAGCCCTTTAGCTGCCTCCCATGCGCACGTGTGTGACAAGGCCCCCCCCTTAGCCCAGACCCGACGGGTCGGGCGACCCTAACCGAGAGGTCGTGAACCGAGAAAGAGCATCAGCGTTGGCGTGGAGCGCCCGACGATGAACGAGCGAAACCTTGTACGGCTGCAGGTCAAGAAACCACCGGGTGACCCGCGGATTCGACTCCTTGTGGAGGGCCATCCACTGTAGGGGTGCATGGTCCGTGACAAGGGTGAATTCCCGGCCCAACAGGTAGTACCTCAGCTGAGTAATCGCCCATTTAATCGCCAGAGCCTCCCTCTCCACCGCAGCATACCTGGTCTCCGGTCCAACAGTTTCCGCTCAGGAACATGATGGGGTGCTCCACACCATCGACGCTTTGGCTCAGCACGGCCCAGGCCTGTGTCCGGCGTCCGTCTGGAGGATGAAAGGCAAAGAAAAGTTAGGTGCCATCAAAACAGGTGTGGGCGTAAGGGCCTGCTTTAAGTCACTAAATGCAGCGCTGTTTTTCAGTCCATACCACAATGTTCGGGCCCTCTTCTTTGTTAAATCAGTCAAGGCGCCGCTTCTCCAAAACCGGGTACAAACCGGCGGTAGTACCCGCTAACCGAAAGGCTTGGACTTGCCGCTTGGTTCATGGACGGGCCATTTCAGAATGGCATCAATTTTGGAGCACTGTGGCCTTACGGTACCCGACCCACCAGGTAGCCTAAATATTTGGCTCGCTTAATCCAAGAAGCATTTCTTGGGATTAATCCGAGCCCGCCTCACCAAGTGTCCGTAATACCGCTTGGACATGCTGTAGGTGTTCCTTCCATGTGCTGGAATAGATGACCACGCCATCCAGGTAGGCAGCACTGTATGAGTTATGAGGCGAAGCACTTTGTCCACCAGACGCTGAAAGGTTGCTGGAGCCCGTGTAACCCAAATGGAAGGACACGATACTGCCAGTGTCCGCTAGGGGTACTAAACGCGTTTTTCCTTCGGAGTCCGTTAAAGGAACCTGCCAGTACCCTTTCGTCATGTCAAGTGTGGTCAGGTATTGAGCCTGTCCAAGCCTCTCGAGGAGGTCGCCCACGCGTGGCATTGGATAAGCATCAAATTGGGAGACTTGATTAAGCGACGGAAGTCATTGCAGAACCTCCAACTTCCGTCAGGCTTACCGACGAGCACAATGGGGCTGGACCAGGGACTATAACTTTCCTCAATCACACCTAGCTCCAGCATGCGCTTGATCTCAAGCTCCACTTCAGCCTTTTTTGCCTCGGGAAGACGATACGGGCGTTCTCGGACAACAACCCCGGGCTCTGTCACGATGTTGTGCTCAATCAGAGAGGTCCTTCCGGGTTCTCACTGACTACCTCCCGAGGTCCGGATAACTGTTTCCAGCTCCTGCCGCTGTCTGGGACTTAAGTCCGTGCCGAAGTTAAGGTCGTGTGTGTGAGCGAAGAGTGAGCGGGCTGGCCGGAGGAGGGATCGGGGTCCCTGTCCTTCCACGGTTTCAGCAGGTTCACATGATAAACCCGCTCCTTTGGCCGACGATTGGGTTGACTCACCAAATAGTCGACCAGTCCCTTCCTCTCCTTAACTTCGTAGGGGCCCTGCCAGTGGGCAAGCAATTTAGAGTGGGAGGTAGGCACTAGGACCATGACCCGATCTCCCGGGCGGAACTCCCGAAGAGACGTGCGCGGTTGTAGTACCGGCCTGTGCTGCTTGAGCCTCCTCCATGTGACTTTTAAGGACAGGCGAATTTTCCAAATCTATCGCGTAACTGCGCGATATATTCCAGTATGTTTGTGGAGGGAAGAGCCTCTTCTTCCCAGCCTTCTTTCAAAATATCTAATATGCCCCGAGGTTGTCGCCTCGTATAGTAGTTCAAAAGGGGAGAACCCCGTGGAGGCTTGTGGGACTTCCCGATAGGCAAAAAGGACGAGGGGGAGGAGCTGATCCCAGTTCCTTCCATCCTCGCTGACCACCTTACGCAGCATTTGCTTGAGAGTTTGATTAAACCTCTCTACTAATCCGTCGGTTTGAGGATGATACACGAGGTCTTTAAATGCTTTATTTTCAGTAATCTGGCAGTCTCCTTGAACGTTTCCGAGGTGAAGGGGGTCCCCTGGTCTGTCAAGACTTCTTTGGGGATCCCCACGCCAATACCCCTAGTAATTCCCGTGCGATGGCTTTAGAGGTAGCTGAGCGCAACGGAACAGCTTCGGGGTATCGTGTAGCGTAATCCACGAGGACTAAAATGTACTTGTGTCCTCGGGCTGAGGGCTCCAGGGGTCCCACCAGGTCGACCCCGATTCTGTGGAAGGGAACGTCAATCAGTGGAATAGGAATGAGAGGAGCACGGTCCCTCCTAGGAATTTGTCGCAGTTGACACTCCGGGCAGGAAGCGCCAAAGCGGCGAACCTCCTCATTAATTCCTGGCCAGTAGAAGCGGAGCTTGATCCGCTCCAGAGTTTTTTCGGTGCCCAGGTGGCCACCTAGGAGGTGGGCGTGTGCTAGCTCACAGACCTGCCGCCGGAAGGTACGGCACTAGCAGCAGCCTCGTCTCCTGCCCGTCATGCATTGCTACACGGTAAAGGAGGTCATTATCTAGCACAAAGTAGGGGCCCTGTGGCATCGACTGATTAGTGCGCTGGCCATTGACAAGGACCACTGCATTTTTTACAAACTTCAGGGAGTCATCATTCCATTGCTCCCTCTAAAAGAAGCCGGCGTTTCTTTAAATTGGAACCGCAACACGGAGAGAGGGTCAGCGTCGACCTCACTGGGCGTGGTTTCCTCCCGCTCCGCCGCGGCGCGTTGGTGGATGACGTGTTAGCCCGCGGCGGCCGGAGTTGCCACGCCAGTCAGGGCGACTGCTTCTCTCTCTGCCGGCTGATTACACGGCGTGGAGGCAGCTTGAGACGGGTTATCTCCGTCCCATAACGAGGCCCAAATTAACCCGGGAGTGGTATGTGTCTCACCGCTTTTGATTTTAGACCAGTCCCGCCCTAGTATCACCGGGTGTGGAGGATCAGGTAGGACGCTACGGTGAGCTTACTGAACTGACCCTCCGTAACTGATGACACAGCGGCGGACCTGTACCAGCGGATGTCTCCGTGGACACAGGTTATACCGGTCTTAAATTTAGCCACTGTTGCGGTTGCACAAAGCGGCGGCAACAATTGAAATGTTGCTGCCGGAGTCGAACAAACCTGTGGTCTTGTGTCCGCTGGCGATCACCACGCCAGTATGTGGGACCGCCAACGGATTAGCCAGAGCACACCAACCCTCCTCACCCTCCACCTGCATTCCTCCTTGCCTCCAAGCGGTTTGCGCCCAGCCCCGCGGACGCCAATACGGCTCCGGATTGTACAGGGTGGGGCTAGGTCTTGGAACATACCCCGGCTGAGTTTGACATGAGGACGGTTCTGCTCCCCTAGAGTGTGAGGCCGCCCTCTGCGTCTCCATAAGCTCTATGAGCTCAGCCATGTTCTTGAACCGCTCGCCCCAAACCGGCTGGGTGAAGCCACGGGGAAGCGCTTCCAGGAGCAGATAGCAAGCTACCTGCTCTATTATTTGGTAGGGCGTGTTTTCAAATGGCCGTAGCCAATGCCCTACCATTGCCCATAAGGACCAGGCTTGTTTGTTGGTTGGCCGTTCAGGGTCCAACCTCCATGCTTTTATTTTATTCACCTGCCAGTCTGGGGCACCCCTAGGTGGTAAATGGGGCTTTGGTTTCGCAGGAAGGCAGGCACTCTCCCCCAAGAGAGCATACTGAGTCCCTTTGCCTCCCCCCTCCAGGGCAGCCCAATTCTGTGAGCCCCACCCGCACACTCCTGGCCACTCCAGATGGGCTAGTTATGAGTGCCGGGAGCGGAGCCCGCACCGGGTCACGCCGAACCACGGGGCACCCTCCCCGCCTGAATACTCGGCCCCGGTACGCTCCCACCTGGGTATATTGCAGGTCCTGTCCCCTTCTCCTCCGGGACTTCTCCATCCTGCCGCTACGCCACTGTCACAAGAACGAGACATTGACAGATAAAGAGTTGGGGCAGCCACCCGTATATTGTGGTATCCTGGCTGCAAAAGTCGTTTTCTTTCAGCAAATACAGAGCACTGAAGTGCACACAACCGAGTCCAAAACAAGACTAAAGAAACAAAGGAAAAGGGGCAGGTTTTAAAGGGGGAGACAGGAAGTGAGGTCGTATGGATCCGGCACGTGGTCTTCCACCATTGGCTCGGAGGAGGTGACATCAGAGGGACTGGAGCTGGTGTGGCCGACTTCCATTGGCTCAGTCCCGGAAGTGATGTCAGGTGATCCAGGTGAAATCCCCCGGGGATGGTCTACAGGCAAGGGAGAAAAAGAGTCAGTGCACTCTGCCACACCCGGCATGCCTCGAACTGCCTTCACTCAAGCCCTTTAGCTGCCTCCCATGCGCACGTGTGTGACAATATATATATATATATATATATATATATATATATATATATATATATATATATATATATAAAAATTACTGCTCTATTTCCAACTGTGTGACACAAATGAAGACTGTGGAACCAGCATGTAGGTGAACTAATCGATTACGCTGCCGGTCAAAAGTTGCGTCACATATTACATGTCCAAGAATCCAGAATGTCACATAAAACTGAACTAGCTCATGTTCAAATTCTTCACTTGCAAATACGTTACATTCAGTTCACCGTTCTTAGAAAAATGTGCTCAATCAATGAACGTGCTTCTTTTGAACTAGTTCATCCACAACACTGATGCATAGGGTCAGGTAAGTTAAAGCCAAGATGAGCAGCAGAGTCCTGTCATCAGTCAGGTAATTTAAGATTATGTGGTCAAGAGAAAAGTTAACTTTGCTTGCTTTTTCATCCATTTTTGCATTGTCAAAGAATGGTGATGTTGACTGGGAAAAAAATATATTCTGATTTTATTATACAGATGTTTAGTTACCAGTAAAGGAAACATACCATATATACTCACTTTTAAGTTCTCCCATGGATAAGTCGTGGTTTGATTTTACCGTATAATTTATGTTGACGTCCACCTGAGAGAGTAACCACGGAGCACACTGTATTCATTTTCTTCTATGTGTTGTGCTTACGTGACCACACGGTAATACCAGAACTATTCCAAAGCGGTGTTTGCACTGTTTTTGTGTTTTTTGTATCTAACACCCTCATACACCTTTATCATAAGAGCATCCCTTATCTACAATGGATCGATCAGAAGAAATTATGAAGCTGGTTTTGAATTAAAAGTCGTTGAAGTGGCGAAAGAAATTAGTAACTGCCCTGCTGCAACAAAATTCAATGTGTCTGAGAAACTGATGCGAGATTGGAGGAAGCAAGAAGATATATAAAAAAAAAAATCTAAGTGTCGTATTTTTGAACAGGCGTATAAGTTGGGGTCTGATTTTATGATCGATTTTTCAGATTTCAAGACCTGATTTATACGTGAGCATATACGGTACATCAAAAAACAAGGTTCTTGTCAACACTGTTGAGGAGTGCATGTTACAAACAGCTGCTTTGGACAATTGACTGCAGGTTCAACTTACTAAGATGTTAAGTTTGTTTGGTGAGGAACCTCCCCCAAAACTATAAATTCAGGATCTCAAACAACAAATACTGGAAGTGAGTGTGTCTTTGTATGTGTGTTTGGGGGGGTGTCAGAGAGAGAGAAAGAGAAAACATTTTTATCTTAACTTGCATTGACCAAATGTTTGCACTATTCTAGACAGCCTAAAGAAGGAAAATTATTTTTCTTCTTTGATTAAATTATGAGTAAAACATTTTAGAAGAGATAGGATTACATTTTTTAAATATTTATTGTATGTACAGTAGGTAATATTGTACAAATGTATGCAACATCTTTTACTCCAGGTGCCACAAAGATATAAAAACAAATGTATGTGTGTTGCTTTGAAACCATTAAGCTACTTTGTTTATTAATGTAAAAAAAGTTTGCAGACTTTTCCAACAGATTATGTTAAATAAAGGGTGTTCACAAACTATGTCTGAGAAAATACATAATTATTGTGATATATATTATAAATATTGAGATAGTTTTGACATATTGCAAAGACCTAATTGTTACCTTGGACATTAATAAGACAATCCAAAATGTCTCATTCTGTCCATCAGCCCAAACAGAATTGTGAACTTTTGTGGTAAAATTCTCAAATAATCATTTAATATTGTCATAACACTGCTTTAAATAACAAAAATATCTCTTGGCAAAATGAAAATACATGATCGAGAAAAAAATCTGAAAAAATCTTATATGTATTTATTTCAGATATAACCCTCTGAACACTCTCTAAAGATCACTACTTCAATATTTAAAAATGATTTCTCGCACATTTGAGTTTCAACTTTAATATTAGCCACTACTTTAAAGTGCCTCATACATATAGATACACATTACATACTTATGAAAATATCTAAAAAAAACAATGCATAGAAATATTGGTGCAATGTACAGTATTAGCTATGTCTTAATATATAAAAGGAAATGGAGCCCCTGAGAATCAAGCAGGCAGGGTGGTCAATGTTCTGTAATAAAAAGAAAGTCTCACAGAAGTACAAAACAAAAACTTTAATGTAGGAGGAATGCAATCAGCCTCAGCTTTGCAGGCTGATATGTCTGAATTGTGACATATTTTCTTCCAGATTGCCTGCAGCTCTTTTGCTTGGCCCAGAAACTTAAACCATTAACATTAATCATCTGCTACAGCTGAGTTAGGCTGCAGTTGGGCTCCAGAGCCATTTCACAGCACCATACCTGAACTGCAAAATTCAAATATATTAAAAATAATGTGTGATTTTTCTCCTTTCCTTGTGAAATGGCAAGAGCTGTCCAAGTACCTCTCTCTCTCCAGACAAATGCTGGGGGTTTACAAACATTTTAACCCTTGAAAGCTCTGTGCTCCAAACATTAAAATAAGCATGAATTTGAAGCATGGGCCAATTTCAGAAATTGTCCATGAAACATGTTTTGCATTTAATGACACGGCACTAATACAAAACATTTTTTAAACAAAAAATTGTAGTTTATTATTAAAAATAACATTGTCCACTTGCTTTACAAAAATGAAGAGTCATCTCTGCTCCATTCACATTCATGTGTTTCCACTTTTTTAGTAATAATTTTCTTTTATGTTTTTCTAACTTAACTATTAAGTAGGTTTGAGAATGTTAAGCGTCACAGGGAGTAGGAGCCCATGTTGGCAATACTTGGGGCATGGCAGGGAACAGAAATAGGTATGGATACAATGGTACTGACTTGGGTGCACACTCTCACACACATGCAGTGCCACTTTTAGAACTGCCAGTTAACCTGACCTGTACGTCTTTGGGGTTGTGCAAGGAAAACTAGAGTGCCACAAAAAGACATAGGGGAAATGTGCAAAGACATTTGAACACAGGATGCTGGATCTGTGCAGCAGCAGTGCTAGCTAGCCCTTCTGTTCTTAAATCTGTCCTTAAATATGTCCTTCCCTATAAGTTTTTTTTTCTGCGTATTCTGTATAATCCTTCTATGGGATGTCAATACATTTGATATAATTATGGTTGGCAATATTATATGCTGGTTGCTTATTTTATGCAAATTGTGCTTTGACAGAAGAGTGAGTGGTGTAGCCTAAAATATATATCATAGTATAACTGAAAATTCTGCTGGTTTCACTGAATAACAATTTAATGTATTTGTATATACCTTTTATGCTAAAATGTATTTTTCAACATATAGCAAATGCATTACAGATTAACATAATGAATATACATAGTGTCACACATGTGCATCGGAGGACCACCTTAAAGTCCCAAACGAGATATGTAATAACCCGCTAAGACGAGATGGGGTACTGCCACTAACATTGTCATCTCCTTTCTCCACAGTGCAGAGAAGACCCCCAGTGACCCCACTCCTTCCATTCCAGCCAGTATAAAACCCCTGAAATCTCAGAAGAAGGTGCCATTACTGGCTTCAGTGACACACTGACAAAGCTTTGTTGAAAGCTATCCAGCTACTTAATTTCCCGCATACAAGACATACACTGAATAATATTTTTTATGTTCATTTTTGGTTTTGCTCTGTCCTCAGACAATGAAAGGGATAACCCGGATGGAGCCACAAAATTATTTCCAGTTTTAGAACTGTCATTCTCACACCTGGCCATAACAGATGCACCACAAACCCATCAACATGCTTGATACTGCTCTGCTACTCAAATACGTTCAACTGCAGGTGTTCATTTCACTTCAGACAATTAGGAGCAGGGATGAGATGTTTGACAACAAACATACAAAGCTTATATCACTTTTCTGAAGAACACTTGTATGAAATTTCCAATACCACATAACTGATAATACCTGAAGCTTTGAATGTCAATGAAACACCAAGAAAATTCTGGCTTCTTTGAAGTTTTGCACCATCTCATACCAAACTAGCTATAAAAGAGAATGGGAAAATACTTAGTGTTATTTTACATGGAGGTTAGGTTGGGGAGCATGCAATGGTACAGTACATTGCCGGACCCACTACTCGATGAAACAGCTTGAGATCCTCGTTGGCAACCCCTCCAGTCCCACCTTCAGGAAATGATCATCTATCTGCCACAGCCAGGTGTTACATGGGTATCTCTTTGGCCTGGTCCAGTCGCTTGGGTCCTCAATGGTGAGAATCCTGATCACCCACAGGGAATCCTGCCACATGGCCGTAGTGTCATAACTGACACTCCCTCACAATGCAGGTAATGTACCTCATTCGGGACTCTTTGAGCAACAAAAAGTCAACACAAAGTCAAGCCAGCAGTATCCAAGGACTCTCCAAAGAGACACAGTACCAAAGGAGACTAGTATTCTTCTCAGGTCACTGGATAGCACCCAAGTCTCGCAACCATGTAGCAAAACAGGAAAAACCAGGACTCTAAAGACTTTGACCTTCGTCCTTTTGCAAAAATATCTGGAGAACCACACTCCCCTTTCCAGCGACCTCATATCCCCCATGCTCTCCCAATCCGTCTACTGACTTCACAGTAAGGGTCACCAGAGACATGAATGCCACTGCCAAGGTAAGTAAACCTCTCGACAAGGTTGACACTCTCTTTGCAGCCAAGAGGTCACTAAAGACCTGGACCAGACATTCAGAATCCTTGCTCAGTCTCCCAAGAGCCCCGATCACAACCTCCACTGACTCTGCGAACATCACAGCATCATCAGCAAAGTCAAGATCAGTAAATCTCCCTTCACCTAAGGATGCCCCACAACTTCTTGACCCCACAACCCTGCTTAACACCAAGATCATCCAAGCATTGAACAGGAGCAAGAACACACCCCTGACGAACCCCAGAATCAACTAGAAAAAATGCAGATGTTCTGCCTCCACTCTGCACATCACTAACAGTAATAGTGTACAGGCCAGCCATGATATCCAGTAACTTTAAGGGGATCCCACATGTCTCACAATGTTCCACAGAGCAGCTTGATCAACCAAGTCAAGTGCTTTATGAAAATTAACAAAGCCTGCAAAAACACTCTGCTGATTATTCGCATTTGTGCTCCATGAGAACCCTCAGTCTCAATGGTAGACTTCTTAGACATAAAACCAGACTACTCTGGTCGCTGGTAGGTGAGATCGTGTTGAGGATGACCCTAGCAAGGACCTTACCCAAGGACCTGCACTGAGAGCAGTGTTATCCCCCTGCAGTTGCCACAATCCAGGTGATCACCCTTCCCCTCCCAGATAGGGAAAGCAAGTCCGATTTTCCAGCCAGTTGGGATAACAGGAAGAGGACAGCTTACCACCAGCCTGGAGAAGTTCACCCCAGATACCACAGATCCTTGCAGCCTTCCCTACTGTCAGCTAGTTCACCACCTGTGCAATATCAGTGAGACTGGGTGGTTCACAGCTAATTGAAGGATCAGCCTCAAGAACTATGGTCACAGAGATAACCAACATCCTAGTTGGAAGATCAGCTATAAACGTTTACTCAAAGTAGCCAGCCCAACGGGTCACAACTGCAGTGTCATCCATAAGGACCGTTCCATCAGCCGCCCTGACTGCGACTCTCTGAAGAACAGATTTAGATGTGTGTAATGCTTTGATTCCACTGTAGGCAGGACGTGGGTCACTAGACCATAAATGGTGAGTCACTTTCTCACAGATTCCTCTAACAAACGCCACCTTATCTGCCCTCAGAGCCTTTGCAGCCATCCTTCTCAGTTCCTTGTACAGACCGGAGTTGACATCAGGCCGTGCGCTGCGACTCCTCTCGATCATTTCCAGCGTGCCCAGTGAGATGAAACACCTACTTCTGGGAACACCAGCAACACCAACACAGCCCTCAGCAACCTTCAGGGTCTTGTCACGGAAGGTCTCCCACATCACATTAGAATCAGTAGTCGCGCCCAAGTCTATAAGTTCCTCACACAAACTGTGTGCAATCTTGTTAGAAAACTCATTACACAGAGGCAATGCTGAATTATATAAGGAATCCAAAAGTGGAAAAAAGTGACTGAAAGTGTCGGAACACTTTGATCTGTTATCTGACAATCAGTTAAATACTATACTATAGAATTCTTCTTTCGTAGAACGTACAATGTGTCATTAATACTATAGGCTACTTATTGTAAGCACATTCCCCATACCCTCTAGGACTTCAACAACCCATCACTAAATAACAGGACAGCTTTGTTCTGTCACATACTCAGTCACTCAGTTGTGCTGCTTCCACCAGTGACAAGCAAACACACTCTTTCTATCCTTTCTATCTGTTGGCATTAACCCTCCAATTAGGTTGAACTGTGCAGCAGTCTGGTTAATTCTCTTAAAGGGGTAGTCCAATTTATTACATACAGTGGTGTGAAAAACTATTTGCCCCCTTCCTGATTTCTTATTCTTTTGCATGTTTGTCACACAAAATGTTTCTGATCATCAAACACATTTAACCATTAGTCAAATATAACACAAGTAAACACAAAATGCAGCTTTTAAATGATGGTTTTTATTATTTAGGGAGAAAAAATCCAAACCTACATGGCCCTGTGTGAAAAAGTAATTGCCCCTGAACCTAATAACTGGTTGGGCCACCCTTAGCAGCAATAACTGCAATCAAGCGTTTGCGATAACTTGCATTGAGTCTTTTACAGCGCTCTGGAGGAATTTTGGCCCACTCATCTTTGCAGAATTGTTGTACTTCAGCTTTATTTAAGGGTTTTCTAGCATGAACCGCCTTTTTAAGGTCATGCCATAGCATCTCAATTGGATTCAGGTCAGGACTTTGACTAGGCCACTCCAAAGTCTTCATTTTGTTTTTCTTCAGCCATTCAGAGGTGGATTTGCTGGTCTGTTTTGTGTCATTGTCCTGTTGCAGCACCTAAGATCGCTTCAGCTTGAGTTGACGAACAGATGGCCGGACATTCTCCTTCAGGATTTTTTGGTAGACAGTAGAATTCATGGTTCCATCTATCACAGCAAGCCTTCCAGGTCCTGAAGCAGCAAAACAACCCTAGACAATCACACTACCACCACCATATTTTACTGTTGGTATGATGTTCTTTTTCTGAAATGTTGTGTTCCTTTTACGCAACGGGATGTAACGGGACATTTGCCTTCCAAAAAGTTCAACTTTTGTCTCATCAGTCCACAAGGTATTTTCCCAAAAGTCTTGGCAATCATTGAGAAGTTTCTTAGCAAAATTGAGACGAGCCCTAATGTTCTTTTTGCTTAACAGTGGTTTGCGTCTTGGAAATCTGCCATGCAGGCCGTTTTTGCCCAGTCTCTTTCTTATGGTGGAGTCGTGAATACTGACCTTAATTGAGGCAAGTGAGGCCTGCAGTTCTTTAGACGTTGTCCTGGGGTCTTTTGTGACCTCTCGGATGAGTCGTCTCTGCGTTCTTGGGGTAATTTTGGTCGGCCGGCCACTCCTGGGAAGGTTCACCACTGTTCCATGTTTTTGCCATTTGTGGATAATGGCTCTCACTGTGGTTCGCTGGAGTCCAAAAGCTTTAGAAATGGTTTTATAACCTTTACCAGACTGATAGATCTCAATTACTTCTGTTCTCATTTGTTCCCGAATTTCTTTGGATCTTGGCATGATGTCTAGCTTTTGAGGTGCTTTCGGTCTACTTCTCTGTGTCAGGCAGCTCCTATTTAAGTGATTTCTTGATTGAAACAGGTGTGGCAGTAATCGGGCCTGGGGGTGGCTACGGAAATTGAACTCAGGTGTGATACACCACAGTTAGGTTATTTTTTAACAAGGGGGCAATTACTTTTTCACACAGGGCCATGTAGGTTTGGATTTTTTTTCTCCCTAAATAATAAAAACATCATTTAAAACTGCATTTTGTGTTTACTTGTGTTATATTTGACTAATGGTTAAATGTGTTTGATGATCAGAAACATTTTCTGTGACAAACATGCAAAAGAATAAGAAATCAGGAAGGGGGCAAATAGTTTTTCAGACCACTGTAGAGTTTCCATACAAGTCTATACACAAAGACATTACCTTTAGGACACAAAATGCTGGTTTATACTTGATACATCCACACTGGTCACGAGGGGTACATGGCTAAAATGACATCAGACTTAGGGACATGCCCCCATGTTGTGCATGGAATTTTTTTTTAAGTTACACAAAGATGCGGACCAAAATTGTAAATTTCAAGAATATTGTGGTTATGTGGTTGCCATGATAAATGAAGGCCTGAATATGTCACAACAGGTCATCAGAATGCCATGAAGACCTGCAAACACATTTGAAATGCATCTGCTCATCATGTAACCCCCCCATCACAAGGATATTATATTTGCCCTTCATTCATGTTTCGTTAATGGGTCTGACACACCTCCATCTCCTTTTTTCCTGTTAACAGTATTAACAGACACAACTCTTCCTTAACTCTACAAGCTCAGTCTCACTTATTCTGCTATGACATTATTAGCTGTATGACATTAACCAAACAATGTAATGTACTCACTAAGAGACTAGTAATGTGCTGATTGAACAGGCCAAACACTTTAAATTTATTTGTAAGTTTTTGATTAATTTTTAACATACCAGTAAAATGGTTTTCTCAAAATCCATGATGGAAGAAGTAATTATCTAGGATATTGGATCAACTGCCCACCATATTGCCCACTGCTAATTGGACGATTGAGGGAATGGATAAAACACAAAGGCCAATGCTAAACTGGAGTTCTGTTATAATACAAAGTGGGAATGCTACATCAAAGCAATATTTTTAAAAACTTCTTTTTAATATTTAAATAAATTTTAATGTAATGTTTTGCAAACATATATTACTTAATTTCACACTGAAGTGTTACTGAATAAAAGGAAATTTTAAGTAGTTACCTAACATATTTTGAGAATGCAGCCTTATGAAGATTCTTGCATTGGAGTATAATTTATGCATTTGTTTCTTACCTATGTCTATGTCTTTGAATGCACACTATGACAAGTATATACAACTTTGAAACAATAGTAATCACCTTAGTAAAACTCAATTGATTATTGTTCAGAATCCTCTGATTACCTAGTACAACCTTTACAATTTGAGTGTATTTGCAATTCTTATCTATCTACCTCATAAAGAAGTATCAAAATTCAATTACTAGATCTACTCATTACAGACATATTTCTCATTTACTTTGAAAATTTTGGCAGTGTCATCAGAGAGATAAGAACATATGATTTGGTTTGCAGAGATTTCCAAAATACATTTGAAATTGTGCTTCACAAAAAGCTATTGACTAATCAGATTGTGTAGGGAATGAAGTTAATCTATTTACCGACAAAAAAAGTGTGTTATATGTATTAGAACAACAGCTTGCATTGCTAGCCATGGTGGCATTTAGTGTTAATATACCCAACAAATCATGAAAATTAGGACCAGATTGAAAACAGAACTGATTATGTTAGGGATATTCAATTCACTAGTTAACCCTTGTCCCCAAATAGCAACATGAAATATTATTTCACACCCCTGGAAATCTATGCAATTAAAATGCAGCAGAGCAGTTAATGTGCAGATTGAGTGCTGTACATCAGAATGGGCAAATGTTTGGTTGCAGAGTATCATTTAGTGCACATAGGCTTGGTATAATCTTTGTTGAGCTGTTACCTCAACACAGCCAACCAAGCTCTTATTGTCA
Organism: Polypterus senegalus; assembly: GCF_016835505.1. Lineage (NCBI taxonomy): Eukaryota > Metazoa > Chordata > Cladistia > Polypteriformes > Polypteridae > Polypterus > Polypterus senegalus. Next base: position 44,033,935 of record NC_053169.1, on the reverse strand, counting down.
TATTCTTGTTATTTGTGTCTGTATTCTGGTTTTCAAAAGCCGACATAGGATATACGCATTGAGAATTCTCATCCAAAAACAAAAAGAGCCAACTGCTAATGGGATTTAAATGCAAAAGCAAACAAATCTCAGAGACAAAGAACAATTGCTCAAGTTCTCAGAGGTACTTAAAACAGACTGATTACATTCCTCTGCATACCAGCAAAATTCTGTAAGACTGGAAAATAGCAAGTGGTGTTCTGCTACATGAATAAAAATGAATCAGACATTGTGTAAGTATTGGCCAGTTAGCTTTAAAAACATTTCAGGTTGATTAATTAAATCAATTATAAAAGACAAGATGGAGAAACAGATATCTCACATTAATAATTTTAGATGGAGGGAGGTGTACGAAGAAGAAAGAATATTAGATTATAATGGTTTGTACAAAAGTGTTTAACTTGATTTTTAAAAAGATTTTAACTCTTTCAGGGCTGATGTCGATTTTTGTCAGGGGTAGAGGACAGTAATCAGCTGTAAACTGCAACAAAACTCACCCTTACGTTTTAGTTCGACTCTCTTTGCTAGAAGGAAAGTTACATAGCTTTGTTGATTGAACCTTGATTCACTATGTGTGCATGAGTAGCGAAGAGCAAACAACCTCTAAAATGGCGCTGACATCTGGCAATTAGTGATGGCTCGTTCTTAAACGACTCGTTCATTTTGAACGAATCTTTAATGTGACCGGGAAGAACGAGTCATCTCGTGAGAGTGATTCGTTCAGTCGCGCATGCGCATTTGCGCAACTTCCTATAGTTTCTGTATTGGAATTGATTCACCTGTTTCGAGTCTTCGGGTTTTTCGAGTCGTTCGTTCATCACGTGACAGCCCCATAAGCTTAACCAGCTCAGTCTGAGCCGAAAAGTGAATTGAACGAAATGACTCGAAAAATGATTCGTTCATTTTGCTGAACGAGACTCAAAAGTCCAAGTCGGTACAATGATCCGAACTTCCCATCACTACTGGCAATAAAGACCAAAGCAAATGTGCAAAGCAAAATACTACATGGACGTTTTACGTAATTTCGCTGAACAGGACCCTGACTTGTCGGACTCCAAGTTTGATGCAAGTGATCTGGAGATGGATATCAAAAATGAAAGTGAAGTACCAGCATCATCTGATCGGTCCCCAGCTGATCGGGTTATTGAACACTTTCGTGTAGCTGATGCGCCTACAACAGCATTTGCCTGGGAGGACCACCACTTATGATGACAAGAGGTACAAACTGTATTGCATCACACTGCAACTGCCACCGCCACTCACCTGCTGTGCAAAGGCAGCCAGGCAGCTGGATCACCATGCATTCCTGCTGACCATCAAGGTGCCCCTAAGCAGCCACTACCACCAGAGATGCCGAACATGTGCCAACAACAGTCACAGCAACAGACATTTTATATTGACTTATGTGTTAAACCATGGCTTCGTGTGCTTTTCAGAAAACTGAGTTTTTTGAAAAAATATTGTTAATGTTCCCAACGTGATATTTTTACTTGTTCAAAACAATTCCTGTGAAAAATGTCCATCAGAAGGTCACGTGAAAACACTCCTTAAAGCAGGGGTGTCAAACTCCAGTCCTGTAGGGCCGCAGTGGCTGCAGGTTTTCATTCTAACCATCTTCTTAATTAGTGACCAGTTGTTGCTGCTGATTACTTCTTTGAATTAACTTGTCTCAGGCCCTTTAGTTGTTTCTTTTTCCTTCATTAGAAACCAAATAATAATAAGACACAAAACAAGCTGCCACATCACACAATATCTGAAAATAAAGAAAGGTGAAGGTCTCGGTAAGGTTGATCTCTCAACTCACCAAAACACTTTGACAATGTTGTTATGAAAAACAGAAAATCAACAGTTTTGGAAATGTCAGGTGTGGCAGAATGAGGGCAACAACAAGCCGTGGAATTAAATAACGAGTTTAATTAACAGCAAGAATTGGCTTCTCATTAAGAAACTGGTTAGAGTTTGAAGACCCAGTTTAGCTGGACATCTGATGGCTCGTTTCATGTCTCATTTCTGTTTGGCTGCATTTTAATGAGGAAATGAATCAATTCAGAGGACTGAATCCTTCTAACAGGGCTATTAAAATGTGAATTAGCAGTGAAAATAGGTCACTGATTAGGAAAAGGGTTAAAATAAAAACCTGTAGCCGCTGCAGCCCTCCATGCCTGGAGTTTGACCCCTGTGCCTTAAAGCACGCACTGAGTATTTTTCAGGTGGTGATCGCAAAGGTTTTTAGTTGAACAGTACTGTGGTGTCAAAAACCTTCTGACATGCCATTGGTTTCATGCTGTTTTACTTCCTTAATTACATGAAAACTCCACACATGACATTCACTATAAATAGGCAAGTGAATGGAAGCGTATGCTTACCTCAGGGAATATAGTGCCAAAAATCTGTGATAAAATGTGTTACTTCCAGATTCCTTCTGCTGTTATGAACACACCTCAGAAATGAACAAATTGTTTTCTGAAATCAACATTTTTTCTACTCAAAGCAGTAAATTATAATGATTTGATTTTGCTTTTGTACCGATGCCCCATAGAAACCATTTCAAATCTTAAGAACAGGTTCAGTATTTATAAAAAATTATTCCCTTTCAAAATTCAGAACACGAAATCCCATGGTAAATACATGATTACCACAAATGTGTAACAATATCTTTGAACTAAAAATACTGAATTTAACATATCTTTTAACAGGATGTCCTTTAACAGGTCCACTACTAGTAGGAATTTGTATGAGTGTCAAAATATGGACAACACATTTGTTACATTTGTCAATTTTTTCTTCTTTACAATATAGAAAACATATATTTATGAATAGCAGTGTATTTCAGCATTTTTCAAATTTGACAAATACATTAGCAACACTAATAGAAACAGCCTATTGCACAACTACACTCACTAGTTTTTTGATAAACCACATCCTCTTGTCTCCATCCTCAGACTCTGAATCAATTTGTGTGTGTATAAATTCATTGAATTTATTTTAGTTTTAGTATAATTTATTTAAATCATGACTGAAGACTAATTATTTAAGCAAGAAAAATTGTGGCTAGAACCTTTGCTGAAGGTGTCGATATTGCTTTTCTAGAATTGTAGAACCTTTTTTGACTAAGTCTTTTCTATTCTGTTTTCATTCTTGTTTTCTTTCAGTACCTTTTGGCACAGCCTGGGGTAGATGGGTCTTCACCATTGATGTACCCTACAACCAATGGTAATCCTGAAGAATTTTTCATCTTTTACCTGCTTGGTCGTATGTTGTAGAGTTCCCATATTGGGACAGAGTAACTGGCTAATATAGAACTACTTAATTTTTTTTTTTTAATTTTGATATACTGTACTTTAATAAGCCACTGAAGGGAAATTGTCTTTTCGCATGACCTTTTAGAGACCAGAGTGCAGGGTCAGCCATTGTACAGGGCCCCTGGGGCAATTTTCAGGTTAAGGGTCTTGCTCAAGCGCCCAAAAGAGTAGTTTCTGGTCCTTTTAAAAAAAGTTTCAACAATACATTTAGTGCTTCACATTTTCAAGAGACTGGGTTCGAATGTTGGCTCTGTATGGAGTCTGTGCATTATCTACATGTAGAACCCTTTGTTTTTTGGATTACTGTAGTTTCCTTTCACATCCTGTGTAGGCTGATTGGAAATCACATACAGTATGTGTGTGGGTACATGTATGTGTATGTTGTGACAGAATGAAGCAGGCAGGGTGCAGTCTGGCCATCAAGACCTTAAAACACATTAAGAAGGTTCAAAAATGGATGCATGGATGAATGTATATTTTGGTATACATATTGCATGTCAACTTTTTATTTAAACTTTTATACTTTCTGATGCATCTCATTAAATTTTTAAATTTAACCATTAAACCAATATACCATTAATACAGTTATAAATGAAGTGGCATTTTTACTTAAATGTGTTTATTTTCATGAGCTATTATAAAGAGATCCCACACAGATTTGGGCCAATAAACAAAAGCGATGTAAACTATGTATTATATTCTATGTTAAGTTTATGTTTACACTTGTCACACACATGCACTTAGGGGGGCAGCCAAAGGGCTCAAACGAGCATAACAGATTGAATGATGGGGGATTAGAGAGGAATACTAATGTTTTTTCTCTTTCTTCACCAGATACGTTGGTCCCACAACGACATGCCATTTCCAGCCTCCCGTAATGACTTCACTTCCACCTCTGACTGCCTAAGATGTACCTTCCAGTCGTGTACTAATCACCTCACTTCCGGCTCCCAAGGATGACGTTACTTCCATTCCCCGAATAAAGCCATCATCTTTGTCCTCATCAATTCATATCACTTGCTGCCAATTAATTTCCTCTGATTGTATTTCCTCTTTATTGTATATAAAAGCACCTAAGCAACTGGAATATTTTGTCATATGTCTGTTTCATACTCACTGCATGACCTGGTATCAGTCGTTTACGATTCCTCTCAGATCCAGCATTATAAGGGGAATTTCCCCAACTCTTAAACCTTGTTCTCTGTGTATTGATTTCTTCAAACACTTTAATAGCATTTAACATAGTAAATGAAGGAAACAACAAGTCAAAAAGGGTTGGGGAACCTAGGTGAAGACCTTATAATTGAGAGACGAGAAGTTAAGAAATACATGCAATACTTGTGGAGACAGACATCTTTATTCAGATGAGAATCTTATTATGACTGACTCCAAGATGACAGCGGAGTCATTTTTGTGGAAGAGGTGGCTTCAGGAGGTTGGAAGATGGAAGTGACGTCACAGGTGGAATGCCCATCAATCATCCACTCCACAGAATGGGGAAGAGAAAAGGCATTAAGCAACAGTGCCACCCCGTGACTTTTGATTTACTAAAAGTGAATTACAAAAAAGGTCAACATATTAGTCTGGGTGACCATTTGGGAACAAGTGTTAAAGGACAAAGTTACAAAATTGATCACCGTAAATGATGAGTTCAGAACAAAATACAAGCAAGTTACAATTCCTCGGTTACATATACCTAATAGCGAATATCCCACTGACTACTTCGTAGCTAGGAATCGAGGATTTAAAGTTAATATATGCTGCTACAGGGAGCCAATGTAGTGATCTGAAAAGAGGACTGATATTTGCCTGCCTTGGCTGGTTGAACACTAAATGTGCTTCTGCATTTTGAATCATCTTGGTGATACATGCCAGTGTGTCTGGGTGCGGCTCCTTGCTCCCTCTTCAATAATGGGAGTCTCTTGAACCCGACACCATCGATAATGTAAGCGGATGAGTTGAGCTGCAAGCTGCAAACCAAGCAAGGAGATGGTGAAAAATGCAAGTGCTTCTGTTAAAAAAAAAAACCCAAAACAAATCCAAATAGTGTCCAAAAAGTGCAGTGCTTAGAAAGTTAAATAATCCATAAGATGAACTGTGGAGGTTAAAATCAATATATAGAAAAAAATCAGTTAAAAACGAGGTTAAAATTCAGATAGCAGTCTTTAAAATTCTCATCTCCGGTGCTTCCCTTTTAAAACCGACACCTCCCTGGCTTACCCTACTCGGACCTTGCAGCACAAAGAGACGTACACCAAATGGCACAGGCATCCTTCAAAAGTGGGCTTTGTCTCTGCTGCCCGATCCACAGATTTCCACAGGGTGCCACCGTACCCTGCTTACACACCCACCACTGCCAATCTAGGCTCCACCTGGCGAAAGTCTACCGTCTTCCCACCACTGCCAGTCACAGGCTCCTCCCAGCGAGAGGATCCTCCTGAGCGCTGCTCAGCAGGAGTGATCCTCGTGCCCCCTCCTGAACGCTGGCCACACGCTACCTCCTGGGGCACCATTCCCGTCCTCCTGCTTCTCACCAAGCACTGGCTCCTTCCTTTCTCTCTGTCTTTTAACGTCCGGTCTTTTTTTACTTTTTCTGTTTCTCTGTTCTCTCAATCTTGTGCTCCCCTTTATAGACTGGTTGCCACCGGAGCTGATAATAAGGAAATCAGACTGCCTGTATGTGCCGGAAAGGCAACACATGGAAGACTGATCACTTCCCACTAACCCAGAGATGGGACATATTCCCAGCAGATGCTCATCGCACCTGTTCCTCCTCCCCAGCATAAGCATGTTCATTATTTAGTTATCAATTAATTAAAATGGCCACTCTTTTTGAGCCGCGGCCCACAATACCACATAGTGCTCCTGTCAGCAGAGAGCTGCAGTAGTCTAGATGTGATAAGATCAAAGCGTATACCTGGTGTTGCATACTTTGTCAGGTACAGTCTGATCTTGTACATGTATACAGTGAATCTGTAAGACTGAAAAACCATTGCAACATGGTCAGTGAAGGACAGCTGATGATCAATCAGCACCCCAAGATTGAATACAGACTTAAAGGATGTTACTGATATTGAGCCAACCTGAACAGACATGGGGTGCTGAATAGAAACCTGGAATAACAAGAAGGTCCTTCTTTGCCAGGTTGAGCTGCAAATGGCACTCCTTCATCCAGGCTGCATTATCAGTAACATGTGCAAAGATTCCAGCTGATACCCTTTGGTCTTCTGGAGGGAACAATAGGTACAGCTGTGTATCATCTGCAAAGCACTGATAAAAGAAATCATAGGACAGAATAATAGGACCTAGTGAGGAATTGTGTAGAGAGAAGAGAAGATAGCTCAGTACCGATCCTTGGGGCACCCCCCCATAATTTCCTGGGGCACCCTTAAAATCTCCACTCACCTGGACATATGGTAATACTCAGACAACCTTAGAGCAGTTCCAGTGATACTGAGGTCAGAGATGGTGGCAAGGTGGAACTGGTGCTTGACCATGTTAAAGCAGAGGTTAGATCTACCTGGGTGAACACAGATGACATGTTGGTAGCTCTAGACAGCCTTAATGTGTTGACAATGGTAAGCAAAGCCGTCCCTTTGGAATGGACACCTTTGACACCTGACTGATTATGACCAAGCAATTTGCTCTGAGGAGTAAGGGAAGATAATTGGTTATACACAGCATGTTCCAGTATTTTGGATAGAAAGGAAAGAGAGAAACTAGAGTATAATTACCTTCTTGAGATGGGTCAAGTGTATGCTTCAAGAAGGGGAGTTATTACGACATGTTTGAACAATGTAGAAGCAATAAATGTGCTATGCAAGAGTTCTGCAGCAGCTTATTAATTTGATCTATCATTTGCTTAATCTGTACTACTGAATGTATGTTGGACCTTTTTTCTGAGTTTTTTTATTTTTAGCACAAAAATAACTTTCACCTGTCACTTGTGTGTGCTTGGGGAAAAAAACGATGGTATGAGTGTAATTTACCACCGAGACATAAGGGGGCACTGTGTAATAATGTCTCTCTTCTCCTTCCTCTCCTGCAGAAAGAAAGATTGACACTTCTCCAACTGTGACATCACTTATGGGTTCAAAGCACCTGGACCCGCCTTTTCCTCCCAGAATCCATCTCAAGAGCACGGTAAAAAATGTTTTGTTGGATCAACCAAAATAAATTACTCCACAAGGTAATAAGCAATTTCATTGATTTCTTTCAAATTTTAAAAAGTATTTGAGTAAACTTAATTCATTTGAGTTTGTTTTAAGCTTTTCAAAAACGAATAAAAGCATTAAATTTATTTAGCTCAAACCAAATTTCTTTCAAAACTGAAATAAAAATTTTGTCCATCGTTGTATTCACTGTAATGCCAACTTAAATTCTTAATTGGACTGAACTAAATATGTTCTTCATATGGTGTTTAATTCACTGTTTGTTAGGGTAAAACTGTTTTTAATAAAACAAACCACAACAATGTTTTCCTTTAAACAATGGAAGCAAATTTATTTTAAAATTAGTGTTACATTTTGTACAGTGCCTTCAAATATGAAACATGTTTTTAAACTGATCTAATGGTGGAGAATGTTACTGAACCAGCTATAGCAAAACTCTTTTAGATTTATTACTGAATATTTGCAACACTAAAATAATTTTTTTTTGGTCATTCCTTGAACATGTTCTGAATATTTACAGAAAAAACATTTCACATATATATACATATTAAACATACAATATATATTATGTTTGTCACAAAAAGTTTATAAATTATACATAAAATATCTATTTAAAATAATTATATATCCATATATTAAATACACCTTATATTTTGAACTTTACATAACATTATATAGTATACATAAAATGCATATATATTTTTTATATATATAATACTTTATATAAATAGTATATTGTATTATATTATATTAAAATAAGCACTCAACCTTGGTCTCGTCCGATGCGAGAGATGGACGTCTGAAGTGGAGCTCCGCTAGCAGTGGTGCTATTTTTCATATTATTTGCTTATTATTCTGAGATATCCTGTATTTATTCAACCCGAGAGGGACGCTACAGTATATGTAAACACATATAAACATGGCCAACAAGAAGGGGGTCCAAAGAATCAAGACTAAAGCTACATCCAAGCTGCGATCAGCAAGCCCTAGTTCGAGATACGGCCTCTCAGAGACAGACCTGGATCAGATGGGCGAAAGTACAGACTCCTCGGGACCACGGTCCGCTACATCGTCGCCAGCTGAGAGCGAAAAGGGGAGCGAAGGTGCGATCGTGAGTGCAGATGTGGATAGCTCGCCGATTGGAGAGGATTACCTGAAACTGGAAAAGGCCGGGAGGTCCGCGGCTTCAGTTACGCAATCACGCGGACTGGAGCAGCGGGACACCGCTTCAGCAGAGTCTGCTGCTTCATCTACGGTACAAGAAGGCACATTTGAGCTATCTGAACTGAAAGTGTTGCTCGCTGAGCTCAGGCAAGATATAAAGAAAAGCGAGAAGGCTAATGAGAAAGCAACGGCAAAGGCACATGAGAGACTGAAACAGGAATTAAAACAGGAAATCCAACAGGCAAATGAAAGGCTGCCAAGAGGTACAACTTGAACTTCGACAGGTGCTGGGTAAAATTGAAGAGCGCATTGAGAAAAACTCGCTAAACTGAGCACGCTTGCTGATCGATTGGAGCATCTTAGTGAGACATTCACGAATCGGATCGAAATAGCCGAACATCTAGCTGCCAGTGCCGAGGAAAGAGCAGTAAATGTCAGTTCGAATGTAAAAAACTCGGAGAAAAACTTGGAGACAGACTGGCTGCTTTAGAAGATGGGAATAGAAGGTATAATGTCAGAATTGAAGGCCTGCCGGAGAATCGAGAAAGTTTAAACCCGGTGAAATTCGCAACTGAACTTTTTTCTAAAATAATCGGGGCGACTTTAAAGCAGAATCTGAGATAGCAGCGGCTTACGCAGACGCTGATCAAACACCGCCAGACCCCGACCAAGATCTTTTATAGTTCGCTTTGAACGATTATCATTTAAGTTAGAGGTGATGGAACTCCTCAGGAAAAAAGGAAGATATTATATATGAAGATTGCCACATTCGCGTCTTCCCTGACTTCTCTCCAGCAACAGCTATCAAACGCCTTCTATAATATTAAACAGCGCTACGGCAAGCCAATGTCAAATACGGCCTCCTGTATCCGCAAAACTGAAAGTGGAATGGCAGGGTCATTTCTATGTTTTCGCTAGCAAGGAGGAGGCAGAAAATGAGTTAAGAAAGCTGATCCCGGACTATTCTGATACATAATTGTGAGTCATGGCGGTAAATGATAAAGCTAGGATTAATAATCTACTGTCTGATCTATTTGTTTTAAAATACGGGTTTTTATCAGCATATATTCTCATATTCTTATATTATTATTACTTACTTATTACTTATCATTACTTAGTATTACTAGGGCTAAATGTTTATGTTTTATTGTGCTTAATTACTTTTCCTCCTCTTTTTTCTTTTCTAATTATTTCATGTGTACCCTAAATGAGACTGTTCAATATCATACCCTTGGTTTGCTGTTATTGCTATTACTGCATTAAGACTTGTTATGCTTGTTTTGGACACATCTTTAACACCATCACCTGGGTTTATTATCTGGGGATATCATCTTAATGCACTAAAATTGATGAAGATTATATATATATATATATATATATATATATATATATATATATATATATATATTAAGTGCAAAATTCTTTTCTTTTTTTTTCTTTTCCTCTTTTAAAGACTATATTGGTAACAGATATCTCTATCTTTTAACCTTAAAGCGCCACTGCATGGGGGCTTGATGTGCTTTGGACGTGCTCTGTCTCTGGGTATGTCAGAGGACTGGGACTGCATGAAGTGGGTTTTAGCCTCACCTGGGGAGGCAAAAAGGGAGGGTGGGGGGTTAAGGGGGGAAGAGAAAGAGAGCAGGCTTGATCTATATCTAATCTATCATCTCAATCTTTATAATTATAACTATCAACGTAATAATAAGCTGCATGGCAACAACTCTTGGGGAATAGGAAATTAAGACCTAAACTATTTCACTTCCAGTTAAGACTATAATATGACACCAAAAACTCAGAATCAGTGTCTCCATGATGGGACAGTTAACTTCGTAAGCTGGAATGTTAAAGGCCTGAATCACGAATTAAAGAGAAAGAAAGTACTTTCTCACCTAACAGGTCTAAATGCTAAAATAGTATTTTTACAGGAAACCCACTTACTAAGTAAGGATCAGTTCCGCTGCAAAAGACTGGACTGGCCAAATGTTCCATTCTAGTTTTACAAAGAAAACTAGAGGGGTGGGAATTCTCATACATAGAACAGTACCATTTGTAGCATCAGATGTAGTATTGGATCCTGAAGGGAGATATGTGATGGTCATGGGAGACTTATCTAACTGTAAAATGATTTTGATAAATGTTTATGCACCTAATGTTGATGATAAGGAATTTATACAAAATTTATTTGCATCCATTCCCAATCTGAACACTCATAAACTTATAATGGCTGGGGACTTTAATTGTGTTCTAAATCCACTTTTAGATAAGACTTCCTCCACAGGGGAACGCAACTAACACCGCAAACAAAGTTTATAACTGATCACAACTTATCAGATCCCTGGAGGTTTTAAACCCAAATTCAAGAACATATTCTTTCTACTCACCAGTACATCATTGCTACTCAAGGATTGATTACTTCTTTATAGATAATAACTTCTTGCCTAAGATTAAATCTTGTAAATACGATGCTATTGTTATTTCAGACCATGCTCCGATGATCTTGGAGCTGAAATTACTAAGCCCCATACACTCACCCCAGATGGCGCCTCAATCCGCTTCTATTAGCTGACGAGAATTGTACTGAATTTATATCCAAACAAATTGAATTCTTTCTAGAGACAAATACATCCCCTGAGATCTCTGCAGGAATACTCTGGGAAACTCTTAAGGCCTTCTTAAGAGGACAGATTATCTCATATCTTTCCCACAGAAATAAATCCGAGCGAAGAAAGTAGCAGAGATAAAAAGCGAAATTACTAAAATAGATGAAGAACATGCCAGACTACCAAGCGAGACTCTACATAAGAGGAGGCAGGCTCTACATTCAGAATTAAACCTCTTGACAACTAAAGAAACCGAACAACTAATTTACAAATCCAGACATCATTATTATGAACATGGAGAGAAAGCTAATAAGCTTTTAGCGCAACAAATTCACAAGCAAGATGTATGCAACGCAATCTCGTAATTACTAACACGAATGGAGATAAAATCATCGAACACAAAAATATAATGTACACTTTTAGAGACTACTATAAATCCCTATATACTACTGAGTTTAAAGAAGACAATATACAATCTAATGCATTTCTGGATAAATTACAGATACCACAAATTGACGCTATTAGTGTGGAGGAGCTCGATAAACCTCTGTCATTATCAGAATTACTGGATGCTATAAAGTCACTCCAAGGTGGAAAAGCAGCAGGCCCTGATGGCTACCCTGCAGAGTTTTACAAGAAATTCTCCGCTCAGCTAGCTCCCTCCTATTAGCAACATTTACAGAAGCCAGAGATAACCAATCTCTTCCACAAACCTTTCGCCAAGCACTAATCACTGTCTTTCCAAAACAAAATAAGGACTTATTACAATGTGCATCATACAGACCAATTTCACTTCTGAATAACGACGTTAAAATACTCTCTAAAATCATAGCTAGAAGGATGGAGAAAGTGCTCCCCTCAGTAATATCACAAGACCAAACTGGATTTATTAGGGGCCGACACTTATCTTCAAATCTTCGACGCCTGTTTAATGTAATATACTCACCAACTAAATCAAACACCCCAGAAATATTATTATCATTGGATGCAGAAAAGCATTCGACATGATTGAATGGAAATACCTTTTACTATTTTGGAGAAGTTTGGGTTTGGCCCAACATTTGTGCATGGATTAAATTACTGTATACTAACCCAGAAGCTTCAGTTTGCATCAATAACATTTGCTCAGACTACTTTAAACTAGAACGTGGCACAAGACAAGGATGCCCTTTGTCACCACTGCTGTTTGCAATTGCCATTGAACCACTGGCAATACATTGTCGAAATACTGATCAGATAAAGGGGATTAGCAGAGAAGGACTGGAACAGAAAATCTCATTATATGCAGATGACATGGTACTGTATATATCGGATCCAGAAAATTCTGTGCCTGCAGTCTTAGCAGCACTCACAGAATTTCAAAAGCTCTCTGGTCTCAGAATTAATCTGAATAAAAGTGTACTCTTTCCGTGAATTCGCAAGCATATAATATTAGATTAGACACCCTTCCTTTTATCATTGCAGAACAGTTTAAATACCTCGGGTAAACATCACAAGTAAACATAAAGCTCTTTATCAACAAAATTTGTCGCCTGTATGGAAAAAATTAAACAAGACTTGCATAGATGGTCAACCCTTCATCTCACACTAGCTGGAAGAATTAACACTGTTAAGATGAATATTCTTCCTAAGCTCCTTTTTATTTCAAAACATACCAATATACATTAATAAATCGTTCTTTAAGCAATTAGATTCAACAATAACCTCATTTATTTGGAATTCTAAACATCCACGCATCAAAAGAGCGACCCTACAAAGACAAAAGGCAGAAGGCGGCATGGCTCTACCTAACTTCCAGTTTTATTACTGGGCGCAAATATACAGTCGATAAGAACCTGGACACAAATAGAAGAACATACACAGGCATGGACCGCAATAGAAGTAAAATCCTGCAGTACTTCTTTGTATTCCTTGCTTTGTGCTCCAATAAACACACGCTATCGGCAATACACTAATAACCCAATTGTGCTCCACTCACTTAGAATCTGGAACCAATGTAGAAAGCATTTTAAGACGGAGAAGCTTCTTTCTGTGGCACCCTGCAAAAGAACCACCTCTTTCAACCCTCACAAACATATGCAGTTTTAATATCTGGAAAAATTTGGAATTAACTTGCTTAGAGATCTTTATATAGACAACGCCTTTGCATCCTATGAACAATTACATTCCAAATTTAACATTCCAGCTACAAATTTCTTTCACTATCTTCAAATCAGGAACTTTGTTAAACAGAACCTTCCAGATTTTCCTCATCTTGCACCCTCATCCACGCTGGAAAAATTATTGCTCAATTTCAAGGAGTTAGACTCCATCTCTACAATATATAAAATCCTTTTACAATCCCTTCCTTTCAAAGATCCAAGAGGACACTGGGAAAATGACCTCTCAATTAATATATCAGAAAAGGAGTGGAAAGTAGCAATGCAGAGAATTCACTCAAGCTCCATATGCGCAAAGCATACAATTATACAACTCAAAATTATATATCGAGCACATCTGTCTCGACTAAAACTCTCCAAAATGTTTCCAGGGCATGATCCAACCTGCGAACGTTGCAACCAAGCCCCAGCCTCACTAGGTCACATGTTCTGGGCCTGCTCCAAATTAACATTATTCTGGACAAAAATTTTAATTACCTCTCAGACAGTCTTGGACTCACAATCCCTCCTAACCCATTAACAGCTGTGTTTGGGGTTCTTCCAGAGGGTCTTAAAGTGGAGAAAGACAAACAAATTGTGATTGCATTCACTACACTGTTGGCACGCAGACTTATTCTGATAAACTGGAAGAACCCAAACTCTCCTTTTAAGTCAGTGGGAAACTGATGTGTTATATTATTTAAAATTGGAAAAATCAAATACTCAGTTAGAGGATCTGTGCAGACTTTTTCAAAACATGGCAGGATCTAATCAGTAATATTTTGAAATGATTTTATAAAGCACAGAGAATTTGTTGATTTAGGTATTTTTAAAAGCCTTAAATTTTACACCGCTTGGCTTGCTCTCTCTCTCAAGGGTGGGGATCGATCTGTTCTTATAATTTTTTTTTGTAAAACTTGATTGCTATGTATTGATTTTAATAAAATTAATAAATAAAAAAAAAAAAAAAAAAAATAAGCACTCAACCTAAGCCAGACTAAGTAGCTGATTAACAACAAACAAATACATAATTTGACATTTTGAACTTGTTAATCAATGTATACAAGACACTTGTGCCTTTTTATCCTCCATGAAGATGGAAATGCAAAAAGGAAGGGATTAACAGCAACAGCAACTTCCCTGATAAACAAAAACTAAATGTCCTGGAAAAAAACATGAAGTATACATCAAATTCAAAAAACAAGAAATAATGTTATCCAAACAACAAACTGTTTTGTGGTGTATTCTTAAAACTTGAACATAAATATATTCATCACCAATTAATCTGTGCTGAGAAGCTTGCTGCTTAGGTTCTGCACTCTGGGAGATTTCGTATTTCCCTCCAGTTTCATAAAAAATTTTTTGGAAAACTTCAAAAGTGGATTTTAACTCTTTAGAGTATCTAAGATGTATTGTATACATTAGACCAAACAACATTGCACAAGCTGCTGCAACAGCCTGTAGTCCATTTAGCACCTCTACATCTTCAATAACAATGCCAACTTCTTTAGGCATGTGAAAGAGTCCTTCACCCACTTTACGGATGACACATATGGCCTTTGTGAGTGTCTTCATTTCTTTTCAGCATCATCTCCTACAAGAAAAAGATAAAGATGCACAAATACTAATCCATTACAATATTGTGAACTTCGACATAGATAAATAAACCCTAGAAATCATTAAAGCATTGAATATTAATGTCTTAGTGTCATATAACAAGTATGTCTGAACAATAAAGCAGTATATCTTGCACAAGTGACTATACAGAATATTTCATCAGAATTGGGACTAAACATACTGTGAAATTTAGTAGAGGAAAAAACAAATCTATGTTAATAAACAAATAAATAGCATAAATAAATAAGGGTAAATTGTATACTAAGCCTTACCAAATATTCTTTGATCAGATCTTTGTCATCCTCACCAAGATAAATAATAAGGGACCTCAGCATGCACTGTCTTCTGATGTTAGTGTCATTTTTCAGGATGCAAAAGTACACATCTATATAATAAAAGCCCAGCGTGGTGTCCGTGTTCGCGTTCCTTTTGGCTGTATAGCCGCTCCGTAGAAAAGCCCCAGTCCATCCCCTCTCAGAATTCCTGCTTACCCCGCTCCGTTCTTTCCCCTTTGCTTTGATTTTTCCTGTTCCCGAAAATCTTTTCAAAACAAAAGTAAAGAAATAGACAGAGCGTCACATTAACGTCTTCCACCCTCTGCCTATTAAATCTATAATAATAAAAGGCAAAGCCCTCACTGACTCACTCACTCACTTACTCATCACAAATTCTCTAACTTCCCATGTAGGTAGAAAGCTGAAATTTGGCAGGCTTATTCTTTACAGCATACTTACAAAAGTTAAGCAGGTTTAATTTCGAAATGCTACATGTAACGGTCATAACGGTCGACAACGTCCGCCATGTTGAACTTTCTTATTTCTTTGAACTCCGCCATGTTGAACTTTCTTATTTATGGCCCCATCTTCACGAAATTTGGTAGGCGGCTTCCCGGCGCTAACTAAAACCCGCTGTACTTACTTATTTCGATGGTATGACGCCACTGTCGGCCGCCATATAGAACTTTCCAACGCGTCACCAATTTTCAAACTTCCCGTGTAGGTAGAAGGCTAACCCCATCTTCACGAAATTTGGTAGGTGGCTTCCCTGCGCTAACCCAAACCGATGTACGTACTTATTTCGGTGGTATGACGTCACTGTCAGCCGCCATATTGAATTTTCCAAATGTCACTAATTCTCCAACTTCCCGTGTAGGTAGAAGGCTGAAATTTGGCAGGCCCATTCCTTACAGCTTACTTACAAAAGTTAAGCAGGTTTCATTTTGAAATTCTACGCGTATGGTCATAACGGTCAACAATGTCCACCATATTGAACTTTCTTATTCATAGCCCCATCTTCACGAAATTTGGTAGGCGGCTTCCCTGCGCTAACCGAAACCAATGTACATACTTATTTCGGTGGTATAATGCCACTGTTGGCCGCCATATTGAACTTTTAACGGAAACCGATGTCCGTACTTATTTCTTTGGTATGACACCACTGTTGGCCGCCATATTGAACTTTCCAACGTCACTAATTCTCCAACTTCCCGTGTAGGTAGAAGGCTGAAATTTGCCAGGCTCATTCCTTACAGCTTACTTACAACAGTTAAGCAGGTTTCATTTCAAAATTCTACGCGTAACGGTCATAACGGTCAACAACGTCCACCATGTTGAACTTTCTTATTTACGGCCCCATCTTCACGAAATTTGGTAGGTGGCTTCCCTGAGCTAACCGAAACCAATGTACGTACATAATTCAGTGGTATGACGCCACTGTCAGCTGCTATATTGAACTTTTCAAGTCTTTGTTACTTATGGGCCCATCTTCAAGAAATTTGGTACACGGGTTCCCAACGCTAACTGAATCCTACTTACGTATATATATACATCCATAGTTTGCAGCTCGGTTGCCGTGAGGCGCGTTGGGTCTTCCATCCCAACGCCTCCCACGTTGTTGGCTGCCTGCCTATATAAGACCGTCCGTCGCTCCGGTCTCTACATTCCCTTCCTTGCTTCGCCACGGGATTCACGTCTGCCTACTGATAACTACAGCCTTTTGGTTTAATCCACGGGTTCTCCACTGTTTTATTGTTTGTTTATTACAATTATAGTTATTGTGTAGGTATTTTACACTTACTTTACATTGCTCAGGTACCCATTTCCTTTATCATTCCAACCCCCATTACCATGTCTATCGAGATGATCATATTGCACGGCCATATCAGGCTCACTCTTGATATCCGGATGAACACTGTGTCTTATGTATTGAATGACTGGGACAGGTTCAAGGTGTGGACTGATGATGGTACAGGAGATAATTATAAAACATAGGAGCACTATAAGAGAGAAATGCTTAAGCCCTTCACCTATGCATCTGCATGTGAGTTGATGGCTGCCGCTGAATTGTTTGGTTGTCGCTTTCAAGTGTACGAAATGGCCAAATATTTTACACCTTTGGACAACCGCCAATGCCTCTTAAACATCTTAGATTCACAGGTGACGATTTCAGTAGTGGACACTTTGATGTTTATGAATGTTTAAACTCTCAAAAGCTGGATGTAAAGTTATTGATGAAACCGGTTGTATGCTTACAACGCTTGACAGATGCGAATGTCTCTTCAACACAAGTCCTACAAATACTGTTGTAATTGAATGTATGTTGGACCTTTTTCTGAGTTTTTATTTTTAGCACAAAATAACTTTCACCTGTCACTTGTGTGTGCTTGGGGAAAAAAACGATGGTATGAGTGTAATTTACCACCGAGACATAAGGGGGCACTGTGTAATAATGTCTCTCTTCTCCTTCCTCTCCTGCAGAAAGAAAGATTGACACTTCTCCAACTGTGACATCACTTATGGGTTCAAAGCACCTGGACCCGCCTTTTCCTCCCAGAATCCATCTCAAGAGCACGGTAAAAAATGTTTTGTTGGATCAACCAAAATAAATTACTCCACAAGGTAATAAGCAATTTCATTGATTTCTTTCAAATTTTAAAAAGTATTTGAGTAAACTTAATTCATTTGAGTTTGTTTTAAGCTTTTCAAAAACGAATAAAAGCATTAAATTTATTTAGCTCAAACCAAATTTCTTTAAAAACTGAAATAAAAATTTTGTCCATCGTTGTATTCACTGTAATGCCAACTTAAATTCTTAATTGGACTGAACTAAATATGTTCTTCATATGGTGTTTAATTCACTGTTTGTTAGGGTAAAACTGTTTTTAATAAAACAAACCACAACAATGTTTTCCTTTAAACAATGGAAGCAAATTTATTTTAAAATTAGTGTTACATTTTGTACAGTGCCTTCAAATATGAAACATGTTTTTAAACTGATCTAATGGTGGAGAATGTTACTGAACCAGCTATAGCAAAACTCTTTTAGATTTATTACTGAATATTTGCAACACTAAAATAATTTTTTTTTGGTCATTCCTTGAACATGTTCTGAATATTTACAGAAAAAACATTTCACATATATATACATATTAAACATACAATATATATTATAAGCTTGTCACAAAAAAGTTTATAAATTATACATAAAATATCTATTTAAAATAATTATATATCCATATATTAAATACACCTTATATTTTGAACTTTACATAACATTATATAGTATACATAAAATGCATATATATTTTTTATATATATAATACTTTATATAAATAGTATATTGTATTATATTATATTAAAATAAGCACTCAACCTTGGTCTCGATCCGATCGAGATGGACGTCTGAAGTGGAGCTCCGCTAGCAGTGGTGCTATTTTTCATATTATTTGCTTATTATTCTGAGATATCCTGTATTTATTCAACCCGAGAGGGACCGCTACAGTATATGTAAACACATATAAACATGGCCAACAAGAAGGGGGTCGAAAGAATCGAAGACTAAAGCTACATCCAAGCTGCGATCAGCAAGCCCTAGTTCGAGATCGGCCTCTCAGAGACAGACCTGGATCAGATGGGCGAAAGTACAGACTCCTCGGGACCACGGTCCGCTACATCGTCGCCGCTGAGAGCGAAAAGGGGAGCGAAGGTGCGATCGTGAGTGCAGATGTGGATAGCTCGCCGATTGGAAGGATTACCTGAAACTGGAAAAGGCGGGAGGTCCGCGGCTTCAGTTACGCAATCACGCGGGACTGGAGCAGCGGGACACCGGCTTCAGCAGAGTCTGCTGCTTCATCTACGGCACAAGAAGGCACATTTGAGCTATCTGAACTGAAAGTGTTGCTCGCTGAGCTCAGGCAAGATATAAAGAAAAGCGAGAAGGCTAATGAGAAAGCAGCGGCAAAGGCACATGAGAGACTGAAACAGGAATTAAAACAGGAAATCCAACAGGCAAATGAAAGGCTGCGTCAAGAGGTACAACTTGAACCGACAGGTGCTGGGTAAAATTGAAGAGCGCATTGAGAAAAACTCGTTAAACTGAGCACGCTTGCTGATCGATTGGAGCATCTTAGTGAGACATTCACGAATCGGATCGAAATAGCGAACATCTAGCTGCCAGTGCCGAGGAAAGAGCAGTAAATGTCAGTTGAATGTAAAAACTCGGAGAAAAACTTGGAGACAGACTGGCTGCTTTAGAAGATGGGAATAGAAGGTATAATGTCAGAATTGAAGGCTGCGGAGAATCGAAAGTTTAAACCCGTGAAATTCGCAACTGAACTTTTTCTAAAATAATCGGGCGACTTTAAAGCAGAATCTGAGATAGCAGCGGCTTACAGCGTCTGATCAAACACCGTCAGACCCGACCAAGATCTTTTATAGTTCGTTTTGAGCGATTATCATTTAAGTTAGAGGTGATGGAACTCCTCAGGAAAAAAGGAAGATATTATATATGAAGATTGCCACATTCGCGTCTTCCCTGACTTCTCTCCAGCAACAGCTATCAAAGCGCCGCCTTCTATAATATTAAACAGCGCTACGGCAAGCCAATGTCAAATCGGCCTCCTGTATCCGGCAAAACTGAAAGTGGAATGGCAGGGTCATTTCTATGTTTTCGCTAGCAAGGAGGAGGCAGAAAATGAGTTAAGAAAGCTGATCCGGGACTATTCTGATACATAATTGTGAGTCATGGCGGTAAATGATAAAGCTAGGATTAATAATCTACTGTCTGATCTATTTGTTTTAAAATACGGGTTTTTATCAGCATATATTCTCATATTCTTATATTATTATTACTTACTTATTACTTATCATTACTTAGTATTACTAGGGCTAAATGTTTATGTTTTATTGTGCTTAATTACGTTTTCCTCCTCTTTTTTCTTTTCTAATTATTTCATGTGTACCCTAAATGAGACTGTTCAATATCATACCCTTGGTTTGCTGTTATTGCTATTACTGCATTAAGACTTGTTATGCTTGTTTTGGACACATCTTTAACACCATCACCTGGGTTTATTATCTGGGGATATCATCTTAATGCACTAAAATTGATGAAGATTATATATATATATATATATATATATATATATATATATATGTATATATGTATATATTAAGTGCAAAATTCTTTTTTCTTTTTTTTTTTTTTTTCCTCTTTTAAAGACTATATTGGTAACAGATATCTCTATCTTTTAACCTTAAAGCGCCACTGCATGGGGGCTTGATGTGCTTTGGGCGTGCTCTGTCTCTGGGTATGTCAGAGGACTGGGACTGCATGAAGTGGGTTTTAGCCTCACCTGGGGAGGCAAAAAGGGGGGGTGGGGGGTTAAGGGGAAGAGAAAGAGAGCAGGCTTGATCTATATCTAATCTATCATCTCAATCTTTATAATTATAACTATCAACGTAATAATAAGCTGCATGGCAACAACTCTTGGGGGAATAGGAAATTAAGACCTAAACTATTTCACTTCCAGTTAAGACTATAATATGACACCAAAAACTCAGAATCAGTGTCTCCATGATGGGACAGTTAACCGTAAGCTGGAATGTTAAAGGCCTGAATCACGAATTAAAGAGAAAGAAAGTACTTTCTCACCTAACAGGTCTAAATGCTAAAATAGTATTTTTACAGGAAACCCACTTACTAAGTAAGGATCAGTTCCGGCTGCAAAAAGACTGGACTGGCCAAATGTTCCATTCTAGTTTTACAAAGAAAACTAGAGGGGTGGGAATTCTCATACATAGAACAGTACCATTTGTAGCATCAGATGTAGTATTGGATCCTGAAGGGAGATATGTGATGGTCATGGGAGACTTATCTAACTGTAAAATGATTTTGATAAATGTTTATGCACCTAATGTTGATGATAAGGAATTTATACAAAATTTATTTGCATCCATTCCCAATCTGAACACTCATAAACTTATAATGGCTGGGGACTTTAATTGTGTTCTAAATCCACTTTTAGATAAGACTTCCTCCACAGGGGGAACGGCAACTAACACCGCAAAGATAATTATTTAACTGATCACAACTTATCAGATCCCTGGAGGTTTTTAAACCCAAATTCAAGAACATATTCTTTCTACTCACCAGTACATCATTGCTACTCAAGGATTGATTACTTCTTTATAGATAATAACTTCTTGCCTAAGATTAAATCTTGTAAATACGATGCTATTGTTATTTCAGACCATGCTCCGATGATCTTGGAGCTGAAATTACTAAGCCCCATACACTCACCCGCAGATGGCGTCTCAATCCGCTTCTATTAGCTGACGAGAATTGTACTGAATTTATATCCAAACAAATTGAATTCTTTCTAGAGACAAATACATCCCCTGAGATCTCTGCAGGAATACTCTGGGAAACTCTTAAGGCCTTCTTAAGAGGACAGATTATCTCATATCTTTCCCACAGAAATAAATCCGAGCGAAGAAAGTAGCAGAGATAAAAGCGAAATTACTAAAATAGATGAAGAACATGCCAGACTACCAAGCGAGACTCTACATAAGAGGAGGCAGGCTCTACATTCAGAATTAAACCTCTTGACAACTAAAGAAACCGAACAACTAATTTACAAATCCAGACATCATTATTATGAACATGGAGAAAGCTAATAAGCTTTTAGCGCAACAAATTCACAAGCAAGATGTGCAGCGCAATCTCGTAATTACTAACACGAATGGAGATAAAATCATCGAACACAAAAATATAATGTACACTTTTAGAGACTACTATAAATCCCTATATACTACTGAGTTTAAAGAAGACAATATACAATCTAATGCATTTCTGGATAAATTACAGATACCACAAATTGACGCTATTAGTGTGGAGGAGCTCGATAAACCTCTGTCATTATCAGAATTACTGGATGCTATAAAGTCACTCCAAGGTGGAAAAGCAGCAGGCCCTGATGGCTACCCTGCAGAGTTTTACAAGAAATTCTCCGCTCAGCTAGCTCCCTCCTATTAGCAACATTTACAGAAGCCAGAGATAACCAATCTCTTCCACAAACCTTTCGCCAAGCACTAATCACTGTCTTTCCAAAACAAAATAAGGACTTATTACAATGTGCATCATACAGACCAATTTCACTTCTGAATAACGACGTTAAAATACTCTCTAAAATCATAGCTAGAAGGATGGAGAAAGTGCTCCCCTCAGTAATATCACAAGACCAAACTGGATTTATTAGGGGCCGACACTTATCTTCAAATCTTGACGCCTGTTTAATGTAATATACTCACCAACTAAATCAAACACCCCAGAAATATTATTATCATTGGATGCAGAAAAAGCATTCGACATGATTGAATGGAAATACCTTTTACTATTTTGGAGAAGTTTGGGTTTGGCCCGAACATTTGTGCATGGATTAAATTACTGTATACTAACCCAGAAGCTTCAGTTTGCATCAATAACATTTGCTCAGACTACTTTAAACTAGAGCGTGGCACAAGACAAGGATGCCCTTTGTCACCACTGCTGTTTGCAATTGCCATTGAACCACTGGCAATACATTGTCGAAATACTGATCAGATAAAGGGGATTAGCAGAGAAGGACTGGAACAGAAAATCTCATTATATGCAGATGACATGGTACTGTATATATCGGACCCAGAAAATTCTGTGCCTGCAGTCTTAGCAGCACTCACAGAATTTCAAAAGCTCTCTGGTCTCAGAATTAATCTGAATAAAAGTGTACTCTTTCCGGTGAATTCGCAAGTATAATATTAGATTAGACACCCTTCCTTTTATCATTGCAGAACAGTTTAAATACCTCGGGGTAAACATCACAAGTAAACATAAAGCTCTTTATCAACAAAATTTGTCGTCTGCATGGAAAAAATTAAACAAGACTTGCATAGATGGTCAACCCTTCATCTCACACTAGCTGGAAGAATTAACACTGTTAAGATGAATATTCTTCCTAAGCTCCTTTTTATTTCAAAACATACCAATATACATTAATAAATCGTTCTTTAAGCAATTAGATTCAACAATAACCTCATTTATTTGGAATTCTAAACATCCACGCATCAAAAGAGCGACCCTACAAAGACAAAAGGCAGAAGGCGGCATGGCTCTACCTAACTTCCAGTTTTATTACTGGGCGGCAAATATACAGTCGATAAGAACCTGGACACAAATAGAAGAACATACACAGGCATGGACCGCAATAGAAGTAAAATCCTGCAGTACTTCTTTGTATTCCTTGCTTTGTGCTCCAATAAACACACGTTATCGGCAATACACTAATAACCCAATTGTGCTCCACTCACTTAGAATCTGGAACCAATGTAGAAAGCATTTTAAGACGGAGAAGCTTCTTTCTGTGGCACCCTGCAAAAGAACCACCTCTTTCAACCCTCACAAACATATGCAGTTTTAATATCTGGAAAAATTTGGAATTAACTTGCTTAGAGATCTTTATATAGACAACGTCTTTGCATCCTATGAACAATTACATTCCAAATTTAACATTCCAGCTACAAATTTCTTTCACTATCTTCAAATCAGGAACTTTGTTAAACAGAACCTTCCAGATTTTCCTCATCTTGCACCCTCATCCACGCTGGAAAAATTATTGCTCAATTTCAAGGAGTTAGACTCCATCTCTACAATATATAAAATCCTTTTACAATCCCTTCCTTTCAAAGATCCAAGAGGACACTGGGAAAATGACCTCTCAATTAATATATCAGAAAAGGAGTGGAAAGTAGCAATGCAGAGAATTCACTCAAGCTCCATATGCAAAGCATACAATTATACAACTCAAAATTATATATCGAGCACATCTGTCTCGACTAAAACTCTCAAAATGTTTCCAGGGCATGATCCAACCTGCGAGCGTTGCAACCAAGCCCCAGCCTCACTAGGTCACATGTTCTGGGCCTGCTCCAAATTAACATTATTCTGGACAAAAATTTTTAATTACCTCTCAGACAGTCTTGGACTCACAATCCCTCCTAACCCATTAACAGCTGTGTTTGGGGTTCTTCCAGAGGGTCTTAAAGTGGAGAAAGACAAACAAATTGTGATTGCATTCACTACACTGTTGGCACGCAGACTTATTCTGATAAACTGGAAGAACCCAAACTCTCCTCTTTTAAGTCAGTGGGAAACTGATGTGTTATATTATTTAAAATTGGAAAAAATCAAATACTCAGTTAGAGGATCTGTGCAGACTTTTTTTTAAAACATGGCAGGATCTAATCAGTAATATTTTGAAATGATTTTATAAAGCACAGAGAATTTGTTGATTTAGGTATTTTTAAAAGCCTTAAATTTTACACGTTTGGCTTGCTCTCTCTCTCAAGGGTGGGGATCGATCTGTTCTTAGCATAATTCTTTTTTTTTGTAAAACTTGATTGCTATGTATTGATTGTAATAAAATTAATAAATAAAAAAAAAAAAATAAGCACTCAACCTAAGCCAGACTAAGTAGCTGATTAACAACAAACAAATACATAATTTGACATTTTGAACTTGTTAATCAATGTATACAAGACACTTGTGCCTTTTTATCCTCCATGAAGATGGAAATGCAAAAAGGAAGGGATTAACAGCAACAGCAACTTCCCTGATAAACAAAAACTAAATGTCCTGGAAAAAAACATGAAGTATACATCAAATTCAAAAAACAAGAAATAATGTTATCCAAACAACAAACTGTTTTGTGGTGTATTCTTAAAACTTGAACATAAATATATTCATCACCAATTAATCTGTGCTGAGAAGCTTGCTGCTTAGGTTCTGCACTCTGGGAGATTTCGTATTTCCCTCCAGTTTCATAAAAAATTTTTTGGAAAACTTCAAAAGTGGATTTTAACTCTTTAGAGTATCTAAGATGTATTGTATACATTAGACCAAACAACATTGCACAAGCTGCTGCAACAGCCTGTAGTCCATTTAGCACCTCTACATCTTCAATAACAATGCCAACTTCTTTAGGCATGTGAAAGAGTCCTTCACCCACTTTACGGATGACACATATGGCCTTTGTGAGTGTCTTCATTTCTTTTTCAGCATCATCTCCTACAAGAAAAAGATAAAGATGCACAAATACTAATCCATTACAATATTGTGAACTTCGACATAGATAAATAAACCCTAGAAATCATTAAAGCATTGAATATTAATGTCTTAGTGTCATATAACAAGTATGTCTGAACAATAAAGCAGTATATCTTGCACAAGTGACTATACAGAATATTTCATCAGAATTGGGACTAAACATACTGTGAAATTTAGTAGAGGAAAAAACAAATCTATGTTAATAAACAAATAAATAGCATAAATAAATAAGGGTAAATTGTATACTAAGCCTTACCAAATATTCTTTGATCAGATCTTTGTCATCCTCACCAAGATAAATAATAAGGGACCTCAGCATGCACTGTCTTCTGATGTTAGTGTCATTTTTCAGGATGCAAAAGTACACATCTATATAATAAAGCCCAGCGTGGTGTCCGTGTTCGCGTTCCTTTTGGCTGTATAGCCGCTCCGTAGAAAAGCCCCAGTCCATCCCCTCTCAGAATTCCTGCTTACCCCGCTCCGTTCTTTCCCCTTTGCTTTGATTTTTCTGTTCGAAAATCTTTTCAAAACAAAAGTAAAGAAATAGACAGAGCGTCACATTAACGTCTTCCACCCTCTGCCTATTAAATCTATAATAATAAAAGGCAAAGCCCTCACTGACTCACTCACTCACTTACTCATCACAAATTCTCTAACTTCCCATGTAGGTAGAAAGCTGAAATTTGGCAGGCTTATTCTTTACAGCATACTTACAAAAGTTAAGCAGGTTTAATTTCGAAATGCTACATGTAACGGTCATAACGGTCGACAACGTCCGCCATGTTGAACTTTCTTATTTCTTTGAACTCCGCCATGTTGAACTTTCTTATTTATGGCCCCATCTTCACGAAATTTGGTAGGCGGCTTCCCTGCGCTAACTAAAACCGCTGTACTTACTTATTTCGATGGTATGACGCCACTGTCGGCCGCCATATAGAACTTTCCAACGTCACCAATTTTCAAACTTCCCGTGTAGGTAGAAGGCTAACCCCATCTTCACGAAATTTGGTAGGTGGCTTCCCTGCGCTAACCCAAACCGATGTACGTACTTATTTCGGTGGTATGACGTCACTGTCAGCCGCCATATTGAATTTTCCAAATGTCACTAATTCTCCAACTTCCCGTGTAGGTAGAAGGCTGAAATTTGGCAGGCCCATTCCTTACAGCTTACTTACAAAAGTTAAGCAGGTTTCATTTTGAAATTCTACGCGTATGGTCATAACGGTCAACAATGTCCACCATATTGAACTTTCTTATTCATAGCCCCATCTTCACGAAATTTGGTAGGCGGCTTCCCTGCGCTAACCGAAACCAATGTACATACTTATTTCGGTGGTATAATGCCACTGTTGGCCGCCATATTGAACTTTTAACGGAAACCGATGTCCGTACTTATTTCTTTGGTATGACACCACTGTTGGCCGCCATATTGAACTTTCCAACGTCACTAATTCTCCAACTTCCCGTGTAGGTAGAAGGCTGAAATTTGCCAGGCTCATTCCTTACAGCTTACTTACAACAGTTAAGCAGGTTTCATTTCAAAATTCTACGCGTAACGGTCATAACGGTCAACAACGTCCACCATGTTGAACTTTCTTATTTACGGCCCCATCTTCACGAAATTTGGTAGGTGGCTTCCCTGAGCTAACCGAAACCAATGTACGTACATAATTCAGTGGTATGACGCCACTGTCAGCTGCTATATTGAACTTTTCAAATCTTTGTTACTTATGGGCCCATCTTCAAGAAATTTGGTACACGGGTTCCCAACGCTAACTGAATCCTACTTACGTACATATATACATCCATAGTTTGCAGCTCGGTTGCCGTGTGAGGCGCGTTGGGTCTTCCATCCCAACGCCTCCCACGTTGTTGGCTGCCTGCCTATATAAGACCGTCCGTCGCTCCGGTCTCTACATTCCCTTCCTTGCTTCGCCACGGATTCACGTCCTGCCTGCTGATAACTACAGCCTTTTGGTTTAATCCACGGGTTCTCCACTGTTTTATTGTTTGTTTATTACAATTATAGTTATTGTGTAGGTATTTTACACTTACTTTACATTGCTCAGGTACCCATTTCCTTTATCATTCCAACCCCCATTACCATGTCTATCGAGATGATCATATTGCACGGCCATATCAGGCTCACTCTTGATATCTGGATGAACATTGTGTCTTATGTATTGAATGACTGGGACAGGTTCAAGGTGTGGACTGATGATGGTACAGGAGATAATTTTAAAACATAGGAGCACTATAAGAGAGAAATGCTTAAGCCCTTCACCTATGCATCTGCATGTGAGTTGATGGCTGCCGCTGAATTGTTTGGTTGTCGCTTTCAAGTGTACCGAAATGGCCAAATATTTTACACCTTTGGACAACCGCCAATGCCTCTTAAACATCTTAGATTCACAGGTGACGATTTCAGTAGTGGACACTTTGATGTTTATGAATGTTTAAACTCTCAAAAGCTGGATGTAAAGTTATTGATGAAACCGGTTGTATGCTTACAACGCTTGACAGATGCCGAATGTCTCTTCAACACAAGTCCTACAAATACTGTTGTAATTGAAACAAACCATGAAACTCAAACCGATTATGACAGCAGCAATCCAAGCTGTGAGATTTGAAACAAGATTACTGTTCACATGGCCAATTGTACGTTACATGCTCAAGAGTAAGCTCAACGCACAGCTTGGTCATATTACAACCGGAGGGCCAAACTCACAATGTGGTATACAAAGATATCCTTAAATAATTATTGGTATATTTTCCCTCAGTTTAAAAAGGTTTAATTTTCTTCTTAATAAAAATTGTAAGGCAGTACTTCGCTGCTGCGAAGCACGGGTATTTTGCTAGTAATCAATAAAATGAAATAAAAAAATCACGAAAGAAACAGAAACCACAACCTACCCTTACAGCGTCCACCGCGCTTCTGGCATTACAGCCAAACACGTGGTGTATGCAGGTTATGAGGTGTGACGCTAATTAACGCCCGTACTACAACAGATTATATTGTTCATATACTATTAACTATTTACAGAGATCAACTCTTTTGGGGAAGTTCATAACAAAAAAAAAAATGTAATTATAAATAACATGTGCATTTGACTATTTCGAGCCCCGCGTCCGAGTTGGATGATTCCCCTGGTCACCAATTCGTGTGTTTCACTATGCCCACTATGCCTTTCCGTCTTCAGCTACCCATGTGCACTTGTATGGAGGAGACCTTACGGAACAATGCCGAAACGAAACGCAACTAAACCTGCTGCTGCGAGAGAGGACACATTACAGCGTGATTACGAAGCAAAGAGGCAAAGGCGTGACAGTTGCTCTCAAGAAACGGACACTCAGCATTCACACAGATTAGCTCAATGACGCGTCTCTGCCGCACAATGAAAGGCAACTGAAACCCCCACAGAGAGAGAAGACAGATTACGCCGTGATTGCGAAAGAAACAGGCAAAAGCGTGCCAATGAGACACCCGACGAGAGGTCTTTACGATTGAGTCCTTCAACTGTGGTCATCCAACGCACAGCGTAGCGCGCGCCAAGTTGCTAGTTTATTAATACTCACTGACCCAGAAATTTATGACAAACAAAAAAAAAAGAAAAGAAAACAAATCATTTGGGCTAAATTTTTGCCAAAGAATTCAAGATCACTGCCTCAATGTAATTCACAAATGTGATGTACCTGATCTATGGCTTGAATGAAACTGACAATCTTATAGCAGGCAGCTCCTCCTTTGTGTCTGATGATGCTCTTCAGTTTATTGGTATATTTGTCCAGCTGTACAAGAAATTTGGACTGGAGAGGGATTGTAGCAATAAGCTGGAACTCAGCTTTAATCTTAGAGGAAAAAGATTAAAAAGTTAAAGAAATGAACTAACTTCAGAAATTTCAAATATTGTAAGATAAAACACGTCTTAGGAAAAACTAACATACCTCATTCCCTTTGAAAGTGCAGGCCATCGCTTTCACATTCTAAAGTAGACATCAGAGTCACATCAGCTATTACTGAACATTTGCAATTATTGTTTACTCAACATAAATGTTTTATGTTATTGTTACTATACCCTGATACCAACAGCAATACAGTCATTCTGGTGCATGTTCAGTCCAAATTGCCTGTGTATATTTATTTACCTAGTTATTTATATTTTACCTAGTTATGTTTTTAATCATTTAAAGAACTTCTGTAAGAAGCCAAATTTCCCCCTGGGACAAATACATTTCTGTCTGTCTATACTCATAATGACCTGATGAACTTATAAATGTATTTCTGGATTACTGGACTGATATCATCTCTTTTAATACTTTTTGCATAATCAATTTATATAAAACAAATAATTTTAACAAAAATAAATTTTGATTACATTAGAATGACCAAGGCAATATATATGCCCATTATTTTATTAAATTATTGTAATTTAATAATATCAGTACTATATCTAGTGTGATAATAATACGCCAAAGACATTATGAAGGTCTGGGGCAGCCATCCGTATATTGTTTTTCCCAGCTGCAACAGTTTGTTTTTGAAGCATGATGTGCATAGAACAGAGCCCACAACAGAACTGGCTATACTAGCCCAAGTTGGAGGCTTTAAAGGTCTGGAGAGGAACTGATGTCAGCAAAAGGGCCGGAACCAGAAGTGATGTCATCAAAGGGGCCGGCTTCAAAAGTGACGTCTTCTGAGGTGCCGGAACCTTGCAGGATTTCCTGGGAAAGGTATGTAGGGAACTGAGAAAGACAATCAGCGCACTCTGCCACCCCCTGGTCAGATGTTTCATTACACTTACTCAGACCCTTTAGCTGCCTCCTACTCGCACGTGTGTGACACTGGTTAATACTTAAAACCTGGGTTTGCAGTGTGCCTCTACACAATGGTACTACATACGGACATTTTTCAGTTTCAGCTGCTGACACATCACATTCTGATCGTTAAGAGGGCAACCCCATTAACCTCAAACAACTCTTCGATACAGAATATGCATATCAGTGTTCCAGATATTCAAACAGGGATACCCTAATGTCACCATGCTCAAAGAAAACATTGCTTGTAATCACGAGGGTGAAAAACAAGCCGCCACAACAGCCCGGTTAACACTGTATACAGGTAGTCCTATCGCCTTAAATGGAGTAGGATAACACCAAAATGACGGGGCATTTTGATTCAGTCTAGATAAAAAACTGCATTTTTAACATTATGGCACATAACATAAATAACAATGATGATTAGTTACGTTAAATCTTCACAAAAACTCATTAGAATGTGTTTCTTAACTTGAAAGTTGAACTCTCAAAAACCAGGGTGCTACAGCAAACTTTAAACTAATTCATATTTTGCTCATGTCAGTCCAAAAACAAATGAGGCAATTGCAACGATTAAATAAGAAATAAAAGATCATGATATGTTATCATTTAAACCAAGCTATTTCTGCATACATTACAAGACTATTTCACATTAATGGCGTCGCGGAGATAATTTTCTGTAGTTAAACCTTTACTTGCATGTTCTGTGGATGTAAACTATAAATCTGGTTTTTTGAAAGGATATTAAACACAAATTAAATATTAAATCATTGATTTTGTTCATAAGTTAAAAATGGTACACAAAAAGTACTTACAGACTTAGCTCTTTTTTTCCACTGCTTTCATAATTTTTTTACATTAAATTCTTAGTTTGATGTTTTGTTTATATACAGCGCCTATTTATTTCTTACACAATTGGTTAGTACTTTAATAGTATCATTTAAACCAAGCTATTTCTGCATATATTTCACGTTAATGGCGTTGCTGAGATAATTTTCTGTAGTTAAACCTTTACTTATATCACAGCTCTACTTAGTGAATACCAAATATTCACAACTGCAGGGAAAAACAAACAAATACAAATCTTAAAGGATTTTGAACTTTATAGCACTCCAAATAATCGTACAATGTTCAAACTCTACGTACGTCTTAAAGTCAGAACTTAAAATATAATGGCGGCAGTCGCTGCACAGTTGTTCTTGAACTCTCACGATATGAGACTATTGCGTCAGACATACTATGTACTGCGCAGGCATCAGAAAACTTTCAAAGTGATTTTTTGCATTAGACTAAATAGAAGAAGTTACACTAAGCAACAGCAAGGTTTTTCAATTTGAAGGCAAAAAAATTACGTTAGGTGAACAAACATATTAATATAGATCATTACAACTACTAAAATTACCTTAAATCAAAAAGAGCCCTTTTTCTCTTTTTACAGTGAGGAAACAACGGTTTCCGACACAGACTGCTCGATTTTTCAAAGACATCTAGACTTTGCGATATACTAGGCATTTTATTTTATGCCTTTTAATATATGGTATTCACTTCCAGGTGCCCCAGACCCTTTATCTTAGGCTTTTGTCACTTTACACACCATTTTCTCCATTTGCATGTGTATGCTGATACAACCCTCCCATAAATGTAAATGCTTTCAATTATTTTTTAACACTAGAATTCCTGAAGCCTTTGAAAAAACTCAGAATCCTGGCCCACCTTAAATCCCCTTGCACCTCTACCATCAACGTCTTTTGTTTTGTAAATGCGTTGATCAGCACAAGCAACCTGCTATCCCAACCTTGATGGAGTTCAGCTCACAGGCAAAAAGTTCTTCCAGCTCAAGCCAAGGCTCCTATTCTGCAAGTGATGTGCCTGGAGTTGTATAGGGTAAATAATACAGTATATTGTTATTTGGAATACATGCATTTTATGTGTGTTCCGTGTCTACAAAAATCGTGGTAAGTGTAGGTTGAAAGGAAATTCGAGAAATGCAAGAAATTTTGAACACATACTTAAAGCAGAAAGTTTTTCCATTTTATACTAATAATGATGAGATGTGTATAATTTGTGAAGACTTTAGTCCAAATATTAAATAAACACGTGTGCTTTTATTCAAGAATATAACCAAAGAATAAAAAAACATTTGATTTACATGTGGCTGTCAATGAGTTAAAAACTCAAGCTCAAATGTCAATCGACAGGGAATTTGCATGTATTCTTGAATTTTGCCTTATAACCTACAGTTCTTAGGGTCGAGACCTGGCACTCTGTGTTTTGAGTAGTGTGCTGCTATTATTATTTCTACAATATAGTAAAAATATATAATATACGTAGACTTTTTACTACCATTTAGCTTATTATTTAAAAAATAGTTTTCACAAATCTTGAGTCCTAACCTTTGGAATGTAATGAAGAAGCGAGAACACAGATTAAGGGTTGGGGAATTCATATAATGCTGGTAGGTTACTAGCCATCTCTTTGGACTGTTACAATGGCCAAAT
This sequence comes from Polypterus senegalus, assembly GCF_016835505.1. Lineage (NCBI taxonomy): Eukaryota > Metazoa > Chordata > Cladistia > Polypteriformes > Polypteridae > Polypterus > Polypterus senegalus. The sequence goes on along the minus strand of NC_053169.1, from coordinate 44,001,171 downwards.
AAAAAAAAAGTCTACATTTAACAATCAAGTAGAGTTTCACAGGACTTTTATGGAGTAAATGCAGAAAGTGAAGTCAACAGTGAAAATGAGAGTAACGCTGATGGAAGATAGAATCAGGAGCCGTAAATGAGTCGGAAGTAAAGTCATCAGGTAAGGTCTTCGGTAGTTGTAAGGGATCCGGAAGTGGGTTTGTTTATGAGCGTCAGCCGGAGCTCAAAAGGTACGCTCTTTAACTGTCTATTTTTCTGTTGAAGAAGAGAGAAAGACATTAGTACTTCATTTCAAACCCCATATTTTTTGTTCTTTCATGCTCAGTCGGGCCCGTTGGCTGACCCCTATTTGTGTGTGACACCTTCTAATTATTTTTGGATTTAAATGAATGAGGACTGCATTTTAATGCTATCAAATAATTTGTAGGAAAGTAAAAATAAAAAAAAACACTGGGCTTTTAGAACAATTTTCAAGAAGTATAGATAAGGAGACTTTCTGCTCCATAATTTGTACAATGCTCAACATTGTTTTATTTATTATATGTACACTCAGTAAAATGCGAGAAAAGAAATGGAAAAGTTCTTAGAGTAATGCTGATCAAATATTTACTGGGACAGGCACTGTGAAAGAATTCTAAGCTCCTGTTAATTATAGGAGAGCAACTTGGTGGTACTGTACTATGCTTAACTATTCGTTGCTGTGTATTCCTTGATGTTACAAAAGATTCAGCATCTATTTATTAATATGCTGTGATTATATGGTCATGTGAGTATGTTCATGCATGTGTGTTATGTGATGGACAGCCATCCTGCACAACTCCCTAATTTCCTGCCTTTTTTCTTGAGTAAGAATGACAAATAGAAAGACAATCTGCATTCAGTTCCTTCACAAGTATTTGGACTATCCTCTTCACTGTTTTGAGCCATTATTTATAGTATTTATTATTTATTAAGAATGAAATTGTACAGTGATTAAAGTTAACTTGTCTGCAAAGCAAATCATTACTAATGTTCTTTCTCCATTTCTTGCCAAAAATATGTTTTCACAAATAGTAAGGTTTGGAAAGACATTTGATGCCGTGATTTGCAATAATGAGCCAGAAAACTTCTCACAGTGACACGAGACGTTAATGTACTGAAAGGATATTAAACACAAATTAAATATTAAATCATTGATTTTGTTCATGAGTTAAAAATGGTACACAAAAAGTACATACCATGACTCCCATCATCATACAGACTTAGCTCTTTTTTTCCCACTGCTTTCATATTTTTTTTTAAATTAAATTCTTTAGTTTGATGTTTTGTTAATATACAGCGCCTATTTTTTTCTTACACAATTGGTTATTACTTTAATTCTTATGAATGTACTTAGATACATCTTTGGATGCGCTGCGACACATCATCAGTGATGTTTCCTGAGATCATCGGGTGTTTCGGGTCTCACAACATCAGACACCCTCTCTCAGGTGACCCAGACGGGGTTGATCACGCCCCAACTTGTGTCCCAGCAGCACTGGCCCACTTTGCGGACCTCTTGATCCAAATCCACCACGAAGCTCTTTCTGCGGCTTCTGTGATGGACTTAATGGCTCGCCTCTTTGCAGCTCCTGTGATTCCAAGCCTGGCAAAGATCTTACACAGGGATCGAGCGGCAAAGCCTCTGCACCCTACTTCTATGGGCTCACAGCAAGCCTTCCAGCCCTTCCTTCGGCAGTCCTCAATGAGCTCCTGGTACTTGAGCCGCTTACGCTCATTTGCCTCTTCCATGCGGTCCTCCCATGGGACTGTCAGTTCCAACAAAAGGACTTGCTTGGACGATGCAGAGGTTAAAACTATATCGGGTCTCAATGAGGTTGATGTTACAAATTCCGGGAACTTGAGCTGCCTGCCCAGGTCAACCCGCAGCTCCCAGTCCGCTGAAGATGAAAGGAGGCTGGTTGATTTTTGCTTTGCTTGCTCCTGCTCACCAGCCCTTATGAAGGCAATTCTTCTCTGGCTGATAATAAATAATTGTAATCCACACAATTGTAATTACACAAGAGTAAAGATTTATTTGAAAACTAGCAAAATAGCCGCACTTCGCAGCGGAGAAGTAGTCTGTTAAAGAAGTTATGAAAAAGAAAAGGAAACATTTTGAAAATAACGTAACATGATTGTCAATGTAATTGTTTTGTCACTGTTGTGAGTGATGAGTGTTGCTGTCATATATATATATATATATATATATATATATTTACACACACACATAAACATATATATATACATATCTATACATATACACATATATACACATACACATATATACATATACATACACACACATATATATATATTACATACACACACACATATATAAACATATATATACATATACATACATATCTACATATATACACACACAGCTATTTCGTATCAGTGCAATACGCTGCTTGTTAAAACAGATAACTCCCGCTCTTACGTGCAAGTCTGCGTGGATATTATGAACTATCGTATTTGTTCAAGTTCTATTTAAATTTTAAATAGAAGGAATTTTCATTTAGTCGACAGAAATATCTTTGGTAGGAATGGTAAAAACAGACAGGAATATTATTCGTGAATAAATCAACTCAAACCTTAAATAACTTAAAAGAACAAACATTCAAATTTCTTTACTCTTATGTAAATTTATATAAAAAATAAACTTAGATTTTAAATATCCCAAAAGATTCTGCTCTCCATAAAAATATATCCTTTCAAAATTATACAAATTCAAATATGAACATGCTGCATAACAAAACCTGGAAATATAAATAAAATGTGTTCCTTTCAGCAATAACAAATCAAATCATTAAGTTGTCTTTGCTCATATGTCATTTTAGAGCTGGACGCCTGGCATCTATTTTGGCAACAGGTTCGTTTATGTTTGGTGTGAGGTTCTGTGTTGTGGAGATTCTCAGGATGGATTGCAGGTGCTCATCAGTGAGGCAACTCCTGTGTGCTGTTTTGTTATTCTTTATCACTGAGAAGAGGCTTCTCACACAGATATGTGCTACCAAACATGCACAAGGTTCGAGCCGCATGTAGACGGACTTTTTTTGTTCTTCAAAGTCACCAAAGCGCCGTGCAAACTCAGTGCGCTCGGTTTATCAGCAAAGTTCGTATTTGGGAACACCGTAGTGACGACTTGGTTTAACATTACTTGGCAACAGGGAAAGTTGCACTGGTGCATTTGTGTCTCCCATAAAAGCAACTTCACTTGAAATCACTTTGTGATTGTGCACGGGTAAAAGCGTCCGCTGGTGTCAGATTCTTATTTAATTCTTCTGCTTTCTGTATCTTCTGCATTGCATTCAGGTCTTTCAGCCTCACTGATGAGCACCTGCAATCCATCCTGAGAATCTCCACAACACAGAACTCCCTGATGTTTTGTCTCATAGTGCCGTCTTAGATTAAATTCTGTAATTACAGCCACATTAGCTCCACAAATGAGACACACGGGTTCAGTAAACATATACTCAGCCTCCCATCGGTTTTTAAAGGCTCTATTTTCAGAATCAACTTTTCTCTTCAGCATCGTGTGAGCTAGCTTCGCAATAACTTGCAGCATCATAAGCTAGACTTGATAAACGCGGTAAGTGTTCGGCAAGGCAGCTGAAGCGCTGCATTATGGGATCTGTAGTTTATTGTGTTACCAGCGCTTCATATACCCGGGCCATTAATAACAATAATACAGTATATAAAATGATCTCGGGCTGGATATAATTACACGCCGGGCCGGATGTGGCCCGCGGCCCTTGAGTTTGACACATATGGACTAAATAGAAGGAAAAGATATATTTTTTCAAATGTGATCGCAATTCAGATAGAGTTGGCACTACAGCCTGCATGCCTCAATAAGTCATCCTCCCTCGCTCTTACTTTTTACCGTTCATCTAATGAATACACTGAGTATGGCTTTACCAAAACAATCATTGATGGCGAATAAAGTATCCATTATTCGAGTATGTAGATCGGGATATATATATACATATATATATACCCGTCGCAGCGAGAAGTAGTGTGTTAAAAAGCTAGAAAAAGAAAAGAGAACATTTTAAAAATAACGTAACATGACTGTCAATATACAGTATTTGTTTTGTGAGTGTTACTGAGTGTTGCTGTCATCAATGATTTGATTATCACTATTTCTTTCAATCAGGTTCGTATTTGTAGGATGTGTTGTGTTCAAGTTACATTCCGTGTTTGTCAATCGTTGTAAAGCTGACAGGTTTCATTCATCAATTCGTTTCTTACTGCATCAATAAACAGCTCGTCTTCTTCTTTATCCGAGACCTGACACACTGCATGCACGGGTTTTTTTTTTACACTGTCTTCCTTTAGCGGGACATTGACTTTTTCCACGCGTGCTTTGTTTCCACAGTAGCTGCATTTATGATTATGCTTGTATGTATCAGGCGCTTCATATTTTTGCTGCCTTTTCAATTGTGTAATTCGGTTTTGTTCAACGCTCTTTGGAACTGTTGCTTTTTATCTGTGCACTCGCCAGTTCACGTGAGCCTTCGGTGTACATGCATCGAAGGTTCCCAGCTGTGCTGGTGCCATGTCGTGCTATGTCCATGGCTGTATTTAATGTTACCTTAGTCCTGGCACTTATAACTTTCTCTCGCAGTTTCACTGAGTTTGTGCCAAACACCACCCTGACCATCTCATCTTCCTCTGCATAAGCACAGTCCTTAACCCGTGAATATTTAGTGGGAGTTTGCTATTGGATTGCCGCTGACGGACAGCCTTATATGGGCAGGCACTAAATTACAAACGCCAGCGGCAGCCTGTCTATGAACTTAATTTAAAGTGTAGGTTTACATCGTGCTTTGTTTCAGTAGCAGAACTCATCAATATGGTTGTATATGTCACTCGCCGCTTCTTATTGTTTCGCTGCCTTCTCAATTATATAATGCATGTTTTCTTCAGCGCTTTTTGAGGTCTTCCTGGTTTTCTATGTACTGCGTGATTACGTGTGAGGCGTGATGATGTCACACGAAACTCCGCCCACGTTCAAGCTCATCTCCATTACAGTAAATGGAGAAAACAGCTTCCAGTTATGACCATTCGCGTAGAATTTCGAAATGAAACCTGCCCAACTTTTGTAAGGAAGCTGTAAGGAATGAACCTGCCAAATTTCAGCCTTCCACCCACACGGGAAGTTGGAGAATTAGTGATGAGTGAGTGAGTGAGTGAGTGAGGGCTTTGCCTTTTATTAGTATAGATATATATATATATATATATATATATATATATATATATACTGGCAAAATACCAGCTTCAGAGGAGAAGTAGTGTGTTAAAGAAGCAATGAAAAGAAAAGGAAACATTTTGAAAATAACGTAACATGATTGTCAATGTAATTGTTTTGTCACTGTTGTGAGTGATGAGTGTTGTTGTCATATATGTATATATATATACACATATATATATATATACATGTATATATATTTATTTATTTACACACACACACATAAACATATATATATATACATATCTATACATATATACACATATATACATACACATATATATATCTACACTAGCAAAATACCCGCGCTTCGCATCGGAGAAGTAGTGTGTTAAAGAAGCAATGAAAAGAAAAGGAAACATTTTGAAAATAACGTAACATGATTGTCAATGTAATTGTTTTGTCACTGTTGTGAGTGATGAGTGTTGTTGTCATATATATATATATATATATATATATATTTACACACACACATAAACATATATATATATATACATATCTGTACATATACACATATATACATACATATATATATCTACATATATACACATACATACACACACACACATATATAAACATATATATACATATACATACATATCTACATATATACACACACAGCTATTTCGTATCAGTGCAATAAGCTGCTTGTTAAAACGGATGACTCCCGCTCTTACGTGCAAGTCTGCGTGGATATTATGAACTATCATATTTGTTCAAGTTCTATTTAAATTTTAAATAGAAGGAATTTTTATTTAGTCGACAGAAATATCTTTGGTAGGAATGGTAAAAACAGACAGGAATATTATTCGTGAATAAATCAACTCAAACCTTAAACAACTTATAATATTTTGCTCTCCATAAAAATATATCCTGTCTAAATTATACAAGTTAGAAATAAAGTAAACGTTAAAAGAACAAACATTCAAATTTCTTTACTCTTATGTAATTTTATATAAAAAATAAACTTAGATTTTAAATATCCCAAAAGATTTTGCTCTCCATAAAAATATATCCTGTCAAAATTATACAAATTCAAATATGAACATGCTGCATAACAAAACCTGGAAATATAAATAAAATGTGTTCCTTTCAGCAATAACAAATCAAATCATTCAGTTGTCTTTGCTCATGTGTCATTTTAGAGCTGGACGCCTGGCATCTTTTTTTGGCCACAGGTTCGTTTCTGTTTGGTATGAGGTTCTGTGTTGTGGAGATTCTCAGGATGGACTGCAGGTGCTCATCAGTGAGGCGACTCCTGTGTGCTGTTTTGTTAGTCTTTATCACTGAGAAGAGCTTCTCACACAGATATGTGCTACCAAACATGCACAAGGTTCGAGCCACATGTAGACGGACTTTTTTTGTTCTTCAAAGTCACCAAAGCGCCGTGCAAACTTAGTGCGCAGTGCGCTCAGTTTATCAGCAAAGTGCGTATTTGGGAACACCGTAGTGACGACTTGGTTTAACATTACTTGGCAACAGGAAAGTGGGGCAAGGTGAACTGGTGCATTTGTGTCTCCCATAAAAGCAGCTTCACTTGAAATCACTTTGTGATTGTGCACGGGTTAAAACGTCCGCTCAAGTGTCAGATTCTTATTTAATTATGCTGCTTTCTGTATCTTCTGAACTGCATTCAGGTTACCCTGATGTTTTCTCTCGTAGTGCCGTCTTAGATTAAATTCTGTAATTACAGCCACATTAGCTCCACAAATGAGACACACGGGTTCAGTAAACATATACTCAGCCTCCCATCGGTTTTTAAAGGCTCTATTTTCAGAATCAACTTTTCTCTTCAGCATCGTGTGAGATAGCTTCGCAATAACTTGCAGCGTCATAAGGTAGACTTGATTAACGCGGTAAGTGTTCGGCAAGGCAGCTGAAGCGCTGCATTATGGGATCTGTAGTTTATTGTGTTACCAGCTTCATATACCGGGCTTTAATAACAATAATACAGTATATAAAATGATCTCGCGGGCCGGATATAATTACACGCCGGGCCGGATGTGGCCCGCTGCCCTTGAGTTTGACACATATGGACTAAATAGAACTTGAAAAGATATATTTTTTCAAATGTGATCGCGGAATTCAGATAGAGTTGAAGCGCATTACACCCTGCAACCTCACCCTCACTCTTACTTTTTTACCGTTCATCTAATGAATACACTGAGTATGGCTTTACCAAAACAATCATTGATGGCGAATAAAGTATCCATTATTCGAGTATGTAGATCGGGATATATATATATATATACATATAAATATATACCAGCGTATCGCAGCGAGAAGTAGTGTGTTAAAAAGCTAGAAAAGAAAAGGGAACATTTTAAAAATAACGTAACATGACTGTTAATATACAGTATTTGTTTTGTGAGTGTTACTGAGTGTTGCTGTCATCAAGGATTTGATTATCATTATTTCTTTCAATCAGGTTCGTATTTGTAGGATGTGTTGTGTTCAAGTTACATTCCGTGTTTGTCAATCGTTGTAAAGATGACAGGTTTCATTCATCGATTTGTTTCTTACTGCATCAATAAACAGCTCGTCTTCTTCTTTATCTGAGACCTGACACACTGCATGCACAGGTTTTTTAAACTGTCTTCCTTTAGCGGGACATTGACTTTTCCACCGTGTGCTTTGTTTCCGCAGTAGCTGGATTTATGAATATGCTTGTATGTATCAGACGCTTCATATTTTTTGCTGCCTTTTCAATTGTGTAATTCGGTTTTGTTCTGCGCTCTTTGGAACTGTTGCTTTTATCTGTGCACTGCGTCAGTTCATGTGAGCCGCTCGGTGTACATGCATCGAAGGTTCCCAGCTGTGCTGGTGCCATCTCGTGCGATGTCCATGGCTGTATTTAATGTTACCTTAGTCCTTTCTCTCGCAGTTTCGCTGAGTTTGTGTCAAACACCACCCTGACCATCTCATCTTCCTCTCCATAAGCACAGTCCTTCACCCGAATATTTAGTGGGAGTTTGCTATTGGATTGCCGCTGACGGACGGCCTTATATGGGCAGGCACTAAATTACAAACGCCAGCGCAGCCTGTCTATGAACTTAATTTAAAGTGTAGGTTTACATCGTGCTTTGTTTCAGTAGCAGAACTCATGAATATGGTTGTATATGTCACTTGCTCGCTTCTTATTGTTTCGCTGCCTTCTCAATTATATAATGCATGTTTTCTTCAGCGCTTTTTGAGGTCTTCCTGGTTTTCTATGTACTGCGTGATTACGTGGGAGGCGTGATGATGTCACACGAAACTCCGCCCCACGGCGTTGAAGCTCATCTCCATTACAGTAAATGGAGAAAAACTGTTTCCAGTTATGACCATTACGCGTAGAATTTCGATATAAAACCTGCCCAACTTTTGTAAGGAAGCTGTAAGGAATGAGCCTGCCAAATTTCAGCCTTCCACCCACACGGGAAGTTGGAGAATTAGTGATGAGTGAGTGAGTGAGTGAGGGCTTTGCCTTTTATTAGTATAGATATATATATATATATATATAGATATATATATATATATATATATATATATATATATATATATATATATATATATATATATATAATATCAAAATACCCGCAGCAGCAAAGTACTGCATTAAACTTTTTATTAAGAAGAAAACTAAACCTTTTTAAACTGAGGGAAAATATGCCAATAATTATTTGTTAAGGATCTCTTTGTATACCACATTGTCAGTTCGGCTCTCTGGTTGTAATATGACGAAGCTGTGTGCTGAGCTTACTCTTGAGCATGCAACTTACAAGTGGGCCATGTGAACAGTAATCTTGTCTCAAATCTGGCAGCTTGGATTGCTGCTGTCATAATCGGTTTGAGTTTTATGGTTTGTTTCAATTACGACAGTATTTGCAGGACTTGTGTTGAAGTGACATTCGGCATTTGTCAAGCGTTGTAAGCACACAACCAGTTTCATTGATAAAATCACATCCAGCTTTTGAGAGTTTAAACATTCATATACATCAAAGTGTCCAATATTGAAATTGTCACTTGTGAATCTAAAATGTTTAAGAGGCATTGGCGGTTGTTGAAAGTTGTAAAATGTTTGGCTATTTCGGTACACTTGAAAGCGACAACCGAACAATTCAGCGTCAGTCATCAACTCACATGTAGAACCATTGGTGAAGGGCTTAAGCATTTCACTCTTATAGTGTTCCTGTGTAGTATAATTATCTCCTGTACTGTCATCAATCCACACCTTGAACCTGTCCCAGTCATTCAATACATAAGACACAATGTTCCTCCAGATATCAAGAGTGAGTCTGATATTTCTGTGCAATATGCAACAAAGAGAATGGAAAAGGTAGGTGCCATCTCCGGGCATGGAAACCACTCGGTAAGTGACAGTTCTTTGATCGATAGTGATCACCTCGATAGACATGGTAATGGGGGTTGGAATGATAAAGGAAATGGGTACCTGAGAAATGTAAAGTAAGTCTAAAATACCTACAGTATACAATAACTATAATTGTAATAAACAAACAATAAAACAGTGGAGAAGCCGTGGATTAAACAAAAAGGCTGTAGTTATCAGTAGGGAGACGTGAATGTTGTGGCGAAGCAAGGAAGGGAATGTAGAGACTGGAGCGACGGACGGTCTTATATAGGCAGGCAGCCAACAACGTGGGAGGCGTTGGGATGGGGGACCCAACGCCACCGCACACGGTCACCGAGCTGCAGGCTATGGATGTATATATGTACGTAAGTAGGATTCAGTTAGCGTTGGGAACCCGTGTACTAAATTTCTTGAAGATGAGCCCATAAGTAACAGACTGTTGAAAAGTTCAATGTGGCGGCTGACAGTGGCATCATACCACCGAAATAAGCACGTACTGTACATTGATTTTGGTTAGCTCAGGGAAGCCACCTACCAAATTTCGTGAAGATGAGGCCGTAAATAAGAAAGTTGTTGACCGTTATGACCGTTACGCGTAGAATTTTGAAATGAAACCTGCTTAATTTTTGTAAGTAAGCTGTAAGGAATGAGCCTGCCAAATTTCAGCCTTCTACCTACACGGGAAGTTGGAGAATTAGTGACGTTGGAAAGTTCAATATGGCGGCCGACAGTGGTGTCATACCAACGAAATAAGTATGTACATCGGTTTCCATTAAAAGTTTAATATGGCAGCTGACGGTGGCATCATACCACCGAAATAAGTACTGTATGTACATTGGTTTCGGTTAGCGCATGGAAGCTGCCTACCAAATTTTGTGAAGATGGGGCCATGAATAAGAAAGTTCAATATGGCGGATGTTGTTGACTGTTATGCATAGAATTTTAAAATGAAACCTGCTTAACTTTTGTAAGTAAGCTTTAAGGAATGGGCCTCCCAAATTTCAGCCTTCTACCTACACGGGAAGTTGGAGAAATAGTGACTTTTGAAAATTCAATATGGCGGCCGACAGTGGCGTCATACCACCGAAATAAGCATGTACATCGGTTTTGGTTAGCACAGGGACACCACCTACCAAATTTCATGAAGATGGGGTCAGCCTTCTACCTACACGGGAAGTTGAAAAATTGGTGACGTTGGAAAGTTCAATATGGCGGCCGACAGTGGCGTCATACCATCGAAATAAGTAAGTACATCGGTTTCGGTTAGCGCAGGGAAACCGCCTACCAAATTTAATGAAGATGGGGCCATAAATAAGAAAGTTCAACATGGCGGACGTTGTCGACCGTTATGACCGTTACGTGTAGAATTTAAAAATGAAACCTGCTTAACTTTTGTAAGTATGCTGTAAGGAATAAGCCTGCCAAATTTCAGCTTTCTACCTACATGGGAAGTTGGAGAATTAGTGACGAGTCAGTGAGTCAGTCAGTGAGGGCTTTGCCTTTTATTAGTATAGATCAGACATTCAGGCATATTATTCACTAATGTAACATAATATATTACTGCTGGCTTGGGTTGCATAGTGTAGCTTGACAATATTCATATTAAGATCAGCATGAATGAACAGTTTCATACAGACAGGCACCCTGCCCTTAAAAGCCTCAGGCAATGTGTTATGCAATCAAATATTTTGTAGTTGTACAGTATATTACAGTTCTGTATTATTCTATAATATAATTGCAATTGCTTAAAGCACTCTGATCTTTAGGGGTGTACGTGAGCTATCCCATGATCCCACAAAAAAGGCAAAGAGGCCAAAGTACAAAAAATTCAAGAGAATGTATTATAAAATACGTAATAAACATAAGATCACAAATTAAAGAACGCACAGAACAACAAACACAAGTACAGATAACAAAAACTACAGTCTTTTAGGACCTAACTATATAGATTACCCTTCCCTGAACTCACCCAGAAGGTTGTACCTTGGGATATGTATTCCTACTCACCACTTCTTTCCTTCCTTTCTGTTATATTCTTGCTAAAACCAATCCCCTTACTCCAGGAATGCTCATTTGATGGCCTTGAGGCCACCTCCAATGTAAGGAATGACACCGAGAACCCCTGGGGCTACCATCCTAGAGTTCCCTCTATTACCTTAGATGTTCCTACAGTCCTGAACCCTAAGTATCATTTAAAGACACAGGCCTACCCTGGGTCACCTGTACACACTGAGCTGGGTCCATGTGTAATGTGTTGGGTCTCCCTACTGCCACCTAGTGGTATAATTTTGTTTTGTTTGGACAAAGTAACAAACTCTGGGACATAGTGCTCCCTATTACTGGTGTACAGTTGTGCTTGAAAGTTTGTGAACCCTTTAGAATTTTCTATATGTCTGCATACATATGACCTAAAACATCATCAGATTTTCACTCAAGTCCTAAAAGTAGATAAAAAGAAACCAGTTAAACAAATTAGACAAAAATATTATACTTGGTCATTTATTTATTAAGGAAAATGATTGAATATTACATATTTGTGAGGGGCAAAAATATGTGAACCTTTGCTTTCAGTATCTGGTGTGACCCCCCCACCCCCTTTGCAGCAATAACTGCAACTAAACGTTTCCAGTAACTTTTGATCATTCCTGCACACTGGCTTGGAGGAATTTTAGCCCATTCCTCCGTACAGAACAGCTTCAACTCTGGGATGTTGATAGGTTTCCTCACATTAACTGCTCACTTCAGGTCCTTCCACAAATTTCGATTGGATTAAGGTCAGGACTTTGACTTGGCCATTCCAAAACATTAACTTTATTCTTCTTTAACCATTCTTTGGTAGAACGACTTGTGTGCTTAGGGTCGTTGTCTTGCTACATGACTCACCTTCTCTTGAGATTCAGTTCATGGACAGATGTCCTGACATTTTCCTTTAGAATTCTCTGATATAATTCAGAATTTATTGTTCCATCAATGAAGGCAAGCTGTCCTGGCCCAGATGCAGCAAAACAGGCCCAAACCATGATACTACCACCACCATGATTCACAGGTGGGATACGGTTTTTATGCTGGAATACAGTGTTTTCCTTTCTCCAAACATAACACTTTTCATGTAAACCAAAATGTTCTATTTTGGCCTCATCCGTCCACAAAACATTTTTCCAATAGCCTTCTGGTTTGTTCACATGATCTTTAGTAAACTGCAGACGAGCAGCAATGGTTTTTTTGGAGAGCAGTGGCTTTCTCCTTGCAACCCTGCCATGCACATCATTGTTGTTCAGTGTTCTCCTGATGGTGGACTCATGAACATGAACATTAGCCAATGTGAGAGAGGCCTTCAGTTGCTTAGAAGTTACCCTGAGGTCCTTTGTGACCTTGCCGACTATTACACGCCTTGCTCTTGGAGTGATCTTTGTTGGTCGACCACTCCTTGGAAGGGTAACAATGGTCTTGAATTTCCTCCATTTGTACACAATCTGTCTTACTGTGGATTGCTGGAGTCCAAACTCTTTAGAGATGGTTTTGTAACCTTTTCCAGCCTGATGAGCATCACCATCTCTTTTTCTGAGGTCCTCAGAAATCTCCTTTGTTCATGCCATAATACACTTCCACAAACGTGTTGTGAAGAGCAGACTTTGACAGATCCCTGTTCTTTAAATAACACAGGGTGCCCACTCACACCTGATTGTCATCCCATTGATTGAAAACACCTGACTCTAATTTCACCTTCAAACTAATTGCTAATCCTAGAGGTTCACATACTTTTGCCACTCACAAATATGTAATATTCGATCATTTTCCTCAATAAATAAATGACCAAGTATAATATTTTTGTCTCATTTGTTTAACTGGTTTCTCTTTATCTACTTTTAGGACTTGCGTGAAAATCTGATGATGTTTTAGTTCATATTTATGCAGAAATATCGAAAATTCTAAAGGGTTCACAAACTTTCAAGCACAACTGTACTGGTGATCGTGTACACTCAGGACTCGAGCCAGGCCCTCTTTCAGAATATATATTCTGATTTTTACAGACGGACAAGTTGAGTGCTTGTGTCCTTATTAACCAATTAATGTGACATAACATTTTGAAACCCGTTTGTCCAATTCAGAGTTTTGGGGATCAGAACCTCTCCTGACAGAAGAAACTGGAAGGCAGGGGGCAGTCCAGCTTTGTCACATTTAAGATGTCCTTGCATCAGTCTTGGGCACCTTTTCCTTAATGATGTATACTGTTTCCTCTAACACCTGTCTCCAGCTGGACTTTTTCTATTCCTTTCCATGCTTGCTACCTGATCATAGTATATATTATTAAATCTGACATTGATTTTTATCATTTTAACCCTTACAGACTTAAAGCAATATAGAGTCTTCCTATTTACCTCTTTTTTAAATTTAATATTTATTTTACTACTTGGAAAGCTCTTTGCACTACACTTCTGAATATGTGTTATATAAATCAAATATTTTGTTATTGTTCTGAAATGTAAATACACCTCCTTGACCAATGACTGGCCGAATTTTGACACTTACTGTACATAAATATCTTTTTTGGTGGGGCTTACAAATTTCTGACATATATATATATCAAAGGGTACCATCAATTCTAGTTTCCAATGCAACATTAATTTATAAGCTCATTTCTTCAGCTGACATTTCTTAATTCATCTTTATACTTTTGAATTTTTCCAAATAGATTCAGCGCCCGTGTCCTCTCTGAAAACATCACTAAGGTAATTTCTCTCTCTTGACTCTCTGTTTTTAATTCTAACCCCTTCCGTAATGCTTGTGATAATTCGGTAAGAAAATCTTCTTCAAAAGTGCACTGAATTAACACTCTTAATAACTAGCCTCAGTGCATGTAAAAAAATCTAGGCAGTGCGGCATAAATACGAATAATTTAATTACAGTTACACATCTAGATGAACAATCCATTAAAACTATAAAAATAGATTATAGATTAAATTAAAAATACGCACAGAGCTGCGCTAATAAAAATAACTTAATTTCTGTCTCAAATAACAACACATATACAATTCAGTTCTACTCTTCCGAAACATTAAATATGGCTCTATTAAATGTTAGAGCATTAACCAACAAGACGTTTTCCATCAACGATCTTATTAGTGATAGGAAAATTGATTTTATTGCACTAAGTGAAACGTGGCTTAGCTCAGATGGTGCAGCTGTTTTAATCGAATCTGTGCCTCTGAATTACAACTTTGGTCATGCAAATCGCCAAGGTAAGAAAGGTGGCGGTTTGGCAAACATTTACTCGAGCCGGTTAAAGTGTAAAGATGTCAGCTTTGACAATTCAAGTCCTTTGAGTATCTTGTCATTGTTGTTCATGGAGTTTCTCAGTTTCTAGTATTATCTGTGTATAGACCTCCTAAATGTAATGCGTCTTTCTTTGAGGAATTCTCAGACTTGGTGTCAATTGTAATTACGAACTATGACACTCTCGTAATAGTCAGTGACTTTAACTTTCATATCGATAATCAGTGTGACCCGAAAGTAAAAGAATTCATGAATCTCCTGGGGCCTCATGTATAATGCCGTGCGTAGAACTCGCACTATAACATGGCGTAAGCACAAAAGCCGAAATGTGCTTATGCACAGAAAAATCCAGATGCAGGAATCTGTGCGTACTCCAACTTCCACGTTCTTCCGTTACATAAATCCCGATCAGCGTGAAAACTAACGCTCGTGCACACGCATTATGTAACGCCCCAAATCCTCCCAGAATTACGCCTATTTGAATATGCAAATCAATATAAATCGCCCTTAAGCGCAGCCTTCTGTGAAAAGACAATGGGAAAAGCACGGGGAAAATATAAGAATTTCAGCGAATACCAAGTGGAGGCAAAGGAAAAACATACTATTTGTTCAAATAAACCGTGGTATAATCAACAAAAGGAAGTTGATCGAGTGACATAGCGTGTTGGAGAAACTTGAAAGCTCACATTCACAAAATCGCACAGTGCCGGAAATAAAAAGAAGTCACATATCAAAGTTGCCGTGAAAAGAAGAGTTGTAAGCCCACTGTCTGAGTGTCATATGAAAGTTTATTAGGGTACAGAGAAAAAAGGCACACGGTGGGGAAAAAGCACGAAATGTCAACTTCAATCTCGACATTTCCACTTTAATCACGTAGTTTATTTTGTCATTTAGTAGAACATTATAAACTTCATCTTAAAATCGTTTAATCAACCAGTTTCTCAAATCACATCGTAATTAAAGTAGCACGTTAAATGCTTTGTTTTGTATTTGATCTTCTACTCGTATGTGATCTATGTGTGTGAATCACTACTTGCTTCTTAAACTGGCTCTCTTCCTCCAACTGGACACAGAATCCATTACATTCGTGATATTACAGCTCTCTGAATAACTAAAATACTGAGATGTATACGTGATGTCATTTTCATGATGATAGGAGTTAAAGCACATTATTAAACATGTGTTTCATGAGCCTCGTGCTCATGACAAGCATTTATCTTTTGTCGAAATTTGTCGCTGCGTTTTAAGCTGTGTTGTTATTTTCTCTTTCTGTTTTATATTCAATATATATTGCGTACGCCCAAGAGTCCTTGCTTTTCTTTCCCCAAGTAACCGATCACTATACAATCAGCTATGTAATAGACGTTAAGCCATCTGTAAGCTTAGCGCGGATTCTTCAAAACGTTTAAAGAACATTGAAATATCTTCGTAGTACATGTTTAATTATTCTATCCTTCACGACAATCCCAGTGAAGAATATAGATTATTTAAATGAAGTTAAAGTTTTATGTGTATAATTTAACAAACATATTTTGCTGCATTTCACCTTAAAAATGATATCGTCATTATATGTAAATACGCGCTTTATAAAGTGGCCCAGGTTGTGAGATATTATAACTGTAGTGCAAGTTTACAGTGGGGTGATTGTACTTATAAGTACAAACCGTTCTACAAGGAGCAATTGATTGAGTGCATTTAAAGTTCTTGGGATTAAACTGTTTCTGAACCGCGAGGTCTGTACAGGAAAGGCTTTAAAACGTTTTGCAGTGGCTGAGACAGCGTGTCCTTAAAGCTGTATACCGATAATTCTCTTTCCGATCAGCTGCTGCTGTGATTCACACTCAGATACAGTGATATAAATACTCCGAGTCGTGCAGTGAGAGTAATATGGAAAAGATGATCCGCTGTGGCAACTCCTAACGGGAGGAGCTGAAAGAAGAAGAAGGAGAAGTGAGAGTAACAACGCTAAAGCAGTTATGGTATTTGGAATACTATGGCTGTTCCCTGGACCATTATATTGTTACGAGTTAATTACAATCAGATGCATTACACTAATAAACAATATGCGGTTAGTTTCTGTGTATTTATAAAGCCGCGTCATGAAAATAATGAGTAATCACACAAGAACAGTAGCATTGCTTTGACGCTGGGTGCCGCCAGTTTGCAAAACCGAGCGGAGAACTTGCGTACGACAAGGCATGAGGTACCGTGGAAAAGTGCGTGGCTTTACGCCAAGTGTAGGTTTTATACATCGCGACATTTCTGTGCGTACGCACCGTTTATACATGAGGCCCCTGGACTCTTTTGATTTGAGCCAGCACATTAGTCAGCCTACACACAAAGCAGGTCATACGTTAGGTTAGACTTAGTAATTACTAACAGACTAAAAGTTGATGTGAAGCAGATCATTGATATTGGTCTATCAGACCATTTTCTGTTACTATTTAATATAGAAATAATAATAGAAATATTCATGAGAAGCATATTGTTAAAAAATGCTTCTTTGATTTATCAGCAGCCTCAAAATTTACAAACATTCTAAGCGACCAGTCCCTTTGTAGTGCTTATTACAATGGTAAGAATAATGTAAATAGTAAGGTGGAAGATTTTAATATTAAGGTGAGAGCTGCTGTTGACATAGTCGCACCGGAAAACATAGTTTAAAAATCTTCTAGTACTGTTATACCGTGGAAGACCCAAAGAGTAACTGATCTTAAGACAACATGCCAGAGAGCTGAGCGTAAATGGAGAAAAACTAAACTGACTGTCCATTATGAAATACTGAAGGTTAAAATAACAGAATACAACAACATAGTCCACAGTTATTTCTCTAGAATTATAAATAACAATGCTAGTAATCCCTTTTCTCTAAGATTGATCATCTGCTAAATCCAGGTCACTCAATGGAATGCCTCCAAAAAACTTCCAGTGAAACTTATGAGGCTTTTGCTGTATTTTTTAATCAAAAAATTAATTATATTAGAAATAATAGAATTATACTGTATTATAATTATTAATTATAGAAATAAATAGAAATACAGTAATCCCTCGCTATATCGCGCTTCGACTTTCGCGGCTTCACTCTATAGCGGATTGTAAATGTAAGCACATCTAAATATATATCACAGATTTTTCAGCTGGTTCACCGCTTTCTGCGGACAATGGGTCTTTAATTTAGGTTACATGCTTCCTCAGTTTGATTGCCCAGTTGATTTCATACAAGGGACGCTATTGGCGGATGGCTTAGAAGCTACCCAATCAGAGCATATATTGCATATTAACTAAAACTCCTCAATGCTATAAGATATGCTTCCTCAAGGGTGCTTGTTTGCTTCTCTCTATCTTTCTCACTCTCTGCCTGACGGAGGGGGTGTGAGCAGAGGGGCTGTTTGCACAGAGGACACGGAGGCTCCTCTACAAAATGCCACTTTATCGCGGTGCTTCTGTATACTTAAAAGCACGTATTGATTTTTTGATTGTTTGCTTTTCTTAGCGAGCACTCTCTCTGACATTCTCTGCTCCTGACGGCGCTCTTTTGAAGATAAGATATGTTTGCATTCTTTTAATTGTGAGAAAGAACTGTCATCTCTGTCTTGTCATGGAGCACAGTTTAAACATTTGGCTAAAGGGTGTTATTTCATGTCTAGAGGGCTCTAATAATGTTAACAGGGTGGGAGAGTTTATAAGGGCTTAATATATGTAAAAATAACCATACAAACATATGGTTTCTACTTCGCGGATTTTCACCTATCGCGGGGGGGTCTGGAACGCAACCCCCACGATCGAGGAGGGATTACTGTATATCACCCCAATACTGAACCACTTACAGTAAATTTTAAACAAATTAAATTCTTTCACCAGGATAGATTTACATGATTTATATAAAATAATTTCTCAGCTGAGACCCTCCACCTGCGTCTTCGACCCAATACCAACAAGTTTTTTCAAAGAAGAATTGCCTACTAATTGATAGTATTCTTGACATAGTAAACTTGTCATTAGATACGGGGGTCTTCCCAAACTGTCTTAAGACTGCTGTATTTAAACCCCTATTGAAGAAAAATAATTTTGACTCCTCTGCTTTTGAAAATTTTAGACCTATTTCTAACCTGCCTTTCTTAAGTAAAATTCTAGAGAAGGCAGTCATTGTGCAGCTTAATGACCACCTCAATAAACATGCTATTCTTGATAAGTTTCAGTCGGGTTCAGAACAAATCACAGTATAGAAACTGCACTTGTTAAAGTAGTAAATGACTTGCGGGCAAATGCAGACAGAGGCCATTTATCTGTTCTCATCCTCTTGGACCTGAGTGCCTCATTTGATACCGTTAATCACAATATTCTTAGAAATCGCCTTAGTCCACAGGACTCTCTTGATTCACTGACACAATATCTTACTTGTGCTTCTCAATGGATGAGTAGTAATTTTCTTAAACTAAATAAAGAGAAAACAAAAATTTTAGTGATTGGCAATAATGGATATAATGAGGTTATTAGAAATAATAGGATTAAAAGTCAAGATGGAGGTAAAGAATTTAGGGGTAACTATTGACTCTGACCTGAATTTTAAATCGCATAGTAATCAGATTACTAGGACAGCATTTTTCCACTTAAGAAAAATAACAAAAGTTAGACCTTTTATAACATTACAAGATGCTGAGAAATTAATTCACGCTTTTGTTTTCAGTCGACTAGATTACTGTAATGCTCTCCTTTCAGAACTACCCAAAAAAGACATAAATCGATTGCAACTTTTTCTCGCTCCATCTTATATTTCAGAATGTCTTACACCTTACACTCCAAATCGTAACCTTAGATCTTAAAATGAGTGTCTGCTTAGAATTCCAAGAGCTAAACTTAAACTTGAAGTGATGAGGTGGTCTTCTGCTGTTATGCACCTAAAATCTGGAATAGCTTATCAATAGGAATTTGCCAGGCTAATACAGTGGAGCACTTTAAAAAAACTGCTGAAAACACATTACTTAACATGGCTTTCTCATAGCTTCATCTTATTTTAATCCCGATGCTCTGTATATTCAATTAATTATCATTATTATTCATGGTATTCATATTCATAATCCGTACTAACCCCTACTTTCTCTTCTGTTCTTTTTCCGGTTTTCTGGGGTGGCAACTTGCGCCACCACCACCTGATCAAAGCATCGTGATGTCCCTACATTGATGGATTAAAGGCCACAAGTCCACATGACCATTATCATCAAGTTCTTCCATGGGAACCCTGAATACAATGAGGAGTGATCATTTATGTTAGTTAGAATGCCTAGAGGGGGCTGGGTGGTCTTGTGGCCTGGAACCCCTGCAGATTTAATTTTTTTCTCCAGCCGTCTGGAGTTTTTTTTGTTTTTTCTGTCCTCTCTGGCCATCGGAGCTTACTTTTTTTGTATGTTAACTAGTGTTCCCTTATTTTAATTCTTATTTATTTTGTCTTTTTTCTCTTTCTTCATTATATAAAGCACTTTGAGCTCTATGAAAATGTGCTATATAAATAAATGAATGTTTTTGTTGTTATACAGTCTTCTTTAAGTCCTTATTTAGAATAAAGGATTCAGATTCTTAGTCTATCCAAAATTCAGATCTTATATTCTTAGAAAAATTCTAACTGTTCTTTAGACTTGTATTGCTGAATCTGTTTGTGATTATTTGACATATAAAGTGCATTATCAAACCTACAAAGAATCTCCAAAGACTTATAGAAAAGAAACAACATATTGAAATAAAGGGATTTAAAAAAAAAAAAAAAAAAGTTGATGAATGTACACCAACTGCATTCTGGCAACACACATCCAAGAATGAACAGTTTTGCAAATGTTAGGTACTTATAAAATCCTCATTGCTTTCCTCAGTTATATAACAATTACAATAATAAATTAAAGAGGAATACACCACAACAGATTTTGTACTTTCAGTAGTTTTGGCACTGTTACACATGAGAGTTGCTGTAGTTAATTAAACAGGAATCAGTAGGCATTAGTAGGGACTTCATGGATGAGATTAGTAACTTGTTAAAGGTAGGAAACAACATATTTAGGGGGACAACATCTGTGGATTGTGTTCACACTGGACTTCTCAAGGGGTAAGTGTTAATAATTTAATAAAACTTAATTTGATTTGTAGAAGACAGAAAGTATGGAGGAGCTCCTTGTATTCCACAGACAGCTAATGATATGATTAACTAATTACAAAAATGGTAATCACATTTAATAATAATGTCCTATTATTATAAATTACCTATATAAATAAGAAAATAACTTACTGAAGGATATCTTCCAATTAACACTAGAAGCCCTGAAGCAGACGAAAAAGCTTGTAATGCCGGGCCACCTTAAATATCTTCGCACCTTGTCATCAGCAACTTTTGTTTTGCAAATGTGTTGATCAGCACAAGCAACAAGTAGCTTGCTCTCCCATCCCCCACTGGCGGAGCTGGAGTCTGTTGCAAAATTCTCAGAGCTCAAATGTATTTATCTGGGTGTGAGGTGCTGGGAGTTGTATAGGGTAAATAATCTATTTTTATTTGGAACACTTACATTTCATGTAACGATCTACAACGATCTGTGTAAATGTAGGATGATAGGAAATGTGAGACAAGAAATGTTGAACACATAACTAGAACATAAACTTTTTTCATGTTCTACTTATAATTGGCAAATTGCAGACGTGAACTGAAATCCAAATATCAAATAAACACTTTCACAAAACAACTGAACTTTTTTCAAGAATTTAGATGAATTAAAAGAAATTGGGATAGGATATGACACACACACACACCCACACCCACATATACATCTGCTTAACTGGTGTAGAGATAAGAATTGTTGTTTCCAAGTTGGGAGGTGGCAGGTTCGATTCCAGGTCTTTCATGCATTGAACAGTTTTGAGTAGTAAGTGGCTATTATTACTATTATAAAATAAAAATATAAATTTAATTTATTTGAGTCTGTAACAGCAGATGTAAATTTATGGTACTTGTAAAAGTTAGCGTTTTGTTTTATTCGCTTTTATTCCCTCAGTCACATTCATGCTCCCCCCAATCTGACACTTCTGTTTTCAGATAAAGTCGTTCTATAACAGAGGTCAACTCAGATGAGGATGCAGGTTCAACATCGGAGATAGAGAACAGAAGTCCTCTCCACAAGAAACGTTCACTTACAAATAAGAACAATGCAGCTCCACCAGGCGTAAAGGCAAAAGATGGCACCATTTGGATGCAGCAAGAGGTCAGGCATCGTCCTACCAGTCAATCTGCCACATACATCTGCCCGCTGCTTGTGCTGATTGACACATTTGTAAAACAGAAGACGCTGATGGTAGAGGTGCGAAGTGATTTAAGGTAGGCCGGGATTATAAGTTTTTTGTAGGCTTCAGGAATTCTAGTGTTAAGAGAATTACAGAGAGTGCTGATTGGTGAGATGATGGAATCATGAAGGGAGGATTGGAAGAAGCTTTGTCTTGTGCTGTGTTTGCTGGACAGTGATCAAGCAAGTATGAGAGAGGCAGAGAGACAGAACTTGTCCTTTTACCAGCTCAAGTAAAGTACTACATTCAAATCTTTTTGAGTAGAGAAATGTTAATAAGCGTTTTAATGGATAAGAGGTGTGTTTGTGTTAATGACACCAATCAGTACATTACATTAGTTATTTGTTGAAAATAAATTTCAGTCTAAAAAGATATGCAAAAACATCATCTCTAGTCAAACAAATTTTCAGATATCAAAATCTCGATCGTCAAGTCAAGTGGGCCTGTCGAGCAGACAAGAAGGCGTGGATGGGGAAGAAGAGAGCCGAAGCCCAGGAGGCCGCCAACAGAAATGACGCAAAGACGCTCTACCGCATTGTACAAGAATTGTTAAGAATTGTTTGGTACCAAGAGCAATGCCAACATGCCTATCAAGGCGATACCCTCCTCAGCAAGGAAGATCAGAACAGAATGCCCGTTGGATAGAGCATTTCTGCGAGACCCTCAACCAGCCAGCTACGTACTTAACCCACGATTTCGATACAATCGTTCCTTACAAACCTCTAGAGGTGAATTTGGATGGAATCACAACGGCGGAAGTCAAGAAGGAGATTCGAAGTCTCAAGAATAATAAGGCTCCGGGGCTAGATAGGATCTCAGCAGAAATGCTGAAGCATGGTGGAGACGAGACGATACGACGATTGACCCGACTGCTAGATAGTGTCTGGCGAGAAGAACTGGTCCCGGCGTATTGGAAACGAGGCGCCATTGTAAAGCTGCTGAATAAAATGGCCCTCTCTGACTGCAATAACTGGAGAGGAATCATGTTATTATCGGTACCTAGAAAAGTGCTTGGCATCGTTCTGCTAAACTGACTCCATCGCACTATAGACCAAATGCTGTGAGAAGAACAAGCAGGGTTCAGGCAAGGACGATCGTGTAGTGAGCAGATATTTTCACTCATAAATATTATCGAGCAATGCTCCGAACTCCAAAAACTGCTCCTGATAAATTTCATCGACTTTGACAGTATCTACCGTAAATCGTTGTGGTGCATAGCCGCACTTTATGGCATACCCCAGCGCTTCATCTCCATCTTCAAGAATCTGTATCAAGGCTCAAGCTGTTGTGTGAAGACCGAAGAGGGCCATACGAATTTCTTCGATATCGAGATGGGTGTTCACCAAGGTTGCATCCTATCTCCTTTTCTCTTCCTCCTTGTGATCGATTTTGTCACCAAACGCGCGATGGACAACGTGGGTTTTGGTAATCGCTGGAAAGACCAAGCTCGCCTCACCAACCTGGATTTCGCGTAGTGCTACTAGCCTCGACCAAACCCTCCCTTCAACGAATGACCATCTCGCTGAGTGAAGAGGCTTCGAAGGTGGCTCTTCGCATCAGCACTGAAAAGTCGAAGATCATGACCATCAACCGAAAGACCAGCGCAGGAATCAAGATCGAGTATAAGCTTTTAGATGAGGTCGACCAGTGTGCATACCTCGGGAGCATCGTGGCCAAGGATGGCGGTATGGACGTGGACGTCATCTACAGAATTGGCAAGGCCTCAGCAATCTTCCAATGCCTCCGGCAAATTTGGGCATCGTCATCGATCAGCACGGCCATCAAGATACGTCTCCTCAACACCATTGTTATTCCGACGGCCATCTATGCTAGAGAGACGTGGAAACATACGAAGCAGGTCGCTGGAAAGCTAAATACATTCCAACAACGCTGCCTGAGAAAAATTCTTCAAATCTCCTATCGTGACCGCATCACAAACGATGAAGTTCTAAGAAGAGCAAACACTCGCCAACTGGAAGTGATTGTCGCTGAGCGCCGAATGCGCCTCGCAGGGCATGTTCTCCGCCTACCAGAAAATCGTCACCCAAAGATCGTGATTAACTGGGTTACCCCGGGGGAAAAAGTAATATTGGACAGCCAAAGATCACCTGAAGAAGATTCCTGCATGAAGATCTCAACAACATTGACATTAGTTAGCAAAATATTTTAATATTATCGCTGAAGATCGACCTTGTTGGCAGATGCTTGTTGCCCGATGTGCGGAAATGCACGGGAGGAACTAAGTCTAAGTAAGTTTATACCTAGCAGCTAATTATAAACAAATTACAGAATATGCACTTGGAAACTGTCAAGTGACTGCTCTGATTCAAATAGTAAAGGGAAATACTGTTTTTGAGGGAAAAATTGTTGTAATAGGCTTTTACGGAGAACTCTGCATGACTAATCTTCTTTTACTTAGTTTACTTATAAAGACAAAGTAATTTCTTCATATCTAAGTTTTGAGTGTTACATAGGATCAGGTTTAGGACTCTGAAATATCTTGGTGGACATGAAGTGGTTCCACTTATGAGTATACTCAAAGCACATGGTTGTCCTTTCATACTGAAGTGGTTACTGCACATGTGTGTCTTTTGTAGCACGTGGAGTTTAATCATTTAACCACCCACTTACTTTGTTAGGTATGTGATTAGCATTTTGAATAAGGGATAGGAAAACATTTAGACAGGCAATGATTGTCTAGTGCAGTCTTTTTTACAATATGTCTTGTCAGGTTGACCTGCTTACATAGCAGAGCTTGCTGCTACTTTAACAAATCCTTTATAAACATCTTTTCAATAAAATATTGATAGCAACCTCAGTTGTGTCTGTTTTATTTTTCTCTTCTTTTGGAAATGTATACAAATACTACAAAAACAGCTGGGACCAGCACTTTTTGTCCATGGACTTAACTGTTCCATAATCTGTATTACTCTGATTTTCTGCAGTTTGGATTAGTACTTGACAAATTAAGTTAACTTTCCAAGGAAGTGGCAAAAACGTCCTCATATCATGCTTACATGTTAACTGCAAGATATTTTCTTCTGACACTTGACTACTTGAATACATGCCTTCATATATGCTTCTGATATGCATTGTGGAATTAGAAAGAACTTATTATCATTTGCCCTGGAGCATCTAGTGGAAGGTGCTTCAAAAGTATTCAGTTCAGGAAGAACTGTGTTTGTGCACTTAGTTGGGACCTTTCCACAAGGTTTGGAGGAAATCCAGTTTGAGAACTTTAAGATTGCATCTCTGCTGTCTGCAGACAACACTAACCCTTTTGGTCTCATGAGTATGATGCATTTGAGATAAGAATTAGGAACTTCAACTCTGAGGTCAGAAAGAAGTGACAGGAGAGCAGAAAGAGTTACCCAAAGTTGAGGAATGTAAATGTTGCTTGGCTTTGTTCTTGAGTGATGATAGATATGATTTTGAGATTGATCACCAAATTGGTGCAGCAGCGGCAGTTTTTTGAATGTCATATAGGATCATGGTGGTCCAGTGAGAACTAAGTCTGAAGACAAAACTGTTAATTTACCAGTTAATGTATATCCTTCTCTTAGCCAATGGCCACAAGCAATGTGTAGTGACTGAAAGAATATCATTAGTACAAGTGGCCAAAATGAGGTTCTCTACTAGAGTTGTTGGCCTCACTCACTGTGAAAGAGTGAGGGGCTCGACAATATAAGTGAAAGACTGAGTATAACTGCTGGACAGAGAGGAGCCAGTTCAGGCATGAAGTTAAGGAGGTGTACAAGGCATGACTGACTAGAACAAAATCAGGAGGCAGACCCAAGGCACACCAGAGGGATTATATCTTTCAGTTTTCTTGCAAGAATTTGTGTATTCCCAAAGAAGGTCTTTAATATAAAGTTTTTGGGGATACGGGCCAGGTTAGCCCAGCTCATTGTGATGATACCCTGAACCTCATCAGGAAAACTGGAAAGAAAATGATTTTGATGATGATGGTGATTTTAGTGTACCTGATTTTAAAGAAAAAATCTGAGTATATTGACCTGACATTGTTAACTCCTGCTGCAGGTCTATGCATCCCGCAACGATAAAAATAGATACAAATTTATTCTGAAAACTTTGCAGAGATGACAGACTAATCTGTTAGAACGCTTGCATGTGGAGAAAAGGGATCCTTAGTGTTTGAAATGAATGCTTATGAATTACAGATAAGACATTCCTTTGTTTTTGGATAGTTATCATAGTATTGCTTAAATGCACATTGTTGATAACTGTCATCTTATTATGTAAGAACAATTAATTAAATTTTACCAATATATTATGATTGTGCTCATCTTCTGTTGTATTTGAAAGTAAACATGTTTTAAATTATGTACATACAGATGTCATTTTTATATATATTTCCTAGCTAATCATTAGCATAAGTAGCATCACATATTATTCAACACAATCCTTTTAAAGTTTTCAGTATCTTGTTTTTTAAAATAGAAGAAAGTGTGCCATCTTAAAACGCATAGAAAAATCATACTTTAATCTATATATGTCAGAGAAAATAAAACAGTATAAATAAATAACATAAATAAATAATTTAAAAGGTAAGAAAGCAGGAGACAGAAGTGCCACTGACAAGAATAAATCAGATGCAAGGCCAAGTGACTGGAGAGTAGGGCAAGGGCGTGGGGGTCACGTCTGCTCAAGTTAAGGAGATGGAAGCTGAAGTGCTGCATCTGCTCGAAGAGGTCAGGGAAATGGAGCTTCATGAGTTTGCTAGCCTATACATTACTTGTCAGAGAACTCAAGCAGAATAAATCATGTTCTAAATTTCAAAACTCACAGAAATAGTAACCAAAGAAGATGTTATTGCTCCATAAATAGAAATAAAATGTGTGAAACAATAAGGTTTGACACATGTATAAAATGCATGTGTGTTCTTCTATTTTATCTATTTATTTTAACTCTGGTGATTTCTACAATATATATTGCTTATAGGTAGACGGTGTTAAAGTGATTTCCCTTTCCATTTACTCATTCTAATTGCTTTCTTCTGTATTTCTCTTTTTTGGAAAATAAAATTTCAACCATAATACATGCATAATAGAGGGAAAATAAGACAAGAACTAGCATGGTGTCTAGCTAGTAAGAACATTGTTTTGCTTGTTTTAAATATATGTAAAAGCGCTCCTTGGCATCTGGCAGGTTGTACCTCATCAAAGCAGAGATCATGGCAGGTAATAGTCATATTGGCAGGGTCTTTTTGAACTTTGTTGTCATGATTAAGCTCTTACTTCTGATTTTTTTAATATATAAATTCTCCTTAACCTCTAAAAAACTTTGTTCTAGGTGTGCTAGAGTTCAACATTTGTTTTGTTTGATATGTTTTTAACAAAGTTGAAAATCAGTAGCATTCTCTTACTCTGACATTATTTTTTTCATGATGTCATTCTGAGGAGAGGTTGTGGACAATTGCTATGTGATTGTTAAGTAAGGTCTACCGGATGTGTGCTGCACGTAACAAATTCCGGTCAAGAGTACAAAGGTCACATTATGCATTTCTGGTTGTCCTTGACTGGATTCAACCCAAACCTTAAAATTTTTATTTATTTGTTTTGTAATATTTCTGTTGTTTTACAATATGTTCAGCTGTTTCACAGTTTTTCTGTTAACAAATTCCAGCTCTGCTTTTTGATTTACATGTAAGATTCACATTTTAGCTCTGATTTGCTCTGTGTGTTTACTGGCTTTTGAATTCCTGCCCTCCCTACTTGACTACAATTTTTGTTCCCATACATTGAGCTTTGGTTATGTGTATTTTTTGACTTATGCCCCATTGCTTGTTGCTTTGGTTATGTGTCATCCCCCGATTCCTTTTCCTAACTCATTCTGCTGCTGTCCCATGCCGTCAGCGTTATTTTTCTTATTTTGTGAATGCTGTGAAATCACTTAAAAGATTTTTTTTTCGTCTGGCACTTCCTGACTCATCAGTACAAGAAGACCCCAACATATAGTATACTGTTTGGCTAACCTTGATGTCTAGTTATACAGGATGTCAAGCTCCCCTCTATTTTTGGCTCACTAGACCCCAAATCCCTCATTTTTAGGCAATTACTGGACAAAATTTCACCCTTATTATAAAGAGTAAACCAATAGGTTTCTTCGCCAAAAATGATCAGATGGACTTGAAGTTGTGCATGCCACATCAATCAACCCTAGGGTTTCATCTTCTAATAGGATATGAGGGGTCAAAGTAACTACTTTTCAGAAAACTTCAAGAAAAAAAGGGGATCAATAATAAGCAATAATCAATGTGGTGTTTCGTTTTATGCATTTTCCAGCATGCAGATCACTAATATAGCAATATTTTTGATATTTCATTCTTTACCGGCGGTTCTAGCCCTTTTATTCCCAGATGGTTAAAATTATATATTTCAAATATAATCATGTGGGGATATCATTTTAGACTACTGTAAGGTCAGTAGGTGGAGTGGTGGCTCTGAGGTCAGGGATTTGCAGTGGCAATCGGAAGGTTGCCAGTTTGAATCCTGTAAATGCCAAAAGTGACTCTACTTTGTCTGGCCCTTGAGCAAGGCCCTTAACCTGCAATTGCTTCATCCTGGGTATGACGTTAATCTGCATCCAGCCCTGCATGTAGGCCCTCCAACCTGCAGGGAAAACCTGGGGGTTGGTGGCAGAATTGGCACTGCAGTCACCATAAAACTAGTGTGGTGCTGAGGTGTCACCAGTCACACGGCTGGCACTCAGGTCCTAATCTGGGATCCTGAGTTGGTTTGTCATGTGGTGGGTGCAGCAATGTGCTGTATCAGCATGTGCTCATAACCTCTGTATCTCTCTCTAAGGTCAGTGATTACGAATGTGAAGTTATTTTTATGTTTTTCCATTACAATTGAGAATATTTTTTAAACATTTAAATTGACGCATGCATTATAAGTATATCAAATATCTGATGCAATAATTCCTATTTATTATGTACTTCTATCTCAGGAAGTAAAACATAACATTTCTTAATGAACATCTTGAATTAGGGTAACAACACTAATTCAAATTTTTTTGATGTAGTAATCAGTGGGAAGGTACATTTGCAGTTGCATTTGTTTAATTATGCACTTCCTGGATGGTACTGTTGGTAGCCTTTGCTTTGTAATTTTCATTTTGTTGCTTTGTTCCCTAAAAGTATTTACAATATATGCAAATATTTTTGATAATGTTTTTGTTAACAAGCTGTATTGTTAAAGGTAGTGAGACCATTTGTGGCAAAAGCTAAGAGTGGTAGGGTGTGACTCAAACTGTTTCATGGCATTCAAAGATTTATATTCATCAGATTGGGTAAGATGTTTAAGTGTGCGACATGAGTGAGGGAGAGAAGAGTAGTTGCCAAGACTATTTTATTTTTTAAATCTCCAAGTGAACCACTTCCCCTGGCCGTTTTTCTGGACAGGCCGAGGTACTTGAGTGGCTGTATCATGTTGCCTATGATTCTGTACAAGTCTTTCTAAGTGGTTAGTTGCAAAACTAATTGAATATGCTTAGTATAAAAGAAAAAAATGAGAATAAAAATAGCAGTTGTGAAATGTTTTTTTTTAATCTATGGTCAAACTGTGGATTACTTAATAAAACTTTACTATGGCTAAGCTACTTTTACAGGATGGAAACTTAATGTGCACATTTACGGGGTTTCTTACATGTGTCACATAGCCTGACATGCTTGATGAAACAATTAGGAGATAAAAAGCCGCTTTTAAAGTACCTTCTCTGAAATCTGCCACTTTAAAATGACAGAATAATAGGACAGAATAATGATGCTATTAGTCTATCATGTAGTCTTAATGAAATCAGTGACTTTTTAGATTATATTATCTCCTGTTTTTCAGATTTTTTGAGCATAAATTTAAAAAGGTAAAACTGATTCAGCGTTAAGATATTTTTTAAGATTGCTGCTAACTGTTTTATTTGTTAGGCTTAACACTTAGTCTTCAGTGGGAATAGCACAATCAGTATGTTGCTGTGAAATTATGTGTACGAATTTATTAAGTTACTGGTAAGAACCGCTATGTTAGCAGGATATAATAAAATTTCAACAAACTTTGAATTAAGTAATAATCAGTTGTTTCAAAGATAAGATTCCAACAATGATATATATATCATACATACATATATATACATTTTCATGACCATTTACAGCACTCCATCACTCTCCTTCTTGGTCAAATAGCCCTTACACAGACTGGAGGTGTGTTTGGGGTCATTATCCTGTTGAATAATAAATGATTGTCTAACTAACCTGACTTCTGCACAACACAACTGCTGGTCCCAACCCCATTGATAAAGCAAGAAATTCCACTAAATAACCCTGATAAGGCACACCTGTGAAGTGAAAACCATTTCAGGTGACTACCTGCTGAAGCTCATCGAGAGAATGCCAAGAGTGTGCAAAGCACTAATCAGAGCAAAGGGTGGCTATTTTGAAGAAACTAGAATATAAAACATGTTTTCAGTTATTTCACCTTTTTTTGTTAAGTACATAACTCCACATGTGTTCATTCATAGTTTTGATGCCTTCAGTGAGAATCCACCAATGTAAATGGTCATGAAAATAAAGAAAACACATTGAATGAGGAGGTGTGTCCAAACTTTTGGCCTGTGCTGTATATATATATATATATATATATATATATATATATTCTTTAATGATTTTATTAAGAGTTTTAAAAAAATGTTAATAATTGTGGCTTATTTGTTTAACAAATTTTGCTCCATTGTTTCACAACATTGGTTAAAGCAAATGCCTCAAAAGATTTAGGCAAATTATACTGCAGTATGCGAAGTAAAGGAGTAGTAAATAACGACCAAATAGTGATCCATATCTATATTTTTTTCTTTTTTTAACCTTTATTATCTTTATCAAACTAGCACCACACTAGTTCAGATGGAATGGAACAGTGTGAGGTTTTTTATGGTGGCTGGAGTGCCAATTCTGCCATCAACCCCCAGGTTTTTCCCTGCAGGCTGGAGGGCCTACAGTTGATGGTAATTAGTATTCACTGGATCACAGTATAAATCATACAGAGTAGATTTTGAAAAAGATTTCCTTCCCATGGCTAACCAAGCAGGTTTGGCTTTGTTGACTTCTCTCTCCTTCCAGAGATTTAGCACATGTACTGTATATTTTCAGTCCAGTAACAGCAATGAAAATTTGGTAGTGAAATGCCACCTTCTGCTTTAGATCTCAGTAAAGTTATCTTTGTAACATGTGTCAATTTTCTGATTCAAGATAATCAAAGTCACTATTTAGTCCAGGTTAAAAAAATCAATTAGTATAGATACAGAAAGTGATACTCTGAAAAAATATATAGAATGGATATTCATTTTAATAATATCACTCCCCCAGGCAGACCATCTATTAATATCTTGCTTAATACATTTCCATCATTTTCATTGGTTGAAGTAGAACAAAGGAATAAGTGGCTGGCTGGGTTTCGTCTGCCTCAGGTGGTTCCCTTCACCCCCCCTTAATAAAAGGACAAGTGTCTATGTATCTGTCCGGTTGCTATGTCTCTGTTATATACCATCTGGTATAGGATTCATGAAAAGCAGTGCTAATGTTTGTGATGGGCCCTCTGTAAAAGTGAAAAATGCAATGCATTTTATTACTACACACATTACAAAATACATTTGTAACTGAATGCAAGTAAAGATAACAGATAATTCAGATACTGTAGGGGAAATGTATATTCCTTGATAACATGTAATGTACTAACAACAACAACATTTATTTATATTAGGCCATAAGTTGAACCTAGAAAAAGTGGCTAGAAATCACTTTTCGTTCCCACGTCTGGGCACTACTTTTTTAATGAATTTCTGGATAGACAACAGTCTTATGGATTCTATGTTAAAAGTTCTCCATAAAAAATACTGCAGTTTTTTGTCAGGATGCAAAAATGTGTATAATTGGGAATTTACAAAAAGCGAAAATCTCATGCTGCTAGTTTGGCCTGTAACTTTATTAATACGCATTTAATCAACACAAAATATATGTCAAATCCACATTTATACATGTAGCTACATATCTGAGACAAGTATTGGTGCATTAATCAACTCAATTTTGAAGGAAGACCATGAAATAATGCAATTTTTTTTATAACGCACTTCAACTTCACAGATTGGCAC
Source organism: Polypterus senegalus (assembly GCF_016835505.1). Taxonomy (NCBI): domain Eukaryota; kingdom Metazoa; phylum Chordata; class Cladistia; order Polypteriformes; family Polypteridae; genus Polypterus; species Polypterus senegalus. The sequence goes on along the minus strand of NC_053169.1, from coordinate 43,968,806 downwards.
CAAATAAAACTGAAGAACAAATTGAAACTTAAACATTTTTGTTATGTTTTATTCATCAAAATGTTCAGTAGGCACTTAGGAATCACACAAAATTAAAGATAAAACAGTTTTTGGTCCAAGTTGGCTAAAATGACTTGAAATGCTGGACTGCTGCACTAATTTTTCAATAACGACAAATATTAAACATTTTACAGCAGCTTCATTACAGCTCAAATCCAACTAACCTGTGACACAGATCACCTTTACTCATCACTACTATCCTTATCACTATCATCAGAACCATCTTCACATGTAGTTCTTTCCTCTGTTTCCTGGAAAACATTTGTGCAATTGAGACAGCAGCATAAATCTGTACAGGACAGATTTGCAGACATACAGGAACATCTTCCAGTTTCACATTTGCCTTGCTTGCAACTGTAGTGGACAACCTGCAACACACTATCAGGGGCTTAATTTCTAGTCATCAACGTCACTGTTAACTCCCCATCCTCGAGGTGCCATCCATTGCCAACAGGGGAAGGGGGACACATTTTACCTTTAAGAGAATGTCTCATTATGGCTGCTTGGTAGTTTGCCCTTTCGCAGTGTTGGTACAAAGCATCACTTGTCAGAGGCATGGATCGTTTTGGCAAAGCTGATGATGCCATGCAGAATGCTTTGTATCGTGCATCGTTCAGACTTTTAGCACATGATTGGCCATATAGGTGACAGACATATTTGCAAAGCACTTCAAAGGTAGACTGGTCCAAATTAAAACTGCTACCCAGATTTCTAAATGCAGTCAGGTATTCCTCTGTCTCGCAAGCAACAGAAAATGACTTTTTTTTCCCCTTGCCATAAAAGGCACTTGTAGAGTCACAGCCTGAGAAGGTATGGATCCCAATAAGTGCCAAACATACACTGTTGCCGAGAGCTGATGACACCTTACAGAAGTCAATGATCCTCGTTTTGTTGCCAACCCTAGTGAAAAAATACAATCTGCAGGTAAATCTGGCTGCAGACTTAATGCAATCACTGCCACATCAGTATCAGGGCTCTTGATGACTACAGTTTGGTGTTCCTGTGCAGCATGTTTTGCATGAAAAAACAACCTGGTGTCACATTCCTCATGATCACATGTCAGATTTTCAACAGCACTGACAGTTTGTAAACCCTCTGCTACAGCCATGCAGTGACACAGGTCTACATGTGTTATGTATAAATGTAAGTCCTTACCTAAAATGGTAAGATCAGCGTCTCGCCACATTACATAGAGGAATTCTGCCAGTGCTTCTTTGTTTTTCCCATCCGACAGAAACTTCTTCCATTGTGTTGGTGTCTTTTGATCCCGTCCTTAAATTTTTACCTGTTGTGTGCCACCAACAGCTCTGCGTGATCGTTCTACATTTTTAATACTAATTTCTGGATACTTGTCTATCACAAAATTGTTTCTGTACCTGATGGATGAGGTATTCTGTCTACCAGCTTATCTGCAGAAAGTGTCTCAACAAAAACCAATTCACTGATGTTGCGCTTGTTGGGAGAGTGAAACACCAGCTGGGGGAAATCACGGGAAAGCCTCCTCTTCAATTTATCCTGCCTGAAATACAATAAATTATGATCACAAGCACAAAATATAAATCTAACACACAAAAAACATTGTCAGCTTATTATGATAAAATAGGATTATGTGAATATTATTATTTATTAAATTTTTCTGAGAAAAAAAGTTTGCATAAATGTTTATTCCAAATCTGCAAAATAAACTTATGGTATTTAAATTACCTGTAGTTTGAAGCATCAAGATCTTCATGGCTTTTTACAAGATTTAAAAACATTCTTCTTAGCCGTGTCATTGTCATCACCTCTTGGTTTACAATTATTCGATGGCAGATGATTCTCTCAGAGAAGATCTTGTAGCTGACATCATAGGTTGGCTCATTTCTATTAAAAGTATCAAATATTTTATGTTCTGTAACTATTACACTGGCTTCTATATTTGGAATGCATATATTGTGTGCATGTACAAACTAAAAGCAACTGACAAACCAATTGAGTTTTTTTTTATTCTTCAGAAAGAAAATACAATAAATTATTTTAAATATTCTTTTGCCCTCACAAATGACTAGACATTTTATTATGCTGAATTATTGTAACAAACGGTCCATGTAGATTAATGCTTAATTTCTTTTCAAATTAGCAATTATTCAAATCAATTATGAATTATTTTAAAACACAATATAACAACTTACTGTTCTTCTGAGGTCTGTGTATTTGTTCCAGTAGACTTTGTCAAGAACCTGGTGTACTGTCTGTAACAGGACTTGTGATATCATACTTCCGGAGACACACAGTCTTTGTCTTTAATATGCACAAGAATGCTAGTGTCTTCCTTCATCTCAGCTGCTTTGTAAAAAAACAAACATTTAATTTAATGAAATTGTAAATAAATATGTATTTAAAAAAACATAACAGTTCTGACTGTTCATGCATATGTGTATGCAAAAACTGACTGCACTATAAACATTATAATGTACATGTAATGTAAATATTGATGTATTTGAAAGTTAGTTATGGTTCTCAGCATATGGCATATAACTTTAAGTTCAAACGTGTGCTTGTGTTGTGCACAAAGCAGGAAGTACAGGACCCCAACAAGCTATCGGCAGTCCTGTACTGGACCTAAGTTTTTTTGTTGGGCAATACGTTGATGAAATACTGTTTCCCAATGACACAGACTGGTCTGTGTTATGATCATCACCAGCTTCAGGGCGCCGTGAAATTCGTTTCTCGGTCGCATCCAAGCGCTTTTTGTCAATAAAACGCCGGTAGCAAGTGGAGTGAAACCCTGTGTCTTCGGGCACACGGTCAAACTCGATTTCTAGACAATGTTTGTATGTTTCTGCTATTTTCTGACTCTCACCCTGCAAGTCAAGCCACCGTTTGATGCAGTTTCTAAATGTATCCCACCGTGTGCGTGTAAAATCCTTCGATTCTTTTTTTATGGACGTAAGATGCATATAGCATTGTTTATAAACCCTTTTACTGACTTTTGGTGGAGGTCTGACCAATAATTTCATCCTCTTCGCTACTCGATAGTGACGACAAGGGCGCTGCCATCTTGGACCATGTTTACATGTCGTTCCGACGTTATGCCATCTCATTGGTCTAGCGGCAAGCACGTGACGCGAAGCCGCATCTCTCACCTTTAAAAAATGATTACGCGAGGATGGGACTATTGCCAACTTTATACACTTGTAAAAAAATAACTGCTGGATTATACATGGAGAACTTTTATTTATTCATTCTATACCAATTGATCCTTTTATTGGAATAAAAAGAATGTAGTGCCCCATATATGGGAACGGAATGAAACGAAAAGCTGCTTCACCTTACGGCCTATATAGCACATTTTCATACAAGAAAAAATGTAGCTCAAAGTGCTTTACAAAATGAAGAATAGAAAAGTAGAAGACACAATAAAAAATAAAAATAAGTCAACATTAATTAACAAAGAATAAGTAAGGTCCGATAGCCAGGGTGGACAGAAAAAAAAAAAACTCCAGGAAATACACAGTTATTTTGCTTAAATTAAAGCCAGAATTGTTATCAGAAGTATCAGCAATTCCATTATAATTCAAATAGCAAAAGAATGTTTCTGTTTTGTTGCTAACCAAGCCAATTAAGTATAGCTTCATGAATTTGGAACTACATAAAAACTGTAAATGATAATGAAGCAGTAAAGTCTGTGTGTCTGAGTGTGAAAATTAACAATTGCATACACATCCTTTTTGTCTTTCATGTTTCATAACACATATGCTGTAGAACAGCATTTCGAATGACAGCATTAAATGTGTTAGACATCGGTTAACCTTTCAGAGTATTTACAAACAAATTTAATGTATATTTCTGTCAGCTATCTGACAGGTTTATAAACCAAAAAGAACTAAAATTCCACATAATGAATTTCTAAATGGTGTCATGAAGTAGTTGAGTGATTAAAAAGCCATGAATAATGTGTCATCAAATGGGAGAAACCAGGAACATGAGTAAGTGCTTGTCATCATTAGAGCTATAAAATAAATCACAAATAAATAAGTTAGCTACTGCTAGACTGAATTGGCAAGTGGCATATCTCAAATAACTGCTGCCTCTGGCATGACACCAGCAGCCTTTGATACACAGGTGGGTGGGCCAGCTGTGCCAGTTAGCATGAACATGCAGTTGACGATTTTTTGGGAGCCTGACCGCTTGCTCAGATAAGTCCAAGGCAGAGTTTGCAACCGCCAATGATAGAGGCTGGTAAGCTACACAGGAACACAGAATACTGCAGCTGGCAGTTGACTCAGAGCCAACAGATTGTACAAACAAGATGAGGAAAATTCTTGGGGGTATTCACTGAAGACTGAGAGTGACACAAGTGACAGATTTTCCTTGCTTCACTGATAGCAGCCAATAGTTACCAGAGAAACTATAAAGGCGCGGTTCAACATGATGTGTATGTTGCTGGGGATCCAAAATTCCTGTTGGTTTGATGTACCGTGACAATGTTCTGCAATGTTCCCCCACTGACTCTAATCCAATAGCTGATTCCATTGCTCCTTTAGAGGAGATACTGCACCTGTCTCCCTGTCTTGCAAGAGGTCAAGATTTGCTGGAAAACAAAGTTTATGACATTGGTTGTGTGATACTTAACGCCACATTCTGAAATGTGTGGTGTCAGAACTCCAACCTACCAGTCCACCTATCCAAAAACTCTTAACTGACCAAGAGAGAGAGAGCTTTGGAGCATGCACTGATACAGCGCTCACCATACGATGAATCACCTCTGGATCCCAAATTAAGCACCCGAGCACAGCTGAGACCTCAGCATCACACTATTTTGAATGGAATGGAACAGTGTGAGAAGGTTGTGGCTGGAGTGGTAATTCTTCCATCAACCCCCGAGTTTTCCCTGCAAGTTGGAGGACCTGCTTAAAGGTATGGATGCAGATTAACATCATACCCAGGATGGAGTAATTGCAGGTTAACAGAACAAACTGGTGAAATATTTGGGATTTGGTGTCAACTGTACCAACTACCCTACATTTACACAAACTCTCCTGATTTATCCCTGAATCACTTAGAACGCCATTGTGAAGTCCCCAATAAACAAAAGTAAGGCCAAATCCTCATACTTGATTTCAAGTTACTCAGTCTCCTGGGTTTTTGCACCCTCTTCAGGACCAGATTCTAAAAATTAGATCAATGATCAAATCAATGGACCTTTGAAACCGCTATTACATTAGTCTCAGCAAACAATAGCAAAAATATTATTTACTACCAAGTTTAAATACTTGATGAGGTTCAAGTGATGGCACCAGATCAGGGAGTGGCCAACAAATCTTCATGATTCTAAGGATTTCTGCACTGCCAAGCTACATTTTCTAAACAATTATTACACCCAGAACCCAATGGGAATCAAGCAGTCTAGATACCACTGCCTGGAAGATTCCAAAACTTAATTCTTTAGACAAAATGCAGGATCTGGGTTTAATTTTACTACACACCAAATACCATATGGCTTCACTGAGTACACATTGCATCTTGTCATCTGTGTGTCTGGAGGAATCACCTTCCTTGCTCTGCTGGAGTAAGTAGTACCAGAATGGGAAGAGAGGGAGTACTCACACTAATGGCTTCTCCCTTTCCACTCACAGCTCTGAAAAGCCACCAGGAGAGGGCAAGTGACTCTACTGCAGTTCACAGAGAGAGCCCAGCCGTTCTGGACAGGGCTCTATAAAACCCAATGGTCTCCAGAGGAGGTGGTCCACGTTTTGGTCCTATACTTGGCATGGAACAAGCTCCTACATGCAGTGACATCCCTAGCCAAAATAAGGCCCAAAGTGGAACCTTTAGTCACTGCTGTCATAGACTGCAGAGACTGGTGAGGTCTCAGCATCAGCATAGGAGGTCATGAAGGATGCAGCTGCTTGAAATAATCCGTTAGTAATGTGTGCTTGGTGTGCTGCTTGAGATCCTTAAAGATCTCGGCATATGTCAGCGTGAGCATAGCAAAAGTGCATTGATGTTTAAACTTGAGACTGCAATCGAAATTAATACCGGCAGCCTCAAAGTCTCTAGCCAGCTGATCGATTTATTAACATCAGACTTGCAGCTGACAGTGCCTGACAGCATTTGGGCATGAAGTTTATTTAATAAATTTATTTTATCACTAACTGACTGACTTTGCAGGTGCTGGCTTACAACTTGAGAGACTATAATAATATTTGCAGCAAAAAAACTTGATATTTTAAGCAAAACAATGAAAATATTCAACAAATAAATTGGAACTCTATACAACGGTAAAGTGAACAAAACTGGTACTAGAATACTAGCGACTCTTCAAATGTGCGTTAATTGCACCTCTCATTTTTTTCTTTACTGTGCATAGCCATGAACACCATGAGTTTGCTAGTGCAAAAGTAAAAAGTGGATTAAAAATTAACAGTATATAAATAAACAAAGATGCACACATCACAAACTTACATATAATTTTCAACTTCAAAAAAAATACTTTACTCAAAATAATCAAAACTTGGAAGTGTATGTTTAGGGGTTTCTTCAGTCTCTTTGTTTCATATTACAAACAGCACATGTCATCTATGAGGTCATCACATGACAGTTTCAGTGCAGGGTCTGAGCTGAAGCTGATGATAGCCCAGCTGCTTATACTTTCTTGTGCTTTGGATGACCTCACCTTAATGAGCTTTGAAAAACTGGTAACTGGGAGGGTTGCTGCAATCTGGAGGGCAACCCATTGATTTGGACTTCAATGGAATTTAATGGCAATGATAAACATATTGATTTGTTTCCTTTATAAATAAAGGCCTAAATATTAATAATAGAGTAATAATAATCATGGTTCAGGTTATCAATGTGATGTGATACAACAGCAACTAAAATAATTTTAATACTACTGCTGCCACTAATAATAAAGATAATAATATAAAATATAACTACTACGAATAATAATAATATTAATAACATAATAACTACTACAGGTGGCATGGTGGCGCAGTGGGTAGCGCTGCAGCCTCGCAGTTAGGAGACCTGGGTTGTCCTCCCGGGTCCTCCCTGCATGGGGTTTGCATGTTTTCCCCGTGTCTGCATGAGTTTCCCCCAGGTGCTACGGTTTCCTCCCACAGTCCAAAGACATGCAGGTTAGTATGTGCCTGGTGTGTGTGGGTGTGCGCGCCCTGCGGTGGGCTGGTGCCCTGCCTGGTGTTTGTTTCCTGCCCTGTGTTGGCTGGGATTGGCTCCAGCAGACCCCCATGACCCTGTAGTTAGGATATAGCGGGTTGGATAATGGATGGATGGAAAAACTACTACTACTGAACATGCTTAATAAAATTGCTTCATGCAGTAAAAACAGGGTCAAAATGAAGCTGAATATTTAGATATTTAAAAAATGAATGTGTGAATACATTTTCAACATTTATGGATTTATCAAAACTTCTTTGTCCTTCCAGTGACAACAGATAGAAATATAGCATTAATTAAATTGTCAATAAAATTAAACAACAATGAAAGTTAATCTGAGCTAACTGCTATGTTTTTATGTGCCAGAATTGCTTGTGTGGTGCTTTTCCACAATTCAGCCAATAACTAACTAATAAGCAAGACAGCCTGTGTTGGTGAAATTTACAAATGTGTCCTCAATGCAACACTCAGAGAACTTAATATGTCGAATAACGTTAGCACCTTTTAACAATGCGTTCAGCTCCTGAGATCTACATAGCAGTAATAAATAATCCTCAACCATGTATCAGCTAGATACTGTAGCATCAGATAAAATCTGTTAAACACTCGGCATCAAAACTATTACACATAATGCTATTGTTATTCCATTGTTACTCCTGTAAAGCACTAGCTTTAATGTAGTGGCAACTGGTGTAGTGTTAGCTAGTTTACTGGAGGTTGGACAAATTTAGATTTCTAAGCACACCTGCAAGTGCAGCATGAGCTGCTTCTTCATTCTTTTATTTTTTTATTTTCTGCGCTCCTGACTAGTATTGACTTTAAGCTCCCTCTTTGCTCAGTTAATGGAAAATGATCACAACAGGTGACCGTAACCATTGTTAATTTGATGATTCAACACAATCCTGTCTCTAAGATCTGCAGGCATTTCCTTTGACCTCATGGGTTGGTTTTTGCTCAGATACATATTGCCAAATGTGGTACTTTATATATAGACAGGTGTGTGCCTTTCCTAATCATGTCTAATCGATTGAATTGACCACAGGTGGACTCCACACAAGGTGAAGAAATATGTCAATAATGATTAACACCTGATTGGTGAATTGGTCTGAATACCTTCCAATCTAAAGTATTTACTGTATATTAGAAGACATGAAAGATGTAACCATTCTCATTTCCAATTGTAATTGGTGGTTATTACATACTTCAGCATACATTATAACTTTTGCCATACTCAACCTTGTTTATGCAAAACTGCACATTCTTCTGGTCAAAATAACACCTCATACCTCAGTGACTTTATTTCAAGGTGTCCCTTTTTTGTCCCTTAACATCCACAAAACTGCAAAAGATGTTACTACATTGTAGGAGATTATACTATACTAGCTGTGTAAGCTGGGTCCTAGAAACTATTGAAATCGTCAGAAAAAAATTGAAATGTAGAGATGTCAGGTAATTGAAAGGAACTACTCTGGGCATCTCTCTCCTAGGAGGTTTTGTTTTGCCAATGTGCTCACCTTGCTTGTATATTAGCAGTGGGAGGAAAAGTAAAAAGAATACTTTTACTCTTACCCCGACTCCACCTCTCACTTCCGAGCCACACAGACAGACACACATATAAGATGCTAGATACCTTGTACAACAATTTTGGTCCTCTATACAGCTATCACATCAAAGGAAAGGGTAAAATATTGAAGGAGTCCAAACAGAACACTTACGTGTGCAAAACAATGAAGAATGATTCTTTAGGTATAAAGCATATTAAAGTAAATTGTATGGGCTTTTATCACTAGATACAGATATGAAGACAATTTCAAGCAGAGGTTGTTTATTAAGCATAACAGACATTTTATTACACAACATTTTGTCCTGGCATGGAAGTAAAGAATCAGCTCAACAATGGAAGTTTATCTTTGAATAAGAAATTATCTTTGGTCAAATACTAAACTAAAAGAAATGATTAGAACTGCTGCTTCAATTACTGTATATCTGTCACTATAAATAATTCTTAATTTGGGAATTGTCATAAGGCAAAAACCTTTTTGTTTCTATATACTGAAGTTTATAGATGTCTTGCATTTTTTTGTTGTGATTAAGTGCAAATTGATTAGTCTTTTCCTTTGACCTGGCTTAACTGACAGTAGTGTTTTGCAGGAGCAAATTTAATGTCAATCAACATTTTAGCATTGTATAAAGAGATAAAAAATAAAAGTAGTGGAGGGAATATCACAGCTTTAGTTACTTTTTGTTGTATTTTAAATGCAGACTACTGGTTAACTATGATCCCAGTGTGGGGCACGTCTGAAGAACATCAAGGTTTTTGAATTAGGGGTTTGGCATTTCTGTGTTACAAATACTACAGCCAGCAACTCTCTGATGATCCACACAGCAGCTGAGCAGAATGATACAATAAGACATACATAATGGATACATATATAAGAAACATTTTTTAAAAGGCGACTCTACAAAAACGTAAAGCAGAAGGTGGCATGGCACTACCTAACCTTCAGAGGCAAATGTACATTCTTTAAATACTGGGAAATTGACAGAAATTGATGAATTTCACAAGCCTAGTTAGCAATGGAAATACAATTTTGCTGTACTTCAGTATATCTCCTGCTTTGTGCCCTAGTAAATACAAATTATCGTCAATATACCAATAATCCAATTGTCCATCAATCACTCAGAATAATAAAGGAACCAATGCAAAAAACACTTTAACAATAGAATTACCAAAGCCTCCAAAAAAACTCATAAATCCGTACCACCTTAAACCCCTTCGCACCTCTTCGTCAGCGCAAGATGTTATGCAAACATTTTGTCGTATTACTGAAATATGAAAAACGTTTCTGTTTTAGCAATGTGTTTTACACAGATTATTGTAGAAACGGAACACACATGAAATACATGTATTCCAAATAATGATCTATTATTTCCACTCTAAAACTCCAGCACTTCACTCCCAGATAATCAAGGCATGAGCTGGGAAAACTTTGTGCATGTTCTGCGGCGGTGGGTGGATGGAATAGTAGGCTGCTTGCTGCATGTCTTGATCGGCACATTTACAAGACAAAAGACACTGACAGAGAGGTGCGAAGGGATTTAAGGTGGGCCGGAGTTCTAAGTTTTTTCATAGGCTTTTGTAATTCTAGTGTTAAGGCAGAAAGGCTTTTATCTGTTGCACCTCTACACGATAATCGCTTTTTTCTGTCTTATCAAAGCTACACAGTATTTAATCTTTGAAAACGTCTGGGATTAAAACAGTTAGACAACTGTATATAGATAATGTATTTGCATCTTATGAGCAATTAAGCTTCAAATTTAACTTCCCAACAACACATTTTTTCCAGTACTTTCAAATCAGAAACTTTGCTAAAATGAACCTACCCAATTCTCCACAACTCCCACCCATTTCTGTTCCAGAAGAAATACTGAATAGACTTGAAGCATTTCAGTAATATATAAAAATATATTAAAAGTCTCCTTCTTTCAAAGATCCGAGGGTATGATGGGGAAAGGATCTTTCACTTAATATCTCAGAAAAGGAGTGGAAGGCAGCAGTTCATAGAATACGCTCCATAGAATAGCTCCATATGCACAAAGCATTCAACCACTCAACTTAAAATTGTTCATCGATCACATTTATCTAGTTTAAAACTGTCCAAAATGTGTATCCAGGGCAAGATCCAAACTGCAAACATAGCAGTCTAGCTCCAGCCTCTCTGGGTCACATGTTTCGGAAGTGTACCAAATTAACAACATTTTGGACAAAAACCTTTGAATGCTTATCAGACAGCCTTGATGTCATAATCAGTTTTAACTCTTTAACAGCAGTCTTTGGTGTACTCCCAGATGGGCCTAAAGTGGAGAAGGGCAAATTGATTGTTATTAACTATACCACACTACTAGCTCATAGATTTATTTTGCTCAACTGGAAGAATCCGAGCCCACCTGTCATAAGTCAGTGAGTAACTGCTGTTCTATGCTATTTGAAATTGGAAAAAATCTAATTTTCTGTTAGAGGATGTACTCAATATTTTTTTTAAATATGGCAAGATCTGATTAATAACATTTTTATTCTGACTAGTAACATTTTAGAATCAGCATTTACAATGTATCGAGGAAAGGACATTCCCCCTTCTTTGTTGTCTTTAAAGTTTTGCCCTTGCTGTTGGCTGTCCTTTTTTTCTCTTGGGAGAGGGTTGAATCCTGTTTTGTTAAGTTTGTCTTGATTGTATGTAATGTTATTTGTTTTGGTGCATAAGTTAGACTTCATTGTATAGAATGTAGTTTTCTTCAAATAAAATAAAAAATAACTGAAGGACTTTAAAGAGCTGTCATAGAATCTTAAAGAAATTACCTGGGATGGCTTCTACAGTAATAGGGGAAGAAAATGCCCTTTGTTTTTAATTGTGTGACTGTATATACTGGGTCTTAACTAACAATCATATAAGGCTCACCAAGTACCACTATTAGATGAAATTTACATCAGGTACCAAAACAATGTGCAATTTTTTTATTGATTTACTGCAACATGCAGAAGATACATATGAGCAAATATATCTCACGATTTAGTAACTTATAGACATATTTTTAGTAGGAATAACCTGAAGTGATCATTTTTGCATGTTTTTTTGTCTTTAAGTAGTATAGTTGTACTTCTGGCCCTCTTACGTTTAGCTCATTGATGTTTAAGAGCAGTTTATATATAGCTCTTTTAAACAAAACCCCCATCACACCCAACAGTGAAACAAGTGCATTTAATGTTAGAGGTTTAACTTGTCTATTTCCAAAACCTTGATTACTTACCTTGATTGCTCATGTGCTTATGTGTGAGTGCCTTGTTGCATAATCCCGTTTTTGGCCCAACAGACTCATTGTTCATAAGACCTCCAGTTTTTGTGGGTGCAAAGCAATTGTAGACTATTGCCTGTCCTCCACTACAGTATTCCTGAGGGCTTACAAAAGGTTCTTATGATAATAATCCATGTTTGGTTTTCAACAAGCATGTTGTGAATAATGAACAAAGAGTCAGCATTGGATATTGTTGTAGATGTTTTGTGGCTGATTTGTATATCATTTTGCAAAAATAAGTTCTTTATGTTGAGAATTGGCATTTTCCAGGCTACCCTTACACAAAAGGTCTATTTGTGTTGTGTTTTTCTAATGGTAGAGTTTACTGAGACCTGCATGTAAATTTTGGGTTCTTTGAAATTTCCGAGAGTATCATACAGTCTTGCTCAATCTTTGATTAATTTTGTTAGGAATGCACACTCTTGAGAAGGTTCCCAACTGTCTTGAATGTTCTCCATTTGTAAAAAATTCTTTTATTGGTACAATGATAAACTACAAATTGTTTGAAAATCCCCTTATTAGCCTTCCCAGACTGGCAAGTGGCAAAATTTTTTTCCATGAAATAACTCTAGATGTTTCTGATCCAGGGTTTTGTATCTACATATAGACCGATCAACCAAAGCTTCTGGTTTTATTGGGAGGTGGCTGTACTTCCTTGTCATTAGCTAGCATCTGGCTTATTTATCTTCTTAACTGATGCAGAGCCAGTAATGGTGTTCTTACCTTTTCATACATGGCTGCTGTATTTTGTCATATTCTTTGTTGAGTAAATCACGATAAAGTGAATATGTTATGCGTTGTTTAACCAGTTTATATGATTGTAGTACTTGGTGAAGATTAGATGAATTTTAGTTGTGTCAGCATATATAAAACTGTAGAACTGAAGTAGAGTGTATTTACTTTTTTACATGAATGTCTTTTATATATGACTTAGTTATAAAATAATTACTCTAAGAATATACATATCTACTATATAATAAAACACTAAGGTCTATGTGTCCAGTCTCTCTGAGCAATCTGATTGTTCAGTTTGGCTTTGGTGTTATTGGACAGTTAAGCTTTGGTGTCACAATTGCAGGAAGTGCGATTTTGAGACTACAAGCAGGAGTAAGGGCACCCATTGAGAGTCGTTTTCAATGAAGGGAAGAATAAAAGCAGACAATAGGCAAAAAGCTGCCTTGGACATAATGACAGAATCTAAAAAGTACCCTTTATTACAAAATACTTAAGAGAAGGTTGCATTGGTGAAGTGCCGTTCAGACACGTGGATATTGAGGAAATTCACTTAAATTAAGGTTAAATATCTACAGAAAATGATTTATTTTGACTTTGGAAATGTGTTGTTACAGTTCACGTTAAAAAAAACTGAATGGATAAATATGTCTACAAATCTTTTGTCATGCATAAAATTATGATGACTTTCAATGGAATTGAATACTTTGTACGACACTGTATATATAGATGTGAAAAACATCACTAGTATATATATGTAATGTAGGTCATCTATCAGTAAAACCTACTAACATACAGTATGACAAGAGCTTATTTAGGAAGAGTACATTGGACTTTCTTACAGCATGCAGTATTTATAGCATCCATCCTTATAAATACATTTTATTAAGTAAATAAAGAAATGTTGTCAATAATATTAAACTAATAATTTTTGATTTTACTATTAACAACTTAGTGCATTCATGTATAATGTTTTGTTGATCTTTTTGTTTCTAGAAAGGAATGCTGCAGTTAATCATCCAGCAGTAAAGGTGCAGGCCAGTGACAGTACTCTCCTATTAGAAAAGAAAATGAATCACATATCAAAATTAATTTAATTTGCAATCAAAATGAATTAACAACAACAACATTTATTTATGTAGCACATTTTCATACAAACAGTAGCTCAAAGTGCTTTACATAATAAAGAATAGAAAAATAAAAGACACAGTAAGAAAATAAAATAAGTCAACATTAATTAACATAGAATAAGAGTAAGGTCCAATGGTCAGGGGTACAGAAAAAACAAAAAAAAACTCCAGACGGCTGGAGAAAAAATAAAATCTGTAGGGATTCCAGACCATGAGACCGCCCAGTCCCCTCTGGGCATTCTACCTAACATAAATGAAACAGTCCTCTTTGGATTTAGGATTCTCACGGAAGGACTTGAAAATGATGGTCACGTAGACTTCTGCCTTTTAATCCATCCATCATTGTTGGAGCATCATGATGCTTTGAGTAGATGGAGGTGGCGCAGGCCACTACCACAAAGAAACCGGAAAAAGAAACAGAAGAGAGAGTAGGGGTCAGTACGGATTTTAGAGCCACCATGAATAGTTATTATGATGAATTGAACATACAGAGTATCAGGATTAAGTTAAATTGAAGTTATAAAAAGGCCATGTTAAAGGAGTATGTTTTCAGCAGTGTTTTAAAGTGCTCTACTGTACTAGCCTGGCGAATTCCAATTGGCAGGCTATTCCAGATTTTAGGTGCATAGCAGCAGAAGGCCGCCTCACCAATTCTTTTAAGCTTTGTTCTTGGAATAACAAAATTTACTGAAGTTTACAATATTTTATATAGTCTGCATGCTAAACCTTATCTATATGGTATTAACAAATGTGCCAAATAGTTTATGAAGGTTAATCTGATTGCTTTTTTCTGTATATCTTTTTTTACATGTCTGTAATGCAAAGAGGCAACAATTTTTTTTCGAACAGCATGTGTCATATTCCAGCACACTCACAGAAGTCAATGTCTGTTCTAGTTACACCTTAAGAAATGCAGCATTTCATACATTGCAGTGTCACAGAATGCAGAGAGATTGAAGACAAATGTGTTTAATCTCAATTGCTTGTGTGCTTTATTTCATATGTCACTGGTTATCACTGCTTCTCACGCAGCATTCAAGCCTGTCTTTGCAGTCAGGGAAAATGAGGAATGCATGTCAACATTAGATTGCTGCAAAAACAGCAGAAACATCATTTTGTTAAATATTACAAAAAGGCAATGTAGGAGGCTTAAGGCACACTTGATGGGAAGAACAGCAACTCACAGAAAATCAATCTAAATCTTTGTTGTTAGGCTACACTTAAATATACTTAGAACTGTGGAATACTGGTGTGCTCATTTCATTTCATTTATTCATTAAAGTACAGACTTAAGGGGGTCTGTGTTATTTTTACCACATAAAGTAAATTTAGAATGCTCACAAGCCTCCCAAGTTTGATCCAAATTTCTAAACAGTTCATGCTCTACAGTTGTTAATGAAAGAATTTAATGTAAATTTAATTTGATGTTCCAAAATTTGCCATAATTACAAAAAAATGTAACTTTTTTTATAGTGGTAAGAGATTCTGTATTCAGAATTGGTGCATGATTGTCAGTCGTCAAACAGCCTAATTGTTTTCTGTTTGTTTATTTATAGTCTATATGTTGTTTTTCTTTAATCTAAATTTTTTCTCTGCAAAAGTAATATAAAAATGATGATTGTGTACACATAAACAATGAATAGAATGTTAAAAAAAACTCCAGAACAAACAAAACCAAAATTATGATGCACATCTTATCCTCTGCAGATGTGTTTTGTATACTTACTTTTAAAAAAAGTACTTTTTTACTCTTTCCTTCATGGCTTTTTTAGGTTTGAGTGTTTTCTTTCTCCCCATATTAGGTTCTCTTCTCCTCCTGTTCATGAGCAGATGGTCACAATGAACCTGGTAAAGTCCTCCATTGGTCCAAGAATAGATATCACATTCCTCCTTAGCTGAATTGGATACAGAATCATCTTTGAAATGCTGATATTAACCAATATGGCTGCCAATGTCATAACCTAAAAATACCTGTTTACACTGCTTATCCTTTGTATTCCTGTCGAAGAGCTAAAGTTGGTTGCATATTACACAACTTCTAGTCTGAGGGGATGTCAGATATGTTGAGTGCAGTTGCTGATCTCCGATTACATGACTAGAAATTGCAGGGCATGATAAATTATGCAACTCTTCAACGACTTTCCAGCATAGTTTCACATTTCCAGAACATTGTTAGCTTGCCTCTTTTTTTGATGGCCAATAGTATGCTCCCTGGCATTGCTATATGAATGATTTCCAGGTATGGTGAGTTCAGCCACAATCTCTCTCTATTTTTTTTTTTTGCTTCTTTTTTCTATTCTTTCGTGTTACATAAGAAAAAATAAAACACCATACAGATGAGCCTCACTTCTGCTTTCAAGGTCCAGAACACTTTATCACTCCTTATTGTTCGTAGCTATATTATATGTCTTGTACTTCTGGCTGAACACTCATTAGTTCCTAACTCTTGTACAGACCGAGCCCACCACTACAACTTCAGACAAAACCAAGTTGTTAGGGTGAGTCACAGACAGGTTGAACTGAGTCACTCTGTATGTCAGACTACTCAGATGAAAGTTATGGTTTAACATTTGATATACACTTAGATTCATACCATCCTAAAATGGTATGGTGATTTGTTTTGTTTATTTTGGGAGCCCCAGGAACAAACCCAGCCTTAACCTGGCTTGCATACACTCATTTGCATGTAAAATAATTTGACAATAAAGAATTTATTAAACAAATGAAGCAGGCAAAAAAAAAACCCAAAACAATTCACAAACAAAATTCCCCAAAGGCTATTTATAGCTATTTAATTAATACTGAAAAAAAAGAAATCTGACAAAACACAGAGGACAAAACGGTAAAAGTTCAAACACAGTCCTGTACAACAGATGCAGATGACAAAAAAAAAACCCTGAGAACAGCCTTCTGAATGAAATGTAAAGTTTTGTCCTACCAGTTTCCAGGTGTTGTCTGAAGATTTGAAGTGATTGTGAGTCATGTGAGCAGTCAGGCACAGAACAAGAACATAAGACCAGAAAAAACCTGCAATCCAAAGTGGTTAGTTTGTAATCTAGTAGTGGGGAGAAGCATGAAAAAAAAAATAACATAGATGATTGTGATTCCCTTTCAGTGTTTTGTACCTCCATTTTAAAAGTAGCACATCATTACATTACTCCCATCTCTTGTAACTCTTGTGGCCTAATGCTGCCCAAGAGTGCAGCACTTCTGGGGGTGCTGGGTATTCAAATCCACCTAAGTAGCACTGCTACAACAGTAGCACAGCACAAGTGCTCCTCGGAGTCACAAAGATTTTGAAAATAAAGTCTTAAACTGAAAACAGCTGGAAAAGTAATGTAATGTGACCAGGCCGTAAAACTTCTAGAAGATAATTTGTTCACTGTTATAAAGAATCTCTGCAAAATATTCATTATATTGTGTTTTATACCATAACAGAAATTGTAATGCAAATTGGATAATGAAGAAGCATGATGCAAATGGAATCTATTGTCATTCTATACTTGAAGGGCTTTCTTTTGGGTGTGGAAAGACAACAGAGTACCCAAACATGTGTACATTAGGTTAATTGGCCATTCTAAATTATCCTATTACACAGGAGTTTGGGTGTGTGTGTGAATGACATGCATAATGAGCTGATATCCCTTCTGTGGTTGGTTCCTGCTTTGTATTTGATATCATTAGTTATGATTAGCTGACGATGAAAGGCTGAGACAGTGAATACCCCCAAAACACTTAGTTGAATAATCTATTAAGAAAATTCATAAATATTCTATGATTAGGTGCCTGAGTTAGTATGAATGAAAATCCCCAAATCCAACAAACACTTATCCAAATTAAAGTTACATGTAGAATCAATACAAAAGACACAGAAAAGTAAAGCCAAATTTAGAGCTCAAGAGTAAGGATTCAAATACAGAACTGAAAATCTAAAAAGCAGCTCCTCACTCATCTAGCTAAGATGGTATTTTCAAAAACAAGGTCTGTACACATACAAAAAAGATAGGAAATCCTTCATTAATTGCTAAACTGTAGGAAAAAGGGGAGAAATTCTCATAAAATGAATTTATTAACAAAAAATTACCAATAATAACAATAAATTACCATAATGTACTAACCCAATTCAGACATGGGCAGGCAAAAGAAAAAAGGGAAGGGATAATGAAATCTCCCAGGCGATTAGATGACCAGGTTTTACCAGAGTACATCAGAGCACCTGAATAAGTACCCCTGGGCTCAACATTAACCAGGTCAGGAAGGAAACAATAAAGTAATATACAGTAAAACAATTAAATAAGAGGAAACCAATATACAATGATTAATAATAAATAAGGAAACTAATAGAAATATTACAAAAAATTAAATCAAAATCAATGGAGAAAAAATAATTAAACAAAAGGACAATAATCCAAAAATACATAACAAAATCAAAGCTCATCGCAAATCTCTGTTGAAACCATGACTATTGTGATTTTGGTTCCTTTTTTGTCTACCAATGCATTATGTGTGTTGTTTTAGTATATTCCTGTAGCATTTTGGATTATGACAGTGTTATAATGGTTGATTTCTTTCCATGATCATTGTCATCATATGTTCACAATCATATTTGTTTTAACAGTCTCTGTTGCTTGTCATGTGTCACGTGTCAATGTTATTCCTATTTGAGATAATATCTCAGAAAACTCCTCATCCATGTATTGTATCAAAAAACTCTCAATAACAAACCTTTGTTTCTAGTGTGAGACAAAGCCATTATGTTATGATTTAGAATCCCAAGTATGGCAGATGAGGTGAAGCCTGCCAAAAAGCTCCAAAAAAGTCCAATGCAGAAGAGGCACACCTCAGACCAGCTTGACCTAGAAATCTAACTGCAGGCTACAGGCTAAGCAGGCCCTAAAATGGGCAACTGAAAGTTCAAAAAGGGCTATGAGATACAAAAATGTCTTACAAGGTAGATTAAACTTTGACTTGTAAAGAAAATCCCAAACTGCAATCTTTACCAATTTAGGTTTTATTCATAAAATAGATAATTACAAGCAAGATGTTCAAAATAGAAAAAAAGATGTGCCTAAAAAGGCAGTCCAAGGCAAACATTACCCAATATGTGAGAGCCAGTTTGTTAACCCATGGCCGTGTGCTAATAGTCTGACAAGGCTGAGAAGACATTACTTCAATATATACTTCATCTATATACATTTATCATACTTCTATAATCCTTCGGTTTATTAATAAATTGTATTGTTCTATTCCTTAAAACAAGTGTGCCTCAGTTACCTTGATATAGGCCTAAAGGCCGGAGACCCCCTCCTACAACAGAGAAAGGTAAGATAAAGAAACCAGGAGCCTTGCTGGATTATTGGATTAATTACCAGTATTACCAAAGGCAAAACTGATAATTAATTAACCAAGTCAAAATTTATTTTTCAAATCCCACATTATCATAGCGTCCTTCTGGGTGGGCGTCTTAATCATCAAAACTCCTACACCGTCCCTCATTGAAGGTACTTTTAGACACTGCTCTTATTACTTACACATTAGTCTATCAAATTTTAGAATTTTTTTGTACTTGGATCACTGGATAGCCTAAATGTATTACATTTCTTAGTTTTATATTGATTAACTATTGTAAGATGCTGGAGGTCGCTGTTACTTCTTTCAACCCAACCGACAGACAAACTGAACACAGGGTAAAATCACCAAGAAGGTCTTTAATTTTCTTTCTTCTTGAAATAGTGCCCAAAGCACCTCCGCCACCATAAACAGGCAACACAATAATAATGATAATACACACAAATCTCTCCACCACTCCTCCCAGCAAGCTTTGTCCTTTACCATCCAACTCCGGCTCGCTTGCTGGGCCTCCATCAGTCCTTTATATAGTCCTCGACCTGGAAGTGCTTCTGTCCTTCCATCCATGTGACTCATTAGCTTTTCCAGGTTAGATGGAGAACAGTATTTTTTGTCAGCCCGGAGGTACATTTGCACTATATAAACAGTAGGGACTCTCCAGTCTCCCTGCAGTGTCTCTTGGCAGCACCCACGGTACCCAGCAGGGCTGTGTTGCTAAACTCCAAGTTCCATAATGCCCTGCAGGCATCCGGGGCACCACTGCAGTCCAGGGAAGCTGCCATCTATTGTCCTGGTGGAGGCAGTGTCTCTGATAAGCTGCCTTCCCCCATCGTTCCGTTACTGGGGTGTCCCGGCCAGGGTAAACTGCAAGAAAGAATTGTGTATGTCTTAATTTTTAATTCTTATAATTTTTCTCTGTATGTAGAAGAGAAATAGAAAAACTATAATATCCAAAATGTCCTATATTTTCAGATTAAAGTAATTCAAACAAATAACCCAGCATACAATAACATAATCAGTGAGCCAGGGAATACAAGTGGGCACAGTGGATATGTTATAATGTGTACATTAGGCCCCTGAATCTGCCCTTAACTATAAGTAGTCTGTCATCCAAGCTATTCACATTTATAAAACTCTGTTTTCTCCAGTACTGTATGAAGCAATTGCTCTGATTACATACCTTTTGTCATGGTCCTCTTTGGCAGTAACTGCAAAATGAGGGCTGATTGCCAGTTATGATACCCCCCACTGTTAGCCAACTTGACCTTCCACACTACCTCCAAACAAAACGAAAACACCCACATTGGAGTATAGACCAACTGTCCTTTGCACTGAGTTTTCTCTCATGTCCTCTAATCCTTCTTCTTCAGCAAAGTTTGAAAATAGTTATCAGAGCTGACCTTGATTAATTAAAGCGCCATCCATCTTCCTTCATGGCCCAGTTAGTTTTCACAATGTACCTTTGCAGATGACATCTTTCAACCTCAAGATAAGTCTGGCTGCTTTACTCTAAACTGTTGTATAACAATGTCTGTTTAATGTATGCAGAACTGTGTGCAAAGTGTGGTTTGCCTGGGTTTTGCTTTAATCTTTGCATAATTTTCATTGATTTGTTCTCCACATGCCTAACTTTATAGTCCGTGATGCTGGCATTATTTGTTTTCTCTCAGCACAGCCTATCTGCTCTGCTCGTTTCTTTATGGATTGTAGATGGTAAACTTTTAAATAGTCTTGTTTTCCTAGAGAGTTTGTTTATCAAATGCAGCTGAGTGCAGACATTGTTTTTACTACGTGTATTTTATATAGAACTGTGAATACCATTTTAAGATACCTCATAAAACACAGGGGTTGGCTATATTTTTTACATATTAAATGCATGATTTATAAGTTAGATTAAGTGAATTACTTACAGTTGGTTCATATAGCAAGCAAGAGGTGGTACTTTAACCTAAAGGCATTGGGATCACACTGGAAAGTCCTAATTAACATGCTCATATTCTTTTTTTGAATAAAAACACTTGATTTAATGTATATAAAATTAGATTATTTAGGCATAATAAATTAAGGAGAATTTCTTGTACTCTACAGGCCTTTCAACATTTAAACAATGTAAAACTTACTGACAAAGATAAAGGAATGTCTTGAGTAAAAATTGAATACTTACTCTGTTGAAAGTTGTGGCATTCTCCAAGATAATGTGTTAATCATGTTGGCAACATGGCTTAAGGTGAGCACTGATTTTGGAGATGTGTGGTAAGACCTTTATTAATGTAAAATGGTTATCTTGCTGATCTTTCATAGGGCAGTGTGGCTAAGGTGATGATGGGATGGTAATCAGAGCAAAAGTTATTATCATCTAGGGGAGTGGTTCTTAACCCTTAATCCTCCATGAGAATATGTGGACATCCCCCCGACCCACATATTTACCCTCTCCTATTTTTGCAGCAGTCTTGACAGGGGTTGTTATTTTTGAACTCACATTTATTAACAAAAACATGTATTCTGCTAGTGCTACAATACAAGGGATTTTCTAATACAGTATATTCCCGCTCAAGCTTTCTCAGGTTTGATGGAAACTTTCAGTGAAGGCCTATTTTCATGTATCTTCTGGGATTTTTGATTGGGATCAAGTCCAGGCTCCGGTCTGGTAGCTCAAGGTAATCCACTCCTTTGCTGTCTTTGCTTTGTGCATAGGGTCATTGTCTTGTTGGAAGGTGGACTTTTAGGCCAGTCTGACGTCTATAGTACTCTGGAACGGGTTTTAATAATAATAATAATAATTTATATTTATATAGTTCTTCTCTTACTACTCAAAGTGCTTTACATTGTGAGTGAAGAGACACTTCAACCACCATCAATGTATAGCATCCACCTAGATGATGCAATGGCAGACATTATTACACCAGAACACTCACCACACATTTGATGGTGGAGTGATGACAGAAACAGATAGCCAATTATGGACTGTGGATGACTAGGGAGCCACTATGACCGGGCCAAGTTGAACAATTTATCTTATACATTAGAATACACCCTACTCTTTATGAAGGATGCCAAGGGATCTTTCATGAGCACACAGTGTCAGGACATCGGTTTTACGTCTCATCTGAAGGATGGTGCCATTTTTACAGCATAGTGTCCCCATCGCAGCACTGGGGCATTGAAATTCACATTTGGACCACAGAGTAAGTGTCTCCTGTTGGTCCTTCCAACACCTATTCCAGCAGCAGCCATAGCTTTTCCTGGAGGTCTTCCATCCAACTACTGGCAGGGCCTGCTTCATAGATCTCTGTAATTTGCGTCATTCAGCATTTCCTCAACCCTGACTTATATGGAATGGTATTGTGCAGGTGATGAATGGTGCCTAGTTTTCTCCAGCCATGATGCTTAGAATTCAGTCCATACAGTTTAATCTTGGTTTCATCAGGCCAGAGAATTTTATTGCACACAGTCTTAAAGTCCTTTAGGCTCCTTTTTATAAACTCTCAACTGGCTTTCTAGCAACTTTTACCGAGGCCAGACTTCCACCTGGCCATTCTGTCATTGACTGCCTTGATCTATGGAGTGTTGTAATAATGGTGCGGCTTCAGGATTTTTTTCCCATTCCCATACAGTTTCTCTGGAGCTCAGCCAAAGTGACTACCAGGTTCTTGACCACCTCTCTTGACAATTCCCTTCTCTCCCGATTATTCAGTTTGGCTGGGAGGTCTTCTCTGCGAAGAGTCATGGTTATTCCAGACATCAATTAAGAATTATTCCAGACATCAATTAAGAATTATTGAGTGCTGCTTGGTGGAGGAAAAAAATAACTTACATGGTTTTACCATTAGGCTGCAACGCAACAAAATGTGAAAAAAAGTGAAGGGTTCTGAATACTTTCTGAATGCATTGCAAATTACCTGTTTTCTGCAAGTTGCCTGTTGTTAACTATTTTACATACTGCTTGCAGAATTGGCCTTTGTTTTATATGTCATCCAACATCCCATGTTTGAATCCTGCACCTGATTGCTGTGCTTTAACTCACCTCCCAAGCCTCTTTTCTTATACTATTTTTCCAAATATGCTTCATATTTGGACAGTTATGACAAAATGGAGATATAAATCTAATCTATTAAAATGGTATTCCATGTGTGTTGCAGACCAGCATCGGTATTGCACTTAATGAACTCTATTTTTCTGGAGAAAATGTCATACTTGTTTTAAAATATGCTCATATAGGTAAGGTTGCTGACACTGTAATGCTATATATATTTAAACAGAACAAAAAAGAAATTACACTAAACTAATACGTACTGTCTTATGAGGGAATATCTGTTTGATTTTCATCCCACTTATGTCAAATATATATGTCTTGAGTAGCCTTTATACTTCAGTGGTTAATTTACCCTCTGAAAATGGTCATTTGTATGCATTAATATCCTGCCACTGTGGATTTTAAATAAATAATTGAAAGACTGTAAAGGTCTTATTTAAAATTTTACAATTCTAAATTGTGAAAAACCAGGTATAAAAAATAGATGAATACATACATCAAAGGTACAATAAATGTCTTCTTAAAGCTCAGCTTTATTTTCAACATTCTCACAAATATTTTTGGTGGATATACTGTATTCACATATATAGTGTGTATATTATAGGACAAAGTAAGACAAAGACATTTAGTGGTACACAAGGTCTGTTAAAATAGCTGATTTAATAGGAAAACAGAAACTCCTGTATTCTTGAGTGAATGGCCGAGTGAAGGTTGAACCAATACTTTGGTCAGCCCTGTACTTGATATAACAAAGGTGAATTCAACTGACACCTCTGGAGAGACTCCTTCAGACAAGAAGGTGCCCAGATGAGCATTCATTTTAGGCTTTTGACTGTGAATTAAACTCTTCCTGGATGTGGTGGACAAGATAAGCTTTTAGGTGCTGGATCTGTAACTGGAAGGAACATTGATCCAATCACTAAAGGTTATACGGTCCATCAAGACTATCTCTTCTTTCTCTTTTTGTGGGAGCTAAAGGCCAACAATCTACAAGCGCACAACCTCTGATGGAGTTGAACATCAACTGTCTGTTCTCTTTGTACCACTCTCTTTGGGCTAAGAAGCCATCCATGCACTGCGGAGCAAAGAATTCACAAACTTTCTTTGGCCTGGAAGCTACTCTCCATAGAGTCTTGGAGCCAGACATCCTGAACTAGTCCTAAGATCCATTCTCCTAAGCCAAACTCTGCAACAGTGACTGAACCCAGTCTGAGAAGACAGAGAAGCAGCATACTTTAAGGAGGAAAATTCAGCACCTGAACTCTTATGCTAGAAATAGTAACACTTTTCCTTATGAAGTTGCAGGGGGCACAGCAAAGAGCCTAACAGTGACCTGCGGAAGGCAGCATCACAGCACACCGCAGACAAAGGACCCTGAAACAAAACCAAGAATGCTTTCTGATACAAGAAGACACGTATACTTGAATCTGGAGCAACAACAGCATTAACTCCCCACAACACTGCACACTATCACTAACACTGCAGTGTTTATCTGTGATAAAATAAATTAAAACTCTAAATAGCCAGCCTTGTCTGTGTTACATTTGTCTTTCCATTCTGTCTTGCCATCTGTCTTAACATATATGCAGTTATCATATTTCAGTAATCTTTGTGCTTATCAATAAATTGTGTTATTCTGTTTCTTAAAACGAGTGTGCTTCAGCTACGTTGACATAAGTCTAATGGCTGTAGACCCCACCAAGAAAGAAAGGTAAGGAAAATAAAATGTTAACCTTACCCAAGTATTGAAGTAATTACCCATATTGCTAAAGGAAAAACTGATAATTAACTGACTGATTAGCACAAATTAATTGTCTTAATTTTATCACAGCCGTATACCATTTTGTATGTTTATTTGGTGTCCCTGGAAGGAGAAACAGAAATTCCTCTTTCTGCTACAAAATAAAAATATATGAACATTATATATACATAGGCAGTCATAATAAACAGGTGTCAATGTCGCATGTTAAGGCGGCTTTTTGTTTCTGCAGTTATATTTTTGAATAAAAGCGCAATTGTTGTGTTAGATTTGTACCTTTTGTGAAAGTATTTCTTTGATATTTGGACTTCAGGCTTCATACATTATATAGTTTATGTCTACATTTTGTCATCTACTACTAGAATATAAAAAACGTTTCTGTTTTAACAATGTGTTTACACAGATTATTGTAGAAACAGAACAGACATGAAATGCGTGTGTTCCAAACAACAATCTATTATTTCCACTCTAAAACTCCACTTCACTCCCTGAAAATCAATCAAGGCATGAGTTGGGAGAAGTTTGTGCATGTTCTAAGTCGGTGGGGGGATGGAATAGCTGGCTGCTTGCAGCCTGAGTTTATCAGCACATTTAGATGACAAAAGACGCTGGTGGAGAGCTGTGAACGATTTTAATAAGCGATTTAAGGTGGGATGGATTTACGAGTTTTTTCATAGGCTCTGGTAATTCTGGTGTTAAAAGAGCTGGGCAATTCCTAGATCACATTCCCAGAACAACATTTATCTGTGTAACATATACAGCATGGCATGCATTTATTCTATCATCTAGTGAACTGGAGGACTCATTTTTCATTAATAATAGTCTTCGCTGTCCTTTGTTTACTTAAATGTCCCTTTGTGGTGATGCTTTGAATATACCAGCATGTTCACACTAGTAATCATTGCACTCATTAGAGGAGTGACCTGCCACTTGAATTCTGTAGCAAACTCTTGCTAACAGCCAGTCTGGTCTCCAAACCCAATGTACTGGAAGCACATAAGTATTGTTACAAGACTGCATGCTCACATTTTTTATAAATCATAAAGAATTTGCATACAGCATTGCCTATTCAGTGATTGGATGTCATACAGAGTTTCAAACAGACGACTGATAATGTATTATGAAAATGAGAGATTTAACAAACACATTCTGGTAGAGAGGTGAAAAAGAGAGTGCAGGCAGGGTGGAATGGGTGGAGAAGAGTGTCAGGAGTGATTTGTGACAGATGGTTATCAGCAAGAGTGAAAGGGAAGGTCTACAAGACAATAGTGAGACGTTATACAGGTTGGAGACGGTGGCACTGACCTAAAAACAGGACACAGAGCTGGAGGTGGGAGAGTTAAAGATGCTAAGATTTGCATTGAGTGTGACGAGGATGGACAGGATTAGAAATGAATACATTAGAGGGTCAGCTCAAGTTGGACGGTTGGGAGACAAAGTCAGAGAGGCGAGATGGCGTTGGTTTAGGCATATGCAGATGAGAGATGCTGGGTATATTGGGAGAAGGATGCTAAGGATAGAGCTGCCAGGGATGAGGAAAAGAGGAAGGCCTAAGAGAAGGTTTATGGATGTGGTGAGAGAGGATATGCAGGTAGTATGTGTAACAAAGCAAGAGGCGGATGACAAGAAGATATGGAAAAAAGATGATTTGCTGTAGCAACCCCCAATGGGGGCAGCCAAAAGAAGAAGGAAATGCATATGTAGTTTCCATATTAGAAAAACACCCAGAAAGTTTTTTTGAATTTTAAATTGATGGATTGTTCCTGCTTTGCGCACAGTGTTTACTGACATAGGCTACTTCTGCCCTGAGCCCCTGCCCTGGATAACAGGTTAAGAGTATGGATGAATGGATAGATGTGTTTCCTTATGTTAACTTGAACACATTTTTTTTCTGTTTTAACATTTATAACATTTCACTTTATTAAACAGTGTAGCAGTTCTGTCGCTACGCTGATTAAATCCAATGACCAAAACACTTCATAAGCATATACATGATACACATGATGATTTCATTCTTCTCTGTTCTGCTGGCAGTTAGTTCATTACAAGAATGTGAGGAATAGTGGTGATTGAAAGTCACTGAATTTGTTTCTCCTCTAGTTCGGCGAAATTACGGAAATGTTTGTGAGCTTCACCAAACTCCGTGAAAAGCATTAAAATCAATGGGGAAGGAGGAACTGGACTAGTTATGAGTGAATTATAATGATGCAATGGCCTTTTAAGTGTTTCAGAGTACTAGGAAAAAGTCTGCCAATTTTATTGGACTGATTATTTGGCCAAAAATGTGATCTGAACTCTGAGGAAGCAGTGCTAACCACTGTACCAACATTCCTCAAACAATGAAATACACAAACTGAAGGAATACCACAAACAAAATACAACAAATTGGCCCAAACTAGCAATACATAAATAAAATATAGATCATTGCACTCACAGAATTTTAATCTTGAAGTAGATGTGTGACGGAATTGTTCTGAGCTCTGGCACATTTGTTTCCCATGAATCTGTGCAGATGCATTGCACTTTCTTCTTCCATCGAGAAGAAAACAATGGCTTGTAAATAGTGATAAATCATATGTTTTTATTACTTCACAGCATCTCCTGTGTTTTCTGATAAAGGGAGACTTGTTGTGAGGTTGCTGCTGGGCACGGGGATAATTTGTATGCATAATTAGCCATGCCATGCTGTGCTGCCAGCTCACAGTGATCAGTGTTCTGTGTCCAGTGGCAGTTACTTGTAATACTGCAAGTTTTTTTTTTTTTGTA
This sequence comes from Polypterus senegalus, assembly GCF_016835505.1. Classification (NCBI taxonomy): domain Eukaryota; kingdom Metazoa; phylum Chordata; class Cladistia; order Polypteriformes; family Polypteridae; genus Polypterus; species Polypterus senegalus. The sequence goes on along the minus strand of NC_053169.1, from coordinate 43,940,965 downwards.
AAAAACACATGAGAAATAGAAATCTGTCAGTGTTTCTCAAACTTTGTAGCTTCACATCCCATTTTTTCCTTTTAAAGTTCATTGATGACCCACATACAGCAATCAAAGGCCCCTGAGAGTGGAAGAAACAAGTGCGGTTAAAGTCAGGAAAAATATTTTCAACCCTGTCAAGTGCTTCGGTAGGTGGGTGGTTTGTGGGTAAGGGGATGGATTTCAGTACATCTCCATAGCTGAAATGGCTTTTTTTTCTCCATGTGTGTTTACAATCCAACAATGGACAAGTAGGCAACAACAATCTATCAGCTGGCATGCCTGAAAACATCATGAGGTGCTCAGGAAAAAATGTTTATCTAAACCAGCCACACTCTAAATTTCCAGAAAACTATTTGGCAAACAAAATCCTGGTAAACACAGCATATTCACTGTGAAAAACTCTGGTGAATCAGCACTAGTGAGGAACTGGCCCCTATTCTGGAATCCGCGGTTAGAAGAAAGCAATTAGACAAAGATGAGATACTGGTCTGTTACATAACACACTCAGTCTCAGTCATTCATAGACAATTTCACTTCACGTGTGCATGTTTGGGATGTGGCAGGAAACTTGAATAACCGAAGAATACCCAAGTGGACATCAGGTAAAAACTTTGGTTCCAAACTGAACCTCAGACAGTTGACAGACTGAGAATCAAAGTTGAGTTCTCTTGAGCTGTGAAGCAGCAGTGCTAACTACTAAACCTTACTGAGCTAATCAAAAATCTGTTAAACCTTAAGATACACTCATACATATTGTAATAACTTCAGTTCCTCAAAAATAGTGAATCTCATCAATATACAGTAAGGTTAAACAAAGTAAGAATAAAAAATACTGTACCAACAATGATTCCGTATTAATTATAAATTACAAAATAATATCAGGCACCTACCTGTAATACACACTCCACAAACTTAATAAAAAAAAAGGTGCAAAATAAATATTTTTAGCACTCTTTGGATTAAAGATTGTTAGGTCACTTTTTTAATTGGCTCCCCACTGGATTTTAAAACCACAAGGTAATAAAGGTAATAAAACAGAACTTGTACACATTCACATTTGAAAGTCTATTTGATCATTTTAGTCAATACTTCACAATGAACTATTAGGTGGAATCTTTGCTTAGAGAACGTTATTTTACTTTTTTTACATTTTTAGAAAGGTATCAGCTCTCAGTCTGATGACATTTGCTTTAATTTATTTTTTGATGCTTGTATAACTTTTTGTCTCACTTCGGCATATTACAAGAGAGTTGAAGTCGAAATATCATTTGGTTTTACTTGAAGTATTTTTAGAATTTGAAATTAATTAGACAGCATACAATACATTTCTATTAATTTATTTATTATATGTAAGTGTAACTTTACCTCTGCAACAATGTCTATAAAGCAGAAGTGGCCAGTTCATTGCATTTACACTACTGCCAGGTTAATTAGGCATTACCACTCAAATTGTCAGCTTATCTTTAGGTGTGGATTCAACTTGGACCCCCTACTAAGGACTTGCTTAGAGACTTAGATAGAATGTCTCAATTTAACAAAAAAAAATGACAAGAATGTCACCCACTGTTTCTTCCCATGCATTTTCTTTTACCTTCATACATTGTTTTTATTTTAAGATACATAAACTGTACACACATGGAAAAAATAATAGTTCTGATGATGATTTACTTACATTTAGCTGTTACTAGCAGGTGTATCTGTAGATCCAAGATTTTTTTTTTTAATATATATACTTAATTAATCTCCAAGGTGAAATTGACTTTTGTATGACCTTTTGAGGATCAGAGTGCAGGGTCAGCCATTGTACAGCACACCTGGAGTAATTTTCAGGTTAAGGGCCTTGAACAAGGGCCCAACAGAGTAGGGTCCCTTCTGGCAGTAACAGGATTTGAACTGGCAACCTTCCAGATATGTAAAATATTGTGATAGATCTACCAGCATGAAATGAAAACTTACAGAACACCACAATCTATGATGATCCATTTCCACAAGTAGGGATATCTTCGTGTTTTAGTAGTTGCTGAGAGTTAGACTATTATGAATTTGCTGCTTAAAAAAAATCAATGCTTTCTGTTAAATCTTTAAATTTAATTAATATTATTGTGTTACATCTTTTAGTACGGGCGGCATGGTGGCGCAGTGGTAGCGCTGCTGCCTCGCAGTTAGTGGACCCGGTTCGCTTCCCGGGTCCTCCCTGCGGAGTTTGCATGTTCTCCCCGTGTCTGCGTGGGTTTCCTCCGGGCACTCCGGTTTCCTCCCACAATCCAAAGACATGCAGGTTAGGTGGATTGGCGATTCTAAATTGGCCCTAGTGTGTTTGTGTGTGTCCTGCGGTGGGTTGGCACCCTGCCCTGGATTGGTTCCTGCCTTGTGCCCTCTGTTAGCTGGGATTGGCACCAGCAGACCCCCGTGACCCTGTGTTCGGATTCAGCGGGTTAGAGGATGGATGGATGGATCTTTTAGTACATTTCTAGCTCTATTTATCTATTATTCTTTTTTTGGAAAAAGGAACACTTATTTATTTTTATTTTAACTTACAGTTCCACAATGCCAATTTGTTTATTCATGAGTGTTGCCATTTCATTGGCCCTGTTCCTGGGATGCTGCTTCTAGTTACCAGGAACACACACTCGTAAACCACTGTATCTGATGTCGCCTACACGATCCTTTTAAATACCAACACAGCACTTCATTTACCATTCATGATTTGAATAAACCAACAACTAAAAACCCCTGGCCATGTGTCTTTTTCTGGTTAAGAATATATTGCTGTTTTACTTTTGACTTTGATTTCTGGTTAGCACTCTGATTTTTGTGGGAGAGTGTTGTTGCCTTTTTGGTAATGACCTTATTTTCTGACTTTATTGATTAATTTTCTGTCCCTGTGTGTTCAATAATTGTGCTTCACACTTTGCTGGCAGTACATAGGTGAAGTAAGGAAACATTGGTAATATTAAAGGAGGTAAGTTAAAAAGTTTTGAGGAGAGAATGATTAAGAGCAAAGAGTAGGAGCATGATATGTTGGGTAGATTAAGTAGGTAAGGAAAGTGTCAGGTTAAAGTTGCATTTACCATCTGGTCTGTTATTCTATTGTGCTCACAATTGAGACTTTGAAAATGATTTACTGTGTGCAGAAAGCCAAATAAGCACAAAATTATCAAATTTGGGACTCCATTGCAATGTGATTCAAATACAGGTCAAATTCTATAAGAACAAAGTGCTTGGGAATGTAAAAACAGTTCATTATAACAATGGTTTTGTTGTAAGAGAATCTGCACATAATGTAGTCTGTCATCACCTATGGTTAATTAAGCTGACTGAGAAATGAGAAGCTCAATGGAAACATCTTTTTGCCAGCATCAGTAGCAGTGACAACTTTCAACTTTTTCTCTAATGTATATCACTTAAAACTCATATGGAAATCCAGGGTTTGCTCCCCTCATTGTCCATAGGGTGCTGGAGTCAGGATAATTAGAGTGTGAGGTTATGGGGAGGGGTGTTGGTGAGTCGTGGATTCCCCTCGCTGTCCGCAGCATGTGCCCCTTTTTTATTACAAAAAAAAAAATGTCACTCCTTAGTGTATACAACACAGACTTTATGAGCAATTGCCACTTGGTATCCGGAGTGCACACACCTTAACTTTCAAATAATATTTCACAATGCAATGTTTCTCAACTTGTGGACAGTGGCCAAACAATTGTAGACACAACTTTAGGCGGGACAAAGTCACAAGTAGAGCTGAACTCAAATTTGATTGACAGTTACCTCACCTCTAGATCCTCCTACAATGTCTCTGGTCTACTTCAATACCCTTCTCAAGTGACGAATGTTGAGTAAACCAAATGACATAAACATGCAATCCTATTGGCTGTTAAGATGGTCTCCTGAATCACAATGTTTGGGTCAAGGCCAGAAGAAATGTGCATGTTTTGCTGCTATGAAAAATGACTTTGTTGTAATGAATTTTGCAGATACTGTAAAACAGACTTTGGCTGTAATGAGGATTTGTTTAACATTAGTCATATAGAAAAATTGGCCAATACCAATAAATGATTTTTTTGTTAAAACAGAGTTCATTCACACTGAATTTACCTGTATATTATTTGTTCCCTGGTTGTCAATATATTTTTTTAATAATATTTAAACATAATTGTTGAGAAAATAATTGGAAGGGATTATATACAGTATTACTGAACATGGACAGTTAAATTATTGAACTTGGGATATCACCATTTTCAAAATCAGCATTGTACTTCTGAAGAGCTAAATCTAATTGTATAATATCTCTACTTCACATTTTGTTTTCTAAGAATGCTATTGTTAAATTTCTAATGTACTTACCAGACTCACCATGCCAAACAACAATGCCAATGGAAAACTATAAGGTTTAACAATATAGTCCTGTCAAGTAATCTAAAACCTATTCAAATATTTTCCTCCAAAGATATTGATTTCAATTATAAAAATATATACCTATGGAAACTTAGTAGGAGTCAAAAACCTTCAGGTGAAACTCCAATGCTTGCAGTGTCTCTTTGTTTGAGCTTCAAGAACATGGATTGGCTCATCAGAACTGAGAGTTTTCTTGTTCAGGCAGCTGGGGCTCAGTAGAACTTCAGAGGTCTTCATAATCTAAAGAAGATTCAGGCATTACTGACAGTTGTTTTCCAACACAGCCTGCAGTGTTCCGCATCATTAGAAGAAGCAACTCATAGTACAATTGTGTGTCTCATAATAGTTTTATTTATCGAGTGTGAACCTGGAGGGACAGAAATTTCTTGCGCCTTACCTCCAATCATAATTCTTCACAGACCTTAACTATCTAGGGGCTTTATTTTTCAGGTAAAGAGATTCAGTTGTCAGAGGTATTTGGCTTTCTGAGGAGTGGTGTGTTAGTGAAGACCGATGAAGTTTACCACTTTAGCATGTATGTTATGTAAATACCACAGTCCATTGGTGTAGATTAGTGAGTGTGTCAAGTAAGTTTGTCAGAGAATTGAATTAGTGCAACCACATTAGATTGGGCAAAATTCACATGCCATCAAAATGTGGAATATGAATAGCTCTCATACAGTATGTTGTATGAATTAGTAGCTGGCTTGGATCTAATTACTAGCTGTGAGTAGCTAGTTAAACATTACTAAACAGCAGTGCAGTGGTTACTGCTGCTGCTTCATGAATTCAATGCTCTGGGTTTCAAAGTACAGTATACATTTATAAACTTGCTAATATTTATTTTTAGAGTGTTAACTGTGTATGTAACATCAAACTTAAGCTGTGCATTCTGTTAACAGGAAATGATGTACAGACATATGTAATAGTGTAAAGTATGTGGTGTGCAGGTGATATTATCTGGTGCACATGCAGTACTATCTGGTGTGCACCTGATTGTTTTGCAGTGAATGAAGGACACCAACATAGATCATAAAGGATTGGGGCACCTAATTCCTCCCTGTAAAGTTGAAAATTGTGTCAAGCAAAAAGAAACCAATAAAACTTAATTATATCTTCTCAGACATGAGTTAAAATATAGCTTGTAACCATCATGGTGGTGTAACCAGTTTGTCACGATGACAAGGTGGAAGAGGTGGGTTCAGGAGGGAGGAAACCAGAAGTGACATCATAGATGGTCTGTCTGCCAATCATCTGTTCTGAAGGAGAAGGAAGAGAAAAAGCATTAACCAACAGCACCAACCCCTGGCTCGGAGTTTTATTACCAGAAAGAAATATTACAGTATGTGGCAGCACACAATAGTATCTCATGTGCACAAGATTGTTTTCCAGAAATAAATAAATGTACAATGTTTCTCAGGAGTCCATAATTTTCTGCCCACTCAACATTAAATTTTAATGTTGAGATATGAATATGCTGTGCTTAGCAGGACAGGGGTGAAATGTTTTCAAATTAGTTTCTCATATTAGAACATTAGAGCACTCTAGATGAGATCAGGCCATTCAGCCCAACAAAGCTTGCCAGTCCTATCCACTTATTTCTTCCAAAAAGCATTAAGTCGAGTTTTGAAAGTACCTAAAGTTTTACTGTCTACCACACTACTTGGTAGCTTATTCCAAGTGTCTATAGCTCTTTGTGTAAAGAAACTTCCTAATGTTTTTGTGAAATTTACCCTTAACACGTTTTCAACTGTGTCCACGTGTTCTTGATGAACTCATTTTAAAATAACAGTCTCGATCCACTGTACTAATTCCCTTTATAATTTTAAACACTTCAGTCATGTCACCTTTTAATCTTCTTTTGCTTAAACTGTAAAGGCTCAGCTCTTTTAATCTTTCCTCATAATTCAACCCCTGTAGCTCTGGAATCAGCCTAGTTGCTCTTCTCTGCACATTTTCTAGTGCTGCTATGTCCTTTTTGTAGCCTGGAGACCAAAACTCCACACAGTACTCCAGATGAGGCCTCACCAGTGCATTATAAAGGTTGAGCATAACCTCCTTGGACTTGTACTCCACACATCAAGGCGCTATATAACCTAACATTCTGTTTGCCTTCTTAATGGCTTCTGAACACTGTCTGGAAGTCGATAGCTTAGAGTCCACTATGACTCCTAAAACCTTCTCATAAGGTGTACTCTTGATTTTCCGACTGCCCATTGTGTATTCAAACCTAACATTTGTGTAATACTTTACATTTACTGACATTAAATTTCATCTGCCACAGATCTGCCCAAGCCTGTATGCTATCCAAGTCCTTCTGTAATGATATAACGAATTCCAAATTATCTACTAATCCATATGTCTTGGTATCATCTGCAAACTTAACCAGCTTGTTACTTATATTCCTATCTAAGTCATTTATATATGTATTAAAAATAGCAGCAGCCCTAGCACTGACCCCTGTGGAACACCACTCTTAACATCAGCCAGTTCTGATGAGGTTCCTCACACCATCAACCTCTGCTTCCTGTGTCTGAGCCAATTCTGCACCCATCTAAAAACATCACCCTGAACTCCCACTTCTTGAGAATCTACTTGATATAGAAAAAATGCAACATCTCCTTATTAACTAAATTATTGACTCAATGCTTTCAAAATCTAGATATACACACGTGAACCATGTACCATTTGATTATTTTTTAATAATATGAATCTTCTTTGTGTTTCATAAGAGGTAACCTTTGTGATTCATTGTGCAGGCAAGCACAGTTTATGTTAAATACAAAAGAAAAAAAATATGTAAATATATATTACTAAAATATATATTAAAATAAATGGGGTGTACCATTTAAAAACTGTTTTTTTTATTGCTAAAGTATCATAAACATAATACTCAAAATATCAATTAACTAAATCTGTAGCAATATACTGTAGTAACAGAACACCCAAAAGGATAATCATATAAAAATGTACAGTGATCCAAACAGTGGAATGTGGCACTTAAATTCATATTGTTAAGCAATTTAACTTTATATTTGAATGATTTTTGCCAATATGTAATTACATCCTTGAATAGCTTATAATGATATACATTGGGTGCCTCCCTTGTTTTCACAGTGATTGCTTTTACATTTAGATACACAGCTTCTATTTTATGAACAAATTGTTAGACCGGATTAATTAGAAGTGTAAAATGTGTAAAATATACAAAAGGGCAGTGAGACAGACTATCAATAAAACTTGTTCTTGAAATTAAAAACACCATTTAACAAAGAAGCTAATGATAGACTATGTTCCATATTGATGAAGTAAGGGCATCCATGCTAAGGAAAACAATATGACAAATAATATTCACTGCCCAGTGACACTGCCCTGGTTTTAAAGCATAATATAATGACTTATCTCTATTAAAATATACAATTTAACAGATATTTGATCATATCATGGCCAGACTGAATAGCTCAGAAAACTTCACTCTGAGGTTCATTCCTTAGCATTTCATTGAAATCTGTAGTACTAGGTTGTTGTACCGTGTTAGCCATTATGAATGTAGAGAAAAGCCAAGCAAAATGACACCTTTTATTGGCTAACTAAAAAGATTACAATACTGTATGCAAGCTTTCGAGGCAACTCAGGCCCCTTCTTCAGGCAAGATGTAATCAACTTACATCTTGCCTGAAGAAGGGGCCTGAGTTGCCTCGAAAGCTTGCATATTGTAATCTTTTTAGTTAGCCAATAAAAGGTGTCATTTTGCTTGGCTTTTCTCTACATTGAAATCTGTGTAATCCTGGGTCTAACAGGAAGTTGTCTAATTTTCCTCTACATTCTTACATTCATACCCAACTATCAGTTCTTCCAAGACTGCTGTACCAGGCGGCCATCCATTCTGTCATCTTAATGTATAATTGCCTGTTCTATACATAATTGTTCTAGTCCATTACTTTGTAGTAAGTAAATAAAACAGCTAAGGTACTTTTGACCTCTTAAGTTAAAATTTCTTCTACTCCAGTAATTTCCAAATGCACAGCCTTCCTTTAATTTTGTTGTTGAACTTTGATTAATTCGAACCTGACTTTTGCTTACTTAATTGAAATCTATATCTAATGGAAGTTAGTCTATTCCTTAATTTTTAAAGCCATGAATGTTTTAGTGATTCTTTTACTCTGAAAAATTCCTAGTGGACCAGGCCTATGGCCTGTTCGTTTTGTTTTGACTTTATCGCCCAGTTTTATTCTCAAACTCTGCACTTACTTATCCATTTGCTTGACTTAAGTCTCCAGAGTTATCCAGCCTTATTCTAATCAGTGGTTTACCCCACTTGCCAGTTAACACTGTACTGTATGATCAAATAAAGGCATTGATAGTACTGTTGAAGTTTTATGAGGTAACCAAGTCAGTGTGATAAATATATTGTGTTACAGCCAGGTTCCAAGTGGTATTTATCTTCTGTGTAATTTTTTTTTTTTTTTTTGCTTTGTTTTTTAGTTTTAAATTATTATTTTTCATGTTTTATGTAGTAGTTTTACTTACTATTTGCTATTTGTGCTGTCATTCCTTTTACTATGTGACCGAAGCCCCAGGAGGCGGTGCCACCCTGACATCACCTCTACTGAGTTCTCCCCCTGGCTTTATGATGAAGTCATCGAGTTTGTGTTGGAGTTCACAGTGAGTACTGTTACTTCATCATTTTTCTGCTTTATTAGATTTGTGCTCTTCTGTTATTGGACTTTTGTCATTAGATTGTGATTTTGGACCTGTTCACCTTTTACACAAATTTTTTTTTGCTCATTTTGTTACATTTTTGTGTTTTTATTAATAAATCTTTATTTTATAAAGATTCACTGTTGCCCCTTTTTCAGAAGGCAAAGGTTTCTTCCTTGTAAAGCATTTTTGCATATTATTTCTGGAGTGTTTGTTGTATATAAGAAATTTAAAGCCAGCTCCCAATTTTATGCCAATGTAAGCTGCAGCCTGCAGCAGCTTGGGGCTGGCTGACTTTATATTTGGTTCTGGACAAGCTTGTTAAGGTTCTAGCCTGTTTTGTTGCTTGTTTTGAAGACCTTGCACCCTCTTTTCCATGTTCCTCACTCTATGCCCACCCTGTGTTTAAAGTTGTTGGAAAGAAGACAAGAATGCTGAGCCAAGAAGGAGTGAAAGAGGAGAAACAGAGAAAAGGCTGAAAGAGAGAGAGCCCCCCTGCATCACTACTCAACGAACATCAGGATACCTAGTAGATGATGAATTACAATTTCAATGTCATGTTAATCCTCAATGCAGAGGGATCAAAGTTTATCAGATTGTAAGGATTTCCATGAGTCAAAAGAAAACACCACTTCAAGCTTGACAGCGATGGTTTTGGAAGAAAGAATCCTCTGCTGGGGAGTCTTTACAAAGTCTTAAAACAACATCCAACACATCAGCCCCACTGTAATTACTCCACGACTACTCATTGTATTTGTGAATACATCTTTACTGTTTTTAAATGTCTACTTTACCACTACAAAGGAGGATATCTATGCATGTTTCGCACCATATTTTAAGTAATGTCCTCCAAGAACTTACTCTTTACTCTTAAGAGAGAAGAGATTTGTCAGTTAAATGTGCGCTGCTTGTGAATAGCACATATTTTCTATTCTCAGCGCACTCAGTGTTTGCTTACTGAAATATGATGAGCTGTTTTTCTTACACATTTCATGGAATAACAGGGCTTTCGAGACAGGAACAAAAAGTAAAAATGCCACCGTCCTTACTGTCTGCAGGTTGACTTTTCCCCATATTTTTGTGGGGTCCTAATATAGTAGTCTTTGCATAACATTAGTATTGTGAGAACAAAAGAGAAAATACAGGACAAAGTGTTGGAGTGTCCGGGGAGGTCCCCGTTTAATATCAAAGATGCTAGTAAAAAAAAAAAGGAAATGAACGCAAATGTCCAGTGATCGTTAGTGTTCTCCGGCTCTGACAGTAATGAACACTTGAGGGTTTAGGCTTCCATGGCAGACAAGAAACATTGTTATCAGTCCTCTGTGGGCTCCTCCTTCTCCTCCACTGTTGGGTTTAAAGTAGCCACGTCTCACCCTTATTTGTTCCCCAGTTTACTCAAACTGAGCATCCCACATTCTCTATTAGCTTGCATGCGTGACATAATGTTATACACATAGAAGAAGAAGATGGCACTGTTGACTGATTAGTAGGTCTCATAGTTTTAATGTAGCAAGAACAATGAAGATAATGTACTACTACTACGTTATTTACTACATCTACTAATACAGTTTATTTAGACATCGCCAAATTAAGCTTATTGTATAGCTGTGTATCTTGTATGAACAGACCAACATCATTTTATTGGCATTAAGACCAGAGCTTTGAAGAACTGAAACTCATCAATCTGAGTACTTTTGGCTTTCTAATGTAAGGATGAAAGACTAAATTAAACTGTTCACCTTATACTTTACAAAGCTCTGGTTACACCATGGTTACCTCCTCCCCACTAGAAAAAGGGAGAAATTAAACTGAGTGAGAAGAAAAGGAAAAGTAGGAAGCTAAAAGCTATAGTGAGAAACAATGGCAGCACTGACGTGAAAAAAAGGGATAGCACAACTCAATCATATTTACTAGGCTCAACAAGTTCACTACAATAGTAAATTATTTTAAAAGGTGTTTGTAAATTAATGTATTTGTTAGCTAGTTTTTTTATAAAGATGATAAGGTGTTAAGTTTAGGCAGAGGTGTGTCATACATTGTTGAAGAAAACTGAGAAAAAAGCATTATTGATGCAAAATCAGTTTTAAAGCATGTATGGTATGGGGATTTAACTTAATTCCTATAAATATCTTACCATTATTTCTGTAATTTAAATTCTTTTTTTCAATGACACTGTTCATGCTTCATGGCCTCTCCACTACCACCCTGCTGTCTGTTCCATTCCTCATAGCAGGTGTGTCAGTTGGAAGGAATTAAAGATGTGCTTATCCAGCTCACTGAGCCTGATTAGCTTATCAGTCACACATGGTATGAGGACATGTGGAAGCAGCAGGTGAATCTTCTGGCTTTGCAGAATAAAAGGAGCATGGTTAAGTACAGCAGCAGCAGAAGTGACTGACATGTAGTGCAAAGCATTCTCAATTGTGTTTAGTCTTTCAGTCAGAATTAAGCAAAAATAATTAGGAAACACACACACACACACACACAGCAATTTGTTCCAAAAGTACTAAAGTGAAGAATTCTTTGGATAAAGCATTTGCATAGTTTGATTTTAAAAATGCAAAGGGCCTTAATGATTTCTTTACACTCCATTATGATTAAAATAAAATAAGTCACGTCTAACACGTACTGTAGAATTCTATCCCAGAGCCTTTTTAAACAAGCTATACAAAACAGATTTTACTCATTAACTTATTGAACAAAATTAATGTTATTTCAACGAGATATAAAAAATCTTTTTTAGTGAAAGTTAAAGTTGAAGCTGAATATTTGTTACCCCCAACACTCACTAACTCTAAAAACTTATACATTTGCACTTCAAAAACTTAAGTGGAATGCCACATTCAATATTTCACCTACCTCAGTGTGTGATTAACTCATACCAATTTAAAATGTGCAACAACAAATCAATAAAAGGTGAAAAATGCATACTAATTTGCCAAAGAAAAAAACAGGTGGTTCTAGAAATAATTCAGAAAGTATATTATATTCATTGTTGGTGATTTTTGTATGAATCAAATAGCACGAGGACTATTTCAAGCAAAGTAAAATACAACATTTATATTAAAAACAAAAAATATTTACTGACCAAAGTATTAGATGTTCCTAAAGTACCTTTTGTATATCACACCAGTGTCATGCTATGTTGTTTACTCTTAATCCTCATTCATTTCAATTTTAAAGGGCGATCTATGCTTATTTAGTATTCTGATCTCATCAGTTCAATAAAGTAATCATTTTGCAGCCTGTTTCAATGTGAGTTTGAGTTTCCATCTTTTGCAACAGCATTTCTTGATTGTTTTCTTTAATTTCTTTAATAAAAATAACATTATATAGTATATAGCCAATGCAGTGGCAGATTTAGAACTCATTTTGCTCCCAGACTTTATTAATGTACTATTATTTTGCCAAAAAAACAAAACTACTTTTAAAAAGCTTGAAAAAGGACAATGTAGCCTAAAAGCGATAGATAAAAGCAATTTGAGATTTCAAATACAATGAATGATTCATACAACTCTAGTCCAGTGGTTCTCAAAACTCTGTCCTGTATGAGGGGCCAAACAGGCCATAAATCATATGTGTAATCTATTGGTTTACATGTGAACACTATTGGTTTATGAGTATTTCCTATTGATTTGTGTATGTACTATACTGGTCTCATTCATATGAACTATATTGGTTCATGTCTGTATATTACCGGATTGTGCGTGAACTGTATTGGTTTGTATATGCTTATCACTGGTTTGCATATGAACTACAGTATATTGATTTGGCTGTGCACATCAGTGGTTCCAGTGTGTTTGTTATTGGCTTGTGAGAGAACTGTATCGGTCTACGCTGGCAAGCTATCAGTTTGCATATGAACTATATTTGCTTCTGTTCTTATACTACTGGTGTGCTGGTCCAGTAATGGATTTGTGAATTTACTATATTGGTTTTATGAATGTCATATACTGGTTTCATGTAGGTAATATATCGGTTTTGAGCTTGAACTGTATTGGTTTTAAGTGTGTACAGTATAATGCTGGTTTTGCATACAAAGTATACTAGTTATGCATATGCACCCTTTCGCAGCTTTGTGTATGAACTATATTGGTTCTGTGTGGAAACTATATTGGTTGTTTGTGGGATCTTCAGCAGCAATGGGAGGGGCAAGAAACAGGAACTCAAGGACCGGTAGTGTCATAGACTGTGAAGAGACTTGGGTAGGAAACAGATCTGCATTAAAATAGCGCAATATTTTCTCTTTCACACAGTACATTTCCGAAAGGACTTGGTGGTAATTATTACTGTTTAACAGAATCTACCCTTGAGTCTGAAATGAACACAAGACTGAAGTTAGATACGTATTCGACCATCTTCTAATTTGCCTCCCGCTACATTTTTGCTTGCAACCAGCAACTGTACTTGTTCACACAGTTTTTGAAAACAGTTACTTATTCTAAAGGCAAAATATTCTACATTTACTGTATGTCTGACGCCTTTATCTATCATACAATATTTAGATACTACTGGTTACATTTCTTTTGCCCGGTGTCCCCAAACCACACAGACAGGTGAAATGACTTGCTCTTGGTCTCACAGTATCAGTATCAGGACTTGAGCCCACAAACTTAGTGTTTAACGTGCAAAGCCTTAACCACTACGTCACAATGCTTACACATCTATATGTGTATATTAATTGGCATAATATAAACTGGTCCATTCTTCGAAGAGCTAATTATTTCACATTCTGGACCTCCATGGGTGAATTACATCATATTGGACCACCTTACCTTTCATAGTTTTGTGACAAGGCAGATGTCTTTGTTAAGATACAGCTGAGTTTTGTTCTGCCCAATGCAGGCACCTGGGTGAAATTGACAAAGTACAATTGACAGGTTCACACTCCAATATCTGATAAATTGGATTTACTATATTGTTTAATGGGCACTGTAAAGGGTTAAATCACGTTGGGCCACCATCATTTTCAGTTTTGTGACAAGACAGATTCCTTTGTTAAATTAAAGTTGAGTTTAACATTTTCAACCTGTGCAGGTCCAAATCACAGAATATTTATTTTTTCAAATAATGGATCAGTTTGTAATGAAGCCGATTAATGTACATGCTGTAGAATATTTTGCCTTGTCATTAAAATAGAATAAGAAGCTGGTTTGCAAAACCTGGGTGAATATGTAGCTGACTTCAAGCATATATGTCGCTAAGAGTGAATTAAATGCTAGCTGAATGCGTAGCTAACTTCAGCCCTGTTTTTCTGTCACATTTCCAGTAACGTTCACTTGTTTGGTGATGGCCATTTGAGTGGTGTTCAAGGTACAGACTGTATCACTTAATTGTCAAAGGACCTTTCTAAATCATGTGATCTGCCAACCACAACCTTCTGCTCAGGATTGAAAAATGTTGTTAACTATTTCATTTTCAAAGGGAGTTTCTAACTACAACAAAATGAAAACACTTGACAAGTAATTTTTTTCATGTGGAATTCATATCAAAGATGGTCCATAAGGCATTTCTGATAAAGATGTTGTTGATTAGTACATTTCAAAATGAGGCTTTTGAATTATTGTGTACATACAATAAGTGTAAAGAAAACCAACAGCTTGTCATAACTGACATCAGACCACATGACTACCCTGGAATTTTGTTTCTGTGTGTGATGCTGATGAATTTCTGTGCACGTCCATTGGACACATTTATAATAATTATTATAGTTATATTATATTATACAGTATTATAATAATACAATATATTAATTATACAGATTTTTATTTTATTTATATTATCTAATATGCCATCACTTATGAACACACTAAAATTCTGTAATGGATCATCTGCATATGATACATTTTTCTTGCACCCTTAAAATCATTGAATGGTAGCTTTGAAACTCAACCAAAGCTCTTGTTACACCACACATTCTTCACCTTTATATGCTTCACGATTACTAAAACTAAACTCTGTAATGCTATAGCTATTATGAAGCAACAAATTGATTTATTTTTCACACCCTTTCTGACCCAACAGACCATCAGGTCGAACAGCTGCCCAAATGCAGTCAAACAACTGCCCTCTATCACTGCTGCAGTTCACTGGAGGTGAATAAACTTGGAGATGATGGTGTCCATGCAATTAGTAGCAGATGAGTTATCTCGAGCATGACAGTAAAGGAGTTAAAGAGGACTTGATCAGCCAATCTTGCAGGAATATTTCTTTGAAAAACTTTTTTTCATACATCTTGTTTAATTTTGGGGCCCATATAGCCAGAGGCTGAAGCTTGGGTTAGCATGTGCAGAAGTCTGGCTGTGCTCACGGCACTCAGTGATGCAAGTCCTGTGTAGTATGGCCCTGAATGGCATTAAATTGGTTTCTTGTTTATTTTGAACTTTGTATTATTCCTGTCATATGTGCTCATTTTTATAATTAACATACATTTTTGCGCTTCTTTGGTCTCCTTGGTATTCTCTGAGTCTGGGTGACAGCTCTAGAGTGTCTATTGTTCATGCGATTGAATCCAATATGGTCTCCTGTAGATGACTGCAAACTACAAATCATTATATTTGACAAGTCTGTTATCTGAAATCACAAAATGATACATTTATGTAAAAAGTAGTTGCGAATGCTTTAATTTTAGAATGATTTCACTTTGTAAAACTATAATTAATCTGGTGATATTGGTTGGATTTTCAAAAGTATTTTGTATTATTGTTAACTTCATGAAAATTTTTATGTACTGTATTATTTATTGCATTCTACAAATTGACAAGTCTGTTATCTGAAATCACAAAATGATAAATTTATGTAAAAAGTAGTTGTGAATGCTTTAATTTTAGAATGATTTCACTTTGTAAAACTATAATTAATCTGGTGATATCGGTTGGATTTTCAAAAGTATTCTGTATTATTGTTAACTTCATGAAAATTTTTATGTACTGTATTATTTATTGCATTCTACAAATTAGAACCTTGATTTATCTCCGCTACTGGTATATTTTTTCTTCAGATGCAGCTTAATATGTTCACTAAAATCAAAAGTAAAATGCATATCTATTTGTGTAATATTACATATTCAGTACAGTAATGATTAACATAAAGTAGCACGTTATTTTTCAGTGCAGAAAGTTACTCGCCTGGGTGCTGATTGCTGAATGAATTCATTTTCCACTCCATTAAACAATTGATTAAAATTGCACTTACGATTCCAGTCTCCTTCTGCACATCAGAAAATCTTTTTCACACTATAAAAAGATTAAGAAATACTTTCTGTCCGTTATAGGATAAAACAGATTTAAGGAAAATTATTTAGCATCCACCAAAATCACAATTCTGTGTTACCAAATGTTTAGGTGAAGCATACTGTATTTTTATATTAAATTACATGATAATGAAGTAAATGAACTTGGCTAGTAGACAGGAAAAAGCACTGCACACCACAGACGCTTAAGACAAAAATATCTGTTCACTAAGAAAAACATAAAGAAGCACAAGAGACATGTTCGTTTTCAATAAAGGACTAATAAATTTGTGCTGTAAACAGGCTAGCAAAAGAATACTGATCCTGTTTATACTTCTGGCTTATTTTATTTGCTACATTGAATTTATGTAAGTAGTGACATTAGAGAAACACTTTCAGGGTCAGAATATAAAACAACTGTGGTGCCTTGTGGTGGTCCCAGTCGTCAATGACTTATTCAGTTACAGTGTTCAATTACAGGTGCCCTTGTGCTCAAGATAGAAGTGAGGCTTACAATTACTCTTAATGTTGTAGAAAACATGTCCTCCGCATTTTCACTTTAATGGAAACTATGCATGCCGATTTTAAAGACAGTTTATTGTCTCTCTTTACCGACACAAAGGTTCTCCGCTCACTAAGATACTGTAGCTCTTCTTCTCCCAGCTGGTTGTACCTGCAAAACCGCTACAGGAAGGCACCCATATCAGATGTCTGAACCACCTCAATTGGCTCCTCTCAATGCAGAATTTCAGCAGCTCTACTCCAAGCCTCTCTCGGATGTCTCCGCTTCTCACCCTATCTCTAAGGAAGAGATGGAATATTACAATTCATAATTGTACAATATATTAATCTCTCTAAAACATAGACCACTGTGAATTCATCCAGGATAAAACCAGTCAAGTCTCCCATAGCAAAATTTTATGGTTTTGTGCTGTACATTGAACACATCTCTCTATTATTAAAAAAAATCTTGGAAGGAGATGGGAAGTGATTGTCTCAGAGACAGTTTCACATCCCGCGAGATGACAAGAGCTTATGCAAAGAGATTTGGAAAAGTCCTGTGTTGTTATGTCACTTTATGACACATTTCTTGTAAAGAGAAACTATATTCACTTACAGGCAGTTATGCGTTGCGTTGGCACAATGTAATGCCAAACACGGAATCAATATTCAATGAGATATTGATGACATGCTTAAAGCGAAAAGAGATCAAATATATGGACATAGGTAATATGACAGAAGTGCGCAGTGCGAAATGCAGATCACGTGGCACCACGGCAGCAGCAGCAGCAACCCAGCAGCTGATCGAGCAAAGAGGATTGAAAAAAAAAAACTGTGCTTCCCATTGTATCACCGTTTAAGAGGGAGTGTCGTTGGAGCGATCATGTCTCCGTGGGGTCCATTCAGCCCCCCTTTTCACAATGCGAGTAGCAGAGATGCTAATTGGTTGGCGTATAGCACAGGTATGGGTGAGCGAAGTGAGCAGGAGGGGAAGCCCCCTAGTAAAGCTTAAATGTTGTCTGTAATGTTGGATTTACTACTAGTTTTCCCTCCAGGTTTGCCTAAACAGTACACTAACTTTAAATTTTTTTAATAAAATAAATAACAGTAGAGGTCAAATGAGCAACTTCATGCAATCTGAATGCATGTTTGGATGCAGCTCCTGAATTCGAACCCCTTCTCACATAGTCTTTGATGATTCAATTTTTACATTCCTTGTTTGTTTGGAGTTGGACCTTGCTTGGTAAAACAGGAATCTAAAAGGAAAAAGGAATAAAAAAAGCAATTTAGTGAATGCTATGACTATCTAAATTAGATATTATAGTCTAATGTGGAATACACATTACACTTAAACTGTCAATCATACTATGAAAAAGTTTTGAAAGTAATTATGGTGACTATGACAATGTCTCAACTGTGGTCTTCATTATAGCTTTCTGGCATAAATCTTAAAACAAAATACAAGATAGATAAAAGAAGGCTTCACTCTACACTAATTGCACCAGATATGTCATTCTTAAGAGTGTCATGTTCCAAGGTTTACTCCTCCTACTGAATCTTTGTCTTATATACCCTCTTCGCACATCCCCAAGGTGTGTGTGATAGGCTGATTGGTGACTCATTGTGTGTCAGACTTTGTGAAAGTGAAAGCCTGGTGCTGTAAACTCCAAGTCCCCGAAGATCTAATACAATAAGCGAGTTTAGAAGATGCAGGAATGAATGAATATGTAAACAACTGATTCAAAGGACTTCAAGAATTAACAATATTTGTGAATATTATGTACTAAATGCTGCTAAACTTTCAGTGACTACTACAGTATATAAAAGAGTGACTTACTAGAATGCCTGCTGTACCTGTTTAAGTTCAGGTACTTTATCTATTGCCTTTAGCACATTGCCCTGCTGCCTCTGGTGTTATCCATTCCCCCTGCTGGCAGGACCATGAGGACAAGACGAAAATAACAAAATAATGGGATGTCTATCTCGTTTCCTTCACCTTGCTTCGACTGCTTGCCTCCATTCTCTCATCTCTTTGTTTCACTGGCTTTATTTCATTGTTTCTGCTACTGCTTGCTTCTTCACAAAAATCATCCAGGCTCAAGACAGTGACAGCATGGTTTAAACCATCAATTGATACCACTGCAACAGAGATGTTTGTCACTAGGATTGTGACATTTCAGTTGAGGGCTGGAAGTACCCTGTACTGTATAAATATCATTCAAATTGATCCATTTTGCACTTACAGTACAAAAATGTAAACTATGAGCTGCTTTAGCACTTTTGCCATTATTCAAGTACAGCTATAGTTCTGATAAAGTTATTGTATATTTGTAATAAATAGTATTATTTAATTATTTTCTGTTTTTTAATTGTTCTGTACTGATATGTTTCTTGTTTCTACTTCTTTCTAGCTATTGTTGTCAGTATGGCTGCATTGGCAGCATACAATAGGACAGAATCCAAAATCCAAAATTGAAATATCACACTGACACAGGTATTCAGACCTTTTACGTTGTACTTAGTTGAAGCCCCTTTGGCAGAGATTGCAGCCTGGAATCTTCTTGGCTATGATACGACAGGCTTTGCACACCTGGATGTGGGGATTTTCTGCCATTTTTCTATGCAGATCCTCACAAGTTCTGTCAGGTTGGATGGACACTATCAGAGGCCAGCTATCTTCAGATGTTTGATTGAGTTCAAGTACAAGCTCTGGTTGGGCAATTTCATATAGTTACTCCTAAGCCATTCCTGTATTATATTTAATTTGTCATTGACCTGTTGGAAGATGAACATTTGGTCTGTAAGGTACAGAGCACTCTGGAGCAGGTTTGAATTAAGGATATCTCACTACTTTGTTCTCTTCAGCCTTCTCCCAACCTTATCCAGTCTCCCCAGTCCCTGCCGCTGGAAAATAACATCACAGTATGCTTTATTGTTAGAATGGTATTGCATAGGTGATGAGCATTTCTTGGTTTCCTACAGACATGATGTTAATTTTGGGTTCATCAGACCAGAGAATCTTGATTGTTACAGTCTGAGTTCTTTAGGCTCCTTTTTGAAAGCTTCATGTGGGCTTCCATGAGTTTTTAACTGAGGAGAAGCTTCTATCTGGCTATTCTGCCATAAAGGTCAGACTGACAGAGTGTTGTAGTAATGGTTGGCATTCTGGAAGTTTCCCACACCACCACACGGGTTCTGTGGAGTCTGTCAGCATGACCATCATGTTCTTGGTCATGTCTCTTATTATGCCCTTTCTCCCAGAATTGCACAGTTGTGGTTGTTCCCTTCCATTTAAAAATTATGAAGGCAGCTGTGCTCTTAAGAACCTTTGATGCTGCAGGAATTTTTTGTAGCCTTCACCAGATCTGTGCATCGATACAATTATGTTTCTGACCTATGCAGGCTCGTTTATGGTCAACTGTGGGACCTTATATAGACAGATATGTGCCTTTTATAATCACGTTGTGAAAGACCAGCCTCGGCACAGACAGACACAGCCTTACAAATCTTTAAAACACGCACCATTTATATTTGCGACACACAACACCAGCACAGTGCACAAATCACCACACTATACTCAGTCCTTTTCCTTCCTTCAGCCACCTTCATTCCTTTCTCACAAGCTCCGTCCTCTTCCACCCGACTCCGGCTCCTTAAATGGAGTGAGGCGGGCCCCTTTTATCTCACCCCGGATGTTCTCCAAGTGCTCTGTAATGGTCTTCCGATCCTCCGGATGTAGATAGTTCCTGGTTCGGCAGACCTTCTTGGTGTGGTGGAAGTGGTGTCCTCCAGGGCTCCAGGACCGTCTAGGCACCCCCTGGTGGTGGCCACAGATCCCCAAAGAGTTGAGCTTCTGAGCTCCATCTCCGTGGCCCTGATGGAATCCAGAGGGGCTGCCCTCTTGCATCCAGGGAAAGATTGTGCCCCTCTCCTGTTCCATCCTTTTTCTAGGCGCCCCGGTGGGGCAAGATCCCTGATCATCTGCCACAACGTCCAATCAATTGAATTGACCACAGGTGGACTTCAAACCAAACAAGGTGTAGATACATCTCAACAATGGCCAACAGAACAGGATGCAACTTAGCCAAATTTCAAGTGTTATAGTTAAGGATCTGAATATTTGGGTCAATGTGATATTTCAGTTTTTTAAATTTGCAAAAATTTCTAAAATCGTGTTTTTGCATTGTCATTCTGGGGTATTGAGTGTTCCTTAATTTGCTGAAAAATTAATTTAAATGCGTATTTATGTGTGAATGTATTGTTTTGATTATAATTAGAATGGTTTAGTTTTTATTAAACAGAAAAAATGATTATTTGTGTAAACCTAAGAAATAATGTTAGTTTCCAAAAATTGGGAGGAGCTAATATAATATAGCAACTAGAATTAAACAACTGAAATGCATCTCAATTACTAGTTATTTTCTGCTTTTTCTCCATTCTTGGAAGGTTAATTGCCATTGTTAAATAAATATTATCATTTTTGCATGTGAAAGTGCTGTCACAACAAAACCATTTATTTCAGGATTTTTGATGTGACATGCCTCACAAGACATATTAGTAGATTTTTGTTTTCACGAAAAACATTTTTGAAATTACCAGGTTAGTCCTTGGACAGCAAGTCATCGCAGTCATCAAGCTGTGAGAAAGACTTGAGTTAGAGCACAGTCTACTGCTGACAGGGGGCAACATCATCTAACGATATGCACTTTCTGCATTCCCTACCCTTGTAGATGCCTCCTACCACCTGCCTAGCTTCACAGTAGGCTTCTTATATATTCTGTATCATCTTCTCATATTAGTTCCAAGAAACTGCCCTCCATGTTTTAACAAGCTTGCAACATTTTAGTTTCTATCTTTATTGTTACAGTTTATAATTGTTATCACTGTTAAAATAATTATTATACATGTGATCAGCACACTAAGGAAAAAGTATTGTTAAATCATGTAAATGAAGAAATACATAAATTGTAAAACACACTCTTAGAAAAAAAATTACAGAAACTTGCAACAGAACAGTCATATAATGTATGAGTTTGAAGACAATCAAGCGCATTACAGAATGAACACTTTACACTACTCAAAGCTCTTGCTGTTATCTTAATGTTATCTTCAATTCCATTTGTATAAGACTAATAAAACCTGATAAAGCATTCTTTTCTTGATTCAATCCTTCAGATGACAGGACAAATGATTTGTGCCAAATGGAAAATATTTAATATGTTATTTAACCAAAAGCACAAGCAGTTATATGATAAAAAGTTATCTTTATTGGCACTTACGTGGAGTCACTCTGTACATGGAAAGATATGACTGTCTTGCAGATGGTGGTAACAGTTCTTAAATGCACTTGTCTAATACAGAAGTGTGTGATTAGTTTAATTTCTCATGTCCTTGCTTGTTATTGATAAACAGGACCCTCAGAGCCATGATTCTGCTACACTAGATTATACTGGTTTTCTTATGTATTCTCACTCCTCAATCAGAAATCCCATTAGCTGGACAGATCCAGGAGACCAGAAATGCAGCTGTCATTAGATTAGATTAGATTAGATAAACTTTATTAGTCCCAAGGGGGGATTCACATGCACACAGCACCAGAAACATAAAAACAAGGCTACAGATTCACAGGACAAATAATGCAGCTAATCAATCAATTAATCAATCTATATGTAAAAATAAATAAATACATAAATCAAACAAACAAATAAATACATAAATATTGTTCAGATATTTCAAAATGGCATTTCAAAATAAACTTAACGAGTGCCCCAGGTGGAAACACTGAATACATTGTCTGATAGGACTGAGCAGAAAAGACCCGCAGAGGTGCTTCTCAGCACACTGTGGTGGAATGAGCCTGTGGCTAAAAGTCCTCCAGGAGAGCACCTCCTGGATGGGATTTTCCATTATTGCATCCATTTTTGCCACCATTCTCTTTTCTAGAACAGCTTCCAATATGTCCAGGATTCAACCCTGTGATGGCACAGGCTGTCCTGATAAGTTTACTCAGGCATTGTGCTTCTTTTGAGCTCAAGTTGCTTCCCCAAGAGATCACAGTGTTGAACACCACACTGGCATCTATGGACAGATTGAACATTTCCAATACCTTGCAGCACACAACAAAAGACCTTAGCAAGTGTACTCTGCTCTGGCTTTTCTTATACAGCACCACTGTGTTGTCAGACTAGTCCAGTTTGTTTTTTATATGGACCCCTAGGTACTTGTAGTTCTGCCCAACGTCCATGTCCATCCCTTGAATGGTGACTGGTCTCAGAGGCTCCTTGGCATGTTAGAAGTCCACCATAGGTTATTTTGTCTTGCTGATGTTGAGTTGCAAGTGTTGTCCCTTTACCACAAGAAAAAGTCCTGCACATCCTTCCTGTTCTCTGACTTGTCTCCATTATTAATGTAGCCTATGATAGACAAGTCATCTGAAAATTTCTCATGAATGTCATGAATCTACAATGAAGGCAAAGAAGCTAATTTTATACAGTCTCATAAATTTGTATCCTTGATTTCATCCTAAGCAGGTTCATAAGAAGCTGGACCTAACACCTTACACCCTAAAAGTTTATGGAATCCCAAATTTGACACTCTTGGACAATCACCTCATGAATATTAATGATCTAATGAGGTCATTTATACTTGCCTGCTATTTCAGTTACAGAAGATTTCCCACCTGAGCTCTGAGCCCACAAGTTAAGAGTCATAATATAAATAGTACTAAAATAAAACCAGACCGAAATAAAACACTCAAATTCAAATATTAGCAGTCATATTTAGCATACTGTAAAAACATAATTTTCCAACAGCATAACACTCCATCCTTTTGGGAAATACGCCAAAGTAAATATTTTATGACTTCAGTTTGTTTAACTGTTGGTTCAAGTGAAGCACAGATCAAACTGCCTCCTTTTCTAACATGATATCAGCCTTGGCCTACAATCTCCTAAATTGACATCACATTTGCCATAAACACAACAGAATAGTGGTCCATAAAAAAACAATTGGATGACTTGGTTTGTTAAGCCATTCCACCCTTGTGGGTGGCCAGTCCCACCAGCTATGACTTAAAGCTGATCTAATTCCTTCAACAATTTGCACTACTTCCACCTACTCCTCTTGTAATTGCATAATCATGTGTCTTAATGTGGCATCAGTTTCATTTTCCCCATTTAAAAATCTCAGTAATATGTTCCTGTAGGCTTTCCAAAAACTTTGTGGGCTCTAGATGTGGCAATTGAACTTTACCAATAGCTGCAGACCAGTGCCATATCTTTTCTTTTGTTAAATTAACCATTTGATTCTCTCATACTCAACAGATATTGGTAATGTACCTTACCCAGTATTCCTTCTTCGATCTGACCATACGATAGTACTGTTGGCAGCAATACAGGCAGCGGATGAATTTACTTCAAAGATTTCCAATGACGTTTGCAAGGATTAAAACTGGCATAAAATGCCTGAGTCTCTGTGCACAATTCTGAACACACACATACTAACTGATCAATTGAGAGTTGCCAGACAACCTGACAGCATGTCTTTGTATTGCTAGAAGAGACTGGAGTCATTGATGGAACCCATTGGAATGTGGAAGACCCCCATTCTCGCCAGGCAGGAATCAAGCTGTAAATCGACTGATGTGAGGCAGCAAGTCTAGAGACATTGCTAGAGAACGATTGCCTGGAAAACAGATGTACTGTAGCAATTTTATTTCCAAGAAAAATGACAACCTGGTTCTGTCAACTGCAGATATATTGTATAAGCAATAATAGAGAAAGTTTGTTCTCATCATTATGCCTTATATGCTATTGTGTGTTTGCCTTGACATCTCATTTAGTTTCCCTGCAATAACTGATTTAATATGTTGTTCTAGAGAAATAAACACTTTTTTCTTACTTGAATGCAGAAGATGTTGAACTTTCTTCACTGCACATCTTTTATTATGTAAAACAATTATTCATTAAATAAGCACAGCAGTCTTTGAGTTAAATCACAGTAATGGTATTTGCCTACTTGAGAGATATAAAGCTGCTGGGTTAAATGAATAGGAGGATAATTAACTGTAATGCAGCTTAAATTAAGTTAAGCCCAAATTCATTCACATTTACCCACGCAGATCAATGAAAGTTAACTCTGAAAGTGAAGTTAAATATAGGTAAGATGATAAAATGGGATTTCAGTTGTCGATATGTGCCAATATCCTATTATGAGCCTACTTGGTAAGAGAAAATGCCCTTTGTTCCAATATAACTGATTAATCTGTTCGGCCAAAGGTGCACTTGTAAGCCAAATTACTCTATGAGGATACATCAGCACATAATGCAGAGCTTGTTTTTGAAGTCATTAGCAATTAACTGGCTAAGGTGACAACAAATATTGTGACTTTTACCAGATTCAAATTAAGTGCTAGGATAATATGTATATATATATATATATATATATATATATATATATATATATATATATATATATATATATATATATATATATATATATATATATATATATATATATATATATATAATTTTTTATATAATTATAGCCCGGGAAGCTCATCCCCATGGGAGGACATGGCCACTGTCAGGAGGAGCCCGTACAGTTATGGAACCCTGAATGGCAGCACTTCTGCCACAACAGGAAGTGCTGCCGGAAGAAATCCCATGGGCACCCGGAGTGCTTCCGGGTACTCATATGACACTTCCACCACACCAGTAAGTGTCGTCGGATGGAGCACCTTGAACCCATCCGGGTTATTATAAAAGGGGCCGGCTCCCTCCATTAGACGAGCTGGAGTTGGGTGGAAGGAGAGGAGGGGAGTGGAGGTCATAGAGAGAGAGAGAAAAGAGAAAGAGACTGTTGGAGAATAAGGCATTGTGGTGCTAATATAAAATAAAGGAGTGTGTTTTGGACATTCTGGTGTCTGTCTGTCTGTGTCCGGGGGCTGTCTTTCCACTATATATATATATAGTCTAGGAATAAGGTAGGCACAAATATATTTAATTTGATTCCGTTTCCACTAACACCACACACCAGTTCATCTATTGTTGGGGTTCCCAACTTGGCGTGCGACAAACATGTAGGCAAAATGAGTGAGTTGTTTTGTCTGACTTTATGGTGGTGTCTATCAGTATCTTGCAATGTGTCTTAGTTTATTAGTTAGCGATCCTGTTCTGTGATATGAAAATCAAGAACTGCTCACTGTCATACACATGCGCATGGAAGGCAGCAAAAAGGGCTTGATGGACAGTAATTATAGACCATGGGATGGCAAAGTACACTAACCCTTCTCCCCCTTCCTATGCAGACCAATTATGGAAAATTCCACCTTATCCCAAGGACACCACTTCCGGCCCTGATGAAGTCACTTCCTCTGCCTCACCATAAAACCGCCATTTTGCCTTATGAAAGACAGTTCCATTTTGAACTCCAGACAGATTAACTTTCTTTTGCTCTTACAGCAACCTACAATATATGGGGTGGCTACCCCAAACCTTTTTTGGCTTCTGTTTATTTTTGTTAGTGTGACAGCACACAATTGTCACCTTTGAATTAACAGCAGAAATGCATTTTTCTCATGGGTTTCTTGCTATGGTCAGAGCGTTAGTAAAGGTACATAAAGATTTTTAAGAGAATCGAATTTGGAACTTGCAATGATCCATAGAGAAGGGTGAGGTCTTGCATTGATTTCTCTGCAAGCCCTGATCATGAAATGCCACTGATTTGTGTGGGGTATGACAAGGTGGACTGAATTGGATGCAACATGTACTTAACACTCTGCCCATCTCTCCTGTTGCAGGTCCTGGCAGTAGCGCAGCAATTTTAACTGTGCGGCACATCTGTTTTTGAAATGCAGTACAAGTGTTATCGTGGGACAAATTTCGTCAGCTGTGTTTAATTGCTTAGTGATGCTTCATGGGATACCCTAATGGATGCATCATTAACTGAGTGTCTAAGCTTCATGAGGGAGACTTTTATCAGATTATTGATATTGAGAAAGGTAAATTTCTCAATTTATATTTAGTTTTTTTGCACTGAGTTAAAAAAAATTATTTTTCTATTTGTTCACCTGCAGTACAGTATGTGGCTCAATTTGTGTTTCAGAAATTTGACTTTTTCATCTTCAGATTCATTATTACTTTTGTAGGGAGTATGAACATAAATCAAACATTTTCTAGGGTTTGGGATCATACAAAAGAGTGGGGAGCACTGATTTATAGTAATGTAATTTAAAGTACTCCCACTCTAATGACAATACCAACTTATATTTGGGTTGGGTCTGAGTAAACACTTTTGTTTCCAATGCTCATGGTTAACTGTATTTCATAACACTTATTGTGCTTTTGTGTGGTTCCCCTTAACATTACACACTCATTTGGGGCACAAATAAATCAGGCAAATGAATGTCTCAAGCCAACATAAATTGTAGCCTCCAAGTACCCTGGATGTGCTTATAGCCACATAAAAGTAAAGCTTTTAATGACTTGTGCACATAAGGGGGGAGAAACTATAAATGACACCATAGCATTGCTCAAATACATTCATCTCAACAACAAATCTGCCACATAAGATACTGATGTCTCATTTATGCAGGGTTACTCTCTGTCATCGTGGCAAGGCAAACTTCTCTCACACACACAGTAACAAAATGATTCTCTAAGGCACAAGACAACAAGCTTTCAACACTTGAATGAAGATGATAATGTTGAATCTGGCATTGTTTCACTCAGATTACACTGGTGAGTAGCTGTGACTTCAGGTTAGGCTCCTTCTGATTACTACATTTTAGCAGGAGAAGTGAGCTAATTTAGTGATGGGACAAGATATATATATATATATATATATATATATATATATATATATATATATATATATATTACAGTGAAAATGTAGAGTCAAGATTCACACTGTGGACTCTAGAACTAGCTGAGACCCTAGGGAGAGGTGTTGACAGGCACAAGATGGCTGGTCTATACTGATTTCATTTACACCTATTATTGCTGTAGCACCTTCTGAAAGTAACTGGAAGAAAGGTGATAAAGAAAAAAAAAAGATTTAAGGAGTAAGAAGGAAAAGACTTAATTTTGATTTTTTTTCCTTAGAAAACTGCCAACTAAGAGAGCATAGGCAGCTATAGAATTCTTATAACACTGATCTAATTCTGTTTTCAAAACTTTATTGAACCTCAAGTTTTTTGTTTTTCAAAACTGCAATAGAGACAAACATTTTCTAGTGAAGTTTCACTTTTGATACCTTACTAACAAATGATTAATGTACATTCTATACTCTTGCAAGTGGTAAATTTGCCTAGAATATAATTACAGTATGTGTGTGCATAAATATAATGATATGCTATACCAAAAAAATTCTTACACAATACATACACCATATAAAGGGTTGCAATTATAAAATAATTATAGACTTTATTTTATTCATGAACACAGGGCAAGTTTTATGTTCTAACAACTTAGGTATTAAATGAACATTAAACAACAATAAACATGAACCTTACTACAGAGTCAGATTTATTTTTTTTTAAATAATAGGTTAGACACTATAAGGCACTATGACTGTTTACACTATGACATTGCCAAAAAAAATTCAGACAGGAGTATCAGTAGGCTTTGCGACCTAGAAACCAAGTTACCCCAACTATTCTATAACATTTCAGTAATTACTTACCCCTCAGATGCTAATCTTTCTTATCATAAAATAGATCATTACGATAGCAGTTGACGAGAAGAATTCATAATTAATTAAAGAATTACGGTATTTGAGGGTTTTTCTTTCTCTTGCACGATTTGGCTCAAAAACTAATCAGCACATTGCTTCTCATAACAGGTTTAAGTTTCAAGTTTGGTATTTTTCCATCCAGCTTTGTTAGCTCTAGTCCGTTCTCAAGAAGCTGTGACACGCAGACACACACATACGCAGACAGACATACACATCCATAAACAGACACACACCCATCATCGAGATATTGTTGTTTTTGGTATCGGGGACCCTAAAACTTTGAGATCCATTGACAACCTGAGATTGAAATTTTTGACAAATCTAAAGCTTTCACTCCTCCCCCATAGGTTATGGTGCAAAGCAATAACCTTTCATGTACAGTATATTTTTAATTGAACTACTTTTGTGATTGATTTTAGGCTATTACCATAAATCTAGTCCCTTTTGAATGAATGCATCATTTTCAGATATGTACAAAAGTTTTCAATTATTTTTTCACAGAGAATCATGAATTAATGTCAAGTGAATCCAAGAATTTATAAACCTGTGGTCAAAACTAGTAGCATGTTTTACTTAAAATGTCAATTGTAAAATAAATGGGCTAACTGACCACAGTAAGTTGCTGCCTACAAGAGGAAGTTGGCTGACAGGCATGAAATACAAAGGGCAGACACAGAGGTAGATAGACTAACTTATCAGGGAAACAGGAATGGCACATCTACCATTTATTTGAGAGATGGCTGACTCTATTGATTAGAAAAGAAAAAAGACCATGGCCGTCAAAGAGAGGGTCTGACTGGGCATGTGGGAATATGGGATGATTTGGCTGGTGGCCAGTAGAGGACGGTGGATGTCACCAGTTTACAGGCAAGAAACAGAGAATAAAAAAACAAACAAAAGAACTGCTATAAATCCATTGGCAGTCAGTCATATAGCACTAGACTGCTGAGTAAGACGCATGCTGCATCAGATAAATTAGATAGCTGCCACTCATGGCGCCAGGAACCAAAATACAAAGCACAAAGTAAAGTAAACCCCTCACCTCCCTTTTGCAGTAACCTGTGCTCAGTGCCAATCCAGTCCCAATACCACAGACATTTTTGTATGTTTTTGTTTTTACTTTTTTAAACCGTTTTTCTTGACTTTGTTCTATCTGAAACACCATTTTTTTATTTTGTTCTTTCCTTCAAAACAAAACATCTATAAGAGTGCTACCACTGGGCAGCATCACAGGAACCAGAAAGAGAATGAGATCAAAACAAACTTTAATGAACTGCAAAACACGGGTCATGAAAATGCACTCAAAATTACCAAACTCTCAAAACTTTCAGTACTAATTTACATAAGGTAGAACTGGTGCTCCAGTACAGATTAATTCGTATGATATATTCCACAAAATTATAATCTTTTTATGATAAGATGATCCAACAATTCAAAAATCTTTTTTTTTTAATTTTTTTAAATCAGAAAAAATAGTACAGAAACCCTTTTGCTTATGAAAGTCAACTGCCCAAAAACTTGCTAGAGGAGAGATTTCTAACTGATTATGGATATTTAAACTTATAGAAACAAGCCAGCATATGTTGTTGAGAATAACAAAATATTTTTTGATGCTTAAATATGTCACTGAGCCTTTATTTGCTGTGAATATTTTATAGTCTGCATATTTAATGTCAATCAGAATGGAAAACAGACTTGACAATAAGTTGTTTTTTTAGTAATAATTCAATATAAAACATTTTCATGGTTATCTTTTAAAGTCACTTTTTTGTGGCGCAATTAACTTTGAAAATTATGGAGCAGTGGTGTAACTAGGGGGACGCGGAGGGGGCGGTCCGACCTGGGCGGCACATTTTTGGGGGCGGCATTATTGGCCACAAGGCTCAGTACAATTCATGTGTAAGCAGCAGGGTTCGGAAAAATATCACTCATGTATGAAAAAAGTCAAATTCCCTGATTTTAAACCACAAATGCTTGAAAAATAATGTTCAGACTGTCCTTCTGCATCAGACACAGCAATTGAAATGTATGAGGCAATGACAAAAATAAACATAAACGTTACACCGATAAGAATTTCTAGGAAGATAAACAACTGATTTACAATTTATAATTTTGTTTCGTTATTAATCCGAATGCGTTCTTGCTCTGTGCAGAAAACATCCCCACCTATTACTTTGGTTTTGGTTTTCGTAGCGTAATTATATTAAACTAATAATTAGAACACGGCTTATCAGTGCGTCTTTACTATGTTCTTGTCTAGTTGATGCTTATAAATGTATATAAAAAATTATTGCTGTTTCTTTATATATGAATAAATCTATGCCAAATGTATCTTAATTTTTCTCTATACGTCATTTTAATTTTCTGTTTAAATAGTTTAACATATTCAGATATGTTGGAGGGCAGCAAATTGAAGTAAAACTAATGTTAGAATTTCCTTGAGAGTTTGACACTGTAGGACTGATGCGTATGATCATTTTTTTATGTATACTGTTTGAAATCACTTCAGTTTTTTTTTTGTCCAATGCCTCCTGACCAACCGGTATATGAAGACCCCCACATATGATACACAGTTTCACTTGTCTTTACTCTAGTCATGGGGGACATCAAGTTTTTAGGGGTTACCTTCTCTTTTTGGAACTCTAGACCTGAAAAACCCTAATTTTAGACCATAATTTGTGCAGACAATTACACCCTAATGATAAAGAATAAACAAATAGATGTCTTTAGCAGGGTGGCACGGTGGCGCAGTGGTAGCGCTGCTGCCTCGCAGTTAGGAGACCCGGGTTCGCTTCCCGGGTCCTCCCTGCGTGGAGTTTGCATGTTCTCCTCGTGTCTGTGTGGGTTTCCTCCGGGCGCTCCGGTTTCCTCCCACAATCCAAAGACATGCAGGTTAGGTGGATTGGCGATTCTAAATTGGCCCTAGTGTGTGCTTGGTGTTTGTGTGTGTCCTGCGCTGGGTTGGCACCCTGCTCAGGATTGGTTCCTTCCTTGTGCCCTGTGTTGGCTGGGATTGGCTCCAGTAGACCCCCGTGACCCTGTATTCGGATTCAGCGGGTTAGACAATGGATGGATGGATGCCTTTAGCAAGAAGGATCACACAGACTTAAAGATGTACATGCCACATTAACCAACCCCAGGAGTCACCCACTAATAGGATACGAGGAGTCAAAATTACTCTGTTTCACAAAGCTTTGAAAAATGGGGATCAATAACATATCCCTATTGTGGAACAACATGTGGAACATTATTTTATGCTATTTTGAGATTGCTGATCACGGATATTATAATATTTTTGATATCTGATTCCTCACCAATGGTTCTAGCCCTCTAAGAGACTCACCCAGATGTTTAAAATAACACATTTCAAACATAAGCATGTGAGTATCATTGTAGGCCGGGGTGCCCAGCTCTGATCCTGGAGGGCCAAAGTGCCTGCAGGTTTTTATTCTAACCCTGTTTTTGATTGATGACCTGTTTTTGCTGCCAATGAATTACTTTTCCCTTCATTTTAATTGACTTATTATTTAAGATTTAGATCCCTCGATTGTTTCTTTAATTCCTTAACCTCTTAACGCGCACACGTACCGGTCCCGGGACATAACAGCGTTTTAAAAACGTTACAGTAATGTGTGCATGCCCATCTACCATGCATCTCGACACCCTACCCATCAAATGAAACTTCAAAGTCTCGTCTTACCGATGATATAAACCATTTTGACACACAACAACCACAGCACTGACACTAAAGCCTTTTTTACAGAGAAGTACATACTTTTAAGAGTTGACTTTCCCTACCTTTGAAGACCCCCTGCAAGTCAAACATCAATATTTCCGAGCAGTATTGATCTCATTCTGTCCGTAAGGCTCCAGCAAATATAATCCAGTAAAACGATTAGGTCCAAAACACACGATATATCCTCAAAGGGACAAAAACTCCAGAAAACGTTTCATAACTTGAGACCACCTACGTAATTTTTTTTCATTTATATTGATCATATCAGACGTAATTTGTTTCTGTCGGCGATAACCATGCTACCACATGAAACACGGAAGTGTTAGCTTCTGATCGACACCTAAGTTGGCCAATTACGACGGGTCTGGGGTTGACTGGCACCTCGTATAGCCAACGAGTGTCACAGACAGCTGAACGATGACGTAAACTCCAAACTCTGATAGAATCTACCAGTTTGATTGGACACTGTGACTGACACTCAAAACTTACAGCCAATGAGCAGCCGAGCATTTTGATATGTAACTTGCCATACTAACTTGTAAACAAACGATCGAGCTGCGAAGGTGGCATTTGTGCCAGTCTGCAGAGTTGGTGCGTGGTTGTTTATTGTGATTTCGCCAAGTTTTTTCGCATTTTAAATATGAATAAAAGAAAAAGTTTAAACGTAAATAAATACTCAAATAAATAATAGATGCATGTACGCGTTGTGAAAGTATTCAACCAGCCCAGGAGACGTCTTATTGGCAGAGAGCGACATGTGCCACGCCCTTGTGCTTTCTGCTTGCAAGTGATTGCTGCCATCAAGTGGCACATGGAAAAATGCTGAGCTGTGTTGTAAGAGTTTGTAAAAGAAATGTATATAGTTTGTGTGCATTTTATAAAAAAAGTAAAAAATAAAAAATATAAATATATTTTTGGTCCATAAGACTTGTATTGACTATTTTACATAGAAATGTGTATTTTTATTGTTTTATTATTTTTATAACTAATAGAGTGACACTGTGTGTAGATATAGATTCCTTTAGGTGTAAGCTTTCAGTAGAGCCCTCATTGATATCTGTGGGTTGAAGCATTCAAAAGTTATTACACTTTTTCCATACGTTCCAAAATGTGGATAATGGTCCCTCTAAAAGCACCTGGACATGCCCACATAAAACTGGTGTAAAAATGTCATTTTACAGGTATTCTTTTCTAATTTGAAATGTGAGTAGTCAACAAGTTATTCTGTTGGTACATAGTGTGTTTCTGTCCCCACCTACCTACTGCAGCTTTATTTTCCTTTATTTTCATAAAAAAACGTAGGCGAGAACAAAAAAATTCATTTTTTTTGTGAGTTCTAATGTGCATAACTTTTGATCAGTCACACCTACAGTGATTCTGACTACTAAGGGTGAAACTAGAGAATGTTACCTTTACAAAGAGACCAAACGTGTTTATACTCCAGATAGTTCAATAACAGCAATGATTCTAATTTGGAGAGGTCGAATTACAAGCGATTTAGCAAAAATGACCCCGCTTTACAAGCCAAACAATAATGAGATACAAAACCTGTGTCCATCATATAATATCTGAAATTAAAGAAAACTGAAAGTCTCAGTAATGTTCATCTGCTCAGGCGACAAAACATTTTGATGGTGCTTTCTGCTGTGGCAGAATGAGAGCACCAACAAGCCACTGAATTATAAAACGAGTTAAATTTACAACAAGAATCACCTTCCAATTATGAAAATGCTTCAAGTGGAATTGGTTGGAATCTGAGGCCCCCAACTTAGCAAGTCATCTTTTGGCTCACTTCACATCTCTTTTTTTACTTCGCTGCATGGGCAGACTGGCCATTAGGGCATTTGGGCAATGCCCAGTGGGCCGCAGACTCTGGTCTGGTCTTGGGCCAGCCGTTAAGTGAAATAAATTTTATGCACTTGTAATTGTTTGACATTAAAATTAATTTTCAAAACTACTAAACTACTAAACATTATTTGTCTGGTACCGCAATTTATATAGTCCTATATAATAAACCATATTACATCATTAAGTTGTTTTAGTTGTCAGTACACAATGTTGCAGCGAAAAATTTGGATAAAACTGCCTTTTGCCAATTTCTGTTTCAATACCGCTACATTTCAGTTAGCATATACTGTACATTATTGAAATTTATTTTATCTCATATCTAGTATTTAAATTCTTCTATAATAATAATTAGTTTAGATTATGTATTATGCATTTTATTGTTCTCTGGTCATTGGAGTGAGCAATAATTAGTGGTTTTCAGCTGTGATTATTAGTATGATGAAATAAAGTTATAAAGCACAAGATAGGAATTTTTCATATTAGGACAGAACATTTACAGTTTATCGTTAAGTTAATGGAACATTTCCATCATGTGAAGTTTTCGGTTATAATTATTCCATTGTAAACGAGGAGCTACTAGCCTACTAGGGTACTGGCACTTGGACATGACATTGACATTTGTGATGCACACGTTTTAATATTTGAGGTATTTGACACAACTATTCTTATTTATTACATGCTTACATTTTGTGAGTTACTTCATTACAGTTCTTATGAATACGCTGAGTTAGGTTGGCTTACATTAATTAAGACATTTTATACATTGCATCATTTCTAT
Source organism: Polypterus senegalus (assembly GCF_016835505.1). NCBI lineage: Eukaryota > Metazoa > Chordata > Cladistia > Polypteriformes > Polypteridae > Polypterus > Polypterus senegalus. Next base: position 43,906,012 of record NC_053169.1, on the reverse strand, counting down.
AAGAATATCATTAGCATAAAAATTGATTTGGTGACACTCATAAAATATAAGCAATAATACAAATATATAACTATGGGCACCACCTTGTCAGAAACTTTGGGAAGGGGATAAAATTATCATTCACTTTACTTTAATGTGCACATCATTTCAACTGAAATTGGCTATGAAGATAAATTGCTCAGTAGGCCATTAGGGATTTGCTAGTTAGACAGGCACACAGAAATACATCATGGTGGAAAAAATACAGGCAAAAACAGACATAACAATGACATGCAAAACTTTAAGCAAAAGTAACCAAAAAAATAGAAAATAAAGGTGAAAAAATGAATATTCTTGCTTTCTAATAAAAATCATAAGTGCTGATAATGTTAGAGGGACTGTTGTCGGGGGGCACAATTAAGGCAGGGGCTCCAACTCCAGTCCTGGAGGGCCGCAATAGCAGGAGGTTTTCACTCTAACCCTTTTCTTAATTGATGACTGGTTTTTGCTGCTAATTAACTTTTTTGAATTCATTTAAATTGACTTGCTTTTTAAGATTTGTTCCTCTGATCGTTCCTCTGAATTGCATCATTTCTATTCTTAAATGGCACCCAAAACAGAAATGAAATGTGAAGTGAGTCAACTAACAGAAGGCAATCTAAGTCAGGTCCCCAGACTCCAACCAACTGCTTCATTAGGCACCTAATCTTGTTGTTAATTATGCGCGTTCTTTAGTTCCATGGCTTGTTGCTGCTCTCGCTGTGCAATAGCAGACATTCCCAAAATTGTTGATTTTCTCTTTTCTAAGAGCAGCACTGTTCAAATGTTTTGAGGATCCGAGCAGATCAGCATTCCTGACACCTTTATCTTTCTTTATGTTCAGATAGTGTATGACGGACACAGTTTGCTGGTCCAGTTTTGGTTCATTTTGTATCTCATTATTGTTTGGCAGGAAATTAAGGAAAAAGAAACAATTAAGGGGTCTAAGTCTTCAGGAGCAAGTCAATTAAAATATATTCAAAAGAAGTTAATTAGCAGCAAAAAGAGGACACTAATTAAGAAATGATTTAGAATACAAACCTGCAGCCACTGTGGCCCTCCAAGACTGAAGTTGGGGACCCCTGCTCTAAGAAGTGGCCTTAGAGCAAGTGGCCCCAAATTTTTTTTGTATGAGTAACAAGTTCTAAAAACCAGAAATTTTTGAGCCCCATTATTAACAATGCATTTCTATATATCATTTATTTTTTATCATGACAAAATAAAGATATATCAATATTTCTTCTACCTTAAAAGAAGAGAGCAAAGGTGGAGTCTGATTGATGCATGTCAAGTATTACTTGAAAGGTTTTGAGGATTGAGCAGCATTTTGAAATGTGGTTTTATGCATCACAAAACTTAACTTCTATCTATATCTGTCACTCTGTTTTTGCATGTCCTTATTCTCTCCCAGAACCCACCTCACTACCAAACACATCCCCTGCCTTCCTGTTTTTACACTAAACCATTCAGAAATCCCACCACCATTTTCAACCTCTTTGCTCAAAGTACCAACCCTTTTCTTCCTTGCAACGTCGATCATTTCCCTGAGAGCAGACCTCCACGCTGTCCTCTGCCCTCCACCCTCCCCGCTAGGCTCAACAGTCCTTCAGGTGTGAGTCTTCACCCCGGCTGGAATGGTACAATATGTTCAACTTGTATTGCAATTATGTGGAGATACAGTATGTCTATTTCAGGGTTTCGTCTTCTTTTTCTTCTTTCATATCTATTCTCATTTTTATATGGGGGCAGCATTTTAACTTTAAATCCTATCACTAGCAAAATATACTTTATTGTTTAACAATAGTTAATGAAGTGGGCGTTATGTATGTTAAATAGTTTCATACTACTGTATTTTCTTTGATATTTAACCAAAAATGCATATTTATAGGGACTTATGAAGTATATCATACCCATAAAATATTTCTGCAGGCGGTCAATAGTGTTATGTGAAGGTGGTGTGACTTAAGTCCTGTTTTTGTTATTGGAGCAGCTTGAAGTTTAAAGAGCCTGTTACTGGAAAGACAATTGATGTCTGTAAGCTATAAAACTGATAATATGTTGGGTAACTAAAGGTCACCAAAAAGTCACCAGACTATGACACATGACCTAACTCTTTTTTGTGTGAACTCAGCAGTTTGAGATTAATTCATGACATAAGGTTAGGATGGCGGGGACTGCGCACTGTGTTAAATTAGGTATTCGGGACTTTAATGTTAAAGTTCTGGATCAGCATTAATGACAATAAAGATCTTCTTTTATTAAACTAAAATATTGTGTCTTATTTTTCTTCCACATTGTTCCAACCACAAATGGCTTCCACCTGTAACCCTGCAATAAGATAGATAGATAGATAGATAGATAGATAGATAGATAGATAGATAGATAGATAGATAGATAGATAGATAGATAGATAAGACTTTATTGTAAAGGACGAAAGAAAACAGACATTTTCAGCAAATTCAGGATATAGAACAATAAAGATTTTTTTTCCATTCCATAATTTTTTCATCCTGTTTCTCTATTCATATTCATCCATCCATTATCCAACCCGCTAAATCCTAACTACAGGGTCACGGGTGTCTGCTGGAGCCAATCCCAGCCAACACAGGGTGCAAGGCAGGAAACAAACCCCGGGCAGGGCGCCAGCCCACTGCAGGGTGCACACACACACACCCCCACACACCAAGCACATACTAGGGATAATTTAGGATCGCCAATGCACCTAACCTGCATGTCTTTGGACTGTGGGAGGAAACCAGAGTACCCGGAGGAAACCCACGCAGACACGGGGAGAACATGCAAACTCCACGCAGGGAGAACCCGGGAACACATCTTCATAATGTAAGTGCCATTGGGCATACACATAAATAATTGTTAATTATATAAACTGGAGTAAAGGATCTTTTGATTTCTTGGTAATGAAACACTAACATGCATGACAAAAGAAAACTTTGCTGACAGTATTCACCTCATGTAATTTGTAATTCCCAAGCCTCAATGCAAAACAGGATGCGGTTTCGGTTTTTCTGCTCAAACTCAAACGCTGATTCATTCAGATTGTCAAGTGGAGTATATGCTGTCCATCACTGGATGCTCTTTCAGTCATTGCAAAGGGCTCAGTGTTATTTCTTCCATTACACATGCATAAATACAATTTAATTTGTTAATCCACGATGATTATTTTTTGCATCCATTATCAAGGACTTTGTGCAAACCCATTTGTGTTTCAGTGGTTAATTTACTGTACTTGAATTTGGTACCCATAATGGAACGACTTCCATTCTCTACATGTATGAGTTGAGGTTTTCATCTGTGTCTCAGCAGTGAATGCTGTTTTTTTACTTTTAAGAGGATGCATTTTTATCTTTTGTCAGCACAGAATTCAGTTTAATGATAATGGATGTTCAAAGCAGAATATTTTGTCAACCACTATTTTTTATATATTGTCTTTTACTTTAAAAAAACATTTAACGCAAATAAATTAAATATCACAGTTACAGCAGAAAAAGGCAATTTGAGAGTCACCCATTTCACAAGGTCAGTTATCCACCAAGTTAAACTAATGGAACATACACCTTTCATGAACTAAGATACTACCATTTCAGAACAACAACAACAACAACAACATTTATTTATATAGCACATTTTCATACAAACAATGTAGCTCTAAGTACTTTACATGATGAAGAAAGAGAAAAAAACAAAATAAATAATTAGAATAAGGGAACACTAATTAACATAGGATAAAAGTAAGGTCTGATGGCCAGGGAGGACAGAAAAAAACAAAAAAACTCCAGATGGCTGGAGAAAAAATGAAATCTGCAGGGATTCCAGGCCACGAGACCACCCAGCCCCCTCTAGGCATTCTACCTAACATAAATGACCTCAATCAATCCTCATGGTATTCAGGGTTCTCATGGAAGAACATGATGATGACGGTCACGTGGATTTTTGGCCTTTAATCCATCAATGTAGGGATATCACGGTGCTTTGAACAGGTGGTGGTGGTGGCACAGATCGCCACAACAGAAAACCGCAAAAAAAACAGAAGAGAAAGTAGGGGTTAGTACGGATTTTGGAGTCACCATGAATAATAATGATAATTAATTGAATATACAGAGCATCAGGATTTAACTAAGATGAAGCTATGGAAAGCCATGTTAAAGTAATGTGTTTTCAGCAGTTTTTAAAATTGCTCCACTGTATTAGCCTGGCAAATTCCTATTGGCAAGCTATTCCAGATTTTAGGTGTATAACAGCAGAAGGCCGCCTCACCACTTCTTTTAAGTTTAACTTGGAATTCTAAGTAGACACTCATTTTAAGATCTAAGGTTACGATTTGGAGTGTAAGGTGTAAGACATTCCAAAATATAAGAGGGAGAGAGATTATTTAAAGCTTTATAAACCATAAGCACTATGTTAAAGTCAATTCTAAATGGCACAGGTAACCAGTGTAGTGACATCAAAACTGGAGAAATGTGTTCGGATTTTCTTTTCCTAGTTAAGATTCTAGCAGCTGCATTCTGCACTAGTTGCAATCAATAAATGTCTTTTTTTGGTAGTCCTGAGAGGAGTGCGTTACAGTAATCTAGCTGACTGAAAATAAAAGCATGAAGTAATTTTTCAGCATCTTGCAATGTTATAAGAGGTCTAACTTTTGCTATATTTCTTACATGAAAAAATGCTGTCCTAGTAATCTGATTAATATGTGATTTAAAATTCAGGTCAGAGTCAATAGTTACCCCTAAATTCTTAACCTCCATCTTAACTTTTAATCCTAATGCATCAAGTTTATTTCTAATAACCTAATTATGTCCATTATTGCCAATCATTAAAATTTCTGTTTTCTCTTTATTTAGTTTGAGAAAATTACTAATCCTTCCGGTAACACAAGTGAGACATTGTATCAGTGAATCAGGGGTGTTGGGGTCATCAGGCGCTATTGATAAATACAGCTATTTGTCATCGGCATAGCTGTGGTAGCTCACGTTGTGCCCTGAAATAATCTTACCTAATTGAAGCATGTAAATCGAAAAGAGCAGTGGACCCAGGATAGAGCCTTGTGGAACACCATATAGAGTATCATGTGTCTTTGAAGTATAATTACCACAACTAACAAAGAATTTTCTACCTGCCTGGTAGGATTCATTTACTACTTTAACGAGTGCAGTTTCTGTACTGTGATTTGTTCTGAAACCCGACTGAAACTTATCAAGAATGGCATGTATATTGAGGTGATCATTAAGCTGCATAATGACTGCCTTTTCTAGAATTTTACTTAAGAAGGCAGGTTAGAAATAGGTTTAAAATTTTCAAAAGCAGAGGAGTCAAGATTACTTTTCTTCTGCAGTTGTTTAACCACAGCAGTCTTAAGACAGTCTGGGAAGACCCCCGTATCTAATGACGAGTTTACTATGTCAAGAATACTATCAATTAGCACGCCCAATACTTCTTTGAAAAAAAATGTATTGGTATTGGGTCAAGGACACAGGTGGAGGGTCTCAGAAATAATTTTATACTAGCAAAATACCCGCGCTTTGCAGTGGAGAAGTAGTGTGTTAAAGAAGTTATGAAAAAGAAAAGGAAACATTTAAAAAATAATGTAACATGATTGTCATTGTAATTGTTTTGTCACTGTTATGAGTGTTGCTGTCATCAAGGATTTGATTATCATTACTTCTTTCAATCAGGTTTGGTAAGTTACATTCCGTGTTTGTCAACCGTTGCAAAGATAACAGGTTTCATTCATCGAAGTGTGCTCGTGAATCTAAGATGTTTAACAGGCATTCCCGTTATTAAGTTGTGGATTTGCCTGTGAATATTTAGTGGCAGCGTGTCTATGAACTTGTGGAATTGCCTGCTAGTATTTAGCGGCAGCGTCTCTATGAACTTGTGGATTTGCCTGCGAGTATTTATCGGCAGCGTGTCTATGAACTTGTGGATTTGCCTGCGAGTATTTAGCGACAGCGTGTCTATTAACTTGTGAATTTTTCTGCGAGTATTTGGCAGCAGCGTCAAGAAGTTGTTTCTGTCTAGTTGCATCAGAAAATGTACCATGACGTCTGACAAACCTCCGTTTTACTGTTTTCTCACAGCTTGGATTGCTGCTGTCATAATCGATTTGAGTTTCATGGTTTGTTTCAATTACGTTAGTATTTGCAGGACTTGTGTTGAAGAGACATTCGGCATCTGTCAAGCATTGTAAGCATACAGCCGGCTTCATCGATAACTTTGCATCCAGCTTTTGAGAGTTGAAACATTCATAAACATCAAAGTGTCCACTACTCAAATCATCACCTGTGAATCTAAAATGTTTAAGAGGCATTGGCAGTTTTCCAAAGGTGTAAAATATTTGGCCATTTTGCTACACTTAAAAGCGACAACCGAATAATTCAGCGGCAGCCAGCATAGGTGAAGGGCTTAAGCATTTCACTCTTATAGTGCTCCTGTGTAGTATAATTATCTCCTGTACCGGCATCAGTCCACACCTTGAACCTGTCCCAGTCATTCAATACATAAGACACAATGTTCCACTGGATATCAAGATCGAACCTGATATGGCCGTACAATATGTAACATAGCGAATGTAAAAAGCAGACGGCATTTCCGGGCATGGAAACCACTCGGTAAGTGACAGTTTTTTGATCGATGGTGATCACCTTAAAAGCTATTAAGTCAAAATGCTCTTATCTCAAATCAGTTTTCCCCATTGAATGAATTGAAATTCCATTAATCCGTTCTGGAACCCCAAAAAACACTGCAATTTTTTGTTACATGTTTTTAATTAAGAAAAATGTACTTATAGATAACAAATATTGTATAAAAACACAATACAATAGAATGTACTGCAATAAACTGGTTTTATTAAGTACAGTATAATGTACAGCATTTACCTTAGAGATCAGACGAGTTGAAGATGCTGACGGAGGTGTTGGAGAAAGGCTGAACTGAATAACTGAATGTTATTCACTGATTTTTGCCCTTTTCGCCGCACCTTCCTCACTTTCATCTGCAGGGGTTTTCGATAAAAACCTGTCCAATGAGGTCTGCTTCATCCTATCTTTCAGAATGTTTCTAAAATGTGTTAGGCAATTGTCATTAAATACAGCTGCTGCACTATCAGTTGTAACTTTTTCAGGATGTTTCTTTTCAATAAAATCAATTGTTAGGCAAGTGTCATCAAATAGAGCCGCTGCACAATCAGTTGTAACTTTTTTAGGATGTTTCTTTTCAGTAAAGTCAAGCGTTAGGCAAGTGTCATTAAATAGCCCTGCTGCACTATCTGTTGAAATTTTTTTCAGGGTTATCTTTTAAATAAACTCAAACGTTAGGCAAATGTCATTGAATAGCGCGGCTGCACTATCAGTTGCAACTTTTTCAGGGTGTTTCTTTTCTTTAAAGTTCAAAACTTTTTCCCAAATTACAAACACTTCCTTTATCTCACTTTATGAGGTAACCTCCTCCGCGATACCAATCTCCTGCAGAACCTCCATATGTTGCCGCATCTGTAGTTCCATCAACTCCTCCGTCGTCAGTTCTTCTGAATGTGCGGCAGCAAGCTCTTTGATGGCTCATATTTCGAATTTTGGCTCGTAACTCAAGGCAAAAAATCAACCTAGTGACGGCTCGTATCTCAAAAAACTCGTATGTTGGGGCACTCGTATCTCAAGGTACTACTGCATAACAAAACAAGTGCACTTTTATTCAGGAATATAACCGAATAGAAAGAAATTATTCAATTTACATGTTGCTGTCAGTGTGTAAAAACCGAAGTACAAATATCAATCGACACAAAGTAGACATAATCATTTGGCTGGTGCAGAGGTAAGAACTGCTGGCTCATAATCAACACGTTTCGGGTTCAATCGTGGGTCCTCCCTGTATTTACCGTTTTGAGTAGTAAGCTACAATTATTATTACTATTATATAATTAAAAACATACATTTGATTTGAGTCTGTAACACCCAGTGTATATTTTTACTACTTGTAAAAGTTAGCTTCTTTTTTTTTTTTTAATTGTTTTATTCTCTCAGTCACGTTCACGTGGTACAACAAACTTGCCTCTCGCTCTCTGAATTGATGCCATTTATCTCCATTCTTTTCGCAAAAGAAGTTTTGACCACAGTTAGTGCTGTCATTGATGCCTGGTCAGAACTATTTGTTGAGATCAAAGTGGGAATTTTGAGATTAAAGTCAAAATTTCCACTTTAATCACGAAGTAGACCTTCTTTTCTTCACTCTGTCCCTATTTTTTGGCTCTGTGGCTTAAATACACTTCCGTACATTCTGCTGTTGTTGTATGTGAGACCTTTAAAATGCATTGGTTAATTACGATGAGAAAAATGCAATGCTTGTAATGCCTACACAAGAAATAGATGAAGAAAAGCACCATGATTACATCTGTTTGTCAGCATTTAAGTCTGATGATTTGCTTCACCACATCGAACCATTCATCAAATAGTGAAACACGTACACTGATCCTATAGGCTCTGCAATACAGCTTATTGTCACATGTTGATAGTAAAGAAAGACTCTGACGTCACTTTCCAACTTGAGCACACTGTGCCCATCAGTTATTTGCTGCTACAGCAACTTGTGCATGCTTCGCGTTAATTTCTGAGGATGTGCTCTGAGGACACTTCAAATGAATGCTGTGAACATGTGGCAGCATTGATGTGTGCGCGTACACGTTCTAAGCGTGTAGTATAAACTGGCCCTTTGAAAGCACCTCCGGGAGGGGATGAAGGGGATTTTTCATGATGGCATCCAGTTTTGCTAGCATCCTCTTTTCCACAACAACTTCCAGTGTATTCAGGGTTCGTCCTGTGAGAGAGCAGGCTTTCTTGATAAGTTTGTTCAAGTGTTGTACTTATTTTAAGATTAAGTTGCATCCAAGGAGACTGCAGTGTAGAACTATACACTGGCTTACTACAGATTGATACAGCATTTCCATCAGCTTTCTGCATAACATCAAAAGACCTGAGTCTCTTTAAGATGTACAGTATGCATGGCCCTTCTTGTTCTGAGCAGTCCAGTTTGCTATTTATGTGATCTCCCAAGTACTTGTAGCTCTGTGTATCCCACTCCTGAATGTTAACTGGTCTTAGATGCTTCTTGTTTTTTTGATATTGAATTAGCAGGTTGTTGTCCCTGCACCATAAGACGAAGTCCATCACAGCATTCCTGTACACTTACATGTCTCCATTATTAATGATGGAGGAGAGAGGTTAGGAGTGTGTTGCATGTTGCCGCACCCACCACACGAACTACCTGGATTGGGACCCAAGTACCGCTGTGCAATAGGTGACACCTCAGTACCACACTGAATATGTAAACCTAAATGTTAATACTAACCTAAGAAGGTTGGAGTAACATTACAGCAGTATTTTTGTACTTCTTGAATGTCTTTGTTATGTCATGGGTATCTGTCACGCATGGGCGTCAAAGGACTCCTCTACGGGCCAGAGAAAGGTAAACAATAGCCCGCTGAGACAAGAGGGGGGGCTACCACTGATGTTTTCCTGTTCTTCCTCTTCCCTCACAGCTCCGAGAAGCTGCCCGGCAAGGACACTTAACGTCGCCCCTTCCGGAAGTACCGGTATAAAGGAAGCACCAACAAAGAGAAGGGCGGCTTCTGCTGGGATACCAGAACAAGCTGAATGCCAGATCCCTTGATGCTGTGAGAACATTATTATTGGGAAAGAAGTCCCTGTATGCGAGAGCACTGAAGCTCTATTTTTTCGTTATTTGCTGACTTTGTTTGTTCGTCTCGCGACGATTAAATGTGATGACCCGATTGTTGTCCCAACATTCCTACTGTGGTAGTCTGTCCTTCCACTGCCCGTCCACAGTATCATAACATTTAAAAGGTGAATTACAGCAGTACATTATCTAAATTCAATAATGCATAATAATGAGTAATAATATACAAATGATAAATAACGCACACTCACATAAGAAAGATATATATATAATTAACAGTAGAATTACCAGAGCCTACGAAAAAACTCATAAATCTGGCCCACCTTAAATCCTTTCTCACCTCTCATTCAGCATCTTTTGTCCTGTAAATGTGTCAATAAGCATCAAGCAGCCTGGTATCCCATTCTGCTGCCCACCATCACAGTTCAATTCTCAAAGAAGTTTCTCAGTGCTCAGTGTTTATCTTTGAGTGAAGTGCTGGAGCTTTATAGGGTAAAAAAGTACATTGTCTTTTGGAATACAATCATTTCATGTGTGTTCTGTGTCAACAACAATCTATGTAAAAACGTTAACACAGAAACGTTTTTTATGTTGTAGTAATAATTGACAAAATGTAGACATGAAATGTGTAATGTATGAAGCCTGAAATACAAATATGAAATAAACACTTTCACAAAAGGTACAAGTATAACAAAAGAAGTGCACTTTTATTCAAGAATTTAACCGAAGAAAAAAGAAAGCATTTTATGGTAGGCGGTTGATATGACTCGAAGATAAACACTGAGAAACTTCTTTGCAAATTGAACTGCGGTGGTGGGCAGGGGAATGGGATACCAGGCTGCTTGCTGCTTATTGACACATTTACAGGACAAGAGACGCTGACGGAGAGGTGAGAAAGGATTTAAGGTGGGCCAGATTTATGAGTTTTTTCGTAGGCTCTGGTAATTCTAGTGTTAAGAGAAATTGAGTCCTTAAATATTGAATTGTTTTTTAAGTTTGTAAATGACAGTCCAATGATAATGGCAGGTGGCCAGGATGAACAGAAACAAAAACATTTCCAGTTAACCTGATGACAAAAAATCTTCTGGGGTTCCAAGGCCAAAAGACCATCAAGCCCCCACCGGGAGTTGTTCGTAATTTTTTTATGCTTCATCTAAGACTATTTGACTATTTTTAGTGGAAGCTATGTTAAGAAGTGAGGTGATGATTAGTTGCAGCAGTATGGTTTCGTGCCAAGAAAGTGCACAACAGATGCAATGTTTGCTCTGAGGATGTTGATGAAGAAGTATAGAGAAGACCAGAGGGAGTTACATTGCGTCTTTGTGGACCTGGAGAAAGCATATGACAGGGTGCCATGAGAGGAGCTGTGGTATTGTATGAGGAAGTCGGAAGGGGCACAGAAATATATAAGAGTTGTTTAGGATATGTGCAAGGGAAGTGTGACAGTGGTGAGGTCTGGAGAGGTCAGTTCCTCGCTATATACAATCATCAGATTCAAATGTTAACAGTTCCCACACACACACCCAAGGACCGTCCTTCCTACATTACGACATGTGTATAAGGTGTGAAGCCTGGAGTCCAGGTAGGAGTGACGGATACATTCAAGGTGGAGGTGGGATTGCATCAGGGATTGGCTCTGATCCCTTTCTTATTTGCAATGATGATGGACATGTTCACAGACGAGATTAGACAGGAGTCCCAGTGGACTATAATGTTTGCCGATGACACTGTTATCTGTAGCAAGAGTAGGGAGCAGGCTGAGGAGACCCTGGAGAGGTGGAGATATGCTCTGGAGAGGAATGAAGGTTAAAAGGAACAAGACAGAATACATGTGTGAATGAGAGGGAGGTCAGTGGAATGGTGAGGATGCAAGGAGTAGAGTTGGCGAAGATGGATGAGTTTAAGTACTTGGGATCAACAGTAAATAGTAATGGGGATTGTGGAAGAGACATAAAAAGAGAGTACAGGCAGGGTGGAGTGGGTGGAGAAAAGTGTCAGGAGTAATTTGTGACAGACTGGTATCAGCAAGAGTGAAAGGGAAGGTCTACAAGACAGTAGTTAGACCAGCTATGTTATATGGATTGGAGATGGTGGCACTGACCAGAAAGCAGAAGACAGAGCTGGAGGTAGCAGAGTTAAAGATGCTAAGATTTGCATTGGGAGTAATGAGGATGGATAGGATTAGAAATGAGTACATTAGAGGGTCAGCTCAAGTTGGACGGTTGGGAGACAAAGTCAGAGAGGCGAGATTGTGTTGGTTTGGACATGTGCAGAGGAGAGATGCTGAGAATATTGGGAGAATGATGCTAAGGATAGAGCTGCCAGGAAAAAGGAAAAGGGGAAGGCCTAAGAGGAGGTTTATGGATGTGGTGAGAGAGGATATGCAGGTGATGGGTGTAATAGAGCAAGATGCAGAGGACAGAAAGATATGGAAAAATATGATCTGCTGTGGCAACCCCTAACGGGAGTAGCCGAAACAAGAAAAAGAAGATCTTTTAATCGATAGAAGATCGATTTTTAGGGGTATCTTTCATTCAGACCTCACAGGCACAGGACTTTGGTCATGTGGTGGTGTTGGCTTAGAATACCAACACAGAAGAACCGGTAAAGAAAACAGAAAAAAGTGAGGAGTAATAATGATTGCAGATTCACTGAGGAGAAAGATAATTCTACACTTATCTAGTTGGCTGGTAATTCATTCCAGGTTTATGGTGCATTATAGCAAAAGGTTGCCTCACCACTTCTTTTAAGCTTGACTCTTGCAATTATAAACAGGCCGCTATTAGAAGTTCTAAGGTTATGACTTAGAATGTAGGGGAACAGACACTCCAAGATATAAGAAGGAACAATCATAAATAATAATATATTTATAAAAATCTACTACATGGTCAAATGCATAGGTTAATTTTATTCACAAAAACATTATTCAGAATCTTTCTCCATTTTTTTTATTTTTCAGCTTGTTGTTCTTCCTGTGTCCATATGGGTTTCTTCCAGCTACTCCAGTTACATCCTACAGTCCAAAACCATGCAGATTAGATGAATTGGTGTGGCTCTAGTGTATGCTTTGTGTGTTTGTGTATGTTCACCCAGCAATGGACTGGCATACTGTGCGGGTGCTGTTGTTGTCTTGTGCCTGATGATTGCTGGAATAGGCTCTAGCTGCACCACTACCCTGCCTTGGATAAACGAATACAAAGATGGATGGATGTTTCATCACCATGGCATTTTCTAAATGGCCTTAAATGTACACAGTCTGAATCATCAAGCTCAGACATTAAGAACAATGAAGTAGATACTTCACTAGCAGGCATGTTGTTTACTCATCACAAATATCACCATTCATTACAACAATTCAAACCAAACAGCTCTTAATAGTGAGGTCGAGGAGACAGTTGTAACTTACATGACCTATAGTTCAGTGCGGTTATACATTTAGGTTGGTACCAAAAGAATAATATTAACAATCACTAAATTAATGTTTAAGGTATGAAATCTGTACAGTATGGACTGAGAGAAGACATTTTTTCAAAGAAAGCAATACATTTATCTTTGATGTAAAAATCTGATTACAATAAACACATTTAATCACTGTGGCACTCCAGGGAGAGGGCTGCCAAACTCTGATTTAGATAGCAAGTGTAATATCAGCAAATATGATAAATCATCAGGGCTTTCAATCAATCCATTTTCTAAATTTGATTTTTTAATGGAGTGTCACAGGGGTGCTGGAATCTAAAACAGCAATGCTGAGCACAAGTAAAGGTAAGCTAAATGGGGCTTGTTTTAATTTAATATGCTCCCAAAAGATGCATTGATTTACCTAAGTTATTTTTGTTAGGGTAACATATATTTGAAGTTTTTGAAAAATCAATCTAATATGAAATTTGGTCTGTTATACTGTATGGTGCATATATAATGTTAAATGTTTTTTCCCTTTCCAGCATTCACTATGACAAAACGTTTTATTATACATATATAAATACGTAAGAACCTTGTGTTACTATGAACTACAGGAAAATGTGAACTTCAGGAATATACAATGGCGTGCTTTGATAACCTCACGTCACCAGTTAATCGAAGCAGCTAGAGCTGCTTGATGTATCCATTAAAAGAAAACGAATTAGAATAGTTCCAAATATCTAGGCTTTACAAAATAATTCTGAGGAAATGATTCAGTGCCAGCACCTGAATCAGACATCACTGCAACTGCACTTCTGCGGACAGGCACTGAAAGGGCTTTGGAGGAAAGGTATAATTAGGCTGTAAGGAAAAGGACAGGAACAGCCCAGACGCAAATACTCACGCCTTCACCTAAAGACAGAATGTGTCAAAGTCCCTGTCAAGTAAAATAAATCTTTATTCTGACTATTTTGCTTTTCAGTGCAAGAGGGCAGCTCCTGAATATTGTAAAATTCAACACCTATCAGCTTGGCTACATACAAAAATAATCCTGGGACATTTTAATGTCTCAGTGGTTTGAAAAAAGTATAAAAACAAGAAACAAATGTATTTTTTACCATATGTTACTAGGGTTAACCTATTTAAAGTATGCATTTAATAAAAAAAAAAATCTGTGGACAGACCTCTTCTTCTCTTTTACCATCTCATTTCATCAAATATAAAAATGAAAAAATGCAAATCTTTTCTTTTATGTGTCTTTTTGGCATATGCTGGTCTTCCCAATAATCTGTTAAAAATAGGTCCAAAACTTACATTTTTCTCTCAGAGTCATGCATGCCCCTCCAATGTAAGATGAGCAGTGAACAGGCTGTCTGGAAGTTAACTGGAATTGGACTTGAAGTGAAATCTGTGAACTTTGGAGAGAGTAGGGATAGAATTTCCCAAAGGTGGCATTTAAAATGGAAGATGACAGCTAGAATCACAAAGACCTTCTTCTTCCTTTCCCATTTCAATGTGGGGTCGAAGTGCTTCATCAGACTTCTCCAAACCACTCAGTCCTGCACACCCTCCCCAGTCAGTCCTTTTTCCTTCAGATCTTCTTTTATTTTATCGTTCCACCTCCACTTTGGCTTCCCTCACTTTCTCTTCCCCTGTATTTCCATTCCCATCACACTTTTGCCCACATAATCACTGTATCTCCTCATCACATATCCATCCCAGCCCAGTCTACGTTCCTATATATTCTAAGATCTCTCTCCCACTTTTGTTGCACCTCTGATTGTCTTGTGTCTTATTCTGTCCTTTTTTGTAACTCCACACATCCATCTCCACATTCTCATTTCTGCTACATCTTAATTCCTCTCTGGCACTCTCTTTACTGCCCATGTCTCAGCTCCATGCATCACTGCTGGTCTTATCAATGTCTTAATAACCTTAACCTTTAACCTTCATCTTAATCTTAATCTTCTTCAATCACATAATATTCCTGATACTTCCTTCTTCAATTGTTCCATCAACACTAGACTCTATGGGTTATCTATCTGTCTGTCTATCTATCTAATTTTCCATCTTTGGCTACCACTGATCCTAGATATTTAAATGTATCCACCCATATCAATACCTCTCCCTGCAGGCTAACTTCTCAATTCTGATCATCATTAAACCTTCAGTATTCTGTGTTTTTCCTATTTACCGCAGTTTTAATCCTCATTCTTGTTGTGTCTTCACTTACCAGTCCATCCTTGGTTATCATAGCAGCTCTCCCTTTAATGCCAGTTTTTTAGGTTTCGTTTGGCATATCCTTATCCAAATTTTATTTTATCTTGAGGATTTGTTTTCTTGATTTTCTTAATATATTTGTTGGTTTATTTTCTAGTTTCTAGTTTAATATTAGTTTACTTCTTATTGGGAATTGTGTGCTTACTCTTTTAATTTATTCTCTTTTTATTCATTTTTATCATGTTTTTCTGAGGCTTTATACATTTTTACAGATGCATTTCATTTTTTTCCAATACTTTGCATTGCTGACTTAACTTTTATTTTTTGTCTTTGGAACTTTTTTTTGTTATATTGTTCTTTTTACATGATGCTTTCCTGTTTTTTGTAGGTATTGTCATTATAGGCTTTCCACTGCTAATGTTTAGTTCACATGCTATCAGACAGACAGCAAAACTAAGCTTCTGAGTTGGATATTTCACATGAACGTCCTATGAAGGCAATCTGGAGAAAAATATGCAACACAAATTCTCTTGAATTTTGACATAACGCTAACCTTTCACTGTATTGAATTGTATAAAAAATAACTTTGTCAGGTAGAAATTGCATTTTTGTGGTCACATTGCCTTTGGAATGGCATAGTACACATTAAATACATTTAGTTTGCTTTTTATTTTGCAGACCGAGTAACAAATCAAGAGTGACCTTTTAACTTGAATTGCTTTTTTATAAACCAAATAGCAAATCTAAAGTGACCTAGTGTGTTTCCCAAAAATCTGACTGGAAACTCACATAAGTGCGCTGAGGTGGAGAAGTAAAGCATCACAAGTCAGAGTTCTGCAGAACTACGATAGCTGCATTACAGAAGCCAGTCATTGATAGAACTGTGCTTACCTGAAGTGGGATGCATGAAATCATAAATTTCAAATGCCATCTAAGATTGTGGACTGAGTGAGTGACTTAGAGATTTGTGATTTAAGTTTTAGGAACAATTGTCAAGTGTTTTTGACTTTAGGTTTGGTTAAAACTCTTGATATGTTGTTTTGGTTATTTTTGTCCTGCAATGCTTTTTGATTAATTGTTTCAGTTTTCAATTCTTCGTCTATTTTTTCATAGTTATGACAATTGTTTTCCACCTTGGCAAAAGTACTAGGGTGTTGTACCGTGTTAGCCATTATGAATGTAGTGACAAGTCAAGGAAAATGACACCTTTTATTGCCTAATTAAAAAGATTACAATATGCAAGCTTTCGAGGCAACTCCGGCCCCTTCTTCAAACTTCAGCTTCTTTCCTTGCTATCCTACTGTGGAAAAATAAAAATCAGTTATTGATCAAATCTGGTGTGCGTGCCAAGGGCCACGAGAAGTCTGTCTTGCGACAAGTGCAGCTTCTGTTTTCTGTAACAAACAAGAAGTTACAAGTGCCCAACTGATGACCTTTAAAATTGTGTAACTGCTGATCCAAAATTATTGTAAAGATGTAACGTCTTGAAATTCTTGTGCAACTAAAGTCATAAGGTCAAATTTTGCGCTTAGCATTATAAAAGATTTAGGAAACCAACTTCTCGGCGCAGATGAAGGGCAGGTGTCCTAGGACTGTGCTTCTCTGTCATTCTTACCTTTGCCTGGTGTGTATTAATAAAATATTTTTTACTAACTTTAATTATATCTCTCTGTCTTCAGTCACAAGAAATGACACTAGAGAAAAAGTGTCCACACTACCCAGTTTTTTTGGTTTCTTTTTCAGCTTTTTGTGATTTATTGAATTAAGTATCATGTTGTGGTCTATATTAATTAACTTCTGTCCTATATTAGTTAACCACACACACTCTATTACAACACAAGAGACACTAATGGAGAAGTGTAAACGGATTTGAGGGAGGCCGGGATTACAAGATTTTTCGTAGGATTCAGGGATTCTAGCGTTAAATTCATTTCAATTCATGCTGGATTGAATTGTTGAGCATTCTTATGTACTTAAAACTTTAAAGAATAGTAGTTTTGGGGCATTGTGCTAAAATACATGCAATATTGCAGAGAATTGGGGGGTCCTGTTCCTGGTCCAACTGCGATCGATGTACTGCTGTACTCCAGTTTGCAATACACAAACAGAGAATTGCTTATACAGTCCACCAGTCCTATATGCAACACAAACTGGGAGCAACTACATATCTTGGTCAGTTTAAATGCACATCACTAAAGAGATCCCTGACAGACAGAATACAGAGGAAGTGAAAAATATGCATAGTTCAGAATAATATTTATTTTCACCTGTTCTGTTTTGTACAATCCCTACTTCTCTCCTGGTTTGAGCCTCATTCCTTCATTTGCAACTTCCTCTAGCAATGAATAGGTCACTACAATACATTAACAGAGAGAAAACAACCCTAAAATCTCAACTATTCACTTCATTGTATGAGCTGCATAAATGTGCAGCCTGTAAACATCATTGCTGTTTGTAGTAAGTTAAAGTAAACAATAATTACAGTATGTTTTAGAAATGTGTTGTCTGGATATAGCTTCTGGGAAAAATTATATTTATATAATTGAAAATAAGAACTAAAAAAAAGAAATAGGATCTCAAACGCTCAGACATACAACTGACAAAAATATGAAAACAATTTCTTAAGTGAATAACATAAACAAATAAAAATCATAAAGATATAATAACAATACTATAGTACTGCACACCCCCACCCTGGTGAGCATACAACTGGAGAGATACTTGAAAACAAATTCTTAACTGAACAAAGTAAAAACCCACATCAGAAGCTGAGTTTAGTTCAGTTGGCTTACTGTTTTTGTGTGATTCATTGAAACGTTAATTTTGTGGTTTTGCTGTACTTTTTATTTCACTGTTAATTGTTTTCTATATTTTGTAAACTTTATTTGGGGTAATATTTTAATTCTTATTGGTTGTAATTTTTAGATTATGACGTTCTTTGAGGTAGAGTGTTGCTTTCATACAATAGGCCTGTTTCAATTTGCGTAAACCCTCCAAAACTTTGTAATGGTACAAGATAACAGATCAAAATGTTTTACATTTAATACACCGAAAATTCGCATTGTTCTTACTGAGTACCCTTTTCAATTTGAAAGAATATGGCTTCCTGTAAAATTGTTTTCTGCAGTAACCATCAGCAAAAGCCAAATTCAGTCACTAAGAAAAGCAGGAATTGATCTACAGTTTTTTTCATGGCCAACTGTAAGTAGCATGTTCAAGAGTAAGGATCCGGGAAACATAGCTAGTTTAAGGTATAGGAGAAAAACCTGAGTGAATAAAGAAAAAAACATGAAAGAGAAAAAAAGGACAAATTCCACACAGATGATGCCAGGTCTTGATTTCCCAGTCCCCTGAGATTATGAAGAAGTAGCATTAATCACAGCAACTCATAATTCCTTAAGATATGCAGCACAAAGAAAGCAGTCTTTGCTCGCACTGAGTAAATGGGTGTTTGGTTCAATGTGACTTTGCAAGATATTTTATGGAGTAGGAACATATGCTTCAGAAATTCAGAAAAATAGAATTGTGATTTCTTTTTGTTTGTTTAGGGGATCTTAGTAGTTTTTAATGCCTCCTCAGTTCTTGGTGTCAAGTCATTAGTACAAACCTACAATCTGTTTTGAATTCTACATTATTATCATTATTATTTTGATGATAATGTGTATATACTGTATATATATATATATATATATATATATATATATATATATATAGGATATATATAATATAATATATATATATATATATGTTGTCACACACGTGCAATTAGGAGGAAGCAGAGTGGACCAGGTGAAGGTAATTACCTGCCAGGCCAGGGAGTGGCAGGGTGTGCTAAGCCTACTTCTGTTGTCTCTGCAAGCCAAAAATAGGAAAACCTATCTGATTCAGCATCAACGACGCCACTTCCGATTCATGCATGCGCGAGTAGGGGGCCACAGACGGACCTTAATACGATCGGGAAGTCATACGCCAGGAGGGAGTGGCGGGGTACTAACCTTTCTCTCTTTGTCTCTTACAGAAAAAAAGACGCACCGTCGCCATGATTCTACCTCCTACATCTTCACGCAGTATGATACTTCCGCCCTTCCTCTGTCCACTACCTATGACGTCAGCAGTCCCATCATCCACCACGGTTCCTACCCAGCATTCCTCCACTTCCGGCCCCGCCTTCATAAATACTCCTTCGACGCCATCTTGCCTCTGTCATCCAAATACTGTTTTGTTTATGTATTTTTTGACCGGATTATTTTTGATACTGTGGATAATTTTCCAGTATACGGGGCCGGAAACCCCAAACCTTTATGTGTGTCTCTGATCTCTCTTTTACAATATATATATACATATATATATATATATAGTGACAGATAGGGGGCAGTATTGCTCCCTTGAACCCTTGTCCAATACGCCAGACACCAGATGAAAGTCCAAAAGTAGACTTTATTCATACAGTACAGTGCACAAAGCACCCTCTCCTCCACAATACTCATTAATTCACTAATCACAATAACAATAAACAATCCTCCTCTCCCAGACGCGTTGCCCTCCTACCACCCAGCTCAGCTCGTCTGGGAGCTCGCAGCCCCTGTGGTATCCAGCAGGGTCGTGTATAAAAACTACATAGTCCATAATTCCCTGCTGGCATTCGGGGCACCTCCATGCTGCAGGGAGGGCTCCACCTGGCAGCCTGGGGTATTGGCCGGGATGAATGGCCGGCCATATTCCACTATATATATATATATATATATATATATATATATATATATATACATATATATACATACATATATATTGTCACGCACGTGTGAATAGGGGCTGCGGAAGGACCTAAATGAAATCGGAAAGTCATACGCCAGAAGGGAGAGGCGGGGTACTAACCTTTCTCTCTTTGTCTCCTACAGAAAGAAAAACGCACCGCCGCCATGAGTCTACCTTCACCAGTTCCCGCAGTACGCTACTTCCGCCCTTCCTCTGTCTGCTCCCTATGACGTCATCAATCCCATCATCCATCTCGGCTCTTACCCAGCATACTTCTACTCCTACATAAATATTCCTCCACTGCCATCTTTGGACTGTCAAAAACTGCATTGATTTCATGTATTTGACCGTGGCAACTATTTGCTATATTTCATTGATTGTTTACAGTATACGGGGGCGGAAACCCCAAACCTTTATGATTGTTTGTTTATTTCTTTACTATATATATATATATATATAATATTATGGTGCCAGTGAAAATCCAAAATTTAATTTTTCACATCTTAACCCCCAGTTTTGTTTCTCTAGTTACCATGATAAATTACACAAAGTTTTATGACAATCAAACAATATTTACTGGTGGCACAAGAGATCAGAATTTTTCTATATTCACTATACAACATGCTTGCTGATATGACTGTTCTGTCCATCTCTTCAGAGTTTTTCAGTTAACAGAGTTTTTGTTGGTGCTGGTCTTCTACAACTTGTAGGAGGTTCTGTTTCTGTTCTTCTTGGTTTGTGATGGCCGAATTGAATGACTGAATCAGTGCAACTCCTCTCTCTGTTGCATCATTGACCACTTTCAGGTGTTTGACATTGCAATGAGCTGAAATATATGCTTCATTACTGTCCCATGAAGTCCTGTGAAATCTCCATCCTGGACTGTTTTCTTCTCAACAGTATGCAAATGAAAAAATCGACTTAGCACTTGCCTGTTTGAAGGTAGCTTACAGCCAGTAATGGTCTCAGAGAGTCCTCTTATAAGCCATACACCGTGTCGTGATTGCCTTGACTTTTTATCTACAACTGATGTCATCTTGATTAAATCCTTTAACTATACCTGTTATGCAAATATAACAGTATTAGGTAATTAGGACTCAGTAATTTTAGAATTTTGGCACAGCTTTGTAGCAGTCTAAAGATGCAGACAGAAATAAGAAATAATCCAGGGGGTATACTGTACAGGAGTATGTATGCCTGTTACTGATAAAATACTGGAATCACACAAGTTATTAACCTTTAACTTTGGGAACTGTGAATGAAATCTGTCTGTATGAGCATATAAAAAATACCTGGTTTTTCATTTATTGCATTATTTTACGTTTCTTACACATGTGTCACAGCAACAAAAGTAAAAACTAGGCATAGAAAAACAAACCAGGCATAGATAAAAACAATACATATTTATTTTAAAAGCTCACTTATGCCTGTCAATAACAAGCATAATAGTTACATGAAAAGGAGATTTACAATAAATACTGATGACTTCAGAAGCATTGTGCCACCAGTAAATATTGATATAATCATCTACATTTATTTTCATATATCATTTTTATGAAAAGGAACATTTTTACAGGGTAAGACTTCACAAAATAGATACGTCACTTTTTCGCATATTGTTCTTTGGCACCCTAATAATACAGTATGTGTGTATATATATATATATACAGTATATATATATATAAAAGTCAATGTGTGTAGGTATGTTCCAGCATCACGTCCGAACGGCTGGAGCGATTTTCATGAAACTTGGTACACATGTTCCTCATTGGTCGGCTAAAAATACTTTAGGGTGAAATCAGCCATAACCCACCCCCTTCTGGGTAGGGTAGGGGTTATCTTGCAGTCTTGTATGCATGTTATCATCCAGTTGACACTCAAAATGACCACCAGATGGTGAACTGGAGGCAACTGCCAGCATTCTTTGTGTCTGAGTGCCACCGCGCCACTGTTGCTTTTGAAATTAAATAGAGTTTTATGCGTGGAAGTGTGTATGTCTGTACAGCCTGGAAGTGAGACGTAGAGTCGGGGTGAGGGCTCCAGCTCCAAGGATGCACAAGCGAGGCCAGTACACCGGCAAAAGGAAACCTCCTAAGAAAGACAGTCACTTAGCTGCTAATGCCCAAACGATGCAAACACTTTGGCAACACAAATCCTTCTAGCAGACAGATGCCCAGAGTAGTTCTGATGATTTAAATACTTTCTAGGATCCATGGGCTTACACAGTTAATATATACCAGGTGACTGCCAGTATTCTTTATTTTTGAGTAGCATCGCACCCCTGTTGCTTTTCAAATTAAATTGAGTTGGCCGGTTCTGAGTGTCAACTGGATTATAACATACATACAAGACCACAAGACAAGGACATTAGTGAGTCTTTATTTCTAAATTTATTTTTATTTTTAACGTTCTGTTTTTTTAATTATGTTTTTCTCAAACAATTAAAAAAAACACGAGGGCAAACTAGTGGTGACTGCCAGCATTCTTTATGTTTGAGCACCACCGCTCCCCTGTTGCTTTTCAAATTAAATACAGTTGGCCGGTTCAGGGCATCAACTGGGTGATAACATACATACAACACGGCAAGACAAGCACATTAGTGAGTCTTTATCCATCCATCCTGTAGCTGCGTTTTCTTTTCCCAAAATTATCAAAGTTCTGCAGCTTCAACTCAAAAAATGGGATTCAACAAAAGCCTGACGCGCAGAAATGATTCCACAGACAAAGTATCTTCGTTTTTTAAAGTTTAGTTAAGTTTTAAAGTAAAACAGTTTACACAAAAAAAGGAAATTAAAATAGCAATAAAAAAGGAAAAATTAATGTTAAGAAAAGTTCAATTCTAGATTAATCTTGTTACATCTCAAATCGTTACTATTTACTTAATATTTCTGAACCATTTCAAAACGGTCAGAAAACTGTATGCTTATCCCATTTCTAAGCTTAAATGGGTCTTTCAAGTCCTTCTTTACTGGGACTTGTTCCAAACAAACTGAGCTTATTATCACACTGTTATTCAGTTATAGTAAGAAGGTTCTATCTCTTGTTAACTATAGGGGGAAAAGACTATACCATAAGCTATGACTATGAAAGACATTAATATTCTATTCAAATTAAGCAAACATCAATATGAGTTTAACTCAAAACTTTAACTTTCTAAGATTGGCTCTTACATTTCCGGCCCCTAATTGGCTATGCAGGAGCTGAGACAATTACTTTACTTTACTTCAATATGAGCCAATTTCTTTTATATTAACTATTCGCATAAATCATTAGCAATAACACTGCAAACAAACATTTTAAATTTCATATTTCAAACATTGGCTGTTTCTTGAAGCAGGCACAGTTTATTCACGGGTCTGTCAGTGTGCTGGTTTTGGTCTGCACACAAACTCTTCTGACTGCACCTTTGGCATCTGGCATTGTCTTGATGACTCGACCCATTACCCAGGAATTGCGAGGTGTAGCTTTATCTACAATTAGAACAACGTCCCCTGGTTCAAAATTTCTTCTTGGTGCAAGCCACTTTTGACGTTTTGAAGTATTGGCAAATACTCTTTTGTCCATCTTTTCCAAAACAAATCGCCATGTATTGAATTTGTTTCCAGCGTCTTCTTGGGTATGGTTCATTTTCTGAAATGAGTTTAGGTGGTATTTCAGGTTTTGTCTTCAATAATAACAAGTGATTGGGTGTGAGTGGTTCTAAATCATTTGGGTCATCTGATGTCTTCGTAAGGGGTCTGTTATTGAGTATTGATTCTACTCTACACATCATTGTAGGAAGGTTTTCATCATCGAGTGTTTGTTGGTTTAGTGTTGAATTTAAAATCTTTCTTATGCTTCTGATTTGTCTTTCCCACACTCCACCTTGGTGAGAGGCTGATGGTGGATTAAAAATCCATTTGATTTGTTCTTGCATCATAGCGTCACTGATTTTTGTGTTCCAGTTTTTAATAGCTTCTCGTAGTTCTCTTTCTGCTCCAACGAAATTTGTTCCATTGTCTGAGCGCATGATTTTAACTTGTCCTCTTCTATCTGTAAATCGGAGTATGGCTTGGATACAAGAATCAGTGTCTAAGCTGTGTGCAATCTCTATGTGCGCGGCTCTGGTTGTTAGACATGTGAAGATTACTCCGTATCTCTTGACTAGACTTCTTCCTCTTTTGACTTGGAAGGGACCAAAATAATCAACTCCAACATTAGTGAACGGTGGTTGGTTTGATGCTAGGCGATCTTCTGGCAAATCTGCCATTTTTTGCTCACCTGCTTTCGCATTGTATCTTCTGCATGTTGTGCACTTTGAAATTATTTTTCTGATAGCTGAATTTGCTTGAGGTATCCAGTATTTCTGGCGTAATTGTGCGAGCACGTAGTTGCGCCCACAATGTCCGACGCGTTTATGAATGTGCTGCAATATGAGAGAAGCAACATGTGAATGCTTGTGTAGAATTGCAGGATGTTTAGCTTCTTCGGGCATTGCAGCTTTACAGAGTCTTCCTCCAACTCTTAATATTCCATCTTGTATGATCGGGTCGAGTTTATAGATTTGACTGTTCTTTTTAACACAAGTCTTTTCTTTAGAGCTTTTAATTCTTCTGGAAATTCTTGCTGTTGACTTAGACGGATAAGCTCTGTTTCAGCTTTAACTAAGTCATCTAAGAAATTGTACTTGGTTTTAAAGTCCGTTTATATTTTTTCATGTGTTTTGTGATTAGTGATTCTTGTTCTTTTGGATTACCTTTAATCTGACTGGCTTCTAGTTGAAATGTTTTTCTTTCATTTCTTAAGTGCAGCAGTATGTCTTTAAACTTGAGAAACCAAGCTACTGCTTTCTTCAAGCGATGCCAATCTGAAAAGTAAGTGATTAGTTTGTTGATGGGTTCGGTCACCTCTCTACTCTGTCATGTTAACTACACAAATTTTAATTTCTGGATCATCTTCAAAGAGTGAATCATTCAGTTGATCTGGTCTTTTTGGCCACTCACGTTCTGACTTCAATAAGAAACTTGGACCATGTGACCATGTGGTGTTCTTGAGAAAGTTTTCTATGCTCAGCCCTCTAGAAGCTTGATCAGCCGGATTAAGGACAGATGTGACATACCTCCACTGTGAAGGTTGTGAATGATCTCTGATCACGGAGATTCTGTTTGCAACAAAGGTCTTGAATCGAGTGCTTTCATTTGAGATGTATTTTAGCACCGTGGTGCTGTCAGTCCAAAATGTAGATTCTGTAAGGGCATTTGAAGCTCACCTTTAAGCATTTTGTCCATTTTAACTGCCACAACTGCTGCTGTCAGCTCCATTCTTGGAATTGTGACCTGTTTCAATGGTGCAACTCTTGACTTGCCCATCAGGAATGAACAATGCCTTTTGCCCTCTTCATTTGTTAAAACAAGGTAAGTGACAGTGCCATATCCATCTTCACTAGCATCTGCAAAATGGTGCATTTGTGCTGTCTTTATGGTTCCAAACCCAGTAGGTTTGAAGCATCTGTTCACTTTATAGTCTGTAAGTAACTTCAAATCATCCATCCATTTTTCCATTTCTGAATGTGTTTGACTTCTACTTCTTCATCCCACCCACATTTCTCTTTAGATAAGTCTCTTAGAATAAGCTTTGCTGGCAGTAAAGCAGGTGCTAGAAAGCCAAGTGGATCATAAACTGAGCTAACAACAGACAGGATACCACGCCTTGTAGCGGGCTTGTTTTGCAACTTAATCTGAAATTTGAAACTGTCAGTTTCTGTGCACCACTGGATCCCAGGGCACGCTCTGTGGGAAGGAGACTGTGGCTCAAATCTAAGTCCTTTTGTTCATGAGCTCTGTCTTCTTCAGGTATGGACAATAAAACTGCTCTGTTGTTACTCACCCACTTAGTCAAATGGAATCCCCCTTTGAGGCATAGAGCTTGGAGGTCCTTTGCCAGCTTTATTGCTTGTTCTTCTGTGTCACTGACCTTAAACAGTCATCCACATAGAAGTTGTTGAGAATGGTGTTAACAGCTTCCTCAGGAAATGTATCCCTGGCATCTTCGGCTGTTCTACGCAAGGCATAAGAAGCACAACTGGGTGAAGAAGTAGCACCAAAAAGATGTACTGTCATTTTGAATTCTTCTAGGTCTTTACTTAGATTACCTTCAGGCCACCATAGAAAACGTAAAAGATCTGTGTCTTTGTCTGGTATCTTAACTTGGTAGAACATTGACTTAATGTCTGCCATTAAGGCTACTGGCTCCTTTCTGAATCTTGTAAGGACGCCAATGAGTGTGTTAGTTAGGTCAGGGCCTTTTAGTAATTGTTCGTTAAGTGAAATCCCTTGGTAGGTGGCAGTGCAATCAAAGACCACTCGAATCTTATTTTTTTTTGGATGATACACACCGTGATGTGGAATATACCACACTCTGCCTTCATTGCAATTCAGGCTTTTTTTGGGTACTTTAACAGCATAGCCATTGTCTATAATATCGTTCATGAAGGCTTTATAGTCTTTGTGGAAACCTGAATTTTTGCTCAATTTTCTTTTGAGTCCGATAGCACGCTGTTCAGCTATGCAGCGGTTGTTCGGCATTTTAAGTGATTCATCCTTCAAAGGCAAATTTAAACAATAGTGGCCACCTACCAGTCTTGCAGATTCTGAAGCTATGCGCATGAATTTGATGTCTTCTTTTTCGGCTACATCAGAAATATTGGTGGTGAAAATACTTGATCTCTGTCCGTACTTCTGAGGAGACCTACTTTTGTCAGTTTTTTCCTTTTTCTCCATGTTACCTTGTGTAACATCTCCATAAAAGGGATCCATCATCATTCTCACCTGGCGATGTAGAAAAGTAATTAATTCATCAATACCTGCCCTTCTACTTTCCTTTTCTTTAAATTTAAAAGCCCAGCTTCTCCACTTGTCTCGTAAAGTGTATGGGAGCTTGAGATTATTATACGAATATTTGGGTTGTTACTGAATGTATCTCGACTTCCTGCACTTGTCATTGCGTCTATACAACTATCAAGAAAAGATGCATATTCTCTCAGAGCTGCGCTATCATTTTGTTTTATTTGAGGCCACTTCAATGCCTTTTCCATGTATGCATCAGCTATGAATACTTCATCACCAAAATAAATTTCCAGTTGCTTTCTGGCCTTTTCATAACCTAGAGTTGGTGGCAGTCGCACACAGCCTTTAACTAGATCCTGAGCAGGACCTCTTGTGAATTGGATTAAATAATCTAATTTATCTTGAGGATTTTGTAACACATCTCCAATAGCATTATCAAAGGCTCTGATAAAATCTGCATAAGCTAATGGGTCTCCTGAAAATAAAGGGACCTGCCTATGAGGTACTTCACCACGCGGAGCTGGGGGTGCTGGAGCAGGCGTTGTCTTTTGATCAGTTAACGATTTTAACGTTTCATTGATTGCTTTACTACATTCGAGTTGGCCCCTTTGACATTCGGTTTGATTCTTCTGATATTCGACTTGGTTCCGCGCTAGCACATTTAGTATATCATTTCCAGAGCTCTGAGTGTCGGTTTTTTCCAGATCTTCTACTTTAACTTTAAGTTGACGTAGCGTTTCTAAGATACTATCGAGTGTCGATTGTTCAATCAGCACTGACGTAGAAGGTAATGATGTGGTTTTCTGAGCTAAAGAGTCAAGTTTAACATCAAAAGTATGTTTTAATTGAGGTGACGTCTTTCTTTTTTTTGGCTTTGTACGACCCCGTTCTTGAAATTGCATCTCTTCGAACTGATTTACTAACTGTTCATCAACTTTATGTGCTAACAGTCTATTTGCGTCTTCTAACCAAGCCGTAGTAGCGACAGTGAATTCATTCCATTTCTTATAGCGTTCGGTGAATGTCGCTTTTCTGTTTCTGAATCGCTCCCTCCTTATTTAATATACAAAGTAGCTTTTCATGTAGTTCTTCTAGCTCTCTGTGTGTCGAACGAAAATCTCCAAATCTTTTTGCCACCATTAAGCGGTTTTCTGGAATGTTTTTAAGACTTTCGATCTCAGCTATGAACACATGAAGCTTATCTTCCCTCTGACTTATGTGATCTTTAAGATCTCTAATAATATTTTCTGACTTCGAGTCTGAACTCAGATCACTGCCGATCTCACTTGAGCTCTGTTTAGACATTGCCATGACAACAGCTCGAGCAAATGACAAGACGTTTCTTGACAGCAATTTCGTCACAATAGAGACGTTCCAACAAAGCAGCAATTCCTTGAAACAAGGCTTCAATGACTCAAACCAAAGCACATCCAAAATGTCTTTTTCCAAGACGTCCTTTAATAATATCACAGTCTCTTAAATCTTCTTAAGGTACGGCGACCTTGCTTTCATTTACGATCATGCGAAGATAGTAGATTATATCACAGTACCTTCTGAATGATTCAGTTCTTTTCCTTCGTTGACGAGTTCTGTAGCAGAAGTGTCTTCTGTTCTCGAATGGTAGATTCCAGTTCAGGCCTTAGATAGCCAGTTTTCTGACGAAAATGTAGCTGCGTTTTCTTTTCCCAAAATTATCAAAGTTCTGCAGCTTCAACTCAAAAAATGGGATTCAACAAAAGCCTGACGCGCAGAAATGATTCCACAGACAAAGTATCTTCGTTTTTTAAAGTTTAGTTAAGTTTTAAAGTAAAACAGTTTACACAAAAAAAGGAAATTAAAATAGCAATAAAAAGGAAAAATTAATGTTAAGAAAAGTTCAATTCTAGATTAATCTTGTTACATCTCAAATCGTTACTATTTACTTAATATTTCTGAACCATTTCAAAACGGTCAGAAAACTGTATGCTTATCCCATTTCTAAGCTTAAATGGGTCTTTCAAGTCCTTCTTTACTGGGACTTGTTCCAAACAAAACTGAACTTATTATCACACTGTTATTCAGTTATAGCAAGAAGGTTCTATATCTTGTTAACTATAGGGGGAAAAGACTATACCATAAGCTATGACTATGAAAGACATTAATATTCTATTCAAATTAAGCACACATCAATGTGAGTTTAACTCAAAACTTTAACTTTCTAAGATTGGCTCTTACACATCCATTATCCAACCCGCTAAATCCTAACTACAGGGTCACGGGGGTCTTCTGGAGCCAATCTCAGCCAACACAGGGCGCAAGGCAGGATACAAACCCCGGTCAGGGCGCCAGCCCACCGCAGAAAACCCACACAGACATGGTGAGAACCCGGAGAGGGAGGACCCGGGAAGCGAACCCAGGTTTATTGTTTGTTAATTTATTTTTATTTTTAAACTTCTGTTTTTTTATTATGTTTTTCTCAAACAATTAAAAAAAAACTATTTTCCTCCCGGGCAACGGTGGGTATTTCAGCTAGTATATATATATAGCCTTGACAAACTTTAGATCTTTTTATGTTTTAACTAAAAGTAATTTTGCCTGCTATAATATTTCCAAAAATGTTTATAGTAAAGTCATTCTAAAAATACCTGAACTTTAGATTCAATTATCAGACAACTCAACCACAGCTTATTATTCAGCAGAAATCTTTCAGCTGCAAAGCTCCATTCCAGTGCATTCAGTAAGTGCACAAAGCGAAGGGGAAATGAAACTTTCCTGTGTGAAGATTAATTTCCAAGGAAAGAATATCTTGTACAGCTAAGTCCTCTTCAAATATGAGCTAGACATGGAAGCTATAACCTTGAATTAATTTCCATCTTAAACTGGGAATTTAAAATAATAAGTAAATCATAATAAATATGAAAATAAGAACTCACCTCTTTCTTATAAGTTACTACTGACAAGTATATTATCATTTTATAATTATAATGTATCTTGACTTTAGATAATTTCAAGTAATTTTTGTTTTTGAAAATTTTTAAGTGATACATTCATATTTTGGGTGTTTGTATATTAAAAATGTTGATTTTACTTATATTGTATCGACACTCAAGTGCTAGTATTTAGGTTTATGAATTGTAATAATAAGTTAAAAAATGAATGTATGGAATACTTTTCTTCTTAAAGTATCTATAACTTTATAATGTAGTTAAAAAAAAAGAAACGGCCAAGCAGCCTACTAGCTGGATTTGTGTCACTTGCACTACATGATCTTTTGTAAAGAAATAAATATTACTATATGAAGTGCATATATTTACCCTGCTTATTCTTTGTTTTTAATATTATTCATGCCATCACAATGAAATTTTGGGTTGTGTTTTTCAAAACAACCACTTATGCTGATTATTGATGAAAGAACAACTGGGTACCTAGGAGCTTTTAGTTCATGGACTTTGACAATACACTTTGCCTTACATATTGAAATTTTGATTATCGGTTTTCACACACAGTCTTTATTGTGTTATGTTTCAGACACAGTTCAAATGTCTTTTTTATGTCTGCTTGGTTAATTCGGGATTCCTTTATTTATGTTAATATTTCTGGTCATTTAGTTTCTATGTAACTTCCTTTATGTTCCAAATGTTTTGTGGGTGGTGTCCCAAGAGGCAAGGCCGTCTGCCTGTTACCATCAAGGGTCTGCCCTCACCATTATATAGGCCTAGAAAGCTTACAGTCCCTTGTGGTTCATTCCAAATGTGCTTGTGATCATCTGTTATTGTGCTTTTTGTGTATGACTCGATATTTTGACCTCGGGGCTCTGTTTTTCAACTACTCTTTTGGATTTGTATTGGGACTGTATTTTGTTTAGAGTGCATATTTTTAAGGCTTTGCCTATTGTGTTTTTTGTGTTATTCTGATCTGCATGTTAAACAAAGCCTTTTTATTTATAAAAGGGTTTTGATGGTATTTCTTCCTCTAGTGGGCATTTTGAGCAATTATTGGTACTTTTATGCTTTGGAACTCAAAGGTTCACAACATTTAAACTTGCCATACAGCTATTTTTGTAGTTTTCTAAAGTGTTTTCTTAATTTTTCAATCAAAAGAAACAACTGACTTGCCTTGAATGTCACACTAGTTGTCAAATATATACATACAGTGTGTTTTGTGACATTTATTTTTACCATATAATGCTAGTATATCCTATTAATCATAACATCAAGAAAGAAAGAAAACACTATGAATTTAAAAAATAGAATAGTATTTCAAAGAATTCCGGGAATTTTGACTCAATCTCAATTGACCTCAAGCTCAATTGAGGTCAATCTTTCTTGACCTCACTTGGGCAATTGACCATGTTTTTATACCTTTGCCATTGTAATTAATCTGTTCTAATATAAACAGTTTGTTTACATAAAAATGTATTTGACCATCACAGGAATCAAGTTTGCTCCAATTCAATAAGTAGCATCAAAGAAACCAAGGTGGGCTGCAGTTTTTCACTATGAGACCTGGAAAAAGGTGATAATTTCGCTAGGTAACTATAAGGTACTTTGATCCCACAGCACTCCAGTTCTGGAAGGCAACTTTGGACATTAAGAATTATTGCAATTATTATTTAACAAATTTTAAAATAGTGGCAATAATTATAGCTATAGTATAAATATTCTCCTAGGTGTAGACTAAACATCTGGGTATATACACCTCCAGTTTGATGCAGGATATTGTAGCTGGCCAGATCTAAAATTTGGCATTGACTCATTTGTCTGGCAGTACCTGACCCACTGTTTTAATACTTCTTCCTGGCCTTCAGCTGAATCTAAAATGGAAAGCCCCCAGTCTTTTTGTGTTTGTGTGGTAAAACTCAGCTCAAGGTCTCAACCTCAAATATTAGAATACAATAGAAAGTGGAGAGGCATTTATATACTAGCCTTTGACTACTATCTTTCATAACCAGGTTCTTTGCATTGATAAGAGTCTTATTGCTTTTCACCCAAGGACATTTAGGGATATTCCAACAATTGTTGATGTGTTTGATGATTCTGGGGTCTGGATATTTCAGTCCTTAAAGTCTAGCTTTTATATCCCCTTTTCATTTTCCTTTTGTAGTGAGTTCCTCTTAAAGCAGGATGAGGAGCCCGGCACACATGAAAATCTCCTACTCTTAGGAAAACTATTATTATCAGGAACGGAACCAGCCAGAACCGTAGCCCCAATTTGATCCCCTCAGCTGTAGATGTCCTTTAAGAATTTATAAAAGGAAATAATCACCAAAACAATGAAATTAAACAAACAAGAATATATATTATAAATCAATCACACAAAACTATAAACACCCTTTAAGCAATCCTCTCCAAATTCGTAAAAACTAAACAAACACTAATTAATATGCCCACCCCCTTGAACCCTTCTATAATACACTCCCCAGAAAACGGTGAAACAGAATAGAAAGAAAGAAAGGAAAAGGAAATATCACCTATTTACAAATAGCACAAATATATTCACAGTACATATATATATATATTTATATATATATACACTAGCTGAAATACCCAGGCACAGGACGAAAATAAAGTTTTTTTTTAATTGTTTAAGAAAACCATAATTAAAAAAAACACAACTTTAAAAATAAAAATAAATTAACAAACAATAAACCTGGGTTTGCTTCCCGGGTCTTCCCGGCGTAGAGTTTGCATGTTTTCCCTGTGTCTGCATAGGTTTTCAGCGGTGGGCTGGCACCCTGCCCGGGGTTTGTTTCCTGCCTTGCGCCCTGTGTTGGCTGGGATTGCCTCCAGCAGACTCCCTGTGATCCTGTAGTTAGGATATAGCAGGTTGGATAATGGATGGATGGATAAAGACTCACTAATATGCTTGTCTTGCAGTGTTGTACAGTATGTATGTTATCATCCAGTTGACGCTCAGAACCGGCCAACTGTATTTAATTTGAAAAGCAACAGCGGCCCGGTGGTGCTCAAACATAAAGAATGCTGGCAGTCACCTCCAGTTCACCCTCATGCTTTTTTTTAATTGTTTGAGAAAAACATAAGTAAAAAAACACAAATAAAAATAAACATTTTTATTAAAAATAAAAATAAATTAAGAAACAAATACTCACTAATGTCCTTGGCTTGCGGTCTTGTATGTATGTCATCATCTAGTTGACGCTCAGAACCAGCCAGCTCTATTTTAATTTGAAAAGCAACAGGGGCACGGTGCTACTCAAAAATAAAGAATACTGGCAGTCGCCTGGTATATACTAACTTTGTATGGGATCCTAGAAAGTATTTAAATCATCAGAACTACTCTGGGCATCTCTCTGCTAGAAGGATTCATGTTGCCTAAGTGCTCACATCGTTTGTGCATAGCAGCTAAGCAACTGTCTTTCTTAGGAGGTTTCCTTTTGCCGCCGTGCTGGCCTCGCTTGCGTATCCTTGGAGCTGGAGCTCTCACCCCAACTCTTCATCTCACTTCCAGGCCGGACAAACACACACACTTCCACGCGTAAAATTCTATTTAATTTCAAAAGCAACAGGGGCGCGGTGGCACTCAAGCATAAAGAATGCTGGCAATTGCCTCCAGTTGGCCCTCTGGTGATCGTTTCGAGTGTCAACTGGATGATAACATGCATACAAGACAGCAAGATCAGACCCCCACCCTACCCAGAAGGGGGTGGGTTACGGCTGATTTCACCCTACAGTATTTTTAGTTGACCAATGATGAACATGTGTACCAAGTTTCATGAAAATCGCTCCAGCCATTCAGACGTGATGCTGGAACATACATACACACATTGACTTTTATATATAAATATATTGTGAAGGACAGCCGGGTCCCATGCCTGGCAGGGACGCCCCTGCTACTTATGTTTCGGGGGAGCAGCCATGGGCAGTCCAATACCTCCCCCGGGATGCTTGGTGGCAGCCTCCCCGGCTGACGGTGACTCCCCAGCAGCCCGCAGGGCTCCATGGGAGATGGAGTCCTCCACAGCTTGGTTGGGGCCCGGCGTGGCCGCTAGGGGGAGCTGCCTGCTTCCCACAGCCCGGCTGGACGAGCTTTCAGCCCCACCCGGAAGTGCAATTAGGACCAGGTGGTTAATCACCTGGAACGCTTCCGGGTGGGCTATAAAAGGCCCAGCCACCACCACTCGGTGAGCCACAGTTGGGAGGAAGAAGGAGACGAAGCTTGTCTGGGAGGAGTGGTGGAGCAAGGTGGAGAATTGTGGTTTGCTGTGAGTTTGTGCTTTGGGACTGTGTTTGGGCTGTGTGGCACGGGGAAGACTGTTTGTTTTTGTACACGTGCCTCTGCGTGGTCTGTGCCGGGTCGGGCGCTATATACCGCCTTTCACAATATAAAAATATATATATACTGTATTAGGGTGCCAACGAACAATATGCGAAAAAGTGACGTATCTATTTTGTGAAGTCTTACCCTGTAAAAATGTTCCTTTTCATAAAAATGATACATGAAAAAAATGTAGATGATTATATCAACATTTACTGGTGGCACAATGCTTCTGAAGTCATCAATATTTATTGTAAAATCCCCTTTTCATGTAACTATTATGCTTGTTATTGGCAGACATAATTGAGCTTTTAAAATAAATTTGTATTGTTTTTTTTTCTATGCCTAGTGTTTACTTTTGTTCCTGTAACACTTATGTAAGACTAGCAAAATACCCGCGCTTCGCAGCAGAGAAGTAGTGTGTTAAAGAAGTTATGAAAAAGAAAAGGAAACATTTTAAAAATAACGTAACATGATTGTTAATGTAATTGTTTTGTCACTGTTATGAGTGTTGCTGTGATATATATATATATATATATATATACAGCTGATTACTGATTGGCTTCGCTCACTAAATGCAAGGGAAAAAAATAAAATGTAGTCTATAAGTTATTAAACAGTAAAACATTAACGTTTTAAGAAGTAAAGATACATTGAGCACTACTTGGAGTGGTTTCGGGTAAACTACATTTTAAAGACGGTATAACACAACAGGTAAGTAGTACTAACAGCAGCTAAAATGTATATGGATCATCTGTCGGTAGTAGATCCCTTTTGAAAGGCGCTACACGACGGCTGCGGTATAGAAATGACATTTTCTATGTGAACGTCCAAATTTCTGCCTGTGGTAATGTGCCTTACCGGGATTACCAGCAATTAAAGAAAATTAGTTTTGTGTCCTCTGCAGTGTTAAGAGAGAAAGGCTGTATTTTGGGATAAAAGGAAAAAAGGTGTAAAGAAAGGAAACTTGCCTTTTTCTTTTACAAAGTGTAGGGAGACGTCTTCGCTGACGATATGAGTGCCTTTTGGGGAGCGTCGCGGGGGTCTCGTGTAGACTGGAGAGACAGCCCTGCCATTAACCGGCCGGGATGGCACTGTCGCTCCTCCGCTCCTGTGCGTGTCTTCTGCGACCCAGCACTTAAATATTTTTCTCGCACTTTTGCTGAGTTTGTGCCAAACACTAATGTATCCCTGACCATCTCATCTTCATTTGCATAAGCACAGTCCTTCACCCGTGAATATTTAGCGGCAGTGTTTCTATTGGATTGCCGCTGACGGATGGCCTTATATGGGCAGGCACTAAATTACAAACGCCAGCGGCAGCCTGTCTATGAACTTAATTTAAACTTTAGGTTTACACCGTGCTTTGTTTCCGAAGTAGCAGCACTCATGAATATGGTTGTATATGTCATTGGCTCGCTTCTTATTGTTTCGCTGCCTTCTCAATTATATAATGCATGTTTTCTTAAGCGCTTTTTGGAGCTCTTCCTGGTTTTCTACATACTGCGTGATTACGTGGGAGGCGAGATGATGTCACACGAAACTCCGCCCCCCACGGCGTTCGAGCTCAACTTCATTACAGTAAATGGAGAAAAACAGCTTCCAGTTATGACCATTACGCATAGAATTTCGAAATGAAACCTGCCCAACTTTTGTAAGGAAGCAGTAAGGAATGAACCTGCCAAATTTCAGCCTTCCACCCACACGGGAAGTTGGAGAATTAGTGATGATTGAGTGATTGAGTGAGTGAGTCAGTGAGGGCTTTGCCTTTTATTAGTATAGATAGATAGATAGATAGATAGATGGATACTTTATTAATCCCAAGGGGAAGTTCAAAAAACTCCTTGGTGGCAGGGCCCCGGGGGTGGATGAGATACGCCCAGAGTTTCTCAAGGCTCTGGATGTTGTAGGACTGTCTTGGTTGACATGCCTCTGCAACATCGCATGGACATCAGGGACAGTGCCTCTGGATTGGCAGACTGGGGTGGTGGTCCACCTCTTTAAGAAGGGGGACCGTAGGGTGTATTCCAACTACAGAGGCATCACACTCCTCAGCCTCCCTGGAAAAGTCTATTCAGTGGTCCTGGAGAGGAGGGTCCATCAGATTGTCGAACCATGGATTCAGGAGGAACAGTGTGGTTTTCGTCTTGGTCGTGGAACAGTGGACCAAGTCTACACCCTTAGCAGGGTCCTGGAGGGTGCATGGGAGTTTGCCCAACCAGTCTACATGTTTTTTGTGGATGTGGAAAAGGCTTTTGACCGTGTCCCTCAGGGAATCCTGTGGGGGGTACTCCGAGAGTATGGGGTACCGGACCCCTTGATAAGAGCTGTTCGGTCCCTGTACAATCGGTGTCAGAGCTTTGTCCGCATTGCTGGCAGTAAGTCAAACCCATTTCCAGTGAGAGTTGGACTCCGCCAGGGCTGCCCTTTGTCACCGATTCTGTTCATAATTTTTATGGACAGAATTTCTAGGCACAGTCAGGGTGTTGAGGGTGTCTGGTTTGGTAGACTCAGGATTGGGTCACTGCTTTTTGCAGATGATGTTGTCCTGTTTGCTTCATCAGGCCCTGATCTTCAGCTCTCTCTGGATCGGTTCGAATCTGAGTGTGAAGCGGCTGGGATGGGAATCAGCACCTCCAAATCCGAGACCATGGTCCTCAGCCAGAAAAGAGTGGAGTGCCCTCTCAGGGTTGGGAGCGAGAACCTGCCCCAAGTGGAGGAGTTCAAGTATCTCGGGGTCTTGTTCATGAGTGAGGGAAGAATGGAGCGTGAGATCGGCAGGCAGATCGGTGCCGTGTCCGCAATGATGCGGGCTCTGCATCGGTCTGTCATGGTGGAAAAGGAGCTGAGCCGTAAGGCAAAGCTCTCAATTTACCAGTCGATCTACGTTTCTACCCTCACCTATGGTCATGAGCTATGGGTAGTGACCGAAAGAATGAGATCATGAATACAAGCGGCTGAAATGAGTTTCCTCCGCAGGGTGTCTGGGCTTTCCCTTAAAGATAGGGTGAGAAGCTCAGTCATCCGGGAGGGGCTCAGAGTAGAGCCGCTGCTCCTCCGCATTGAGAGGAGTCAGACGAGGTGGCTCAGGCATCTGAACACGATGACTCCTGGACGCCTCTCTTTTAAGGTATTCTGGGCACATAATACCGGGAGGAGGCCCCAGGAAAGACCCAGGACCCGCTGGAGGGACTATGTCTCCCGGCTGGCCTGGGAATGGCTCGGGATTCACCCGGAAGTGCTAGAAGAAGTAGCTGGGGAAAGGGAAATCTGGGCATCTTTTCTCAAGCTCCTGTCCTTGCGACCCAATCTCAGATAAGCGGAAGAGTATGGATGGATGGTTAAAATGCTAAATACCTTTTAAATGAAAACCATACAGAATATGTGAATGATTGCTCATGAAAATGACCTTTAAAACATCTTAGATCTAATAATCGAATTAATATTGAATTGGCAAGATTAAAAGTAATCCTTTGAGATATTTCACTAGGTAAACAAAAAATCGTATTTGAATAGTTCAAATTGTTATTATTTTTACCCTCCTCAGAAAGACATTCATCATCACTCTTGAAATTCAGGGATTTACTTAAAAACAAAGAGTCATATTTTTAAGAAAATATTTATAAAGATGCATCTTGATTAAAAGGAATTGATCACATACTTGACAGCCTTTATGAACCAACATTTAACTAAGACAGCTTTCACATTTCATCTGTGGGCTGAAATGTCAAACGGGCTGCCAATTCTCTGACAGTCTTATGTATTTGCAATCCTTTGAAGCGAAGGTGATAAAAACCTACATTTTTTTTAACAAAAGAAGACCATTCTGTCCATGAAGCTTACTTCTGTAGTCCTAATTTCTCATCCGGACATTTAGTCTTCACCAAATCTCCTTTTCTCCTACACAAATCAGTTGTTTGTTACTGTTTTATACATCTCTTTGGGTCAATATAAACATTTCCTGTTTTCCATTTTGAATGCAAATCCTCTTAATTTTGCTCACTGGCCTCAAGTATATTATTTTCTACTTAATGAAATAATGTTGTACAATGTACTTCATCAAGACCTTTGAGAATTTTGAAAACCTTCATTAGATTTCAGCATGACCTTCTGTTCGGGAGTAAACATATTACTTTTCATTAACCTTTTGGTGTCAGACATGCCATTTAGTTTAGGGCAGCACTTGCTGCTCCTTTCTAAACAGCTTCTAGTGCTGCTATATCTTTTTGTATCACAGACAGGAGTTTCCGCATTTGAGATTTCATTATACTTTTTATATATATTTTCTTATATATATTTTACTGTTATTAAAATACACACCAGCATTTCTTGTTGTTTTTAATTATGTCCACACATTGACAGAAGAATAAGAATAATGTGTTAATGTAAATCGCTAATGTTATTCCTGGATTTGCTTTCTATAGATTACTGTATTTATAGTATGGCCAGGTGCAGAAATAACAGGTCTTTGAATAAAATTTGGGGTGCCAACCAGATTATCCTTTCTAATTTCATCCAAAAGTTCAACCAAAAGTAAGTGTTTTATGGGGTTTAGGTGTCTTGCCCTCAGGCTTCTAAATAAACAAAAAAAACAGCTTAAGCCATAGGTTCAGGGTCTGTTTGCTTGGGAACTGCATCTGGTGGGTCGCTCTTGCCAAAAAGATGCCTTCTTCCAGGCAGTCAGGGTTCTTATGGCAGGGAAACCAGAAGGGGCGGGGCTAAGTGCTCTTGCTGGACGGTTTCTCTGTGCTGCAGAGAAAGAAGGAGAAGACAATGCTAGTGACAGCACCCCCTCTCATCCCGGCAGATTATAGAATACCTCGGTTGATGAGGAGATCCTCTGACTTACATGCATGACAATAGTTAGAATTCCTTTTACCTTCACACAGCACTTTCTGCTTGCTTTATATTAAACTGCTTTTTCAAATGTATTCCAAGTTTAAATTTTTTTTTTTTGTCTCTCCATTTTTAGAGCCATCTGAAAATCTCATACGTTTTCTCACTATATCTTAATTAATGTCATTAGAAAATTCAGAAAAAATAGTAGACGCCATGAGAAGCACTTTCCACCACTCTGTACTCCATGTCTCCTGACCATTAGTCAGTTTGAAATCCTATTTTGTGTAACAAAGAAAGCTAATTTTTGACCTAAATTTAATAACTAGATAATGCAAATGAAAAAGATTGACCTATCATTAATTAATTAATTAAACTTACTATAAATTAAACTTATAGTGTATATAAACTTATATATGTGAATTCCTTCTAAAAACAACCTAAGGAAAGCAGAAGAAAAGAAGCGACTCCATCTCTGTCCCTTGGGGACTTTTCAGTTAATTTATTTTTTCAACTGCTTGTTTACACCAAAGATCTGCCATTAATTAAAATTACTTATTATTCAGACTTTGTTATATAGTTACTTATTTCCTGGATTCTGAAAGTACCAATAATGTATGTATATTATGCTTTTATTTTTCTAGACATATGGTATATTTTTATAAGATTGGAATGAATTCCTTGTCTCTGGGTAAGCTGTAAAGAAATTTGTCATTTAGTAATAAATGATTCAGGATAAAACAGCAGTTACTTGGTATGACATGGCTAAGGTGCAAAGAACAATGACCTCTCCAGAATATGCAATGATTCCTACCGAGCTGGTAATATACATAGTTTTTCAAGTAGCTAGGTTAAGGATGAGGGAAAGCACTTTTATTATTGGTCCCAAGTCAATTGAACTCAATTCCATTTTTTCTCACACACTTTTCAGATAAGACTATTGTACAGATTTACATAAAAATACATTAGAAAAAAAAAATAACTGTCAATAAAAACACAAAGTACCATAAAACAAATAGCAACAGAATTACACATAAATGTTAAAGTATAGTATTATGTTTTTTTTTTAAGTTCCCAAAAGTAAAAATAGGTAAATGATAGCAAAAGATACATTATGGCTATGAATAACTGGGGACAAAAAAAGAGGAAAAAGGAAAAAGTCAGTCTCATGTATGTAAAAAAAAAAAAATACCTAGTGTCCACAACTCAAAAAACAGTAAAGCTGACGTTTGCTGACCTAGACTAACCGATCATCAAATCATGTCTCATGCCTTCAACATTGTACGTGCCACAATGTATGCTAGTGTTTGTGACTTTAATGGAGTAAAATGAAGGTTTGAGACCGAGTCCATCACTGTTGACTCTAATGGTTGCCTTTCATAACAAAAAAATGAATCCCAATAAGAAAAAAGGGCCAAGGTGACACTGAAGTCAAGTACCAGAAGAGAAAAAAGACAAAAAGAAAACAAG
This sequence comes from Polypterus senegalus, assembly GCF_016835505.1. Taxonomy (NCBI): domain Eukaryota; kingdom Metazoa; phylum Chordata; class Cladistia; order Polypteriformes; family Polypteridae; genus Polypterus; species Polypterus senegalus. The sequence continues at coordinate 43,865,531 of NC_053169.1, read as the reverse complement.
AAAATCTTAATATCTCAAAAGTGCTGTAATTGTTAAAAAGCAATATATACATCTTTACTAATAGCTGTAACAGAGTAGTGGTGAATTAAAATTATGAGTCACCGGTAATGGTGCATTACACGATAACATGCAGTGAATACTCTTGACTTGAGCATTCATAGTTTTCATTCTCTTTCTCTGTACGTTTAGCATTTGTTTGCTCAGAGGTTGATGCGCTCGCTGTTTCCTGAGAAGCTCTTTGTTTCTCCACCCTAGCGGCCCGCTTATTCTTCTCTTTTTTCGGCATCTTTTCACATTAAAACTGATAGCCTGGATTTCAGTGCTGTGGCCAATGCTATTTCTCTTATTTTAGCAGGCAGATCATTCCATACCTTTATTTATCCTGTAAAGTTTAAGAATTCTTTCATTTTGTAAATTCAGTGTACACTCAAGAATTAAACAATTTGTAAAGACCTATGTAACATTTTTCATTTCAAATGTAAATAAAAATATTGGTAGTTATTCTCAGTGCACACTGCTGCATGGCAAGTAATGGTGCTAACTTACACACACCCTCTAAAACACACACCAGTTAGCCGCCTGTAAGTTTTTATTATAAACCTGGCTCTGATGTTTTTCTATTTCTTTTTTCTTTTTTTTGTATTTTGTACTTGTTGTTATTTATTATTTTTTTAATGAAAACTGCTTTGCTTGTTCATTTTGTATTATTTTGTTACAGTAATATATAGTATATTCAGTATTTCTTTATATTATACCCTTTTGCTTCTTGAGCCTAAGGTTGTAGGGGCCTCTGATGTTACAGATGGGGGACTGCCGCCAGGCCTTTATAACACTAAAACTTCCACAATGCTAAGCTGTGGCATTTGTTAAACTTATGTTAATCAGCTCTTTATTGCATTTGATTTCACATAGGTACGTGCTTTTTTCTTCTTAGCTTCTGGTTTAAGGACATTTGCTCTTTTTAGGACTAAGATTTCTGGATTAAAGACTGGCTTTTTAATTTTGAGGGTTACTTTTCAGCCTGTTCTTTTTATGTTTGTTTTTTCTTTTCCAATAATTCTTTCAAACCTGGAATATTAGCTTTGTCAGTATAGGCAAGGGATTACTACACAGTGTCCCTCTCCTATGTTTCATAAATAAGTAGCCTTTGTCCCTTTTTGTTGGGCCTGTGCAGGCTAAAAGCCTGCTTCTTGAGTTTGGGGTAGGGCATGCCTAACTGTTATGCCTCATTGCAGCCTTGAGGCCTATTTCTCAATTCAAAGCCTCAGTTTGTGTGCTGAGGATATCATATCCGTATTTCAGTTAGTAGTCACGTCTAATGGAAATATAGATGGACAATGTTTATTTTTCTTTACTCCTTCATGGTAGATTTCTGTCTTATATTGATTGCCAATGGAATAATCTACACCTCTTTGCATTTCTGAACTAAACTAAAAAAATGGATGGTAAGACTCATTCCATGTTTACTATGCCCACAAAAGACACTACTCATTGTATGCAGTACCCTGTGGTAATTTGTAGATCCAGTTAGTGCTCTGTCGTTGGCTGAAAGCTAATTCTGGTACATTGTAATACTGAGTTGTGATACCCTGTGCCTTCTCACACCATGCCATGACTTTGAACCCTGAGTATCTTGTAGTTCATCAAAGGACAAAAAGGTAATAAGAGAGACACTGAAAAAAATTGACAAAAGCAGTGAGTCTCTATTTACAGGGTTCTGAAAAAATACAAAAAAAAAATCTGTTTTTTCTTTTCTTTTCTGCTTCTATAACAAAAAAAAAGAGTTCACTGCTTGCCAAAACAACCAGCTAAACAGATCCAGAGCTTTGGCCCTCTTGCATCTCTCTTATCTCTCCTGAGATTCTTTCTCTTTATTTCTCTACACCTCCTCAGTGTAATTAAAGTCTGTTTATACCATAATAGGGCAAGCTCATCCAATCTCCTATTTCTGTCTAATATGTTCTAGATATTGGGGAGCATGCAACAATGCTGGCTATACACACCTTTTACCAGGCCACAGCTCTGCACCTGCTTACATTTAGGTGCATAAACAGCTCACATGCAGGTGCGCTGCCCACATCTCTCACTCTGTTTCTCTGTCTGGTAAGCAACTGGTAAAACATTTTTAAAGTGGAGAAGGACACACTGTAATGGCCTTTACTCACTACTAGCGCGTAGACTTATCTAGCTCAACCTAAAGAAATCTAACCCACCTCTTTTCCGTCAGGGGGTAAATTGTGTTATATAGTATTTGAAATTGGAAAAAATCGAATTCTTTCTTAGAGGATCTGTTGAAAACTTTTTTTAAAACCTGGCAGGATCTAATTAATAATATTTCAGAATAAGCATTTATATTGGGGAGAAGAACTCCTTTTCCTCTTTACTACTCTCAAACATTTTACTGTGGCTGTTGGCCTTTCTCTCTTTCTCATGGGTGGGGGTTGAACTGATTTTAGTTTTGTAAAGTTTGAGTTGATTGTATGGAATGTTACATGCTTTAAATAAATTAAAGATAAAAAAACAAACATTTTTATTCTTGGCCGTCTCACATGATCGGATTCCTCACTGTGCCAGCACACTAGTAACATTTTTAATTTGTCTACAGCAGCCATCTTCTCCCTAATCCGAGGTATGCACAGGCAATGTTGCCCCTCCGTCATGTGTCTTAGGCATGTGCACCTGTATAGTTCCAACTCCGACTTCTTACCAGAGCCCTTAACATCTCATTCATAAAGGTAAGCATTTCCCAAACAAACCTTGTGATGTGACTTGTTACATGAGTAAATAAACTATGTAGAATGTTATCGCATTTGTTGTGCCTATCTTAAGTAAATCATTCAATTCATACACAGTGTAAGGGAAAAAAACTGTATGAATGTGTGATGCACTTGTAATTGTTTAACTAAGACATTCTGTAATAATAATAATTCTTTACATTTTTATAATGCTTTTCTCACTAAAGTGCTCTCCACACAGGGAGGACCTGGGAAGCGAAAACACCCAATCTTCTTACTGCAAAGCAGCATCACTACCACTGCGCCACCTGTGAGGATACCATTTGTACCCAGAAGAGTTACCAGGGGAATGATGAGATAATAACAGTTAATACTTTTTATTTTGTGTTGTGTAACAATTTATATAAAATAACTTCCTCTTTAGATATAAATATATGCCAAAGAGGTTTAATCTATTTTCGAACTTTGAGATACTGTACATTGATTGGTGCAAACTAAAGGTTTACTCTGTTACGCAAATGAACCTAGCTTACTTAAGACTGTTGTAATAAACAAGGTCCAGCAGATGGAGCTATTTGTAATGATCTTGACTTTTCTTTATTTAAAATACTAAATAATATACCATTAATAATTTCCCCAGCACACAGATATGTACTTTCCAAACAAAAGCCATAGCACTTTGCAGTTCTAAGCCACATAACACTGAGAGGCCAATTTTCATGCCATATAATGTATGAACTTAGACACTATATGTGAAACGCCACTTCAGCTCTGTTCTGATCCTTTCCCTCTGAACTCTGATTCCCTCTAAAGTGTGTGCCAATCAGACTCTCTTCCCAATAGACCTTGCATACTCCTGCTTGACTGCTGGTGTAACCTTAAGCTACGCTGCTCTTTTCTTCACTTCGTGTCAGGTAACATGACAAAAACATCTGTTGCCTTGAATTTCTGGTATTTTATTACCTTGGTGTTTGAGAGAATAAAAAAGAAACAGAGCCTCCTGCATGTATTCTGGGGTGGGCACTCCTATTTTTAACCTTTGTGAAAGAAAAAGAAAAAATTAACTGCTTGCAACCTACTTGGGGTTAATAACTGACAGAGCCATTTTGCTATAACGGCAGGTTATTCATACAGGCGTCTGTCATAAGATAGGGTAAGCTGTAAGCTGACCCAGGACAACTTCCTGGTTCTTTAGGAACGTGTCTATTTGACAAAGAAAAGATGACCTTTCCTTCTTTAGGGTCATCTGACAAGTGAAAAAATAAGAACAGATGGCCCATTGAAGTAATAAAATAAAACTAGCCGATGCCCACCTAGCATACAGCGGTGTGAGAATAGGAACGGAAAACGGTGAGAAAGGAATTCAAAAATCAAGAAGAAATACTTCTTGAAGATTTGACGATCGTCAAATCTTCGATGCCTGTTTAATGTAATATACTCACCAACTAAATCAAACACCCCAGAAATATTATTATCATTGGATGCAGAAAAAGCATTCGACATGATTGAATGGAAATACCTTTTTACTACATTGGAGAAGTTTGGGTTTGGCCCGAACATTTGTGCATGGATTAAATTACTGTACACTAACCCAGAAGCTTCAGTTTGCATCAACAACATTTGCTCAGACTACTTTAAACTAGAACGTGGCAGTAGACAAGGATGCCCCTTGTCACCGCTGCTGTTTGCAATTGCCATTGAACCACTGGCAATACATTGTCGAAATACTGATCAGATAAAGGGGATTAGCAGAGAAGGACTGGAACAGAAAATCTCATTATATGCAGATGACATGGTACTGTATATATCGGACCCAGAAAATTCTGTGCCTGCAGTCTTAACAGCACTCACAGAATTTCAAAAGATCTCTGGTCTCAGAATTAATCTGAATAAAAGTGTACTCTTTCCAGTGAATTCTCAAGCATATAATATTAGATTAGACACCCTACCTTTTCTCATTGCAGAACAGTTTAAATACCTCGGGGTAAACATCACAAGTACACATAAAGCTCTTTATCAACAAAATTTCGCTGTCTGCATGGAAAAAATGAAACAAGACTTGCATAGATGGTCAACCATTCATCTCACACTAGCTGGAAGAATTAACACTGTTAAGATGAATATTCTTCCTAAGCTCCTTTTTTATTTCAAAAAATCCCAATTTACATTAATAAATCATTCTTTAGGCAATTAGATTCAACAATAACCTCATTTATTTGGAATTCAAAACATCCACGCATCAAAAGAGCGACCCTTCAAAGACAAAAGGCAGAAGGCGGCATGGCTCTACCTAACTTCCAGTTTTATTACTGGGCAGCAAATATACAGGCGATAAGAACCTGGACACAAATAGAAGAACATACACAGGCTTGGACCGCAATAGAAGTAAAATCTTGCAGTACTTCTTTGTATTCCTTGCTCTGTGCTCCAATAAACACACGTTATAGGCAATATACTTAAACTCCATCTCTACAATATATAAAATCATTTTACAATCCCTCCCTTTCAAAGATCCAAAAAGACACTGGGGAAAAAGATCTCTCAATTAATATATAAGAAAAGGAGTGGAAAGTTGCAATGCAGAGAATTCACTCGAGCTCCATATGCGCAAAGCATACAATTATACAACTTAAAATTATATATCGAGCACATCTGTCTTGACTAAAACTCTCCAAAATGTTTCCAGGGCGAGATCCAACCTGCGAACGTTGCAACCAAGCCCCAGCCTCACTGGGTCACATGTTCTGGGCCTGCACCAAATTAACATTATTCTGGACAAAAAATTTTAATTACCTCTCAGACAGCTTTGGACTCACAATCCTTCCTAACCCATTAACAGCTGTGTTTGAGGTTCTTCCAGAGGGGCTTAAAGTGGAGAAAGACAAACAAATTGTGATTGCATTCACTACACTTTTGACATGCAGACTTATTCTGATAAACTGGAAGAACCCAAACTCTCCTCTTTTAAGTCAGTGGGAAACCGATGTGTTATATAATTTGAAATTGGAAAAAATCAAATATTCAGAGGATCCGTACAGACTTTTTTCAAAACATGGCAGGATCTAATCAGTAATATTTTAAAATAAGTTCATGCACAGAGAATTTATTAATTTAGGTATGTTTACAAGCCTTAAATTTTACGCCGTTTGGCTTGCTCTCTCTCTCAGGGGTAGGGATCGAGCTGTTCTTAACTCAATTTTTCTTTTTGTAAAAAAATTGAATCATTACATCTTGCCTGAAGAAGGGGCCTGAGTTGTCTCAAAAGCTTGCATATTGTAATCTTTTTAGTTAGGCAATAAAAGGTGTCATTTTGCTTGGCTTTTCTCTTCATTCTCTTGTTTTAATTTTACTAATGTTTAATTTTATTGTAAGGTGACCTTGAGTGCTAAGATTATAAAATGGGAATTTTCTAATAGCCAAATATAACCAAAACAATTGTTCAGCCTTACCTATGAAATCCCAAGCAGCACATGCGTCAGGCATCTTTATCCATTACTTCACTCCACAGCATTGGCACTCACAATATGGTGGTGACGTTGATGTACGATGCTGCTGAACATGCAACGTTTGGTAATTGTCTTTGACGGAAAAGACTCCCAGGTGCAAAAATGGCCGAAGTTAAAGGTCACGCGGTCAGGCTAAATATCGGGCGGTAATGTGACACCAATTGGGTCATGAGAGAGGAGCGGGGAACGTGGTAGTCCGAAGGAGGAATAGGACTCGAGAAAAACGGGGTGGGGGTGTATGGGAGGCCACAGGCAGTGTGGGGAAGGGTTTGGAGGAGGACGTATTGGAATTGAGAAATGCCATGCGGGCTGCGTGTGGGCGGGACCGGGTTTGAAGAGGAAGCAGGACGAACCAGAAGAGAAATATATATAAGAGATGCTTAAGTAAACGATATTATGTTTTTTTTCTAGATAAGGGGAGGGGGGAGGAAAAAGAAATTATAAAAAGCCAATAGAAAAAATGTAACTTTGCTCTTCTGCCTTGCAACGTAGAATCCAGGTACTCATCTGTGACTGAATAAAAATCTAATTGACTGAACTATTCCTGTCTTCCTCTGGATTTTCTTCCACACTTTCCTCCAGCAAGCGAAGTTCCCGCCTACTGAAGACAAGAGGAGTCCACCTAATTGCACCTGGGGCTGGAACCTGAAACACTCGTGTTCCCAATAGTCATTTCTGCCTATGATAAATAAACATTGAACAAACAGGGGCACAACAATTTTGGGGATATATAAATAAATATTAGTCAGGATGGATGAGGAGAGAGCAAATGTCTGTGGCCACCACCTGGAAACCATTCTCTTTTTGGGGGATGTCTTGCTGTTGCCTCTCCAGTGCACTTGTTGTCACTTTCATTTGCACCAAAGCAGGTGAAGTTGATTCACAATCGCTTATGTTTCTAAACTGGACAGATTGATATCCCTGAAGCCTAATGGACTTGGTGTTAGTTTGTGATGATTAAGTGTTCCCTTAATTTTTTGAGCAGTGTATAAGAACAAGACAAAAACAGTATGAAGTGTTGGGGCACCCATAGGAAAACCCTGCGATTAAGAAGTGTTGTAGAAGGGAATCTGGTTCTGAATGCCTAAGATGACAGTTCTTCGAGTTAAGATTGTCACCAGAAGTGACATCAACAACAGAAAAGCTGTTTGTCATCAAACATCATTGTCTAATTCTTCCACGTCAATCCTGAAAACCATGAGGACTGATTGAGATAATTTATGTTAGGTAGAATGCCTTGAGGGGGCTGGGTGGTCTCATGGCCTGGGAACCCCTACAGATTTTGTATGATTCTCCAGCCGTCTGGAGTTTTTTTTTTGTCTTCCCTGGCCATCGGACCTTGCTTTATTCTTTGTTACTTAGTATTGCCTAATCTTATTTTTATATTTTTCTTTTTTCTTTCTTCATGAGCTACATCATTTGTATGAAAACGTGCTATAGAAATAAATGTTGTAGTCTGCCAGTCAGAAGAGATTTGGAGAATTACCATCACCAGAGTGCTTAAACAGTCCCCTATGTGTATGCATGTGACAATACAGTACACAAACCTCTGTCATTTGTGCTGCTGAAGGGGCTTGCACTCCGAACTCTGAAAATGAAAACACAGGTCATCAAAGTCATAATGCCACCTACCTGTTATAGACATCGAGAGGCAATGCCCAGCACTGCAGGTGTCATAACTGTCCATGTGGTATGGAATACATCAGGTTTGTTTTTTCTATGAAATGAAGCTGTATACAGTAGTTTAAAGCATTCTTGTTGATCATGGATCTGAAGAGCGGCAACATGTAAGAATTTTCTACTACTGCACCAAACATATTTTGACAGAGATATGTTTCCACATTATAAACTACAACTTAAATAAAAGATGCCACATGGGATATAAACCATTCTTAACTATGCATACACTCTATATTGCATGCTGAAATGCTTACACTACTGTATATGCTAAATAGCCCATTGTATACTGAATCACATATTGTATTCTTACACTGTATCTGAAATTTTATATTTAGGTGTATATTCAAACATACATTATACAGTATACTGAAATGCATACACTATATAGTGAAACTTTACAGTGTACACTGAAATTCTTATGCATACAACTTTGGAATGAAACATAACACTTTATTCTGAAACCCTCAAACCCATTTATCAAGTGCTGAAACCCCTGTAGTCAGCTGGAAGGCATGGTATTCACAATGAAATGTGGTGACTCAATACTGGATCATATTTCATTTATATTGAATGCAAGCAGCATGGAATTAAATTAAACAAACATGTTTCTAGGAGTTTACAACAACAACATTTATTTATATAGCACATTTTCATACAAATAATGCAGCTCAAAGTGCTTACAGTTTACAGTATAAGTTGGCTCCTGAATTGTGAGCGATACTGACAGGACAAGCTCAGCACCATTAATACCCCATGCCTCCCTGTTTGTGGAGACAGTGAATTGTATTGACTGGTTTTGAGAATGCAATATATAAAAAAATAAAAAATTGAATATACTGTAATTACATTTTTAAGTGCACTTATTGTGATTGCCATGGCTGACTGTCTCTGTCCACATGAAACAACTGGGCTCCTAGTTCACTGATTTTCTTGATATTTTAGCACACTTATTTTTCAAGGACATTTGCCTGGAAAGTTCCATTTTTCATTTTGAAATCTCAAATAGATTGCTCTGTATACAAATTTGAGATTTTGGATTCTATTATTGAAAAGCACTGGCAAATTAGCAAACTTGTCTGTCTTAAAACAGAAGTGTTCCATGCACCCTCAATTATGTCTTAGTTTACTGTTTCAAATTTACCTTGAGGAAGGTTACTTCAGTTTTTATAATTTGTATATTTTCCTCTTTTATTTGTTTGATAGCTGCTCCTGACAGTAAACATGTACTTACTAATTAAAACACAGGGAGAGCTCACATAAGCTGCTTGTTCACCTCATTTCTTCTTTTGCTACTTGAGATAACTTAAAAATAAAAAATATAGCAAAAAGTTTATATAGAAATGAATGTCACCTGTTCTGTCTGTTAATAATGATCCATAAAGTGCTGCTGCCGTGGAAAACATCCTGCAATTTTCCTATTCCAAAGAGGGCAGATGCCTCTTCACCTAATGACTACACACTAGTGTCACTTAAGTCTCACATCTCTTGTGGTAGACCACCTGGGCCCACTGCAGTTTGCCTATTAAACAAAGACTGGAATGTAGAATGCAGTCATCTATCTGCTCTACAAGGCTGATTCTCATCTGGACGAAGCTGGCAGCACTGTGAAGATGATGTTTTTTGATTTCTCAAGCCATATCTGTTAAAGGGTAAACACAGAGATATGCATATTAATGAGTCTAAGGGTTTTCCTAGATAACGGACTATCTGTTGGACAGTTTGTGAGATTCAACAACTAATATGGATGTGAGCAACACTGGAGCAGCACATGGAACAGTCCCGTCTCCTGTTCTTTTCACTCTGCACACCTCTGTCTACAAGTATTACACCAGGTAATGTCACTCACTGAAATTCTCAGTTGATTTGGGACTTATGGGGTGTATTAATAAGGCAGATGAGGCAGAGTATAGGAGTCAAATTTGTTTCTTGATGCAAAGAGAACTGTCTGAATCTTAACATCAGCAAAACCAAGGAACTGGTTATTGACTTTCACTGCAACAAAAAGCCTCTATCTGGTCACTATTCAGGGAGTGGATGTAGAGGTTGTTGTGGTGTTATGGGTCCACAGCTCGCTGAGCAAAGGCTGTTTCTTTTAAAATAAATAATCACCGCACTCGAGGCGGCTTCATGAGGGGGCGTAGTGGCCATAGCAAGCCACGGGGCGATCTGCGGTGTAGGCGTTTCTCACCTAGTGCACAGGTGAGGGACTGCCCACATCCGTGATTATTCCTGTGGCTAATGTGCTGCAGCTGCTGTGGCCCCTCGCTGTTTAAAAGAAGCGAGAGTCAGTTGGGAGAAAAAACAGATCGGAAAAAGAGAGAAAGAAAAGGACGGAGGTTACGGGGAACGAGAAAAAGATCGGAGAAAAAAGGAAAAGAGGACGGAGGTTACAGGGAGCGAGGAAGCAAGTCAGTGCGAGAAAGACACGCGGAGCGCTCGCGGGCACTTGCGAGGGCCTGGGTGTTAGGCCTACACCTAGGGGTTGGAGTTGATGTTGCTGCTGCTGAGCAACCAGGTAGCGGGAGTGACCAGGGAAAGGCGACTGGCCGCGGAAGGCCGGAAAGGCTGCGGGAGTCGGGAGGCTTGGTTGGGGATTTATCCAACGTGAGCGTCCCGGCCTTTGGATTGGACCAAGTCTTGAGGCTGGGATGAGTGCCAGACAGAAGCCAGGGATCGGGAGGTCTCCAGTCTTGTGCGGATGTGAGTTGAAGAGGGCAGCTGCAGAGAGCATCTCGCCTGCTGCAAAGCCTAGTCGGGAGAAGCAGGCGAGACGCCAGCATAGGAGAAGCACTGAGCTTGTTGTTTTTAAAGATTGCTTCCTGTTAGACGTTTTATCCTCTGATTTTAAAGGACTGGTTTTTTTTGTGTGTGTTTTAAACCTCCACGTTTTCTTTAATGGATTATTTATTTATAAGACTTTGAAAGCACTGCACTTTATTGGACACTTTGTTTTTGATTGTCTTTTAAATAAAAGCACTATGCACCTTTTTGAACCATTCCCTTGCTCAAATGTTGTCTCACTGTCTAGCTCACCTCGGTTATATCTATTGACGGTGTTGGGTTCAAGGGCTTCCAAACAGCGGTGGGAGCATGGAGTCGAATCCGCATCGCCACAGTTGTCCACTCCTACAAGTATCTGGGGATGCACATCAATGAGAGGTTGGACTGGTCTCAGAACACAGAGGAACTATATAAGAAAGGGCAGAGCAGGCTCCTGTTTCTTGGGAGACTGCGTTCCTTTAATGTGGGAAGAAACGTCTTCTACAACTCTGTGATGGCCAGTGTGATTTTCTCTACTCCAGTGTGCTGGGCTGATAACATCACATCAAAAGAGTCCCACTGAATCAACAAGCTAATTAAAAGGGCAAGCTCAGTTATGGAATGCACTCTGGACCCCTTGGAGGTAGTAGAGGAGAGAATTTAAACAAAACTTGGTGCCATTGCAAACAATGTTGCACATCCTCTCTCTTTGACACACTAATACTAACGACTTTCAGTTGATGAATCATTCAGCAGAATTGTGTCAAGAAATGCTATGGAGACTCTTTATAGAAGCAGAAATATGCCTGCATTATGTCTAACTGTAACCAAGTCAGAAGTTGTTCTTTCTTTTTAACTTTCTTCTTTTTTTAGTCATTCTGGTGTCTGTTCAGACAACAGTGTGTGTATATAGATATACATTTATCTGTTTATGTAATTATTTATTTAAAGAACTTCTGTATAAAGCCAAATATCACCCAGGGAAAAGATAACATTCTGTCAATAAAGTTCTATCTATCTATCTATCTATCTATCTATAAAGTGAAAAAGTCAGTATTCAATGTTTATGGTACACTAAAACAAACTTACAGTGCATATAGTAATAGGTAGGCATGTTTTTGATGCTATAATTTATTAGCAAGCTCTAGACCTGTTCTTCATCAGGCTCCAAAGCACCCAACAATTATACATTGAGACTTTAACAGAGAATTTAATTCTCCATCAGATACTTCTTTCAAAAATGTAAAATTTAAGAAATTAGAATTACAATTAGCCACAGACTTCATAACCACAACTTAACAAAAAGACATCAATCAATGCCATTTTCACATCACTCGATCAGAATCTGGCTGGCTGTGAAAGCTTTTGAGCGACCACAAGTCTATTTGGCTAGGCTTTTAAGTACATGACATTGTGAAGTACTGTTAAAAAGAATGAATTTAATAGTCTACTAAAACATACAATTTCATTCTTTTATTGCTGTTATTTTTGTGCATGACTCACTGTTAAAAAATCATTTTTAAAAACAAAAGTGTGATAAGTGAATTTTAATGAAATAACTTAAAAAAATGAAAACTGCTTCAACTTTCAGGTAAGAATGTCTTGACATTCACATGTTTTCAATGACTGACCTTTTTTAATGGAGTCTTTCTGAAAAAAACAATGGACAGACAATGTGATCGGAGGAGAGACGACACACGTGCTGAATTTTCCAGTACGTCACAACCCAGTGGAGGTAGGAGTCGTGCACTTACCTGTGTCTTGACGTTGCTCTAAAGGAAGCTTACAGCACCATATACACAAATCTACAGCCTCCTTAACTTTTTAAGCTGTTAACCTAATTGCCAATACTTGTCAAATTAAGTGAATTGAATCACAGCACAAGTTATTACAGGTGAGTCAATAAATGTTCAATATTAAAAGTAATAGTACATGGTGTATGAGACACAATTTCAGCATACATTGCATGCAATTCACCATGTAAGGTACCAGACAAAATCTCAGCATACAGTGTATGCATTTCACTGTGAAATGTACAGTATGCCTTTTAGGGTATAATATATGAGACATAATCTCAGGAAACAATGTATGTGTTTGTGTACATGGCAGTACTGTTTATAGTGTATGAGACAAAAAATTCAGTATATAGTGTATGTATCTCACAATGTGCTGTGTACATTTCAGGATATGCTGTATATGTTTTAGCATATAGTGTATGCAATGATAATAATAAATTAAGCCCTGAATGCTACTTCATATTTAAATAGGTACAATTCTTTTCTTGATCTTTGTATCCTCTCCATTTCTTTTAAAAGATATATATGATTGCTTTTTTGTAAAGCATTTGAAGACCATGTAATTGACCAATCAAAGTCCTCATCTCAAGGTTTATAATCTACAGGTTACCAGATGGTCTAACCCCCACATCCTTTTCATGATTTGAAGGCAGGCAGCTTCGCACTTCTATTTGTGGTAAACCTTAGCGGATTCTATGAATATTGAGTTGCACCATGTTTTGTAAGGAGGTGCTGGAGATCTCTGTGAGGAAAATGCAGTGCTACTGATTAGCAAGTATAACATTCTCGCTCATTATTGGGCTTCCTCCGTCAGAATGAGAATTCAAGCTGCAAAGCAAATATGTGTTAATTGAATATGTGAAACAGTGAGCTATTCATGTTAAGGAGTGTTAATGGAAAACAAAACCACAGTGGGTGGGCTAATTTACTAGCTGAAACAAAACTAACAACAACTTTCAAGTGACTGTCACTACATTGGAAAAGATTGTGTTTCACTACTGAACGAATGTAAGATTTGTATTGATGGGAAAAATAGTTTTCTGCTTAATAGTTATTTAAAAAATGAATATGCAGAAAATATTATTCTGCGCTGACACCTTGCTAATTCTTCCAATGAAAAACAGATAATCCTTGACTGTGAAGACCTGTGAAGCTGACTGTTTGCACGCTGACTTCGATTTTCAACACATTTTCAGGATTTTGCACTTTTATATCGTTTATCCCTGCTGTTTGGCTTCTTGTCATCACTGTGGTATTTTTTTTTTTAGAAGAACATCCTGTAGACAGTAAAGAAAAGAATTGACAAGAACCATAGGCAGGCTGCAAAGCCAGAAAAAGCAAGGATGGAATAGATAAAGTAAAAAGAAACCAGATAACTTGATTAGGAATAAAAATAACTTAATTTGTCATTTCAAAAGGTTGGGAAGATCTCCAGTAAGAAAAAAAATAAACTTTGAAAATGTATTACCATTAAGTTTGCTTCACAGTTGTAAAACAAGTACTGGCTTATTGGGCTGTCAGAAAAGCTGAGCCTGTATACCTCCAGGATGTCATCTCACCACACAATGACACAGCTTATAAGCAAATCTGCCCTTACTGCCTGTCAGTACTAGCACATTGGCACATCTGTAGATTTCAAACAAGACAGAAGATCCATCTTTTGAGATTCTATTTAGCCAGTTTTGCGGATTGTTTGTGATTGTCTCTTTATGTGCTTTAACTATATAACATAATTTCTTGCCATTTTATATAGCAGGTTTAGATCCATAGATTGTTTAACTTCAATACACTTAAAATGTGATATATAGTTTCTGGCCCAGTGGAGTGATTTCTAGCATATAAATTAGTAAATATTTGGAATATCTTTATTTGTAAGCTAGACCAATTAAAAGTAATATTAGATAGTGTTTCAGGAGGCATGTTTTCTCTTATTGATGAGAACAGCGGTGCTTTGATGTTTACCTAATCAACCCCCCCAGCCTTTTGGACTGACTCAGGATGTGAAATGTATGACGGGGAGAATGGGGCATCAGACCACTTTAGAAAAAATGACTGTGTTTGGACTTACAAGAGCCTATAAGCCATCCATGGCAGGAAGGCCATAAATTGACTAAACAAAGCAACCGGGAGATGAGTTGTATCTGAGCACTTTCATTGGTAACTGCTCAGGAAGGGACTGAAATATTAATTCAATTGGTCTGAATTATGGCTGTTTATGATTGGTTTTGAATCAGAGGTCATTTTGTACCGTGATTCCTCATTGATTTGTGTTTTATTGTCAGAATAGTATAAAGTTGGTCACCTTGCCTTTACTCCTCTCTCACCATCTAGCCATGAAGAAAAAACTATGACGAAGATAACTTTATCTTGACAACCATATTCAGAGAAGTATGTGGCCTGTTTCAATACTTCATTCAAAGGTCATGTGGTAGTAAATCCAGCCAGACTGAAGATAAGCTGAGAGCTGCTGAAGGACACGAGATACACTGCTACTTGGGCCGTAAGGGTATGGTGGGCCGATATTCACATAGTATTCTGCTTCCTTAATATTTTGGGGTATTTTATAAATAATATATAATGTGTAACTTAACTCCTGTCTGTTTCTTTACTCTGTCTAATTGCCTGAGGTTACAGATGCAGAGGAGAAGGATGGAAAAAGTGATAAAGTACCTGATCACATAATGGAAAGTATATGGGATTTTATTAAGGTCACAAAATAAAGTGTATAAAATGGGAAAATAGGGTCACCATAAGATCCAACATGATAAAACACCTGGGGCCTCATGTATAAACGGTGCGTACGCACAGAAATGTTGCGTAAGAACTTTTCCACGTTCAAATCGCGATGTATAAAACCTACACATGGCATAAAGCCATGCACTTTTCCACGGTACCTCATGCCTTGTCGTACGCAAGTTCTCCGCTCGGTTTTGCAAACTGGCGGCACCCAGCGTCAAAGCAATGCTACTGTTCTTGTGTGATTACTCATTATTTTCATGACGCGGCTTTATAAATACACAGAAACTAACCGCATATTGTTTATTAGTGTAATGCATCTGATTGTAATTAACTCGTAACAATATAATGGTCCAGGGAACAGCCATAGTATTCCAAATACCATAACTGATTTAGCGTTGTTACTCTCACTTCTCCTTCTTCTTCTTCTTTCAGCTCCTCCCGTTAAGAGTTGCCACAGCGGATCATCTTTTTCCATATTTCTCTCACTGCACCACTCAGAGTATTTATATCACTGTATCTGAGTGTGAATCACAGCAGCAGCTGATCGGAAAGAGAATTATCGGTATACGGCTTTAAGCACACGCTGTCTCTGCCACGGCAAAACGTTTCAAAGCCTTTCCTGTAATGGACCTTGCGGTTCAAAACAGTTTAATCCCAAGAACTTTAAATGCAGCCAATCAAGTGCTCCTTGTAGAACTGTTTGTACTTATAAGTACAATCACCCCACTGTAAACTTGCACTATAGTTATAATATCGCACAACCTGAGCCTCTTTATAAAGCACGTATTTACATATGATGATGATATCATTTTTAAGGTGAAATGCAGCAAAATATGTTTGTTAAATTATACAGATAAAACTTTAACTTCATTTAAATAATCTATATTCTTCACTGGGAGTGTCTTTAAGGATAGAATAATTAAACATGTACTACTAAGATATTTCAATGTTCTTTAAACGTTTTGAAGAATCGGCGCTAAGCTTACAGATGGCTTAACGCTCTATTACAGAGCTGATTGTATGGCGATCGGTTACTTGGGGAAAGAAAAGCACTGACTGCAGTGACGGCTACGCCAATATATATTGAATATAAAACAGAAAGATAAAATAACAACACAGCTAAAAACGCAGCGACAAATTTCGGCAAAAGTTAAATGCTTGTGTCATGAGCACGAGGCGGCTAGTGTCTGCAACATACGTGGCCATCCACCGTGCATAACATTGGCGGGCGAAGGAGCCACCGATTCTTCCTCTGCCCAGTGCCACCACAAGCTTAGAGCCACCCCTGAGTACTGCTGCAATAAATTATTTCTTTGAATTGAAACACATGTTTAATAACGTGCTTTAACTCCTATCATCATGAAAATGATATCACGTATACATCTCAGTATTTTAGTTATTCAGAGAGCTGTAATATCACGAATGTAATGGACTCTGTGTCCAGTTGGAGGAAGAGAGCCGGTTTAAGAAGCAAGTAGTGATTCACACACATAGAGCACATAGAAAATCAAATACAAAACAAAGCATTTAACGTGCTACTTTAATTGCGATGTGATTTTAGAAACTGGTTAATTAAACGATTTTAAGATGAAGTTTATGATGTTCTACTTTAATGACAAAATAAACTACATGATTAAAGTGGAAATGTCGAGATTGAAGTGGACATTTCATGCTTTTTCCCCACCGTGTGGCTTTTTTCTCTGTACCCTAATAAGCTTTCATATGACACTCAGACAGTGGGCTTACAACTCGGCTTTCCAAGGCAACTTTGATATGTGACTTTTTTTTATTTCCGGCACTGTGCGATTTTGTGGATGTGAGCTTTCATGTTTCTCCAACACGCTATGCCACTCGATCAACTTCCTTTTGTTGATTATACCACGGCTTATTTGAACAAATAGTATGTTTTTCC
Organism: Polypterus senegalus; assembly: GCF_016835505.1. Classification (NCBI taxonomy): domain Eukaryota; kingdom Metazoa; phylum Chordata; class Cladistia; order Polypteriformes; family Polypteridae; genus Polypterus; species Polypterus senegalus. Next base: position 43,848,403 of record NC_053169.1, on the reverse strand, counting down.
TTTGCCTCCACTTGGTATTCGATGAAATTCTTATGTTTCCCCCCGTGCTTTTCCCATTGTATTTTCACAGAAGGCTGCGCTTAAGGGCGATTTATATTCATTTGCATATTCAAAGAGGCGTAATTCTGGGAGGAGTTGGGGCGTTACATAATGTGCGTGCACGAGCGTTACTTTTCACGCTGATTGGGATTTATGTAGCGGAAGAACGTGGAAGTTGGAGTACGCACAGATTCCTGCATCTGGATTTTTCTGTGCGTAAGCACATTTTGGCTTTTGTGCTTACGCCATGTTATAGTGCGAGTTCTACGCACGGTGTTATACATGAGGCCCCAGGTAACTTCTACCCACTACACACATTATTTGTAAGCACATCTTCAGATGTTGCTGGTATTTCCATTCTCTTGTCACTTCATCTACAAAGCATCTTAAAATTTTACTAATATAATGCAGTATCAATTACCAAAAAGTACAAAAAACCATAACATTAATCTGAGGAATCAAGAATCAGTCAACAAACATTTTAAAATGCTCATTTAATGATGAACAGTTTCTTAGGGAATGGTTTATAAGTAGGGTGCAAAATAATTGGAACAAAAGTATATTTGTTATTAAAGTGAATGATCAGTATAAATAGCAACATGATTCATAGGGCAAGACTCGCAGAGTGATGTGATAGTCCCTGAAGATTTCTGAATATAATTTCTCAATACTGTAGGAATACATACTGTATCTACATTTGTAAAAGGGTCACCATGTACTATCAAATAAGCAGAAATGTAAATAATCAAAGCATGTGTTGCGGAAAATACTTACTAAATAAAAAAGTCCCAAGTCATCCTAAAACCTGAAATCCTAGAATGTCCATTACTTACTGGTGGAGGTGCACTATGTGAGCAGCAAAGCTCTTTCCAGCAAGTCTGATTAGTCTTAAGAGAATAGATCCTGTTATCACTTCGGTTCATTTACATATAGGATCTGGTAAACATTTCAATCCCACCAATGAGCACTCAGATGAAAAGGTACATACTAAGAATGCTCTTCTGCCATTAAATAACATCCAAAGGTCCCTAAAAGGTTTATCATAAAAAAAGTTTTGTCTAAATATTTAGTTTACAGATTAGGACTTCTTATATGTAAACTGTTATCGTAGACCAAAGCAAAGTTAAGTGTTATATATGAACTTATTTCATAATATAAAGTGTTCTGGCATCAATGAATTCACGATGTCCTAGCATAACAAGCAAGTAGTTTCAAACATTTTTTTCTTTTTCCTTAGACATGTCTTTAGCCTCATTAGGATCCAGAAAAAAAAATCTGTCAGACTGTATGAGTACATTTTAAAAAATAATAACGATAAAGGAAGCATCACAAAGCAAAACATGTCATCTATGTCAAAAAAAAAAAATTAAAACATTTTATTACATTGTTCTCTTATAAACCCTAATAAAAGTATTTCTCAAACATTTTGCTACAGGATTTTATGTGCAATATTAACAGTGTTTACTTTGAAAACATTTATAATCCTCAGTGGTTTTGTCTTTTCTAATTTATAACGTTGAAAAATTTAATAAAAAGGAATGAGTCATGTAAAGAATAATAGTATTCAGAAGTGGTGTTTGATCAAGGTGACTACAATTATAACATCATTTGTGTTGACGCATTCGCTCAACCAACAGAGAGGTAAACACTTTGGAATGTAACATATATTGATCTTCTTGTAAAGGTGCAATGAAACTCTTCCTTTGAAAGAAAAAACAAAGAGAATGTAAGTATGCATTTTTCTGTGATATGAATTTATTTTTTTGATCATAGTGGTATTTATTTTACAAAGTAAAATATACAGAAATACATGTGAGTAGGAGTATTCGAACCAACAATTTTATTTTAATACCAGTAACGGCACACTGCACGATAACATGCAGTTAATACACTTGACTTGAGCATTCATAGTTTTCATCCTCTTTCTCTGTATGTTTAGTATTCGTCTGCTCAGAGGTTGATGTGCTTGCTGTTTCCTGAGCAGCTCTTCTTTTCTCCACCCTAGTGGCCTGATTCTTCTCTTGTTTCACATTTTTTCGTATTAAAACTGATTAAGTCAGTGTCTGTGTTGCAATCACTTAGTATGTTTTCTTTAACTTTTCACTTAAGCTGGCACTTAAGTCTTCAATCTGCCTCAAAAATGATTTAAGATATGAAGAGGTAGGGGAAGTGACGGCGAAGGTGGTAGGGATGAGAATGGCGCCCATACACATGCGCCACACGGCCACCCTGCTGGCCGCCGAGAGTTGATTCTGCAATAAAATAAAAATAAAAAGAGGAATAACCTTGGAGGTCAATCATCATCCCGAAAGCGGATAGTAGACATCATATAGTATATGTGTACCAAATTTCAGGTCAATAGGTCAAACGGGTTACGAGCTACAGGTGATTTAAAATCCTGGACAGACAAACGAACAGCCACAGTAGTGTATTATATATAAAGATCTATCTATCTATCTATCTATCTATCTATCTTACATATGGACAACAATGTGGTGTATTTTTTTACAGCTCCAGAGTCCTTGGATCAAAACCTAATGAAGTTTTACCTCTTCAAAGTTTTGTATAATATGTCCAGAAGGCATTTCTCCAGAAACCTCAATACCCCACCCCATGTCCCAAAGATGTGTACGTTATGTTGTTTGGTGATTCTGAAGTAGCTCTGTATCGGTGTGTGAGATGTTTCCGTCATAGGTGTAACGTGCTATGCAGAGGGTTGATCCTCAAGTTGCCACCTGTGACTCTCTATTGGTAAAGGCAGGACTGGAAAATGAATATCTGAAGTTTATGTGTCTATTACAGTTCATCACAAAATATAGCCATGTGTAAAACAGTGATTGAATTTGCATGCAGATCTGTTAACATATAATTAAGAAATGTTTTCTAAATTCTAATTATTCTAAAACCAGAATGAAGCAATGCTATATTGATTCAGGTTGTGGATACAAATGGGGATTGTTAGTATAGTTTGAAACTTCTAGAGCTTGCAATTCAAGCACTTATACCAGTGCTCCAAAGTGTTGTAAAGGACATTTATCAAGGAATTGGGCAACTTCTCCATCAAAGCACTTTTAATCTTGGATGTGAAAGGAGCGCGTGAGCTACCTGAAGCCTATTTTTTTGTTTTGCAAAACAGAAGCAACTGCGGCCATTCTTTTTGTTGAAAGGCTGAATTGGCTGACATTTCCTTCTACTGTGGCAATCCACAATATTGTTGCTTTCCTGTTATTTAAATGGGGTTGCCCAGCTGGCATGTCAGTGTTTACTGTGGGCTCCTTGAGATTTCCTGGCTGTGGCAGAGAATACTATTGCATGCAGTCCACAGAATAAATTGTGAATCAGAAAGAACTTGGCCAGCCAGTGGCATGGACGTATGTGCCACAAACAAGTGCAGAATTAACGGGAGAAAAGAACTATAAGCTACTGGAAAACCCTTATATATGACTGGCAGGTTAAATGTATTTTTGGACTAGAAATATTCTGGAAATAGTTTGATTGTCTTGCAAATGTATGGTTGTGACAAGCCACATGCCATAACATTTTTATCCCTTGGCAGATATCAAATTAAAAAAAATAATAACTTGGCAATAATGATGTACATGAACCCTGTCTAGGTTTACATCTCACTGTGGCAGACAAAACAGATTCCATGAAAACAATAAATAAAGAGTTATCTCCTTCATGGGCACCAACAGCTGGTGAGGACAGTCTGTACACAAGTTTGCTGTTTTTGTAATGACACCATTGGTAAAAATATCCAGTGATGTGACAACAGCTTTTGAGTGTCATCTTAATAATCTGAAGATGATATTTTGACCCACTTTTAAAGATGAACAGACACCTCTTCAGTTGCTTAATGCCATACACATAATAAAACTTCATAAATGTTACCAAGATGTGTGTGTGGCTGAGAATTTTTCTTTGTATGATACTTGTTAACAGTCACTGCAGCCAAGGCAGAGTGATGTTGTAAGGAACTGAAATTGATTCAGAATTACTTCAGGTTAACATCTGCCAAATAAAGACTGTCTTACGATGGTGTTCATTAAAGGAGAGCTCTCACATTAAGTGCATTTTGCAGATATGATTATTATTTTAGCAACTGACCAAGCTTGGAGGTGGATTCAGCATGAAATAGTTAAGTAAGTTTGGTCATTTATTATACTTGTTTTAAATGATGTTAAAAGGGCATTTTGTCGTATTTGTCTTTCAGTGCTAAAAATATACTGCGGTAAACTTCTGTAAAAAACGCATTTTCAATGTTTTACATTTGGCTTGAGCTGCTACAACATACACATTGATAATATTCTGTTAGTTAAAGTTTTCTTAAATGGTCATTTGTTAAATGATGGCAAACCTGAGCTGGTAGGGCTTCTAATGCAGTTCTGTCCTGGCCCTGACATGTACAATGGCACCCCTGTAATATCATTGTTCTAGCACCACGTATATTGTTACAATTTCTCTGTTGCTAATGTGATAATTTTTTTTCAACGATGCTTGTGTAAAATTAATATACTGGATTGCAACTGACAGACAAAATGATATCCAATTTTGATGAGTCTACTTTTAGTAAGGTTTTGATATTGGGTTAGTGGTTCAGATGTACAATATTAATAGGCCTCTTGAGCGTCTTAGGTCCAAATAAATAAATCAGTTCAATTCTAATTGACATTCTGCCATAGAAAGTAGAAAGAAAAGTGTTGTTTGCTCATTCTGCTAGTGCAGAAATATGAATAATGCACCCACAATACCATTCCATGGTGCAGAGACATAATGTAGCTAACCTGGATTACTAAATAATAGTAATAGACAATAATGACAAAAATCAGTACATTTGTGAATTAAACATTGTAATTATCAGAAGAATGCAACACTATGCAACAGAAGTAGAGTCAACCAAATAATACAAGCAAATGAGCTGCACAATTCTTTACATTAATACCTTCACAACAAAATGTTTGCCCCATCTAGAATACAGTATCATAGCATTCAATGCCATACTTCCAGACTTTCAAATAGTTACAGGTGCAATGATGGGAATAGTTACCTGGGTTGATCACAAGTTCTCTGCTAGAATTTTCAGAACCTAAGAATAGCCCCAAAGACCCCATAACCTCCTGCATTTTCTCTTGGATCCCATCTATTGCTAAGAGATTAGAAGGCCGTGGCTGCTCATTATGGCTGTTTCTAGCTATTTTAAGAGCCCATGTGGTATACCTATTTGATGGGAGAAAGGCAGAAAAATTTTTCTTTGTGTAATTTGGAGGCCCTACGCAGCACAGGGCCCAAAACATTTACTTAGCTCAAATATTCCAGGAAATGGCCCAGCTGAGAAAAAATCTCTAATTAAAAATTGTGAATCAAGTTGAAAACTGATTTACAATTCACCATCACTTCAGTTAATAAAGGCCTGAACACTTAACGTCAACTTACACAAAACCCGAGGTGCCAACTAAGCAGTCAGTAAATGAGTAGATCCGGAGCTTTGCAAATTGATTTCATGAGAATATCTCTGTGTCCAGCTCCTATTTAAGTGATTTCCAGGTGTGGCAGTAATCAGGCCTTATAACCTAAATACTCCAGTTCTCTTCTTACTCTACTCATTGCCTGCCTCCAGTTTATCCAGGTTCATCGACTCTGCCTCTGGTAAGGAAGGGCAGCAATGAGAAGGTTCAGAGAATCTCAAATAAGACCGGTTAAAGGTTTCTTTCTCTTTTTACTATACATTGATTTGCATTTAAAGAAATAATTAAAAGGAGGCATGGTGGTGCAGTGGGTAGCGTTGCTGCTTCGCTGTTAGGAGACCCGGGTTACCTTCCCGGGTCCTCCCTGTGTGGAGTTTGCATGTTCTCCCCGTGTCTGCGTGGGTTTCCTCCGGGTACTCCAGTTTCCTCCCACAGTCCAAAGACATGCAGGTTAGGTGCATTGGCGAGTGTGTGTGTGTGTGTGTGCTCTGCGGTGGACTGGCACCCTGCCCGGGGTTTGTTTCCTGCCTTGCGCCCTGTGTTGGCTGGAATTGGCTCCAGCTGACCCTCGTGACCCTGTAGTTAGGATATAGCAGGTTGCATAATGGATGGAAGGAAATAAATAAAAAGGCACACATTACCCCCAACTCCTAATAAAAGACCTTTCCCAATCAAAGCTGTGGTCTCTGAACACTTCTACAAAAAATAGACAAACAAAAATAAAAAGTAATGACAGGCACTATTACTGTGTCAGGTGCATTTGAGCCGGCATCTGCAGGGTCTTCTCAGATCAGGGTTTGCCATCATTTTAAGAGCAGGGCTCCATCCATTAATGAGGGAAGCAAAAAACTGTGAAAATGCCTTAAATACTCAAGTAATCTCTTTGTATTGGTGAAAACCATCTCTTACTGGTAAAAAGCAATTAAAACCCCACTTATTGTCTACTGAATTAATATTATTACATTTTAACAGAGAAGAAATTCAGTTCATTTAGTTTTACCAGACAGGAAATCAAATTGAATTACTTTAAATGGCAGCTGATTGGACAGAAATTTCTATTTCGTACTGCTGGATAAATGATGATCTTTCAAACAAATGCACCTGTTTATATTAGCCAACCTGACAGTTTGAATATACAGGAGTGATTCCTCATGATTAAGGACTGCTCTCAAATTTGAAGCACTGATAGAATGCATAATTTCGAAATCAATAAAAACAAACTGAATTCAGTGCTGCCAATTGTGAGGCAAGCTTAGACTGTTGAACATGTTTTGAATGGCAATATCATCAGGTACATAGACATTATTGCAAAGCCCTGTTATGGCTCAGAGTTTTTACATTGATCTGTTATGTAGATGTGACAATTATTTTTCTAACTGGATTTATACTTCAGTTTTTTGGAGTGTACAGACCATAAACATTTCATAAAAGGATGAAAAACTCCTAACCAATATATTGAAAATTCAGCCAAAGTTAGGAGGAAAGCAATGGGCTACAGAAAGAAGAGATTTGAATTAAATTACTTTGTTAACTACTTTAAGTAAAATTAACTAATGAGCTAATTTCAATACAATAATTAAGAATAGACCAAGTAAATTAAAAATACAACGAAGAAGGATAAACCAAGAATTGCAAAAAAGTGTCAAAAGGATAAAACACAAAAGGCCAAATTAGAAAAGCATGGGATTGCAAACTGACAAAATATAAAAGGCCAAGAACTTTAAAAGGCAAGTTACAAACTGGCTTAAGAATTGGAAAAATTCAAAAGGCCAAACATTATAAAATGCTTAGGATTACAAGATGCCAAATGAGAAAGACCAAGATTTGAACTTTATCCAAAATATACAAAAGTCAGAAGTTACAAACAGCCAAAAATGCAAAAAGAAAAATATATAGAAGCCATAGTTAAGCTACTAGTAATGAAGTTACTAAATATGGGTTTATGTGGCACCCTTTTTAGCTGCACACACGCAGCACTGGCTGGCCCCAACCTTCCAATGTTAAACATAAAAACAGAAAGGCAAAAAGCAAAACAGTTACAAAAACAGTTTTCAGGAAAATGACAAAATGAAGAAAATGCTTATTGAAAACCAATTTTAAAAGTAAATGATACAAAACATTCAACTAGTAGGAACAACAAAACAAAAAGAGAAAAGCAAAAAATCAGATCAAAGAACAATTGCAAAACTAACCAAAGAAAAATAGAAAAATGAAGAAAATATTAATGAAAAAAAAAAACAAAAAGTAAATTAAAAAGTAAACGTTACATTACAAAAACAACACATTTACAAAGTATGAATACAAAAAAGCTAAATCATGACAGAACCCCTCATAAACAACATGCCCAGCTGACCAGACCACCTGCCCTGGAATGTCCACTGAACTTGAAGAACCACCACCACTGCACCCTGTTATTTTCAAGACATCACAAAAATTCCAAGTCAATGCAGTTCATTTTCATTATAGATTCATTTCATCATATGTAAATATATAGGTTTAAGTTGATATAAAATTACAATTTTATTCTGTGCTTTAGAAGATGGAGATTCATTAAACATATTACTAATTGCCACATGCTCATGACATTCCTAGATCCAGTGCCAACAAAACTAGTAAAAAGCACAATGGATGTTCTTGCAGCACCTATTCTTAACATTGTTAATAGTTCATTATTGCATGGCACAGTACCTGATACACTAAAAGTGTCAGTCATTAAACCATTACTTACAAAGTCAGACCTAGACCCACACATTCTTAATAACTATAGACCCATTTCAAATTTACCCTTTCTCTCTAAAATACTAGAAGTTAGTAGTTTCTAGTAGTTGCCAATCAGCTTCAGTCGCACCTTACACAACACAATTTATTTAAGAAATTCCAGTCTGGCTTCCGCACTGGTAGTACAGTAATGGCACTAACACGTGTTGTAAATGATATGATACAATGAAGGAAATTCCAATGTAATTATGTTGTTAGTCTTAATTGCAGCATTTGACACCATTGACCATTCTATTTTATTGCACAGGCTAGAAAATGATGTTGGGCTTACAGGCACTGGTTTAGTTCTTATTTATAAAATCAATTCCAGTATGTTCATTTGGCACACTTTAAAAAAATAAAAGACAGAGAATCGCCACCACAGTTTTTTCTTATTAATGTAATAAAACGTCAAAAGTAAATGCTATTTGGGAAACAAAGGGTCCCTGTTATGGAGTGGACCATGAAAACAGACTGTGGAATGGAGCAGTAATGATAGGAATGTGTTTCACACTGAAGTGGTTCCGTCCGGGTTGAAGTAAAGGGCCAAAAATCTGCCCGCCCCTCAGAGGCAACTTGGACAACGAACTGAAAGCAGTGTGCTCTCATTGCTGCTCCACTTTACCTATTCCACAGGTTAGTGCACAATAAATTACGAGTATTTTACCTTTTAACTGAGAGTCAAGTATACTCCAAAAGTTACGATAGTATGGTAATATGTATTGCTACAGAGGCGCAAAGTTAAAACTTGCTAAATGCAGGCGGCAAGCTGCTCACTTGCAAAGACTTCTGCTGCGCAGGAGATTGATGGCAGTGCTGTGGATCATTAACCAGACAAGAGTGTGGCTTTTTAAATAATTGCTCGGCTCCTAAACACTTGGTACTTTTGTTAAATGTATATTTTGTAAACTGTATTAGGTGTAAATAAGTTACAGAATGGCTGAAATGTTGTGATGAATGGTTATTGCTGTATTTGTTGTTACATGTATAAATATGAAATGGTTAGTTGTGAAAGTGTTTGAAATATGATAAGAGTAGCACTGAAAAGTGTTGATTAATGCTTAATGCTGCTGTTTAATATCTTTAGAAATGTTATTTAAAAAAAGGGTTATAAAATGAAGAAATTAATTGTGCCTCTGCATATACAGTAATTTAATACAGCACATACTGTAGCTTGATTTAAATACAGTACGTCTGTAATCTTTTTCTATATTGCCCTAGTGGCTAGGGATTGCTTACTGTATGTATATGTGTATATGTATGTGATCTTGTTTACTGAGACTCTTGGAGGAATAAAGAGGTATTGGGTGGACACCTTAGAAAGTCAAGTCAAGTCAAGTTGGGGAGCATGCCCTGGTACAGCGCGTTGCTGCACCCACTACACGATGAACCAACTCGGGATCCTGGTTTGCAACCCCCCAGGCAGACACGCGGGCCAGTCCCACCCTCTGGAAATGACCCTCTATCTGAGTGACCCCTTGGACTGGTCCAACCACTAGGGTCCCCAACAATGAGGATCTTACGAGCTGGATCACCCTCGGGAAAACGTGCCACATTGGCTCCAGCGTACTAGCAAATTGCATTGGGAACCGACTATAGCTGGTTCGGGCAGTTTAAGGGTTAATAAAATAACAGTGGGAGGTCATGCTTTTCTTTACTTTCACCCCTAAACTGTGGAATGGTCTTTCTGCTAATATAAGAGGTGCCCCTTTGGTCTCAGCTTTCAAATCCTGTCTGAAGACTCAACTACTTCAGTTTAGCAAATCCTGAATAAAACTGCTGATTAACTGTACATACTGCATCTCTGTTGTTAGTCATTAGCACTAAAACATAAGTAATATGATAGTTATAATTTGTTACTAACCCTCACCTATTCTGTTTCTCTTCTCAATACTCAAATGTAGCACTTGATGCCCTACTGCCAAGTTGTTTTGCCTGCCAAAGGTAAAGCGATCTCTGATGGTGAATTGCACAAATCATCGAGTACAGGGGTTCATTCATTGGATCGGCTGGCCCAGCACTGAATCAGCTATGGAATTGCCAATAGGGGGAGGAAGCTTGATGGCCGAGGTCTCCAGGACTCTGAACAAATCCAAATCGTATTATGTAATATCATCTACTGTTGAATTCTGCTCTGTACTTGTAATATTTCTGTTGCACTATTATATTGTATTAAGGATTACTTGGTGTTCTGTTCTGTACTGCATTGTATTTATCCCCTTTTTTTGACACCCAAAGCATGCCCAACCTACCTGGAAAGGGGTCTCTCTTTGAAACGCCTTTCCCAAGGTCTATTCCATTTTTTCCCTCCTAGGGTTTTTTTGGGAGTTTTTCCTTGTCTTCTTAGTGAGAGCCTGTTAAAGCCCATTGCAGCACTCTTTGTGTGATTTTGCGCTATACAAAAATAAATTGTAATTTATTGTATCCAATTTTAGATTAGTGTGCAGAGGTGGAGCTAGAGTGTTTGCTACTTACCAGTAAAAGATCCCTAAAGGCAATGCAATGCCAATCAAAAATATCAAAGATCAAATTATTTTTCTTACTCTCCCAACCTTCCCATAGTAGTGTTTCCAGCATGAATTAACTATTTTGATACAGTTATTAAAAGTTTTCAAGTTAGTAGAATTTTACTACATAATGAAAATAGTATTCTTGCAGTTTTGCAGACATTAAGGATGCATATTGAATTGTTGAGCAAAGAATCAATATTGTGTAAGTGTAATACTATAGTAAGGATCACAAGACGAACATTCTTAGGTAGTCTAATTCTGTGACTTTAACTAATTGGCAACTGTTCGGTTCTGGACATTTTTTCACATAGTTTCAACAATTTTTGTAGTGCTTTTTCATGTGGTGTTTAGCTTGATTTCTGACATATTTCTGATGTGTTCCCTTGGATTGGTGTCATGCATATTCTGAAAGATGGCTGAAAGTACTGTAAGGATCTGCAAGAAATATGAAGTACAAGGTACTTTTGTACTTTTGTTAGTTTATTTATGGTCCTTTCCAAACTGACTGCCTAACACATTACCTAGTCCATATCAGTATAGATATCCAAGTGTTTGGTTCCTGGAGACCCATCATGCAAGGAGGGGCAATAGTCCAGTTTCTCTGGTACCATATGTCTCCTTAAGCAAGCCATTGAGTGCTAACATTGTAAGCAGTCCAGCCTTGCCACCGTGAACCAAGCAGTCCCACTCTATTGAGTCATCTAGAAGGTTTACTTGCATATTGGATGGCTATCTGGGTCAATTATTTTCTCCCTCTTTGTTTTAAGCTGTCCTTGGTTGTATCTATCTAAGGAGCAGATAAACATATCCAATCTCCTATCTTCCTCTCGTCTTGTCTACTCAGTTTACTGTCTCTCAGCCAGTTGGCACATACAGGGCCATTTGTTTTTGTCTTAAGGAGGTCAGCTTCTAAAAAATCAATGGCTACTCCATTTCTGATGGTCTGTGCACAATTGAACCTATTGTCAGCTGTCTGCTTTCAGTCAGAACTTATTTATTTCATACAGCATGGACATTTGGTATTGCTTTAAGCACTTCCTTAAAGGAATGTTCCACCCAAAAATTATATATTTTTTTAAAATGTAACTTATCCCTTGTAGTTTGTAGTAATTGCAGAGAATTTTTTTTCATCTCATGTTTTCATTCGTAATGGAGAAAAAAGCTTATGATGTAATAGAAGACAATAGTGAACAATGCTGTACAATGGCAAACAATGTGAAAAACACCCAGGGAAAAAAACAAATCTCAAGTTACTTTGCGTGTGTAATCCACATGCCAGTTATCCAGTTGTATTTCAAAATGTGCAAAACACGTGCTTTTTTGGGAAAAGCAGTGCACATCATAAACACAAAATTAAAGTCTCATGGGATTCCTTTTTTGAAAGTGAAGACAGTACTCTTGACCATATTTTCTTAAACTGTTTGGGACCTAAGTTGCTCCCTTTAGGGTCGAGCAGGTTCATGACCCACAACTACATTGAATAGACATTACTCCGCAATGACTGTCAGTGGTAATTCCCTTAGACTGGTTCCCCTATTTCAAATGGTACTTCCACACCCCCACAACCCCACAGCCCCCCGATCTGACAATCATCATGAACTGGGTTTCAAAGACACTAAGAAGGGCAAGATTGTGATGTGAGGAAAAAAATGTTTAGGAAATGTTGCTCTTGACCAATGAATGAAGGGCAGAGGTAGATTTTCTCTCCATTCTACATGAGAACATTAGATAAAAAAGATTTCTAGGCCACAACTAGAAAATTATTGGGTAAGAAACAATTAAATAAAATCTCCTTTTTGGTTGGAGTATTATGTTAAAAATGTTTTTTTTGGTTCGTTACAGTTGCAGATATGGTCATTTCCTGGCATAAGTGACCCCATAACCAGTGGAGGACCCCCAGTTCACACTGTAAGGATAGTGTTTTAGCACTTCCATACAGCATTCCTATTGTCCAGTGTTATAACTGTGGTTGGGGTCATCCAATAGGAAGAATGGCCTACCCAATGATAAAAGTTTAGTTTGCAGCTCCTTATGTTATTGGACTTTGCCAAACAACTTTTAAGAATCTTGCAAGCCAACAATGAAATAAATTTAAAACTAACATTAAAGAGACCCATGGAATTGTATTGTGTTATGCCTACCCCTTTGTCAGTACAATTATACACAGTAAGCTTGATTGTTATGTTGGATGTAACAAAGATACTGGGAAAGTAATTCAGGGCACTTTACTGAAAAGCAAAGCTCAATGAGCAAATGTTTCTTTGAGAACTTCTGAATGGAAGATGAACTTCCCTAATATCATATTTCAATTAAAATTGTGCTAGAATAATGCAAATCCTTACCACCAACTGAACCATTGTAGGTTCGGATACGATCCTAATGTTGTATATGTATATATATATATACTAATAAAAGGCAAAGCCCTCACTGACAAAGGCAAAACCACAATAGCACGCGGGCTCGATGTACTGTAGTGCGCGTCAACTCGATCTGAATTGCGCGTTCACATTCGAAAAAATATTTCTTTTCAAGTTCTATTTAGTCCATATGTGTCAAACTCAAGGCCCACGGGCCACATCCGGCCCGGCGTGTAATTATATCCGGCACGCGAGATCATTTTATATACTGTATTATTGTTATTAATGGCCCGGGGATATGAAGCGCTGGTAACACAATAAACTACAGATCCCATAATGCAGTGCTTCAGCTGCCTTGCCGAACACTTACCGCGTTAATCAAGTCTAGCTTATGATGCTGCAAGTTATTGTGAAGCTAGCCCACACGATGCCGAAGAGAAAAGGTGATTCTGAACATAGAGCCTTTAAAAACCGATGGGGGGCTGAGTATATGTTTACTGACATTGCCGGTAAACCCGTGTGTCTCATTTGTGGAGCTAATGTGGCTGTAATTACAGAATTTAATCTAAGACGGCACTATGAGACAAAACATCAAGATAACCTGAAAGACCTGAATGCAATGCACAAGATACAGAAAACAGAAGAGTTAAAGAAGAATCTGACACTTCAGCAGACGTTTTTACCCGTGCAAAATCACAAAGTGATTTCAAGTGAAGCTACTTTTATGGGAGACACAAATCTACCAGTGCAACTTGCCCCACTTTCCCTGTTGCCAAGTAATGTTGAACCAAGTTGGCACAACGGTGTTCCCAAATACGCACTTTGCTGATAAACTGAGCGCTCTGCACACTGAGTTCGCACGGCGCTTTGGTGACTTTGAAGAAGAAAAAAAGAATTTTGAGGTGTTTCGCAACCCATTTGCCGTCGATGTGGAAACTGCACCTGTGCAGATTTAGATGGAGGTGATTGAGCTGCAGTGTAATGGCACACTGAAGGCAAAGTACGATACTGCACGGCCCGCACAGTTTATTCACTCCATTCCATAGAAATGCTCCAGCTCGGTCTACATGCGGCTCGAACCTTGTGCATGTTTGGTACCACATATCTGTGTGAGAAGCTCTTCTCAGTCATGAAGACTAACAAAACAGCACACAGGAGTCGCCTCACTGATGAGCACCTGCAGTCCATCCTGAGAATCTCCACAACACAGAACCTCACACCAAATATAAACAAACTTGTTGCCTAAAAAAGATGCCAGGTGTATTTATGATAAAATGACATAAGAGCAAAGACAACTGAATGATTTGATTTGTTATTGCTGAAAAGAACAAATTTTATTTATATTTCCAGGTTTTGTTATTTTTGTTATGTTAAAAAATAACCTAACTGTGGTGTATCACACCTGAGTTCAATTTCCGTAGCCACCCCCTGGCTGATTACTGCCACACCTGTTTCAATCAAGAAATCACTTAAATAGGAGCTGCCTGACACAGAGAAGTAGACCAAAAGCACCTCAGAAGCTAGACATCATGCCAAGATCCAATGAAATTCAGGAACAAATGAGAACAGAAGTAATTGAGATCTATCAGTCTGATAAAGGTTATAAAGACATTTCTAAAGCTTTGGGACTCCAGCGAACCACAGTGAGAGCCATTATCCACAAATGGAAAAAACATGGAACAGTGGTGAACCTTCCCAGGAGTGGCCGGCCGACCAAAATTACCCCAAGTGCGCAGAGACGACTCATCCGAGTGGTCACAAAAGACCCCAGGACAACGTTTAAAGAACTGCAGGTCTCACTTGCCTCAATTAAGGTCAGTGTTCACGACTCCGCCATAAGAAAGAGACTGGGCAAAAACGGCCTGCATGGCAGATTTCCAAGACACAAACCACTGTTAAGCAAAAAGAACATTAGGGCTCGTCTCAATTTTGCTAAGAAACATCTCAATGATTGCCAAGACTTTTGGGAAAATACCTTGTGGACTGATGAGACAAAAGTTGAACTTTTTGGAAGGCAAATGTCCTGTTACATCTGGCGTAAAAGGAACACAGCATTTCAGAAAAAGAACATCATACCAACAGTAAAATATGGTGGTGGTAGTGTGATGGTCTGGGGTTGTTTTGCTGCTTCAGGACCTGGAAGGCTTGCTGTGATAGATGGAACCATGAATTCTACTCTCTACCAAAAAATCCTGAAGGAGAATGTCCGGCCATCTGTTCGTCAACTCAAGCTGAAGCGATCTTGGGTGCTGCAACAGGACAATGCCCCAAAACACACCAGCAAATCCACCTCTGAATGGCTGAAGAAAAACAAAATGAAGACTTTGGAATGGCCTAGTCAAAAAGTCCTGACCTGAATCCAATTGAGATGCTATGGCATGACCTTAAAAAGGCGGTAATTGAGCCACCAGAATGTCTTCCTTTCTTTATTGGAACAGCTGTTTTAAAAGTAAGATATAACTGGGAAGAAGACATGCTTTGATTTGTCCTGAATGTAGTTCATCTGTTGTTTTGTCTTGAACAAAATATAATAGAAATATAAACCAAAATGTACAAGCCTGTACAGCAGCTGTCCTTTTGCTACTCGGTGTCTCTGCTGCTCGTGGTGTGAAATGGGGCTTCGGGCTGAACACACGCTAAGGAGAAGCGCTCGGATCATCTGCTGGCTTGCTGCAGCTGCGTGTTCTGCTTGTCGCTTGTCGTTGTTTTAAGGGCTGGGAACACATGAAGTTTGTCTGCCAAAAGCATTTCAACAACTGCTAGGTTAGAAGTCTGTGAACTTGTTTTAAATGTCTCACTGCCTTGTCTCGTGTGACGTTAAAGTGTCTCTTGCAGGATGTCAAATTGTCTTCCGAGAAGATCATGTCTCGTCTCCCTAGTCTCCCTCCCAAGATTTTATTTATAATAGAGAGATATACTGTATACTAGCTGTGTAAGCCCGTGCCGTAAAAAGACATGAGTCCTAAAAATTAAAAAAAATTGAAATGTGGAGATGTCAGGTAATTGAAAGGAATTACTCTGGGCATCTCCCTCCTAGGAGGTTTTGTTTTTGTCGATGTGTTCGCCTCGCTTCTGTATTAGAGACTAAGCAAGTTTTCTGTTTCCTTCGGAGGTAGAGCTCTTACTCTGACTCTACCTCTCACTTCCAGGCCCGGACAGACAAACACACTTCCACATGTAAATGTTTATATATATATACTGAGTTAGAGAAACAACTCAGCAGCGGATTATTAAATTTGTGTTGGACTTACTGTATTGCAAGTGCTGCTACTACTTTGGATTTTTTTTTACATCTGTCTTTGGACTAGCCTTGATTAGTTTATTGGTAAGTTTCCACCATATCAATAGAAATCTCAATAAATCCAGCTCCCCATTTATGGACATGTGTAGGCTGCAGCCTGCAGTTACCTCCTTGAGGTTGACTGACTTGGGGTGAGCTTTTTCCAGAGAAGCTGGTGAAGATCGTCACCTTCTTTGTGGTTCTTTTGAGAGGTCTCACACCATTTTTTGCCATGTTTGAGACTCCTGAACACAACTTCCAGAAATGGAACGTGAAGACGTAGCACCACTATTGGATCTATTCATGGAAATCTACTCTGCTAAAGCTTATAAAATTATTAGCAAAATACCCCCACTTCGCAGCGGAAACGTAGTGTGTTAAAGAAGTAATGAAAAAGAAAAGGATACATTTTGAAAATAATGTAACATGATTGTCAATGTAATTGTTTTGTCACTGTTGTGAGTGATGAGTGTTGCTGTCATATATATATATGCACTCACCTAAAGGATTATTAGGAACACCTGTTCAATTTCTTATTAATGCAATTATCTAATCAACCAATCACATGGCAGTTGCTTCAATGCATTTAGGGGTGTGGTCCTGGTCAAGACAATCTCCTGAACTCCAAACTGAATGTCAGAATGGGAAAGAAAGGTGATTTAAGCAATTTTGAGCGTGGCATGGTTGTTGGTGCCAGACGGGCCGGTCTGAGTATTTCACAATCTGCTCAGTTACTGGGATTTTCACGCACAACCATTTCTAGGGTATACAAAGAATGGTGTGAAAAGGAAAAACATCCAGTATCGCAGTCCTGTGGGAAAAATGCCTTGTTGATGCTAGAGGTCAGAGGAGAATGGGCCGACTGATTCAAGCTGATAGAAGAGCAACTTTGACTGAAATTACCACTCGTTACAACCGAGGTATGCAGCAAAGCATTTGTGAAGCCACAACACGCACAATCTTGAGGCGGATGGGCTACAACAGCAGAAGACCCCACCGGGTACCACTCATCTCCACTACAAATAGGAAAAAGAGGCTACAATTTGCATGAGCTCACCAAAATTGGACAGTTGAAGACTGGAAAAATGTTGCCTGATCTGATGAGTCTCGATTTCTGTTGAGACATTCAAATGGTAGAGTCAGAATTTGGCGTAAACAGAATGAGAACATGGATCCATCATGCCTTGTTACCACTGTGCAGGCTGGTGGTGGTGTAATGGTGTGGGAGTTGTTTTCTTGGCACACTTTAGGCCCCTTAGTGCCAATTGAGCATTGTTTAAATGCCACGGGCTACCTGAGCATTGTTTCTGACCATTTCCATCCCTTCATGACCACCATGTACCCATCCTCTGATGGCTACTTCCAGCAGGATAATGCACCATGTCACAAAGCTTGAATCATTTCAAATTGGTTTCTTTAACATGACAATGAGTTCACTGTACTAAAATGGCCCCCACAGTCACCAGATCTCAACCCAATAGAGCATCTTTGGGATGTGGTGGAACGGGAGCTTTGTGCCCTGGATGTGCATCCTACAAATCTCCATCAACTGCAAGATGCTATCCTATCAATATGGGCCAACATTTCTAAAGAATGCTTTCAGCACCTTGTTGAATCAATGCCACGTAGAATTAAGGCAGTTCTGAAGGCGAAAGGGGGTCAAACACCGTATTAGTATGGTGTTCCTAATAATCCTTTAGGTGAGTGTATATATATATATGTATATATATATATATATATATATACTGTCACGCATGCGCGAGTGGGAGACCGCAGAAGGATCTTAACACACCTGGGAAGACATTCGCCGGCAGGGAATGGCGGGGTACTAACTTTCTCCCTCTGCTTTCTCATAGGAAAAAAGATGCTCCGCCACCATAAGCCGGGTTTGCCCACACTGCGTTACTTCCGCCCATCCTCCTCCATCTTTTCCTGACGTCATCGATCCCATCCACCCTCACGGTTCCTTCCCAGCATTCCTCCACTTCCGGCTCCTCCTCCATAAAATGGCCGCAGACGCCATGATTCGGCGTCTCGCTTATGTGCTGTCTCCTCCTTAGTCTTTTACAGTGGCGTAGTTGGCAGGATAGAAGATCCTTGACAATGACCGAGGGACAGGACCTGAATACTATGCTGCAGGGGATGAATGCCCAACTCCAAGCCCTGCAGCAAGCCGCAACCACCCGGGAGTTGGAGACTACGAAGGCCAGGCTGGCAAAAGCCCAGAAAGCAAGACTAGACCCGCCCAGACCGACGCCTCCGCCTCTGGTACCTATGACCGACACGGATGACGTCGAGTCTTATTTGGGCATATTTGAATGGATGGCCACCCGGAACGAGTGGCAGCGGTCCGAGTGGGCGTCCATTCTGGCACCTTACCTGAAGGGACCCACGCAGCGGGCCTATTATGACCTCCCCGAGGAGGAGGCTGCGAACTACGACCTCCTCAAACCGGAGATCCTGGCCCGCTACGGCATCACGCCGGGCCAGCAGGCGGCAGAGTGGCGGAACTGGCAGTTCGACCCGAAAAACCTGCCCGTGCCCAGGCCTTCGAGTTCTGGGGCAAGATGGGGCGCTGGCTACGGCCAGAGGGACCCCAGGCCCGGAGAGTAGTAGAGCAGGTGGCCTGTGGGGGTTTCGTGAACGCAATGCCCAGTTCCCTTGCCCAGCAGGTCCGGCGGCATCCTTATATGGACATGCCGGGTCTCCTGGAAGTCCTCGCGCGTCAGGTCGCGGTTCTCCGAGTCGGGGGGTCAGAAAGGTCAGCTCGCGGGAACCGACAGGGACGGGCGGCCACCCCCGAGCCCCCTCGACACGCTGCGGAAGCGCCGTCAAGGCCTAAAGAAAAACCGGCCTCTCCGCACTGTTACAAGTGCGGCGAGACCGGCCATCTACTGCCAGCCTGTCCTCTGAACATCGCTGCGGAGCCGATGGACTGCACCTGGGCATCCACAGAGAGGTATTGTACCCCGTGGCATCCCTTGGTGAGTCCGAACACGGGAGTGGTGTTATTGAATGGGCACGTGGTGGTGGATTTGTTCGACTCCGGCAGCAACATAACCATTGTGGCTCGCCGTTATGTGTTACCGTGACAGTGGCTGAAACAACACCTACAAGTCACTTGTGTGCATGGAGGGACCAAGTCGTATCATTCCGCACAATGTTATATGGAAGGGGGAGTTAACTAAGCTGATGGTCGCTGTGTTGCCCGAACCCCCTAATCCGGTGATTTTGGGACATGACTGGTCGGAGAAAAATTGCGGTAAGACACACACCGCTCCCAGGGCCTCGTTGGATCTGGTTATGAGGGGGCAAGGCGCCCCTCCTGCGGTCTCCATGCCGTGCTCTGGGGCAGGCCATAGTGGCGCTGGCACCTCGGGGGACGTTTTCTCGGCGACGGACCCTGACCCGGAAGACTCCGCCGGGGAAGGGACAAGCCAGGGAACTCTTCCGGTGTCCAGGTCACAAGACCCGCTGGGTAGCTTGGATCACCAGTTTCGATCCACGCCGGCCTCATTTAAGGCGGGAGATATGCGAATTAGCTCACGCTCACCTCCTTGGCGCCCACTTTGGGGCCGAAAAGACCTTGGAGAGGATTAAGCTCCGGTTTTACTGGCCTGGGATTAACGAGGAGGTCCGGCACTTCTGCCAATCCTGTCCAGAGTGTCAGACCCGCCAGATTCCTAGAAGGGACTGCGCTCCTCTCGTCCCTATACCCCTGATCGATGTCCCCTTCGATAGAATAGGGGTCGACTTAGTAGGACCCCTGGAGCCCTCAAACCGTGGCCATAAATACATATTGGTTATGGTGGATTACGCCACCCGATGCCCGGAGGCGGTTCCCCTGCGCTCCGCTAACACCAAAAACATCGCACGGGAATTAGTCAGTTTATTTTCCAGAGTGGGTATACCCAAAGAAGTCCTCATGGACCAGGGTACACCCTTTACCTTGGATACGTTCAGGGAGGTGGCCAAATTACTGAGAATAAAGCACCTGAAAGCGTCTGTCTATCACCCGCAGACAGACGGGTTGGTGGAGCGGTTTAACCAGACGCTTAAGCAGATGCTCCGCAAGGTAGTCGACACGGACGGCAGGAACTGGGATCAGCTCCTCCTGCTCGTGCTTTTTGCCTACCGGGAGGTACCTCAGGCCTCTACAGGCTTCTCCCCCTTCAAGTTGTTGTATGGGCGACAACCCCGAGGCATATTGGACATACTAAAAGAGGGCTGGGAGGCTGAGGCCCTTCCCTCCTCAAACATATTGGAAAATGTAGCGCAACTGCGTGACAGGCTCACAAAAATCAGACCCCTCCTGAAAGACCACATGACTCATGCGCAGGCAGCGCAGGCCCAGTGTTACAAGCGCAACTCCATCCTCTGGGAGTTCCACCCGGGGGATCGAGTTATGGTGCTCGTTCCTACCTCCCACTTCAAGTTGCTCGCTCACTGGCAAGGACCATACGAGATTAAGGAAAGAAAGGGGCTCGTCGACTATTTGGTGAAACAGCCCAATCGTCGACTGAGCGAGAGGATCTACCATGTAAACCTGTTGAAACCTTGGAAAGACAGGGAGGAGCTTCCCGACTCCCGTAGGTCCCTCTCCCTCTTCTCATGCACGACTGCCCTTAACCTCGGTGATGAGCTAACACCCAAACAACGGCAGGAGTTAACCCTGGTAATCCGAGCCATCCCCGAAGTAGTGAGCGAGTCTCCTGGCCGTACCTCACTGATTACGCATGACATAGTCACAGACCCCGGTGTAATCGTCCGGGATAGACCCTATAGACTCCCGGAGACAAAACGCACCGAAGTGGAATTAGAGGTGCAATGAATGTTGGACATGGACATCATTGAGGAGAGCCATAGCTCCTGGTCCAGCCCTATCGTCCTCGTTTCCAAGCCAGACGGCTCTTGGAGATTTTGTAACGACTTTAGACTTCTGAATCAGGTCTCCAAATTCGATGCCTACCTGATGCCCCGCATTGACGACCTGCTTGAGCGGCTAGGTACGGCTCGATACTTGACTACTCTTGACATGATGAAAGGGTATTGGCAAATTCCCTTAACGGCATCCGCAAAAGAAAAAACGGCCTTTAGCACCCCTAGCGGCCACTGGCAATACAAGGTCCGCCCATTTGGGCTGCATGGGGCCCCAGCGACCTTTCAACGTCTAATGGATAGAGTGCTGAAGCCCCACCAGTCCTATAGTGCCGCCTACCTGGATGACGTCGTCATCTATTCCGGCACCTGGGAGGAGCATCTATTGCAGGTCTCTGCTGTCCTCACAACACTAGCTAAAGCCGGCCTCCGCATAAACCCTCAAAAGTGTTTTTTTGGCTTAAAGGAGGCCAAGTATTTAGGCTACCTTGTGGGACGGGGACAGGTGAGACCACAGTGTTCAAAAGTTAAAGACATCTTGGAATGGCCCCGTCCGAATACCAAGAGGCAGGCTTTCTTGGGGTTAGCGGGGTACAATCACCGGTTCGTGCCCCGTTTCTCCGAAAGAGCAGCACCCTTGACCAAAGAAGGGCACTCCCTTATACGTGGTGTGGAACGACATGGCGGAACACGCATTCAGTGATCTAAAGAAGGCCCTAACGTCGGCACCTGTATTGAGGACGCCCGATTTTGGGTTCCCTTTTATTCTCCAGACCGACGCTTCGGACACAGGCCTGGGCGCCGTGTTGAGCCAAAGCGTCGACGGTGTCGAACACCCCGTAATGTACTTAAGCCGGAAATTGATGGACCGGGAGACCCGGTATGCGGCGGTGTAGAGGGAGGCCTTGGCCATTAAGTGGGCGGTGACCCATCTCCGTTATTACTTGCTGGGTCGCAAATTCATTCTGGTGACTGATCACGCTGCACTTCAGTGGATGTCCCTATATAAGGAGTCGAATCCGCTGGTCACCAGGTGGTTTTTGGACTTACAACCATATAAATTCACTGTCACTTATCGTCGTGGCACCCTTCAGGCTAACGCTGATGCCCTCTCTCGTATCCACGACCTCTCAGTTAGGTCCGCCCAACCTGACGGTCTTGGGCTAAGGGGGGGATCGTGTCACGCACGCGCAAGTGGGAGACCGCGGAAGGATCTTAACACACCTGGGAAGACATTCGCTGGCAGGGAATTTTGACTTTCACTTTATATATTCAGGAGTGAGTTTATATACTCCGATATAAAGTCAACATTACGAAGGAATGAGCCTGCCAAATTTCAGCCTTCTACCTACACGAGAAGTTGGAGAATTAGTGATGAGTCAGTGAGTGAGTGAGTGAGTGAGTGAGTGAGTGAGTGAGTGAGTCACTGAGGGCTTTGCCTTTTATTAGTATAGATAATAAAACTACAATATTTGGAAATCACATTGTTTGTTTATGTTCCTTGCACTGGTATGCAAAGAATGCAGTATCTGGTTTGAACACTGCACAGCAAGAGAAAACACAAAATGGCAAACAAACCACATTTATGAATTTGAACAACTTGTGTTTAAATATTTGGCTGACACCTTTATCCAAGGCGACTTACAATATTTATGGTGCAATTGGTTACATTAGTTCATGATCACACAGTATCAGTAGTGGGTTCTAAACCTACAACCCCAGGGTTTGAAGTCCAAAGCCTGCCGCAATGAGACTTGCTTAATTAGAATGAAGTCATCCCAATCTTCGACAGTGAGCTCCTTCATCTCTCACTCATTACATTGGAGTCCATTTAATAGAAAAAATACACACTTTCATATCTTCAACTGCTGTTGCCAGCGTGAAATAAAACACATTCAGACACAACTAATGATCCTTCTGAAACAAATGTTTAAGTCTCAGCTTAAAGGGTAGGGTTTCATTGCTTCAGGTCTATTTAATTACTAAATAACTGCATGTTTGAGCTGTACTGCAATTTCACTTTCAAGCATTTTCTTCTTCTCACTTTGCAGATTTGTTTTTCAGGTTGTTTCAGAGATATGTTTTTTGAGTTGTGGTTTACATATTTTCTTTTTTCCCTCTTTTCTGGGTGTCAGGAATTAGAAATAAAAGTTCTTTGGTGGGCATTAAATTTAATTTAGTTGTGTTAAGTTTGACTTGTTTGTATGGAATGCTACTTGCTTTTAATAAATTCAATTAAAAAAGAGCATTTTATTAACCACCTGTCACAAAATGAATCAAAGATAATTTGTGCCCAAGGCTTGATCAAATGAAAGAAAAAAATATGAAAAATTGCCGAGACTTTCCATCAAGCTTACATAAACCAATCTTGTGTGATTTGTTTGGCCACTCGTACATTCCCAGTCCTTGTAAACTAAAGGTGGCAGGAACCTAAAAGGTCCACTGTTTCAGGTGATGCCCATTTTCCTGTTAGTTACAGAAGTCTACGTAGTACCAGAATATTTGGAGATGCCCATGCCTGTTCTTAGCATAAACTTGTAATTTTGCCATAATATTTCTTTTTAAAAATCCAGGCTGCACTCCCGTTCATTTAAAGGCATTTAGTTAAGTAAACCTAATTAGGAATTAATGAAATAATAAAAAACATGAAAAAATGCAAATCGACTAATTAAACTTATGACACAAATCAAATCAATGAGATCAATCTCAAGGTAATCAAAAGATAAAAAAACCTACTGCAGCCTGTGTCATAATTCTAAGCTTTGTCTTACATAGCTATTATTTCCTCTTGTGCCTTTGGTTTTATTCTTTCACTGAATTATTATTATTATTGTTATTGGTGTTATTCAAAAATGCTGAAGAATTACATTGTAATATGTTTAATATTACTGTAAATATGTTCTGAGATTTTCCAGGCTATTCAGACAGATGTTTCTAGGTAAGGTAGTTGCACTCAATAACATTTGTTCCAGAAAATGGGAACATTTTGCATGTTGATTAGCACATACATTTAAATATTTCACTGTACTCTATACACATGATAGTAATGATTAACGATTACTTAGGACTACTGCTTGATGTAATTTACTACATTATTCTCACACACTGAACAATGGATATTTTGCTTTCTGGACACTTTTGGTGCATCTTATGGATTTCAGTCTGCTGTCATTTTTAAATTTGTGAATGGGAAGCCAAACTAAAGAGTTTCATTAAAAAAAAACTGGCTGTGAGTATTTGGTCTGAGGGCAGAAGAGTGTGACAGATGAACCTCTTTTTGATTCAGCAGAGATACAAAAAATAGAAAACTTAAGCTGATGATAAATGTGCAAACGATGAAAGATTTTGATATTTGCGATTGATGGTTCTACAAATAACCAATTCCAAGATTAAGGAGGACATTCTTCTTGGTTCACTAATTAGAAATGTCATCAATTATAAAAAGTTTGAAAATCTAACAAAGGGTTGGAAAAAAGCACATGGAAGAAATTCAAGTAAAATGTAATTTAAATTTGCTTTCTGCACATATTTCTCTGTATTTTACAATAAAATTATAATGACACAAATCCAAAGAATATGTTTATAACATTTAAACATTAAATGAATCAAATGGTCACTAAAGCTTGACACAAAACTATCAGGTTGCACACTGTATTGCTCGTCCTGTGGTAAATTTTTATTCTTACATCTACTATATAATTCTACAGATTTATCTTATGACACCTCCATTATTCACTCCTAGAAATGCAAAATATATTCACCTAATAAAAGAAATTCTGCAGCAGTTATTATTATTAGTAGTATTTTTGTTAATTGGTAATGCAAGCTAATTCAGCAGAATACCTGTAAAAGATTTTTAAGGAGGCAGGTGAAAGTGTGGCATTTAGACTGATAGACTTTACATTGGTTTTGTCACAGTTCTTGCTTAATCTTTTGTGCTGACATCAAGGTTCAATGCAAAAAAAACAACAAAAAAAAAATCTTTTTCCTTACTTTTATTATAATCTATTTTGGAATCTTTATAAGTAAGATTTCTAAATTTTGGTTTATGTTTCTTCTCCTAGGCCTAATCATCAACAGCAATAAAATAATCTTACATTTTAAGGAATGACTAAACTTACCAGTTATTTGTGATCAAACATCTTGAAGCATATTTTTAAACTATAGTTTTTCCACATCTAGTTCTACAGTCTGTTGGTAGCTGCATTTGTTCTATGGTGTAACTAGTCTGCTACCAAGAAATGACTGATTTCTCCAGCTATTAATGCCTCTAGGTTTTACCTCAATGCTACAGGTATCTGCTCTGAATCTGGCACAACCTAAAATGATTTTGTAAGCAACTTTAGTGTTTTTTACAAATAGAAATCTTTAAAGGTGCAACATTTCTCTCCATTTTCAAAACAGACACCTAAAAGAAATTCAGAAATCTATCTTCAAATTAACGGCTCTAAATATACCGTATGCAATCTGGCTGACAACATGCTTCAAGCATACAAATCCATGAAGTTCAACATTGTTCCTGAAGATTCATTTTTTGCATTCACACCTCTTCTCTGCTGGTCTTGATGAACTCACTGAAATGGTGAGAAGTTTCACGTGCACATTGCAACAATGGAAAAGCAGAATCTAGGCAAGTGAAATTCATACAATGCTGGCTCACTATTGTTGGACACTAAATTGAGCAGCAAAGCATTTTTAGCTCAATTAAACTGTCATTAAATGCCTACATGATAAGGTCAAGCTGAAATTATATTTGTGTTCGGTATTATCCAGTGTTATAGTTTCCATTAAAAAACACAATTTTTTCTGCTGTTTTTCTGAATTACGTGCTCTAAAACTGTACACTATTTATGAGTTATTCCCCCATAATTCTATAACATGTTGTAGTTTTAACATTTCCATATCTCGCTAATATTTGTGTGATAGTAGCTTACTGAGTACACACCCCTGTTGTTGGTTTTAGTAGTAGGAAATTGTCCTTACTGAGCATTAGAAACACTAACCATTTTAATGCAAGCTTCCCCTTTTCTTTAAGTGTTGTAAACCTCTGTGAGAATGTGCATATGGGTGTTTTTGAGTAGGTCATTTAATGGACTGTTTACTTCATCCAAGTGCATTAAAGAAAGGGAGAACAAAGTGAGGGTATTATTAGAGGGAAAGCAGCACATGCTTTAAGAGAATTTTGGAACAATCAATGGAAAATGGAAACGTAGCAAATCCTTCTTTTTGCAGCCTTTTGGCTGTGGTAGATTCCAACTTCTGATGACTCTGAACTGAATTAACATGGTTTGATAATATTATGGCAGGTTATGGCATTCAACCTTGTATGTTTAAATAATGAGTGACAAATTATGATGCAAGACATACCATGTATGTACCATATATACTCGCGGATAAGTTCTCCTGCGGATAAGTCGGGACTTGATTTTACAGTATAATTTTATAATGTCAGCCATATAAGTCGAATGCAGAAAACTCACGCTATTGATCCAAAAGATTATGATATGCATTTTTTCTATGTGAGTGCGGCAATGCATTGTATCAGTGCGTGATCCTAATCTTTCTCTCTCTCCCTCTCTCTCTCTATTGTGCCTATGTGACCACACGGTAACACCCAAACTATTCAGAAGCAATGTTTGCACTGATTTGTGTTTTTTTAGTCTCACACCTTCATACACCTTTATCGTAAGAGCATCCCTTATCTACAATGGAGCGTTCAATCAGAAAAAAATCTGAAGCTGGTTTTAAATTGAACATCATTGAAGTAGCAAAAGAAATTGGTAACTGCGCTGCTGCAACAAAATTCGATGTATCCGAGAAACTGATGCAAGATTGGAGGAGGCAAGAAGATGTAAAAAAAAAAAAAATCAAGTATCAGATTTTTGAATAGGCGTACAAGTCGTGGTCTGATTTTATGAGTGATTTTTTGCATTTGAAGATCCGACTTAAACGTGAGTATATATGGTCATTTTTAATCTCATAAATGTAACTTGCCCACCAGTCAGTCCTTCACACTCACTCCCTTTTTGAATTTCCTGCCTTGCCTCTGCTAGTTTATAATGGTTAAAAATATAAAACAAATACTTAGCTATGCCACTTTTGTTATTTCAATGAGAAAGCCATATTACAAAAATCTATAATTTTATAAAGCAAATCAAGCACTCTACAGATCGCCTTGAAGGTGGACATGAATGTGGTAAAGGTACTAATTCTAAAGTTTATAATTTTACTACAACCATGTTTAGAAATATTGCAAATTCATAGATAACAATAGTGCTAGAAATAGTAAATAACACAAAGGGTTTTCCCCTTGACTCCATTATTAATATATCCCATTAGACTGCATTTTACTAATATTGTTTTTATTTTAAAATATTGAGAAAAAATATATTATGGGTTTGGATAATGTAATAGACTTTCCCTGCCACATGAGGATAACTCCTTCCTGAAAATCCCTCAACCTCCTATAATTAAAAAATGTAATCACCATTAATTTCAATGAAAAAAGTATTCATTCCTGAGTCCCAAAACCAACATCCTTTTTTCCCAAACTAACACAGAATTTCATTAAAATGAGTACAGTAACTTCAATAGTTAATAGTAGTTATCAAAGCGCACTCTAAAAAGCAATTTTCACTTCATTAATGACTCAATAATGCAGCTCTTTATGGGCTCCAATTAAGCTTATTCAAGCTACTAAATTACACAGTGTACTCTTATATTTGCCAACAAAGCAAATATATGGTGCTTATTGTTTATGTGCACAATATTTGTCTTTTAATTAAAAAATTGAAATGACAAAACAATAACTGAACAATAACGACAAAAACATCATGAATGTCACACTTGTGGAGCAAATGAAAAATGCAGAGAAGAGACAGGATGGTGGCAGTAACATTGCCGTGGGCTGGTTGGTAATTGTAGTGCTAAGCAAGAGACAGATGGAGATTGAAATGTTGCAGCACTGAGTTCTTCAGACCTCTTTACCACATAACACATTCGTGTGCATATTTTATCTCCACACCAAATGGGAGAATGAGAGAAGCAAGAAGTTTAAGGCAATGGTACAGATTTGGCAGTGACATTATTAGTGACAGGATTGGCAGAGGCTTTGCAGTGACAACATTAGTGAGAGGAGTGACAGCAGCAGGTGGATTAGCATAGCTGCATGAAAAACCAGTAAGATGCTCGTCAGCACGGCTTTTCATACCTTTCTGCAGCAGTCACAGAAAATGCTAAATCAACACTTGTAACTGGAAACAAGATGTTTTGTCACTCAAAGAAGGGTATTAAATAATACTCTTTATAAATATGAGAATTCATAACTCAAACCCTTATATTTTGGGGTAACTGGGATTGTAACTCTTAGGCATGACTTACATTTTTTTAATAAATGATGTTTAAAAATTTTTGAAGAATTTGCTTTTTATTTTTAGTATCATCCATCCATCCATCCATTATCCAACCCACTATATCCTAACTACAGGGTCACGGGGGTCTGCTGGAGCCAATCCCAGCCAATACAGGACGCAAGGCAGGAAACAAACCCTGGGCAGGGCGCCAGCCCACCGCAGTTTTAGTATCATATGAGGATATACTGTATATGCACAAATAGTATATTATATATATTTACTGTATTATAAAACAATACTTTGTGTGTGCGTGTGTGTGTGTGTGTCTGGTCCTTCTAAGCAATCTGATAGGGCAATTAATGTTTGGTCTGACTGGGCAGTTTGATTTTGGTGGTTCAGTGGTAGGGATGATGACTTGATACATTAAGGATGCAAATTTCACTTCCTAAATGTGACAATGTTTTTGTTTTTTATGAAAAAGGTGTTAAAATGGAGGATTTCAATTACAACAAAGTGAATAACATACTATGTGACATTGGGTTGCTAGACTAGGAAATGTTTTTTTTACAGTGCAATGAGGGAGCATCCATGATTGATGGTGTTCAAAAAGTGGAGAGGAGATTTCAATGACAACAAAGTCAATAAGGAACCAAGTGACACTGGGTCACTAAATACTAATAAGACACAACCAAGTCTCTTTTCGAAGATGGGAAGTATTTGTTAGAATATGAATGACCTTTTTTGCAGTGGGTAATGTGGAAGCATCAAATATTGGTGGTAGTCAAAAAGTGGGCAGGAAATGAACAAGGTTCTACAGAGTGACAGACTCTGAGAGGTATGCTTGACGGAAAGGACAGACTTGAGAGAGGTAGCGCCAAAGGATGAGATCTAGGTGTTATGTTGCTTTTGGAGTCTTCAATACTGGTATCCCCATCAGCAAGTACCCTGTGTCTAACAACAAGCATAAATAAATTTGAACTGCATACAGTACATGTCTTGTAATCTCAATAAAGGTTATTCTATATGTCAGACCAAAATGATTTAGGGATGTGAAGTATGCATATTGCATTTACTTTACCACTGCACAATTCATCTAATTGTTTGCCACTTTAAAAGTGAAAAAATAAACAGTTCAGCTCAGTAGTAAAGTTACCAGTGCAGCTGCTTCACAAATCTAACATCCTGGGTTCACATCCCAAGAAGAGATAGTAGTGTTTTTTGACATGTCAATTTATGGTTGGGCCAACCAGACCATGGAGAGTGTAACTGTCAGAAGTTGCAGAGCTATCCAGGAAAGGATATGCGTCTAATATAAAATATACAAGTAACATATAAAAAATCTTTCAAATCTGTGAGCAAGAGAAAGAGATGATCAACCAATTCAGGAGTAGAACTTATAAGACCCGCTTCTCTGCCTAAATCTATAAATTGGCTGCAAGCACAGGAATGATCTTTGGATTAACTGGCAGATTAGAGGAAAGTAAGTGTGGATGGTGCTGTCTCCAACCACAAGTGAGGGGTGTGAGCTGGAACTGGCACCACTGGGGGGTGCCAAATGAAGGAGATGGCTAAATGTAAGCCTTGTGTGAGGGAGCAAAGTAGAGACACTGCATTTCATTATATACTGTAGTAGACTACCAGTTATGGTAAAATGTCAACTGTATAATGCATAAAAAAAATCACACAAAAGCAAAAATTAGTCAATGTATTGTCATGCAGTATAACCACCAAAGAACAGTATTAAAAGATATCTTAACATCAATATCATTTATCCAACACTAAAAGGATAGCTCAAATGAAAATTAAGAAATTTCAATTTTTGTTACATTGCTGAATTGTTATATAGATAAATAATTACCATGATTCATGATGGAGGAACGGTGGTGCAGTGGTAGTGCTGCTGCCTTGCAGTTAGGAGACCCCGGTTCGCTTCCTGCGTGGAGTTTGCATGTTCTCCCCATGTCTGTGTGGGTTTCCTCCGGGTGCTCTGGTTTCCTCCCAAAGACATGCAGGTTAGGTGCATTAGCGATCCTAAATTGTCCCTAATTTGTGCTTGGTGTGTGTCCTGTGGTGGGCTGGTGCCCTGCTTAGGATTTGTTCCTGCCTTGTGCCCTGTGCTGGCTGAGATTGGCTCTAGCAGACCCCTGTGACCCTGTGTTAGGATATAATGGGTTGGAAAATGGATGGATGCACGGATGATTCATGATAATGATAGTTACTCCAATATAGTGATATGTACAAGTCTATACCATACCATTTTCAAAGCTCATGTAATCCTGAGCAGGGTCACAGAATGTATAACTTTATGCATTCTGCAAATTGTGTCACATAAAAACAACCAATGGGTCGCTTAAAAGGGCTCTTGCCTTCGAGGCCAAAGATGAAACTGGAAGGTTCAGGCTGCACATGAGCAAAAGTATGGCTAGAACACTGTGGGGTCCAAGGGCCTGCCCAAACAACTCAGAAATAGGCTAGTGGCACCATGCAGAAAGAAAATATTACACAGTCAAAAAATAAATAATTTTCTAGACAAGAAATTACGTCAAACATATTATGAAAAATGTGAAAAATTTGAATATGACAGATAACTGGAGTCTGCTAGAAACATTTTAAGAACATGTTAAATTATTGACTTGAGTTTACTGTATTTTTAATTTTTGCACAGTATTGCCATCTGCTGGGATATGGGGGGCAGTGCCCCATTTGCCCTGCGAGCAGAGATGCCACTAGAAAGAGATGATAATTATAATAAAAAATTTTATTAAGTACGTTAAGTAATTACAAGATGATGAAGTACGAAAAGTGAGATAAACAATGTCTCAGTGCATTGGTTAATCAATACTTTACTCCCAGTAATATTTTGCATTCCAGGTTTTCTGTGGAGGTTAATAATGTACTCTTACTGATTTTGCAAAATGAAACTAGAACTGACATAACTAATTAAGAATGAAATAATGGCAGAAATGGGTCTCTCAATATGATATTAAACATTAAAAACAGTAACAGCATTTATAAACCCCTGGTTTCAGAATAATAAGAGAGATTTTTTTTTAGTAAAAGCAAAAATACAGAAAAGCCAAAAGGCATACATATAAATTTTAATTTCTTAGTAGCTACCAGCCATCATGTTTTCAATCTCTTAATAGCTGTTGACACATCTACTAACAATACACATACAGCAAACAATGTTGAGATTTTGTCTTTAAACCACCAATTTAGAATTTATCACCTCTGTTTTTTTATTTCCTCAGTCAGACGTCAGAATTCACAACTTACAGTATTTGGGATATTAAAGCTGGCATCCTGTTAATTTCATCATAAGATATTATCAGTGATACACAATCTGATAGAGAAGAAGTGTTCCTTTTTTGTTGAATATCAGTTAAATTAAAGCAATATATTAAACTGTTTTTTCATTTTCTTTTTTCTCTTGTTCATATAAAGAAAACGACTCAGTAATTGGCATTTCCATCTTCCAGTTTTCCATGGTTTCAATTAATTATTCTCAAAATTCATAATATTTTTTGCTTACCCCAAGAAACCGGCTGGGAGGGTTTCATCTGTGATTCCAGATCTGCAGTGGTTAAATCAGAAACATGCTGAATTTAGTTTATTAGAGTGCTCTAACCGGTTTTTAACATTCTTTCGTGTGTTTTCATTTTTTTCAGCAACCTTTAATCAGTATTCCACATGACGGATGGTTGACTCATCATAAGCTATCAATTTCTTTTGATCTGTAGAATAGATCAATATCTTTTCTAAAACTTTAAAAACCTCCATTCTGTTATTACCAGTAAATCTCAAACGGACAAACTAAAGACTGTCTATGTATCTCAAATATTAGACTCTTATTGTAGAGCATTATTATTCTATCTGAAATAGCTATTTCTCAGGCTTTGTCCTATCTTACAGTTTCTTGGCAGCTTTCTTGAAATCTTACTGTGCAAATGGTAGGGAATGATACTAATAATTGGTTTATCTGCCTGTGTAAATAGTGCAAAAACTGGTATTAATGATCTAATTACCCCAGAAAACACCTCAATGCATTACATTTGCCCAGAACATGCAGTTCACTTAATTAAGACTGCAAGAAATAGATCACAGCTGCCAAAATGACACAGAATTGATGATCTTTAAGTGTTTTCAATCTATTCTCCTCAAAAGCACCTGTCTTGATTTTTGCAGTAAATAATTGCTACTTTAGGACACAGCCAGTCTAGTATCTCAGGGCACATGCACATTTAAATTTCCAGTTTGGAACTTTGCCCAACAGTCTTCACGGCTTTCAAACAGCTTATTAATTTACTTTGATAATATCACAATTATATATTTTTTATCCAAGTCTATCTTGCACTTGTAATGCCTTGGAAACCAAAGGGACTAAATTCAAACCAAATCGATCACTGTTTTCTAAAACAGACTGTAATGTGGTGTAGGATGGTCAGAAGGTTTCTTAATGTAGTATTTGCTTTCTCTTCTGTATTGATTATGATTCTGAGTTTTTAAATAGTAACATTTGATTTTTCTTTATTTTTCTCTATTATTCTTTGCCCTTTTTGGATGCCATTTTGTTGAGGTAATTTTCATTTTTGTGGCCATCGTTGTTGTTTGTTGGCCTTGTAACACATGATAACATAACTTCAAGCATATCAAAGATGACAGCACAGCACTTTGGTTACCCTAATTTTGGGATATCAGACAAAAGTATATTTGACTTAATCATTCTTTTTTGGCTCTGAAGCACAGTTTTATTATTTATTGGAAATTTGACTTTGGCCTCTTCCATTGACTGTAATGTTTTCATCTGCTCTCCAATACTCTTTCATCTCTTGATCATTTTATATCCTGAGGCTTATACTTTATTTCATTATAATCTTTACAACAACCTCTTTACAGGAATTTTCAGTTTTTCATTAACTATTTTCCATTCATTCTATATTTTATCTGCCTTTCCAAATTTT
This sequence comes from Polypterus senegalus, assembly GCF_016835505.1. Classification (NCBI taxonomy): domain Eukaryota; kingdom Metazoa; phylum Chordata; class Cladistia; order Polypteriformes; family Polypteridae; genus Polypterus; species Polypterus senegalus. The sequence continues at coordinate 43,814,804 of NC_053169.1, read as the reverse complement.
TAACATTTCTTCAAGGTTTCTCTCACAAATGCTCTACTTGAAACACCTCTGCAGACCCCATATGTGATTCTACGCTCTCAGACTCACAGCTCATTGCAGTGCCTTCTTACTCCCAATTACCTGACAACTTCAATTATCTGACAGTCACCTGAAGTGGTTGTGACCATTTGCTGGTATATTTAAACATGCGCTCAATCTTCATTCTTTGCTAAGTCTGTATTTCTTACTTGTTTTTAGTTTCAGAATCTTTTCTCTCTATGTCAGTCAATGTGTGTATGTTTTCTTTACTTCTTATTACTTCTTGTTTCCACTGTAAATAACGATTTTGCTTTGTTTAGGTTGTTTAAGTTTTGACCTTGGAGCTTCTGTTTCTTAACCCTTGCTATGTCTTCAGGTCAAATTTGACCCAGTTTTGTCCATCCATCCATTGTCTAACCCGCTGAATCCGAATACAGTGACCCAGTTTTGTATTTTAAATAATTAAAAATTCCCCTAAATCTCACATATTCAGTATAAAAACAGAAAATTGGAACTGTGGCATGTCATATATTGAAAAAGGAAGAAATGTTTACTATTATGTAACAGCTTACTAGATGTAAGATGTAATACAGAAACTGGAGTTCCCTGTGTTTATATGGACACCAGGAAAGATACAACATTGGAACAACTTTAAGTGAGACATCTTAGATGTAAAAATTTTCTCCAGGCTAAGATTCATTTAGCAAGAGAGGAGAACAATGTATAGTCAAGATCTTTTGCCTGGTGTCTATATAAACACAGGGAACTCCAGTTTCAGTATTACATCTTGCCTGATGAAGGGGCCTGAGTTGTCTCGAAAGCTTGCACATTGTGATCTTTTTACTTAGCCAATAAAAGGTGTCATTTTGCTTGACTTCACACTACATTCATAATGGCTAACATGGTATGACACCCTAGTACTACAGACGTGCAATTAAAGTCAAACTTAACAAAACTAAATTCAAATAACACCCACCCATGAGAAAGAGAGGAAGGCCAACAGCCAGAGTGAAACTTTTGAGAGTAGTAAAGAGAGAAAGGAGTCTTTTCCCCCAATATAAATGCTTATTCTAAAATGTTATTGATTAGTTAATGCCAGGTTTTAAAAAAGGTTTGAACAGATCCTCTAAGTGAGAATTTAATTTATTACAATTTCAAATAGTGTATACCATCAGTTACCCACTGACTTAAAAGAGGTGGGTTAGGATTCTTAAAGTTGAGCAAGATAAGTCTATATGCCGATGGTGAAATAAAAGGCAATTGCAGTTTGTTTGTTCTTCTCCACTTTAAGCCCATCTGAGAGTACACCAAACACATTTGTTACTGGGTTAGGAGTGATTGTGTCTCCAAGGCTGTATGATAGGCATTTAAAAATTTTGGTCCAAAATAATATTAATTTGGTGCAGGCCCAAAACATATGGCCCAATGAGGCTAGAGCTCGATTGCAACGTTCGCAGGTTGGATCATGCCCTGGAAACATTTTAGACAATTTTAAATGAGAGAGCTGTCCTTGATAAAAGATTTTAAGCTGAATAATTGAATTTTTTAAGGAATTTCCGCCGTGGAATATTTACAGTCTTTGTCTACTTGTGATGATTTCATTATATAGTGGTTTTAAAAATACTCTTTTCATCATTAAAGTTAATTTTTAAAAATGAAAAGATAGAGCCAGCATGAACATGAGCCACTGGCGGCTAACTAACATCGATGTGTCTCCTAATGTTGTGAAAAAGGGGTAATTAGCCACCAATACACTCAAATTCATTTATACTGAGCAGACTTAAAGTTGCCTAAGGTAACCTGCATGTGTTTGTAATATGAAAGGAAACAACCTAACTAGAGAATGCGGGGAAACCCAGAGAGAATGTTCTAAGCTTTAAAAAGACAGTAATCTGGCTGAGTATGTCAGCCTATGCAATAATGTATTAAATGTACTACAATTCCAACAGAATGCACAAGAAACTCAAAAAACTGGGCAAAAAGCATTTTTCTGTTTCACATTTCAAGACAGTTAGTCTACCAACTGATATATCTGCAATGCTGAGTATGTGTATATACAGTAGGTGTAAGCTCATGCACAAGCCTACGTCAATGCATACCAATGTCACAGACTGGCGATTTCATCAACTTGAGGTGAAGTGAACGTCAGCATCTAATCACATCATCAGACACAAGCCAAATAATGCCAATGTAAAAGAAAGCATGAAAATGTAAGAAAGAGCACCCAGCACCTCAAAACTGTTGACATTTATGTGCTGTATACTGTTTCTGTACTTCACTGCACTGTAAAATGTAATATTTATAATTTAAGTTTTCTTATCATATATATATAAGGTACCTGACTCTAGACTTAAACTTTATTTTAAAAGATTATTTTATCACATGGAGAAAACATATTAGAAATCTTGAAGCACACACACTGTAATCCATGAAGTGCTATGCTAAAATATTCATGTTAGCCTGTGGACCACATACAATTAGCAGCAGTAGTTTTGCGTAACTAGTATAAATTCAAATATTAAGTTTTAATCTCATTGCTGTGTTATACAATATTGTGTTACACAAAATCAATATAAAATAACAAATGACAGGTGAAAAGACTAAATACACTTCTGTTAGAAAGACCATAATGGCTTTAAATGTAGTATATTTCTGATATTGATAAATAGTCAACTTATAGAAAAAAAGCTTTCACTCTGTCTATCCCAGCCAGGGTTGATTCCTGTTTTGTTCTAATTTCTGCCAGCATGTGCACTGAATAAGCTGTTCAGAGATTGATGATTTTTAAATCATTGTGATGTGCTGTCTCCAGCTGGATAGCAGCGGTTGTAGAGTGTGGACCTCCAAGAGGAGGAAACAGAATTACAGTAAATTGTCTTGTATTTTTGAACAACAGACTTTACCTTGTTTCTCATTTAAGTTTCTTAATTTGTGAAATAAATACCTTAATTGGGAACAGAGAATGAATCATAAAATTCTATTTAACCAACATGAAATTATGAAGCACAGCGACGCACCTCCATAACTAAGTTGTCCCTGAATATTCTTTTGAATTGTACAATGTGGAAGTAGAATAAAATCAATCAAACCTGAATATCTAGTGTCAGAGAAAACACCTGACAAATACTAGACCCACCAATTATGGCAATGACAAACACATGCAAAGTGAGTGACGAGCAGCAAGCAGCTGTACTGATAAAGGTCTAAATATGGTACTGAGTATTCAACATTAAAAAAAATGCAAAGATATACAGTAATATGTACATTAAAAAGAGTTGTATATAAAATAATATAAACACATTTAAGAGGTTAATCTAATTACCATTCTTTACAGTTTATGTATTCTTAAGTTTCTTTGAAGACTACATTTATTTAGTTTTGGCTAAAAATGCCTTCATACCTGTTACATATTTCAGTGTATTGGCACACAAGAATAAGAATAGCTGTTTCTTTGCTTAATTTAAGTTTCTATGTATATTATTAACATAAACAGTAATAATATCAAAATTAACAATAAGTACCGTGAAGGTCCAATATCATAACAGCCGCACATTTTCATTTGGTAGATTTATATAGACAGCAATGTCTTTAAACAATAGATTTGAATTCATTGTTAACTGAGGTTGTGATAAGGTGTACTTGAGGTCCATGGCGAGGTACAGTTTTAAATAAATAAAAATAGTGTGCTCGGGCTGCAGGTGGCATAGGTGCACAGAGTAACATGCAGAAATAACTCTGTTGATGAGGGAATAGGCTGGCCATGCATTCACATGCACATGTGTGCGGTTCATTCGATTTCCTCGTTAACACTCCAAGATCTGTGATCACAGCACCTACTCCTGCACCCAGTGAAGCATGAAAGGAAGCCTGAGTAGGAAACAGTGAGAGAGAGACTGAAAACAATAGAGAATGAGAAAGACAGTGGCTAAAGAGGAAGAGAGAAAGGAAAAGAAACAGCAGGATTGGGATGGTGCAGGTGCTGTTAAGGGGAGGCGGTCAGGAATGTGGCCCCTAGGGAGCACGTGGCCAATACTCGAGATGCAGAGGGTACTCCTGCTGAGGGCATCAGGAGTAGGAGTGGCCTGTCCCTCTGAGTGGGCACTCACTTGAGACCAGGGAATGGCAGCAGGAGAAAAGGGAGTAAAGGGTTGGTGGCAGGAACCGAAGCTGATTTTAATAGAAGACTGCTTGTGTCAGTGGACATCTCCTCTCACTGAAGAGAACTGAAAAGATAAGCTGAGGAGGAGATGGTTTTATCTGGAAGCACTGTGGATCAAGGAACTTTTAAAAAGACAGATTCTATTTGTGATTTTAATCTCCTTTTTTGATTTGAATATTTAAAGTTTATTTGTTGAACTTTTAACCTTCACCTGACCTTATGAAATTGAGCCGAGTACTCCTCGTTTGAATTAGTTTCATTTTCCAATAAGGCTCAGTCCATTCCACGAATGCCAAGTGGTTCTCATTAACTCAAGGGGGGCTTTGAAAATCCATGATTATGTGTGTGCTTGTGAGAATTAAGCAGGCCTGAGAAAAGATTGTTGATAACATCTACCAGGGCTTAAAAAGCACAGGGGAGGGTGCAATACCTACAGTTTGACTACCTGTGACTTTAAGCATGAAGCTGTTGTTATGTATGGCGTATTAGGGGACAGCTTTAAAGAGTTTTATTTAATTGTCATAAAATAGAAGAAAATGTTATATAGACAGTGGTCATCATTTCAGTAGTAGATCTAGAAATAATAGTTGATTAAAAATTAACGCAAAAAGGGAATGCGTCTGCTATTAAAAAAGTGGGAGAGGCTGCGAGACAATCTCTAGCAATGCCATTTGTGCATTGCATAATTAAATATTAGTGGCATGATTCACATAAAAAAAAATGTAAACATAGTTTGTGAATGTCATACTTGAAACAGTTAAAACAAGTATTCAGTAGTACATTTGACAGGAATTAAAAGTTATATACAAGAACAATCTTCAGAATTCCTAGAATATACATTTATATGCACATATTTTGCATATTTAGCAATCAGAGAAAGATACCGACTCTGTGACTGGGTCGATGCCCGTCCTGCTGATTAGTTTGCCCTCAACAGAGTGTCAGATTGGACAGTACAACTAGACATTCAAGTCAATATCGTTTAAAAGGATTGTCCCATGCACTGATGCTATGAATGATTGGTATTTTACGTGTTCAGTTTGTAATTAGCTTGCCGGTGCCAATATTTGCACACAAGTGCAGTGTACTGTGCCTATGACGTTTGGGAAGCTTAAATAACATTATCTATTGCCACTGATACAATTTTGGATAAATACATGTTACATAGACTCACTAGAAAAAGGCAAATTGATGCAAAGGTTTGCACAGTGGTCAGACACTTGCTGCACTGAGTTGACTTTGCAATGTTTGGTTTGCATAAACAGTACATTTGGTTTTTGTGATACTGTAGCCATCAGGAAATGGCAGGAGGTCTGTGCTCTCCTTTAACTCTTTGTTACAGACAATTCAAGCTCCCCCGTGCATTAGACTTTCATGAAAAGCCATGGATTGTCCCACAGGGTTGTTGAAAATACACGTTTTAGGCATTAAATGTAATGACAAATATCTGTGTGAAAATCATCAGGATGAGTACCAAACCAGACTTCACAAATATTATAATGAGTGTTTCTATATTACTGTATGTTACTGGCATATCCTCAATTACAGAACATTTTGTATTTTTAATATTTTATTAGTGAGAAAAATACAATATAGACAAGTATAAAATAATCAAGAGATTGAAGGCATTTAATTATTGAGATATATAGCTGAATCTATTAATAAATGTTACTCTTTAACATTTTACAATGTTAATACAAAGACAGTAGGGCGGCAAGGTGGCGCAGTGGTAGCGCTGCTGCTTCACAGTTAGGAGATCCGTGTTTCGTTTCCCGGGTCCTCCCTGCGTGGAGTTTGCATGTTCTCCCCGTGTTTGTGTGGGTTTCCTCTGGGTACTACGGTTTCCTCCCACAGTCCAAAGACATGCCGATTAGGTGGATTGGCGATTCTAAATTGTGCTGTAGGTGTGGGTGTCCTGCGGTGGGTTGGCGCCCTGCCTGGGATTGGTTCCTGCCTGTGCCCTGTGTTGGCTGGGATTGGCTCCAGCAGACTCCCATGGCCCTGTGTTCGGATTCAACGGGTTGGAAAATGGATGGATGGAATACAAAGACAGTAATGACTTACTTTATATCAAAAATGACAAGAGGCTTTCTTTCTAATCCTCTTTTGTACTGGTGGTTTGGAAACTCTACATAGTATGTGAGGTTAGGAGCGCACCAGTTTTAATCCTAGAAGGTCTTGAAGTGTGGAATTTCTTCTTGTACGTTACACATTTCCGCACTACTTTAGTGTTATAGCTTTAATGATTTAGATTTAGTAGTTAAAACTGATGATTTTAATATGGAACACACCATTTTTTAACTTTTTTTTATTATCATATTTTTTCCTTTTGTCATTCACTGACCAAAAAGACAATGGGGATGAATGGTTTAATAATTTAAATGTATGTATCATTATTTATTATTTTTGGAGGTTTTTTTTTTTGTTTTTTCTGTCCACCCTGGCCATTGGACCTTACTTATTCTATGTTAATTAATGTTGACTTATGTTTATTTTTTATTGTGTCTTCTAATTTTCTATTCATTTTGTAATGCACTTTGAGCTACATTTTTTTGTATGAATATGTGCTATATAAATAAATGTTGATTGATTGATTGATTTAATGTTTAGATTTTAGTGCTTCACCAGTTTGCCATAAATGTCATACTAATTTAAACAATGGTGTAAGTAAGAATGCAGCTACATTAGATATGCTAAATAATCCTGTCACTGACAAAAAAGGTGGTAACGAATGACATAATGGAGAGTTTCGATTATAATGTTTTACCATTTTTTAATTTACATGTAAGATTTATTTAAAGCAAGAATTCTTCAATGTTAGATATGCTACAAAAAGGAAAAAAAGGGAAGCTTTCTCCGAGGTTTTGTTTCTCGTAGAACTTGAATTTCATCAACTCTCCATCCACAGCATTATGCTAACATTGCCTCTGTTACCTAATCCTGTTTTCTGCTTAGATAAGAAGGGTGTCTCCATTTAAGAAATGCTTATTTGCGTGGATTACTTCTCTGCACTGCACTTTTGTGTTTTCGACACTGCTTTATATGTTTGGGATAAGAGCACTGAGCACATTATGCCCCTCTCTTGTTGTTCTGTGTGCTTATTGCCTGTATCATCCCAGCCATACCTATTGACAGACCCAGGCCCAAGGGGGATATGCCAGCTACGGGCACCTGGACTGTGACTCAGAAGTAATAGGAAATATAACATTTTATTCCAATTTATAATGACTTATCCACACTGTTTTTTTTTTTTACTATTTTTTGATAAGTGTAAAAGCTTTTCCAGCTGTGAGTCGCAGCAAGAGAAAGCCAACCCATATTATGGCTGTTATCTGAATCAATAACTCAAAGTCAAATATTTCATATTAAAATATGTAGCAGTTCGAATTTGTTTGAGTGTTGATTAACATTTTGGTGGTAACAAGTATGTTTCCACATTAAGTACATAAAATTATCACGGTGATGTGCATGTGTGTGTGTTTCTGGGTCTTGTGCTGCGCCCAATCCCCCCACAATTTTTTAAAAGCAAATTATTTATCTTTTGCTTGAAAAGCAGCGCATATGGAAATTTGTCACAATGCTACACTGAAGCTGTGCAGAGCCACGCAAATTTATAAAATAAACCTTAGAGTGCCATTCAGCTCTTTCGAGGTGCCAAGTAATACCGGAATTCTGCAGGTTAGCACACATTTGAAAAAAAAACACAATTATGTCAATGTTGTCTGTGTTGGTGTTAAGGAACTCCATGGTTGACCTTACGACAAACACCCACCTGGTTACTTCATGTGGAAGGCTTAGTTGAAGGTGTCTGGTATTTTGTATGCAGCTAGAGGTAAAGTGGCCTTTTCCATCCTGTTTAATATTTTCTTCATTGGCAGCATTTTGTCTCTTGTGCTCTTTATTTGTCATCCATCCATCCATTATCCAACCCGCTATATCCTAACTACAATATATTTATCTATCTTTGAAGCTATGATAGAATAGAGGATCGTGTCTAAATCAATGCATAAATTCATGAATAATATGCAGCCAATCAGTTTTCTAATATCTTCCTTGGAAATTATTACCAGTATATGTGTAATCAAAGTGAAAGATGACATCAATTAACTTTATTTTCTTGCCAAATGTACAAACAACCAAAGCTTGAGGGACAGAAAAGAAATTGACAGTCTGTGTCTAGATTTTGTAAAAGGGCTGAAAAGAAATTGTAACTTTCAAAGCAATAAAATCTATTTTTGCTGCCAAGATGACTACATTCAGAAAGACATTTCATCGGCATCTTCACCACCTCCACTTTAGCTGCATATTTTTATATAAAAAGTAATTTCTTACTAAATGCAGTAAATGCCTTCAAGGATACTGTTAATATTTTTTTAATGGTCGAGGCTCAGCTGTTTTAGCAAATGTTATGCAAACAGCTTATATAATCAGTCTATATTATTTTTCAGCTGCAGCGTTAATCATATTTCATTGTTTGTTGCATTCATTTGCAGTATTCATAGCTGCTGATATGTGACAAGTAACAGCTATATATTTCAGCCCTGCCAGACATCACAGTTTATTGAAGTGAAATGATTTCAATGGTTTATTTGTGCTTGTTTGAAAATTAAAGATGTATGTTTTTATATATATTTCAGCAATTTAAAAAAATGGTGTATGGCAGAGGGCATGCGACAACAGAGACAAGAAGGGCACCAAAGCCTTTCAAATGTTCACTCAATCAATTCATTTTATGATTTTACTTGTTTCTTAAATGAAACGAGTCATGCCTAATTAGTCAATAATTATATAAAGGGAGCTTACATTTTCCACATAACATGAACCATTTATGTTAGATGACATTTACACAAAGGTACTGAAAAGAAGCTAAATACTACAAGATTGCTGTCTTGGTTTCATTCTGTGTCATACCTTAAGGAATGGCTGTTTTGTAGTCCTGAGTCCTAAGAAATCAAGGCTCAGTGATTTCTACAAACACCAAGGGTTTCTCGCTAACTCAAGATGGGAGTTGGCAATCTATGATTACACGCACACTCACGAGATTTAAGCACCCCCGAGAACCAATCACCAATAACATCTATCAGGGCTCAAGAAGCACTGAGGAGGGTGCAATATTAGATTAGATAAACTTTATTAATCCCATGCGGAAATTCAGATCCATAGAGCAGCAGAAACTTAAAAAACAAGGATACAGACTCACAGGACAATGTAACACAACAAAATTACTTTTTTTGACAGCCCCAAGGTGCGTTTAAAAAAAGTCAATCAATCAATAAGTGATAAATAAATAAATAAAAATAAACTTAATGGGTAGATCAGGTGGAAGCACTGAGTTGCCTGACAGCAGTGACTAAAAAAGACCCCAAGAGGTGCTTCTTAGCACACCATGGTGGAATGAGCCTGTGGCCAAAAGTGCTCCAAAAGAGCACATCCTGAAGGGGACTTTTCATGATGGCATCCATTTTTGCCATTATCGACTTTTCCACAACAGCTTCCAGTGTGCCCAGGGTTCATCCAGTTGATATAGAAGACTTTCCTAATAGTTGTGTTCAGGCATTGTGCTTCTTTTGAGGTCCCCAGGAGACTGCAGTGTAGAACAACACACTGGTAACTACAGACTGTTTAACATTTTCAGCAGCTTGCTGCTCACATCAATAGGCATGAGTCTCCTTAGCAAGTACAGTCTGCTCTTGTACTGTGCCACTGCATTGCCAGACCAGTCCAGTTTGTTGTTTATGTGAACCCCTAGGTACTTGTAGCTCTGCACCACTTCCATATACTCACCTTGAATTATGAATGAATGGTCACAGAGTCCACCACCAGCTTCTTTGTCTTGCTGATGTTGAGTATCTGGTGGTTTTCCTTGCACCACAAGACAAAGTCATCAACAACCTTCCTGTACTCTGACTTGTCCATGATGGATGGGTCATCTGAACATTTCTATAGATGGCAAGCAACGGTATTGTGCTGGAAGTGTGTTGTGTAGAGGGGTAAACAGGAAGGGAGACAGGCAGTTCCCTGAGGTACTCCAATATTACACAACACCATTTCTCACATACAGTCCCTCAGCCTCACAAACTACTGTCATATGTACAGAATGAGTACTTGTGTCACTGAATTACTGACTCGTGTGAACAAATAAGTATAAATCTGCATCATTGACTAGAAAATGTTTATAAATGTGAAGTAGTCACTGCTCTTCTATTCTAATGTTGACTTTTGAGGCATTGCTCTGCTTGATCAACCATGTGTACTTGTTTCTGCTGCTGCAGACTGTTATGATCTGATTAGATTACTTTCCTTAAATGTTTTAAAACTTTGGCATTTACTTCTCTTGGTTTTCTCCTGGTTTGATCTGTGCCTGCCCCTTTTATATTTTATTCTTTCCGACACTAGTCTGTTCAGGACAACTCTCTATGTTCTAGCATGTCTTTCACACTGACTTATTAAATAGATAATGACATGATGAAAATGGATGGGAGAACCAACATCATTTTATGCACATGTGTGTCATCATAAATATAATCTTATAAAAGCCGGGCTGCAGACATGAGCTATTCTTTTAGTTATATTCCTAAAACGGAAAAAGAAAAAAAAAAGGCTTTCCTGCAGTTTTAATTTTTGTCCTCTAGTGTAATTAATCTGTACTGTTACATGAAATGCAGGGACATTATTTTGTTGAACAGCTTCTGTCAAGTCTGGCACCTTTTGCATCACAGGCCGATTGTCAGCCAGGCACATACTGTCACTTGTCTAGTGGCTTGCTTGTTTTTGTGTATATTTATTTGCTTGATGAAGTGTTATCCATCTTGAGTTTTTGCTTGTTTCAGCAGCAGTCGCTTTGTGTATCTTTAATCATATTTCAATGTGTTTTATCTGTGCATACAGCCAATCTCCAACCTTAAAGGCTGCAGTCCTTTTTCTTTATCTTATCTCTACAGTGTGCTGGCCCTCAACCAGCCAGCACTGATACATACATTTGTCTATATTGCTCACCTGCCTCCTAAGTGTTAGCTACTTTGTGTCTTTTCTGTATACTTGCTGCTTCCCGTGAGCGCAAGTTATTGGTCAGTGCAGCCTGTAGCATTATTCAGGCAAGTGTATGAAAACAGTTTAAAATAAGTAGGTTTGGCCTCTGCTGTCCTTATGTAAGATCTGTTGTTCCTCCCGTGAAGATGCCCTGCGATTATGCCTTGCATGAACACAAACCAGATTTCCTCTCTAGTTAAGACATTTTTTAATTTTATGAGTTCTTGCAAAACTAGGTCTATAGGTAGCATTTCGGGTTTTGACTCCTGCTTCTCTTCACCCTGAATTCTTTATCCCTGCTTGTATTTTTAAGTTGGAGATTAACAGTTCCCATTCTCCAGCATCAAAATAACAAGTTAATTATTACATTCAAAACTTCTGCCGTTGATAAAGTTTGGCAAAACAATGACTGCAATGGATTTTCCCTTACTCTAATTTCATTTTGTATATGCTTCAGACATTCCCAGAATACATTTTAACAACCGCCCTCCCATCCCACACCATTGATTATTGATTAATGTGCCAGTGTTTTATTGTATTATTCATATCACGTATCACATAACACAAAAGGCACTAACAGACCATTTAGATTCTTTTCCAGATAAGAGAGAGAAAGAAATATCAAAGACAACTAGATAGGCAGGAGATGATAAAGGAGCGGAATCTGTATTACAAAAGACTCCAGAAACTCCTTATTGTCAACAAAAAGAAAAAGCTGCATAGACTACGAGAGAAAGCTGAACACTTCATAGCAAAAAACAAAGAGCAACAGACCTTCATTGCTAATCTCTCCTCATACACACCAAATGCAGCAGAGATTTCAGTACTTACAAAGGGACTCTCATATTGTCCTGCAAAGCCCATTGACATCAGACTCTGCAGTGATAGAGAAGAATTCTTCAGAAAACTCAGACTTAAAGAATTTTTCCACAAGAAAGAAAACGATAACACACAGGAACCAACAACAAGCAGTTACAACAACCCCACTAATAAATCCACATGGACAACAGAAGCTGGCAGAAACACCACCCTGGATAATTATACTGTATACACTGCTTCCGACAGAGAGTGAAAACAGGGACCTTAAAAAGGCAGCAAAATCAGATAGAAAACATTACTGTTGATGAGTGGAGAGCCATACGTTCACTAAGGGAAAATACAGAAATCATTATCAAAGCAGCAGACAAAGGGGAGCCTTAGTTATCATGAACACATCAGACTATATACAGGAGGCACAAAGACAATTGTCCAGTAACAAACTACAATAAGACTCCACAGAACTCTACAAGAATGAACTAAAAAAGTTAGTAATAGCTTTCCTCTTGATATCAGGGATCATATAAAAAGCTTAACACCTGAGAACCCCAAAATGGGTTACTTTTGTATGCTTCCTAAAATCCACAAAGAAGGGAGCCCAGGAAGGCCTATAATCTCAGGAATTGGCTCCCTTACAGAAAATGTTTCAGGTTGGGTGGAGCACATCCTTAAAACCTTCGCCGGCAATACAGACAGCTACATCCAGGACACCACTGATTTCTTAAAAAACTGTTTGTTATAGGCCCCTTACCTGAGGGAAACTTACTGGCCACAATGTATGTTGAGGCACTTTACACAAACATCCCCATGATGATGACATATTGGTATGTGAAACATACCTCAAACAACATGAGATACCCACAGAGTCAGTTATACAAATGATAAAATTCCCTCTGACTCATAATTTATTCTCATTTGGAGAAGACTTCTACTTGCAACAAATGGGGACTGCAATGGACTGTCGGTTTGCACCTCACTATGCAAACCTATTTATGGCAAAATTGGAGGAAGATTTTATGTCAATGTGCATCTTAAAACCAATGTGGTATCTCCGTTACATAGATGACATCTTCATAATCTGGACTGCCAGTGAGAAGGACCTCATCCATTTTCATAATGAATATAATTGTTACCTCCCCAACATAAAGCTGAAGTTGAATTTTTCAAAAACAGAAGTCGGCTTCCTTGACACCACCGTTCAACTGAAAGACAACACCCTAGTAACTTCTGTTTTTCTCAAACCAACAGACAGATGGACCTACCTGAGAAGTGACAGCATCCACCCCAAGCATATAGGGAGCTCCATTGTTTTCAGCCAAGCAATAAGATACAATCTTATTTGCTCAGACCCGACAAACCGGGATATACCACTGCAGGAGCTTAGACAAGATTTCATCAGACAATGTAAAATACTCTAAAATCAGGCTTCACATTCCAGCTCTTCCAGTATGCACTGCACTCCTGTTCAGCTTGACCAAATTCAGGCTAAAAGACTGTCACCTGAAAAGTTTAAGTATCCCTGTATAGCCAGGTTAACATCCTTGACACAAACTGTTAGATTACTGACAATTGTTTTACCTGTCAGGCAGCTAGTTCTCAACCTAGGACACAGCTGCTCTCTTGAGTCTGAGACGTTGGCTGACCCACTATTTACTGTATGTGGCTCCTGCTTTGCTTCTGTTTCATCTGCACATCTAGTAATATAAAAACAATCTATAGGTGACTTGCCTTTGTGTAGATAATTGTCCTTCAGAAATCAGCTATCTTGTTAGTTATATCTGCCAGGCTATAACGGGACTGACTGCAATTCTATTTAGAATGAAGAGTTCCTAGTCTTGACAGTAGCACAGGTGCAATTTAGCATTCTATATGTCCCTCTGGCTATCAAAAATAGATCTTCTTGCTTTGGTTAGGCCTCTGCATTTTATGACAGTAAATTCTGTATTTTTGTTACATTTAAATTCTTGTGTGTGTTTGGGGGGTTGTTCTTTCCTAATAATTATAATACAGTAAACAATATAGTTGACAAAAGTAATATATATATATATTGTGGGAACCAGGGGTCACTCCAGCAGCCCAAACACCTAATAGACAGGCTCTGAACAAAAGTCGCAATAAAACAAGTGGATGTATTGATGTGAAACGTTTCCCATGAATTTTTCCCACAACAGCAAATTCACATTACAAAGCAGATGCAGCACACAGAAATTATCCTTGTTTTTGTCTTTTCTCTGTCTTTTCCTTCCTCCTCTTCCTCTCCTCACAAAAGCTTCGTATTCATCATCCCAACTCAGGCCCTCCGAGCAGTGGCAGGCAGTTCCTTTTAAGTAATCCCCAAAAGTGCTTCTGGTGCCCCAAAGGCCTGGCCTGGGAACACTTCTGGGTAAGACAGGAGCCCCTTGAAGCAGGGTTTGCTGGTTTCCACAACCCAGCAGGGCTGAGTTGAAGAATTCCAAATCCAATGATGTCATGTTGGAATCTGTGGCACCGACACAACCTGGGTTGCTGCCATCTGCCATCTTAAATGTGAAACAATCAAGTTTCCTCATTTGAGATGAAGTTGTATAAAACGAGCATTTCTAATAAAACATGAACCATCTGGGAGAACTAGGTACTGTGAACTTGGTTTAGTGAATTATGATGCGAAAGATATGTAAATGATAGATATAAATATTTATTTATATTTGAAAAAATAGCAGAAACAACTTTTGAATCCTGTTTTCCACTTCTTAAAATACAACCTGCATATAATCAGTGTGTGACCCATCGGTCTGGCACTGCCAGCCAAACCTGACACAGACACGCATGCGACAAAAGTTCACGGCACACAGGTTTTTTCCCTTGTGGGAAACGCCTTCCCCATTCCCCACAAGTATAACATAGTCCCGGCACAAGCACAGCACAAACCATGAATCCCTTCATTTACTCTTTTCCTTCTCCTCCTTCACTCCTCGGGTCAAGCTTCGTCGCTCCTCCTTCCGACTCTGGCTCCCCGAGTAGTGGCTGCTGGCTCCTTTTTAAGGCACTCAGAGGTGCTCCAGGTGCTTGATGACTCATTTCCGGCAGCAATTCCGGGTGTGGAGGAAGAACTGCCCATAAGGGCTCAGCAGCCCTGGCAGCGCCTGTGGATCCCAACAGGGCTGCACCAAACTTCAATTCCTCCAGAATCTCACCCCAGGAGTTTATTATTTTTTTACTTTTTTTGTCCTCCATGGACATCTCACCATAGCATTGGACTAACAGAGACTTAAAAACAAATCTATATAGAAGGATTCTTCTTTTTCTGTTAGCTGTATATCTATGTTATGTGAAAGCATATTGATTTAATTTTTTCTCTGATTTTTTTGGTGTTTTATTTATTCAGCCTAATTTTAACCTATTTCTAATTTGTATTTTTTTTCCTTGTCATCTTGTAAAGCACTTTGAAATGCATCCTTTATATTAAAATGTGCTATGGAAATAAAATGTTATCTTACAAGAATATTTTCTTAGTCCTAGAACAATTACAAATGCTTGCTGTTCCATCCATTTTCTGCAGTCCTGTCGATTATTTCTGTGTATATCCTTAAATGGATGAAATTTCACCAAATCCCCAAACTGAAGCAAAGTAGCTAAAGAGTGCATTGTGCCACATGTTTTCACTGGATTTTACTTTTTGTACGTCTTTAATATTTAGTTTAATGATGTGATGCATTAATTACCATATGATTTAAAATATATTATTGGATTATTCCGAAACAGCTGGATATACCAGCGTGACAGCATACAAAGTATTGCTAATCAATGACCTGTGTAATGTGACTAATACATGCCTTCTGCGACATATAAAATACTTCCTCTTTTGATGTATCATCTAACTACAAATGACGTGTCTATGATTTATGTCTATTAAGTGGCAAGTAAAATTACTGCTATTTAGAAACACACAAACTATTCATGATGAATTATCCTATAAATCCTTTATTTTGACAATTGTTACAAATGATATTTTTAAAAAATGGGACAGCAAAAAGGATTTTCTCCTAGAAATACACATAATTGATCCCCTTCAAACCTAGTTGGGTTTTAATTGGCTGAGCATTGAAAAAAAATAGCATTAACTACATAACACAAAATCTGCCTTTACATTTGTCAAGGCAGTAGAAGCTGCGTTATTACTTAACTAAGCTCATAACTGTCTTCAACACCTTGTGATTTGTCAGTGTTTCTTTTTTTGCATAATTATACCTTTGAAAAAGTTTATTAAATGTCCGCATTTATGCTTTTGTTTTAAGTAATGATACTACAATGGTTTGACAAGATAAAACAGACATCAACCAAATGAGGGCAAAGGGCTTTTGTAATTTTAGATTGTTAAACACATTTCATTAATACAAATGGTAATGTCTTTATTTGTGGTTAAGACTGCAGTAAGCATGTATAAAATGGAATTTATAATACTAATAAATCATTATGTCTGCTTTATAGTTGCTTTAAACAAGAATCTAGGCCATTTGTTGTACTTTTTTATAGTGCAGTTTATGGAACACTTCAGAAATCAGCAGAAAACTTTTTGTAAGTAGTTTTCTTTAAATTTTTATTTGCATTTCATATTGGCCCTAAAATAAATAGGGTGCACAAAGGAAGTTAATGGAATTATAAAGTTTTGCATAGCATTGTATTTTGTAAGCATTTGTCAGTCATGGTGTATGAGAAGTGCATAAAAGTGATACAGAGCTACTTATAAGAGTATTACGAATTTGAAATATAGAAAGGGATATACTGAGTATGTAACATTTTGAGTATTATGAGTGTGTGCCTTATATGAACTAAAGGCTAAGGGTAAAATGCTTTATGAAAAAAAAGTCTTTATATATCAAGGGACAGGACTTGAATGAAATGTTGGGGTGCAAGCTGGGCCACTTGCTAGAAAATGAAAATAATAGACACGTGATAGCACAAAGGGACCACAAAGTTTAGCCGTTGGCTTCAAAACGTAGAAACTGGTCCAGTCGCGGGATTGGAGCTCCATAATGCTCCTAACTTATCTCCTGAATGAGATGGCACCCTTTGGGAGCACCTGACCTAAGTGGGGGCTTGCACATGGAGACAGAGTATAAAGGCCTTGGAACATTGCCCGGCACACCTTTGAAGCCGATGGACGGATGGAAGATACCATCATTCGATCCGGAAAATCCTTCCAACGCAGCAAGGAAAATGGCAGACTATATACATCGGGCCCCCACTTCGGTGACAGTCTTGTTATGGCTTCCTTGTCTGTTATGCAGTGTAAACCGTCATTAAAGAAAGCTCAGTTATTTCTCCTATGTGATTTCTTACCACTAAGGGAGGGGTATCGCCTTTTAATATTTGTGGCAGTAGGGGGCAGTAGTGCACCCTTGAACCCTCAGGTACACTCCTGACACCAGGTAATAGTCCATTTTATTCTTTCCACAGTGCACCAAGCACCTTCCACACTACTCATTAAATCACTATCCACACAATTCTCTTTATCACACACAATAACCTCTCCTCCTCGCCCAGACACTTTGCTCCTCTCCCACCCAGCACAGCTCAGTGTCTGGACTGAGGCAGCGTCCTTTATAGTTGTTCCTGTCCCAGCAGTCCACAGTTCCCTATTCCTTCCGGGTCAGGGCAATCAGTCCATTACTTCAACCCGGAGCACGCCATCCTTCCTGTTATGGTCAGGCACAACGGAGCCCATAAGTCCCCCAAACTCCTGGTGGCATATCCAGCAGGGCTGTGTATAAACACCACAGAGTCCATAAGGCCCTGCTGGACCTCGTCCCGCTGTCTGGAGAGCTCCTTCTGGGGGTGCGGACTCGGATTCCACAGTTCCCCCTTAGTGATTCTCCTCCAGGAGGACGCGTCATCCGGGCCTTGAATGCGTTGTCCCTGTCCTCGAGCGAACCTTGGGGGGACGGTGTACCTCCGGTCTCCCCGGGACAATGGCGCCTCGTGGCCCGGTTGCCGCAACTATAGCACCGGCAAGCCCTCCTGGTTGCTTCCCTCTGCGGGACCAAAACACCTCGGGAACTCCGTCCAGCGCTCCGCCCCTTCACCTGCCAGGGAGGGTATTACGCCGCTAAGCCTTCTCTCCATTATGTCGGGAGACCCACCTTTCCTTTTGGGGATCTCCCGCTGATTTGGGCTTGCGCCAGCCTGAGGCTCTCTATGGAAAGGAGAGAGCCTCTTTGCTGTCTGCACACCCGTTGTCCCACGCTATTAGGTTCATTAGTACCGACCGCCCGATGTACAGCACCAACCAGCTGCACCGCACGGCGGCGCTTCCCGCACTCCTATCACCGGCGTTAACCCGCACTTAAGACCGGTCGGGTCCTCGGAGCCGACTGCTCGAAAGCCACGCCACGCGCATGCTCCGGGCCGTTTGCTCCAGTCCCCGACCATTCGGTCATCATGCCCCAGTCCCTTGTCGGGCACACAGTGCTTTGACACGCGCTACTCATTCTCAGCGGTGCCCGATCGCACTGTGTCCCCTTACACTCTACGACACGGAGGGACTCACCTGTCCTCCCGCATCGATCATCTCCGGAGGTTCCCGGCCCAGCCGCTGCACGTAGTCCTGTAGACGCTTTAACGGGGCTGCAGCCGCCGCTCCCAAGTCCTCCACACGCTCCTTCAGCTGTTGTAAGTCCTGTAAGAACGGTGCAGGGGCTCGAGGTATTTCCGAGACCCCGTAAGTCCAAACAGTTAGTTATCACGGCCGGCTGCATTTTCGCTTCCGCGTTGAGCTTACCTTCCGGCCGGGAACCAATGAGCACGTCGCCTCCAGGCGCGTGTTCCGCTGGGTCGCGCAAAGGCTCCTGGGAGTTGGAGTCCTCAGAGGGACGGCTGGCTACTACAAGCCGGCTGCGATCTGCCTTCTCCTTTACCGCGGCAGACTCGCCAGCCACAACCCGCCCCTCTTTGTCGGCGGTTTTCTTTCGGCGGCGCCGCCTTCCTCCCCTTCGAGGAGGCTCAGACCCGCTAGGGGACGACCGCCTCGCCGGCGGACTCCGGGTTTCCTCCACCGTCCCGACACCCCCTGCGGGTGACCAGTCTGTTGTCCCCAACCGCGGCTGTCTCTAGCCGCTTTCACCGCGACTTGCCTTCTGGGAGCCGCGGCCATTTTGCCGAAGCACGAGGTAGTCAGTTGCGGCACCGCTGCAAGTTTCTCGGCGGCGTCTGCAAAACATGATAAAAAAGACGGGACGTCGGGCAGTTTACCTGCAGCCGCCTCCGCAATGGAATGCGGCACCCCCGGACCGTCTAGGGAGTATGATGCGCCGGCAGTTGTCCGTGTCCCGGTCTTTCGCGGCCGGGCTTGTTTGGCCCGTATCAGCGCTCTGTCTTCCTCGCTCCCGGTCAGGTAGGTCCAGGACTCCTCGTTGCCCGTCAGGCCCTGCAGCCAGCTGGGACTGACCTTCTTTTCCCGGTCTTTTCCCCATTACTCCGGATCGGACCAACGCTCACAGTTGTAGCTTCCTCTGTAGCGGGTGGTGTTTGCACCTCCGTAAAAAGATGTGGAACCCACCGAGGGTTGTCTGCCCACACAAAATTTATTTTTAGCGCAGGTCCCCTGCCAATAGACGGCCAGAGAATCCTGCCGACTACGCCAGTGTGGCAGTAGGGGGCAGTAGTGCACCCTTGAACCCTCAGGTACGACTCCTGACACCAGGTAATAGTCCACGACCTTTTTATTCTTTTCCACAGTGCACCAAGCACCTTCCACACTACTCATTAAATCACTATCCACACAATTCTCTTTATCACACGCACAATAACCTCTCCTCCTCGCCCAGACACTTTGCTCCTCTCCCACCCAGCACAGCTCAGTGTCTGGACTGAGGCAGCGTCCTTTTATAGCCCCTGACCCGGAGGTGTTCCTGTCCCAGCAGTCCACAGTTCCCTATTCCTTCCGGGTCAGGGCAATCAGTCCATTACTTCAACCCGGTCACGCGTGACCGTGGCGCACTCCCGGTCATAAGGCACAACGGAGCCCATAAGTCCCCCACAGCGACTCCTGGTGGCGCCCAAGGTATCCAGCAGGGCTGTGTATAAACACCACAGAGTCCATAAGGCCCTGCTGGACCTCGGAGCACGATCCCGCTGTCTGGAGAGCTCCTCCTGTCGGCCTGGGGTGCGGAAAGCCGCAGACTTCCACAATATTATATCTATATAGTTTTGGGTTACGTAACATGCCACAATTACAAAAGAACTTATTCCAACAAGGGAGCCAACACCCCTTGCTGGATACACCCTACTTTTGCAAAAGATAATCCCAAAAGAAAATGCAAGAGGTTAAAATTGGCTTGTGAAGGTGAGATGTCTTAATGAGCTGTCAAAGGCACACTACCAATAACATTAATTTCAATGCCATCTGTTGTAGAATTTTGACCTACTTTTAAGTGCAGTATATTGTGGACGTTGCCTATAGAAATTAGGATCATGTGGAGTTGGATTTTCTCAGCATTCACATACACTCTAAGAAGGTATGAAGATTAAATCATAAGACTAAGCAACTGTCTACTCGTAAAGAGAACACTGACCACATTTGATTAAACAGGCATCCAATAAATCCAGATGTAGCAGTTTCTTATCAGTCCAGCTTATATGTGAGTTGCTTATTCTGGTCAAAGAGGTAGAAAGTAGTGTTGAGGTTAATACTAATAATCTTAGTGGTAATCTAGCAATTATATTAATAAAGTCATATATCATGGTGAGAACTGTTTTGTTACTGTGGTCGTGTTAAAGTCCAGACTTGGAAAGACTTGTTGAAATAAGTTGATTGAACACTAGAGGCTTGTTTTTGTGTCAGAACTCATTGCGGCTTGGCCAAGATTTTATTTCATCTTGAGTACCTTCTTTGAGAATATTGTATTTCTTCCCCTGTTTTATAAGATTTTTCTAGTGATTCTGATTTCCCTGGAGAGTCCAAAGAGATTATCCGGTTGATTCATCTCACCGGTGCCAGTGTCTCTCTGTTTTATTTGTCCCTTGTAACAGCATGGTGTTCTGTTTACTTGTCACAAAATGCTAGCTGAGGTGAAGAGGATGCATCCCGACTCAGTAGGCATGTAAAATAAAAATAAATAAATATTTCCTGGAGGCCTAAGTTGTGCTAGAAGCAGTACTTGAAGAAGACCAGTACTCAGCAGTAATTTTGCAGTGATATTGTTGTTTGGAGTACTGGGAGTTTTTCATGTGTACTGGCAGTTTTCATAGTCAGCCAATACTCACAATATGTAGCATACAAAAATAAATCCTTGAATCATGAAGTGTATATGTCCCCTAAGGGAAACATGTCCCAGTTTCCCTGGTCAGCAAGCACACTATGTATTCATTTGTCTGCAATTACCTTATAGTGCAGAAAGAACTTGATTACTGCCTCTTCTATCTTTTCCACTTCAAGCACTGGCTTGTAGATCTTAATAGTGACCAGAAAATTCAAAACAAAACAGCATGCAGTGTTTGAAACCTTAACAATGTCTAATACTAGGCATAGAAAAAAGTTATACAGTATGTATAAGATGTATGTGACCAGAAGTGAGTACTTGCCCACCCAATCCAACCCCCTGGACATGAGGCGGTATTAACAGTCAAGTTAACTGAAAGCTGCAACTACAAAAATCAAGAGACAGTAAAGTCATGCAGCGTTTTGAATGATTCACATTCAATTATTTATCTGTAATTTATTTACAGATTTGTCATTTTTGACTCTTTATTTTGGTGTTTTGTATGGTCGCTTTTCTGTCTGTTTTTTTACTGCTAATACTGTCACTCATTAAACTGACTGATTAGGAACATGCAGCAAATAAGACAGGGAGGTAAAATTTATAATAACTGTTTTGGTCTCATTCTTTTTGTGAGAACAGAGAGTCCAATGATCTAATGAAAATTGGCAGGTCAGATACTAAGAACACAGAATGTGTATCGACAAGCGCCTTTACTTTTATTGTGGAAAGGCTGGGCACTGACATTATTAAATAAGCGCAGTAGAGCAAGGATTACCCAAAGTGATGGTGAAAGGAAGGAGTTCAGATAGGTAATCAAAAACAGCCAGTGGAGATTTAAGTGAAGTCTCTTAACCCTATCCTATTTTAAAATATGCGATTTCACTAGTAGTTTATTAACTTATTCGCTAGGTTGTAAAATAATACAACACTAAATTGTAAATGGTTAGGTCTAATAATATAAAAGTCAGCTTTACTTGAAATATCAATTTTTTACCAGGGGTGGGACAACATAACTATCACTGCCTGCTGACATTAACAGTTTTCCATTTTGTTTTTCTTCACGGTATCCTGATGTGGAATCCAGTGCTTCATTGGCGTCAGAGTGTTTAGGAATCTTTGGCATCGATGGTTATTGACAAAGAAGCAAACCATCATATCTTACTACATATATGGAACTCAGTATATGGTTTGTATAATACTGTAACAGAACAGTAATCAGGTCAGATAAATTCATTCTTCACCTGTTCTAAATGGCCAAAGGTTTATATATATAAATCTGTGTAAGTGAATTTAGTCTATCCTCAGTGAAGAATGCTATATAATGGCAACCCAAATTTAACTGAATAGATATAATATGCTGTACAACTCTAGGAATTCCAAAATACAAATAAAAAACAGAGTTATGCAAAAAAATAAAAAGGATAACAAAAATGGGTTAATCGATGTTAAAGTGGAACATAATCTCCAAAATCTTATCATCAAGCACCATAGCATTTGCAGTTCCTGGTTTAATTACATCTCTCTTTACAGAAGTGATGTATTTTGTTGTTAGCACAGATTTGTATTAATCTTGTATGTAGCGCATCACTTAGAAAAACTTTTTTACATTTAAAAAATATGCCTACTCTTTGCCTGTTCAAATCACACAGTGTTTTTGAGATCCTTATTCATGTCTTTGTTACATCCAGATTCAAACTCTGTTCTAATTTATGTTTCTTTCCAGTGTTGTCATTGTCAGCTTATATGTAAAAACTAAACTATTAATGGGCATACATCATTCTTCTCATTCTCCAATAAAGGTTACGTAATCATAAGGAGACAAATGAAACAACACATACAAAGCCCCAGTAGGACCTACTGCATTACTGACCTGAAATGGAAGCGAACCATTCTTCTTCTGTGTATTAATCATGGGCTCTTTTACTTAAACCCCTAATGGTACAATGACCACAGTGCTTTAAACAAAGCAACAAAAAAAGAAAAAGGCAATAAACTAAGAACTCTAGAACTGTGACTCACTTGTATACCACCATTGCATTTTAGCAACATTAGCTGTTAAACATTTGATAGATTAAAATATTTTCCTACTTATTTTTAGATTACTTCATGCCCCAACTCCTCCTTATCTTCATACTCTCATTTATTTATGCACTTAATTGGTCACTATGTTAATTTTAGTTATACCATTTTCTGTCCCTTCTTGTGGGGTTTTATCAATTAGTTACCAAGCATTTATTGTCAGTCAGAAGCTCAAGAATTCACCGCATTTCATTGTGCATCCATCTCTGTCATATGCTGCTTTCTGGAATAATTCAAAACTTGCCTCATTAAATAAAATGTTTCTGTCCTTTAAACTTCATAGTTTTAGGCTCTGTTTGCTTTTCTTGTACAAAAGTTTTTGTCTCTGTGTTCTGGTGTGATCTTTTTCTCCTTTCATTTAATTGTACAGTGTCCTTGGTTATTCTGACAGGTGTGTTTAAATAAAATGCATTATTATTACAGTAAATGAATCAAAGTATGTATTGATGCATGCATTTTTAGTATATTAAATTAGCAGTTTGTTTAAATAGAACGTTGGATGTAGATTTGGGCCTTTCAGGTATGAAGGGGTGTCTGGTTGGTAAGACGTTGTCATTGGTGGTAACATCACCAATATAATAAAAGGACAGTAAAACAACAAGTAAAACATAATTCCTGTATTAGACTGTATTAGACAGGCAGAGCAACACTGGCAATAGGAGAGGTTCTGAACATGCCAGTATGAGAAGAAACGGCCCACTAGAAGGAGGAATACTCTGATAAACATGGTGCCTTAAAAAGTCTACAGTATTAAAATGTGCCCAAAAGGTTTATTATGTATTTCCTGTACATTGGATTTGGCTAGAACTGATTAACTGAAAAATCTGGAGCCGGAAACAAACTTTTAGGTCAAGTTTAATGGATGAGAGTCCAAAGTCAGGTCACAGGAAGAGAAAAAAAAGAGAGAGAGAGAAGGAGAGAGATGGGAATGAGAAAGGGAGTGTATGGTGGTTCATTTTAAGGTGGGCAACTCAGCCTGCATGGTAGACAGGACTTTAGTACCCATTTAGGAAGGTCTAAAGTGGCAGAGGATATATAGGTTTGATTACTTTGTACTCTTGTTGTATATCTATTCTTTTTGGATTTAAAATAATAAAACAGTTTCTTTAGCAAAACAGATCTCCTTGAAATCATTCTTGCTGTCTTGGTTTGTCACAAGTGTGCCCCTTCTGCTTATGGTTTACAAAGCCTTAAATAATCTCGCTCCATCCTATATTTCAGAATGTCTTTCACCTTACACTCCAAATCGTAACCTTAGATCTTCAAATGAGTGTCTGCTTATTATTCCATGTGCTAAACTTAAAAGAAGTGGTGAGGTGGCCTTCTGCTGTTTTGTACCTAAAATCCGGAATACCTTGCTAATAGGAATTTGCCAGGCTAATACGATAGAGCACTTTAAAAATCTGCTAAAATCTCATTATTTTAACATTGCTTTCTCATAGCTTCATTTTAGTTTAATCCTGATATTCTATATATGCATTTAATTATCAATATCATTCCTAGTGGCTCCGTAATCCGTACTAACCCCTACTTTTTCTTCTGTTCTTTTTCCAGTTTTCTGTGGTGGTGATCTGCGCCACCACCACCTGATCAAAGCACCATGATGTTCCTACATTGAGGGATTGAAGGCAAGAAGTCCACATGGCTGTCATCATCAGGTTCTTCCATGTGAACCCTTGTGAGCTCATCTATGTTGGGTAGAATGCCTAGAGTCGGCTGGGTGGTCTTGTGGCCGCAGAACCCCTGCTGATTTTATTTTTTTCTCCAGCCATCTGTAGTTTTTATTTTTGCTTTTTTTCTGTCCTCCCTGACCATCGGACCTTACTTTTATTCCATGTTAATTAGTGTTCCCTAATTATATTTTCTTATTTTGTCTTTTTTTTTTTTGTCTTCACCACGTAAAGCACTTTGAGCTACATCATTTGAATGAATATGTGCTATATAAATAAATGTTGTTGTTCCTTTTACACAGGTTTATATCCTCATTTCCTCAAATCATTTACACAGTAGTGTGATGCCCCATGCTCTTAAGCCCGGGCATGATTCACCTTGAGCATCTAGTAGTTCATGAACAGAGACTGGTGGCACAGACCAAAAATTTAAGAAGAAAAATAGTGATTCTTTATTTACAGTGAAATAACAACAAATGTAATCAAAAATTCAAAATTAAAATCAGTACTGTGTCATCAATATATCAGTGACACCCTAAAGACAGCAAATAGCAGAATAGAAACATATTTATAAAAATGAACCCTTTTCTTCTTATTATTTCAAGGTAAACAATCAAGAAGAACCAAAAAGGATTATACTATTTATTTGCAAAGAAATGAGCAACCTCACTTTCATGGTCTAAGGCTTTCTCGCTCACGGGCTTTGATCCTCTCATGTGTTCTTTGCTAGCAGGTCATTACAGACAGAAAGACTCCTTCTAGTACCCAGCTCCCTGGATTTTTATGGCTACAGGATTGTTGTGACCAATTCCACGTGTTGCTCCCATTCCTTCCATGTGCCACATTCCCTCTCCCAGACCTCTACACCTAAGCGAGTTCCCAATCGCTCACATGCTTGCTTATAGACGAACAGGTCTCCCTCTCTCTCTCCCACTTTCACTAATTATTCCGTGGACCTCTAACACTCTTACAGATTTTCTCTTTCTCTCAGCATCAAAATTGCATGGGCTGCTAACTCCTGAGGCAAATGTACCCATACAGGTGCAACATCGCCAGCTTATAGAAGCGCCTCTTCCCTTCACCGCACATTCTCTGCCAAGAGGTAATTGCATTCTCGTGTAACACTTTACACACTGAAAAGCTATAAATATTTTCAGTACTCTCACGTCTATATCCTGTGACGTGACCTTTTTCAAGTAGACGAAGAAACATAAGAACTGAGTAAGACCACATTTAAATGGGCCAGTTAAAGTAAATACCTCATGACAGTGCATATAGAGTTGAAATCCAAACTATGCAGCATCCTACCTGGTGGCAGACTATGAAGCAATACCTTGAGGAGAGATAACAATCTTAAAAGTATTGTAGCATTAATTTGCTTTTATTGCATTTGTGTAAGTGTGCTCCTTTTTCTAAAATCCTTATTAAATTACTCCATGTTATTGGTGAAAGATTATCAATGATATCCCATCCAGGGTTGGTTCCTGCCTTGTGTCTATTGTTCTACCAGTGTTCTTGTATTGGGTCTGAAAATGTGAAGAAAGTTTCACTCCCTGTGAGATTGAAAAAATCCATAATTTCTCCAAGAACGGGTGGGCTGTAAATTTCAATAAAAACAGTTTTCATGCTGAATGTGGTTTATTTTATACGTAAGTGTTCAGTATATTAATGAATCAGACAACCTAGGGTGAGTTAACTTTTCATGCAGTCGCATTTACAACAACAGCAGGCATGCACACATCCCAGGTGGTCCTGTTCATCTCATTTTCAGATTATATTTTCTCAAGTAAAACAAATATAACTATAGAGAGAGAATTCTCTGAAAGTGTCCCTTTATGTAAAAAAAAAAATGTGGCTACTTCCCCAAACAACATTGAATTTTTCAGTTTCTTAAACAAATTGAAAGTATGTACATTAAAAAGTTAGAATATATCTTTATCGCTGAGCTCAAAGTTAGTTTTCCAGGATCCAAAGACTGGCCCAGTCTAATGCAGAACAATGAGTATAATTAAATCCCAGTTAGCACTGGGCAAAACTTTACGCCTGTCTTTACCATTTGATGTTGCCTTGATTTTATTTGCATCATTTTGAAAAGAAGAATGAACAAAAACAGTATAATATGAATTCAGCTCTGACGAGGATGTCTAACATCCCTAGTCTGCCTACCTGTTAAAGTGGTGACAAACAAATTATGCAATGAAGAGCATTAATTACAACTCCCAGCAGTCACTGGTGCCTGCCAAGAACATCTGCATATATTGCTCTACTTAACTGACAATGATACAGCTCTAACGCACTGTGTTACAACCTTGGCTAATGTCACATAAGCACGATTTGCTCAGGAAATGCACAAAGACAGATTCAGCACTCTAGGGAGATGGCCATCAGATGAGATATTGAATATCTGGACATTTCTAGAAAGTTATTGCCAAGACACTCTTCACTTTGCATTCATTTACACTTTCAGCCAATTTGAATGGCTTAATTACTGGACTAATTTGAAACGTGCACCAATACATACTTTAAGGATAATAGTTTTACTAAATTATCAATTTGTTTTTGTTTATTCACATCAAAATATTGCCTACTGGAATAAAAAGCCAGTTTTATTGGGTTAAGATGAAAGCCAGCAAAATTGCATAGACCTGTAATTCACAAAATGTTTAATGAAAATGGTATGTTTATAAACAGTGTAATAACTTTTTTGTTGTGGTAACTCCTGAAATTGTTGGGTCATAAATATCTAAGAACATTGCAGACATGTATACATTCTCAAAACCTCTTAATCCAATTCAGGGGCACAGAAGAACAGAGCCTAACTTGGTGGCACTGGTCACATGGCCTTCTCAGGGAGGATACTCCCACACACCCACCCTGTAACATTCGAGTCACCAATGAACCTAACACCCATCTTAGGGGATATGAAAGGGAAATCCAACATAGATAAAGACAGTGAACCAGGACTTGAACCCAGGATACTGGTTCTGGGAGGACACTAAATAATATGTCACCATACCACTCCAAGAATATTTTAACACCATTAAAGAAATGCATATTGTGATGTAATTACAAATTAAACTTTAATTCTTTCTGCCACAAAATTACATTTATCCGACTCATTACATATACATATGTGAACATGCTGTAGTTTGAAAAAGAATATACATAAGTACATAGTATTCTTTTTTTCATTTGGAAACCATATTGTCATATATTCTATATGATGGATATATGAAGAGTTGAGTTGATCACCACTGTGAAGAGATTCTTTTGTTCTGTATTGCCTTTTTTGAGGAAGCATGACTCATGCTGTTTTTGAAACATAAAAGGATGCAAACTGGTTTTACTAAGATATCTATGCTCACTTTTTATATGCATTAACTATGACAGTGTCTCATGGAACTGACAGTACTAACACACATACCGTGGAATTTTAATTAATATATACACTCACCTAAAGGATTATTAGGAACACCATACTAATACGGTGTTTGACCCCCTTTCACCTTCAGAACTGCCTTAATTCTACGTGGCATTGATTCAACAAGGTGCTGAAAGCATTCTTTAGAAATGTTGGCCCATTGATAGAATAGCATCTTGCAGTTGATGGAGATTTGTGGGATGCACATCCAGGGCACGAAGCTCCCGTTCCACCACATCCCAAAGATGCTCTATTGGGTTGAGATCAGGTGACTGTGGGGGACATTTTAGTACTGAACTCATTGTCATGTTCAAGAAACCTATTTGAAATGATTCGAGCTTTGTAACATGGTGCATTATCCTGCTGGAAGTAGCCATCAGAGGATGGGTACATGGTGGTCATAAAGGGATGGACATGGTCAGAAACAATGCTCAGGTAGCCTGTGGCATTTAAACGATGCCCAATTGGCACTAAGGGACCTAAAGTGTGCCAAGAAAACATCCCCCACACCATTACACCACCACCACCAGCCTGCACAGTGGTAACAAGGCATGATGGATCCATGTTCTCAATCTGTTTACGCCAAATTCTGACTCTACCATTTGAATGTCTCAACAGAAATCGAGACTCATCAGACAAGGCAACATTTTTCCAGTCTTCAACTGTCCAATTTTGGTGAGCTCGTGCAAATTGTAGCCTCTTTTTCCTATTTGTAGTGGAGATGAGTGGTAACCGGTGGGGTCTTCTGCTGTTGTAGCCCATCCGCCTCAAGGTTGTGCGTGTTGTGGCTTCACAAATGCTTTGCTGCATACCTCGGTTGTAACGAGTGGTTATTTCAGTCAAAGTTGCTCTTCTATCAGCTTGAATCAGTCGGCCCATTCTCCTCTGACCTCTAGCATCAACAAGGCATTTTCGCCCACAGGACTGCCGCATACTGGATGTTTTTCCCTTTTCACACCATTCTTTGTAAACCCTAGAAATGGTTGTGCGTGAAAATCCCAGTAACTGAGCAGATTGTGAAATACTCAGACAGGCCTGTCTGGCACCAACAACCATGCCACGCTCAAAATTGCTTAAATCACCTTTCTTTCCCATTCTGTCATTCAGTTTGGAGTTCAGGAGATTGTCTTGACCAGGACCACACCCCTAAATGCATTGAAGCAACTGCCATGTGATTGGTTGATTAGATAATTGCATTAATGAGAAATTGAACAGGTGTTCCTAATAATCCTTTAGGTAAGTGCATAATTAGCTGTATGAGCCCTTGCTGTAAAAAGCCCGGCCTCCTAGAAACCATGGATTCTGGAACTTCAATCAATCAATCGCATCAGTTGTGCATTAATATCTAAGCGAAGTTTTTTGGCGGTTTCATTTTGCCAACCTACTCGCCTCCATTGTGTATCATCTTATAGACACTACCAGTGTAATTTTCCAAGGTGAGAATGGGGTAAATGAGTAGTGAACACCCTAACAGAAAGCTGGGATAAACTGATGGGAAAGCCCATACACCCCTACTATGAAATGGTGTTATGATCACTCTGCTAAACACCCCTCTTATCAATGCGGTGTTCAGAATTGGGAGGATGAACATGAGTCACAAATTACTGGTGGCATTAGTTGATTGGAGGAGGTGATAAAGTTCTGCATATTAAGATTCAGATGATGTAATGTATTACATTGGAAAAAGTATAAAAAGCAGAGGCATTGTTAAATTGATTGCTCACTCCATGGACTGAGCTCTGTGCAAATAAAGAAATGTTCTGCATTCTCATCTGGGCTCTTTGACTGGCTTCTTTGAAGATGGGGTAAAGTTTTTTCCATGACAGTACTCACCACTCCACAGATGTATTTGTATCATAAATTAAGGTAAGAAAACAAGTATTCATGTGATGTTGTCATTAACAGTTGAAATGCAAGCATTTCATCCACCATCTACACTACATCTCTGATAACTATCAGTATCTCTGCTCTCATGAGTTGAGAATTTGTTCTTTTTGGGGAATACTGGATTCCAGAATTGTGGCAACTCTTTGCTGGGTTGCAACCATGAATGCTACTTTTTGGTATTTCCTAGTGTAGTGTGGTTTCATGAATATATAGTATGTGAGGGCAAATCAAAAATTAAAGGCAATTTAAAAATGACAGATAGAAGCTGATACAATGCAACACATTCGTAGTGGCTTATGGGTAGTTCAGAAACACACAACATAGCACTCTGCTGTTATACTAGTTGAAGTCATACAAAGTTGGATGCTCTGTTGCAAGATGGCACCTTTGCTGAACAAATTTCCATAGTGAGAATTCTTTGGCAGGCGAAATAAAACCTGCTGAAATTCAACATCTGATGTAGGCAGTTTAAAAATCTCTAACAAATACAGTATTAACACTTGCTATCTGGTTAAATGGCCGATGAATGAAAGTTTGGCTAAGTGATTTTTGGGGTGCACAAGTTTAGAAAAATCATAATTAATATGTGTAAAGAAAATAATATGTGTGGTAATACAAGTGAAAGTAACTGATATTTCCACCAGAAACATCTTTATGAAGCTGTTTTGTCTATCAAAATATGTTCTTAATCCTGTAATATTAGCAGCAACTTGTCCTTGTGAAATATCACCTCACGTTTTACATTTTCACAGTTAAAATTTTAAGCATATTTTAGTTTTTACCGGAATTGGAAATAAATATTTATATTTGGTTCTTTCTCTAATATGGGGTTAGTACCCTAAATAAAAACATATGTTTATTTACTGAAAAGTCCACTGATTTGGGATTTGAGCTGTAGTTCTGATATAACTGTCACCATAGTCTACCTGATGACCAGAGCTCCATGTAACTCGTGTCCTTGTATTCTTTGAGTTCAAGATTAAATTGTCATTTCTGTCTTATTTTTGTTTTAAAGACTCTAAAAATCCCATACATAAATACATCTGTTCATTGTTAAAAGTTGGATTTCTCACATATATACAGTTTAATACAAGTTTAGAAAGTTGCGGCTTCTATTATACTACTAGTAATGGCACACTGCACAATAATGTGCAGTGAATACACTTGACTTGAGCATTCCTAGTTTTCATCCTCTTTCTCTATACGTTTAGCATTCATTTGCTCAGAGGTTGATGCGCTGGCTGCTTCCTGAGCAGGTCTTCTTTTCTCCACCATAGCGGCAAGCTTCTTCTATTCTTCCGTCGGCATCTTTTCACGTTAAAACTGATTAAGTCAGTGTTTGTGTTACAATTACTTAGTATGTTTTCCTTAATTTTTCACTTAGGCTGGCACTTAAGTCTTCAATCTGCCTCAAGAATGATTTGAGATATGAAGAGGTAGGGGATGTGAAGGCAACGGTGGTAGGGATGAGAACGGCGCCCATACGCATGCGGCGCATGGCCGCCCTACTGGCCACTGCCGAGAGTTGATTCTACAATAAAATAAAAAGAGGAATAACCTTGGAGGCCAATCATCACCCCAAAAGCAGATAGTAGACGTCATGTAGTATATGTGTACCAAATATCAGGTCAATAGGTCAAACGGTTTGCGAGCTACAGGTGATTTAAAATCCTGGACAGACAAACGAACAGCCACTGTAGCGTGTTATATATAAAGATACTTTTTATAGCAAATATTACTTTAAAAAATGGCATAGTCTTTGAAACGTGGCATTTTTGAAAGGGAAGAGGGTGAGATATGGAATTTTAAAATGTATTGATGTTAATGTATTTACAGTTTGACCACTAAACACACCTTTGCTGTTGCCACATTCAAGCACACCACACTGATTAATTAGTTGTGCATCTAACTACTTTACATTATTCAATTACAAACTACACAGCTCCTTTTAATTAGAGGCTCAACAGCAATCCCTCATGTATTTCTTTGCTAATTGCAGAAGTCTAACGTATATTAAGTATGACATGCACACAAGTCTAGAAAAAATGAATTAAATTGAATATTTGTAGAAAGTGTTGTCTAATGAAATATCGAAGAATGAAAAATCAACATTTTAAAATGTGCATTAAATCAACAGCCCAGGTGTTCAATTATGCTACAATTTTCTGCCATTAAAATTTAATGTTCCCATGTTTTAAATCTAGATAGCAAGTGAAAGGGAATAATAAATTGATATCCCTGTAATTATGCACTGATATTAATGTGTGTATTACATTTCTCATTATGTATTTATAATAAAAGTACATTTAAAAACTGATTTTTAATAGAAAAATAAAATTTACACAGTTTTATTTGAAGAGGGTGAGCAGTAAACATGTGGTCTTGTTTGTGTTATTGTCATTAAAATGCTGCTGCTGAATTCAAAAACTATCTGAGGAAACCCTGTAGGGACTACCATTGTGCCAACAGATCATTCAGAATACAGTTAGTCCTTCCAAAAGCAGCTGATGCATGCAAAATTGAAAAGTCCACCAGGGCAGTACTGTATCGAGTAATTAGGAGTTTTAGAATCCAAATAGATTATACTGAACTGATTGGTAAACACATGAATGATGGTGATGACTGAGCACAGAATAATTAAATTCATATTTAAGCTCTCTTTGAATCTGCTTTGAAAGTTGATGAAAACAGCAATTAAATTCTGACAGATTTATAATGTAATTAATTACGTAAAAAATAATGAAGTAATAATAATCACATCCATAAAAATACAAAGCAAGACTGTGCATCATTTTTTGACGAAACTCCATTGCTCCATTTTGTTCTTCATTTACACTTCATTAGACATTTTACTAGTTCACCTTCACTACTACATTTTCACGCACATTTTGTCCAACAGTTGTTCTCAGTGTTCATTAATGTTAGTTTTTCATTATCTCAATGTTTTTACTGATATTTGTTCATTAGTACTGCAGTATAAGATTCATAGAGCAGTATTTTCTTGTTTCACGAAATGCACTGATCTTCTGCTCAACCATTTACAAATGCTTCAGCATTGAAGTATTTCTGTAATATTTTGGCACTTAAAGTGTGGTTGGCATTTTATTGTGGGTTTGTGCACCCTTGCCACTCTCAGATTTTTCCCTAAAAGACATATGATTCAATATGTTACCTACTCTTCTTTGTTAGTTGCCAGAATGTGCTGCAGTAACTATAAATTTCAAACCAATTATCTTACACAGGTTAGGCATTTGTTTTCATTTCCTTGTCTCTCATTTGCACATAATCTATTATTTTCACACATTTGGTGCATCAAATAAACAAAAATTTCAGTCAATAGTTTAAAAATAATATTTTTCAGATTTCCTGTACTATTGTTTATAACTTGGGAGAGATAGAACCGACGGTGAGATTGGATTCATATATTGGTGTTTCCTAGTGGCTTGTTAATTCACTATTTCTCCATGTATACTCTTCCTTGCAGCTACTGATTTTTTCAACAAGATTTTTCAGTTGGCTACTATGTAAGCCATGGCCCTCAGTTTCTCACTAAAATTGTCGACCTTTACAGTGCCACTACTACTGTATTTGTAGAGGAAACTCTTTGTTTTATTTGTTTCTATATTTATTGGAGTTCATTTATTCCACTGAACAACATGCATTCTCCTGCCCTATTGTCTTGTTTGCATAGTTTGCTCAACTTCAGGCAGCCAAATTCTTTTTTTTTAAACCCGTGAAGCCAGTCAGTTACCATGTTCTTAGTATCTGCAGTACTTGTTGGTATTTATTTGCACAACTGAGAAATATCACCTAAGAGTCAACTGCTGCTACTTGGATTATGTAGTTATTCCTAAAGGCCATGTCACATTACATGACATCTCCAGAGATTTTCAGTCACAGACTTTCTTTACACAATCTTAGAGACTTGGAGGCAATTGGAGGCACACTCCCAACCAGACTTTGACTCAACTTGTCAAGATCATACAGGTTTCAAAATCAAACATGTTGTAGGGCTGGGCTGTGTGTGCATGAGAGCTGACAACCAATGAACACTGGAAGTTGAGTGCATTTAATGCAGCCATAAGGAATGAAGGTGTTGTGGACCTTGCAAAGAGATGAGAGGCTTGTCTGTCTGTTGTCTCATGTTTTATCATAATAGAATAGCAAAAAAGGGCCTAGATTGTGGCTTTAACGCCCTTCACATAGGAACCAGCTCCATCAGGCAACACCTTATTGGCTTTTAGACAAAAAGGGAACCCTTGCCATAGTTTGGAAATGTGAAACTGTCCTGGAAAGCTATCACACAGTCATGCAATATGACATCTACAGCAATTCTAGTAGTGTAAAATTTGACAATTGACAAGATCAGTAGCTGCAGTTTGTTTCAGGTTTGAAAGTTTGACATCCCTCCGACTAGAAGTTGTATAATGTGACATCAGCTTTATGCAGTGACTGCCTAGTTTTAATATATTCATGTTTTTCCCCAGGCTCTGGTTCAAAAACTTCTTATATTGTTTTAAATTCTTGATTCTGTTCCATAATACTAAATTTTAAACATTTTCTTTTGAAATTATAAATTACAATCTTTGGACACCATCATGTGAAAAACAAGAGAACTCCATTGTAAGAACTCAGCCAAGAAACTACCTGTGCTGTTAGGTGCCAGTGTCACTCCTGACCAGAGTGTTTATCTCCAGGAAAATATAAACAAAATATGCCATGACAAGCCCATCAAATTGACAAATATGATGTCCCAAAATATATTTTCACTATCTTTATTCACACTTTCGCTCATTTATTATCGGTGCTTATTTTGAGTTTTGAGATATAAAGCATACATCTTTTTAAATCAGATTTGTCCTTCTAGACACATGCTTCCTAGGTGGTTTTTCAAAATGCGATTTCAAGATCATCCTTCAATGCCATTAGCTTCTCAGTAAATGAAATGTAACTCATTTGTTCCTTAAGAACAATGTATGACTGTTCCTAAATTGAACTAAAAAATGCTAGGTGATGTTTTTAAAATGTCAGAAGTATAAAAGAAAAAAAATGACCTGCTGTTTGCTCCAAAGTTTAATCTTTAACTGTTTTATTTCCAGGTTTGTTAATGAATATATACTGTATATACCATTTTTTTCTTCATGTTAATACAATCAAGTTCATTTAATTTATATGAACATATAGTGTGAAGAAACTAAAAGATAAAGAAAGCAGCTCAGTGATGCACTGGAGATCATATTAATATTACACCATACTGCTTGGTTCAAATAATCTTTCTGCTTTAAGACCCCCATTTGAGAAGAGGACTTGATTTTATATGCTGAGTGTTTCTCTTCTACAGAAGAGTTGGATTTCTACTCAGTAGCTGTTTGGTGTTTAATTATTGCATAGCAAGCTCATACAACTTGCATCCCACTCTGTGGGACCTAAGCACGTATCTGAAGTCCTGGGGCCTCATGTATAAATGGTGTGTACGCACAAAAATGTTGCATAAGAACGTTTCCACATTCAAATCGTGATGTGTAAAACTTAAACTATATAAAGGTACACAGAATGATCAAACTATTCCAAATACCATAACTACTTTAGTGTTGTTACTCTCACTGCACCTTCTTCTTCTTCTTTCAGCTGCTTCCGTTAGGAGTTGCCAGAGCGGATCATCTTTTTCCATATTACTCTCACTGCACCACTTGGAGTATTTATATCACTGTATCTGAGTGTGAATCACAGCTGTACAGCAGCTGATCGGAAAAAGAATTATCGGTATACAGCATCAAGCACACTTGATGGCTGCCTCAGCCATGCGCTATTTGAACTGCTCTCACACGGCAAATGCTACAGAGCCTTTCCTGTATGGACCTCGTGGTTCAGAAACAGTTTCATCCCAATAACTATAAATGCACTCAATCAGTCCATCAAGTGCTCCTTGTAGAACTGTTTGTACTTATAAGTACAATTACCTCACTGTAAACTTGCAATACAATTATAATATTGCACAACCTGAGCCACTATAAAGCGCGTATTTACAGTACATATGACATAGTCCCTCCAGCGTGTCCTGGGTGTTCCCTGGGGCCTCCACCCAGTTAGACATGCCCGGAACACCTCACCAGGGAGGCATCCAGGAGGCATCCTGATCAGATGCCCGAGCCACCTCATCTGACTCCTCTCGATGTGGAGGAGCAGTGGCTCTACTCTGAGCTCCTTCTGTGATGACTGAGGAAAAGCCCAGACACCCTGCGGAGGAAACTCATTTAAGCCGCTTGTATTTGCAATCTCATTCTTTCAGTCACAACCCACAGATCATGACCATAGCTGAGGGTAGGAACGTATATCGACTGGTAAATTGAGAGCAACAGTTAGGACCCGTCCCCCCACCTGAAGGCAGAGGGAGGCTACCCTCTCGTCTAATGGGGTGAACAGAGATGGGTATGCCCACACCAGATCGGCGCCTCTCACCAGGGGCAATTCCAGAGTGGTTAGGAGTCCAGCCCCCTCAAGGAGATTGGTTCCAGAATCCACGGTGTACGTAGAGGTGAGCCTGACTATATCTAACCAGAACCTGTCAACCTCGCGCACTAGCTCAGGTTCCTTCCCCTTCAGAGAGGTGACATTCCACATCCCAAGAGCTAGCTTCTGTAGCCGAGGATCGGACTGCCAAGGACCCCACCTTCAGCCACCACCCGACTTACACTGCACCCAACCTCCTTGGCCCCTCCCACAGGTGGTGAGCCCATGGGAATTCAAGAATATAACTCTCATTAGGGTGCGACATTGACTAGACCAGTGCATTCTTTTCTGGAAATTCATGTGAAAATGACTGTGTCATTTTGTGCCTTGTTTTTTTCTCTTACATGAAGGAGTACTTTTTACTATTACAAGACAGAAAATCATACCTGTCCCTTTTTGGGCAACATATTTGTGAACACTTTTTTATTTATAAATTCATACTTGTGGGGCTTTATACTGTATATAGTTATTAGCTTAATTCTTTGTGTCAATGTCAGAAAAGTGCAAAAAAAGAGATCCTACTCCGCTGGGCCCTTGCGCAAGGCCCTTAACCTGCAATTGCTCCCAGGGTGTTGTACAATGGCTGACCCTGCGGTCTGACCCCAAGGGGTATGCGAAAACTAACAAATTCCTAATACAAGAAATTGTATAAGGTGAAATAAAGAACAAAAAAAAAAATCTAATTTGTATAAAAGTCTGACAGTGCCTCATGAAGTGATTTGACATTATCAGTCCTGTTTAAACCAGTTGGATAGAAACACAAGTTATCACAGGGCCACTTTATATCACTAAACAACATAATTTGTGCACTTTAAGGTGTGCAGATATGAAAACCGGAACATATAAAGAAAAACCGACACAAGACCTTGTGCAAGTGCAAGCCGCGTGCAGGAATGAAAGGATCCTGAATCTATGAGGTAGAAGCACTAACCACTAACAGTACTTCATGTAATCAATATTTTTTTTATTTTATGCGGTGCCCTTCCTTGTGGATACAGTCCCATAATATGCATTACATTAGGAAACAACATGCAATTCATTCTTTGTAAGTCAGCAACAATGCAGACATGATTGTTATAAATGGTCTCTTTGAACCTGTACTCCCTTTTACATTTCATGTCAGTTGGTGCATTTCAGATGCAAATTATTTTGATTGTATTTAACCTTTTAAACCTGTTAACATAAGGTTAAATTCTAATTAACTATTAATAAAATATAATTTGAAGTCATAAAATCCTATCAATTTAGCTGCATACAGAGACCAACTACATACAGTACATTTAGATGCAAGAAAGCAAGTCCTATCTTTCACTCATTTTGACTTTTTACATAATGTTTCTAACAGTAAATATGAAGATGAGGTCCATTACTTTTGCCAACAAATTTCCTTTGGCCCTACTATTCGAGTCTGTTACTCTGTAACAAGGGTGAACAATGTCAGTCCTTAATGCAGGTTTTTGTTCCAAACCAGTTGATTATTTAGAAACCAATCCTGGTCACTAATAGATCGTACAGTGCATCCGGAAAGTATTCACAGCGTATCACTTTTTCCACATTTTGTTATATTACAGCCTTATTCCAAAATGGATTAAATTTAGTTTTTTCCTCAGAATTCTACAGACAACACTCCATAATGACAACGTCAAAAAAGTTTACTTGAGGTTTTTGCAAAATTATTAAAAATAAAAAAACTGAGAAATCACATGTACATAAGTATTCACAGCCTTTGCTCAATATTTTGTTGATGCACCTTTGGCAGCAATTACAGCCTCAAGTCTTTTTGAATGTGATGCCACAAGCTTGGCACACCTATTCTTGGCCAGTTTCGCCAATTCCTCTTTGCAGCACCTCTCAAGCTCCTTCAGGTTGTATGTGAAGCGTCGGTGCACAGCCATTTTAAGATCTCTCCAGTGATGTTCAATCGGATTCAAGTCTGGGCTCAGGCTGGGCCACTCAAGGACATTCACAGAGTTGTCCTGAAGCCACTCCTTTGATATCTTGGCTGTGTGCTTAGGGTCGTTGTCCTGCTGAAAGATGAACTATCGCCCCAGTCTGAGGTCAATAGCGCTCTGGAGCAGGTTTTCATCCAGGATGTCTCTGTACATTGCTGCAGTCATCTTTCCCTTTATCTTGACTAGTCTCCCAGTTCCTGCCGCTAAAAAACATCCCCACAGCATGATGCTGCCACCACCATGCTTCACTGTAGGGATGGTATTGGTCTGGTGATGAGTGGTGCCTGGTTTCCTGCAAACGTGACGCCTGGCATTCACACCAAAGAGTTCAATCTTTGTCTCATCAGACCAGAGAATTTTGTTTCTCATGGTCTGAGAGTCCTTCAGGTGCCTTTTGGCAAACTCCAGGTGGGCTGCCATGTGCCTTTTACTAAGGAGTGGCTTCCATCTGGCCACTCTACCATACAAGCCCGATTGGTAGATTGATGCAGAGATGGTTGTCATTCTGGAAGGTTCTCCTCTCTCCTCAGAGGACCTCTGGAGCTCTGACAGAGTGACCATGGGGTTCTTGGTCACCTTCCTGACTAAGGGCCTTCTCCCCCGATCGCTCAGTTTAGATGGCCGGCCAGCTCTAGGAAGAGTCCTGGTGGTTTCAAACTTCTTCCACTTATGGATAATGGAGGCCATTGTGCTCATTGGGACCTTCAAAGCAGCTGAAATTTTTCTGTAACCTTCCCCAGATTTGTGCCTCTAGATAATCCTGTCTTGGAGGTCTACAGACAATTCCTTTGACTTCATGCTTGGTTTATATTGTGACATGAACTGTCAACTGTGGGACCTTATATAGACAGGTGTGTACTTTTCCAAATCATGTCCAATCAACTGAATTTACCACAGGTGGACTCCAATTAAGCTGCAGAAACATCTCAAGGATGATCAAGGGAAACAGGATGCACCTGAGCTCAATTTTGAGCTTCAAGGCAAAGGCTATGAATACTTATGTACATGTGCTTTCTCGGTTTTTTTATTTTTAATAAATTTGCAAAAACCTCAAGTAAACTTTTTTCATGTTGTTATTATGAGGTGTTGTGTGTAGGATTCTGAGGAAAAAAATGAATTTAATACATTTTGGAATAAGGCTGTAACATAACAAAATGTGGAGAAAGTGATGCGCTGTGAATACTTTCCGGATGCACGGTATTTAATTTTGTGTCTTGTTAGTTGTGTTTTATCTCTGCAATGTCAAATCATTCATAAACTGTATATTTTTTCAAGTGTTTTGAAGCCTAAAACAGATGCGTAATTTTTAGTCTATCACTTCTTTCCCCTCACTTTCCTTCTAAATATTTATTTAAACCAAATAGTGCAGATGAATGCACACAGGTGTAAATGGAAACAAGCTTGATGGAGAACTCCTGGTGTGTTTTTCATTTGCTTCTTATTGCTAGTAGGGAGCAATTAAAAACAATGAATAAAGCAATGAAACAATCAATAGTTCAAAATCTTAACAAGCTAGACAACTAAAATAAAGCAGAAAAATGTCACTTGACCAATAAGTGCTTCATCACCAATAAATGACTTCTCCTGAAGCAATTGGGCTGGATCAAAAACCTGCAGCCATTGTGGACCCCAAAACCACCATTGCTCACCACCGCTTTATATAATTTGACAGCACTCGTGATTGGGACCAAGAGAATTGAAAGAGACTTCAGCAAACACACTTCACCTTAGAATCATCTAGGGTGCTTTGGTGAAAAGCCTCTTGTCTAACTGCTTCTGTATTTTTAGGATTACTTTTGTGACTTCTTACGTTTCTCTACCCTTTGCCTGTCTGTGGAGTCTTTTTTTACTTTTAAGTTTTGACATCTTTGCTTGTTTCTGTTTTCCCAAATCGGTTTTTGACCATCTGCCCTTTCTCAACAATTATTCTTTTTTTGTGGCTCATCATATTTTTATTAGCTCAACATGATCTGCGCCTCCACTTGTTTTTGCACTGCCAGTCAGGCTTTTTAAGGTTACACTTTTTGCTGCTGTGTCCAGACTAGCTTGAATGGTAATCACTGTTAAACATAATGATCTTTAAATAATGTTGCTATATTCTGGAGTGCCTATCCATCTAAAATTCCAATAGTCTGCTTATTTGTTACAACAGCCAAGTATAAAATAAGTGGTATGGAAGCCTTTTGCTGCTATTCACCAAAAATCTGGAATACTTTACCAACAGAGATACACCAGGGTAACAATGTAGATCTCATTTTAAAAAATACTCCTAAAAACACACTTTTATATTTTGGCTTTCTTGTAGCTACATTTCAATTCTACCCTTAATAAACAAGATATGCATGGAATTATCATGAACCTGTAACATTTATTAATCTTCATTTTTTTCTGTTTTCTTTATCTGGCTCATCTGTGTTGGTGTTCCATACTAACACCACCAGACCAAAGTCCTATTTAGACACATGTGATCTTTGAATGAAACAGATAACCCAACCTGCCATGAATCCCACTGCATCAAATCTTCTAAGATAAAACCTTAAAAAAAATCGGGAGTGATCTCCCCTAGACTTACTCGTATACTCAAATATGGGGATGGATATTTGAGGAGTAAACCCCAAGACAATTATTATATTTTTATATTATGTACATTAAAGAACCATCAACAAAAAATCTAATCAAATTAATAATATATTTCAACAATTATTATAAAACTAAAATTGAATAAATCAGACTCTGCAGTTGCATGCATCAAAGGTAAAGTACCACTTATAGTTAATGGAAATAGCCCAAAGGTTGATAGAAATCTATGTTTTGCACCAATACTTGTATGCAAAATTTTGGTTGATCTAACTAAAAGTGTACTCAAGTTATCGTGTTTACACACACCCCCACAGACAGACACACAGACATAATTCCAAAAACATCAAGAGTCATCAACATCTCGAAGTGGAATTTTTGGATGATTACAGTAGTTTCCCTATACTTTGTATATGAGAAAGTCAGGGAGTTCTAAAACGTCGAGATTCACCAAAATCTCAACATCGAATCTTTGGACGATTACAATACTTTCCCTATACTTCGTAAACGAGAAAGTAAAAAGAAACAAACAATAAAGAACTACTTAAGAACATTTATATATGGTAGAATGCTCACTTGCGGCTTGGTAGTGTTTTGGCCTGGAACCGCTGCAGATTTTGTTTTTACTGTTCACTCTGGCCAGCTGAGCTTATCATTGGACTGTCATTTACAGACCAACAATTCCATATTTAAGTTTTCTATTTCTCTTAATTACATATCTTTATTCTGTAAGTGTGCATTATGTATACTGTTTATGCTTTATGATTCTTATCTAATTTTTGTTTGTTTTTCTGTGAATGTAGCTACTTCTATGACATCTTGTAAAGCACCTTGAGCTTCATCGTTTGTATGAAAATGTGCTACAGGAATTAATGTTGTTGTTGGAATTATATGCTCAATAACATATCTACTATTTTGTATAAATATATTAAACAGAGACAGATTGTGAAAACAGCCATCATTGCAGTGCTAGTTCATACTGCCTTGTGACGTGATTGTGACACTACAGATCGGTAAATTATACACAGAAGCTTGATTTAGGTGGACTTCTAAAATTAGAAAACATAAATTAAGACATTATGAAAGAAAAAAGTGGATGATATTCAGGCTATGTACACCTTTAAAAAAATCAGCTTACAGCACTCAGTAAAAATGTGGGCATAATCACTTTATACCCCTTAAATTTGTTTCTTATACACCCTTAAACATCTAATTCGATAAAGTAACATATACATCTTTATCTGTTTTGAAACATGCAGAATTATTCATTACATATAATATCTATCACTGCTTACCTGGAAGAATCACTGATCAGGCTACTTTAAACAATCTAGCAATAGATAAATGAAGAACATCAAAAATACCGTATGGTAGATGTGTTTGCATAAAGAATGTAACTGTAAAGATTTGTACAGCCTTGTCATCAAACTGCACATACTGTACTTATCTAGATAATTATGTGGGTTAAGCACTTTTTAGATGATAAAGAATACAGCCAAGAAAACCGAAAGCTGACCAAGATCACTGTTAGAAGTTTTATAGTCTGCCAATTACTTCATTGGTCAGATTAAAGCAATCGTCTGGCAGGCTTGTTGGAGTTAAGTGAAGTGACAGCAGCCCCTACAAATCTACTCTTTACTGTATGTATGGCTACTAAGTATATAGAGTAAGATACAAAACAGTACGAATAATTTAGGTCAACTTCAAAGTGCAGCACTCTTAAAATTTACCTTGTTAAATTCAGCAGTGGCTTCAGTGTGGAGCAGTCTAACTGTAACAAAAAACTTCATGCTGTAGTGCACTGATTGCTTATTTGAAGTTGCAAGGTT
Source organism: Polypterus senegalus (assembly GCF_016835505.1). Lineage (NCBI taxonomy): Eukaryota > Metazoa > Chordata > Cladistia > Polypteriformes > Polypteridae > Polypterus > Polypterus senegalus. The sequence goes on along the minus strand of NC_053169.1, from coordinate 43,771,621 downwards.
TACTGCCATTGATCATGCTTCTCTGGAACTCTACCACCGACCGCTTAAAGCAATATAATTTCTGATGCGAGTTAGTAATTATATTTTTTGACTTTTTGTCCGCGGTGATGTATGCAGCAGTTTTTTTTCATGCTGATTTACTTTAAAGCACCAAAATCTGAAACTACTTCCACACATGTACAAAATACATTTTCAAGTAAATCATGCTTATATTAATAAATAAAAAAGAAAAACTATTAATTTACTATTTTAACAGGAACTGATAAGGAAACACCATTCTACATTTTGGCAACAACAAGCATTAGAGAATGGACGGAAATATTTAAAATAAATTAAGGTGTTTCACAACAGATATATATACACTATATGATATCTGAAGTTCACCAGTAAAATAAGGTCACGGTCCTTCTTACTTGTCATAAAAATGTGACTAAAAGAAGCTGGCATCAGGAATGATATGTGGCCCTAAATATTTCTGTTCCAACATCCCCATGACAATGTACAGAGATGAGAGCTACGATGCATGGACTACAAATAGCCCATAGTGCCCTGTTGGCACTTTCAAATGCTTATGTGGCCAAACCATGGATGGGGAAGTAAATTTCTGAAGATGTTGGAGCTGATGCATCCTGAGGAGGCCACTTGAGTAGCAAGGGAAATGAATGAGAGAGAGTAAGTGAGCAGTGTGAAGGGTAGAGTATAAATATTGTGAATTTGAATATTGGCATTATTACAAAAAGAGTGCACTTCTGTTGTGTTCAGGAAACAGGACGGAAGCTGATAGTGTGAGAATGCTTTCTGGAAATAATGTCTTAGGAAGACAGTCATTGGATTTGTGTACTTGTTTTAGAATAATGGGCAGCCATTATGGAGGAGGAAAAGAGGGCGAGTGAGTCTGTTGCAGATATTAATATGAGTGTTGGCAAACAACTGATGAACATTATTGAACATAAGAATGTGCAAAGTTTGACATATTAGAGGAGACCATTCAGTCCATCAAGTCCATCCTGTTTGTTTAGCTTATAGCTAAGCTGTCCCAATATCTCATCCAGATTCTTCTTACAGGTTGTCAAGGTTTCTGCTTCGACTCCATGTCTTGTTAGTTTGTTCCAGAGTGCCATAGCTCTTTACGTAAAAAGTGCTTCCTGGCTTCAGTTTTAAATGCACTTCCCTTTCATTTCCACTGATCTCCTCAGTTATGTGATTAGCTCTTAAGGTGAATTTTGATGGATCTTCTTTATCAATGCCACTGAGGATTTTACATACCTGGACTATGCAGTCTCCTCTGCTTGAGACTAAACCGGTTTAATTCTCTGAATCTGTCATAGTAGGAGATGTCCTTAAGTCCTAGGATACACTTGGTTGCTCTCCTCTGCACAGTTTCAAGTACAGTGATCCCTCGCTATATCGCGCTTCGACTTTCGCGGTTTCACTCCATTGCAGATTTTAAATTAATGCATATCTAAATATATATCACGGATTTTTCACTGGTTCACGGATTTCTGCGGACAATGGGTCTTTTAATTTATGCTACATGCTTCCTTAGTTGATTTCATACAAGGGACACTATTGGCAGATGGCTGAGAAGCTACCCAATCAGAGCACGTATTACATATTAAATAAAACTCCTCAATGATATACGATGTGCTTCCCGCGCGGTGCTTGATTGTTTGCTTTTCTCGGTCTCTCAACCTCTCTAACATTCTCTGCGCCTGACAGAGGAGGTGTGAGCAGAGGGGCTGTTTGCACAGAGGCTGTTTGTCTAGGGGATATGGACGCTCCTCTAAAAAATGCCACTTTATTGCGGTGCTTCGGCATACTTAAAAGCACGTATTGATTTTTTGATTGTTTGCTTTTCTTTCGCGCTCTCTCTCTGACATTCTCTGCTCCTGACACGCATTCTTTGAAGAGGAGGATATGTTTGCATTCTTTTAATTGTGAGAAAGACCTGTCATCTCTGTGTTGTCATGGAGCACAGTTTAAATTTTTGACTAAAGGGTGTTATTTCATGTCTAGATGGCTCTAATAATGTTAACAGGGTGGGAGAGTTTATAAGGCCTTAAAATATATAAAAATAACCATACAAACATATGGTTTCTACTTCACGGATTTTCATCTATCACGGGGGATTCTGGAATGCAACCCCCGCGATCGAGGAGGGATTACTGTATTGCTCTTTTTTACCGTGGTGACCAGAACTGCACACAGTACTCCAGATGCAGTCTTACTAGTGCATTTTCTATTGAACAATGAATGTAGGCCTGGCATACGTGCTACACAAATTGGCAGAAACAATGAAGAGAAATATGTGTTTTAGAACAGATTGATGGAGAAGAAGTCTAGGGTGCCTCAATGGGGAGTAATTGAAATGAGTGGCAACTTGAATAGGCATGTAGGTGCCACTGCTGCTGATTACTATGAGGGAATCCATGATGGCTTTAGCTTCAGTACCAGGAATGTTATTGTGTTGTTTGATGGTCATTATCATTCATTCTAAAATAAATGATTAATATGATGATGACAATTAAACTGCATACTGAACTAGATTTGATTTTTTTTTTTTTTTTAGTTTATAAGTTTAAACTTTCTTCTGTTGCATTGAATGTAGCGATCAAAGAGAACAAAATGGGACATGACAGACACCATACATGGCCTTCGGCTCCTAATGGAGTGACACTGGAAAAAGAACAAACAGCTTCACATGGCCTTTCTAGACCTGGATAAGGCATTCAACCGAGTGCCCAGAGACCTGATATGGCTAGCCTGTGAACTCATGATATACCAGAAGCCTATGTTAAGTGAACACAGCTGCTTTACATGGAAGTCACCAGCATAGTCTTGTCTAGAAGATCTTATGAAGCGATGGAAAACACGATTTGAAGTATATGGTCTCCGATTGAATATCAAGAAGACGGAATACATGGAGTGTGGCATGCAAAACAAAACCTTTCAGGTCGATGGACAAGAGCTTAAGAAGGCCACCAAATTTAAATATCTGGGATTAATTGTCTTTATTGGTCATGACACTATCCAGGATGCTCGAGCTCAAGTCAACACAGCCTGGCTGAAGTGGTGCCAAGTCACTGGTGTCCTCTGTGACTGCAAGATCCTGAACTATCTCAAGGGGAAGATCTATAAAGAGGTCATTCACCCAGTGGCCATGTATGGAGCTAAATTCTGTCCAGACTCCACCCAGCATAAGCAATTGCTGCCCATCATTGAAATGTGAAAGATGCAATGGGTACTTGGCTTCACCAGATTCAGCCACATTATGAATGAAGACATGCAGAAGCTCACGTGCGTGGCGCCGATTGATGAGAACCTGCATATTGTGGTATGGCTACATCATCCAAAGTGACGAAAGCTTGGTGGCCAAGACAGCTCTACACCTGAGCCCAGGGGGCAAGTGATGATGAGGAAGACCAAAAAAAAAAAACACAGTTCGACTGAATCAAAGAGGATATGCAGCAAGTCAACACTCCCGGGGACGACCTTGACCGGAACAAGTGGCGAGTGGCATGTTTCACAGCTGACCTGGCACAAAAGCGGGAAAACAGCTAGGGAAGAAGAATTTAAAATGAATTGCCCTATTTCATATAATTATCTTTTACATTTTAATATTCAGGAGCAATGATGTAAGCCATGCCATTCTTATCAAAGAAGACTCTGTGCTGCCAAATGTGTACAAAGTAGGTAACATGTTTTCTACTTATTACTTTAATATCCTGTTTTTCATTTCTCACACTTTGATTGTTATTATTCTTACTATACCTAAAATACAGCTTTATTTTAAATATTTTCTCCAAATATACAGTAGTACCACATACTGTACACTAATACGAGGTGGATTGTTTATGGGCAGTGACTTTCTTAAAATAGATGTGTGCTTCCATAAAGTAAAAAACGCTTTTATTTGAAAACAATGATTTAACATGAAGGCAACTAGACTTCATTATCTGAAGTCTAACATTTCTCCAAAGCAATATAAGCAATTCGATATACTTGGTACATACAATATGGCGTATAAGACCTGAATTTCTTCTTTAAATTAAAATAATGCCATTTGGCACTGCTGATATTCAGAAGTAAATTATATGGATATCAAATATGTTTGACTCATAAGAGGTGCTGACTATGCATATTTTATGACAGGCAACTCTAATCCTTCATGGTCTGCTGACTTTACTGTTGATTGATCACTGATAGAATAAATCTCCCTTGAATTTATATAAGTGCATAAAGGACCCTACATTTCAAATAAAACCTTTGCGTTTTATCATTGACTTATTGTTTTAGACTGCATAAAATATTTTTATATGTGAAAAATATGGTACCAATTACTAATAAAACTTGGTTTATACCTCTTTGGCTCCTTTGTGCACAGTTTGTACAGTATTTTGATTTACACAATACTGGGCATATAAATAAGCAATGTGGCCTTCGACATAAATAAATATGCTTGAAAAAATAGTGAAATCCCCAAGAAAATTTGAGATTATGCTGATTAATTTAATTATAGAGTCCATTTCCTTAATTCTTTAAGTTAAGGTTTTTGACATTATTTGCCATATATTACCAAGACTCAATCTGTCCTTGCAAAATGTATTATATTTATAAAACATTTATGTTAAGAAACATCAAGCTAATAATGCATACTACATAATTTTACTATCCAGCAGGAACAATAAATAAGTTAAACAATACATGTTTTCTTGTTGCCCAAACAATCACTTTCATTTATTTCTGCATGGCAGAAGTGGAGTATTTAAATGCTAGACAGAATTTAATTCATTCATTTTTGTATAGCGGTCTTCATTGACTACAGGCTTAGAGCAGTTGCCCAAGTTTACAGGTATAATACAGTAGCTGAAATGGTTAAACCACATGTCATTTACATGCATAATCACACAATAAAACAGAGCAATTACAGTTTGATTAACATAAACAAACCAAGAAAATATAAGTCCACTAAAATTATGATTGAGATATGGATAGTTGACAGTGGAGAAGAAACTCCAGTCATCAGCATCCCCTGCATGGTTAGTTATCACAGAAAAGTAAAGGTTCTGGAGACCTAGGCCAAGCTGGCTGCCCATACCTACCTGGGCATTATACAATATTAGAAGTACATGTTGGTCAGTCTAATAAGACGATTAAATCTTTTAACATTGGATAACAAGGCTTCCAATACTTCTGGTGTCATTTTCTACAGTCAGGAGTAGCAGCTTCACATCATAGCAGCTACAGCACCATCAGGTTCCACAACAGGATACAGAAAAAAAAAACAAAAAGAAAACAGGGAGGTCAGTAACAGTTTATAATGGTTGTCACATTTCTTTGTGTAAATGGTAAATAGACAGAGTTGCAATGTAACCAGCTAATCAGCAGTTGGGACCAATGTATGTGCCTGCAGTCTTCAGAATCATTGTCACATACAAATCAGGGATTTTCATCAATACTTTTCAACTATTTCTTGGTGTAGACTTAAAAAGTACTGCAGAGTTAACAAATTAACAGCTGCTGACTAAAAAAATGAAGCAAACAAATGGTTTCTGACCCTTAAAGGTGAACTATGTAGATAAACAGGTTTTGAAAAGTTCTGAATCTCTGGGTTCAAGATGTTGCAGAGACAAACAAAGCCAAGCCAGAAAAAAAGCAGATGCTATAAGGCTGTAAAATGTGCAGCTGCAAAGATGTACGTACATGGCCCAGTGAGACTCGGATGATTAAACATAAACTCCAAACCACTGCAGTTTTGCAGGGTGAACAATTGGGGGAAAAAACCAAACGATTGCTGAGGAGTAGGACAGCTGGATATGCCTAAGATTGTCACTGTCTTGGTAGATGAGCAATTAGATAAAAACAGCTGCTACAAAGAGGTCATGTCAAGATTAAAAGAATCTCAGTAGTCACCATTTAAAAACACCTAAGAAACACCTAGGAACCTAAAAACAAAAGTTACTCACAACTATTTTTCATGAAAGTATTGCCAGCCAAATAAGCAAGGAATATGCAAGAAACCTGCAGAAGTAAATTACATTTGTTTCAACAATAAAGTGCTGTTTGTCTCCAGGAAGGAAGGAGTCCCTTTTATCTTGCATGAACTCTTTTACTTCAGGGCAGCTGTTTAAAGTCAACTAAATGGACACTCAACCAGTTTTATGCCTTTAGAGTTCATCGGAATTAATTTAAGGATTTCTGTGTCATGTGTAATACAGTGTTAAATTTACTAGAACTTTGTTAGCAAGAGCAAATGAGATTTCAGATACATCAGGCATGCAGGAATGACAAACTGGAAGTGATAAAGAATGTCTGTTTGAAAAAACAAAAACAAAATGAGTCTGCAGTTAGACAAAGGGACCAGCGGAGTATAAAGACACATAGTGAGAGAATGTTGATGTAGATATGGCAATCGTGGAAAACAGGAGATGCTAAAAGGAGTGGCAAGAAACTGTTGCTTGTCTCCATGAACGAAAGAGTTCCTTTTATCTTGTGAGAATCATTTTACTTCAGGATAAGATGGCAGTTGTTGGAAGTCACCTAAATGGACATTCAATTAGTTTTCTCACTTCTTATTTCATTGGAATGAATGATTTCTGTGACATATTTAATATCTTCATAAGCTTATTTAGTCTTAAATTACTGCTAATGTTACAGTGAATCTTTCTGGGATATTTTCAGAAGGGTATATTTCTGTTATTATATCTCTGAAAACTATGTTTCCCATCTCTTTGAATTTCTCAAGAACAAATGGAACTGCTGTTACTGTAACTCTTTTGAGGATTTTATAGACAAACGTCCCATTTTGATGAGCTTTGATCTCTGACTTGTAGGTTTTCAGTGTATAAAAGGCATTAGTTTGGATTTAGAAGGGAAAGATAAGTAATTCTGTCTTCCAGAGTGCTTGTCTGTCTATTTTTAGTATTCTTTATTTCACTGCTTTTACAACTTTATTATTTGTTGTTACTATATATAATTTTGAGTTTACTGTTAATGAATTGTATTCTATCACCATAACTAATGCTTTTACTGAGGAAACACACCTTAACAAATGGCATTTAGGTACTTGTGAAATATTATTTATGTAACACACGTTTAGTGTGCTACTTAGCCCCTGAGGTTTTACTATAAAGGACAAGCTAATTATACAGCACCTTGGGATTACTTCAAAAAAGTGACTGTTACTCACAGTCGTATTACTTTCTAGGGATAGAAAACCTAAAGATTTACAAAAGACAGCATTCAAGCTAACTCACATATCATAGTAACATATAACTAACTCATCTTATAAAGACAACTTTGGTCTTTTAGACATAATAAATAAATATGAGTCAGAATATTAGTCCAAATCCTGTTCTGTTATTAGGTATGAGAGGTGAGGCTGTAGCAAAACTGGGTGAGTTGAAACTTAACATCTGTCTAAACTCATGACCAGGTAAAAATGCCTACAGATAATATGGTTGCCTATATTTGAAAGTCAGCAAATCAGTCAGGAATGAAAACAAATCATAAAAAATCATAAACTCTTTTATTCAACTGGAGTCCTGGAAACACCAAGCCTTCAGTCTTTTGGAAAGGTCAATCAGAGTTTGGCTAATATAGGCCTCCCTCTGCCAAACATCCTACAATACCTTGTGGCACAAAATGGACTGCATAATGGTAACATGCTGTGATTATCTGGAGCTGTATTTGTCACTGTTGTGGCAATGCTGCTAAATCCTCTACATGTCGCAATTATGAAAATAGTAAATGTGTTTTCAGTTAGCGTCACTTTTTTGTGGTGCAGTTATAAAGGAGCAGTTATGGGTAAATAAAATGTAGAAAATGGTGCTTTTAATTCTTATTTTATAGGTAGTGCTAATGGATAACAATTATCTATAACTTGCCTAAAAAGTAAGTAATAAATAACCAACCGCCTTAAATGAGCAAAGCAAAATAAACAGGGATGCAAAGCAACTAAATATGCTTGAAAGTTCAAAGACAAATAATGTAAAAAAAATGCAGACACTGAAGGATGTCAAGAAAATGAATTTAATTAAAGTGTCTAAGAGTTAAAAAAAAAACACCAAGGTCTGAATAACCACAACATGTGACCTCAAGATGTAGTAAACAATTTGGATCTTTGGGAATGCTGAAAATATAATTCTTGATTTGATATTAGCTTGAACTAGCATAAACACGTGTCAAATATGCCAGAACGCTCTCCAGTTGAAGCACTCTCCCATCTCTAAATATTCTAAATAGCAACTAAGCTTTTGTTTCATAGTGACAAGAACTGAAACCTTTGTTTTTGATAAATTTCATAAGTTTTAATTACAAACATAAAAATAAAATAACTGATCACATAAGAATTCCCCAATTTCAAGGTCAGTATCCAGGATAATTGGCAGCAGTTCATGATGAAATGTGAGAACCTGCAAAAAGGTGAATCCTTTTTTAGGGACTGCACGATGGTTGACGTCCCATAAACGGTACCTGGTATTTGTATGATAATTGTTGACAGCAACCTACACTCATTACAAAAAATAAATAATAGCACAACAGCTTAACTAGGAGAGCTATAAGCAAAACAGTGTCTTTCTGCTGTTTTAGTAGCACATCTTCAATAGAATCCTGTATTTTTTATTGCAAAACAGTATGATTAAGAGAGAAAACGTTTTTCCATATGAAGAAATAGCCACAGAATAGGAGAAAAAAAATCTTAACACATATATCATGAAATTAGACTTCATTTTTTTAAGAATATGTGTATTATTCTCAACAAAAACATGCATTCTTAATTTTATAAGGGATTAACATGTTAGCATGGCCAGTATAATATATTATTGTTATGCAAAACAGATTGTGCCTTTTTAAATTAATTAATGAAAACAAAAATGATAATCCACACATTTGGTTTGACTTTGCTTTGACACATCTGCAGAGGCTCTGGTTCAAGTGCTAGTATACAATAATTTGAATAAAGTCACCATTTGTCAAATTTCACTTGTACCCATTAAATTACAGTTAATGCTTCTATCAGTCATTAATACCAGACCTAACAAATGTATGATAAGGATTTTTAGATGCAACTTGTAAGGGAAGGGATGTGAGAATTTGTCAAAAGAATTGTAAAAATACCACAAAGCATAGTGCAGTACGTAGACTGGACCATATGGCAACACAGTGAACATTTCTAGGTCATGCTGTCATTCAAATCTGAGTCTCCAGGCGAGAAGAGCGTTCAGGTCTCAACGTATTCCAATTTAAAATTACAGTTTCCACAAATGAGACAACAGTAACGGTACCTACCACAACAATGATATTTGTGACCATAATTTAAAACAAAATGCCTTTACCAAGTATTATTATTGCATCAAATCTGGTGTTTGTTTTGTTTTTTCCTTTTAATAATTTAAAATATATACATACAATTTTATTTTCACATTGTCATTACATAGTTTTTCTGGTGAAAATTGAAGTAAACATTAGGTTTCCATAATGCAAAAAAAAAGAAAAATCAAGGGAGTGGAAACAAATACCTTTTTGTGTTGTATAGCCTTTATACACATGATCATATAAGAAGGTAATATATAAAATAAATTGTTGGCTAAAAAAGTGGAACACATTATAAAAAAAAGCTTGTCACATAGAGGGAGGCTATAAAAAGAATAAACAGAGAATGTTAAGTTAGAACAGTACTTCACAAAAACAACAAAACAGTCATACAATGCTGAATTTCATTTACGTCAAGTAACACCATCTGATGCAATAGGCATTTTTAATAAGAAACTTGAAAACGAGAGAGAGGTTTACATGGTGTGGTCCCCGGCCAGGGCAGGAGCCCGGCCGGGACGCCCAGGAGGACCAGAGGAGGGCTTGTGCCTCCTCCAGACCGCGAGGGGGCGTCCGTCCTGGTTATGTTGGGGGCCACGGGTAGAGGGCTTGGAAGCCCAACCCTGTAGGGGCCCGTGGCCACCACCAGGCGGCGCCCAGGTGCCTGAGGAACCCTGGAGCCCAGCACTTCCGCCACACCAGGAAGTGCTGGGGGGAAGATGACAGGGTCACCCCGACGGCTTCCAGGTGCGCAGCCGGCACTTCCGCCACACTGGGGTGTGGCTAAGACTGATTGCCGGAAAGCAGCTGGAGCCCATCCGGGTTCCTATAAGAGGGGCCGTCTCCCTCCAGTCATTGGTGGATGTCGGGCGGTAGTAGACAGAGCTGGAGAGAGGACTGGAAGCGGCCAGGAGAACGGCACAAGGACTGTGAGGCCTGGACTTGTGGGGGAACGGTGCAGAAGGCACTGGGTAGTGCACTGAAAATATAATTGTAAATATTGTAAAAAAAAGTGTGTTGGGTGAACTTACGATGTCCGTCTGTCTGTGTCCGGGCCAGCGTTCACAATGGCCACTGTGGTATTTGGCTGGCTTGTCATCCCGGCCAATACCCCCAGGCTGCCAGATGAAGCCCTCCCTGCAGTATGGAGGTGTCCCGAAGACCAGCAGAGAGTCATGGACTTTGTAGTTTTTATCCTCAGCCCTGCTGGGTACCACAGGAGCAGCAAGAGGGAGCTGCAGGAAGGACCGAAGACTTCTTTGTGCCCTATAACCCGAAAGTGCGTCAGAGGAAGAGCAACGTGCTTCCGGGGTGAAGAAAAAGGACTTGTGCCTGACCCGGAAGTGATAGTGAATCATGTGGACTGGGGATTGGGAACACTTCCGGGTCAGGGAGAATAAAAGGACTGTGAGAGCTCCTAGACGGCGAGCTGAGCTGGGTGGAAGGATGGCAACGCGTTTGGGAGTTGGAGGATTGGATTACTGTGTTTGTTATTGTGATTTGTATGAGTATAGTGGAGGAGAGGGTGCTTTGTGCACTGTGGCAATTTAATAAAGTCATCATTTGGACTTTTACCTGGTGTCTGGAGTCGTGGACAGGGGTTCAAGGGCGCAATACGGCCCTAAACTGTCACACCACCCAGAGGTTGAATATTTTTTTATCGTTTCCGTCCTTCAGTTAAGAACTAAGATAAATTGATATAAGCCTGGTTGGAATAATCACTTAATTCCATTTAGTTTATTTTTGCATAGCACTCATTACCAATTACAGACTCCCAACATTGTAACAAGTTCACAGGTAAAATGCAACTATCACTTTAAAAATGACTTGTTACATAATACAGAGTTGTTTTGTAATGGAAGGGTTATCGGGGTGACTCTGTCCTAACTTTGTTAAGTAACAACTCAGATATGTCAACCACACCAACTCTTGCATTCTTACTTTTGCACTCACCTGGATAGGAAATAGACAACTTACACCTAGGATGCTGGTTTGACTTCACCAAAACCTGACTTTTATTGCAATTTCATATGTCATTTTCCCTTAATCTACAGACCACATGGGTGTCTTCATAGAGCAACAAAACAAGGGGATAAAAAAGGGGGAACATTTATTCTGTCATTATAGTTTCTACCATTAAAGTCTAACACGTCTAAATGTGCCAAAAGTAAATGGATGTGACAACCTACAACATGGATAATTCAAGATTGTCTATAGACAATGTTGATCAACACCAAATGTGTGTGGCATTAAGTCCCCTAAGGTTTCATTGCTGCACCTCAAACATCTCACAGTATAGATCTTCTGGTCCTTGCTCTTCCTTCTTCCAGCTTCTCCTTGCTGTTGCTCTTTCAAGATGCTGAGTTTTTTACAGCTTGTCTGGGCCAAGTTGAAAACCCCTAGCCCCCTTTACATGCCAGCATATGTAAAGGTCAGTCGTCTTACTCTTAAGCATGTGGAATGCAAGCAATAATGACCATTCTGCTGTATTTAAAGTTTTGACCTTTGCTTAAATCCTTTTTGTCTGAATATTCCCTTCTAACATTATAAAGTTTCTCTTTGTAAGCTTGTTTTCTGTAGCTGCTATCAGTTACATTTTTCTACTGGTACACCGATCAGAAGAAAAAAAAAAACTCTGTCCAGAAAATGCTTTAAACAATTTAACTGTCTAAGAGAGAAAAGGAAGATAACTAAAACACATTTTAACATTCTTTATTACCTATACTGCTATGGGGTGGCCCATATTTATGTATGTGACGTTTCACAGCATTTAAACTATTGAGCGAAAAGTATTGAAAATGGCATCACTGTGTAGCCTGAGAATGGGAGTAATGATGTGCTGGACCAGACAACCCCTGCTGTGTTTGAATACAGAATAGCAGAAAATCAATTGTCGCTAGAGCAGCGCATAGGTTGTGTTTGTTTAAACTCCGCAACAAACAACTATGCAATGGTGAAACGGAGGGGGGTAGTTGAGTCTGAAGGCAGTGGCATTGCAAGAATAAACACAAAATTTGACGTCTGCTGTACTGTTTTATAAGTGAAGGGAGCAGGTTGGCCCAGGAGTGTGCGCAGCGATGCCAACACAGCTCTTGTGGCAAATGCCTTTCAAAGTTAGGGGGGTTTTCAGGCTTGTATCGATCTGGATGGCGCATTGGTGGATCACGCCGTGGAGAACAGGGGATGAAAAAACATTTAAGGTTCTTAATGTTCATGTGCCATTATGTTACTTGATAATAACATTGATAGTTTCCTGACAATAACACCTTTTCAATCATATACATAAATATGGGCCACCCTGTATAATCATTTCCCTAACAATAGGGAATTCAACTGGGAAAAGGACAACAATGCTAAAATTGTGAGGTTGTGATAGATGTGGCAGTTTAATCTGTAAATATGAGCATAGTGACAAGACATGATGTGGTCATCCTGTGACATCAAGGTCTCTCCCAAGCAGAAATTGTGCACCAGACAGATGTGTTGTCCAAGATCTTCTGCAGCAGCGCAAACAAATGAGCAAGACTGGAAACTGAGTGGTTTGGCACTTAAACTGAGAGCAGCAAATGACAAATACATCAAACATGCTTTCCTTCAAAATCAAGATATTCAGCACTGCTGACAGTTTAGAATGTAAGTGCAGTATGGCAAAATCTTTTCTGAAGTGGTCTTCATGGAATAGTTGTGACCGAAAAGCCAGTCCTTCGAGATGGAAATAAAGCCAAATGACTCACCAACATATGAAAACTGAAGGACTGAAAAAAATGGCAGCAGGTTATCTGGACTGATGAGTGAAAATGTGAAAAGTTCAGCCCTAACAGAAGTCAGTGTATCAGGAAAACAACCAGGCAAACGGTACTTGGATGAATGCCTGCAGGCAACAGTGAAGCACTGTGGGGGTTCCCTGCAGGTTGGGGATGCACTTTAGTGATTTGATGGCCCTCTCATTACTTAGAACAACAGGAAGATCTTATCCATTGTGCAGTACAGTCGGGGAAGTGCTTGATCTGTCCCAACTAGGGAATCCCGGGAATGAAACTGCTGTAATTCCCGGGAAACCGGGAACTGCCAAGCTCGCATATATAGCGTGTAAAAGTGTAAACATCGATCAAGAAATAACAGAGTTATAGTTGAAAACTGAAGACTTCACTGATGTCTGTCAGACAACAGCTTTGAACAGCAACTTGAAATTGCAATGCGTCAGTCTGTTGCATCAGCATTATCTGTGCCAAGAAAGTTGCCATCACAGAATGATGACAAGAAACTGGATGCATCAGTAAAAGCTGAAGTGGCGTTGTTTCAGAGCAACAGCAAGCGCGAGCATTGTTTAGAACAAGTGTATCTGTATCTGATGACTGTGCTGCCTACTTCAGTGGAGGCAGAGCGTGCTTTCTCAGCGGCTGACATACTCTGCACAAAGTATGCTCTCTCCTGGATGACCACATGCTGGACACGTTGTGCTTTCTATGCTCTTATTACTGCAACTAACTAGATCAGGGGTGCCCACAGTTTTGTGACTTGCGAGCTACTTTTAAAATGATCAGGTCGAAACGATCTACCTACCTATATATAGGTAGGTATATATATATATATATATATATATATATATATATATATATATATATATATATATATATATATATAGGTATATATATATATTGTGATCGATAGCCGGGTCCCATGCCTGGCTGGGATGCCCCTGCTGCATCTGTTCCAGGGGAGCAACCATGGGCAGCTCAATACCTCCACCGGGACGCTTGGTGGCAGCCTCCCTGGTGGATTTTGATCCCCCAACCTTTTGCATGGCGCTTCATGGGAGATGGAGTCTTCCACAGCCTGGTTGGGAGCTCAGATGGCTACAAGGGGGAGCTGCATGGAGTCAACAGCTCGGCTGGACGAGTCTTCAGCCCCACCCGGAAGTGCAATTAGGACCAGGTGGTCAAGCACCTGGAACGCTTTCGGGTGGCCTATAAAAAGGGCCAGCCAAAACCACTCGAGAGCCCGAGTTGGGAGGAGGAGGACTAAGCTAGAGGAGGAGTGGTGGTAAAAGAGAAGAATGTTTTGTGCTGTTGTAATTGTGTTTTGGGACTGTGTTGGGCTGTGTGGCACGGGGAAGACATGTCCCATGGCCGAAGAGAATTAATAAAGCCTCTGTTTATTTTGTACATGCCTCTGTGTCAGTCTGTGCCAGGTCGGGCGCTATAAAGCGTCCAGATTACAATATATATATATATATATATATTGTGAGACTTGCCCAGACACCACCAGTCGGAGACCACACACGTTTATTTAACATTAAATAAACACAGTCCCAACACGACACACAATGCTCACAGCAATAGTCACTACAATTCCTTCTTTCTCTCAGTCCTTGGCCGCCTGTCTCCTCCAGGGGAGCTTCGTCCTGCTCCCACTCCCGACTTTAGCTCCCCGATTGCTGGAAGGCGGCCCCTTTTATTCCTGCCCGGATGTGCTCCAGGTGGCTGATGACGTCCCATCCGGCAGCACTTCCTGGTGTGGCGGAAGTGCTGCCCTTTGCACCGGAAGCACTCCAGGCGTCCCTGGCAGGGTCCTCTGCCATCTTGTCGAGTGTGGCGGAAGTAACTATTTCCAGGTCCCACGAGGTTTAAGGCGCCCTCTGGCGGTGGCCACGCGTCCCAATGGGTTATAATCTTTTCTCGTGGTCCTTTCCTATTCCAGGGCAGTTGCCCCCTTGTGGCCCGGAAGCTATTCTTGCCCACTTCTGGTCCTTTTAGGCATCCTGGCTGGGTAAGAACCCCAGCCGTCTGTGACAATATATATATATATATATATATATATATATATATATATATATATATATATATATATATATATATATATATATATATATATACTGAGTATACTTATACATAAAATATATGTTGTCGTACCTTGCATAACTGAATAACCTTTATGGCACAATAACAATTCAACACATTTATGATCACTACAGTATTTGGATTTAATCATCTTCATGTGGGGAAAAGGCTGACTCGCATAAACAAGTAGAGCCGAATAATGCAGTCAAGGAGCTTTTGAATTCAGTCGAGTGAAAAATGACGGCTGTCTGATTAAGTACTATTTTAGTTCCCTCTCCTTTCTCTTTCTCAGATCACTTTTCGGGAAGGAAGTCAATTTCATAGTTTTTATGAACAGTTCAAAAGTGCGTTTCCACATTTTCCTTCTTTAGAATAGCAATGATAGATTGACAGATCAGACAAACGCACTTCGATTGTGACATTGTGAGAAAAAAATCCTCTTCCAATTCCACATCCAGCCCATATCCTCCCCAAACAATTTTTTTTAAAAATCCCTTCTTTAGTCGATATAAATTGGAAGGCTAACTAGATCACAGCCGGAGTTTTGCAGTAGCTTGTGCGTTTGATCATGCATGTGGGATGACCAGTGTGTTAGAAGAAAGGAGATCTCAGACTGGCCTGTATGTCAATCAAGTGGCAAATGCCATAGGGAGGATATATGATAGACTAACATTAAAAAAAAAATTTTTTTGAATGCAACGCGATCTACCTGCACCACCAGTCGATAGCAATTGATGCATTGGGCACCCCTGAACTAGATACATGTACTTATATGACAGCATTATCTGCTTGTAGATAAGATTAGTCTTTAATTGGTGTCTTACTGCAGTGGTATATTGCAGTAGCTTTATTAAAAATAAGTGTCGGTCGTTCTAAAACCATTCACATGTGAGATGCCCGTGCACTGTGTCATCCCCGGGAGCCCAGAATTCCCAGGAATGAAATGTGGAATTCCCAAATTCCCGGGAATGGATTCCCTAGTCCCAACTTCTACAACATAATAATGACCCCAAACACACTGTCCAATTCATAAAAACTACCTGCAGTGAAAATGGGAAACAACAAATCCTGCAACAGATTCTGTGATACCCCAAGTACCATGATCCCATCATCATCATGTCTGTCTGGGATTTACTTGCAGAAACAAAAGCAAGCAAGACTGCCCAAGTCTGCAGAGGAATTGTGGTAAGTTCTTCAAAGGGCTTGGAACAACCGACAATGTGAACGAGTTCAGAAACTGCATGCAAGTGGACATAAGAAAACTGCTGCTGTTTTTAAGGCAAGGAATGGTCATGCCAAATATTAATTTATGTTTTAATTCTTTACAGCAATCTCTAGTAAGTTTATTGATTAATAAAATTTGTTCATGGCATTATTTTGAAAAGCATTCTGGTTTGACAGCATCTTTGACAACCGCCTAAGACTTTTGCACATTGATATCAGTAGTATTCCGTACCACTTAAAGGCTTTGATAACTAATTCTTTTTGCTGCATGTTCCCAAGTACAAGTGTAAGAGCTTTAGTTTTCTTGATATGGCAAGTGTCTTTCTTTATCTGCTGTATTCAATACTTGGTCTCTATCACTTCTTAGCCAGCCCTATGTTTTTTTTCAGTTTTTTGTTACCTTATTTATATGCTATCTTCTTCTAGAAATGTGAAAACTACAGATAAATTAAATGCAGAGCTATGTATTAGATAAACGCTTTTTATTCTTAAGACAAAACATCACTGTAATCAGATGTTTCCCACTGAATTCATTAAAATGACAAATTTAGATTTAGAATCTCTAGCACCTGTTTAGGTACAATGGAGGTAACAATTCATATTACAGCTAAATATTAACATAATCATTGAAATGGATCTATTTTGTTCTCAAGAAAAGGCATTGTACGTTTTGCACAGTTTAAGGAAACTGTCATACTTAAACTTTCTTTTGTACAGATTCTAAAAATACAATACAAATATTATTATTCACATTTAATATAACAGTTAAATCAGACTAAGGACTCATATGACACTGTGCTTTTCGTATAAAGGAAATAAAGATGCTGGCCACTATATTTGTACATATAGAATATTAATGCCAAAATTGATGTTATACTACCTGGGGCTTAAATAGAACAGCCAAGTGAAGAGTTTAGTTAGCATAATCTACTTGAAAGACTCTTTATTTTGTCTGCAAGAAATTATTTTAGATTGCATCTGTTCCTGATTCCCTTATGAAAAATCCGAGCATAAGGCTGTCCTGTCCTTTTAACTGCTGCCTAGCAGGATTGCCAGCACTTGTACCCAAGTCTTCAACAGTGAGCATCTTATTATGTGCATCTGAATTATCAAATAATGAAAGGCAAGAGTTGTTGTGGATTTAAAAAGAATAGCCCTGAGGCACAAACTTCAGTGCAAGTCATTAGGAGAGCCTCTCGCCGAAATGCTTCACACCAAACCCTCACTGTGTTAATGACATACAAATGGCACATTACCATACCCTGCTTTCTCATTTATCTTCACATATTCCCTCTGCCCAGCCATATTGTAATGCAACAGCAATTAAAGGTCAAAATACCCCAATGATTATTCACAAAGGGCATGATTTCACCAAAACACAGTCCCACTTAATCTCAAAATAGCTCTTAGTCTACAGTATAAGGTATCGTAGATACAATATCTCTGAACAGCTACAACACTCCTCTTAAAATCAGTGCCAGACCATAGGTAAATGTTTTATTTCTCATTTTTTCTTAGTTCTGAACAGAATTCATGTTAATTGTGGTTAACAAGGGAGAATAAAAAAAGGGCAATACAAAAAAGAGAAAAAGTAAATCTTGTCTATTATTTAAAATTTACTCTCTTTTTCTAAAGTAACTTAGATAACTTTTCTGTTTTCCCTCCATAAAGTGTCTGCCCTAGCCGTGAGATGAGCACAACATTTTTACCACTGCTTATAAGTAAAAGGTGGGCGGATGACAAAATATGTGGATTGTGACACTTGGACCACAGGAGAAAGAACTATGTTTTAAGTAGAAACATTTTAAGTTGAAAGAATACAGATAAAAGAATATGAGGTCAGAAATGAAAATGAAAGTCACAAAGTGGGCAATCCGAAATAATGTAATGTAACCAGAAATCAAATGCAGAAGTAAAATCACAGTTGAACAAATACAGTAAGACTGTAAATCATGAGCCGCATTATTAGTCAAAAATATTTTCAGAGTAAATACTTTATTGCTATAACAATAACAGTCATATGGAATTTGATTTGATGAAGCTCTTACAAATTCATCAGTACAAATACACAACATAAAGACAACAGCAGTCACCATATTCCAATACCCCACAACCACCCATATAATAAAAACACTCTTAGACATTAATCGGATGATAAGAAGACTCTTAAAGTCAAGATGTTACAGTAAGTTCATTCATGCTGCAGTTTACGGTCATGTACATTTCTAAAACCTGACCTATAAAATTTATCACTTAGCTGGTTAGCCACGCTTCCATTGTCTTTGATGTTAAATCTCCGTCTGTCATAAAGCTTCCCCCACTTCTCTCTATCCTGTGCCACTTCCTCCAGGTTTCCTCCTCTTGCTCCTCTGGCTCTTGTTTCCCCTATCACCATATCTTTCCACCTCTTTCATGGCCTTCCTACTCTTCTCCTTCCTACTGGAATTCACCTTTCCGCTCTTCTTGTTGTCCTTGAGTCATCCATGTGCCATACGTGTCCTGCTCATCTTATTATTCTTCATACATCTATTTCACTCAGCTCCATCTGACCCATCTTTTCTCTCAAATCCTCAAAACACTTCCTTCTTGGCATTCTGATTCTCATTATCTGTCTCATGCATCTTTGGCAAAATATCACTGGTCTTCTCTTAATTACTTGGCTAAATGATGGAGGGCAGCAGGTCAGAAAAGACGTTAATGGCTTTCTGTTTCAGTTGGCAAAAGGAGAATGGATCTTCAAGGGGAATGTATCAACCCCTAATTGTAAAAACACTAGTTTATTTTCAATGTTGTTTCAAAGAACAGCAGCTACAGTATGTAGATTACACATGAGTAGGCATACACTACGTGCCTCATTTCAGTTTATATGACACATTAGTTTGGAAGCCAGTATACAAAGTTGTTATGTGGCCAGTCATACTTAAATAGTAAGTTTCAAGAGGCCATCAGATGCCAGCCTGGTATCTGCTTTTCTTAATAAGTACTTAATAATAAGCACTTCATTCGTTTTTTGTAACTTGGTTTCCCCCATTGTACCAATGGGGGAGCCAGAGCTCATCTAATCTGTGACAAGACAAGATCCAACCCATAATGATACTAATAAAAACAAACCCAGACTCATCAATACTAGTCTATTCATACAGAGTATACCAGACTATACTATATATATGGTGTACAGATGGGAGCTGATTAAGAGCAAAGTTTACGCAGTCCTCACACAGAGGATTATAGATACAGAATATGGAATAAATTACCAGATTGTGTAGGTAGAGGTACTTAGGACACTGCTGAATTTTGCCATGATGATGTCTTGTGTCTTGTGCTGTTTGACCCGTTCTCCTTATAATAGTTCTAATGACAAATGAAACTTTAGTACAGTGAACGGGAGAATTTACAAACTCTGCATAGACAGAGAGACCTGCCAGATCTGTAGAGATGTAAGGCAGAAATCTTGAACACACTGTTGCCCAACATTGATATTTGCCGATATAAAAAATTTCCTGATTTTCTTAGATGTCACTTTTGACGATGTTTACTGTGTTAAACACCACTGTTTTAAAGTTTTACAAATAAACCAAACTTATTTGATAAATATTTTAATGTTACTTACATAACAAGACCAAAAATCCCTGTTTACAAATGCAATATCAATTTATAAATCACAATACCATATTCTCAAAACTCATTTATTATTCATGTATAAATATTTACCAATTGTTGTGCTGGGAATAAAAATGCTGGTGCATGGTAAGCAATGGGTACTTATTCTGAACAAAAGGGAGAATTGCTCACTAGTGTTTCATATAATTGAGAATAACAACCACAAGCAGCATTAGCAATAGTTTATTATAAATTCAGAACTTTTTGCTGTGTGCACATTAATGATTACTGTAAACTCTCTTTAGATTACACTGAAGTGACTAATTATTCTGTTTTCTGCCAAGATTTCCATTTTGGGAGCTATCATTGTATGCATTGTTTAAGGGTGCCACGATGAAGGACAAATGAATAACAGAAAACAACATTTATTTAAAAATCTTTTGTGTTGGGTGCTTTTGCCTCATTTTATTTTAAAATATTTATTTTTGGGTTGAATAGTTTTTTTAGACAATAGTTATATTTTAATAAAACATAGTAATTCTGAAAATAATTTGTAGATGCTCACGTTACAAAACCTTACATTTTTATTATTGTTGGATTTGTATTGTCTCAGTTCGCTCTATATAAAGATATTTAAATGGAGTGAGAATGAAGCAGAAGATGCACAATCCTAGGTAGAAAATAGACAAAAATGTCAGGTGTTATATACTTAAAAAAGGCTCTGGAACACTATGCCATTTAAGCAAACAAACACATTTAATAATCCTATCAAAGTTCTTTACTTTGTTATATTTGTTTGATTAATTCTTTAAGGTATTATGTATTTGAGGTTCAAAGGACTGGAAATTATACCTTCTCCATAAATTATGCCTTTACCCATGTTGAACTTTGTGACTTTTTCAGGCCTTTTGTAGTTCTTATCTAATCATTTATCAGTGCCAAGAGCGA
This sequence comes from Polypterus senegalus, assembly GCF_016835505.1. Taxonomy (NCBI): domain Eukaryota; kingdom Metazoa; phylum Chordata; class Cladistia; order Polypteriformes; family Polypteridae; genus Polypterus; species Polypterus senegalus. The sequence goes on along the minus strand of NC_053169.1, from coordinate 43,750,694 downwards.
AATGTGCAGTAGGAAAATGTATTAAAGACAAAAATGCTGTCATCATTTACTATTTATCGCAATTTATAATTACAGTCGATCAATATTAAGATAGAAAGTCTTATTACTCCAAATGTGTCACACAGTGCACCTTAAATTGAATGGGGAGAAAAGTTCATCTTAGCTTTGTTGCTAGCGAGTCATTTTTCTTCTTTAATATAACTTTATTGCAATGTGTATAAACTATGTTTAGTAGTTCCTGGTATAAAGCCATACAAGCAAGAAAAGGACCAGTAGATGAATAGGAATTGTACCCAAAGTTAAAATCAAAACTAAATGTAAAAAAAAAAAACCCAAAAACCTAGTGTCTAAGCCAAAAAAACCCAAAATCCCACTTTTAAATTAATGAAGTGAGTCCAGGAGTCGACCTTTATACTCTGTGACACTGATGGCACTCAGTTAAGCAGCCATGACAGTGGCCAGCAAATGCATGGCAACCTTCAAACAAAAGTGCACAGGATGGCTTCTGTGCGAAAAAGAAATGATGTTATGGTAGAATGACAATTCTGAGAACTAAATGGCAAGAAATACAGAGATAGCAGTAGAATGACTGTGCATATACTACAGACCATTGAAATATTAATACACAGCTCTTGATCTTCATTTCATTACTCCATTTTCATGTTCACCATATTTCCTAGTGTTTTTACTTTGGGATTTCACCTTTCTTTCATGGTTGATAACAATGACACTCTTGTGAGAGCCGTGGGTGATATGTGTTTGCATTTTTATGTTTAGTCTTGTTTCTGTCTATTTCCATTTTTTTATATTTTTAGCTGTGTAGTGTAGAAATTCATTACCATATAATTCTTGAATAGCAAATGTAAGTTCATTTATCACATGCAAAGTAATCACTGTGCCCCTAGAAACAAGGAATTTTCTTTATAGTATATTATATTGTTGTGTATGAAGGAAGTAAAAGTTAAATTGAGCCATTTTAATAAAAAGTGAATGTTAATAAAATTCTTTATAAAAATAAATAAAGGTAGCAGTAAGAGGGAAGTTATATTCATTACTAAATACAGGACATAGTATTTGGGTTATATAAAAAAATACTTAGAGCTTGGTGAAATAAAAAAAAATGTCACACTTTAATTAATATCTTTGCCAGGTGTGTACATGATACAGTGATATGGAAGATAGTGCCACTGTGTTACAGGCGTTGAACTTTGGTTTAATGTCTAATTAGGTACAGTATATATCCTCCTATTACATTACATTGCTTGTCTGCCTGTTGTTTTCATTATTATGCTGTATCAGTCTGTGATAAATGATTAAGTATTGCTTGAGCTCTAATGGGAGAAACACCAAGAAAGTTCTTTGTTTACAGAGTTTTCTAGCAAAAGAGGGCGAAGCTCAAAGTTGTAAAAATACAAGTGCCAGGAAAACCAGAGACTTTTGAACCTCAGACAAGCCAGAGCACCATATCGGCTCACATACGCAACCCCGGGACTTTCCATAATCTTACCCCCTTTCAAACTTCTGCACGCTCTTACTGCACCTGGAGAAGGTAACACTTACAACACTGAGGCCATGGCTGCTGACAGAATGTACTGACTGCATAGGGTGGTGGCAGTTTAAAGTCAGATAAAATCAGAAGATGAACAATAATAGTAATAACAACCCAAGGTCATAACTGGGGTGGGGGCAGGAATTAAATAAACAAAGGCCAGGAAATGAGACAAAATTGTAGATTGAGAAACCTAGAGAGGCAGACAGAGAGAGTCACTAACCAGAATATTCCACAAGATGTAAATTAATGTTGAAGAAAAAAAAGAATTTGTACACAGAAGTATCTTTAATTATAATAGCACAATTTTTTTGTTGTTGTTGTTTTGAATTATCCATAAACATTAGCATTTTGTATAAATTCAATTATATTTTCCGTCTTCTATTAATGATTTTATTCATTGGTGTCATACATTTCTGGTGGATTGGGACCATTAATTAGACCACAAGCAGCAGATGCTGTGATTAGGCCTCTTAACCAGCACCTGCTATCTACAGTATATACAGTAAGTCCCCCACATACGAACGAGTTATGTTCCAAGACCGCGTCCGCAAGTCCGCTTTGTTCAGAAGTCCAGCACAGTTATCCTGGGCACCCAATGAACACAATGCAACCCCCAACTCTCAACTCCTATAGAAAACATGTACATGTACAACTATTTGTATAGCTGTGTTTTCCCAAAATTACCAAAGTTCTGCAGCTTCAACTCAAAAAAAATGGGATTCAACAAAAGCCTGACGCGCAGAAATGACTCCACAGACAAAATATCTTGGTTTTTGAAAGTTTAGTTAAGTTTTGAAGTAAAACAGTTACACAAAAAAGGAAAATTAAAATAACAAAAAGGGAAAAGTTAATGTCAAGAAAAGTTCAGTTCTAAGCTTATTCTTGTTACATCTCAAATCGTTACTTCTTACTTAACATTTCTGAACCATTTCAAAATGGTCAGAAAACTGTATGCTTATCCCATTTCTAAGCTTAAAATGGGTCTTTCAAGTCCCTCTTTACTGGGACTTGTTCCAAACAAACTGAGCTTATTATTACACTGTTATTCAGTTATAGTAAGAAGGTTCTACCTTTTGTTAACTATAGGGGGAAAAGACTATACCATAAGTTATGACTATGAAAAGAATTTATATTCTATTCAAATTAAGCAAACATTAATATGAGTTTAACTCAAAACTTTAAATTTCTAAGATTGGCTCTTACAATTTGTATATAAGAAAATATATTTAAAAGTTCATATTTGTATTTTGTTACAGATTTCTTGCGTATTTCAACAATAAACAACAGAAAGTACATTTTTATGTTTACTGTTTTTCATCAACTGATATTGCTGTTTACGCTATCAGGTTGTTTACGTATGCAGACCTAACCTACTTCTCCTCAGCTCCTATCAAAAATATATTTGCACTGTATAATACACAAGACAGTGCTTTTAAAAGGTAAGATTTGGGTTTTTTGTTGCAGATTTCTAGTGCATTTTAAAAATGAACAGCTGAAAATTATTTTTTATTCCCATTGCTTTCCATCAGCTGAACTTGGTAAAGCACACTCGCTTACCGCTAGCGAAAAAGCCTACATGATTGTCTTCAAATCCACTTCTGGCCACCACACACAAAGTGAGTAATCAGATGGCATTATCACACGACATCTATTGTCCATCACTTAACACTGATGCCAGGTAAGTGTTTGCGGTGAAAATTCATGCAAGATTTTGAAGCGAGGACAAAAAAAAAAAGCATCACTAAAAAAGTGTATCAAAATAAAAGTCCTTGCTAAGCCTGCAGTACTCCTGATGGAATGCTCACTTCTGAAGATCATATATTAGAGTCAGTTAGAACAAGTTGACAAGAACAAGCTGCTCACAAGATCTATTGAAAAATCCCTATTCCGCATACATTCCACCACACTACTTGGTTTTGTAAGCCGTATTAATGTGGTTCTCTGAGGGAAGAAGAACTTACCTTTAATGCGTTTCTAACTGTGTCACCCTGTTCTTGTTCAACTCGCTTAATTCTGGACAACTTGGGCTTGACGTAAAGTATGTTAACTCAACGTAAACAGAGATTATAGCTTAAAACACAACCACTTGTATAGGATGTACACATGTGACTGAGAATTTGAAGAATTATAGCGTTACGAGCTACTGCGAAATTTTAAGATATGCTACATTTTAAAATTTTTCACATATTTAAGTAATTTCTAATTTACTTTACATGTACATTTGGATCTTTGAAATCTCATAACTTGAAGGTTTGTATGTAGGGGACCTACAGTATATTATTAATATATATGGTTGGGCCTTAGTAGAGGTATTTTGCACACTCTGTGTGTTATCTAATTTAGTTAAGTGACCTATTTGGCCACAATCATAGCAGCTATAATGTACTATACAATAAAACACAAAGGTCTGTGTGTCCAGTCCTCTGAGCAATCTGAATGGTAAGTTTGGCTTTGGTGATGCAATTGAAAGAAGAAGTGTGAGTGGAGGATTAAAACTGTGAGAGGGACACTGAGAGACTGGGCTTCAAAGACGGCAAGTATAAAACTGAACAAGAGGTGAGAACGATGATTTAAAAATAATGACAGAGTCTAAGATGCAGGCTTTATGGGAAGTCTTTTGAAATAGATGTTGGTAAAGGTGCAAGGCAAATGCTGACAGACTCACAAATTATAAAACTGGATAGGAGGCAAGAAGACAACCTCAAAAATAATGAGAGTCTGAGAAGCAGGCCTAATGGGAACATGCTTGAGAGCATGAGAGCCGATGAAGAGTCATTCACACACACGCAAATATAATGGAAAGGTGCTGAAGGTACATGTAGAACAAACGATAGCAAATATTTTATGATTTTTTTATTATTTGTCTTCAACAAGCACCATGGTTAGTATTGTTATATTTTAGAATTATTTATCTCAATTAGATCTAAAGAATACTTACTGAGAAGGGAACACAATTTAGGAGCAAATTAAGAATTATCCTTGAATAATGTATAACTCTTTTGTATACGTAAGCCTCTAGTAATTGGTTGGTAAATATAATAATAATTTTAGAGAATGTCCATGTAATTTAAGCTAAGACAATTGTTTAATAATATCATTTAATTTATACAGAAAAGTATAAAAGTCACTACACAAAGACTCAGAGAAACCATGTCAAGGAGTTGTACCAAGAAATCTGGAACAAACCACAGACTATTAAAAAATATTGCTACTTATGCTAGCAATATGAGAAAAGGATAAGCAAGAAATAAACTTCAAATGTTTTCTTTATATATACACATTAAAAAAGGCAGACATAAATTAGTAAAAAATATACATATATTAAAATTTATATACTATATTTTAAAGTTGAGTGTTTCATATATCTAAAGAAATTAAAAAAGTAAACAAAGAAGTGTAGGTAAAGGTACATACTGTATATACAAATAAAGTATTCAGGATCATCAACAAGAAAAAATAGATATTAGCAATACAAAATTAATATCAAATGAAAAATGATATAAACAAAAAGGTGGAGCTGGATAATCAAAATAACATAAGTGAATGAAACAGTTTTTCAAGTACAAAGAACAAGCATGTAAATGTTAAATTCACTTGAGAAAATTTAATCTGTGCATAACACATATTGTAGGAAATCAAAGAGAAAACAAAAAAATAACAGTGTAAACAAGTTTACAAATATTAACCAAATGAGAATCCAAAGAATTAAGACTATTGTGTGAGAAATGTCTATGTTTTCATTTTTTAAATATAGGTAATTATCATCATGCAACATGTTTTGAGTACTAGAAGTTTGCAGACTCACAAATCATTTGGATTACTTATGTGTGTACTTAATTGGATAATTAGATGTTAAACTAAACACTAAGAAAATGACAAAGACTGATATGAGTTGTTTGATTACCTGATTACAAGCTTACATCCAAATGAACAGACATCAGGTTCATTGCTGCAGAGAACAAATCCATAGAGTCCAACTATGCAAGGGAGTATAGTTAAGTTTTTGATCATTAGATGGACCTGAATAAATTCACGCAACCCTTCAGTGACACCCTAGAACCTAGCTCACCTTCCCATGATTTACCCTTTTTCTTTTATTATGCCCTAATTGCATAATTTAGGAGAGTAGTTGATTAAATTCTCAAAATTGCCTTCTGGTTAATTGAAAACAAAAGTACAACAACATGTTAAACTCTGTAGTAGAATGACATAATAAAAGATATAAAATGTAAGTGTGTGCCTTAATGCATTGTTCAAAGCAACAACAAACAATAATGCACACCTAACTCAGCAGGAACAACTTTAGGTTGCAGTGACCTATAAATCACAAGAGTACCCGGCTCAAGTGATTTATCAATGTCACCAGAAGTTAAGGCAGAATTACAGCCTCATTAAACTTTATGTTTAGTAAGGGCCTCTTCTTCAGTCATCTCTGTGTTTCTTTATTGTATTTTTTATATTTAATGCTAAAATAATATAGAGCTGATAAGAGAATCCATATGTTCAGGAAGGCTTGATAAACTAGCATATATTATTGCATTCAAATAGTGTTGCTATATTAATAATTCAGTAGCCAATCATGTGATGCCTATGTGAAATGAAACAAATGATTTCATTTGAAATAAAATTGTCTCGTCCGATGCGAGAGATGGACGTCTGAAGTGGAACTCCGCCAGCAGCGTGTTATTTTTCATATTATTTGCTTATTATCCTGAGATATCCTGTATCTATTCAACCCAAGGAGACTGCTACAGTATATATGTAAGCATATATAAACATGGCCAACAAGAAAGGGGGTCCGAAAGAATCGAAAACTAAAGCTGCACCCAAGCTAAGATCAGCAAGCCCTATCTCAAGATACGGCCATTCAGAGAGAGACCAGGATCAGATGGGTGAAAGTACAGACTGCTCCGGAGCATGGTCCGCTACATCGTCGTCGGCTTAGAGTGAAAAGGGGAGCGAATGTACGATAGTGAGTGCAGATCTCGATAGCTCGGCGATTGGAGAAGAACACCTGAAACTGGAAAAGGCCTTACAGTCCGCGATCTCAATTACTCCACGCAAACCGGGAATAGTGGGGGCACCAGCTACAGTAGAGCCTGACGCTTCACCTACAGTACAAGAAAGCACAATTGAAATGTCTAAACTGCAGGTGATGTTCGCTGAGCCAATACAAGACATAACAAAAACCGAGAAGGCAAATGAGAAAGCAAGGGCAAAGGCACATGAGAGAATGAAACAGGAATTGAAACAGGAGTAGCAACAAGCAAACAAAACGCAATGGCTGATGCTGCAACAGGCAAATGAAAGGCTGCGACAAGAAATGCAAATGGAAATGCGACAGGTGCTGGGTAAAATTGAAACGCTTGCTGATCAATTAGAGGATCTCAAGGAGACATTCATGACTAGGATTGAAATAGCCGAATATTTAGCTACCAGTGCTGAAGAAAAAGCAGAAAATGTCAGCTCCGAATGCAAAAAACTTGGAGACAGACTGGCTGCTTTGGAAGATTGAAGTAGAAGGTATAATGTCAGAATTGAAGGTTTGCCTGAGAATCGAGAAAGTTCAAACCCTGTGAAATTCGCAGCTGAACTTTTTTCTAAAATAATCAGGGACGACTTTAAAGCAGAATCTGAGATAGCAGCGGCTTACCGCGTACGCAGATCAAACACCGCTAGACCCAGACCCAGATCTTTTATAGTTCGTTTTGAATGATTAGCATTTAAGCTAGAGGTGATGGCACTCCTCAGAAACAAGGAAGATATCATATATGAAAATAACCACATTCATATCTTCCCTGACTTCTCTCCAGCAACAGCTACTAAACGCGCAGCCTTCTGCAACATTAAACAGCGGTTACGGCAAGACAGGGTCAATTCTATGTCTTCGCTAGCAAGGAAGAAGCAGAAAAGGAATTAAGAAAGCTGATCCCGGGACTATTCTGATACATAACAGTGAGTGATGGCGGTAAATGATAAAGCAAGGATTAATAATCTACTGTCTGATCTATTCGTTTTAAAATATGGGTTTTTATCAGCATATATTTACATTATTACTTAGTATTATTAGGGCGCTATCTGTTTATGTTTTATTGTGCTTAATTACTTTTTCTTTTTTCTCTTTTTTTTTGAGACTGTTCAATATCATACCCTTGTTTTATTGTTATTGCTATTACTGCATTAAGACTTGTTATGCTTATTCTGGATACATTTTTAACACCATCACCTGGGTTTATTATCTGGGTATATCATCTTAATGCACTAAAATTGCAAAAGATATATATATTTATTAAGTGTAAACGTCTTTTTTTTAAGACTATATTGGTAATAGATATCTCTATCTTTTAACCCTAAAGTGCCGCTGCATTGGGGCTTGTTTTGCTTTGGACGTGCTCTGTCTCTGGGTATGTCAGAGGACTGGGACTGTGTGAAGTGGGTTTTAGCCTCACTTGGGGAGGCAAAAAGGGAGGTGGGGGTTAAGGGGGGAGAGAAAGAGAGCAGGCTTGATCTATACCTAATCTATCATCTCAATCTTTATAATTATAACTATCAACGTAATAATAAGCTGCATGGCAACAACTCTAGGGGAAATAGGAAATTAAGGCCGAAGCTGTCTCACTTCCAGTTAAGACTATAAAATGACATCAAAAACTCAGAATCAGTGTCTCCATGATGGGACAGTTAACTTCGTAAGCTGGAATGTTAAAGGCCTGAATCACGAATTAAAGAGAAAGTACTCTCTCACCTAACAGGTCTAAATGCTAAAATAGTATTTTTACAGGAGACCCACTTACTAAGCAAGGATCAGTTCCGGCTGCAAAAAGACTGGACTGGCCAAATGTTCCATTCTAGTTTTACAAAGAAAACTAGAGGGTGGGAATTCTCATACATAGAACAGTACCATTTGTAGCATCAGATGTAGTATTGGATCCTGAAGGGAGATATGTAATGGTCATGGGAGACTTATCTAACTGTAAAATGATTTTGATAAATGTTTATGCACCTAATGTTGATGATAAGGAATTTATACAAAATTTATTTGCATCCATTCCCAATCTGAACACTCATAAAGTTATAATGGCTGGGGACTTTAATTGTGTTCTAAATCCACTTTTAGATAGGACTTCCTCCACAGGGGGAACGGCATCTAACACCGCAAAGATAATTACAAAGTTTATAACTGATCACAACTTATCAGACCCCTGGAGGTTTTTAAACCCAAATTCAAGAACATATTCTTTCTACTCACCAGTACATCATTGCTACTCAAGGATTGATTACTTCTTTATAGACAATAACTTCTTGCCTATGATTAAATCTTGCAAATAATGCTATTGTTATTTCTGACCATGCACCTATGATCTTGGAGCTAAAATTACTAAGGCCCATACACTCACCCCCTAGATGGCGCTCAACCCGCTTCTATTAGCTGACGAGAATTGTACGAATTTATATCCAAACAAATCAAATTCTTTCTAGAGACAAATACATCCCCGAGATCTCTGCAGGAATACTCTGGGAAACTCTTAAGGCCTTCTTAAGAGGACAGATTATCTCATATCTTTCCCACAGAAATAAATCCGAAGCCAAAAAGTAGCAGAGATAAAAAGCGAAATTACTAAAATAGATGAAGAACACGCCAGACTACCAAGCGAGACTCTACATAGGAGGAGGCAGGCTCTACATTCAGAATTAAACCTCTTGACAACTAAAGAAACTGAACAACTAATCTACAAATCCAGACATCATTACTATGAACATGGAGAGAAAGCTAATAAGCTTTTAGCTCAACAAATTCACAAGCAAGAAGTGCGCAACGCAATCTCGGTAATCACCAACACGAACGGAGATAAAATCGAACACAAAAATATAATGCACACTTTCAGAGACTACTATAAATCCCTATATACTACTGAGTTTAAAGAAGACAATACACAATCTAATGCATTTCTGGATACATTACAGATACCACAAATAGAGCTTTTAGTGTGGAGGAACTTGATAAACCTCTGGCATTATCAGAATTACTAGATGCTATAAAGTCACTCCAAGGCGGGAAAGCAGCAGGCCCTGATGGCTACCCTGCAGAATTTTACAAGAAATTCTCCGCTCAGCTAGCTCCCTCCTATTAGCAACATTTACAGAAGCCAGAGATAACCAATCTCTTCCTCAAACCTTTGCCAAGCACTAATCACTGTTTTCCAAAACAAAATAAGGACTTATTACAATGTGCATCATACAGACCAATTTCACTTCTGAATAACGACGTTAAAATACTCTCTAAAATCATAGCTAGAAGGATGGAGAAAGTGCTCCCCTCGGTAATATCACAAGACCAAACTGGATTTATTAGGGGCCGACACTTATCTTCAAATCTTGACGCCTGTTTAATGTAATATACTCACCAACTAAATCAAACACCCCAGAAATATTATTATCATTGGATGCAGAAAAAGCATTCGACATGATTGAATGGAAATACCTTTTTACTACATTGGAGAAGTTTGGGTTTGGCCCGAACATTTGTGCATGGATTAAATTACTGTATACTAACCTATTTATATTATATATATATTATTATTATATGCAGATGTTATGGTATTGTATATATCGGACCCAGAAAATTCTGTGCCTGCAGTCTTAACAGCACTCACAGAATTTCAAAAGATCTCTGGTCTCAGAATTAATCTGAATAAAAGTTTACTCTTTCCAGTGAATTCTCAAGCATATGATATTAGATTAGATACCCTACCTTTTGTCATTCCAGAACAGTTTAAATACCTCGGGGTAAACATCACAAGTACACATGAAGCTCTATATCAACAAAATTTCACCGTCTGCATGGAAAAAATTAAACAGGACTTGCATAGATGGTCAACCCTTCATCTCACACTAGCTGGAAGAATTAACTCTGTTAAGATGAATATTCTTCCTAAGCTCCTTTTTTATTTCAAAACATTCCAATATACATTAATAAATCATTCTTTAGGCAATTAGATTCAACAATAACCTCATTTATTTGGAATTCAAAACATCCACGCATCAAAAGAGCGACCTTACAAAGGCAAAAGGCAGAAGGCGGCATGGCTCTACCTAACTTCCAGTTTTATTACTGGGCAGCAAATATACAGGCGATAAGAACCTGGACACAAATAGATAGATAGATAGATAGATAGATACTTTATTAATCCCAAGGGGAAATTCACATAATCCAGCAGCAGTATACTGATACAAAGAAACAATATTAAATTAAATAGTAATAAAAATGAAAAAAAAAAAATTTTAAAAATTAAAATAAAATTAATGTTAGCATTTACTCCCCCGGGTGGAACTGAAGAGTCGTTTAGTGTGGGGGAGGAACAATCTCTTTAGTCTGTCAGTGGAGCAGGACAGTGACAAAAGTCTGTCACTGAAGCTACTCCTCTGTCTGGAGATGACACTGTTAAGTGGATGCAGTGGATTATTCATGATTGACAGGAGTTTGCTTAGTGCCCGTCGCTCTGCCACAGATGTTAAACTGTCCAACTTTACTCCTACAATAGAGCCTGCCTTCTTAACAAGAGGCGTCTTTCATCTTTATGCTGCCACCCCAGCACACCACCACGTAGAAGAGGGCACTCGCCACAACCGTCTGGTAGAACATCTGCAGCATCTTACTGCAGATGTTGAAAATAGAAGAACATACAAAGGCTTGGTCTGCAATAGAAGTAAAATCCTGCAGTACTTCTTTGTATTCCTTGCTCTGTGCTCCAATAAACACACGTTATCGGCAATATACTAATAACCCAATTGTGCTTCACTCACTGAGAAATGGAACCAATGTAGAAAGCATTTTAAGACGGAGAAGCTTCTATCTGTGGCACCTCTTTCAACCTTCACAAACATATGCAGTTTTTAATATCTGGAAAAAATTTGGAATTAACTTGCTTAGAGATCTTTATATAGACAACATCTTTGCATCCTATGAACAATTACATTCCAAATTTAACATTCCACCTACACATTTCTTTCACTATCTTCAAATCAGGAACTTTGTTAAACAGAACCTTCTAGATTTTCCTCATCTTGCACCCTCATCCATGCTGGAAAAAATATTGCTCAATCTCAAGGACTTAGACTCCATCTCTACAATATATAAAATCATTTTACAATCCCTCCCTTTCAAAGATCCAAGAGGACACTGGGAAAAAGACCTCTCAATTAATATATCAGAAAAGAAGTGGAAAGTTGCAATGCAGAGAATTCACTCGAGCTCCATATGCACAAAGCATACAATTATACAACTCAAAATTATATATCGAGCACATCTGTCTCGACTAAATCTCTCCAAAATGTTCCCAGGGCACGATCCAACTTGCGAACGTTGCAACCAAGTCCCAGCCTCACTGGGTAACATGTTCTGGGCCTGCACCTAATTAACATTATTCTGGACAAAAATTTTAATTACCTCTCAGACAGCCTTGGACTCACAATCCCTCCTAACCCATTAACAGCTGTGTTTGGGGTTCTTCCAGAGGGTCTTAAAGTGGAGAAAGACAAACAAATTGTGATTGCATTCACTACACTTTTGGCACACAGACTTATTCTGATAAACTGGAAGAACTCAAACTCTCCTCTTTTAAGTCAGTGGGAAACCGATGTGTTATATAATTTGAAATTGGAAAAAATCGAATACAGTAATCCCTCCTCGATCGCGGGGGTTGCGTTCCAGACCCCCTGCGATAGGTGAAAATCCGCGAAGTAGAAACCATATGTTTGTATAGTTATTTTTATATATTTTAAGCCCTTATAAACTCTCCCACCCTGTTAACATTATTAGAGCCCTCTAGACATGAAATAACACCCTTTAGTCAAACGTTTAAACTGTGCTCCATGACAAGACAGAGATGACAGTTCTTTCTCACAATTAAAAGAAAGGAAACATATCTTATCTTCAAAGGAGCCATCATAAAGGAGCGCGTCAGGAGCAGAGAATGTCAGAGAGAGCTGCAAAGAAAAGCAAACAATCAAAAAATCAATACATGCTTTTAAGTATACAGAAGCACCGCGATAAAGCGGCATTTTGTAGAGGAGCGTCCGTGTCCTCTGTGCAAACAGCCCCTCTGCTCACACCCTCCGTCAGGCAGAGAGCGAGAAAGATAGAGAGAAGCAAACAAGCACAGCGGGAAGCATATCTTATAGCATTGAGGAGTTTTAGTTAATATGCAATACATGCTCTGATTGGGTAGCTTCTAAGCCATCCGCCAATAGCGTCCCTTGTATGAAATCAACTGGGCAATCAAACTGAGGAAGGATGTAACCTAAATTAAAAGACCCATTGTCCAGAAAGCCGCGAACCAGTGAAAAATCTGTGATATATGTTTAGATGTGCTTACATTTAAAATCCGCGATAGAGTGAAACCGCGAAAGTCAAAGCGCGATATAGCGAGGGATTACTGTACTCAGTTAGAGAATCCGTACAGACTTTTTTCAAAACATGGCAGGATCTAATCAGTAATATTTTAAAATAAGTTCATAAAGCACAGAAAACTTATTTATTTAGGTATGTTTACAAGCCTTAAAATTTAACGCGGCTTGGCTTGCTCTCTCTCTCAGGGGTGGGGATCGATCTGTTCTTAACTCAATTTTTCTTTTTGTAAAAACTTGATTGCTTTGTATGGATTGCAGTAAAATTAAGAAAATAAATAAATAAATAAATCTGGGGAACTTAGTTTTCTATGCAGTGCTACATATTGTGCTCATTTCATAAATTAGTTGTCCACCTTGACACCACCCCTGCGGGATCTTACAATGAAGGATCAAGTGTGGAACTGGTCTTCAGTACATCAAGCAGCCTTTGACATTTATAAATGCAAAGTGAGCAGTGCCACTAATATCGCCTACATTGATGCATCATAACATAAAGAAATTATTGTGGGTGCAAGCCCAGTTCGCCTTGGGGCATTATTGACACAAACTGACTCAAAGGGGAAGCTATATACACTTGTCTATACCAGCAAAGTACTATCACCAGTAGAACGGAGATACAAAGAGGGAGAGAGGCTCTGGGTGTGACTTGGAGCGGCCTTCACTTTGAACTTACCTATTCTGGCCCCATTATTCAATAAACTGTCCTATTCCTCCCATCTAAGAATTGAATGTTGGCTGTTAAATCTACAAAACTTTCATGTCTCTGTAGTGTTTAGGACAGGTTCTGGAAATCCAGTTGACTACTTCTTTACACACCCAGTCAGTGACATTCACATTCTGGAGCTAGCTGAGGACCATGTGCACTTCATTGTCAGTTACAATGTACCTCGAGCTATGACACTACAAAAGATAAAAGCAGCAATAGAGTCTGAACCATGTCTGCAAAAAGTCATCATAGCTGTAAGAAAAGCAGATGAAGCATACTTCTCATACTGCTCCATGTATGCTATGAAATCATTGCTGATTGTGCATGCTAGTAACCTCACCTTCAAAGGGAATAAACTTGTAAAACCTTTCTCATTGCACAATAGAGTGATAGAAATTACTCATGAAGGAGGAGGAGTAAAGACTAAAACGCTTATTTGAGAAAAAGTCTTGTTCCCAGGCATTAATCAGATGGTAGAACACAACATCAACACCTGAGTTGCCTAACAAGCAGTGACAAATACTATCTATTCTTGTTCCCAATTTCAGAGAACTCCACTGTCAACTGCCCCTTGAGTAGAAGAAGCATAGGTTTTTGTACACTATGTTCTGGTAAAGACCTTGTAGTAGTTATGAATCACTACCCATAGATCCCACAGGTGGAGAAAGTGTCTCCGGCTGTGGCATTCCTGAAATCAAGAGTGACAATGGACCTCCTTTCACCCAAGAATATATCATACTTTTTGCTACATATTTAGGATTGCATCATAGAAATGCCACCCTGCACTAGCTGCAAACTAATGGAAAGGTTGAACAGTTCATACAGATGCATTGTATTGCTTCATAACAAAAATCTTCAATAAAAAACCTCTATCACTTCCTGGGAGCTTGTAGATCAGCACTACACTACTCTACTGGGAGACCTGCTACAGCTAGGTTTGGAAAGCCAATCAATACAATGCTACCTAAACTCTAATTCATCCCTGGTTGTAGGAGACAATGTATTAATAAGATGACTGCAACCTGCTAACAGATTTCAAGACCCAATTCACCCATTCCTGTATAAAGTAACTTTAGTCAAAGATACAAAGATCACAACACAGTGTGAGCAGCAAGTGGTGACTAGAAATATATCTCATTTCAATCCTTCATTAGGCCAGCCACACATGCCAGATTTTCCTGATCAATTTACTATTACATCTCATCGAGCTAAGCCTATGGGAATGAAAAGTGGACAGGACTGCCATACATTTTAAGATCACCCTGAAACTTTATTAACCCCAGGGAAAATGTAAAATTTTTATAGAAGTTCTTTAAATAAATAGACAAGTAAATCTATATACACTGTAACAAATGGAGCAGAAGACAGCAAAGAGGTTTGGGGTTCTCCGGCCCCGTATATTGTTGCGAACTCGTGGCAACAACAAAAAAACAAAAAAGAGGTCAAAATTATAAAGCATATAAGCCTTCATAGCGTGGCGCCAACCGTGGCGTCCGCGGCCATTTTATAAGGGAGGAGCCGGAAGTGCAGGGATGCTGGGAAGGACCGTGAGGGAGGATGGGAAAGGTGACGTCATCGCAAGATGGCGGAGGAAGGGCGGAAGTGCCGTACTGCGGTCAGCCTTCAGCTATGGCGGAGGGAGGTCTTTTTTCCTATGAGGAAGCAGAGGGAGAAAGTTAGTACCCCGCCATTCCCTACCGGCGAACACGTTCCTATGTGCGCTCGAATCCGTCCGCGGCCTCCTACTCGCGCGTGCGTGACATGATCCCCCCCTTAGCCCAGACCCGTCAGGTCGGGCGGACCTAACCGAGAGGGCGTGAACCCGAGAGAGGGCGTCGGCATTGGCCTGAAGGGTACCTCGCCGATAAGTGACAGCGAACTTGTACGGTTGTAGGTCCAGAAACCATCTGGTGACCCGCGGATTCGACTCCTTGTGTAGGGACATCCACTGAGGAGCAGCGTGATCAGTCACCAGAGTGAATTCGCGACCCAACAGGTAGTAACGGAGATGGGTCACTGCCCACTTAATGGCCAAGGCCTCCCTCTCCACTGCCGCGTACCGGGTCTCCCGGTCCATCAGTTTCCGGCTTAGATACATTACGGGGTGTTCGACACCATCGACGCTTTGGCTTAACACGGCGCCCAGGCCAGTGTCCGAAGCGTCGGTCTGGAGAATAAAAGGGAGCCCAAAATCGGGCGACCTTAACACAGGTGCCAACGTTAAGGCCTTCTTTAGGTCACTGAATGCGTGTTCCGCCTTGTTGGTCCACACCACGTACAGGGGAGCACCCTTCTTTGTCAAGTCAGTCAAGGGTGCTGCTCTTTCGGAGAAGCGGGAACAAACCGGTAGTACCCGCTAACCCCAAGAAAGCCTGCCCCTGCCTCTTGGTATTCGGACGGGGCCATTCCAAGATGTCTTTAATTTTAGAGCACTGGGGTCGCACCTGTCCCCGTCCCACTAGATAGCCTAAATATTTGGCCTCTTTTAAGCCAAAAAAACATTTCCGTGGGTTGATGCGGAGGCCGGCTCCAGCTAGTGTTTTGAGGACAGCCGATACCTGCAATAGATGTTCCTCCCAGGTGCCGGAATAGATGACGACGTCATCCAGGTAGGCGGCACTATAGGACTGGTGGGGCTTCAGCACTCTATCTACCAGGCGTTGGAAAGTCGCCGGGGCCCGTGCAGTCCAAATGGGAGTACCTTGTATTGCCAGTGCCCGCTGGGGTGCTAAAGGCTGTTTTTTCTTTCGCGGATGCCGTTAAGGGAATTTGCCAATACCCTTTAGTCATATCCAGTGTAGTCAGATATCGAGCCGTACCCAACCTCTCAAGGAGGTCATCAATGCGGGGCATAGGGTAGGCATCGAACTTGGAGACCTGGTTCAGACGTCTAAAGTCATTACAGAATCTCCAGGAGCCATCGGGCTTAGACACGAGGACGATAGGACTGGACCAGGGACTATGACTTTCCTCTATTATGTCCATGTCCAACATCCGTTGTACCTCTAGTTCTACCTCCAGCGTTTTGCTTCCGAGTCTATAGGGCCTCTCCGGACTATCACCCCGGGTCCGTGACAATGTCATGGGCAATCAGCGAGGTCCGACCAGGTGACTCGCTCACTACTTCGGGGATGGTGCGGAGGGTTTGGGTTAACTCCTGCCGCTGCCTGGGGGTTAGCTCTTCACCGAGGTTAAGGGCAGTTGCGCTCGAAAAAAGGGAGAGTGACCTATGGGAATCGGGGAGCTCTTCCCTTTCCTTCCAAGGTTTCAACAGGTTGATATGATAGATCCTCTCACTTTCGATCGACGATTGGGTTGTTTCACCAGATAATCGGCGAGGCCCTTTCTCTCCTTAACCTCGTATGGCCCTTGCCAGTGAGCGAGCAACTTGGAGTGGGAGGTTGGAGCGAGCACCATAACTCGGTCCCCAGGCGGAACTCCCTGAGGACGGAGTTCCGGTTGTAACACCGGGCCTGCGCTGCTTGCGCACGAGTCACGTGATCTTTGAGGATTGGCCTGATCTTTGTGAGTCGGTCGCGCAGTTGCGCTACGTACTCCAATATGTTGGAGGAAGGGAGGGGCTCCGCCTCCCAGCCCTCTTTTAGTATGTCCAGAATTCCTCGGGGCTGACGTCCGTATAACAGCTCAAATGGGGAGAAGCCTGTGGAGGCCTGAGGTACCTCCCGATAAGCAAACAGCACGAGCGGCAGAAGCTGGTCCCAGTTCCTACCGTCCGCGCTGACTACCTTGCGAAGCATCTGCTTAAGCGTCTGGTTAAAGCGCTCGACCAGCCCGTCTGTTTGAGGGTGGTAGACAGACGCTTTCAGGTGCTTTATTCTCAGTAACCTGGCCACTTCCCTGAACGTATCCGAGGTGAAGGGTGTACCTTGGTCCGTAAGGACTTCTTTGGGTATACCCACTCTGGAAAACACATTAACTAATTCCCGTGCGATGGTTTTTGTATTAGCGGAGCGCAGGGGACCCGCCTCTGGATATCGGGTTGCGTAATCCACCATGACTAATATATATTTGTAGCCACGGGTAGAGGGCTCCAAGGGTCCTACTAAGTCGACCCCTATTCTGTTAAACGGGACATCAATGAGGGGAATAGGGACAAGAGGAGCGCGGTCCCTCCTAGGAATCTGGTGAATCTGGCAGTCCGGACAGGACTGGCAGAAACGCCGGACCTCCTCATTAATCCCGGGCCAGTAAAACCGGAGTTTAATCCTCTCCAGAGTTTTCTCGGCGCCGAGATGGGCACCTAGGAGGTGGGCGTGGGCTAGCTCGCATACCTCCCGCCGGAAGGTACGCGGCACTAACAACAACTTCCGCACCTCGCCCTCGTGGGTCGCCACCCGATACACCAGATCATTCTCGAGGACAAAGAAGGGCTCGCGTGGTGAGGACCCGTCAGCCAGTGAGGTGTTAGGCAGAACCACGGCATTCCGGGCAGCCCGCAGGGAATCGTCATTCCACTGCTCCCTCTTAAATGATGTCGGCATGGACCGAAACTGGTGATCCAGCCCATCGAGAGGGTCTTGTGTTCGGGGCACCGGGAGTGTTCCCTGGCTCGTCCCTTCCCCGGAGGAGTCGTCCGGGTCAGGGCCCGTCGCAGAGGAAACATTTCCTGAAGGGCCAACACCAGTAGGACGTGCCCCAGAGCACGGCGTGGAGACCGCGGGAGAGGCGCCCTGCCCCCTCATTACTAGATCCAGCGAGGCCCCGGGAGTGGTAAGTGTTTTACCGCATGTTCTTTTTGACCAGTCATGTCCCAATATCACTGGATAGGGGGGTTCGGGCAACACCGCGACCGTCAGTTTAACTGGGTCCCCCTTCCAGGTAATATAGCATTGTGCGGAACGATAAGACTTGGTCCCTCCATGCACGCAGGTAACCTGCAAATGCCGAGTCAGCCATTGTCGCGGCAACACATAACGGCGAGCAACAATGGTTATGTTGCTGCCGGAGTCAAACAAAGCCATCACCATATGCCCATTCAATAAAACCACTCCCGTGTTGAGTCGCCAAGGGGTGCGGCGGGTACAGTACCTTTCGGTGATCGCCAGGGTGCAGTCCATAGGCTCCGCGGAGACATTCAACGGGCAGGCTGGCAGCAGATGGCCAGGCTCACCGCACTTGTAACAGCGAGGCGGGCCCGGCTTGTCTTTGGTCTGGGAGGCGCTTCTGCAGCGCGCAGTAGGCTCGGGGTTGGCCGCCCGTCCCTGTCGGTTCCCGCGGGCGGACCGTTCTGCCTCCCCAAGTCGGAGGACCGCGAGCTGTCGCTCAAGAACTTCCAAGAGCCCCGGCATGTCTTTATAGGGTTGGCGCCGGACCTGCTGGGCGAGGGAGTTGGGCATAGCGTTCACCAGGCCCTCACAGGCCACCTGCTCCACGACTCTCCGAGCCTGGGGTCCCTCCGGCCGTAGCCAGCGCCCATTTTGCCCCAGAACTCGAGCGCCTGGGCACGGGCAGGCTTTTCCGGGAGAACTGCCAACTCCGCCACTCTACCGCCTGCTGGCCCGGCGTTATGCCGTAGCGGGCCAAGATCTCTGGTTTCAAGAGGTCGTAGTCCGCGGCCTCTTCCTCCGGGAGGTCATAATAGGCCCGCTGCGCGGGTCCCTTGAGGTAGGGCGCCAGAATGGACGCCCACTCGGACCGCTGCCACTCTCGTTCCGGGTGGCCGTCCTTTCAAAAATCCCGAGGTAGGATTCAATGTCGTCCGCCTCGGTCATAGTTACCAGTGGAGGAGGCTTTGCTTTGGCTAACTCCGGTCTGGTGCGCTGGGCTTCGGCCAGCCTGGCCTTCGTGGCCTCTAACTCCCTGGTGGTGCTGGCTTGCGCCTGCTGCAGAGCCTGGAGTTGGGCGTTCATGGTCTGCAGCACCATGTTGAGGTCCTGTCCCTCCGTCATTTTCAGGACTTTGTAATCCTGCCGGCTACGCCAATGTAACAAATGGAGCAGGAGACAGCAAAGAGGTTTGGGGTTCTCCGGCCCCGTATATTGTCGCGAACTCGTGGCAACAACAAAAAAAAAAAGAGGTCAAAATTATAAAGCATATAAGCCTTCATAAGCGTGACGCCAACCGTGGCGTCCGCGGCCATTTTATAAGGGAGGAGCGGAAGTGCAGGGATGCTGGGAAGGACCGTGAGGGTGGATGGGAAGGGTGACGTCATCGCAAGATGGCGGAGGAAGGGCGGAAGTGCCGTACTGCGGTCAGCCTTCAGCTATGGCGGAGGGAGGTCTTTTTTCCTATGAGGAAGCAGAGGGAGAAAGTTAGTACCCCGCCATTCCCTGCCGGCGAACACGTTCCTATGTGCGCTCGAATCCGTCCGCGGCCTCCTACTCGCGCGTGCGTGACAACACGTACACACCATAGTCTAAACTTAAACCAGAATGAGTAAAAAGGAAGAAAAAAGAAAGAAAGGTTCTGACTTGGCTGTCCCAGTCGCAGTGAGGTATTATGGAGGCATAGTGCTGTTGGTATAAAGGAGCCCCAGTGGTGTTTCTTGACACACTTCATCTAAGTAATTTGTTGGCTGCAGGTCTTCAGTGTTAGTTTGTCAGAGAGTGGATGTGCAGCATTGTTCATAATGGCACTCAGTTTTGTTTTAATTCTGTCTTTTTCTACAACCTCCAGGGGGTCCAAAGTGGGTCCAATAACTATGTGTGCTCTTTATGCTTGGCTTATTGATTTGGTCTCCTAAGAAAAAGATCATGTTCTGCCCTTTCTTATATTGATCCTCTGTGCTGCAAGACCAGTTCAACCTGTCATTCGTGTGGACCCACAAGTGCTTGTAGGAGTGAACTACCTCAACATCCACTCTCTGAACAGCAACTGGACAAAGAGCCTCCTTGGTACAATGAAAGTCAATAACCAGTTCCTTGTTTTTGCTGATGTTAAGTTGCAGACAATTCTTTCTCCACCAAAAAACAAAGCTATAAACCTGACTCCCGTACTCAGTCTCATCCCCTTTATCAATAAACCCCATAAGTGCAGAGTCATCTGAGAATTTATGCAGGTGACATGACCTGGTTTTATATCTGTAGTCCAAGGTGTACAGAGTGAACAGAAAATAAGACAGGACTGGTCCTTAGTGTGCTCCAGTGTTGCTCACATCTGTATAAGAAGCAACTGCGGTCATCCGGACAGTCCAATATGCAGGACACCATGGGCTCATCCACTTGCATATCTCTGAGTTTATCCCTTAAAAAAGATGACCGGATGGTATTGAAGGCACTGGAGAAATCAAAAAACATAATCCTTACAGTGCTGTCAGCTTTGTTCAAGTGAGAAAGAGCCTTGTGGAGCAGACAGATAATTGCATCCTCCACTCCAATCTTTGTCTGACAGTGCAATGGGTTCAGATGGTCTACCACATGAGGGCTCATATAGGCAAGGGCCGGGCACTGAAAGGTCCTCATGATGTGAGATGTAGGTCCCATGGTCTGTAGTCATTGGGTGAATAGACACTTGCCTTCTTCAGAACAATAAAGCCTTAGGTTAAGACTGAACATGGCTAGAAATCAAACTCCATACTATGAAATTGTAAAGTGTCAATATAACCAGTCAATTGCTGTGCTGCTAAAAAAAGCGAACAGTTAAACATTTTATGTAACTCAAGATGCTTAGCAAATACAAAGCTATTGAAGGTTCAGAGAATTAACTGATGGGGTCACAAAGCAAACCAGAAGAGGAGATTTAGATGGCAACCTTGTATTAGTCCATTGGCTTAGCCACTAGGTCACACTACCTTCCTTAGAGCAATTACTGTATATCATTTTACAACAACTATAAGTTAAATTAGCAAATTGAAAGCACTCTTTTAATAATAAATCTATATATTATTCCCTGTTTGTTGAAAAAAAAAATAGAAAACAGATAATGATGCACCATCTTCTGCTGTTTTTTTCTTTTTATATTATTCACTTAAAAAAATTACAGTAAAATCTGTATTTTCATACTTTCCTCTAATATTCAAATTTTCATTTACATATATAGTGAAAGGATGTTTCTATATACAGGTTATATTCTTTCAAAACTAGTTAAAATCAATTAAATCTCACAAATGAATCAATTAAAACACATAATACATTGAATGGCATTTTTAACTTCTACTTGCTATTTTGTACCAAATTTAATTAATATGCACATTTCATCAATGCTTCAACATGGGAAAAATGTCATCATATAAAAGTTCAGAGGTAGAGAAGCTTTTACACATTGTCGAATGTTAGTGTGTAAACACATCTGCTTATGCTATTGGTCCCGTCATCAGTGATATTCCTGGAACCATCTAATGTTTTGGGTGTTTAAAGATCATAAACCCTTATCCAGGTGACCAAGCTGCGGCTGATCCAATCCTCCCAACTCGTGTCCAGTTGGGTCTTAGCTAATACTCCAACTCTGTCCTCTCTTGAGCCATATTCATCGAGAGGCTCTCTCTGCAGCATTGGTGTTCTTGCAGATGGCTGTCCTTCTCTCACCTTCTCCTATGCCCCAGTAGCTGAGGGCCTTGGTTAGGCAGCTGGCTGCAAAGACCATGAAAAGGAAGCACCTGGCTTTCCACCCTGCTTGCTGGCATTTCCTGACCAGTCTGGCACATCTGGTGAGATTCCTCAGAAAGTCCTCTTCTGGATGTTCTTCTCACAGGACTGTCAGCTTCACCATCACCATTTACTTAGTGGTATCAGACAATATGACAATGTCTGGATGCAAGGTAGTGTCAGTAATATGGCTGAAGAGTTTCAGCTGTCATTCAAGGTCAGCCAGTAGCTGCCAATTCATTGCTGAGATCCAGGTGTCTACAGATGTTAAATGTTAACTAATGTTTGCTCAATTATTACATTAGGAAAATTATTTTTTTTTCATTAATGACCTTCAAAATCCATCCAGTTAATATCCATATTTGACAATAAAGTATATTTCAAACTTACTAGATTTGAAAAATTACATTAAGCATCAAATATTTTCAGAATGAAGAATACATTTGCTTCTTATTCATTATTACAGTAGCTTCAGTACATCCACCTAAAATGAGAGCAGCTAAAGACTAAATATTTAATAAGCAAATATATAACCTTCTATAATGAGTATATGCTCTGGATCAAAATAATGACATTCAATTGCTTTTTGAGAAAAAATGTTAACAGGGTGTTATTACAAAAAAAAGCGCGTACAAATGGATTACATGAATCATTATTATGTTTCAAATAAATAATGAATGTGCCAAATATGCCATGCACTACACATAATACTGTATCTATGTAAACATGTAAGGGGAAAAT
The DNA here is from genome assembly GCF_016835505.1 of Polypterus senegalus. Classification (NCBI taxonomy): domain Eukaryota; kingdom Metazoa; phylum Chordata; class Cladistia; order Polypteriformes; family Polypteridae; genus Polypterus; species Polypterus senegalus. The sequence goes on along the minus strand of NC_053169.1, from coordinate 43,727,743 downwards.
CCATCACCTTCTGGAATTAAAAAGGTAGCAGACACAAGTTAGCCATTAAATTAGGTCCTTATGTAAAGAAAACCACATCTCAGTGTATCAAAGTCTGTCGAAAGGTGAACTCTGGTGGGATCTGAGCAGGAAATACAAAGGAACTGTAATTTGAGATGGTCCTTTTTAATCTAGCACATTAAGCAAAGTGACTTTTTTCAAAAATGTTCATGCACAATATGTGGATTGTTTTTTTTAATTGGACAGTTAGAACTATATCAAAGAGAAAAATTAAACATATACCTAAATATTTTCACTTTGGTATCGGTGTGATTTCTTATTTCATAAAAAAACCAATGAAGGTGCTTGAAGCTACAGTAGCCTGTCTTGAAAATCATATCTCTGGAGGTCCACAGGAATATGAGGTACTTGCTGAGGACTAAATGGTACAGTGTAGCAGATTACAAGTGTGAAAATGTTTGTATGTGAACTAATTATAAAATAAAATAGAAAAAATGTTACGAAAATGATGTTGCAATTAAAGTTAATAGTGAAGGACTTCTACCCCCAGCCACAGAAAATAATGGTAGATTATATTAAAGTCAACCAAAACTTTTATTATTACCCATTAGACAAGAGGAATGAAAAGAGGTAGTTACACATTTAGGCCTAAGGCCATTGAAGGCTTAAAGCTTCCAGGTTCCTATTTACTGTAACAGCACCAGTTTCATGGAATTTGATTGGAGGTAATGCAAATAAAACATCACATACAACATTGACATTCATACTCAACAAATTAGTGCAAAAGGCTCTAAGTTCAAAATGGTAAAATAATAAAGTACAAACAGTACTTTAAACAGAGAAAAAGGTGCTGTGAACCAACAGTCTTGGAGCAGGAAAACTAATCCACAACCCGTACTGAATGAGTGTGTTAGCCCTGCATCAGTGAGGTGATTAGTCTAGAAGAATGGGAAACTCTTATTTTATACCCAGCAGATGGAGCCAAGACTAGCACCTTACAGTGATATCCTGTAGCATCTCCTAAAGGTTTTAAATGATTGCATTTTGGACAACCTTTATTAAACATTGATTTAAAGAGAGGGTTACGAGATGAACAGTAGGACAAGAGGCCAAAACACATGGACCAAGTAAACAACAACGACAACATTTATTTATATTGCACATTTTCATACAAACAGTAGCTCAAAGTGCTTTACATAATAAAGAATAGAAAAATAAAAGACACAATAAGAAAACAAAATAAGTCAACATTAATTAACATAGAATAAGAGTAAGGTCCAATGGTCAGGGGGGACAGAAAAAAAAAAACTCCAGACAGCTGGAGAAAAAAATAAAATCTGTAGGGATTCCAGACCATGAGACCGCCCAGTCCCCTCTGGGCATTCTACCTAACATAAATGAAACAGTCCTCTTTGGATTTAGGGCTCTCACGGAAGGACTTGATGATGATGGTCACGTAGACTTCTGCCTTTTAATCCATCCATCATTGTTGGAGTAAAGAGTAAAGTAAAGAGCATGCATGGCTCTGCTGGAGTAGAGAGATTGTTATCCTGAAAGGGTGTCACTTTGGTGGCTGTGAACAACACTGGAGCACTACAAAGAACAGTCTTGTCACCTTGTATTTTCACTCTCTACACCTTGGACTGGAAATATAAGACCACAGCATGCCACTTGCAGAAATTCTCAGATGATTCTTCATTAAAAATGTGTATTGACAAGGGGAAGAGACAGAGTAAAGGAGTCAAGTGAAGAAATGTGTTTCATTTTGTAAACAGAATTCTCTGCAACTTAACATCAGCAAAACCAAGGAACTGATTATTGAATTTTACTGCACTAAAATGCCTCTAGATCATCAGGAGGCAGATACATAAGTGACATTGTGGACTGGTCTTGTATCACAGAAGAATTAAATAAAATAGGGCAGAGCAGACTTTTTTTTTTTTTGCAGACTGCGTTCCTTTAAAGTTGGTACTGACTTTGTTTACGTGTAGTATAGCTGTGATAGGTAGTTCAATTTTCTACACTGTGATTTGCAGCTAAATATCATATCAAGAGAGGTCAATGAGTCAACAAGCTGATTAAAAAGGCAGGCTCAGGTATGGGATTCACACTGAAGACCCGCTGCAGGTAGTAATGAGGAAAGAATGAAGACAAAACTATGAACAATGCTGCACATCCTCTCTCTGACACACAAAGGACTTTCAGCCAACAAATTACTCAGCAGAAATGCTGCTGGGGCTCCTTTATACCAAAAGCAGTATGCCTGTGTAATGCCTTACTGTGATTGTTTCAGCTCTTTTTATTTTTAGTCAATAAAAGACGTTTTTTTCTTCTTTCTTGTAATTCTTGTACTTCTTGTGTATGTATCTATCTATCTATCTATCTATCTATCTATCTATCTATCTATCTATCTATCTATTTTGAAAAAGGCGCTATATAGCGCCCTTGCACCCTCAGGGATGACTCCAAATAACGGGTAAAAGTCCAATACTTTTTATTGCGACTCACAGTGCACCAAGCACCTTCCACACTACTCATATATTTTAACCAACACTATAAACACAATAACCTCTCCTCCTCGCCCAGACACTTCGCCACCCTACCTCCCAGCTCAGCTCATTGTCTGGACTGAGGCACCGTCCTTTTATAGCCCCTGACCCAGAGGTATTCCTGTCCCGACAGTCCATAGTTCCTTACTCCTTCCGGGTCAGGGCAATCAGTCCTTTTCTTTAACCCAGGAGCACGTCGTTCCTTCCTGTCACGTGACCATGACGTACTCCCGGGTCATAGGGCATAAAAGAGCCCATAAGCCCCCCCACAGCGACTCCTGGTGGCCCCCAAGGTATCCAGCAGGGTTGTGTAAAAATACTACAAGGTCCATAAAGCCCTGCTGGACCTCGGGGCACGATTCTGCTGTCGGGAGAGCTCCTCCTGGCGGCCTGGGGGTGCGGACCGTCATGGAAAGCCGGCAATCCTCCACACTATCTATCTATCTATCTATCTATCTATCTATCTATCTATCTATCTATCTATCTATCTATCTATCTATCTATCTATCTATGCATGTATATGGCATTCCCCGGGGTTGCTAGTTGACAGGTGACCCAGCTTTATACAAGACTGCCCAGCCCTTATTTAGAGGCCAAGGAGGAAATGTCAGAGCAGTTGTCCTAGGCTCCTCATTAGACAGGCGCTCCCAATGAGAATTACCTAAAGGGTGGGCAAACTTATGAATGCTCATTTTGTTTTCAATGATTTTTCATGTTTTTTTCCTTAAATCTTGTTGTCTACAAAGATTTCAATATGATGTATCATATACTGTACACAGAGAAGATTCCGAGCAGTGATTACAAAATATGTATAATACAAATTTTACAATAAAGGAAACAAAAATCACTAGTTGCCAATGCGGGGCTGTTTGTGGCTTTGGCAAATGCAGTTTTCTGAACTGTGACGGATCGCTCGGCCTCCTTGTGACGTTCAAAGTAAAAGCACCCAGAGAGTTGCAGGTGCTAGATTGGAAAGCTCTAGATAGATCTCTTTACCTTGGGTAGTTGCTGCAGGTTGAATACACTTAGCAGTATCAGAGGCCTGTCCATGGAGAAGACAGCCTTGTAAATGGAGCAACTGGAAGGTAACAAATCAGTTCACATCTGGCTGCTGTCACAGGAGAACAACTGCCATTTTGAGGGTGTACTCTTTGCCTGTGGGGTCAACTTCATGCAGAGTTGAACAACAACAGAATGGAGAAAAAATAAATTTTGAAAGATTAAGCACTACCTTGCTGGACCACAAGAAGCTTGGTGGGCTAGTTTTGAAGTACATGGTTTATAGTGACATAAATAAACCATGTTTTATTCATGCAGTTTTGTTTGGCCGTGTCATTTGTTCTCTTCCCAGTGGTCAAAACCCATGGTGACAGTATACTTGCATTCTAAAAATTAACTGGATTTATTGATACTAGATCTTATAAATTCAATGTTGATCTTTAATCTTATCCAAGCTAATATGCCATTTAAAAACTTCCCAGCAGTGCAATATGGCAATACAAAAGGCAGCCTGGACAAAGCAAAAGAAGAAGAATCAACTCTATTATCAAATTAGCTTAAATGCAATTTGCCTGAACTTGAGAAAACAAGAGAAAAAGCAAAGATAAATTTCAGAAACCCACATCTAAATGGCAGGTTATATGTGCAGATGCACAATGGCCTTTCATAATCCCATTTAAAAGGCATTTCTGCCAGCTGTGGATGTAGGGCTATTTTGCAGATGTCAGGCTCCCGTCTATCTTTGTCCCATGGGCGTTTGTACAGTAGGATGCAACATTTTCATGCATACTGGCTGATTTTTGTATTTAAAAAAAGGTCCATGTAACAATATTCATTCATTCACTCTCTTACTTAGAGTCCCTTTTTGCTTTAGGGGGTTCTTGCAGAAAATATGAATTAAGTTCCAAATAAAAAATCCCTGCCAGTGACCGTTATACTGCATTTAAGTTTACAAGATTAAGGGTTACATACTAAAATCCTTGTGTTTAACATTATAGCACATCTGCTATACTGCACGGAACTGACACCAGTAATTATTACCATATGAGTGATGTCCCTTAATGATACCTCTGTCTCACATTTATATATACACTAGCTGCGTAAGCCCATGCTGTAAAAAGCCTGGGGTCCTTGAAACTATTGAAATCGTCTGAAAAAAATGGAAATGTAGAGATGTCAGGTAATTTAAAGGAACTACACTGGACATCTCTCTCATAGGAGTTTTCATTTTGCCGATGTGCTCACCTTGCTTCTGTTTTAGCGGTTAAACGACTTTGTCTTTTTTCGGAGGTCTCGTTTTGCCAACATGCTCGCCTCACTTGTGTAGCAGGAGAAAAAGTTAAAAGGATACCATTTTACCTATGTGCTCGCTTCGCTTCTGTATTAGCGGCTAAGCAAGTGACTTTCTTCGGAGGTTTAGTTTTGATGACGTGCTGGCCTCGCTTGTGCATCCACAGGGGTGGAGCCCATGCCCTGACTCCACCTCTCAGACACACACACACACACTTCCACGCATAGACGTTTATATACAAGATATGTGTATTTGTTCAGATGGGTTAAGTAAATGGCTGGAATGACAGGGGTCTTCTGACTTAAGATAAAACTTAAAAGAATTAAAAATGAAACAGCTGGAATATTAATATTTCTGTACGCACTTGTTTTGTTTTAATGGGTGTTCATTTTAATTTTGCCACTTGTCCTCTTATGAAAGTAATTATTTCTGAAATACTAAAATTGTTAATGCTAATAGATGGCAAAGAATTTGGGGTCACTACCAAAAACTAAATAAAGTCATGTGCAAATGAGGTATCCATTTTAATTGCTCTTTCTCAGACCTAAGCCAGTTCCCTATCTAAGCTGTAAGAAACTGTTAAAAAAGACATGTGTCAGTCTAATTCTGTACTCATTAATCAAAATCTTTCTACTTGGATATCTCAGATCTTTTCCCAAATCACTGGCTGCTTTACATTCATGTCTCTTTGAGTTTACCTCTCATGTCCCATCTCACACTTTTTTTATTTTCCTTTCTAGTACATTGGAATTCACTCTTTGTTCCTAGTAGCATTAGTTGGTACAACACATCCTATTCATACAGTAAATAATTTAAGATTTAATTTTAAGGATAGAGCTGCTATCGGACAAAGACTGGAGTGGAGGGTGCAGTTATCTATCTGCTTATTCTCACCTGGTCAAAACTGGCATCACTGTGAGGATTATGTTTTTTATATAATTCACTAAGGCAAGGCACCCATGGAAAGCACGCCAGAAGGGGTGTGGATTCACTAAGCCGCCAAAAAAGTAAGATACCTATGGCGCATGCAGGGAGGTGCCACGCTCACCAACTCCAAGACCATTGGATACGACGACAACTCGCAGAGCCACGCCCACCAGCTCGGGCGCGATGACGCAGAAAGAACGGCGTCATTTATATTCGTCTGTCGTAGAGGCCTCATGTACCTCCGAGCCACCTTGACTGTTCATAGAGGCATGTTTCTCGCGTAGGTGAGTCCCCATATGCAGCGTGTAAATCAGTTTGCAAGAGGTATCCCATGGCATCCTTAAAACAATCCTTTACAACTGAGGTTAAAACACAATGAAGTAAGCAGTCTTTAAAAACCAAGTTTTCAGTTACGACGCACGACCACGTGCACCATAGCAAACTGTTTTACACGCTACATACAGCAATTCGCATCTGCGACAAACATGCGTCTTCTTCACTCACGGACAATTATATGTTGCTCTCTCCAGAGTTCCATCTTTTCATTCACTTTCTGTTGTATCCTCAAATCCTCCCTTTTTAGACAACTGTGTCTTTCCAGAAGTGTTCAACCATCAATAAATAATTATGCAGCGTTTGTTATGCCGCGGGTTCACTATTGTGTTGTGTTTTGCTCTCTCCAGAGTTCCATCTTTTCATTCACTTACTGTTGTATTCTCACACCAACCCGTTTTAGACAACCGTGTCTTTCCAGAAGTGTTTAGCATTCAATAAATAATTATGCATGAGATTGAGCGTGTGTCTACCCGGCGCAGAGAGGCGTGGGTAAGCCGTCGAACCCCATTCGGGCTGCAAACCGTGGAATTCCCACTAAGTGCGACTCATACACTCCCACTGGTTGCGCCCCTACCCTTTGTGCACACCCCCCTCCCACCTCACTACTACTGTGGTCGGGTGTCTTGGTGGATTATATATAGAAAAGCAGCCAATGACTCAAGTAACGAGTTGGAGGTGAGCACATGAGCGGGCACTACATACTGAACGACAATTCAGCAGACTAGCATGACGGAGGGAGCTGAATGGACGTCCTTCTCCTCTCCTCCCATTCCACACTCCGCACCATGCACCCCCATCCCTCCGTCTGGCAAGAGAAGGCGCGATTGCGGTCTGCCAGTTTTCAGTCACGAACGATTGTGTGTTGGTTCATTCTGTGCATTGTTACAATGTTGCTTTTCTTGCTGATTTATTACATTACTGATTTTTCAAATGTTAATTTTCTCCCTGTGCTTAAAGATCATTAAAAAACTGGCCTGATTATGCGGCGTATGGTACTTGTGTTGTTTTTTATTTCTTCAGCACCTTCAATGCCATCCAGCCACCACTTTTAAGGGGTAAACTCAGAGATATGCAGTTGGATGAGCCTACAGTGTCCTGGATAATGGACTATCTGTCAGGAAGACCACAGTTTGTGAGACTCAAGAACTGTGTCTCTGATGTGGATGTGAGCAACACTGGAACACCACAAGGAACAGTCATGTCTCCTTTTCTCTTCTCTCTAAACACCTCAGTTTATAAACATAATACCAGGTTATGTCACTTGAAGAAATTCTCAAATGATTCTGCACTTATTGCATGTATTGACAGAGGGGATGAGAAAAAATATAGGAGTCAGGTGGAGAACTTTGTTTCTTGGTGCAAAGAGAACTGTCTGCATCTTAACATCAGCAAAATCAAGGAGATGGTTATTGATTTTTACCACACCAAAGAACCTTTATGGCTGGTCGTTGTTCAAGGAGTAGATGTAGAGGTGATACAATCCTACAAGTACTTGGGTGTCCACATCAATGACAGGTTGAACTGGTCTCAGAATACAGAGGAACTATATAAGAAAGGGCTGAGCAGGCTCTTTTTTCTTTAGGAAACTGCGTTCCTTTAATGTGTGTAGTGACAACTCTGTGATGGCCCGTGCAATTTTACACACTGTGATGTGCTGGGCTGGTAACATCAATTCAAGATAGGCCCACCAAATCAACAAGCTACTTAGAAGGACAGGCTCAGTTTTGAGACACACGCTGGACTCCCTGGAGGTCGTAGTGAAGGAGAGAATGAAAACACAACTGAGTGCCATTATGAACAATGCTGCAAATTCTCTGATTCACAAACACTGAGCATTTTCAGCCAACAAATTATTCAGCAGAAGTGTGTCAAGAAACATGACTGGGGCTCCTTTATACCAACAGAACTAAGCCTCCATAATGCCTCCCTGCCACTGTGACAAACCTAAGTTTGAGCTTACTGTTACTTTCTATAGCTGTATTGATTCTGTGTCTAAGGCTCCGTCCAAACTGCTACATTTTTATTTAAAATCATCCAGATTATAGAGTCTGTTTTTGCCTATTCTTCTCACTACACTGCCGTTTGCAACCTACAAAACAAATAATTTTTTAAAACACTCTCCAGAGCTAGATGCTTCTAGCTTTTCAGTGTTGATGGATGAAAACGAAGATTTTAGAAAACACTTAGTACAACTGTGCTTATAATGTGGCTCTTCCATGATTGGAACCTGTTCATTACAATGTCTTAATCCCTGATTGGTCACCCTTCAGGGCAGAAACAGATATTCCAACATATTAGGCATAGAAGAGTTGCTTTCCATGGTGTTTGTTGTGTTGCTTACCTATAGGCACTTAAATTGTGTTTTGTAAGTTTGAATGCCATGTACATATGTAAAAATTAAATAATTTGCCATTTACTACAGTTTTGTTATAAAACCCATGATCATGTTGTGAGTGCTCAAACTATATGAATACAGTGCAAACTCAACTGCGGCCACCACCAATGAATTTCAAAAAGATTTTTTTTTGTTCTTTATTTCTTGTATTAGGAATTTGTTATTTACATACCCCTTGAGGTCAGATTGCAGGGTCAGCCATTGTACAGCGCCCCGGAGCAGGTTAAGGGCCTAGCAGAGTAGGATCTCTCTTTTGGCAGTGACAGAGATTCGAACCAGCAACCTTTGGGATTCCAGCACAGATCCTTACCCTCAGAGCCACCACTCCATTTGATGGCAAATGGTCTTGTAAAGCTGTTCACACTACAGGACAGCCAACAAAAATTTCTGACATTGACAGAAATTCTTCTGATGGTGCGACAGCCCAATCACTGCACTGCATCCACTCTCATACTGCACATGAAACAACAGTAGATAAAGCTGAAATTCATGTCGACTCAGAAAATCAGTCAACAACTGCAGATTGAATTTATAATTGAGCTAAAATTTTATAGTGTATTTTCTCATTGAGATATTTTAAACAAAAAATATTACTTTGGATGTAGCCTAAGATATCCTTCTATTACCACAGAAGTATTTCTAAACTTGGATCATCCCTATCAGTGAAAGATGCAGAGAAGCTGGTTTAATATCATTCAGTTTAGGCAATTACAACTCTCTGTTGGTCTACCTCAAAAGACCATCCAGAAGTTACAGTACATCTAAAATAGAGTTGTTCATGTACTTACTAATACATGAAAGTATTCCCATATAATCCTTGTGCATCACCTTTTAAGATGAAGATCTAATATAGGGTTATGATCGTTATATACAAGTGTCCTACTGCCTTTGCATCTACATACAAATTTTCAGAATCTTACTCCATCCACTTCTGCTGTCTCCCTCTGGTCCGTGTCCTCTAATTCTCTGGTTGTGTTACGGAAAAAACTGTCTACAATTGATGATTGAGTCTTCTGCTTCATTGATTCATGCCTAGAGATGATATTGTTTATACTGTCTTATTATACAAATAAAAATTAATAATATTATTAACTACTGTGAACAGGGCAACAGTTCATCCCAAAACACACATAAAGATGGCTACATATTGTAAGGTTTCTAAGCTCTTTTGGGACTCCCCCAATGAGACGACACACTGAGAAGCGTCCTGAAGCGTGATTGCCACGTCTGTGGAAGACAACCTATCAGTTGCTGGGGCAACCGCATTCTACCAGTGCTGTAGCGACTCATTAGAAAAAGCAAATCTGAGCTGATTGCATTCACGCTAAAAGTGCATGTCGTTGATGGGTGATGCAAAGATCATTATAAATGCAGGGAACAGGATTACTTGGCTATGACCCTGCCTGATTCCTGTGTCTATTTATAGTAGAGTGGTAGGTCCTGCTATAATAAATAACCATACAAGGGGTGCAAGACAGATACTCACATATCACAATATATATTGGGGCAATGAAGACAATAAATATGAGTATTCAGTCACAAATCTATCCTAGCTCCTACTGGTAGCCCAGAAAGAAGGAGTTTAAGAGAAAACGGCAAGTGGCAGAATATCCAGCTTAAGATTTCTAATGAAGCATGCATGAACAGAGAATTCTCATATAGATGTATGATTAATTCCTGGGAAGATATCAATTGAATTAGAACCTGCCCCTAAGATCATTGATCAGTCTGATATCCTGAGAAATTGATAAAGCTGAACTCTACAGAGACAAAGAGAGAAAGAGACAAAAAAAATGTAATGAACCTTGCCAGCTGAGACAGGACTAAAGTAATTTCTATTTATGACGCCAAGCTGAACAGTCTGATCTCCAGATCAAGAAATTTGCAGTTTCAGGCTAAAGTGCTTAGGGGACACTTTCAGGGCTCTAATAGGTTAAGCAGTACCACTCCATGACAAGATTGGGCATGGTTGCTAATGCCTTCTTCCCTTTCCTCAGTAGTTCCAAAGAACCTTCAGAAGCTGAGTGAGGCCACTTCCCGTATTTCCCCAGAAGTCCCGCTTCTTTTGGTTTTCACGATATACAGTATAAATCTGCTAGCCACCAGAAGAGGGTTTTCATTGCTGAATCAGAGAGGACAAGAGATGAAGCTCCTTCATTGTGAATGCAACAAGCCTGAGCATTTGTATCATCCAGCTGTGCCTATTGATCTTTGAGTTTCTCTTTTGTTATTTATTTATTTATTTCTCTCTCAATTAGGTGGGGGTTCACCACTGAGGGGCTCCATCTCTCTCCTTGTTTCATTTCATAGTGTGACAATATTAAGTTTTCAAAAAATTCTTAGCCTGTTCGGCTAACTTTGTCTATCACATGTAGGATTTATGGTTACTTGTTAAAGAGTTGAAGAATACAAGCTGACGGATGAAGGTGTAAATTCCAAGCCATAATAATGTAATTTAATTATAATTGATTGTTCTGGTTGCAAATGTATTTTAAGGTTATTTTTTTCAAAATATATAAAAAATTACAAGGGACCATAATGAAAAAAAAATGTTATTGTGTTCTACAGCTTAAAGAATATTAACTCAGCAATTGCTTTCAAAGCTGCTTCATGAGCAGACAATAAAAAATCCATGATAATGCATACAGTATACATTATCTATATTTGGGATCTTTTGACTAGCCAGAGGGTAACAAAAATTTTTAGCTTACAGCACAGGGTCATATATCTATTTAATCGAGCTCTTTCCTCATGAACCTGTGTCCTTGTGCTTTGAGACAGACTGTACTGAGGTAAAGCTAGCAGTTCAATTTTCTTTATGATATTTATCCAGTGATTTGCAGGACTGCAGTAAAGTGTGAGGATTTGTTCTCTCTGGTCGTCTTAGGCTTGTCACTTTGAGAATATTACTTCTGTGAAGTAATCTTTCTGTTGAACATGGCTGTGCTACTGTGAGTCACAGACTTGTTTGATGTTCACTCTGACCTACTGGTGCCGGAACTGAGACTTGGAAGTGTGTTTTGTGCTAACTGCCTGCTGATTGATTTGTCGAATCAGTCACAGAGAATAAAAGAGGCTGCTTCATTTTATTCTCTTGGTGCCAGATATGGCTATAACCTCATCCACATTTGCTGTCTGTATAGAGTATGCACACTGAGTAAATTGTAACATGCTGAAAGGCACAGGCGTGCTTACAACACACTTTCATGTATCAGTTGAAACCATTTCCTTGCATCCAGGCCTGTTCAGATTATAACAGAAAACATGGACATTAAGAAAACATGGTGCCTTTCTCTTGTTTCCTTCAGTCTTGAACTGCCACCACACACCTGTGCAAAGTCTGCTGACAAGTGCATGCTGATCCAGAGACTCAAACTGTTTACTCGAAATACCGTAGTGAACCCTGGAGCCAGATCTGTGAGGGACTGTCTGAGGAGTTGTGAACATCTGGGGAAGCCAGCTATAAAACAGGCCCATGAGCAGCAGGTGCTGGTGTGCAGAGGCAGCACTTAGAGAGCACTTCAGATGTGTCCCCAGGCTGCCAGATTTCATCAAGTTGGAATTAGTGCTACTGGCAAGCCTCAGATTTAGAGTATAAAAAATCTGACAAATGAGATGAGACCATCCACTCTAACAAACCCATTTGTTTAGCTAATAGCTAACCTGTCCCAGTATCTCAACCAGATTCTTCTTAAAGGCTGTTGGAGTTTCTGCTTCAGTTTGGACCCCTGGGCTTGGGTTGGCTCACAGAAAGTCGGTGAAGACCCATGGTGTAATTGGCCTTGAAGGAGCCAATCTCCCTTTTAAGGTCTACTCTACTAGGCAAAAAGAGGCTAAATACTGTCTCTCGCACCCCTGGGTAATTACAATACACATATAAGCACATTACCTTTACTTATTTGGCTGATGCCTTTATCCAAGGTGACTTACCACAATTATGATACAACTGGATCCATTTCTTTTGGTTTTCCAATTGGAGGGCAGGCAGGTCAAGTGACTTGCTCAGGGTCACACAGTGTCAATAGCGGGATTTGAACCCAGAACCTCAGGGTTTGAAGTCCAAAGCCTAAATATTCTACCACTCTAACAAGCGTTTGTAATCAATTGTAGATTACAGATGACGGAACTATTTTTAGCTATTTTTTATGTCATATTCAGGCGCATGCCTTGTGATGGACTGGCGCTCGGTTTGTTCACATGCCTTGTGCACTAAAAGTTGCTGTGCCAGGCTGGATACCAGAGGGCTGCAGAAACTTGGTACAGGTTACTCTTTGTAGGGCAGCTGTATTCATCCAATGCTTGGTATGAATTCAAGCAATTTGTTTTTCCAATTTTAAATGATGTCCATATTATCTGTTTCTTCATTGTTGCCCAGTAAATGGCACCCAAATACAGATTTGATAGCCAACAGCTTTTGGAAAATTTTTATCTTCATTATGTCTGACATGGGCATCCATTCATGTTATGCAGTATAGAACTGTGAAATTTAGTACAGCATCCCTTACTCTTCATTTATTAATGAAATTATTCATATCCAGCTTTTCTAATTATTTATTCTTGTAGCTTTGATGTTTGATGAATTGAGCTTATCTGCCCAATATATAAAATATGGTACTTTATGAAGAACGTTTTACACGAAAGGCAATATAAAAAAATTATAAACAATTGTAGCAGTATAATAAAGTTGAATATTTATAAGTGTGACAGATAGGGGGCGCTGTCATCCCCTTGAACCCTCAGACAATGCGTCAGACACCAGGTAAAAGTCCAAATAATTAATTTATTTGTACAATAAAGTGCACAAAGCACCTCCACCTCCACTATACTTCAATAATCAATACAATAATAATAATCAATAATACAATTCTCAATAATCCTACACACCTCCCAGCAGCTCAGTCACCCTTCCTCCAAACTTGGCTCACTGCTGGGATCTCACAGAATCCTTTTAAAGTCTTTGACACCGGGTCGGGTGAAAAACTCCTTTTCTTCAGCCCAGAAGTACATCATTTCTTCTGTCCCCATGACTGGGATGTACAGTACTTCCAGGCTATACGGAAAAAAAAGTCCTTGAGCCTCCCTGCAGCATCCTCTGGCGGCCCCCACAGTATCCAGCAGGGCTTTGAATTAAAACTCCAAAGTCCATGATGCCCTACTAGAATTCTGGGCTCCTCCATGTTGCAGGGAGGACTCCAACTGGTGGCTTGGGGGTATTGGCCGGGATAAGCTGCCGGCCATATTCCACATAAGACAATGTGTATCAAGAGAGCCTTACTTTCAGTTCAGAATGAACTAACTGAATGACAGCAGATTTAGTCAAAAACTGTAAAACTGGAATGACCAGATGGACAGTGTAGGATGTTAAAAAAATTGTATTGCTCTCCTGCAGAAGGTATTTTAAAATAATTATTAGAAAAGAGTGACCAAAGGTATTAAACACATTTTCTGACTAACTACTCAACAACTTTGTTTATAGTGGATCAATATAAGCATTTCCTCATGGAGGACACTGGTAAAATTCTAATTAATAGTAATTAAAGCAAACCAGATGGTTTGTGTAATTACAAGGATGATATGTGTGTTTGAAAATGTACATTTAATTATAAAATGTGAGACAAACATTTGTCAAATATGACCAAATGCCATCATTTCAAAAAGGCACTGCATTGAAATGATTTTCTTTCTTGGTAGATGCTGACATTGCTGTAATATTGTTTACTTGGTGTAACAAAATCCACAACACTAACATGAGAATGAAGACATAAACAAACATGCCTTCACTACGTCTTGTATCCTCAGCTATAATAAATACAGCACAGGCTCTCCCAGAGGCTGGGATCTGACAGACTTTCTTTATGTTGCCAAATGAGTTTTCTGGATGAAACTCCTCCATATTATTTATTTTTGTTACAAGCAACATAACTCGGGAATTATTTCACTTTTCCAAGAGTGTTGCCTCAAACAATATATTTTTCAATTCTTTGTAAGCAAAATTTTTAAAGGTAAATATCCTGTTGATACTGTCATGGGCTGGCACCCTATTAAAGAATGGTTATATTCTTGTGGCCCTATATATTTTTGTGACAGGCAACAATCCATCGCAATCCTATACTGGATTAAGTGATTTGTAAGAATGTTACATTATTCTAATGTTACGTTTTCACTGTCAATCAGTCATACTTTTGTTTATAACAAACACGTTTCCAAGGTATTTTTCCACTACAATTGAAGTTCAGGTTTCTGTCATAGGTTCCTAGTATGATATAATTCTTTCTTGTCTTCCACTGATTAATGGAACTAGTAAAATGAGAACAATTAAAACAACAGTTATAAACATGGTGCATGATCAAAAGGTGTACTAGAAACACTAGGTTAAAAAATGGTGCCTGAATCCTGTGTCAGGAGTGTTAATAATTCTGTCCCTTCTGCCAGAATGAAGATGGACTGTGGACAATGAATGAGGTATGTAATAGTCATGTTTACATCCAGGACAGTAAAGAACTATATTCCAGTAAAATTCTTGTTGGCTTCACCATCCTCTTTAGTGCCTTTAGCTGTGCCATACTAGGATGTAAAAACATCCAGCTAGTGTAGATTCCTCTGTCCGTTTATGAAAAAGAAATAAAGTAGTAAGCCTGTCGATGTCAATGAGGGTTAGGTGTCACAATCCCCAATGACATATAAAACCTGTGGATGTACAGTAGAGGTCGTCTTTTCTTTTTTCACCGGATTAAGTGTCTGGTACCTTTCAGAGCAACCATATTGTGAAGGGGATAGGTGAGGAAAAAGGCAAGCCCTAGTATAGAGAAGAGAGGACTTTGACAATGATTTTTTTTCCCCTTGTAAATAGTGTTTGAATTTACCCTTCCCTCCCTAAATAATGTTTGCTTTGCAATGAACAAAGGAAGAATGGCTTTCTTTTTTGATTTTGTATATTTTTTTTGTACAGTTGTTTTTTTTTTTTTATTTGTGGCCGAACGCACGAAGAACAGGCCGTGACAACTGAAGAATAGTTGGGATGCCAACCGGGTCATCCCATTTAATTTCTTTTCTTTTCTCTTTTTTCTTAAATTTCATGCCTTCTGGTGACAAGGAAGGATGAAGGCGTACAGATACAGTACATGTATATCTGAACATGTAATGTGTATGTATGCAATATACATGTATCCACTATATTCTTGACTGTAGTCTATTTTAATGAATGGTTTATTGCTTTTGACTAGGCTAGTAGGTGTGGTAACTGAATGGTCAACTTTCAGGACTGACATGTTGCACTCCTATTAAGCACATGCTCCTATTAAGCGAACACTCCGCTTTAAGCACACATGGCAATCTCGTCCAGAGGCTGTGCACTTAAACAGAGTCGAATGTATACTTTATGACAAAGATTTAGGAGTCGTAGTGGACTCGACACTATCAACTGCCAGACAATGTTCAGAAACCATCAGGAAGCTTAACGGAATGTCAAGTTATATAGCACCCTGACGTTTGAAGTACAAGTCCAAGGAGGTTATTCTCAAGCTTTACAACACACCGGTGAGGCCTCATCTAGAGTACTGTGTGCAGTTTTTGTCTCAAGTCTACAAAAGGACAAAAAGGACTAGGCTGAATCCAGAACTACAGGGGATGAATTATGAGAAACAATTAATAAAGCTGAACATTTTCAGGTTAAGCAAAGGAAGATTAAGAGGAGTTATGACTGAAGTGTTTAAAATTATGAACGGAATTAGTACAGTGGATCGAGACTGTTATTTTAAAATGAGTTCATTAAGATCACAAGGACACAGTTGGAAACTTATTAAGGGTAAATTTTGCACAAAAATTAGGAAGCTTTTCTTTATGCAGAGAACCACAGACACATGGAATAAGTTACCAAGTAGTGTGGTAGACAGTAAGACTTCAGAGACTTTCAAAAATAAACTTGATATTATTTTACTTGATACTTGATATTAGGATTGGCGATGTTTGTTGGGCTGAAAGGTCTGTTCTCATCTAGGATGTTCTGATGTTCTAATATAACGTAATGCTCAACAGATCAAAAAAGGTTCTCCTAAAGGGAATCAGTCCAGATTTTATAATCTACCAGCAAAGCCAAAGACAGTAGCAAAAATTTAAAAAAAAGAGTAAATCCAAATGAAACTCAATATTTAACCAAATAGACTCCAAACAAACTCAATTCACCACTGCTGAGTCTGTCTCCTGGGTGGGATTATAAAGCCAGAAGGAGTAACCAGCAGCAGCAATGTCAGGGTGACCCAAACTTCTGGGCCTGCAACTAAAAAGTTACGGTTAATGTGCTTACATTTAAAGGGAGAGAATGCAAATAACAAATTATACATAAATCTAACTGAAAAAAATGTCAAAACATGAAAAAACATAAGTCAATATTAACAAAAACAGCAATAAAATAGTGAATAACACATAACCAGTAAGTCACTGGAGAGAGCAGCTGAACCAAAGACCCAGAAGACTATTAACATGGCCATTTGGGGAAAATTGGAAACTAGACAAAGAAGGTGCTTTACTCTAGGACAAAACACAGGAACCCTTCATTATTGCACAATCAATGAATAAACTCTATTAAAATAAATTAACATCTCAACTACAGTATTTTAAAAGCGTGAGAATGGGTGTCAACTGCTCTAGGCTGTCAATTTATACACAGTACACAAAGAAACTGCTGCAGAGTTATTAATTAGGAATCTTGTAATTAATGATTCTTGTAGACTTTCTGTGGATATATAGATTTGACAGTCAGTCAGCTTCATCTATCCATCTTTGGGAACATTTAAGAATTACAAAAGAAAACATTAGGAACGGTTTATTGTATATTGGGATAGCTGCACAACAGAAATGTAATCTAAAAGAGAAAATAATGCATCAGTTAAACAACTTGAAAACAAATCCTATCTGCCCAACAGGACTTGGTATAGTTTGTGACTTTCAGAAGAAGTGGATTGCCCACTAGCCACCATTAAAAAAACTGGGCCTCAAGCCACAAATCAATGTCACCTAGTTACCCTAGGAGTAAAAAACACTATTTAAACACAAGGCAGAGCGCCCATTTGCCCACCCTGGCAGTTGACTGAGCTCTCTGGCCACCTGAATGGGTTCATCCTTTAATGGACATATCCTGCTGGCCCCTTACCTTGTTAGCCCATGACCCTCATCCAGTCCTGGTGAGGCCAGTTGATACAATGGGATTACTTACACAAATAAAAGAAATTATTTTCTACATGGAATCGAGAAACATAGAAGTACAAATGTGACAAAAATGGACATGTTCATATTTGTTCCTGCTTACTTTCTATTATATTCCTGCTATTCATGAATTTAGAAAATAGACCAATACAGTGCTGTCAAAAATCCAAAAAAATAGTCTCTCTGGATCTCATTATATTGCATATGTGCAGAGGGTGAAAAGCTGCGCTGCTGCAGTTTTAGTGTGTCATTGGGACAAAAGGGCTAGAAAAACACAGTAAAGAATGGTCTGTGGTGCTCTACACACAGCAGTAAAGGTTCTTCTATATGCTGCCTTGCTGACATTTATTTAATTATGCTATGATAGGAAAATGTTTGATTTAGAAGAAGCCTCATCTTGCAAAAACACTTTATAAAGGAGGGCAACCTGCAAAACCACAATGTATAAATTGGAGGTTGATAGGCATAACTTGTAAACCCTACTAACTAAAGCTGCTGCATAATATATCATGAACTGTGACCCAAATGAAAACTTTGACATTCAAAGAACTTATAGATTAAAAGGCAGATACCAGGGTCTGAACAGCCAAAATAGACAGACAGTTCAAACGGCATGCAGTGGTAATACATTTTTAATTTCCTAAAGTAAGCCTTTCTCTTTTCTTTGTGATAGACGGGTTATATACTGCACTGTTTGTTTCTCTATATTCTGACGTAAAATTATTTTAAGGTTTATTTTATTGACACCATATTTGCATTGCTAGAGAAATTGCCAATGTATTAACTTTAAAATTCTCGACAGGACACTCAGCTAGCAGCTGAACCCTAGTCTTCAATTTCAAATAGCCATGTATTCAATGGAAGCCAAACCTTACGATAAGCAATCAAACAGAGCACTTCATAACACCAACTTTAAGAAGGAATCTAATGGTGTTGCAGTGAATTGATATAGCACTATGCCACATTAAACTTCTCAAAGCCTCAAATACAGTGGATTTAAAATATTTACAGCCTTGTGCTAAAATTATTTAAGCTCATTTTGTTCCCACATTAGGCAACACCTAGTACTCCTAAACGCCAAACCTAAAACAGGAATGTGGTAATTTTTGCTAATATATTAAAAATAAAAAACTGAAATGTCACATTGACACAAATATTTAAACCCTTTCCTCAGTATTTATTTGAAGAACCTTTGACAGCCATTAGAGCCTGTAGTCTTCTTGGATATGATTTGACAAGCTTTACAAAACTGGATTTGGGGATTTTCTGCCATTCTTCTCTGCAGATTCTCTCAAGCTGTGTCAGGCTGGGTGGAGACAATCAGTGGACTGCTGTTTTCAGGGCTTTTCAGAGATGTTCGATTGGGTTCAAGTCCAATATCTGCCTGAGCACCTCAAGGACATTCTTAGAGATGTCCCTAAGCAACTCCTGTTTTGTCTTTGTTTAGTACACCTGATCATTTTCCTTCTGGAAGGTGAACCTTCGTCCCATTCTGAGGTCCAGAACACTCTGGACCATTTTCATTAAGGATATTTCCGTACTTTGCTCTGTTCAATTTTTCCCTCAACCCTGTCTCATCTCCCAGTCCCTGCCGCTCAAAAACAACTCCACAGCATGATGCTGTCACCACCATGTGTCACTGCTGGAATAGTATAGCATAGGTGTTGAGTAAAGCCAGGTTTCCTCCAGATATGACACTCAGTTTGGTTGCATCAGACCACATAATAGATAGATAGATAGATAGATAGATAGATAGATAGATAGATAGATAGATAGATAGATAGATAGATAGATACTTTATTAATCCCAAGGGGAAATTCACATAATCCATCAGCAGTATACTGATACAAAGAAACAATATTAAATTAAATAGTAATAAAAATGAAAAAAATGAAAAACATGAAAATAAAATTAATGTTCGCATTTACTCCCCCGGGTGGAATTGAAGAGTCGCATAGTGTGGGGGAGGAACGATCTCCTCAGTCTGTCAGTGGAGCAGGACAGTGACAAAAGTCTGTCACTGAAGCTACTCCTCTGCCTGGGGATGACACTGTTCAGTGGATGCAGTGGATTATTCATGATTGATAGAAGTTTGCTTAGTGCCCGTCGCTCTGCCACAGATGTTAAACTGTCCAACTTTAATCCTACAATAGAGCCTGCCTTCTTAACAAGTTTGTCCAGGTGTGAGGCGTCTTTCATCTTTATGCTGCCACCCCAGCACACCACCACGTAGAAGAGGGCACTCGCCACAACTGTCTGAGAATACTTTAAGTGGCCTTTTGCAAAATCCAAGAGGGCTTCCATGTGCCTTTTACTGAGGAGAAGCTTCTATCTGGTCATAAATGCCAGATTGGCGGGGTGTTGCAGTGATGGTTGTGCTTCTTGAAGTTTTCTTCCATGTCCACAGAGGTTTTCTGGAGCTCTTGGTCACTTCTCTAGCTGTGACCCACAACCGCAGAGTTTAACCAGGTGGCCAGCTCTAGGAAGAGCTATGGTTGTTCCAAACTTCTTCCATTTAAAAATCATAATGGCAAAAGTGCTTTTGGGAGCTTTCAGTACTGCAGAATATTTTTTGTAGGTTTCCCACGATCAATGCTTTGATGCAATCCTGTTTCTGTTCTCTGCAAGAAATTCCTACAACCTCATGGCTTGGTTTTTGCTCTAATACACATTATCAACTGTGGGACTTTTATAGACAGGTGTTTGCCATTCCTCATCATGTCCAGTCAAATGGTCTCTGAAAAGTATGTAAAAAAACATACCACTGATGATCAGAGTGTAATGCATCTGAGCCATATTTGACATGTGTCAGTGTGATATTTTGGTGTTTTCCTTTTAATAATTTTGCAGAAATTTCTAAAATCTTGTTTTCATTTGGTCATTTTCAGGTATTGAGTGTTGCTTGATAAGGAAAAATGAATTTATATGATTTTAACACAAGGCTGCATCATAGCAAAACATGCAAAACGTGAACAGTTCTGAACACTCATAATCCACTGTAAGTTAAATAGTATACACTCTAACTTTTTATAACATTTTTTAAATAAGAGTGTTTTTATTAAAAATCAGAGGTTTACATATTTCTGAATATTTTTCTAGAATGATAATTCAGCTTCTTAATAGAAACTGTAATAATAATGCATAACATAATTAAAAAGCAGTGTATAAGTGTAAGGGAAAAGAAAAAAAGTGCTTGAAACTGCCTGCTTGTTGAATTAGGACATCCTGATTTCATTTGTACCAATACAGTTTGGATTAAAAAATGAGGTCATATATAAAATTTAAATCTGTGCTTTGTTCTGTGATAACAGTTTACATATTTCTTATAATGTATCTAGGAATTTTATAATGTTTAACTAGTTTTGGGGACTAGAGAATCAGGTCACGGTTAGGGTTAGGGTTAGGTTGGGTTGGGGACCATGCACTGCTACAGTGGATGGCCACATCCACCACATGACGAAACAGCTGTTTCCTCAGGCAGACACGTGGTCCAGTCCCACCCTCTGGAAATAGCCCTCTATCTGCTGCATCCAGGCATTACATGGGTGTCCCCTTAGCTTGGTCCAACCACTCAGGGAATCGTGCCACTTAGCCGTAGTGCCATAACTGAGCTCCCCCACAATGCGGGCAATGTGCCTCATTCGGGACTCTGTGGGCAAATGTTCATTCTACACAAAGTCAAACCAGTGGTACCCAAGGATTCTCAGAAGAGACACAGTACCAAAGGAGTCCAGTCTTTGTCTCAGGTCGCTGTTTAGTGTCCATGTCTCGCAACTATATAGCAAAACAGGAAGCACCAGGACTCTAAAGACTTGGACCTTCGTCCTATTGCACAGATATTGGGAGTGCCACACACCCCTTTCCTGCGACCCCATGACCCCCATGCTCTCCCAGTCCATCTACTGACTTCATAGGAAGAGTCACCACAGACATGAATTTTACTGCCAAGGTAAGTAAACAAGGTTGACACTCTCTCCTCAGACAGACACACTGCTGATGGCTGTGCTTTAGAGGTCATTAAAGGCCTCGATCTTAGTTTTTATCAAGGAAACTCTCAAGTCCAGACACTCAGACTAGAGTTTAATAGTTAATAATACTTAATTCTGAGGCGTGTTCCTGGAGTAGCCCATTATCTATAGCTGATTGGTGAAAATTAACATATATTAAAATGTGTTGTGTAAATGAACCTAAATAATTAAGGTAGTGTTTCTGTTTCTTTTTTAATCTGCCATGATGCTTTGAAGAAGGCAAATGGGGGCTCATTCTATAGGTGCAAATAAAAGACTGCCAAATTGGAATTTCATATATAATGACGGCTCAAGACTCTTCTGTATTTAGTATTTTCAATAACAATAAGAATAATACTGTATTATTGAAAATTTAAATTATCAGTGATTTCTTCGAAGAAAAAAATCTCTTTTTATCTACTATACTCTTAGCTTTTGGTATAAAATATCAACAGTCCTTCTTCAAATACAAAGGCTGCAGTGAGTAAACTAATGGTGGGACTTTTTTTTTGCTTAAAATTTTGCTCTTGCCCACCAGTCAACCAGTGAGCAGGGGCTTCAGTCGCTCTGGCGCAGTTCATATCACTGAACTCGGACAAACCAGTTCTTTTAGCTGTCCGAGCAGCTTTTCGTTTGTTAATGTATTTGCATACAATTACATGTCTAGCAAGACAGCATCCACATAGTGCTCTTCTAACTTGTTTGTCTGCACAGCTCCATAACACAAACAACCAGTAGCTGCCATGTCTACATTTCCAGTGCTACATTCACCATCTCTGGGGGCTTTAGTCCTTACTTGCTGGTCCATTCGGTCTGAATGGGAGTGGATAATGGGTAGCTGTAGTTGCTTGAAGTTCCCTATCCCCCAAGTGCCTTAGGTATTTGGTGTCAGTTTTGAATCTCATGATTTTCAAATAGTATTGACGCATGGAAAATACGAGGGTATGACACTTGCTTTCTCTGATCCTATCCCCATCCTTTCACTTAACAAGCTCTCTGCTACTCCGAATTTGTGTTTTGTGCCTGTAGTCGAAGATTGAGATTCAAGTTCTGCATCAGTTTGAGGTGCTCTAATTTCTAGTGTAGATCACCGATGCCATCTCATTGCTGCTTCAGAGTCTTGACCCAGAGTGCTGTTTGTTTTTCCTTTAATTAACAACCCTTACTTTATGGAAGACTCTATTAAAGTTTCTTCCCTAGGTACTTTAAAGTCTGACATTACAGTTGTACATTTGATTTTTTTGCTTGTTGGCATCTCTACTTTAATTAACTCAATCCTAAGGTTTATGAAGAACACTATATACAGTATGTGACAAGCTGCTATTCTTGTTACAAATGCTCCTAATTTTAAAAAGTTAAAACAAGAAGATTTTTGATACTTATTTGAACCATAATATATGTCACTAATAATATAACACTCCACTCAGGTAAAGTCATAAACACCATGGCACCAAGAAGTGCATTTTAGAGGCCCTCTCCAGTTTGCTTTTGTCTAAAACTCACCTTGACATTGCCAAAATACAATTCTATTCAGTTCCCAGCACTTACTGGTGCATTAATGTAGCGCTTGATAAAAGTCTTATAGTTGCTTTTCAATTTTGTTAAAAAAACAAATTCAGCTGCCTCAAAATTAAAATCAATAATAAATGTGTTTGTGCTGTTCATTTCCCCGGTGCCTTACCTTTCTCAGATAGTGAAGACTTTTAGCACAAACGTATATGAGGAAGCACAAAGTATTCACCACTCTTCTTTTGTGACAAGAATTTAATAAAGTAATAGCGCAACATTTATTGTAGATAGCAGGGATAATTTGGTCAAACTGACCCATACAACCTCTTCATAATGAACACATACATTAAACATATTGCTTTTCTTTCTTTATTGCATTCAGTTCCACTTTAAAAAAAAAAAAAAAGCCAGCATGCAGTTCTTTAGATGCACTATACTTATTTGTTTTGCAAACGCAATTCCATCCCTTTCTGGCTCATCTTTTTAACTGCCCTGATTCACCATCGAAGTGCTGGTGTTTTTAAATTAAGCTCCATTAATCTTGCTTAGGAGAGGGTGAAACGTCGCCGGTGGCAGAATCACAGAATTCCTTACTTGACTATAACAAAGAGAAGAAAGTTTACAGTTGTACTTTGCAGAAATTGTTTCCTAAAATGTATGTTTGCTATCAAAGCCAAATCATTAATTACCTTTAATTTCTGTTTTTGTAATTATAAGGAATAATTGCATAGCATTTTGAGGCTTGCTTAATCCAATTCAGAGTCAGAAGAGCGGCTAGAGAATATCATGGCAGCACTGTGCACAAGGCAGAAACACTCCTGGACGGGGTGCCAGTCCATCACAGGGCTCACTCACACCCACAACTACACTTACTCTCTACTGTTTTTTGATTTGTCAATCAACATCTTGTTTGGAAATGTGGAAGGAAAACTCTGTAGAGACAAAGGGAAAACATGTAAACTGTATATGAACAACAACTTGTCCATGGAACGCAGCACACTGTATCCATGAGGCAGCAGCAGCACCACTCACTGCCCTTATTATATATGCAACATATTTTGTTATTTCTTTCACTACTTACAATTATTTATTTTATCTGAAAAAAGATGTGGCTACACTTCAGAATATTAATCTTTCTTGGTCTTGTAGTTTCTTACAGTGTTTGTCATTCAGGTGTTAAGAGTTTGCCTGCAGCTTTGCTAATACATTCCACCTCCCCATCCTTAATGGTTTTATAACTGGCTTTTCACAAACACAAATAAGTGAGACATTTTCATATACTGGCTTCTAGCTTACTGTCTGCTACTATTCCTTTTCTTATTGCCATGGGGAAGAAGAACATTTTCACCACTTTCCTGATTATTTTCTCTTTTATGTGTGCATTCTTGATGAACCAGACAAACAACTGACACATACAGTAAATGTGCACTGTAAGAGCCATTTCCTAGCTACATAAGATTCATAAATATTTTACTAAATGACAATGCATAATCTATGGGAGGTTTCTATTGCCCCCATAAGTTGAGTAGAATATTCTAGCCATTTCTAACAGCTCTGACTAAACATTATTCTCAGTTAGAGACCAGCCTTGCCATGTGTAAGGTGTAGAGGGCACATGGTTTTAAACTGTGCCTATGTGACTACGGGCCTTTTGAGTGTGTGAAGCAACACATAAGACAACACACTTATTTAAGTGCTGAGCCGTATGCTTAAGGAATACAGAAGAAGAAATTAAAAACTTTTAAGTACAGAAATAACTAAAGTTTCTCAAGAAAAGCTAAGTTTAGAGAAGATACATTTTTCAATTTTTTGTCTTTTATTCTACATGTGTAACAACTTTTTTCTTTATTCTTGTGTGGATTATTTGCTTTTAATTTTCACTAAAAATTTTTAAAATGAACATTTGGACTAAGAGATTTCTTTTGGCATGTGTTTTACCCGTGCTTGAACTTGGCTTATACTTCTGCAGCTACACTAATGTTTTAAACCTGCCTAACACTGAAAGCTTGAAAACTGCCTTGGATTAAAAGAAAGAAACCTGTATGTTTTAAGCCTAACGCCGGACTGGGATGGAAGAAAACAACAACTTGAAAAGACTCGATAGGTACTTATAATCTTTGTCTTTGATCCTTGAGTTGGACATTTTTGAAAATTGCTACCGCTCCTTGTTTAAAATATAAAGGAGCTTAAAAACCTTATATGATCGTCATGGCACCTGATTCTGGAAGCCAGAGGAAATATCAAACACCAAACGAAAGTCTGAGTGGTGTGAGCGGAAGTCATGACAACTATGACGTTTCAAGGGGGGACCATCTCCATGACGATGGAAAACCCTTCAATTTATCAGCTGATCTTCAATCAGAGATAAACAGCAAATACAATCAATTATCTGATACAATGAAGATCGTAACGAATTTACAACAAAATGATTATGAAGAATCGGTTCTCCGTTCTAAAAAAGGAATATGAAAAGCTAAATGTTATTACAATTCTATTATTAATATTATTGTTATTAGGTACAAATGCCCGTAAAGTCATGGAGCCATGGCAAATCATACATAGTGAAGGTGAAGGACTTTATGCTGGGAAAACATTCCGTGGGTGGATTGTTAATGGATTGATAAAGGGCACAGACAATGAAAGACTGCAAAGTTATTCAGTCAATCATGTGACAGTAAAGGAGGTAGAACAAATGTTACTCCAGCAAAACCATGGAGACTTTCCAGAACGCAGCTGTGAGGAAAAGGAGGAAATGTCACAGGAGGACATTAAATTAATGCGCATAGCCTCAGATACTGCAAGGCTAGTGGATGGACACTATTGCATTATTCTGCCTTTTAAAGATGAAACACTTAATGGGCCAAATAATCATTGCATTGCAGAACAACATACTATTGGACTTAAAATAAAACGTACAAAGTATCCAACATTCCATGAGGATTACAAAATTTTCATAAAAGACATTTTAGACAAAGGATATGCCATCAAGGTACCCACTGAACAGTTGACCCTTGACAGGGAGAGAGTGTGGTACATCCCCCACCATGGAGTATAACATCTAAAGAAAAATAAGATCAGAGTGGTTTTTGACTGTACAGCCACTTATCAAGGCTTTTCTCTAAATGAACAGTTGCTGAAAGGACCTGATTTAACTAATACACTCATTGGAGTTCTTACAAGATTCAGAGTGGAGCGAATTGCTTTCATGGAAGATATTAGATCAATGTTTTCAAGTGAAAGTTCCAGATGAAGACACAGATCTTCTTCGTTTCCTGTGGTAGCCTGAAGGTAATCTAAACAATGGACTAAAGGAATACAAAATAACAGTGCCTCTTTTTGGTGCTACTTCATCACCCATTTGTGCCTCTTATGCCTTACGAAGAACAGCAGAGGATGCAAGAGGCACAGCTCCAGAGGAAGCAGTTAACACTGTGATGCATAACTTCTATGCTGATAACTGTTTAAAGTAAGTTGCTACAGAAGAACAAGCCATAAAATTGGCCAAAGATCTTCAAGCCCTATGCTTAAAGGGAGGATTTTGTCTTACGAAACAGATAAGTAATGGCAGAGCAGTCTTGTTGTCCATCCCAGAAAAAGACAGGACAATAGATCAAAAGGACTTAGACTTAAGCCATAATTTGTTACCAGTTGAAATAGCCTTAGGTGTTCAATGGTGCACACAGTCTGACAGTTCAAGTTCCAGGTAAAGATGCAAGATAAGCCTGCTACAAGACGTGGTATTCTGTCAGTGGTCTGTTCAATATACAGTATTATTCACTTGGATTTTTAGCACCAGTCATATTGCCTGCTAAGCTTATTCTAAGAGAACTGTGTAAACAGAAATATGCATGGGATCAAGAAGTGGAGGTTAAGTATGTCTGGCAATGGAAACAATGGATGGACGATTTGCAGCTACTTGTGGATTACAGTGTAAACAGGTGCATTAAACCGCCTGGGTTTGGTCAAATAATGTCTGCACAAATGAATCATTTTGGAGATGCTTCAGAAAACGGGTATGGCACTGTTTCCTACCTCCTCCTGACTAATAAAAAAAATAAGAGACATTGTTCATTTATAATGGGGAAATCAAGAGTGGCGCCACTAAAACCTGTCATTATACCAAGGTTAAAATTTACAGCAGCAGTGGTAGCAGTCAAAGTGGACAAAATGTTAAAACAAGAACTAAAGATTCCACTGCATGAGTCAATCGTTTGGATTGACAGCACCACACTACTAAGGTACATTACAAATGAAAATGCATGCTACAAAACTTTTGTTGCCAACAGAATCACAGTCATAAGAGAGCACTCACAACCCTCGCAATGGAGGTACGTTGCATCTGCACAAAATCTTGTGGATCAGGCATCAAGAGGATCAACAATAGAAAGCTTCATCAAAAGTAACATTTGGATACAAGGCCCAAACTTCCTGCTACAGCCATAGCACGAATGGCCTAAGAGACCAGATGAAATGGACCTGTCTATTAGCGATGATCCGGAAATCAAAAGGTGTGTAGTAAATTTTGCAAGTGTAGAAGAAAAAATTGAACCAGTAAAAAGACTTGTAGAGTATTACTCAAAATGGTGCAATTTAAAGAAAGCAATAGCTTGGTTCCTTAGGTTCAAAGAAGTGCTACTGCATCTGAAAGGAGAGAAAAAGGCAATTCAATATACAGTCAGTCAATCTGGACACAGCCCAGAGAAACAAAAAAACACTAATCCCAGAAAAGCACTATATAAATGCAAAGAATTATTATTATTATTAACATATGAAGGAATACAAATCAACAATGAGGCTGAAGTCACTGTCTCTAAATGACTTGTCTAACGCAAAAAACAAACTTATTCACCTCAGTCACTACAAGCTTACCCAGAGGAGGTTAAAACCTTGCACAAAAATCAGCATGTAAAGAACGGTAGCAAAACCCACAAACTGGTCCCAGTCCTGCAAGAAAGAATATTGAGAGTTGGAGGAAAACTCAGCAAATCTGCTATTCCAGAAGAGGCAAAACACCCTGCAATCATTCAGAAGAATTCACATATTGCTACTCTCATTATGCAACACTTTCATAAAGAAATCAGACATTGTGGGCGTAATTATAAGATGCTACACCCTGTAACTCCTGGGTAAAGGGTCAAGTCATCAAGACAATGCCAGATGCAAAGGGGCAGTCAGAAGAGTTTGTGTGCAGGCCAAGACCAGCACACTGGACATACCTGTGAATAAACTGTGCCTGCTCCAGGAAGCAGCAAATGATTGAAATGATTGATTTTAATTTTTGTATGCTTAATTTTAATTGTGTTTGTGTTTTTACAGTAGAATTTAAGTTTTAAGTTTCTTAAGTTAGGTTTAAGTTCAGTAAAAAAGTGAAGGCTTTTACTAAGTAATGTTAAAGTAAATGATTTCTGACCTAGCATAAACAGTTAGGGGCCAGATGTGTAAGAGCCATTTCCTAGTTACATAAAATTCATAAATATTTTACTAAATGACAATGCATAATCTATGGGAGGTTCCTATAACCCCGATAAGTTGAGTAAAATATTCTAGCCATTTCTAACAGCTCTGACTAAACTTTATTCTCAGTTAGTGACCAGCCTTGCCATGTGTAAGGTGTAGAGGCCACATGGTTTTAAACCGTGCCTATGTGCCCTACGGAACTTTTGAGTGTGTGAAGTAACACATAAGACAATGCACTTATTTAAGTGCTGAGCTGTACGCTTACATACAGAAGAAGAAATTAAAAACTTTTAAGTACAGAAATAACTAAAGTTTCTCAAGAAAACCTAAGAAAGCTAAGTTTAGAGAAGATACATTTTTCCTTTTTTTTGTTTTTTATTCTACGTGTGTAACAACTTTTTTCTTTATTCTTGTGTGGATTATTTGCTTTTAATTTTCACTAAATATTTTTAAAACGAACTTTTAGACTGAGAGATTTCTTTTGGCACACGTTTATCCCGTCCTTGAACTTGCCTTATACTTCAACGGCTACACGCGCTCTTAATTTAAACCAATGAGCCAACCATTGTAACTATATACATTCACACTGCTGTATGTTCAGCACTGGTATGAGATGTGACTTACTGTACAGCACTTATTAACAATAAAAAAAAAGCTTATAGAAACTTCTGGAAACAGCAAGCTTACACTACATTATGTAATGTATATGCTATTGATAAGAAACTGGATACAGTATGTGAAAACTGTGAGTGTAAAGTCAACCTAACCCTGACACAGACAGGCACAGATATGTGTTTTGCAACCAGCACACACTTTATTTACAGTTTCACAGACAGTACCCATGCAGTTCCTACTTGCCAACAGTCTTTCTGCCTCCACTCTTCCTCAGGCTTTGTCCTCCTCCTTCCGACTCTGGCCATTGAGTGGTGGTGACTGGATCCCTTTACAGGGCACCCGAAAGGACTCCAGGTGCCCAACAAGTTTCTTCCAGCCACACTTCCGGGTCTGATGGAAGTGTGGCTAAATAAGGCCCTGGAAAGTTCAGTGCACTCCGCTGAAAATCAAGGGGGCTTCCCTCTGTCGACAAGGGGGAGACACTGTCCTGGAAATACTCACTTACTCCCACTCCCCCAGATCATGAAGCAAGAAATGTAACAATATAGCACTCCTAATGTCTCTTCCTATACAATAAAACCCACAGACATCAGATGTTTATTTTAACAAGATACTCAAGGAAAGGATGAAACAAATAAGAATCAAAATTATCCAAGAAAAAAAGTGTAACCAAAAGTAACATTCTAACTATCCCTTTATACATTCCTCTACAGTTCTTTACTCCTGTCTCTCAGACGGGATGGCATGTCCACTTGCAAGCATCAAAGACGTTGTCCTTTATCTTTGATGCTATCTGAATAATATGTGCCCATATTTATCAGTCATCTCAGAATTATTCCTAGGAATTGTACTAAAAGCCTGGCTAGGACTGGAATTTGTCCTACCTCAGAGTAAGACATAACAAGTGTTTAAGAAGTCTCCAACACTTATTCCCAGCTAGGGGTTCAACCTTGCTCATGATTTTACAGCAGCCCAAATTACAAAGTGGTACTCATGATGACGTTTTGTAAATTTCCTTGGAAATCATGATGACACTTTGTAGTTTAGATAGATAGATAGATAGATAGATAGATAGATAGATAGATAGATAGATAGATAGATAGATAGATAGATAGATAGATAGTGTCAGGGATGCCGGGGCAACGACCCGGCCGGGATGCCTTGAGGGACCAGAGGAGGGTCTACATGCGCCCTGGATCATGTGGGGGCCGCCATCCTGGTTGCTTTGGGGGCCACGGGCACAGAGCTTTGAAGCACCACCCTGTAGGGGCCCGCTAGGGGGTGTTCCTGTGCCTTGGGAGCCCTGGACCTCAGCACTTCCGCCACACCAGGAAGTGCTAGGGGGAAGAAGAGCAGGGACACCCGGAGTGTTTCCGGGGATGCAGCCGGCTCTCCTGCCACACATGGGCGTGTTGGCGGGTGATTGCCGGAACCCACCTGGAACACATCCGGGTGATAATAAAAGGGGCCGCCTCCCTTCATTCAGGGGAGAGTTGGGAGCGGAGAGGACTGAGCTTGCTGGAGGAGGCAAGGAGGCGGCCTGAAGTGGAAGAAAGGCATTGTTGTGGCCAGGACTTTGGGGACTTTTGGGGGTTTTGTGGTGCACTTGTGAACTTATATTTGTAAATAAACGTGATTGTGGGTGAGATGAACGTGTCCGCCTGTCTGTGTCTGGGCCAGTCTCCACAATAGATAGATAGATAGATAGATAGATAGATAGATAGATAGATAGATAGATAGATAGATCTGTATTTGTCCCCAAGGGGAAATATGGCTTTTTACAGAAGCCCTTTAAATAAATAAATTAATTAATTAATTAATTTACACACATACTTATGATTTAACCACAGAACAGAATGACTAAAAAGCAAGAAAATGAAAAAGAAAGGAAACTTCTGACTTGGCAGTCCCAGTCAGGCATTATACAGGCATATTGCTGTTGATTTAAAGGAGCCCCCATAGTGTTTCCTGACACACTTTTGCTGAATAGTTTGTTGGCTGAAATTCCTCAGTGTTACTGTGTCAGAGAGAGAGGATGTGCAGCTTTGTTCATAATGGCACTCAGTTTGGCCTTCAATTTCTCCTTTGCTACAACCTCCAGGGGGACCAGAGTTTATCCCATAACAGAGCTTGCCTTTTTAATTAGCTTGTTGATTCAGTGGGCTTCTCTTGAAGTGATCTTACCAGCCAAGCACACTAAATGCATAGAAACTGCATTGGTCAATACAGAGTTGTAGAAGATGTGAAGGATGTCACTTTTCTCATTAAAGCAACACAGTCTCCTAAGGTAAAAAAACCTGCTCTGTTGTTTCTTCTATAGTTCCTCTGTCCAACCTGTCATTAACGTGGCCACCCAAGTGCTTGTAGGAGTACACCACCTTTACTCCCTCAATAGTGACTGAACAGAGTGACTGGTGCGGTTTGCTGATGTCAAGATGCTGACAATTCTCTTTGCATCAGAAAACAAAACAAACTTGTCCACCTGACTCATATACTCTCCTATACAGTCTAATCACATTTCTCAATACACCCCATAAATCATCAAAATCATCTAAGAATTTCTGCATGTGACGTGACCAAATCTTAAATTGATAGTCTGAGATGTACAGAGTAAAAAGAAAAGGAGCCATGACTGTTCCTTGTGGTGCCCCACTGTTGTTCATATCCATTATCAGAAACACAGTCCTGGAGTCTCACAAACTGTGGTCTGCCCGACAGATAGTCATCAACAACAACGACCACATAAATAATACTGTAATGAGCAAAGAGATGGAAGGGCAGAGATATACATACTAAATGAGAGTTAAACATAAGTATGTTAATAAGCAATAAGCATGTTTGTTTAACATTGAATGGTCCACAGTCGTAGTTTCATCTGAATTATGTTCCCGCTGCTATGGCCACATGAAGTGCCTTATAAAGCAACAGTTACTAAAACTAGCCACGGCAGTAAGTCGTATTCCCATCTTCCAGTATATTGTGGTGTTCCTCCTCTTTTTGACCCCAACTTATCTTCTGCAAAGTTCTCTTGGGAGTCAATGAATGCCTCATTGAACCTTCCCGGGCTTGTAAACTGTAAAGTGAATGCCCGAGGAGTTCATGAAATGCAGAGCGCAATGTACCTGTGTGGCATTTCACTGTTAATCACCCATTCAACCTCTCATATCCTGGGATTAATATACTACCTACTACAGAATTGGTTGCTTCATGATCCCCTGTATTTTGATACTATGGCATCACTTGCAACTCACAAATGCACAGTCATTCTCATGTGGGGTAATGACCATTATGTGTCATGATTTACATAAGTGCTTTAATATTAACTTATGTGGTGTCATGGGGAAATGTACGAAAGTGTGTATTACCTCACAGGTTTTCAAAGATAGGGGCAAAATTCAAGAAAAGGTCTGTTGTGACTTACACAAATTTTCGCTGTTGCAAAGCTGCATTTTTCCTGTGACCAAAAAATGAAACATTACCAATGCTTTCATTTTGGCTGACAGTGCGTGACTTTTTCACATGGAGTGGTCATGTGGATGTACATGCAAATCTTATTCTATCTATGTCAAATTAAAACCCTTTATTGTCCATTATTGTCCAGTGTTTCCAAAACATTTAATTTTTTTTTCTGTGATGTGTGCCTCAGCACCATTATTCTGGCAGCTCCTAGAGAGTTAGGAAAGCTCACAAACTCATGATAAACCTAATGAAGTTAGGAGCAGTTTCCTAAATTCGGAAAACTGATAAAATTCTTTTACTCCTCCTCCTAAGGTTAGAACCAAATTTACATCACTCTGATATTTTTGAGCCAATTTGGGCTGTTTTCCTTCCATGGAAGGATACTGTAGCAATAAAACAATACAATTTACATCACTGATGTAAAAACATAGGTAAGCAAAAGCATTTGGCTAGAAACAACCTGTTTACCTGGTGCCCTTAGAAGTGTCCGGTAAAGTAGTAACATAATTTAACCCTTTAACGTAAGGAAAATGTTTAATAAGATATAACAACCTTTTTGCTGTTTTAATGGTTATTCATTGAGTCTCTATTACATCTTCAGGAATGTAAGAGCAACGTAATTCTAACTGATGTACAAATGCAGATAACAATCTTTTTATCTACTCAAACATCCATTCATTTTCCAACCCGCTGAATCCAAACACAGGGTCATGGGGGTCTGCTGGAGCCAATCCCAGCCAACACAGGGCAGGAACCAATCCCGGACAGGGTGCCAACCCACCACAGGACACACACAAACACACACTAGGGCCAATTTAGAATCGCCAATCCACCTAACCGGCATGTCTTTGGACTGTGGGAGGAAACCGGTGCGCCCAGAGGAAACCCACACAGACACGGGGAGAAAATGCAAACTCCACGCAGGGAGGACCCAGGAAGCGAACCCGGGTCTCCTAACTGCGAGGCAGCAGTGCTACCACTTGCGCCACCGTGCCGCCCTCTACTCAAACAGCTTCTCTAAAAATGTTTACTTTTCGGATAAATATTTTCAATCAAGTTTTTAACACCTGAAACACAACAATATATTGTACTACTGGCCCTCAAAGCTTGTGAGTAAATCTTGGTCCAAGTGGGTATCATAATCTCTTCGTCCAAAAGAATCTGAAAAATCCCTAATTTTCTAGGGTTTCTTTCTCTATCTGGTCATTTTCTAGTTCACTTTTTTGATTCAATGCACAATTTCCTGCTGGTGAGGCATGGACATTAAATTCTGTCTTGGGATTATGTCTGGACTAGCAGATTCCACTGTTCTCAGTGCAAAAGTACACAAATGTACATTCTTCTGTAACTAGCATATTTCAACCTAACATTTTCTTGAGATCAGTGAGAGCAGGGGCACTCATTAATAACGGCTGCACACTGGATTTTTTTTTGATTGGTTTGTTAATTGCATAATCCTTTGTAAACCATAGAGGCTGAAGTGCATGGAAATCCCAGTAGAGTATCTGTTTCTGAGATGCTGGAACCACCAACATTCATGCTACTAAGATCACTTTTCCTAATGTTTGGATGAATCACAACTAAAACTCTTGCCCAATCTGTGTGGAATATGTAATGATTTTCAGGCACTTGATTGGATGTTTATAGAAGAAGTTGTTTGCATTAATGAGACATTGTACCTAATGAGCTGATGTACTGGCTTGGAGGGACACAATAAAGAATTTTAATGATAAGGATCAGTACAAGAAACATAGTCAGGGACCAAGCCAAAATTAGAACCAAAAAGAGAAGCCTTTCTTAGCTCAAATTTTAATCCATAACTAAAAATTGCAGACTTCATATAAAGCCAGGAAGTGAATTATCACCAAATGAATTACACACTATTACAGGCATTATCCAAAAATTCCAATGAGAACATGGCTCCCAGTGGTGACCTTTAAACCCATACCATTAATGATGTCATCAACAAGATTCAGGAAGCGGTGGTGCCTATATATAAAACAAAATGGCATTGCAGCATATCTCTATACTGTTTTTACTTTCTCAAACCATCCTGTAGGAAGAAATACAGGTTATTTTCATAATCCAAAAACTTAAATATACATATACTTTACTTAAAACAGTTCAGGTTAAACAAAAAAATATCTACTCTCTATATATGAAATACTAAGCCTAAAATGCAACGATTTTGTGCAACGATTTTATGTGACATTTTATGTCAGGTTTTTTGTCACACTTTAAATCGGGCTTATTATAAAACCTACATATATATGTTTGTATCATTCTTTTCAGAATGTATCAAACTTTAATGTGCTGTTGTTATATTTACATTTTTAAATTATAAACTAAAAAAATATGAAGAACTCACGTCCTGCAAGACAAGACTTTGTGCCAAAAGATTTAACCATACCCGGTGCCAGAAATAAAAGACAAAGAGTAGCACAGCTGCTGTACAGGCTTTTAAATGTTCGATTTAAAAACTGCTGATCACAATAGCTCAGGGGTTCCATTTCCTTTTGGGTTTAAGATTATTGAAAAATTAATTTCTCCTAGATAGCAGTCTTCAGCATGCAAGAGGAGAAAAATACACATAACTAAATAAATCATGATAATAATAAGCCTCATGTGTTAGCATGATGTCCTGCCTTTCCATCATTCAAGGATAAACCGTTCCATGCTCATGGGAAAGAAGCCCAACACTTGATTTTTTCATGCGAAAAGAAATTTGTAAGTACAAATGACACATTTTTTGCCAGATAATTACCACAAACCATATTTCTAACTTTCTTTCCACCAAGGTTTAATAAATGCTGTATTAGGTAATACTTATTGAGCAAAATCACTTTTTTTACATTATTTATGAACTACAAATAAATACACACTCTGTACCATTATGCTAAATGTGGCCAATATTTTGACTCGTTATTATTCATTTTACATTATCGTTTACAGGACTAAATGATCAACTTTTATGGACAGAATTTCTAAGTGCAGCCAGGGTGTTGAGGGGGTCCGGTTTGGTGGACTCTGTATTGGGTCATTGCTTTTTGCAGATGATGTTGTCCTGTTTGCTTCATCAGGCCGTGATCTTCAGCTCTCTATGGATCGGTGGGCAGTTGAGTGTGAAGCAGGTGGGATGGGAATCAGCACCTCCAAATCCGAGACCATGGTCCTGAGCCGGAAAACAACAACAACATTTATTTATATAGCACATTTTCATACAAAAAAGTAGCTCACAGCACTTTACATAATGAAGAAAAATAAAAGACAAAATAAGAAATTAAAATATGACAACATTAGTTAACATAGAAAAAGAGTAAGGTCCAATGGCCAGGCAGTGTTTTAAAGTGCTCCACTGTATTAGCCTGGCAAATTCCTATTGGCAGGCTATTCCAGATTTTAGGTGCATAGCAGCAGAAGGCCGCCTCACCACTTCTTTTAAGTTTTGCTCTAGGAATTCTAAGGAGACACTCATTTGAGGATCTGAGGTTATGATTTGGAATATAAGGTGTCAGACATTCCGATATATACGATGGGGTCAGATTATTTAAGGCTTTTAAACCACTAGCAAAATACCCGTGCTTCACAGCGGAAAAGTAGTGTGTTAAAGAAGTTATTAAAAAGAAAAGGAAACATTTTAAAAATAATGTAACATGATTGTCAATGTAATTGTTTTGTCACTGTTATGAGTGTTGCTGTCATATATATATATATATATATATATATACACACACACATATAAACATATATACATATACGTTTATATACATATAAACATATCTACATATACACATATCTATATATATATACATATACACATCTACATATATATATACACATATCAATATATATTGTGGACGCTGGCCCGGACACACACAGATGGACATCGTTGTTTCACCCAACACACTGTTTATTCACAATTATTTACAATTTTACGTGCACGACACACCCCAGTGCCTCCTGCACCGATTCCCCCAATGTCCAGGCCTCACAGTCTCTGTGCCTCTTTCCTGGCCGCCACTGTTCCTTTCTCCAGCTCTGTCCGCTTCCACCCGACATCCACCGATGACTGGAGGGAGGCGGCCCCTTAAATAGGAACCCAGATGGGCTCCAGCTGCTTCCCGGAATTCCTCCGTAGCCACGCCCCAGTGTGGCGGAAGTGCCGGCTGCACACCCGGAAGCCATCCGGGTGTCCCCTGTCATCTTCCCCCCAGCACTTCCTGGTGTGGCGGAAGTGCTGGGCTCCCGGGGTATTCAGGCACAGGGGCGCCGCCTGGCAGTGGCCACAGGTCCCTACAGGGCTGGGCTTTCAAGCCCTTTACCCGAGGCCCCCAACATAACCAGGGTGGACGCCCCCTCGCGGTCTGGAGGAGGCACAAGCCCTCCTCCGGTCCTCCTGGGCTTCAGCCCGGCCGAGTACCACAATATACACACATACATATACAAATATACATACATACATACATACATACATACAGATAAATATAAATATATATACACACATACACATACATATATATATATATATATATATATATACACACAAACATATATATATATATACACATACATACATATATATCTATATATATATATATACTGTATATAGCAAAATCCCTGCGCCTCGCAGCGACGAAGAACTGCTTTTAAATTTTTATTAAATTAAGGGAAATATACCAACAACTATCTGTTAAGGATCTCTTTGTATACCACGTTGTCAGTTCAGCAGTCCGGTTGTAATATGACCAAGCTGTGCACTGAGATTACTTTTGAGAATGCAACGTATAGTTTTGTCTAGGAGGAAAGCAATGTTGCCTCAAATCAATGGCAACCTTTTGTAGGGTGTGTCCCTGAGACTTATTAATTGTCATCGCAAAGCAGAGCCTTACTGGAAATTTGAGGCATTTCAATTGAAATGGGAGATCAGAGGGTATAACAGGGATGTGAGGAATACATTCAGAGTGTGGTGACACAGCTTCTCCGCTGCTTTATAAACAAACGCCATATAAGGCCATCGTTTCTCCTTGCTTCGCGGTTCTGTACTGTTTTATTGTTCGTTCATTACGATTCTTATAGTTATTGTGTAGCTATTCGAGACCTACTTTACTGTTCAGGTACCTATTTCCTTTATTTAATCCGCGGCTTGTACTGCTATTTTTGTTCGTTTATTACGATTATAGATATTTATTGATTCCCTTCTTTAGCTGACTGCCTGCTCAAATAAGATGCTCTGCTGGTTTTTTGTGAAACAGCCTTTACACAGCTTCTCCGCTGTTTTATAAACAAATGACATATAAAGCCATTACCTTGTCAATTGTGTAATGCGTTTTTTGAACAGGTTTGATGCATGGAAATGATCACTCGTACTGCGTTCAGTCAGTTCACGTGAACTGCTCTCTTGTGTGATGTTGCGATGTCCACGGCTTTATTTAATGTTACCTAAGACCCGGCACTTAAAAGTTTCTGGCTGTAGTCCGGTAGTAATATGACGAAGCTGCACGAGTTCACTCTTGAGAATGCAACGTATAGTTGTCCAGGAGAAGAGCAATCTTGCCTGAAATCAATGGCATCTTTTTGTAGGGTGTGTCCCTGAGACTTATTACTTGTCATCGCGCAGCAGGGCCTTACTGGAAATTAGAGGCATCTGAATTGAAATGGGAGATCAGAGGGTATAAAGGGGATGCGAGGAATACATTGAGTGTGGAGAAACTCTAGAGACAGCGTGTGTATTAACTTGTGGATTTTTCTGTGAGTATTTGGTGGCAGCGTGCCGAAGTTGCTTCCGCAAAACCGTGTTAGCTGTGGAGCTCAACTCGGAGCATATTCTTATCCTACCATGTCAATTGTGTAATGCGTTTTTTGAACAGGTTTGATGCATGGAAGCGATCACTCGTACTGCGTTCAGTCAGTTCACGTGAGCTGCTCTCTTGTGTGATGTTGCGATGTACACGGCTTTATTTAATGTTACCCAAGACCCAGCACTTAAAAGTTTCTCGCTACAGCAATTTTAACTCCGTTACAAAGTGATCCAAAGTCTCGTTTATATCTCATGTCCTCTCATTAAACTTGTATCTCGCAAATAAAGTATTCAGCGTTTTTCTTCAGCGCTCTTTGGGACCTTTTCCTTCTTTTCTACATACTGTGGTCACAGTCAGTTCACGTGATTACGTGGGAGGTGTGATGATGTCACACACAGCTCCGCCCCCACGGCCGTCGAGCTTATGTCCATCACAGTATATGGAGAAAAATAGGTTCCAGTTATGACCATTACGCGTAGAATTTCGAAATGAAACCTGCCCAACATTTGTAAGTAAGCTGTAAGGAATGAGCCTGCCAAATTTCAGCCTTCTACCTACACGGGAAGTTGGAAAATTAGTGATGAGTGAGTGAGTGAGTCAGTGAGTGAGTGAATCAGTGAGGGCTTTGCCTTTTATTAGTATAGATAAGCAGAATTTTAAAGTCAATACTAAATGACACAGGTAACCAATGTAGTGACATCAAAACTGGAGAAATGTGCTCGGATTTTCTTTTCTTGGTTAGAATTCTAGCAGCTGCATTCTGCACTAGATGCAAACGATTTATGTCTTTTTTGGGTATTCCTGAGAGGATTGCGTTACAGTAATCTAGTCGACTGAAAACAAAGGAGTGAACTAATTTCTCAGCATCTTTCAGTGATATAAGAGGTCTAACTTTTGCTATGTTTCTTAAGTGAAAAAATGCTGTCCTAGCGATCTGATTAATATGCGATTTAAAATTCAGATTACAGTCAACAGTTACCCCTAAGCTTTTTACCTCCATCTTGACTTTTAATCCTAATGTATCCTGTTTATTTCTAATAGCCTCATTGTATTCGTTATTGCCAATCACTAAGATTTCAGTTTTCTCTTTATTTAGCTTGAGAAAGTTGCTACTTATCCATTCAGAAATACAAATAAGACATTGTGTTAGTGAATCAAGAGAATCGGGGTCATCAGGTGCTATTGATAAATACAGCTGGGTGTCATCAGCATAGCTGTGGTAGCTCACATTATGCCCCGAGATAATCTGACCTAACGGAAGCATGTATGAGAAGAGAAGCGGATCCAGAATAGAGCCTTGTGGAACACCATATAGAATATCATGTGACTTTGAGTTGTAATTACCACAACTAACAAAAAATTTTCTCCCTGCCAGGTAGGATTCAAACCAATTTAAGACACTGTCAGAGAGGCCCACACATTGACTAAGGCGATTTCTAAGAATATTATGATCAATGGTGTCAAATGCAACACTCAGATCTAAGAGGATAAGAACAGATAAATGGCCTCTGTCTGCATTTACCCTCAATCATTTACTACTTTAACGAGTGCAGTTTCTGTGCTGTGATTTGTTCTAAAACCTGACTGAAATTTATCAAGAATAGCATGTTTATTGAGGTGGTCATTTAACTGCATAATGACTGCAATCTCCAGAATTTTACTTAAGAAAGGCAGGTTAGAGATGGGTCTAAAATTTTCAAAAGCAGAGGGGTCAAGATTATTTTCTTGTAGGGGTTTAACTACAGCAGTCTTAAGACAGTCTGGGAACACCCCCGTATCTAATGACGAATTTACTATGTCAAGAATATTATCAATTAGCACGCCTAATAATTTAAAAAAATTTGTTGGTATTGGGTCAAGGATGCAGGAGGAGGGTTTCAGTTGAGTAATTATTTTATGAAAATCAGGTAAATCTATCCTAGAGAAAGAGTTTCATTTGTTTATAATGGAGTAGTGGGGTTTAGGAGGATCCTTAGTGTTGGGGAAATGTACTATGTTATTTCTAATATCATAAATTTTGTGATTGAAAAATACAGCAATAGCCTCACATGTTTTACTGGAAGTACTTAGGAGGCATTCCTTTGAGTTACCTGGGTTTAGCAGACGATCAATCGTCGAGAATAAGACTTTGGGATTACTAGCATCAGTCTGTCGTGGTGAAAAAGGAGCTGAGCCGTAAGGCAAAGCTCTCAGTTTAGCAGTTGATCTATGTTCCTACCCATGAGCTTCCTCCTCAGGGTCTCTGGGCTTTCCCTTAAAGATAGGGTGAGAAGCTCAGTCATCCGGGAGGGCCTCAGAGTAGAGCTGCTGCTCCTCCACATCGAGAGGAGTCAGATGAGGTTTCTCAGGCATCTGATCAGGATGCCTCTTGGACGCCTCCCTGGTGAGGTGTTCTGGGCACGTCCAACTGGGAAGAGGCCCCGGGGAAGACCTACGACACGCTGGAGGGACTATATCAAAAAAAATTCTCCTATTAATTGTATTTATTTATTGCTTTCACGCTTTAATTAAATGTCATTATTTTAATTATTGAGTGGGACAGCAGAGCCAAGCATTTACATTGTGTTCAAAAGGAATGGCCAGCTGGAGCTTTTGCTCCAGCTTAGTGCCAAAAACATCATCAGACCTAGCTGGGTGGATCCAGATAAAGTGC
Source organism: Polypterus senegalus (assembly GCF_016835505.1). Classification (NCBI taxonomy): domain Eukaryota; kingdom Metazoa; phylum Chordata; class Cladistia; order Polypteriformes; family Polypteridae; genus Polypterus; species Polypterus senegalus. Next base: position 43,686,547 of record NC_053169.1, on the reverse strand, counting down.
TGCTACCACCCACCGCTTCATATTGAGCTTGGTTTAATTAAGTTGTTTGTCAAAGCCCCCTCAAAAGATGGAGCCTGTTTTATGCATTTGGGCCTAAAGTGTCTAGGTTTTTCTGAAGCTAAATTGAAAGTGGCCACTTTTGCTTGACCTGATATTAGAAAACTGATTACCGATTCAGAATTTAATGGTGCGATGAACGACCTGGAGCAATAGTCTTTGATACCATTCAAGGAGATAATTTATTGGTTTTTAGGTACCAATAAAGATCCAAATTACAAAGAAATTGTGAAAAATGTATTAGTTAAGTTTAAGAAATTGGGTTGTAACATGAGACTCAAAGTTTTCTTTTTGTATTTGCATTTGAAAATTTTCATTTAAAATCTTTGAGTGGTGAGTGAAGAACCGTGGGAAAGATTTCATCAAGATATCAAGGACATCGAAAGAAGGTACCTGGAATTTGATCTCATTGTATCAACGGCTAGTGAAGGCAGAAGATGAAAGATGTTATTCTTTCTCTTCTGTTCAGAGGAGCAACTTTGTAAACCTGCAAACTGTCTTGAATAAGAACTGAACATTCTGTTACGTGAGAAAATCTGAAAGGCTTACTACTGACCAAATAAAGAGAGCTACCAAAGGTTTGCAAGCACAGGAAGGGTCTATCTGTCAGTGTGTTACCATACTTTATATTTGTAAATGTGTGCAGAATGGAATCTTACAAGTCCAAACCTCAACTAATGAGATCCATTTTGGTCATTTTTAAAAAGCAAAAAGAACGAGAGAGCTTTGCAGGTCAGTGAAACAACTAGTTCCTGCAGCACATGCCCAAACTATTCAAAGTCAGCTCTGCCAATCCCCCCACAGCAGTCAGACACATGAAATTAAAAACCCAAGGAACCTACATGTTATTTTATTTTGTTCTTCCATGTCATGTTTAACAGATATCTGATAGGTTTTAATATTGCCAGACTTTTTTCTCTTGCAATTACAGGTCAACTGACATTATTATAGCAATATGAGTACATAAAAGGAGAATTTTGCACAAACGGTTCAATTTTCAGAGCTCCAAAGGGATTGCATTAAACAAGGTCTACGGCGTAACAAGAAAAGTATTATGGTAATTTTAATAGATAAAGGTGATAAGTTCATAGTGTACCTTTCAACAACAAGGGAATAGAAAATTCATTGTTCTTCTGTGTTTTCTTATACATAACTGATTTACATCTTGTGATTACCAAAGCCCAGATGTCTCAAGCAAAACTGCCTCCAGATTCACAGCTTATTACAAATCACCTCCCTTTTCATTCCTAGCAGGTCCCTGGTTACTCTTTTTCTTCTGATTAGTATACAAGAGAATAACTTGACAAAGCTGCAGAATACAAAGGTTTTTCTTTTTTTTTTCTTTTTGAGCTTTAGCAGGCTGTATCTCTGTAGAAGTGCTTGAATTTGACGTGTGAAATGTCTTGCTTGTTTACCTGTATTGATATAGGCTGTATGCTTTGATTAAATTTCTACGGCCTGCCACTTATGTCAAATAGTGTTATTTTAAATTGTGCCTTTTCTGGTTTGTACGGTCTGAAAACATGTAGTATAAACATTATAATATACAGATTTATATATTGAATGTAACATGTCATCTAGATGATTCTATATTTGAAAATAAAGAGACTTGGCATATATTCCAGTTAACTACACAGGTTTATTAAGGATAGCCATATTACAAGGATTGGAGACCCCCTTAACATTTAACTGCATAATAAAGTAGAAATAGGCATTACTTCTTTATTAATCTGATATTGCAATTACATTTCACATAATGTATGCAAACCAACAAAAAAAAATCCAAACAATCACTTTTAAGGCTATTTTAATAAACTGTCCCTTAATGCCATTTTTTTCTTCTCAAAAAACTACATTAATTTCTGTGGCTGAGACCTTCTTCTACTAAACTGGTTGAACTCACCAACCGAGAAATAAAAGCAGAAAATAGACATGTAATTTCAAAAAATGCCTTTATTGTTTCTAGCAAGGAGTCAAGAATAACATCAGCACTTTAATTGACATGAAAAGAGAACCATGGCAAGGCACAGAAATCCACCTGCTTCTCTGCTGCCTTCCTTACTGCAAAATGACTTTCGGCTAACAGTTGGAGACCAGGGTCTTACATTAACTAATTTACTTTGGGAGTTTAATAAGTGTGTGTCTTCAGCCAGTGTTGTATAAAATACCCAGAAGGTATACTTAGGTAAAAACTGTAGTAAAATATAGAATTTGCCCAATAGAAAACTACTTAAGTAGAAGTTTTAAAGTATCCGATAGTAAATGTAATATCTCCCTGTTTTATATAAAATTCTTACATGTTTAAATAATTCAGACTTCTTTCTTTTTGCATGAGAAACATATTACAATCAGCAAAATGTAAGACAAGTAACTGCAACTTGAAGCAGACATCTTTATGGACTATCCTAATTCACTGGAGTAGGTGCTAATAGGAGACTGTGAAGGATAATGTGCATGGCTGAGTGTCCCAGTCGAAAATGGACAAGATTCCTTAACTGAACAGGACACAGGCCTTTGGAGGCACACGAAGAAGGATGAAGATTGTCCTGTCTCAGCCAGAAGACAGGCAGATGATCTCTGTGTGGCAGTGGGTACATTAGCATCCCAGCAGTGTTGGACTGAGGAATAACACCCAGACAGGAGGCCAGTGTGGTGGAAGGACAGGGGAAGACAACCTGGCAGGGCTACATGCTCCCCCAACACGCTAAGTGGAAGCCCCCTAGGTGCCCACTACCTGTGTGGATATCCACAGGTCATGATGGGAACTGTAGTGCCATAGAACAACATTGTCGGGTTCCATGGGTGCCACCAAAGGTTGATGCAGGGATCCATCATCCCTACTTTGTGGGACATCTGTTTGACCTGGAAGTGCTTCCAACTGGCCATGCGTTAGCACTGGAGTTACACCCAGGTGTAAGATAAAAGAAGCCACTTGACCTTGGGGTCAGGTGGACGGGAAGAGAGACAAGGCTCACCTGGAGGAGTGGAAGAAGAGGGAAAAGGAGAAAGAAGAAGAATAATTGTGTTTATGCCACCTTTGATGACTTTTTGTAAGGTATTTGTGGCAATAAATCTATTTATTAGCATCCGGAACTGTGTCTGTGCTTTTGTGTCTTGTGTTTGGGGTGCTGCAATGCCACCTACTGGTCATAAGATGCATACAGACTACTCCCATTTTAAGAAGGAGTTAATTTGCTCCCAAACACCCCTTCGTAAATTGAATTTCTGTAACATGAACACCCAATTGTAATTGATTGAAATGGCAACTATTTTTAAGGGTTTCTTGCCACCCTTATATTTATTCAAATAACATCAAATGCCATGGCAAATGACTGAATTATTTTAACAATAACATTAGTTATCAAAACATACTCTAATAAGGTACAACATTGTCCTTCATTAAATAATGTTTATTAAAGCCCTTAAGGGCAGAGTGGTGGCTCCGAGGTTAGGGATCTGTGCCGGCAATTGGAAGGTTGCTGGTTTGAATCCTGTAAATACAAGAAGTGACTCTACTCCGCTGGGTATTTGAGCAAGGCCCTCAACCTGCACTTACTCTATGCTGGGTATGACGTTAACCAGCATCCAGCCTTGCAAGCAGATCCTCCGACTTGCAGGCAAAACTTGGGGGCTGATGACAGGATTGACACTCCAGCCAATGTAAATAACGTCACAATGTTCCAGTGTGGTCCTTAGATTTCAGCCATTGCATGGCTACACTCGGGTCCCAATGCGGGTGGTTTGTCATGTGGTGTGTGTGGCAACGCACTGTAATCAGCACATGGTCCGGAAAAGAAAAAAAGCCATTACCCAGACTTTAACACCTCTACTGTAACAATCAAAGGAATGGCCATTTGGTTTTTCTTAGGTTTTTCCATCAAGTTCATGATCTTTTTGGGAGCCATGATGCCCAGGATAATGGGAGAAGGCATGTGAGCAACAAACATGACGATGAGTGAACCATAGCACGTGAACGCTCAAGTGAACCACTCTGTAGTGTGGGGAACAAGCCATGCCCATCTGGCAGGCTGCCAAGTGGACAGCATCTGAATGCAGCAACATTGACTGCGATAATAACTGAGATTGGGTTTGTGCATCTTCTTCATTCAGCCTTGCCACGTCCTGCAAGCTGTGACTACGTGTACTGGGAAATTCTATGCAGAGGATGAGGTTTTACCATCAGCAGCATGCATTTGAAAATCGACCCTGATTCTTTGTACATGTAAATTCTTTACATATTCTTTGCATATATAAATTTTCTTGTATTGCTTTTATTTTAGGTGATTGAATAAAACATTCTGTGTATTTAATTATCTCTATTGTGTTCTGGTTTAATATTGCAGTTACAAAATGTGATTAGCCAGATATACCAAAATAAAAAAAGCCATTTATGTTTGAAAATGTAGTGAAGTAAAAGCAATGCTTAAAGTGGGGCATGTACCAGCACTTCTCAGTTTTTTGCTCTGGAGTATTAAAACTCTTAGATCGGTTGTGTATCGGTGTATCTGCTTTCATCAGGGTTATTTGTTAAGCTCTGTTGACGATCAGCACCAGGACACAGCGCTGAAAATTCCTGGAGATCAGACTCACACCCCTGCTCTTCGAATCTGCTTATGGTAATAATTGCGGTCAAAACATCCACGCATCCAAAGGGTGACCCTACAAAGACCTAAGGAAGAAGGTAACATGGCTCTACCTAACTTTCAATTTTATTACTGGACAGCAAATATACAAGCTATAAAAACCTGGGCATGGACACAAATAGATGAACATACACAGGCTTGGTCTGCAATAGAAATAAAATCCTGCAGTACTTCTTTATATTCCTTGCTTTGTACCCCAATAAATACAAGTCATCGCCAATATGCTAACAACCCAATTATGTTTCACTCACTCAGAATATGGAACCAATGTAGGATGTATTTTAAGACAGAGAAGCTTCTATCTGTGGCACCTCTGCACAAGAACCACGTTTTTCTACCCTCTCAGAAGTATGCAGTTTTTAATGTTTGGAAAACATTCGGGATTAAATCACTTAGAGTTCTGTACATAGACAGCATCTTTGCATCCTATGAACAATTACACTCCAAATTTTACCTTCAGGCAACACATTTCTTTCACTACCTTCAAATTAGAAACTTTGCTAAACAAAACCTGCCCAATTTTCCTCACCTCCCTCCTACCTCTATGCCAGAAAAAATATTGCTCAGTCTTGAGGACTCAGACAGCATCTCCATAATTTATAAAACCATTTTACAGTCCCTCCCTTTCAAACATCCAAGAGTACAATGGGAAAAGGATCTCTCACTCAGCATCTCAGAAAAGGAGTGGAAGGCAGCTGTGCACAGAATTCACTTGAACTCCATATACAATACAATTTATTTTTGTATAGCCCAAAATCACACACTCCATATGACTCCATATGCGCAAAGCATATAGTTATTCAACTTAAAATTATATATTGAGCATATCTGTCTTGTTTAAAATTGTCCAAAATGTTTCCCGAATAAGATCCAACCTGCAAACATTGCAATTGCGCGCCAGCCTTATTGGGTCACATGTTTTGGACGTGTACCAAACTAACATCATTTTGGAGCAAAATCTCTAAATGACTTTCACACAGCCTTAGACTCACAATCCCTCCTAACCCATTAACAGCTGTGTTTGGTGTACTTCCAGATGGGCTTAAAGTGGAGAAGGACAAACAAACTGTAACTGCATTTACTACACTATTGGCACGCAGACTTATCCTGCTCAATTGTAAGAATCCTAACTCACCTATTTTAAGTTAGTGGGTAACTGAAGTTATATACTATTTGAAACTGGAAAAAAATTAATTCTCATTTAGAGGATCTGTTCAAAACCTGGCAGGATCTAATCAATAAAATTATAGAATAAGCATTTTAATTGAGGAAGCAGATTCTCTCCCCTCTTTTTTTAACTCTATTTATTTTTATTAATTTATCTATTTACTTACTTTTACTGGGCATTACAGTGACGCAGTGGTAGCGCTGCTGCTTCATAGTAAGGAGACCTGGGTTTGCCTTCTGGGTGCTCCCTGTGTGGAGTTTGCATGTTCTCCCCGTGTCTGCATGGATTTCCTCCGGGTACTCCGGTTTCCTCCCACAGTCCAAAGACATGCAGGTTAGGTGTATTGGCGATCCTAAATTGGCCCTAGTGTGTGCTTGATGTGTGGGTGTATGTGTGTGCCTTGCAGTGGGCTGGTGCCCTGCCCGTGGATTTGTTCCTGCCTTGTGCCCTGTGCTGGCTGGGATTGGCTCCAGCAGACCCCCGTGACCCTGTGTTAGGATATAGCGGGTTGGACAATGGCTGGCTGACTTACTTTTACTACCTTAAAGTTTTACTCTGCTGGCCTAGCTTTCTTTCTCATGGGTGATGGCTGATTTGTTTCGAACCAAGTCATGTAAAACTTGACTTATTTGTATAGATTGTTATTTGATTTTAATAAAATCAATAAAAACAAACAAAATTGTGGTCTATTCTGTAAACTGCATTTAAAGTATTTTACCTGTTTAAAAATTTGTAAGCAAATTTTGATTAATATAACAAAAAATCAATGTGTAATAGCATTAGACATCTATATAAAAGAAATAAAAAAACCCAGAAAGTGTGGAAATGCCAACACAACAAAATGTCGCACACAAGCAAGGGAGGCACCATGTCACTAATTTCTCTTAATAATGCACTTTAATCAGGGAAGCAGCAGAATCCCAGTTGTACATGGATGCTCCATTAATCTGTAATGAAGACGCTTCTTGGTTAATCAAATCATAAATTTTCTACTTACGTATACTGTACTGTATAAATATTGCATGGCTTAATAATTTATTGCTGTTATTGTAAATATATGTGTAGCCAGCCAGAACCTGTACACAGTAAAGAGCACTGTACTTGAAGTTGAATTAATGCAGCATTAAAAGGTTCCATGTATAAACTGATTTCAGTATAAGTCCTAAAAAATAATATAAACTCATAAATGCACGTGAGTTATTTAACCATTATATAATACTAGGTTTTTAGAAAATTTAGTTTACAGGAGGATGGATAAAAATGTGAACTGCAGTTACAGAACAGTCTTGCAGTTTGATTATATTGTGCTCATGTTTTTATATAATAAAACATTATAAGTGTTTGCGAGATTAAAATTATGTGATAAAATAACCTTATTACTTAATTTATACTACTGTTTAAACAGCATAGGAAAAGAATAAGTATTACTTCTATTCCTAGAATAAATGTCTCTTGACACAGAGCAGGGGTACTCAACTCTGATCCTGGAAATCTGAAGTGACTGCAGATTTTTATTCCAACCAGTTTCTTAATTAGAAGCCATGCCTAGCAGATAATGAAACTTGGTATTTAATTATATTGCTTGTGAGCACTTTTCATTCTTTCAAAACAAATCTCTATCGCATTGTAGACTTTTTATTTTCTGAAAACATTATCCATATGTTTTGTGGTCTGGAACAGATTTGTTCCTCTTGATTCTTCCCTTCTCCATTTCATTTACTTGGAAAAACTGTATTAACACAGATACTTCATGATTTTTGGAAGATTATTTGTGCCAAAATTAAATGCAGTTCAATTTGTTAACTATGTTGAAATGCAATACATATGCAACCAAATGATCGATTGTTTTTCACTACTGTATACAATTTTTATGTCAGCTTTAAAATGCAATAAACAAGCGTAATGCAATTGAATTCATGTTCATAGATATCATGTAATGACTAAAAAAAGAAGATTGCAGTATTGCATTCAGCTTAATGGTAGCTCCGCGTGTATTGCATTTCGATTTGAGGCCACACTTCCATTGTTCCAAAACTAAAAGTAATCAAATAACCTACCAGCAGCACAAGGTGGAGCAAAGGGCGACAACAGTTGGGGAAGGAGGCATTCCTGTTCTATATGTTTAGTCAATATGGACTGCGGAGTGGTTATCTGAAATGGAAAAAAGTATGCTTAAACTATGCTTTAGGTTGGTTAAAGTTTTTTTTTTTTTTCTGTGTGTGTGCATGTTAAATGAACCAGTCCGGTTAAATTTTCAAGGTGTGGGTTGTTAGAGATTGTAACTAACTACTGAATGTAATGAAACATTCATTAGTGTCACCAAGCTTTTTATTCATAACCACTGTGATAAAACAGATAATATATAGTTTTTCCCTTCTTTCGACACACCAGATAAGGAAATAGTCATTTAGATCGCCAGCTTCCACCCGTTCAACAAGAAGGTGAATCCCCTGCCTTACCAACTCCCTATTTTCCTTCTAATCCAAGTGCAGCACACTCATGCTTGCGACGCCTCTTCCTGTAACTGTTGATGCTGCTTGCCCCACCTTTTAGCACTGATTGGTCATTTGATTACTTATAGTTTCATCACGTTTAAATCATGGTCTCAAATCCAAATGTAATACAAACAAGAGCTGCCGCTACACGAAATGCAATACGTCTGCTTTTCTTTTACTTATCTCCAACTCTACTCTATGTGCCACTAATATGACTATAAAAGCCAAAGCACTTCAGAAAAAAAGAAGGAAAAAAATAATAATTAAATTAATTATATCTGCATGATAAGCGGTCTTTTTTGATAAAAATAAATGATGAATCTGTCACCTGAGTTTCTATATTGTTGTTTCTGATATTGATATACAGTACATTATATATATATATATATATATATATACTGTATATATGCGGTGGGCTGGTGCCTTGCCCAGGGTTTGTTTCCTGCCTTGTGCCCTGTGTTGGCTGGGATTGACTCCAGCAGACCCCCGTGACCCTGTAGTTGGATATAGCGGGTTGGGTAATGGATGGATAGATCATTATATATATTGACATTATCAATATATTGGTTTTATTTTATTCTTTCTTTCTTTTCTAAAGTGCGCTAGCTTTCATAGTTGTAGTAGTGGCACATGGAGTAGAGTCAGAGACAGATTTTATGTTTCTTGCTTACATTGTAGTTCTGTGCTACAGGTACAGGTTCATCCTGAGCAAATGTAGATTTAAATTATTGACGGTTAGGTTTAGGTTTCTTTTATTTATGATATGCTACTGATGAAAATCAATTAAAATGCAAAATACTTATGTATTACATTTTAAACTGACAAGAAAATTGTGTGCTGTATGAAGAGCAATCGATCATTTGTTTGATATATTTTTAATTAAGACATAATAAAACCATGCCAAAATTAAATGTCCCACTTGCATATGCATTGCATTTTAAAAAATAATGGATTACATTTCATTTTGGCAAAAATAATCTTCCATACATGATGTATGTACACAGGTTTAAAGAGGAACAAGCTAGCTGGGGAGCTGACAGTTCCTTTGTCATTTGCACCTCATTAATAACTGATGGCTGCTTAAGAAAAAGGGCAATGATTAAAACTTAAATGCAGTATTTAAAACTAAAAGAGGTAAATAAAGGGTCTGAATCATATCAAATGAAGTCAAAAAAACATTGTTTTAGTAGTAAATAAATGGGTTAAACATTTGGTTAAAGCATAAATCTGCAGCCACTTTGGTCCTGCAGAACCAGAGCTGAGTGGCCCTGCCATAAGGGTTTCACCATTTTTAAATATTTTATTATATTTTAATGTGATTAGGCATTCATTTTCTAAGATGCTTCTCTGGTTCACTGTTAGGAGGATTATAAAGTTCACGGATTTTATTAAGACACTCAGAAACCTGCAAATCTGCAACACAAAATGTGGTGAAAAGTTTCACACAATACATTCAATTATTAAAAATGCTCTTTACTCTTAAAACTGTTTTATAAAAACACTGCAAAATGTATATTAAAACAATTTTGAATTTTAATCTCTCCATGTATTCTCAATACAGTACAGTGTGTCATTCTTACCGTGTTTTCTCACTTTTCTCAGCATTACAGATGAAAATGAATCAAAACTATATTATGTGCTATGTATTGTAAAATATGAAATTTCTATTAAATAGGCAATTTTTTGTTCCAAAACTGTATTATCTCATCTGACTTTTAAATGTAATGCATTAGCTAACAGAGACCAGTAAAATTTTCAGTTATTGCAGTAAGTAACTTGAAATTTTACACGATGAAGAAGAGGTTTCAGAGGGACACATTTTTGCAACTGAATGCACTTCAATTACACTTCAGATGAAGCTTTGGGGGAAGGCTAAAGCCATTGTTAGACTGCTATTTGCAGTGTTTACCTTAAAGATTGATGTAGGGCGACAGATTCCTGAAACGATTGATCAAGAAATCACTTTGACAATTTGACAGCACTCAGATTGATAAGAAGTTCTGGGCTGTATTTAAACTGTCATGATGGAATAAAATGCCAGATGTGTCAATACTCACCTTTTGATCTTTTCACAGTGATAACACACACAAGTTGCAGAATTCTGTCAGTCCAAGATTCCTTAGAATTCAGTTTTATTCATGGTTGAGCTGGCATGGCGGCAATATATTTTCTCATGTAAACAGCAGGGCAGTAGATATCTCTTTCAGATTCCCTTCACCACATAACAGTTTTCCTTCTTACTGAGGGACTCCTGAATCATTGCCAGTAAGTGCCACTGCACACTCTTTACTGATTTGTGATCCAGGTCGTTGTTCCCTCAGAGACACATGGTCTGTCTAATATTTTAACTAAAATAGTTATGAAGTATTTTTCCCAGAATAGCTCAAGACATTGTGATCTACCTAGAATGAGTGCAATTTCTCTCAATCTCCCTACTTTTTTTCCAGATACATTTCTAAAACTGTACATGGCTTTAGATGCTGGTGGGAGTTTCAGTCATCTGGGTTATGTACCACAGACAAAGATTGAAACACATTGAGGGCATTTTAAAATGGGAAATTTAGGTAAGCTTTTAGCAGGAATATGCTTTTGTAAAGTTTTAGTGATATGAGATCTTTACTTAAATACATTGTTTCTGCTGCTTGGCAATACAGTAAGCAGTATGTCTCTTTGTTTCAGTTGTAAGAATTTTACAGTTTTACTAACTCAGATTACTTATTTTGCATGTGACCTGGTTAATAATAACAGAAATGAAATTAATAAAAAACTATACAAAACATTTGGGGCCTCATGTATAACAGCGAGCTTAGAATTCGCATTAAAACATGGCGCACGGACAAAACTGGAATTGTGCACACACACAAAAAATCCAGATGCATAAAACTGCGTACACCAAGTTCCACCCATTTCCCATTTATAAATCTCAATTAATTTGAAATGTGGAAACGCTTACAGACACATTCTGATTCCTCACAGAATTTTACATATTTGAATATACAAATCAATATAAATAGCCCCTTCCATTCAGTGCTTTGTTAAAAGACAATGGCAAAAGCTCATGGAAAAAAGAAGAATTTCAGAGAAAGTGAAGTGGAGACAAGTAAAAATGTACTATTTGTTGGCTTAAGCAGTGGTAAAAGCAATAAAAGGAAGTTGATCGAGTGACAGAGAGTGGTGGAGACAGTCAAAAGTTCAAGTTTAGAAAGTCGCACAGTTCCCGAAATTAAAAAGTGGTCAGATATTATAGTCGACATGAAAAGGCGAGTTGCAGCCCACCATCTGTTTATTCTGTTTCAGACAATAGTACAAATGCTGTTCCCCGTGCCAAAGACACAAATCCACATGGTAATGGTGCTGCTGTGCCAAGCACATCTTTCAGGGCTAGCTGTGTCAACACCTCTGCCTCGGAAACCGCTGGGCGACCATCTGGCTGTAGGCTGACAGACGCTGTTCTGGAGTCACAAAATGCAGTAATGGATGCTGAAAGAGATGTAGCCAATGAACTAAGAAATATAAGAGCTTACTATATGATATCGACCACAAATTAAATGAATTGGTTAAAAAATAAATGTTGCATCTACTTACATGTTTTTACATTCTGCTAATTACATTCATACGAAGCTGTAACTCCGATTTAGCTGGATCAGGGTCAGGTTCATCATACCACATCTCTTCTGGTACGGGCAAGCCACTTTTGTGTGTCACATTATGAAGGACATTACATGCTTGCACTTTCTGTGCACTATAGAGCAGCACATTAATAGAGTGAAAATGCTTTCTATTTACATAAGCAAATTCATTCTCTGAAGGTGCTGAGAAATTAGTTCACGCTTTTGTTTCAGTCGACTAGACTACTGTAACGCACTCCTCTCAGGACTACCCAAAAAAGACATAAATCACATGCAACTATTGCAGAATGCAGTTGCTAGAATCCTAAGTAGGAAAAGAAAATCCAAACACATTTCTCCAGTTTTGATGTCACTACACTGGTTGCCTGTGTCATTCAGGATTGACTTTAAAATACTGCTTATGGTTTACAAAGCCTTAAATAATCTCGCCCCATCTTATATATCGGAATGTCTGACACCTTATATTCCAACTCGTAACCTTACATCTTCAAATGAGTGTCTGCTTAGAATTCCAAGAGCTAAACTTAAAAGAAGCGGTGAGGCGGCCTTCTGCTGCTATGCACCTAAAATGTGAAATAGCCTGCCAATAGGAATAGCCAGGCTAATACAGTAGAGCACTTTAAAACACTGCTGAAAACACATTACTTTAACATGAATTTCTCATAACTTCATTTTAGTTTAATCCTGATGCTCTGTATATTCAATTAATTATCATAACAATTCATGGTGGCTCCAAAATCCATACTAACCCCTACTCTCTCTTCTGTTCTCTTCCTGGTTTTCTGTGGTGGCGACATGCACCACCACCACCTAATCAAAGCACCATGATGTTCCTGCATTGATGGATTAAAGGCCAGAAGTCCACATGACCATCATCATCAAGTCCTTCCATGAGAACCCTAAAAACAATGAGGACTGATCATTTATGTTAGGTAGAATGCCCAGAGGGGGCTGGGCGGTCTCATGGTCTGGAACCCCTGCAGATTTAATTTTTTCTCCAGCCATCTGGCGTTGTTTCTGTTTTTTCTGTCCTCCCTGGCCTTACTTTTATTCTATGTTAATGAGTTTTGTCTTATTTTAATTCTTACTTTGTCTTTTTTCTCTTTCTTCATCATGTAAAGCACTTTGACCTACATTATTTGTATGAAAATGTGCTATATAAATAAATGTTGTTGTTTTGTAGTGAAGCATTGCTGCCGAGCGCCACAACAGATCAATTGTCTGCTTTTTACATTGCTCTTTGAGGATACTCACTATCCTTAAAAGGACTGCTTGCCTTTTACCGCACTGGTTATAAAAAACACCTGCAACTTTGCAGAGTTGCCACTTCTATAGGCTCTCCAGCTATAGATGATGTAATGCTGACTCATTCTTGGCTGATGTAACTTGTCCGGAGTCATTGTAATAGCAATGTGCATGCAGTTGACTGCTACGATTAATTTTGGAAAACCAAACGTTGCTGCGAATTGCACTTTTGTGTTTGCCAGCTGAACCACAATGCCAAATCTTATATATCTGAATGATAAGCGGATAATACCATCCCATACAGCTTACATGGCAATTCAGTGATGACTGAGAAATACCCGATCGGTCAGCAAGTTCATTCTGAAAAACTCCTGTGGCTAAAAACCTGAGAGTGGACAGAACTTGCAAAGGAGCAGATAGAGCACAATTCCATAAAGTCTGCCTTTGTAAAGCCTGTTCCAGTTCAGCACGCAGCTCCAAGAGAATTGCTCTTAGAAATGGAAATTGACTTAGAAGCCAGTTGTCATCATCTGTAAATATACACTCTCTTTTAATTCTTCAATTTGCAAAGTCTTCTAACAATACTAAAGCAGCCATGATAGTTGGAACAGATTGTCCATTCCATGCACCATTATATTGTTACAGAATGATTACAATCAAGTGAATTAAATTTGTAAACGATACACAATTAATTTTGGTGTTTTTGATAAAACCCGCATCATAGATGTGAATCTAAAAAAAAGGCGGACCACAGAAACAGTAGCACTGCTTTGATGCTGGGTGCCGCCAGTTTGCAAACTAAGCAGAAACCCGCATATGCACAGTGTGAGACTGCTGTAAAAATGTGTGTTGTTTAACGCCAACTTTAGTTTTTATACATCTCAAAGTGTGTTTGTAAACAAGTGTACACAACATTTTTGTGCGGATGCACCGTTTATACATGAGGCCTCAGATAATTGACAATCTCACCACCTCTGACATCACTTCCGGTGTCTGTCCACCTGGACCTGCCTCTTCCTGCCTGGTCTGTATTTAAGTGTGGATAGTCTAATTTGAGACATGTGTACTCAGCGAGAGTCCTTTTGCTGAAAGGTTTTATTATTTTTGCCTTTAAACTATATGGGATTGTGGTGTCGCCCCAAATCTTTACCTTTGTCTTCTTTTAAACTCATTTATATTTTTTTCTTTTCTAGTAACTATTACTTTGATATTGTGTAAAGCACTTTGAGGTATATCCATCCATTCATCCATTATCCAACCCGCTAGATCCTAACTACAGGGTCACAGGAGTCTGCTGGAGCCAATCCCAGCCAACACAGGGTGCAAGGCAGTTGAGGTATATCCTTTGTATGAAAATATGCTATGGCACCCCAGAGTTAAAGTATACATTGGGAGTTTGAGTGTGTGTACAGTGTTCATTTTTGTATGTCTCCATGTTGGATGAGTGTGTGAGCGTTTGTATATGTGCACATGAAGGTGGGAACGTATGCTTGTGTATACGTGTGCCTGTATGTCTATGTCTTTGTGTCAGGTCAGATCTTAGACTCCACCTCACTCAAAACATCGCAAGCTCCCTCAGGGGAGGGGGCCTTACTCTCCCTCCCCCACTCCCTGCCAGTGGATGATCCCCCCGACCGCTGTTGTGTTGGCGGTTCTCGATGTCCGAGGCTGGATACTCGGGTGGGTACTGGCTCACTCTCGGCGATTGCTTGGCGGGAACTGGACCTCACAGCTGTGTCAGGCCCCTGCTGGTGGGCGGGGGGCTCTTGGATCCCGGGGCACAGGGCCCGGTCCTCCCTGGTGCGGCCGACTGCCGACGGGGCCCGCGGGCTCGCCACCATGGCCCCCCAGGGCTTTGGCACAGTGGCTGCTGGATGACCTTCCTCCGGGGCTCTCCTCTGCTTTTTCTGAGTGGGGGCTGCAGTCATCCCTGCGTGGATCCACCTAGGACTCCTGTGTCCGGGGGTTTCTCTGGATGTCTGGGGCACGGGTCTCCTACATATCTGCTTCGGGTCCTGGGGAGCGGGGCTGCTGTTCCCCACACACACTATTACACTATTAGACATTTACATGGAAGAACCTTATGAATGCAAGTGCGCTCACATATACGGGTGTGCACACAGGTGAACACATGTGTGTATAATCAGGTAATCACAGACACACACTGTCTTGCCTAGCGGCTCCCTCTAATCCTATCTTGTAATATTAGTACTATGTGCTGTTCAATAGCATTTAATATTTATTAATCACTGTGATTGATACAGATGTTGGTTGCTGTGTTTTTGTCTGCTGTTGTTTTTTTTTTCCCTTTTTCTCAACAGGTATTGAAGCAAATTGTTGGTGTTTTGTTTTGTCTCCCCCTCTCTCTCTATCCTCCTTTTTATCTTTTCTTCCATTGTCCACCATCTGACTCTTTCCCCACTTTCTTCCTTTTTCTTTTGTTTTTGTTTTGCCCCGGTCCTGTCTGTGACTATAACAAACCTATTTAAAAGAACAATAAATATATATATATTTAAAAAAAAAGCCATGAATGATGACAGCACAGCTACACATACATTACATACGCATGTGTCATCTGTGTTAATGACAGGCTGAGAGAAAAAAAAAGAAAATATGCTATGGAAATAAATGTTGTTGTTGTCTTGTTAGTCAAATGTCATTTGATTTGCTATCATATTTCAGCTCTACTTCTTCTGCATTAACACCGCAAGAATATTGTTATTCATATCATTTCAACACAGCATCATCCAATCAAGATTCTCATGACATTTTCATAAAACTTCTTGGCTTACTTGAAGAATCTGCGTCACACACAACTTTAATTTTGTGATCAAATTTTTACTTATGGAATATAAATGGAATATGTTACATATGGATGAAACAATAAATAATTTTTAGAATATACAAAAATAAACCCACAAAATGGCAGTTACCCAGCACCCTCTACCTATTCTACTCTGATGCAGTATTAGCCAGAATACTGGAAAAAAATTAAGTCAATGCGAAAGCCCAGCTCATGCTCCCATTGGTGAAGAGTGTGCAATGTGAGAGGTTAAAAAGAAACTGAAAAAGAGTGAAAGGGATAAACAATGACACAAGACAGCTCCAACCAGCCACTGAATATCTGCACTACCTGAAGCCAATTTTGAATAGCAGAGCTGGAGTTTTTATTCCGGGATATGGAGAATTCACGTAGAATGCAGATTTCCAGACTGAAGGAGTAGCAAATAGTGGGATGGTAAATAGAACTTACTTGTAATGGTAACAGTCATTAGAAATGTGGACTGCAGGACAGAAAGACAGTAAATGAAGACAAAGAAAGAGAAGAGAGGTCCAGGAGGGATGATGAGGAGGTGAGGGGAGGCTTGATTGGACATTGAAATGCTGGAGGAAAGGATACGTTACAGGGATTTTGTCAAATTATGTCAGAGAGCAGCAGTGAGCTGACAGTCTAAAAAGCACATGGAGGAAAGTACCACGGTTAAAGAGGGAAGAGATAACAAAGGAGGTCTGTCCAACAACCATGAGAAGGTGGAGGGTAGTAAGGCTTTAAATTGCCTGTGGTGGTGATAATAAAAATGGCAAAATAAAAATGCAGAACACCAACACATTAAGAATATGGCTAATAATAGGTGTCATGCATGTGCGTCTGAGGATCTTGCTGGTTCATTTGAGGTAAATGGTAGTTCACCAGTGTGAGAGGGGGCATTGTCGCTAATTTTGTTTCTTTTTCTCCCCACAGCTCCCAGAAACCTCCCAATGAAGGAAATTAGCTCCGCCTCTTCTGGTTCTCCCATTATAAAAAGACCAGGGGCTTAATGCATAACGCCGTACGAGGAATTCACGCTAAAACATGGCATACGGACAAAATCAGAAATGTGCGTACGCAAAAAAAAAACAAAACAGATGCATAAATCTGTGCGTACACCAACTTCCACGTTCTTCTGCTTCATAAATCCTGGTCAGTGTGAAAAGTAACACACTTGCACGCGCCTGCTGTCCTGCCCCGTCTCCTCCCAGAATTATGCTTCTTTGAATATACAAAACAATATAAATAGCCCTTAAGTTCAGCATTCTATGAAAAGACAATGGCAAAAGCACGGGGGAAAATAGAAGAATTTCAGTGAATGCCAAGTGGAGGCAAGAAAAAATGTATTATTTGTTGGTTTAAACAGTGACATAAACAACAAAAGAAAGTTGATCAAGTGACAAAGAGTGTCAGAGAAACTGGAAAGTTCAAGTTCACAAAGTCACACAAAAGAAGTTGTCAGATATCAAAGTCGCCGTGAAAAGGCGAGTCATAGCCCACCATCTGAAGGTCATATGGAAGCTTATTAGAGAAGAGAAGAGAATGCCTTTTATTGTCACTATACACATGTACAATGAGATTAAAAGCAGCTCCTTCAGTGCAGACATATATATATAGAACACAAAAAGTAAATAAACAAATAAACAAATGGTGCAAAAAGTTGCAAAAAAGTTAGGGTACAAAGAAAAGAAAAAAATAGGCACACAGTGGGAAAAAAGCTTTAAATGTCAACTTTAATCTCGAAATTTCCACTTTAATCATGTAGTTTATTTTGTCATTAAAGTAGAACATCAAAAACTTCATCTTAAAATCGTTTAATTTACTAATTTCTTAAATACCATCGTAACTAAAGTAGCACGTTATGTGCTTTGTATTGTATGTGTTGTGTCAATCACTATGTGCTTCTTAAACGGGCTTTCTCTTCCTCCAACAGGACATGGAATCCATTACACTCGTGATATTACAGCTCTCTGAATAATATAAATACTGAGATGTATACTTGATATAATTTTCATGATGATAGGAATTAAAGCATGTTCTTAAAAAAGGGAACACGGTGGCCCAGTGATAGTGATGAGCTGGCGTCCTGTCCATAAACTGTTCCTGCCTCCTGCAAGATGCTTGCTGTGCCGTGCGCGACCTTCTATGAAATACTTTATTGTAGCAGTACTGTCTCTTTCAAATGTACTAACCCCCAATTCCTGTCCTTCCTTTTCTTTCTTCAAGTACCCAATCACCACACAATCAACTCTATAATAGATGTCAAGCCTTCTGTAAGCTTAGAAAGCTAAATCTTCAAAACTTTTAAGGAACATTGAAACATCTTTAATTATTCTATCTATCTATCCTTCCAGTGTCGCACCAGCCCCAGCAAGCATACAGTGCGATGCAGGAACAATCCCTGAACTAGCTAGCGCTGTGACATTGTGTTCTCACATGTTTAATTATTAACAATATAGATTATTTAAATGATGTTAACATTTTATCTGTATAATGTAATAAACATTTTGCTGCATTTTATCTAAAAAATTATATTTTCATCATATGTAAATATGCTACTGGTTGTTTATGTTTCAACGTAACTTGAAAAACAGAACAGAAACTTCACCAGTCTTAACAACAATAAATGTATTTCTGTTTCTTTGAACTCATTCTGTCTTTGCTATTTTAAATGTTTCTTCATAAATGATAGAGCCTAGTGGCCAAAAATTTAAACAACAACATTTATTTATATAGCACATTTTCATACAAAAAGTAGCTCAAAGTGCGTTACATAATGAAGAAAAGAAAAATAAAAGACAAAATAAAAAATTAAAATAAGACAACATTAGTTAACATAGAATAAGAGTAAGGTCCGACGGCCAGGGTGGACAGAAAAAAAAAACTCCAGATGGCTGGAGAAAAAAATAAAATCTGCAGGGATTCCAGTACCCTCTGGGCATTCTACATAACATAAATGAAATAGTCCTCTTTGTAGTTAGGGTTCTCACGGAGTCACTTGATGTTGATGGTCATACAGACTTCTGGCTTTTAATCCATCCATCATTGTTGGAACATCACAGTGCTTTGAGTTGCGCCACCACCAAAAGGACACCGGAAAAGGAAACAGAAGAATAGTTATTATAATGAGTTGGATCTACAGAGTATCGGGATTTTAATTACAGTGAAGTTATGAGAAGGCCATGCTAAAGTAATGTTTTCAGCAGTGTTTTAAAGTGCTCCACTGTATTAACCTGGCGAATTTCTATTGGCAGGCTATTCCAGATTTTAGGTGCATAACAGCAGAAGGCTGCCTCACCACTTCTTTTAAGTTTTGTTCTTGGAATTCTAAGGAGACACTCATTTGAGGATCTGAGGTTACGATTTGGAATATAAGGTGTCAGACATTCCGATATATAAGATGGGGCGAGATTATTTAAGGCTTTATAAACCATAAGCAGAATTTTAAAGTCAATCCTGAATGACACAGGTAACCAGTGTAGTGACATCAAAACTGGAGAAATGTGTTCGGATTTTCTTTTCCTAGTTAGGATTCTAGCAGCTGCATTCTGCACTAGTTGCAAACGATTTATGTCTTTTTTGGGTAGTCCTGAGAGGAGTGCGTTACAGTAATCTAGTCAACTGAAAACAAACGCGTGAACTAATTTCTCAGCATCTTTCAGTGATATAAGAGGTCTAACTTTAGCTATGTTTCTTAAGTGAAAAATG
Organism: Polypterus senegalus; assembly: GCF_016835505.1. Lineage (NCBI taxonomy): Eukaryota > Metazoa > Chordata > Cladistia > Polypteriformes > Polypteridae > Polypterus > Polypterus senegalus. The sequence continues at coordinate 43,666,793 of NC_053169.1, read as the reverse complement.
CTGTCCTAGTGATCTGATTAATATGCGATTTAAAATTCAGTTTACAGTCAACAATTACGCCTAAGCTTTTTACCTCCGTCTTGACTTTTAATCCTAATGTATCCAGTTTATTTCTAATAGCCTCATTGTATCCATTATTGCCAATCACTAAGATTTCAGTTTTCTCTTTATTTAACTTGAGAAAGTTACTATTCATCCATTCTGAGATACAAGTCAGACATTGTGTTAGTGAATCAAGAGAATCGGGGTCATCAGGTGCTATTGATAAGTACAGCTGTGTGTCATCAGCATAGCTGTGGTAGCTCACATTGTGCCCTGAGATAATCTGACCTAACGGAAGCATGTAGATTGAGAATAACAGCGGACCCAGGATAGAGCCTTGTGGAACACCATATGGATATCATGTGTCTTGAGTTGTAATTACCACAACTAACAAAGAATTTTCTCCCTGTCAGGTAGGATTCAAACCAATTTAAGACACTGCCAGAGAGGCCCACCCATTGACTAAGGCGATTTCTAAGAATATTATGATCAATGGTGTCAAATGCAGCACTCAGATCTAAGAGGATGAGAACAGATAAATGGCCTCTGTCTGCATTCACCCGCAAATCATTTACTACTTTAACGAGTGCAGTTTCTGTGCTGTGATTTGTTCTAAAACCCGACTGAAATTTATCAAGAATAGCATGTTTATTTAGGTGGTCATTTAACTGCATAATGACTGCCTTCTCCAGAATTTTACTTAAGAAAGGCAGGTTAGAGATGGGTCTAAAATTTTCAAGAGCGAGGGTCAGATTATGTTTCTTAAGTAGGGGTTTAACTACACAGCAGTCTTAAGACAGTCTGGGAAGACCCCCGTATCTAATGACAATTTACTATGTCAAGAACATTATCAATTAGCACAACCGATACTTCTTTGAAAAAATTTGTTGGTATTGGGTCAAGGACGCAGGTGGAGGGTTTTAATTGAGAGATTATTTTTGTAAATCAGGTAAATCTATCCTAGTGAAAGAGTTTAATTTGTTTATAACGGAATGCTGGGGTTTAGGAGGATCCTTAGTGTTGGGGAGATATACTATGTTATTTCTAATATCATTAATTTTTTGGTTGAAAAATACAGCAATAGCCTCACAGGTTTTACTGGAAGTACTTAGGAGGTATTCCTTTGAGTTACCTGGGTTTAGTAGACGATCAATCATAGAAAATTAGACTCTGGGATTACTAGCATTGTTATTTATAATCTTAGAGAAATAGCAGTGCCTCTCAAGACGGACAGTGTTATTGTATTCTGTTATTTTAACTTTTAATATTTCATAGTGGATAGTTAGTTTAGTCTTCCTCCATTTACGCTCAGCTCTACGGCATGTTCTCTTTAAATCAGACACTCTTTGGGTCTTCCATGGTATAACAATGCTAGAAGATTTTTTAACTGTCTTTTCAGGTGCAACTATGTCAACAGCAGCTCTCACTTTAGTATTAAATCTTTCCACCTTACTATTTACATTATCCTTGCTATTATAGTTGGGACTATAAACGGACTGATTGCTTAGAATGTTTGTAAGTTTTAAAGCTGCTGCTGAGTCAAAGAAGCGTTTTTTAACAATATGCTTCTCATGGGTGTTTTCTGTCATTATTTCTATATTAAAAGTAGAAGAAAATGGTCTGATAGACCCCTATCAATGACCTGTTTTATATCAACTTTCAGTCCTTTAGTAATCACTAAGTCTAACGTATGACCTGCTTTATGTGTAGGCTGATTAACGAGCTGTCTCAAATCAAAAGAGCCCAGGAGGTTCATAAATTCTTTTACTTTTTGGTCACACTGATTATCTATATGAAAATTAAAGTCGCCAGCTATTAGGAGTGTGTCATAGTTCATAATTAAAATTGACAGAGAATTCCTCAAAAAAATACGCGTTGAATTTTGAAGGTCTCTACATGGATAATACTAGAACTAGAGTATCTCCATGGATAACAACAGTGAGATACTCAAAGGACTTGAATTTACCAAAACTAACTCGAGTAAATGTTTGTACGAGTAAGCGATCTGCACGAGTAAAGCTGTAATCCGGAGGCGCAGATTCGATTAATCTATATTTATCTATACTAATAAAAGGCAAAGCCCTCACTGACTGACTGACTGACTCACTGACTCATCACTAATTCTCCAAGTAGAAGGCTGAAATTTGGCAGGCTCATTCCTTACAGCTTCCTTACAAAAGTTGGGCAGGTTTCATTTGGAAATTCTACGCGTAATGGTCATAACTGGAAGCTATTTTTCTCCATTTACTATAATGGAGTTGATCTCGAAAGCCGTGGGGGCGGAGTTTCATGTGACATCATCACGCCTCCCACGTAATCACCTGAACTGACTGTCAACGCAGTGCGTAGAAAACCAGGAAGAGCTCAAAAAGCGCTGAAGAAAACATGTATTATATAATTGAGAAGGCAGCGAAACAATAAGAAGCGAGCGAGTGACATATACAACCATATTCATGAGTGCTGCTACTTCGGAAACAAAGCACAGTGTAAACCTAAAGTTTAAATTAAGTTCATAGACAGGCTGCCGCTGGCGTTTGTCATGCCCACGGGTAATGCAGGATACAAGTTTAATGAGAGGACGCAGGATATAAACGAGAGTTTTGATCACTTTGTAACTAAATAAAAATTGCACGTGAAGGGCTGTGCTTATGCAAATTCCGAGAGACTGTGTTTGTGGGGATTGACAGTTAAAGGTGGGGGGGGGAGTCACGGTCATCATCTCCCCTCCCATTCACCTCATTTTGCTCTGAGCTGAGCTCCACAGCTAACGCACGCAGTGTTACGGAAGTGACTTTGTGACGCTGCCACCAAATACTCACAGAAAAATCCACAAGTTAATACACACGCTGTCTCTACAGTTTCTCCACACTGAATCCTCCAGGCACTACTTACAAAAGGTTACATTGACAATCGTGTTACGTTATTTTTAAAATGTTTCCTTTTCTTAGCACAGGCACAGCTGAGAAGGTTCGATGCATATGCTCCATAACGTGCAAAAAAATCACGCATTTAATCACACTTTGTAATACAAGCAAAGGGGAACTTCTGTCAATGCATGATTTCATGGTACACCGATTACATTGATCAGCGCTTCCCGATTCATTTTACCCTCGCACACCCTTGGTTTGAGAAGAAGTATAAAAAATATGAGGTTAACACAGAAAAACAGATCACCAATTGAAGCTTTATGAATAATCGATTCGCCATCAATAATTGTTTTGGTAAAGCCATACTCAGTGTATTCATTAGATGAACGGTAAAAAAAGAGCGAGGGGAGGGTGACTTATTGAGGCATGCAGGCAAAACCACAATAGCACGCGGGCTCGATGTAGTGCACGTCAACTCGATCTGAATTGCGCGATCACATTCGAAAAAATATATCTTTTCAAGTTCTATTTAGTCCATATGTGTCAAACTGAAGGCCCTCGGGCCACATCCAGCCCGGCTTGTAATTATATCTCGCCTGCGAGATCATTTTATATATTGTTGTTATTAATGGCCTTTGGATATGAAGCGCTGGTAACACAATAAACTACAGATCCCATAATGCAGCACTTCAGCCGCCTTGCCGAACACTTACCGCGTTAATCAATTCTAGCTTATGATGCTACAAGTTATTGCGAAGCTAGCCCACACAATGCCAAAGAGAAAAGTTGATTCTGAAAATAAAGCCTTTAAAAACCGATGGGAGGCTGAGTATGTTTACTGACATTGCCGGTAAACCCGTGTGTCTCATTTGTGGAGCTAATGTGGCTGTAATTACAGAATTTAATCTAAGACGGCACTATGAGACAAAACATCAAGATAACCTGAAAGACCTGAATGCAATGCACAAGATACAGAAAGCAGAAGAGTTAAAGAAGAATCTGACACTTCAGCAGACGTTTTAACCCGTGCAAAATCACAAAGTGATTTCAAGTGAAGCTGCTTTTATGGGAGACACAAATGCACCAGTGCAACTTGCCCCACTTTCCCTGTTGCCAAGTAATGTTGAACCAAGTCAGCACAACGGTGTTCCCAAATACGCACTTTGCTGATAAACTGAGCGCACTGTGCACTGAGTTCGCACACGCTTTGGTGACTTTGAAGAACAAAAAAAGAATTTTGAGTTGTTTCACAACCCATTTGCCATCGATGTGGAAACTGCACCTGTGCAGATTCAGATGGAGGTGATTGAGCTGCAGTGTAATGGCACACTGAAGGCAAAGTACGATACTGCACAGCCGCACAGTTTATTCACTCCATTCCCGCAGAAATGCTCTAGCTCCGTCTACATGCGGCTCGAACCTTGTGCATGTTTGGTAGCACATATCTGTGTGAGAAGCTCTTCTCAGTCATGAAGACTAACAAAACAGCACACAGGAGTCGCCTCACTGATGAGCACCTGCAGTCCATCCTGAGAATCTCCACAACACAGAACCTCACACCAAACATAAACGAACTTGTTGCCAAAAAAAGATGCCAGGCGTCCAGCTCTGATAAAATGACATATGAGCAAAGACAACTGAATGATTTGATTTGTTATTGCTGAAAAGAACACATTTTATTTATATTTCCAGGTTTTGTTATGCAGCATGTTCATATTTGAATTTGTATAATATTGACAGGATATATTTTTATGGAGAGCAAAATCTTTTGGGATATTTTAAATTTAAGTTTATTTTTTATATAAAATTACATAAGAGTAAAGAAATTTGAACGTTTGTTCTTTTAACGTTTATTTTATTTCTAACTTGTATAATTTAGACAGGATATATTTTTATAGAGAACAAAATATTATAAGTTATTTAAGGTTTGAGTTGATTTATTCCGGAATAATATTCCTGTCTGTTTTTATTCGTATTTATGTTCAAAAAAGTTAAGTTTTAAAGTTTTAAAAGTTTAGTTTTAGTGTGTTCAATAAATGTTTATCCTGTTTGGCCCGCGACCTAAAGTGTGTTTTGGATTTTGGCCCCCTGTGCAATTGAGTTTGACACCCCTGATTTAGTCGACACAAATATCTTTGGTTGGAATGTAAGGCGAATTTACTCTTTACATTTGTATGGTGAAGAAAAATGTATGCAATGATGCCTACATTTAACTTCCATTCCTACCAAAGATATTTCTGTCGACTAAATAAAAATTCCTTCTATTTAAAATTTAAATAGAACTTGAACAGATATGATAGTTCATAATATCCACGCAGACTTGCACGTAAGAGCGGGAGTCATCCGTTTAAACAAACAGCGTATTGCACTGATACAAAATGGCCTGCCCATTTAATTATTTAGGAATGGATAAATAAATTAAGATTTTGTACAAATAATGTTTTTCATTTTTCTTCCTTGATGGATTCTGGCACCCCCAGCAACAGTTGCTCACACCCCAAAGAGTGTATATATATATATATATATATATATATATATATATATATATATATATATATATATATATATATATATATATGGGGATGCCAGGGGCCATGACCCGGCCGGGACGTCATGAGGGACCGGATGTGGGTCTGCGCCCACCCTGGATCACATGGCAGTCGCCTCCCTGGTTGCTCTGGGGCCCACGGGTACAGGGCATGGAAGCTCCACCCTGTAGGGGCCCGTGGTCACCGCCAGGAGGCGCCCCAATGCCTTGGGGACCTGTTACTCCAGCACTTCCGCCATACCAGGAAGTGCTGGGGGGAAGACTTTGGAGGATACCCGGAGAGCTGCTGGGAGAACAGCCGACACTTCCGCCACGCTGGGGTGTGGCCAATGGGGGAGTGTTGGAAGCACCTGGAGCTCATCCGGGTCATGTATAAAAGGGGCCGTCTCCCTTCATTCGAGGCTGGAGTCGGGAGGAGGAAGGACGAAGGACAGAAGAGGTGTGGAGGCGGCCCAAAGAAAGGCATTGTGTGGCCAGGACTGAGTGTTTTGAGGTTTGTGCACAACTGGGTCTTAGTGACCATTATTTGGGTCTGTGTGACCATTAAATTGTCTGTAAATTGTGTAAATAAACGTGTGGTGGTTGAGAACAACATGTCCGCCTGTCTGTGTCCGGGTCAACTTCTGCAATATATATATATATGTGTGTGTGTGTGTGTGTGTGTGTGTGTGTATATATATACAGTATGTAGATATATATGTATATATATGTTTATATATGTGTGTGTGTATATATATATATATATGTATTTGTGTGTATATATGTGTGTGTATGTATGTGTCTATATGTAGATATGTATATACAGTAATCCCTCCTCGATCGCGGGGGTTGCGTTCCAGACCCCCCCGCGATAGGTGAAAATCCGCGAAGTAGAAACCATATGTTTCTATGGTTATTTTATATATTTTAAGCCCTTATAAACTCTCCCACACTGTTTATAAATATTCCCCGCAGAGTTATACAGCATAATCCCTTTGTATTCTCTTAGATATTAGGTAAGATTCATTGAAATTATGTATATAAACAGACTGTTTATATACAGTAAAACCTAAATATTATTTTAAAGATATTGAGTGTCTCCGATATCACATGTTACAGCCATTACGATAGACATGCCACCAGCAATAAATACGTACAATGCAACAAAAATAGTATACAGTAAATGTGTGTACAGTGACACTAAACGCACGTACATGTACTAAGTACTGTAAGTAGAAAATTAATTATGGTTACTCACCAACAATGACACGATGACTTGTCCGATAACAATGAGTTTTATTTTACTGCACAACAAAGGAGAGCGTTACAGCCCTTAAAGGAGCCACTTCAGGCGATTGTGAAGCACTGCCGTTGTTCTTCTTCTGGCAGTCTTTAAAGCAAATCCCTAAAGCAGATTCCATCCAGACTACTGCCTTATTACATCCACTTACAACTTGTTTTGCACCCTGGTTAAAAGGACACTGCGGCCGTAGATCTTATATTCCTTTCCTACTTTTTAAATAAAATGAATCATAGCCTTCAACAAATCCAAAATGTTTACCTTTTCGGCAATCATTAACATCTTCCGTTTGCGCTTGGGCACGGCCCCTGAAACAGTAACAGATCGTTTTGGAGCCATAATGAAGGGCTTGACTATGCACAAAGATAAACACAAAAGAGCACAACTCTTTACACAGCGAAACACGTTGATGCTGAATGAGCGAGACGAGACTTCCTGGTTAACACTGCATTCAGCAGGCAGGAACTTAACTGCGTGCTCTGATTGGTTAGCTTCTGAGTCATCCGCCAATAGCGTCCCTTGTATGAAATCAACTGGGCAAACCAACTAAGGAAGCATGCACAGGAAGTAAGAAGACACATTGTCCGCAGAACCTGCGAAGCAGCGAAAAATCCGCGTTATATATTTAGTTATGCTTTCATATAAAATCCGATAGAGCGAAACCGCGAAAGTCAAAGCGCGATATAGCGAGGGATTACTGTATATGTATATATATGTGGATATATGTGTATATATGTATATATATGTGTGTGTATATATATATATATGTGTATATGTATATATGTATATATGTATGGCTATGTATATATATATGTTTATACAGTAAGTGTGTGTGTGTATATATATATATATATATATATTGTGATGGACAGCCGGGTCCCATGCCCAGTCGGGACGCCCCTGCTGCATATGTTTCGGGGGAGCCATCATGGACAGCTCAATACCTCCCCCGGGACGCTAGGTGGCAGCCTCCCTGGCCAATGTTCATTTCCCACTCTCCCACGTGGCTCCATGGGACATGGAATCCTCTACAGCCTAGTTGGGAGAGGGGGTGGCCGCTAGGGGGCGCTGCCACGACTCAAGAGCCTGGCTAGACGAATCTTCAGCCCCACCCGGAGGTGCAATTAGGACCAGGTGGTCAAGCACCTGGAACACTTCCGGGTGGGGTATAAAACGAGCCAGCCTCCACCACTGAATGGCCAGAATCGGGAGGAAGAGGACGAGGTTGCCTGGGAGGAGTGCTGGTGCCAGAAAGGGTTGTTTAAAGTCTGTGTCTTGTGCTTGTGGGACTGTGTTGGGCCTGTGGGACACGGGGAAGACGTGCCCCACGGCTGAAGAGAAAAATAAAAGCCTATTTGTTTTACACGTGCCTCTGCGTAAGTCTGTGCTGGGTCGGGCGCTATATAGTGCCTATTACAATATATATATATATATATATATAGATTGTCACACATGTGCGATTAGGAGGCAGTCAAAGAGCCTAAAGGTAAGTGAAACATCACGAGATAGAGGGTTATCACGTGGTACTTACCTAAATCTCTTTTGGTCAACAGAAAACCTGAAGAAAAATAATTCCTCAACTTCCAGGTTCCAAAATGGCTACGATGACCTCACTTCCGGCCAACCATGATGACATCACTGCCGGCTCCATCAAATCACCTCACTTCCGTCTCATCATGATGACGTTGGTTCTGGTTCCGGTTGCAATGTCACTTCCTGCCAACCATTTCCTGTCCCATAATCCTTTTTGCTATAAATCCGCCATTTTGGCTTCAGTAAAAGGTTCATTGTTTGACTTAAGACTTTGAATCACTTTATTTCTTTATTGTCTGGACGACAATAGACGGGGACGGCCCCCAAAACTTTGTTTTGCCTTATGACGTATTATTTTGGCAAGAATAATCACCACAATATATATATATATATATATATATATATATATGACAGGAGCACTCATCACTCACAACAGTGACAAAACAATTACATTGACAATTATGTTACGTTATTTTCAAAATGTTTCCTTTTCTTTTTCATTACTTCTTTAACACACTACTTCTCCGCTGTGAAGTGCGGGTATTTTGCTAGTCAATAATAAGATCATTGATAAAAAACGTAAAAGCAAAAATGATGAAGATCAAAAGAGAAATAGATTTGAAAATAACAAAATAGGATACTAATAATGGTGGATTATAATCGGTCACTGACACTGATTTATGTTTTGCTCTAATTTGTCATCATATTTGAAAGCCGTCGTATATATTAGCAACAGCTCATAATGACGAATTGCTGTTAATATCTATTTGATTAACTGCACTGACAAAGCTTTATTTATAGAGGTAAAAATGCTTTCATTTTACATATGCACATCCTTTTAATGTTTCAGTTCTGCATTTAAATGTACAGCACCATCCTCGAAAATTTCCTACCTCAGTAAAAAGCAACTGTAGTCAAACAAAGCCAATCAACTCTTTTTACAGTGCAGTTTATGATGAATTCAACCATTTCTATTGAGGCTTCCTAGACTGTCCAAATAGCAATGATCATGTAATGCATACGTTTTGAATGATGAATGAATGATGAAGAATGAACTTTTACAGATGTACAGTGGAGAGAGTTATCACTAGTTCACTCACAGTGTGGTATGAAAACAGGACAGGAAGGATTTCCAGTGTGTGACAGAAATTGCACAGTTCATCTCTAGAACAGTCTTCCCATCACTCCAGGACATTTATACTACCAGAGTTATCAGGAGGGCCCACAATATTATTAAGGACAGTACACACTCACAACATACAGAGTGGACCAGATCTAATTATGCAGATCCAAATCGTATGGATGACTTTGATTTATGCGGGGACGATTCCAGTTCGGCACGAAGACGATTCTTCATGTCGTAAGTTTGTACACTTCTCAATGGTCCAGGATTTTTCGGGTGATTTTCTATGTAAAAAAATGTAATAATCATAATCTGGACCACCCTATAGTATCTTCACACTTCTGCCATTAGGGAGACGCTACAGGAGTGTGAAATCAAGAACAACAAGACTCACAAATAGCTTCTACCCACAGGCCATCAGACTCATGAATAATAGATGCATCCACTTTCCATCAGTTCCATTGATTGTTACCCTGTCTGTAGCACGAGGCACGGAGTACTTTATTTCTTGTATTATATTCTGATTTCTTCCTAATTATTACTTTTAGGTTAACTTCTATTTCATTGTTTGCTTGGTGTAAGGGAGACTGGTAAAGTAAGAATTTCATTGCATGGATTGAACCACTGTGTTTTTTTTACTGTGCATATGACAATAAACCTCTTGAATCTTGAATGTGAATTTTAGGAATGGCTAAATATTTCAATTAAATAATTAAAAAAAATGTATGTAGCCTTTTTTTATGTATATACATTTAATGCTAAACCTGCTTCTCGGTTCTGTAGATACTAATTAGTCTAGCTTTCAAAAGTGATCTTCAAATGTATACATGCATCTGCCAGCTTAACACTGAAATATTCTTTGTTTCCTGTTTCATTTTGAAATGTGTAAAATATAGGAATTCAGGATATTCAGGATATCACTGAATAATAATTAATTTCACTTCACTGAAAATCATAAATTTATTTTTCTTTATAATCTAATTTTCCTTTTAAAACCACCAGGAATTGTATAATGTAACTGGTCCTTTTAACTTGCTATTCACGCCAGTTATCACTTTATTAATATAGATATTTTTCCATTTAAATTTACCATTATAAAATAGTTTCCTTGTCTGATACAATAAAGAAACTTTAATTCCATATATTTATAATTGAGTCATAAATATAATTGACTGATGTAATCAAGTCATCAATTAACATTATCTACTAGAATAATCAGTGCTTGATCTTGGTGGTACAACTATTCCCCTTCTCCCAATGTAAAACATACATTAATGTTAATTAAAGTGGGTTGCTTTATACGTATATGTACAAAAATATCCCAACTTACAGGGTTATTGTAACTCACCTCCATGTGGTGCACCCTGGGTAATGCTAAGAGCCAGAGAAACTGCCTGTCAGACAATCCTATAATCTCCTGGCTATTGATACACACATGGAAGCTAAAGCACAAGGATCTTTCTCAGGTCCCAAAAATTATCCGATCCTCCCAATGAAATATTGAGGACATACAGTAACCAAATCCAAATGTCACTCTCCCAAGAATTATCCTTAAAAACAGTCAATATAGCACTTATAACAGGAATGTGTTTGCAAATGAAGATCAAGTCTACATTAGAGGAAAAATGGCAAGTTATAATATTACGGTATTATGTTCCACCACACCTGTGGGATAGCCACCTATGTGTGAAGTAATATTGAGAATTTAAATTTGATATCTACTACCACAAATGAGAACAACAACAACAACAACAATATTTATTTATATAGCACATTTTCATTCAAGTGGTGTAGCTTAAAGTACTTTACAAGATGAAGAAAGAAAATTTTATAAAAAAAAAAATAACATTAGGCAATACTAAATAACAAAAAATAAAGATATAGTAGATATAGATATTGACGCTATCCTTTCCATGATTTCACTTCAAATGGATACTCAAAGTCAATCATTAAACAATGCCTACACAAGAGATGCCAAAAAACTCAGCAAACAATCGACTTGAACCAGACCCGTTCCCCCTCCCCACCCCCCCCATCCCACATGCTACACACTTCCTTATCATCACAGAGTGTCTGAAGGAGCAGCACGCATCCTGGCCAAATCAGGCTTCAGAATAGCATACAAGCCTGCGAACAATCTGTGCACTGTCCTTTTTAAAGCTAAAAACAAGAAATCAACAGCAGAAATACGAAATGCAGTTTACAGCATTCCTTGCAGTTCTTGCCCAGCAGTATACATGGGATAAACATCAAAAAGAATCATAACACATATACAGGAACATTGCAATGCCGTTAGAAGGAAGGACTCATGATCACTGCTCTATACACATTGAAAATCACCAGGACATACATTTAACTGGGACAATGTACAAGTAAGATTTAAGGCCAGTACTAAAAGTGCCAGAGAGCTGGCAGAATTTTGGTTATCAAATGAAAACACCATTAACAGACATTTGGACATAAACCCAGCATATGCATTACAAATGTATTTTCTGAGCATGTCTGCCACAAAAAGTGCATGCAGACATGTCCGTGCCAAATAAATAACGTTTTATGACACGATTTACCTTTATTTATTTACTTACTTTCTAAAGCCTAAAGTCACAAGTAGTGTGCAGAGGGCATGCTCAAAAATGTGTGTAATGCCATGAAAAGTGCATGCTGACACTTTAGTATGCAAGCAATGGTATTTGCATTCTTGTTCCGATGTAGAAGGGAGCTGAGTTTACCTCTGTTACAGCGCGTCTATGTGAAAACAGCAGTGTCAGATGCAGGGGTGGGGTGTGTTTGGGCTCGTGAACACGGCTGAGATAATAAAACTGACTAAAAAAAAAACCAAAGCTAACCTTTACAAGGATCATAAATTACACCGGCTGTTACAGACTGAAATCAAATGTATGTTTTTATTCTAAAATAGTAAGACTAAGAGCATTTTACTTCTCAAAATGGAGTGGTGCAGGATCAAACTCGCGACCTTTTGATTCCCAGTCGGCAGCTGACTCTATTGTGCCACGGAGGTAGTCATAAGAAACAGCTGTCAATGTTGCATGTTAAGGCGGCTTTTTGTTTCTGCAGTGATATTTTTGAATAAAAGCGCAATTGTTGTGTTAGATTTGTATCTTTTGTGAAATATTTTCTTTGATACTTCTGGCTTCATACATTATATAGTTTATGCCTACATTTAGTCATCTACTAGTAGAACATAAAAAACGTTTCTGTTTTAAAAATGTGTTTACACAGATTACTGTAGAAACGGAACAGACATAAAATGCGTGTGTTCCAAATAACGATCTATTATTTCCAGTCTAAAACTCCACTTCACTCCCAGAAAATCAATCAAGGCATGAGCTGGGAGAAGTTTGTGCACGTTCTAAGTCGGTGGGGGGATGGAATAGCCGGCTGCTTGCGGCCTGATTTTTAGATGACAAAAGACGCTGGTGGAGAGCTGTGAACGATTTTAAGAAGCGATTTAAGGTGGGACGGATTTACAAGTTTTTTCGTAGGCTCTGGTAATTCTAGTGTTAAAAGGCATTTTTTATCCACATCCAAAAGTCATGGTTTTTCACAATTCATGGGTGCTCTCGGAGCGTAGCCCCCGCAAATTTTGGGGTTGTACTCTATACTTGTAACAGATTTAAAAAGATGATTATATATTAACTAAAAATTCTATATATTTTCATGTGTGTAGCATGACGAATAGGGATAGGAGCCCTCTCCTCGGGGTCAGGAGGTAAAGGAACATTCTGAACATACCATTGCTGTTGCTGCAGCTGATCTAATTTTGTGCAGTCCACACTTCTGGTACCACTTGTCACATATGGGCTCAAAGTTGCAATAAGACTAGTGAGAAAAGTCCTTTCAAACACATTTTATTCTTGAAATTGAGGAAATATTATTGGAGCCTTTATTAAACACACACAAACATGACAACTTCTTCAGTTGTTCAGTACTCTCGTGTTATAGAGAGGCATGATCAGCAGCACCATGGACATTCAGTTAAATAGAAAAACATGCGAGGGAATGAACAGAAAAAAAAATGGGCATGGACCTTGGTCATCCACCACATTGCCCCTTTCACAGCTGAGCCCTGAGGGGGTCAGTGGCACGTCCCGCGAGGGGTGGTCTTCTCCTGGACGGGGAGACGGCATCAACCGGTTTGTGGGCCTGTCCTGTGAAAACATAACCGAGAAATCAGGAGGAGTTGTCCCGACGTCCACGTCCTCTGGACATCCTCTAGGGACGACCCCTCCAGCCGTGACCACAGCGGCTGCATTCGTAACAGTGCCACCCCTCTCTAGTCTGAACCCTGCCGGATCGGAAGCAGGATGGGAATTTCTGCCCCGACGTTCGCCCAGCTGAGGGCTTGTAGCGTCTCTGCCCCTCTGCAGCGCAGCCCTCCACTGTCTGCGAGCAGATTGGCTCACGCTGAACACCGTTCTTTTCCCGGGTCCTCCTCCTGCTTTGGGGCGCACTAACGGTCTGGGTCCTCTTATGGGAAGAAGAGGGACCCCAAGCCATCCTTACCCCTTTGAAAAAATAACAGAAAAAATAAGCCATTTGCCTTTAAAGGTTTAGTTTTACTGTGATATATGAGACTGGAATAAGTCTACAGGCCGATACTGTCCTTTGTAAATGACTGAATCATTGAAACACCTCTAAAAATTGAAAGAAAAATTTTAGAAAATTACAAATAGGCCTTTGTTACAACAGCAATTGATGCAGCAAGTAAAGTTAATTAAGCCTTGCAAGTTGAAGCAAACAGTTTGCACATGTGTCTCAACTTCTAGTGATTGCTTAAAAACCCTGTGTCTGTCTTAAAGCAGAGTTACAACAGACTGTGTTACGATACCCTCTGAGGTTCTGCTTGGACAATATTACACTGCAGAGAGTTGTAAATTCCAGTGACAATGGCAAAAAAATGGCAATTAGAAAATGAAATGAGACAGAGCATTATTACCCTTACAACTAAAATTCAAGGTATCAGTGAGTACAGTGGTGTCCTAAACAATTCAAAGTCAATTGGAAACTGGAAGAAACTCTGATAGGAAGAGATCTGATAGACCCAAAGTCACATTGCAACCAGAATTACTTTCTGAGGGTCATAGCTTAACAGTGCAGGTCGAAAAAAGCAAGTCTCAGTTTCTACTGTGAAGAGGAAACTTTGTGCTGGGGCAAGTGGCAGTAAGAAAGGCATTCCTTAAAGGACAAAAAAGGCCTTAAAATGCCAACGCTGAACTACTGCACGCTGGAAGAAAGTCTTATGAACTGACGAATCAAAATTTGAAATCTTAATTTCATCATGCAAGGTGTTTGTACACCATTGAGTTGGTGAAAGGATGGTTCCTCAGTGTGTGACACCAACTGTCAAACATGGAGGAAGAAGTGTGATGGTTTGGGGTTCTTTTGCTGGAGGCACAGTTGGTGACTTGCAAAGAATGACTTGCATTGTGAATCAAAAGGGTTACCACAGCATTTTGCAGCACTACACAATACCTTCTGGTCTGCATCTAGCAGGCCAGTTGTTCATCCGACAGCAAGACAATGACCCACATCAAAGCTACATGCTATGTCAGAACTACGTTAAAAGAAAAGAAGGTACACTTCAAGACATGGACTGCCTAGCACAGTCTCCAGACATAAACCACATTGAGTTAGTTTGAGATGAACTGGGCAGAAGTGTGAAATGAAAGCAACCTATAAGTGCAACACATTTGTGGAAATTTCTGCATCAGTATTGGGAGGATCTTTTTGAACAATATTTGATTTCTGTTATAAAAAGAATACTATATGTGTATTTGGCTGCTATATCAGCAAAAGCTTGATACTTTGATTAATCAAAAATCTGAATAAAATTTTGTACACTTAATGATTCCTTGACTTCTTTTTTATTAGCCATTGTTTATTTGTTATATGCCTTGATTTCATGATACATTAAGACATTAAACTGTGTGCATTTCGATAAAAACTGAAAAAACTTAGGTGTTCTAAACTTTTGACTGGCAGCGCATGTACACACACACACACACACACACACACACACACACTGATGTTATGGTCCTGGGCCAAAACTGGGTGGAATGCCAGCCCATTTCAGGGCTCACTCAGACTTACGTATCTCTCATGGTTCCTTGTTGAAAGTTTTCCCATGTTAGATGCAGGATACTAATTCTTGTTAAATGAAAGGAGGAGGAGGAGGAGGTTGTGTCACCACACCCATCACATGATGAACCACCTCAGAATCCCAAATGTGAAGTTACATTAAGCCAGTTTCTCAGAAAAGCAGTGAATCATCCTTGTTGTGCCCTATCCTTACATAATGATCTTTTTATCAGTGAAAAGGATACCTCAACCCAATAGAGAAATAATCTAAAATTCTAAACTTTTTCCAACTCTCTGTAACCCTTCCAAGACTGAATGCAAATCAAAAAGAAATGCTGCCACATGCTATTGTATTTGCTAAATATAAAAATTAAATAGCCAACTTAGATTAATAAATAATTTTCACAATTGAATTGCAAATAGTGCGGCACGGTGGCGCAGTGGGTAGCACTGCTGCCTCGCAGTTAGGAGACCCAGGTTTGCTTCACGGGTCCACCCTGCATGGAGTTTGCATGTTCTCCCCATGTCTGTGTGGGTTTCCTCCGGGTACTCCGGTTTCCTCCCACAGTCCAAAGACATGCAGGTTAGGTGCATTGGCAATCCTAATTTGTCCCTAGTGTGTGCTTGGTGTGTGTGTGTGCACCCTGCCCAGGGTTTGTTTCCTGCCTTGCACCCTATGTTGGCTGGGCTTGGCTTCAGCAGACCCCCGTGACCCTGTAGTTAGGATATAACGGGTTGGATAATGGATGGATGGATTAATAGCAAATAAAACTGTATTTAACAAAATTAAGTTGCTTGTTTACAGATTTCACAGGCTAATGGCTCACACAGAAGAATAAATGATGGTGCAGTTGTTCATTACATATGAAGTGAAACTTCACCCTTCCATTAACACATTTCTGCTACAAAAGCTTATATTAGCTTATTGTGTTATACAGCACTCTTTAAAAAAGTGTGATCTTTAGCAATAAAAAAAGCCTGGCAATTTACGTACAGAATAACTGTTAAACACTCTTCTCATTTAGGAACTGCAACAGCAAACATTTATTTCTGAGATCATGACATTACTACCACTACTACCACTGAGAAAATAATTAAATACATCATCTGCATGACTTCTCACCATCCATCGACTGCTGAAATATTTGAAACCAGTCCCAGATCATAGGGCTCCAGAGGGTTCAAGACAGGAGCCAACCCTGAAACAAGAGCCAGGCAACTGCAGAGGACAGTCAGGCACTCACTCACCAAACCAGGCCAATTTAGAGGTAACAGTTAACCTATCGTGTATATCCTTGGAATGTGGAGAAAAACCACATACTTTAGATATGGTGAGAAGGTGAAACTTCCACCTAGACAGTGCCTGCTATGACTCAAACTCAGGATTCTGGAAGAAACAGGAGCAAAGGTTAGTGCTACTGCCACACAGCTCTAAGGTCTCTGGGGCAATTTCTTGCTTGATCCTTGTCTGGAGTTTGGATGTCATTCTCACACCTGAGTTGGATTTCTGTGTTTTCCTTAATCTCAAAGAAGTACATGGCAGGTTAACTCAGAAGAACCCTGAAACTCAACTCTTTGCATGAATTTCACCTTTATGACTTTTTATACATCTCATCATGTGGTTACAGACTGAGACTTACTTAGTCTACCCAACCTAAAATCTGTGCATCAAGGGACAGCAGTTTTAATCAGTGTCTACGTTTTACAGTACAGAGATTTTATGTTCATTAAAACACTTTAACTGCATGTGTGAAAGAAACACATTTTAGACTTGGAGCTTACTAAGCAAAATTGAAGTTGCTGGAAAAACATCAGCAGTGATCCAAAATTGACATTGCCTTTCTAAAACCACAACTATATGAACTGTGCTACAATACTTGTTAAGCATTAATAATTAACTCTTATTAAGCATTAGGATTAGGTTTATAGGTTTACAGGGTCACTAGTTGTGCTACTTGAGTTATACAGGTTTGAAATTTAAGTTATCAACGTAGATGTCAGCTTTAATGTTTGCAGTACATCATTTATGTATACTGTGAATTACTGTGTGATTAATAAAGTATCTATCTATTGGAATATATTGTAAAGCATGTCTTAATAAAATTCACTGCATTTATCATTCCAACAGAATGACTACTAAAATGCATTACTGCAAATGTTTGTGATGCATCATCAGTTGTATTGACAAACGAAATAAATACTTCTGTGTTATATGCAATTTGGTATGTAATTTGTAAAAGCAGTGTTAATATTTGTGATGTGCCATATGTTGCAATTATAAATGCAATGTATTTTATTACTACAAATGATTGTGATACACCTCTTATTTGAATGACAGAAACATAGCAACCTGATGGACACACAGACATGTATCCTTTTATTAAGGTGGATGATTTTCATGTGTACCGAGTATAATAACATTCCTGCTTGCATGTACTGATTAACCAACATTCTGTGGCGACATGAATAGTATGTACAACTTCCTCACCTTCAAACGTATATCTTCCTTACTTGAAAAATCTCAGAACACACCTGTCATAACCTAGCCACAACAATTATATAGTTAATACTTTTTATGATATAGCAACATTTTTATTATCATTGCTAAGGACTTCTATGCATCACTTGTTTAGAGTAAATAACTATATCTTGCATTTTACCCTTAACAATAGTATCCATTGCATCTTAGCCAATGTGTATGACTTCAATAGAATACAGAGGGATAGACTTGTTATAATTAAAATTGAATATTAATTTTTTTCCATAAATCTTTATGCTTTTAAATGCAAATTGCAACATGGAATTTTGGGTATATATAATAGTTCTATGAATTATAAATATTCATTAGGTTTTGTAGCTAATTCTGCCATGCTGTTGCGCTCAATAATGCTGAAGTTGGATTAAGTGTCTCTTTAAATGGATAGATGACTGTACAATATGCATTACAGAAAGAAATTGATTTTATATCTAATTGATTGAATAGATACTAACAAATATATGGAATTGCATTTAGCACATTAAACTATACTTTTTTTTGTGCCTGCGTTTCTAGAGTCTTTTTCTTGTTTTTATGTTAGCTCACCTATTAAAGGGTGGGTGTACACTATGCGATTTTAGCCTGGCTTATAATCTCCAATGTACTTTAATAAATTGTCACAAAATTGCAAGAAAGTCATTTTGAGTTGTAAAGTCTTAACTCACATAGCATCTGACATGATTAAGTGGTGTACAGGCTCCTGATGTTTTATTTTGACATGTTGATCTGAGACTGTCAGGTGTGAGTGGTCCTGTGAGCCGATCTTATGTGTCAGTTCCCATTGACGAAATGGGAAACGACTCTGTATATATGGTCTTGCAAGCATGGCTATGAATGTTTTGTGAATGCACAGGAAGGAGGATAGACTCGTCGAGTTGTGGCAAAAGAAAACATTCACTATATGATATTTATTCAGAGAAAAATCATGATTGGGTCTTCAAAGAAGAAATACCAAGGAACGTTGCCCAGCAGCCACAAATATCCAGTAATATTGTGATTTTCTGCTTATAAAAGATTAGTATAAGTATTGCAATCTGCTGTGCAGATAATATAAAAGCTAATCAAGAAAATAATGACAGAGAACTTAGCTACATTTAGCCTACCGTAATAAACATCGGTACAGCAAAATATCATTTTCATCGTTAATGTCAAATTGCATGAGGACTGTAAAGTCTCACCCTGAAAAAGTCATAAAGTCTTAGTCATAAGAGATTATTCAAAAGGGATACCTGTAAAAATTGTATTGTGTATTATTGCTTCCAATCAGCTGTCGCTACAAACGAGTCATTAAGTGTCAGAGAGCACACAAGTCCCAAAGTCTTAAGCGTGAGAAGAATCACATAGTGTATGCTTGTCCCAAGGCTGATGTCTGTCCATTTCATTTTCTTAATTGACACCACCACAGGTTGTATGGACAGCTTGTGCCTAGCAGGCCAGAACCCATGCCTGAACTTAACAGTTAATATTTTTATTTTTTTGAGCGGGTTTTTGTTTAAGTTTGCAAAAAGCAGATGTGCAGGCAGAGTCATTGTGATGTTTGTGAAACATGTGAAGTGTAAGTCCTGTGTTTTTAAGTACCCATATGGTTCATCTCGCCCTGAACTCAAACAATATTTTATGTTGTCACAAAAATATAATTTTAAAATGAAAACTGGATATAAAATAAACTTTTGCCATAAGCAGCAAAATATAGCGACTGACATTGTAATGCACAAGTTTTTGAGACATAAATGTTTTGAAAGAAAATGCTAAATATTTGAGTCTGGGTTTATTTTAGGGTGTTCTTAAAATAAAATTACCATTTGTTTATTTATATACAGTATAAAACTTTGCTTTGTAATTTATTTCCTTGGTAGCATGGGCACACATTTAAGGACAGGTGCAAATGCATTGGGATTTCAAACTGCAAAATGCTGAAACAGAACTCTCACAATTGCAAGCTCCTCTAAATGTACTCCAAAATTAGGATGGAATGAAATGTCATGCATGTATGCTTAACTTTCTACTTAAGAAATACTGCTATTCAGACTGGCCTCTTTGTCAGTCCTTCAAATGATTACCAAGCTGGTAATCATTCAAGAATAATTTGGACTCCAGCTATATTATCTCTAATAGCTACCTGCAAATTACTATTTCAAGAAAAGTTTGTGTCAACATCAGAAAAGATAATGCCATTCCAATGCCATTAGACCGCTGATTTAAGCTGTCAGTTAGAGACTTGATTGAGTGACACCATCTGAATAAACTCTTTATACCCCGAGAAACTAAACGTCTGGCAGGAAACTAATCATTGGTATTTACACCTACTGCTGGCATATTAAATGTACTATACTTAAAGATTGTAATTAACTCAGGGAAATCTTGCAAAAAAGCCTACAAAAAATCCTGCAAAACCCTGTCAAGGTAAATATATCGAAAACTTAGAAAAACAGAACTAGGAAGCAGAACATTATTTGTTACCAAATGTAGGCTTGCATTATCTATTTTGAAAAGAAAATAGAAGTGAGCAGTGGTGATTTTTGGCATGAAAATTCTTACTGGCTGAGGTGGGTTGGCACCCTGCCTGGGATTGGTTCCTGCCTTGTGCCCTGTGTTAGCTGGGATTGGCTCCAGCAGACCCCCGTGACCCTGTGTTCGGATTCAGCGGGTTGGAAAATGGATGGATGGATTAAATTGTTACTGGACTGCACAATATTCACTTAAGAACATTTGATTATTGACACCTCCTTGAAGAGGACATTATTGAACCAGTGGATGCTTCCCCATGGATTTCAAATTAAGGTGCAGCAAAGACAAAATCAGGAGGTTTGCGAATTTCCATTGATCTGCGTTCTGTAAATAAAGCAATTATTCCCGATAAATACCCTTTGCCAACTGCCAAGGATGTGACCACACATTTTCATAGGTCTACAGTGTTCAGTAAACTGGACCTAAATCATGGCTATTTGCAGGTTCCCCTTGATCCTATAAGCAGAGATCTAACAGCTTTTGTGACACACCTCGGTGTCTTCTGTTACAAGAGAAGGCCATGTCTCTCATGCTGGCAGGAATTCCAGGTGTAGCCATTTATTTGGATGACATCATAGTGCATGGTACCACCCTGGGCCAAAATGATAAACGCCTTTTTCAAGTGCTCCACCATCTCTCAAGTTGCCATATCACTATTAACTCGGAAAAGTGTATTTTTGGGGTGCAAGAAATTGAATTTGTGGGGTATAGGCTCTAAGGGCAAGACATCATACCTATAACGTCGTATGTGGATGCCATCCACTCTCTTTCTTAACCTCAAACATCCTCACAACTGGCATCCTTTTTGGGAATGGCTGCATATTATCTTCGCTTCCTCCCACAGTTTGCCTCAACAACAGCACCTCTACGTCATCTCTTTAAGAAGGATGTTCCCTGGCATTGGACAGCAGACTGTCAGAAGGCAATGGAGACAATTATGCAGCAGCTCACCAGTTCTCCTACTTTAGCTCACTTTAGTCTTACAGCTCCCACTATTGTGACATGTGATGCTTCTGTTGCAGCTTTGGGAGCAGTCCTTCCTCAAGTACACAATGGCGTAGAAAGTCCTGTCACTTATGCTTCACAGGCACTGTCTCCCGCTGAACAGAAGTATTCTGTTGGTGAAAAAGAAGTTTTGGCCTGTATATGGGCTTGTGAACGCTGGCACCTCTACTTGTATGGCAGGTCTTTTACTCTCTGTACTGACCACCAGGCCCTTACAACACTGTTACACACAAATGGATCCGGTCATAAGCCCCTCAGGGCAGACTGTTTGCACCAGTACAATTTTAAACTTGAATTCACACCTGTTTGGCACAATGCAGTAGCAGACCTCTTATCCCGAACAGTTGTGCCAACTGCAGTACAGCAGTTTTGTGACCTGGAGCCAGACCTGGTATTTATATTGCATGTTCCACTCTCTTCTGTTATCTCTTTGGACTAGCTGCGCCAAGCATCTAGGGATGACCCTATTTTTTGCAAACTTTGCTGTTTTATTAGGGATGGATGGCCGATCACAATAGAACAGGAACTGATTCCATACTATAGGGTTACTGATGATTTATTCTGTTGGGAAAATGTCTGTATTGCTCGAAGCCATCGTACTCTCATACCAGCAGTGCTACAAGCACAAGTTTTGTGAATGGCACATGAGGGCCATTTGGGCATTGTTAAGCTGAGTGTTGTAGGGCTATTGTGCAGTGGCCTAATATAGACCGTGATGTTGAGATCATGGTAAAGGACTTCACTGCCTGTCTCCTCAGTGGCAAATCCCCATCTAGTCCACCAGCTCCTCTCACTCCTGTACAATGGCCACTTGCTCCTTGGAAGCACATTCAAGTCAACATTTGTGGTGAATAGCTTGGTGCTCCACACCACGCTCGCTATCTCTTGATGGTGTATGATCTCCATTCCAAATGGCCAGAAGCCATTATTAGGAGCCTGCATTACCTCTTCACTCGGCGCTTTATTCTTTTTTGAACACTGTAGCTGTAGCACAATTTGTTTACACAGGCCACAGCACATTTTGTCTTGTTATGGTAAATGATGGTGACAGGCTTTCCAGATCCATCAGCTTCTTTTCATGCATAGCTGACAGCAAAACAACTGCCTTGCTTTTCTATGGCACATAAGACACCATGGTCATTTTTTGGCTAAAAACAAATAGACTTGACCTTGGAGCTCTGGTCTTGCTTGGAAGAAATTCCTTCAAAACTTCACATTTGTTCTTTCAAATTGTTCCCAATAGTGTGATTTTTTTAGCAACAAATCACCTGCAATTTTGGCAGTTGTAAACCAGTTATCAGGAGTTACATTTATGCACAAGTAGTGCACTGGCTCTAGTAATGTTTTCACCACTCACCACTGATTCTGCCAGGCCAGTGGATCACTGACTGCTTTCACGGCCAACAAATGGTATTCCATTGTAAACATAGTCAGTTGAAATGTCACACATAAGAATCAGTTTCAAGCCATATTTCTAGACTTACTTGGAAAATACTGTTGAAAGCTACAGTGCTCTATAAATGGAATAAGCTGTTCATCCGTTTAACATATTCATTAATCACATAGCTTGTCCTCAGTTCTCAATAAAGACATTCGAAAGTGACCCAAAGCCATTCTCATTAAGAACTACTAATAAAGAAGTAATGGTAAACGATTAAACTATTTTGTATTTTTTGCAGGGAAACCATTACAAATTAAATGTATGAGGCATACCTTTCAGACAGTGTCCAAAGTGTATCAGATATTTTCGCAAGAATACGAAACATGACATTCAGAGACTAGGGTCCAGTCGTTTACATATTTTATAACACAATTACATTTGTGGGTCGATATCGACCGTATACCATTTTTGCAAATAAATTGTCATTAAAAATAAATTGCACTATTTTGGATTTTTTTATGGTAAATTGCTATGGATAAAAAGTATTAGGCATATCTTAAGTCAAAGCTGCATCGAATAATTTAGACAGTTACAAACATAGCTAATGACCCCAGGCATGTATCTAAGGGTTAATAGATAAAAGAGCAATTGATTTTTGCTCAGGAGTATTATGCAGTCAGCAGCTCAATGGCAACTGTGGGAAACTAAATTGATTGGCTGAGAACTTGAAAAATAGAATGAAACATGCAGTCATTTAATGTTAAATCTTCTAAACAGGCCATAAGTATTCCTATGAAGCAAATGCTCTGTGATTTGCTGAAAATTGTCCTTTTTTTAAATGGCAAGGATCAGTACAGTATGGGAGAGTAGCAGCACTCTTTTTCACAACATTTTGTTTAGAGAAATAAAACTATCAGTGTCTATTTAGAAAAATGCAAAGATTTTACAGGTGTTACCATCCACCAACAGATATGAAGTAAACCATCACTTTGCCTTTATAACACCCTGCTAAAACAAAGGTACAATAGGCACCAACTACACAACTTTTAGTCAGACAGCATGTTATACTTAACAACTGCAGTTGCTGGAACTTGATGCCTTGAGGATGTCAATTTCCATGACAAGAAATCACATTGGATGACAGATTACACAGCTTCCTTGTGATCTTTCAGCTTATTTTTCTGGCACAAAAGAAAAATTTGACCATATTATGAGGTTGGCATATTCTGTAGCACATGGAATAATGATTGTCCCCGGTGAGGCGCCGAGCAGGTGTGGGCATACTTATTGCCCCGACTTGGAGCCTGTGCATTGGGGTTTACCCGGTGGGCGAGGGGTGGCCTCCCTCCGCCGGGGTGGGGAAGGGTCCTGACTGTTGTTTGTCGTATGCATGAACAGCAGTTTGGAGTATCCACCCTTTTGGAGTCTCTGGAGGGTTGCTAGAGGGCATACCTTCTGGGGATTCCCTCGTTTTGCTGGGAGACTTCAATGCTCACGTGGGCAATGACAGTGAGACCTGGAAGGGCGTGATTGGGAGGAATGGCCCCGATCTGAACCCGGCGGTGTTTTGTTATTGGACTTCTGTGCTCGTCATGGATTGTCCATAACGAACACCATGTTCAAGCATAAGGGTGTTCATATGTGCACTTGGCACCAGGACACCCTAGGCCTCAGGTCGATGATCGACTTTGTGGTGTGTCGTGGACTTGCGGCCATATGTCTTGGACACTTTCGGGTGAAGAGAGGGGCGAGCTGTCAACTGATCACCACCTGGTGGTGAGTTGGCCGATGGTGGGGAAGATGCGGTCAGACCTGGTAGGCCCAAGCGTGTTGTGACAAGAACTTCAACCCGTCCCGAGGGAGGTGGGGACATTGAGTCGAATGGGCCATGTTCCGTGCCTCTATTGTTGAGGCGGCTGACGGAGCTGTGGCCGCAAGGTGGTGGTGCCTGTCGTGGCGGCAATCCCGAACCCGTTGGTGGACACCGCGTGAGGATGCCGTCAAGCTGAAGAA
Source organism: Polypterus senegalus (assembly GCF_016835505.1). Lineage (NCBI taxonomy): Eukaryota > Metazoa > Chordata > Cladistia > Polypteriformes > Polypteridae > Polypterus > Polypterus senegalus. Next base: position 43,641,859 of record NC_053169.1, on the reverse strand, counting down.
GGAGTCCTATAGGACTTTTTTGTCCTGTGGGTCTCTGGAGGCAGCTGATAGGTACCGGCAGGCCAAGCGGAGCAGCGGCCGGTTGTTGCTGAGGCAAAACTTCGGGCATGGGAGGAGTTTGGAGGCCATGGAGAGCGACTTTCGACGGCCGAGGAGATTCTGGTCCACCGTCCGGCGTCTCAGGAGGGAAGCAGTGCAGTGTCAACACCGTATATGGTGGGGATGGTGCGCTGACCTCGAGGAGTACTTGAAGACCTCCTCAATCCCACTAACATGCCTTCCAATGAGGAAGCAGAGCCTGGGGACTCTGAGGTGGGCTCTCCCATCTCTGGGACTGAAGTCACCGAGGTGGTCAAAAAACTCCTTGGTGGCAGGGCCCGGGGGTGGATGAGATACGCCCGGAGTTCCTTAAGGCTCTGGATGTTGTAGGACTGTCTTGGTTGACACGTCTCTGCAACATCGCATGGACATCGGGACAGTGCCTCTGGATTGGCAGACCGGGGTGGTGGTCCCCTCTTTAAAAGGGGACGGAGGGTGTGTTCCAACTATAGAGGGATCACACTCCTCAGCCTCCCTGGAAAAGTCTATTCGGGGTTCTGGAGAGGAGGGTCCGTCGGATAGTGAACCTCGGATTCAGGAGGAACAGTGTGGTTTTCGTCCTGGCTGCGGAACAGTGGACCAGCTCTTCACCCTTAGCAGAGTCCTGGAGGGTGCATGGGAGTTTGCCCGACCGGTCTACATGTGTTTTGTGGACTTGGAAAGGCATTCGACCGTGTCCCTCGGGAATCCTGTGGGGGTGCTCGGGAGTATGGGGTACACAATGAGAATCAGCACCTCAAATCCGAGAGCATGGTCCTCAAGTAATTAACAAGTAGACAACAACCAGGTAGTGGACACCTCTGCTGTTCTTGTCTGAATTTTCTTCAGTGATGAGAAAAAATTAGGAAAAGTAGTAAACATCCCACTTTTTTCAATGTGGACAAGTGGGATATATTGCATGTACATTAGATTACATTAAGTGCTTATTAGTTATCAAATGTCAAACGTTCTGATATGCAAAATTATACATGATCAGAAAATATGGTTTAGATGACAAGTTAATGGGGCAGCCCCACTAACTAGAAACACGCTAACTGTAACTGGCACACAGACAGTTTCACATACCACTTTTATTAATATTTATAGTAACAAAATTGCAACAAGCAAATAATAAAAAATAAGAATACAAAGATGAGTTTACTATATATATAGTGGTAGTTCTGCTGGACACAAATAGGCAGGCACAGAATGTCCTGAAAACACACACGTTTTATTATACGAGTCCAGCACACAACACAGTGCCCAGGCACCAAACACCTTTTCCTTGTCCTTTTCTTTCCCTTCTGGACTTCTCCTGCCACCTTTTCACCTCTCTTCCCAAGCGTTGCTTTCTTCCTGCCGACTCTGGCTAGTCTACTCGAGGGAGGTGCTCTGTGACAACCTTCCGATGGCACTTCCTGGTGTGGCAGAAGTGCCGCCTAAGCACCAGGAAGTACTCTGGGTGTCCCTGGAATTTCTTCCACCAGCACTTCTGGGTGTGGTGGATATTGCTGACATCCAGGGCTCCACAATCCTCCAGGCACCCCCTGTGGTGGTCACGGGCCCTATTAGGGTTGAGCTTCCATGCTCAGTTCCCGTGGCCCCCATACAGACCAGGGCTGCTGCCCTCTCGTGGTCGAGGGGAGGTATAATCCCTATCCTGGTCCTTCTAGGAGTCCCGGCTGGTCATGGGTCTTGGTAATCCGCCATATATATATATAATATATTTCAATTATAAGGTAAATTACCGAGGGAAGCTTTTTACATCTTTTGCACAATGGCACAATAGCCCCTAATGCAGAGATGCCGCTGGAAGTATTCATGCTACATGTTTTTTTTTTAATGTATATTATTTTAAAAATGTTGAGCTAGTGAAAATTAGCTTAAAATTAATGGAATTGGTTTATTATTTTAAGAAGCAAAAATGATTAAAACCAAATTTAAAAAGTCAGCCTGCAGAAAAAAGTGCAAAGTTTCCAAAAACTCAATGACAAAGAAAAGTATTGCTAGATGTCTGGATGCAAACCAATGTATTAAAGTTACAAAAAAGCATCATATGAAAACTGATCATTACATTGAAGAATATGCAAATAAGGCTAAAGAAATTTGGCAGCTTAGATTATAATTATTCATACATTTTCAGAAAAAAAAATTCTGAAGAAAGAAAACTCTTTAAAGCTTATAAGAAATATATCCATATCCTTAATGAGCACTAAAAATACAATTAAAAGAGAAAGTAGACACAAAGGGAAAAGAATATGGACAAAAAAAAAACTTTCATGTTTGATAAGAAAACTTTTTTTAATTATACCACATAGTGTTCTTCTAGGTCATCTTTTGGTTGCTATTGTGCTTGGTCTATTCTGCTGCTGTTCTCCCAGCCTCTATTTTATGCTGATGACTTATCAAGGTAGCAAATAAGCAATGAACTGTAATGGCTTGATTGTGTGCTCAACAATAAAGGAACAAACAAGCAATGTGGGAACAAGTGCACTCACTCACTCACACTCACACACAAATAGTTGATAGAGGGGAGTCAGGAGATCAGGTATGCTGCTTAAGGACAACCAGTTTGCAAATACTGCGACCAGTTGGTGGCACCATGGTATCTGTAAATTTCACCCACTGTAAAGTATATACAGTAAGTGCAATTGGGAGCTGCAGTTAAGACCACAAAATTCCAAGTTAAAAAAAAATAAAGTATACATAGAGCTCCAGTAAAACATGTTAAGAGCAAAAAGACAAAAAGTAAAATTATATCTTTTTTATATCCTGTTTTCCTTTTCTTCTTTTATTTTTTGTTGCTAGGAACTAATTGTCTTAGACAGCCACTAACTACTGGCCACATAGAGGTAAGTGATCAAAGCAACACTTGTAGATTTTCATTATATCTCAGAGATTATTTGCAAAAAATTCATATCACAATAAAATCCTTCTTGGTCCCATTAGATGTATTGATTGTCATTATTTTTTTTATTTACTTGTTGTGACTCTTAGGAGTCCTAGTTGACTCATCAATATCCTCAAGGCATATGGAATTACAAGTAATAAAATGTTACATTGTAGGGTTTATCAAGTACAATTAAACAAAAGTTTTGAATAAGCTATACATTTCAGTTTCTTTCTTCTTTCTTGTCACCATTGTCTTCATTCTCATATTTTTACAACTGTAGCAGGACCTCCAGCCAGTTTTCTTCCATTATCCAGGCTTACCACTGGCACCCACTTTGCTGGCTTGCAAACCAAATTTCACAAGACTCTTGAATAAATAGAATAGCTTAAGTATATACTATTGTATACATAAGTATAGTGGATAGCCTTGGAGAGTGAACAGTTGAGTGAACAGTAGGCCAGTTTTAAGAAAGACAGTAGCAGTATTCAACAAATTTTGGAATTGTTAGCAGAAGATGCAACGTCTAGTTGCTGAAACATCTTCCACTGCTTTGTGGATTTTTAAAAATCATTGGATTTGGTTTGGCATGAAGGGTTTTGGGCAATGCTGGAAAGCATGGCAGTACCGTCCAAGCTGGTTGCAGCACTGAAAAGACTGTATGATGAGTCTTTAGTGTCTGTTACAGTGGAAAGAGAGTTAAGCAACTGGATAAAGACCACAATGGAAAATAGACAAGGAGACTCATGGTCTCCACTGCTGTTCATAGCATTACTGCAAAAAATAATGGAAACATTGGAAGTAGATTTAAAAGGAGTAATTACCAATAGAAAATAAATAACCAAAGACCTTAGATTTGTCGAAGATAATGGCATATTAACAATGAATGAATTGGATCTTCAAGAGCATCTAACAGTGCAAGACGAAAGTGGAAAAGACTACAGTTTATCCATAAACAAAGATAGCACAATGGTAATGGAGGTGGGAAACAATAAGGCAGATAAGGATAGAAAGAAACTAGAAAACTGAAGAAGACTGAAATCTGGGAAAGTGACAATATCTGATCAAAAGTGAAAATAAACACACTGGTAATGTATGTGTTCTCTATGTTACTTTATGCCTGTAACACTGAGAAAGAAAGACATTTCAAAATTGAATGTGTTTAAAATGAGGTGTTTCAGGAAGACTATAAAAATTGGATGGAGACAAAAGGTAATAAATGAATGAATTTGAAAAGATCATTAACAGGAAAATACAATTTGCAAAGTTATTAAGAATGAAAGTTGACTCTCTTAGGGCACATTTGCAGGATGTGGGAGGAGAGGCTAATTAGATTGATGATAAAGAGAAAAAGAAATTAGAAATAGTGAATAAGAAGACCAGCAAGGAGATGGATTGATGACAATAAAGAATGAATTAAATTAGGAGAATGGACAGCAATGGAAATAGCTAATTAAAGAAAAGGAGTCTGGAAGCCATCTGGAAAAAACAGAAAACACCATCGCTATCCATGGTTCTTAGATGGACTACAGAGGATCTGTCATTCTGGATCTTTAAATTTCAATTTTGGTTTCTGTTGTGATTTGAAATTTTGCATACAACTTGATAAAAATGTTGTATGTCTTTATTTGTAACTTAGGCAAAGCAATGTAATATTAGTGTTACATTAGTGAGAAGCATTCATGTTAACCCTCCCCCGCCCCCCAACTCCCCCTTTTAGGAATGGGTCTCTTTGAATTTTACAATAGGGTTGGGGGGGAAATGCCTCAAACAAGTTTGGCAAGTGTTTCTTTGCTAAAGTCTCTCTCTCAACCCCCACACAAAGCCAGGCAGCCTAACTGCCAAGGTTTACCTTAACATATGGTTTGAGGGGCAGGTGTGAAGATGTTCTATCCCCCCATTGGTCTGAAGTATGGCTGTTTGGAACTGGCTTGTGTCAGAAGCCTTTAAGTACCACAACGCCCTATTGGCTGTAGGGGTTGGACAGAAAACCTATAAATTTGCTCGCTTTACCCAGCTCTCTTTCTCTCTCTTACCAAACTGATGAATGACCATCTCACACCATGAACTGAAAAGGACAACACAATGAAGAACACAGCTCGGCAGCCATATTGAGACAGGCAATGCAGCCTGTTCTGAAGAAAGCTGACCACAAAATGATGCCTGAACTAAAGACATTTTAAGTAACAAGTCTGTGTACCGCCTGAAACTACACATCACCATTTATCAGGTTGTATGGATGCCAATATTTAAGTGTACTTTAAATATTGTTATTATTTATGAATATTTCCAAAAATACATTGTTTAAATTGTAACTTAACTTCTGCTTGTCTTTTACTACACCTAATTGCCTGAGGTTATAAATGTAGAAGGGAAGGTGGGGAGAAGTTATATGGTACAGTACCTTATAAACAGTGGTAAGTCTGGGAGATCTGAGGCATTCTGACAAAGGCTACGTATTAATAATACAAAAGGGGAAAGTAGAGTAAAATATCTACCAAGACAAAACAGTTTCTTATTTTCTAATACAGTCACAGGTAGTCTGTTCTGATAGGATTAGGTAAAAGTCAAAAACCCTTTCATTATCAAGATAAATACCCAGGCTATTCATAAAACGATGGTCAGACACTAGTCAGTTGTTGGCAACAATTAATGTTTTAAAAAAGTAAATGATTTACAGTGGTGCAACCGAAGTCACATTCAGGGATCTTAAATACAAATTTAGTTATTTTTAAATGAGTAAATTTTTGACAGCTCATGAAACAGAGCTAAGGTTAACCTAGCATATCAAGCTATTGTACGAGATTCGACAAATTAATCTAATACTGTTATGTTTTCTACATGTAAGTCTGAATCGGGCTGTGTGTACTATATTGGATGGGTACAGTGTGGTCACCTGGGGGTGTACCAGCACCCCAAACCCCAGACACAACTATACCAGGACTGTCCTGTGTTCAAGCAAAGAATACTTCAGTAGGACACAATTCAGTCCTTTCCAATCCTTTTCTTTTCTCGTTTACTCTTCCTAGGTGAGTGTTCAGTTCATAAAGACTGAAATAATGGCTGTCGTTTTCCAACTCACCTCATCTAATAGGGTTTTCAAATCGATTATATATTATCCAATTAAGAATCTACCTAGTTTAAGTTATAATGATCAACTGGTGAGTGGAGATGCCTTTTCATAACCGTTAAACCTGATTTTTTTTAAGAACTCTTAAATTGATTACACAGAGGCTTCCACTGTAGCCTTCCAAAATGTCTTCCTGTCAGCAATGAGTCTATGAAAGTAATTTTTTGGACTTGTTAGATGGAATTTAATTTGATTTAAGTTGTGGTTAAAGTTATGCTATTTAACATAATGACTGCTAAGTATGATTTAATTTGTAGTAGGTGATGTATAGACGAACACCGCCTACCAATTAGAGAAGAATTTACTGGTAATCATTGACTCTGACGTAAACTTTAAATCACCTTGTAACTAGATTACTAGGACTGCATCTTTTCACTTAAGGAATATAGAAAAAATCTGACCTCTTATACCATTAAAAGACGCTGAAAAATTAGTTCAAGCTTTTGTTTTTAGTTGACTAGATTATGTTGGAGCCTAAAATGAACAGGAGATTCTCACCTTGAAAGAAGGCTTTAGGAGTCAAAGGATAGGCAAACAGTAATTAGTTTTATTGCAATAAACAATAACGTGGACTCAACCCAATTAAGCCAAGCTGAGTTGATCCCTGAACAGGGCAAAAGTTACAGTTTATATAATCATTTCTTATCATTTTGAAACAGCTCATTCACTGCTTATTCTGAATCCCCACTCCAGTTGGCCTCTTCCAGGCCCTTTCTGTAGCCACCAATATTTTTCATAACTCATTATCATTCCTTGATTCTCTGATTTCCTAACCAGCCCTCAACCGGCAGGTGCTCTCCCTTCTGTGACCTCGGGCTGTCTCCATTCATCATTTTTCCCCTTCTCTGTCCTTTTGGGATATTAAATATTGGTGGTTTCTCTCTGAGCTCAATTAAAAAAGAAATATGTCATATGCCTTTCTTTAACTATTTACTTGGCATACCTGATTCGTGTAAAAGTTCACCTTAAGTTTTAATGCTTATAAAAGTTCATACTAAGTTTATATCTATTTGTTCCCATACACAACTTTTTATTTTCTATAATTACTGTAATGCTCTCCTAAGCTAAGAAAGACATCAATTGCAGCAGCCAGAACCTTAACTAGAAAAAGAAAATCTGAGCAAATCTCACCAGTTTTAGCGTCATTACATTGGTTACCTGTGTCATTTAGAACTGATTTTAAAATACTACTAATGGTGTATAAAGTGTTAAATAATCTTGCCCCTTCCTATATTTTGTAATGCCTGTACCCCTACACTTCAAGTCATAACCTTAGATCTTCTAATGATGGTCTGCTTATAATTCCAAGAGCCAAGCTTAAAAGAAGTGGCGAGATAGCCATTTGCTGTTATGCATCTAAAATGTGGAATACCTTACCTGATGGAAATTCACCAGGTAAATTCTGTGGGACATTTTAAGACACTGCTAAAAACCCATTATTTTAATTCAGCTTTTTCGTAACTACATTTTAGTTGTATTCCTAATAGACTATATGGTCATAGAATTATCATATTATTCAGGGATTTGAAATCTTTAATAATTTCTGCTTTTCTCTGCTGTCTTTTCTGGTTCATCTGTGGTGGCGAGTTGCCCCACCACCACTTGATCAAGACACTATGCAGCCACTTGTGATGCTGGAATGAAGGCGGATGCCTCAGCTGTCTATGAGACCAACTTCATCAAATTCTATTATATGAAGCCTGGAAGTGAAGAGGAATGAATTAAGAACATTTATGTTACAGGTGGTAGAATGCCTAGTAGGGGCTGAGCAATCTTTTGGCCTTAGACCCTCTGCAAATTTTTTTTTTTAAATCGTACAGATTTCATTGTTTTTCTTTGTTACTTCTTCTTTAATATTATTACCTAATCATCTTTGTTTTTCTTTTCTTGTAACTTTCTCTTTGAAATCTTGTAAAGTACTTTGAGCTACATTGTTTGTATGAAAATGTGCTATTGTTGTTGTATTATCTTGTAAACTGCCTTCAATAAATATGATCATATTCATGGGTAACACATGTAAATAGTGAAAGTGACCATCTGAAATATGATCTAACTTGTTAAACCCAACTGAGTTATCGTGCAGCTAGCACGCACAAAGAACTTTCCAATTGCCTATGCAACTATGAGGTAGTTGAAATATATTTTTTAGAGAAATTACATTTTTATTGTGAGTTTCTCTGAAAAACAAAATATATTTAATTAATATCTTAAAATAACACCCTGATTTTACATTGGTGACAGGAACAAACTTGCCTACCATATATACTCGTGGATAAGTTCTCCCGTGGTCAGGACTTGCTTTTACAGTATAATTTCTGGTATAATGTCGGTCATATAAATCGAATGTGGAAAACTCATGCTATTGGTACAAGGGATTATAATATGCCAATGCCCACCTGAAAGAGTAACCACAGAGCACACTGCCTTTTTTTTCTATGTGGGTGCGGTAATGCGCTGTATCATTGTGTGCCTAACCTCTCTCTCTCTCTCTGTGCGTACGTTACCACACGGTAACACCCGAACTATTCCAAAGCAACATTTGCACTGATTTGAGTTTTTTGTATCTCACACACCTTTATTGTAAGAGAATCCCTTATCTACGATGGAGCATTTGATCAGAAGAAAATTTGAGCTGGTTTTAAATTAAACATCATTGAAGTAGCGAAAGAAATTGGTAACTGAGCTGCTGCAACAAAGTTCGATGTGTCTGAGAAACTGGTGCAAGATTGGAGGAGTCAAGAAGATGTAAAAAAAAAAAAAATTAAGTGTCGCATTTTTGAATGGGCATATAAGTCAGGGTCTGATTTTATGATTGATATTTCGGGCTTCAAGACCCGACTTATACGTGAGTATATACGGTAGTTTCACCATGGCAGTCAATGTAACATGTTATGGTGCAAATATGCCACTAGTCTTGCAAGAAACATTTATTCAAGCTGTTCAAGCAACAGAAGTTCATCTTTAGCCTAGGCATTTAAGTTGTATATGCAATTCATCCTTAAGGTAGCGATGAGATCAAGACGATGGGCTTGATCCTGGATAAAACACTAAGGTTACATTCTGTATAGGTAACTGTTACTTAAAGTCAAAGTGAGGCACGAAATGATGTGACTAAGGACCAAGAAATGGACAAGCAGAAATTTGTGGTCAGAAACGAATATCAATCAATCAATCAATCAACATTTATTTATATAGCACATTTTCATAAAAAAAAATGTAGCTCAAAGTGCTTTACAAAATGAAGAATAGAAAAATAGAAGACACAATAAAAAATAAACATAAGTCAACATTAATTAACATAGAATAAGTAAGGTCCGATGGCCAGGGTGGACAGAAAAAACAAAAAAAAACTCCAAAGGCTGGAGAAAAAAAAAAAATCTGTAGGGATTCCAGACCAAGAGACCACCCAGTCCCCTCTGGGCAATCTACCTAACATAAATCAAACAGTCCTCTTTGTATTTAGGGTTCTCATGGAAGGACTTGATGATGATGGTCACGTAGACTTCTGGCTTTCAGTCCATCAATGTTGGTGCATCATGATGCTTTGAGTAGGTGGTGGTGGCGCAGGCCGCCACCACAAAGAAACCGGAAAAAGAAACAGAAGAGAATAAGGTCAAAACCAAAATGAACAAATTAAATAAGAGCACCAAGAACATAAAACTAAGCCAAATTCAAAGAGGAGCAACCTAGAGTCTCAAACCACTAATTCAGAATAACACGCAATACTTTTATTTTTTAGTTTTTCCTCAGACTTGGAAGTTCATATGTCTGAAATGATTACTTACAATATATAGCGTTGACAGGAACTACATCATACAGCAGGACCTCTTTAGACACGCCCCTAACAACCAACATGGCTGCTCAAAATGGCGGTGAAGACAATAAAACAAACTGCCATTGTGGCAACATTCCAAATATGATATTAAATGAGGTAAACCTTCTCAAAAACAAATTTGTACACAAACTAACTAACACATAATCTACCTTAATAACCCAAACAAAAAATAAACTTTAAATATAACTTAGAGAAAATGTGAAGGAAGGCAAGTGATGATGGAATTTTCTTGACATTGCGGTTGCATGGTTACATATGATTACCTTTGACTGTCCTTGCAAGGGCTAAAATATAATTGTTATTAAAATGTTCATTTCTTCATTAGTGTGGTTCTGGATTATTAATCTATAGTGTGATGAAGAAAGAAAGAAAATGGCATAAAATAACAGTGCAAAACAAATCTTTTGACTTTTCTCTATTGAACTTTGCCCTCAGCAAGATGTGTTCTTGTCAAAAGACAAAGTGTTTAAACAGGTACAACTATATTTTTTGCACAATTACTAAGAGAGCACATCCACTTTAGAAACAGACTTACAAAATTGGCAATTCGCGTGCTACTTGGCTGAGCAGAACTGCTCTTTCAAAGGAGGCAAAGGTCAATGAAATGACGCTACGGCCACTTGATTTCAGTCAAATGGTCCTTTAGCAAATTCCATACTCACTTGAACAGTACTTCAAACAGAATTTACTGTCTTTAGCACCCCCTGAAATCAATTTTGTAGTCACAGAGCAATGACTAGAGTAATATTGACTTGCTATAATACTGCTGTTTTGATTCCCTGCTTAGCATAATTAAGGAAATACGGCAATTTTGTCCAATTTAAGTTGAAAATAGCACTTGAGCAGTAAGATAAAAAGGTATACAAATATTGTAAAAATGAACGTTTTCTTTCTCATTGTTCATTCATCGCAATATTCTGAAAGAGTAAAAACTAATGTTTGATAAAATCAGTATCTACACAGTATAAGTCACTTGGAGAAAACATGATAATTGCTAGCTGGCCTCATAATATAAAATTATAGAGCCTCTGTTAATAGAATTTGTCCTGAAAACAGGAATGGATGTCTTATCATTTTTGCCCCAGTGCCCAATTACTAGTTGCTAAAGAATAAATTAAGCAGACATCAGTTCATGAGTGGGTGCAATAGCTGGCTATGTGGACCTTGGCTACACCTCCCTGATTACATTGTCACTGATTGTCCTGTAAAAGCAATTGATTTAAGGAAAGAAAATAACCCTTTTTAAAACTATGATCAGGACTTAAGGATACCAGGATTGACCACAAACAAAAAAAAATGTACTGTTAGGTGGAAAGCTGCTATAATTTTATCGCAAGAAAAGTGTTGATTTAACTGTTCTGGCGGATATAGATTTAAAGGTAGTTATCCTAATATGAAAGGCCATTAAACATTTGGCTGTTTTATTGGTTTTCTGGCATTCTTGTCTTATCTCTGCAGAACACATTGTTAGTGGATAAGTCTACTGATTAAATTCCGGGTGTGGACCTTATGTCTCCAGCTACAAAACAGTGTTAATAGTTTTCATTGATGTCATTTCTTCTTTATCAATATGCAGAAAAAATCACTTCAATGATTACTGAAAATCTGAAGAGGCAATTTAGTAATTGTTTAATAATATGAATATTATTCTAGTTTTATGTAACAACACGTAGGCATTCCTTGAATACTGAAAGCATAATTTTAAATGTACTTTTTAACCCATTTAAATGTACAGTGCTTATAAAAAGTACTCACCCTTGGAAGTTTTCGCATTTTATTGTCATACAGCATTGAAAAACATTGAATTTAATTTGGCTTTTTTGACACTGATCAACAGAAAAAGACTCTTTAATGTCAAAGCAGAGACTGATCGCTGCAAAGTGAACTAAATAAATTGCATATACAAAGCACTAAATAACTGATTGCATTCAAGTAAGTATTTAGGCGATGCACCTTTAACAGCAATGACAGCCTTGAATCCATGTGCACAGGTCTCTCTATCAGCTTTACACTGACATTTTTCCCCATTCTTTCCAGCAAAACTACTGTCCTTCTGCATAGGAATTGTAAGTGTAAGCGAATAGCCTTTTTTAAGTTCAGCCCCAAATTCTCAATTGGATTGAGATCTGGGCTCTGACTTGGCCACTCCAGAACATTAAGATTGTCATCTTTAAGCTATGAATAAAGTATCTTTCTATTTCAGTGTACCTTTTGTCCTCATTTTCTTGCTGGAAATGTTTATACCAAAGTATTAGTTTCTTGCAGATTGTATCAGGTTTTCCTCCAGGATTTCCTTCTATTTTGCTGCATTCATTTTGCCCTCTACCCTCACAAGCCTTCTAGGGTCTGCTGCAGAGAATCATCCTCTTGGCCTAATGCTGCCACCACTGCACTTCACCATGGGGATGGAGTGCTTTCGATAATGTGCATGCAACATGGAATTAATCTTAGGGTTTAAAACCTCTTTTTTGGTCTTCCAGCTAATTTCAGAGTCCCCCCTGTGCCCTTTGCAAAGTCTAAAGGAGATGTTCATGTGCGATTTTGTTATTTTTAACAGGGGCTTTATGTTTTCCACTCTTCCATAAAGCTGTGACTAATGAAGTTCTAGGCAACAGTTGTTGTCTGCATAGTCTGTCCAGTCTCAGCAGTAACATAAGTCTCATGGTGGCTTCCCTCAGTAGTTTTCTTGCACAAACACTAAGTCTGTGTGGACAGCCTGTTCTACGCAGATTTCCAGCTGTGCCATACTCTTTGCATTTGTTAATGACTGACTTAACCAGACGCCATGGGATATTCACTTGCTTGGATAGTTTCTTGTCTCCATTTCCTAACTTGTGGTTTTCAATTGTGTTTTCACAGAGTTAGCATGGAGTGTTTTTTTTTTTCTCCATTTTGCACGCTAGGCCATAACACAGACTCACCACAAGCTGGATTTTCTACATACAGGTATACTGACTCACGATGGACTGGGAGAAACTTAACCTTGTCAAAAGAATGAATCAGACTGAACTTTTGTGAATGCTGACAAGAGAAAACAAAATTCATGAGTCAGGAACCAGAGCAAGAAATTAATTTTCAGGAAAATAAAAGGATTTTAGTAAATTTCCAAAGAAAGGCTTCATCCGCAAAAACTAGATTGGGAATAGCTGCCAGAGATGACCTTTTAACTCCTTCATGGGACCCTTGTGACCATGATGCTTGCACAATTGTCCCACATCCTGATGACGGAATCACAGAGTAGTAGCACTTACAGAAAATAACAACAGCATTACAGCAAGACATTCAAAAATATTCAACATGGTCAATTTACTTTAAATTGAAAAGCTGATATCAAATTCATAATCCTTAGGTCCCAAAACCCCACTGCATTATCATGAAATGTATGAGACTCACCAGGAATGTTTATTGAGTTCATCTACTCTCGCTGTTGAGGATTAATACACACACAGCGATTCTATCCAGACAGTCTCGAGAGGTGCCATTTGCCAGTCACTCTGCAATATTCCACATAAGATTCCCGTTGAAGGGATTTACTATCACCAGCTGTAACAAGCCTGCAGGGGTCGTCAAAATACATATAAAAGTGCAACTCTTTGGGGTATATGCCACTTACTAGCCAAACTATGTCTTGCTTTTACCACAGTTATTGAAGTTATTGAGGAGTGACAGCAATGGCCTCAATAAACCCTGTAAATAAGAAAGTAGCAATCCAACTCATGCTCAGCATCCTTTTATTCTTTCAATCACTCTACATCAGGGGTGGGCTATGTCGGACAAGAAGGGCCGCAGTGGCTGCAGGTTTTTGTACCAGCCCAATTGCTTAATTAGAAAGTAATCCTTGCCTATCTCAGACCAAATTGAATTTTATATCATAGATTTTTTCCTTTCCAATTATATCATCCAAATGATTTAAAACTGATCATTTTCAGTCTGTCACATTTTTCTATTAAGTGTTTTATTAAACCAAATAGTGCATGATGAATCCACACTGGTGTACATGGAAACAAGTTAGATGGAGATCTTTAGGCTGTTTTGTTATTTGCATCTTATTGCTAATAAGGGGTCATTAAAACAGTGCATGTAGCTGTTTAAGGCTGAAATTAAGGGTGGGGAACCTTAACAAACGAGACCACTAAAATGAAGCACCAAAATATCACTTGTGCAATAACTGCTTCCTTCAGCAATAAATTACTTCTCATTAAGAAATTGGTGTGGCAGGCGGCTGTGAGCTGTGCCCATCGGGGACGCCTAGAAGGATTGGGAGAGGGACTACACCTCCCCTGGACCACGAGAGGGTAGCCACACTGATTTGTATGGGGGCCATGGGAACTTAGCATGGAAGCTCAACCCTATAGGAGCCCGTGGTCACCTCCAGGGGGCACCCAGAAGATTGTGAAGCCATGGACGTTAGCACTTTTGCCACACCCAGAGGTGCTGGCGGATGTATTACCAGGAAATCCCTGCCAGTGCTGCAGGAAGCTCATTAGGAGGCACCAGGAGCACATCCGGGTGGGAACAAAAGGGGCCACCACCCTCCAGTCATCAGCTGGAGTTGGATGGAAGAGGACAAAGCTCGGAGGAGAGGAGTGGAGGCGATGAAGCAAGGCTTGACATTGAAGATGCCTGGACTGAGGGTGTGTGGTGCTGGGTTGAGTGCAGGACTGATTACTGTATTTGAAAACAGTTTTAATAAAATGTGTGTGGTGTTTGGAACATTGGTGTCTGCCTGTCTGTGCCGAGGCTGGTCTTCCACACTGGGTTGTAACAAACACCTGCAGCCACTGCGGCCCTCCAGGACCAACATTGCCCACCCCTGCTTTGGATAAAAGTCAAAGTAAAGAAAATATAAAAGCAATGTAGTATTTATTAACATATAACAATACCACATAGAAAACAGTATAAAAGAAAATAAAACAGATAGCAAAGTATGGATATAAAAGGTCTTAGAAAAGCTTAATGAAAATAAGAAGTGTCTTAGGGTTAATGTTTTTCCAGGTGGCTTTTGGTTTAGCGATTTGTGTTTATTTATAGGTTACATTTTCTGTTGTCCAAATTAGATGTTCCCACTTCTGTTGATCGCTGTTGTCACTTTCTGCGTCTCCCTTCTGTCATTGTTTTTCTTCTTCTTGGTACACAGACAAGCCATATTAATGTTAAAATGCCCTCATGGGGTTGCGGGATATGTGAAATTGCACACATTTGAATGGCTATCTTGTCCTGATGTTGAATGTCTTTGGTCAAAGTTTTTGATCTTCAAGGACTTCCTCACTCCGTTTTTGTCAAGCTGTGAACTAATTCTTTAATTCCTAGCCATACGGCATCCATCCATTTTCTCAGCATATAAATTTATTAAAACAAGTTCTGTGGGATCGGAACTTATTTCCTATTCCCAGGTCATAAACTAACTGGAAAATGAAACAGACTTGACCAAATGCATTCATTACTAGAGCAATACAAAATGATACTTGCAATGTGTGTAATGAAAAGTCCTATAAATTCAGTTCAACCTCTAAAATAATTAAAATTTAATATTAACAGTCTGCTGATTAAAATGGAAGATTTTCCGCCCCAGGACACTCCTAAATAATGTTTGGAGTATCAATTGATGTAGGGCAAGTTGCAAAAAAAAAATGTCTAAAACCAACTGATTATAACAACAGGTGCATTTATACCACAGCCAATGAAAACTCCTCGACTACGGACTACAAGTGACATCTAAAACCAACTTTTAAAGCTGGTGAATACTTATTTTGTGTTTTATATCTGTAATTAATTTCAGGGACCACTTTGATATTAAATAGTCATCTTATGTTGATTGGTGTAAAAAAAAAAGTCAAATTTATTCCACTGTGATTTAATATTGTATAATAATCAAATGTGAAATTTTCCTGGGGGTGTATACTATTGATTTGCACTGTGTGTTTAAATAGCTTTAAATATATCCTATCAGAATAGAAAACAATCTTTTAATAACAGTTTTGGTTGAGTGAGACAGCCCTTTTATAACTATCTTAAAATCCATTTTCTGTATCCGCTTGTTCTATTACAGGCAGGCAGGGAGCTAATAGCCTATCAGAGCAAACAAAAGGCCAAGACCAGCCCTAAATGGAGCATTAAATCATCATTGGGTACATTCTTAGACTCACTTTAATGTTCTCTTTGAAACTTTAAACTAAATTTGTGTATAACTATTCTAATTTTCATAGCTCTACAATTGTTCATTTATAAAGAAGTTTTAATTTTAAATTAAATATTCACTAATGTAACATTTTTTCAAAAACCAAAAATAAATAATGCCAATCAATAAGTGTTGAGACCACAAAGGGACGCCTCTGAGCCCCAAACCTCAGACACAATATCACCAAACACATTTCTGTGTTTAAATAAAGTATTTTATTACAAGTAAATGAATCCCCAAACATGCAAAAACAACCAAACCAAAATTATAAAGCAAGTGAAAGTTCTCTCATTCGCTCTCCTTCCATTCCTCTTGTTGAGTGTCACCCACTTCCTCCCGAATCTGACACCTCCAGTTGAGGTGACAAGCTGGACCCAGGAATGATTCTGGTGTCCTCTTGGAAGTACTTCTGGGTCATGTTGCAACCAAGGAGGTTCTCCTCTGAAAAAGCCCTCTAACAGTGCCTAGGGATCCTGACAGGGCTGCATTGTTGGACTGCAACTCCCATGTACCCCTGTAGGTGTCAGATATGGGACACCATGCAAGGACACTGCCATCTGTTTTATGAGAGAAGGAACTGCTTCTGGTCTCTGACTTCTGCTTATCCATCCTTTATGTTTCTTTGGCTGGGCAAGAAGTTATTTTCCCGTCCAACTGGCATACCCGTCTGTCCTTTGTGACGCTTGCAGTGTGTAATTTTAACAAATATTTAACATATTTGTATTTATTTGAAATTGGAGGGGCATACTTTCAGTCAAGTACTACTGTCATGTGTCTGGTTCCCCTTGACAGGTTACTGATATGTAAACAAAATTTTATATTTTGATTAACACCAATGAAAGGAGAGAACTGATCACTAAGTCAGCGAGGCTATTGTAACAAGTAAACCTAGTAAAACAATATTATTGGAAAATCATGGAGTTAACTAATAAGGTGTTTTGTTCTACTATTGATAAAGTATATCATTTTTCTTCTCTAGTCTGTTAGAATTACCTCTAACGTGCCCCAGTCTGATAATATTTATTGAATTTCCAAAACTGAGGATAGAGAGCTTGTCACTTGCTCTCACGTGTCATCCTTTTTTTTTTTGATTTTATTGATTTTATTAAAATCACACAACATTCCATACAAATCAATCAATTTTTACAAACATAAGATCGAAAACAAATCACCCTCCACCCCTGATTCATGTGCCATCCTATACAGTCACAGCTTCACCAACCTCCTCCCCACTTTCTTCCATGAAACAAGCAAAAATTAAATAAATTAGCATAATTAGGTCAGATCCTGGTACTTGACATTTTTGTAAAGGCTTTATTGTGGGAATGATGTTGTACAAAGACATGATGTTTTAAAACAGTCAGGACCCTGAAACTGAAAGCAATGATAAAGCAGAGGCTGGAAAATGTCATTACAATATAAAGGGCGATCTTTAACAAGCGTTGAGCAAAGCAGCCTTCAGAGTGGAAAGAAATGTGCGTCCAGGAATGTCAAGCTTATGCATTTTCAGAGAAAGTCAATATCTGTGTGTTTACAACAAAGTGGTGATTAGCATTAGAAGGCTTTAGTTTGTTTTAAACAGAATGATAAAAGGTGGATGCCAGTTATAGATTTTGGAAATCTCTCGTTAGGATCTTTATAAAGGAAAACATATGTGTTGGAGAGCTGTTTGGACGCTTCTGCAACAGGAAGGACTTTATACAGTAGCCAGGCACCAATGCTGGGATCATGGGAATTGTTTGTTTTATTTAAAAAATCAGCATGGTTTAGCTTAATGCTTAATAAAGTGTGTAAATGTTGCTGCTGTTTAAAGGATAAAGCATTATTGCCACTTTTGGCAGCACTTCAGTAACAAAAATCAATGTTTTGTGCACTCTGTGAGAGTATGATGATGGGAAATATGAGATATTAATTGCAATTGTTTTACTGTGTAGTGTCACCCAGTTGAATAAGGGAGTTAGAAATAACAGTTTTTAAAAACAGCGTCATCAATAACTTTAATAACAGAATATAGACTTCTAATTCATCTTCTGAATGTAGTGGAAATGGCTACAGTTGTCTGTCCAGCCATTCAAATGCTGGTCACAGGAACCATGGATGTTTTAACTCATTCAGGTATCTCTGGACTATGATATATCTGTACACCATGTGTTAGAGCCATTTGCTAGTTATTTACGTTATATAAATGTTTGCCTAAATATTAGTGCATAGTCTGTGGGAGGTTCCTACAACCCTCATAAGTTGAATAGAATTGGGGTATATTCTAATTATTTCTAGCTTCTCTGTCTATACATTATTCTCAGTTAGTGACCTGGCTTGCCAGGTGTAAGGCGTTGAGGGCACATGGCCTTAAACCGTGCCTTATGTGCCAAGTGACATGAAAGAAAATGGGCTGTATTGAATATGTATAGAAACAACTAAAGTTTGACAAGAAAAGTTACGTTTAGAGAAGATACATTTTTCTAATATTTTGTCTTTTATTCTGCGTGTGTAACAACCTTTTTTCTTTATTTTGGTGTGGAGTATTTGCTTTGAATTTTCAGTAAATATTTTAAAACAAACATTTGGACTGCGAGATTTCTTTCGGCACGTGTTTTACCCGTGTTTGAACTCGCCTTAAACACTCGCAGCAACACCCCTCACACATGGTAAAACATCACAAAAATGGGAAAAATAAATAGCATGATAAGAGGATCTCTATATGTATGCATGTGTATCAGTCGAGAGTTTAAGCTTCACGAGCGACACATTGACAAGATTATTGAGATTTATAAAGAGAATTTATATATTTAATTATTTTAATTTATATTTAAATTTTATGCACTGAGTTACACCCGCAATACTGTGTGAGGTTCAATTTGTGGTTCAAAAATGAGAGATTTTAAATGTGATATTACTTTTGTAGAAGGTGTGAACATAAATCAGACATTTTTCTAGGAGTGCAGGGCATAGAAAAGGACGGGGAGCGCTGAGGGGTTAGGAACTTTTCTTTTTGATTTTTGCACATTTCTCATTGGTTTATATTTCAGGTTTATACAGGTTTATATTTCAAACTTCCCTTGAGAAAGGTTGTTACAACTTGTATACTTTCACCTTTTACTCTTTCGACTGCCTCTCGTAACAGCAAAATGGAGAAACACTTGTACAGTCATGTGTGCTGAAATGGCTTCTACTTGAGAAGCTGCCTATAGAAGTGGCTCCTGTGGCAGCCCAGCAACAAGCACAAACCTCAGATTTCTGTTTCTTGAAATCGTAACAGATAAGTTATATGTTCATGACTGTAAATGTAAAATTAGCAAGCAATTTACTTATGTAGAAAAGAATGAAAGTAAGAACAATGTTATTAGTCGTGGCTTGGTGGCAGGCTACACATACAGTGACTAAACCACCACTCAGAACCAAAATCGGGAGGAAGAGAATGAGGTTGCCAGGGAGGAGTGTTGGTTCGAAATGGAAGTGTTATTGTGGTTTGCTGAAAGTGCTTTGGGACTGTGTTGAGGCTGGAGGGTTCACGGGGAAGACGTGCCCTCCAGCTGAAGAAAAATAAAAGTCTTTGTATTTTTTACACGTGCCTCCGAGTGAGTCTGTGCCGGTTTGGGCGCTATACAGCGTCTAGTTTCACAATAGATAGACCAAAACTAACAATAAGACATTAATCAGTGCAATCTGTTCATCACTTGAGGTGGAATCTGTTGTCTGTGACAACTATTTCAAACCTCACAAGCCTATTTGAGCTCCAGTTTCAACTTCATTTTATCATAAAATGCAATAACCACATGGGTTTTATGTATCCCACTTGCACATGTAAATACATTCTACTATTGCTGCTATTTTTGCAGAGCTCCAAGTACCTCAGGGTTCATATAAACAGAAAACTAGACTGGTCTGGTAACACAGTGATGCTGTACAAGAAGGGCCAATGCAGACTGCACTTCCTAAGGAGATTCAGGTCTTTTGATTTATGCAGCAAGTTGCTGAAATGTATTAACAGTCCGTAATAGTCAGTGTGGTGTTTTATGCTGCAGTCTCCTGGGGTAGGATCTTGAGCTCAAAAGATGCACAATACCTGAACAAACGTATCAGTAAAGCCTGTTCCATTACAGGGTGAACCCTGGACACACTGGAAGCTGTTGTGGAAAAGAGGATGCCATTATGAAAAATCTCCTCCATCTTCCAGGAGGCACTCTTTTACAGGACTTCTAATCAAAGGCTCATTCCCCCATGGTGTGCTAAGAAACGCATCTGGGGGTCTTTTCTGCCCGATGTCATCTGATGATGTTTCCTCCTGACACCCCTGAACTAAATGCTGATACACTTTTAGTTAATTTTGCAATTTCTTTACAATATACTTTATTTATTTATGTATTTATTTATTGATTAATTAATTGATTGTGTGGCAGATGGACAGAATCCTTACCCGGTGTGACAGATAGGGGGCAGTATCGCTCCCTTGAACCCCTGTCCAATACGCCAGACACCAGATAAAATTCCAAATGTTGACTTTATTCATACAGCACAGTGCACAAAGCACCTTCTCCTCCACTATACTCATTAAATTACAAATCACAAATACAATAATCAATCCACCACTCCCAGACACGTTGCCCTCCTACCACCCAGCTCAGCTTGCCGTCTGGGAGCTCCCACAATCCTTTTATAGTCCCTGACCCGGAAGTGTTCCAATCCCCAGTCCACATGATCTTCTATTACTTCCGGGTCAGATCAAAAGCCCTTTTTCTTCACCCGGAAGCACGTCACTCCCCTTGTCCATGTGACTCGGACATACTTCCGGGGCGTAGGGTAAATAAACACTGATCCTCCCTGCAGCGTCTTCTAGAGGCCCCCATGGTATCCAGCAGGGCTGTGAATAAAAACTCCAATGTCCATGATGCCCTGCTGGTCTTCGGGGAACCTCCATACTGCAGGGAGGGCTCCACCTGGCGGCTTGGGGGTATTGGCTGGTTGGCCGGGATGAACGGCCAGCCATACACCACACCGGCCAGGATACCTAAAGTGTGGAAGGACCAGGGGAAAGAGGATTGTCAGGACATTTTCTTCCTCAGGCCGATAGAGGGCAGCCTCATTGTTTTTCAGTGGGGCTATTAGATATGAGCAAGGAGGCTCAACCCTGCTGGAACCCATGGCCACTGCCAGGGGGCGACTGGACCTTTCCGGGGCCTTATTTGGTCATGCTTCCGCCACACACACAGGTGTGGATAGAAGAAGCTCGTTAGTCACCTGTCACCTGGAGTCCTCACTCCATATGAGAGCCAGAGTTGGGAGAAGAAGAAAAAGCCTGAGGAGGAGTGGAGGGAGAAGGACTGTCGGTAAGAAGAGACTGAAGGGTACTGGTGTGGTGAAAGGTACTTTGGGCACTAAAAAACTGTAAATAAACGGGTGTAGTTAGACAAAACCTGTCTCCTGCCTGTATGTGTCTGGGTTAGGGTGGCAGTACGCCTCCTAGTGGCTTACATTTGATTGTATTATTTGTTCTGTGAGTCTGTATCCTTGATTTTTATGTTTTGTTTCTGCTGATGTATGTATCTAAGTTTCCCCTTGGGAATGATAAAGTTTGTCTAATTGAATCTAAACTATTTTTGAATAAAACTCACTGCTACAAAAAAAAAAAATTAAGAAGTTATGATAACTGACTCTTTGATGCAGTCACTAGAAAATGCAAATATGCTCCAACTTTTAAAACACACCTGATTTCTAGGTTTAAGTTTACGTTTAGGTAGACTTTATTACCCTATAGGGCAATTTGTTTGCATCAGAAGACATTGTTGCAGAGATCCAATAGATAAACAAAAACACAACATAGGACATCCAACGTTATTGCATACAAACACACTCAAGATTAATCAAGGAAGAATAATTACTTTCAACTGTACACAAAATAATAATGCAGAATTTAACATTTAGCAGCATCATTACAAATAACAGAATTTAAAATGTTTATAGCACTAGGAACAAAAGAGTTCTTAAATCTGTTGCTTTATCCCGTAGGAAATCTAAATCTGCAGCCTGATGGAAACAGTTTTAAAGCAAAGAGGATGGCTACTGGCTGACCGAATTGAGTCGACTTTCTTTCAAAGCTGTTTGCAATACATTTCAGTGACAGATACATATTTATAATGTTAAGATTACTTATACAGTATTCTTGTTGCTGAGGTTTTCAGACCAACAGATAAAAGCAACTGCAACAATGGATTCAGTAAAGGACTTACAGAAAAGTCTTATTATGGTTTTGTCCACTGCGTTTCCTAAGAAAGAAAAGTTGTGACTGCCCTTTTTTTGTTATCAATGACTGTTCCCAGATATTTGTTTTGCCCTACCATCTCCACTGTCTCCTCTTTAATTAAAATTGAGACAATGGATGGTGGAGAGCACACGAAATGTACTACCATAGCTATTGAGTCATACATTAGTGTAATCACACCATTGTGCAAACTCATTGACAACAGGTCCATGGCTGTCTTCCTTATCGTGTAGAAGACTCACAATGACAGAGTCATCAGCAAATCTGAGGATGTGTAAACCCCTGCAGTTATTCGTATATAAGATAAACAAAAGAGAAGATGAACAACAACCACAGATGTAGTAGGCTATCAGAGAAAGAGACATTTCACTCAATATTTGTTGTCTTTTTGTTAAAAAGTCTAAAATCCACCCCACCAAGTTAGGGTCCAAAGAGAATAGATCAATCAGTTTCTTAACTAAAATGTGGGGCTGGATTGTGTTAAAAGATAATGAAACATCTATAAACAGCAATCTTGAGTGGTTTTTTGATCATTCCAATTGTTCAAGCAATAAATTCAAAAGTGTTGCTGTGGCATCATACACACTACTCTTTGCTCTTTATGCAAATTGGTCAGGGTCCAGAGGAGCCTCAGTTTTGTTAAGTAGTTGCTTCTTAATTAACTTCTCAAAGGATAAAGTCACTTAATGCTTAGGGGTATACAGTTTTTACCAATGGAGTAACAGTAGCCTGTTTCTATAGAATGCGCACATCCTGTAAATCCAAGGACATTTCAAAGATGGAGTGGAATATTGGAGAGAGATCTTCTGCGCTATAATAAGTCATACAGTCACTTATTTCACCTGGAGCCAAGCTTTTTTTTATTTTTGTTTGTTTAAGGACTCTTTTTTATTATTTTTCTTTTTTATTTATTTTTTTCTCCAGCAGTCTGGAGTTTTATTCTGTTTTTTCTGTCCACCCTGGCCATCGGACCTTACTCCTTTTCTATGTTAACTATCCATCCATCCATTCTCCAACCCGCTGAATCCGAACACAGGGTCACGGGGGTCTGCTGGAGCCAATCCCAGCCAACATAGGGCACAAGGCAGGAACCAATCCCGGGCAGGACACACACAAACACACCCACATACCAAGCACACACTAGGGCCAATGTAGAATCGCCAATCCACCTAACCTGCATGTCTTTGGACTGTGGGAGGAAACCCACGCAGACACGGGGAGAACATGCAAACTCCACACAGGGAGGACCCGGGAAGCGAACCCAGGTCCTATGTTAACTAATGTTGTCTTATTTTAATTTCTTATCTTGTCTTTTATTTTTCTTTTCTTCAGTATGTAAAGCACTTTGAGCTACTTTTTGTATGAAAATGTGCTATATAAATAAATGTTGTTGTTGTTGTTCTGACATCATTTGGGTAAAAGAAGGGCTAACTCCTAGCTCCAATCCTCAGACTGTTCTTTTAAAGGCTTACTTCTGAAGCAAAATCCTGTGTTTCAATTCTTGAACAGAACTCATTCAAATTTTGCACCAACTGATAGTCAGTCTTGACCCCTGCCAGTTCAACTTGATATGCTATGCCATACATAAATTTTCTTACTGGTTTTATCTGAGTTTTTTTTTATTTTCAATATCATCGTCACCATTATTTTTACTCAATTTGATCACTCTTTAGTCCAACTATTATTTGTCACTTCACAGGCCTTGCTCTTAAACTTACATTGATGTCAGTTTAGACAGCCATTGCAGCCCTTTAATTCCATGCGGCATCATTACTATCAGATTGCCTTTTTTTTATAAGTTACAGTGTTATAAATTACACCTGCTCTATTCATATGCCAATGCCTTTAAATGTAAACCAGCAGTACAACTGAGCAGATGTGACCATCTTACTGCCAGCTACAAGCCTGTGATCAACAGAAGCAGCTCTCTTGGTCAAGCCAGACATTTTTATGTGTGGGTGTTTTTATATACATATATAATAAAAACATCTGTAATCAATAATTTCTCTACAATTCAAACTATAAGTATAATTGTATGCGACAGATAAAGTTTAATTTGATTTTATTATGGATCACTGGCTGAAATCCCGGGCTATACAATGTAAATTCAGCAACAATAAGTTAGAATTGTGGTATTTTTCATATAAATGCCTTTATTAAAGTAAAAGTGGTAATTGAAACACAGAGTTACACTAAAAAGTGATTGTTGGCCATAGGTGGTCTGTTGTGTCTTTGAATTTAGTAAAATCATCCTCAGCCTAAAACACTTTAATCATCACTGCCTTACATAAAAAAACATGTACTTGTTATATTAGATCAATATATTACTTATCACATATATTTAGACAGTTTGGGTAACTGAATCTATGCACTGCTTAATTTTGTTTTTCTGCTACTGAGGAAAATATTCATTATTCTGATAAGGTAAAGCATTGGGCTGTATACAGTGATCCCTCGCTATATCGCGCTTCGACTTTCACGGCTCCACTCCATCGCGGATTTTAAATGTAAGCATATCTAAATATATATCACGGATTTTTCGCTGGTTCGCGGATTTCTGCGGACAATGAGTCTTTTAATTTATGGTACATGCTTCCTCAGTTTGTTTGCCCAGTTGATTTCATACAAGGGACGCTATTGGCGGATGGCTTAGAAGCTACCCAATCAGAGCATGTATTACGTATTAAATAAAACTCCTCAATGATATACGATATGCTTCCCGCGCAGTGCTTGAATGTTTGCTTTTCTCTGTCTCTCTCACCCTCTCTGCCTGACGGAGGGGGTGTGAGCAGAGGGGCTGTTTGCACAGAAGCTGTTTGCCTAGAGGATACGTACGGTCCTCTAAAAAATGCTGCTTTATCGTGGTGCTTCGGCATACTTAAAAGCCCAAAAGCACATATTGATTTTTTGATTGTTTGCTTTTCTCTGCGTGCTCTCTCTCTCTCTCTTTCTGACAGTCTCTGCTCCTGACTTGCATTCTTTGAAGAGGAAGATATATTTGCATTCTTTTAATTGTGAGAAAGAACTGTCATGTCTGTCTTGTCATGGAACACAGTTTAAACTTTTGACTAAAGGGTGTTATTTCATGTCTAGAGGGCTCTAATAATGTTAACAGTGTGGGAGAGTTTATAAGGGCTTAAAATATATAAAAATAACCATACAAACATATGGTTTCTACTTCGCGGATTTTCACCTATCGTGGGGGGTTCTGGAATGCAACCCCCGCAATCGAGGAGGGATTACTGTATATTGCAAAATGCTCCTATTTACAGTATACTGTATATAAAATTGCCATAGTTTCTGTAAGTGGAGATCTTTATTTTCATATATACTGAAGGAGTATAGTCAAACTCTCGTGCCAAAGTTGCTGTGATGTATAAATAAATACAGTAAATAAATAAGAGTAGCAAAACACAAATAAATAAATTAATAAAGTAAATATGATTAGAGTTAAAAAAGTAATGTACATACAATTATATACAAACCAGCAGGTGGGTACAGCACACGGTACAGGGCAGTGTGGTGTAGCGGGTCCACGGTTCTGAATGAAAGACCAGTTTTTAAATAATTAATTTGGCCGTGTCATTTTCCGTGGGCACGATTCTGTAGCCGCGGTGAGTTGATGAGGTAATTGGGGTGAGTCACACCTGCATGTGAGGGTCCAATTGTTCTCAAATGCTTAATTGGCTTCCTGCAGTGCATGATTGAGCCATGGAGCCGTATAAGTATGGACCGGAACAGGAGAAGGGGAGAAAAAAAGGAAAAGAAGAAATGAAAGAGGCTGTGAGAGCGAGAGCTGCATCGGGGGTGAAAGAGAAAAGACGAGCCAGCCAGCTTAAAGAGAGAGGACAGCGTGGTCAGGGGTCCCATGTTGAGCAAAAGATCATTGCTCAAAGGATGGATTGCGCCCACTGACAATGTGCAGGAGTGGGTTTGATCAAGGTGGAGTCCTCCCTAGGGATTTGAGGGATGATTATGAGTGCGAGAAGGAAGACAGGAGGACAACCGACACCGAACAGTCTGGCAGATGCCGGCAGATGCAGCCAAGACGTAGGTCAGTATGAGAGTACCGTGACTGCTAAAGTCTCTTCAGCTGAGCAAACCTTGGGTGACCGGGAGAGAATGGTAAGAAGCTGTGTTTGGCTGGTGTGGCCCAAATGACTGCTGCAGGTTTTTATTCTCCTGTTTTAGCCTTGTTTTAAACATTTGAGATTTTACCTTTTTTATGGATTATATATTTATGGGAACACTTTGAAACCTACACTATTTATTTGGACACTGTTTATTTTTGTAATAAAAGCACTTGAACCTTTTTCCACCATTCCCTTGCTCAGTTTGATTTGTCCCCATTATACCAGCTCATCTGGTTACAATAAAAACGGTGTTGGGTTCGAGGGCTCCCAAATCTGGAAGTGGGAGCGTGGAGCATATCGTTTTGTGGTAAAGTGATCCAGAAAGCAAGTAATAACCATCATAATGGCACAGAGGAAAAAAAAAACAGTGACATCTCCTGAGCATCAAGCACATCGCATATGGCACTTAAGTGATGAAGAACAAGAAAGAATAGTAAAACAAGATGCTGAAACACATAGACAAGTAAGAATTAATCATCAATATAAAATTTTAGATAGTGATAACCTGGCAGCCATAAAAGACAACAAAACGATCGAGAGACCAAGTGATAACCACCATAGTGGTAGAATGAAAAAAAAAACAGCAGGAACATCTGTTGAGCATCAAGCAAACTAGGTGCATTGCCATGCAAGGCAAAGTCCAGGGTACACACTGCAAGATGCAGTAGCTCCATAGACAGAAATGCATTGCAACAATCAAGAAGATCATCAAATATGCCAAACTTCCAACCATATGAAAGCATTGCTTTTAGCTCCTTACACCAGTGTTTCTTTGAAGACCACCAGTTGGCAAAGTTACATCAGTGATGTGATCAATGTCAAGTTGTATTTTTTTAATGTTGAAAACCAAACAGTGTTGCCAAGATGAAAAAGTTTCACTTGCCATAGATGAGTGACCAGAAGTAATAAAAGAGAGGAACTGAAAGAGATAACTATCTAGAAAACATAGACAATGTCAACAGCTCCTTATCTTCAAATTGTTCTTTTACTAGCATTTTATTTTGGGCACACATAAACAGTGAAACATGTGGATCTATCTATCTATTTATATTGTTGTTTAGGTTTTGGCCCATTAAGCTTACTAAGTATACTAGGATTTTATTGGTGAATTGTGTGCTAGTAAGAAGTCCACATAAACACAGTTCCAGAAGTGACCCTGTCTCCTGTTTGTGACCACTTTTATTCAGATAACTAGACAACTCTAGGAATTTTTTTTGTTTGTCTCTCCATTTTCATTCACTTCTCCTTTATACACTGCAGTGTTGTTTTTTTTAAAGCTTCACTTTATCTTTGTTATGCCTATGATATGCTGCCAATTCATATCTCAGGATTGATCAAATGTTGAGAAGGTTTAGAAACCTCCAGGACATAAAATAAGATTTAAAAAAAAAAAGTGCATCTGACAAGAGGTGGTACTTCATGCAAGCTATGAACAAGGAACCAGGTGCTTTATTTAAGCTTGAAAGATTTATGGGAAATAACAACCAAAATGACACCAACATGAAAAAAGAAGCTGTGACATTTCCTAAGTGCAACTGGGATCAAAGCATTTTTGTGCCACTGGTTGGGATTGAGATATTCTTTTAAACGTATATAAACTTTTTCTTTGAGTTACTGCTTCTTCATGTACATGAAACAGATGCTCTCTGTAGGTCTGTCATTGCTATTTTCAAGTGTACTACGAAAATCCTTTTTCTATTTTCAGTGTTTTCTACTTTGATGCATACAGCCCTTTAAAGTAAATTTATATTTATAATGCACTGCACATGATCTTCTGGACAGGCCAGTACAATTTCACAGTTATTTATTTTATTTAGTGGGTTAAAAACATAGGTAGGTTTACAGTAGTGTCAAGAACAGGAATGAAGAAGGTCAGATGATAGTGGATTTTGCAAAAAGGATGAGCATGGGTTTGGCGAGTATGTATTTTAAGAAGAGGGAGAAAAACAGGGTCATGTACAAGAGTGGAAGAAGATACACACAGGTAGATTATATCCTATGCTGGAGGGTCAATCTGAAGGAGAATAAGGACTGTAAAGTGGTGGCTGTGGAAAGTGTAGTTAGGCAGCATAGGATGCTCATTTCATTATGCCTACTATAATCATATGAGTAAGGTACTGCATCATTATCAAAAATATTAAACATAAGGCTGACTGCATACTGTATATACACTATATGGCCAAAAGTATGTGGACACTCCTGCAAATGATGAAGTTCAGGTGTTTCAGCCCCACCTATTGTTACCTAGTGCACAAAATGAAGCAAATAGTCATGTGATCTCCAGTGACAGACATTGACAGCTGAATGGGTCATACTGAAGAGCTCAGTGACTTTAAATGTGACACTATCATAGGGTGCCACTTTTGCCACAAGACAGTATATACAATTTTTGCTCTGGTAGATCTGCCCCAGTCAATTGTATGTGCTATTATGTTGATGTGGAAGCATGTAAGAGTAACAGCAGCTTAGCCACAAAGTGGTAGGCCATGCAAATATATACAGTGGGGCCTGTACAGCTCATTTAAATCACTTATCCTCTGTGGCAGCAGTGACAACAGTTTCAAATTACACCTGGAAGCAACATCAGCACAAGAAATATGCATTGTGGCGATCAATGAATGGGCTTTCATGGCTGAACAGCTGCACACAAGCCCAAGATCACTGTAAACAATGCCAAACATT
Organism: Polypterus senegalus; assembly: GCF_016835505.1. Lineage (NCBI taxonomy): Eukaryota > Metazoa > Chordata > Cladistia > Polypteriformes > Polypteridae > Polypterus > Polypterus senegalus. The sequence continues at coordinate 43,612,674 of NC_053169.1, read as the reverse complement.
GGCTGGAGCAATGTAAAACACGCTGCCATTAGGTTCCTGTCTAATGGAAATGGGTTCTCTGGAGTGATGCATCACGCTTCACTATCTGATAGTCAGACGAATCTGGGTTGGACAGATGCCAGCAGTACAATGCCTTCTGGACTGCATACTGCCTATTATAAACTTTGGTGCAGGAGGAATAATGAGCTGGAGTACTTTTCATGGTTTGGGCTAGGCCCCATGGCTCTACTGTTAATGCTTAAGACATTTTACAACAACAAAATATTTATTTCTACAGCAGTTTTTAGACAATTAGGCACACCCAACTTTACAGCAATGGTTTGGGGAAGGGCCTTTGCTGCACAGAGCCCTAACCTCAACCACCATTTTCATGACTTGGAATGCCACTTGCAAGCCAGGTCTTCTCATTCAACATCATTGCCTGACTTCACAAATGCTTTTTTTGACAGAATGGGCACAGATTCCCAGAGATGCACTAAAAAATCTTAAAGAAAGCATTCCAGTAAGAATTGAGACTGTTATATCCACAAAGGACAGTTGTAACCTTATAGTAATACTCATGGTCTTGGAATGGGATGTTCAACAAGGTCATATCAATGTGATGGTCAAGTGTCCAAAAACTTACAGCCATATAATGTAATTGTTGTTCATTTTTGTGATTTAAAGTACAGTACATTAGTATTGCTTGTCATCTATACTAATAAAAGGCAAAGCCCTCACTGACTGACTCACTGACTCATCACTACTTCTCCAAGTTCCCGTGTAGGTAGAAGGCTGAAATTTGGCAGGCTCATTCCTTACAGCTTCCTTACAAAAGTTGGTCAGGTTTCATTTCGAAATTCTACGCGTAATGGTCATAACTGGAAGCTATTTTTCTCCATTTACTGTAATGGAGTTGAGCTCGAAAGCTGTGGGGGTGGAGTTTCGTGTGACATCATCACGCCTCCCACATAATCACGTGAACTGACTGTCAACGCAGTGCGTAGAAAACCAGGAAGAGCTCAAAAAAGCGCTGAAGAAAACATGTATTATATAATTGAGAAGGCAGTGAAACAATAAGAAGTGTGCGAGTGACATATACAACCATATTCATGAGTGCTGCTACTTCGGAAACAAAGCAAGGTGTAAACCTAAAGTTTAAATTAAGTTCATAGACAGGCTGCCGCTGGCGTTTGTCATGCCCATGGGTAATCGCGGATACAAGTTTAATGAGAGGACGCAGGATATAAACGAGAGTTTTGATCACTTTGTAACTAAGTTAAAATTGCACATGAAGTGCTGTGCTTATGCAAATTCCGAGAGACTGTGTTTGTGGGGGATTGACAGTTAAGGTGGGTTGGGGAGTCATGTCATCATCTCCCCTCCCATTCACCTCATTTCACTCTGAGCTTAGCTCCGCAGCTAACGCACGCAGTGTTACAGAAGCGACTTTGTGACGCTGCCAACAAATACTCACAGAAAAATCCACAAGTTAATACACACGCTGTCTCTACAGTTTCTCCACACTGAATCCTCCAGGCACTACTTACAAAAGGTTACATTGACAATCGTGTTACGTTATTTTTAAAATGTTTCCTTTTCTTAGCACAAGCACAGCTGAGAAGCTTCGATGCATATGCTCCATAACGCGTTAAAAAATCACGCATTTAATCACACTTTGCAATACAAGCAAAGGGGAACTTCTGTCAATGCATGATTTCATGGTACACCGATTACATTGATCAGCGCTTCCCGATTCATTTTACCCTCGCACACCCTTGGTTTGAGAAGAAGTATAAAAAAATATGAGGTTAACACAGAAAAACAGATCACCAATTGAAGCTTTATGAATAATTGATTCGCCATCAATAATTGTTTTGGTAAAGCCATACTCAGTGTATTCATTAGATGAACGGTAAAAAAGTAAGAGCGAGGGGAGGGTGACTTATTGAGTCACACAGGCAAAACCAAAATAGCACGCGGGCTCGATGTACTGTAGTGTGCGACAACTCGATCTGAATTGCGCGATCACATTCAAAAAAAATATATCTTTTCAAGTTCTATTTAGTCTATATGTGTCAAACTCAAGGCCATCGGGCCACATCCGGCCCGGCGTGAATTATATCCGCCTGAGATCATTTTATATTGTTGTTATTAATGGCCCGGGGATATGAAGCTCTGGTAACACAATAAACTATAGATCCCATAATGCAGCACTTCAGCTTCCTTGCCGAACACTTACCGCATTAATCAAGTCTAGCTTATGATGCTGCAAGTTATTGCGAAGCTAGCCCACACGATGCCAAAGAGAAAAGTTGATTCTGAAAATAGAGCCTTTAAAAACCGATGGGAGGCTGAGTATATGTTTACTGACATTGCCGTAAACCCGTGTGTCTCATTTGTGGAGCTAATGTGGCTGTAATTACAGAATTTAATCTAAGACGGCACTATGAGACAAAACATCAGGATAACCTGAAAGACCTGAATGCAATGCAGAAGATACAGAAAGCAGAAGAGTTAAAGAAGAATCTGACACTTCAGCAGATGTTTTACCCGTGCAAAATCACAAAGTGATTTCAAGTGAAGCTGCTTTTATGGGAGACACAAATGCACCAGTGCAACTTGCCCCACTTTCCCTGTTGCCAAGTAATGTTGAACCAAGTCGGCACAACGGTGTTCCCAAATACGCACTTTGCTGATAAACTGAGCGCACTGCGCACTGAGTTCGCACAGCGCTTTGGTGACTTTGAAGAACAAAAAAAGAATTTTGAGTTGTTTCACAACCCATTTGCCGTCGATGTGGAAACTGCACCCGTGCAGATTCAGATGGTGGTGATTGAGCTGCAGTGTAATGGCACACTGAAGGCAAATTACGATACTGCAAGGCCCGCACAGTTTATTCACTCCATTCCCGCAGAAATGCTCCAGCTCTGTCTACATGCGGCTCGAACCTTGTGCATGTTTGGTAGCACATATCTGTGTGAGAAGCTCTTCTCAGTCATGAAGACTAACAAAACAGCACACAGGAGTCGCCTCACTGATGAGCACCTGCAGTCCATCCTGAGAATCTCCACAACACAGAACCTCACACCAAACAGAAATGAACTTGTTGCCAAAAAAAGATGCCAGGCGTCCACCTCTGATAAAATGACATATGAGCAAAGACAACTGAATGATTTGATTTGTTATTGCTGAAAAGAACAAATTTTATTTATATTTCCAGGTTTTGTTATGCAGCATGTTCATATTTGAATTTGTATAATTTTGACAGGATATATTTTTATGGAGAGCAAAATCTTTTGGGATATTTAAAATTTAAGTTTATTTTTATATAAAATTACATAAGAGTAAAGAAATTTGAATGTTTGTTCTTTTAACGTTTACTTTATTTCTAACTTGTATAATTTAGACAGGATATATTTTTATGGAGAGCAAAATATTATGTTATTTAAGGTTTGAGTTGATTTATTCCTGAATAATAATTCCTGCCTGTTTTTATTCATATTTATGTTCAAAAAAGTAAAGTTTTAAAAGTTTAAAAGTTTAGTTTTAGTTTATTCAATAAATGTTTATCCTGTTCGGCCCGCGACCTAAAGTGTGTTTTGGATTTTTGCCCCCTGTGCAATTGAGTTTGACACCCCTGTTTTAGTCGACACAAATATCTTTGGTTGGAATGTAAGGCGAATTTACACTTTACATTTGTATGGTGAAGAAAAATTTATGCAATGATGCCTACATTTAACCTCCATTCCTACCAAAGATATTTCTGTCAACTAAATAAACATTCCTTCTATTTAAAATTTAAATAGAACTTGAACAGATATGATAGTTCATAATATCCACGCAGACTTGCACGTAAGAGCGGGATTCATCCGTTTTAACAAACAGCGTATTGCACTGATACGAAATAGCCTGCCCATTTAATTATTTAGGAATGGATAAATAAATTAAGATTTTGTACAAATAATGTTTTTCATTTTTCTTCCTTGATGGATTCTGCCACCACCAGCAACAGTTGCTCACACCCCAAAGAGTGTATATATATACATATATATATGTATGTGTGTGTATATGTATATATGTAGATATGTATGTATATGTAGATATGTATATATGTGGATGTATGTGTATGTATGTATATATATATGTATGTATATATGTGTGTGTGTATATATATATATGTGTATATGTATATATGTATGGATATGTATATATATATGTTTATATGTGTGTGTATATATATATATATATATATATATATATATATATATATATATATATATATGACAGCAACACTCATCACTCACAACAGTGACAAAACAATTACATTGACAATCATGCTACGTTATTTTCAAAATGTTTCCTTTTCTTTTTCATTACTTCTTTAACACACTACTTCTCCACTGCGAAGCGCCGGAAATTTGCTAGTCTATACTAATAAAAGGCAAAGCCCTCACTGACTGACTCACTCACTCACTCACTCACTCATCACTAATTCTCCAACTTCCCATATAGGTAGCAGGCTGAAATTTGGCACAATCATTCCTTACAGCTTACTTACAAAAGTTAGGCAGGTTTCATTTCGAAATTCTACGCATAACGGTCATAACTGGAACCTACTTATACACATATATACGGCCATAGCCTGCAGCTCAGTCGCCGGGTGAGACGGAGTTGCGTCCCTCATCGTCACGCCTCCCACATAATTGAGTGCCTGCCCCGTCCGTTAGCAGCAATCCAATAGACACGCTGCCGCTAAATATTCGCGGGTGAAGGACTGTGCTTATGCAAACGAAGATGAGATGGTCAGGGATAGATTAGTGTTTGGCACCAACTCAGCAAAAGTGCAAGAGAAACTTTTAAGTGCCGGGTCTGAGCTAACATTAAATAAAGTCGTGGACATCACAAGATCGCACGAGATAGCACAAGCACAGCTGAGAACCTTCGATGCATGTACTCCGAGCGGCTGACTTTGTAGGACTGGGAAAGGTAAACCCGTGCAGGCAGTGTGTGATGTCTCAGATAAAGAGGAAGATGAGCTGCTTATTGATGCAGTAGGGAAGGAACAACCCTCTGACGCTGAACAAGCCTTTGTACACATATCAATAGGAAAGCAAGGTGTAAAGCTTAAGCTTAAATTACCTTCATAGACACGCTGCCGATAAATACTACTTAATAAACTTAATACCGGGAATGCCTGTTAAACATCTTAGATTCACGAGTACCAATTTGGGTAGTGATCACTTCGATGAATGAAACCTGTTCAAAAATGCATTACACAGTTGAGAAGGCAGCAAAAGAATATGAAGCGAGTGACGCATACAAGCATATTCATAAGAGCAGGTACTGCGGAAACAAAGCACGGTGTAAAGCTTAACTTTAAATTAGGTTCATACACACTCTGCCGCTGGCGTTTGTCATGCCTAAGACAAATACGATATTCGCGAGATATAAGTTTAATGAGAGGACGCAGGGTATAAATGAGACTTTTCATCACTTTGTAACGGATTTAAAATTGCTGGTGAAGGACTGTGCTTATGCAAACGAAGATGAGATGGTCAGGGATAGAATAGTGTTTGGCACAAACTCAGCAAAAGTGCGAGAGAAACTTTTAAGTGCTAGTGTTCTAATGAACCATCGAAATGATCTACTCACTGATACTACGCATGTGCAGACTAAAATTACGCAACTTTTCTCGAAGCTTACCAACTGTTCGTCGATCTGTCCTACCTAGTGTTGAAGTTTGAGGTGTTATTGTATTTCAGTAATATGTATGCTTTTCTTAGCCTTACTACATTAATGCATTTATTACAGTTTACTGCATAGGTATTTACTGTTAGCATTTTATAAGTTGTATATTTTGCATGTGTGACTTCTTGTACAGGCCATTGTATCCATGCACGAGTAATGACCGTCTTGTGAAACCTTTGCATCAGGCTGTGTCTCTTTCGGGCATTAAATGATGCATATAGAATAAATTGAGAAATGTTAACATTTCCATAAATTTGATAGACAACTTCTAAATACAACATGTTAAATGATGACATGGTATAACATTATAAGTTTAATGTTATGACTTCCAATAAGCAGATGGGTGTAACATATACGGTGCATATACCATTAATGCCAAGTAATCTGTTGCTTTTGTTGACATAGTGTGTAATAAATAAACTGTGCTAGTAAGAACTTGTTTATTTTGCTTTTTTAAGCTATGGAAAAAAAGTGGGAAGGAATTTTCAACTTTTTGTCTGCAGGATCATACCCTGATGGGTATGATAAGTCTCAGAGACAAGGCCTCAGGAGATATTCCTCCAAATTCACTCTGAAGGGTTAGTATAATAAACACTGTGAAAGGGCGCCCGGACACAGACAGACGGACATCGTTGTTTCACCCAACGCACTCATATTTATTATGCAAATATTTACAAGAAAGTTCAGTGCACGTCCCAGTGCCTCCAGTACCGATCCCCCAAAGTCCAGGCCTCACAGTCCAAATGCCTTTCCAGCCGCCTCCAGTCCTCTCTCCAGCTCTGTCCTTCTTCCACCCGGACCCTTATATAGGAACCCGGATGGGCTCCAGCTGCTTCCCGGCAATCTTCTGCGGACACACCCCCGTGTGGCGGAAGTGCTGGCTGCGCACCCGGAAGCCCTTCGGGTGTCCCTGCTCCTCGTCCCCCAGCACTTCCTGGTGTGGCGGAAGTGCTGAGGTCCAGGGTTGTTCAGGCACCGGGGCGCAACCTGGCGGTGGCCACGGGCACCTACAGGGTTGGGCTTACAAGCCCTCTACCCGTGGCCCCCAATACAATCAGGGCGGTCGCCCCTTCGCGGACTGGAGGAGGTACAAGCCCTCCTCCGGTCCTCCTGGTGTCCCAGCTGGGCTTCACCCCCAGCTGCATGCGACAACACTATATATCTGATGTTCTATGAATTGAATTCTGGCATTAAATAAGTATTACTTTCAATCTAGAAGGGGAACTTCTTTGGAATTAGGAGGGTCATCAAGACCAAAAAGGAGGCAAGGGAACTATTCAAGGAGTTCCACACCTTTCCTATTGGCGGGCACACAGGTGTATTAAAAACCCGCACTGCCCATGTGCTCCAGATTTTACTGGCTTGGCATGTCTGTGGATGTTGACAACTGGGTATGTTTTTTCCATATTATTGTTTTTTGAAATAAAAATAATATTTATTTTAAATAACTAAAATATTGTGTATGGTTTTTACTTTGATTATTTTCATGTTAAAGGTTTTGAAGTGTGACAAATGCCAAAAGGTTGGCAAACCTTTGACTGTTGCTCAGCCACTCCAGTGTATTAAGGTAAATGTGTAATAGTAGACAAAAAAATCTCACAATTTACTTTGGGACCCTCATTGACTCTTTTGTGCGGCAACATAAGTAATCCATTTGCTATTGAGCAATGTTTGTTAGTTTGGATGATTTGTTTATTTATATTTTGAAAAATTGCTTGTCTAAAAGGTGTCTGCTGCCTGGGACCTGATTGGCCCATTGCCAAAAACATCAGAAGGCCACCAATACATTTTGACTACCACTGATTACTTTTCAAAGTGGGTTAAAAACAAAAAATCTGCTGGAGAGGTTGGACGGTATCTGTGCTCCATAATATATAGGCATGGATGCCCCAAACGAATCCTGTCTGACCAAGGCAGGGAATTTGTTAATGAAGTAAGCTTTTATTTTATATTCACAGTAATAATTATTAATACTCTCTATGTACTGTATCTGTCTATGTATCTGAATAAAATAATTACTGTTACTTTTCTTGCTATTCTTAAGCTAAACCAGAAGCTGTGTCAGGTGCTAGGGGTTGAGAGGAGTGTGACTGCAGCCTATCATCCCCAGACAAATGGTCTGGATGAGAAAACTAACGATAACATTAAACGGTAAGTATTATTTGAAGGTTCCCTAGGGTACATTTATTTACAATATTTAATCTTTTTAGTAATCATACTAGCCCTAAGGAAATTAGTCAACAACCAGCAGAACAACTGGGACTTGTTTCTGGACGCCACACTTTTTTCATTGAGGTCCAAAATTCACACTACAACAAAGCACTCCCCATTTCTACTTATGTATGGGAGAGAAGCAGTGTTCCCCTCAGAGGTTCCAGTTGAGTTGCTGGTGAGTGTTTACTTACGGCTCTGTGTGTAAATTTATATTATTATATATTATGAATGGGGCGGCACGGTGGCGCAGTGGTAGCGCTGCTGCCTCGCAGTTGGGAGACCCGGGTTCGCTTCCTGGGTCCTCCCTGCGTGGAGTTTGCATGTTCTCCCCGTGTCTGCGTGGGTTTCCTCCGGGCGCTCCGGTTTCCTCCCACAGTCCACAGACCTGCAGGTTAGGTGGATTGGCGATTCTAAATTGGCCCTAGTGTGTGCTTGGTGTGTGGGTGTGTTTGTGTGTGTCCTGTGGTGGGTTGGCACCCTGCCCAGGATTGTTCCCTGCCTTGTGCCCTGTGTTGGCTGGGATTGGCTCCAGCAGACCCCCGTGACCCTGTGTTCGGATTCAGCGGGTTGGATAATGGATGGATGGATATATTATGAATAATGAAGATTTGATGCCACATCATATAAATTAGAAGTAGATGATAAATAATGAAATAATTCACTTATTTCCAGTTATTTGTTGTGCTAGTTCATAGAGGCATTGCTTAGCATGCCTACGACATTTCCATGATTAGTGGTTACATCCTGGTATTTCAGTTTTCTCCCACAGCCTAAAGACTTGGATGTTAGGTGAACTGAAGATGTGAAATTGTTCATGTATGTCTTGTGTGTTACACAGACTCTGTCGGTGACCTTGACTTCAGGAGGCAGTGATTAGCAGTAGTGTGTGTGGTTTAACAATAACTGTTGCGTAGTTGTTCTGTTGTATTTGCCATGCTTTTGGTCCTGTTATTTGTAGATTACTGTTTCTTCAACAGATGTACCAGTTTTATATTTATTTCTTTTTATTAAAAAATAACTTTCTTATGGTTAATCTCTAAGTTGCCATATTGTTACATTTGCACTTTTAATTGTGGCTCATCACCATTATTCTTCCGGAGGAGGATAGTTACATAGAATTTTTAAATCAGAAAAATCAAAAAATGGAGTCTGTTAGAAAAACAGATGATGAGAACTTAGAAAAGTCTCAGCAAAAACAAAGGGATGCATATGACAGGAAAGCTCAGAAGAAGTACAGAAATGTGGTGTACAGTCCTGGTGATGAGGTTCTGCTTCTCAACATGAGGAAACGTGGGAGAAAAGGAGGAAGAATGGAGCCAGATTTCTCAGGGCCGTAAATTATTGTGTCCATTAGTGGTAAAGTAGTTACCTTTAAAAATTTTGAGGGAATGACTTTGAAAAACAAGTACAATACCAGCCACCTCAAGCCCTACAGAAGAGGCCAGTGCACAGATTCAGTTGTTTCTATCCTGGAATCTGAAGTGAGGAAGACAGAAGCTGATCAGCAGGATGCAGCAGTTTCTTCAGAAAAAAAAAACAAGTTCCTTCATGGCCTTCAGTCATCTGTTTTGCATCAACCAAAAAAGAGGAAACAATGCATGCCTCCAAAGAGGTTAAATCATGTGCTGAGGCAACACTGAAGATCCAGACAGATGCCACAAACACACACGAAGGTTGTAACATGAACGTTCTTGTTGCCAGTTTGGCACCAGTTTTTTCTTTGCATGATGTTGACCTTTTGGCTGTTCCATCCAATTGGTCATTTGTTGCCAGTCTGGCCCCGGTTCTTATTTTACATGATGTTGGCTGAATGTGAAGTACAGGGGCTATACAAACTACCCTAAATAACTGAAAAACTTTCAGCATAATTCATGAGGCGACAAATTATTATAAATAAAAAAATTTGCAGTCTTAAAATTTTATATAGCATTAAATGTCGGCTCCAAATGCAAAAAACTCGGAGACAGATTGGCTGCTTTGGAAGATGGAAGCAGAAGGTATAATGTCAGAATTGAAGGTCTTCCTGAAAATCGAGAAAGTCCAAACCCTGTGAAATTCGCAGCTGAACTTTTTTCTAAAATAATCGGGGACGACTTTAAAGCAGAATCTGAGATAGAAGCAGCTTACCGCATATGCGGATCAAACACCATTAGACTCAGATCTTTTATTATTCGATTTGAAAGATTATCATTTAAGCTAGAGGTGATGGCACTCCTCAGAAACAAGCAAGATATTATATATGAAAATACCCATATTTGTATCTTCCCTGACTTCTCTCTAGCAACAGCTACTAAACGCGCAGCCTTCTACAACATTAAACAGCGGTTACGGCAAGCCAGTGTCACATACAGCTTCTTGTATCCGGCCAAACTGAAAGTGGAATTGCAGGGTCAATTCTATGTCTTCGCTAGCAGGGAAGAAGCAGAAAAGGAATTAAGAAAGCTGATCCTGGGACTATTCTGATACATAATAATGAGTCATAGCCGTTAATGATATAGCAAGTATTAATAATCTACTGTCTGATCTATTTGTTTAAAATACGGGTTTTTATCATCATATATTTTCATTACAGTAATCCCTCCTCGATCGCGTGGGTTGCGTTCCAGACCCCCCGCGATAGGTGAAAATCCGCGAAGTAGAAATCATATGTTTGTATGGTTATTTTTATATATTTTAAGCCCTTAGAAACTCTCCCACACTGTTTATAAATATTCTATGCACAGTTATACAGTAAACCCTTGTTTATCACGGTTAATCTGCTCCAGACAGATAAATGAATTTCCATGAAGTAGGATTCTTTATTTATAAATCTTTATTTATAAATATTTTCGCAATTAGAGCATAGAAAACCTGTTTACGACTGTCTAAATACGATTTTAACATTATTAGAGCCCTCTAGACATGAAATAACACCCTTTAGTCAAAAGTTTAAACTGTGCTCCATGACAAGACAGAGATGACAGTTCTTTCTCACAATTAAAAGAATGCAAACATATCTTCTCTTCAAAGGAGCGCCATCAGGAGCAGTGAATATCAGAGAGAGAGAAAAGTAAACAAAAATCAATAGGGCCGTTGTGCTTTTAAGTAAACGAAGCACCGCGATAAAGCCGCCGCAATGAAGGGATCAATGTGAAGGTAGTCTTTTCAGCATTTTTTAGAGGAGCGTCCGTATCTTCTAAGCAAACAGCCCCTCTGCTTACACCCCTCTGTCAGGCGCAGAGAAAAGCAAACAATCAAAAATCAATACGGGCTGTTAGAGCTTTGAAATGTGCAAACGTATATCATTGAGAAGTTTTATTTAATATGTAATACGTGCTCTGATGGGGTAGCTTCTCAGCCATCCGCCAATAGCGTCCCTTGTATGAAATCAACTGGACAAACAAACTGAGGAATCGTGTACCATAAATTAAAAGACCCATTGTCCGCAGAAATCCGCGAACCAGCAAAAAATCTGTGATATGTATTTAGATATGCTTACATTTAAAATCCGCGATAGAGTGAAGCCTCGAAAGTCAAAGCGTGATATAGCGAGGGATTACTGCATTACTTAGTATTACTACGGTGCTATCTGTTTTATGTTTTATTGTGCTCAATTACTTTTTCTTTTTTCTCTTTTTTTCTATTTTTTTTTTATTAGCTAATTATTTCATCTCTACCCTAAACGAGACTGTCCAACATCATACCATTGGTTTATTGCTATTGCTATTATTGCATTAAGAAATATTATGCTTATTCTGGACAAATTTTTAACACCATCCCGGGTTTATTATCTGGGTGTATTATCTTAATGCACTAAGATTGCTGAAGACTATATATATTTTAAGTGCACAATTTTTTTTTTTTTTTAGACTATATTGGTAATAGATATCTCTATCTTTTAACCCTAAAACGCCGCTGCATGGGGGCTTGTTTTGCTTTGGACGTGCTCTGTCTCTGGGTATGTCAGAGGACTGGGACTGCGTGAAGTGGGTTTTAGCCTCACTTGGGGAGGCAAAAAGGGAGGGTGGGGGCTTAAGGGGAGAGAAAGAGAGCAGGCTTGATCTATACCTAATCTATCCTCTTAATCTTTATAATTATAACTACCAACGTAATAATAAGCTGCATGGCAACAACTCTAGGGGAAATAGGAAATTAAGGCCGAAGCTGTCTCACTTCCAGTTAAGACTATAAAATGACATCAAAAACTCAGAATCAATGTCTCCATGATGGGACAGTTAACTTCGTGAGCTGGAATGTTAAAGGCCTGAATCACGAATTAAAGAGAAAGAAAGTACTCTCTCACCTAACAGGTCTAAATGCTAAAATAGTATTTTTACAGGAGACCCACTTACTAAGCAAGGATCAGTTCCAGCTGCAAAAGACTGGACTGGCCAAATGTTCCATTCTAGTTTTACAAAGAAAACTAGAGGTATGGGAATTCTCATACATAGAACAGTACCATTTGTAGCATCAGATGTAGTATTGGATCCTGAAGGGAGATATGTAATGGTCATGGGAGACTTATCTAACTGTAAAATGATCTTGATAAATGTTTATGCACCTAATGTTGATGATAAGGAATTTATACAAAATTTATTTGCATCCATTCCCAATCTGAACACTCATAAAGTTATAATGGCTGGGGACTTTAATTGTGTTCTAAATCCACTTTTAGATAGGACTTCTTCCACAGGGGGAATGGCATCTAACACCGCAAAGATAATTACAAAGTTTATAACTGATCACAACTTATCAGACCCCTGGAGGTTTTTAAACCCAAATTCAAGAACATATTCTTTCTACTCACCAGTACATCATTGCTACTCAAGGATTGATTACTTCTTTATAGACAATAACTTCTTGCCTATGATTAAATCTTGCAAATACGATGCTATTGTTATTTCTGACCATGCACCTATGATCTTGGAGCTAAAATTACTAAGCCCCATACACTCACCCAGCAGATGGCCTCAACCCGCTTCTATTAGCTGACGAGAATTGTACGGAATTTATATCCAAACAAATCAAATTCTTTCTAGAGACAAATACATCCCCCGAGATCTCTGCAGGAATACTCTGGGAAACTCTTAAGGCCTTCTTAAGAGGACAGATTATCTCATATCTTTCCCACAGAAATAAATCTGAAGCCAAGAAAGTAGCAGAGATAAAAAGCGAAATTACTAGAATAGATGAAGAACATGCCAGACTACCAAGCGAGACTCTACATAGGAAAAGGCAGGCTCTACATTCAGAATTAAACCTCTTGACAACTAAAGAAACTGAACAACTAATTTTTAAATCCAGACATCATCATTACTATGAACATGGAGAGAAAGCTAATAAGCTTTTAGCTCAACAAATTCACAAGCAAGAAGTGCGCAACGCAATCTCAGTAATCACCAACGCGAACGGAGATAAAATCGTCGACCACAAAAATATAATGCACACTTTCAGAGACTACTATAAATCCCTATATACTACTGAGTTTAAAGAAGACAATACACAATCTAATGCATTTCTGGATACATTACAGATACCACAAATAGACACTTTTAGCGCGGAGGAACTTGATAAACCTCTTGCGTTATCAGAATTACTAGATGCTATAAAGTCACTCCAAGGCGGGAAAGCAGCAGGCCCTGATGGCTTCCCTGCAGAATTTTACAAGAAATTCTCCTCTCAGCTAGCTCCCCTCCTATTAGCAACGTTTACAGAAGCCAGAGATAACCAGTCTCTTCCTCAAACCTTTCGCCAAGCACTAATCACCGTTTTTCCAAAATAAAATAAGGACTTATTACAATGTGCATAAGGCGGCACGGTGGCGCAGTGGTAGCGCTGCTGCCTCGCAGTTAGGAGACCCGGGTTTGGCGATTCTAAATTGGCCCTAGAGTGTGCTTGGTGTGTGGATGTGTTTGTGTGTGTCCTGCGGTGGGTTGGCACCCTGCCCAGGATTGGTTCCTGTGTTGGCTGGGATTGGATCCAGCAGACCCCCGTGACCCTGTATTCGGATTCAGCGGGTTAGACAATGGATGGATGGATACAATGTGCATCATACAGACCAATTTCACTTCTGAATAACGATGTTAAAACACTCTCTAAAATCATAGCTAGAAGGATGGAAAAAGTGCTCCCCTCGGTAATATCACAAGACCAAACTGGATTTATTAGGGGCCGACACTTATCTTCAAATCTTCAACGCCTGTTTAATGTAAAATACTCACCAACTAAATCAAACACCCCAGAAATATTATCATTGGTTGCAGAAAAAGCATTCGACATGATTGAATGGAAATACCTTTTTACTACATTGGAGAAGTTTGGGTTTGACCCGAACATTTGTGCATGGATTAAATTACTGTATACTAACCCAGAAGCTTCAGTTTGTATCAACAACATTTGCTCAGACTACTTTAAACTAGAACGTGGTACTAGACAAGGATGCCCCTTGTCACCGCTATTGTTTGCAATTGCCATTGAACCACTGGCAATACATTGTCAAAATACTGATCAGATAAAAGGAATTATCAGAGAAGGACTGGAACAGAAATTTTCATTATATGCAGATGATATGGTACTGTATATATCGGACCCAGAAAATTCTGTGCCTGTAGTCTTAACAGCACTCACAGAATTTCAAAAGATCTCTGGTCTCAGAATTAATCTGAATAAAAGTGTACTCTTTCCAGTGAATTCTCAAGCATATAATATTAGATTAGATACCCTACCTTTTATCATTGAAGAACAGTTTAAATACCTAGGGGTAAACATCACAAGTAAACATAAAGCTCTTTATCAACAAAATTTCGCTGTCTGCATGGAAAAAATTAAGCAAGACCTGCATAGATGGTCAACCCTTCATCTCACACTAGCTGGAAGAATTAACACTGTTAAGATAAATATTCTTCCTAAGCTCCTTTTTTATTTCAAAACATTCCAATATGCATTAATAAATTATTCTTTAAGCAATTAGATTCAACAATAACTTCATTTATTTGGAATTCAAAACATCCACATATCCGAAGAGCGACCCTTCTAAGACAAAAGGCAGAAGGCGGCATGGCTCTACCTAACTTCCAGTTTTATTACTGGGCAGCAAATATACAGGCGATAAGAACCTGGACACAAATAGAAGAACATACACAGGCTTGGTCCGCAATAGAAGTAAAATCCTGCAGTACTTCTTTGTATTCCCTGCTCTGTGCTCCAATAAACACACATTATCAGCAATATATTAATAACTCAATTGTGCTTCACTCACTTACAATCTGGAACCAAAGTAGAAAGCATTTTAAGACGGAGAAGCTTCTATCTGTGGCACCTCTGCAAGAGAACCACCTCTTTCAACCTTCGCAAACATATGCAGTTTTTAATATCTGGAAAAAATTTGGAATTAACTTGCTTAGAGATCTTTATATAGACAACGTCTTTGCATCCTACGAACAATTACATTACAAATTTAACATTCCAGCTACACATTTCTTTCACTACCTTCCAGATTTTCCTCATCTTGCACCCTCATCCATGCTGGAAAAAATATTGCTCAATCTCAAGGATTTAGACACCATCTCTACAATATATAAAATCATTTTACAATCCCTCCCTTTCAAAGATCCAAGAGGACACTGGGAAAAAGATCTCTCAATTAATATATAAGAAAAGGAGTGGAAAGCAGCAATGCAGAGAATTCACTCGCGTTCCAGAAGTGCAAAACATACAATTATACAACTGAAAATTATATATTGAGCACATCTGTCTTGACTAAAACTCTCCAAAATGTTTCCAGGGCAGGATCCAACCTGCGAACGCTGGAACCTAGTCCCAGCCTCACTGGGTCACATGTTCTGGGCATGCACCAAATTAACATTATTCTGGACAAAAATTTTTAATTACCTTTCAGACAGCCTTGGTCTCACAATCCCTCCTAACCCATTAACAGCTGTGTTTGGGGTTCTTCCATAGGGGTTTAAAGTGGAGAAAGACATACAAATTGTCATTGCATTCACTACACTTTTGGCATGCAGACTTATTCTGATAAACTGGAAGAACCCAAACTCTCCTCTTTTAAGTCAGTGGGAAACCGATGTGTTATACTATTTGAAATTGGAAAAAATCAAATACTCAGTTAGAGGATCCGTACAGACTTTTTTTCAAAACATGGCAGGATCTAATCAGTAATATTTTAAAATAAGCTCATAAAGCACAGATAATTTATTAATTTAGGTATATTTACAAGCCTTAAATTTCACGCCGTTTGGCTTGCTCTTTCTCTCAGGGGTGGGGATCGATCTGTCCTTAACTAAATTTTTCTTTCTGTAAAAACTTGATTGATTTGTATGGATTGCAATAAAATTAATAAAGAAAGAAAAAAAAATGATATAGTCTAGTAATATAACTTAACAAGTATCAATCATTTCTGATTAGGGTTACTCAGCCTGTTTCATATAAACAGGATAAAAGGTCAATCAGTCCTTACATGTCCATCCCCTGTACATTATTGCCTTTTCAAAACTACAAGAGCCCATTGGCCATCTTCAACCGTTCACAGATTACGTTAAAACCATACATACAAATATATATTTATTTCTTTCCAGTCATGAAGCTGTGGGCTGCAAGATATCATGGGCAGGTGGGAGCAGTTGTGGGACCATGCAAGCTTTATGACATTTCCTTCAGGACACTGCAAGGAACTAATTGGCTTGCTGATGAGGTTGGAGTGAAACACTGTTATTACTGTTAATCATATTTATTTTCTGCTTTTAATTAACTCATTTGAATTTTTATTCAATGCAGGTCATTGATGCATATCTCCATCATGTTATAAAGAAACAACAGGCAAAAAGATTTTCATTTGGAGAGCTGTTTATTGGCAGTTAATTCTGTTTATGTTAATACTCGGGATATTTTTTAACAGAAACCTGTACACCTGCTGTCAGCAGTGGTTTCAAGTTTGTGATTTGCTGGACAGTACAGACATGGGATGAAGGTAATACATGTATAAGGTGGCAAGTAATACATACATCATTTAGAACTAATAGTAACTTCCACTAAAACCTTTCAAACAGATGAATCTGCCAGATGAGGACATTTGGCTATGTCCAGTGAATTTTGGGGTTCACTGGATGCTTCTGGTACATTGTTTTTGGTTCTTTTTGCATGTTTTCATTTAATTATGTTGTAGAAAAGGAGCAAAATATTTCAAAGTACAGTTAATGTTGTTTGTATATGTGCAACATTTTAGATTGTCACCATGTCAGAGAAGGTCATCCGTCTCATTGATCCAGAGGGAAAGTAGCTGGAGGTAACAAAACTTACGAAGAGAGTCTGGCTCACAATTGTTGCCGGTTTTCCTTTTTAGCAGACTGTATTCTGCATCTGTGTTGAACAGCAGGAACTTTCTAAGACTTAAAAGATATGATGATGGGGGTGAATGGCAGTTCTAGATATTGGAGCACAACAAGCAGAAAGACTCTTACACTTGTGGAGTTCCGCTATTGAAGGTAATTATAAGCCTTTCTTTATGATTTGAGGTTTTTAACTAAAGCTGATCAAACAGACACATTTCAAAAATGTTGAAGGGTTGATTCATGTCATAATGTGTAATCACCATATTACAAAATCGTAATGGTAACAGTTTTAAGGTCTTGTTCTTAAATTAAATCAGTTAACTTGTTTGTATTACGCGTGAGCAGTTAAACTAGTCATGAGTCTACAGATATTCAGGACATTATGTTTAGGAAAGATAATTCAAGGGTTCTTTTACAGTTTGCGGAGAACTACCTCACAAATGGAGGGCTAATGGATGTGTTAACCAGTGAGTCTGCCATGAGAACTGCAAGGATGGACATAGCCTGTGCTCTCCTTGAATGCAGTGGTAATACAACGATATGATTCACATACAGTAATATGTTTTATCATACAGCTCATAAGAATTCTTCTGCAAAAGTTCTGTTAATGTGAAAGGAGCACATTTTGAATGTGCAAAATACAATAAAAAAATTGAAATAGCATTTGTTTGTAAAAAATGTATAGATAAATAAGTATTGTTCTTTGGTCCTTGTTGTTGGAGTGTTTTATTGTTCATTAATGTATGTAAATTAAAGCCTTTCTATTCTTCCTATGATGTGCTATTGTTTTATTCGAAATGCCCTCAAATAAGGTGCTTTATGGACCTTAAAAGTTTCACCTAATATGTTCAATAGAAAATAATAAACATACTTTATAATGTTGTATTTAATATAGTTGTTGTTTATTTTGTTATACTATACTGTATATAATGTGTCAGCTTTGCAGTATATTTCAGTCCTTGGAAATGTGTTACTGATGTACCCATATGCATTATGAAGGTAGGATGTTTAGTTAGTGTTATTTACCCCATCGAGATGATCTACCCATGTGTATAATAAAGGTAGGATGTTTCAATAAGGTAGCACCAATCGCTAGATATATCTGTCGAAATAAACTACGGCAGGATACTTCGACAAAGTAGGACAAATCGTCAGAACACCGGGTCTGAGCTAATATATTGAATAAAGCCGTGGACATCTCAAGATCGCATGAGATAGCACAAGCACAGCTGAGAAGCTTCGATGCATGTACTCCGAGTGGCTCACGTCAACTGACTTTGCAGGACTGGGAAAGGTGTGTGATGTCTCAGATAAAGAGGAAGATGAGCTGTTTATTGATGCAGTAAAAAAGAAGCAACCCTCTGAATTTGAACAAGTCTTTGTAGACATATCAATAGGAAAGCAAGGTGTAAAGCTTAAGTTTAAATTAAGTTCATAGACGCACTACTGCTAAATATTCGCAGGCAAATCCACAACTTAATACCGGGAATGCCTGTTAAACATCTTAGATTCATGAGTACCGATTTGGGTAGTGAACACTTCGATGAATGAAACCTGTTATCTTTACAACGGTTGACAAACACGGAATGTAACTTGAACACAACACATCCTCCAAATACGAACCTTATTGAAAGAAATAATGATAATCAAATCCTTGATGACACTCATAACAGTCACAAAACAATTACATTGACAATCATGTTACGTTATTTTTAAAATGTTTCCTTTTCTTTTTCAGAACACACTACTTTTCTGCTGTGAAGCGCGGGTATTTTGCAAGTTTTATTAATAAGTGTGAAAAATTTTTCTGTAAAATGTATTGTGATTGGTTGGAATGCCAATTGAAAGCCAGGTGATTCCACATTAGTACCTAACTTGACAAATGCTCTTTTGGCAAAAAGGCCACACATTCCCACAGACACACTCCAAAGTCTTTCAGAAAGTGGTTCAATGCTGTGGTTGAATGCAGATATAGGTGCAAAGGATTGTCAGGGTGGTGGAGAGAGGTGACAACTCTGTATTCATGCCCATGGTTTTAGAATGGGATGTTCAACATGGTCATATCAATGTGATGGATAGTCAGGTGTTTCCAAACATATAGCCATAAAGTGCAACTGTGGTTCATTTTAACTTAATGTATTTGTGGTTTGTGAATTGAAGCACAGTAATATTACTTGACTGTCATTTTATTAATAAGTGTAAAACATTTTTCTGTAAAATATATGATGAGATGCATTCTAGTATTTTCTTTAATGGGCATTTTCATTGTAACTTCTGACTTACAGTAGATACTAAATTGGGTTATGAACATCAGCAGGAATGAAACTCATTTGTAACCCAAGGACCCACATTTATTATATATACTTGAAAGATGATTCAAATTTTTGAAGGGGGTAAAACGGGATTTCGTCAAACTAAATTATTGTTAGTTTAAAATATGCTTGGTCATAGACATGAAATCTAAGTAAATCCTATGCTAATAAATCATGTATGTATGGTATAGCAAGGTCAAAGACAATAGTAAAGAATATCACAATGGAAGTTTAATTTCTACTTCTCATTAAAAGATAATTTGCCTAATCTCAACTACTGGAGTCATTGTTTATGACAGGAAAAGAGCCATATATGCAGGTGAGGAGCAGTAACTATTCTTGTGAAAGTGTCAGTCAGGTTTCTTTTTTGTGTATTAGTACACTACCACCCATGCAGTGAAGAGAAGGGGGAAGCTATGCTTTCTTTGTGCAAAGGTTAAAATGGGTAACCAAAAAATACTAGCCTTTAGGTCCATGTTATAAATACAGTAAACCCTCATTTATTGCGGTTAATCTGTTCCAGACTCCAGATAAATGAATTTCTGCAAAGTAGAATTTTTTATTTATAAATCGAATATTTTCGCAGTTAGAGCATAGAAAACCTGTTTACGACCTTCTAAATATGTTTTTTAACATTATTAGAGCCCTCTAGACGTGAAATAAAACTCTTTCCTCAAATGTTTAAACTGTGCTCCATGACAAGACAGAGGTGACAGTTCCGTCTCACAATTAAAAGAATGCAAACATATCTTCCTCTTCAAAGGAGTGCACGTCAGGAGCAGAGAATGTCAGAGAGAGAGAGAGAAAAGCAAACAATCAAAAATCAATAGGGCTGTTCGGGCTTTTAAGTATGCAAAGCACCGCTGGACAAAGCAGCTGCAAGGAAGGGAGCAATGTGAAGGTAGTCTTTCAGCATTTTTTAGAGGAGCGTCTGTATCCTCTAGGCCAGTGTGCGAAGAACCCCTCTGCTCACACCCCCTCCGTCAGAAGCAGAGAATGTCAGAGAGAGTGAGAGAGAGAGAAAAAGCACACAATCAAAAATCAATACGCGCTGTTCGGGCTTTCAAGTATGCGAAGCACCACGCGGGAAGCATATCGTATATCATTGAGGTGTTTTATTTAATATGTAATACATGCTCTGATTGGGTAGCTTCTCAGCCATCCGCCAATAGCGTCCCTAGTATGAAATCAACTGGGCAAACCAACTGAGGAAGCATGTACCATAAATTAAAAGACCCATTGTCCGCAGAAAATCTGTGATATATATTTAGATATGCTTACATTTAAAATCCGCAATGGAGTGAAGCTGCGAAAGTCGAAGCACGATATAGCGAGGGATCACTGCACTTTTATACTCATGGACCAATCGCCAATACACAATGCTTTGACAATTATTGAATATCATACATGTATTATTGTAGAATTTCCACCAAACTTTGGTGGACTTAAAAATGCTGAAAATATCAGCAATTCAATAAATGTATGTATAGCCAGCCATCCATTGCTGTAAATTCTCTTAAAGTTATCAGATTCACTATAAATGGTGTTTTTTCCCCTAATTATTTTTTTCTAAAGTCTCAATTGTCCTTACTGTATTCTACATGTTTATTCAAAGTTTATTTTAAATCATGTGTATTTTCCTGGGTACCCACGGTTTAGATTAATTCTTACTAATGTTTAATTTGTTCAACTGTTAAAGATTAACCAATAATTAACAAAATTTATTAAAAATTCCATGCAACATAAAAAAATAAGCCATGGTATTGAGAGCATGCAGTTTGTGAAAGTTACGTAAACTCAAATACAGTTTTAAAATTATTAACATTAGTATGGAAACTATGACTGGAATGGATAATAGGCAGTGAGAATGATTTACTGCTAACTGCAATGCTGAGTAGTTCTTCCCAAGTGGAAAACTAATGAAAGGTAGTTCTTGCAGTTCTGACAATAAATTGTTTCTACAGTTAAATGAAGACATGCACAGTATTGCTCATCTTAAACAGTTATAAAACTGTCGCTTTGATTAACACCAGCTAATCTTTAAACCAACCAAGGTCCTAAAAGCTTGCTGTCACTGAAGAGAAAGGACTATAATTTCCGTACTATAAAATTTCTTCACACTATTTTCTTTGTTGATATATATTTATTTATTATTATTATATTCTCTTCTGGATATGGTGATATTTTTTCACCTCTTATGGAAAAGAAAATGCAAATAAAGCTTAAAAAATAAAAACTACTCAGTTTAAAGTAAATGATATCTCGATTGAATACATTTAAATTAGACAAAAGACTTCAAGCATTATAAACTACATGAAAAACAAGGCCTACAAATGTAATTGAATTCCTTTAAAAAAAGTACACACTGATAGTGATGACAGAATGCAATTCTCCATGAAGTAAAATCTGCAGATATGGTGTAAAATAACATCTCCTGAAAGATGCTCGCCTGCACCCCTTCTCTGAGATATTATTTACATTTTTTGAAAATCGGAGTGCTTTTTTTTGTTTTTATAAGGAGCACTTTTATTTCTCTTTTCTAAAAACAATATCTTTCAGATCCGTGGTGCTAATGAGATTGTTATTATTTTAGAGTTTTAACTCCTAAACGAGTGTATGTACAATGTAAGGCACAATTTAAGGAACTACTCTGGGCATCTCTCTACTAAGAGGATTTGTTTTGCTGATGTGCTCTCCTTGCTTGTGTTTTAGCAGCAGAAGGAAAAGTAAAAGGAATAACGTTTTGCCAATGTTAGCGGCTAAGCGACTTTGTCTTTCTTCTGAGGTTTCGTTTTGCTGACATGCTGGCCTCGCTTGTGTTATTAGCAGCTAAGCAAGTTTTCTGTTTCCTAGGGGGCGGAGCTCTTACCCCGACTCCACCTCTCGCTTCCGTGCTGGACAGACAGACACACTTCTACGTGTATACATTTATATATAAGATTACATTGACTGAAAGAGCAGAGTTTCTTCAATGTTACATCAATGTAACCAAAGATAACAGATAATTTCTGTAGATGATGAAGCAGAAGGCATGCATGAATATGTCAAAGCGTAAAGTCAGAATTATATCATTGTGTAGTGTAAATTGCTTTACAACTTACATATTACTTTCTGACTGCGATGGATCTTTTGGTCATTTTATCAGCTACTAAAATTTTATACTATCTCCCATTTTTCATTATATCAGTTATTTGTGTAATCAGGCACACTTGTTAAGCCACCATTCAAATGTCTCTTTCCTATGCCTTTTGCATTTTACCTTCAGCCAGGATAACATTACCTATTTTAGACAAAAAATACACTTGTATATAATACCGCAATGTTCTACCAACAATAAATGTTCAGACACCCTATCCATCATTTTGCAAACATTACTAGCATAACATTTATTGAAACCTTCCATTACGTTCTAAACTGAATAAAAACGCACTTTCAATCTTGAGGCCTTCCTTTGTACATTTATATCTAATACATTTTACAGTTTTACTGCAAATGCTGACATTCATTTAAATTTAATTTGAAATGTAGTTTCCAAAATCTATGGGAAATTAGTAGGTTATTGTTTTTTTTATTCTGAGGTATCTGCTCACCCACATATCTTGGCATTATGCAAGCGATGTGTTTGTTATATTTCAGGTACATTATTTATATAGCTTAAGAAAGTAATCTTAGCACTAAATGATCCCCAATACAGACATCCCCTAATTTAGAGACCCTCACACATTACTCCTTAGTTTAACGAATGTGTCTACTGCACCCATATTCACACATGAGATATTCTATCAAAAACGTTTTAAAAAGCTGCTGCTAAAAGATGTTTTATGCTTTCCAATAAAACTGCAGAATTTGAGTAAAAGTGAATTTCCCTATCTATGACATGCTGACTACCTGCTAAAACTTCTGTATTGGACAGACATTGCCTTACTTTGTCTTTTATACTAATTTCCACTAATTTACCCTCGATTCAAATTATGCTAAGTGAAGATAGTTTATAGGTTTGACTACATCAATGACAGCCAGGATGGCTTTCCATTACTTACAGAACTTTGCTAGATTTCAATCCTTCCTTTCTTTTTTGGTGTAGAAAGACTGTCATGTTTTCTTGAGCTCATGATTCAATTAATTCATTTGAGTTTTCAACAGCCATCTGCTTAAAGTATGAACAGATGACAACAACTTCAAAACCATGCTGCTACATTTTGGTGAGGGCTAAACAATGAATGGATCACTCCTTAATGGACTCAGCTAAACTTGCTCCCTCTATAATACTGAATTATGATGAAATCCTGTCTACAGTCCTAACAAAGCTGTTCATTTTAACACCTCAGATTACCTGTCATCATCCCTTCTCTCACCAACCATTCAGACAACTGAGATTCTCTGATGTCAGCTTTCTCATTATTCCGAAGACTAGATAATTAATTCTTGTCCAATGCTTATTAAAGTTTGTGTCTACACTATCAGTTTTCACACTGATGTCACATTTAAAACTTACATTTTCTCCTACCTTTTAATTACATATTTCAGTAACTATATACAGTATCTAAATGTAATCTTTTTGTACCAATTGCAGTGGCCCTCATTCAATTGTACTGTCATCTAATAACGTCAATCTACTGCCTTACTGTTCCATATCCTTATTTTACTTCACAGTGAAAGTATTAGCCAAAGCTCTAGCTTGCTTCTAGCTAGACAGGAGTTATATCTGCCTACTTTCATTTCAGAAGACCGTATTGAATTTACAAGGTTCTGGGCAGATAGTTTTTAATATTTTCTGTCTTCTGTTAAACCAAACACAACATCCTTAGAATCCCAAGGTTGGAATAACCTTTGTTGCATAATAAATTTAATTGAGTAAACTTTGATTTTTTTTTTTTATTGCTACATTGGAACAAATTTGACCTAGCAAAACGTTTATCTTCTTTATCTATCATCCATATTGTTTCCCTGTGGTCAGTGTTTTGTTTTTTTTTTTCCTAAAGATTTGAATTCTCGTTGCTATGCTTGCCAGGTTCATTCCCTATTGTCATGATCTAGCAGACAACCCTAAAAAGTATACATATCCAAATCTGTTGTTTGTATGCAAGATTACTTTGTGTTTTTCCTTGAGTGGCAAATGAAAAAATCAGGCAGTGATCTAAGCCAAGAAGTCAATAATAAGCCGAAAAGCTTAATGATCTTCAGGATAATCAGGTAAATGAACAAATAAAAACAGGACCAAGAAGGCATGCTAAACAAAAACAAACAAAACAATCTTGCACAAAAATTATTCTTTTACTAGTACTGGTCCATTGCTACAGGTCCCTCACTACTTTGTTTTGGGGGTTTCAGAGGTCATCCCCTTCCCATTCATCTGTCAGGGTGGACACAGGCATGTTCACGCCATGTGCCGCAAGACGCCTCCAAAGACTTTTTTAAATCCTCATTCCCTGTGGGCGTATTCATGAACCTGCACATGTAGCATGCATCTATGCACACTGTCACCTTCTCAACAGTAAGTTAAACTTATATTCTTACAGTTTAGTATAATTTACTGCTAAAGGATCAACCGTTCTCGCTCAAGATCCCTTTCCATCAGCTATGGGTGACTACAAGGACACTGGCAATTATACCCAAGTGTAGCAGGTGTTTGCTCAAATCTTCATTCATCCTGCGTGGACTAAAACACCATACTGTTTTATTTTGCGGGTTTTAGTTTAGTTATTTTTGTCGTGCATCATGTGACCATGAAGGGTTCTTGGCCGCAGCCGGGCTATGAAATGATCATTTTCGTTCTATTGGATTCAGCGATGCTGTAGAGCACCATGTGTCCCAATTGGTAAGGTTTCTTGGCTCCATTGGACAAACCGGGCTTCAGTCCAATTACTTCCAGATTAAATATGGCCATGCTACTGATATCCAGTATTCTTCTATGGATAATTCCAAGCAAATGAAACATCTCTTCATGTTATGATTTGTGGAGAAAATCGAGCAACAATTGGCCAGTTAGGCTATGCTTTAGGTTTTTGATTTTTGTTCCTTTGATTTCTGTTTTTTGTGCTGTCATCACATTAGCGTCACCTGGGGCCTCATGTATAAATGGTTCATATGCACAAAAATGTTGTGTACAACCATTTCCACGCTCACATTGTAATGTATAAAAACTAAACTTGGCATAAAGCCATGCACATTTTCACACCAGCTCCATCCCTGATTTTACAAACTTGCGGCACCCAGCATCAAAGCAGTGGTTTTGTTCCAGTGTGGTTTCCTTTTTTTTTTTTTATCCACATCCCTGACACAGCTTTAATAAATACACTGAAACTAACTGCCTATTGTTTATTAGTTTAAGGCATCTGATCGTAATTAATGGATGGATAGAATAATTAAACATGTACTATGAAGATATTTCAATGTTCCTTAAAAGTTTTGAAGAATCTGTGTTCTCAGCTTATGAATAAATTAACGTCTATTATAGAGCTGAATGTGTGGTGATTGGGTATTTGGAGAAAGAAAAGGAAGGACAGGAATTGGGGGTTAGTACAATTGAAAGAGACAGTACTGCTGCAATAAATTATTTCATCGAAGGTTGCGCACGGTGCAGCAAGCATCTTACGTGAGGCATGAACAATCTCTGGATGAGGATCATCACTATCACTGCGCCACCGTGTTCCCATGTTGAATAACATGCTTTAATTCGTAACATCATGAAAATGATATCAAGTATACATCTCAGTATTTTAATTATTCAGAGAGTTGTGATATCATGAATGCATTGGATTCTGTGTCCTTTCGGAGGAAGAGAAAGCCCATTTAAGAAGCACGTAGTGACTCACACACATAGAGCACATAGAAGAACAAATACAAAACAAAGCATTTAATGTGCTACTTTAGTTACGATGGGATTTGAGAAACTAGTAAATGAAACAATTTTAAGATGAAGTTTATGATGTTCTACTTTAATGAGAAAATAAACTACGTGATTAAAGTGGAAATTTTAAGATTAAAGTTGACATTTCGAGCTTTTTTTCCCCAGTGTCCCTATTTTTTTTTTTATTTTCTCTGTACCCTAAAAAGCTGATTCTCAGACGGTGGGCTACGATTTGCCTTTTCATGGCGACTTTGATATCTGACAACTTCTTTTTTGTTTCGGGCACTGTGCGACTTTGTGAACTTGAGCTTTCAAGTTTCTCTAACACTCTATGTCACTCGAGCAACTTCCTTTTGTTGTTTATACCACTGTTTAAACCAACAAATAGGATGTAATTCTGGGAGGAGTTTGGGGAGTGGCAGCAGGCACATGCGTTACTTTTCACACTAATCGGGATTTATCGAGCGGAAGAACGTGGAAGTTGGCAAATGCACATATTTATGCATTTATGGATTATTTTGTGCGTATGAACATTTCCACTTTTGTCCGTATGCCATGTTTTAGTGTGAATTCTATGCACGGCGTTATGCATGAGGTCCCAGAAGAATGAGCCACTGGAAAGTCCTTTTGCTGACACAACAGAGACAGGCAACCTCTGTGCAGAGACACACAGGTTGCAGATTAAAAAATCAGAAAGAAAGGGTATCCTTTCTTTTGCTCCAAACCAAATTAAATAATGAAGTTCTTACTGTAGAGTAGGCAAGGGCTTACTTTGCTCACCTTATCCTGTATGGTATGAATAAGTACTTGTCTGTATAAACTAGCTTCTACAGAACTCCAGAATGTAGAATGAAAGTAACATAAAAGCACAAATATGTATGCTTCAAAACTCAAGCATTCCAAAATCTTTTGACTACAGTTCTATTTAGACCTGTTCAGGCTCCCTCCTTTATTATGCTCATCTGTTCTCACCTCCCTCACTGAATATACCAGCAATCACCTAGTTATGTCTTCTCCTAATACCTTGACACAGTTTCTACAACAATACTAGTCTGAATTAAAGTTTCTCTTTTTCAATTTGTGATAAACTCTTCCGTCAACTCCATGAATTGTATTCTACTTTTACATTTTATAATTTATTTTATATTACATCGTTTTCTCAAGTTAAAAAAAAAATTGTATATTAATAGATGTGAAAATTTTCAAGTGTGTATTGTAATATACATTTCAGTTGTGTATTGTAATATACACTAACGCTGCCCCCTAAAAAATAATGTTTCTACAGGCCCTTTATTTGGCTTTTGACAGAGTGAACTGAACAGACAAGAAGGCAGCCTATTCAAACAAAACAAGTAATAAAAAATTACAACTATCAACATTAGCATATTCTCTAATGGTTGTATGGAAAAGAAGATAAATAATTTTTGATTAACTACCCTGAAAATGAATATCTTTGATTAGGATTTCTACTCAATAACTATCTAAAGTAGGAGTTTCAGATTTGCTTAAGCAGTATTTTGCTTCTAGATTAGGTGTTCATTGGCAATTTTTATTGCCTCAGGCACCCAAATAATAATATTAGATACAATATTTTTAAAATTAATCTCTCTCTGTCCATTAAAACCTACGATATTGATACAGTCAGAGTGCAGTGTTTTCTCACACTGTGCTATATATTTTCTTCTCCTTGTTCTTCAACGCCAAAATTATAACAGAAGAAAAAACAAATCTATAGTGCAGTTTTAATTAACATGATACTGTCAAATGGTTAATAGGGAAGACCATTTTCATTCACGTGCATCAATTATATTGTTTCAGTTTTCAGAGGATATTATCAAATACTAATACTGCAATATTTTATTGGTATTAAAGGTATTTTTTTTCAGTTCCTTTTTACATATTCAATTTTATGGATATAATCTTTCTTGTCTCCAGACAGAAGAATGGTTAACATAAAAAAAAATTATAATGGATTTTTTAATAGAATTTTTTTAGCTTTTTTGCAAATACTACAAGAGCTTCTTTATAAATATTGTTAACTATTTAAATGGAAATGTATGTGATCCTGGAACCACAGTGAAAATAGCCTTACAAATTCTTCACATTTTTGTATAGTCAACAGAACCTGTCATGTTTTAATTTTTCACAGGTAGTTAAAATGAAACAAGTTGTCTTTATAGTTACAATTTAAGCAATGTTAAAATGAAGCTTTTATTTTGAGGCGGACCATTCTGACATCACTACTGCTGGGTTCTCCTTCTGGTTGTTTATTACAGTCATAAAGAGAGACGCTGCAGTGGATCATTGATAGGAATTGATTGTAAACATTGCTTTTGTTCTGTTTTCTCTGTGTTTTTCTCCCTTTGTTGGAGTTTGACCATGGATTGTATATTGGAACTTGTTTGCTTTGGATTATCTTTTTTGGCAAATTCTTTTTGCTCTTTTGAAGCTTTTTCTTGTATGTTTCTGTTTTTGTTAATATATTTTCATTGTATGAAGATTCAACAGTGTGAATCTAAGCATCTTGCAACCACTACAACATTACAGCTCTGAATTTGTCTATGGCATAACAAAATGTTAATGCTGTTATCCAAAGTAAGAAAAGTTTCCTTTGAATTGTCCGGTTTGATTATAAACAAACATGTTTGTGAGTGTCATATAGTACTTCTAAAACTTTAAACAATTAAGTATTAAGTAGCAATGTGAAGCACATTTGGCAGCAACTGAAAATTATATACAAGAACAAACCACATTACCACTGTAAAATATACATTTATATGCAAAGGTATATTGCTCATTTAGTATTTAAAAAGAAGGTTACAGCTTATGCAGTGCCGCAATATGACTCCTGCCAAGGAAATCTGCCCTCACCAGAATGTCTGATTACACAATAAGACTGGCCATACACGTCGGTATCATTTTCAAGGACTTGACTGTGCATTGATGTTAGAGGATGATTTGTATTTGATACGCGGAGATGGCTTCTAATGAGCTGGGTGGTGTGCCTATTATGTTTGGGAAACTTAAAGTACAGTGTTGAGTATAACTGAATCGACTTTGCAATGTTTGCCTTCAACTAATGGCATATAAAGATGCTAGTTTTTTGCTATTTTTTTAGAGAAAGAGAAAAAAATACAGTTATAAAAATAATTAAGAGGTTGACCGCAATTAGTTAATTAGGTGTACTACTGAAACTGTTTAATGCATTGTGATGTGTGAGTCCCTGTCTTGCACCCCAAAACACGAGGATGAGTCTCAGTACTTTAGCAAAACCAACTTTATTCCCCTTGAAACAAGAACAGCAGGGTTATTTATTGTAGCGGAATCTACCACTCTCCTATACACAGACACAGCAATCAGGCAGGGTCGTGGCCAAGTAATACTGTTCCCTGCATTTAGAATGTTCCTTGCATCACCCATCGATGGCAGGTGCTCAAATCACGACCGCAATCTTTTTGGATTTGTTTTCACAGTAAGCTGCTCCAGCACTGGGAGCCCGCTGTTGCTCTGGGAACTGATAGACTTTCTTCTATAGACACAACAATCGCACTTTGGGATGCTCCTCGCCATGTCATCCCACTGGGGGGAGCCCCAAAAGAGTTTAGAAACCTTACAGCATGATACTCTTTATTATACAATATACATACAAATACTGCAATAACTTATATAAAAAATGACAACAGGCTTTCTATCTAATCATTATTCATGCTGGTAGTTTAAAAGCTCTAAATAGTACATAAGCTCCCACTTAAATAGATTTTAAGGTAATGAGCACATCATAGTTGATCCTTGAAGTATGGCATTTTTCTTGTACTTTACTTCAGTATGAACATTTCTGAGCAATATTAGTGTAAGAGGTTTACTGACTTAGAATTGGTATGTTTTATAATTGATGGTATTAACATTCTGAAACAGTCTTCCTGACAAAAAACAGCAACACAGTTACATGGATTAATAATTTAAATTAGATATATTATTAATTCCTGTTGTTTTTAATAGACAGAATAGTATTTAATGTTTTACCATTTTGTAACAAACATATCAGATTAATTTAACTCATAGTGTAACTAAGAATTAAGCACCATTCAGAAAAATAATTTTCTGAATTTTTCTCCAAAGTTTTGTTTCTCATTGAATGGCAATTTCATAAACTATCAATCCACAATACAGTTACTGAGTACGACTAGCCCTAATCCTTCTTGGCAGAAATAAGCCTTCTCAATTTAGGCAAGGCTTAATTGCTAAGCGCACTTTGTGGAATAACCCTTAGAGTTTTAAAGGCAGCTCTCTTATAGGGCATTTTGGTATATTTCTTGGATTGTCTTTTGAAACCAGTTCTCCATTTTAGGCCTGTGTAGGCCAGAGCCTGCAGCGAACAGTTAGAGGTACTGGATGGCTTGGGTTGGGCCTTTTTTGGACTGGCCAGTGAAGGTCCTGGTCAACTTTGTAATTTATTTTGGAGATCTGACACCCCCTATCACATTATATTTATGATTCCTACTAAGACATCAGACAGGAAGCAGCTCCACACCCAAATTCAGCAATTTGTTGTCATGCTTCATTAGTGCAAAAAGTGGTGGGAATGTCTACTTTATTGTGAATAAATTTAATGGAAAGTAAAAGCTTAATCTCACCGAAAAACATTTACTAGATGCCAAATTATTTGTGGACCATTAAAAAGGTACAAAGATAAATCTGCATACTCTGTACAATGTGTTTAATTTTAGGAGTGTAAAGTGTTATTTTAGCAAAGAAACGTTACATTAGAAATTGAAATGGCAAAAAGAATAGGCATCTTACCTAAAAAGTAAAATACTCAAAATAATTACAATAACTTGTTAAAGGCTACAGTTAATTTAACCTCACTACTCTGGGTGTTTATTGCAGTAGTGCTCTTTCAGTCTCACTATGTATAATATTATACTGACCCATTAGGAGTAGACACTGTTGGTGGTTAAAGGTTCTTCCTTCACATCACTGTTTGTTAGGATATCAACTCTTTGGTCTCTGGAGATGCTTTCCTACTCCACACTGCTTCTTTCAGTCACTTTCTAGTCTGCCCTTGCCTCAGTGTTCCACATGGCTTCATTTTTTTAGGCACTCTCTTTTTTGGACTCCATTCCTGTTTAACATTTCAGTAATGTTACCTGTGTGGTTTCACTCATGTCTGGTCACAAGATACCAGGCTGTGTAGAGCTACTTGAAAGCTGTTAAAAATTAACAACATAAAAAACTAAAACCTAATGAAAACAGCTATAATGTATTTATAAAATACTGTTACAGGATGCATCACAAGATGACAAGCACTTACCTTGGCAAATGAGAGAGTTTAAGAGGCTCTGGTAAGAGATGTTGGTTTAAGTGCTTGGTGTCGCGCTTTGGGTATGGTATGTGTGAATTCTGGGAGACTTACAATGCCATGCATACATCAGTGCAAAACCTCATATCGCCATCACAGCTTGGAGCTGAAGTCGCAGTAAAGGAGAAGACGTTGATGGTTATAGCTCTGTGAGTAAGAGAGACAGCCTGACTATAATAGAGTGGTATACTCACCAGAGGGAAAAAAAAAAGAGAGAGTAGCTTGTCTGGCTGTAGTGGACATGCACATTAAGAGTGTTACGGTTAAGGA
The DNA here is from genome assembly GCF_016835505.1 of Polypterus senegalus. NCBI lineage: Eukaryota > Metazoa > Chordata > Cladistia > Polypteriformes > Polypteridae > Polypterus > Polypterus senegalus. The sequence continues at coordinate 43,580,616 of NC_053169.1, read as the reverse complement.
AGGAAATGTGTCACACAGCCAGCTTTGTGTTGTGCTCCCAGTTAGTGAATGGGACAAACATCATAGGTAATTGGTTGCAATGACACCGCGGCATTGTGCCGATGCGGGTTCCACTTCGTGCTCCCATCTTCATTCTGGGAGCGCTTGAACCCGACACCGCCTGTAATGTAACCAGATGAGCTCGACAGTGAAGACATCAAGAAGCAAGGGGATGGTGCAAAAAAGTGCAAAGTGCTTTTATTTAAAAACAGTCAAAACAAAGTGTTCAAATAAATAGTGCAGTGCTTCAAATAAATAAATAATCCAAAAAAAAGGTAAAAATCCCAGGTTAAAACAAGGCTAAATCCTGCTGACAACATTGGGGTCACACCAGCCAAGCTCTGCTCTTTCCCAGTCTCTCCAGCTCACCCAAGGTATATTTAGCGAGAGAAACTTCAGCCACCATGGTCCTCATTCTACCGACCCCCATCATGGCTGCCTCCGCCGACGTCTGCCTGACTGCTTGGGGTCGGTTGTCCTTCCATCTTCCTTCTCACACTCTAAGTCGTTCCTCAGATCCATAGGGCAGACTTTTCCCTGATCATACCCATTCTATTAACCCAGTGGGCACAATCCTGTCCCACGAGCGTCAATCACTTGTTCCATCTGGGACCCCTGACTGCGCTAACCTTTCTCTTTCTCAGCTGGCTGGCTCGTACACTCTCTTTCCCCAATCCTGTGCTCTCACTTGCAATCTCCACTTCTTCCTTTCTTTAATCATTTTTCCCCCTTCTGCCTCATGCTTCTCCTATTTATTATGGGGACGTGGCTCAGGTGTGGTGATTAGCAGCTCCCAGCTTCAATTATGGATGCAGATGATTCCTCACCTGTGCACATAAGGAAGGAAATGCCCACCTCACGTAGCATCCAGGAACCACTCCAGCCACACTACCACACCCTTTCTTTAAGCTGCGAGTGTGGCGATTATTTATTTAAAAACTGGGCTTTTATTCTGAGCCATGGACCCGCTATATCACAGGCATCTTGTCAACTGGCCAGTGTTGAACAAATTTCAGATGGTTTGATTAGGGAGAGCAGTGAGTGAAAATGGAAACTCAAGAGCTTTCAGTGGGGCTGATTTTGGTAGAGAAGGTTGCTCTGTTTTCTTCGTGTAAATATTTTTGAAAATCCTTTTGCTTTTTCTCCATTTGTGTTTGAGAAAAGACGATGGGAGGGTTTCATTTTGACTGTCTGTTTTGGGGTGTTATTAGGAGTGAGTTTTATTTTAAGTGATGAGTCAACACTGACTTTTGATTTTTATTGTTCTTCTTGTATTTTTCACATTCATTTGCTCGGTGACTTGTTCTCTCTATCACTGGTACTTTTTCATGAACTCAGGTTTCAAGGTTTTGCTAGTGTTGTATAGGTATGGGGCATCACAAATTCAAACCAATTAAAATAACTAGTGTCACTCTGCCTCATCAAAGATGCATCTCTTAAACTAATTTGCAAAAGTGGAAAGGCCATACTTGTATGACTTGTACTAAAAACCACCATTAATTGTTCTTATATCTGAGTAGCCTGTTGTCGTTTTGATTCTTAAAGGATTTGCAACAGTGCTGTCCTGCTGTTCATATAGGAAGCATGGCCTTTATGGCATAGATATACATATATATATATATATATATATATATATATATAGTAACAGAATTAGGTGCTCGCTCGCACCCTTGTACCCTCAGACTATATGTCAGACACCAGGTAAAAGTCCAATGATGATATTTATTATAATAATAAAGTGCACAAAGCACCACCACTTCACTATTCTTCAATACACAATACAACAATAATAACAATCCTCCACTCCCAGATGCTTAGCCACCCTGCCTCCCAACTCAGCTCATCGTCTGGGAGCTCCCACAGTCCTTTTATATTCCCTGACCCGGAGGTGTTCCTGCCCAACAGTCCACAAGTCCTTATTCCTTCCGGGTCAGGGTAAATAGTCCCTTTTCTTCAACCCGGAGCACGTCGTTTCTTCCTGTCACGTGACCGTGGCACTCCCGGATTATAGGGCACATAAGAGCCTCGAGCCCCCTACAGCGACGCCTGGTGGCCCCAAGGTATCCAGCAGGGCTGTGTACAAACACTACATAGTCCATGATGCCCTGCTGGAACTCGGGGCATGATCATGCTGTCGGGAGAGCTCCTCCTGGCGGCCTGGGGTTGAGGGCCGGAGTGACATGCCGGCAATCCACCACATATATATATATATATATATATATATATATATGTGTGTGTGTGTGTGTGTGTGTGTGTTTTCTGTTTCAAAATGTCAGTGTTTATTTCAGTACCTATGAGTTTTCTTCTTTCAAAGGAATTTTTTCTTTACCACAGGTATATATAATCAAAGTCCTTAGGGACCACTTTTAATATAAGCTGTGCTTTCATTTGGATCATGCTGAAACAAGTGAGCTTACAAAGCAGTTTTCAAATGACTGACTATTCACCTTTCCAAATCCTAACAAGCAGATGCTGTAATTCTTCAAGCTTAGTTCTATACAATCAAAGGTAAAATTCTGTAACTTTTAATTGGATCTTGTCTCCATTCAGTTTTTGCGCAGAGAAAAGGAGATTTCTGTTGGCATTCAGAATATCTGCATTTGGTGAGCAAATACAAATAGTGAAATGACCACACATTTAACTGGCAACCATTGCAGTTTACACAACAGAGGCATCATTTGTATATGCCCATCTAATGATTGGATGCCAAGATTTTTAGCACAAATTATGAATGAAGACATTACAGTAATCTTGGTAAAGACAGAGCAGACTATTAATTTCACATTGGCATAATTGACAGGATGGCAACATTGAGACTTGACATGTACCACGGACCAATTTATTAAGTGTAAATTGTTTCAATATTATAAATTTTCTTCATTTCTGTGATCTGTACCATTTACCCGACCTCCCAGGCAGCCTGCAAATTGAAGAAACTGTCATACCCATCGTCATTTTACAGAAAGTTAACTCTTGTAACTTGAATAAATAGCTGTTCAATTTAAAACTAAATTCTTATGCTAATCACAATGGAAGGAATTGTGGAATTTATAAGGACAGATGATACTAATAATGTATGGACTTGGCACTTGCTAATTACTTTACTAAGTGGTGAACATAATAAGCTTAAACTAGATACAAGAAAAATGCTATCTCAGTATTAGATAAATAGACTGTTTTGCCATTATCATGTTACTGAAGCACATACAGTGACCATTGTACAGGAACTAGAAGAGCTGCTCCGTTAAGCAGGTCAGAGACCTTAACTGGAAACTGAAAAAGAATTAATTTATTTTACATTACACATTATGGAGTCTTTTATTTGATAGTTCCGGTAACTGGCAAAATAAAAAATGATCGAATCATGCATCCTTCTATTTTGTTTTTTGTGTATTCTCATAATAAATGCTCCTGTTATGAGGTGATATGGTAATATAGCTTGTATTAATTAATAGCGGAATCCTATTAGACAGGCTATTTATTTCGTCAAAGCAAAAAGTATTATGAATCCATCTGAGTTTCAATTATCTTTTAAAACTGCAGTACTGCTACTTTAGTTTGTAAAGTAATTTTCTTAATCAAGCATTATATTCTGTTCTTCTAAAGCAGTTTACTGCTCCTTTATGTAGTAATAAATGTCACACTTCACCTCTGTCTTTCCTCTATCTAAAATTAAACAGTTTAGGCAAAATAAAAACAAATAAATGAGTCAATTTGTTGGACAGTGTTTGTTTACGTCCCTATATTTCCATATTTAATTATCCTCTTGTGTGCTGTAAACTTTTTTTTACTTTGCCCATTGCCATATTTTTAAAGTACAAAATCTTTTAAAATCTGTTTTTTTTAATTTCACAATTGCCTTCACTTAATCAGACAAATTAATTAAAATCAATGTCAGGTAAAATGGTATGTTCAAAGTAGTGTTGCGATTTATGCCATATTTTATTCCATACAGCAGTCAAAGAGTTAGACAAATCTAGTCATAAACGGGTTTTGTTTATTTGATCTATTTTTCACAATTTATAATAATGGTGTAGAAATCAGAATGATAAAATAGCACATATGGAATTATGCAATAATCAAGAGTTTTAAACAAACCATAAATATTTTATAATTCAGTTTCTTCAAAATGGCCACCCTTTGCCTTAGGTGATAGGTTTACATACTCTTGGTGTTCTGTCAGTCAGCTTCACGGGCCACCTGGGATGCTTTTAAATAATGATGACGGTGGGATGTTTGACACTGAGGCTTCGAAGATTGTATTGCAGCTTCCTTACCACGAGACTGAAGCACCAGAAATGGTAGGATGGTCTTGAAGCTTTGTGCTGTCCCACAAGCTATAATTGGGGATCTGAAGCTACCAGTCATGTTGGATATTGAAAGAAATATGGTGTCTATAAGTAGAATAAAGCAATCAAGAGTTTGAGAATATTTCGATGTGCTATCTGCCAATAAAGTAAATAATATACCACTCTTCTGTGGTGTGACTTATAACATATCATTGATACTAGTGGTCATTTCTAACTGTTAACTGCTTATAAGCATTATTGCAAACACTACAGTTAATTTAATGCTTAGTGGTAGCAGAGTCCTGAATAGTCTTATATATAAACGTCTACGCATGGTAGTGTGTATGTCTGTCCAGCCAGGAAGTAAGAGGTGGAGTCAGGGTAAGAGCTCCACTTCCGAGGAAACAGAAAACTTGCTTAGCTGCTAAAAACACAAGTGAGGCCAGCATGTCAGCAAAACGAAACATCAAAAGAAAGACAAAGTCGCTTAGCCGCTAACATCGGAAAAACAGTAACTCGTTTTACTTTTCCTCCCGCTAATATACAAGCGAGGCGAGGACAAAGATGCCCAGAGTAGTTTCTTTCGATTACCTGGCATCTCTACATTTCAATTTTTTTTAGATAGATAGATAGATACTTTATTAATCCCAAGGGGAAATTCACATACTCCCGCAGCAGAATACTGATAAAAAACAATATTAAATTAAAGAGTGATAAAAATGCAGGTAAAACAGACAATAACTTTGTATAATGTTAACGTTTACCCCACCCTGGGTGGAATTGAAGAGTCGCATAGTGTGGAGGAGGAACGATCTCCTCAGTCTGTCAGTGGAGCAGGACTGTGACAGCAGTCTGTCACTGAAGCTGCTCCTCTGTCTGGAGATGATCCTGTTCAGTGGATGCAGTGGATTCTCCATGATTGAAAGGAGCCTGCTCAGCGTCCATCGCTCTGCCACGGATGTCAAACTGTCCAGCTCCTTGCCTACAATAGAGCCTGCCTTCCTCACATGTTTGGCCAGGTGTGAGGCTTCTTTATGCTGCCTCATCAGCACACCACCCCGTAGAAGAGGGCACTCGCCACAACCCTCTAATAGAACATCTGCAGCATCTTATTTCAGATGTTGAAGGACGCCAGTCTTCTAAGGAAGTATTGTCGGCTCTGTCCTCTCTTTCATAAAGCATCAGTATTGGCAGTCCAGTCCAATTTATCATCCAGTTGCACTCCCAGGTATTTATAGGTCTGTGCCCTCTGCACAAAGTCACCTCTGATGATCATTGGGTCTAGGAGGGGCCTGTGTCTCCTAAAACCCACCACCAGCTCCTTGCTTTTTCTGGTGTTCAGGTGTAAGTGGTTTGAGTCGCACCATTTAACAAAGTCCTTGATTAGGTTCCAATACTCCTCCTCCTGCCCACTCCTGATGCAGCCCACAATAGCAGTGTCATCAGTGAACTTTTGCACGTGGCAGGACTCCAAGTTGTATTGGAAGTCCGATTTATATAGGCTGAACAGGACCGGAGAAAGTACAGTCCCCTGCGGCGCTCCTGTGTTGCTGACTACAATGTCAGGCCTGCAGTTCCCGAGACACACATACTGAGGTCTGTCTATAAGATAGTCCACGATCCATGCCATCTGACGATTTCAATAGTTTCTAGGAACCCCAGGCTTTTTACATCATGGGCTTACACAGCTAATTGGTGTATAACGATAACACCTCATCAATACCGAGGCACATTCATGCCAAACAATGTAATGAAACTGCATTCTAACTCAATGAGAATGAGGATATTAGTGCTGGTCACTTGGTCATTGTAATTTTATATTATTATTTCTTCTCACTATTGCACACCCTCTTGAACATCTTCATGCTAATCTGCTATATGATCTCACTGGGTCCAAGTGCCAAAATTGGATGGACAGTGTTTTTTTAGGGTCCACTATCTCTAACACATGAGAGAGTCCCCCATGCTTGCTAATAAAAAAGAAAAACATTAATTTTACACCTGCTTTTCCTGTTTAACTATTCTATATTTGTGTAAACCTCCCTGTCTACCACTTTATAGTGTTACATTTAATTGTGCCACTCTGACTTTGCACAAGTTTTGTTTTTTATGTTTGCCTCATTTTTTATTATTGATATTATTCTCTTATTATTTTAGTATACATAATATCACTGTTTTAATATGCTAAATGTTTCAGAATCATATTATTATGCCATATCTGTTACAGTGTCCAGAAAAAAAAACATCTGGAGGAGGCCTTAGTCAGTTTGATTGTGACAGAAACCCAGACATTGTTTGTAGTAGAAAATGCAGGATTCAGGGCCTTTGTTAGGCAATCGGACTCAACTTACACCTTCCTTGGTAGGAGAGCCTTAAAGGCCATGATGGAACACAAGTACAAGGCCACCAAACAGTTCCCAAGTTACTTAATCAATAACTTGTCTGCTTCTCTTATATACTGCCCAATTGTTTCCAACTTGGCTTAACTATCCCTCTCCACACACCTGTTTTTCTTTTTCTTTTTCTTCTTCACACATTCCCCCTCACACCCTCTCTGTTATCTCAACACGCGCTCGCCGTCTGTCTTCTTATGCTCACTCGCATGTCTTTCTCAACGTGCTCTCACCTTTTTCTCTTTTTTTCCTCTCTTTTGTGTCTCTCCATATGTGCTTTCTCCAATTCCTTCCTTTTCTTCTGGGAATCGGCTATTTTTTCCCAAAGCCCACGCCTTACAGCAAATGCTTGGTTGTAGCTGCCCAACTAACCAGTTAACTAAGAGTCAGTTTGTCATAATGCATTAACCTGCTGATTAATGGATGACTATTCACATTAGAGGATCCTTAATTGAGCAAAGTCAATTGAGTGTATACACTGACAGCCCTAATATGCAGCTGTGCTACAATTATATAGATTTGAAATGTTTTCTTTTTTATTTTGTGCTAAGTATGAGCTGCAGGTAGTGGGTTTCTCTCTGTCTCTCTGCCTGTCTCCCCTAAGAGATGTTGGCCCACTTACCAGGAATAGCACCTTATTTAAGAGTCCCCCACTGGACTCATCACCTTCACTCTGTAAGCACGCAGCACCCAGACTCCATTAAAGAAGAATAACTGTATATTTTTAATGGCTCCACCTCTCAGTGTACCAAAGTCAACTGAATAATAAGAGATCTCTCTTTAAACTGTGGTCATGTTAAATGTGATCAGTAAAATTAATCATTATAATTCCTATGCACCCCAGGAAAGTTTTACACTCAATTAAGAAGAACAGTTAAATATCTGAGAATAAGAAAGGAATATAAAGAAGAAGCCATGGGCAAGACAAACATCCAAATGCCGAAGGCGTCATAGGACCATCTCTTTCTGTCCTCTGCTTGGATCTTCAATCAATCAATTAATGTATATCATTTAATGTTCAGAATCACCATGCAGCAAGGTCCCAATACACTGTACAAAGAAGAAGAATACATGGGGCAAGATATAAAGTGAGCAAATAAAAATAGAAAGTAAAATAAAACAACAACATCAATGTAGATAGAGAGGAAAGGTTGGGAACTTGTGTCAATAGCACGTTGCTGCACCCATCACATGACAAAGCACCTGGTTTGGGGCCCGAGTGCGGCTGTGCAATACACTAGAATAGTGTGCCGTTATTTATATTGGCTGGATTGCCAATCCTGCCAACCCCCAAGTTTCCCTGTAAATTGGAGGTCCTGCTTACAGTGCTAGATGAAGATTAATGTCATACTCAGGATGAAGCAATTGCAGGTTAAGGGCATTGCTCAGGTGCCCAACAGAGTAATAATAATAACACATTTATATAGCGCCTTTCCCATGCTTAAGGCACTTTACAGAATTTAAGAAAGAACGGCAGGTTATACAGTATATAGCATTGGACAAGCCAGATAAATAAAGAAGATTAAGACAGTAAATTCAGAAATTTGTGACAGACGGGTTTCAGCAAGGGTGAAAGAGAAGGTCTACAGGATGGTAGTGAGACCAGCTATGTTATATGGGTTGGAGACGGTGTCACTGACCAGAAAGCAGGAGACAGAGCTAGAGGTGACAGAGTTAAAGATGCTAAGATTTGCATTGGGGGTGATGAGGATGGATAGGATTAGAAATGAGTACATTAGAGGGTCAGCTGAAGTTGGACGGTTGGGAGACAAAGTCAGAGAGGCGAATTTGCGCTGGTTTGGACATGTGCAGAGGAGACATGCTGAGTATATTGGGAGAAGAATGCTAAGGATAGAGTTGTCAGGCAAGAGGAAAACAGGAAAGCCTAAGAGAAGGTTTATGGATGTGGTGAGAGAGGACATGCAGGTGATGGGTGTAACAAAGCAAGATGCAGAGGACAGGAAGATATGGAAGAAGATGATCCGCTGTGGCAACCACTAATGGCAGCAGCCAAAAAAAGAAGAAGAAGACAGTAAATTCAGAGAAAAAGCCTAACAGACAACATAATTGATGGTCTAGCATACATGCATAGGTTACATGAGCATCTTGACAGAGAGGTAAACTGAAAGAAGGGTAATAAAGTCAAGTAGAGCTAAAAGCCTTCCTGAACAGATGAGTTTTGAGTTTTTTAAAAGAATTCATGGAATCAGCTGATCTGATTAATTTCGGTAGGTCATTCCAGAGTCTGGGTGCTATACAGCTGAAGGCCATGTCACCCATGGAGTGTAGATTAGTGTGGGGCACAACAAGATTGCCAGAATCAGAGGATCTTAGTGGGCAGACAGGCACATAGTGATGAAAAAGGTCACTGATGTAGTTTGACATGAGGTTATTTAAGGCTTTTGTAGGTTATTAGTAGGATTTTATATTTGATTCTGTAAGACACAGGGAGCCAGTGAAGGTGAAGCAGGATGGGTGTTATGTGCTCGCTGCTGCTGGTTCGAGTAAGGACTCTTGCAGCTGAGTTTTGAATAAACTGGAGCTGTGATATAAGATTAGAAGGCACATCTGCCAGTAGGGAATTACAATAATCGATGCGGGATGTGATAAAAGCATGGATACGTTTCTCAGCATTAGAAAAGGAGAGGATGGGAGCATACATGGGATATGTTACGGAGGTGAAAGTAAGAAAGTATCTTAATGTGATTTATGTGGGCGGAATAAGAAAGGGAGGCATCAAAAATGACACCAAGATTCTTTACAGTAGCGGCAGGTCTGATGAGATCACCGCCAAGATGGACTGGGAATGAGCTCGTTTTATTAAGTTGCACTTTAGTCCCAATCTGCAGGAGGTCAGTTTTGGTGCAATTTAATTTTAAAGAGTTCTGCTCCATCCAGGTATTAATTTCACTGAGGCAGGTTGTGAGCTGAGAAAGCTCTGATGAAGTTCCACTTTTAACATTGAAGTAGAGTTGAGTATCATCTGCATAAAAATGATAGCCCAGTCCATAGCTACAAATAATATGGCCAAGGGGAAGCATATAAATACAGAAGAGAAGAGGGCTGAGAACAGAGCACTGAGGAACTCCTTGTGTGACTGGCGCCGAGCTGGATCTGCTGTCACCAAGACTAACAAAGTCTTGCCTATCAGTCAGATAGGACTTGAACCATTAGAGTTTGTCCAGAGTCTGCTGCCGTAAGCAAATCATTGGTTACCCGTAGCAGAGCAGTTTCACAGCTGTGCTGCACCCTGAAACCAGACTGAAAGGGCTCCATCAAATTTTTAGAGGTTAAGTGATTGGTGAGTTGGGAAGCTACAACACGCTCAAGAACTTTTGACAGAAACGTTGTTAAGATTGTCAGCATCAAGACCAGACTTTTTTAACATAGGGGTTACAGAAGCGATTTTAAAAGTGAGCGGCACAAACTCAGTGTCAAGGGATGAGTTTATTATTGTTGTAAGAGTCGGGATTATGGCATGAAGGCAGGATTTAAGTAGTATGCTGGGGATGGGGTCCAGTACACAAATAGTCGGCCTCATCTTACAAAACAGGTTATTAACAAATGGCGATGTGACTGGTGAGAACTTAGAGAAGGAGCTGGATGTAGTGGGAAAACAGGGAGAGATATAAACAGATGATGTATTTATGTTAGTTGAATTATTTAGATCTTTAATTTTGTTATGGAAAAAGTGGAGGAATTCCTCACAGACTTCAGTAGAAGAGGTAGTTGGGCCAGATGCGGGTTTGATTAGTTTATTAACTACAGAAAACAAAACCTTTGGGTTATTGTGGCCACTTTCTATTATTCTGCCATAGTGGGTGTTATTAGCAGCAGTTAGTGCTTCACTGTAAGCTTTTTTGTGGTCAGAGAAAGCCTGGATGTGCATGGTGAGGCCAGACTTACGTGACATTCTCTCAAGGCGTCGGCCAGCTGCTTTCATAGATCGCAATTCTGAGTTATACCAAGGAGCTGAACGCTTAAAGGAAACCTCCTTATGTTTTAAAGGAGCTGTTTTATCTAATGCTGAATGAAGGGCTGTGTTATAGTGGTCAACAAGACTATCCAGTGTTGATGGAATATGTGCAGGCAGTAAAAGATCAGAAATAGACCCAGAAAGGATAGAGGGGCAGATTTTGTTAAGGTTTCTGTAAGAAACTTGTTGTTTACAGGTAGGAGGAGGGAGAGGCAATGAGACAGTGAAAAATACTGCTTTATGGTCAGAGAGTCCCAAATCAGTGCTGTAAATTTTGGCAACAGATAGTCCAGAAGTACAGATCAGATCTAATATGTGACCACCAGAGTGGGTGGGAAAATCAACATGTTGTGTCAAGTCAAAACAGTCCAATAAGGATAGGAATTCATTTCTCAGTTTAGATGTAGTAATGTCAATATGGATGTTGAAATCACCGAGGATAATTCTCTGAGAATAAGAGCTTAGGTGGGTTAAAAGTTCAATCAGATCGGATAAGAAGGATGCATTGTATTTTGGAGGACGATAAAGAACAATGAGTGATTCTGTTATTAGTTTAAGAGCCAGGTACTCAAAAGACAATGGACAATCAATTGGGATTTGTTGATGTTTAAATCTACTCTGACAATAACTCAAGTTCTCCACCTTGTCTTGAGCTGCGAGGTTCTATGTGGAAAGTGAATCCATGTGGTGTCGCCTCCGTGAGAGACGTAAATTTGTTTGGTTTTTGTCAAGTCTCCGTTAAACACAGTATATCAAGTTTGGTGTCAGTGATGCCTTGCTCCTTGTGTTGGCTGGGATTGGCTCCAGCAAACCCCATGACCCTGTAGTTAGGATATAGCGGGTTGGATAATGGATGGATGGATGTCAGTGATGAATTCTGGCAGCACCAATGCTTTGCCATTAAGAGATCTTGAATTAAATAATGCAATATTAGTTAATGAGACTTCTTTTTGCACAGAGCCGTGATCAGAGTTTATTTTCACATAATGTAAATTTAGCACACTGACACTTCTGTTTCCAGGGCCATGAGAAGGGCGGCGTATTCCTGAGCAAATGCCGCCGGTGGTCTTTTCATTTGTAGCAAGTGGCGGTGACAGCAACCTGACCTGCGATGTACATATTTCAGGCACCGCAAAATCCTGGCGTCTTCAAAAGATGTTCTAGTCAGATCATTTGCTCTGGACAAACTTTTTAATAAGAAGGAGTTTGTCATGAGAATATTTTAGCATGATACTGAGCAATACTTATAGCAGTGGAGAAGCAGCACAGCACAGAGGAGCTGGTAGGACAGACGGGTATGGTAGCATAGATAAGCGGCGATAGCAAAGCAGCAGAAAGCATAGCAGGAGGAGGTAGCAGGATTTGGAGGTTCCAACATACCCAGCATTACTGTTTTTGGCTGTATTACAGGCGTGATCACCCCAGAGCCACCACCAGCCAGGTTGATATGAACATCAGATCAGTTCTTAGTCGTAGAGTACTGTAAAATGAATCGGGAGCAGACCAGAATAGCAAATATAATCAAGGAGACAGATTATCCCGAGGTCCTAGATTGCCAGGTACAAAGAAATATTCATAGGTCTCGTCCCATGATCCACAGATTCAGTTGTTCCCAGTCAAAGTAGAATCCATAAAATCTGTAAATATTAAACCAAATCCATACAATTTGAGTCAGCTGCATCCACGTACTATACGTACAATAAAGGAAATAAAACAAGCGTAAGAAAATGTAGAATTAAGGCGAATTTTGCGAAAAGTGTTGTTAACAGGGAGTAGCAGCAACAGCATGCGTGTGCCAGCATCCCGTCCCTGACTCCCTGAGTGAAGAGCCACTTCTGGCAGTAATTGGATTTGAGTAGAAGGAATAATAAATAATACAGTTTAAATAAAGCAATATTAAAAACACCAAGTTAAGGGATGCCAACAAGTAATAATAATAACGACAACAATAATAATTTAAGCACTCAAACGAATGTTTCAAAGATGATAGACCTGATTGAGTTGAAGGGCAGGTTAAAGTGAAAGGAGTAAAGGCAGATTTTTCATTCCAAAGATAAGGTGCACCGTAGACAAATTTTCTGTGATCAGCTGATTTTCTTCTTTACTGGGGAAATATCCAAAAGACAAGCATTAAGAGGCCACAGAGGGCATAGTGGATTGTATGGTTTCATTAACTCATCTAAGTAAGGTGGTGCAAGTCCACGCAAGGCTTTATATGTTAAAAGAAGAGCTTTAAAATCAGCTCTAGCTTGTTCAGGTATCCAGTGAGGAGAAACAAGAATAGGTGTTACATAATCATTTTTCTTTATTTTGGTCAGGATTCTAGCTGCAGTATTCTGAAGACTTCTGGTAGCACAGCCAGGAAAACTGGAGAACAATACACTATAATAATCAAGTCATGGCTTGTGGCCTACTGGGAGGCAGCTGTTTGTTATCTTATGTAGGCCTCTACTGTCTGTCTAGCTGCTGCAAAGTCTTTGCAAAATGTACATGTGCTCTTAACCCTTAAGCGATACTGAATTATGCTAAATTTATTTGTTTTCTTTAAATTTATAGGTGACAAAGTACTAAATGGCAATATGTTAATTAATAACACAATTAATTCATTTGGAAACATCCATCAGTTTTAGAAAGTCCAACTTTTCAACAGTAATGTCATTTAGTGGTTCCTTGCTTGCTTATTATTAATGATCATTACAGAGCTGTTCAGGGTAAAGTTATTTATTTTGTTTTAGCATCCATTTTTTCAGTATACAGTATGTCATTGTTCTTCAACTCAAGCTAAAAAGTCACCAGCTGTCTCTGTTTCAGTATCCATAACCTTAATAATAATGCTCCTTTTTGGAATGCAGCGGGGCCAGTCAGCTATGCATTTGAATTCCATACTCATTAATCACACACACACACACACATTTGCATATATATATTGTGAAAGCTACAGGACGCAACTAAGCCCCAAACCCCAAACATGACACACAAACACAGTCCCAGGTTCAAATACAGGGGGTGTTTATTACAAATACCTTGTACAAACAGTTATATTTATTGTCTCTTCTTTCTCTTTCTCTCTCCACCACGCTGCTACTCCTCTAGGATGAGTGTTGCCTTCCTTCAACCTAGCCTTGACTCCTGGACAAGACAGTGCAGTTTCTTTTATGGTGGATCTGGGAGTACTTCTGGTGCCAGGGCTTTGGCCGTTGGAAAAACAATAGGTAGTGTAACTCCCTGCAGCAGCCCCTAGTGGCACCCACAGATCCCAGCATGGCTGTGGTACTGGACTACAATTCCCAGCATTCCCTGTAGGTGTCTGATGCCCAGGGATAGTGCCACCTAGCATCTGGGGGAGACATAAAGCCATAAATATTGCTCTCTACTGTCATTCCGCTTTAATGTGGTCCAGGCCACATAAAGAATTTGATTAAAATACCATTGTATTTGTTTGTTTTCTGTCAGAATTGTATAATTACTATTTTTTACTTTGTATGTTAACAAAATATGCAATATGTCTAGGAGTGTCCAAACTTTTTCATGGAACTATAACTACTTTCAATAACACACACACACATATACACTCACCTAAAGGATTATTAGGAACACCTGTTCAATTTCTCATTAATGCAATTATCTAATCAACCAATCACATGGCAGTTGCTTCAATGCATTTAGGGGTGTGGTCCTGGTCAAGACAATCTCCTGAACTCCATACTGAATGTCAGAATGGGAAAGAAAGGTGATTTAAGCAATTTTGAGCGTGGCATGGTTGTTGGTGCCAGACGGGCCGGTTCTGAGTATTTCACAATCTACTCAGTTACTGGGATTTTCACGCACAACCATTTCTAGGGTTTACAAAGAATGGTGTGAAAAGGGAAAAACATCCAGTATGCGGCAGTCCTGTGGGCGAAAATGTCTTGTTGATGCTAGAGGTCAGAGGAGAATGGGCCGACTGATTCAAGCTGATAGAAGACCAACTTTGACTGAAATAACCACTCGTTACAACAGAGGTATGCAGCAAAGCATTTGTGAAGCCACAACACGCACAACCTTGAGGCGGATGGGCTACAACAGCAGAAGACCCCACCGGGTATCACTCATCTCCACTACAAATAGGAAAAAGAGGCTACAATTTGCACAAGCTCACCAAAATTGGACAGTTGAGGACTGGAAAAATGTTGCCTGGTCTGATGAGTCTCGATTTCTGTTGAGACATTCAAATGGTAGAGTCAGAATTTGGCGTTAATAGAATGAGAACATGGATCCATTATGCCTTGTTACCACTGTGCAGGCTGGTGGTGGTGGTGTAATGGTGTGGGGGATGTTTTCTTGGCACACTTTAGGCCCCTTAGTGCCAATTGGGCATCATTTATTTATTTATTTATTTTTTTATTTATTAATTTTATTATAATCAATACATAGCAATCAAGTTTTTACAAAAAAAAAGAATTATGCTAAGAACAGATCGATCCCCACCCTTGAGAGAGAGAGCAAGCCAAATGGTGTAAAATTTAAGGCTTGTAAAAATACCTAAATCAACAAATTCTCTGTGCTTTATAAACTCATTTCAAAATATTACTGATTAGATCCTGCCATGTTTTGAAAAAGTCTGCACAGATCCTCTAACTGAGTATTTGATTTTTCCAATTTTAAATAATATAACACATCAGTTTCCCACTGACTTAAAGAGGAGAGTTTGGGTTCTTCCAGTTTATCAGAATAAGTCTGCGTGCCAACAGTGTAGTGAATGCAATCACAATTTGTTTGTCTTTCTCCACTTTAAGACCCTCTGGAAGAACCCCAAACACAGCTGTTAATGGGTTAGGAGGGATTGTGAGTCCAAGACTGTCTGAGAGGTAATTAAAATTTTTGTCCAGAATAATGTTAATTTGGTGCAGGCCCAGAACATGTGACCTAGTGAGGCTGGGGCTTGGTTGCAACGTTCGCAGGTTGGATCATGCCCTGGAAACATTTTGGAGAGTTTTAGTCGAGACAGATGTGCTCGATATATAATTTTGAGTTGTATAATTGTATGCTTTGCATATGGAGCTTGAGTGAATTCTCTGCATTGCTACTTTCCACTCCTTTTCTGATATATTAATTGAGAGGTCATTTTCCCAGTGTCCTCTTGGATCTTTGAAAGGAAGGGATTGTAAAAGGATTTTATATATTGTAGAGATGGAGTCTAACTCCTTGAAATTGAGCAATAATTTTTCCAGCGTGGATGAGGGTGCAAGATGAGGAAAATCTGGAAGGTTCTGTTTAAC
This sequence comes from Polypterus senegalus, assembly GCF_016835505.1. NCBI lineage: Eukaryota > Metazoa > Chordata > Cladistia > Polypteriformes > Polypteridae > Polypterus > Polypterus senegalus. The sequence goes on along the minus strand of NC_053169.1, from coordinate 43,564,661 downwards.
AAAGTTCCTGATTTGAAGATAGTGAAAGAAATTTGTAGCTGGAATGTTAAATTTGGAATGTAATTGTTCATAGGATGCAAAGACGTTGTCTATATAAAGATCTCTAAGCAAGTTAATTCCAAATTTTTCCAGATATTAAAACTGCATATGTTTGTGAGGGTTGAAAGAGGTGGTTCTTTTGCAGGGGTGCCACAGAAAGAAGCTTCTCCGTCTTAAAATGCTTTCTACATTGGTTCCAGATTCTAAGTGAGTGGAGCACAATTGGGTTATTAGTGTATTGCCGATAACGTGTGTTTATTGGAGCACAGAGCAAGGAATACAAAGAAGTACTGCAGGATTTTACTTCTATTGCGGTCCATGCCTGTGTATGTTCTTCTATTTGTGTCCAGGTTCTTATCGACTGTATATTTGCCCCAGTAATAAAACTGGAAGTTAGGTAGAGCCATGCCACCTTCTGCCTTTTGTCTTTGTAGGGTCGCTCTTTTGATGCGTGGATGTTTAGAATTCCAAATAAATGAGGTTATTGTTGAATCTAATTGCTTAAAGAACGATTTATTAATGTATATTGGTATGTTTTGAAATAAAAAAAGGAGCTTAGGAAGAATATTCATCTTAACAGTGTTAATTCTTCCAGCTAGTGTGAGATGAAGGGTTGACCATCTATGCAAGTCTTGTTTAATTTTTTCCATGCAGACGACGAAATTTTGTTGATATAGAGCTTTATGTTTACTTGTGATGTTTACCCGAGGTATTTAAACTGTTCTGCAATGATAAAAGGAAGGGTGTCTAATCTAATATTATATGCTTGCGAATTCACGGAAAGAGTACACTTTTATTCAGATTAATTCTGAGACCAGAGAGCTTTTGAAATTCTGTGAGTGCTGCTAAGACTGCAGGCACAGAATTTTCTGGGTCCGATATATACAGTACCATGTCATCTGCATATAATGAGATTTTCTGTTCCAGTCCTTCTCTGCTAATCCCCTTTATCTGATCAGTATTTCGACAATGTATTGCCAGTGGTTCAATGGCAATTGCAAACAGCAGTGGTGACAAAGGGCATCCTTGTCTTGTGCCACGTTCTAGTTTAAAGTAGTCTGAGCAAATGTTATTGATGCAAACTGAAGCTTCTGGGTTAGTATACAGTAATTTAATCCATGCACAAATGTTGGGCCAAACCCAAACTTCTCCAAAATAGTAAAAGGTATTTCCATTCAATCATGTCGAATGCTTTTTCTGCATCCAATGATAATAATATTTCTGGGGTGTTTGATTTAGTTGGTGAGTATATTACATTAAACAGGCGTCGAAGATTTGAAGATAAGTGTCGGCCCCTAATAAATCCAGTTTGGTCTTGTGATATTACGAGGGAGCACTTTCTCCATCCTTCTAGCTATGATTTTAGAGAGTATTTTAACGTCGTTATTCAGAAGTGAAATTGGTCTGTATGATGCACATTGTAATAAGTCCTTATTTTGTTTTGGAAAGACAGTGATTAGTGCTTGGCGAAAGGTTTGTGGAAGAGATTGGTTATCTCTGGCTTCTGTAAATGTTGCTAATAGGAGGGGAGCTAGCTGAGCGGAGAATTTCTTGTAAAACTCTGCAGGGTAGCCGTCAGGGCCTGCTGCTTTTCCACCTTGGAGTGACTTTATAGCATCCAGTAATTCTGATAATGACAGAGGTTTATCGAGTTCCTCCACACTAAAAGCGTCAATTTGTGGTATCTGTAATTTATCCAGAAATGCATTAGATTGTATATTGTCTTCTTTAAACTCAGTAGTATATAGGGATTTATAGTAGTCTCTAAAAGTGTACATTATATTTTTGTGTTCGATGATTTTATCTCCATTCGTGTTAGTAATTACCGAGATTGCGTTGCGTACATCTTGCTTGTGAATTTGTTGCGCTAAAAGCTTATTAGCTTTCTCTCCATGTTCATAATAATGATGTCTGGATTTGTAAATTAGTTGTTCGGTTTCTTTAGTTGTCAAGAGGTTTAATTCTGAATGTAGAGCCTGCCTCCTCTTATGTAGAGTCTCGCTTGGTAGTCTGGCATGTTCTTCATCTATTTTAGTAATTTCACTTTTTATCTCTGCTACTTTCTTCGGATTTATTTCTGTGGGAAAGATATGAGATAATCTGTCCTCTTAAGAAGGCCTTAAGAGTTTCCCAGAGTATTCCTGCAGAGATCTCAGGGGATGTATTTGTCTCTAGAAAGAATTCAATTTGTTTGGATATAAATTCAGTACAATTCTCGTCAGCTAATAGAAGCGGATTGAGGCGGCATCTGCGGGGTGAGTGTATGGGGCTTAGTAATTTCAGCTCCAAGATCATCGGAGCATGGTCTGAAATAACAATAGCATCGTATTTACAAGATTTAATCTTAGGCAAGAAGTTATTATCTATAAAGAAGTAATCAATCCTTGAGTAGCAATGATGTACTGGTGAGTAGAAAGAATATGTTCTTGAATTTGGGTTTAAAACCTCCAGGGATCTGATAAGTTGTGATCAGTTATAAACTTTGTAATTATCTTTGCGGTGTTAGTTGCGTTCCCCTGTGGAGGAAGTCTTATCTAAAAGTGGATTTAGAACACAATTAAAGTCCCCAGCCATTATAAGTTTATGAGTGTTCAGATTGGGAATGGATGCAAATAAATTTTGTATAAATTCCTTATCATCAACATTAGGTGCATAAACATTTATCAAAATCATTTTACAGTTAGATAAGTCTCCCATGACCATCACATATCTCCCTTCAGGATCCAATACTACATCTGATGCTACAAATGGTACTGTTCTATGTATGAGAATTCCCACCCCTCTAGTTTTCTTTGTAAAACTAGAATGGAACATTTGGCCAGTCCAGTCTTTTGCAGCGGAACTGATCCTTACTTAGTAAGTGGGTTTCCTGTAAAAATACTATTTTAGCATTTAGACCTGTTAGGTGAGAAAGTACTTTCTTTCTCTTTAATTCGTGATTCAGGCCTTTAACATTCCAGCTTACGAAGTTAACTGTCCCATCATGGAGACACTGATTCTGAGTTTTTGATGTCATTTATAGTCTTAACTGGAAGTGAGATAGTTTAGGTTTTAATTTCCTATTCCCCCAAGAGTTGTTGCCATGCAGCTTATTATTACGTTGATAGTTATAATTATAAAGATTGAGATGATAGATTAGATATAGATCAAGCCTGCTCTCTTTCTCTTCCCCTTAACCCCCCACCCTCCCTTTTTGCCTCCCCAGGTGAGGCTAAAACCCACTTCATGCAGTCCCAGTCCTCTGACATACCCAGAGACAGAGCACGTCCAAAGCACATCAAGCCCCCATGCAGTGGCGCTTTAAGGTTAAAAGATAGAGATATCTGTTACCAATATAGTCTTTAAAAGAGGAAAAAGAAAAAAAGAAAAAGAATTTTGCACTTAATATATATATATATATATATATATATATATATATATATATATATATATATATATACATATACATACACATATACATACACACATATATACATATATACATATATATACATACACATACACATACATATAATCTTCAGCAATTTTAGTGCATTAAGATGATATCCCCAGATAATAAACCCAGGTGATGGTGTTAAAGATGTGTCCAAAACAAGCATAACAAGTCTTAATGCAGTAATAGCAATAACAGTAAACCAAGGGTATGATATTGAACAGTCTCATTTAGGGTACACATGAAATAATTAGAAAAGAAAAAAGAGGAGGAAAACGTAATTAAGCACAATAAAACATAAACATTTAGCCCTAGTAATACTAAGTAATAATAAGTAATAAGTAAGTAATAATAATAATAAGTAATAATAAGAATATGAGAATATATGCTGATAAAAAAACCCGTATTTTAAAACAAATAGATCAGACAGTAGATTATTAATCCTAGCTTTATCATTTACCGCCATGACTCACAATTATGTATCAGAATAGTCCCGGGATCAGCTTTCTTAACTCATTTTCTGCCTCCTCCTTGCTAGCGAAAACATAGAAATGACCCTGCCATTCCACTTTCAGTTTTGCCGGATACAGGAGGCCGTATTTGACATTGGCTTGCCGTAGCAGCTGTTTAATCTTATAGAAGGCTGCGCTTTAATAGCTGTTGCTGGAGAGAAGTCAGGGAAGACGCGAATGTGGCAATTTTCATATATAATATTTTCCTTTTTTCTGAGGAGTTCCATCACCTCTAACTTAAATGATAATCGTTCAAAACGAACTATAAAAGATCTTGGTCGGGTCTGACGGTGTTTGATCAGCGTGACGTGTAAGCCGCTGCTATCTCAGATTCTGCTTTAAAGTCGCCCCCGATTATTTTAGAAAAAAGTTCAGTTGCGAATTTCACAGGGTTTAAACTTTCTCGATTCTCCGGCAGGCCTTCAATTCTGACATTATACCTTCTACTGCCATCTTCTAAAGCAGCCAGTCTGTCTCCAAGTTTTTCTCCGATTTTTTACATTCCGAACTGGCATTTACTGCTCTTTCCTCGGCACTGGAAGCTAGATGTTCGGCTATTTCGATCCGATTCGTGAATGTCTCACTAAGATGCTCCAATTGATCAGCAAGCGTGCTCAGTTTAGCCGAGTTTTTCTCAATGCGCTCTTCAATTTTGCCCAGCACCTGTCGAAGTTCAAGTTGGACCTCTTGACGCAGCCTTTCATTTGCCTGTTGGAATTCCTGTCGCAGCCTTTCATTTGCCTGTTGGATTTCCTGTCGCAGACATTCATTGGCCTGTTTCATCTCCTGTTTTAATTCCTGTTTCAGTCTCTCAAGTGCCTTTGCCGTTGCTTTCTCATTAGCCTTCTCGCTTTCCTTTATATCTTGCGTGAGCTCAGCGAGCAACACTTTCAGTTCAGATAGCTCAAATGTGCCTTCTTGTGCCGTAGATGAAGCAGCAGACTCTGCTGAAGCGGTGTCCCCGCTGCTCCAGTCCCGCGTAATTGCGTAACTGAAGCCGCGGACCTCCCGGCCTTTTCCAGTTTCAGGTAATCCTCTCCAATCGGCGAGCTATCCACATCTGCACTCACGATCGCACCTTCGCTCCCCTTTTCGCTCTCAGCCGGCGACGATGTAGCGGACCGTGGTCCCGAGGAGTCTGTACTTTCGCCCATCTGATCCAGGTCTGTCTCTGACAGGCCGTATCTCGAGCTAGGGCTTGCTGATCGCAGCTTGGATGTAGCTTTAGTCTTCGATTCTTTCGTTCTTTCCTTCTTGTTGGCCATGTTTATATGTGTTTACATATACTGTAGCGGTCCCTCTCGGGTCGAATAAATACAGGATATCTCAGAATAATAAGCAAATAATATGAAAAATAGCACCACTGCTAGCGGAGCTCCACTTCAGACGTCCATCTCCCGCATCGGACGAGACCAATTCCAATTGGGCATCATTTAAATGCCACGGGCTACCTGAGCATTGTTTCTGACCATGTCCATCCCTTCATGACCACCATGTACCCATCCTCTGATGGCTACTTCCAGCAGGATAATGCACCATGTCACAAAGCTCGAATCATTTCAAATTGGTTTCTTGAACATGACAATGAGTTCACTGTACTAAAATGGCCCCACAGTCACCAGATCTCAACCCAATAGAGCATCTTTGGGATGTGGTGGAACGGGAGCTTCGTGCCCTGGATGTGCATTCCACAAATCTCCATCAACTGCAAGATGCTATCCTATCAATATGGGCCAACATTTCTAAAGAATGCTTTCAGCACCTTGTTGAATCAATGCCACGTAGAATTAAGGCAGTTCTGAAGGCGAAAGGGGGTCAAACACTGTATTAGTATGGTGTTCCTAATAATCCTTTAGGTAAGTGTATACAGTGGTGTGAAAAACTATTTGCCCCCTTCCTGATTTCTTATTCTTTTGCATGTTTGTCACACAAAATGTTTCTGATCATCAAACACATTTAACCATTAGTCAAACATAACACAAGTAAACACAAAATGCAGTTTTTAAATGATGGTTTTATTATTTAGGGAGAAAAAATCCAAACCTACATGGCCCTGTGTGAAAAAGTAATTGCCCCCTGAACCTAATAACTGGTTGGGCCACCCTTAGCAGCAATAACTGCAATCAAGCGTTTGTGATAACTTGCAATGAGTCTTTTACAGCGCTCTGGAGGAATTTTGGCCCACTCATCTTTGCAGAATTGTTGTAATTCAGCTTCTTTTGAGGGTTTTCTAGCATGAACCACCTTTTTAAGGTCATGCCATAGCATCTCAATTGGATTCAGGTCAGGACTTTGACTAGGCCACTCCAAAGTCTTCATTTTGTTTTCTTCAGCCATTCAGAGGTGGATTTGCTGGTGTGTTTTGGGTCATTGTCCTGTTGCAGCACCCAAGATCATTTCAGCTTGAGTTGCCGAACAGATGGACATTCTCCTTCAGGATTTTTTGGTAGACAGTAGAATTCATGGTTCCATTTATCACAGCAAGCCTTCCAGGTCCTGAAGCAGCAAAACAACCCCAGACCATCACACTACCACCACCATATTTTACTGTTGGTATGATGTTCTTTTTCTGAAATGCTGTGTTCCTTTTACGCCAGATGTAACGGGACATTTGCCTTCCAAAAATTTCAACTTTTGTCTCATCAGTCCACAAGGTATTTTCCCAAAAGTCTTGGCAATCATTGAGATGTTTCTTAGCAAAATTGAGACGAGCCCTAATGTTCTTTTTGCTTAACAGTGGTTTGCGTCTAGGAAATCTGCCATGCAGGCCGTTTTTGCCCAGTCTCTTTCTTATGGTGGAGTCGTGAACACTGACCTTAATTGAGGCAAGTGAGGCCTGCAGTTCTTTAGACGTTGTCCTGGGGTCTTTTGTGACCTCTCGGATGAGTCGTCTCTGCGCTCTTGGGGTAATTTTGGTCGGACGGCCACTCCTGGGAAGGTTCACCACTGTTCCATGTTTTTGCCATTTGTGGATAATGGCTCTCACTGTGGTTCACTGGAGTCCCAAAGCTTTAGAAATGGCTTTATAACCTTTACCAGACTGATAGATCTCAATTACTTCTGTTCTCATTTGTTCCTGAATTTCTTTGGATCTTGGCATGATGTCTAGCTTTTGAGGTGCTTTTGGTCTACTTCTCTGTGTCAGGCAGCTCCTATTTACGTGATTTCTTGATTGAAACAGGTGTGGCAGTAATCAGGCCTGGGGGTGGCTACGGAAATTGAACTCAGGTGGGATACACCACCGTTAGGTTATTTTTTAACAAGGGGGCCATTACTTTTCACACAGGGCCATGTAGGTTTGGATTTTTTTTCTCCCTAAATAATAAAAACCATCATTTAAAAACAGCATTTTGTGTTTACTTGTGTTATATTTGACTAATGGTTAAATGTGTTTGATGATCAGAAACATTTTGTGTGACAAACATGCAAAAGAATAAGAAATCAGGAAGGGGGCAAATAGTTTTTCACACCACTGTATGTACTATATCTATATACACTGTATATAAGTGTTTTTATGAATACTTGACACGGCTAGCAGAACGTTTCAGAGAACACATTTGAGCCATTAAAACCAAAGACCCTACAAAGCTGATTGTAAACCACTAAGATCATATTTAATTATAGCCACGTTGATCATTTTTATTTATGTTCTTTCACAGGGTTTCAAAGACACTTTTCAAAGAAAACCAGAAGAAGCTAAGCTCCTTCTCACCCAGGGAACACATATGTCTTAATGAATACCTAACTTTTTAATCTTTTTCATCTCCTATAAAGGCACCTTTTTTGTACCTACTATACTCCCACCATTTTGTCCTTTCTTCTGCCCTGACTTTGTTCCCTCCTACCCCTCCTATACATGTTACCTGCACTTTAACTTTCAGTTGATCACCTGGTGAAAGTTACTGTATACAGCTGAAATTTTGTGTCTTTAACTTTCTTTCCTTTTCACAGTGGAAATAATATTAAGCATGATGTGTATGTGGTAACAGTGGTAAAGTTTCGACCTTGACCAGTCAGTTTCTCTTGTTGTTTTCCAAGAATAAACATGGCCTACTTCTCTCTGCGTTTACATCAAAGAAAAGCAGCAAGGAGTCTTCTGCTTTCTTGGGGCTGAGGTGGTTCCAGGGCCAGAAATATTTGACATTTCATCAGAATCATGGCACGGACTTGCTCAATGTTGTCATATGGATGGGTGTCCTACACCTTATTCGAGCAACTTCTCAATCCATTCATAAGCACTCAGCCATAGTAAAACACTGTCTCCAAATTGCGCAGAAAACCTTTTCTGGATTGCAATCTGAAAAATAAAATTGTTTTCCAAGATGACTGACAACCCCAAGCATAAAGCCAAAGTTGCACTGTAATGGCTTAAAAACAAGAATATTAATGTCCTGGAGTAGTTTAGATCTCAATCCAGTTGGGACTGGACCTTAAAAGCTTCATCAGTCATGATCCCCATGCATCCTGACAAACAATGAGCAGTGTGGCAAAGAAGAATGAGGAAAACGTGCTGTGTCCAGATGTGCAAAGCTGACAGAGACCTGTGCACAAAGACTCAGAGTTGTAATGGCAGCCAGAGGTGCATCTACTAAATACTGAATGCAATACTTATGAATACTGAATACTTAAATAAGCAATATTTTTTGTATTTTATATTTGTGTTTAATTTAGACCACTTTGAAGAGAACTGTTTTCATTTTGACATTAAAGAGTCTTTTTCTGTTGATCAATGTCAAGCCAAATTAAATCCCCTGTTCAATAATGTAAAACAATAAAATGTGAAAACTTCCAAGGGAATATTACTGTTATTGTTATTATTACATTACTATTACATGTACAATGTCTGAAACAAATTAAATCAGTAGACTGATGTCCTAGATCTGCACAGTATCCCCTCAGTTTGGTCCAATATGCTCTGGCTCTCCAGTAATCTTAACCAGTCTGGAAAATGTAAAAAGGCAATGGGTGCAGACTAAGTCCATAATTCCTGTAAAAAAACAGAGGTGACACAAACGTAATACTTATAGACTCTGCCAAAATCTTTTAAAATAAATTATTTGGGATAAATACAGTCATTCTCAAAAAAGGCTAAGTAAGATGGAGAAAACTGCAAATGCTCATTTTTGTTTTCTAGATTTTTAACTAATGTGATGCATAAGCAAGATGGACACACAGTTAGCCAAAGTCCTGCTGTTTTTAACCATTGGGGATTCAATTTCCTGTTATAATTAATAAAATGAAAAGGTCGTAGTATGGATACCTTCTTTAAATATTCAGCATCTAAAAAGTTCTGGTGGTGTAATTTATTTTGCATTCTTCTTTTCCTGTGCTTTAGACATTGCTGCTTGTGTAAACAAACACACACACACACGCACACACACACACCGGGCTGCTTTTAAGTGAAACGTACCATATGCCACCATGCTTGGTGTCAGCATCTTGAAATATATTTTCAGCTTTTTTCCTTTTAATATGATGAAACAGATCATCTGTGACTTGTCTCTCAGTAAAACTACCAGACCATGGCTGGATTCATAGCCAAATCCTGTTTGCTCAGGATTTCAATGTAATGAAAAACACACTTCTTTTTTTATTCTATTACAATTTCAGCTGCAGCAGCTCTCATGCAGTACATACCTCAGTCACTTGTGACTTTTGGTTCATTCTAGTTCACAACATGGCACAAAATGTGAACCTGAGTTATTGGACAAAAAGACAAACCGTATCTTCAGGTTGTGTAGGTGTGTTTAATGTTGCACCTTTGTCATATGCTGCTTTTCACCTGTAGGAATCCAAAAACATTATAAAATCAGAAAACAGTCCTATTAACAGATTGCCTTAACATAAGTTGTTAAAAACCCAAAAGTATGATTTACCTTTTGTGTCCCTGTTCTAACAGTTGCTTCCAGCAATAAAGTATTTTAATGGGTATATTGTTTGAATTCAATTGTGTAAAAAGTCTTATTTTTATATTCTTACAGTTGGGTCTATTGCCAATCCAGTAACTACCAGGTTTGGGCAAGGCAGGGAAGGAAAAACATGTAAATATATTGAAAACAAATGGATGGATGCCTAGCTATGACTTTTGAATTTTCATTATCCTTGTGTTTTGCTGAGGGTTAGGCTATTAATCACTGTCACAGGTCTACTCACTGGGTTTGGCTTGCCGCACACTAAGAGTTTAAAATGCACAACTTGTTTACTGGTTGCCAGTCTTAAGTGTGTCTGGTTTTTAAACAGCTTATTCAGTAGCTTTGATTTTTAATGTACCTGTTTTCTTTTCTAGAAATAGGAACAGTTTTGTGTTGCTGTGTATGTCATTATTTTGCTATGTATGTTACAAATTGAGGGGAAGCTACAGACTGCAACAATATCTTGTCAGCTTTTAATTCAATAGGACTTAATATTTTTTACTTCATCAGCATGCAGCTTAGGACTTATCTTTAACATCAATCTTCTTCCCCTTTTTTGGCTGCTACTGTTAGGGGTCACCACAGCAGATCATCTGTCTCCATAGTACGGAAATCCGTGTTGCTGTCCGCATTTTGATCTGGCAAAATTTTACACTGAATGCCCTTCCTGACGTAACTCTCCACATTTTTCCAGGCTTGGGACCAGTTATCTTTTGACATCCATAATGTGTATTAAAACACACATTAGAATACCATCTATAATCTGCTTTTTCCATCTTAAAAATGTTGGAAAAATAAGACAATTTCTAAATATAAAGAATATAGAGAAATTAAGGCATACCTTTATTTCTAGCAAAGTTGACTACTGCAGTATGTTATTCAAATTCTGTTCAAGCTGTTCTTCATGCAGCCATCAGATCATTCAAAATGCTGCTGCAAGAATTATAGCAAGAAATAGAAAGTACAACCATGTTAGCTCCTGTCCTTGACACCTTATAGACACCTTATACTGGCTTCCAGTTAAGATTAGGGCTGATTTTAAAATCCTCTTTCTTACATTTAAAGGCATATATGGCAAAGGCTCTGCTTATTTATTTGATTTTATTATTACTTACAAACAAGATCGCACAAAAAGATTTCAAGATGCCAGCCTACTAAAGATTCCAATGGGTGGTTGAGTGCTTTGTACAGTGCCCCAAAGCTGATTTGCGATCAATAATGGAGAATAAAACTCTCAGATTATTAGCATTGTTATTTATAATTTTAGAGAAATAGAACCGGCTCTCAAGATGGCTTTTGTTGTTGAATTCTATTATTTTAGCCTTCAATATCTCATAGTGGATAATCAATTTAGTTTTTCTCCATTTACGCTCAGCTCTCCGGCATGATTTCTTTAAATCAGACATTATTTGGGTCTTTCATGGTGTAACAGTGCTGAAGGACTTTTTAATTCTCTTCAGGAGTGACTAGGTCAGCGTTAGCTTTCACTTTAGTATTAAAATTTCCCACCTTATTATTTACATTATTATCACTATTGTAGTAAGTATTACAAATGGACTGGTTGCTTAAAATGTTTGTAAACTTTGAAGCTGTAGATGAGTCAAAGAAGCATTTTTTAACAATATACTTCTCATTAATTTTATCAAGCAGTATTTCTATATTTAAAAAGTAAGATAAAATGGTCTGATAAACCGATATTCACGATCTGTCTCACATCAACTTTTAGTCCTTTAGTATCACTAAATCCAATGTGTGGCCCTTCTTTGTGTGTTGGCTGACTAACGTGCTGGCTCAGATCAAATGGTGCAGGAGATACAGTGCATTGCCACACCCACCACACGATAAACCAACTCAGGATCCAGATTAGGACCCGAGTGCAGCCATGCAACGGGTGACACCTCAGCACCACACTAGTTCAGATGGAGTGGTACAGTGTGAGGTTTTTTTATGGTGGCTGGAGTGCCAATTCTGCCACCAAGCCCCAAGTTTTTCCCTGCAGGATGGAGGGCCTACATGCAGGGATGGATGCAGATTAACGTCATACCCAGGACGGAGCAATTACAGGTTAAGGGCCTTGCTCAAAGGCCCAACAGAGCAGAGACCCTTAATTATAATTGACATTAAATCTGAGAATTCTTCAAAGAAAGATGCATTATATTTAGGAGGTCTATACACGGACAAAAATACAGGCTGAGAAACTCCATGAATAACAATGGGAAGATACTCAAAAGAATTGAATGTACCAAAACCGATATCTTTACACTTTAATCGGCTCGAGTAAATATTTGATGAACTGCCGCCTTTCTTACCTTGGCGCTGTGTCTGTGTAAAGCTGTCATTTGGAGGTGCAAATTCAATTAAAACAGCCGCACCATCGGAGCTAAGCCACGTTTCACTTAATGCAATAAAATTGATTTTCTTATCACTAATAAGATCATTGCTGTAGTGGGCTGGCACCCTGCCCGGGGTTTGTTTCCTGCCTTGCGCCCTGTGTTGGCTGGGATTGGCTCCAGCAGACCCCCGTGACCATGTAGTTAGGATATAGCGGGTTGGATAATGGATGGATAATAAGATCATTGATGGAAAACATCTTGTTGGATAAAGCTCTAATATTTAATAAGGCCATATTTAAGGTCTTGGAAGAGCAGAATTGAATTGTCAGAGCGTTACGCCTGTTCGAAATGGTAATTAAGTTATTTGTATTAGCGCCGCTTTGTGCAGAATTTTTATTTAATCTATTGTCTGTTTTTATACTGTAGTTTTAATAAAGTGTACATTTCGAGGTGAAATGGTAATTAAATTATTCACATTTTTGCTGCACTGTCTGGATTTTTTACACAAACTGAAGTTGATTATCATCTTTTGAAGAAGAGTTCGCTACAGAGTTATCATGTCCAAGCAAGGTATTATAGAAAGAACTAGAATTAAAAGTACATAGTGAAGAGAGACAAATTACCCTACAAATGGTTTTGGAGAGGTCCTGGGCACCGAATTTATTAGGATATAGACCATCCTGCCTGAAGAAACGCAGCTTCTCCCAGAAGAGATCCAATTTGTCCACGAACCAGATGTTTTGTCCCTCGCAGAAACCTTTCAGCCAGATATTTAATGCCAGAAGATCTTCTTACTAGAGGCAAGGGACCCGAGATGAAGATTCTCATAGCTGGGGTCCTCTCCTTCGTGACTTTAATAAGTGTTGCAAAGTCTGACTTAAGTATCGCCGACTGTCGTTATCTCATGTTGTTTACCCTGGTATATATTACGATAGATCCTACTGCCCTGTTCTTGTGCCTCTTGAAGACTGTCAGCGCTCTTCTTATAACATCTCAAACATAAGCACCGGGAAAACAAGAAACAAAAGATTTCTGTTTAGGGCAAGAAATGTTTAGGCCTCATACGATAGAATCTCTAATCACAAATACATCACCCGGGGTTGCCGGCACAGTGGGGAAGCTAACAGGGTTGAACTGGTTTTGGGTGGAGATGCTTGCCTGGGCCGATGGAGGTGATCTAGCCTTAAACCTCCACCTGCATAGCTGAACCAGGTCGATTCCTTTGTCTTTGACGTCATTACTCTGACAAGGCACAGGGGTAAAATCACTTGGCCCTGAAAGTGGCGTGGAATCAAGGTTGCTGAATTGTGATTTTCTGTGACGATCTCAGAAGTCGGGGAGGACTCTTTCAGTAGGCGAGCCTTCAGTTCCCTAAGGTGCCTCTATCTGGGCAAGAGTTGCTGGATCTGGTTATCGAGGGCCTGGAGTTCTTCAACAACATGCTCCATCTCACCGTCGGCCATTGTCTGCTTTTGCTTTGTGTCCTGGGAAAGAAAGAAAGAGAAATAAAGTCAGATCCCTGGTGGTGATCCCCCTCTACTGTCATTTGCTTTGCTTGATCAGTGGAGGCTCATGTGAACAATCACATCCTTGACATGAGTTAATTCTTAACAAATATTCAGCTACGGATACTTTGTATAATACCTGCAGAAAAATGCTCAACAAACCCAACTTTCTCAGGAAACAAATTATAATAAAATTATATTTTTCCTGTGTTCAATATAGGTTGTAAATACTTACAAAATAGGAGTGCAAATAATATATTGTAGAGATTCCAACAAGGTATAAAGCCATTCATTCTTTGTGTTTTGTATTACTTCATGTTTCGATCATCTTTAAAATCAGTGGCTGTCATCAATAAAGTGTCTATGTCCAATTTTGCAAAATACATTCAAACTCAAGTGATAGCCTAAAACCGAAAGTTGCCAATATCTTTGGTAGTGCTTTGAATACTTCATTGTAGCAACTACATCTCACACGGTACAGAACCAAAACCAGTACACACAGGTGTTGAGCCTGGGTGTAAAAGTTGATCCTTATCCCAATATCAAAAATAAGCACTGATTGTATCATAAGTGTATTTTAATTTGAGAAGAGCAAGGACTTCATTTTCTTATTTTGCTGGCAAAATGAGAATAGTCTTGCTTTGTTTGTGCCAGCTCTCATCAGTATGGACTTCATCTTCAGGCGTAGTGCTGGCCTTGTCAATACACACTAAATGATCAGTGAAGCTTCTTGTCATGCCCCATTTGTACTCATTACAGCATATTAACCATGACTTTCTTTCATTAGTGACTAACTCTAGACCATTTATATTATAGTACCACTGTCGCGATAACCTTCATCTCAGATCTCAAGTTGCTTATTTGATTTATGTGCCTTATAGTACAAGAAATAGGATAAATATCTCAGCTCTAGGACCGTTTAATTATCTTGTGCCAAAGAAATCCAAATTCAGTGAAAATTTATCAGATCATGCCACACCTGCAAAGCATATTGTTACACCAGTGCTTATTTTAGAGTGCTGTCACTGACACGGATTTTATATAGCATATTACAAAAACAGGTCACTGGCCTAGACATCTACATTTACAACTTAATTGCACTGCAGACCTTCAAGAATTCCACATACAAAATTTAGCAAAGGCTAAACAGATAAATAGAACCTTGAAATATTAGTCACTGGTTCTTTGAAGCTTATCTCAATGTGAATGCATTAGTTTTTTAATTAAGTATAATAGCGAGTGTTTACTCTGGTTTTCATTTTTAGTATTCTAAGAAAATTGAGTTTTAAAGCCTTAGTTCTTTTGCATAATAATATGAAAGCTCTCTTTCTTACATTATTATACTTGCAAGACAACAGGACTACAATGTAAAGTATTTATGGCAAAGAACTAATGGGCCTCATTTATTTTTTCCTTTAATCGTTCTTTCTTTTTTCATCCTCTATAAACTTCATTCACAATGTTCTTAATAAGCCTGCAGCAAATTATTTCACCTCCAGGCCAATCTGAGCAATGTCTCCTTGTGATCGAATTCTGCAGCTGCATCATCATATCATGTGGAAAAGCTCAGTGGGAATGTGCAAAATGTATTTTCACTCAGGGACATGCCCTTTTACATAATTTAACAGTTTCACTGCTGCCTCCACCTGCATGAGCATATGGTAGCCAGTCTCTGCAGAAACAAAAAAAATCATTTTGCTTTTTTTTATATCTGGGTGCCAGTGACAGGCACATCAATTCTCCTAATTATTATGAATGAGTAAACATGCACAGAATGCCTTTTGCCTAAAACATTGAAAATGAAGCTAATTTTGCTGCCGAGACAGGAACAGCCTTTAAAGATTACAGACATACTAGTTATTATCACCCTGTGTGTAAAGGAAAATCATATTTGCAAAGCAGAAATGAGAAGTCCATATTAATTCAGAAACAGAGTGAGAGAGAGGGGAGGAAAACAGAGAGACACCTAAGGTAGGCATGGGGTTTATTCTCAGTGCAGAAAGCATCACAGATGTACATTCAGTTTTTGTTATCATTGTTATCTCACCTTTTAATCTCCATTGGTTTACAGTTAACATAGCATACTTAGTAAAAGAAACAGTTTTACACTTGTATTGCTCCTAATTAATAATAATGATTATAGTTAAAAATTGTTTTGTGCCTTTGCTTATTCAGCTATCTAAACTACCATCTTGTTCACGTAGTTAGAATTCCAACCATACTGAATTTTAATATATAATTCCAATGAGCTTACAATGTGCATGGCTGGACTGATGTAATTTTCAATAAAACATTAACCTTGCTCTTTTTATGTTCATTTTAGTCCACACTGTGTACGATGTGCTCCTATAATACTCCATGAATCCTACAATCTGCCATGTCAGTAGACACTCTTTGGGCAAATTATTAAGAATACCTAAACATCTGCTTATTCATGCAACTTCAAATCAGCCAATCAAGTATCAGAAGGATGGGGAAAATTGTTGATCTTAGTGATTTTAAACATAGCATGATTGCTGGTGCCAGATGGGCTGGTGTGAGTATTTCTGTAACTGCTGATCTTCTAGAATTGTCATATGCGAGAGTCTCTAGAGTTTGCTGAGAATGGTGCGAAAAGCAAAAAACATCTAGTTGTCAGTAGTTTTGCAGATGGAAATGCCTTGGTGATGAGGTCAAAGGAGAATGAGCAGACTGATCTGAGTTGACAGAAAGGCTGTGGTAATTCAGATAACCACTTGGTACAATTTAGGGGAATAAAAAAACATCACAGAATGTGCAACATGTCGAACCTTGAGGCAGATGGGCTACAACAGCAGAAGTCCATGTCGGGTCCCACTCCTGTCTGCCAAGAACAAAAAACTGAGGCTGCAGTGGGCACAGACTCGGCAAAACTGGACAGTTGAAGACTGGAATAACGCAGGCTAGTGCGAAGAGTCCTGATTTCTGCTGAGGCACACAGACGTTACAATCCGAATTTGGTACCAACAGTATGAATCCAAAAGTTGTCTCCAACTGGTTTTATGACAATGAGTTCATTGTTCTTTAGTGGCCTTCCCAGTTATTGGATCTGAATCAAATAGAACACCTTTTAGATCTCCTTTAGAATTTGAGATTCATACTATGAATATACAGCTGACAAATCTACAGAAACTGTGTGATGCAATCACATGAACATGGACCAGAATCTCAAAGAAATGTTTCCAACATCTTCTTGAATCCAATACATATAAAATTGAGGCAGTTGTGAGAGCAAAAAGAGGCCTCAACCAGTGTTAGTATAGTTTCCTAGTTATTTCCTCAGTGAATGTATGCTGTATCCCTTGCATCTCCCATTCAAGCGGCAATCAACTGACTTAGAGAACTGTCTAAAAGTGGTATACCCAGTTTCAGACATCTATACAAAGAAATGTTTGCCTAAATTTTTCCAAAATCTCTAGAGCGATTGCCGCAAGTGCAAGCTGAGCAACTGTTTCCTTCACCATGAAAATGCTCCTGCACACTGAGATATCAAGACCATCCTACTCATTGGTATCTCTGGGATGAACCTGTCTGGATGCCACACTCTTATCTGACCTGGCCCCCTGTGACTTCTGGCACCTCAAAATCAAAGCCAACTTATGTGCAAAATGCTACGAGGATCAAGAAGACACGATCAAGGCAGTGAATAAAAAGCTGGCAAAATGGAAAAAAGATGATTTTCAGGGGGTGTTTGAAAAATGGATCGACAGATTGAAAAAGTGCATTGAGGTCAGTGGCAATTATGTGGACAAGTAGAGAATAAGTAAGGTTTCTTTGGGGGAAAAAATGTTGGGCTTATCTATTTTATTTCTATTAAAGCAAATGGACCTTTTGAACTTCCCTTGTAATAAAATGAAACTAGTTAAACAATTTCCATGAAAAATACATCCCTAAAATTAAATTGGGGGAAAGCTTCAAAGTTTGATTGCAATTTGCTGAAATAGTGTCATTCATTAATTAAAAATGTCTTAACACAATAATATTAATTTCTACTACCACCTGTGACATACTGTAAAGGTGGCCAGATCTGCTTTGGGAGATTTGTTATTAGTCCAGCAACATTTTCTTTAACATACTGTCAACAGTCGCTAAAGATAAGAAACTATTACATCATTGATGACAGAGTCGTTAAAAACTGAGATGGTCATACTGCCATAAACTTAGTTTCAAATGCTATCTGAACAATTTATAGAAAGCTGATTTTTTTGCTTTACTGTGTACAAGCCAGTTCTACATTTTATATACAAGTACAAGTACAAATGGTGTCGATATTCCAGCTGTTTTAATTGTTTTCAAATTTATCATTTAGTTTGGGTGGTTTGTGTGTTCACCGTGCATAGAATAGATCTGATATTTCTCACTTACCATATTTAGAAATTATAATAAAAACAGCAATCTTTCAACAGTAGTAGAGAATTACTTCATTTAATATCTGCCTTTTTTACCTTCTTGCTTGTTACTTGCTATTGATAGATATCTTCCGGATGACCATTCTTGATATATTCATGAAAACTCCAGTTGGATTAGGCTGCTGCTGTATTGAGCTACGGGTTCCAAAATTACACAAGTCTAATAAATACATCCCATAATGCCCACTAAAGGGGGATATACTGCTAAACACCAGCAAGATAAATGTTTAAATACTAAATCTTTATAAAAATAAATAGATATATTCCTCACAAAAAAACAATATGAAGCTCTGTGAAGTACAAATGCAAAATTGGCATTGCCTAAAACCATAAGACCCTTCCCCCACCACCGTATTTATAGGGTGGATGGCAATTCCTGGAGGTGATTGGCAGGTGATGCCATCTCTTTTGGAACCAACTACATAACACAAGGAACATAACAGTCATTGGCAACAAAACAGATAGTAAACCAGTTTAACATTAATATACAGTAGATACGTGACACAAAAAAGACAAGAAACACAATACTTAGCCCAGCCAGGGGAGAAACCCCGGCTGAAACATGACAACTGCATGGTCATTACACAAATAAGGAAGCTGTCAATTTGTTGTGGCTGTCAGCATGTCAGACAAACAGAGGCACAATCTTCAGGGCAAAGTATCTTATGTTTCAGCATTTATTGTGCCGTACTTTTGTTTCTTTGCTCCTTTTGGATGTTTACTTTCTTGTTGTAAGTTTGTATCATATTGTTCACAATATCATGTATTCTGAGTATACTCTATTATAGCACAACATCATGGGCACATGCACAATTACATCTGCAAGCCGTGTTTTGTCATGATCAGGGCTTTTATGGTCCTATTGCTTTGTCCATATTAGACGCTATTTTGTATTACCGTCATTACAGTCACATCTCACGTTTCGAGGGGCATGGTCTTTGTGGTCATGACCTCAAGTTCATCAGCACAACGTTATTTAAATGTCAGCAATTACACCAAACTTTATCCGATCTGTGGTTAATTGTTTAAACACAAAAGAAGCTCTCATAGCTAACTGATCTTCATGTCTTGCCTTGTTTTGACTTCTTCACAGATTTTTGACTTTGATTCTTGCCTCTCGTCTGGGTTTTGGTCATTTCATTTATATTTACTTGTTTTGCTTTGCCTTTGGCATGCATCTCCCTTTTGTTATCTGTTTTTGGCTGTGCCACATCATCTTTAATGCATAAACCAACCAAGCTTGTTTTTTTGTCATTGTTCCACTTCTACTTTGTGTCTCTGCTGCAGCCGAACACAACAAACCAGCAGTTATTTAGTCCTGCCTAGTTTTCCTCTTTTGTGCACAGATACTGAAGACAACTGGCAGCTTCCTCATTCAGTTTTGTCTAATAAAGTTCTTGATCCTTTCTGTTAATGCAGTTGGCACTGGCTAACTTGTTGGTCATTCTTCTATACTGTTACCCATAGATAAAAGCTATTGATCTGTGAAGCAACTGCACGAAAAATCATTTTGAGTTGTGGCTCTAACTCTGAAACTTTCCTTTTTAAATTGAAGGTTTCTCTTTGACTGATATGACTTCATTTATCATTAACATGATTTCGATACTGAAATCCGATTGTACTTTTTGTGTTTACAATACAATACAATACAATTTATTTTTGTATAGCCCAAAATCACACAAGAAGTGCTGCAATTGCCTTTTGACCGTCCCCCCAGCCTTGACTCTTTAAGAAGACAAGGAAAAACTCTCAAAAATACACTAGTTGGGAAACAATGGAAGAAACCTTGAGAAATGCAGTTCATAGAGATACCCCTTTCTAGGTAGGTTGGGTGTGCAGTGGGTGTCAAAAAGAAGGTGGTCAATACAATACAATACAATACAATACACAGAACACAAGCAAACCTCAAAAATAATAATACTTACTATTACGAGTACAGAGCAGATTTTAACAGTAGATGATATCATATAATATGATTTGGATTAGTTTAGAGTCCTGTAGACCTCAGCCATCAAGCTGCCTCCCCCTATTGGCCATTCCACAGCTGAGACAGTGCTTGGTCAGCCAATCCAATGAAAGAAACCCTCTACACTCTACAACAGATATAGAACCTCACTTCATTCAAATATTAAATAGAAAATCATATCCCTCCTTAAAATAAGATTATAAAATAATGTTAAAAAATGTAAGAAATTATGCAAGGGTTATTACAGAATCTACATTATGTTACAATCTCAAAAATCACTGCCGTTCTTAGGTCATTAAATAACGTAGCACTCTCAAATCTGCTTATCAAGATTCCACTAAAGCCGAAATATATAAGGTCTATTCTACTTACAAAATACAAATATTACATGGAATAATAAAATACAACAAATGAAAACATTTTAAAAATAAAGTTTGTTTTTTAGAAAATCATTACTTTTTATTTTCCTGTGGGTTGTTTACTCATATTTTGCCAAGAACATTAATTACAGCAGAGCTAATCCACTAAGAATAAGATATCTTTAATCCAATAATGTATTAAAAAGAAAAAAAAAAAAAAAAACTTTAGTGGCCATCTGGCAATTTCTGTACTAGCGTGGGTTGCAGGCTATTTCATAGCGTATTCCTAATAGTTATGATTTCTGATGCATAATTAATTATTATCATGCTAGCATATGCTACTGAGCAAAGTTTTCTTGTCCAAAAGATAATAGCATTTAACATGTGCCCAGTTTCATTGTTGCAATTATTAGAATTTTTATCATGCTTGCTCCATTTTCAAGTAGATTCTAATTTATCATCTTAATTAATGCAATCAGATTACTTGATAGAAATATACATGATTTTACTATTAAATGTGTCATATTCAAATTTTTAAATTAAACCAGCTATAGATTCACCTTTTAATTTAGTCAGCATATTTTTGTAATTCTATTGTAACTTGATGTTTGCATACTTTCAAACATTTAAATGCAAGTCAAAGTTCAAAGATATTTTTTTTTATATATTATTATATGAACACTTTAAGCCAACATTTTATTTTTTGTTGTAATCAGATAAAATGCAAACAAAGACAATACAAAGTTTTACCTGTAGTGAAAATAAATCTAAAAAAATTACATTTTCATTGGGGAAATGCAGCAAGATATCATGCAGCTGTTTCAGGAGGCTTGGGCCACCTTGAAGAGCAGCAGCAAAGTTCAGAGCCTCATTTCCCAGGGTGAATGTGTGGCTACCTGGAGCCACATTGTGATTTAATAAGTCTGGTTATCTGGGGAGTGGTGCTCTGCAGACTGCTTGCAATGGTCACACATTGTTTGCCTTTATTTTTTAAAGTTAATTTAGGGAGTAGGGGATTATCACTTTCATAACTGGATCCTGAATTTTGCCTAAAAAGTTTGGCTAGGAAGTTAGTTTTTTTGCATGGTTTGTGTTACTCCAAAGTTACTGATACCAAGGTTATTATGGAGACAGGATTAAGTGCCCCTGGGGTCACAAAATTGTCAGTATATTTTTGTCTTTAGGACCTCATTGGTTGTTGATTTATTGGTGGAATGTATCGTTTGGTTTCAGAAGTCAGGTCTTAGCATACAGGGGCTTACAGAGAGCCTTTGAGTTTGTGGTTCAGTTTGTTCTGGGGTTTCATTACCAAAGTGCTAGGGCCTCATTTATAAAACTTTGAGAAATATGTGAAAATATGTGCACAACAAAAGAACGGGTAAATGCATACAACAAAAATGATGTTGATGAAAACCAATATGGCTGCAAGTTGCTTTTTTATGTTGCTAATTTTTTTTTGTATGTGCACACCCATACCATATGAAAATTGGATGTAGTGTCTCACCAGCTTATTAATGGCCTCCAGTACAGCAGGCATAATGGAGTGAGACTTAGCTGAAATATTCCTGAACTGTCAGCCAGTTCCCTGAGAAGTGACAACTGGTAGTCAATATAAGCTGACAAAACACCAAAACAGATCTTCAGTGCAAATGCGTAGCATTGGCCCTGCTAAAAGTGAATTAAAATAGAGTCTGTACATCTTATTTTAGCGGTGGTGTGCTGGGGAGGCAGCATAAAGAAGAGGGATGCCTCAGGCCTGGACAAACTGTTGAGGAAGGCAGGCTCTATTGTAGGCACGAAGCTGGACAGTTTGACATCTGTGGTGGAGCGACGGGCGTTGAGCAGGCTTCTGTCAATCATGGAGAATCCACTGCATCCACCGAACAGTATCATCTCCAGACAGAGGAGCAGCTTCAGCAAAAGACTGCTGTCACTATCCTGCTCCAATGAGGAGATCATTCCTCCCCCCACACTATGCGACTCTTCAATTCCACCTGGGGGGGTAAACGTTAACATTATAAAAGATTATAGACTGCCTCACACTCTCTCCTTGTATTATTTAACTTGCATTGCGTTTCTATCACTCTTTAATTAATATTGTTTTTATCAGTATGCTGCTGGAGTATGTGAAATTCCCCTTGGGGATTAATAAAGTATCTATCTATCTATCTATCTATCTATCTATCTATCTATCTATCTATCTATCTATCTATCTATCTATCTATCTATCTATCTATCTATATTGTTTTTGAAGTGTAATATTTTTGTCACGTCAATACACATTACCAGCAACGGCTCAGTGATATGACTTACTATACATGTGATTTATCATTCAGCTGGTTGAGCTACATTTGTCCGCTGGATCAAGGGTGTTGTCATTTCTCAGTTTTTCTGAAATGTTGGGTATGCATGGGTCAGAGCTGCGGTTGATATACGCATGTTCCTCCATCAGGTTTTCTTTTACAAATCCCAATATTTCCGAGGGAAGTTGCATACGCACATTTCAAGCCTCTTTTTGTGCGTACGCAAGCTTAATAAATGAGGCCCCAGGAGAACATGAACAGGTAGGTCACTGGTAGGGACACAGTTGATTCCAGACCTCCAGAGTCTGAAAGACAGATGTATAAACTGTGGAGAACACATTTTCTTATGGAAAATAATCATTTGATTTCTACTTCTTTTTTGTTGATAAATCCTGAGTTGTTACACCATTTTGGTATTATGGGATATTTAAAACCCACAGGAAGCATTCAGTTTGTTAAAAGACACCCACAGGATGTATTTTATTGTGTTGTTCATAGAAGAAGCAAACAATATTTCTGCATGCTTTAATTTCAATGTATTTCTTTTACTATATAAGCAGGTTCTTAACACAGGATGTTAAGTAAATACAACTTTGTGGGTTTTTTAAACCTTCAACAAAGGACACATTTACCTGATATTTGATTACTTAGTTAAAAGTACATATTCCAGCCAAAGGGCTAAAGAATATCCCTGAGGCAAGATTCACTCATTTAACAATAATATGTCATTGTTGTCATTTTTATAAAAAAAAAAAGAAAAAAATCAAAGAAAGACTCCACTGACCACCGAATAGCTTTGTCAACAAAGCAACGCAAACATCATTTAGTTGAAGGGCACTTGAAACCAGATTCCCTCCTTTCCTCAGTTTTAAGAAAACCTTGAGAAAAGCTGTGTAAGCAATGAGGAAAGGACAGACAGTTGCTCCTAAATATGCAGTTTCCAGTTGCTTGTGTTTCAAATCATATTTATGATGCAAAGGAAATAAGAGAAGCACAGAAGAAACTAACAAAATGATGTCCAGTAAGCTTCTGCATTCAATATTATTCCATTATTAATCAGGTAGTAGGGTTATTGTTCCTTGTCAGTATTTTAAGGATTTGAAAAGTTCTTTATCAGTTAAATACTGTATTGTATTACTTATTTTTAAATTTTGACATTTTCAACCACATATTGAGCTGTCCCTTTTTTGCAAACAAAAATCTGAGCTACACGGTTTAACATTACCAGCATTGGTGGCTCATAAGTACTGGCAGCAGGATACATGCATATATATTATATGGACAGAGGGGGCAGCCCAATAGCTGTAGCAGACTTCAAGGAAAGCCAACTGCTTCATGCACACAAAATGATGTCATACAGGAGTAAGCAGAAAAATGGGAAGTTTTTGTATATGAACAGATTATAATGAAAGGCACTACACAAACCCGACACATGGTAAAGCCAGGCAACCAATGTAGCTGGGTGGATCCCATCAACGTCATTGTTGCTTTGGTCGCCACTGGATGGAAAGGCATCTCCAGGTCCTCAACTCAGTGCAGTACACTGTTTTTTGAGCCCCGTTAATAACTTCTACTGGAAAAATTATTTCTTGTTATTTCTTTAATAGTCAATGTTTTCTACTGTACATTACGACAGTGATACTTACTGCATCTTTGTATTTAATTAATGAAGGACTGGAGTTCTCACGTGCAATCTCTAAGCACCAATGTGTGAACCATGAACACATCTGTCTCTTACAAAGATTTGGTAGGACTTCATCGATATAACCTCTACACAAAGTTGTTTTTCATCCTTAAAATATATGGTACAAGCTGCGGTAGAAAGGTATGAAGAAGGTTAATCTAGATCCATGCTTTCAGCCATTAGTGTTTCTACCACTGAATAATTAAAGGGAAATGAACATCATGATATTTATAGTGGTATAGAAGAAATATAGAAAAGGGACATACTTGAATTTGATTTCATAGCAGTTTATACTGGGAATACTTTAAACTTGGATGTCATGTCAGATGTCTTAGTATGCGTTTGGTCAAACTGAACAGGATAGCAGGAATGCAGTGTATTCTAGGAACACAAAGCAGGATTCAGAATAAAATATTATGGCGCCCTGGTACCAGAGATGAAAATAAATAAGTCATTTATTGCATGCATGTGCTTATTTGGGGCAAAAGCAGAGGGGGAGAACATCTCCCTTTAAATAAAGAAGATAATTTCCTAAAAGATCTCTCTCTTTCAGTTGCTGCTTGGTGAAGAAACTGACACTGCACAGAGTTCTCTCTTCAGCAAGAAATCTTTTTTTTTCTATTGAAGTTTTATAACCTATAGCTAAAGAAAACCAACCATTTTTAAATGTTCATCAGCATTTTGCTATTGCTAATGGAACTACATGAAGACTTAAACCACCAAGGTTGTTGTTTTATGTATACAGTAATCCTCAGAACCCCCCGTGATAGATGAAAATTCGCGAAGTAGAAACCATATGTTTGTATGGTTATTTTTATATATATTAAGCCCTTATAAACTCTCCCACACTGGTAACATTATTAGAGCCCTCTAGACATTAAATAACACCCTTTAGTCAAAAGTTTAAACTGTGCTCCATGACAAGACAGAGATGACAGTTCTTTCTCACAATTAAAAGAATGCAAACATATCTTCTCTTCAAAGGAGTGCGCGCATCAGGAGCAGAGAATGTCAGAGAGAGAGAGAGAGAGAGAAAAGCAAACAATCAAAAAATCAATACGTGCTTTTAAGTATGCCGAAGCACCGCAATAAAGCGGCATTTTGTAGAGGAGCGTCCGTATCCCCTAGGCAAACAGCCTCTGTGCAAACAGCCCCTCTACTCACACCCCCTCCGTCAGGCGCAGAGAATGTCAGAGAGGGTGAGAGAGAGAGAAAAGCAAACAATGAAGCACCGCGCGGTAAGCATATCTTATATCATTGAGGAGTTTTAGTTAATATGTAATACATGCTCTGATTGGGTAGCTTCTAAGCCATCCGTCAATAGCGTCCCTTGTATGAAATCAACTGGGCAAACAAACTGAGGAAGCATGTACCATAAATTAAAAGACCCATTGCCCACAGAAATCCGCGAACCAGCGAAAAATCTGTGATATATATTTAAATATGCTTACATTTAAAATCCGCGATAGAGTGAAGCTGCAAAAGTCGAAGCGCGATATAGCGAGGGATTACTGTAGTTGTATATTTCTGCTATTGGTTTTGATGCAAATAAATAGAATTTTTAAGGGAAAGCTTAAAGCTGGTGACTATCTGACTGCTAACAGTGCTGCTGGGAGGTTAGATTGTTCATGCTTTGCTAAGCTGTGGTCCATTAACAGCAAAAGGAGACACCTTTTTGAAGCCCCCTATTGGTTTTGAACTGGATTGCAGTTGAGATTTGAAAGTAAAGACAACACTAATCAGCGATCAACCTGCCTTAGAGGTAGTGTGGGTGAAATACATGGAGTACAGCATGGACATTGAGACAATGTCACGGATAACGGTTACATAGCTGTTTTAGACATTTATTTTTATCCTTCATTAACAAAAGAACCTAAGAGATTAGTTGAAGTACCTACTATTTACCCAAAATTATCAAAGTTCTGCAGCTTCAGTTTGCTTCATGGGATTCTGGCAATAGCTTGATGTGTTTTTTAAAAGCTTTAGTAAATTTTTCGAATTAAAACAGTTCACACAAAAATAGAGAAAAAACTAGTATAGCAAAGAAAAGAAAGGTTCTTGTTTATGAAAAACTCTGTTTAAAGCTCATAAATCTTGTTTCACTTCTTTAAGTTTGCTTATGCAGCTGAACCATTTCTAAACGGTCAGAAAACTGTATGACTATCCCATTTTCATACTGTAATGCAGAAATGGGACATGCTCTAAACAATAACTGACACAATTAACACACTACAAGAAAGTTCTATCTCATATTAACTTACAGGGGGTAAAAGACTATACCATTGTCTATGGCTATGAAAGAAACTGGCACTCTATTCAAATTTAGCCGTACTAATATGAGTTTAACTTAAAGCATTAACTTTCTAAGATTGGCTCTTACAGTTGGTACTTTTTGTTTGAAGTGCACAAATGTCAAGTCAGAATGAGCTTCATGAACTTCAGCCTACTTTTTCATGTTCTACACAGCATATGATAAATTCTCACTTGTTGTCATTACATTTCACTGCAAAAATTCCATCCATCGGTTTTTCATCTCTGAACTAGATGCTGGATTATTACAAAACATGCTGTCACATCATTCAGAGATGCCAGTTAAACTCACATGCACATTTCTAAGATGGTTAAGGAAATAGTAGGAAAAAAGGAAGAATGTGCAAATGTAACCTAGATAGTGACAAGGCTGAGGATTGAATCCAGGCCCCTAGACTGAGGTGGCATTATGTAGTCATTTTAATGCTTGAATTTTTAATGCTTTCTGGAACTAGAATGCTGTCTTACTTACAAACATAGTTCATGACACTTATTAGCTATTTAGATTAACAGATTAAAAAAATTCATTCTGAAAAAATCCAGCCTCGTACAACAGTAGGATAATTTCCTTTGTATACAGTCATTTAAAACAATGATTGAGAAGTAAAGAATAATTTTTTTTCTACAAAAACTAATAGTACTGCCCATTTGCACTACAGTTAGTCTTTATTTGCTTGATTAAAAATATAACAAGATCATTACTCACTATAGGTTTTCAGAATCTTGACTGATATCAGTTTCCCCAGTTACTTTGCAAGCATAAACTTTAATTCTTTAAGACATGATGATAGAAATAGCTCCTTTTCTGACTTGGGTATGGCAATGCATTCACATAAAGCCACGATAGTGCCAATGGTCAACAGCTCATGCATAATGTTTAAAGGTCAGCTTTTGCATTTTATCACTTGGCAATTAATGTGTGCTCACTGCACAGCAGAAGGCTGCCTTTTCATTTATGCCTCTAGAGTGACGTTTGGTACATTAATGCTGAAATAAATTTCGTCCCTCAACAATCTCTTTTCAAAATAGCATTCCAAGGCAAGTATTCCAAAGCAAAGATAAAAGACCAACGAGTGAAAGCTCTCAAGTGATTACAAAAAGGAAAAGAAAGGAAAAACAGTGTCATAATGGAAGTATTGCTGTGAGATAGAAACCATTAGATCACAAATAAATGTAAAATGAAACAGAAAAAAAAATTACATTTCATTTATTAAGTAGGCTAATATATATTAAATAAGCTTTAGATATTAAATCTTATGAATCTTTTTCAAATTTAGAATATCTTATTGAGCCAGAAATAAACTGGATCCTCTCTGTTTGGAGTTTGCATGTCCTCTCTGGTTTCTTTCGGTTGCTTTGGTTTTGATTTTGCATATAACTTGATAAATGTTTTGTATGTCTTTATTTATAATTTAGGCGAAGCAATGTAATTTAGTGTTACTTTGGTGAGAGGCATTTGTGTTCCTCCCCCCCACCCCCCTTTACGACTAAGTCTCTTTGTAATTTGACAACAGGATTTGGGAGATGTGTCTTAAACCAGTTTGCCGAGTGTTTCTCTGCTAAAGTCTTTCAACCCCCCTCAAGGAAGCCAGGATGTTTAACATATGGTTTGGAGGCAGGTGTTAAGATGTTCTATTCCCCACATTGGTCTGAGGTATGGCTGTTTGGAATTGGCTTGTCTCAGAGGCCTTTAAGTACCATGATGTCCTATTGGCTGTAGGGTTTGGACAGAAAACCCATAAATTTGCTTGCTTTATCTCACTTTCTCTCTCTTACTAACATCAGAAAGAAACATCTCTCTTGCTAACCTATGATGATAAAAACAACACAATGAAGAGCACAGCTCAGCAGCCATATTGAACAGACATGTGGCTGAAAGCTGAGCACCAATGACGCCTTAACTAGAGACATTTTAAGTAACCACAAGTCTGTGTGCCACCTGAATTACACATCACCATTTAATCAGGTTGTATGGTTGCCAATATTCAAATGCACTTTGCATTTTGTTATTATTTATTTTTATTATCAATAATACATTATTTTATGTGTAACTTAACTCCTGCTTGTCTTTTTACAACATATAATTGCCTGAGGTTACAGATATAGAAGGGAAGGTGGGGATAAGTTATATACACTAATACCTTATAAACAGTGGTAAGTCTGTGAGATTAGGCATTCTAAGTCTACATAT
This sequence comes from Polypterus senegalus, assembly GCF_016835505.1. Lineage (NCBI taxonomy): Eukaryota > Metazoa > Chordata > Cladistia > Polypteriformes > Polypteridae > Polypterus > Polypterus senegalus. The sequence goes on along the minus strand of NC_053169.1, from coordinate 43,535,687 downwards.
TAATAATACAATAGGGGAAAGTAGAGCAATATATATATTACTTTACCAAGGTAAAACAGGTGGACTGGTGATATTAAATTGGCTCTTGTGTGTGCTTGGTGAGTGGGTGTGTGTGTGTTCACCCTATGATGCAGTCCTATCGTGGGTTTCTTCTTGCATTTCACCATATGCTACCTGGGATAGACCCCTGCAACTCTGTTCAGGACTATGCGAGTTAGAAAATGACTGATTGACTAAACTGCATGGATGTAATTATAATTTTTCATATACATTTACAGTAATTATAATCATGGGATGCATATTGAGCATCCAAAATATATATTTAGTGATTCTATAAAAGCAGTATGCTGGTGTCAAAGAACATGTCCAATCTTTACTTCGATAAGAAAATATTTTCATAGTGACAAGTAATGTAATGTGTAAGAAAAATCAAATATGTAAAGATGTTATGTGTACTAGTAAGCGAAATACTTCAGCATTTTATTCTGACTCATCATCAAAAAATTTTCTAATATGTTATTTAGATGCATGGCCAGTGGAATCTGGGAATGGGTATTCAGACTACTATTAGTCTGCTATATTCAGTGTTGTTACACTTACATAACTTATAGAGATTCACAACATCGGAAATTTGCACCTGTTGTGTGTTGGTGAAGCATGCATTTAAGGATTCCACTGTACTCTGTGCACATGACATTCATTTTGAACTGTGCAAATCAAACTACATTGCAAACTACATTACATTTCCTCTCAAATCAAAATATCAGATTTTTTAATGAGTCGGTGCCATTGGCTGCCTGTGGTCACAATACGAAACTAAGCTCAGAATTGCATACTTTCTATATTATGGTGTGTGGGGAAGAGAAGAGTGAAGAGAAATTATGAAGCAATGAGAAAAAAAAAACTAATATCAGAGTTTGTGATATAACTAGACTGGGAGAAAACAATGAAGTGCTACGATTATTGAAGTGTGTACTTCAGAGATGGGATTAAGTCCTACTGTATATATGCAAGTCTCAAGCAAGCTTCAAGTTCTGACCTTCAGGTCTCAAGTCAAATGCTAAGTTATCATGATAACATTCAAGCAAGTCGTGTCAAGTCACTTAATTTAATCAAGCAAGTCAAGTTAAATCACACTTCAGAAGACTTGGCTAATAGAACAATTGAGACTTTAGCGTCAGTAGGCTTTGCGCCGTACTATTCTATTTCAGTAATTATTTACCACTCTGATGCTGATCTTTCTGATTATAAAATAGGTCATTACGATAGCAATTGATGAGAGGAATTCATAATTAATTGCAGAATTACGGTATTTGAGGGTTTCTCTAAAATGACTCTTTCTCTTGCACGATTTGGCTCAAAAACTAATCAACACGCTGTCATCTCATTAAGTTTCGAGTTCGGTATTATTTTTTCCAGCCATTTTAGCTCTAGACTATCCTCAAGAAACTGTGACACACAAACACGCACACACACATACAGACACATGCCCATCATTGACATATCGATGTTTTCAGTATCAGGGGATATTAAAATGTTGAGATCTGTCAAAAAATGGAGATCAAAATATTTGATGAATCTAAAGCTTTCACTCCTCCCCTATAGATGATAGGTTATGGAGAGGGAGGGTGCAAAGCAAGAAAGTGATATTAATCTAAGATAATAATATATTTTCTTTAAAAAAAACAATTCCTAATAAGTAATAACAAAGACTGGTATATAACTGTTTTAGTTTTAAGTACTTTGGATATTTACTATAGATTACATCGAGGTACCATATGAGCTGGAGAAAGACAGCTTTCGCAGTAACCCTAGAAGTAAATGGAAGCTTAGAAATATGTCTATAATTTGACAAAACAGTGGGGTCCAAATTGGCCTTTTTAACAGTGGCTTAACAAATGCACACTTAAAATAATGGGGGACAATCCCAGATAAAAGGATATTACTTTAAAGTCTAAAATATAAACCCATACCAAACCAATTTTACCAAACAAAAAGTACAAAAACTCATCACATAATTCAGAAGAAGCCTCAGGGCAGTAGTAAACGGAAGTAGGAGTAAGAGGAATGCTGATCATAGTTCCTATTGTCACGTGACTATGCCCTATGCACATGCTTAACTTCTTTCTCACTAGCTGCCTGTTACTAGATGACCAGAGCACATGCATGCATGGTGACCCCATGGCAGCAGACAATATCCTTTGAAAATAACACAATAATTATTGTGAAATAATACAGTAACATTTTTTTGGGTGGCTGGAATAAGCTTCCATAGAATTGTGGTTAGAGAGGAGCAGCACGAAATGGGGTCAGCAGAGACATACAGCTGAGGACACAGGCTCCATGGCTGAAATGTTACATTAGTTGAAACAATAACACATAAATCACAGTGTTTGGATAGAAGTCTTTAGTTAGAGTTCCAGTCTTTATAACTCTTGAAATGACAAATAAAGTTTTAAGACATAGTTTTCATGTCAGTGAATTCTGATCTGCACATCTTGCAGATTACCATTATGTTCTTTGTAGTGTTATACACAGTAAACTGAAAATATCCAAAACTCATAATTCTTTGTGCTGATGCATCCATTGCATTTGTCCTACAATATGCTAATTAATCACAATGACTTATACAGGTATGGAGCAATAAGAATATAATTTAATATTATATAATACTAGCTGTGTAAGCCTGCGCTGTAAAAAGCCTGCGCTCCTAGAAACTATTGAAATCGTGGGAAAAACACTGAAATGCAGAGTTGGCAATTTCTTTTTGTGGACGTGCTCACCCCCCTAAGCAAGCTTCTCTCTTGTTTGTCTTTCCACGGCGGTTTCACTTTAGCGACGGAGTCGCTTTCTTTCAGCTTCATGCTGTAGCCTCATATTTCTTTCTTCTTCTGACTTGTTAACTTGGGGCTGCCTTACTGGCTCTTTGAGCTTCATGCTGTAGCCTCGCACTTCTGGGCCAGGCAGGCAGACACACACTCTTCCATGTGTAGACGTTTATATATAACATAATGTAATATAACAGAATATCAATTAAAGTCATGAAATCTGAAAAATAATAACTGTGACCATATAATGTGAGACTTTGCAAGTCATTTATCTAATCAAGTGCAAGTCATCAGTAAGCAAGTCTAAGCCAAGTCAATTCTTATTTTTTTATTTTTTTTTCAGAAAAATTAAGACTCGAGTCAAATCAAGTGAATCGAGTCACCCACCTCTGGTATACTGAGTTACTTTATTTGGGAATATTGTAGAGTAGCGTTTGAAATAAATAAAAGTAGTAGAGTAGCGTTTGACATAAATAAATGTAATCTGTAACTGTTTCTTTTTGACAGACTTTTATTCAAGTCCATAATATGACATCATCCTGCTATTAAGTTTTGCCACAAATACAGAGTTATTAATTTGAAAAAAATGTAAATCAGCTTGGAATGACTTCTAATTATCTTCTTAACATTACTTAACATTACTAATCACATGCTTCCAGCACTGTGTCCTGTTGTTGGAAGACTCTTTTTTTAGCCCAATCAAAACCATAAAGAAGTTTCCATTTTTGAAAACATTTTTGCTTATTTTCCATTTTGATCTACACTCATTATTTGCACACCGTACACTTCATTTTTTTTATCTTAATTTAGAAATGGAATTTTTAAACAAAATTAAATGTATTCCCCCATTTATACAAAAAACGAATTGGTCTCTTATATGTAATATATTATGGTGAAGAGCACTGAAACAAAAATCAAAAATAGCTCAGCTTTTTCTACATCCTGAATCCATGCTGCACCTGAAAAAGTGTTACATAAGTTAAAACAGAGACATAACAACATGTCTCTCAAAAATGCATTGCTGGGATGTCAGCATATGCAGAAACTCCCGCATGCATGGAGCTGTTGTTATGCCACTGATCTACTGTTTTATGGGAAAAGAGAATATGCATGCTTAGAACTTTATGCACTGGACTATTATGACATTTTTTCAGCTTCACCTCATTATCGCAGAATCCTAATCATAGACAAGTACGGAAGTATTCACGTTTGCCATTTTTTTTAAAAACAACAATGAATAAGTAATTGTAATTGTTTACTTAATAACTTATCAATCCTCACAGCTCCTGATTATAATTCTCTCTTAATTAAAATGAGAGAAGTAAGTGTGCTCTCGTGTGTTGCACAATGTTGACTGATTTTTCACTGAAATGACAAAGCAGACTTTCTATGTTTGGAGTTTTATTTTCTATTCTTTTTGAATTGCACTTTGCGAGGATTTGGTGAGTCATAAATTTGTAAGGAGATGCAATCTACTTTTTGCTACAACATACAAGACAACATGAAAAACAAATACCCATGTACATATCACTTTATAAAACCATACAGTATACTGTATCCAGATCTCAAAAAGCTCAAAAATGTACGCAACACGGTACTGTCATGGTTCCTTTACATTATTTCATAAACTGATGAAAAGGCAAAGAGCAACTTAAGTAATTTTAAATGCACCGACTCTGAATTTAAAAAGCTTTCACTTCACTGATGGCAATCAGCATGTTCTTTCTGATCTGAAGGAGAACGTCTGTGGCCCAAGTCACTGACACTAATATTCCCAAAACCAGATGGCATTGCCCTGTAAATCAGCCAGCTGCATTGCTGTCACAAACACTCTAGACAGATTACAGAATGAATTGAAAGTGCACTGGCAGCCAATTTGAATGACTTGTTAAAATTTTAATAATAATAATAATAATAATAATAATAATTGCTTAGGAAAGTTTATGTGATTTCAAGAAATGGAATTTAATTTGGAATAAATTATAGGAAAGATAATTTTACTTGGCTAGTTTTGTGGACATACTGATATAAAATATTAATTGGATTTTTAAATATAACAATGTAGGATTAAAAAATTCAACTTTTTTCCCATACCTGAATATCTTATTTCTTTACCAACAACCAAATTAGGTCCTAATGATTTATAACCCTGCTGTCTTCTTTAAAGTAACCTCACACATTTTTCATTCACTTCTTCTCCTAGTGCAGGTCTCAGTGTTAATAGGTGAACCAAATCAGATCAGATCAATTGCCTCTTGCCCCAGAAACAATTCTGGTGAAAATGTGCAGGTGATCCCAAGCGAGGTGGGAGAAGACTACAGTTCTAAGTAAACCAATAGTGGAATGTATTCAGAGGGCATCCTCACTAAATGCCAAAAGCCCCTCAGCTGTCCGTTCTCAGGAGGAGTAGTGAGTGTTTTCTGAGGTCTTGCTGGACCGTCGAGCTCCTCACCTTTTTGCAGAGTGTGAGCCACTGTCAGTAGTCTTGCATAGGAACCTTGATCTGCATCTGGCACCTGTGCTCACATCTGAGGTTAAGGTCAAGGTAAACTTTATCACAAAACTTTGTTCTAAATTTTAAATTTTGCTTTATGTAGTTTTCTAACTTTGATCTTATTTTACTACTACAACCATTACAAAATTCTAGATTTTTATACCTCTTTAGTAACTATGCCTTTTCTTCACAGTGTCATTCTTATTGTCATTGTTCATCCTGATTATGTCTTTCTATCTATCCATTGTTTGCTCTGCTGTATTTAAAAAAAAAAAAAGGCAGATCTGACAGTTTTAAAAAGCACGGGAGTGATCTGATTCAGCTCCATGACCATGTAGTTTGCTCCTATGGATGTTTAGACATTGCAAGCAAAGGTAGTTGGGCAGAACTTACACTGCTCTGCTGCCAAGTTGTTTGCGTACCTATGAAAAAGTCATCTGAGATAAATGAGCGCTGAAATCACTGGATAGAAGGGACCTTTCAGCAGATTGGCTGGCCTAGCACTGATTCAGTTGTAGAATGGCCAATATGGAGAGGCGACTAGTTGGACAAGATCTCCAGGACTCTAACTGTGTCTGGCATGTCTCTGGCTCATTTTCTACAATCTGGACGTGGATCTACAATTTGCAGATGGACAAATATTGGAGGGTGGCATGGTGGCACAGTGGTTGTGCTGCTGCCTCACAGTTAGTAGACCCGGGTTCACTTCCCAGGTCCTTCCTGCGTGAAGTTTGCATGTTCTCCCTGTGTCTGCGTGGGTTTCCTCCGGGTCCTTCAGTTACCTCCCACAGTTCAAAGACATGCAGGTTAGGTGCATTTGGCGATTCTAAATTGTCTCTGGTGTGCGCTTGGTGGGTGGGTGTATGTGTGTGTGCCCTGCGGTGGGCTGGCACCCTGCCTGGGGTTTGTTTCCTGCCTTGTGCCCTGTGTTGGCTGGGATTGGCTCCAGCAGACCCCCATGACCCTGTGTTAGGATATAGCGGGTTAGATAATGGATGAATGGACAAATACTGGAGTTTTTCATTTATGTTGATTAGTTTCTACTTTGTTTTTGATTTATTTGAACAAATCTGTACACTATGTGATAGTTGTGTATTTAGTTAGTGGTATAAGCTATTTTTACATTTTGCGGGGAGTTTTCACGGTGCTCTGTGCCTGCAGTTGGTGAGGAGCGCTTTGCAAGGACAAAATAATTTGTACTTCAGGGGTGGGGATCGATCTGTTCTTAACTCAACTTTTCTTTTTGTAAAAACTTGATTGCTTTGTATGGACTCCAATAAAATTAATAAAACAATAAAAATAAATAAATAATTTGTACTATTGTGTTGTATTTCTGAGGTGGCCATCTAGTTCTGTTATGAATACTACTTGTGTTCTGTTTTGTGTGTTCTATTTAACTCCATTTTGACACCCAGTGAACACTTATCCTACCTGGACCGGGTCTTTCACAGAATTACCCTTCCTAAGATTTTTTTCTACAACATTTTCTTGGCTGTTTTTTTGTCTTTAAAAGTCAAGGCTTGAGGACTGTCAAAAATCAGGGCCTGTTAAAGCCGATTAAAACATTCCTTGTGTGATTTAGTGTGAAATAAATTGTTGTTTACTACAGCTTGGCATTTTTGTTTGAATATGTAGAAATATTTTAAATTGTTTGGGGGTTGATGTTACAGCAGCGGATCAGTATCCAGAAAAAGGAAAGCCTTGGTATTTGAGCAAAAGAAATGAGAAAAAAATATTAAATGTTTAGTAGGTATAAGAAACAAAAGGAAATTGCATTGGATGCTTAAATGAAGTGTAGATTTACATTTAATAATGAAAGGAAAGATTTTTAGCCACCAGAGTGAGTGCAGCAGAGGCTGGCCTGGCGTGTGAATACAGTAGGGTGTAGGAATACATGATACATGCTCTCCTTTAATTTTCTAGGCAAAAAGAAATTGATTATGAAAGGACCTTTTAGGATCTTTTTCATTCAAGCGTTTAGGAAAATGTGTTTAAGGAACTTAAGGATTAATACTTTTTCTTTCTGACTTGCTTGTTATGTTTCTCCTTTCTCCTCACACAAACATGTTGATTTATGAATGACTCATTTTATTTGAGTTTAGTCTGTCCCTGGTTTCAGAAAATTGACTGCTTTCGTAACTAATTACTCTGGATTTACTGGCTATTTGAAATTTTATTGTATACTTTGGTCTATTCCTAAAGGTATAATAAAAGATCCAGTGGCCAAATGGAATGTAACAATGTGGAAGTGTGCCTCCCAGTTGCTTTCTTGAGTGCATTTTCCTTCATTTCTACCAATGTCATTGAGAGTCTAATTAGCCATTTGCAATTAGCAGGAGAGTTTTGTGGTCTAGCTCTACTAATGGCCTTAATAACACCACATTGCCGATGTTTAGTATACCTTCTAGAAAGAAACATCTTTGTGTGAAATAGTGAGTTACAAAAACAGTTGAAAATCAGGCAGTTAGCTGGTGTTTTGGTATTTCTAACTCACAATAATCCCTTTGGACATTGTCATTATCAGACGAAGGGATCTTGAGAAGCCCCAGAATGGTGAACGTGGTGAATAAAACCACTCGTCTGGACAAGGAACAAGCAATGGTAGCTGCTACAATGCAGCATTCTCTGAATGAAATAACTGTATGGCAAATAGGAGGTTAAAAACTATTGAAGACCTGTGAGTGAGTGTGGGGTATAATTAGATTATGTGGCTTTAAGAATGTATGTATGAACTGCGTTGCTGCTTCATAGCACCTGAATTCCAGCTCTGCACAGAATCAGTGCAATTTCTCTACATTTTTATGCCATTCTTCTTCTGGCAACTGTGGGCTCCTTACTAAACCTTAACACTTGATATTATAGTGACGGGTAAGTAAGTATGAGTAATTATAAGTAGGCAGAGTAGTGTAGTGGTTAAGTCTTTGGACTTCAGATCATGACTTATGTGTCTCACTACTGACATTGTGTGTCATTTCAACTGGAAAAAACAGATGAAATGCAGCCAATTGTATCTCTTAAATGTTGTAACCCAAGTAATAATAATATTATCAGTGTAACCTGCAGTGGACTATTATCTCATTCAAGGTTGGTTCCTGCCTTGCACTCAATGCTGTTGGACTTAGCTCCAGTTTGGATTTGCTATATGTGCCTTAAAGAAATGCTTCTGCACTTAATTTCATGCAATTTTAAGTAGATCAAAGATAACTAAGATTAATTATGATTTAAAAGTAAATTCCATGTTGGTAATGATTTGGTAAAGACAGCAAAATGTGTTTAAATTTTAGTAATAAAGAATATTGCATAGCCTTATGATAATAAGGATAACATTATTCCATAAAATGGAATAAAAAACACACACACAAGCACGCACACACACACGAGCGCACACAGAGTTATTTTGCATAGTTTTAAAATCAGTTCAGTCTTCTTTTCTCCATTCATTTTCCTTTAACCAATAAACAAATCCATATATCTTTTTACCCAATCAGTCCTAATTTGGGATTCTTGTTAGCCAGAATCAGTCCTGTCAACCAGAATTGGGGTCCAGTCAATGCCAGAGCATACTTGTCCACATTGGGAAAGTAAGTCATAAAAATAAAATCCCCTTGTGACAGACAGGAAAATGAGAACCTGCGCTAATTACTAAAAGTCACAAAAAATGTTTGAACTGTGATAGTTAACCCATCAAAATGTACTGTAAACCTGCTTATGTTCACCATTAGAAGCAGAAATACAACAAAAGTTATGTTGAATCCAAGTAATATGCAATATACCTTTCTCTTTTGTATGCTAATGGTATGGTAATTGTATCAAAAGTATAAGGATAGTTTTGATAAGGCATTTACACAGTGCAAGAGCAGAGTCTAATTAGACAATAATATATTGCTGCTCATTTACTACTGCAGCTACTTTAAATTAAACTTTGACATGTTAATTAAAATTAATGGACTTCTGTTAAGTGTCACATAGAATCCATGCAATGGCTGGAACATGCTGAGAGTATTTTATAACCCCGTTGTTGAGTCAGTAAGATTAGAATAACTGGTGCTAACAATATTGTTTTTAAACTTGTTTTAAAACTTAATTATGCTGTTTCATCTCCATTTAGATTTCAAAACATTTCTGTTATTTTCCTTTAGTGTATCTTTCTGGGTAAGAAATAAAATGACCATAAACATTTACAGTATGTCCCAAACACACACACTTTACTTATTTAGCACACAATGCACAGACAATACAGTGCTCAAATCACCGTCAATTCAGTCCTTTTCCACTATTTTCTTTCTCTTTCTCTTCTGCCACCTCCGCTCCTTCTGTCGCAAGCTCCGTCCTCTGCCTCTTGACTCCGGCTCGAAAAGTGATTGTGCAGAGCGTATGTAGCGGTAGCAGCGAGTGTGCGTGTCACTCTGCTGGGTCGGGCCATCCACAAAATTATTTTTATTGATAGATCCCTCCCTTTTATCAGGCAGAGAGTCCCATCTGGGATGCCACTGTGGAAGACCAGCCTCGACACAGACAGACACCGACTCACAATGTCCCGAAGCACACACGTTTATTATTTCTTCTTTACATAGCACCAAACAGTGCACAAATCAGTACACAATAATGGCTTAGTCCTTTATACTTATCTCTTTCTCTTTTCCTTTACTGCTGCCTCCACTCCTCTCTTGCAAGCTCTATCCTCTCCCTCCCAACTCCGGCTCCCTGAGGCCTCAACAGGGATGAGCTTCCAAGCTCTGATCCCGTAGGCCCCATGTACACCAGGGTGGCTGCCCTCTCATAGTCCAGGGGAGGTATTGTCCCTTTCCCAGTCCTTCCAGGCATCATGGCTGGTGTGGAAAAATACAAAACAGATTGATCAATCTGGTGTACATGACAAGAGCCATGTAAAATTCTGCTTGCCCATGGCGAACGTGACAAAGGGTCATGTAGACCTTGCATGCCCAAAGTGTGCGTGCTAAGTGCTACTTCTTGTTTTAAGGTTACTACACAAAAAACCACAAGTGTGGACTCAGTGAGCCCCAAACTAAGGAAACTAACAGATGTATTCCACCTTTAGATATCTGGTAATGCTGATTCAGGCTAATATTTTGAAATACTTGTGTAACTACAGTCATAAGACAAAAGCCCTATAAAAATTTGGGACACCGACCCCTCGGGGCAGACGAAGGGCAGGTGTCCTAGGACTGTGCTTTTCTGTCATTTAACCTTTGCCTGGTGTATATCAATAAAAGATTTTTACTAACTTTAATTATATCTCTCTGTCTTCAGTCACAAGAAACAACACCATAGAAAAAGTTTTCTGGCGCCCGTACGTGGGGCAAGAGATGGCCAGCTGCCTCCTCGAGCGGGACCACCTCAGTGATCAGTCTTTTAAGCGGACTGCCGCCAATACGGGCCCCGGCAGCAGTGCAAGCAGTTCTGGCAAAAGTTAGGACTGCCCTGTCCTGAGACGGCTCCTGCGTGAGGAGCCCTCGGTCTCCTCTTCGGCTGATCCACGGTGACTGGAAGGATTTCCAGACAGAGCTCAAATACTCTAAGGCTGGGGTAAGTACTGTGGAAATCCCCATTTTTGTACACCGACAGCATTGGCTTGCTGTTAGGAAACATAGGAAATTTTTATCTACATACTGGAATATACATACTTTGCTTTCGCCATGCACTGTGACAGTCGACATAAGAAAATAGTGCGGTACGCTTCCTCTGGGTATATTAAGGGGAACATTGGGAGCGGGTGAGTGGCACATTCAGCACTCCAATAGTTCATTGGACAGGGGAAGGAATAGGATAGGTATTTAAAGGAAAATCTGACACAGGGCTCGGGGAAAGGCAAGGGGACATAATGGGAACACATAACAGCAAGCCTGCCAACTGGCCCGGGGTTCAAGTCTTTATGCTGGAAGGATTATTTTCGGAGGATCAACAGACGCCACGTAAACATGGGTCACCCAGGAAGTTAATAGAGAAAAGGACAGGGTTGGATTTCAAAAAGGCATGTAAAAAGTGGAATAAGCAGAGCGGTGGGCATTTGCCGCTTGAAGGGACAGGTGATGCAAGTGAGATACAGGAAATAAGAAAGATTTTATGTAGAAATACACAAGGTTGTTGTAATGGAGGACCGTATCGGATGGATATGTTCGATCGATGGGAATTAGTTATTAAAGATCGGAATTTGGAAGCAGTGCAGAAACAGAATGAATGGTTGAAAGCAAATGAGGGAATGGCTAGAAAAGAAAAGGAAGAGCTGTTGATTGCGTTGCAGAAAGTTCAGACAGACCTGGGACCACAGATAGATAAGAGTAAGAAGAAGAATAACAATAGCAAAGATCCCCTGTACCCTGTTATTTGCCCTTCCCCACCTTACCAACCACCACCACTACCTGGCCCTCCACCTTTACTTCCCAATGCCCCTACAGCGCCCCAGGTGACAGACGAAACATCAGGAGCATGTTTCTTTGATGAGCAATATCGATATGACCCCAATAAGGACGACTCTTCTGAGGATGAAATACTTTTTGAATCCCCGATAGCACATCGCACAAGAGGGGGAAAAAAGACCCCGCCTGTTCCCCAGCTCACATGTCCACTCATAGAGGTTCTCAATCCTCATTATAACCCCGCCCTGGCTGTGGGACCCCAGAACCCTACTACTGTCATGATTCATCGAAACTGGGACATTCAAGAACTAAAAGATGTGGTTTCTGAACTGCCCGATCCTAAGGGCGTAGGGGGACTGAAGTTTGTTGAACAGCTTGAGCAATTGGAGAGTATGTATAAGCCTAATGCCGCAGAGTGAATACAATGGGAGGCATTGAGACAAAATATTGCAGAAAAATATAAGAAAGGCACAGACTGGTCCCTTATCTCCTCTGCTAAACAAAAGAAAGACGAGACAGTTGATGAGTGGGCACATAGAATTCAAGACCTTATGGCTAATCACTCAGGTTTGGAGAATGCCGATGATCGAACTCGTGCTGCAGTTCCTCCTTTTGTCTCGGGACAAAGTTCTGACATACAGACCAAAGTGCGAATTTCCTGTATCAGGTGGGAGTCCGCTGCATTTGAGGAAGTTAAGCGACAAGCGGAACATGCTGAAAAACAAAGCAAGCAAAAAGAGTCTGACACTCAAACTAAGCTAATAGCCGCCCAGATGAACAGGAGGGGCTTTAGCAAGAGGACGAGGAGCTGGTTTCCGGGGTCGAGGAAGAGGAAGAGGGCGAGGCCGAGGTTTTGGAGCCGCGCCCGTTGAACAATCAAGAAACCCCTTTACACCCTCCTCCTTTAATCCCAATATGACTCCGTATTACTGTTATAATTGTGGCAAACCTGGACATTTCCGTTGGGAATGTCCTCAGAAACAGCAACAATCCCCGGCACACCCTCCCCCGCCTGTTTTTCCTGACGCACCAGATCAACAGCATTGGGCATAGGAACACGCAGGGACCCCCAGCCACTCGCTTCAGTTGCCACTGCTCACTCATAACTCAGAGACTGATCCTTTATTGACATTGCTTGTTAATGGCACTGAGACTACTTTTCTTGTCGACACTGGGGCCACTCGGTCCACCCTCTCACTGGTTAAGGTGTACCTGCCTCGGACGAAACTGTAACCGTGCTTACTGCATCTGGACAACCACATGTTTTACTGGTCTCAAAACCTCTTCGAGTTCAGCTGCTTTCTGGTGGTTCCACTTTAACACACCGATTTCTTTTAAATCAGCTCTGCCCATGTTAATCTTCTAGGAAAGGATCTCATGACGAAGCTTTCTCTCTCTATTTCTATGACTGACCAAGGATTTTCCTGCTGATCCCCCAAGTTACTGTGCCAAATCGCCCCTCACCCCAAACCATCTTTTGCAGCATGGACTCTGAATATTTCTCCACACACCATCCTCCTTAAAGCCCTACACTCTTTCCCTCCTGTCTTTTTCCCCACTTACAGGTCCCTGACACTTTACACTGTACTGCTCAATATTTCCCTGTAGAAGTAGACACCACCTGGCTAGAATCTTTTCTTTTTTCAGGCACTTACCCCGAAACCCTTCACATCCCCTGTATCTTCATTTCATCCACAACAGCTGCTGCGTCCATCCATCTCACGTGTTTACAAAGTATTTTCTATCTTGGAGGTGCAGTACCCCATGTTTCTTTAGCCAAATCAAGTACTGTCCATTGGGTGGAAATCGGACCATGGGTAGAACAATGTCTTAATAGAACAGACTGGTTACATGTTGCCCCAGGTATTTTTGATACCTCAGACCATTTGATAACTAAAGTTGTGCTTCAAACTGATTTTTTAGTACATCGTGCTTTGTGCCGTCCTTCCCTTTCTCTTTTTTCATTGCAAACCACTTCCCCTTCTTGGCTCTCTATGCTCCCTGATTCACTGTGGTCTCAGGGAAAGAATGATTATGGACGGATAGCCCATTGTGAGCCTCTGGTGATCTACCCAAAATCTTCCTTCCCCCACACCGTGCCCAGTATCCTCTGTCTCCCAAAGCAGAGGCTGGCATCTCCGCCGTACATTCCGATCTCGTGAAACGCGGAGCGATTATTCCAATTAAATATTCTCCAGTCAATTCCCCCATTTTACCTGTAAAAAAGGCTGACGGTTCATGGCGTTTTATTCAAGACTTACGACAAGTAAATTCTGCAATCTTTCCTAGGGCCCCTATTGTTCCTAATCCTTCCACTATTTTTTCTACAATCCCTCTGCTCGTTACTTTTCAGTGATTGATCTAGCCAATGCTTTCTTTTCCATCCCTGTACACCCTGATTCTCAATTTTGGTTTGCTTTTACTTTCCAAAGCCGCCGTTGGACATGGACTGTCATGCCTCAGGGATATACTGAAGCCCCTTGTGTATATAACCAAGCGCTTGCTCAAAATTTAGAAGGGTTCTGGCCAGATCGAGGTAGTACATTAATACAGTATGTAGATGACATTATGTTATGTAGTGCTACAGAAGAAGATTGTGCACAAGATACTCAGAAACTATTGTTGTTTCTGGGGGACAATGGCCATAAAGTCTCAAAGGCTAAACTGCAGTTAATTCAAACAACTGTAAAATATCTAGGTCATGACATCACTTGTGGAACAAGAGCTCTCTCTAGCGATCGCATTAACACCATTCAAAATCTTCCCAGACCTGTCACAAGACAACAGGTTATGTCTGTATTGGGCATTCTAGGTTACTGCCGGCAATGGATTCTAAATTTTACTGAAAGAGCACAGCCGTTGCAACAATTGGCTAATACTCCTGGCATTCCCCTCTCTGGCCAGGTGCAATGGAATGAACAGGCTGAGACGGCTCTTTGTGACTTAAAAAGTGCTCTTATCTCTGCGCCTGCACTCAGCCTTCCAGATCACACTCGTCCATTCACTCTGTTTGTGGACGAAAAGGGGGGATATATGAATGCTGTCCTAACACAAATACATGGGGACAAACAAAGGCCAATAGCTTTTTTTTTCGAAAAAATTGGATCCTGTGGCAGCAGCACTTCCGCCTTGCCTTAGGGCTGTGGCTGCCACAACAGAAGCAGTGCTAGCCAGTACAGATATAGTGCTCATGAGCCCCCTAACAGTAAAAGTGCCTCACGCTGTACATTCCATTTTAGTACAGGCTAAGACCTCACATCTCACTACTGCTAGGGCAATACACTATCAGAATGTACTCTGTACTTTGTCAAACGTCACAATTGAGAGATGCTCCACTTTAAATCCAGCCACTCTCCTCCCAACTTACAACGAAGGTGAACCGCATAATTGTTTTGATGAAATAGCAAAGGTTGTAAAGCCTAGAGCAGATCTACAGGAAACACCTTTAGAAACTGGAGAAATGATTTTTGTGGATGGATGTTCCTTGCGATTGGAAAACGGAGCACCCTCAACCAGTTACGCAGTGGTCCAAGGGGACCGCCTGCTGGAAGCAATTAAAATTTCATCAAGTTTAAGTGCACAAGCAGCTGAATTAATAGCGCTCACTCGAGCATGCCAGCTGTCCGAAGGAAAAATCATAAAAATTTATACAGATTCCAGATATGCCTTTGGAGTCTGCCATGATCATGGAGCATTATGGAAATTAAGGGGATTTAAGACCAGTACTGGCAAGCCCATCCAACATCAAAACAACAACAACAACATTTATTTATATAGCACATTTTCATACAAAAAAATGTAGCTCAAAGTGCTTTACAAAATGAAGAATAAAAAAATAGAAGACACAATAAAAAATAAACATAAGTCAACATTAATTAACATAGAATAAGTAAGGTCCGATGGCCAGGGTGGACAGAAAAGCTAATCGAATCCCTTTTAGAAGCCATAACTAAACCATCAAAGCTAGTGATCGTTAAATGTCAAGCTCACACACGAAAACAGGATCCTGTCAGCAAAGGAAATGAATTAGCTGATTACTTTGCTAAAAAGGCTGCATATAGTAACACACCAATCTCTTTATTCCAACAGAGAAATGACCAGGACCCTGATAATCAAATTATTTCTTTACAGAGTGCAGCCACGGACATCGAAAAGAAAAAATGGTCCAAAGAAGGTCCTCTCTGATGGAGTCTGGACTCATAAGCAAACTAACAAACCTTTCCTCCCAAAGGCTTCCTTTCCAGGTATGGCAAAAATCGCCCATGGCCTCGACCATGCTGGAAGAGACGCCATGGTTCAAGATGTTGAAAAACATTGGGAAGCGGTAGGCTTCTCTACATATGCAGAGCAGTTCTGCAGATGCTGTGCATTTTGTCAAAAGTTTAATGTAGGAAAAGGCACCCAGGTAAGTCCCGCCATTACTCCTAATCCAATGGGTTCGTTTGAACACCTCCAAATGGATTTCATTGAATTAACCCGTCTAAAGGTTACCGTTATTGCCTTGTGATTGTCGATGTGTTTTCCCGATGGGTAGAAGCTTTCCCTTCTAAACACAACGATGCTAAAACAGTAGCCAAAGCTCTGATTAAAGAAATTATTCCTAGATGGGGCATACCGCAGAAATTACAAACAGATAATGGCACTCACTTTGTGAATTCCATTATAAATGAATTAACTACCTGGCTTCAAATCAATGTACATCATTATTGTAAATACCATCCACAGAGTGGGGGTATCGTAGAACGATGCAATGGTACCCTAAAAGCTAAACTTGCAAAAATTTGTGAACAAACCAATTTATCCTAGCCGGATGCTCTACCCTGGCTCTAATGGGATTGAGAGGACGGACACACCGACAATTGGGACTATCACCCTTTGAAATTCTGACCGGACGTCCCATGCCCGTTGGCATGGTTGTAGGTAATGTGAATTTGCACACTGTGGACAATGATCTTCTCTCCAGTCTTGCAGATCTCCGAGCCTCATTGAAGGAAATCCACCAGCAGGTTAATCAGGCCTGGAGGACCAGCCCACCTACTAAGGATTCATTAATTCCCTTGTGTACTTGGATCCTGGTTCGGGACACTCGGAGGAAACACTGGCATCAGCCTAGGTGGAGAGGACCGTTACAAGTTCTTCTGTCCACACCACACGCCGTAAAAGTTGAAGGATTGCCCTCCTGGATTCACGCTTCACACTGCAAAAGATGGCACCCTTAATATACATACTCATATTGATTACACTCTCATTGTTTTTCCTTCCATTATTCACTTCACGGGTGACACTGACTTTCCAGGTGGAGGAAACTGCCTCATTCCAGGTTGACTTTTGTGCAATTGCCTCCTGTACTGGCAGACAGGAACAATGGGAATGGCCTGACAAATATGTTTGTGTGAGCTACCCTTGGTATGACTCTGATTCAGGTTCCTCCAAAGAGGACTCTGAATGTGGATTTTGGAGCGACGTGTTTGCAAATACAGGACCAAATGACTGGGGTTATGAACCCTGGCAGGCTACTCAGTATGGCCTAAAAACTCGATTCTCTATTTTAAAAGGACACGCCCCTCATGAGTGTGCGAGAATCATTGTAACCCATTAATCATTACTCTGAAGAATCCTTCTTTGCATGATTCAGGAACTTATGTCTTAGCTGCATATGCAAGTGGTTATGATCCCCGAGGATTTTTTCAAATTAAGGTTAGGACACCCGCTCTCTCTCCCCCGTCCCCTCTCCTATTCAGTTTCTCATCACTGTGTCCGCGAGCGACGAAAAACCCCTGGTTCAGATTTTGAATCTAACTACCTTAACC
The DNA here is from genome assembly GCF_016835505.1 of Polypterus senegalus. Taxonomy (NCBI): domain Eukaryota; kingdom Metazoa; phylum Chordata; class Cladistia; order Polypteriformes; family Polypteridae; genus Polypterus; species Polypterus senegalus. The sequence goes on along the minus strand of NC_053169.1, from coordinate 43,518,178 downwards.
AGTACTTTCTCTGTGGAGACAGGCTATGGGGATCAGAATAGATGGTTGCAGTGGGTAATCTATTCAGCAAAACAGGTTAACCGTTCACATTGCTACGCTTGTGCAGCCGCACGACCTCATTTAGCTACAGTCCCTTTCTCACTATCCAACATTTCTGACCCCACTGGGTTACCTTGCCTTCTATACTTATTTACTAACCCCAAAACCCCACTAATTCCAATTGTGCTACTCTATCTTTTCTTTTTCCCCCCACCCGCCATATGACTACCCCCATATTTCAGTCCCACGAGGGCAATTTCACATGTTTTAAATCAAATGGAACTGCTTGGGTAGGAGAATTACCTTTTTCCTTCTGCTCCCAAACCTTCCATGTCAACTCCTCCTCTTTTAATTCCACTCTTTCACTATTTTTGCTTTCCCAAACTACCCCTAGATCTGATATTTGGTGGATGTGCCGCAGGTCAAAACTATTTGATATCTTGCCTTCCGATTGGTCTGGCACTTGTGCCCCTGTACAGCTAGTTATGCCCTTCCGATTACTGTCCTTATCCTCTTCACACTCACCGTATCACCCCTCTTCTTCCCAGCTCTCCACTTTTTCCCACCGAACCTGTTCCCTCCCAGACTCTTCCTCCGGTTTCTCCCTACACGTTCCAGGAGTATATATTGATTTCATAGGAGTCCCCAGAGGAGTCCCAAATAAATTTAAAGCAAGGGATCAGGTAGCTGCTGGGTTCAAGTCCATAATACCTCAGATCACCATCAATAAAAATGTCGATTGGATCAATTATCTGTACTATAATCAACAACGATTCCTTAATTTCACAAAAGATAGCATTGAAGGAATTCATGAGCAGTTGGATCGTACCTCTCTAATGACCTGGCAGAACAGGTTAGCCTTAGATATGCTTTTAGCAGAGAAAGGAGGTGTCTGTGCAATGTTTGGAGACACTTGCTGCACCTACATTCCCAATAATACTGCTCCTGACGGCTCCATAACTCGTGCATTAGCCGGTCTCACTGGCCTTTCTAATGAACTTGCCACTAACTCTGGCATCTCTAACCCTTGGGATCAGTGGTTTACGTCCACCTTCGGGTCCTGGGGCCAATGGCTAAAGTCAGTGTTTATTTCTTTGGCAGTAGCATTTATCGTCCTTCTCCTTGTTGGATGTTGCATCATTCCTCTTATTCGCTATATTGTATCAAAGTACTTTACTGCTTCCATGGCCAAGGCCTATATGCTACACGAGGAACGTATACTCCAAATTGCTTCTTAGTTTCCTCATCCCCTTCCCCCTCTCCTCCTCCTTCCCCACTTCTTACCTCCGCCGTCTAACTTTCCCTTATCCCTTGTCACGCCCAGATTGTTCAAAAGGGGGGAATGTGGAAAAATACAAAACAGCTTGATTAATCTGGTGTACGTGACAAGAGCCATGTAAAATTCTGCTTGCCCATGGCGAATGTGACAAAGGGTCATGTAGACCTTGCGTGCCCAAAGTATGCGTGCTAAGTGCTACTTCTTGTTTTAAGGTTACTACACAAAAAACCACAAATGTGGACTCATCGAGCCCCAAACTAAGGAAACTAACAGATGTATTCCACCTTTAGATATCTGGTAATGCTGATTCAGGCTAATATTTTGAAATACTTGTGTAACTAAAGTCATAAGACAAAAGCCCTATAAAAATTTGGGACACCGACCCTCGGGCAGACGAAGGGCAGGTGTCCTAGGACTGTGCTTCTCTGTCATTTAACCTTTGCCTGGTGTATATAAATAAAAGATTTTTACTAACTTTAATTATATCTCTCTGTCTTCAGTCACAAGAAACGACACCATAGAAAAAGTGTCAACACTGGGGATCTGCCACTATATATATATATATAAATATAAATATATGATTAAATTATAATGATTGACATGGTCCTTTTCTTTCCTTCCCATTTGCCTACAAAGTAAACTAAAACAGATGAAATAATAACAAGGGAAAGTGAAGTGAATCTTCCAAATTATGTATTTTAGCTGTGCTCTGAAATTATAGTAGTAGAATAATTAATAACTAGTAGGGTGCTCCAGAGATGTGTTTGAATATTCAAAGAAACCTCAATCATTTATTAATGAGACAACTGCTTGAAGCACTGTAAAGACTGCAGGATCATTGCATGTCTGCTAAATAGACCTTCAAACTACACAATTTCCACATGAAAGCTTATCCCTTCTTTAGTACTTTTTTATGCACCTTCCATTACTTCTAGAAATCTGGTGATTCAGCAGCTTTTATTGATAGGATGGGTATATCTTCTATTAAATGATCTTTAATTATTATTTATGCTCTAATAGAAAAAAGGCAGCATAGAATATTGTGAATGCTGTCTCCTTCCTGTGGCATAAATATTTAAACACAACATCCAGCCGCTTCTTTGCCCATTGGTAAACTGAATCTAAAAGATCGCTAGTTTTTAAATGATACCAAGTTTATTAAAAGGGTTCAGGTGACCCCAGGAAATATGTAGTCTTTATATTATAAATAAACCATACATACCCTCTCTGTAATAAAATGTGTTTATGATAGTGGTTATGAAAAGTATTACATTGGACCTTACTCCCGTAGAAGATGGCAAACCCTATATAATGCACTTTGCAGAGACCGAAGCAAAAAATTTAATTTAGTCTTTATACCACATTAGAAAAGTTACAGCAGAAAAAGGTATGAGATAATACTTTGAATAATTTGAAAAGTACTGGATGATATGCGTGTAGTCCTCTCATTAGAGTACACACAAAGAAGAAATTGTCTTACCGAAATGTTTCAGTAAATATTTAACCATGTCAGACATAAATTTTCTTTTTCTTTTCATAACTACAACCACTTCTTCCACGTTTTAACTAGCTTAATTTACATTCCTTATTTGTGAGCTTTCAGAAAACTAAAATCTGTATGGAGTTATAGATAAAACTCTCTGTTTTATTAAATATGTGCATGTATCATAGTGAAATGTTGTGTAGTTTTGCATATATTTCCCCGTTATTGTTTCATATTCTATGAAAAGAGCACTGTATATGAATAGGTCAATTGAACTGAACTGACACACTAATATTATGTAGTGATATAGAAAGATGACACATTCTGTTTATAAATTAAAAAGAAGTACTATGCCCTCATGCCATTCTTGTAGTGAAGTGATTTCTAGTATATAAGTTGATAAATATTTTCCATCCATCCATTATCCAACCCGCTATATCCTAACTACAGGGTCACGGGGGTCTGCTGGACCCAATCCTAGCCAACACAAGAAACAAACCCTGGGCAGGGCGCCAGCCCACCGCAGGGTGTGCACACACACTAGGGATAATTTAGGATGGCCGATGCGCCTAACCTGCATGTCTTTGGACTGTGGGAGGAAACCAGAACACCCGGAGGAAACCCATGCAGACACAGGGAGAACATGCAAACTCCACGCAGGGAGAACCTGGGAAGCAAACCCAGGTCTCCTAACTGTGAAGCAGCCGTCCTACCACTGCTCCACCCTGATAAATATTTTGTATGATTTTATTTGTAAGCTGGACAAAGCAAATAGATAGTGCTTCAGGTGGCCTGTTTTACTTCATTGATGAGAAAGGCGATGCTTTGATGTTTACCCAACAAGGGGGGAATTGTACCTGAGAGTTTTCATTGGTGACTACCAATGGAATTGGATTAAACACGTACTGTATCAATGTATCAATGTTTATGTTTATTAATCAGAGGCCATTCTGTACTATGACACAACATTGATTTGGTTTTATGGTAAAAATGGTATAAAGTTGGTTATCTTGCCTTTACCTTTCTTTCACCATCTGGCAATGAAGAAAATACCATGATGCAGACAATTCTATCCTGGCAGCCATATTAATTACGGGCACGTGGCCTGTTTCAATACTCCATTCAAAGGCCATATGGTAGCAAAGCAAGCTAGACTGAAGATAAGCCAATAGCTGCCTATGGACTCAAGATGCACTGCTACTCAGGCCTTAAAGTTATGCTTTGCCAATTTTCACATAATATTTTGCTTCCTTAATATTTTTAGAAATATATCAGTATTACATTTGATTTTTTTGATTTGATATACTTTATTGATCCCAGAGTTACAATTGTCTTGTTGCTTGGCCTTTTGGAGGTCAGAGTACAGGTTCAACAATTATACAGCACCTGTGGAGCAATTTTCAGGTTAAGAGCCTTGTTCAAAAGCCCAACAGAGTAGGTTCTCTTCTGGCAGTAATGGGATTTGAACTGGCAACCTTCCAGATACCAGTACAGATCCATAAGCAGAGCCACCATTCTACAGTATATAACTTATATGTATATAAACTTAACTCCTGCCTGTTTCTTTAATCCATCTAATTGCCTGAGGTTACAGATGTAGCAGGGAAGGGTGGAGGAAGTGCTAAAGTACCTGATATCAGAGTGGTAAGTGCATGAGATTTAAGGCAGGTCTACACAATGAAGATTAAAAAAGGAGAAAGCAAAACAATACTGTATGTGAGTACACTGTTACTACTGCAAAACTACACTCATTCCAGTACTAGTGTGGTGGAGCACGATTTTGGACCAGTAGTCCTAAGAATTTTATATTGTTGTATCCTCTATATATTTTTAAATTTCTTTAGATTTTAAGGATTGCATTACAATGGGTTAAGTACCTGGAAGTAATATACAGTTAGAGCAGATAGATTATTACCATTAGTCAGGAAAGTTTGGAATAAAATGTTCTGAGAGTACCCTGCAATGGACTGACTTTTTCCTAAGATAAGCTTCAGCTTCCCCATGACCCTGCCCTTGATAAGCAAGTTAAGAAAATGGATTGAAGGATGAATGGAATTCTGAGAGCTCTAGTACAAAAATAACTGAGACCTATCAAAAGTGTATTGTAACAATCTGGAAAAGAAATTACCACTGAGGCAGTGTGTCCTAAAACCCATGCAAATGGGGTTGCTCAGAGTGCAGTGGAGAAGGGTGGGCAGACGAAACACATCTGCCTCTTTTAACTACAGAAGCCTCTGGAATGCTGGGGGGCAGGAAATTGTTAAGGAAGTTCCATTATTTTTTTGTCAAAGAAAAAAAGGAGGTACGTAGGGGTATAAAGAAACAAGTTTGAGAGGTGTTTTGACATGTGGTTGTTCTTCATCTGTTTTTTTTGGGCACCATTGGTTTTTTTTTCTGCGTTTGCATTGACCAGTTAAGGCAAAAGGCAGAAGAGCAATAAAAGCTTTGTTTTTGAACTACTACAACCAATTGCCTGTGTGGTTTATTTCTCCTGTCTGGAAAGGAACATTACAAACACATTAAGCACTGAAGTTCCAATGTTTTGGAAGACACAGTAAATTGTATGAAGGTTATATATAAAATAAACTTAAGGTACCTCTAAATAAGAGGGGTCAAACTATGATCCTGGTGGGCCACAGTGGCTTAAGGTTCTCATTCCAGCCACTTTCTTAAATACTGGCCAATTGCATCTACTTTTGGAAAAGACTTCTTTTTCTTTAACTTTATTTGATATGCTTTTTAAGATTTAGAGCCCTTTAAATTGCAATAATGAGATATAAAGCAAAGCAACAAATGATCCTAACTACAAAACCTCTCTGAAATCCACCAGACATTCATTTGGTTATGCAGTGTCCTGTACCAAACATCTGTTATGGATTTCTGATGTCCAGCAATTAATTGTGACATTGAGTCATTTGAAGGCCTGTGAATGTATAACAGATTTAAGGCTCAGCGGGTTAACCCATCAAACCTCATTAAGTCCTGCCTATAACCAAGAAATTCTGCACATATATTTCCATTATTTTTTTATATAGATCTACCAAATTCAGTAGGATAAACAGTTGTTTTAGTCATGGTAGTTTGGTTCTCTATTGCTGTATTTGTTGTACTCATATAAGAAATCAAGGAAACAGACAAAGTGTTTGTTATATGCTTTTAAATTGATTTTCTTGAGTTTGTTGTGTCTGATAATTTTGCAGTTCTAGAATGGTTTTTCGCTTTAAGACTTGACATCGATAAGACCTGTCCTTAGGCCAATATACTATACCCAATCAAATGTGCAAACAAAAAGAATTAACCCAAAACTGAGAGTTTCTATAATATGATGCGTCTTATTTTCAAACCTGAGTGAAATGTCCCCTAAGACAATTTTGCAAGAAATTCACATTCATTTACAGATGATGATGAATGGCTTCTACTGTAAGTCGATTTAGATTTCCAGGTGCTATCTTCTTGGAGCTCTTGATATTATTTTTAAGATGAAATGCAGTAAAGTGTATATATTACATTATACAGATACATTTTTAACTTAATTTAAATAATGTATACTGTTAATAATTAAACGTGTGACACGGTTGACAGCAGCGCCCTCTGCAGGGATTGTTCCTGCCTTGCACTGTATGCTTGCTGGGACTAGATCGACCCTGGATGAATGGATGGAATAGTTAAACACAAAAATATTTTGATGTTCCTTAAAAGTTTTGAAGAATCAGCATTCTAAGCTTACAGATGGCTTGACATTTATTAAAGAGCTGATTGTGTGCCAATTGGATACTTGGAGAAAGAAAAGCAAGGACAGGAATTGGAGGTAGCACGTTTGAAAAAGACAATAATGCTGCAATAAATTATTTTATGGAGGGTCGCACATGGTGCTGGAAACATCTTGTGGGAGGCAGGAACAATCTCTGCATGGGGTGCCAGCTCGTTGCTACCACTGTGCCAAGGTGCCTGAATGTTCATCATTAAAATGATATCAAGTATACATATTAGTATTTAAATTGTTCAGACAGCTGTAATATCATGAATGTAATGTATGCTGTGACCTGTCGGTGTAAGAGAAAGCCTGTTTAAGAAGCATGTAGTGATTCACACACATAGAGTACACAGAATACAAAGCATTTAATGTGCTACTTTAGTTACGATGGGATTTGAGAAACTAGTAAATGAAACGATTTAGTGATAAAATAAACTATGTGATTAAAGTGGAAATTTTGACCTTTTTTTCCACTGTGCCCCTGTTTTTTTTCTTTTCTCTGTACCTTTATACACTTCCATATGACACTCAGACAGTGGGCTATGAGTCGCCTTTTCACAGCAATTTTGATATCTGACCTCTTCTTTTTATTTCAGGCACTGTGCGACTTTGTGAACTTGAACTTTCGAGTTTCTCTGCCACTCTATGTCACTTGATAAACTTTCTTTGTTGTTTATACCACTGCTCAAACCAACAAATAGCAAGTTTTTCCTTGCTTCCCTTGGTATTCATTAATATTCTTCTTTTTTACCCCATGCTTTTGCCATTGTCTTTTTACAGAACGTTGGACTTGACAGGCTATTTATATTGATTTTTATATTCAAAGAGGTGCTGACCCAGATTTATGTAGCAGAAGAATGTGGAAGTTGGCTTACGCACAGATTTATGCATCTGGGTTTTTTTGTGCGTAAGCACATTTCAATTTTTGTCAGTACACCATGTTTTAGTGTGAATTCTACGCACGGTATTATACAGAGGCTCCTGGTCTACCAATCCAATTGTTTATGGCTCAGAATGGGGTGTTCATTGGTTCAATACGGCTCCAAAGCCTGTTTCTGAAGCATCTGTCTAGAAAAAAAAAGGAGAAAAAAGGTCAGGAGTAATTAACACTGGTGCTGACATAAGGGCCTGTTTTAAGTCACAATGCAGCCTCTGTTTTAACTTTCCACACCACCGTGTTAGTGGCTATCCTTTTTGTTTGGTCTGACAAGGGAGCTGTTCTCTCAGAAAACCATGGAACAAACTGGCAGCAGTAACCCACTAATTTTAAGAAGGGCCTGAACAACTTTCTTGTCTTTCAGATTGAGTTAATTCAGGATGGAATCTACTTTAGCGCATTGTGGATGAAAGGTACTCGTGCCCACCAAGTTGCTTAAATATTTAGCCTTGGACAAACCAAGAAACACATGTTTGGGTTGATACATAGGCTGGCTACCCTAAGTGTCAGGAGTACCACATAAACCTGTTGCACGTGCTCTTCCCATGTGCTGGAATAGATGATGATGTCATCCAAGTAGGCGGCGATATATTTATTGTGAGGCTGCAATAGTCTATCCACCAGACACTGGAAAGTTGCAGGAGCCCCTTGTAACCCAAATAAGAGAATATGATAGTGCCAATGGCCAATAAGGGTGCTGAACACGGTCTTTACCATGGCAGATTCCATTAATGGAATTAACTAATACCCTTTCGTCATGTCAGGTGTGGTCAGATACTGAGACCTACCAAGTTGCTTGAGGAGTTGGTCCACTCGCACTATCAGCTATGCATTGAATTGGAAGACTTCATTAAGTTGACGGAAGTCATTGCAAAGCACCAACTTCCATCAGGCATAGGGACCATGACTATAAGACTGGACCAGGGACTAAAACTTTCTTCAATAACACCAAGGTCCAGCATCCTTCTGATCTCAAGCTCCTCTTCTGCTCTTTTTGCTTCTGGGAGGCAATACAGTATGTGCATTCTCTGACAATGACCTCAGGCTCAATAATGTTGTTATGTGCAGTCAAGGAAGTTCTTCTGGGTCTCTCATTCACCACTTCCAGAACAGACAAGATGGGTGATTTGAGCTCTTGTCTCTGAGTGCCTGTCAAATTATTGCCCGATATTAATGGTATTGTTTTGAGTGAAGTATGGATCAGGATCCCTGTCCTTCCACGTTTCAGCAGATTCACATGGTATACTCATTCTGATGCTCATCAGTTCAGTTCTTTTACCAAATAGTTGACCAGCCCCATCCTCCCTTAATTTTGCATGGGCCTTGCCAATGCGCCATTAGTTTTGAGTGGGTAGTCGGAATTAAGACCATGATTTGATCTCCAGGCTTCTCAAAGTGTTGTGCTACAGTTATAATTGTGCGCCTGGGCTGACTGTGCACGCTCCATATTTTCTTTTAGGATTGGCCAAATTTTTTCAAATCTAATACATAATGGTATGATATATTCTAAAATATTAGTGGAGGAAAGTAACTCTCCTTCCCATCCTTCTTTTAAAATGTCCTGTAGCCCCAAAGTAGTTTATAATCTATATAGTAACTCAAATGGGGAGAAGTTCATCGAGGCTTGTAGCACTTCCCAGTAAGCATTTGAGCATTTGATTGAAACACTCCACTAAACCATCAGTTTGAGGATGGTATGCTGGGGTTTTTAAATGCTTATTTTAGACTAACTTAGCAACTTCCCTGAACCTTTCTGAGATGAAGGGTGTCCCTTGGTGCATAAGGACTTCTCTAGGAATACTGACATGCGTGAACACCCCTACTAACTCCTGTATGAATTAGCAAGTCTCAGGGGAATTGCCTCAGGGTACCGTGTACAGTTAGTCAATGATAACAGGTAATGCAGTCTACAATTGCTAAAATATGTTTGTGACCATGTGCAGAAGGCTCTAGGGATCCTACAATATCGAATCTTGTTCAGTGAAACTGGTTGTCAATGAGTGGAATGAGCATGAGCGGAAGCATGGTCATTCCTAGGAATCTGCCGTTGTAGGCATTCTGGACAGGAAGCACAAAAGAGTTGATCCTCCTTGTTTATGCCTGGCCAATAAAATCAGATTTTAATCCGCTCTAGGGTCTTCTTGATTCCTAGATGGGCACCTAGGAGGTGGGCATGAGCTAGCTCACAAACTTGCCATGGGAAGGCTTGTGGGACCTTACTTTGCCTTCATGCTGTAATGGTATTAATAACAAGGGTAAACCCGACAATTGTTCCTGTTGAAGAGTGGCACAGGTTGTCATACATATCTCCACCTCCTACCTTGACCTCCAAAGTCTGGAATTCTGCCATCATGGTGTATATTTGTTCGTGTTGCTCCATCTGTCAGCAACGGTTGGTGCAATCCTGCCGACTACACCATTGTAATAAACGGACAAAAGGAGATAAATCTTTGGGGGACCATGAAGCTAGCCCTTTATATTCAAATAAAATGTGAGGTATATTGATGGCACAAGTATCCAAGGTAGACCGATTAACTCTTTGAGGGCTGAATATTTTTTTCAAAAAACGGTTTCTGAAAAGCAATGGTTTCACACAGAAATCAACATTAAATGTCTGTTGCTGCCAAGAATGTGAGGCAGACTTGCTGCCAGGCTGTCCTTGCATGGCTGGGGCGGCAGCCGCAGCAGCGGTCACAGTCGCAGTGCACTGCAATCTGGTTTCTACCTCTTACCATTGTTAAGTGGCAGTCTTCTTGGTAAACATTGCCATAGGCGTCAGTTACATGTTTAGTTAGGGACCAGTCAGCTGAAGCTGGAACCTCACATTCGTTTTCGATCACTTGTATCAAAATCGGAGTCCGGCAAGTCATAGTCCAGTTCAGAGATAATAGGTAAAACTTTGTCCATGGAGTATTTTGCTTTAATGCATTCACTTTGATCTCTCACCATTATGTCAGTGCCATTTTGCTCTTGTTTGCACCTTACTACTCACACGAGTACAGAAAATATCGGTCAAACCAATGAAGATAACTTTCCTTCTAGCAATGAGAGTCTAACTAAAACATAACGGTTTGTTTTGGCACAGTTTACAGTTGATTACCATTGTCAACTCCTCCTTTTGACAAAAGTCAACATCAGCCCTAAAAGAGTTAAGATGCCATTGTTTCCAAAAATAAAGGTTCTTGGCAGGAATAGGTGGGTACAGGCTGTAAAAAATAGGAAATTACATCAGAGGTTTCATGGTTGTCAATCTTTGGTATGCAGAGAGAGGAAGATAAAATGCATTAGTTGACAGGGGCCTCTGGGTTTCCAGGTGAAGATTACAATTATCCAAGCGTTTTACTGCCCCCAATACAAACATGAGTGACAACACATAAAATTATTTAACTTGTACTGGTAATATACTGTAAGTCACTATATGAGCTATAGAACAAGTTAAACATACAGAAAATGTTATCAAACTGAACATCACAAAGTAAAAACGTACTTCATTCAGTATTTATATATATGTGTGTGTGTGTGTGTTTTTATTTTGAATTTTATACATTAGCCTGGGCAAATGTTATAAATAATATTTGAATAAGATGATACATATATTGGCAGCTACCACACCTTGCTGCTGCAGCTGCTTATTTGTCATGCTGGTCTAACATCCAAATACTTTTTTGTTGGAAAACAATACAACCGGTAACCATGCCTGTCTGTGTTACAGTGAGGGACAATTTGTTTGCATTACATTTGTCTTTGCTTGATTAGTCCTTTGCATTAAGTACTGTACATTAAACACTGTTTAGAAAACCAATAGTTCAATATTTCAGAAAAAAATATATAGATATAAAAACCAATGTCAACTTTGTTTCTTCTCTGAACTGGGACCAAATTAAGAACCATCAGCTCAGGACAGCAAACATATCAAGTAGAAAAGTTGTGTGAAGATGAAGGTGACTTCAACAGAGATGCCTATTTAATTAGTTGCAAATGGAAAGCTTGGGCATGTCAAAGTTAAAGTTTCAGAGGAAAAAACAAATGCAAGAAACACTATATATTTCAATTACTCAAGTATAAATCGGACAAATATTAGCATCTTAGGCAGAAGTTGGAAATAATTTTTTCTTAGAAAGTTTTAAACCAGTATTTTGCTCCTTCGAAAACTGATTTGATTCTCACATGGTGATGACATTGATAATACCACTGACAAGCTGCATACAGTACTTTACACATACAAAACCATTTTGACCACGTCACAAAATTTGCCACCTGCAAATCCAGGAAACTTCCAACAAATGAATGACACACTCTGCATGCAAGCAAATGGACTACATGGGGTCTAGTCAAGTAAACAGTGCAGTCTTTTAGATAGCATTTCAGGGAATGACACTCAGGTTTCTTTAACATTCAACACTGTAGGCACTGATCAAATGCTAATTTATCAGAATGTGCCATTGTGTAATGATGTGTCACATCACACATAAATAATTAGAGCCTTCAATCTCCAATTTAGTCACATTTATTATCACCTAAGTTACACATACAGGCAAGTGAAAGAGGGAAACATCACTCAGTGTGCACATGATAACATTCTTCTAAAGATGAAAATTAACAGAATATTTTAAGCTTATCTTTAGTATTTAAATTGTCCAAAAGGGTAAATGACTTGAAGGTAGTGCATTCTACGAAGTTCATTATTAATACAGTGAAAAGGAATAAGTGGGGAAAAAAACTCTTGCATTTATCCCATATTTTCCCCCTCTTGTATAATACACTGGTACTAAAAATAATTTTTTTTTTAGGAATGTATCATTATTACTAAACATAAAATATAACATTTAGTGTTTTCGGTGTTAAAGTTGGCATTGGTCTTCTGTATTTCCTTAAAAGAAATTCATAACTGAAAACATAATAACCTTAAAATCTTTTCTGTTTTCTCAGAATCATAATAAAAAACAGGCTGAGGGTACAGCAAAAATGACCTTATAGCAAACCAGTGTCTTAAAACATAAAAAGAAATAAGTGACAAACAGAGAGAAAGATGAGTTTTTGGGGTAGGTTATATGGTAATCCTCATCACTCAGCAAAAGGCCTTGTATTGGAGTATTCTGTTCATCCATCTATTATCCAACCATGGGGTCTGCTGGAGACAATCCCAGCCAACACAGGGCGCAAGGCAGGAACAAACCCCGGGCAGGGCACCAGCCCACCACAGTAGCTCATTTCAATATATATTAAATTTGCAGACACTTTTCAAACTTAACTTTAGAAATCATTTACACTTCCACAAAGTGACTGAGCTTGTTATAGATCGTTATGTGGTGTATCGGCAAGGATGATGGGGTCAAGAGAGCTTCGTTTCTTTGGGTAAATCATCTCCAACTCACCATCTGCAAAATCAAAGCACTAGTTATTGACTTCTGCCGCACCAAGCAGCCTCTACTCCTGGTCACTACTCAGAGAGTGGATGTGGAGAGGAAGCACAATGCACTGCTGCAAATAATTGGGGGGATTGCTCCACATCAACACACAGGAACTGTGTAAGAAAGAGAAGTTTCTTTTGGGGAATGCATTCCTTTAATGTGGGCAATGACATCCTTTACAGGTTCTACTGTACAACTCTGTACTAGCCATTGTGATTTTCTATGTTGTAATGCTCTGGGCCCAAGCAATCAACAAGCAAATTGAAATGGCAGGCTCACTATGGAATGCACTTTTGACAAATGGAGCAGGAGCAGGCGACAGAATCAAGAGAAAAACTGCTTTAAACAGCCGCTTAACAATGCTGCAGTTCTCTCTTGCACTGAGTACTTTTAGCCAATTATTCAACATAAGTGTGTCAAGAAATGCGACTGGGGCTCCTTTATATCAAAGGCAATATGCCTTTATAATGCGTCACTGTTACTGCGCTCTTATCAAGTTTGTTTTCCTTCTTTTTTGTAACTCTTTTGTGTGTTTGGAAGTCTGTTTTTGCTGTAGTTTTCAAATTTTTTCAAAGAAGTGTTGGGCGTGCTAATTGATAATGTTCTTGACGTAGTAAATTCCCTTTTCACTTGTCAAAATAAATTGTGCTGTTAATACTTCCACTTTTCTAGCAATTAAATATCACTAGAATAAAATCACTAGCAGGATCGGACAGCTCATCAATTGGTAGTATTTGCTGATTATAAAAAAAAATACTATCCTATTTAAAGTCAGAAAATGCCCAAGCTCAATATACACGAGATGTTTTATGACATAAAACACAATCAAAGCATGAGTCTTGAAACATGTCGGCAACACAATCTCCGTCTTTTTCTGTCATATTTCTTCTATATTTCTTAAGTGCTTGAATATTCGTTTAATGAATATGGACTGAAGATTCAATATGAACTATGATTTTTATCCTGGAGATTTGAACTTTTGATATCCTTTACAGTTTACCAGCATATACTGTATTCACGTATTCAAATTTTGTATTCTGCATTGTCTGTGTTTTACTCTGGTCATTCCCAGCATTTCTTTTTACTTGCTTTTGCATGAAGCTCTATAGACTGATGATTGTTTCTGTTAATATTTTTTTTACTTTCGTATATTCATATAGTAATATTTTAAATGAATGTAAGCTTATGAGACTTTTTATATATTGCTTATTTTTGTATACACAAAAACATCAGACTTTTTTTCTTTTCTGAGCATTTACAAGTATACTTTACATTTGATTTGTAGAAAATTATATAAAATATATATTTACTTTGTTTCTTAGTTAAACTGTATGTGCATTTTTATGCTGAAATGAAACACATACAATGAAACACATACAGTAGGTTCCACTACAGTTCTTATAATGGAGAAATCTGTGGAAGAAGCCTGGCATCACTTCTGTCTCATCACGGCTGGCCATTTCAGTCCTGCAGTATATAAATCATCTCCATACCCAAAATTAGGGAGCTTTCTTTTTTTTATATTGTCACGCTTGGGTCACAGATTTGCACAGAGACACAGAAGGTCGTAGAAAAAAAGAAGGATTTTTATTCAGACACCGCAAACACATGAGCTTAAACGTGCTCCATGACAAGTCAGATATAACAGTTCCGCTAGGAGCAGAGAGAGATAAAAGCAAACAATCAATTCCCAAACTGACAGGCTGCAAAGGCTTATAAGTCGGCGAGTACCGCGAGGCTTGTATTACGTGTTATAGTGCAAGGATAAGGAGCAGTGTGTAGTCAGTGTTTCAGGGTTTGTGGTTTTCCCAGGGCGTCTGTCTCTATTTGGGGTGCGATCAGCCCTCCAGCTCACACCCTCCCCCTCAGCTTTATTCACATTCCTGTGAATCAAGCGACTCTCTGTACTAGGTTCATTTAGTCGTGATAACACGTCTGCGTTGACGTGTTCAGAACCTGGTCGGTGCTTTACTGTGAAACTGTAAGGTTGTAAACCCAGAAACCATCTCATTAGACGAGAGTTTGTATCTTTCTGTCGGTACAACCACTGGAGTGGAGCATGATCAGTTACCAAAGTGAAGTTTCGTCCCCACAAGTAATAGCGAAGCGCTTCCACAGCCCACTTAATTGCCAAGCATTCTTTCTCAATTGTAGAATAATTGCGTTCCCTAGGAAGTAATTTCCTACTCAAATATGTGATTGGATGTTCTTCTCCATCAAAAATTTGTGACAGGACTGCGCCCACACCAAATGCACTTGCGTCTGTTTGCAAGATAAAATCTTTTGTGAAATCCGGGTTCCTTAGAACCGGGTAAGAAGACAATGCTTTTTAAATCGTTGAAAGAGCGTTACAATTTTCTGTCCACAGGACAGGTCGGTTTTTCTGCCTCTAGTAAGTTCTGTAAGAGGAGCAGCTCTATGTGCAAAATTTGGAATGAATTTTCTGTAGTAACCAGCGAGTCCCAGAAAGGCTTACTTGTTTCTGTGTCTCAGGTCTCGGGTAAACAAGCATTTCTTCTATTTTCCTTAATTGTGGCCTAAGTAAACCCTTGCCCATAGAATAGCCTAAGTAATGAGTCTCGGACATGCCTAGTTTACATTTCTTAGGGTTAGCAGTAAGGCCAGCCTGTCTCAAGCTTTCAAGAACGGCTCTAAGTGTGTTTTCCAATCATTGCTAAAAATCACGACATTGTCAAGGTATGCCCCAGCATATTCAGAGTGAGGACGTAGGATCTGATCCATCATACGCTGAAAAGTTAGAGGTGCCCGTGAAGACCAAACGGAGTCTTGTAAATTCATAGAGTCCGTCAGGAGTCGCAAATGCCGTTTTCTCACAACTGCTAGCCTCTAAAGGCACCTGCCAATAGCCTTTCGTGAGATCTAGCGTGGAGATATAGCTCGCCTGACCCAGTTTTTCCAACAGTTCATCGACACGGGGCATGGGATAAGCATCAATTTAGAGACCTTATTCAAGCGTCTGAAATCGATACAGAACCGAACCGAACCGTCTTGCTTTGGGACTAATACGACTGGGCTGCACCAGTCACTTTTACTTTCACGAATTACACCCAGTGTCAGCATCTTTTTACCTCTTGCACAATATTTCGCGCTTCGGTATCCGAACGGCGCATCTGTCTGCGAACATCAGGTGCAGTGGTAATTTTATGTTTTGTAATGTTAGTCTTGCCTGGTAAATCTGAAAAGACATCAGTGTTCCGTTCTATCAAAGATAACAGTTCTGTCTTTTGCGTGTCAGTAAGATCGTTACCAATGGTAACATCGGACTGAGAAACAGCAGCCAAGGAAGTGTTAACCTCTTGTCGGTCGTGCCATTCCTTCAAGAGGTTAATGTGTAAAATCTGGAATGGTTTGCGCCGGCCTGGTATTCTAACCTTGTAATTTACCGGACTCATACGCTCCTCAATAATGGCGGTGCCCTGCCATTTAGCTAAGAATTTGTGTGGATCCGAGGGAACCAGTACCAAAACACGATCGCCAGGTTTGAACTCGCGGAGCTTGCTGCCTATCGTAAAGACGCTTCTGAGTTTCCTGTTCTCGTTGTTGGTGTTCCACAGCAATAGAGGAAAGCATAGAAATTCTGTCTTGCAACGAAATTAGTCGATCTGCAAAGCTTGGACCCTTAGCTGCTCTCTCGTTTCCTATCCATTCCTCACGCATCACATCCAGGATGCCTGCGCCTGCGAATAACAACTCGAAGGGACTCAAGCCAGTGGGCGCCTGTGGTGATTCTCGCGCGTACAAAACAAACGGTAGGACAGTGTTCCATGTTGTGGGATCATTATGAGCAACTCGCCTGATCATCTGTTTCAATGTTTTGTTAAATCGCTCGGTTAAACCATTCGTTTGAGGATGGTAAACAGTAGTACTCAATTTCTTAATAGCAAAGCTGTCACACAATTGTTTCATCACGCGAGAAGTGAAAGGTGTGCCCTGATCAGTTAAGATTTCTCTAGGGATACCAATACGAGTAAAAGTTTCACATAGTGCTTTGGCTACAGCCGAAGAGTTGGCCTTTTTCAGCGCGATCATTTCTGGATATCGTGTCGCATAATCAACCAACACCAGCAAATATTGGTACCCATCCTTAGTCTTAGGTAATGGTCCCACAATATCTAATCCCACACGCTGAAAGGGAACTTCCAATATGGGCATAGGACAAAGGGGAGCCCGAGGAGGCTTATAAGCAGAGCGATCTGGCAGTCTGGACATGAAGTACAAAATCGTTCAACATCTTTTCCCATATTAAGCCAATAAAATCGTTTTGATAACCGGTCTCTAGTTTTGTCGGCACCGAGGTGCCCAAGATGTGTGAATGTGCCAGATGCAAAACAGTTTCCCTATGTGCTTCAGGTACCACCAGTTGTTCAATAAATTCCCCAAATGATCTGAGATCACTCTGAAAAGGCAACCGTCCTTTTCTATAAAGTGTGGGGTTTTCACACCCCCGGAATTACGCTCTTGGTAATAAGAGTCATTAGCAGGGCGAGCCTGTTTAAATGCATATTCTAATGAGCTATCAGTATGCTGCAAACGCACAAAATCTGATTGTTCGTTAACACTCGGTTTGTGTTCGGGCGTTTGCAATCTGGGAAGATGTAGAAGGAGCAGCCCATTCTGGAAGATTGTCGGGGTGACCTCCTCCGTCGCTGGAGAGATCGGGTTCAATATCTAAGTTGGGCTCTAGATTTTCCCCGGCCGCTACCAGTTCTTCGTCTTGGATTTCTTCTTCTTCTCCCCCCCCACCAAGTTCATTAGTGGACTGGACTACTGGTCCCTTACATTTATTAATCAGTTTCGGAAAAAGGGCATTTCTCCGTCCTATGAGTAATGGCCAAGGGAGTCGAAACGGCAGACCAAACCAAAGTGGCGCCCCTATAAGTTAAAGGAAGAAGTAAAGTCTGATAATCTTTAACATCACCATGTACACAGCGTATTTTTACAGTCTCACAGTCTCTAAGGCATTGTTCATTAAGACAGTCTCGTCTCACAATACAAAGGTCACTTCCGAATCTAACAATGCTGAGATTTCTCTGTCCCCAATTTCACCGGGATCAACAAGCCATCTTTTCCATCCGGATATGTAATAGTTGAGCAACAAATCTCGGCCAGTCCAATCTCCATTGAATGAGCTGGAGACAAGCGACAATCTCTTGCCAAATGGCCGAGCTGATCACATCGGAAACATCTACGGTCGGCTCCGTTTCGAAATATCCTCTCGGCGTCCGTCGGCGTGCTCTGTAGCCTCCACGGTCTTGTCGACCGCTGTTGCCGCTGTCTCCCCAGAAACAGGCGTCCCATCTACGACTGGATTTCCGGGTCCTACCTGACCCCATTAGATTTTCAGGTCCTGCAGCTTGTCGAGCGGCGAGAATGTCCTGGGCGTTCGTTCACAGGTTGCGGCAGCAGCACGAAATCCACCGCTCTTTCTCCAAGTGGACTGTGAACCCTCTAATCGTCTGGACATAATCGTTAATGATTTAATATCATGGCGTAGAAATTCATCTCGAAGAACTTCAGGTATGCCGGCCAGTAATATATTCACGACAACTGTTTCCATCACGTCTCCTTCAAACCAACAGTGCACTTTATGTATTAAATCTTGAATTTGCGCACAGATTGGGTCATCCATGTTTAGTTTCCAGTCTTTAAGTGCAAATGTTTTAGACTTCTGAAATAAGTCTTCGGCGGCATCCATCTGTGCAACCACTCTGTGCCCCCCCCCACCCCACTGGTACCACTTGTCACGCTTGGGTCACAGATTTGCACAGAGACACAGAAGGTCGTAGAAAAAAAGAAGGATTTTTATTCAGACACCGCAAACACATGAGCTTAAACGTGCTCCATGACAAGTCAGATATAACAGTTCCGCTAGGAGCAGAGAGATAAAAGCAAACAATCAATTCCCAAACTGACAGGCTGCAAAAGGCTTATAAGTCGGCGTACAGCGAGGCTTGTATTACGCGTTATAGTGCAAGGATAAGGAGCAGTGTGTAGTCAGTGTTTCAGGGTTTGTGGTTTTCCCAGGGGCGTCTGTCTCTATTTGGGGTGCGATCAGCCCTCCAGCTCACAATATATATACTGTATATGACAGTAGGGTTGATCTGAGAAGGACTTGCAAATCCAAAATCCAGAATTATTTTTTTTTGAGGTGGCTAACAATTGCAAGTGAGGCAGAGATAGGTAGCTGATCATTGATTTTTGAGCAGGCAGAAGAACAGACTAAAGTTATTATATGTTGTGGCCAGTCTGCCACTCGCGTTGTGAAGAGGGAGGCTGAATGCACCCCATGGAGATGCGGTTGCTCCTCCGAAACCCCCTCTTAAATTGTGATACAATGGGTAACAAATACAGTTTTTTTTTACCTCCTCTTTGCTTGATCAGCTGCTAGCTTGCTGCTGCTGCTGCTCCCGTGCTGAGTGATCTGCATCTCGCATGTCACTTCGAACCTTTAAAAGCCTGTACAACAGCTGCCCTAATCTTTGTCTTTTATTTCTGGTCCCGGGCATGGTTAAATGTCTTGGCACTCTTGGTTAAGTCTCGTCTCGTAGGACATGAGCTCTT